>NW_027361810.1:13587500-16562500 GCF_039654945.1 Dendrobates tinctorius | reverse complement strand
GAGTAGACTTTTTTCACATCTATTTCATTTATCACCAGATAAGACCCTATTGCGCTCTTTTGTTTCCTAGTTTTATTATATCATGGCATAAGGAGATCATTACTCTCTTGTTTGTCAGTAGAGACGATACAATCTTTAGAAATTCAAATTAATTAGGTTCACCAAATTTTTCTAAAAATTGCCCTGAAAAGACTTGTAACACTCTGAGCTCTCACGGGGCTGTATCCAACACCTTTCAAGCTCCTTAATGGAAATGCAGCATTAGTAATGTCAAAGTGATCTCAAGATATCTGGCTATAGGTAAATGGATGGTAATAGGCCTTCACTGTTAATTATTCAGTTTCTTTCAGCGTTTGGAGGCTTTATTTCCATATCTCTATTACTAAGCTTTTAGTGGTGACATTCTCCCATTATCAAATTTATCCCCAATATGGCTGCTGCATTCTCTGCTTTGAGCTTTTATGTTAGCTATGGTAGTCCCTCCTGATTGGTTGTGCTAGATCATGTGATATGATAGCTGCAAGGCATTAGGAAGAATCCCACATGGTCACACCTCAGGTTAGTTAGTTAAGACTTCTGTGTCTCCTCTTCCGTTCCTCAATACTCCTGCAGTTAAAGGCCCTTTGTTGACATCATGGTCACATGACTGTGATATCATAAAAGGTCCTTAAGCATTTTTAACCTCTGAATAAAAATACTGAAGGCCACTAAAAGAGTGGGGACCTTTGGCAATTAACCAGTTTCCCCCCTTTCCTCTACCCCACCAGTCCTGCATTCCAGCCTGTCTCTTCTTTGGTTCTTCTAAACTCCTGCTGTTAAAGGACTTTTGGTGAAATCATGGTCACATGACTGTGATATCACCAAAGGTCCTTAAGCGGGTTTAAACTCAAAATAGAAATTCTGGAGACCCCTAAGAGAGTGAAGGCCTTGGGCAATTGATCATTTTTCCGACCCCCAATTACCAGTCCCGACTGTAACTAGGGCTTATATTTGGAGTAGGGCAGATATTTCAAACATATTCCAAAATCCTGTAAAATCATACTAGGGCTTATTTTTAGGGAAGGGCTTATTTTTGTGTACCTGCTGCCAGCACCGACATCCAGGTATGCTATTCTACTGAAGTTTATAATGAACTTTATACACTGCAAGATTGGCAAGACTGACTTAGCAAAGACATAAGACAGACAAGGAAGACCAGGGTCTCCAGGTGCATCAGCAGCACCGGATAGAGTTGTAATCATTAGAGATGAGAGA
Source organism: Dendrobates tinctorius (assembly GCF_039654945.1). NCBI lineage: Eukaryota > Metazoa > Chordata > Amphibia > Anura > Dendrobatidae > Dendrobates > Dendrobates tinctorius. The sequence goes on along the minus strand of NW_027361810.1, from coordinate 16,561,246 downwards.
AGCTCTCAAAATTTTGAATAGAAGAGATGCACTCGAATTTCCTAGACAGCTTTAATCTGTTCAGAAAAATTCAGTCTAAACTAAAACTGCCCCGATTGTTGAGAAGGAAGGGAAGGGGTTAAAAAAATGACGGCGCTTAAACAGATTGATGGAAGGAACTGCAGTCAAGTCGGTGGAGGTACTGTAAGAAAAAGTGAAAAAATTTGAGCTTGAGTTTTTAAATTATTTTAACCCTTTTCCCAGCCCTCAAAAAATATAGAAAAAATGGCGGTCATCTGGATTAATCGTATAATAGTATTCCGATTCTGTCAAATCTGAATTCTGGGGGGTAAATTGATTTGCTCATCTCAAATAGCCACTTAGGATTTTTTTTTAGTTCAATGGGAGTAGTAAATTTCAATTTTCTCTAAAACCTATGTAAACATCAGTGAAGGTGAATTACTTCAAGCAACAGCTTCATCTATACAGGAGAATCTCAGGCCATTTAGTAATGTCCTTTGTATCTCAGGAAAAGCTGCAAATTCGTGTAAGGGAATGTATTTTTTACAGTCAGTTCAGAAATACAGATCTGTACTTCAAAGGCAAATCCCACGACATTTATCATGACAGCGAGATCACAAACCGCGTTTATGATGCTTTTATACTCCTATCCAGAACCTTGATGGGAAATTTTATATGACATGATACCTTTAAAATGCGCCATAAATTTGCCTGCATGAGCCTCAATCCAATAAAGAAGTTTGCATTTTATTTTACATTTTACTAGGAGAGCTCTGTACACCATTATTACACATCATTAGCACAAGGAGCCGCACAATGTGGAAATAGTCACCTTCAAGCTGACGGAATACTGCTGTAGACTTAACCCAAAGCAAAACAAATGGTTTTATCCAGCGGCCAGGGATGTAACGGTTACGGTTGCAGAGGGTGCCACTGTGACCAGGCCCGCGCAGGAGGAAATCCTGCCGATGCCAGCGCCAATTTCATTTGGATGCATGTCTTAGGACACACATTCAGCTGAGAAGTATTGCGGTGCTAGGACCCGCCGACTCCCTGCACTGCGATACACATTGCCAGCCAATCAGAGGCCGACAGCAGACATCGGCTTGCCCATAACAGACAGGTAGTGATGTCTTGTGTTGCCTGTGCTGGGACACCAAAGCCATCTGCAGGCTTCCATGCCAGCTATAGAGGAGGACGCCACACGACGTAGGAACAGGATAAGGTATGGGGGCATTATACCTGGAAGGGGCCCAGGATGGGGGAGATTATTACAGGAAGGAGCCAGGATGAAAAAAATTACTACATGGGGCAAACTCACATGTCTTTATAGAATCTAGAATGCTACAAGGGCCCATACATCCAACTAACATGCAGGTGGAGACTCAGATCAAAATTTTACACTGGGGCCTATCGAACGACTGGTTACACCAGTGCCAATGACGATATGAAAATGGACAAAGTAGAGTTGGCGCAAATCGCATCACAACACTCAATCTATCGGCCATGTGAATAATCTGTGACCACTAGATAGGAACCCTGACAATTGCCTCCTACCTTCCAACATCTGCTACTTTAGCCAACCTGGCACGTGTACAAATTCAAAGCATTATTATAACATGATAGTAAAGCCGCTGACAGGCACCAATTCATATGACAACAGATGGGAGACCACATGTAGACACATATAGCATAATCAACTCCTAACAGAGCTCGGTCTGCTGCTATGGGGCTTGTAAACCTAGTATCTTCAAGAAACAGATACAGTTGAATGGAATGGTGGATCAAGGAAGGTTCTGTCATCCACCATTCAGCCTGCATCTGTGAGTCTGAGGCTCTATGCATTGCAGGTGTGATGACTAGAGATGGGCGGACAATTGGATATTCGGGTCCAGCGGGTTCAGCCAAACAGTTTCAAAAAGATAGGGTTTGGGAGAACAGTACTTGGCCAGAACCCAAACCCATGCCCCATTCACTTGAATGGGGGATCCGAACATCCAGTGTTTGCCAAGATGTCATATATACATGGCAGCACAGCAAATATAGCTTCTGATCGGCAGTAAAATCATCAATGCCGGTCAGACAGCCATGGTTCCCATGCTGTCAAAAGACAGAGTGAGCGTGCAGCTGTGATCGGAGGTATAAAGTTTACCTTTAGTCACTGGTGCCAGTTGATGGGACAACTGCTCCCATCAGCTGACACCTGGTGCCACTATCAACAGCGAGAGCAGGAGCGGCAGATTGGAGTATTCATCAGCCGCCTGCGCTTTAAATAAATAATTAAAGAAAAAAACGGGGTTGGATCCCCTGTATTTTTGATAACCAACCTAGCAAAACTCACAGCTGGGGGCTGCAATCATCAGCTGACAGGTGATTTAAATAAACAATTTAAAAAAAGTGGTGTGGGATCCCCCCTATTTTTGACAACCAGCCTTGCTAAAGCAGATAGCTAGGGGCTGATATTCTCAAGCTGTGAGTTTTTCCTGGCTGGTTATCAAAAATACAGGGGAACCCATGCCGTTTTATTTTTAAACATTTATTTACAGCACAGAAGCCGGCTGATGAATACTCCCTTCCGCTTGCTCTCGGGCGTTGGCTGATGGGAGCAGTAGTCCCATCAGCTGACACCAGTGACTGGAGGTAAACTTTATACCGCCGATCACAGCTGCACGCTCACACTGTCTTTTGACAGTATAGGAACCACGGTTCTTAGACCGACGGGGATGATTTCACCGCCGATCAGAAGCAGTGTTTGCCGTGCTGTCATGCACTTGACAGTGCGACAAACACCAGGTGTTCAGGGGGCTGAACCCAAACAGTGAAGTTCATGTTTGGTGTTGGTGCCAGAACAGGAGTTGTTCCAACGAACGTCGAACTTTACTGTTAGTGTTCACCCATCTCTAGTGATGACATCACCACATCACACCTGCAGTGCAGAGCCTTAGTACACACACTGCACAGACTGGAGGGAAAAGGTGTGTAGTATTAATTTTATTTATTTTAATGTTAGTAGCTGTAGTGACCCTCACAATGAGTCTGTAGTGGACTGTGCGGACATTGTAAGAAATGGGGGGCAGTGCAGGACATCATACTAAGTGGAGGGTGGGCTACGGGAACATCAGTGAATGTGGGGCTGTAGGGGCATCATACTGAGTGGGGGGTGGTCTGTGGGACCATCATGCTGAGAGGTAGGCTGTAGACTATCATACCGAATGATGGACTGGTATTGGAGGCCATCAAACTGTGTAGAGGGCTAGCAAGCACTAGGGGCCATGTTACTGAGTAAGGGTCTGTGAAAGCATCATACTGTGTGGCTATGGGAACAGCATACTGAGGGTCCATTACACTGTGAGGTGGCAATGACGTTATTGTTGGGGTATTATGTTCTCAGTGTCGGGACCCGTTGAAGCGCTCGAGCAGCGCGAAACGGCCGTTGTCAGCCTTTCTTGCACTCCTTATGTCACTCCCCCGACTTGACATGTTTATGATATGTCAATAAAACAGTGAAACTTCCATCTCGATGAGTGCGACCTTTTCTCTTTGCATGGATTCCCATAATTATTGTTAATGTGCAGCAATTCATGTGTCTCTCCCTGCTTATAAAAGTAGAAAGATATGGCCATGCCTTCTCCGACAATTTTTTTTTTTTTTTTTTTAACGGAGGTCCCAATTAAATCTTTTGCTACTGGGCCACATGAATTTTATGAACACCCCTGCAACAGAGTGTCACAAAGCCATGTTATTTTTTTATGAAGGATAAATAGTGAGAGGAAAAGCAGCCACGTAGGCAGGGGGCATTATTATAATAAAATCATCCTGTGATGTGCAGCAGCTACTCTGCCAGAAAAGAGACGGCCAACAGGATCATCACCCTAACAGTGGGATAATTGCAATTTTTGTATAAGACGATGCAGGTGAGCCTAAACCACGTACTTGTGTTTGCAGGAAAGATTCACATTTCAGCAGAAATTTGTTTCCTTTTTATTTTTGTCTTCTACATTAAGTTTATAAAGACATTTAAATAAAGATATAATTGGGAAGACAATTAACAATACAAATATCAGAATGCCAAAGAAAGTTGCAATTATCAAGTCCGGCTCCGTGCAGTTTAATTTAACAAGAGAATCTCCTGGAGGGCACAACTTCAGGAGCGGATAATAGGACTGACATTTCCATTTGTAGTTATTGTCTTGGTATTAAAAAAAAAAAGCAGCTGGAGGCGCTGCCTCACGACTGGAGTTCTTCAGAGAGTTGTTTTTTATAATAAAATATTTAAAGCTGATAGTTGTTATGAGGAATGGTGAAATATCGGCTTGTCTGGAGAGAATGTTAAGGCATATAGTAAGAGATTACTTAAAGGGTTATTCCATCATTGAATGGTATGATGTAATATTAGGATATTTAAAGGTTCTCACTTCTCACCTCCCGGAGTTCCTTGCCGGTCCTCCTGTTTGGTCTGGACAGGTCAAATGTTGCAGCAAATGAGTCACTGGCCAATGGCTGGATCCATGTCTGTCCAACTGGATCATGATGTGAGTGGCTCCACCATATATCCCGCTTGGTCCAGATGGACGCTTGAGCATGTGGCCGCCATTTGTGACATTCCAGTCCAGACAGAGCAGGACGCTCAAAGACCAATGTGGGAACTGTTAAAAAAGGAGTGATGGTGGATCAGTGTCTTTATTTGGTATTTTACAGCATTCTAAATAGTTTTGCTTTCTTTTTTTTTAAGTTGAGGGGCGGAAAACTTCTGTTTATAACATTTTAGGTTAGGATCTGACTTTAGGGACTCTGGTAAACTGGAGGATTAAGAGATTGAAGTTCAGCACTGCACCGCGTCTCCTATCTAGTGGATTGGGTTGTGCTATAGCTATGAGCTTTGCTGTGGATCATCGTTCTAAAGATCATGTAGGGTCATCAGATCCACCACTATTAACAAGTAATGACATATCTGAATGACATGGCATTTCATATGGGAGGACAAAAGCTTAAATGGAGCAAGGGCACAACCCCAAATAATTCTCTATGAGAGGAAACTAGAAAATTTTAGTGTTTTTTTTTCTTTTATGGAGGAACTACAGTACATACTGCAGGGGCTGACATCCCCTGTGCAAGAAATGTGTTTTGGTCCCCTCTTTTTATGCATATATATCTATTACATAGTTTCCTCTCATTATGTATAGCGCTGTCCCTTATTACATAGTGACCTCTTTTGTTATGCACAGCATCGTCCCTTACATATCGGGTTCTCGCTATATTTGTTATTTATAGCACCCCGTCTTTATTACATACCGTCCTCTCTTTTTAGATATAAAGTGAAATAACTACTGATGGAGCATGGGCAAGCTTCTCTTCTGGTGGAGGAGGCTGATGGACTGGTCTTCTGGTCAGATGCTGCTCCATCAGCAGTTATTGTAATTTATATCTAACAAGAGGGGACTATGGAATACAGAGAGGGCGCTGTGACTATGAGAGAATACGCTATGTAAGGGACGGTGTTAGATATAACAAGACATAATACTGTGTAATAATGGGACGTCACAGTACATAACAATAAAGGATGCTACATAATAAGGGAGGCTCTTTCCAGTAATAATGTCACCCATACTGGGCCCCTACTGTGCCCTCTTTAGTAACACGCCACTATGATACTACTCACCTTCTCTCAAATTCCCACTCTGCTCGGGGTCCCCTTCTACAGCTGGTGCAGGAGATGGCAGCTGACTGTGACGCCGCTGCCATGTGCCATCAATCACGGACACGACGACGGTTGCTGCAGGCATCTGATTGGCCGGCGGCGTGTATTGCAGCCGGTATTACGGCATAACCTCTCCCTTCAAACCCCAAATCAAAAGGATCTAGCAACAATTACAAGTTATATATATATCATATCTCGGTATTCAGTCTCTATTATACACACCACAATGTTACAGATATGGGAAAGGAGAGGAGGGAAAAACCCAATTTACCAAAATAGTCACAATATGTTCAGATGTATAGGCATCCCAATGATGCATGAAATAATACATGGGGAACAGCTTACCAATTAATGAAACACACCGATTAGGCTACTTTCACACTTGCGTTTTTTTGCTGCACGTTTTTTGCGCACACAAACGCATGGAAAAAACGCATCATGCGTTTGTGTGCGTTTTTTGCGGGTTTTGGTGTGTTTTTTTTAAAAAGACGCATGCTTTTTTGGTGCATATGTGCGCATTACAATGAGCACATATGCGCACCCATAGACTATAATGGGTGTTTTGCTGTAAAAAAAACGCTTTGCGTGCGCATGCGTTTTTTGGGGGCAAGTCAGACGCACAGAAAATGCAACAGGATGCATTTTGTGCACCTGAGCGCACACTACAAAAAGACGCATGCGCATACATATGCGTACAAACGCATGTGTATGCGCACATAAGCGCACCCCATGTACAATATAGGAAAAAACGCAAGTGTGAAACCAGCCTAAGGCAGTACACGAGCCTGATGCGCGTTTCGCTGCTGTTAAGCTGTGCTTTCTCAAGGGGAAGTTGGGATAATATTAGGGAATTTTCCAATGAGACTTATGTGACCATTTTGAAAATAGACATTTAAAGGTTACATAATTGAGTGTCACCTACTGGTGTCCTTAAATTGCACTTTAAACACATGTATGTCTGTTTTTATTTTGTGCATGTGTTCTAATAAAGTTTTTTTGTATAATTCTTATAAAAACACTTCGTTGTTTCTCCTCCTTTTTGAACATAATCTAAGAGCACGCCCAAAATAGACAAAGGACCCCCGAACTTGCCACAACTTAGAATATTTTGCCTTTGGGAGAAAACACTGGTTTGGCAAAATATCGTAACTTGTGTAACAAAGTATGTATGGTCAATATTGGCTGATAGGGTGGCTACCTCGAATAGATGACACTAGAGAGTCAACTTTCTTCATCTTGGAGATGGAAAAACTGGCTAAAGCAAGTTCATTGTTGTTGTGATGCTGAGTCACATCTCACTGCCAAGCTGTGAGTCAGGGAGTCCAAGGTCAAAACCAACAGTGTGCATCAGAGACAAAGGGAAAAGACAAATGAATAGTCAAGGGCTATTCTGATGTCAGGCACCGAGGGTCAGAGAATGTCAAGGCAAAGGGGTAATCCCAGCGAATGGTCAAAGAGTCTAAATCTGAGGGATGGCATCAAAGATGAGAGTCAGAGAATACTGAGCACAATGCACACACACACACACCACAGTGCAACAGTTATGACTGAAATTAGTCGAAGCAGAGCCAGCCACCTAGATATCCAGGCAATCACCCTAAAAGGGCGACACCTGCAGGACTTCCATTAGGCCCAGCCTAATTAGGCTGCAGGGAAATCCCATACCCAAAACTGACAGCCCAGCGTGCCTCTGCATACTATAGGGGGCCGAGCTGTCACTCACAATGCTGACAGAGCGACACGCCCTTGCAATCCATACGACAGTTGAGCTGTCACTCATTGCACCCCTAGGACACAGTGAGAGGCGGGATCGTGACATTTGTGTAGTTAATTGTTTTTCTCCTTAAAGCAAATTACAGGTTTCCAACTGAAACTGCTTGAGGGCTCATTCAGATGTCAGAATTTCAAGTATTTTTCATGGATGTCCCATTTTAATCCAAGTGATGGATCAAAATAAGCGATACAAGTTGATGGGTATGTGAAAAAAATTAGACTGCATTCGGATGACATCCAAGTGCAATCCAATCTTCATGGGCTGTCAGAATAGAAAAGGTGGAGAATTGTTGTTTTTTTATTTCTCCACCTACATGAAAATCAGATGACACTCAGAGCACACTCTGATCAAAAACTGATCAAACTCTGATCAAAATTATCTGTCCGATTTTCTCGTACGTGTAAAAATCGGGAGTCTCAATAAAGCCTTAGGCACATCACACATTTGGTTAATATACCTGACATCATATTGTATCTCTAGACTTTTGCAACGCAAGAAGCGCTGTCGCAGAGTGGAGAAATATCCAAACTAACCATAGCCGGAGAAGCCGACAGAGGACCAAGTGGAGAGCTGTGGCAGTAGGACAAGTGACCTATAAGTTGAGTATACTGGGGTTTAGGGTTTTTTTTATTATTTGTGCAAATCTGATTTTTTTTTTGTAAAATTTGAGGCTAATTCGATTTGTCTTGAACCAATATTCTTATCTCTACACTGACAGTAATAATAATAATAGTAATAATAATTTTATTTATATAATGCCAATATACTCAGCAGCCCTTTACAATTAAGCGGTGACATGTACAGACAATACAAAATAACACATAGTTCAACAGTTACAGGAGAAGCGACGGTCCTGCTCACAACTTACAATCTATAAAAAGATGGGGAGGGCAGAAATAGCAATAAGGGTTTACATCATATTGTCCCCCATAATTATAATAAACAGTGCACTTCTGGGGTAGTGAAATCCAGAAAACTGGCACAGCACAAGAGAAGTCTTGGAAAGGGAATTGGAGGTCCGGATTATAGAGGATGTTAGTCTTTGATCAGTTGCAGAACAGAGAGCACAGAGAGACGAGCGAGGAGATATAGGGCAATGCAGAACTATGGAGAGCTTTGTGGGTGAGAGAGATATGTTTGTATTGCATTGTTTAGCGGATGGGTAACCAGTAGAGTTGAGCGACTTTAGTCGGATCGGGTTTCATGAAAAAAAAATCGTTTCAGATGAATCTGGTCCGACTAGGGCAAAAAAAAGTTGGAGTTTCATCTGAAACCCGACCCCAATGCAAGTCAATGGGAAATAAAAGTCGGCATTGATTTGAGTGGATGAATGTCATCCGCTCAATGCCGACTTTTATTTCCCATTGACTTGCATTGGGGTCGGGTTTCGGACGAAACTCCGACTTTTTTTGCCCTAGTCGGACCAGTTTCATCTGAAATGAATTTTGTTTCATGAAACCCGATCCGACTAAAGTCGCTCAACTCTAGTAACCAGTGTAATGACTGGCACTAGGTGAAGGCATCGGTGAAGCAGCTGGACAAAAATACGACCCTGGCTGCGGCATTCAGGAAGGAGAAAGTTTGATTAGAGGGAGACGGATGAGGAGAGAATTGCAATAGTCCGGACGAGAATGAATAAAAGCAGTAGTAAAAGTTCTTGCAGTTTCAAAGGTGAGGATAGGTCGGATTCTGGAGATGTTTTTAAGATGCAACTAACATGAGTGAGTAATTGGATATAGGGAATAAAGGAAAGTTCTGTGACAAATAAGACCCCAAAACAGCGAGCATGTTGCTGAGGAGTTATGGTTGAACCACCCAAGACAATTGCAATATTGGGTATAGGTAGGCTAAAGATGGCAGCTAGATGTAGGAGATTGAATTATAATGGGGTCCCATAGAAGTTTCCAGTGACAGAACATTGACTGAACCAAACCTAAATTCAGTCCAAATGAATCAGCTTAAATTTCTTCAAATTTCTTTGTTACTTTAAGTGTAATTTTCATACTTGTTTTTCTTCTTCACGTCTTTCATAACTCTCATAAGACCTCAACCATGTAACACATCTACAAATTAAAAGTTTTTAGAAAGGAAATTATTGCAAAGAACATTCTAATGATTACCATATTTGGTATTTAGTGTCTGTTGTGTAGAATCGAAACATTTACATAGATGCGGAAATTATACTAACAATGAGGCTTGTCTGACCGTGAAGCGCAATGTTTCGTATGTGCAGACTGAGCCACTTGAACCCTTTCAACAGGTGACGAGCACATTACAATAACTTCTGCTTTTATGAAATATATTATGTACCTGTAAACTTGTACTGCCATAATTCACAGCGATCTTTTATTATTATTTATTCCTTTTGCTTTTCTAGCGCTTTAATATAATGCAGCACTAAGAGTAATAGGAAAAAATTAAGAGCTCTCCATGTCTGCTGACACTGAAGTCGGCTGAAAAGAATCTTTAGCGGTGGGTGCTGTATTCTTCTGGCAGGCACAGCAATAACAGAAAAAACACGGGAGAATTCAGCACATCCATCCCATAATTATTTAAAAAAATATTCTTATTATTGTTAATCCATTGAAACAAAAAAGTCCATGAAGACATTGAAAATATGGCGTCTTTCTGGCGAAACCGCCCATAGTCATAGTATGGGCTTTACTTAATTAAGGGCCGTTTCGCCAGAAATGCATCAGATTTTTAATGTCTTCATGGACTTTCTTGTTTTAATGGATTAACAATTATATCAATATTTTTTTAAATAATTGATGGATGTGCTGAGTTCTCCCCTGTTTTTTTTCTGATAATGCAGCACTTTGTGAGCTCTGTGATCATTGATATCAGTTCTGATCCTTAATATAACATAAATGGGCATATTTAATTTGAAGACAATGCAAGAATGCTTCTCACTTGGGAGCGATCTAAGGTATCACAGGAACCATTTCTATTTAAAATCCGGCTGGTTATTTCAGTTCTCATAAACCACATCACAGGAAATTCAAATACAGCTCTTGTCCAACATAAAATAAAACATAAAGCAACAAGTCCATACAATAGTGCTGGTTAGCCCGCCTGACTTAGAGTCCTGCTTCTTAGTCCTTTACCAAAGGCACTCAATCCAAGAGATCTGCACACCTCCATACACAGTCATGTGTGAGACAAACAAACAGGTCTCAATTTACAAAGTAAATCACACCAAGGGATGGATATGTGGTGAGCAGCCGTGTCTCCCAACTCATCAGATACTCACAATCAATCTGTCATGGCCGATTAACCCCTCTCAGTACTATATGTCCTAAAGCATTGCTCCAAGTTTATCTCCCAACCGCTAGGTGCCTAACAGCCACCTTACAACAGTTTAAGTTATCTGTATTTTTCTAAATTATCAGAAGAAACAGAAGAACCTGCCGAAAAGCCAACCAAGAGAACATAAAAATGTCATGCCAGTGTTGACAGTGGTTGGACTTGGAGCCATGACACAAGGCAACAGTGTAAACCTGTAAACCATTGAATAATCATGGTGCTCGTGGAGAGATACTAAATAGAACTCTGTTTACTTCTGCATTTGGCAGCTCCATTGGTGGCCATGTTGAAATTTTGTCATTGGGAACCCTTGCCAAGCACCATTGAAGTGTACAATGAGTCAATGGGGTCCATTCTGCTTACTTGGCTAATTTTCTTCTCTGACCTGAAGACTCATAGTTGAGACTCACCAAGGTCATGTCAGTGAGTTCTCCCAACCCACTGGTTCAAGGAACACAATATACTGTGCACCCATCTGCTCCAGCCAGAGGTGAGGGAAGGGTTTAGGCTTTGGGAAAGTTGGTAATGTCACAAGCTCGGTGCCCTAGTGAGATGGAATGGGCAGACTCAGACTACCCATGCCCACAGATTTCTGTGAAAAAAGAAACTAGTGGTGGTCAAAGAAAATCAGGGCCACATAATTAGAAAAAAGGAGGAAAAAAGGTGTCAGAAATGAATTTTTTACAATTCTAATTGGGAATCAGTGGGTCTCTTGAAGCAGAATTTGTAATTACAAAACCAGAAAGGTCAATGAGGCTATCTTTGTAGGAATTTTCCAGTATGCCCGTGTCACAGATCGAGACAATGGAGGCTCTTTTTATTAATAGAGGAAGTGGCCAGCTGGTGTTGATATGCCGTCTATTTGATGCATGGTGTAGCCAGGGCTATCAAAAAGGAAAGCCAGACTTGGTCTATAGAAGGGGGGGGGGGCTAAAAGAAATAAGAAGATCCCAAAGATAAGGGGATAACTTCCTGATCACTGGGGGTCTGACTGCTGGGACTATATTTGAGAATACAGCTTGATATTTCACACAAGTCTATCTCCCATAGTCCCATAGATAATGTAAGGATCGGAGGTTTGATTGCTTGACCTCCATTCAGATAGAGCTCCATTTTTGAGAAAGTTAGGGAGTCCTAGCAGCCAGACCATTAGTAATCAATAGGTTACACCTCTTACATGAATAAGAAATAGCTTACAAGCTTAGCATTAACCTTTTAAAGGGAACCGGTCACCAGAAAAAAGCGCTATTCACCCTCACATACGGCGTTAATTTACCAGTTAATAGCGTCATTAACCTGCCCGGTGCCCTCACTTTGCTGAACGCTGTGGGGAGAAAATGAACTTTATTTCCTCTGCTGTGTTTCTGTTTCAGTCACAGGAGTGGGTGCAACGCTGGTTCAGTCACTGATCTGAGTATGCAGCGTGGGAGCTGTAACATAGTAACATAGTTATTAAGGTTGAAGGAAGACTTTAAGTCCATCTAGTTCAACCCATATCCTATCCTAACTTGCCCTAACATGTTGATCCAGAGGAAGGCAAAAAAAACCCATGTGGCAACAGTAAGCTTCACATTGGGGAAAAAAATTCCTTCCCGACTCCACATACGGCGATCAGACTAGCTCCCTGGATCAACGCAATATTAAGGAAACTAGTGTATATACCCTGTAATATTATACTTTCCAAGAAAGGCATCCAGTCCATTCTTAAATTTTAGTAGGGAATCACTCATTACAACATCATAACCATGTAAGTGTTCTAAGCAGGAGTGATACTAAGTGCTCTAAGCAGGGGCTACACTAAATGTTCTAAGCGGGGGTGTTACTAAGTGTTCTAAGCAGAGATGTTACTAAGTGTTCTAAGCAGGAGCTATACTAAATGTTCTAAGCAGGGGTGTTACTAAGTGTTCTAAGCAGGGGCTACACTAAATGTTCTAAGCAGGGGTGATACTAAGTGTTCTAAGCAGGGGCTACACTAAATGTTCTAAGCAGGGGTGTTACTAATTGTTCTAAGCAGGGGCTACACTAAATGTTCTAAGCAGGGGTGATACTAAGTGTTCTAAGCAGGGGCTACACTAAATGTTCTAAGCAGGGGTGTTACTAATTGTTCTAAGCAGGGGCTACACTAAATGTTCTAAGCAGGGGTGTTACTAAGTGCTCTAAGCAGAGGTGTTACTAAGTGTTCTAAGCAGGGGCTATACTAAATGTTCTAAGCAGGGGTGTTACTAATTGTTCTAAGCAGGGGCTACACTAAATGTTCTAAGCAGGGGTGATACTAAGTGTTCTAAGCAGGGGCTACACTAAATGTTCTAAGCAGGGGTGTTACTAATTGTTCTAAGCAGGGGCTACACTAAATGTTCTAAGCAGGGGTGTTACTAAATGTTCTAAGCAGGGGTGTAACTAAGCATTCTAAGCAGGGATGTTACTAAGTGCTCTAAGCAGGGGTGATACTAAATGTTCTAAGCAGAGGCGATACTAAATGTTCTAAGCAGGGGTGATACTAAGTGCTCTAAGCAGGGGTGTTGGTATGTGTTATAAACAAGGATGTCGCTAAGTCCAAAGGCTGGAGTAGCATTTATGGTTTAAAAAATGCTGGTACATTTGATTTTGACTGCCGGTGCGGCCATGCTTTGCCTCCTCCCCAGCTCTACCGATTTTAGAGGAGCTAATTCAAACTGGTGTGAAAATACCAAAAGTTGCAAAAGTTTTTTGCAACTTTTCAAGACTTTTAAAAACTTTTATGCCACTACTATGGCATAAAGGTTTTGATGAATCGGTCTTTGGGTGTTTTCCCTAAAAACAGTGCTGCAGCTCACCTCCTTCTCTTAAATGAGAATCGGTGGCAATACCTGACATAGTTAACGGACAAGAGATCCACAGTTTCTGAAAAAAAAATAACCAGTTTGTGAGATAAGTTAATGTGAATGAACAAATTCTTCAATTTATAAAAGTGTTACAGTTTTTAACCAATTGGGTATTTTTTTTAATTTACAGTTATTACAGCTACGTTTTCTGATTTTTGCACTTATATTCTCATTTTCACATTTTTAATCAAATATGAAGATTTACAGCACAAATTATGTCCTCGAGATTCGTTATGTTTGTTTCTGATTAGCTTGCTCGGCATCACGTAATCACGTTGTCAGTGTCACACTTCTCACTGTTTTACAAATTAACTTTCTTTTTTTATCCACTCTCAAACCAAAATAACTCGTAACGAGACCGTACATCACCCGCGAATACGATCCTTCAGTGTAAGATGATTTTTTTGTGCCAAATGATATTTACTTAATTACATTACCCAAATTAATATTTTAATAGAAAAATGCATAAAATATGTTTACAAGATTGATGGAAAATATAACAAGAGAGAACAGTTGGATTCGGATCTGTGCCACAATTGGATTAGGTGGAACAGTTGATCGTTCTTGCCAACTTTTTACATTGGCCATCTGGGAGGGTTATAAATACAGCGCAAAACATGTCGTCTAAATTTTTTTTTTATAAACACGTCACCTTTTTCAGTCCATAACCCTCCATTCCTCTTCCACAGGTCATTTTGGCGTCAGAAAACATTTCAATTCACAGCGATTTATCAGAAGTTTGAAACGGTGGGAATCTCATCCTCTAAAATAAAAGGACAGGAACATCCAGTGGTGCTCTCCTCTAAAACTGAAGTTGGCCTCAAATGAAATCTGTCAGCAGTTTTTTTTTCTATAGAATCTGAGAGCAGCATGATGTAGGAGCAGAGACTCTGATTCCAACAATGTATCATTTACGAGGCTGCTTGCTGTAGCTTTTATAAAATCACAGTTTTATCACTGAAGGACTACTTGGCCTGCTGCCAGGTAGTCCAACCCGCCCCCACCACTGATTGGTCGCTCTCTGCCTATGCATAGTGTATACAGAAAGCTGCCAATCAGTGGTGTGGGCGGGGATATACAGGGCTCAGCCTTCAGAGAACTGCTAGATTTGCAGCAGATAAAACAGTTTTTAATTAAAATTGCAGCAAGGCAAGCAGTCCAGTAAGTGACACATCGTGGAAATCAGGGCATGCTGCTCTCAGATGGAGAGCAAAATAGATTCCCTTCAATGGAAATTCTTTGAGCCTTTTTTTGAAAGATAACTTGTGAATATTTCTGCCTCCCTTGCCATAGCTGTCAGTGGGGTCTCAGTGTCCAGACCACCTATGATCAATACTTCTAACATGTCTCTATAAAATTCTGACTTCCAGGTATCCTGTGCTTCATGGTGAGAGAAGATCATTATTCTCGGCTATGAGCATCTCTGATATTCCAGCAAGGGCTCTCGCCTGTCCATTAAAGCCAAAATTCGCTATGGGTTCCTCCTCCTACGATGTGCCACTGGTGTCTTCTAATTTGTCCCTTTTCCCCTTCAAGAACCAAGACTGAGCTATGTTTATTACCCCTGCCCTCACTTGAGTTGTCCAAAGGTCAAAACAAAGATGTCTAGCCAAACCCAAGTTTTCCAAAAAATGTATCACAGTGGCTCAACATCATTTTTTTCTCTATATTTCAATTTGTATGGTACAAATACAGATGGCAACCTTATCATTAGAAGCAATGGTAGAGCAATAAAAGAATAAAGGAGTATAAGGTTAATGAAGTATATGTATCCACAACTTGGGAGCTCCTGGAGCAAAGGACTAAACTAAAAGACTTGCCTTAGTGGCTCACCACTTGCAAATCCTGCAAAAAATTGAAAACATTTCAAAACCTAAATGTTCATAGAATGGCCAAGGCAAGACCTGACAATTTAGCCACAGGGAAATTATTAATTAAAGGGAATCTGTCATCTCAATTTGGCGAGCTATTTAAATGCCTTGTGTCCGGTCCGATGAACGGTGCTTCGCCTCCTTTCCTCCACCCCATCCTTGGCCGCCAACCGCAATATTTACAGGAATTTAAGTAGTTGTCCTTCATAGTCTGCGCATGCGCAATGCAATCTTGCCTCGCGCACGCGCAGTATGCTTTGCCCAACTGCGGGTAAAGCTGAAAAGCATTACTGTGCATGCACCGGTGAACTATGTCCCGGAACACAGCAAAATACTTCCGGGACATAGTTCACCGGCGCATCCGCAGTAATGCTTTTCGGCTTTGCCCGCAGTTGGGCAAAGCATACTGCGCGTGAGCGAAGGCTGTGCATCATGTTTGCAGCAGGTTATAACAGCCAGAGGCCTCTACTAGTACTAAAGACTCTGATCATGAAGGGGATGAATAATTATGAGATGCTGGAGTAAGTAAAAGTGGCATTTCGTGCTGAATTTGGTGAAAGCACTTGTTGCGTTAGTTGTGTTCAGTTATTTAGTTTATCGTTCTTGTTTCATTGGAATAAACAGCGGAAAGTTTGCAAATGAAGCTAATTTCCAATGGGGGTTGAATAATTTTCTTTGAAGCTGTACAAGAGGAGCCTAAATGAATTGCAGCCTCCCTACCAATACATGGAGCAGCCGGGCTGTAAATATTCACTGACCTTGGACAGGAGCGCACCTCTGTAGGAGCCTGGAGTTGTGCAGCGGCAGAACACGCTAGTCGGTCGGTATAACAGGGTGAGAAACACAATGTTATAATTGTAATGTGCCATGTAATGGATTTCATCACAAAATCCATATTATGCTTCAGATAATATGAGCTGAAATTCCAGCTAGTGCCGAGCTGAGGTTGTCCTTGAAATTCTATCAACGGAATGTAAGGTTAAATAATCAAAGCCATTTAATGCCCCTTGTGCTTTCCTGCTCGATTTATGTGAATTTCAGGAATTGGGCTCACTAATATGGTAACCCCTTCAGTGCGGCAACTAGTGAGAGCTGCTCATTAACTTCACCGGCATCAATTAAATATATCTTTTTCTTTCTTTTTTTTTTCTTTTTGAGATTTATTCTTTTTTTTATTTTTTCAATTACCTGCTGCATTTTTAATGTGTCAGTAGTCTTTCTCCATATTTGGTTTTCTCTCTTTATTTAGGCTTTGTTCACATTTGCACTGTGGGGTCCAAAAGACGCCTAATGGAAGCCAGCCAGTATAAAACACCTATCACCCCTATCTTCCCTTTACTGTATGTTCTATCTTGTCTCCCTGTATCACTCCTTGTTGTCCTTGTCCCAAAGGCATGGGGGTTTATTGTCTTCACAGAAAAGAGGAAGATTCGGTACATTACCACAAAACGATATGTAAGTAACAAAAAAAAAACTAATGGTTTCCTGGCATATGGAGCATTCATTGTTTTCATTTTTATTTCATAAATCAATAATACACATGAAAATAAGCAACTTTGTAATATAAGACGAATCAGCTCATTTCTCCTCCAGGATTGACCATTCATTGTCAAAACGGTCAATTTATAGGTAAAATCAGTCTTCAGTGAATACATATTTTTACATTAAAGAGGTTGCCTATTAATTTAATATTGATTACCAATGCTTAGGACGGGTTATCAATGTCTGATTGGTGGGGGTTCTAGGTGCCGGCGGTGGCCCGAAGTGCTCAGTTACGGATCTGCTCTACCTAATGCATTGTGGCTGGTGCCGGGTACTGCAATCTGCCCTCTACTTAAATCAATAAGGGTTGGATATGCAGTACCCGGCCATGGCCACTATCAGTAGATGGAACTGTGCATCTCCCTAAATGAGCACCTACGGCCAGCGGAGGAACAGAGACCAGATGATCGGCAAGGGTACTGGATGTCACACCTCCACCGATCAGATATTGATGACCTATCCTAAGGTCATCTCTTTAAGGCAGAAAAGGTAGAGTTTAATTGGTAAGAATTGAATCTGCCTCTGCATATAATTTTGGACATTTACTGAACTTTCACCATATGTCACATCATCATTCTCCTTTATACCGGATGACTGGGTGGAATATATGTACTTACCTTTTCTCCAGCTCTCATGGCAATTCCCGTGTCCCATCTTTTATGTCCATGATGGAACGAACTTCTTCTAGGTTCTGACCTAGGTCGTGAGCTCCACTGTTGGCGTGTCCCGAGTTGCGAAGACAGCGTTGTTCGCTTTTCTATCCTGTTTCTGTAACTCCCATTAATTTTTGCTGGAGCTAATCAGCTACATTCAACAGTTTTTGTAACCTCTGCTCTGGTGGCTGGAACATAGAAGAACTTATTCCCATCTCGGACATGAAAAACAGAGTCGGGAATAACTGTTCAAATTAAATTTTGGGGGAAAACCCTTACAAGAAACTAAACAGCTGATAATTACATTTCTATTTTGCTTCCAAATCCTCTTGTAATACTTTGCAAATTAAGGTCGGTTCCTCTTCGCGCCTTGTACCAATTTGCACTGTGCCCTTTAGAAACACTGGCAATTTCTATTTGATATGATGTTTCTTCCCTTTACGTCCTCCAACCATCCACAATGTGGCTTTTTTATGTTTCCTGATAAGCAAACAGCTCGATTTCCCACTTGTTTAGGAATTGAACTCACATTGTCCTCGGAGGTGAAACCTGCTCCTTCCGTGGAACCTGAGGGTCTGCGATTATGCGCAATTGTCAGTTCACTTACAAATGTCTGGTGGGAGCGAGCGCTTTGTTCCATCAGTGTGATGTCTGCTTAGCTAAATCAAGTCAAATGAACAAAAGACAAGCGTGCGAGTAGAAGAGGGAAACGCTCGCATCAATTATATGGTGTAGCCGTGCTCCATTGTGCACCTGGAGATTAAATAGTCTTCCCCAGATCTGTGTTTTGACCTCTACGACATGATGCTAACTATTCTGCGGCGCCGTGTGATCTGGGACTGACGGGTCTTGTGTAACACACAGCGGGTTATTGCCACATTGTTAAAACACCATTTATAATGACAAGGTAAGGAAATATACGTACAAAACCTACATTATCCAACAAGGGGCAGTTATCTACTTAAAGGAAGTATTATTGTCTCCTTTATTTCCAACCAAGGAGGTGGCGGGATTTCAGTCAACTGAACCAGAACGAAGCTAATGATTTTTTGCTTTTATTACTGTATGTTTGACCCCTTCTACACACTACAACATTGAAATTGCAGCACCAAGAAGGAAAAGTTGCAAAATTAAGGAAATTACAGAACGGATAGACTTGTTAATGATCTGCAAAAAAAATGGAAACATAATTTTCTAAAGATCTCAATTTATTGAGTATCAATTATGAGCGCCTCATGCAGAAATCCCGGCACTTCCAGCCTCAGCTGCTATCACTTAGGTTATTAATGGTCATCTCAGGAAGGTTCTGCTGAATGCACTAGGGAAAAATCATCAAGATCCGCTGTTGGCAGCTACTGTGTAGTCACCGACCAATAATGTCCCAGATATGCTCGATGGGAGACAAGTCCAGAGACGCTGAAAAAATCATGCAGTAACACTGCTTTCCAGGAGGTTTAAGGGCATGTGCACGTAACATCTTTTTCTTGTGGCCTCTGCCTGATAGCTGTCCTGGAAAAGAGTTTTAAAAGTGCTAAAAAAGAATGAACACATGCATGACTTGCTGTGCAGATGCTCAGTCTTTTTGAGCTCCTTTAAACTGCTTGAGGCTTCAAAAGCCATGAATTGGCAAAAAAAAGTGACCACTATTAGTCACGTGGATCCGATTGCAAGCCGCACACTAGTTTATATATACAATTTAAGAAAAAAGATGGCAGTGGCAGAGTGGTTGCAAAAATGACCAAAAAGATGACAAAGAAGACCCAAGAGGAAAAAGACTCCTGCGCATATCCATAGGAGAGTTCAGCAGCCCCAGAAGATTTCCCAAATCTTCCAGGATTCAGAGTTGTCTCCACTTTTTCAACGGGCCTCCCGGACTTCCCAGAAGAGTTAGTAAGTATTGCTAAGACTGGATAAGCACAAAGTGGCAGAAAAGATGGAAGGCATTTTCTTTTTATCCTCTTCCTGCTTCTCCATGACTTCTTTTTTATAATCTCATCTAATGCCTAGAAGTTCTAACCCTCAGACACTTACACACTGAGGCTTCAAAAGCCAGTTATGCCGCTTCTACACCTTTTTCCAGGTCTGACTTCCCATTATGTTATCGTCGGGCGAAGTACCGGACTGAAACGTAATACACCGGTGCTATAATAGTAACTGCTCCTCTATAAGGCCACATCTTCCCTCAGGATAATATTAGATACTAACATTTTCCAAGCGTCTCTTTCTCGCAAACATAATAGTCGATTCAACCTGGAAAATCACCTACGCTAAATACATATGTCAGGGGATAATTGTGAAACCTCCGACACATTATTGTTCAATTGCGTCTGTAAAACAGACAGAAATCTTCCATTAGATTTGGAGACGAGGCGTTGTTACTTCGGGTCAGTTGTTTTTACGCTCCTCCTTGTCAGGCGAATAAACAGTCAACACAGATTCATTGTAGACAATTATAATTTGATAATGGCAGTAATATGCACAGAAAAGTGAGAGCCTTACAGACAAGTACAAATTGGGACCCTTATTATGATCCAGGCTTTTGCCAGCCAATGTCATTGTCCTGGTCCTTCCTTCCCTCTTACTACTTTTTCTGAGACTGAGATTCTTGGCGTGATCTGGGCCTCATATCAGGAATGTGATTTGTCTCTTTGGTAGGAACGTAAGAAACATTCGATTTGAATGAAATAGCGTTCCTTGCCAAGTTACAACAAACTTCCAAATTCAAATTTTGGCAGATTAATTACTCACTACCCACCACACCTTTTCTATCACCCCTCCATGTAAGAAACTTTCCACATGTGCCATTTTCCTGGAAGTTTGGGAATATTTGTTAATTATTTTGGAGGTCTATTATATTTACAGGAGCCTCACAGATAATTAATATTTTGGAGGATAATATTCACATGAATCCTACAAAATGGCTAAGAAGGGTGTCACACTGAGTCAGTATTCATGGACAAGGGTAGTTAGAAGGTCAGAGACCAGGATGGCACGTAGCACAGCGGGGCAAGAAGCTGTCGTCAGGAAGCAGTCTGGGGTCAAATGCCAGAAGGGTGCATGAAAACAAAAGAGTAAGACAAAGGGATAATTAGAGGCCAAGTCTGGGGTCAGATACCTGAAGTCAGAAAGTGTCAAGAGCAAAAGGGATAATCCACCCGAATAGTCGTGACTAATCCTAGGTCCTGCAACAAGATCAGAGAAACTAACATAATGCTAAGCCCACACAACAATCAAAGTTGACACTTCACTCCTCACAGTAAGGCCTCTTTCACACATCAGTTTTTTGCCTTCAGGCGCGATCCGGCTTTTTTTTGTAAAACCGGATCCGGCAAAATGCAATGCCGTTTCCGTTTTTTCCCCATTGACTTGCATTAGCACCGGATCGTGCCGGATGGCATTGCGTTTCATCCGTTTTTTGCCGGATCCGGCAACTTGTCTCATTCCGGCGTCTGGAAAAAACGGCTACTGTAACGTTTTTTGTCTCCGGCGAAAAAGCCGGAAGCGCCGGATCCGACACTTCCAGCTTTTTGCTACAATGAAAGTCTATGGGCGCCGGAATGCGCCGGATCCAGAAAAAGACGGATCCAGCCACCGGATCCGGTTTTTTTAAGTCTGCGCATGCTCAGATCCAATTGGCCAGCCGCCAGGAAAAGAGACGGATCCAGCAAAAAACCGGATCCGTTTCTACAGTTCTCCAAAATTTATGCCGGATCCGTTTTTTCTAAAAAAAGCCGGATCCTGCCTGACGGCAAAAAACTGATGTGTGAAAGTAGCCTTAGCCTGCCAATTAGCCAGCAAATCACTCACAGCATCTGTAGACCATAATGATGAAATTGTGACAAAGGAGTTTGAAAAAAAAACTTTCTATTCACTTTTCCTCACTTGCTCTTATGTTGTAATGCCGTCACCAATCCCGTTGTCTTCTGTCGATGAAGACGGTATATACAGTATAGGAGGTGTAAAATTGTTTAATTATTTAACCCCTTTCCTCACTTTGTTAATGGCAATTAGAGCACTTTCAATTTCAACAAATTAGAGCTTATCTGCCCTAATAAAATCTTGGGAAATTCTCCGGTCTCTTTTACTGAATTTAGCCAATGCAACCTCTAAAAATTTGGACCAAGTTTTGATTGTTTTTTTGAAGAACAGAGATAAACCAATTTTTGTTAATATCCCTCCTTCCCAACAGGTAGTAGTTTAAGATTTTATTATTTTAAAAGAGATTTTCTCTATATAAATCATTTGGAAACAATTGAATGTACTGTTCTCACGTTTCATATTCGGCCATGTTATCTGGCTGCTGCTGAAAGTCGTAAACTTACAATACTTATCTAGATTAACAGACTTCGAGAGCGCAACAGACTCAAGAGTGATTATTATCACGGAACGCATAAAAGTATATACGGGGGGCTCTTGCCTGGCTTATGGGCGTTCCTCTTACCTGCTGCAAAAACTAGCAACCCTAGTCAAAACAAGTCTAATACTGGGGGCGCAGCGAGCGTCGGTGTCTTGTTTTTCAGTGTTTGGTCATTATGTTCAGTGCCTCTCAACAAATACTCGGAGGAAAGCGATGTTCTGAAGATTCGTGCCGTCTACATAAACTTGTCCCATCAAATACATCTTCAGATAATTGCAGTAATTCTAGAATGCAGATAATTATAGTAATACAAGAAGTATAATGATGGCTCTGCAAAAGACAAACTACAGTGTGCTAATAGTGTGCTTTTTCATGAGTCAAAAATACATCTCTATTGTGTAAAAAGAAAGATCTGCCTAAAATAATTTTATAGATACAGTAGTGGAACGCCCAACAGGGCAGTGGGGGATACTCGGTACCGGGCCGTTCCTTAAGGGGATGTGTCACAGCAGAAGTTACCCGGTCCATGGCCCTGGGAGTCCAATTAAAGGGGATATTTACAAGGGATGGTAAAGTTTATTATGAAGTTTGTGATAAAGTGTTCGTAATGCCACCTGTGGTTTCTGGTCAGAGGTGACCAGCGCTGCAGAGCAGATCCTCTAGGACTGGTGGTGATGCAGCAGAGTTGGTATAGCTCTCAACATGCAGAGCTTTGTCCCAGGGCAGTTGTAATAGAATAGATGTAGTATTTGGCAAGGGATGTAGCAGTGTCAAGTGGGTGTTTAATGATGATAGATGTAGCAGAGTTGGATAAGTGATGCAGGAATAATTAGAGGACACAGCTGGGTGCAGTTCCAGAGGTTTACTCACAGTTCTGGTGCACACAGATGCCCGCTTGGTGCTGCGTCCTTCAGGTGAGGGGTTCAGTCAACTCTCAGGTAGATCAGGATCGATATTCCCAGGACTCCCTCACAGTGTGATTCCTTCCTGGCCGTCTCACTGTGCTGGTTTCTACTCCTCTTCCTACCCAACACCTCACAGTCAGTGTCCCAGGCCAGCAGCTGCAGACCTTTTCGGGCGACATTCTCTCTGCGTCCCCTTGCTCTCTTATGGCTGCCTTTCTGGAGAAGATAACTGCTGGCTTGTGGCTGAGGTACCTACAGGTGCTTCTGCCTCCGGCTTTCCAGCTGAGTCTGATGATTATTCCACTGGACTAGGGGACCGGTACCCCACTGCGACATGATCCCTCCACCCAACATTAGCCGGCATGGACCGAGCCCCACGGACAGTATGGTCACTGCGCCATGCCTCTAGGATCCCTTCTACTCTCTTGGAGCTTCTTTCTGTCTCTTTCCTTTCTGCAGCTCCTCCTGTGCTTCACACATGTCTGCTTAGTTTCACTTTCTCCTTGTGACTGACTAACTGAACTCTCTTCTCCCACTCTATTCCTACTAACTCCACCCACCTCCGAACACCCTATACTACCCAGGCAAGGTTGAGATCCTCCTCCCTTAGGGTACATCCAGGGTGCCCTGCTGCTATACAGTGGCGGATTATAATGAGGTCAATTTGGGCAGTTGCCCCGGACCCAGTGGGGTTAAGGGGCCCACAGCCCAGGCCAGTAAATTGCCCCATTATAATCCGCCACCGCGCAGGGCCGGATTATAGGCAGGGCAGGCGGGGCTTCAGCCCCGGGGCCCCCACCACAAGAGCTTCTAAGGGGGCCCCCACCACATTCCTGCTGGCTGCTGCAATGGCACTCCATCTTCTCCCCACCTAAAAGTGAGTGACCGTGGGGGCGGCATTATGTGCTCTGCTACCAGCAGCATCTACAAGTAGCGTGAACGCTGATGCTGCTGGTAGCGTGCAAAGGCTTGTGATGAGATCACAGGAGGTAAGGTGTCAGGGCCCCCGATCATGTGACCCCTGTCTCCTCCCCTCCTGTGACCTCATCACAGGTCCTGTGCGCACAGCACTGAGAGCAGCCATGTATGTGGAGTGCGGCTCTGCGGGTGGAGGTCGGTGCTGGAGGCCCCATTATTCTCTATGTGGAGTGCGGCTCTGCGGGTGGAGGTCGGTGCTGGAGGCCCCATTATTCTCTATGTGGAGTGCGGCTCTGCGGGTGGAGGTCGGTGCTGGAGGCCCCATTATTCTCTATGTGGAGTGCGGCTCTGCGGGTGGAGGTCGGTGCTGGAGGCCCCATTATTCTCTATGTGGAGTGCGGCTCTGCGGGTGGAGGTCGGTGCCGGAGGCCCCATTATTCTCTATGTGGAGTGCGGCTCTGCGGGTGGAGGTCGGTGCCGGAGGCTCCATTATTCTCTGTGGAGTGCGGCTCTGCGGGTGGAGGTCGGTGCCGGAGGCTCCATTATTCTCTATGTGGAGTGCGGCTCTGCGGGTGGAGGTCGGTGCCGGAGGATCCATTATTCTCTATGTGGAGTGTGGCTCTGCGGGTGGAGGTCGGTGCTGGAGGCTCCATTACTCTCTATGTGGAGTGCGGCTCTGCGGGTGGAGGTCAGTGCTGGAGGCTCCATTATTCTCTATGTGGAGTGCAGCTCTGCGGGTGGAGGTCGGTGCTGGAGGCCCCATTATTCTCTATGTGGAGTGTGGCTCTGCGGGTGGAGGTCGGTGCTGGAGGCTCCATTATTCTCTATGTGGAGTGTGGCTCTGCGGGTGGAGGTCGGTGCCGGAGGCTCCATTATTCTCTATGTGGAGTGCGGCTCTGCGGGTGGAGGTCGGTGCCGGAGGCTCCATTATTCTCTATGTGGAGTGCGGCTCTGCGGGTGGAGGTCGGTGCTGGAGGCTCCATTATTCTCTATGTGGAGTGCGGCTCTGCGGATGGAGGTCAGTGCTGGAGGCTCCATTATTCTCTATGTGGAGTGCGGCTCTGCGGGTGGAGGTCGGTGCTGGAGGCCCCATTATTCTCTATGTGGAGTGTGGCTCTGCGGGTGGAGGTCGGTGTTGGAGGCTCTATTATTCTCTATGTGGAGTGTGGCTCTGCGGGTGGAGGTCGGTGCTGGAGGCTCCATTATTCTCTGTGGAGTGCGGCTCTGCGGGTGGAGGTCGGTGCCGGAGGCTCCATTATTCTCTATGTGGAGTGCGGCTCTGTGGGTGGAGGTCGGTGCCGGAGGCTCCATTATTCTCTATGTGGAGTGCGGCTCTGTGGGTGGAGGTCGGTGCTGGAGGCTCCATTATTCTCTATGTGGAGTGCGGCTCTGCGGATGGAGGTCGTTGCTGGAGGCTCCATTCTCTATGTGGAGTGCGGCTCTGCGGGTGGAGGTCGGTGCTGGAGGCTCCATTATTCTCTATGTGGAGTGTGGCTCTGCGGGTGGAGGTAGGTGCTGGAGGCTCCATTGTTCTCTATGTGGAGTGCGGCTCTGCGGGTGGAGGTCGGTGCTGGAGGCTCCATTATTCTCTATGTGGAGTGTGGCTCTGCGGGTGGAGGTCGGTGCTGGAGGCTCCATTATTCTCTATGTGGAGTGCGGGTGGAGGTCAGTGCTGGAGGCTCCATTATTCTCTATGTGGAGTGTGGCTCTGCGGGTGGAGGTCGGTGCTGGAGGCACCATTATTCTCTATGTGGAGTGCGGGTGGAGGTCGGTGCTGGATGCTCCATTATTCTCTATGTGGAGTGCGGGTGGAGGTCGGTGCTGGAGGCTCCATTATTCTCTGTGTGGAGTGCGGCTCTGCGGGTGGAGGTCGGTGCTGGAGGCTCCATTATTCTCTATGTGGAGTGCGGCTCTGCGGGTGGAGGTCGGTGCTGGAGGCTCCATTATTCTCTATGTGGAGTGCGGCTCTGCGGGTGGAGGTCGGTGCTGGAGGCTCCATTATTCTCTATGTGGAGTGCGGCTCTGCGGGTGGAGGTAGGTGCTGGAGGCTCCATTATTCTCTATGTGGAGTGCGGCTCTGCGGGTGGAGGTCGGTGCTGGAGGCTCCATTATTCTCTATGTGGAGTGGGGCTCTGCGGGTGGAGGTCGGATCTGGAGGCTCCATTATTCTCTATGTGGAGTGCGGCTCTGCGGGTGGAGGTCGGTGCTGGAGGCCCCATTATTCTCTATGTGGAGTGCGGCTCTGCGGGTGGAGGTCGGTGCTGGAGGCTCCATTATTCTCTATGTGGAGTGAGGCTCTGCGGGTGGAGGTCGGTGCTGGAGGCTCCATTATTCTCTATGTGGAGTGCGGCTCTGCGGGTGGAGGTCGGTGCTGGAGGCTCCATTATTCTCTATGTGGAGTGCGGCTCTGCGGGTGGAGGTCGGTGCTGGAGGCTCCATTATTCTCTGTGTGGAGTGCGGGTGGAGGTCGGTGCTGGAGGCCCCATTATTCTCCATGTGGAGTGCGGCTCTGCGGGTGGAGGTCGGTGCTGGAGGCTCCATTATTCTCTATGTGGAGTGCGGGTGGAGGTCGGTGCTGGAGGCTCCATTATTCTCTGTGTGGAGTGCGGCTCTGCGGGTGGAGGTCGGTGCTGGAGGCTCCATTATTCTCTATGTGGAGTGCGGGTGGAGGTCGGTGCTGGAGGCTCCATTATT
Source organism: Dendrobates tinctorius (assembly GCF_039654945.1). Classification (NCBI taxonomy): domain Eukaryota; kingdom Metazoa; phylum Chordata; class Amphibia; order Anura; family Dendrobatidae; genus Dendrobates; species Dendrobates tinctorius. Next base: position 16,534,667 of record NW_027361810.1, on the reverse strand, counting down.
CTCTATGTGGAGTGTGGCTCTGCGGGTGGAGATCGGTGCTGGAGGCTCCATTATTCTCTATGTGGAGTGCGGCTCTGCAGAAGGAGGTCGGTGCTGGAGGCTCCATTATTCTCTATGTGGAGTGCGGCTCTGCGGGTGGAAGTCGGTGCTGGAGGCTCCATTATTCTCTATGTGGAGTGCAGCTCTGCGGGTGGAGGTCGGTGCTGGAGGCTCCATTATTCTCTATGTGGAGTGCGGCTCTGCGGGTGGAGGTCGGTGCTGGAGGCCCCATTATTCTCTATGTGGAGTGCGGCTCTGCGGATGGAGGTCGGTGCTGGAGGCTCCATTATTCTCTATGTGGAGTGCGGCTCTGCGGGTGGAGGTCGGTGCTGGAGGCTCCATTATCCTCTATGTGGAGTGCGGCTCTGCGGGTGGAGGTCGGTGCTGGAGGCTCCATTATTCTCTATGTGGAGTGCGGCTCTGCGGGTGGAGGTAGGTGCTGGAGGCTCCATTATTCTCTATGTAGAGTGCGGCTCTGCGGGTGGAGGTCAGTGCTGGAGGCTCCATTATTCTCTATGTGGAGTGCGGCTCTGCGGGTGGAGGTCGGTGCTGGAGGCTCCATTATTCTCTATGTGGAGTGCGGCTCTGCGGGTGGAGGTCGGTGCTGGAGGCCCCATTATTCTCTATGTGGAGTGCGGGTGGAGGTCGGTGCTGGAGGCTCCATTATTCTCTATGTGGAGTGCGGCTCTGCGGGTGGAGGTAGGTGCTGGAGGCTCCATTATTCTCTATGTGGAGTGCGGCTCTGCGGGTGGAGGTCGGTGCCGGAGGCTCCATTATTCTCTATGTGGAGTGCGGCTCTGCGGGTGGAGGTCGGTGCTGGAGGCTCCATTATTCTCTATGTGGAGTGCGGCTCTGCGGATGGAGGTCAGTGCTGGAGGCTCCATTATTCTCTATGTGGAGTGTGGCTCTGCGGGTGGAGGTCAGTGCTGGAGGCTCCATTATTCTCTATGTGGAGTGTGGCTCTGCGGGTGGAGGTCGGTGCCGGAGGCTCCATTATTCTCTATGTGGAGTGCGGCTCTGCGGGTGGAGGTCGGTGCTGGAGGCTCCATTATTCTCTATGTGGAGTGCGGCTCTGCGGATGGAGGTCAGTGCTGGAGGCTCCATTATTCTCTATGTGGAGTGTGGCTCTGCTGGTGGAGGTCGGTGCCGGAGGCTCCATTATTCTCTATGTGGAGTGCGGCTCTGCGGGTGGAGGTCGGTGCTGGAGGCTCCATTATTCTCTATGTGGAGTGCGGCTCTGCGGATGGAGGTCAGTGCTGGAGGCTCCATTATTCTCTATGTGGAGTGCGGCTCTGCGGGTGGAGGTCGGTGCTGGAGGCCCCATTATTCTCTATGTGGAGTGTGGCTCTGCGGGTGGAGGTCGGTGCTGGAGGCTCCATTATTCTCTATGTGGAGTGTGGCTCTGCGGGTGGAGGTCGGTGCTGGAGGCTCCATTATTCTCTGTGGAGTGCGGCTCTGCGGGTGGAGGTCGGTGCCGGAGGCTCCATTATTCTCTATGTGGAGTGCGGCTCTGCGGGTGGAGGTCGGTGCCGGAGGATCCATTATTCTCTATGTGGAGTGCGGCTCTGCGGGTGGAGGTCGGTGCCGGAGGATCCATTATTCTCTATGTGGAGTGTGGCTCTGCGGGTGGAGGTCGGTGCTGGAGGCTCCATTACTCTCTATGTGGAGTGCGGCTCTGCGGGTGGAGGTCAGTGCTGGAGGCTCCATTATTCTCTATGTGGAGTGCGGCTCTGCGGGTGGAGGTCGGTGCTGGAGGCCCCATTATTCTCTATGTGGAGTGTGGCTCTGCGGGTGGAGGTCGGTGCTGGAGGCTCCATTATTCTCTATGTGGAGTGTGGCTCTGCGGGTGGAGGTCGGTGCCGGAGGCTCCATTATTCTCTATGTGGAGTGCGGCTCTGCGGGTGGAGGTCGGTGCCGGAGGCTCCATTATTCTCTATGTGGAGTGCGGCTCTGCGGGTGGAGGTCGGTGCTGGAGGCTCCATTATTCTCTATGTGGAGTGCGGCTCTGCGGATGGAGGTCAGTGCTGGAGGCTCCATTATTCTCTATGTGGAGTGCGGCTCTGCGGGTGGAGGTCGGTGCTGGAGGCCCCATTATTCTCTATGTGGAGTGTGGCTCTGCGGGTGGAGGTCGGTGCTGGAGGCTCTATTATTCTCTATGTGGAGTGTGGCTCTGCGGGTGGAGGTCGGTGCTGGAGGCTCCATTATTCTCTGTGGAGTGCGGCTCTGCGGGTGGAGGTCGGTGCCGGAGGCTCCATTATTCTCTATGTGGAGTGCGGCTCTGTGGGTGGAGGTCGGTGCCGGAGGCTCCATTATTCTCTATGTGGAGTGCGGCTCTGTGGGTGGAGGTCGGTGCTGGAGGCTCCATTATTTTCTATGTGGAGTGCGGCTCTGCGGATGGAGGTCGTTGCTGGAGGCTCCATTCTCTATGTGGAGTGCGGCTCTGCGGGTGGAGGTCGGTGCTGGAGGCTCCATTATTCTCTATGTGGAGTGTGGCTCTGCGGGTGGAGGTAGGTGCTGGAGGCTCCATTGTTCTCTATGTGGAGTGCGGCTCTGCGGGTGGAGGTCGGTGCTGGAGGCTCCATTATTCTCTATGTGGAGTGTGGCTCTGCGGGTGGAGGTCGGTGCTGGAGGCTCCATTATTCTCTATGTGGAGTGCGGGTGGAGGTCAGTGCTGGAGGCTCCATTATTCTCTATGTGGAGTGTGGCTCTGCGGGTGGAGGTCGGTGCTGGAGGCCCCATTATTCTCTATGTGGAGTGCGGGTGGAGGTCGGTGCTGGATGCTCCATTATTCTCTATGTGGAGTGCGGGTGGAGGTCGGTGCTGGAGGCTCCATTATTCTCTGTGTGGAGTGCGGCTCTGCGGGTGGAGGTCGGTGCTGGAGGCTCCATTATTCTCTATGTGGAGTGCGGCTCTGCGGGTGGAGGTCGGTGCTGGAGGCTCCATTATTCTCTATGTGGAGTGCGGCTCTGCGGGTGGAGGTCGGTGCTGGAGGCTCCATTATTCTCTATGTGGAGTGCGGCTCTGCGGGTGGAGGTAGGTGCTGGAGGCTCCATTATTCTCTATGTGGAGTGCGGCTCTGCGGGTGGAGGTCGGTGCTGGAGGCTCCATTATTCTCTATGTGGAGTGGGGCTCTGCGGGTGGAGGTCGGATCTGGAGGCTCCATTATTCTCTATGTGGAGTGCGGCTCTGCGGGTGGAGGTCGGTGCTGGAGGCCCCATTATTCTCTATGTGGAGTGCGGCTCTGCGGGTGGAGGTCGGTGCTGGAGGCTCCATTATTCTCTATGTGGAGTGAGGCTCTGCGGGTGGAGGTCGGTGCTGGAGGCTCCATTATTCTCTATGTGGAGTGCGGCTCTGCGGGTGGAGGTCGGTGCTGGAGGCTCCATTATTCTCTATGTGGAGTGCGGCTCTGCGGGTGGAGGTCGGTGCTGGAGGCTCCATTATTCTCTGTGTGGAGTGCGGGTGGAGGTCGGTGCTGGAGGCCCCATTATTCTCTATGTGGAGTGCGGCTCTGCGGGTGGAGGTCGGTGCTGGAGGCTCCATTATTCTCTATGTGGAGTGCGGGTGGAGGTCGGTGCTGGAGGCTCCATTATTCTCTGTGTGGAGTGCGGCTCTGCGGGTGGAGGTCGGTGCTGGAGGCTCCATTATTCTCTATGTGGAGTGCGGGTGGAGGTCGGTGCTGGAGGCTCCATTATTCTCTATGTGGAGTGTGGCTCTGCGGGTGGAGATCGGTGCTGGAGGCTCCATTATTCTCTATGTGGAGTGCGGCTCTGCAGAAGGAGGTCGGTGCTGGAGGCTCCATTATTCTCTATGTGGAGTGCGGCTCTGCGGGTGGAAGTCGGTGCTGGAGGCTCCATTATTCTCTATGTGGAGTGCAGCTCTGCGGGTGGAGGTCGGTGCTGGAGGCTCCATTATTCTCTATGTGGAGTGCGGCTCTGCGGGTGGAGGTCGGTGCTGGAGGCCCCATTATTCTCTATGTGGAGTGCGGCTCTGCGGATGGAGGTCGGTGCTGGAGGCTCCATTATTCTCTATGTGGAGTGCGGCTCTGCGGGTGGAGGTCGGTGCTGGAGGCTCCATTATCCTCTATGTGGAGTGCGGCTCTGCGGGTGGAGGTCGGTGCTGGAGGCTCCATTATTCTCTATGTGGAGTGCGGCTCTGCGGGTGGAGGTAGGTGCTGGAGGCTCCATTATTCTCTATGTGGAGTGCGGCTCTGCGGGTGGAGGTAGGTGCTGGAGGCTCCATTATTCTCTTTGTGGAGTGCGGCTCTGCGGGTGGAGGTCGGTGCCGGAGGCTCCATTATTCTCTATGTGGAGTGCGGCTCTGCGGGTGGAGGTCGGTGCCGGAGGCTCCATTATTCTCTATGTGGAGTGCGGCTCTGCGGGTGGAGGTCGGTGCTGGAGGCTCCATTATTCTCTATGTGGAGTGCGGCTCTGCGGATGGAGGTCAGTGCTGGAGGCTCCATTATTCTCTATGTGGAGTGTGGCTCTGCGGGTGGAGGTCAGTGCTGGAGGCTCCATTATTCTCTATGTGGAGTGTGGCTCTGCGGGTGGAGGTCGGTGCCGGAGGCTCCATTATTCTCTATGTGGAGTGCGGCTCTGCGGGTGGAGGTCGGTGCTGGAGGCTCCATTATTCTCTATGTGGAGTGCGGCTCTGCGGATGGAGGTCAGTGCTGGAGGCTCCATTATTCTCTATGTGGAGTGCGGCTCTGCGGGTGGAGGTCGGTGCTGGAGGCCCCATTATTCTCTATGTGGAGTGTGGCTCTGCGGGTGGAGGTCGGTGCTGGAGGCTCCATTATTCTCTATGTGGAGTGTGGCTCTGCGGGTGGAGGTCGGTGCTGGAGGCTCCATTATTCTCTGTGGAGTGCGGCTCTGCGGGTGGAGGTCGGTGCCGGAGGCTCCATTATTCTCTATGTGGAGTGCGGCTCTGTGGGTGGAGGTCGGTGCTGGAGGCTCCATTATTCTCTATGTGGAGTGCGGCTCTGTGGGTGGAGGTCGGTGCTGGAGGCTCCATTATTCTCTATGTGGAGTGCGGCTCTGCGGATGGAGGTCGGTGCTGGAGGCTCCATTCTCTATGTGGAGTGCGGCTCTGCGGGTGGAGGTCGGTGCTGGAGGCTCCATTATTCTCTATGTGGAGTGTGGCTCTGCGGGTGGAGGTAGGTGCTGGAGGCTCCATTGTTCTCTATGTGGAGTGCGGCTCTGCGGGTGGAGGTCGGTGCTGGAGGCTCCATTATTCTCTATGTGGAGTGTGGCTCTGCGGGTGGAGGTCGGTGCTGGAGGCTCCATTATTCTCTATGTGGAGTGCGGGTGGAGGTCAGTGCTGGAGGCTCCATTATTCTCTATGTGGAGTGTGGCTCTGCGGGTGGAGGTCGGTGCTGGAGGCCCCATTATTCTCTATGTGGAGTGCGGGTGGAGGTCGGTGCTGGATGCTCCATTATTCTCTATGTGGAGTGCGGGTGGAGGTCGGTGCTGGAGGCTCCATTATTCTCTATGTGGAGTGCGGCTCTGCGGGTGGAGGTCGGTGCTGGAGGCTCCATTATTCTCTATGTGGAGTGCGGCTCTGCGGGTGGAGGTCGGTGCTGGAGGCTCCATTATTCTCTATGTGGAGTGCGGCTCTGCGGGTGGAGGTCGGTGCTGGAGGCTCCATTATTCTCTATGTGGAGTGTGGCTCTGCGGGTGGAGGTCGGTGCTGGAGGCTCCATTATTCTCTATGTGGAGTGAGGCTCTGCGGGTGGAGGTCGGTGCTGGAGGCTCCATTATTCTCTATGTGGAGTGCGGCTCTGCGGGTGGAGGTCGGTGCTGGAGGCTCCATTATTCTCTATGTGGAGTGCGGCTCTGCGGGTGGAGGTCGGTGCTGGAGGCTCCATTATTCTCTGTGTGGAGTGCGGGTGGAGGTCGGTGCTGGAGGCCCCATTATTCTCTATGTGGAGTGCGGCTCTGCGGGTGGAGGTCGGTGCTGGAGGCTCCATTATTCTCTATGTGGAGTGCGGGTGGAGGTCGGTGCTGGAGGCTCCATTATTCTCTGTGTGGAGTGCGGCTCTGCGGGTGGAGGTCGGTGCTGGAGGCTCCATTATTCTCTATGTGGAGTGCGGGTGGAGGTCGGTGCTGGAGGCTCCATTATTCTCTATGTGGAGTGTGGCTCTGCGGGTGGAGGTCGGTGCTGGAGGCTCCATTATTCTCTATGTGGAGTGCGGCTCTGCGGGTGGAGGTCGGTGCTGGAGGCTCCATTATTCTCTATGTGGAGTGTGGCTCTGCTGGTGGAGGTCGGTGCTGGAGGCTCCATTATCCTCTATGTGGAGTGTGGCTCTGCGGGTGGAGGTCAGTGCTGGAGGCTCCATTATTCTCTATGTGGAGTGGGGCTCTGCGGGTGGAGGTCGGATCTGGAGGCTCCATTATTCTCTATGTGGAGTGCGGCTCTGCGGGTGGAGGTCGGTGCTGGAGGCTCCATTATTCTCTATGTGGAGTGCGGCTCTGCGGGTGGAGGTCGGTGCTAGAGGCTCCATTATTCTCTATGTGGAGTGGGGCTCTGCAGGTGGAGGTCGGTGCTGGAGACTCCATTATTATCTATGTGGAGTGCGGCTCTGCGGGTGGAGGTCGGTGCTGGAGGCCCCATTATTCTCTATGTAGAGTGTGGCTCTGCGGGTGGAGGTCGGTGCTGGAGGCCCCATTATTCTCTATGTAGAGTGTGGCTCTACGATTCGTGACCCCCGTCACGTGACGAGAGGGGCCCACAGAGTCTGAACTGCCCCGGGCCCTTGCTACTCTTAATCCACCCCTGCTGCTATAGGGTGTGTGCTGGGTGCAGGTGTTAGAGTCCTAGGTGGTGCTCACTCCTTACCTAAGAGTGGGGTACCACACCTCTGGATGAGGTGCAGTACCACTGTGGCGACTGAACCCTGAGGGGGCCACAGTAGCTACAGCAGAACTCATTTTGGCAATGTTGCCGTGTGCAGTTGGCCATTTGGCACCACTAATCATTGTATGAATCTCAATAGACTGCATTGATGATTTTAATTCTATCATCTTAATTTTTTATGTTTCTACTGTGCCACCACTGAAATTACTCTTGCGCGGCCAATGCTAAGGCCACCTTAACCGCTTTGGAAAAAAAAAAGTAGGCAATAGGCCACCTTGCTTTGGCTAAAACATTTTTTGCTGCGCTTGAATTTTTGCTCTGGATTGTGGAAAGCCAAGCTATCATTTTGAATTGACTAAACTGGTGCCAGGACTAGGTATTCCATCCAGGGCACACGAGCTTGGTGGCACTGTATGAAATCCAACCCTCGGTTCAAAATTGTTATTGCTTATTTTTTTATTCTGTTATTTTAAGTAATTTCCCTTACATAAAACATTTGGCTACTAAATTCTATGCCTCTTCCACTGCCATGTCCACCTCATCCTCCACCTGGACCTCCACCTCCTGGTTCAAGATCCATTTTTTTATTCTATGCTATTTCAAATCATTTCACTAAGAAAAAAACAAACACAAAAAAAGTGTTGGCTACCTCCTTTTCCCTTCCAATTACACCACCAGATCCACCTCTTACTCAACCTCCTCCACCACTTGGACCTCCACCTATAGGTTCAAGATTATTTTTTTTTATGTTATTTTAAGTAATTTTCCAATCAATATGTTTGGATGACAATTGTCCTGCTTGTACCTCCACTTTGCTTCATTTTTCTGCCCTATAGCCCTTACTACAACCATTTTACAGCACAAAAGTTTGGGTCACTATTGGCTTCTATGGGATTAGGGTTGCTCGGGGTCAAGTTCTGGTACTGTCACGCTGGGTGAAAGATAGGTAAGTGCACAATAATGGGAAGAGGGAAGGGGGGAGTAGAGACCCCTAGGCAGATCTAAAATCACCCTGTCTGCCCTAAGTGTCCCCATATAGGTTCCGCACCTATCACCGAACTGGAACCTAATCAGTGCCTGACCCTAGCTATAGGCTCTATATAGGGAGGAGATGGGGTAAGCACTAGACAGTCCCCACTAAAACTAAAGACAGAGAGGGTTGACGGATAAGGGGAAACACTTAGCTTGAGAAGACAACCGAGATGTCACGCCAGCAATCCTCTAAGGGTCCTCAGGGAAGACACTAACCAATTGCTAGAAATTCCAACAAAACTATAGCAAGTATGAGCTAACACCCGCACTATGCTGCAGCAATGGAATGTATTTAAACCTTCAGCACAGGTGTGTGATTAGCAGCAGAAGGTGGAGGTAATGATTGGGTCCTAGAGGGAGAAGGATATAACTCCATAACAGAGATGCAAAAATAAAGAAGGAACGCAAAGACCCTCTACAGCCAGATCCAGGATGACTGTCTGTCACACCTGACACACCCGTGACACCTGAACCGAACTTTGGACTGCAGTTCGGCCGAACCGCATGAACCCGAACGTCCACAGGTCTGTTCATCTTTTCAGGGCAGTAGTATCCCAAACCTCCAGTAATAGCTCATAAAGTGGGCAGGTGGTACTATAACTATAAACTAGGGCAGTGCAAGTGTGACCATAAACAAGGTTGTCAGTAGTATGACTATAAGATAGGGGGGCACTAGAGTGACCATAATCTAGGGTGTAGCTAGTATGACCCATTAGACAACTCCAGGCTAACAATATATTATACCAGGTAGCCTTCTGCTAATCTGCAATCGGGACTAATTGCGCCAAGGGTCCGATTAGCAGTAATTTTGGAAAACCATAATTAAAATACTGTAAAAGGTAAAATCGATATGGGAATAGGCAAAAGAGATGAAGATTTGACTTTTGTTCCTGTGCGTTTGTCTCATTATGTGAAATGGAAAATTCTCATCACAAGTGTTTGCATCATCTCAGTTAATAATGCGATCACTTCATTTGTTTTATTGCTGCCGGTGGAGTGTGACACAATAAAAGCGGAGCCTAACCTGCTCTCCGCATGAAGTAATGACGCCCTCTGGGGATTAACGGACCCGACTTCTCCTCTCTCTGAGATGTTACAGAATCATAACCGGACTCTTACCTACATCAATGGCTCATTGCCTAAATGAATTTATTTCTATTTTGTTTGCTGGGGAAAGAATTACTCTGATAGAGGGCGATTATGGCGGCGTAGATGTGTGCGGATAGTGATTCTAATTATGGAAAGTGCTTTCACTTACTCTATAAAGATCCTCTAAGTAATGTGGAAACCATTTCTAGGCCATAAACACAAGTGGCGGTGTACCGGCAAGCTACAGAGTCATCCATGTTCTATTCATAGTTCTGGATGTCATCGCAAATAATTACAGGGTCTTAATGACTTTTATTTATTTTTTTTCTATTAAGAGGAATGATTTACGGATATTAAACCTTAACTAGATCTCTAAAGTAAAGATTGTGGGTCACCAGTAGTTGCACCTATTGTTACAGTCAGATGGCTACAAAGCGCTATAAAGACTAGAGATGAGCAGATTCGTCAATTCCTCCAGCATAAATTTCACTGAACTTTTTTTTTTTTGCTTCAACATGATTAAAAAATTGGAGGCTAAAACAGGAGCATGAAATTTCCAAGTTCCAAAACTTCAACAACTAACGACTAAAGCTACAACCATCACTAGGGGGAGCTGAGGAGCTAAATGCATATTGTAATATTCAATGTATGCAGAAAGCTCCTCGGCTCCCTCTAGTGGTGGACGCTGGTAGACACAATTCTCTTTGAAGTCTACAGCCGTGTAGCTGATGTAGAAGCTCTTAATCACAAATATACAGTAGGTCCCTGGCACCTAAAGAATGTATTCTGAAATGACATAGTACAGGACTTTCTATGTAGTATTGGAATGTATGAGAATGACGATGATACGATGATAGGGAAGCATATCGCTCAACTGTCTCAGCACTACAGATAAGTAATAGAGTGACAGGTTGCATGTGCAACGTCTGCTCCATCGGGAGAAAACTTGTGACATAAGACATAATTGGTATGACCAACACCAAATGAAAAGTTATCACCTATAATTTTTGTCAACTGGATTACGTCTTTTAGGTCACTGCACATTTTTGTACAGGTTTTTTTAGTGTTCATTTGCTTCCAAAATGCAAAGTTAAGCAACTCTCTAAATAGAATTAATTTATAATAATAATAATAATAATAATAATAATTAATTAATTAAATTTAATAAAAAAAAATCTATAATTTATTTGCTGCAGAATGTCTGTATATCTATTATCTAGCTGAGTTCTTTGCAAAAATGTAAAAAATCCATCAGAGAGCCTAGTCTAGGTTCTCATAACTCTCTTTGCTTCCAACTTCCTTCCCTTAGTGTTAGGCTATGTGCACACAGTGTGTTTTTGATGCATATTCGCAGTGTTTTTTCTGAGTGGAAATGGGCCAAAAACGTTAGGGAATCCTTATGCAAGCTAATTCAATAACAATCCTGAAGTGTTCTGCACATGATCAGTAAATTTTCTTAAGTATTTGCAGTGCGTTTTTTTCTGCAGCATGTCAATTCTTTTTGCGTTTCTGCAGCATTTTTCCATTGACTTCAGTTGAGCCAGTCAAGGTATAAAAATGTTTGTGGATTTGCTGCCTATTTGCTGAGTTTTTGTTTTGTATTTTACCAGCTTCCTATGGTGTTTCCCACGCTGTCATCTGTGTGACAGCGTGGGAAACACTGGTGCGATGGTTCTTATCTGCATTAACGCAACCGCCGGTAAGACCGTCGGTCAGAACGCTGCGGGTTAATGCTGTCAGATGTCAGTGTGACCCCGCAGCTGTGACTGTGACTCGCAGCGGTGACCTGCGGTAAAAAGCTTACCGCAGGTCAGCAGGTGTGGGCTGATGAGACTACTGCTCTCATCGGGCTACGTCTGCTGTCACTGATAACAGTGACAGCAGGTGTTGCTGAGAGGAGACATAGTCTTATCTGCCAGCGCCTGTGCTCACAGTTGAAAAATAAATTAAATTAATTACTTGAACCAATGTTATCCATTTAATCATAGAATCGTAGAGTTGGAAGGGACCTCCTGGGCCATCTGGTCCAAACCCCTGCCCAAAGCAGGATTCGCTAAATCAGTCAGATGTCTGTCCAGCCTCTGTTTGAAGACTTCCATTGAAGGAGAACTTTAGGCTGTTCAGGCAATCATTTTTTTACAAGGTCCATGTGAAAAATGTTGTAGCATGCACTAGTGCAAGTTTTTGGTAAGACTCATCTACTAAAGTCTAAAAAATTGGGTTCTATACTGATCAACCGCATAGCATTCAATTTTTATGGAAACATTGCCATGCTTAAATAGGTCGTCCAGTCTTTCGATAAAGCAGACTTCTTAATCCTGATTGCATGCGGTGCACATGCTGTCAGGATTCACCATTATTGCCGGTGGGAGCGGGAGGTCATGTGACCAGAATAATGAGATTTACACACATAAAGTGACTGTAGACTTTTATCAGAAGACTGGACAACCCCCTTAACGTAGGAAATTGTATTTGGTTTTGTAGATTTAATTCACTGTTGATATATAAAAATAAATGTGATACAGATGACAATACCAATGAAAAAAATTCAGTTTTTGGGGATATGAAAATCAGCAGATTATTTCATCCGCTCAAGTAAACTTGAATTTGCAGAAAGGGCAAAATAAAAATTGGAGCAGGACCCTCAGTTTACACAGAACATTATGTTCAGTGATGAGGCAAACTCTTTTGGGTGGGCCATTTATATGGATACACCTAAATAAAATGGGAATGGTGACAGTTTTCTTGCGTAGGGTGTCTTGCATTGAAATCTGCTGCAGTGACCCGGGTACTGCGTTCACCAGACATCAACACAATTTCTATCCACTCCTCACGTGTTAACCTCTGCGACATGTCAATGGCTGTAAACAAAAATAAACTTGTAAATAACTCATGAAAGAATAAAGCTACATTAAAACCAAGCACACCATTGTTTTCCTTGTGGAATTCCCAATAAGTTTAATGTGTCACATGACCCTCTTCCCACTGAAAAAAAAAATAAAGTTGGATCAACCGACTTCAAAATGGCCGCCATCTTCAAACATGTTTCCCCCCTCCCATATACTAATGTGCCACCAACAGGAAGTTGATATCACCAACCATTCCCATTTTATTTAGGTGTATCCATATAAATGACCCACCCAGTACAGAAATCTCTACAGTATGGGGAGAGGAGAAATGAATTACAGTCAAAGAGAGGGCAGAGAAAAGAGTAGATAAGGAGAAAAGCACCGGACACATGAGTTAATAAACACAAGCAGAATACTGGATACCCACAGATCTCACATCCAGCCTATAATACAGGGAGAGACACTCCCAAGAGAGAAAAATCTGAAACTTGGATCAGGCTGCAAACTGCATACCAAGGGGTCTGAAAGAATAAATATTGCGGACTGGAACTTAAGGTACCATCACATTTAGCGATGCAGCAGCGATCCCGACCACGATAGGACCCGTTCAGGATCGCTGGTGCATCTCTAAATGGTGGCTAGTGAGCTGTCACACAGGCAGTTCTCACCAGCGATGCAGCAGCGGTCGGTGGTCGTTACTTACCTGTCAGACGCGGCGATGAAGACGTCCTCCCGCCCACGTCCACGCGTCGCTCGTCGGCGCCAGCAGGAAGCGGCCGACGAGAAACGGCCCAGGACGTTCTCACGCGATCAGCGATAGACAGCGGGGCAGCCGCTCGGAGGTAAGTATCAGACATAGCGATATCGCTAGCAATATCGCTACTGCGTCACAAAATCGGTGACGCTTAAGCGATATCGCTAGCGGTCTCGCTTAGTGTGACCGGGCCTTTAGCCTTCTTTGAGATGCATAATAACCGCATGTTTAACGATTATTTTAAGTTAATGTTCCAATTTTCCAGTTTTAGTTTGGTCATTCCTGACTTTTGATCACTATGCAGAGCCCCTTTCATTATGATACATACGCACATGTCTATGTGAAAAATATAATGAATGAATCCATAGGTAAAGTTACGAGTCAGCTGCTATATGTTTTATAATATACCGGTTTAGTAGTAGGTACTTCGCGCACCGTCCTCTCCTGGCTGCTGATGAGAGGCAATCAGTAATATGGCTGAAGCATACTAAAGAATTACTCATTTGCTTTTAGAAGTGGCTGCACTATGAGAGGGTAAAATGGGTCTAATGACTACATATATTACATCAAGGACCGGGCAGAACATGTTACTAAGTGTACAAGGACGATATGACATTGGTTTCAACTGCCTACCCATTCATGGCTCATCTATGTACAGTCATAGCCGAAAGTGTTGGTATCCTTGAAATTTTTCCAGAGAATGAAGTAGTTCTCCCAGAAAATTAGTGCAGTTACAAATGTTTTGCTATTCACATGTTGCTTTGTGTGTGTTGAAACAACAGAAAAAAACAGAGAAAAAAGGTAAATTGGACATAATTTCACGCAAAACCCCAAAAATGGGCTGGATAAAATTGTTGCCAACCTCAACTTAATATTCGCTTCCTGTGACCATGAACAAGTTTCTTACACCTCTCAGGCTAGTTTCACACTAGCGTTTTGGGCCACAGCGCATGGCCGACGCTAAGCCCCGCCCCCTGCCCACCCCCTCCAGTCATCTCCGCCTAGTATCGCACACGGCTGCATGCGATCTGCACACCCTATCTTTAGCATAGGGTGCGCAGACCGTGTGCTGACCGTGCGCTAGTAGAATTTTGCGTGTGCTGCGCCCTTTTGACGGTGCTCCGAGTGCACCAAAATGCAACATGGTGCGTTCGGCGCACACTGGCGCACCGTCAAAAGGGCACAGCGCACGCAAGATTCTACTTGCGCACGGTCTACACACCCTATGCTAAAGATAGGGTGTGCAGATCGCATGCAGCCGTGTGAGATACTAGGCGGAGATGACCGGGGGGGCGGGCAGGGGGCGGGGCTTAGCAGCGGCCGTGCGCTGCGGCCCAAAACGCTAGTGTGACGCTAGCCTCATCTGGCATTTTGGACCACTCTCCTTTTGCAAACTCTTCCAGGTCTCATATTTCACCTTCTCCCAACAGCACTTTTAAGATCTCTCCACAGGTGTGCAATGGGATTTAGATCCGGACACATTGCTGGCCATATAAGAACTCTCCAGCGCTTGTTTCCATTCATTTCTGGGGCTTCTTGAACTATGTTTGTGGTCATTGCCTTGCTGTAAGACCCATAACCTATTTTTATGACACTGGACACTACATATTGTAACCCAAAATCCTTTGGTAATCTTCAGATTTCATGATGCTTTGCACACAGTCAAGGCATCCAGTGCCATAAGCAACAAAACAACCCCAAAACATATATGACCCTCCACCATATTTGACTGTACGTACTGTGTTCTTTTCTTTGTAGTCCTCATTCCATTTTCGGTAAAGAGTAGAATGATGTGCTTTACCAAGAAGCTCTATCTTGGTCTCATCTGTCCAAAATATACTATTCCAGAAGGATTTTGGCTTACTCACGTACATTTTGGCAAACTGCAGATTAGCTTTTATATGTCTCTATCAGCAGTGGGGTCTCCTGGGTCTCCTGCCATAGCATTTCATTCATATGTCAAGGGATAGTTTGTGCTGACACTGATGCACACTGAGCCTGCAGGAAAGCTTGAATTTTTTCATACATTGACCTCAATAGTACCACACTCGCAGTACCTGACATTGGCCATTACACAGCGTATGGCACTATGCTGCTCTGCTTCTTGCCTTGTCACCACAGTGGAAGATGCAATACTTAAGTCCTGGAAAACCCCTTTAATAGAAGAAGGTCTTAATTTCAGGTTTCCCATCTGCTGACATGAATAAAAAGCAGTTAGAAATACGATCTCTCAGTCTGGCAGACCTGTACTGTCCTGAATTATATAGGCAACCATTGATGTGAATAGACCTTGTGTAATGCCTACTTTTACCTATGGCGGTGCTGCAGAAAAATTGAACACTTGCTGTATGGTTATCCTACAGACTGCAGCTGATTGCTTCACTCCCAGCAATGCAATATTTTGCAATCAGCTCCAAGTTAATGTCATAGCACCCTAAGGTTAGAAATGCTACATCTGTAGGTCGGATGTCGCAGCTCACCATTGCCATCTTTAACGGGGTTGTCTACTACTTGGACAATCCCTTCTCATTCCCAACACTTCACTTCGATAAAATAAAAAATCCTATATATATCCCGTGCCTGCAGTGTCAGCACTAGCGGTCCCGGGGCTCCCGTGCGGCTACATGACACGTGGTGCCCGGCGCTCAATCAGCACTGGCGTCACTGTGTCTGCCGTGAACATGAAGAGGAAGTCAAAGATCAGCAGCAGCCTGGACTTCCTCTTCACGTTCAATTTGTCTGAAGGAGGGGACAGCGACACCAGTGCCGGTTGGCTGCCGGGGTCACGTGTTACTCAACTGCACAAGAGCACCGGGGAGAGCGAGTGCTGACACCGCAGGAATAGGAGGTGAGTGTAGGTGAGTCTTATTTTATCGGGACCAAGCCGGGGGAATGAGAAGGGGTTGTCCTAGTAGTGGACAACCCCTTTAATGTTGAGCACCAAAGTCACCATGTAGGTGCCAGAACTAAAAAATAAAAATAATCTTATGCTTATCCCGCAAAAAAACTCATAATACGGGGGGCTAATGTACAGTAGCTCCAGTGCCTCCAACCTGGAGCCTAAGGGGGCCCACGTCTATATAAGAAGACATGGACTTTAAGGTACCCTCCTTTAAATCCTTGTCTTTAACTCGGCCCGTTCTAAATTGACTTTATATATTTTGAACAAATCGGAGATTCTATTTCCTTCTCCAGAAACACACATCTTATTATTGCTGCGTTACCGCTGATTGCGTGCGCTGGCCTCGGGATATATCAACGCAGAACGGCAGCAAACACAGAAAAGTTATTAACACCAGGAATAGTAAAGCGATCGGGACTTTTCTTACAATAGCCTGATAATGAATGTTAGGAATTTCTGAGCGGTGTAGAAAATTAAAACACGTCTTTCAGGATATGGATTTATCTTCTTCTTTTCTTTTTCTACGGATTGTGGTCAATGTTACATCCTCCCTGACTCCCATTCTCTGCATTGTGCTCACATATAAAGGAAAAAGTCCACGTGTCGGAATCAATAGGAGCACAATGTGGTTTCTGAGCGCTGGATACAAAATAATTCCCAGTGTGATTTTCTTAAATGCCGCCTTGTTTCCTGCTTGATGTGTGGCAGCGTTGCTATGTGTGTTTCTAGTATATTGATAGTGGAGCACAATGGAGGAAAACTAAATTCACTGTTAAAAAAAAGTTATGCCATATTGTTAAATGCAAATATATCAGCAAGGAAACCTATAAATATCTAATAACAAAGGGACTAATGTTGTAGCCATAATTAATCCAACTTATCAAGCAGAATTCCTGCACGAAAAGCCTAGAAATTTTGTAATATTTAGTGTTTTTTACACCAATCCTGGTAAAGAAGAACAAGGAGTCCTGGAACTGGAAGAGATGACAACATCCCGTCTGTTTGGGATCACATGAAGAGACAGAAGGATCCACACAAGCCTCATACACAGAAGATCTGGGGTCAGGTTTCCAGGATGTTTGGAAAAACCTCCTGTCGAGTTTCATCCTAAAACTGTGCTCAGGTGACCGAGAAGAAGTGATGAAAGCAAAGAATGATCACCAAATATCAATTTAGATTTCTCTTTTGTTCATTCTTTTTACGTTTTTGTAATTGATAAAAAATAAACTGTTAACACATGCATTTTTGAAAGCATTCCTAATTTGTGGCAATTTTTCCACAGCTTCCTATGACAATTGTGTCTTCAGACAGGACGAGGTCTAGAACTCTATCGCTACCTATTCTCACCACAAACAGAAACATTACCCCTTAGACCCCAGTCCAGATCCTCTCACCTAGCCAAATCAGATCTCACACTTTGCACTGATGAGGAGCAACAACCCAAAACACAGCGTCTGCAAATTGAGATTCTGGTTTGGCTTTCATCCCAAGTCATGTGGGAAGGCTCTTTCAAGAGTCAATATTGACTTTTAGGATTTCTTTTTTCAATAGGTGGCACTAGAGTTCCTGTCCTCTTCCTCTTTAAAGAGACAATTTGCATTATTAATTTCCCAGAGGAGCATGCATGGCTTATAAGTCTCCTCACTCTGACCTGCTAGGCCTGACTTGTCACGCTCCACAAGGAGTAATGTTACCCATTAGCCCTCAGTCCAGAGCTTCTCACCTAAACAAATCAGTTCTCATACTTTGCACTGGTGAGGGGCAACACCCCAAACACTGTGTCTGCAAATTGAGATTCTGGTTTGGCTTTTATCTTAACTCTTATTGCAAGGCTCTTTAAAGAGTCGATATTAACTTTTAGGATCACTGTTTCCGATAGGTGGCGCTATAGTTCTAGTCCTCCTCCTCTCTGAAGAGAAAATTTGCATATTTAATTTCCCAGAGGAGCATGCATGGCTTATAAGTCTCCTCACTTTGACATGCCAGGCCTGGCTTGTCACTCTCCACAAGTAGAAACGTTACACCTTAGACTCCACAATCGCCTAAAACATTTTCACAATATTACACATACACCACTAAATAACTGCTATTTTCTGATAATTTAATGAGCTACGGCTGCCGCCAGGGAACGGTGGTGAGGGAAACCTCCTGCCGCTCGCTGTATATTTGGGCTTGATAATAATGTAACTTTTATTGACAAATCATTAGATTATTACATTTTCTGTCTAAATACTGTTACCTTGGAAACATGATATCGCACAGTAAAAAAAAAAAAGCTCCGATGGCAGCCTATGATGAATGGAGATGAAAAGTAAATGGTTTTAGCTTGATGCGAGTTTGTCATATTAGATTAATTGTGTTATTCGTCTATTTAGAAAGGATTACATTACAGCAGTTACAATGTAGCAATATTATTTGTCACTCATTTTGCATCAATAGTTACATAGACAGAATGAATGACATCTGTATCCATGTCATTAAATCGGAAAACATCCATCTAGATGATGTGACAAAGAGACTGACGGAAAATTGAAAGAAGGGAAGCGTTTAATTAGAAATAATAATCTATTATTAATCATGTAGTGGATTAATAACTCGGCTCTGCTGCTTTCTTGGCTTTAGCTTTCCCTTTGTATTGGTAAGATTTCTCCGTCTTTATATAGTAGTACATCACCAATCAATACCATTGATTTATTTGCACACAGTTCCACATGGGACACCATTTGCCTTGATGCAATCCTGTTTCGAGTGCTAGAAAAATCACATACGGCCTTAGACTAAGCACACTAAAAATGTTTTGTTTTGTTTTTCAAAAAGCCTCTTCATGTAGGTGTAAGAGGGTGAAGAGGAAGAAGAGCCCAAAACGGGTTACCTCTCCTGCTCCGTGTCCGGAACCACCTAGCCGGGCAGCAGGGTTTCCAGGGGGGAAGACTTTATGGCCTGGACCGACTGCACCATGTGACTGTAGGGAGTAGTGAAGAAAGGGAAGGGGCGGTGGACCGGAAGCTGTGCAGGTAGAGGGCACGAAAGGAGAGCGCGCAGCACGCAGAGCAGAGTGCCCGGGACAGAGGCCAGGCTGCAGCACCGCCCTCCCAGAGAAAGAGAACCCCCTGTCTAGAGACAGAGACCAAAGGATGAGGTGTAGAGAGCGCCGTATGTGAGTACGTGGACACGATAGCCTCCGTGACTAGAGGAGACTTCCCCCTGACAGTGCAGAGACAGTGACCCGAAAGCGCTGTCCCGGAGACCGCAGTGACAAGCTGGGGTCCCTGAGTGTGGCAGAGAGACTTCCCAGTGTGCGCAATATCGTTCCTGTGGAGAGACAGTCGGGGTATCATACAGAGACTCAGGTTCGCAGCGTCTCCCTGCTCCTGGCTTTAACATCTGAGGTCCCAACTTAATTTAGAGAAGAGACTCTAAAGACTGCAAGCGCCGCTGTTGTAAGTGCAAATGTGGGAGAAGTAGATCCCTTCAATCAAGCTTTCCCCGGACTGATAAGTTCTATTTTTCTGAGTTTAACCGTTGCAACGCCTGTATAACTGTTTTATTGCTTTCTACAGCTCCATTGTGCTGTTCTACTGTTTTTTACTGTCACCTTTAACCCCCTACTGCTCCTCCCTGCGTGGAGAGAAAATCCTTGTAAATAGCCCTTTAACTCTTGGTCTGTCTCGGATCTGTGGCGACATCCTCAGTACCTGCAGTTTATTACAAGTGGCGTAGTCGGCAAGATGTCGTACATTGGCGCGGAGGGGGCAGACCAAGCAGTTGGGGGAGGCATCAGGTCTAGCGTCTCCCTGGAAGCCATGTTAAATAATTTGCCAAAACAAAATTCTCTGGGAGCAGTGTTATGTTGTGGAGTTGGACGGAGGATGATGCGGATGCATCCCATGACGCCGACCCTGGTGGGAGAGATAGCAGTGATGTCCCTAGAGGGGGAGGCATGGGATATGTTATGCTTAGCCCCCCCCAGGCAAGAGATACCCTGGACAAAGTTCTACGTATAGTTGAGGAGATGCATGGGGACCCCCGCTGATGTAGGGGAGCTGCGCATGCGACTGTTTCACCCGGTTCAAAGAGAGGGGGAGACTGTGACGCAGCTAATGAATACCCTGCAGGAACTCCATACTGCCATTGTCTGGAAGAATGGCATAGGCATAGGGCCGATTGACGTGGTAATACGAGACCAGCTGGTGAAGGTCTTGCATGACGTGATGATGAAGCAGGCCCTGCGAGAGCGCATGTGGGTAAAGCCAGACATGACTTTCTCTGAGGTTGGTAGTGAGGCGTGCACGCACGAGCAGGAGCAGATGGTGATAGTGCCGTTGGGGAAGGTACGGAGTGGGGAGGTAACTGCCACCACGGCCACTGCCCCCCAATGGGTGGAAGTTTTGGAGAGAGAGATTAAACAGTTCCGTAAAGAAATGGCTGAATCCAAGAGAACCCCGACTATAGAATCCAGCCCACTGGTGCGAGACAGAGAGACCGCCCCCAACATGAGACTAGTGTCACCCAGCGAAGAGGACCACCTACATTTTACATCTGCGGAGAACCCGGTCATATTGCTCGGTGGTGCCCTCGGTGGAATCGACCTTCCCAGCGTCATGCGTTAACGGCTCCGAGCTCGGAGGATGCCGAGCGGAGCCTGAAAATTGGAGAAGGAGTATCAGAAGTCCCACCAGCCTCGATTCCACGTGTCCCTTGGTCTGGGTCGAGATGAATGGACGAGCAGTACGTTGCTTAGTAGACAATGGCTCTCAGGTTACCACCATGCCTGAAGGATATTTCCACTGACACTTCACGGAGGCGCTGCGGCCAGAATGGGGGCCGGTGATTAAACTCACAGTGGCTAACCACTTACTCATCCCGGTCACAGGGGTGGTATGGATGTACATAGTGTTCTGCGGTAAGGATGTAGGGAGAAGAGAAGCAGTGCTAGTGGATGGAGAAGTGGCCAAAGACCATACTGTAACCTTGGGCATGAATGTGCTTAAAGATCTCTGGAACCTTCTCATCAACGAGTCCCCAGAGAAGTTCCTGCAACAATGAAGCGACCATACCCCTCAAAGGAGGATCTTACAGCAACTGATACGGACAGCTCAGGCCTAGGAAACATACAGCGATGGGAAGTCGCTCAGCAAAGTAATTGTACCCGCCTCTGTCAGCCGAGTGTTGTCCCCTGGACAGATCGTGTTTCCCTTGCCTGTCCGAGCTGGTATCCCCCTAGAGGGGGTTGAAGTACAAGTTGAACCTAGCAAGGCTGACCAGATACCATCGGGAATATTAGTCGCACGGACCCTGGCTACAGTGCGGAATGGAACTGTCCTTGTGCGCTGTGTAAATTTGGGAGAGATTGACATGACCTTGCCCCCCAGGAGTGAAGTGGCCCACATCCTAGGCATGCCCGATGAGCTAGTTCCATCTGAAGCAGTACAGCTGACTGCGAAGCCAGAAGATCCATGGTTGGTGACTGTAAATGCTGAAGTAACCCCGGACCCCCAATTGCTGAAGGAGGTGCAACAGATACTGGAACACATGCGGGCAGAACTCTCGGAACTGACTCCCCAACAGGTTCCCCGGGTGGAGTCCCTGCTAGGAAAATGCCAAGAAGTGTTTGCCAAAAATGAAGACAACTTTGGGCACACCACCGCAATAACATACGAGATACCCACCGGGGATGCGGCACTTATCAGGGAACGGTTTCGTCAGATACCCCCACAAATGTACCAAGAGGTGAAGGGGATGTTGTCACAAATGTTGAAGAAGAGAGTAGTACGTGAGAGCCATTATAACTGTTTTATTGCTTTCTACAGCTCCATTGTGCTGTTCTACTGTTTTATACTGTCACCTTTAACCCCCTACTGCTCCTCCCGGTGTGGAGTTCTAGAATATCCTTGTAAATAAACCTTTAACTCTTGGTCTGTCTCAGATCCGTGGTGACATCCTCAATACCTGCAGTTTATTACATAGGAAAGGAACAGGGTCTCTAATAACCTTTTGTAAACAGCAATACTATAAGTCAATATTGAGCCTTAGGCCTCTTTCACACATCAGGTTTTCGCCGTCAGGCGCGATCCGGCGCTTTTGACAGAAACCGGATCCGGCGAAATGCAATGCCGGATCCGTTTTCCCCCCCATTGACTTGCATTTGCGCCGGATCGCGCCGGATGGCCATGCGTTTCATCCGGTTTTCGCCGGATCCGGCAATGTGTCGCGATCCGGCGTCTGGAAAAAACGGTGACTGTAACGTTTTTTGTCTCCGTCGAAAAAGCCGGACACGCCGGATCCGGCGCGTCCGGCTTTTTCACACAACGAAAGCCTATGAGCGCCGCAATGCGCCGGATCCGGTTTTTTGGTCTGAGCATGCTCAGTAGCTCTGCCCACAAGACATATATAAAAGCAAGACAGTGGGACCCACAGCCACACCCAACATGCCACCCAAGACAGCAACCAGGCGCAGGAGAAGGCAGGAGACCACTGCAGCACCATCCGCACCACCACCACCCCAAATGGAGCAGCAAATAGAACATGCTGAGGAGGGGAGGCCAGCAGCAGATGAGAGACGGTAATTATCAAATCCCCCATTCCTCCAAACTAGGGCTATTGAATATCAAGATATTCATTGGCCCTTTGTTTCTCTTTATTCAACAGCCGCCCAAGAGATGCAGCAGCAGCAGCAGCAGCACTGGCTTCACTGGCAGCAGCTGTAACACCACCCACAGCCATGGAGTCTGGCCAGCAAGAGGACAGCACATCTTCTGGGAGCCCTCCCTCGCATCGTCAGCGTTTGACGGTAAGTTTTTATTTCCAAAATCCATCTTCTCTGTAATATATGTCTATTCATTGCCTTTTATTTCAAAACAGGAATCACAAGATGAAGAGGAGCTCCCAGAAGAAGAAGGAAGGGGTGGACAGACACTTGGAGTGGGCTCACAATTCGTAAGTTTTTTGCATCAAACGCAGAAACACAACATCACACTACACACAACACATAGAAAACAATGTTCTGCAGACCACACACAGCAAACAAATGCCTACATCCAAAGACATAACTTTTTTTGTTTTCTTCTCTAGTCTTCCCAATCTGGTGCTTGGCCAAGAGGTCCTCGCAGTGCCTCCCAGGGTCGTCGGCGACAGCAACGCGGTGGTCACCAGCGTGTAAGTATAAATATTTTTGCTTTGTTTTTTTGCACTTTTTATTTCATTTCTTTTGTGGAGGCTAATTATGTTATTTTTGTCTTTTTCTTTAACAGCCTTCACAGCGTGCTCCCGACTCTGACGGTGAGGATGGAGGGATTGATGTGGACCGCCTCATCGATCTCGTCAGAGAAAGGGAGCCGCTCTGAAATATGGCTGACCGCCGCCACGCTGACCTGATTGTTACCCGACGACTCTGGGAGGAAATCTGTTCTCTCCTTGTGGGCCGCTGGGAGGACCTCGAAGCTCGGGCCCAGATTAAAGAGCGTAAGTATATACAGTACCGGTTGCTTGATGTAAACCAGTGTTTCCCGAACTCCAGTCCTCGTGGTCCCCACGGATCATGTGTTCAGGATTTCTATTTACTATAGAAATCATGAAAACATGACCCCTGGGGACCATGAGGACTGGAGTTTGGGAAACACTGATGTTGTATACTAACCACTCCTTTCTTGTTTCAGGGAACAGAATTGTGAATCGGTGGCGGTCTGTGAGGGATCGTTTCAAGAAGGAGTTCAATAAAGAGATGCGGGCCCCGAGTGGATCTGGAGGACGCAGGAGCAAGTACAAGTACGCAGAAGCCCTGTCGTTCCTCCGGGAAACAATGGTCACCAGAAGGTAAATATTACACACCACATGTGAAAAAAAATGTTATATGTAAAAAAAATTTTCAGCCAGGGCCATACCATGTCAGTATTTTAATTGTTTTTTTTTCTCTTTATTCCACAGCACGGTGAGCAGCACTCGGGAGCCGGCACGATTGGACCCTTCTGAGGCGATCCCTGAGGAGACCGGCACCGAGGGACACTTCGACCGCCCCGGTACATCTGCACCTTCCCAGCCTTCCCACACATTCGACCCATCTGTCCCATCCACCAGCACAGGAGCATCGTGGCCGCCTACATTACATGAAGCTGCTGGTGAGGAGATCGCTTTCCCTTTACCCCACCCTTCTGCCCCTGCCACCTCTAGTACACCTGCGGGTACTGGGCGGCAGCGGCAGAGGGGTCAGGAAAAGACTTATGCGCCAGAGTTCTTGCATCTGAATGCATCTTTCCAGAACTGTCTAAAAGTCTTGTCAGAGCAAATCTCCGCAGGCTATCAGCAGATCAACTCCAGCATTCTGGAGGTGAAGACACTTCTGCAAACCATGCATTCAGAAGCAAGATCTTCGCCAAACCACACCTTTTTCAGGTCTGTTGTGGAGCGCATGGAAACGCTCTCTCCTGCCCAGCAGATGCATGTAATGCATTCATGCCACGCTGCTCTCCAGCAAGTTACCTCCCAACCTCCTCCTCCTCCCACCACAGTAGTTCCTCCACCTGCACCCCCTCCAGCCACTTTCCATCCTCCCCCTCCTATTACATCTACACCCCCTCCAGCCACTTTCCATCCTCCCCCTCCTATTACATCTACACCCCCTCCAGCCACTTTCCATCCTCCCCCTCCTATTACATACCATCCACCTCCAGCCACTTTCCATCCTCCCCCTCCTATTACATACCATCCACCTCCCCAGCACCATCCACCTCCCCAGCACCATCCACCTCCCCAGCACCATCCACCTCCCCAGCACCAGCAACCTCCCCAGCACCAGCAACCTCCCCAGCACCAGCAACCTCACCAGTACCAGCAACCTCCACAGTACCTGCAAACTCCCCAGTACCAGCAACCTCCCCAGTACCAGACATCTCCCCACTTCCAGCAACCTGCCCCGTACCAGACATCTCCCCACTTCCAGCAACCTGCCCCGTACCAGACATCTCCCCACTTCCAGCAACCTGCCCCGTACCAGACATCTCCCCACTTCCAGCAACCTGCCCCGTACCAAACTCCTTCCCCA
Organism: Dendrobates tinctorius; assembly: GCF_039654945.1. Lineage (NCBI taxonomy): Eukaryota > Metazoa > Chordata > Amphibia > Anura > Dendrobatidae > Dendrobates > Dendrobates tinctorius. The sequence goes on along the minus strand of NW_027361810.1, from coordinate 16,510,116 downwards.
TACAACTTGCCATCAACATCATCTGCTCCTACAGTCCCTGCCCAGCCCTCCACTCCACCACCCACCACCTCTTCTGCTTCCCACATGTCCACCCATTCTGTAGTTTTTTCCACACCTTCACCTCTAACTGTTCCTTCCCCACCACGATCCCAGTCCTCTCTCCACACTCCCAGTGTCGAAGTGTCCCGCAGCCCCTACAGCAGTATTTCCACCACACACTACACAGAATTATAATGTGTGTATTTAAATAAAAATGACCAGTTTTATGGTTTCAGTTTTATAGTTTCAAAGTTTTATTAAACAAGTTTATTAAAATTTTAAAAAAGTTTACTAAAAAAAACATTTTTCAATAAAAGTTAAATTATTTTACACTGGTTGTCTGTCATTTCTTTCTGCGGCGAAAAAGGTTAAATACAGGGTATTTAAAAGGTGAAATGGTATTCAAAACTAGGTATATAACTGTGGGTAAATTTTAGCTTTTTGCCACAGTTGTGTTCCTGGTTGTGTTTGAAGCAAAGTATTTCACCTAAAAAGTTGTGTTTATTGTTGGTGATTTCCTAACAATGTACACAACTTTTGTTAAAAGGTGAAATACTTTGCATAAAACACAACCAGGTACACACCTGTGGCCTAAAGCTAAAAATAGAGACCATGACAAGATAGCCAACTTTGGTTGGCAAAGGTATATACTGTTGGTCCAGAAGGTACACAAGTTTGGTTAGGGCACAAATCTTTCACACTCTGTCATCCTGCCAGTGTACTCTGCCTTGAGGTGACATAAAGTATAGTGCAAAATTGTCCCTCATTACTGAAACCGTCACAGAACTTCTAGTGGTAATGTCATGGTAATCTTGCAAGGTGGTTTCTTCAGAGGTGTCCTCAATGGAAATGGGTTCCTTGCAGATAACAAAATTGTGGAGTACCACGCACGCTTTGATCACCTCGTCCACAGTTTCTGTCTTGAGGTTGATCGCAGTCAATAGGACCCGCCATTTGGCTGTCAGAATACCAAAGGTACATTCAACCATTCTTCTTGCTCTTGTGAGGCGGTAATTAAAAATGCGTTTTGGTCTTGTCAATCCTCTGCTAGAGTACGGTTTCAAAAGGTGTTCTGACAGCTGGAAGGCTTCATCCCCTACACAGACAAATGGCATAGGTGGACCAGATGTTTGCGGCAGCGGTCTAGGTGGTGGGAACTGGAAGGTGTTTCCATACAGTTTACTCCCCATGGCAGACAGTTTGAAAACTTGAGAGTCATTGGAGCGGCCATAGGCCCCAATATCAACCGCAATAAATTTGTATTCCGCGTCAGCGATGGCCATGAGGACAATCGAAAAATATTTCTTGTAATTGAAATATTCCGATCCCGATCCAGCTGGCTTTACAATGCGGATATGTTTCCCGTCCACAGCGCCCAAGCAGTTTGGAAACTGACATATCTGTTGAAACTTGTCAGCAATTTCAATCCACCTCTCTGTTGTGGGCTCTGGTAAAAACTCTTCAGCTAAGGAGTCCCACAGTGCACGGCATGTGTACTTCACAATTCCAGATATGGTGGAAATCCCGAGTCTGTACTGGAAATGCAGTGACGAAAGGGAATCTCCAGTTGCAAGAAATCTGTGGGGAATTAAAAAACAATAAATTAGTTTTAAATCACAGCATTACATACCAAAACTGACCTATAACACTTGGAGATACAAATTACCACCAACAAGATTGCAGTGAAAGTGTGCTCTGATGCGAGCATATCCAATAAATGTGGCTTACCTTAAAGTCACCATCAGACGCTCTGCGGGTGAAACAGAGAAGCGGCAATAGGTGTCCGCTTTTCTTATGAGGTGTGCAATGCGCTCCACCAAGTAATCAAAATTCTCCATTTTCATCCTAACATATCCAAAAAATTTATCCGGGTTTCGTCGAAGGTCCATGCATAGTGTAGAATAGACCCCACGCGTCATTCTCTTGGCTGTGATGGGGTGGATCCACAAACGTCGTCTACGATGCCTGATGCGCTGCTGTCTCGCTCTCTCCTTCTCCAGAACAATCACCCTCAAACGATTCGCCTCCGCTGTAAAATCCGCCAAATTCTTCAAAATATTTCCAATGACAACATCCATCTTCGCCAGTAACTTGCTCTTCTCTCCAACCTGCACTTTCTTCTCTACAACCTGTCAAAGAAGGGCTGTAGGAACACGCTATATATAGTTTTCCAGTAGCCAATCCCGTTCGGAAGGCCACAAGGGTCAATTTTAAAAACCGGATCCGGCGTAATCCGTCGAAAAAACGGATAGAAAAACGGATGAACCGGATGAGACGGATCCGGTTTTCTGCCGGATCCGTCACATCCGGTTTTCAGAAACATTTGCCGGATCCGGCGTTCCGGCACGACGCCGGATCGCGCCTGACGCCGAAAACCTGATGTGTGAAAGTAGCCTAAAAGAGCCTTGCTGTGTGACTATAAAGTCAAACTAAGGCCTCTTTCACACTTCAGTTATTTGCATCAGTTAAAATCTGCCAAAAAGGCAGAAAAGTGGATCCATTGTCAACTGATGTGAATGGATGGCACAGGAGAGAGAGAGAGAGAGAGAGAGAGAGAGATTTTTTTTGTTCAGCACCCAGACAGATTTTGGGGTTAATTCAGTGTGTGGAGGATCCGCCGGCCAAAAAAGCGTTGCAAGCTCCGTTGAGGATGTTGACGGACACTAACATTGTGGCGGATCCTCAAAAAAACGGGATGCAACGGACGGCAATCAGTCAGGATCTGCCAAGAATGAAAGTCAATGGGGAAAAAAACGGATCTGCAAAGAAAAATGGCGGATCCGTTTTTTTTCAAAATTGGCGGATCTTGACTGATTGTCAAAAACGGAAGTGTGAAAGAGGCCTTAATCCTCCATTTGGAGATAGCCAGTTCAGGGTTCTTGCCCCTCATCAGTGCTAAGTAGATTATTTAGCTCGTTTAGGGGCCTCTGATGGGGAGAGTTCACTTTTGATCTCATCTGACCAGACTATATTCTCCCAGTATATCACATGCTTGTCTAAATGTTGAGAAATTTAACTCCATTGGCTTTCTTCATCCCTCCAGCTCCAGTCATCTTCACTCTTTGTTGCCTCTGGCACTCATTGGGTTTTATGCAACGTAATGACTTGCATCACTTAACGATGTCGTGACATTACTTATGGTCTAGTCAGCGCCGGAGGAGTGATGACAGAAGAAAAGACCGGTGCTGTTAGGAGGAAACGAGCCAGCAGAGAAACAGAGAGCTATAGCACCAGGACAGGTGACGGGAGAGGTGAGTATAATTTAACCCCTTTTAGGCTCTAAAGAGAATCTAGCAAAATGATGGCCAGCACTTCGTGATTTTGCTTGATTTGAGCGATTTGAATTCCAAAAAATATTTGAGCTCTGGCAAATCTAATTTTTTTTTTTGTGAAATTTGGAACTGTAATAACCAATATTTCACCCTGATAATGTCACTATAGGTTACACATACTTATAGCCTAAGTTTATATGTGCAGGTAAGGAGTATGTGTGCATTTGTGTTCATATGATGAAATATGCAAATTGTCTCTTCAGAGAGGAAGACCTGAAATCTAGCACCACCTACTGGAAGTAGCAATCCTAAAAGTCATTATTGACAGTTTAATGAGCCTTGTCATATGACTTGGATAAAGGACAAACCAGAATCTTAATCTGCAGACACATGTTTAGTGTGTTGCCCTTCGTCAGTGCATAGCATGACATCTGATTTGCTGTATGAGAAGGATAATATTTTTCCTTGTGGGGAGTGACATGCCTGACATGTCAGTGTAAGGAGACTTATAGGCCATGCAATGCTCCTCTGGGAAATTAAATATGTAAATTGCCTCTAGTGTCATATATTGGAAGTAGCAATCGTAAAACTCAATATCGACCTTTTAATCAACCTTGTCACATGACTTGTGATAAAAGCCAAACTAGCATCTAAATTTGCAGACACAAGATTCGGAATGTTGCCACTCATCAGTGCAAAGTGTGAGATCTGATTTGGCTGATTTTTACAAAGAAGCATTGCATGGCGTATACGTCTCCTTGCACTGACATGTCACTCCCCACAAGAAGAGATGTAACTCCTTGTGCTCATATGACGCACGCATATACGACTGTGAGCAACTGTCCTGAGGTTGTGCATTTGCATAAATGTAATGCTGCTGTGATAATGTTACTACAGTTTCTTCTTATTTGTAGCTTATTTATAGGCTCTATTCTTACAGGAGCATTTGTGCATTTGTCTACTTGTCATCTACTTTATTATTTCAGCCATTACTTTTAGCAATAAAGTTATAATATTGTGCATGTACTACCCAGCTGCCGTCTATTGTGAACAGGTCACTACATTGTGTTTGCATAATTTTTAGGGTCATTCTCCCTTGATAATGTCCGCGTTTTGTGTGTTCTGCATTTAGAAGCTTCTCTGAAACATTACCTTGTAATAAAATTGTTTCTTTTGTGTATCATACACTTTATTCTAACCCACTGTATGGTGGTTCTATTGTGCTTTTGTATTGTCTTTCTTTGGGCTTTGTTTCAATAATGTTATAATTGTGCATATATTTCTTTGCTGCACTTTGTTGTTATGAGGTCATAATATAGTGCAAACTAAATGTACATTATTATACCTTGCGAGAAATAATAAACATAGGTAATACAAAAATAAATAAATAATCATCAAGCCATCACACAGCACAACACACTGCACATGAAAAACAACATACTACACATACAACACAATACATGCGGCAAAACACACTATATCAGGGCCGGACTGGCCATCTGGCAATTCTGGCAAATGCCACAAGAGCCTGTCTGGTGGTGGGCCACCTTGTCTGCTACAATATTAGCAGAAACTGTGTTCCCAAGACACCCATACTGTTAACAGTTGTGACAGAGATATCATTAGAAATATTGGTCTTGTAGTAAATCTTGCTTTCCTCTATGCAGAGTAATATTAGTAATATATCCTATCTGATGCTTGGGGATGGGGACAGCATGGGCCTATGTGATTTCAAATGCCAGAGCTGAATTTCAGTCCCAGTCCATGCCTGCACTATATATACAACATATTACTCATAGAATACAAAACATACAGCACAAAAACTAATACATAAAAAAAATACTACACCTGTAATACAACACTTGCAGCACAACACAACACATACAACAAAACACATGCAGAGCAACACACACGACACAACACATGCAGCACAACACACAACACATAAAAGCGTAGACGTACGGTACAGAGTGGGGGTCGGGCCTGTGCTTCAGGAAATGAAGGAGACCAGTGTGACGAGCATACTGTGTACCAAGTAGCTTACCCATTTTGGTACTTGCGGCCTATCGGGAAGTATCATTGACCACCGTTAGAGCCTGTGTGATGATTTGAGTCATCTAGAAGAAAGTCAACGGTGATGGGACCAGTATTGGGAGTGGTGCCCGATAGGTTGCGGCTTTAGGACTAGACATTACAGATGTTAACAGCCCCTTAACAATAAACATAAAGAACAGTATATATATATAAATATATATATATATATATATATAGATGTGTGTGTATATATATATATATCACTGTGTTCCGATGGTGCCATATTTTACTGTGATGTCATTATTCACTTATATCCTTGATACTGTGACTACATACAGTATGTGTAGATATCATAGCTAAATAAATTGTTGTTTGTTAAGTCTTCAAATAGAGGCTGGACAGACATCTGTCTGTGATGGTTTAGTGACTACTGCATTGAGCAGGGGGTTGGACACGACGACCCTGGAGGTCTCTTCCAACTTTAAAATTACATGATTCTATGATTCTAAGTACCACTGTCTCCTCGTTGTCTGCTCTGTTGCATCCTCATACCTGTTGACATATTCAACACAACACGCAACCCATGCATCACATTACACAACACATGCAACACAACACACAGCCCAGGCCAGTTGAGAACTAGTGGTCCTCTTGGAGTTCGTGTGGCCCATTTTGTGCAAAACTCACAGTACATATAAACAACACACAATATAACGCATTCAGCACAACACAGAACACATTTAACAGAATGCACTACGCATACAACATAACACATGCAACACAACACACAACAAAGACAGCCGTGTTCTGGCCCTCTTCAGGCTCGTGGGGCTCCTTCTTCTATGTAGTGTCTTCTTCTGGTTCCTGACATCTTCAGCATTGAGTAGACCTCATGACATCAAGACACGCCACATAACTTTGCGTCAACACTACTAAGCATAACATCATAACATGAGCCGCAGTCAATACCGAAGATGCCAGACCCATTCCCCCCTATAACCCAGCAAATTGACACAATTCCCCCAAAAATGCAGATTTTTGTGAATTCATTTGGCTAATATCTAGTATTAGCATATTAAAAAGCAAATTGTCTCTTCAGAGAGGAAGAGGACTAGAACTCTAGTGCCACCTATAGAAAGTAGCAAACCTAAAAGTCAGTCGACCCTTTAACGAGCCTTGTTACGTGACTTAGGATTGACTTAGGATACAAGCCAAGCCAGAATCTCAATTTGCAGAATTTGTTTCGGGGTACTGCCCCTCGTTAGTGCAAAGTGTGAGATCCGGTTTGGCAGTGTGAGAGGCGTCTGACCGATATCCAAGAAGTATCGTTTCTCCTTGCGAATTTACCATATTGAAAAGCGAAATTCTCCCCTGATAATGCCACAATAATTTGGACACATCAGTAGGTCGTTCTATATTGTGATGCTGCTACAATACCGATTCATTTCTGTATTTATAGGCTTTGCGCTACGCTTACAATTCTTGCTCGTGACCCAATATAGTGCTTTTGTGTATTTATGTGACTTTCTTAAGTTTGTCAATAAGGTTACACTAATGTTCATGTATTTCTAGACCGTGCCCTATTATTATTATGTGTGAGCTCCAGTGCTTGATCGGTCCCTGCTCGCATACAAACGCTCTTTGTGGAAGGTCTACAATATAAAGTATTGATACGTGTTAACCTTTTTCTCTGGAAATGAGGTTCAATAACTCTTGGTGAAATTCGATTCTCGGGTCAACCATAAAGGTCCTGACCTCCATACAGGAAGATTTCCACTTGTTCCGAGACGTCTCATTCTTTGCGATTCACACGATAACAAAGAAAATTTCTGGTATAAAACGTTATCACCATAAATGTCACAGATATAACACTTCCATGAACTTCCATTGAACACAATCAAAAAAACCTTCTCGCTGAAAGGAGTTGGGAAGTGCAGATTTCTCTCCTCCATCCTTATAAAGAAGGAATAGGAGGGTGATGAGGGTTCAGCACAATGCAGAGGTCGCTCCGGTGATACATTATTATTTTCGTCTTGTTACAATATTACATCTTTTTCCGGTAACAGCGAAATCCTCGGTAAATGATTCATTGTGAATTAATCGAGGATCTGTGTTGGCTGAACATAAAATACGGCCAAGGTGTCATTCTGTGATGATCAGGCTGGACAAGAATTCGCTGACAAAAATTGGTTGATTTTATTTTTATTTAATGCAGATGACTCGTACATCGAGCAACGAGCAATAATGATTTATCAATTGTAAAATGGTCATTTAGCAATACATCAAAATAAAAGCTCTTTCCCTATTCAACGACCGATGAAGACGATACAAGAAATTTCAATTTTGAAGATTCTAAAATAAGCGGAAAAGTATTGTTACAAAATGCTCCACGCAAAAATACAAAAAGCTGATTGGTGGTGGTGGTTCATGGGTTCAACATTTACATTGTGCCCTGTGTAACACCTTCTGTTACAGCGCACAAACAGCAATAATGAACTGTGCCTAATGTGAATGGAGATGTCATCAGTAAGGTTATCTCACTTCACAGGCAGCGGGTCTAACGACGGCAGCGCTAGAGCCAAAATGACGAGTGGTGATGTCACCGCTCATTGTTCTTGTTCTGGCTCTTGCGCTATACTCCACGAGAACCGGTGGCTGTGAACTGAGGTAATGTGAATGATGACACCTCAGTTCACAACAGCCGGGTTCTCGCAGAGTGCAACGTGAGACCCGGCATCGGCTGCTGCTTAAGGTATTTTGTTCTTCGTTCCCTGAACTGGGCTCCATACACTAGAAGAAGACGGGGATAGTCGTGAGACCTGCTGTGACGACACAACATTTAATCTTAATTATCCAGTCGTAAATTCAGTGATCCAGGAGTCATAGACTGCCATTAATATGTTGACTTTTGAATTTCTGCATTTGTTTTTGAGTTGGTCAAGACCCATGCACTGTTGTCAAATAAGTCTTAAATGTAGATTTTTGATATATTTGAATGGATGATGATGATTGCCTCTTATATCAGCACCTACAGCTTATTGTCTGCTATCTTTGCAAGACAGTGATGCAGGGTCATTGAACAATGGATGTTTGTTTAATATGTTGAATGACCATTGTGTGGGTCCTATGGCTTGTTGACTTGCAAAACAGAGGAGGAAAAATTATGCAAATGGATTAAATTATCAAACAATGCAATTTAATTTCATCATCCCTTTCCTTTGACTTGTGAATGATGGCATGAAGAACAGTTGTGAACTATAATAAGGGATATGCCTCTGTAACAAGAGATCAAAGATTTCCAGAGATCCAAAGAACCAGAGACTCTTTATAAAACCACAGCCAGGAACACTCTACAGCATAGCTGCCAGATCATGGCCCATCACGAGGGACACAGATTTGACATTCTACAGGATGCCAGCTTAGGGGACCATGGCCCTGGCTGAAAGAATACAGATCTTCTTCATTGACCATCATCATTGAACCCATGGATACATTTGGAGTATCAGGACTTGGACCTACCAGTCACCTGAGCCCTATGGATACATTTGGGAAAGCCAGGATTGGGACCCACCGGTCACCTGGTCTTGAACCTCAATGGACAGTCAGTCTCCTAACCTTGTTGTTACCTATTCTCTGTGCATGCCATAGGGGGGTAGTTGGCCCTGGAAGCTCTGAAGTCACAGCTGCTCTTATCCTGGCGAGTAAGCGGAAGGGTGAGACTCTGCAATTTTGCACCATCTTGAGTTTTTTGCTGGGATTGTTCTATGTGTTATTTTCCTGTTTTGTGGTTCAATAAAGTATTACCAAACTGTTTTACCACCACCCTGTGTTGTCTGAGTAGTATTATGCCCACAGTAAAAGAGCAGGCATTTGGTGGGTGTGCCCTGGTCCATGAGGTTTTGGCTAGTGGACTAGAGAACCTGCTGACCCTCATGTCTCAACACTTGCATTTGGATTACGGCGGACCGGAGTGAATTTCTTTTCTTTAATAAATAGGTGAAAGAGGAACATTGTCGGGAAGTTATTTTTTTCAACTAAAGGACTTTTGTGTGTGTGTTTATTTCTTTTGACTACAAGGCTTACAATTGTGGTGTCTGACAGACACCTTTCCATTACTAACCTGCAGACTTGATGTCAGCGATAACTGCTGACATCAACCTCACAAACCCATTACCCCGATTACCGATGCACCAAGACAATTGGGGAGAGCTGAGGCTTAGTGCCAGAATTGGAGTATCTAATAGATGTGCCATTTTTGGGACTGCAGAGGGCTGGGCTTACTAGGCTGGGATATTGATCCATAGCCCTTCCCAGCTTATTAATGTCAGCTGAAACGGTCTGCTTGGCTGGTTAAAAATTTAGGGGGAACTCCATGTCATTATTTTAGTGTCCCTTCCTTTTCTAATAACCATCATAAGCAAATCTGACAACCGAGGGACTATATTAATAGGCTGGGAAGGTCCATGGATAGCATAATAAGACCATGTCACAACTGACTGCTTTCTCTTGGCTGGTAATTAAAAATAGAGGGGACCCCACATCTTTTTTTCCTTCATTTTATTATTTATTTATTAACAAATACAGTAAACTACACGCTCTAGGCACTGCTCTACTCCTCCACTTGGACCTCTGCCTCCTGGTTCAAGTTTATTTTTAGTTAAATTATTATTATATGTTATTTTAAGTCATTTTCCAATCCACATTTGTTTGCAGGGCAATTGTCCTGCTTTTTTCCCCCATTTTGCTTCCTTTGCAGCCTCCTTGCCCTTACTACAACCATTTAACAGTACCAAAGTTTGCATCCCCATTGACTTATGTTGAGTTTGGGGTAGAGTTGAGCGACTTTTGGTTTTTTAGGGTCGAGTTTCGTTTCATGAAACCCGACTTTGCCAAAAGTCAGGTCGAGCAAGATCGTCCGATTATAGGGAAAAGTCGGGGTCGTCCCGAAACACGAAACCCAATGTAAGTCAATGGGGAATAAAAGTCGGCAGTGAGAGGAGGACAGGAAACACACCTACAGTGCCCATTTGAATGCCAAAAGCATCAATTCTTCTTACTTAAGCTTGTCAACCTTAATTAACTTCATAATACAAGTTACGCACTGAAAAATGGGGGTTATTTGGCTAAAGTTGTGGGGGGGGCTGGCTCCAGGTTTTCATGTGCCCTGGGCGAAAGAGCGCCCCTTTAACACATACCACAACTCATCATGCTCCGATACGGCAGAGAAATAGCGGTATAGTACAATGAAAAATACTTCACTTTTTACATCTCATGACGAGGCCCATCTATTTCTCCATACAGAATCATTGATCCCATATAATGTTTGAAACAGTATATGATGAGCTCCACATAATGCTACAGTATATGTTGGTCCCCATGGATGAAGCTCCACTGTCTTATGGGCCCAAATAATGCTCCATACATAATGGGCCCCATTTCTAATGCTCTAGTGTATAATGGGCCCTGTAAATGCTGCTCCAGTGTCTGATGTCCACCTTTAGAATGTTCCAGTGTATGGTGGGCCCCATCTATCATTCTCCAGAGTATAGTGCTCACCAAAAATTGCTGTCCCAACATTGAAAACAATCAAATAAGTCTCCTCGCTAGGGAATCCCTGTACTAGTCTGGACTCCTCGTCGTCCCCATCTTCCATCTCAATGCACAGTATTTCAACCTTGCAAGTGCTGTGATCCTGATCAAGCAGGGGGGGCCCACTCATTGGCGACGGCACTGGCACAGGGCCCCTGATAGTACGGTGGTGTGTCTGATGGCGGGTGGGCCGAACCTGCACTTTCATCTGCAGCTTCCTCTTTGTCACCGTGTAAGATGGAACTGTATATGGGAAGGGTAACCTGAGTTTCATCAGGGTCAGATTCAGGCTGTGTAGCGTGCGAGGGGAATGTAGTGGTCTGGGTCAATGTACCAGCAGATTCATCGAGCAGTGGCTGGGCATCAGTGCACTTGTGTCGCCCCCAGGAGTACGGTCACCACAGTGGCATTACCTTCCTCCTAGGGAGTGTGATGTCATGCTTGGGAGCAACGAAGGATCTCTCTAGCAGGTTAACTGATTGGGCGGCGTTATTCCCACGAGTCATGACCCTCCAAACAGCGTTCATGAAGGCAAAGTGTTTGTTTTACGTGGGCAGTATGGTTGCAAAGCTGAACCTTAAAGGAATGTCCAGAAGGGCACCAACAGGAGTGGAGCCTACGGTTTAATTCGACTCCACCTGGGAAACCTCAACCATGCCAGCTACAGAAAAGATGCACACATTGCAAGCTTAATTCCGTTAACGAACGAGACGCCGTCATGCCCCGCGGTCCGAGTCCGGCTTACTAGAGGGACACGTGAGGCTCTGGCACATGAGATTGGCCAATAACTGGTGGGTCATGCCCTTACATGTCCGTGGCTGCATGTGCGCTACACTGAAAAGGCCAGCGTTTGTCGCTTACAGGTGCAGATAACCCGCTGAACAACGTTAGTGATGGGGATCTGTGATTACAATTATTACCCGCAAACGATGATTTCCCAGTAAGTGCAGGTCAACCGCAGTTCCGGAATTAGGCCTAACCGTCATTCCTGAAAAAATGAAAAACTTACGTGTGCAAACCACAGGTGCTGTAGCTTGCTTAACAGCTCGCCAGCCGTTCTCAGGCCCAGTATGGATTACACGTGATTGCACAAAGGTGAGAAAGGGTACCGTATCCCCGGATAACATGTATAGATAGCGTACACATTCAAAATATATGTCTATACATCAGGAGGCAGGCTCAGACGGTATAGGCCCAGTATGGCTTGCACGTGATTGCACAAAGGTGAGAATGGTTACCGTATCCCCGGATAACATGTATGGATAGCGTACACATTCAAAATATATGTCTATACATCAGGAGGCAGGCTCAGATGGTATAGGCCCAGTATGGCTTGCACATGATTGCACAAAGGTGAGAAAGGTTACCGTATCCCCGGATAACATGTATGGATAGCGTACACATTCAAAATATATGTCTATACATCAGGAGGCAGGCTCAGACGGTGTTAGGCCCAGTATGGATTACACATGATTGCACAAAGGTGAGAAAGGGTACCGTATCCCCAGATAACATGTATAGATAGCGTACACATTCAAAATATATGTCTATACATCAGGAGGCAGGCTCAAACGGTGTTAGGCCCAGTATGGCTTGCACGTGATTGCACAAAGGTGAGAAAGGTTACCGTATCCCCGGATAACATGTATGGATAGCGTACACATTCAAAATATATGTCTATACATCAGGAGGCAGGCTTAGACGGTGTTAGGCCCAGTATGGCTTGCACGTGATTGCACAAAGGTGAGAAAGGTTACCGTATCCCCGGATAACATGTATGGATAGCGTACACATTCAAAATATATGTCTATACATCAGGAGGCAGGCTCAGACGGTGTTAGGCCCAGTATGGATTACACATGATTGCACAAAGGTGAGAAAGGGTACCGTATCCCCAGATAACATGTATAGATAGCGTACACATTCAAAATATATGTCTATACATCAGGAGGCAGGCTCAAACGGTGTCAGGCACACTATGGATTTGACGGCCCAGACTACACAGCGGAGGAGCAGGGAGAGGTAAAGATTGCAAATGCTGGGGCCCTGCCCAAGCAAGGGGGGCCCACTCGTGGGCGTCGGTACTGGCACTGGGCCCCTCATAGTACGGCGGTGTGTCTGACGGCGGGTGTGCACCACCACCGTCAGAGACACTTGATTGCACTATGAGGGAGCCTGTGCCAGTGCCCGCGCCCAAGAGTCGGCCTACCCACCTGTCCAGGGCAACGGCACTCGCACGGTGTCGTGCGCTAGGTGGTGACCCCGGCCATGGGGGGGGGGAGGCAGCACAGTTAGGGAGTTTTAGAAAGTGGCATATGTTGATGCTGGACATTCAGCTGATGCAAAAGGTGAAATATGTCAAGTCCCAGGAAGAGGTGGACCAAAGCAAGCCATTTTTCTGTCACCCTATGTGTCATCAGGGGAAGGTGGGACAAAATCCTTGGAAACCCATGCGTGGTTCATTTTAATGAAGGTTAGATCATCCACATTTTGGGTTGACAGACGGGTCCTTTTTTCTGTCAGGATTGATCCAGCTGCACTGAAGACTCTTTCCGATAGCACACTTGCAGCTGGGCAAGCGAGCTCCTGTAAGGCATATTGTGCCAATTCAGGCCAGGTGTCCAGTTTAGCAGCCCATTAGTCAAAGGGGAATGACCTGTGTGGGAGAACATCGATATGGGAGGAAAAGTAGTTTGTAACCATAGTTGACAACTGCTGTCTCCTGTCACTTTCCATCGATGCAGTATTACCAGTTGTGTGAGCGGTACTTGAAAAATCAGTCCACAACATTGTCATGAAACCCCTGTCTCCAACGCCACTTCTGCTGTGTGCACCACGAACACCTCTGCCAAGCTGACCCCGGCCCGTACGGCTCGTTTGAGAACCATCACCGCTGCTGTGTGCTGGGAATGCCTCAAGCAACCGATTTACCAGAGTTGCTTGTTTATTAGCCAATATTAGGTCAAGGTTCTCCTGTGGCATGATGTTTTGTAATTTGCCTTTATAGCGTGGATCCAGGATGCTGGCCAACCAGTAGTCGTCATCGTTCATCATTTTGGCAATGCGGGGGTCCCTTTTTAGGATCTGCAAGGCATAATCTGACATGTGGGCCAATGTTCTCGGTGTCAATGATGCACTGCGAGTGCTGGTTGGAGGAGCACTTTCTGGCAAATCCACATCCCTCCAGTCACGCACAAACCCTGTACCAGACCTTGCCATGCCAACATTTTCACTTGCCCCACGAGATGCATCCTCCTCCCCTAAGTAATCATCCCCATCATCATCCTCCTCCTCCTCTTCTTCCTCCACCTCGTCCAGGAGAGGTCCCTGAGCAGACAATGGCTGAATGTCATCAAGGATTCCCTCCTCGTCAACATTGGCTGCAGACGTCTGCTCCTTAAGGTGCGTCAAAGTTTGCATGAGCAGACGCATAAGTGGGATGCTCATGCTTAGGATGGCGTCGTCTGCGCTTACCAGCCGTGTGCATTCCTCAAAACACTGAAGGACTTTACAGAGGTCTTTCAGCTTCGACCACTGCACACCTGTCAACTCCATGTCTGCTCTCAAAGTGCCTGGCCGTGTATCCTCACACAAATGCATTATGGCCTGCCTCTGCTCGCACAGCCGCTCCACCATGTGCAGGGTGGAGTTCCACCTTGTTGCAATGTCGATAATGAGGCGGTGGTTGGGAAGGTGGAGCAATCGCTGCAGCTTCTGCATACGAACGGAGTGTACAGGCGACCGGCGGATGTGCGTGCACAGTCTTCGCACCTTCTGGAGCAGGGCTGTTAACTCCGGATAATTTTTGAGGAAGCACTGCACCACCAGGTTCAAGGTGTGAGCCAAGCAAGGTATGTGGCTGAGTTTTGAAAGGGCTATGGCTGCCACAAAATTACGGCCGTTATCACTAACTACCTTGCCTGCCTCAAGATGTACACTGCCCAGCCATGACTCAGTTTGTCGCTGAAAGTACTCGGCCAGCACCTCGGCAGTGTGTCTGTCGCCCAAACACATCATCTGCAACACAGCCTGCTGACGCTTTCCACTAGCTGCTCGATAGGGGGACACATCGTGTGCAACAGTGGCAGCTGCAGATGGAGTGCTCGTACGACTGCGCTCTGTGGACGAGCTTTCGCTTCTGGAGGAGGAGGAGGAGGAGGAGGGTCGAACGCCTACAGCCAACTGTTTCCTATACCGTGGGCTAGGCAGCACTGTCCCACCACCGCTGTCCCCTGTGGACCCTGCATCCACCACATTAACCCAGTGCACAGTGATGGACACGTAACGGTCCTGGCCATGCCGACTGGACCATGCATCAGTTGTGAGGTGCACCTTTCCGCTCACTGACTGCTTGAGTGCATGGACAATGCGGTCTTTCACATGATGGTGGAGGGCTGGGATGGCTTTGCGAGAGAAGAAGTGGCGACTGGATAGGTCATAGCGTGGTACTGCATAGGCCATGAGTTCGCGGAAAGCTGTGCTTTCCACCAACCGAAAGGGCATCATCTCAAACGAGATTAGTTTGGCAATGTGGGCGTTCAAACCCAGTGTACGTGGATGAGAGACTGAGTACTTTCTTGACCTACTCATAGTGTCTGGGAGGGTGAGCTGGACTTGAGAGCTGCATATGGTGGAAGTAGCGGTGGACAGGGCGGACTGAGAGAGGGTTGATGATGGTGATGGAGTTGGTGTTCTTTCTGATGGCCTAGAATCAGTCTTTCGTTGATATAACAGTGGGATTCCCTGACTGCTGTGGCCTTGCAACGACACCTCAACATTTGCTGCTGTGCTAACCGGTGGGCTTACAGTGGGGGAAACAATGTAGCGTTGCTGACTACCATCGTTGTGATCAGTTGCACATGTGGCACTTGAGGTTTGGTGTTGTGTCCACGCTTGCAAGTGCATGCTGGTTAAATGTCTAAGCATGCAACTGGTATTCAAATTTTTCAGATTTTTCCCTCGGCTAAAGGTCTTTGCACACTTCTTACAGATAACCTTGGCCTGATCATGAGGATTTTGTTCAAAAAAGTGCCACACTGCACTCTTCCTACTTTGGCAGACATTTTGCGGCCTAGCACGCTGTGATCTTTTGACCCTCTGGACAAGCTGTCGAGCAACTCTTTTGATGTTTGGAACCTGTCTTTGGAGTGCTCCAGGCCTGCCAGATAACAGCTGTTGCGATGTCGATGTCTGCTGTGGATGCTCCTCATCTGAGCTATTGGAAGCAGCACCCTCTTCCCCCAATGGATGCCAATCTGGGTCAACAACTGGGTCATCCATCACCTCCTCTTCTATGTCATGTGCACCTTCCTCTGTGTCACCGTGTATGGTGGTATAGTGTGCGGGAAGGGGCACCTGAGTCTCATCAGGGTCAGAATCTGGCTCTGTACACTGCGAGGACAATGTAGTGCTCTGAGTGAATGTACCAGCAGAATCATCCATCAGCGGCTGTGCATCAGTGCACTCCATGTCAGATTCATCTTGGCCTGGGTAATTCACCATTTCACTTGATAATCCAGGCATGGTATGTGAAAACAGCTCCATGGAGTAATCAGTAGTATGGCCTGCGTCATCCTTCAATCTTGGTTGGGGTGAAGGACACAAGGAAAGGTGTGGTTCATGAACATGAGCCTCCAATGACGACTCAGTGCTTTTACTTTTTACAACTGAAGAAGAGGAGGCGATAGAGCTGGAGGCTGAGTCAGCAATGTAAGACAAAACTTTTTCCTGATGCTCTGGCTTTAAAAGCGGTTTGCCAACTCCTAGAAAACTAAGCCTTCGAAGCCTTATGGAGCCAGACGATGACGCAGGCTCAACACCTCCTGCATTCGGTCCTATTTTGCTCTTGCCACTACCATCAGATCCACCACCAACACCATCATTACCAGCTGCCAACCCCCGCCCAATTCCACGGCCTCTTCCACCAGCCTTCCTCATTTTTGGTAGAAATGTAGACAAAATCCAACAAACTATATAGTAATGTAAAACAAGGTACAAGGTGTCTATAGGACAGGGGAGATTTTGAATTTCTGCAGACACTTGTGGACACTGGACACTTTTGGATTGTGTGAGGCCCACTGAATATCTGAGCGCTGTCACAGGCTCGATGGCACAGCTGTGACCAAAGTGACTAGAGGATAAGGGAGATTTTGAATTTCTGCACACACTAGTGGACACTGGACACTTTTGGATTGTGTGAGGCCCACTGAATATCTGAGCGCTGTCACAGGCTCGATGGCACAGCTGTGACCAAAGTGACTAGAGGATAAGGGAGATTTTGAATTTCTGCACACACTTGTGGACACTGGACACTTTTGGATTGTGTGAGGCCCACTGAATATGTGAGCGCTGTCACAGGCTCGATGACACAGCTGTGACCAAAGTGACTAGAGGATAAGGGAGATTTTGAATTTCTGCAGACACTTGTGGACACTGGACACTTTTGGATTGTGTGAGGCCCACTGAATATCTGAGCGCTGTCACAGGCTCGATGGCACAGCTGTGACCAAAGTGACTAGAGGATAAGGGAGATTTTGAATTTCTGCAGACACTTGTGGACACTGGACACTTTTGGATTGTGTGAGGCCCACTGAATATCTGAGCGCTGTCACAGGCTCGATGGCACAGCTGTGACCAAAGTGACTAGAGGATAAGGGAGATTTTGAATTTCTGCACACACTTGTGGACACTGGACACTTTTGGATTGTGTGAGGCCCACTGAATATCTGAGCGCTGTCACAGGCTCGATGGCACAGCTGTGACCAAAGTGACTAGAGGATAAGGGAGATTTTGAATTTCTGCACACACTTGTGGACACTGGACACTTTTGGATTGTGTGAGGCCCACTGAATATCTGAGCGCTGTCACAGGCTCGATGGCACAGCTTTGACCAAAGTGACTAGAGGATAAGGGAGATTTTGAATTTCTGCACACACTTGTGGACACTGGACACTTTTGGATTGTGTGAGGCCCACTGAATATCTGAGCGCTGTCACATGCTCGATGGCACAGCTGTGACCAAAGTGACTAGAGGATAAGGGAGATTTTGAATTTCTGCACACACTTGTGGACACTGGACACTTTTGGATTGTGTGAGGCCCACTGAATATCTGAGCGCTGTCACAGGCTCGATGGCACAGCTGTGACCAAAGTGACTAGAGGATAAGGGAGATTTTGAATTTCTGCACACACTAGTGGACACTGGACACTTTTGGATTGTGTGAGGCCCACTGAATATCTGAGCGCTGTCACTGGCTCGATGGCACAGCTGTGACCAAAGTGACTAGAGGATAAGGGAGATTTTGAATTTCTGCACACACTTGTGGACACTGGACACTTTTGGATTGTGTGAGGCCCACTGAATATCTGAGCGCTGTCACAGGCAGAAATTGGCTAGTGTATCACAAACTACAAGGTGTATGTAGAATTGGGCAGAATAGGAATCTCCCTAGAGTGCAGGTCTGTAAGAACGGAACATGTCCTCGACTTATTCTCACAGAGTGACACACTGATAGCTTCACTGTGGCTGTGATAACAGCCGTTACACGGTACTGTGTGAGGAGCGTACACCACTGTATGGTGTGAAAAATGCACGCTCAGTACCTCAGCAGGACAAAAAAAAATTGGGATTGCTTTTAAAAAAGCAGTTTGCGGAGAAGTGGGTAAACAGCAATGCAGGAATGTCAGGAAGCCTTAGAAGGCAGCCCAACAACCAACACCACTGATACACCACTATATAGCCTCCCCTTGCACTGCACACACAGTGACTGGTGTTTGTACAGGCAAAATCGCTAGCAGGAGAAGCAGTTTTTTTTCCTTCTTCCCTGCCTAACGCTCTCCCTACAGAATCAGCAGCAACCTCTCCCTATGCTAAGATCGGCAGAAGTAAGATGGCGGTCGGCGTGCACGCCCTTTTATACCCCCTGTGACGCCCACCAAAGCAAGCCAATCACTTGCATGCCCTTCTGAAAGATGGTGGTGACCCGTGCCTATGTCATCACGTTGCCCACAGTGTCCGTGGATCCTGATTGGCTGAAAAAGAGCGCAAAACAAACTTTTGAAACGCGACTTTGGCGCGTAAGTCGCCGACCTCGTGGCCGACCTCATCCCAGGGTCGGGTTTCGTTTCATGAAACCCGACTTTGCCAAAAGTCGGCGACTTTTGAAATTTTTCGACCCGTTTCGCTCAACTCTAGTTTGGGGTCAAGTTTTAGTACCCAAACCGAAGTTTGGACAGAGGTTTGGCTGAACCCGAAAACCCAGAGCTTCTATGGGTTCGCTCATTACTCCTGATAACACCCCAATATTCAGTAGATAACAAAGGATTCATCAAAAACAGTCAGCAATGTCACAGCTCCCCTCCCTTCACAATGACCTTTGCACACGCTCATTAAATGCTTCAGTATAAATGTTAGGCCGGGATCACACTCAGGACTGGAGAAATACATGCAGCCGCAGCTCCGGTCCTGAGTGCCGGCGGCAGCGCTGGGTGTTGATGCGAGAGACTTGTGCGAGTTTCTTGCATCACACACGGTAGTGTGATCCCGGCCTTAGGGTCAGATTCTGTTCATTGTGGGTAATGTCCATGTGGATTTCCTGAAACAACAGGAAATTAGAGTCTGAATTGCTCCAGTGGCTGGTGTGAAAATTGCAAGATTTCTAATTTTATTTTTATGCAGCTTGTGATATGTTAAAATAATTACATTTGCCATAGAGTCCTGGGTTCGAATCCTACCAAGGACAACATCTGCAAGGAGTTTGTATGTTCTCCTCGTGTTTGCGTGGGTTTCCTCCGGGTTCTCCGGTTTCCACCCACATTCCAAAGACATACTGTGATAGGGAATTTAGATTGTGAGCCCCATCGGGGACAGTGATGATAATGTGTGCAAACTGTAAAGCGCTGCGGAATATGTTAGCGCTATATAAAAATAAAGATTATTATAGAAGCCTACTTTAAATTCTGGATCATACCTTCCCTTTAATGTACTAATGTATGCCCTGCGCTATATTGATGGTATTAATGTGTATGTTTCACTTCCTTTAAATGTTCATGACTTTGCTGTTTTACACCTCCATGCGCTGGTGCATACATAGTTAACAGGACTTTTTCTTTTCCCATGAACACACACCAGAGAAGATTCTAGTCAGTGGGATTAATCAGAGGTAATAGGTCTCAGCCACAGGTTAGAGCTTGACCTGAGTAGTTGGAGGAGTCAAGAACAGTTGGAGTCAGGGGCTCATAAAGTTGTAGGGGCAGCAGTCAAGTCTGAGAGCCATGTTGCCTGCATATCCTCAATGTGTGGATGATGCCGATGCTGTAGGATGCAGGAGTGCATCTCTAATAAAGTGAGTGGGAGAGATAAAAACTTAGACAACTGGATTCTGAGCCCCTGAAGCAGCATTGTAAATTAATTGGGGCGAAACATATTGACCAGGTCATGAAGGAGCCATAGGTCTGACCTTGGAAGAGAATGGTCCTGTGCACCCCCATCCAGTGAGTCTTCTGCGGGTAAGTACCATCCACGCTTCTGCCTCTGTACAGATGTAACACTCGGCTTTGTGAACTACAAGAAGAAAGTGTGATGGAACTTTTGGACTGCTCTCCTACTTCACCTCCACGTTTCTGTTGTCACTTGTGAAAGACACCTGGCATGGCCGTCATCCGTGACAACCAACGAGCCGTGCCTGCTACTCTCCTCTGCGAGTATGGCTGCCGTATGCTCTTCAATATGGCTAAGTTCACATGTTGCAGATTTGGCGCCGATTTGCTTTTCTGCTGCAAAATCCGTACTTATTACTTGCAGATTTAACGCTTTCCTTTGCAAAGGATGAAATCATCCAAAAATTGACGCAGCAGATCTTGTATCCGTTTCTGCGCACACCTTTTCCGTGACATCTAGATGAGTTATTGAAGTGCCGTCTACTTAGTGTTTCTTTGCAACTTTTTGCAAGCAAAATTCAACCAGAATTTCTCCGCAAAATTTTTCCATTTTTGAATTACCAAAAGTTGCCACATAACAAACTTTTCAGGTGTGTATTACCTTGTGGAAAATTCACTGCAATCTACAGTACCAGCATTGTGCATGAGATTTTAAGAAATATCCAGACCATTCGCTGACCGATACTGCAGAGCTGAAATCCCCCTAACACTGTCAAACAATGGAGTCAATGCACTCGAATTTTTTTTTTTTTTTTTCAACACAACTTTTACATTAATGCCAGGTGCAGACAGCCATATTTTCAGTCCAAGTGCGATCTGACATAACATTGGATACTGGATCACACTCGGGCCAATTTTAGTCTATGGAGCAATGCACAAGACTGACTTTTTTCATTATTATTATTTTTTTTTCCCTTTGGACAGAGGTCCGGGGAGGTGGAGAATTGCTGCATGCCCGAGATTGATTAGAAGCTCAGATTGAACTCTGCCAATTCAAGTCAATGAGTGCTTGGAAATCATCGGACTGCACTTGGATGACATCTGAGTGCAGTCTGATTCCCACACACAGACAGAATGTAGAAGATGGAGACATATATTTTTCTCCATCTTCTCCTAATCCGAGAAAATCGGATCACACTCTGATCAAAGTGTCATTTGCATAATTGATCTGATTCTCTCAGATAAGAAACTTCACGGTCATTTGCATCTGTTCCAAGAGAAAATTCAGGAGACCACCGTGCTGGTGTGGTGGGGGCCCGGATTGGGGGGTGGTCCACCACTTACCACGACCAGACGATACAAAGGCGAGACGGAGGCAGATTCCAATTGTAACAGGTCCGAGTTTATTGGCCGTCCTCCTGATGACCGTAGCCATACACCGCAGAACGTTTACAGCTCTCCATTTCCAGGCCCGGGTACCTTCACCTTTCCTGCAGTCGTGATGACGTCCCTCGTGGATCTTTCGCTGGGGCTGTCCTAGACCAATCTACCGCCAGCGCTTCACCTGCCCAAGGTCGTCGTCCAATCGGTACCCCCGGGGCCTCGTCTGTCCTGCGGTCCGTTGTGTCAGGGCCACCCCCCCTGCCTGTCTCTTCCTGTCAGTCCCCTGTTCGAGCTCTTCCACCGTTCTCAGTCTTCTGTCCTGAGTCTTCTTCTCCTAAGCTCCTCCCAGGACTAGCCTCACCTGGAGGCCTGTCCTGTCCTATTTATCCCCTCTCTCACTGGGAATTTCCCTCCTGGGTTCCCATCTCCCTGCCCCCCATGACTAAGCAGTTTCTATAGCCCTAAGCTGATGTCAAGTCCTGAACTACACTCCCCCCTGCCATCTTGTGGTCAAATTTCAGTACTGCACCCCCTTTTCTGTCTTTCCCTGCTGTTACTCTTCTGTCATGGCCAATCTCTGTCTATAGTGCACAAACCGTCCCCTCCTACTTCCAGTCAAGTCTGTCCGTCAAGTCACCTTCCCCACACTGGCAAAGAAAATGATTTTTGAAGTGTATTATATTCCTTTCCACCCCGAGAGATCTGCAGGTGTGGCTTTATGTGATATCTCAAGGGCAAGAAAAACCGAAGAAGCATAAAAAAAATCTTTTCCCAAAAGTGGATTTTAACTTATTTTTGTGCATTTACCCTAAGGCTATGTTCACACTAGGCGTTTTTTCTGCTTTTTATGAAAATTTTCACCCGCGTTTTACAGTACCAGCAAAGTCAGAGATTTCATGAATCTTATGCACACAGCTTGGTTTTTTTGCCATCACTGCTTTGTGACTTTGCTTGGTTTTTCCAGACTCGAGCATGTTACTTCTTTCAGCATTTTTTTTTCAGTGTTTTTCACCCACTGAAAGTAATTAGTGGCAAAAAAAATGTAGGTATCAGGTTTTGCAGCGTTTTTTGTGCCAAAACCTGATGAAGTAGAAACGCCTAGTGTGAACACAGCCTAACAGTGCTGCTACCACTGTACGCAGAAATATTATGCTGTAAGTGTCTCGCAATTCTCAAATAATACCGCCACATAGTGAACAAACTGCTACATAAAGAAAAAGTGCTGTATAAAATGTTACACAGTATAATCCATTATTAATAGGTATCAGATATTGTGGGTTATTGAAAAGCCAAAGGAAGGAATGAGAGATTTCTCTTCTACTTTTCTCAGAATTTTGCTTCTGGTTTCTTAAAATGTTTTATTTTGGATATTTTGGCTCTATGCTGGAGACAAGTGCTGTATCTTCAGACTTTGAGTAAGGTCGGGTCCACATTAGTGTTCAGGGGCTCTGCGGAGGGCTGCATAATTCCTCCGTTAAGCCCCGCCTACTTCCGCCTGCGTCCTGCATACCTATCTTTAACATTGCGTACGTAGGACATGCGGATGTATGTGGATGCGTCGTTTTGACGCACCCACAGTCTGCACAAAACTTGTTGCATTCCCGTGCGGTTGGCGGTCGCATCAAAACAACACATCCACATGTCATGTGTTCCCAATGTTAACCCCTTCACCCCCAAGGGCGGTTTGCACATTCATGACCGGGCCAATTTTTACAATTCTGACCCCTGTCCCTTTATGAGGTTATAACTCTGGAACGCTTCAACAGATCTAGGCGATTCTGAGATTGTTTTCTCGTGATATATTGTACTTCACTTTAATGGTAAAATTTTTTCGCTATAATTTGCGTTTATTTATGAAAAAACAGAAATATGGCGAAAATTTTGAAAATTTTGCAATTTTCAAACTTTAAATTTTTATGCCCTTTAAACAGAGAAATATGTGACACTAAATAACATTTCCCACATGTCTACTTTACATCAGCACAATTTGGGAAACAATATTTTTTTTTGTTAGGAAATTATAAGGGTTAAAAGTTGACCAGCGATTTCTAATTTTTACAACAAAACTTACAAAACCTTTTTTTGTAGGGACCACCTCACATTTGAAGTCACTTTGAGAGGTGTTTAATGGCAGAAAATGCCCAAAAGTGACACCATTCTAAAAACTGCACCCCTGTAGCTACTCAAAACTACATTCAAGAAGATTATTAACCCTTCAGGTGCTTCACAGGAGCAGAAGCAATGTGGAAGGAAAAAATGAACATTTAACTTTTTAGTCACAAAAATAATATTTTAGCAACAATTTTTTTATTTTCCCAAGGGTAACAGGAGAAATTGGACCCCAAAAGTTGTTGCCCAATTTGTCCTGAGTACGCTGATACCCAATATGTGGGGGAACCACTGTTTGGGCGCATGGCAGGGCTCAGAAGGGAAGGAGCCCCGTTTGACTTTTTCAACCTAAAATTGGCTGGAATTGAGATCCGACGCCATGTCGCATTTGACGAGCGTCTGATGTGCCTAAACAGTGGAAACCCCCCACAAGTGACCCCATTTTGGAAACTAGACCCCCTAAGGAACTTATCTAGATGTGTGGTGAGCACTTTGAACCCCCAAGTGTTTCACTAAAGATTATAATGCCCGGGCGTGAAAATATAAAATCCTGTTTTGTTCCCACATAAATGATCATTTAGTCCCCAATTTTTAATTTTCCCAAGAGTAACAGGAGAAATTGGACCCCAAAAGTTGTTGTCAAATTTGTCCTGGGTACTCTGGTACCCCACATGTGGGAAAAAACTGTTTAGGCACACGTCGGGGCTCAAAAGGGAAATAGTGTTGTTTTGGAATGCGGACTTTGATGGTCTGCTGGCGTCATGTTCCGTTTGCTGAGCCCCTGATGTGCCTAAACAGGAAAAAAACCCACATGTGACATCATTTTGGATACTAGACCCCCAAAGAACAAATCTAGATGTCCCCCCAACTAATCTAATGTAAATTAGTAGTGCATGGAGGTGTGGTACAATTTGAAGCAATCCTTCATACACAGGCCAGGTTTTTTGGGGCAGGTGTCGCATTGATAAGTGGTGTCCCTGTGTATTCCTTTTTTGTAACACACTCGACACCTTTTTTGCGGCTTACCTTTTCTTGGGGTTGGCGGGACCACCCCCGGAAAATGCTGACCTGGGACAATACGAGCACCATCAGTTCCAGATGTACTGGGGCCCGCTCCTTCCTGAACGTCAAACATCAGGGCCTTAACCACTACCTCCTGGAACTCAAGGTACGAAGTATCGCTGGGGCATGCACATTGTGACAGCAGGAATGCGTTGAGCATTGCCATTTGGACGATGTGCACGGCCAGCTTTTTATACCACACCTTGGCCTTCCTCAATGCATTGTACGGTTGGAGGAGTTGATCGGAGAGATCAACGCCCCCCATGTTTTTGTTGTACCCCACTACACATCTCGGTTTGCGGACCTGTGTAGAGGTACCCCGTACAGTGCAGAGGGTACTGCCATCACCATGTAGGGTGGTCAAGAGATGGACATCTCTCTTGTCCTTGTACTTGACCACCAGCAGGTGGTCGCTACATTGGGCTCTGCTCTCACCTTTTCGGAGCATCTGCCCAAGTAGCGTCTTCGGGAGGCCTCTCTGATTTTTGCAGACAGTACCGCAGGCTGCGGTACGTCGCTCAGAGAGGGATTTGTAGAGTGGGATGCTGGTATAAAAGTTATCAGTGTAGAGGTGATAACCTTTATCCAGCAGTGGGTGCACCAAATCCCACACAATTTTCCCACTCCCAGGAAAGGAGGACACTCAGGGGGTTCAATCCGGGTGTCCTTCCCTTCGTAAACTCTAAACTTGTGGGTGTACCCTGAGGTACTCTCACACAACTTATAGAGTTTGATTCCGTACCTGGCCCTCTTACTGGGCAGGTATTGACGGAATCGCAGCCTTCCCTTGAAGTGAACCAAGGACTCATCCACGCAGATGTCCCTTTGGGGCACGTACACTTCAGCAAACTTTTTGTTGAAGTGTTCAATGAGCGGCCGAATTTTGAAAAGATGGTCAAAGTTGGGGTCATCTCGTGCGGGACACTGTGCATTATCAGTATAATGCAGAAACTTGTGGATGGCCTCAAAATGCGTCCGGGCCATGACCATTCGGAACACTAGAGTGTTGTATAAAATATCAACACTCCAATATTGCTGAATTTCCGGCTTCTTCAGTATCCCCATATGGAGGACCAGGCCCCAAAACTGCGTCATTTCAACTGCGTCTACAGGAGACCAGTTTGAAAATGTTGAACGCGGGTTTTGCTCCAAAAATTGACGAGCGTACAAATTAGTTTGCTCCACCATGAGGCTAACAAAATCCTCAGAGAAAAAGACTTTGAAAAAGTCAATTTCTGTGAGGCCGGTGGTGTCAAACTTGATTCCTGATTCTGCCACAAAATCAGGAATTAGTGGCTCATAATTTTCGGGGGCCGAGGTCCATACGGGGAGCACTGGGTCAGCTGAGGGCATGGTGGGCGCAGCCTCATCTTCTGTCCTGGAGTGTCTGCGTGGCGGTTCCGCAGGACCCGAGGAGGAAGATGAGGAGGGGGAAGAGGAAGAAGAAGAGGATGAAGAATCCAAAATATAAAGAAAAGTCGGATCCTCATCCAAATCGCTATCAGTGTCGGAGGCAAGTATAGCATATGCCTCCTCCATTGAATAGCGCTGTTGGGATGAATTTGATTACATTTTTGTGCAAATATGGTGCTTGGGTGTACACTTTATTGAAAACTGTATGTGTACGTGAGGGGGGGGAGTGATTGGTGTAAACTTTCTGGAAAGAAAAAGCTGTGGAAAAAAGTCTAAAACAGCAGGCCCTAGCTGATAACTGTCACTCTTCAAAACTAGGCTGCTGGATGTGCGCACGGGGTGGCGCAAAGGGGGGGTGGAAAAAAAAAAAAGGAAAACGGCAGGCACAAACTCTGATAAGTAAACTGTGTCACTTATCCAAGTTTCGCAGCTGCGGGATGTGTGTACGGAGGTGGCGCAAAGGGGGCTAAGGAAAAAAAAGCGAGAACGAGTGTTGATCGGTGAACTGCGTCACCGATCAACGCTCGGCGGCTGCGCACGGAGGTGACGCAAAAGTGGGGTGGAGGTGGGTAAAAATATGGGGATGGGGGATTGGGGTGGATGAAGAGAGATTGGGCAGGGATCAGTTAGGGTTGTAGTTAGGTGGCACAAAGGGGGGTGAAAAAAATGAAAAACGGCAGGCACAAGCTTGGATAAGCTTGCTGGCGTTGCTAGGCACCGGCTCTTGGATCGAGTACATCGGTACTCGATACCAGCCTAGGAAATCATTGTTTCAGCCAAGCTGATTGGCTGAAACAATGAGAAACGCTGCGATTGGCTGTTCAGAGTTGAACAGCCAATCACAGCGCTCTGGATGCCGGGAGGGCGGGATCGCAGCCCGGGATGCCGACGCCATCTTCTGTAAGGTGAGATGGCGTCGGAATTTTAATGCGATCACGTACTATCCCGTCCACGGTCATACGGGCCCGGGTACAATGGACGGGATACTACGTTGTATGTCAGGAAGGGGTTAAAGATAGGTACGCAGGATGCATGCAGAAATAGGTGGGGCTTAACGGAGGAAGCATGCAGCCCTCCGCAGAGCCCCCTGAATGCTAATGTGAACGTAGCCTTAGAGATCATTACAGGCAGGATTGTGCACAGTAACTTACAGACAATGTCAGGTCTGCGCCATTATACTAATTACAATGATACCTGGTGATGAAATCTGTCTTGTGGTTGTTGTTTAATCTTTTTCAGTGTTGAGTTAATGATATGTTCGTGCTCCGGGATGGCTTGTGGGGGGATCTTCATGTGGTGCTCTAATTAGGCATTCATAATGGAGACTACTGAAGGGTCACTGATCCCTCACGAGCATATGATAAACTGAAAATAAACATTAAACAACAACCACAAGACGGATTTCATCAACAAAGGTATCATTTTAATCAGTATAACGGCGCCGACCTGACGCTGTCTGTAGGTTACTGTGCACAATCCTGCTGACAGGTTTCCTTTAAGACAAGCCCTTGTCTCCAGAAATCTCCAGCGATCCGCTGTCGGCTCTGGTTTCATTGAATTGTTTTCTTTTAAAAGTTATATCCTATCAATATTAGGAGTAGGATAAATGCATAACTGGTGGGGTGCAGAGAAGCACAGGGGGGTCCGAGATTCTCCTTGTGACTGTGGCAGTAATGCACATGTGTTACCAAACCTCCAGTCACTGTCAATGAGCGGTGACCACACATGTGCACTACACGGGTGAGTAGGGGTGCCATTTCTTGTGATTGGTGTGTGTCCCAGAGTTTCAAATTTTATTGATAAAGATGAGCGAATCAAATTTATTTAGAATTTTTAGGCAAATTCACAGGACCTGACAAATATGAGCAATGCGCAAATTGCCAAAAAAAAAAAATCAGTCACCAATTTACTCATTGCAAAAGATTGAGCCAGAGGACGATCACGTGGCCTTGGGTGTAGCCATTCAAACTTCCCCATAATGCCTTGCAACTGTCACATCAGATGGTATAGCAAAGCTAATCAGTACGGTGTTTCATTGCCAGTAGAATAGCCAAAGCAGAGAATGCAGCGGCCATTATGGGGTGATTCTGGATAGTGAGGAGGCGTCACACTTGGTCATAGAGAAAGAAAAAGAGATCGAAAATCCATAAAACACTAAATAAACATTAAAGATCGTGTGAGAAGTAGTGCCGTCATGAATGCAACACACATGACCACTTTACCTAATCACTGAGCTCCACAGCTTGTGCTGTCTACCTTTTGGTATGACGGTTGAGCACAGTGATTGGCAGCAGCGGTCATGTGTGTTTGTAGTCCATGCACAACACACACATTGTACACCCCATGGCAACATATGTTGAGGTCACTTTGACAAGGATGTTTTCATGTGAAGGGGTTTGGACACAGTCCTAGGAGACCTCAGAATGTTACACGCACCTTTTCAGGGCTTGCTATTTGCAGCAAATCAAATTTACGGGAAAAATTTGTTGATGTTGGCCAATAGAAATTTTTAAAGATCCATTTATCGTTGATGCAATTTATCACCCATCCTGTGCAAAAATGATTAAGGTTGTTGGCGGGGTAACGCCTTTATCGAGAGCTAACAATCTGGCTGCCAGCAGCCACCACTAGGGGGCACTCAAGAGGTTAATGCATACGTGGTTCTCTAACTTGAAGTCTATGGATATTTTAGGGATGCCCTTGAGTAAATCTCCACTTGTCCTTGATTTGAATTGATGATCGGAGCACCACAGGGTGTAACAGCCCTGCTTATAGGAGAGGAACGGGGTGCAGCAAAGAGGCGGCAGATTGAACACCCACATATGGACTCCATGCTGGTTTCATGCAGTCATCAATACCACCTACATAAACTCTTGTGCTTAAAAGTTTCTACTGAACTCTATTCATGGAAATCCAAACTTGTTACGACAAAAACGAATTGATGTATTTCCTCCCTGTTATGTAAAGCTCCCCTTTTTCTTGGCTTTGTTTTGCATCCTCTTCTATTGGTTTGTTCTTGTGTGTTAATGCGGAACAGCGTTTTGTTACATGTTCCAACATCAAATACCTAAAATGAAGTGCAAGGTGCTGTCGATATCCTGCCATTCCTCGCGCGTTTAGAACAAGCAGCATTTCTTTAGCAATTCATATATTTATCGTTCCAGAAACAAAGATTTGCATTCCAGGCGTCAATCTCGCGAATAACCAAAAAAAAAAGTTCTAGGCAGGAACGGGATTCACAATAGATCCATGATTTATATTCAGGTCGGAGGGATATAAATTCTAATTATTATTAACTGCGCAACAGATGGCATCCCGCAAATCTTAGCTTATTGCTGAAGTCGAATTGAAGATCCGGATGCAGTTTTCTTGTTTGTTTTTTTTCTTTTTCTTTAAGAAGGAGCAAGTAAGAATTATTTAACGAGCATTTAATTTCCATTGTCTCCGAGATAAAATGAGGTAGTGAAGATTAAATGCCCTCACTCATAGGAATTATTCAGTCCTTTCCGAAGCGACTCACCGAGGTGACTTAACATCATATTACCGAGCCGTAAAATTTGGGAGGAGGCGAAATTCGATGATTAAGTGATGTTTAAGAGTTGATGATATAATGACTGGAAAATGACGTTCCACGTTGAGCCGGGTCGGAGTCGAGGCCGATGTCTGAAACGTTTCTTGTGTTGTTGTTATTATTATTATTATTATTATTATTATGCATTTATATAGCACCATTTATTCCATGGCACTTTACATGTGAAAAGGGGAAATATAGACAAGTATAATAAACATGTGTAAGACAAGGGACACACAAGTACAGAAGGAGAGGGGACCCTGCCCGCTAGGGCTCACAGTCTACAGGGATGGGTGAGGATACAGTAGGAGAGGGTAGAGCAGGTCGTGCGGTGGTTCAGTAGACCGAGGATCATTGCAGGTTGTAGGCTTGTCGGAACAGGTGGGTCTTCAGGTTCTTCTTGAAGGTTTCCATTGATGGTGAGAGTCTGATGTGTTGCGGCAGGGAGTTCCACAGTATGGGGAAGCACGGGAGAAGTCTTGTATGCGGTTGTGGGAAGAAGAGATAAGGGGGGAGTAGAGAAGGAGATCTTGAGATGATCAAAGGTTGCGTGCGGGTAGGTACCGGGAGACCATGTCACAGATGTATGGAGGAGACAGGTTGTGGATGGCTTTGTATGTTAGGGTTTTGAATTGGAGCCTCTGGGCAATAGGAAGCCAGTGAAGGGCCTGGCATAGGGGGGAGGCTGGGGAATAGCGGGGAGACAGGTGGATTAGTCGGGCAGCAGAGTGTAGGATGGACTGGAGCGGAGCCAGAGTGCTAGAGGGGAGGCCAAGAGTAGGAGGTTGCAGTAGTCGAGGTGGGAGATAAGAGCATGCACTAGTTTTTTTGTGGTTTTGTGGTTGAGGAATGAGCGTATCCGGGAAATTTTTTTGAGTTTGAGGCGGCAGGAGGAAGCGAGGGTTTGGATATGTGGTTTGAAAGAGAGCGCAGAGTCGAGGATCACCCCAAGGCACTGAGCGTGTGGGAAACCAAACAGTGATTCACAGTTGGCCTCATTTGTCAAAGCTGTTTGACCCTGGTGTCTGTTATTGTCTGAAGCGCTGATGTCCCATCATCAACGCTGCAGTCAATCGGTGATCTCAGCGGCACTACCCAAATTGATGACATGAGCTACTGAGGTGAGTTACTGGCTACAGCGTGGTTAATGTGATGACAGAGCAGCAAACAATGACAGAGACTCGGCACTGTACCTGGGGAGAGTGAGATGGGGGTTCCTGAAGATGAGCATTTAAATCAGATGTGTACTGTCCAATTATTATTTTTTTTTAATTAATTTTTTCTTTGGCAGACTCCAAGAGAAAAAAAAATGGCAGCATGCACAAGCACATTCAATCCTGATATGCTGTTATGTCTATCGTCTGTACAAGTCCCCTCTAAAATGTAAAGTGCTGTGGAATATGTCGGCGCTAAATAAATAAAATTATTATTATTATTATTAATCCTATGGGTTCGAGAAAAAAATGGATCCCACATGGGCCATCAGAGCGGCATCTGAATTTTATGAATAGATTTTTATTATAAATCTAGGAAACTGTAAGTGATCATGTAGATGTATGAAAATGGATTGCACATGGTTGTAAAAGAAAAAAACTGGCACATAGAAGAAAATTTGAAAATTAGGAAAAAATCATCAAATTTCTCTGGATGAAACTCGAATGATTTTTCATACTCTTGTGCAGGCGCTCTTAAGCACAGTTTGTGTTTAATAAAACCACCTTCAGCCAAGAGAGAATGGTTTAGATTAACAAATCTCTCCAAAATTTTGTTTTTGGGCAGATTCACTGAAATCACTCAGAAGGTTTGATTCAGTCTGAACATTTTTTTTGTGCTTCGCCCCGTGTGACCGTGTGGGCATCAGTGGCAGAAGAATGAAGGGAGGACTGGGGAGCTGAAAAGCAGCCATAAGCAGCATCAGAAATTGGATTTGGTGTCTGGCTTTGCAGTGCAGATCAAAGCTGAAATTTCGCAGAAATTCACAACATTTCATAGAATCCTAGAATGTTGGAGTTGGAAGGGACCTCCAGGGTCAACGTGTCCAACCCTCTGCTCAATGCAGGAGTCACTAAACCATCTCAGACAGATGTCTGTTTGAAGACTTCCATTGAAGGAGAACTCGCCACCTTTCGTGGCCGCCTGTTCCACTCATTGATCAACCTCACTGTCAAAATGTTTTTTTCTAATATCTAATCTGTATCTTCTCCCTTTCAGTTTCATTTCCATTGCTTCTCATGTTTCCATGTGCAAATGAGAATGATCCTTTCAGATATTTGTAGACAGATGTCTCCTCTTAGCTTTCTTTTTTGCAAGCTAAACATTCCCAGATCCTTTAACCATTCCACGTAGGAAATACTTTGCAGTCCGCTCACCATCCTGGTAGCTCTTCTCTGAACTTGCTCCAGTTTTTCAATGTGGGGGGGTTTTTTTTGTTTCTTTTTTTTTTTTTTAAATGTGGCGCCCAGAACAGGACACAGTATTCCAGATGAGGCCTGACCAAGGAGGAGTAGAGGGGGATAATTACTTCTTGTGATCTAAACTCTATGCTTCTCAATACATCCTAGAACTGATTGCCTTTTTTGCTGTTGCATCACACTGTTGACTCATGTGCAGTCTGTGATCTATTAGTGTTACTCAAGTCTCTTTCACATGTGCTGTTGCTTAGTTCTATTCCTCCCATTCTGTAGATGTAAAATTTGTTTATCTTGCCAGATGTAGAAATTGATTATGAATCAATTCACTCATGTGGGATACACTTCCCACATAATGTCCTACATGATTGTTACCAGAGATAGTGACATGTCGGCAAAATCAAAAGCTGGAATGTGGCTTTGATTGGCATCCATGATCTTACAGTAACAATTAGGATCAGAAAATACCTTGACCTTTGCCCATCTTGTGCATTACATTATGTCCTGACCACGGTGCAGACAAATAGAGGGGCACCTGTTACCATTATCCCAATCTATGAGAACACTAGGGCTGAGTTGGAAATTGAAAGTCATGGGGCTAAAAATGACCCCTGTTTATGTATATTGTTCAGGGCAATTTGAAATAAATTGTAAATTTCTAAAATTGATGCTTGAAAGTGTGACATGCCCTTCAAAAACAAGTCTACAAGTAGCTAAGTGGCCTTTAGTTTACAATGAAGTAGAGGAGGCAAAAAATGTAATGCCTGATTTCCCCACGGGTGGTGCTGTAGGAAAAATGAACACGAACTACAAGTCTTCCTTAATCGTTTATGATTTCACTTGTGTTCAGTTTATTTTTTAGGTGGACCTTTCATCCAAATTCAAAGGATTCTCTAAAGTGGAAAAGCCCTTTTAAGAAACCCTAGAATTTCTCGAGTTGACCATTTATAGATGCACAAAAAAAGAGCAAAATAATTGTCGTTACAGGATGTAAGAGATATCCTTGTATTTTTGCAGCCGCTTCTATCAGTGGAGGTAAATCGTGCCTTTTTTTTAGGAGGAAAAATAAGGTTTCTTAAATTGTAATCAATGTAGAACTGAACATTTCAAATTGGGATTAAGTTTCCCCTCCGAGGATTCTGCATCCGTGCTGCTGTGTAAAGAAGATTTAAGGCACATCTATTAGTAATGATATCCCATATCCACCACTTTGCAGAACTCGACATTACTCGGCATTTGTACAAAAATCACTTTCCATCTCCCTCTGACAAACCAATAAATCCAGCCTGGTTGATCTAGATTGAATTTCAGATCGGCTCCTGCGGCGTCTCTTGCAATTAGCGTCATTTAAACTTACACAAATTCAGTCGATGGACAAATAAATTAATAGCACAGGGATAATTAGACGGTCCGGCCAAAGAAAACCGACATCGACTGGGATTTGATCATAGGTGTGGAGAGAATTCATTTTTTTTTATTTTATTTTTATTTTTTTTTGTACTTTTCTGACTTTGGATTCCCCTTTTTGACTTTTTGATTATTTTACCAACAGAGGAAAGAAAATTGTAGCAATAATTTCTATTGAATGATGGCTCCTTGGAGACTAAACCTTCTGGTCTTAATATGATATATTGTATGTAGCTGGGTCAGGGGTGAACTTGATGGACGCTTCTCCTCCAAGAGGGAATGAACAACAAGACAGCGGTTATAGAAAATAAGTGATTGTGTCATTTTTTTTTTTTTTTTTTTCGTGAAATGTTTATTGGTGTCTTTACTTTTGGGACCATCTAAAATATAATAAAGGAAGCAAAGTTGTCGATAATAACTTTTCTTTGTGGGATCCTGTATTGGGCACACAGCCTGTAAGTAGGGTTGAGACAAAATGTTTGTACTGCTCTGGTTCGGTGTCCAGTTCTTCGTGGCAGCAATCTTTAATTCTGGGTTGGCATTTTTGACATTCTCTTTCACTTACCGGGCTCAAGATCCCCCCCCCCCATGATATCACGGTATTAAGCTTGTCATGACTCTGTGAGGCCTAATGACAACTTTTTATGGATCTCCAGTGAGAGCAAACAGGCTCATTACATCAGGCACCGCAGTAGCCTGTTCTCAGTTATAATGGGGGCGTGTTTCTGTTTTGCCTGTGTGTTGCTGACCAATCATAAGCAAGCAGCATCATACAGGCGGAAAGTACACGCCCCCAGTGAAAAATCTAATAGCACCCAGTTGGATTTAACCAAAATTAACTCATTAGGTGCCATGTAATCTGCTTGTCAAAATGGAGATAATCACGATGTGCCAGTTGTGCTGCCTTAAAAGATGAGATCCAGAGAGTATTTGTTTTTTTTCTTCACACTAAAGCATTTTGGTGCCGAACTGACACCTTTCTCTATGTGTAAAACCTTGTTTGTTTTTTTTGTTTTTTCTTTACCTTGAGAAAAGCACTGAAACACGTTGGTGTGAAAAATATCTTGGTTATCCTTCCCGGATCTCATCCTTTTTTCATCAAAACAGAATGGTTTTTAACAGGGAGAAATGCAAAGTACTACATCTGGGCAATAAAAATGAAAAAAGCATATATAGAATGGGAGGAATAGGGCTAAGTGACAGCACATGTGAAAAAGACTTGGGTATACTAATAGATCACAGACTGAATATGAGTCAACAGTGTGATGCAGCAGCAAAAAAGGCAAATGCAATTCTAGGATGTATTAACAGAAGCATACAGTCTAGATCACGTGAAGTCATTATTTCCCTCTACTCCTCTTTGGTCAGACCTCATCTGGAATATTGTGTCCAGTTTTGGGCACCACATTTTAAAAAAGACATCAACAAACTGGAGCAAGTTCAGAAAAGAGCGACCAGAATGGTGACCGGTCTGCAAACCCTGTCTTATGAGGAAAGGTTGCAGGATTTGGGAATGTTTAGTTTGCAAAAGAGAAGACTGAGAGGAGACTTAATAGCTGTCTACAAATATCTAAAGGGCTGTCACATTGTAGAAGGATCAACTTTATTCTCATTTGCACAAGGAAAGACTAGAAGCAATGGGATGAAACTGAATGGGAAGAGACACAGATTAGATATTAGAAAAAACTTTTTGACAGTTAGAGTGATCAATGAGTGGAACAGGCTGCCACGAGAAGTGGTGAGTTCTCCTTCAATGGAAGTCTTCAAACAGAGGCTGGACAGACATCTGACTGGGATGATTTAGCGAATCCTGCTTTGAGCAGGGGGTTGGACCAGATGGCCCAGGAGGTCCCTTCCAACTCTACGATTCTATGATTCTATGATTCTATGATTCTTTTGTGAGCGCAGCCGGCACGTAGTGATCTCCTTATTCCTAAATTCCTATGTGACCGATACTCTCCTCCAGCCACAGTACTGCTACTATGTCATGTCCGGCATCTTCAGGTGTTGGGTCTGTACACAATCGTTACAGTTGAGAGCTACCATCATCCTCTCCCCCATTGTGTTCCTTATGGTACTATCCTGTGTACACTCGTTCCATAGAGATCTTCCCAAATACTTTGGCAATATCTTTGCAATGAAGAGGCGAAAAAAAAAATGATCCAGCTCTGTAGCCACTATTAGATCCTATGTCCAATTCATCATGAAAAATTTTAATGAAAAATCCTCTTTATCCTTTTCCCGACCTTGTACGTACCTAGTACATCATGGAAGGGAATGACTCCCTGTCCTTGGACCTACTGAGTATGTCATGACAATTTTGTGTGCACAGGAACTGTGCTGGATGTTCAGTAACTTCATAGCTGACATCCATCTCTCGCTGCCAGGAGCGGTGCCACAACGTCATAGCAAGGGCCTGATCGTTGCCACGTCAAATGGTGCTCCTTCCCTTGCGAGCCCTGCCATGCACCCGAACAGTAGCTTTCCTCCACATAAGTGGTATCAACGTACATGGTAGAAGTTGCACAAAAAAATTTTTTGGTCCATTTTCTCCTGTTTGTGAAAAAACTTTTAATTAATTCCTGTTAAGAACATGAAGGGTTAATAAACTTGAATGCAGTTTCTAGAATGGTGTCACTTTTGGGTATTTTCTGTTATATAGGCCTATTAAGAATTTAAAATTTGAAAATTGCTAAATTTTTGCCAAATTTGCGTTAGTTTCAGAAATAAATGCAAGTCGTATCGAACAAATTTTTATCACTAATGATGAAGTGTCACAAGTAGAGTTGAGCGATACCGTCCGATACTTCAAAATATCGGATCGGAATGGATCGGCCGATCTTTAAAAAAAGTATCGGTATCGCCGATGCCGATACCGGAAGTCCCATTCAAGTCTATGAGACTTCCGGTATCGGAATTGGAAAAACCCTAACCTGCCCTTGTACAGCCTCTCGGGGGTCTGTACGGGCCTGCCGGGGGTCTCTGCCGGCCTGCCGGGGGGCTGTGCCGGCCTGCCGGTGGGCTGTGCGGACTGCCCGGGGTCTGTACCGGCCTGCCGGGGGGCTGTGCCAGCCTGCCGGGGGGCAGTGCACCCTGTGGGGGTCTGTACCGGCCTGCCGGGGGGCTGTGCCGGCCTGCCGGGGGGCTGTGCCGGCCTGCCGGGGGGCTGCGCTGATGTCCGGGGTCCGTGCAGGCATCGTCCGATGGGACTACAAGTCCCATCGGGCGATGCCTGCTACCATGACAGTGATTGACACATTAGCCAATGATGGGACAGTAGTAGTCCCATCATCCGGCTAATGTGTTAAATGTAAACAAAAAAAAAAATACTACATGCATGCTACATACATACTGCATGCTACATACATAGTACATATATACTACATGCATGCTACATACATACTACATACATACTACATGTATGCTACATACACACTACATGCTACATATATACTACATGCATGCTACATACATGCTACATACTACATATATACTACATGCATGCTACATACATACTACATGCTACATATATACTACATACATACTACATGCTACATACATACCACATATATACTACATACATACTACATATATACTACATGCATGATACATACATACTACATGCTACATATATACTACATGCATGCTACATACATACTACATATATACTACATGCATGCTACATACATACTACATGCTACATATATACTACATACATACTACATACATACTACATATATACTACATGCATGCTACATACATACTACATGCTACATGCATGCTACATGCATGCTACATACATGCTACATACATGCTACATACATGCTACATAAATGCTACATACATACTACATGCATGCTACATACAATACATTCATACAATACATACATAGACATACAGTACATATAACATAGAGTAACATACTTACCAATACTTGTCACATTGTTCCCCGAAGCCATTGTCTTTTACGGAATAAATATTAACATAACAAACCACAAAAATACTCACCTATGATCCGAAGCAGTCCACGAGTGTGTCCCACGACGATCTTGGGTAGAGAACTGCAGCATCAGCTGATGCTGCCGCTCTCTACGGGCTGCAGGAATCCAATGACGGAAGGTAGGTATCCTTCCCCACTGTATTCCTCCGCCACTTAAAAAAAAAAAAGTCCCTAGCCTCACTTTATGATAAAAGCTGTATATATGTAGCATGTAGTATGTATGTAGCATGCATGTAGTATGTATGTAGCATGCATGTAGTATATATGTGGTATGTATGTAGCATGCATGTAGTATGTATGTAGCATGCATGTAGTATGTATGTAGCATGCATGTAGTATATATGTAGTATGTATGTATGTAGTATGTATGTAGTATGTATGTAGCATGCATGTAGTATGTATGTAGTATATATGTGGTATGTATGTAGCATGTAGTATGTATGTAGCATGCATGTAGTATGTGGTATGTATGTAGTATGTATGTAGTATGTATGTAGCATGCATGTAGTATGTATGTAGCATGTATTATGTATGTAGCATGCATGTAGTATGTATGTAGTATTTTTTTTTTTTTTTTTTTTTTTTTTTTTTACATTTAACACATTAGCCGGATGATGGGACTACTACTGTCCCATCATTGGCTAATGTGTCAATCACTGTCATGGTAGCAGGCATCGCCAGATGGGACTTGTAGTCCCATCGGACGATGCTTGCACAGACCCCCGGACATCAGCACAGCCTCCCGGCAGGCCGGCACAGCCCCCCGGCAGGCCGGTACAGACCCCCACAGGGTGCACAGACCACCGGCAGGCCGGCACAGCCCCCCGGCAGGCCGGTACAGACCCCGGGCAGTCCACACAGCCCCCCGGCAGGCCGGCAGAGACCCCCGGAAGGCCCGAAAAGACGGCGCATCATGATGCGCACACACCGCGCATCATGATGACGTCATTTCGGCTGTCAATCAACTTTAAACTTCCAATGCCGATGCCCGATATTGAAAAAATATCGGATGTCGGTATCGGAATTCCGATACAGCAAGTATCGGCCGATACCCGATACTTGCGGTATCGGAATGCTCAACACTAGTCACAAGAACTCAATCTCTGAATCAATGGGATCTGTGAAAGCGTTCCATAGTTATTACCACATTGACGCTGGTCAGAATTGTAAAATTTGGCCTGGTCATGAAGGGGAAAACAGGCTTGGGGGGGTGACGGGGTTAAAATCAATGTTCTGTGTTCATAAAATGAAGTTCTCGAGACTAATAGATGATCTCAACTGTAGTAAATGGATGAAGATTCGTTTAGTTACCCAAGGTCTCCAAATGGGGCAATTAAAGTGCATGGGTGTAACTATCAGGTGCAAGTGTTGTGGTTGCCTCCAGTCCTTTTTGTCCATATTAAAAGACCAATACTATTACAGATCCATGATCGTTAGGGGCCCTGTTGATTTTGCATTTGGGCCCACGAGCTTCAATTTACGCCGTTGTTAAAAAGGGTTTATCAGAAAAGTGATTGTATTTCCATATCTACAAAACAGCTTAAATTTTTTCACAAGAATCCAATCCCATATTTCCTTCCTAAACAATTCCTGAATTTATTCTTTTTTTGATATTTCGGACTGGTACCAATTTTTCAAGTAAATACATTTTGCGGTAATGGGCTTTTGTTTGCTTTCCTCGTGCCCGCTGTTAATCTCACGGCGTAGCTAGAGGTGAAAGCAATTATGTGAAGGCCAGAATAAGTGTACAAACTCCCACAGTCCCCACTGTCAAGATGCAGGGAGCCGATCGCTCCAGACTTCAGCCGCGTTATCCTCTTTTATATTCTGTCTGCTCGTGTCCCATATGCACATTGTGTTCACTTGAAGGCCTTTTTACTTTGACCCCGTCCATGCCACCAGCTCGGTCCCCGGAGGAGACCCTCGGAGTCATCACTATGGGCTTTGTGCCCTCTTTTATTGGCATTTAAATGTTTCCAGTTTCTGACTTTGATGCTTTAAAGTAGAAAATAAGACTCTTTCATCCTCATTCCACATACACAGAATTTCTCCTCCGCCATTATTCTTCAGGTCTAGAACGGTTTCTCCTTTGGGGATTCCTCCTTCGCTTCTGAGAAATGAGACCTTAGTTGGAGGAAAGATCCTTCTTTTAAAAACATAGACCTGGTGACAGCGGTATAAGTCAACATTTGTTTGCACAGACATCTTTCCTATTCTTCAGGGGTTCATTATTCCTTTAATAATACACACTAATGCTGCTGCAGAACCTCTTTTTGGAGAGCAAGTAATAAATTCCTGTCCAGTACTACTTTACACACACAATCTACAGTGGCTGATGTGTCTGCTGTGACATTCTACTGCAGCAGAAGTGTGTCTAGGGTGAGGTTCTGCGGCGGCAGAGGTGTGTCTAGGGTGAGGTTCTGCGGCGGCAGAGGTGTGTCTAGGGTGAGGTTCTGCTGCGGCAGAGGTGTGTCTAGGGTAAGGTTCTGCAGCGGCAGAGGTGTGTCTAGGGTGAGGTTCTGCGGCGGCAGAGGTGTGTCTAGGGTGAGGTACTGCGGCGGCAGAGGTGTGTCTAGGGTGAGGTACTGCGGCGGCAGAGGTGTGTCTAGGGTGAGGTACTGCGGCGGCAGAGGTGTGTCTAGGGTGAGGTACTGCGGTGGCAGAGGTGTGTCTAGGGTGAGGTTCTGCGGCAGCAGAGGTGTGTCTAGGGTGAGGTTCTGCGGCGGCAGAGGTGTGTCTAGGGTGAGGTTCTGCGGCGGCAGAGGTGTGTCTAGGGTGAGGTTCTGCGGCGGCAGAGGTGTATCTAGGGTGAGGTTCAGCGGCGGCAGAGGTGTGTCTAGGGTGAGGTTCAGCGGCGGCAGAGGTGTGTCTAGGGTGAGGTTCAGCGGCGGCAGAGGTGTGTCTAGGGTGAGGTTCTGCGGCAGAGGTGTGTCTAGGGTGAGGTTCTGCGGCGGCAGAGGTGTGTCTAGGGTGAGGTTCTGCGGCGGCAGAGGTGTGTCTAGGGTGAGGTTCTGCGGCGGCAGAGGTGTGTCTAGGGTGAGGTTCTGCGGCGGCAGAGGTGTGTCTAGGGTGAGGTTCTGCGGCGGCAGAGGTGTGTCTAGGGTGAGGTTCTGCGGCGGCAGAGGTGTGTCTAGGGTGAGGTTCTGCGGCGGCAGAGGTGTGTCTAGGGTGAGGTTCTGCGGCGGCAGAGGTGTGTCTAGGGTGAGATTCTGCGGCGGCAGAGGTGTGACTAGGGTGAGGTTCTGCGGCGGCAGAGGTGTGTCTAG
Organism: Dendrobates tinctorius; assembly: GCF_039654945.1. Lineage (NCBI taxonomy): Eukaryota > Metazoa > Chordata > Amphibia > Anura > Dendrobatidae > Dendrobates > Dendrobates tinctorius. The sequence goes on along the minus strand of NW_027361810.1, from coordinate 16,469,185 downwards.
GGTGAGGTTCTGCGGCGGCACAGGTGTGCATTATGCTTGTTTACTTGTATATAGTAAGCTGCACACCATTGAATATTTTGTAAGGAGACAGAGCGCTGCATGTCAGTAAACCCTTCTGAATTCTGTCCCCGAGCTGCATTCTCACTACTGCTGGCCAGTAACCAGAATTCTCCCCGCACCTCCTGTTACCCAGCACCTGTATATGGTACCAGTACAGTAACCTGATGTAGGACCACATGGGGGATCTCTTCCAGCAGGCAACATCTCCGCAATGTCATTATTCCACCAACTTGCTGACAGTTTCCAGTAGCCGCCTACAGAATTGTGTAGATTAGAATATCAAGAATATATTCAGCACAAGCTATCTACAAAGTTGTTTTAACTTGTTACCTTCATTATCTATAAACTGTAAATCCGAGTAACGACTCGTTACATTATGACAGCTATTACGATGTGATGGCGCATTGTAAATCGCATCTGAATCAATACCGTCCTTCAGCGTAAGAAGTAGTGAAGCCTTCAGAAATATCTGTTGTTATAAAAAGCAGACAAACCGCGTTTGATTTCTGAGCTGTTCAGAAATAGTCGACATTAGTCATTTTTTTAATTTATTTATTTTTTAAATATCGGCTCTGAGCGAGGAATCAGCTGTCATGGAAATTGCATTGTTCCCCATTTATTATATACGAGATATTATATGGCTAGCATGGTGGCATTCAAGGTTTTTAATATTTTAATGTCAAATTGTTTAATGCTTTTTGTGGCATGACAAGCTGTACTTTTATTGAGAGAATTTTGCAATATATATTACATTTTTGAATGCTTCTTCATTTTTTTTCGTGTGGAGGGAAATGCAATAACTGAAAAAAAACAGCAATTCTGATATTTCTATTTCTTTTTTTACATGCTTTATCATTTTAATTTTTAAATATTAAAAATTTATTGAAGAACCAAGAGTTTTTCATTAGGCCATCATCTGCCATAGTATTTCTTTTGCTATCACGCCAATCCATTGTGCCTAAAGATGACGCCTTTCCATAGGTCCTGTTGTGGGGGTCTGGTTCTGAGTCCTCTCCCATCCTTGTGTGAGGGAGCGCCAGGGCCGCAGTCGTGGCTGAGACTAACAAACCCTTGCGCACCCTGGTCTCCCATCACATACAATGTCCCTTTCTCAGTGTACTTGACTCTCTGCACCTTCAAGGTCTCTTCTGGGTTGCTGAAGACCCTCTCCATATGATTCAGCACAAACAGAGACACAGTCCAATTTCAACTGTAAATGAATAACTTTACTTCTTTCCTTTCGCAGCATGTCCTTATCAGATACAGCATCAGCATAGGGTTCCATACAGTTAACAATCTTCATTTTCCCTGTCCGCTTCCCTACGCCTTTCAGTGGTGCCCTGGTCGTACCATCTCATCCGGTACCGCAGCATCCTCGCTGTTCAGCTTTACTACGTTCAGACGTTCCCTCATCCGTTTCGCCCCAGACAAGATGGCATCCGCCCATGAAATAAGCTGCCACATATTGAGCAACCTGCGTCCCTGTACTGCTGCACCTCTGCTGTAGCTTCTGGCCACCATAAGCCCTGGATGTCTGGGTTCTGAGCTTCTAACATTGCAGAGACAACTGCACTCTACAGGCTCTAAGGCCCTACTCCCTATATTAGAAAGCACTGTATCTTATTCACAGTTGGCTTCTCCTAAATAACTATATACCCTAAAGTTCCCCATCTATTGTCCAACTTGGGGTGGTACACTTTCCCTAATCTACAGCACAACAGTAATATACATTTAACAGAAATTTGGCAGAAAACATTATATAAACAATTCAACATGAACCAACAGTTTACCGGGACGAGTGTGGGGGGGAAATCATATATCGTCTTTGCAATGCCTTACACATGCACTATATGGTGGTCCATTCCTTTCAAAATGACTGGCATATAATGTGTCTGCAAGCACTGCAGGAAAAATTATTTGCCAGAAGTGACTTCCCCGCTGCGGTTATCTGGAACGGTTACATTAGTGAAGAGTTTGCCTTTGTATAGACATACAATATTAGGATAGCGTGGGAGCAGCAGCTGCACTTGTTATTCCAAATGGCTCTTGGCTGTATATTGCAGTTAACACTGTTGCAATAGCTGAGTAAACTGTTTGTTACCATTTAACACTTCAGATTCTGCAAGTGACAATGACCACGGCATTTAGGCAGTTTGACAGAGGGAGAAGGTAGATGAAGCAGACGAAGTCAGAGCACCTTGCTTTGCTTGCAGTCAGTGCTGGCTTGAAATGAGCTGAACCAGATTACCAGGAGGTATCTGTCACAAACGGTGAGGGAAAACCAAGTGTAACATAAAGGGAAGTGGGGAAGGGGGGCCCAGACACTAAGGAAGGGATATGGAGACCCCTAGGCTTGATCTAATCTCTTCCTAGAACTCCTACCGAGTCCCTATATTAGTTCCTCACCAATCGCCAAACTGGAACCTGAGGCCCTGAATCTCCCTGGGGCCTAGTCCTGAATAGGGAATGGGAGGGAGATGCGCGCTAGGCAGTCTCCGCTAAGCTAAAGACGGTAAGGTGAGACAAACAGGGAAACACTTAGCTGAATCGCCAGATATGGATACCAGAAGAGGGATTCCAGACACCAAACTGGAGCACTCTGAGGAGGTCCATCACGCTAGCAAGCAGAAGTGGAAATGAAGCTATTACCCATGCTGAGCCACTGACTAAATATATCCAGACTTCTCAGGGTAGGAGGAGGTCGACGCTGGGTCCTAGAGGCAGATGGTTCAGAGAGCAGTCTGTATGGACAGGCGCTCTGAGGCCTGACGCAGGATGATAGTCTGTCACCTCCGAAGCACTCGTGACAGTATCAATCATCACCTGGCTTGTGCCAGGGAAGATTCCTGCCCGCACTCCATGTGCTCCCAGGAATCTGAACGATGCAGCGCTACGCTGGAGATCAGTGTGACTAGAGAATTGCTGCATCAAGGAGTGTGTACATCCAGCTGGAACTTCTGGTTCCACTACAAATGAATTTTTAGGCAAACTGGTGTTGAGGAGATGTTACTGGGACTAGTGGCTCTACTGCTAAGGAGTGTTATGCATACAGGTGATACATGTGGGTCATTGACCCACTGTGCCACAAGGCTGGGCTTACCTAGGAAGGGGCATAGCTAAGCGGCTACCTGGTTTTCACTGGAGCTCCTGATGGTGGAGTCAGGCTTCAAATGCAGGTAGCCATCAGGTACCATTCCAAGTCAGTCACCTGTACTGCAGCTGCTGAACCCTATTCAGACTACTGAATTCTGGATCTTAAGCAGAACAGTTACTGACAGACTTGGGGCTGATTCGGAGACTGGTTTTAGCAGTCCGGATATACAAAATACACGTCTGATAGGCACGCGTTCAGACACAGGTCTCGGATATAGATTTCATGTACTAGCTGCACATGGACCAAGGAACGAGATTCCAGCACTGGCTGCACAGGGACTAAGGGTTTAGGTTTCAGGCACTGGTTGCACTAGGATCAGGGGCTACAGGTTCAGGTCTGCCCATGCAAGGACTAGGGGTTCAGGACTCTGGTAACATCAGGACCTGGGGACTTAACAACTCACTAATTGCACCATTCACGCACTAATGATACTTGTTGCTTTGGCACCTCCCTATTGGCGATGGTGCCTTTTATACAGGATGCTTCTCAGCTATTGGCTGGGGATCATCTTGCAGATGCATGTGCTGGCCATTTAAAATACTGGTCAGCACATGCACTAAAGCTCGCCGCCGGGAACTAGAAGCAGGGAGCATGAAGAGGAGTGGGGAGGCAACAAACACGGCCACCGCAATTAGAATCGACATCACTGCATGGAAGGGGATCCATGTAGGGATGTGTTACAAGAAGTTGAGAGAACTGTTCTGGAAGAATTTTTGCTTTCATCGTGACATTAAGTGCACCAACGGTTCCTGAAAGTGTGCCAACATCCGTAGCAACTGGGCACCAAAATTGGACTTCATTATTTGCATTACTGCAGCTATTTGTGGGTTAAGTGTGAAGAGTTGGGAATGTGTCTGAGTGAAAGAAAAGGGAAAGTGTCATCTTTAACATTCACACTTTCTGCAAAGTCCATCTTGTACCTGTATTGCAGATTATGTAATATTATTGGTTTTGCTGTTCCTTTTTTTGCCCCCTGCATTTTTCAGCATTTATCCTTCTATAAATAAACCTGTTCATTGCATCAATTTCACCTCTTCTGATTGTGAACCGAGCATGGACAAGGGTTTAGTGAGTCAACCTGTGGCAGAAGAGGAAGACCCTCCTGCATACCCCCCAAGAGCTCCCAGTAAAATTTGGGTACAGGCCATGTTAAGGTGAGAATTACTGGGCACTCTGCCATGGAGGCAGCTTAAATAAATTTCCAGTCTTATAATAAGTGAGAACTTGCAGATCTGTTGGAGCCCGACCTCCTGAACCCCACCAATCCTAATAATGAAAAGACTAATGGGAATAAAAAGATAACATTGCATGAGCACCGGTTCTTCTTGTTCATAGTTTGTGTTCGGACTCCCATTAATTCTCCAAATTAACACCATTCTCATGAATGGGTAATAACTTTTTCTATAATGGGAATAACTCTTAAAACTTCACAGTAATGTTGACAATCCACTCCTTTTAATATAAATGATGGAACCAAGTTTTGCTACAATATCCAATAATATAAACATGAATAAAACCCTGCTGGCAATTAATCTAGGTGTTTTGCTTGTTTTTTGTTATTGTCATATTGATAAATTGTGTATTCCAATAACTGAACTCGTCACTGATGAATGTTATTAATAGGAGCTGAAGGAATGATGGGTAAGGTGATGAATACAAAAACTGGCAGATGCTGGAGAACGAGAATTAAGATAAGCGGGAATGACAGGTGCATACAAATATTTTTAAATAGTACTATAATGACATCTAATTTATACAGCGGGGAGAGGAGAGAAAGCCAGGAAGATGGGGGCGGATATTAGCATAGCAAAACATGATTATATATATATATATATATATATATATATATATATATATATATATATATATATATATATATATATTATTTTTTTAATAAAGTTTTAAAAGTTATTCTTGAAAAGTTTTATTTCAGGTGGGAAAGTAATAAGAAAGGAGAAGGGAAATGAAGAGATGACAGATAATAAAGTTGGTGAGGAACAAAAGTACACAGTTATTCAACGTATCAATAAATATGATAAAACGGAGGGATGTGATCGGAGACATTTTGTGGCATATGCATTAAAAAATATGAATGCCACTGACAGGAGCAATTAAATCAGTAATTGTTCGTTTTGGTTTTAATTTCAGGAAATTATGTTGGGGAAATGTTACTACCAAGAGTGTTCTGCCCATGAGTAGGTTATATTATTATTATTATTATTATTATTATTATTATTATTATTATTATTATTATTATTATTATACATTTATATAGCGCCATTTATTCCATGGCGCTTTACATGTGAAAAGGGAAAATATAGACAAGTACAATATACATGTATAAGACAAGGAACACACAAGTACAGAAGGAGAGAGGACCCTGCCCACGAGGGCTCACAGTCTACAGGGATGGGTGAGGATACACTAGGAGAGGGTAGAGCAGGTTGTGCGGTTGTTCAGTAGACTGAGGATCATTGCAGGCTGTAGGCTTGTCGGAACAGGTGGGTCTTCAGGTTCTTCTTGAAGTCTTCCGTTGTTGGTGAGAATACATGCGTGTGGTTCCTCTCTCCCCGCAGAGACGCCAGTGTTCTCCACCGCGGACCCCGTCCTGCTCAGTCTCCTCCTTCGGGGTCTGCCACTGCCCGAGGTGCACCGCACACAGGTCTCCGGGCACCGTGCTTGGGGCGCGTGTGCACCCTTCCCCTTACTTAAAGAGGTCATGCGCGTTCCTCTAAAGCAGTGTTTCTCAACTCCAGTCCTCAAAACCCACCAACAGGTCTTGTTTTCAGGATTTCCTTAGTATTGCACAGGTGATGGAATTAATGCTTGAGCAGGTGTTGAAATCACCTGTGCAATGCTAAGGATATCCTGAAAACTTGACCTGTTGGTGGGTCTTGAGGACTGGAGTTGAGAAACACTGCTCTAAAGTGTCCCCAGCCAATAGCTGGAGGACACTTACAATTTTAGGCACCTCCTCCTACAAGGAGGTGCCTGTGCAATGTTGTGAGCTTATTTCCCAACACTCTCTTGTGAGTTCTCAGGTCCCAGTGCTCGTATCCCAATATGCTACACCTGCTAGTGCTCATCTGTCAGTCGGTCCTGTTGCACCTGCCAATGCTCATCTCTATGCCTGCTGATCTGGCTGCACCTACTAGTTGTCTCCTCCATGTAACCTGGTCCATTTGCACTTACTAGTGTTCATCTCTCCATCAGCCAGTCCCATGTGCTGGTACCTGTCGCCTTACACCGCATGCCTGCATCTAGGCCAACCCAGCTACCCATTCGTAGGTGGTCAGCTGCCATATACCCAAGGTCTGTCCTGGAGTAGCACCTAGATCACCTCCCTTTTCACTCCACGGACTTTGGTGTCATTAGCTGCTGTGTGTCTGTGGTCAGATTGGGTGAGGCTCCTAGTCATGCCTCTCCAGGCCTCCCTTGGGCTCCGGCACAGTGGCTCCACCACCCAGCCCATTACAAATTTCAAGGATGCCAACACTTTCGGCCATGATTGTAGATGTATTTCAGAGCAGTTGTGATCTATTAACTACTTTTTAATTCATGGCGAATTGAATTTCCTAGGAAAATTTAGCAATTTTAAATTTCCTAGGGTTCATTCATCTCTATTTTTTGAAGCTTCTATAGAGAGAGGAAATATGTAAACACACAAACTGTATGTAATTTCCCTTGAAGTTATTCTCATTGTTACATTGTGTTTTCTGAAAGATATAAGTGTTAATGATGAGGAATACGAATGAAGATGTTTATGTTCCTCTCTCCGGCTGCTATTACAGTACCAGCCCCATCTATCAGAAGGATGTAGAGAAGGAGCGCTGATTAACAATGCATAGCAGATGGCGCACAGAAAAGTGGCCGTCTTAAGCTTCTAACATCATATAGCCATTATCGTCACTGTCACCCTCCAAGTCTGGGAAGCCGTGGTGTAAGAGACTCAGATCCTGCAGCCACGTACTTCATCTCACGCCGCCTTTCAAATCACATTTGTTTATGAAAATTAAGTGGCGGAATAACAACAAGGCTCCCATTTCTGGAGATGCGATTTACATAGTTTTACATAAGTAAAAATAGAAGGAAAAAAAAAAACAAGTATGTGTAGTGGAAGCAGAAGTAATCTAATGGAGCCAGATGGAAGCAGAAAGCCCAACTTCAGACAGAGAGGGAGCACGCGTCTACGTGCAGCATATGTAATTGGCCGGGATTCTGCCAGCCTTTAATTGTCATAATTTAGGAATGATTGCATTACCCAGAAGTGACGGGGAATTGTGTTATTTTGATTGAAGCATTAGCGGGATTGAATCTTTTCTCCAGATTCAGACAATGCTTCTGCGCAGCCCGCGATCGTCAGCACACAGGCATCATTTACATAATCGGCTGTAATGAGGAGGCACAATCGTGACTAATGCTCCGCTCATGTCAGGACATCAGAAAATGCTCTACAAAAGGGGATTAACATCAGTGCTTCCTTTTTCAAGTAAATTTAGCAAATCTCTGCGCTAGTTAGTTTATTTTTTAATTTAAAAAAGTTTATTGTCTTTTTTTTTTCATTCATAGCTCCTAATCCTCTGCAACCACAGAGAGATTTTCCTTTATTAGCACAGCTGACCACAGTCTAGACTTTGCAGGGGCTGCCCCAATTCTTCAGAAACTCAACAAATTTTGGAATGTTCTAGTCAAAAAGGGGCAAAGTTTATATAAATGACACCCAAAAATTGGGTATTCCTTTCTAGTTTGCGGAAGTTTTTGATCAGACTGAGCAAAAGGATCTAAAGGGGTTGTTCTAATTAAAAATCCACATGGGTGAAAGGGGAAGGAAAGCACTACGAAAGAAAGAAGCTGTACCTGTACTCAATTGGTCCCTGTACAGACTAAAAAAGGCCCTTGTCACACAACTAGATACACCTCTTCAAACCTGGCTCCCTAAAAGGCAGTCGAGGGGTTTCTTAGGGAACCCGAGGGGAGGCCAAAACACAAATCCAACAAAGGTAGAAGAAAGAGTGAAGGGAGACACGAGGTCCCATTGTGAGAAATTAAAACAAATTTACAAAGAATAGACAGGGATAAATAAGGAGAACAAAAACAAACAGCATAAGTGAAACCTCTCAGATCTCCAAAAGTGGAGAAGGGAAAGGTGTTGGGAAGGTAAACTTTGCAGCAGTAAAAACTTCTGGGGCTTATCGGACAAGATAAATTCCAAGCTGAGGAGCTAGAACTCCAAACACCAATCTATATGGCAATATAGCCAGCAAGTGAAGTAAGAGAAAGGTGAACATATAAAGCTCAACCCAAAATATGATTGGACAAAGCCAAGAGGGAAATGAAAAACACCTAGAGAGACGCCAACAGAGAAGGGAAAATCAAGACCGAAGAAACCATCAGCATTTAGACAGAGACAAAAAGGACTGAAGCCCAGCAGAGAGAGAAATCAACCACACAGCAAAAGGTCACTGGATTGAATCCCGAAACAGAGCCATGACTGTGGCATTATACTTAGTATATTCTTGTACTACCAGTCCAGCATAAGGCAACGTTTTGATATATAATGTATAGTTTTGTTTTTTACTTTTGCCTATATGGGTCAAACCATAAAAATTAGAATAAATCTTAATATGAAAAACCCGATTAAATAAAGAGTGACACATAATAAAATTCCCCGGTAGGCAGTAAGCTCCTATGCTCTACAGTGGCAGCTGCAGGTCATCTCATCTTTTAAACTGAGGTGGAGAATTTTCAAAGTTTAACTGTATGATCTAGTAGGTTTTCAAAGTAACCTTTATTTGTGTTCATGAGGAATAACACTTTCTGGCCATTATGACTTGTGTCATGTGTTTTGCCCTCTGCTGGCTCTGTTTTAACTTGCAATTGACTCTGAGCTAGTGAGTTCAGACTACTGTTATGAGGTCTCCATAATGGCAGGCACAGACATGAGGGATTTTTGCTCCCCTTTTTTTTTTTTTAACGCATACACAGAGACGCAGCCACAGAGCTATGGAGGGCATTATACAGTAGGGCTGGGCTGTCTTGATTTGACTTAAGCTCTCGAGACTTGTTAGAAAGCTCAGCACAATCTCTGTGCTGATCTGTGTCTCCCTCCCTGGTTTGGACGTACTTCTGTACGTCCAGGCGATTTTTGCACGCAGAACAGCTGTGCGATCACTGCCAGATATTCAGCTAATATAGCTGACACCCAGATCTCACAGCTAGGAGCAGTGCCCTCCCCACTACCAGCAATATAACCCCCTAAGTATTGCTATCGATCACAGCATTTAGCAGACAGAGGGAGGCGGCCCTCTCTGCCCTCCAATCGGTGCCCCCATGACTTCATTGCAGGGGTCGGTTGTTGCCACGGTGACCCGATGTCATTTTGACTATATCCAGGTCACCAGGCTGTAGCAAGTTAGATTGTGTGTAGTGCTTGATCTAACTAAGTTTTATGTCAGTGCAGAACTGACCATTACAAAGCATACCAATGCGACTGCATAGTTATACTTTATAACTGCGATTAGACTGCTAAAAGTCCCATGGAGGAATTGGGTAACACAGTAGAAAAAAAGTTGATTGTCTGTTTTTTTTTAATTTTTACATTCTTGAATTACTGTTTTTTGTTCAATTTGCCTCCCAAAAATCGGAATAGAAAGCGATTTTAAAAAGTCATATGCCGGAAAATGGTTCCATTAAAAAATGGCAACTTTTCACACAAAAAACAAGGCCTCACATGACTGTCAGCAGAAATATGTAAAAATTATAGCTCTCAAATATGTTGATCCAAAAAAATAGTTTTTGCAAAAAGTGTCTTTTAGTGTGTGACAGCAGCCAAACCTTAAAACCCGATATAAATCTGGTATCTCTAGCTGCAACGACATGAATAATAAAATCGTCTAATCACTTATACCGCACGAGAAATTGGGAAAAAAATAAAACCAATTTTTCACCTGCTGTTGATTTGTTAATTCGGTTTCCCAAAGATTGCAGTGAGGTTCGACTCACATTTATCCTTCGCTCTACGCTGAGTGCTTACAACAGTTTCCCTTGTAAATCTTTGAAATACATGATTGAGACAGCACTTCCAGCAAAAGATTTCCTATAGTGAGGCAGATGGAGGTACTGTGGACGTCATCTGACCTGTGATCCGGCAGTGTCCATCTTTTTAGGATTTCATAAAAGTGCCGTCAGTCAAAGTTTTGTGCACCTCTGAAAAAGAGCAATGCTGAACAGAGGCCAGACTGAGTCCAGAGTAACTTTGCTGCCTCATTAAGGTGAATGGATCCCTCGGGGGTTTCATCGAAATTGCATCACTTGAAGATTTAGATGGAAACCTCGATATAAGTGCTCAGCGTAGAGTGCAGGATAAACGTGATCCCAAACGTTATGTAAAATGTTTCCAATAAGAGCTTCAACTTAATCCACAAAAAAGTAAGTTGCCACTGAGCGATGAGAGCCCTCCTAATATACTAGTGCTTGTCTCAAAAAGTATGAACTGGGCATAACTTACTGGTCACTATAATGGACGGGCACTACAGCGACAATTTGCAATTTTCACTCAGCAACATCCACTGCTCCTTGTTTCTGGAAAACACCCATTGAGTCAAAATTGTCACTATACTTGTAGATAAATTCCAAAATGGGGTCACTTGAGGGGGATTTTGCTCTTCTAGCACTTGGGGGCTCTGTATATGGAGTCTGCAAACTATTCTAGGAAAATCTGCTCTCCAGCAGGCAAATAGCACTCCATCTCTCCCAATTCTCACTGTATGACTAAGCAGTACTGTACAGCCACATATGGGGTATTTCTACATTCAGCAGAAATTGTGGGAGAAATTTTGGTGCTATTTATACCTACTTCCCAATGTGAAAAATGTAAAATCTAGTGCAAAAACTAAAGTTTGGTGGTTTAAAAATTATTTTTTCATCACAGCTCAATGGTATAAAATTCTGTGACACAACTGTGGTGTCAATATGATCACTGCACCCCTGGATGAATTCATTGAGAAGTGTAGTTTGTAAAATGGGGTCTCATATGGGGGTTCTGTTATTTCGACACCTCGGAGGCTCTCCCAGTCTGTCTTGGTAGCAGCAGCAATAACAGTAAAATCTGCACTATAATATGTCACTCCTTCCCTAGAGCTTTGCATTGTGACTGAATAGTATTTTTCAATTACATGTACGGTATTGGTGCATTCGGGAGAAGTTTTTGCAACAAACTGAAGTATAATTTTTCCTATTAGCCCTAATAAAAATTAAAAACTAGAGGCTAAAACAATATTTTTTGGGGGTAAAAATGTAATTCTTATTCTTCACCACCCAATGGTATAAAATTCTGTGATGCACATGTGCTGTCAACTTGCTTATTTCACCCCTAGGTGAATTCATTGAGGGGTGTAGTTTGTAAAATGAGGTCTTGTATGGGAGTTTTCTGTTCTGGCACCTCATGGGCTTCTCAAATGTGACATTGCACCCTCAAACCATCCCAGAAAAATCTGAACTCCAATATGGAGTTCTTGCCTTCTGAGCTTTACATTCGTTTTTGACCACAGATGGGATATTGCTGTTCTTGGGAGAAATTGCGCAACAAATTTTGGAGTCCATTTTATCCTGCTATCCTTGTAACAATAAAAAAAAGCATCTAAAGCAAAATTTTCTGTGGGGGGGATCATTTTTCATTTCCACAGATCATCGTTGTAAAATTTTGTGAAGCACCTGTGGGTTCATAGTGCTCAACAAATGTCTAGATAAATTCCTTGTTGTCTAGTTTCCAAAATGGGGGTCAGTTTTGGGGGGGTTTCCACTGTTTAGGCACATCAATGGCTCACCAAATGCAACATGTCGTCTGGTAATGATTCCAGCCAATTTTCCATTCAAAAGGTCAAATGGCGCTCCTATCTTTCAGAGCCTTGCCATGCCGTTTCTGTCACGGGGAAAGTGGGGGGAAAACAGGGGATGAGGAATCTGGGCCCCTGAACTGCCCCTCAGGCTAAGGAGGTGCCCTGACTTTCCTTAACTTGGGGGTACAGTTGATGGTAGTGAGGCCCAAGTCTCCGACCTGTCCCTATCTCCTGTTTAGCCCTGAACTAAACCCCAACCCCCTCCCCAGGAGGTGAGACAGGGAAAACGTGTATTGCACCAATAACACAACAAAAGATACGACAGACACCTTAGGGTAAAATGAACTAAAGAGCAAAACTTAGCTTGCTCTGTTGCAAATGCTCCCAGCAACAGAGTAAGGCACCAGATGGAGGTTATAGCTGAAGTTCACTGCACACAGACAGCTCCTGACTCCAGCTTGGTTGGTTTCCAAATAGGAAGAATATCACCAACGGTGAGCTGCAGCACCTGGTGACCTTTTATGGGAAGGGGAGAGTGGTCACCACCTACTGACTAACAAAACATGTAGTAACACCAGCGGCCACTGGAGGGAAAAGTGTTGTGAGTTCATTTTCCCCTTCATTACTGAGGCCCGAGGAACTCCCTCTTCTGGTAAAGAAAGGTAGTGAGCCTGATTGTCAAACACCTGAGGCTGATGATTGTGACTGGCTGAGTGGAGTTACGGACTGGATATAATGCTGCCGACGCCCTTCTGCCCTGCGGGTGATTTCTCTGTGGGATTCTTGGAGACCAGTCAGAATTCCTGCTCCTCCAAAGCTAAGTTTGCTGCTCGGCCTTTTGCTTTTGTGCTTTGACTTTGTTTTTGCTTTTGTTTTTCTGGATTTCTGCCATTCCCTGCTGGGGTGTGCTGAATTCATTTAGCTCTGTCTTCTGAAAATACCTGAGTGCTGATTCAGTTTTTGAAGCCTAGCTGCTTCAGGGCCTTTTTCATATCAGCTGGTTGGCTTATGTCTTTGATAGGGTTTTGGCAGATTGCAGACAGCAGCCTTCCTTTCCTTTCCTATCTAGGTAGTTTTGGGGCCCTGTCTTTGCTCAGTCTATCTTTCTATCTGTGTTAGTATTTTCACCTTGCTTCACCGTCATTATATGTTGGGGGCTGCCTATTGCTTTGGGGTCTGCTCTGGGGCAGTTTAGATTTCCCCTTTCTTTCTTTAGGCCTATGTATTTCTCCGGCTGTGATCGAGGGGTCTAGGGCATCGTAGGAACCCCCCACGGCTACTGCTTGTTGTGTTGATAAGTTCAGGGGTCTGGAATCTGATAGTTGCCAACTTCTCTGGTTTTCTGGACATAGCTTGTAATTCTGCTTTTGCCTCCTACGGTGACTCATTCATAACAGAATCACCCGCCATACCGCAGATTCTAGGGTACTCAATAGCAGGAAAGAATTGTAAAAAAAAAAGTGTGTATATTTTTTCCTCTATATCTCTGAGGCCGTAGGGGGATTTTTTTTTTCTCTCAATGGAGATAAAGCAATTGTCTGATCGTGTGGAGCAGCTCGCTGCGGAAGTGCGGGGAATTTCCGCCTACCTTGCTCATTCACATGATGCTGAACCAAAGATTCCTACACCTGATGTATTTTTTTGGGATCGGTCTAAATTTTTGAATTTCAAAAATAATTGTAAATTATTTTTTGCCTTGAAGCCTAACTCGTCAGGGAGCTCCGTGCAGCAGGTTAAAATTGTCATCTCTTTGCTGCGTGGCGATCCCCAGGATTGGGCGTTTTCTTTGAAACCAGATGATCCTATTCTGACTAATGTGAACGCATTCTTTCAAGCTTTGGGGTTGTTGTATGACGAACCTAATGCCATTGATCAGGCTGAAAAGACACTGCTGGCATTGAGCCAGGGTCGTGATTCTGCAGAATTGTACTGTCAAAAATTCCGAAAGTGAGCAGTACTTACTACCTGAAATGATAATGCCTTGACTGCTCTCTTTCGGAAGGGATTGTCAGAAGCCGTAAAAGATACTATGGTGGGATTTCCTGTTCCCTCTGGTCTTGACGATTCTATGTCATTAGCCATTCAGGTTGATCAGCGTTTGCGCGAACGCAAAGCTGCACGAGAGGTGTTGCCACCTGTCGAACAAATGTCTGAACCTATGCAATGTGATAGAGTTTTTTCCAGAGAGCAGCGTCAGGAGTTCAGAAGGCGTAATAAGTTGTGTTTTTTCTGTGGAGATGCCTCGCATATTATTTCTGTCTGTCCCAAACGAGAGAAACGCTTTGCACACACGTTTTCTGTTGGGGGTGTTCAACCTAAGTTTCTTCTGGCTATTACTCTGATCTGCTCCCTGTCCACATTTTCCGCCAAGGCGTTTGTGGATTCGGGAGCAGCCCTAAACCTAATGGACTTGGATTTTGCTAAACGTTGTGGATTTCCGATGACACCTCTGCAGACGCCTATCCCTTTGAGGGGAATTGATGCTACTCCTTTGGCTAAAAATAAACCCCAGTTTTGGACCCAGGTGGTAATGCGGGTCGCCCCAGACCATCAAGAAAATTGCAGATTTCTGGTGTTGCATAATCTGCATGATACTGTTGTTCTTGGGTTTTCCCTGGTTACAGATTCATAATCCAGTTTTGGATTGGAAATCTGTGTCTGTGGTGAGTTGGGGTTCTCGGTGTGCCTTTAGTGAGGCTCCTGTGTTTTCCACCTCTCCTCAGTCGCATGATGTTCCTGATTATTTGGCGGACTTTTATGATGTATTTAGTGAGAATGAGTCTGCGTCTCTGCCTCCTCATAGGAGTTATGACTGTGCAATTGAACTGAGCCCGGGGTGTAAATTTCCCAAGGGTCGGCTCTTCAATTTATCTGTACCCGAGCACGAGGCTATGCGATCCTATATTAAGGAGGCATTGGAGAAGGGTCATATTAGACCATCCTCGTCACCCTTGGGTGCCGGTTTTTTTTTTGTAGCCAAAAAGGTTGGATCATTAAGACCTTGTATTGATTATCGTGCCCTCAACAAAATTACTGTTAAATATCAGTATCCGTTACCCCTGATTTCTGATCTATTCTCCAGAGTTAAAGGTGCTTGCTGGTTTACCAAGCTTGACCTCAGGGGGGCGTATAATCTTATTCGCATTAAGCATGGGGATGAATGGAAGACGGCGTTTAATACTCCGGAGGGACATTTTGAGTACCTGGTGATGCCCTTTGGGCTCACTAATGCCCCTTCTGTCTTCCAGTGCTTCATGAACGATATTTTCCGAGATTTTGTCGATAAATTTTTGATTATCTATCTGGATGATATTTTGATCTTCTCCAAGGATTGGGATTCTCATGTGGAACATATTCGGACTGTGTTCCGGATCTTGAGGGAGAATTCCCTGTATGTCAAGGGATCTAAATGCCTTTTTGGAGTACAGAGGATTTCTTTTTTGGGATTTATTTTGTCCCCGTCAACTATTGAAATGGACCCGGCCAAGGTACAGGCCATTCACGATTGGGTTCAGCCCACTTCTTTGAAGGCCCTCCAGAAGTTTTTGGGTTTTGCTAATTTTTATCGGAAATTTATAGCAAAATTTTCTAGTATTGCCAAGCCATTGACTGATTTGACTAAAAAGGGTGCTGATGTGTTAAATTGGTCTCCGGAGGCTGTTTCTTCCTTTCAGGAGTTGAAGCGAAGATTCACCTCCGCCCCGGTTTTGCGGCAACCTGATGTCTCACTTCCATTCCAGGTAGAGGTGGATGCTTCTGAGATTGGTGCAGGAGCTGTTTTGTCCCAAAAGGATCCTGCAACATCTAAAATGAATCCCTGTGCTTTCTTTTCCCGAAAGTTATCTCCATCTGAACGTAACTATGATGTGGGGAATAGGGAACTGTTGGCCATGAAATGGGCATTTGAGGAGTGGAGACATTGGTTGGAGGGAGCTAAGCATCAAGTCGTGGTCCTCACTGACCACAAGAATTTGATTTACCTAGAGTCGGCTAAGCGCTTGAACCCTAGACAGGCTAGGTGGGCATTGTTTTTTACACGTTTTGATTTTGTGGTTTCTTTTCTTCCTGGAACAAAGAATGTCAAGGCAGACGCCCTCTCTAGGAGCTTCCTTGCTGATTCTCCTGTGGTGACCAAGCCTGCTACCATCTTAGGCGAAGGGGTAGTTCTTTCTGCCATCTCGCCCGATTTGAGACGTGCTCTGGAAGAGTTCCAGGAGGACAAACCTGAGCGTTGTCCCAGTGGAAAGTTGTATGTTCCTGACCAGTGGAAGAAGAGAGTGATGTCTGAAGTTCATTGCTTTGCTTTGGCTGGTCATCCAGGTATTTTTGGTACTAGAGATCTGGTGAGTCAGTTTTTTTGGTGGCCCTCCTTGTCTCGTGATGTCAGGAATTTTGTGCAGTCCTGTGGGACGTGCTCCCGGTCTAAATCGTGTTCTCGCTCTAGTGGGTTGTTGATGCCTTTGCCTGTCCCCAAGAGGCCATGGACCCATATTTCAATGGATTTCATCTCTGATATGCCTGTCTTTCAGAGGATGACTGTTATTTGGGTGATTTGTGATAGGTTCTCTAAGATGGTTCATCTTGTACCACTCCCTAAGTTGCCGTCTTCCTCTGAGTTGGTGCCCCTGTTTTTACAACAGGTGGTTCATTTGCACGGGATTCCTGAGAACATTGTATCTGACAGAGGAGTGCAGTTTGTGTCTAGATTTTGGAAAACTTTCTGTTCCAGGCTGGGAATTCAGTTGTCCTTCTCCTCTGCTTTTCACCCTCAGACCAATGGGCAGACAGAGAGAACAAACCAGACCTTGGAGTCATATTTGAGATGTTTTATTTCTGCTGATCAGGATGATTGGGTTTCATTTTTGCCCTTGGCCGAATTTGCTTTAAATAATAGAGCTAGTTCTGCCACTTTGATGTCACCTTTTTTTTGTAACTTTGGGTTTCATCCTCGATTTTCTTCAGGGCAGGTGGAGCCCTCTGCCTGCCCAGGTGCTGACACTGTGGTGGAGAGAATGCACCAGATCTGGGACCAAGTGGTGGATAAGTTATCTCTTTCCCAGGAGAAGGCCCAGTGGTTTTCCAACCGACATAGGACCATTGGTCCCCAGTTTAAGGTTGGTGATATGGTGTGGTTATCATCAAAAAATATTGCTATGAAGGTGACTTCTCCTAAGTTTAAGCCTAGATTTATTGGACCTTACAAGATTGTGGAGATTATTAATCCGGTCTCTTTTCGTTTGGCTCTTCCTGTCACATTTAAAATCCATAATGTGTTCCATAAGTCTTTGTTGAAGAGGTTTGTTGAACCTGTTTTTCCTGGGGTGGCACCTCCAGACCCTGTATTGGTTGAAGGTAACATGGAGTATGAGGTAGAGAAAGTACTGGATTCCCGTCTGGCTAGTATTTGGTTAAGTGGAAGGGTTATGGTCAGGAGGATAATTCCTGGGTCTCCGCCTCTGATATTCATGCCAAACGATTGGTGCGTGCCTTTCATCGGGCTCACCCTGATCGCCCTGGTGGCATAGTTGAGGGTTCGGTGACCCCTCCTCAAGGGGGAGGTACTGTTGTGAGTTCATTTTCCCCTTCATTACTGAGGCCCGAGGAACTCCCTCTTCTGGTAAAGAAAGGTAGTGAGCCTGATTGTCAAACACCTGAGGCTGATGATTGTGACTGGCTGAGTGGAGTTACGGACTGGATATAATGTTGCCGACGCCCTTCTGCCCTGCAGGTGATTTCTCTGTGGGATCCTTGGAGACCAGTCAGAATTCCTGCTCCTCCAAAGCTAAGTTTGCTGCTCGGCCTTTTGCTTTTGTGCTTTGACTTTGTTTTTGCTTTGTTTTTCTGGATTTCTGCCATTCCCTGCTGGGGTGTGCTGAATTCATTTAGCTCTGTCTTCTGAAAATACCTGAGTGCTGATTCAGTTTTTGAAGCCTAGCTGCTTCAGGGCCTTTTTCATATCAGCTGGTTGGCTTATGTCTTTGATAGGGTTTTGGCAGATTGCAGACAGCAGCCTTCCTTTCCTTTCCTATCTAGATAGTTTTGGGGCCCCGTCTTTGCTCAGTCTATCTTTCTGTCTGTGTTAGTATTTTCATCTTGCTTCACCGTCATTATATGTTGGGGGCTGCCTATTGCTTTGGGGTCTGCTCTGGGGCAGTTTAGATTTCCCCTTTCTTTCTTTAGGCCTATGTATTTCTCCGGCTGTGATTGAGGGGTCTAGGGCATCATAGGAACCCCCCACGGCTACTGCTAGTTGTGTTGATAGGTTCAGGGGTCTGCAATCTGATAGTTGCCAACTTCTCTGGTTTTCTGGACTTAGCTTGTATTTCTGCTTTTGCCTCCTACGGTGACTCATTCATAACAGAAAAGCCCACCAGCTGACTCCCTAAACTTGTAGTAACCCCAGCGGCCGCCAGAGGCAAAAACCCATATTAACCCCCGAGGGCCTGAAAGGAAAAAGGGTTATATAAGAGAATACAGACTCTGACACAGATCCAAAAATGGATTGTGATAGTTTCTGCAGATTCTCATTCTATGGATCGTGGGGGGGGTCACTGTTTTCTGATCTTCATTCATTGTATAATTATTACACTTCGTGATTTTGGGAAAATCCCTATAACCCGCGATACTACGCAATACTTTATATACGTATCATAATGTATGTTGTAAATTGGTTTCCATGCTTTCGTGGGGCCCATATTTAGAAACCTATGTTCATGGAAGCCAAATCCTTGATTAATAGGAGCAGTGGGTTAGCATGAAGTCTTCATCATTGCACCGACCACAAGAGACAGAACCCACCAAATATAATTTATGAGGTTCCCCTGGCCTTGTAACTACCCTAATGCTTCATGCGACTCACCTTATGGCGATAAAGAACAAAGATGTATGGGAAGGAAGCTGTGTTCGAATAAATTATAATATTTAAAGGAACTGTTCCAGAAATGTGCTTTCTGTTCTATAAGGAGATAAAGTCTCTTCTTTGGTGGTAAAAATATATCCCGCTCTCAGCAAACATTATTTATGACCTGGAACATTCTGTGCCTTATTTTATGATTGGCCCTTTAGTTATGTGATTCAGATATCTATGACTTTAAATGGGGTCAGGAGGGTTTATGGAAAGAGTAATTAGATGATTTCTATCAATTAATAGAATTTATTTTTTTATTTTTGTGTGACAAAGAAGTTCAAAGTGCTCATATTTAGCGATGAGGAAACGTAAAATTGAGGATTTATCCACCCTGGTGCTGAAGCCTCCTTTTCCCCAGATCTGTGTCTCCAGGATTGATAATCACTTTGACTTTGCATAGAAGCAATAGTAGGTAAGTAAAATGCGCGGCCAAAAGTTTTGACACTGCCACAAGTTTTAGCTTTCATAAAGTTTGATGCTTCAGTGTTTTTCTCTCTTTTTGTCATATTTCTCTGGTTAGTGAAGTACAATTTATTTTTTAATTTTTATTGACAAATACATGAAGTTTCTGTAAAGCCACAATATTTCCAGCGCTGTCCCTTATTTCTCCAGACTTCTGCCCTTCGCCCCGGCAGCTGGATATAGGATTCTGGGCAGATCCTGACTGATGGCCGCCCGTTTTTGTCTCACTAGTGCTTAGATTTCATCATAATTTCTGTCTTTTTAATTTTTCATGGCCATAGTTTCTCAGTTTGATTACGATCTGTGGAGTTTCCTGCCATGAATCCGAATGTTCAATGTTTTGGTCCCTGAGCCACTTAGTTAGAACTTCTGCTTTCTGACATGGTCTCCATCATGCTGGAAAAAGCATTGGTCATCACCACATTGCTCCTTGATTGTTGGCAGAAGTTGCTTTTGACGGAATCATAGAATCGTAGAGTTGGAAGGGACCTCCTGGGCCATCTGGTCCAACCCCCTGCTCAAAGCAGGATTCGCTAAATCATCCCAGTCAGATGTCTGTCCAGCCTCTGTTTGAAGACTTCCATTGAAGGAGAACTCACCACTTCTCGTGGCAGCCTGTTCCACTCATTGATCACTCTAACTGTCAAAAAGTTTTTTCTAATATCTAATCTGTGTCTCCTCCCATTCAGTTTCATCCCATTGCTTCTAGTCTTTCCTTGTGCAAATGAGAATAAAGTTGATCCTTCTACAATGTGACAGCCCTTTAGATATTTGTAGACAGCTATTAAGTCTCCTCTCAGTCTTCTCTTTTGCAAACTAAACATTCCCAAATCCTGCAACCTTTCCTCATAAGACAGGGTTTGCAGACCGGTCACCATTCTGGTCGCTCTTTTCTGAACTTGCTCCAGTTTGTTGATGTCTTTTTTAAAATGTGGTGCCCAAAACTGGACACAATATTCCAGATGAGGTCTGACCAAAGAGGAGTAGAGGGAAATAATGACTTCACGTGATCTAGACTGTATGCTTCTGTTAATACATCCTAGAATTGCATTTGCCTTTTTTGCTGCTGCATCACACTGTTGACTCATATTCAGTCTGTGATCTATTAGTATACCCAAGTCTTTTTCACATGTGCTGTCACTTAGCCCTATTCCTCCCATTCTATATATGCTTTTTCCATTTTTATTGCCCAGATGTAGTACTTTGCATTTATCCCTGTTAAAAACCATTCTGTTAGTTGCTGCCCACTTCTCCAGTTTATTTAAATCTTTTTGAATCCTCTCTCTCTCTTCTCTAGTATTAGCTATCCCTCCTAGCTTTAGATCCCATTCTTTAGTCATGTGAAGAGTGATGTGCCAGTGTAAAGAGACATATAGGCCATGTAATGCTCCTTTAAGAAATTTAAATATGCAAATGGTGTCTGCCACCTACTGGAAGTGTGGCGCCCCCAGGAGTATGGTTGCCACAGTGGCATTACCTTCCTCCTAGGGAGTGTGATGTCATGCTTGGAAGCAATGAAGGGTCTCTCTATCAGGTAAATACAACACACAGCACAGATCCCACTCCAGGCCAGCAGGGGGAGCTCTGAACCAAACTGGGGGAGGAGCTGCTTTTTGGGGGCCAGGAAAGGGAAGTTAGTCAGTTCTGTGAGGAGGGCAAAGTGTGTGGATGTGGAAAAGAGGAGCTGGAGGATTGAGGGGAATTCAGGCCCACTTCTGGCTTCAAGCGCATGGTTCGGAGTCCGGTGTCCGAAGTTGTATGGATGCTGATAGTCCTGCAGCAGAAACAGAAGGCTGTAAATGCTCTGTTCCCATCTAAGACTCAGAGGCAAAGCAGTAATGTGTGTGAGCCAGAAGAGATAGAAGGCTTCGGCTGCCTGCCATACGAGGTGTGTTCTAAAGAGAGCAAGCAAGGGGGACTTCAGTGTATCTCAGTACTGCAAGTACCTCAGATAAGCGCTAGGAAGGAGACTACACAACCAATCTGCATAGAGAGACTCCTAAGTTGCTTCCAGGCTAATCAACTCCTGTTCCATCTGTAATCTGGATCCTGGACTGCATTGACAAAGCACAGTAAAGGTAAAGGAAACTGCACCCTGTTGGGTCATTGCCTTCTTCCTGCAACTCCTTCAGCACTGCTACATCCCTGTGCCTAACACTGCACCCTCTCCCTCAACACCTATTACTACTTCCCTGGGACTACAGCTCCACCTGTGGGGAGCTTCAACATCATTGCTGCACCACACCATCGGTCCTAGAGAAGCTACTCTGCAGTGCTGGTCAAACTGACCAGAAACCACAGGTGGCTTCACAAATCATCTCAATAACTTTATCCCCATCACTCTACCCCTTTTACATTGACTGCCAGAGGCCATGGACCGGGTCACTGCCACTGTGACATCTCCCATTGAAATCAACGGGCCAGGCACAGAGTACCCTACTGCCTCCGGGGTGGGTCAGAAGTATCAATACTAAAACTCAATATCGACCCTTTCACTGAGCCTTGCCCACACGACTTAGGCTAAAAGCCAAAGCAGATACTCTATTTGCAGACACATGTTTCGGGGTGTTTGCCCCTCATCAGCGCAAATCAAAAAAAATCTGAATTGCCTGTATTAGAGGCTTCAGAATGGGGTCTACGGGGTAATGTCTCTCTGAAGAGGAAATTTGCATATTTAATTTCCCAGAGAGAATTGCATGGCCTATAAGTCTTACACTGGTATGCCATTCTCTGAAAGGAGAGACATTACCTCTTACACTGCAATAAGAGGCCTTTTGTACAGCCAAATCAGAACTCTTCCTTCAAACTGATGAGTGGCAAACGCCCCAAAACACATGTCTGCAAAAAGAGTATCTGGTTTGACTTTTATCCTAAGTTGTGTGGCAAAGCTCAGTAAAAGGGTCGATATTGACACTTAGGATGGCCAATCACTGCACATTTATGATAATGGTGTGAGATGGTTATATGACCAGCATATCTCTGTTATGGCGCGGGTGTATTAATCACAGGAATGCGGGATGTCGTCACAGACAGGAGACAAATCAAGAGTTGAAAGTTTTATTTAACAATGTATGCACTCCACGCTGGGAGTAGTTGGTTGCAGGGTGAGGGTAGGAAATGGGGCAGAACTGGGAGAGTGGCAGTGTAGGTAAGGGACGAACGATAGTTCAGAATTAAAGAGGTGTAATTTAACAGACTGCGGTCTTCTGATGTGCAACGTCTCAGGGTTCCAACGGTGGCACCGACAGCAGCAGCGTGTGATGTCTCAGCAAAGTCTCTAGGAATCGGGGAGACTTCTCGTGCTGAAAGGTGTCTTGCACTGTACTGGGTCCAGTATGGGGAACTGTCGGAACAAAGCTTCATTCCGCGGCGTGCACAAGCCCTTGGCAGTAAGGCCCTGTCCTAGCCGTATATCGCTCAGCGTCTCACTCCCGCTGCGGTCTCCAGCGTCAGCCCTGTGTCACCCCCTGACGTGGAGGGTAGCGGGAAATCACCATCTGGTCGCCCACTAACTGTGTAGCTGTCTGCAGGGGCACTGTTGAGTCGGCCTGTGCACCCGGTATGCTTTGCCTCACACAGACACAGCAGCCATCTTACCACTCAGCTTTCCTGCCCAGGCTTTCTCTCTTTTCCCGCGAGCAGTGCTCTTTAACCAAGCCCCGCCTCCTACTGTCACATGCAATGGTACATCCTGAACTGAAAGTCTCCCCCCCCCGCAACACGGGTGACAGCCCCGGAAGTTCCGGAATCGGTGTGAGAAAGGTACCACCGTTCATGTACTTCTCCTTACACGGGCTCTGGAGTTAAACCTGCATGATTGCAGCTGTTTAAGCTCTATTTTAGCTGACAACGCTCTGACTCGGAGGCAACTTCATTTCCACCGGTTTGGCCAATTTAAATGCCGCAGTCAATAGTGACTCCATCTTTACAATAATACAGACGGAGGAGGTTCTCCCACAAGACTTTGTTCATGAAAAGCTATATACATTTGGCATCAGAAAAAAGATGACTCGGTGAGTGCAGTAAAAACGATTTCTAAAAGTTGCAAAATTGCCTTTAATCTCACATCTCCCCACCCTGCCAAAAAAGTTGTTTTTTTTTAACAAATTATGTGTAGAGATGAGTGGATGAGCAGTTCTCCGTGAAGCATGGTTTGTTCGGAGGAGTTGCTTTACATCTCCGAGAGTCACTGGGTAAAACTTCCGATATTTCGATTCACGCAAATAGAATGTTTGGAGAAAATTTGTCGAATTCCAATTTAAAAGTATCTGATATCAAACTGTGTACTCAAATAATATGTCTCGTCCTTCAAACAACATTCCTTCCTTTTGATTATTTACTAAAATTGTTCTTGACAATTTGCTGGTCTGGCACCAGAAGACTTGACTGCATTGGCAGTAGTTTTTATGTGCATTCTTAGGTAGAAATAATCTATAAAATTCATACAGAAGATTATCATTGGATGTCTTTACGTTCGGTGTAATTGGTGTTCATTTTCAATGTAATCGGGCATGAGATCTGTGACGGTGACGACATACCCAGCACATATTTATAGCCTCTCGTGTGTGGACCATAAAACAGATTACTCAACACATCATGCCATCTGCTGAAATTTACTGAACCAAGTTTATACTCGTATTGTAATTTATTGAAATTCATTCCCTTTTCCCCCATAGTTTCCCTTGAGCTTTATCGCCCAGCATCACCCTCTGAAAATATCCGTATAAAGGTGAACAAGCTGTCAAACTGTCCATAAAATGACGTATAGGAAGTGGAAAATACAATATTTCATAAAGGAAGTCATGGCTTCTTTACAAATATGTTGTGTATAGTGTCGCGATGACTGAATAATACTCCGCTACTGGGAAATGCTCCAATCCTTGGATCTTACAGGGGCTTTTCTGCAGACATTTTAAGGTGTTTTTTTTTGTTTTGTTTTTCTGTCTTTTTGAATTCACTTCTATATTAAATTGACAGATCCTCTGTTTCCACCCAGTATAAAAATTAAAAATATAAGAAAAAAATTTACCATGCTCTAAAAAGGTGTATAATTTTCCTCCTGCTAAGTAATAAAACCGTCACCAGAATTTCTGCATCTCTTCATGTAGTGTTAGGTTGTTTCTTTAAAGAGAATCAACTACTTCTCTGAGGATTACATACCTTCTTAGACGTTAAAATCTGCATCACTGCTGTACTGTCTCACACTATCTGCATTGTTCATTTAGTGTTTTATGGCTTCTCTTCCCATCTCTATGGCTATGCCGTGAGCTGTGATGTCCTCTCACTATCCAGATTCGACACAAAGTGGCAGCTGTGTTCCCTGCCTCTGCTTTTCATCCTGGCTCCAAAGATCTCTCCTTATTGGCTGTGCTATTATACCAAGTGAGACCTGCAAGGCATTATTAGTGAAGCCCTTACTGCCACACTCCAGGTCACGTGAGCCTTCTCATGCTGATGCAATGTGTAAAATAACAGCAACCATTGTGTATATGATTTTGAATTATGCAAATTGATCAAATTAGCTCAGCTCAGCAAAACCTGAACAGGTAATCTGGGAGCAGTATGATGTAGGAGCAGAGACCCTTATTCCAGTGATATGTCACTTACCAGACTGTCTTTTGCCGTTTCAATAAAATCAGTATTAGTAGGACTGTCTTGTGTCTCCTGGTACAACAACCCCCCCCCCCCCCTGATTAGCAGCTTTTTTTTAATAAACATGCCCAGAAAGCTGTCAATCAGTGGTGAGGGCGGGGTTATCCACAGCTCTGCATTCAGAGCTCTGCTAGATCTGCAGCAGGGAAAACTGATTCTATCACACCTGCTGCACCCAGTAAACAAAGTGATACAAGTGATACATCGCTGAAATCTGGGTCTTTGTCCCTACAAAATGCTGATGTCAGATTACATAGCAAATACAGAATTGGCTGACATATTCCCATTAAGGTACCCTCTTAGTATTAGCTATTCTCATTTAAGCCCATGTTTTCCTGATACAGGAAATTTTTAGACACACCCCTCCTCCAATAGGCAAAACTATTGTTCACTTGTATTTTGCTTTACTTCTATATTCATTATTGCCAGAGTGCTTGGGAGTTTTCTGGATGGTTTTGACTAATTCATCAAGTGTGACTCCTTAAAAAGTCATAACATTTCTCACAAATGTAGTCCAGTCCCACTCCAATGGACTAATTTTACGTATGCCAGTTATTTTCCTCCACTTGGCAAAACATGAGACTTTTTACCCTAATAAGTTATAAAATGGTTCAAAATAAAACATAGAACATTATTTTTTTTTCACCTTATGATATGAGCCTCTTTGAAGAATTAAGAGGAAAATAAGTCAATGGAAAACACCCGAAAAGAAAAGAGACTGCAAATGATGTATCGGGCGCCATGTCCTTTCTAATACAAGATATTATATTTAGTGGAGCACCGACCATGGCCGTGGTGTACGCCGTACCAGGCCGCTTCTTAAAGGGGAAGTGTCAAGGCAGCGGTGACCCGGTCCGTGGCCCTGGGCATCAAATGAAAATGTTGAATAAAGTTTATAGGGGATGATTTTATAGGGAATTGGTTTGTGACGCCACCTGTGGTACTCAGCAAGTGAGGTGTTAGCGGACGCTGCAGATTCAGTCCACTGAGGCAGATGTTAATGCAGCAGAGTTGGTTCAGCTCTCCACAGGCAGAGCTATTCACCAGGGTAGATTGGGGTGTAAGGGATGTTGATGATGGTGGCTGTAGTGCAGGGCAGATGAGATAGCAAACAAATCTGAGGACACAGCGGGCTTGTAGTTTCCTTTACCTTTACTGGATGTATAGAGGTGAAGATGGACCACTGGTTACAGATGACAATGGAGGTCCGGGCAGCCCGAAGCAACTCTGGATCCACTCAACCAGGTGGGTTGGAGGTCTCTTTACTGCGCTGCTCTATTTGAGGTCCTTGCTGCCTAAAGCTCTGTTCAGTTCTCTGTTCATCTCACTGTTTGTCAGAAAACGTTACCGGCATGGCAGGCAGCTTGAGCCTTTCACAGGTGTCGCTCCTCGTGGCGTCTCCAGGCTCTAAACTGCTACTGTCCCTTCATGTGTGTGAGGGGGCCAGAAGACCTGCAATCTTCTGCCCTCCGGATTTGGCTACTGAGACCGTAGTGCTCTGCAGCCATGAACTCTGGTGTCCAGTTCTCACACTGAGCTCTGGGATGAGCGTGGTCACAGCTCCTCTTCCCAAACTTCCCTATACTTTTCTCTTCCTCTCTGACTCAGAATGCACTCCAGTCTGGGGACAAGCTCCTCCCTTGTCCAGTCTCCCAGCACTGACTGACTGAAACTCTAGCTAACTTCCTCCTCCTGACCAGAGAGAGCAGCTCCCCTGAAGTTGGGTTCAGAGCTCCCCCTGCTGGCCCGGAGCAGGAACTGTGTTTCATGCTGTGTATGCCAGGGGATCCCTCCTTGCTTCAGGCCTGACATCACCCCCTGTGAGGGAGGCAATGCCATTGTGGCAACCGGACTCCTGGGGTGCCACATTAGCTTTTGGTGCAGCTGACTGACATTGAGGGCTGGTATTTATTACTGATGACACCTCCCCAAGAAGAAAGATTATGCATTCACAGTATAGATGCCTTTTGTAGGTTATAACCCAAAATGTATCCTTTAATTGCTTTGTCAACACTTAACCAACTTTCCATAATGTCAGAGAGCTTTTTATAAGAAGGATTTTCCTTCTGGACTCCCAAAAGAGTTGAAAAATCTCCCGAGCTTGCAACAGTGAAAAAATGGTGCTCCTCCAAAGTTTTCTTTGCCATGACACCAAGCCGAGATGTCCCGAGAACTAAAAGGTCATGTATAACCTGCAGTAAGGGGAGATATGGTTATCTCAATAAAAACTCAGCAATACCCCATCTCCTGGAAAGAGATTGAAAAGTTGCCAGTTTGGCTTTTACTTCATTCCCTGATGAGATGGTTAATGAATAGAGTTGGGGAAATCTTCAATTCATTTTAATAAAGCAAAAAATGGCAGCTGCCATATTCCTTGACTTTAATTTTTTTTTTTTTTGGGGGGGGGGAAATCTATTCATCTTTCCCTTTCACCTGTCCTGAACCACAGCTCCCTGCCTAGTCCTCCGTTGGCTCGCTTCCTCTCTCTGGCTCCGGTCTCTTGTTCCCATGTACTCTCTTTGGCTCCTCTAGCTCTGACTCTGCTTCCAGTGATGACTCGATGTCGAGGATTGAGACACGCTATGACTCATGGTGTCATGTGCGCCAATCAGAAAAGACTTAAATAGAAGATCGGATCAAGAGGGAGGAATTGAGCTAACGGAGGAGTGGGCAGAGAGCTGTATTCCCCTTCAAATCATTAGGAGGCGGATGTGTAGTACCCTGCGGTGGCCACTACAAGCAGACGGAGCAGCTCGGTAATGCTAGTTTCACACTAGCGTTACCGGGCTCAGGGCCGCCGCCGCGCCTCCTCCGGTCAGCTCCTCCTATGATCGCTTGATGCTGCATGGGATCAGCGTACCCTATATTTAGCGTTGGGTACGCTGACCGTGCACTGGTACACTGTTGCCGGCGCATCCGCCCTTTTGGCGCTGCACAGAGCTCACAAAAATGCAACACAGTGCATTTGGCGCACGTCGGCGCAGCGCCAAAAGGGCGAATGCACCGGCAAAAGAGTACCAGCGCACGGCCAGCGTACCCAATGCTAAATATAGGGTACACTGATCTCATGCAGCGTCATGCGATCATAGGAGGAGCTGACCGGAGGAGGCGTGGCCAGGGGCAGAGCTTAGCTGTGGCCCTGCGCAGCGCCCGGTAACGCTAGTTTCAAACTAGCCTAAGTAAGGACTTCTGGCCGCCGACACCGGTAACAACTGATCGGCGGAGCCTGGTGCTGGGTGTCAGTCCCCGGCCGATCAGACATTGATGACCTATCCTAAGGATAGGCCATCAATGCCAAAGTAGTGGACAACCCCTTTACGGGTTCTTCCCACCTCTTAACGTGATGCCATCACTTTACGCTCACTGGGGATCTTCCTTGATCTTGTAGATGAAGGGCTGCAGCGTTGATTTAGTGCAGTGGTATCTTACCAGATTTCCCCTACACATCGTCGTGACCCCCGCCGCCCTCCTCTACAAGTATTATTTGGGCAGGAATGTCCAAGGTGATCTGACGCCTTCTTTTTCAACATTAGGACACATTTTCATTTTTCCTGGAAGAATTTACTTTGTAGTTCCCAATCTTGCAGGACGTTACAGGCGGAAACCATCTTTTCGAGCATGAAATATGATATATTTATCAGCGGCTTGTGTCTGGTGGGTAATTTTATGCGGTCAGAATAAGATCCCATTATTTCTGACTGTGAAAATATGCACCGAGGAATATATGTCAAGGAGTCTGCTTAGACATATGAACAAATCCCTCAGCAAAGTGTTTAAGAAAAATCCCTATATTTTACATGCTTTACAATACCTGGCTTATAAGGGACAACTCAACCCAAAATGTTTGGGGTTTTTATAAGAAAATCCAGAATTTCAATGATGGGGCAATAATATAATATCTGCATTATTTACTTTATCTATCAATTATAAACTGAAGACTCTGTAGCACAACTAGTGGTCAAATTAGGAACTGCGTTTTTTTACTTTATATTCTTTTAATTGTTTTTTTGCAATTAACCAAAAAAATACTGTAATTTATCCTCCAGTTTCATTTCCTCATGGCTTAAGCTGGCCATTACTTTTACAGCTACTGGCTAGTCAATCATCCCTAAAGCTTGCCACACACCTTTAACAGTTGACATTTTGTCTGGTCACTGTCTACTCCTCCTGACCTCTCTATACACATGCAATTGCAGAGCTGTAGACATCTGTGTACCGCTGGCTCCACCTAGTGGTGGCTGCGAGCAGACAGGACTCTATAATGTAACGCTACGGTTGTGAGAAGGGTAGCAGGAGACATAAACCCCTATGATGAAATCAATCGCCAAATACTCAACCTAGTTAAAATAAATTTGTCTTTATAGTGACACTTTAGCCCCTTTACGAACCTAGATCACTGGGGGAATACAAGCTATTATGATAAATAACTAAATTAACCCTGTGATAGCGCTAATATAATACAAGATCTCAGAAACAGAAATCATGTTATTGAAGATCAGTCCAAAACCTGATCCTGGCCCCCTGAGGAAGCTGACGCGAAACGCACGTTGGGGTGCATGTGATACCACAGATATGGCTAAGAGCCACTAATGGAATAATTCGTCTCACCGCTACCAGGGATATTATTTAGACTATTGCTTGCATCACCATGTATCATTACTTCCCTTGTGTGGTGTTATGAATCTGCCATTATACTTTCTAATTAGTTGCAGTCACTTTACACATTTATTTGAATTATAGGCTCGTTCTCATTGTCCAGGCCTGTGGCGTTACACCATATTTTGGTGCACCTGAGGTCTAAATTGAATAGCTCTGTCATTGAGAAGTCTCTGATTTATGTGGACTAGGAGCTAGGATTAGGTAAGTATATATTTTATTTCATTTGGCCATTGAATGGGGGGCTATGGGGACATTATATGATGTGGACGACATTATACATTGCCTATGGGGACATCATACTGTTTGAGGGACTATAGGGGACATTATAGTGGGGCTGTGTGGGACATTATTTTGTATGTTGAGCTTTGGTGGGCATTATACTGGAGGTCGTGGGGACATCATAATCCATAGGGGGGACATACTATATAGGGGTGGTGGGGACATCATACGGTATAGGGAGCTGTGAGGGATGCTATACTGGGGGTTGTGGAGACATACTATATAGAGGGTGGTGGGGACAACTTGCTGTATTAGGAGCTTTGGGGTATCTTGCTGTATAGGGAGCTATGGGGGCATCATATTGTATAGGGGTTATGGAGGATGTTATATTGGAGGTTGTGGGGATATCATACTGTATAGGGGCAATGGGGACATCATACTTTACACTATATAGGGCGGTGGGGACATTATACTGTATGGGGGATATTATACTGGGGCTGTGTGGTACATTATACTGGAGGTCAATGGTACATAATACAGTATAGGGTTTGTGGGGGACATTATACTGGGGGCTGTGGAAATATGATACTGTATAGAGGAATGTGAACAGGGCTGGCCCGAACGTATAGGCGAACTAGGCGGCCGCCTAGGGCGCCGACCCAAAGGGGGCGCCAGAGAAAAAATAGAAAAAATAATAAAAAATCTTTTCAAACGGCAAAAAGTTTTAGGGATGGAAAGAAAAGTGTACATATTTAAGGGCAAATATGATGCAAGAGAGGTTGGTTGGGTTTGCAACAATTTCGATAGAATCTGAAGTTGCTAAACAAATTAATCTCGGTGACTTAGTGTCATCCTTTTAAAAAAAAAAAGGCAAGGAAACCAAAATTTTAATTACCTATGGTCGTTTTTGTTTTGTGTTATTGATTACTTTGTATATATTTGTCCTATACAACTTCTCAGAAGATTAAAGAGTTAGGAGAGAGTTAATTAATCATTGTTGTTGTGGTTTATTTTGCTCCTAAATTTATATCCCAAGTTTTCATCTACTGTCAAGAATAGTAGGGGCGCAACAAAATAGTTTCGCCTAGGGCGCCGTAATCTCTCGGGCCGGCCCTGAATGTGAAGACATCATGCTGTATAGGGAATTGTGAGGGATGTTATACTGGGGCTATTGAGACACAATACTGTATAGAGGGATGTGGAGGCATCTTGCTGCATAGGTTCTGTAGTCACAACATACTGTATACGGGGCTGTGGGGGACACTATACTGGGGGCTGTGGTGACCATACTGTATAGGGGGCTGTGGGGGACATTATACTGGGGGCTGTGGTGACCATACTGTATAGGGGGCTGTGGGGGACATTATACTGGGGGCTGTGGGGACCATACTGTATACGGGGCTGTGGAGGTCATTATACTGGGGGCTGTGGTGATCATACTGTATAGGGGGCTGTGGGGGACATTATACTGGGGGCTGTGGTGACCATACTGTATATGGAGCTGTGGGGGACATTATACTGGGGGCTGTGGTGACCATACTGTATACGGGGCAGTGGGGGACATTATACTGGGGGCTGTGGTGACCATACTGTATAGGGGGCTGTGGGGACATTATACTGGGGGCTGTGGTGACCATACTGTATATGGAGCTGTGGGGGACATTATACTGGGGGCTGTGGTGACCATACTGTATACGGGGCAGTGGGGGACATTATACTGGGGGCTGTGGTGACCATACTGTATATGGGGCTGTGGAGGTCATTATGCAGGGGGCTGTGGTGACCATACTGTATAGGGGGCTGTGGGGGACATTATACTGGGGGCTGTGGTGACCATACTGTATAGGGGGCTGTGGGGGACATTATACTGGGGGCTGTGGTGACCATACTGTATAGAGGGCTGTGGGGACATTATACTGGGGGCTGTGGTGACCATACTGTATATGGAGCTGTGGGGGACATTATACTGGGGGCTGTGGTGACCATACTGTATACGGGACTGTGGGGGACATTATACTGGGGGCTGTGGTGACCATACTGTATACGGGGCTGTGGAGGTCATTATGCTGGGGGCTGTGGTGACCATACTGTATAGGGGGCTGTGGGGAACATTATACTGGGGGCTGTGGTGGACATTATACTGGAAGTCGTGGCAACATCATACTGTATACGGGGCTGTGGGGGACATTAAATTGGGGGCTGTGGTGACCATACTGTATACGGGGCTGTGGGGGACATTATACTGGGGGCTGTGGGGAACATTATACTGGGGGGCTGTGGTGACCATACTGTATAGGGGGCTGTGGGGGACATTATACTGGGGGCTGTGGTGACCATACTGTATAGGGGGCTGTGGGGGACATTATACTGGGGGCTGTGGGTACATCATACTGTATACGGGGCTGTGGAGGTCATTATACTGGGGGCTGTGGTGACCACATTGTATATGGGGCTGTGGAGGTCATTATGCTGGGGGCTGTGGTGACCATACTGTATAGGGGGCTGTGGGGGACATTATACTGGGGGCTGTGGTGACCATACTGTATAGGGGGCTGTGGGGGACATTATACTGGGGGCTGTGGGGACCATACTGTATATGGGGCTGTGGAGGTCATTAAACTGGGGGCTGTGGGGACCACACTGTATACGGGGCTGTGGGGGACATTATACTGGGGGCTGTGGTGACCATACTGTATAGGGGGCTGTGGGGGACATTATACTGGGGGCTGTGGTGACCATACTGTATAGGGGGCTGTGGGGACATCATACTGTATACGGGGCTGTGGGGGACATTATACTGGAAGTCGTGCGTACACCATACTGTATAGGGGGATGTGGGGGACATTATACTGGGGGTTGTGGGGACCATACTGTATACGGGGCTGTGGGGGACATTATACTGGGGGCTGTGGTGACCATACTGTATACGGGGCTGTGGGGGACATTATACTGGAAGTCGTGGGTACACCATACTGTATAGGGGGCTGTGGGGGACATTATACTGGGGGTTGTGGGGACCATACTGTATGGGGGGCTGTGGGGAACATTATACTGGAGGCTGTGGTGACCACACTGTATACGGGGCTGTGGGGGACATTATACTGGGGGCTGTGGGGACCATACTGTATAGGGGGCTGTGGGGGACATTATACTGGGGGTTGTGGGGACCATACTGTGTGGGGGCTGTGGGGAACATTATACTGGGGGCTGTGGTGACCACACTGTATACGGGGCTGTGGGGGACATTATACTGGGGGCTGTGGGGACCATACTGTATATGGGGCTGTGGAGGGCATTATACTGGGGGCTGTGGTGACCATTAGAGTTGAGCGACTTTTGTTTTTTTAGGGTCGCGTTTCGTTTCGTGAAACCCGACTTTTCCAAAAGTCGGGTCGAGCAAGATCGTCCGATTATAGGGAAAAGTCGGGGTCGTCCCGAAACACGAAACCCAATGTAAGTCAATGGGGAATAAAAGTCGGCAGTGAGAGGAGGACAGGAAACACACCTACAGTGCCCATTTGAATGCCAAAAGCATCAATTCTTCTTGCTTAAGCTTGTCAACCTTAATTAACTTCATAATACAAGTTACGCACTGAAAAATGGGGGTTATTTGGCTAAAGTTGTGGGGGGGGGGGGCTGGCTGCAGGTTTTCATGTGCCCTGGGCGAAAGAGCGCCCCTTTAACACATACCACAACTCATCATGCTCCGATACGGCAGATAAATAGCGGTATAGTACAATGAAAAATACCTCACTTTTTACATCTCATGACGAGGCCCATCTATTTCTCCATACAGAATCATTGGTCCCATATAATGTTTGAAACAGTATATGATGAGCTCCACATAATGCTACAGTATATGTTGGTCCCCATGGATGAAGCTCCACTGTCTTATGGGCCCAAATAATGCTCCAAACATAATGGGCCCCATTTCTAATGCTCTAGTGTATAATGGGCCCTGTAAATGCTGCTCCAGTGTCTGATGTCCACCTTTGGAATGTTCCAGTATATGGTGGGCCCCATCTATCATTCTCCAGAGTATAGTGCTCCCCAAAAATTGCTGTCCCAACATTGAAAACAATCAAATAAGTCTCCTCGCTAGGGAATCCCTGTACTTGTCTGGACAGGTGCTGTAGCTTGCTTAACAGCTCGCCAGCCGTTCTCACGCCCAGTATGGATTGCACGTGATTGCACAAAGGTTAGAAAGGGTACCGTATCCCTGGATAACATGTATGGATAGCGTACACATTCAAAATATATGTCTCAGGAGGCAGGCTCAGACGGTGTTAGGCCCAGTATGGATTGCACGTGATTGCACAAAGGTTAGAAAGGGTACCGTATCCCTGGATAACATGTATGGATAGCGTACACATTCAAAATATATGTCTCAGGAGGCAGGCTCAGACGGTGTTAGGCCCAGTATGGATTGCACGTGATTGCAAAAAGGTTAGAAAGGGTACCGTATCCCCGGATAACATGTATGGATAGCGTACACATTCAAAATATATGTCTCAGGAGGCAGGCTCAGACGGTGTTAGGCCCAGTATGGATTGCACGTGATTGCACAAAGGTTAGAAAGGGTACCGTATCCCCGGATAACATGTATGGATAGCGTACACATTCAAAATATATGTCTCAGGAGGCAGGCTCAGACGGTGTCAGGCCCAGTATGGATTGCACGTGATTGCACAAAGGTTAGAAAGGGTACCGTATCCCCGGATAACATGTATGGATAGCGTACACATTCAAAATATATGTCTCAGGAGGCAGGCTCAGACGGTGTCAGGCCCAGTATGGATTGCACGTGATTGCACAAAGGTTAGAAAGGGTACCGTATCCCCGGATAACATGTATGGATAGCGTACACATTCAAAATATATGTCTCAGGAGGCAGGCTCAGACGGTGTCAGGCACAGTATGGATTGCACGTGATTGCACAAAGGTTAGAAAGGGTACCGTATCCCCGGATAACATGTATGGATAGCGTACACATTCAAAATATATGTCTCAGGAGGCAGGCTCAGACGGTGTTAGGCCCAGTATGGATTGCACGTGATTGCACAAAGGTTAGAAAGGGTACCGTATCCCCGGATAACATGTATGGATAGCGTACACATTCAAAATATATGTCTCAGGAGGCAGGCTCAGACGGTGTTAGGCCCAGTATGGATTGCACGTGATTGCACAAAGGTTAGAAAGGGTACCGTATCCCCGGATAACATGTATGGATAGCGTACACATTCAAAATATATGTCTCAGGAGGCAGGCTCAGACGGTGTCAGGCACAGTATGGATTTGACGGCCCAGATTACACAGCGGAGGAGCAGGGAGAGGTAAAGATTGCAAATGCTGGGGCCCTGCCCAAGCAAGGGGGGCCCACTCGTGGGCGTCGGTACTGGCACTGGGCCCCTCATAGTACAGCGGTGTGTTTGACGGCGGGTGTGCACCACCACCGTCAGAGACACTTGATTGCACTATGAGGGACCCTGTGCCAGTGCCCGCGCCCAAGAGTCGGCCTACCCACCTGTCCAGGGCAACGGCACTCGCACGGTGTCGTGCGGTAGGTGGTGACCCCGGCCATGGGGGGGGAGGTAGCACAGTTAGGGAGTTTTAGAAAGTGGCATATGTTGATGTTGGACATTCAGCTGATGCAAAAGGCGAAATAGGTGAAGTACCAGGAAGAGGTGGACCAAAGCAAGCCATTTTTCTGTCACCCTATGTGTCATCAGGGGAAGGTGGGACAAAATCCTTGGAAACCCATGCGTGGTTCATTTTAATGAAGGTTAGATCATCCACATTTTGGGTTGACAGACGGGTCCTTTTTTCTGTCAGGATTGATCCAGCTGCACTGAAGACTCTTTCCGATAGCACACTTGCAGCTGGGCAAGCGAGCTCCTGTAAGGCATATTGGGCCAATTCAGGCCAGGTGTCCAGTTTAGCGGCCCAATAGTCAAAGGGGAATGTCCTGTGTGGGAGAACATCGATATGGGAGGAAAAGTAGTTTGTAACCATAGTTGACAACTGCTGTCACTTTCCATCGATGCAGTATTACCAGTTGTGTGAGCGGTATTTGAAAAATCAGTCCACAACATTGTCATGAAACCCCTGTCTCCAACGCCACTTCTGCTGTGTGCACCATGAACACCTCTGCCAAGCTGCCCCCGGCCCGTACGGCTCGTGTGAGAACCATCACCGCTGCTGTGTGCTGGGAATGCCTCAAGCAACCGATTTACCAGAGTTGCTTGTTTATTAGCCAATATTAGGTCAAGGTTCTCCTGTGGCATGATGTTTTGTAATTTGCCTTTATAGCGTGGATCCAGGATGCTGGCCAACCAGTAGTCGTTATCGTTCATCATTTTGGCAATGCGGGGGTCCCTTTTTAGGATCCGCAAGGCATAATCTGACATGTGGGCCAATGTTCCCGGTGTCAATGATGCACTGCGAGTGCTGGGTGGAGGAGCACTTTCTGGCAAATCCACATCCCTCCAGTCACGCACAAAACCCTGTACCAGACCTTGCCACGTCAACATTTTCACTTTCCCCACGAGATGCATCCTCCTCCCCTAAGTAATCATCCCCATCATCCTCCTCCTCCTCCTCTTCTTCCTCCACCTCGACCAGGAGAGGTCCCTGAGCAGACAATGGCTGAATGTC
This sequence comes from Dendrobates tinctorius, assembly GCF_039654945.1. Lineage (NCBI taxonomy): Eukaryota > Metazoa > Chordata > Amphibia > Anura > Dendrobatidae > Dendrobates > Dendrobates tinctorius. Next base: position 16,432,581 of record NW_027361810.1, on the reverse strand, counting down.
ATCAAGGATTCCCTCCTCCTCTTCCTCCTCATCAACATTGGCTGCAGACGCCTGCTCCTTAAGGTGCGTCAAAGTTTGCATGAGCAGACGCATAAGTGGGATGCTCATGCTTAGGATGGCGTCGTCTGCGCTTACCAGCCGTGTGCATTCCTCAAAACACTGAAGGACTTTACAAAGGTCTTTCAGCTTCGACCACTGCACGCCTGTCAACTCCATGTCTGCTCTCAAAGTGCCTGGCCGTGTATCCTCCCACAAATGCATTATGGCCTGCCTCTGCTCGCACAGCCGCTCCACCATGTGCAGGGTGGAGTTCCACCTTGTTGCAATGTCGATAATGAGGCGGTGGTTGGGAAGGTGGAGCAATCGCTGCAGCTTCTGCATACGAACGGAGTGTACAGGCGACCGGCGGATGTGCGCGCACAGTCTTCGCACCTTCTGGAGCAGGGCTGTTAACTCCGGATAATTTTTGAGGAAGCACTGCACCACCAGGTTCAAGGTGTGAGCCAAGCAAGGTATGTGGCTGAGTTTTGAAAGGGCTATGGCTGCCACAAAATTACGGCCGTTATCACTAACTACTTTGCCTGCCTCAAGATGTACACTGCCCAGCCATGACTCAGTTTGTCGCTTCAAGTACTCGGCCAGCACCTCGTCGGTGTGTCTGTCGCCCAAACACATCATCTGCAACACAGCCTGCTGACGCTTTCCACTAGCTGCTCGATAGGGGGACACATCGTGTGCAACAGTGGCAGCTGCAGATGGAGTGCTCGTACGACTGCGCTCTGTGGACGAGCTTTCGCTTCTGGAGGAGGAGGAGGAGGAGGAGGAGGGTCGAACGCCTACAGCCAACTGTTTCCTATACCGTGGGCTAGGCAGCACTGTCCCACCACCGCTGTCCCCTGTGGACCCTGCATCCACCACATTAACCCAGTGCGCAGTGATGGACACGTAACGGCCCTGGCCATGCCGACTGGACCATGCATCAGTTGTGAGGTGCACCTTTCCGCTCACTGACTGCTTGAGTGCATGGACAATGCGGTCTTTCACATGATGGTGGAGGGCTGGGATGGCTTTGCGAGAGAAGTGGCGACTGGGTAGGTCATAGCGTGGTACTGCATAGGCCATGAGTTCGCGGAAAGCTGTGCTTTCCACCAACCGAAAGGGCATCATCTCAAACGAGATTAGTTTGGCAATGTGGGCGTTCAAACCCAGTGTACGCGGATGAGAGACTGAGTACTTTCTTGACCTACTCATAGTGTCTGGGAGGGTGAGCTGGACTTGAGAGCTGCATATGGTGGAAGTAGCAGTGGACAGGGCGGACTGAGAAACGGTTGATGATGGTGATGGAGTTGGTGTTCTTTCTGATGGCCTAGAATCAGTCTTTCATTGATATAACAGTGGGATTTCCTGACTGCTGTGGTCTTGCAATGACACCTCAACATTTGCTGCTGTGCTAACCGGTAGGCTTACAGTGGGGGAAACAATGTAGCGTTGCTGACTACCTTCGTTGTGATCAGTTGCACATGTGGCACTTGAGGTTTGGTGTTGTGTCCACGCTTGCAAGTGCATGCTGGTTAAATGTCTAAGCATGCAACTGGTACTCAAATTTTTCAGATTTTTCCCTCGGCTAAAGGTCTTTGCGCACTTCTTACAGAAGCCCTTGGCCTGATCATGAGGATTTTGTTCAAAAAAGTGCCACACTGCACTCTTCCTACTTTGGCAGACATTTGGCGGCCTAGCACGCTGTGATCTTTTGACCCTCTGGACAAGCTGTCCAGCAACTCTTTTGATGTTTGGAACCTGTCTTTGGAGTGCTCCGGGCCTGCCAGATAACAGTTGTTGCGATGTCGATGTCTGCTGTGGATGCTCCTCATCTGAGCTATTGGAAGCAGCACCCTCTTCCCCCAATGGATGCCAATCTGGGTCAACAACTGGGTCATCCATCACCTCCTCTTCTATGTCATGTGCACCTTTCTCTGTGTCACCATGTATGGTGGTATAGTGTGCGGGAAGGGGCACCTGAGTCTCATCAGGGTCAAAATCTGGCTCTGTACACTGCGAGGACAATGTAGTGCTCGGAGTGAATGTACCAGCAGAATCATCCATCAGCGGCTGTGCATCAGTGCACTCCATGTCAGATTCATCTTGGCCTGGGTAATTCACCATTTCACTTGATAATCCAGGCATGGTATGTGAAAACAGCTCCATGGAGAAATCAGTAGTATGGCCTGCGTCATCCTTCAATCTTGGTTGGGGTGAAGGACACAAGGAAAGGTGTGGTTCATGAACATGAGCCTCCAATGACGACTCAGTGCTTTTACTTTTTACAACTGAAGAAGAGGAGGCGATAGAGATGGAGGCTGAGTCAGCAATGTAAGACAAAACTTTTTCCTGATGCTCTGCCTTAAAAAGCGGTTTGCCAACTCCTAGAAAACTAAGCGTTCGAGGCCTTATGTAGCCAGACGATGACGCAGGGTCAGCACCTCCTGCATTCGGTCCTATTTTGCTCTTGCCACTACCATCAGATCCACCACCAACACCATCATTACCAGCTGCCAACCCCCGCCCAATTCCACGGCCTCTTCCACCAGCCTTCCTCATTTTTGGTAGAAATGTAGACAAAATCCAACAAACTATATAGTAATGTAAAACAAGGTACAAGGTGTCTATAGGACAGGGGAGATTTAGAATTTCTGCACACACTTGTGGACAGTGGACACTTTTGGATTGTGTGAGGCCCACTGATATCTGAGCGCTATGTGACAGGCTCAATGGCACAGCTGCCTGTGACCAAAGTGACGAGAGTATAATGGAGATTTTGAATCTCTGCGCACACTTTTAGACACTGGACACTTGTGGATTGTGTGAGGCCCACTATATCTGAGCGCTATGTGACAGGCTCGATGGCACAGCTGTGACCAAAGTGACGAGAGGATAATGGAGATTTTGAATCTCTGCGCACACTTTTGGACACTGGACACTTGTGGATTGTGTGAGGCCCACTGATATCTGAGCGCTTTGTGACACGCTCGATGGCACAGCTGCCTGTGACCAAAGTGACGAGAGGATAATGGAGATTTTGAATCTCTGCGCACACTTTTGGACACTGGACACTTGTGGATTGTGTGAGGCCCACTGATATCTGAGCGCTATGTGACAGGCTCGATGGCACAGCTGTGACCAAAGTGACGAGAGGATAATGGAGATTTTGAATCTCTGCGCACACTTTTGGACACTGGACACTTGTGGATTGTGTGAGGCCCACTGATATCTGAGCGCTATGTGACAGGCTCAATGGCACAGCTGCCTGTGACCAAAGTGACGAGAGGATAATGGAGATTTTGAATCTCTGCGCACACTTTTGGACACTGGACACTTGTGGATTGTGTGAGGCCCACTGATATCTGAGCGCTATGTGACACGCTCGATGGCACAGCTGCCTGTGACCAAAGTGACGAGAGGATAATGGAGATTTTGAATCTCTGCGCACACTTTTGGACACTGGACACTTGTGGATTGTGTGAGGCCCACTGATATCTGAGCGCTATGTGACAGGCTCGATGGCACAGCTGTGACAAAAGTGACTAGAGGATAAGGGAGATTGGATTGCTTTTAAAAAAGCAGTTTGCGGAGCAGTGGGTAAACAGCAATGCCAGTGTGTCAGGAAGCCTTAAAAGGCAGCCCAACAACCAACATCACTGATACACCACAATATAGCCTCCCCTTGCACTGCACACACAGTGACTTGTGTGTTGTGCAGGCCAAATCGCTAGCAGCAGAAGCAGTTTTTTTGTCTTCTTCCCTGCCTAACGCTCTCCCTACAGAATCAGCAGCAACCTCTCCCTATACTAAGATCGGCAGAAGTAAGATGGCGGTCGGCGTGCACGCCCTTTTATACCCCCTGTGATGCCCACCAAAGCAAGCCAATCACTTGCATGCCCTTCTGAAAGATGGTGGTGACCCGTGCCTAGGTCATCACGTTGCCCACAGTGTCCGTGGATCCTGATTGGCTGAAAAAGAGCGCAAAACAAACTTTTGAAACGCGACTTTGGCGCGTAAGTCGCCGACCTCGTGGCCGACCTCATCCTAGGGTCGGGTTTCGTTTCGTGAAACCCGACTTTGCCAAAAGTCGTCGACTTTTGAATTTTTTCGACCCGTTTCGCTCAACTCTAGTGACCATACTGTATACGGGGCTGTGGGTACATCATACTGTATACGGGCTGTGGGGGACATTATACTGGAAGTCGTGGGTACACCATACTGTATACGGGGCTGTGGGGGACATTATACTGGGGGCTGTGGTGACCATACTGTATACGGGGCTGTGGGTACATCATACTGTATACGGGGCTGTTTGGGGACATTATACTGGAAGTCGTGGGTACACCATACTGTATACGGGGCTGTGGGGGACATTATACTGGGGGCTGTGGTGACCATACTGTATACGGGGCTGTGGGTACATCATACTGTATACGGGGCTGTGGGGAACATTATACTGGGGGCTGTGGGTACGTCATACTATATACGGGGCTGTGGGGGACATTATACTGGGGGCTGTGGTAACCATACTGTATACGGGGCTGTGGGGGACATTATACTGGGGGCTGTGGTGACCATACTGTATACGGGGCTGTGGGGGACATTATACTGGGGGCTGTGGGGACCATACTGTATACGGGGCTGTGGGGGACATTATACTGGGGTCTGTGGTGACCATACTGTATAGGAGGCTGTGGGGGACATTATACTGGGGGCTGTGGGTGCATCATACTGTATACGGGGCTGTGGGCAACATTATACTGGGGGCTGTGGGTACATCATACTATATACGGGGCTGTGGGGGACATTATACTGGGGGCTGTGGTGACCATACTGTATATGGGGCTGTGGGGGACATTTATGCTGGGGGCAGTGGTGACCATACTGTATACGGGGCTGTGGGGGACATTATACTGGGGGCTGTGGTGACCATACTGTATACGGGGCTGTGGGGGACATTATACTGGGGGCTGTGGTGACCATACTGTATACGGGGCTGTGGGGGACATTTATACTGGGGGCTGTGGGGACCATACTGTATATGGGGCTGTGGGGGACATTTATACTGGGGGCTGTGGGGACCATACTGTATATGGGGCTGTGGGGGACATTATACTGGGGGCTGTGGTGACCATACTGTATACGGGGCTGTGGGGGACATTATACTGGGGGCTGTGGTGACCATACTGTATACGGGGCTGTGGGGGACATTATACTGGGGGCTTTGGTGGCCATACTGTATACGGGGCTGTGGGGAACATTATACTGGGGGCTGTGGGGACCATACTGTATAGGGGGCTGTGGGGGACATTATACTGGGGGCTGTGGGGACCATACTGTATACGGGGCTGTGGGGGACATTATACTGGGGGCTGTGGTGACCATACTGTATAGGAGGCTGTGGGGGACATTATACTGGGGGCTGTGGGTGCATCAAACTGTATACGGGGCTGTGGGCAACATTATACTGGGGGCTGTGGGTACATCATACTATATACGGGGCTGTGGGGGACATTATACTGGGGGCTGTGGTGACCATACTGTATACGGGGCTGTGGGGGACATTATACTGGGGGCTGTGGTGACCATACTGTATACGGGGCTGTGGGGGACATTATACTGGGGACTGTGGTGACCATACTGTATACGGGGCTGTGGGGGACATTTATACTGGGGGCTGTGGGGACCATACTGTATATGGGGCTGTGGTGGACATTATACTGGGGGCTGTGGGGACCATACTGTATACGGGGCTGTGGGGGACATTATACTGGGGGCTTTGGTGGCCATACTGTATACGGGGCTGTGGGGAACATTATACTGGGGGCTGTGGGGACCATACTGTATAGGGGGCTGTGGGGGACATTATACTGGGGGCTGTGGGGACCATACTGTATACGGGGCTGTGGGGGACATTATACTGGGGGCTGTGGTGACCATACTGTATAGGAGGCTGTGGGGGACATTATACTGGGGGCTGTGGGTGCATCATACTGTATACGGGGCTGTGGGCAACATTATACTGGGGGCTGTGGGTACATCATACTATATACGGGGCTGTGGGGGACATTATACTGGGGGCTGTGGTGACCATACTGTATACGGGGCTGTGGGGGACATTATACTGGGGGCTGTGGGGACCATACTGTATACGGGGCTGTGGGGGACATTATACTGGGGGCTGTGGTGACCATACTGTATAGGAGGCTGTGGGGGACATTATACTGGGGGCTGTGGGTGCATCATACTGTATACGGGGCTGTGGGCAACATTATACTGGGGGCTGTGGGTACATCATACTATATACGGGGCTGTGGGGGACATTATACTGGGGGCTGTGGTGACCATACTGTATAGGGGGCTGTGGGGGACATTATACTGGGGGCTGTGGGGACCATACTGTATACGGGGCTGTGGGGGACATTATACTGGGGGCTGTGGTGACCATACTGTATAGGAGGCTGTGGGGGACATTATACTGGGGGCTGTGGGTGCATCATACTGTATACGGGGCTGTGGGCAACATTATACTGGGGGCTGTGGGTACATCATACTATATACGGGGCTGTGGGGGACATTATACTGGGGGCTGTGGTGACCATACTGTATACGGGGCTGTGGGGGACATTATACTGGGGGCTGTGGTGACCATACTGTATACGGGGCTGTGGGGGACATTATACTGGGGGCTGTGGTGACCATACTGTATACGGGGCTGTGGGGGACATTATACTGGGGGCTGTGGGGGACATTATACTGGGGGCTGTGGGTACATCATACTGTATAGGGGGCTGTGGGGGACATTATACTGGGGGCTGTGGGGATCATACTGTATAGGGGGCTGTGGGGGACATTATACTGGGGGCTGTGGTGACCATACTGTATAGTGGGCTGTGGGGGACATTATACTGGGGGCTGTGGTGACCATATTGTATACGGGGCTGTGGGGGACATTATACTGGGGGCTGTGGGGGACATTATACTGTATAGGGGGCTGTGGGGGACATTATACTGGGGGCTGTGGTGACCATATTGTATACGGGGCTGTGGGGGACATTATACTGGGGGCTGTGGGGGACATTATACTGTATAGGGGGCTGTGGGGGACATTATACTGGGGGCTGTGGTGACCATACTGTATAGTGGGCTGTGGGGGACATTATACTGGGGGCTGTGGTGACCATATTGTATACGGGGCTGTGGGGGACATTATACTGGGGGCTGTGGGGGACATTATACTGTATAGGGGGCTGTGGGGGACATTATACTGGGGGCTGTGGTGACCATATTGTATACGGGGCTGTGGGGGACATTATACTGGGGGCTGTGGGGGACATTATACTGGGGGCTGTGGGGGACATTATACTGGGGGCTGTGGGGACCATACTGTATTGGGGATTGTTCTAAGTTGTGTGAAAATTCCCAGACTTGCTTCTGGCCGATTCGCTCAAGTTCAGTCAGCAGATTTCATCGGGCCATATAGGACTGGTCTGCTGTAAACCTGCCCCAGTTTCCTGGAGTAAGGGGCTTCTCACTACACTCGATTCCTATATAAAGCTGAATAATGTTACGGTGGAAAGCCTACGGCTATGTCCCCACGGTCGGTAACCAGCAGCGCTATGGACACAGCACATGTCCGCTCCGTCCACAGCGCTGCCGGCTCTTGTACGCGCGGTGATTCCGCATGTGTTCATTGAACCGTGCGGAATCACCGCAGCCCTATACATTGTATGGTGATATTTATCTAGCGGAGACAGAGCTGAGGTCTTGAAAGAAGCACCGCTGCATGTCCGTCTCCGCAGGTGAGCCGCGGGCTTGAGAACATACCCGAAGGATCTGTGTAACAATTCCCATATGGATCCGATTCAGAGCAGCAGACGTTCAGTAGCCAGAGACCGAGTCAGGGAAATAGAAGCCGCCATAAACTTCCTATTATTACTTTTTATTCCTTGTGCAGCAATGTTTATTTAGATGCAGACTTTGCAAGTGACTGTATGACTGGTCCTTACGGTTAAGCGCAACGTTAATGTACTGTCGCACTAAACCTGTGAGTCTCGGCTGTGTCGCCTGGAGCTGTTCGTGGTCCACTCCGATAAATGGCCAGCATTAGCCTGTGTACTATCGCAGGGTTCCCCAACTCCGGTCCTCAAGGCCCACCAGCAGGTCATGTTTTCAGGATTTCCCTTGTATTGTACAGGTGATGCAATTATCATGTTGGCAATACTAAGGTAGTCCTGAAAACATGACCTGTTAGTACAGGGTTCCTCAAGGCCCACCATCGGATGTATCACCCCGCACTCGTCCGTAAGGCGCGATCACACTTGCAGATCTGTATTAAAGCTCACTTTTAGATTTTTTTTATTATTATTTTTTCTTGCAAACAAACACTCATTGATGCAGAATCCCTGAAACCCTTCAGCATTGTATGAGCAGCGCTGTATGGCCTTGGTTATGAAGTTGGAACTCGTAAAGGTAAAATCTGAAATTGGTACTTAGATTAATAAGGCTCTGAAGCGCCTAGACTTTTAGCACCCTACAAAAGCAGTCCTAATTTACACTTCAAAACCGCATTATAGAGAGTTCCTGGGACAATAAAAGCCATGCGAATAGGGAAGGAATATACTGCCATCTGGTGGGGAATTGGGATATGACAAGTGGCGATTGGCAAAAGGTTAGAGCTGTGCGGAGGGAATGGTTAAATGACAATCTCCTCTCTGCTACATCACAAGTTAAAAAAAAGCCTAAAATCAGTAATGGGTCTTGAGCATCTGATGACTGCCTTACAGCATTTTCCACATGGGAGCATTATAGCGTTATTTTTTTGTGTGTGTTTTGCAAATGCCTCATTTGTGATAAGAAAATGCAGATAAATAGGAGCAAGTTCCGTCCTTCTCCGACTACAATTTTTATATCTCAAACATCGGTCATTTTTCTTGGCTTGAATGGAGCGTCCACTTTTTAATATCCAGTTATTTTTAAGTCTAATATTTTGCTGACTCCAAATCCCCTACTTTAGGAACAGTTTAAGAAGTTGTTCACTTCTTTGTGTCTTTTTTTTTTTTTTGCTCTTAAGTGAACGTATTTTGGGCTGACAATAATTTTTTGCAGTTGGGCGTCATTAAAAATGTTGCATCACTTGCCTTTTATAGCCTCCGTGTTGCCCTTTCTATTTCAGGCTACAGAATGAGCTAACGTAGACTCTATCAGTGAGCTCATTCTAATAGTCTTGTAAAAGAGTTTTCAAATACTAGATCTGTCTTTTACTGGCTAATTCGTGACCAGAGATCACTGAGCTGAGAGCCAATAAAACCCAATTGTAAAAATTATTTTTAACCCCAAATACATGCATTTACATTAAAGTCCCCCAAATTAGAAAATTCTGGATGCCTTCAGCCACCATTAGAGGGAGCTGTAGGGATGACTGTGTTTTATTGTTTGCAGTAAGCTCCCCCTAGAGGTGGCAGCCAGAATTTTATTTTAAGAAGCTGTCCATTTAATAAAATATATTTTTAGATGCTGTTACAAGATGATGAACTCCCCTAAATATACTTTGAATGGCCGCTACGCTTTTAATGGAGCTGTGCTTTTGGAGCTCCTTTGAAAGCATTTGTATCCGGCAAATAATAGCTGATTGGGGGCATGGGGCTGCCGGGTGTCCGACCCTCACCAGTTTCATATTGATGACCTCTCCTATGACTATGTTATAGTGTCCCCAGACAATTCCTTTTAATAGCCAAATCAGACCCTTTTTCTCTGTGCTTTGGTGAAGGGGACTGGCTTGGACCATTACAATGAGCAGTCAGCCAGCCCCCTTCACACACAGAACTGACCACTATAAAGATACAATGTATCAGAATAACAAACATGATTACATTTTGGGTCCGTATTTTTTTTTGCAAGACTTTATGGTCATTTGATGAAAAATGGCCATGTGTGCACCCAAAGGTGGAAGAGCAAGAAGGGCATGAAGAAGTAACAGGATTTGGTTTTCCATCATGAAATCATCCAGGATTCACTATGTTGGCAGCGATCAGAGTCCAGATTGCTTTGATGAAGTTTATTATGGAGGCAGAGATAGTCACCAGATCCAAGTCCTTGGTCATGTAAGGACCTCAGAATATGGGGCAGGGGCTCCAGACCTGAGTCTAACCACAGAGATCATGGACTAGAAATGAGAAAATGGTTTCCAAACAAATCTCTCGCCATGACTTTCCCCCCAAAAAAAAAATTTGATTAAAATGAATCCCAATTTTGGAAAATTTGCACAAATCTACTGGATTCTAAGGATCATGAAAGGGTAAAAAAAAATAATAATCTTGTACTCTCCGCTCCTTGGTCATCCCCATACCCGTCCTGCCAGCGCTGCACCCCACCATGTCCTCCTTTCAGCTCCGCTTTGTCCTTCCTCCTCCTTTAGACCTTCCGGCAGGCACCACCACTGGTTAGACCCCAAGAAGTCATGTAGAGCGTGAGGCACGTGAATGGCAAGGGTTACGTTCCTCATGACCATGTGATACAACAAAATCACCGATGATGTCCACATGCCCCACATGGAGCTTAGTCAGCGGCGGCTCCTGCCAGAAGACCCAGAGGGAGGAAAAGACCAAAGAGGAGCCGATCGGTGAACCAAGCATGGAGCGAATGGAGAGGACAGAGGAGAGGACACCATGAGAATTTTTATTTCATTTTCAAATTAAATCTCCTTCCCCGAATAAAGCAAATTTTCCCAAATGGAATTTTGCCTGTGGATTTGCTCATCTCTCCTTGGTTATACTGTAATCGGTTAAAATTGTCCCAGTTTTTGCAGAATTGTTATGACCGCCACGATCATAAGATTTGCCATGAAGATGGGCGGGACGGCAACATGACGGCAGGAAATGTCCGGTCCGGTTCTCCCTTCTTCCCAGTACAGATGTGACATTTGGTGCCATGCGTCACTCCTGGAGTTTACTTTCTTCTCCCGGGTGGATAAAGGGCGACTTTATGCTGACGGCTCACAAAAGATTTCTGGCATTTGTAGACTGGAACAAAAAAAAAAAGAAAAAAAATGACTTCAATTGTCAGAAAAGTGTAAACTGAGAATCTCGTTATCGAGGGTCGGTGACAGGAGATACAATGTATGGAGGTGATGCGCGGATCAGGAGGACTTCCATCTTGAAAAGTGCTAATGTTGAGGATTGTTCACAGGCGCATGCTATAAAATAAAGGTCGGAGAATCCCGGGAGACGGTTTTTATTTGTTACTACTAGATATAAATGTGGATGCTGTATTAACCGGCACAACTGGAAGGTTTAGTATTTTATGATCATCCCGGCTTTTACCTTCCGCGATGATGCGGCTCCTGTTTACACCAAGCACGATATGGTGCTAAAATTCAGCAGGGAGGCAGCGCCACAAAGCCCCCTCGCTCCCTTACCGGCACAGGACCCTGAAAAGATTATCCTAGCCGCTGTCCTTTTGGCCAACGAAATCTTTATTTGCATTGCTGTTTTTCTTAAAGTGCACCTGCTGACGAATACCCCTATTTATGGCCATTACATGACTTGTATCTTGAGTTTTTCCCCAGTTTTCCCCTCTCTGGATTAAATCTCTAATTTTCAGTCGTCTCTGAGCTAGTGTGAGAAATCTCCTGATTAATATATTGTACAACTAGTCGGCTAGTGTGAGGCCTAGACCAGTCACGTTCGCGAACTCCATCCTCAAGCACCGCAGAAAGAAGCAGGAGCAATCGCTCGCTCCTATTAGTACTTTGGGGCCGATTCATTAAGGTGTTTATTCCAAAATTTTACGAATTTGTGCATAAAATTCTGAATTTTGGCATCTTCTCTTAGCAGACTGTGTCTGAGTGTTTCCCTCCGGTAGGTGTACACTCCCGAAAATGATGCAGAGCGCATGTTCGCTTTACCGGCACCATTACAGTCTATGGCCCCATCGGTGTATACATCCAAATCCCATTTTGTGGGGAGGCTTGGATGAATACCCAGATGGGGTCTTTGAGAGTGTCCCTGAAAGCACCCTTACCCTTCCATATACCGGAGCATTCACTCTGCTTAGTACTTCTGTGCTCGCTATGAAAAAGCCACTGCACAAGTCCTCTGGCAGCAGCTTTTGTCGGAGAGACCCAAATCATTGGTAGTTCGAATTCTGGCACGCGCACGCCGGATCTTTATCTCCATCACCATCACCTTTATGGGAGGGCCACAGACACATTCGACCATCGGCTGAGCCCACTGTTATCAGAGGGTTCATCTGACGCTAGTCTAATGTGGGGGCCTTTGGTCTGGGGCTCTAAGGAGTAAAATGATGACAAGATAATTTCTAAAATCATATACGATACAACATGAAAACCAGAAAAACATTAAAGGATATGGCATCTTTGGAAGCATTTTTTTTATTTTCCTGAATATACAAAATATTTGCAATTCATTAAAAAATGTCCGATCTTTGCCTTTTAAATGATTATTCTTTCTATGCATATTGCCGACTACACAACGAGGTAACAGAAAATCTATCAGTGAGCTTGTTCCCTATTTGTAACTTTTCTGTATGTCTGTTTTTGAGCTCCTGATAGTTGATTTATGACCACATCAAAGTTCAGCTCAACTCTGATATGTTCTGATGCTTTTGATAACAAGAGGAAAAACGAGTCAAATCTACTAAAATACTTTTCTTAATAAGTTTATATAATAATCAGAACACTCACATATCAAAGGTTAGACTAGGTCCAATAATAAAATGGCGAGGTCTGAGACATGCAATCCTGAGAAGGAGAGGGGTAAAAGCCTTTTGATATGTGAGTGTTCTGATTATTATATACCGTCCAGCCTTTTTCTTTGGGTAGTTGTCGCTGCTTTTTTCCACATTAAGCTATCACTTGATATTGTTGTTTTACACGTGTCTGTTTCTATATGCGCCTAGTATTTAAGAAAAGTATTTTAGTAGATTTGACTCGTTTTTCCTCCTGTTTTCAAATGATTAATTGGGAGGCTTTGTCTACCCCATATTTTTCGGGGTCTTGTTAATCAATTTATTTTGTGCAACATAATTTGTATTAGATGTGATTGGGGCATTTTGCTTATGTTCTAATGCTGTAAATGTGGAAGAGGCAGATAAAAGAATTACAAAAAGCCTCTGCCGAATCGGCTCACTGGCAGATTCTTGGTTAACTCATTCTTCAAAGAAACCATTAACCTGTAAAAGACAAATGGTGCAAACTTTTTAATAAAACATAAATGCAAAAATATTTTTTAGCCCAAACAAACGCATTTAATTACAAAAAAAAGTATCAACTGGAGTACATGTCCTACAAATGGAGCGCCCACCAGGGTCTTGGGGGTACTCAGTAACGGGGAGGTTCTTAAGAGGATGTGTCGCGGCAGCAGTGACCCAGTCCATGGCCCTGGGCGTCCAATAAAAATGATGAAAAGGGGTATAAAGTTTATAAAAGATTCATGACGCCACCTGTGATATTCGGCAAATAAGGTGTTAGCCGACTCTGCAGACTCAGTCCACTGGGGCCGTTGTTGATGCAGCAGAGTTGGTTCAGCTCTCCACAGGCACAGCTATTCCACAGGGCAGATTACGGTGTTGAAGATAATGGTGGTAGTGCAGTGCAGGGTGGATGATGCAGTAAATGATTCTGAGGACACAGCTGAGTGCAGTCTTTACACTTGTACTCACAGTTCTGTGGTTACAGTCCCCAGCCGGGGTGCTGTGTCCTCCAGGCTTGTGGTCCAGACAGCTCTCGGGTAGCTTGGGGTGTCCTTTGCTAGGGCTCCGTTTGATGTTTCTTTCCTGGCCGTCTCCCTATGCTGGCTGCCACCTCTCCTGCGTCTTCACACACAATATCCTGAGCCAGCAGACTCGGATCTTGTCTGGCGACGTTGGTCAGACCCCTGGATCCGATATGTCTGCCTTTTTGGCGAATGAGTGAGGGGTCGGCTGCAGCACTTAAAAATACTGCCGACTCTGGTTTCCTAGCTGAGTCCTTAGTTTCTCCACTAGTTTTGGAGCCGGTCCCCTTACTGCGACCTGGTCCCTCCACTGACCACGCTGGTGGATGCGGGCCACACGGATGGATTGCTCGCTATCCTTTCCCCTAAGACCTCTTCTTCCTCTCCCACTGGAGCTTTCCATACTTTCTTCTCCATCTTCACTCCGTCTCCTGACTCTCTTTAGTCTGGAGACAAGCTGCACTCAGCTTCAATCTCCACAAGTGACTCCTTCTCTCTCCCTCCTGACTGACTTCTGTCCTCTCACACCACTCTCACTGACTCTTTCCAGAACAATCTCTTTACCTCCAGAACAATTTCTTTACCTCAGCACTAACTCCTGCCACCAACTGTCACTCCCTTAAGCTCCGCCCCTTCTCTACTTTCTCCACCCACACCCTCTAACTCCACCCCCCCCTGGCCAGATGGGGACTAGTGTTGGGTGCTGGTGTGTGAGTCCTGGCAGTGCCCCTTCCTTACCTGAGAGCAGAATACCACACCTCTGGATGAAGGGCAGTACCCTGTGGCGACTGAGACCGCAGGGGCGCCACACACATGCTTCAGGGCTGCATTTAGTTTGACAAATGTGCATTAATTGGGCCATCTAGAAGGGGGGCACATACTTTTTGCAACACTGAACGAGCCTTTTTCGGATGAGGTTAGGTGTATCAAGGGTCCTCTGTGTTCTTCTTTTTGTGATTTGCACTTAGTTTTTATGCGTCAAATGTTCCATTTTACATCTTTCTTTGTCTCCTTGCAGGATGTTACATCAATTAAGATTTGCAGTTTATTTCCCGACTGCTTCGCCTTTTTTTTCTTTTCCATTTTAAGCCTATTTTTTTACGAAAGTACTGAAATCCTCATGTTCGCGCTCTCCGGACCCCATTTTAGTGGCCTTATTGCATCCTCCTAGTGAACAGACGACGGCTCGTATGTGGATTTTAAGTTATTCTTCCATCCACCATGATGCGTCGTTATCTGTAATTACGCCACAATGGCACATGGATTTTCCCAGTCAGAGACAGAACTCCATAAGAATATTAACCACTTAAAGCCTCAAAGAAATAATTTCCTTTCTCGACGTGGATACGGTTGTTGTATGTGATAAATAGGTCGGTAAGAAGTTGTTGTGACTTGCCGCGCACAGATGAGGCGGATGTGGGATGAATGGCGGGGTGATTAACATGCGGCACAATGGCTGATTGAGTATTGTGCTCCGCCGGCCGGTGCCCCGGATCACACGCCGGCTCTGAGACTACACGTCTTTGTCACTTTACTACAGTTGAAGGGATTTCTAATGACACACCGGTAATTTAATTATTAGTGGTCGAGTGTGAACACTACTGGGCACAAAGGGCAAAATTATAAGGTTGGGTTGATTATCAGAGGGAGAGGTGGCCATATGGAGAAACTGGGGCTTAAAGGAAACATCCACGTTGGAGAAAAAATAAGTTTGTAATACTTTGCTTCATCTGTTTCGTACGTTACTTGCCTGTCCTGGCTCCAGCGCTAGGCTTTGCGTTCTTTCGGGGGGGTTTGGCTGGCCCTCTCTGCACCTTGTTGTGCGCCTGTGATATCGCTCTCTTGGCTCACTCAGGCCTTATCTGCAATTTTATTGCCCCCTATTACAAACCCGGCTCTGCTAACTCTGTCTCACATTGCTTGGTAACTGTATTATATCACTGGACCAGCTCTGCTACTTGGACTCTGTTACAAACTCATCTCTGCTACACTGTACCATCATTGCTGAGTCAGTTTTGCTACTTTACTGCGTAAGTTCTGTTACAAACTCACGAGCCATAGTAGCCACTCTTTATTGAGTAACCACTGCTACATCATTGTATCAGCTCTGTTACTTGGACTCTATTACAAACTTGGCTCTGCTACACTGTTCCCTCATTGCTGAGTCAATTGCTGTAACTTTATTGTGCAAGATCTACTATAAACTCACCTCGGCCATACTGGCCACTCATTACTGAGTCACCGCTGCTACATCATTGTACCAGTGTGGGGAGGAGGACCCCCGCAGAGTGTCCGGGCCGAAACCAAGGGGACCGCCATCTAGGTTTTTAAGGGAACTGTACCCGGGGAGCGAAGGAGGAAGGTGGACGGCTGAGAGTGACAGAACAGCAACGGGAGGGGCAAGTATAAAAGGGACAGGGAACGCGCAGGGGAGGCAGTTGGCGGTACAGCAGACACGGAGCAAGAGACACTGGGAGTGTGAGAGAGCCAGAGTGACAGGCGGTGACCAGAGAGGAGACCAGCATCAGAGGGGAGATTTACAGTGGCCTGCGGAGAGGAAGCGCTGAGCTTACCGACAAGAGACTGCCGTTTTGCTCCAATCAGGGGTCACGACCTGCGCACGGTCGCCCGCAGCCGTTGCCGCTGTGCTCCAGCCTGTTGCTGCCTGTCCGCCACCTCTTGCGGCCGCCGCCACTTCACTTCAGCCCGCGGCTGCGGCCTGCCCGCAATCTGCTCCTCAATGATCCAACGCAAGAGACCCTGAAGCAGTGGGGTTCCCGCACGGCCCAAGGACAGGTATTCCAGCAGTTGGTGCGAGAAGCGCGAGTACACCAGGACTGCCAGGAGGGCGAAGCTCTGGGTAAAGTCATCGAACCGACGGCTCCCCTGCTTGTACTGCCCCCGGGACAGACAGTGATGGCTCTGCCAATACGAACCTCGATAACATTGGAGGGTTTAGAGATGCAGGTGGAGCCATGCTACTCGGAACACTTGCCTCCTGGCACACTGGTGGGCCGCTCCCTGACCACAGTGCAGAAGGGGACCATCCTGGTACGCTGCGTCAACCTTGGCAATAAAGATATCTTGAATTCTACCACAGCAGCGCAGTCTCTTATTGCACTACCAGCCTTCTCTTTGAACCTTGAAGATCAAAGCAGACCAAGAAAAAGTATATGCATCAACTATAGGGATCACCACCAATATTTATAATGCAAAAATATATATAAAATTATATATATTTTTGCATTATAAATGTTGGTGGTGATTCCTATAGTTGTTGCATATACTTTCTATATGCATTGGGAGATCCCACATACGATATCATTTGAGATGGTGCCCGTTTACCCTATTGTGTTTTAGAACCTTGAAGATCAAGACGTCGTCTTGAAGCCCAGGACTGAACTGGCCAAACTAGTCAGGCCTTTGGAAGAAGTGCTGCCAGTCCCTGCGGTCCAATTGAAAGTGCAACCCGAGGACTCGTGGGCAGTGACTATCCAGACTATGCAGACTGCCGAGACCTCAACCCAGGAGAAGGGTCGAAACATCCTGGAACAAATGCGGGCCAAACTCTCCAGCCTGACTTCAGCTCAACTCTCCCAGATAAAAACACTGCTCGGACAGTATCACGAGGTGTTTGCTAGTCACGAGGAAGAATTTAGATGCACCACCGCCATCACTCATGGAATTCCCATGGCAGGAGCGACCCCCATCGGCGAACGATATCGGCAGATCCCTCCACAGCTCTAGCAAGAGGTGAAAACTTTACTGGCTCAAATGTTACGAAAGGGAGTCATCCAAGAAAGCCAAAGTCCCTGGGCAGCTCCCATCGTGTTGGTTCGCAAAAAGAATGGCACCCTACGGTTCTGTGTGGACTATCGAAAGCTGAACGCCTGTACCATCAAAGACTCGTACCCACTACCACGTATAGAAGAATCCTTATCCGCCTTGGGAAAGGCTATGTACTTTTTGACTTTGGATCTGGCCAGTGGGTACTGGCAGGTGCCCATGTCAGAAGAAGATAGGACTAAGACGGCGTTCATCCTTCCCATGGGACTATTTGAGTTCAATCGGATACCGTTCGGACTGGCCAACGCCCCGGGAACCTTTCAGTGGTTGATGGAGCGGTGTCTGGGGGACCTCAATTTCGAGGCAACGTTAATATACCTACACGATATCATCTATGCTGCCAAGTTTCAGGACCACCTGAGGCAGTTGGGGCAGGTACTAGGCCGGCTGCAAAAGTACGGCTTGAAGGTAAAACCCCAGAAATGTCACTTATTTCGCACCCAGATTGAATATTTGGGGCATATCGTCTCAGCGGAGGGCGTAAGACCGTCCCAGGAAAAGGTTGCTGCCATTCAGGGATGGCCTACCCCCAAGACGATAAAAGATGTGCGGGCCTTCCTGGAGTTGGCCAGATACTACCATCATTTCGTAAAGAATTTTGCACATCGAGCCCGAGCCCTGCACGACCTGCTGAAAGGGGCTCCCGCCGGGGCAAATGGACCGAAAATTCAGTGGCAACAACCACAAGAAGAGGCCTTCCAAGACCTTAAAGCTGCACTCTCGGGTGCCCCGGTGTTAGCTTATGCGGATTTCTCGCAACCGCTCATCCTACACACTGACGGGAGTCTTCATGGGCTAGGGGCTGTGTTATCGCAAGTTCAAGATGGCCGGGAGAGAGTGACTGCGTACGGAAGCCGATCACTCCATGATTCCGAGCGCAACCCTGACAATTACAGCTCCTTTAAGCTCGAGCTCCTCGCAGTAGTGTGGGCCATGACAGAGCAGTTCGCAGAGTACCTAGCGGGCTCCGAAGTAGTGGTGCGGACCGACAATAATCCGCTGGCCCATTTGGAGAAAGCCAAACTGGGAGCTCTGGAACAAAGGTGGGTGGCCCGGATGGCAAAATTCAACTATAAGATCATCTATAAAAGAGGGGCCGAAAATGTACACGCTGACGCCCTCTCCAGGATCCGACATACAACTCCAGGGAAGAGTCGAGATGACGAATTGGAAAGGGAAGAGATGCCGTTCACCCTCACCACCGCCGTGTCCACGGCTATCACCCAGAAAGTATCCCCCTTGGAAACCCTAAAGGGTATGCTGGAACAATCCTGTGACAAATGGATTCAACAGCAGCAGGAAGACGAAGAAATTCGACTCCTCCGAAAATAGGTAGCTGCTGGCAAACTGCCCACTGACTCCCAAAGACAGACTTCGACTCAGGACATGTTGCTGATGTTACGACAATGGGAGAGACTGGTTTTCAGAAAAGGACTATTGTACCGTAAAATAACATCAAGGACAACATCTATGACGAATTGGCAGGTAGTTACGCCTGGAGCCCAACTCAACGATCTGGCTCGGGAAGCCCACGAGAAAGGGGTTCACTTAGGAACTCAAAAGACCTTGCAATGGTTGCAGCAGATAATTTACCATCCACGTTTACATGCTGTTGTGGAGGAGACTTGCCGGGCCTGCCGCCTATGCAAGTTAGCTAGACCTCCCACACAGCGAGCCCCAGTGCAAACAATAGTGACCTCAGCGCCCCTCAAACTTTTGATGGTGGATTACCTGACCATTGGTCCCACATTCCTGGGATATGAACACTGCCTTGTCATGGTGGACCATTTCACCAAGTTCGCTGTAGTCACTCCCACTCGAGACCAACCGTCAGCGGCTTCTGCAATTTGTAGAAACTTCATACAAGTGTACGGCTGTCCTCAACGTATACATTCCAAGCAAGGAGCATGCTTTTTGGGAAAAGTTATGGAGGAACTACACCGTCTTTACGGTATCGACAAATCCCGAACCACACCATACCACCCGCAGGGAAACGGGGCCTGCAAACTATTTAATCGGACATTAATTCAAATGTTGCGCACTGTGGAGAGTGACAAGAAGGCCTGCTGGCCCGAATATGTCTCCGAACTAGTATGGGTCTACAACAACCGGGTGCACCGGGTTACCAGCTATACCCCTTACTCCCTGCTAGTCGGACGAGAAGGCAAAGGGATCACTGAGGTGGAGTTGGACCCAGAGGATCCCCAGCCCTGGACCAGAGTTTCGTCCTGGGTACGAAATCACCGATACCGGCTACAAACTCTCCACCGAATTGTTCATACCAAGCTCCAAGACTTAGAACACCCAGGAAAGAACCTACCTCCACCGCCCAACCTCCAAATCGGAGACCGAGTACTTGTACTAGACCAACGCCCCCAGAACAAATTAGAGCCACGCTGGGAGGAGAGTCCCTACCGAGTCCTACGCCGCATAAACCCTGAAGGGCCTGTATACGAAATATGACCCGAAAAAGACGTAACGCTGCCTACTCGCATTGTACAGCGTAATATGTTACGGCCATGTACTTCCACTGATCTGGTACATCCTGAGCCTACCCCCCAGATCTCGGAACCATTGCCAGTAGCCTGGGACCCAGACGACGAAGAAGACATTCCCCCCGATACCCATGGGCTCTCCACCCAATGACCGCTCAACTGGCCCAATTAACCTGCCCGAACCAGGGAGCGAAGGAGGGAGGTGGACGGCTGAGAGTGACAGAACAGCAAGGGGAGGGGCAAGTATAAAAGGGATAGGGAACGTGCAGGGGAGGCAGTTGGTAGTACAGCAGACACGGAGCAAGAGACTGTGGGAGTGTGAGAGCCAGAGTGACAGGCAGTGACCAGAGAGGAGACCAGCATCAGAGGGGAGATTTACAGTGGTCTGCGGAGAGGAAGCACCGAGCTTACCGACAAGAGACTGCCACTTCACTCCAATCCGGGGTCACGACCTGCGCATGGTCGCCCGCAGCCGTTGCCGCTGTGCTCCAGCCTGTTGCTGCCTGTCTGCCACCTCTCGCGGCCGCCGCCACTTCACTTCATCCCACGGCTGCGGCCTGCCCGCTGCCGCCCCGTTTCAGCCCGCGGCTACGGCCTGTTCATCATCGCCCGCAGCTGACATCACCCCACTGCAGTCGGCAGTTGGGGCCTAGTCCCCTCCTACAGAGAGACTCTTTGCCCAGGCCCAGGCCGTGCATGTGGCCTGCCAACCGCCACTCCTAAGAACTGCGACACAATCCTGCTTGGGGACTGGAGTCTCCTTGAACTCGCTCCCGAGCAGAACCCTGCTGTTTCTACAGGGGGTTACCTCTTCAAAGGACTCCTTCAGGGCCTGTTGTGCCCCAACTTCTCCTGGGCGCCGGGGCACTCGAAGACTACTCCAGACCTTCTGCAGCTGGGCCCAGCGGCTGCGACCCCAAAGCAGCTTCATCAGAGACGCCGAGGGACGTCAGGACGGATAAGTGACACTATAGGAAATAAGGACCCGTAGTCGGCCATATCGCGGCCCTATAGTAACCGGCCTTTGCCGGGTTAGTCATGCTTCCTTTAATAGTGTTTGGTTGTATTGAGTCCCTGCGTGGACAATTTCTGTTACTTGTCCTGGTTGATTAGTATAGCCCTAGCGGCTTTTATTGATAAGTTATTTTCCAAAAGTATACTTAGTCTCGCGACTCGTCACTGCATCCTGTGTCCTTGCTTTACCACACCAGCTCTGTTACTTGGACTCTATTACAAACTTTGCTCTGCTACACTGTTACCATATCTTTCAAATTTGGTTGTTAGGACAGTTTTACATCTGTATTAGGTAAGCCACTCTCTGTGAGATTTTCTTATAAATTGGGATGAGATTGGAACTCAGTGCATGGACTGGCCGGCGGCTCTCCCTAACCGAGCGTGACCGCTTTATAGAAACAAATGAAGCTGTTTGGCTCAGGCCGGGAGAGCTGCCGGCCAGTCCAAGTATTGCGGTCTGATCTCGCTCCGACTTATACGGCCACCTGACTCTGCCCTTTGCCGTATTATCAGGGCTCTGCTTGATCTCTAAAAATGAGCAAATCATGTTGACCAAAGGCGTAGCCAGGGGTTCTGCACAGGGGACCTCGTAACCATGCCCACAACTACAGTGGTGCACCCTAACCATATCGGGGAAATTTAGCAGATAACCATTGGCTTATTGATTAATAAATCTTTACACAAAGACCAAGATCAATATTACCGTGATACAGTGACCGTATGGTGGTAGGTACCAGTGCGGCAGAACATGGAAGAGATTACAGTAGAGTTATAGCTGATGTTCTTTCCGATGGAATCGTCTTTTTCCATCTGGCCCAGACCAACATGACGACTTCTCCAGTCACGACTCATCTGCAGAGATTACAGCAAAGATACATTTGACTTGTAACTAGTGATTGAGCGAACGTGCTCGGATAAGGTGTTATCTGAGCATGCTCTGGTTCTAAATGAGTGACTTCGGCGTGCTCGAATAATATGTTCGAGTCCCAGCGGCTAAATGTCTCGTGACTGTTTGAAAGCCGCAACACATGCAGGAACTGCAAAAGCATGGCTCCTCTTTCCGCCCCTCATAATGTTACCCAACACTGTGCCCCCGCATAGTGCCCTCAAGATATTACCTCCAAGAAAATTATTAATGTCCCCTACAAATTAATACTGCTCACATTCTCCCCCGGAAAGTAATTCCCCCTGTGTGCACCTTTAATAGTTACATTATAGGGCTACTCAAGGTATTGTGACAATGACTCCTCAATGCCCACTTAACCTTTAATATTGTCCCCTTCTCATCAATTAATAATTCCCTAAGGGCTTCAAGAAAAGTAATAACACCCCCCCCCCCCCCCCACATACGGATTCGCCACAAAAAAAAAGTAATAGAGTTCAAATTAATAAAAGGCATAAATATATAGGGGCGTCCATAGAAATCATAGGGGTCTTATAGCAGAAGTCCAAATTGTTAAAATTTATATATATTTGGCGGTGTCTAGTTGGGATTAGGAACTGGCTACGGTTAGGGCTAAGGATTGTGTTGGGTTATGGGTAGGGTTAGGTCTATGGCTAAGATTAGGCCTGAAGATACTGCTAGGGTAATAAAACTATTACGTAAGAAAAAAGAATAAAGCAAAAAAAAAAAAAAGGTATAACTTTCTTTAAATTTCTGCAGATGAAAAAATGAGATCAAAGAGCAAACTAATAATGGCATTAACGTTTTTTTTTAATTGTAATACATGTGCCTAGGAGATAAGTGGATCAATACGGGACTGATGGAAGGGATTCCGGGAGCGCTAATGTTTCACAGGTTAGGAAGGAGCAAAATATTTGCCTTCCCCCAGACACACTCTGCCATTGTTTCTTTATTAGAGACTACATATATACATATTTTATATATTATATCCGGTAGAACTGAAAGTTTTTGCCTCCAAAGTTGCCACTGAGCCCCATTGTTATATCTGGGGGCCTCTGCTGGACCAATGTGGTACTACAGAAGTCCTGTTCTCTTCCGCTAGTAGACGTTCCTGGCCGAGACCTCGTCTCTATATCCATTATATACGGGGTCTTGATGGACTTGGGTAATTAGAACAGACTTAATGACATTAGATGCAATGATGCTTCATCTTGGAGAAATATTTCAACTTTTCTATCTGCATCATTGTCTTTTCAAGATCAAGTGCAAACTTTCCTAGGCGTTTAGTCAGCTCCATACGTCTTCAGTCGGACGCAGCCTCAGCATCAGCATATGCTCAGACATATGGCCGCTGCCTAGTAATCAAGACTAGTAGGTTATTTAATGGACTTTTTTTTACAGGCCAACGATTATTAAAGAACCGCGCTCTAAACGCCTGGACCGACGCGCGGATGTTTATGGTGTACATTTTATACTGTGGATGTGCATCATATAGAGTGATATAAAATCTCATTATTACAGGGGAGCAGCGCAAAATTATCCGGAATCCACAGGACCTTCACATACTGAACCCCCAATGGGCCATTCCTCGCCTGTCCAGGTATCCAGGCCGAGCGCAGAGGACAAGACCCATCTGTTTTTCTCTTGCTTTTTGAACTCTGATTGTCATCCACACACCCAGCTCAAGTGGCAGGATACCACCTGAGTATTCAGGTAGTTGGGGTTCCTCCACTACACCGCAAACTTACATCTGCTATCCCGGTCATCGTGCAATGTAAATTCCCGCTGTACACTTCTGCTCATTTGTGGTTCCAGCACTGATATATCAAGCTCTATATCCTCGGCTATTACCGCTACTATACCAGTTCCTCTTTGCTGAGTCAACTACGCTACTTGTGGTCTCCATTGCAAACTCTGCTTTGCTACACCGGTACCTCATCATCGTTGACTCAACTCTGCTACATCACTGCTGCATTGATTATCCTTTGTAAACTCGGCTCTTCTACATCAATTCCTTTCCGCTGAATCCACTCCGCTACTTTGCGGTGTCAGGTTTGCCACACTGACCCTTCAGCTGTACCACACTGGTGGTTCTTTGTCCAGTCAACTTGCTACATTGCTGTTCCTGCTTTGCTGTCATTGTTCAACTTCAGCTACTCCGTTTGCTGTTGTATCAGTTCTAGCGCCATTTTTCCAACTCTATCCCCTTGCTCCACCAGCGCCACCGGGCCGGGCTGCATTAGAGCTGCTAATCCATACCAAGGGTTTAGGGAACCCAACTGTCATGGTCACGTGTGTCAGGACGCAGATGATGCCGCAAGGCGAACCCATAACACACGTGACCCTGGATACACCGCCTCCAGTGGGGCGCATTTAAATAATAAAAACGTGCAGGTGGATACGCCGCCTCCACCTGGCGAATTTAGGTATTACACGTTATACATACAATATCTGGAAACACCGCCTCCAGTAAGGCGCATTTAAATAATAAAGGGGGGACCTGGGTAACTTTAACAATGGTGGGCCCTGCAATAGGGAAAAGGGAATTGGAGACCTCCTGAGCTCCCCTGAGCCAGTGTCCCTGCACTCCTAACGTTCCCTATGCCGGTTTCGCACCGGGCGCCGCACGCGTACCTCAACGCCCTAGCTCGCCCTGACCCTAAACCCTCACTAGTGAATAGGTCGGTGCGGAGACTAATCCCACCACTGCACTAATAACACACATGAGGAAAGAGACAATACAGGGGAAACACCACTTAGCTTTGCTCTGTTGCGTGCGCTCCTAGCAACAGAGCCCTCCACCTGAGTGCATCTTCTCCTCCACCCGGATCCATCACCATAACAGGATCCTCCACCTTAGTGCAACCTTGGAGCAGAGTCCAACACCAGTTGCAGCTGCTTAGAACCAGAGTCCCAAGGAAGTGTTCAGTTTCTGCCACGAAGTCAAGCATGCTTGAGTCCAGCTCAGCGGCCAAGTCCCACATGGTGAGTGCCACTCTCCATAGTAGCCACTCCACCAGACCATGCAGACACTTCCCGCTGACACCATCACTGCGACTCCACCACGCCATGCCAGCCCTTCGTCCAGACACCATAGCTGACACTCTTCCCCCCTGGCTAAGCTGCGCAGGACTCCTCACCAGCTCCATCCTTCCTCCAGGCTCTCCAAAAACAGAGTGAACACAATCTCACAATATCACAGGCAGTGATTGCACACCTCTAGCACACCTTTATAGGGTGTAACACCTGATACATGATTAAGTGCACAAAACCTAAAGTGCAATATCAAAACCACCACCGGGGACAGTCAAGACACCTTGGAACTTTCCAAAGTAAAAAAAGTTCACCCAGTGATTTAAAACTGTCAGATCACTTCAGATCATGACACCAACTCTCCAGGTGAGACCTAACCGGACCATTACATCTTACTGTCAGTGGGGTCTGTGAGGTTCCCATTGAGTCTGGCAGTGGTAATGTAGGAGTCAGATATACTTTACGGTTGACTTTACAGGGCTCGGATAAAGATTGCGAGACCGCCATCGAAACGCATTGAATTTTCCTCCTCATCTGGATGCTTTTTTTTTTTTTAGGAGCTTTTTTCAGTGTTTTACATGGACCAAATACATTTTGGGTTTTATTCTAAGAAGCTGGAACATATTTTGTTTTTGTTTTTTTTTCTTTCATACTTTACAGTTGGCCAGAAGAGTAGACGGGAAATCCCAGAGTCAACTACGTGAAACAGAATAATCAAAGGAATTTTGTTAAAGAAATGAGTTTATCAACAATGAAGTAGCAGAATTGACTACACGAATCATAAAAGAATCCAAGAAAGTAGTCGGTCATAAAAGAAAAGAAGAAAGACAGATTCAGAAGGAACATAGCAGGTTAGGAAACTATCTATACTAGAGGCTGTGGCTGCCATGGTGGCTCTTTACACAAGTCCTCTCTGTGCCTTTAACACCAGATATCCCTGCCACCGTAAGTGATGCACTACAGAGGCTTCGGAAAGGTAGCGACAGTGCTGGAACGTAACGGGGCAAGGACAGAGGGAAGCGCTGAAAAAGATCAAAGCAGTAAGTAGGACAGGAGATGGGACAGGACAGGGTCAAGGGACTTGAAATACCCTGTAAAATCCAAATCAAAGCAATCAAACACATAACGTCTCGTTAACGGAAAATAGAAGCAAGGTGATGTAGAACTGTAGGGAGGTTGAACTGACGGACAGATCTGCCTGTAGTGAGAGGCAGAGGGGTAGCTCAGTGTAGGTACAAAAGCGCTGGGATAAAGAGAAAGGGGTGCCGTGTTTTAGTTTGACCATTAGAGGGCAGTGGGGGGTGTAGGAGTGTGACTGTGTAACTGCCATTGGTCAATGGAAACTGTCAGGTGATAGTGGGCGGAGCTACCAGGACTGGGAGTACAAGAGGTTGAGGGAAGGTTCTGGAAGGTCCAGTCAGCCAGGGGAGCTCACTAGTAAGGAGGTTCTGCTGTAGAGAGAGAGACGGTAGAAAGGCTCCAGAGAGGACTGACAGTTGAGGCGGTCACGGGGGGTTACCCAGAGGACAGTAGCCGCAGACGTAGACGGTCTGGGGGTACCAAGTGGACGGTGTACTTGGAATGGTAAAGCGCTGTGGTGGATGGGCCTAGGGCAGCCACAGTTTGAAGTGCCACAAAGGACGCCACGACGATAAAAATAAGAAGTGAAGGTACCCGGGTTTGTGTACAAAAAAGTGTGAGATTCCTGTGGTGAATTGCGGTGGTCGTCAGAGAGGCGGCCAATAAAAACGGACCTGTTGAATATGAACTCTGTCTCAGTCTCGGTTCTGTCTGAGGCAAGAAGCGGGTCACCCCCCATCCCTGTTGGTCTATCACTCCTCTCCTCTGCCCCATCCTACACAACTTTACGTTCAGACAGGTCAAAAACAACAAAGGCAATGTGATAAAATAATATACACAACCTAAATATCCACGCCTGCACCGGTGACACCAGGGTGCCCCTGATACCTAAATGAAAGGCTTGCTTAAAATAAAGACGCTAAAGATACGACTTCATGACCGGGGAACCTTCAGCCGCAAGATGGTGAGAAGGAGTCCAAGGAAATTGCACAGCAGCTGTAAGAATAATAATACCGCTGGAATCGGATACGAAGGTAATCTGTAATTTCCAGGGGCCAAAGAGCAAAATCTTTATTTGGATGGATGTGGTCTGTGCTCCAATCTCTAATTCCATCTGGTGCCGTGTGATTTGCTCTGCGGCATCAGAGTAATATATAACGCAGATAAGGCTGGTTATTTGGGAAGGAAATATATTATATAACACACACACAGTATAATATGTATAATACACTGTATGTGTGTCTGAATGTGTGTGTGTGTGTATATATACATATGGATATAGATAGATATCACAAGTCAGTACATCCCTCACCTTTTTGGGAATATTTTATCTTTTCATGGGACCACACTGTCCTCTAAATAGCCTAACACACATCCATTATTGTCTAAACTGCTGGCAAGAAGAGTGAGTACACCCCTAAGTGGAAATGGCCAAATTGTGCCCAATTAAC
Source organism: Dendrobates tinctorius (assembly GCF_039654945.1). NCBI lineage: Eukaryota > Metazoa > Chordata > Amphibia > Anura > Dendrobatidae > Dendrobates > Dendrobates tinctorius. The sequence goes on along the minus strand of NW_027361810.1, from coordinate 16,404,986 downwards.
TACACGGTGGCACGTCGGCCAAGACCCTACATCGGACAGGGTCCACTCTGAACTGGCCTCGCCATGGACATCCACAGAAGGTGAGTGTGCATGCTCAGCGTCACATATCCAGAGGTAGTCTGGTCAGAATAGACGTATGAGTGTATATGTATATAATATATACACAGATACATGCCGTACATATATATTAGTGATTTAGCAAATTAATTTGTAACTAATCAAATTTGCTCTTATTTTCCAGGAAAATTCATTTTCTCCAAAACCAGATTTTTTTTTTTTTTGTGATTGGATTCTCATGAATTCCAATAAAAAGATGTTCAGCCATCATTTTGCTAGATTATGAAGTCAGTGAAGGAATTCCTTTTTTTTTTTTTTAATTCTTCTGCTCCTCTCTCCTTGACCCTTCATATCTCTCCTGCTTCTTCCGTCCTCCGGACAGTCTTATTTATTCTATTTTCTTCTTTTCCAAGCCTGTCTTGCCGTCATTTTTCACTATGCATTATGCTGTTACGTGTGGCACTGTCATGTTGGGTGCACTCCACAATGGATAATATACACCAGTACTAAGCAGTGTAGCTGTGAAACAAGCACTGGAGTGAGAAAATCGCTTGCAAGAAATAGCAACACTGTCCCCGCTTCTTTCACTCTGCTGCTTTCCCCTTCCCACTTCATAGACGTCAATAGTCAGCTGTAATCTGATCCCTCATTGAACACTCAGTCCTGCCTTCTTTTGACCAAGATGGATTTTAGCAGTTTTTCAGAGAGAATGGTATGTGGGGGGGGGAAGTGGCTCATAAGTAGAGAAAGAAGCACATTTCTCTGAAGAGATACTTTGCTGTATACTGTATGCCATATTTGCTTGTGCTATTGATTTAGGCCAAAAAAAATTGAGGCAGCAGTGGACTTTTTAAGATGCCTGATGTCAATGGCGAGAGAGGATTTTGTTCTGCCAGACAATTACATTGTCATCTTTTCTAACAAGAAAAAAATTGGATTGGGTATTTGAAATATACTGTAAACTGCCCAAATCTTATCTTCCTACAACATCATCAGTTAGGAGAGTCCCCAAAAAAAAAAAAATACTCAGAGCAGATCTGTCAACTCATATCTTGTGAATTGGGAACAATCGAGGAAGCGCATTCTCTAGATATACTGAACGTGGCGTACATGGAGGATATGGAGTCTGTTCACTGGGACTTGCACACTTTTGCTGCATCAGTTTTGTATATTGCTGGTTTCATTGAGTTGGATAGAAAGTTTAATATATACATATATGACAGATATGTAGGAGGGTTGGGGCTGATGGTCTCCTCCTTGACACTCTAAAGGGTTATATGTATCTGATGTTTATGTTATAAAAGTATAACACTCACTGGGGCTGCACTTAGCTTAGACAGGGTTAACTGTAATGGCCGGTCCAGTTTGGGAGGGAGGAGCTGAGAGCTTGTTGAAGATACAGAAAGTGTTAGTTAGCAAGTGCTGAGCAGTGACAAGTGAACAGGCTCAGGACAAGGGCTGCTAGGAACAGCATGAGCCCAGAACCTTGGGGCAGTGGATTGCCAGAGAATCCCTCCACACGAGACCCCATTACCAGCCTGGGAACCCCGAGGTAGACTTCGAGGCCTGGGGGCACACTCCTTCTGCAAAGCTGCAGGAGAAAATGGACTCAAACCTTTAGAGGCGGAGTGAGATGGAATCCAGATATACTGCTAGAAAAGGAAAAGATCCTCTTGAGCTAGAGAAGATAGTAAAAGGGATGTTCTACCTATACTGAGAACCATGGCTGAAGTTGTCCCGTACCTGAGGGAAAGATGAAATACTGTAAACCTGTCATTCATCAAGTAAAAGTTTGGTTGTTTTTATGAACCTCATGTCTCCTGGATTAATTGCTGCCCTGGTTCCAGAAGAGGGATTCCTGGAGTCAGAAGAGGCCTACAGCTCTGAGAAATGAGTTTTCTGTAGGATGCCAAAGCGAGTGGGAACAGAAGCTCGTCCACGACTATCTCACTTGGGCATCTTGCAGATGGATATGTGATTAATAGGTACATGGATCAGATGGATGCATGGATCAATACAGAGAGAGAGAATTGGTTTCATCTCACCCGGGAGAATCGGCAGGGATACTGTATTTCCGATTCCGACTAGTTGATGGCAAACCATTGGGCCACAAAATATTAGAATATCTGATATTTTCCCAGTTCTATCTCCTATATCCTGAATTAATATGGATAAGTGGACCTGAGGAAGTTTGGGTTCGGTACCCAAACCCAAATTTTGCTCCAAAGTTCTGCTCAGGTAACAGAACGTGATTCAGAACCCAAGCTTTTGAGCTTGTACAAACTTTCTGCCCCCCGGAACTCCCAGAAGTCCATGTTTGGCGTTTAGCACCGGACACTAACTGTCTGGTACAAACCCACGAACGTTTGCTCCTCTCCATGCATGAATCTTACTTATCCAGAAGTTTCCACGCGTTCTTCTGTTATACTACACCAATGACACCTAATAGGACTCTCCAGCCCGGTACAATATTATGTATCTATGAAGGAGATAATTGCTACACTTTCGTCCTTCATCTTTCATCCCGCCTAACTTACCGGCGATAACATTTCCATTTTCGCAGATTTCACGATTCACGGCAAATATGTACATAAAATAATGCAGAGAGGAAGTCGCACAACTTTACATTTGCATTTTATAATTGGTTTGCAAATGACTAGAATGTTTTATCCCATTGTAGTTTTATTAAAAACAGAATTATTTGGGTGGGGGCTTCTTTGTGTCTGACTAAACATGAAATGCGTCCTCATTGTAACAGAAGCAATCATTCTTCTTAATAAATGTAATTTCAGAAAACTTGCCGGGAGCATTCTAAGAAAAACGGCATCGGAAAGGTCAGAATTTTACCGATTTTCTCTAGAAATATATGAATATTCACCATTAGCTGCTACCTAAGGAAAACACACGTCTGGCTGTCCTTATTAAACCTCACAGTGAGCCATGGATTCCCACCAGCAGGAGAGCTGACTTCTGGAACTGCCCTTCCCAAAGAAAATATGATGGGAAGGCGAGGGTCACACGACCGGTCCGGTTACATTAATCGCTCTCTAATCCGAGTGTGATCAGAATTTTATCAGAGTGTGACCTGTAGAACTAAATGGCCAAGTGTGATGGTGCAATAATTTTTTTTTTTTTTTTTTTCCTTGAATCACTTGGTCCGAGGAAAAAATCAGGAATGTGCACGGCTCCAAAGAATAACATGACGAGCTCTATCCATCACAATCACAAATGGCACTCATACGATTTTTACGGTCGTCTGCACGAGCCCTAAGAAGGACTTCTGGAAATCACATGGTGGAGATACATGTTAATAATTTGCAAATTATTAAAAAAATTAGAAACATGTTCTAAACATTTGGATTTCTTCAGTCTGGAGGCTGAGCCACGTGCAGAAATCCCGGCACTTCCAGACTCGGCTGCTATCACTGTGGTTATTGGTCGTCTGAGGAAGGTTCAGCCGCTGAATGCACTTGGGGAAATCATCAAGATCTTCTGCTGGCAGCTCCTGTGTAATCATTGACCAATGATGTCCCAGATGTGCTCGATGGAAGACAAGTCCGGAGATTCTGCAGTCATGGGAGCACATTTAAGCCACGCAGGCTGCGCACAGTAGTACCAGAAATAAGTAGCTTGGTGCTGTCGTGTTGTAAAACAGCTCCTGGGACACTTTGGCGAAATGGCCGCACCACTGGCTATACCACCAGATCAATAAAACAATGGGAAAGAAGACTAGAGGGGTGCAACTACTGTACGTTATACCACATCACAACTTATTGCTGGGTGTAGGACCAGTGTGATGTTCCCTCGCAATTTGTGAAGGCCTCTACATGGCGTTGCTTTCATGGTCTCCAGACCAATTTCTAGCTTCCATTGCATCCAAGACAAAATCTGGACTTCTTGCTTTAGAGCATAGGCCTCCATTGCATTTTGCTCTGCACCATGATGGCCTTTGTGACGGGTGGCGTGTGGTCAGTGGACAACTGTAGCCCAGTGTCATGGAGACACCTTCTGATGGTGGCACAGACTGCTTGATGCCTTAAGGCTAGCTATGTGGCATCTAATTTCTTGCTGTAGAGAATGGATCTCTCTGCGTCATTCTTATATTCAGATGATTCGTCCGTGTAGATTTTGGTCTCTGGGCGCCACTTCAGGTCATTCCGGTTAGATGCTGCTCTCCCATTCGCTGGGACATGCAACCTCGCACGATCGATTTAATCCAATTTTTCAGATTTTATCTTTTTTAAAATTGCTTCAATCTGGCTTTTATGCTTGTCACAGTTTGGATCCAGGTTCTTGAAGATTTAATCTTGTCGACACTTCGAATCGATTTGCATCACGTTCCGACTCGTCCTTCGCGGAGGAATTCAATATTGAGGAGTTTATTTTTCTATGTAATTATCTATCGTCTTTCTAATATCTATATTTCTACCTCTTGCTTCCCACTGCCCGGCTCCTGCTATCTCCCTTACCTTGTCATATTGGAGAAATAGCATCTGATATTTAAAGGGATTGTTCCTTTTATAATGTATTGTTACTCGCCCTCCTGAGGCCAGTGCTGCCTCTCCGCCGCTGCTCCAGTCATTAATGATCAGCTGCGTCAGTAACACTACATCTACAGCGCTCGTAACCGCTGCAACCAATCGGCTTCTACAGTCTATATCTGCAGATCTACAGAGCAGAGTGATTGGCTGCAGTGGTCATGAGCATTGTTCACATGACATTACCACTGCATCCAATTGACAAAGACCAGAACAGAGAGACAAAGCTGTTCAATCTGCCATTCAGATTATCAGTCGAGGCGTTAAACAACGACAAGCTCAACGTTTACTTGGAAATGCAAGTAGGAAAGTTCCAGCGCATATAGTGCTGACAAGATGCCGATGAATAGGAACAGTCCACTGAAAAGGAGTGGTTGGCAACTTTAGAGCATTAATATTGGTAATGTTTTTCAATACGTTAGACTAGTATGTGCACCAAAAATCCTTTTTACCTTTTTGCGGTGGATGAGGTTGGGAGAGTTCTGCTTTCCTGCAGGTTTTTTAGACAGGTCCATTTTAAATAAATTTTGAATCTATGATATGAAAGGAATATTATATAACCAGTGGCGCTGAGTTAGGGATATACAAGCTGCAAATTGTCAGACAACACCACCTTTTTGTCTGAATAATAAAACAATTAAAAATTATATAAAAATAATTGCGCTAGTATAACCCACTTGAATAGAATTTATCACTCCTAAAAGATCAATAACGAACCCTAATGATCTCAAAGAACAATACTCTCTCCTAGGGGTTTGAAAAGATAGCACCGATCTAAATAAATCTCTTACTGCAACAATTAACAAAGTGATGTCAAAACAATTAAATCTCCTCAGGATTTATAAAAATAATGCCAGCAACAATAGATCTCTCACTACAAGGAAACCATTTGACTGACCATCCAAGTCACTGTTCATACCACATGCGGTATTAAGAGTTCAGCGTACGTCGATGTTTCTCTTACCTTACTTCTGTATGCTGAAGTGATGGCGCGTTCCTCAATGCCAATAATGCGTTAATGGAGAGTTCAGCAAACGGAGATATTTTCTCCTACCATGCTCCTGCGTGCTGGAATAATGGTGCGTTCCTCAATGGCAGTAGTTACATAGATGTTGAAAAGTGGCAGGCAAAAGGTAATGAGGATAAATCGTGTTCAACTCAGATGTAATCAGGTGATAGGTAGCGGGCGATGCTCCGGCCGGTAGCAGTAGCCCTAATCTCCGATAATGTGCCGACAGTAAAAAGCAGATCCAGCGGCGGGAGATATGAAAAAAGCCGGCACGGTGCTGGACCTTGCGTGACGTCACTATCACGTGATCGTCTGAAAATACTACAGGACCAAGAACCAATCCTACGCGTTTCGGAGGCTTACTGCTTCCTTCTTCAGGGATGATCCATGTCATAGAGGTGACACTTATATACCCAGCCTGTATGGTGGAAGAATTTTACTTATTGAAAGCGAATAATTCAATTTCGCTATTCAAGCCATTAGGTATGAGAGTGTTCATTTTGAAAATCCAGTCACTTTCCTCTCTTGACATCTGTGCAATAAAATTACCTTTTCTCCAGCTTTTTTTTTACCGTCTTGATGCTGGTTACCGAAATGCCCCTAATAGAGCCTCCATGATGTTTAAAAAAGTGGTATGTATTAATAATATTACGAAAATGTTCAGCAATTCGTACACGCATAGGGCGAATAGTTCTTCCTATATACAATTTGCCACATGGACAAGTGATCCCATAGATAACCCCTTTAGTATCACAATTAATAAAATCAATTATTCTGTTTTCAATGCCCTTATTGCTAATCAACTTTTGCTTTTTAGTATTCAATTTTTTACAGGGTCCACATCTTTTACATGGGAAAAAACCCCTTACGGGATTTAATTCAACACTATTATTCCTTTTCAAAACTCTTGGGATTGGAGGTGCAATCATATTCCCAAGATTATTTGCCTTTCGGAGCACAAATCTGGGGTTCACAGGCAATAATTCCCCAATAATTTTGTCGTTTTGTAAAATGTTCCAGTGTTTTTTAACAATATTTCTAATAATTCTAACATTGGAATTGTATTGTAAGATGATGGGAATTTCATTTTGAAGAAAAAAAATCATCCTGCATTTGCTCTTTTATGGGATTCAAAAGATGTTCTCTAGGTGTTTTCCTAATTATCTCTGTGGTCCTTTCCAACAATCTGATATCATACCCTTTCTGTTTGAACTTAATATTCATGGACTCAGCTTCCTTCTCAAAATCTTGCTGTCTAGAACAATTTCTATGGGCTCTTATTAGCTGACTCTTAGGGACATTAAGAAGCCATTTTGGAAGGTGGCAACTTTCCAGAGAAATTAAGCTATTAGAATCCGTAGGTTTGTGGTATATTTGTGTCTGGATAGTGTTCTCTTCAATGAAAACCCTCAAATCTAAAAAAGTTACCTCCTTATGGCTGGTGGTGGCAGCAAAATTTAAAAAATAATTTTTATTTAACTCACTTAAAAATTCGTTCAATAAAATGTCACCACCAGACCAAATAAAAAAAATATCGTCGATAAAATGACGCCAAAGCACCAGGTTCGTCCGTAGTACACCATCCATATAAATGGTCTCTAGTTCCCATTTTCCCACATAAAGATTGGCGTAACTAGGGGCAAACCTGGTGCCCATAGCTGGGCCCCATTTCTGGGAGTAGTAGTTCGTCCCAAATTTAAAATAATTGTGAGTTAAAATGAATTCGATACAATCCAAAATAAAATCCCTTTGTACCCTGGGTATCACGCCATTCTTGGATATAAAAAACTCTACTGATTCACATCCTTTTTTGTTTTGGATCACTGTATATAATGAGGTGATGTCCAGGGTCCCCATGATATAGTGATCCTGCCATACTACATTTTCTAAAAGTTTTAAAATATGGGTGCTATCTTTTAGATAGGTAGGGAGAGTAGGAATCAATTTTTGTAGATGACAGTCTACATATTTAGATAAATTAGATGTCAAGCCTCCTATAGCCGATATGATTGGTCTACCCGGTGGATTGATCGGGTTCTTATGTACCTTCGGTAAATAGTAGAAATAAGGCACTCTCGGATGTTGGATATTAATAATTTTTAAATTATATGAAACTTGTCTGAGCAGTTTATCACTGATCTCACCTGATCATGTAATTACCGAATATTCTGTGTAAATTATGGGTATTCGACTCTTTCTCGTGCTCCGACGCTATGACGGGTCACAAGTAATGAAAACCGCACAGACTTCACAAAAAAAAAACCTCCGGAGTTTTCTCTTTCCAGCACTACATCTCCTTTATTTGCAAATTGCCACTTGTAATGTAGAGTAGGAGACTATTAAATGTCCGCCCGGGGGTCCGCAGCCTATTTCTGAGCAATGATTTGCTAGCCCTACGGTAGCGATGGCAGTATATCACGGCTGAAAATCACAAGTCTTTCCTTTACACCAGAGTCCTCTTAACATTGACAAATCTACAGGAATTTATTTACAAGGAATTATGTTCAGGCATTGTATTTTATTTCCGCCGCTGCAATGTTACATCGGAGAGGATAGAAACTATTATTTCATTATATTTTTACTATTAATGGGCCACTTAAAGGGCCAGAACTGGGTTGTGGCGTCCTGTTTATTATTGTGCCCTATTCTAGTGGAAAGCCCAGCATAAGGTCATATGCCCGTGTCACCACCCATTTAAGAGAAATACATTTGTGTTAGAAATGAGTGAATCAATTCATAATTTTGTTATAAATTTCCCTGAAATTTAAATTCTGGCAATTTTACATTTTTGGGATCGAATTCATAAGAAGTCAGCAATTTGGCACAGCGCTGCGGAGGATTGGGGAGCTGCTGCGGTGTAAGACAGGTAATTTTATATGGAATTGTTATTTATCAGCCCCCTTTCCTCCTCTGTTTATCATGCTTTGGGATCTGGAGACCCCTCAGAACATAAGTGTCTCTTCCCGGTGCTTCTGATTTGGATTGGGTTTTGTTGTTTTTGTTGTTGTTTTTTGTTGTTTTTGTTCGTTTTTTTTTTTTCATTTTGGTCAAATTGAGCAAATCCACCGGAAATTAGTTTCGTGAAATTCGCTGATCTGATATCCATGTATTTTCTCTCTTCAGAACTCTGAATTTGTGCAGAGCCGGTGTCCTATCAATGACTGCTCCGCTATGACGTGGGTGCCTAAAATATGTTGGGGTGCAATGAGGGGTGACTATGGGGTACCAGAACTCTAAGATTACACATGAGTTCTTTATTGCTCGTGGTTTTGCTCTGATGCAGAATAAGGGATTTGCTTCTGTTTATGGAAGTCACATGGCAGTTTTGAGTCTGAGCACCATGTTGCCAGAGGTTAATTGCAGTGGGATCCAGACTTGGGGGACCTGCTTAGCGCATGAGCTGCTGCACATGCGTAGTGATGTGGTTGGTGGAGAGAGTGTGTCGCACAAAAAATCCAGTGAGTTTCCGCTAATGCTGTGGTGGTGGTAGTTGGGTAAGAGAAAGGATCCATCAGCTTAGGAGAAGCTGTGGATGAGGGGCAGCATGGTTTCGGCACATCACCGGGAGGCCTAGAAGGGCTGGTGGGTCTTCGAAAAAAGTGTCCAAGAATAGAAGTCTAAGACAGTGTTGATTGCTGCTAAGCATGACATGGAAAAAGAGGCTTAACATTTAGAGGCGGTTTCCGAAAAATGAAGAAATATCCAATATAATATGGGATAGTAAAGCGATGCTGGAAAAAAATGACATTGACTAGAGCAGAGGTGGCAACGATGGATCACTGCTCCATCCAGACTCTGCAGAATCACTTGCGCTCCTCAGCAGACCGTGTTATCTCCTATTCTATATGGATTTGGTAGCTGCAGACGACCGTATTATCAGTCCTAGTGTGATCCAATAAAACCTTCGACAAATGTTATTCCATGGGGCTGCGAACATGTCCTCTGTTTTATCTCTGACAGAGGAAAAAAATCACTGCATGCCCGGGTTTGATCCAAATCTCGCACTCAGCCATGTAACTCAATGAGCCCGTGGCAACCATCAGACCGAGCTCGGATGACATTTGAGCGCAGTTCGATTTTCCGCGGACTGACAGAATGGAGACTTTTTTTTAAATCTTGGAAACATGTCTATTGCCTGGTCACAGTCTTGTGTACCTTGTTCTCATCTCCCACCATTCTGGAAACCAGTACAGGTGACCGCAGCTGCTCGGACGTTGACTTTACCAATCTTGTAACTTCTGCACTCAACTTTTTGACTGCATGAGGCTCACAAATTTCTGTCGATTTTTGGTTTGAAATACTGTGTTTAAAGACATCTAACACTCTTCGATTTTAAATAGGTCTTTTAAAATTCTTTATCTGAAGTAGAAATCACAACTATTAAGTATTGGGCTCCAGAAACTGTATCTCTTTGCATTTGTTTAGCATCGGAGCCGCTTCATCATTTTGCGCATACGAAATCTCACTTCAAATCAACAACATTTTGCCTATTTTTTTTTTGTCACCCTGCAGCGAATAAATTGTCAGAGTGGAATACTGATGCTGATCCTCGTGTCTCAGAAGTACCTGTAAAGAATCGCTAACCTGCTCAGAGACGGCAAAAAAAAAGAGCTAAGTGTTATTTCTACTCGGGCAATTTACAGGAACTTTCAGAGAATCTTAAGAGCACAACCTGGAGTAACTTATTTTTAGAAGTTTTCCAAGTGTAGAAAAAATTTGCAAAGCTTAAGTGTTATAAACCGAATCAGTGAGACTTCACTGGAGGGCGACATGTGTAAGATACAGAGTTAATGAATTCCCACTGCTGTATTACATGTACAGTCCAACCTGAAAACTCAATGGACTGATTGAAACAAAGAGATGTGATTTATTGAAAACTGAAAATTTCACCCAAATAGAACCAATATTACAATCATAATGCTGCAAAATGTGAAGAATCTAACTACTACATTACTGCAGTCTGTGTAAGAATATAACTACTATAATACTGCCCCCCTATGTACAAGAATATAACTACTATAATACTGCCACTATGTACAAGAATATAACTATTATAATACTGCTCCTATGTACAAGAATATAACTACTATAATACCGCTCCTATGTACAAGAATATAACTACTATAATACTGCACCTATGTACAAGAATATAACTACTATAATACTGCTCCTATGTACAAGAATATAACTACTATAATACTGCTCCTATGTACAAGAATATAACTACTATAATACTGCTCCTATGTACAAGAATATAAATACTATAATACCGCTCCTATGTACAAGAATATAACTACTATAATACTGCTCCTATGTACAAGAATATATCTACTATAATACTGCCCCTATGAACAAGAATATAACTACTATAATACTGCCCCTATGTACAAGAATATAACTACTATAATACCCCTATGTACAAGAATACAACTACTATAATACTGCCCCTATGTACAAGAATATAACTACTGTAATACTGCCCCTATGTACAAGAATATAACTACTATAATACTGCTCCTATGTACAAGAATATAACTACTATAATACTGCCCCTATGTACAAGAATATAACTGCTATAATACTGCCCCTATGTACAAGAATATAACTACTATAATACTGCCCCTATGTACAAGAATATAAATACTATAATACCACTCCTATGTACAAGAATATAACTACTATAATACCGCTCCTATGTACAAGAATATAACTACTATAATACTGCCCCTATGTACAAGAATATAACTACTATAATACTGCCCCTATGTACAAAAATATAACTACTATAATACCGCTCCTATGTACAAGAATATAACTACTATAATAACGCCCCTATGTACAAGAATATAACTACTAAAATACTGATCCTATGTACAAGAATATAACTACTATAATACCGCTCCTATGTACAAGAATATAACTACTATAATACTGCCCCTATGTACAAGAATATAACTACTATAATACTGCCCCTATGTACAAGAATATAACTACTATAATACTGCCCCCTATGTACAAGAATATAACTACTATGATACTGCCCCTATGTACAAGAATATAACACTATGATACTGCCCCTATGTACAAGAATATAACTACTATAATACTGCCCCTATGTACAAGAATATAACTACTATAATACCGCTCCTATGTACAAGAATATAACTACTATAATACCGCTCCTATGTACAAGAATATAACTACTATAATACTGCCCCTATGTACAAGAATATAACTACTATAATACTGCCCCTATGTACAAGAATATAACTACTATAATACTGCTCCTATGTACAAGAATATAACTACTATAATACTGCCCCCTATGTACAAGAATATAACTACTATAATACTGCCCCCTATGTACAAGAATATAACTACTATGATACTGCCCCTATGTACAAGAATATAACTGCTATAATACTGCCCCTATGTACAAGAATATAACTGCTATAATACTGCCCCTATGTACAAGAATATAACTTCTATAATACTGCCCCTATGTACAAGAATATAACTACTATAATACTGCCCCTATGTACAAGAATATAACTACTATAATACTGCCCCTATGTACAAGATTATAACTACTATAATACTGCTCCTATGTACAAGAATATAACTACTATAATACTGCCCCTATGTACAAGAATATAACTACTATAATACCGCTCCTATGTACAAGAATATAACTACTTTAATACAGCCCCTATATACAAGAATATAACTACTATAATACTGCCCCTATGTACAAGAATATAACTACTATAATACTGCCCCCTATGTACAAGAATATAACTACTATAATACTGCCCCTATGTACAAGAATATAACAACTATAATACTGCCCCTATGTACAAGAATATAACTACTATAATACTGCTCCTATGTACAAGAATATAACTACTATAATACTGCCCCCTATTTACAAGAATATAACTACTATAATACTGCCCCCTATGTACAAGAATATAACTACTATAATACTGCCCCCTGCTTTTGGATGAAGATTTTTCAGCCAGACAAAATCTATGTGGTGACATACCCTACAATCCATATTATTATTATTATTATTATTATTATTATTATTATTATTATTTATTATAGCACCATTTATTCCATGGCGCTTTACATCCACATAGAGATTCACGTGAAATACACTTTGGGCATGTTCACACTTCAGATTCTACAACAAAAAAATTTTTAAAATACATTGCTCTTTTTTATTGTAGATTATGAAGTCAATCCACCAGAAAATCCACCTAAAAACAGTGTGAATGTGCCCTTAGGATGGGTTCACACTTTTTGGGGAGTTTTATGAAGTGAATCCTTATTAAATTATTCCTGCAAAAAAAAAACGAAAAAAAAAAACAGTTAAAAAAATTCGTGGAAAAAACTTTCTATTCATTTCTGCGGGAAATCATATTTGCTGCTAAATTGAGTTGTTTTGTTTTTTTTATTATTTTTTTTCTGAAGGCTTTGTTCCCGTGATGAGTATTTGGTGATTTATTTTTTTTTTTTTACATACCGTAATTTCTGCACCTATTGCATAAATTAGTTTCTTTACATTCTTTTTCCATTGAGTTTTATAGTGTTAGTCTCTTTTTTTTTTTTCTAGGCCCACATACAGCTGCTTTTGTTCATTAATTTTTAATATTTGGCTTTGATACATGCGAATTGCATGTTTTGTTTTTTGTTTTGTTTTTTGTTTAGCGCGTTTTTGTTTTTTTTATCTGTGGATTTTCCACCTTTGATACAAGGGGACAATCTGCACATAAAACCCTGCAAGCTCGCGAACAAATATTAACACAAATTTCTACTAATCCCATCCACTTTGCTGGAACTGTACGACGCTGCGTTTTTGGTGCAGCAATAAAAACCTATTATGGGAACAGAAGGGATTTTTAAAAACACCTGGTGGATAAACTAGTTCATGATGGAATCCGCTACAAACTTCGGACCGACCAATCAAAACGCTTCAAAACTCCTCAAAGAGTTTCTACTTAAAAAAAAAAAAAAAAAACTTGTTGAAAGTCTCAAAAAACAGTGTGGGTAAAGCCCAAAGAGAGATTCAGTGTTTCTTTTTCATGCGGATTCTGCTTCAATATCCTCTCCTCAATCCATGTAAAAAAAACAAACAATGTGAACGGTCCTAAATGCCGGAATTACAGTATAAGCTGATGCTTCTCAATACTGGACGGCGTGTGATGTGCCATAGTCTATAACGGGAGCAAAAAAAAATGGATAGGATGCAAATGGGAAAATCGGACGTGGGAAGAGGCTCGGGATGAATGGAGTGTAAAGTCCCTTCTATGGAGAAGGTTTCTACCGCAGTGTCAGTCTTCACAGTTGTTCTTGCTTTATATTCATGAATCGGGAGGCTCAGGATGAACAGACTTAATGATTCCGCCAAGAATTGACTTGGAAAGACGCATGGAACTGCTGCCAGGACTGATCCTACAGTTATGGCTCCCAGAGTCGCTGTCGCCACAGTCCATGGGGCTTTCTGTAATTGCACTTTAAGGAATACTCCATTGAGTTGCAGGGGAAAGTTCCACGCTCTGCGGTAATATTATCATTTTACGGTAATGGAATCCAAGGACGGCATCTTATCCGCCGCTCTGCGTCCGAGCCCTAGGACTTGTCCAACCTTTCTTTTTGTATCCGGCTTCTCCCTCATGTTCTGAATATGTGTTTTATGTCTCTTGGAAAATTTCTCTTTTTTTTTTTTTGACCATCCAGACAGACGACATAAAGGCGGACCCCCGGGATATATGGCAGACACAAGCGAAGATGAGACGTGTGCTGCTGCACCGATATACCCTACACAGGAAAGTCATCATTAATGGCTGCCTCTGATTATTCCGTCTTAATGGCCAATGTTTGCTTTCGGGGGTTTTGCAATTACATCAAGTGCAGTGAATAGATCACCCTCTAATAAAGGTGGAAACCATGAAAATCGAAAGAACCAGTCCTACATCAAAGTGGGAGGAAAGCAGAAAGATGGGGATGTGTTACCACTGGTCACCAGCAGGGGGCATCGCCCCGTTGGGTTTTGCTGAGGAAATTGAAAATGGTAATTTACAAAATGGGAAAGAAAATTACAAAGAAAAATCCGGTCCGGTGAGATCAGAGTCAGCTTCTGTATCTGGGGGGCAGGAAAAGGGCGTCCGTAATTTAACGGGAGAGAAGAGTCATTTGTAGGTCTGCTGCGGGATCAGGAACTTTTAAATGGAAGCAATGAAGGAATCGTGTTACTCATAGGGAGCGCTCAATATCCGAGCTGAAATAATAGGGGAATGATCAGGTACGACAAAGAAGGAACAGAACAGCAGACAGCGCTGGGACCAGCAGTGTGCTAACAGCAAGCAAAGGAGCATACCCCATACCGAAAATTGTCACACCCCAAATCAATTCATAGTGGGGAAAACACTACACAATGCACACTAAACATGTACAACCCCTCACCCCTGTAACCTCTGCAGCAATGGGTGTGGTCTGAGCACAGAAAGGCGGACCCCCCACCACTGTAACCTCTGCAGCAATGGGTATGGTCTGAGCACTGACAGGCGGACCCCCCACCCCTGTAACCTCTGCAGCAATGTGTATGGTCTGAGCACTGACAGGCGGACCCCCACCCCTGTAAACTCTGCAGCAATGGGTATGGTCTGAGCACTGACAGGCAGACCCCCCACCACTGTAACCTCTGCAGCAATGGGTATGGTCTGAGCACTGACAAGCGGACCTCCCACCCCTGTAACCTCTGCAGCAATGGGTATGGTCTGAGCACTGACAGGCGGACCCCCCACCTCTGTATCCTCTGCAGCAATGTGTATGGTCTGAGCAGTGACAGGCGGACCCCCCCACCACTGTAACCTCTGCAGCAATGTGTATGGTCTGAGCAGTGACAGGCGGACCCCCCACCACTGTAAACTCTGCAGCAATGGGTATGGTCTGAGCACTGACAGGCGGACCCCCCACCCCTGTAACCTCTGCAGCAATGTGTATGGTCTGAGCACTGACAGGCGGACCCCCCACCCCTGTAACCTCTGCAGCAATGGGTATGGTCTGAGCACTGACAGGCGGACCCCCCACCCCTGTATCCTCTGCAGCAATGTGTATGGTCTGAGCACTGACAGGCGGACCCCCCACCACTGTAACCTCTGCAGCAATGGGTATGGTCTGAGCACTGACAGGCGGACCCCCCACCCCTGTAACCTCTGCAGCAATGTGTATGGTCTGAGCACTGACAGGTGGACCCCCCACCCCTGTAACCTCTGCAGCAATGGGTATGGTCTGAGCACTGACAGGCGGACCCCCCACCCCTGTATCCTCTGCAGCAATGTGTATGGTCTGAGCACTGACAGGCGGACCCCCACCCCTGTAAACTCTGCAGCAATGGGTGTGGTCTGAGCACTGACAGGCGGACCTCCCACCCCTGTAACCTCTGCAGCAATGGGTATGGTCTGAGCACTGACAGGCGGACCCCCCACCACTGCAACCTCTGCAGCAATGGGTATGGTCTGAGCACTGACAGGCGGACCTCCCACCCCTGTAACCTCTGCAGCAATGGGTATGGTCTGAGCACTGACAGGCGGACCCCCACCCCTGTAAACTCTGCAGCAATGGGTGTGGTCTGAGCACTGACAGGCGGACCTCCCACCCCTGTAACCTCTGCAGCAATGTGTATGGTCTGAGCACTGACAGGCGGACCCCCCACCCCTGTAACCTCTGCAGCAATGGGTATGGTCTGAGCACTGACAGGCGGACCTCCCACCCCTGTAACCTCTGCAGCAATGGGTATGGTCTGAGCACTGACAGGCGGACCCCCCACCACTGCAACCTCTGCAGCAATGGGTATGGTCTGAGCACTGACAGGCGGACCCCCCACCCCTGTAACCTCTGCAGCAATGGGTATAGTCTGAGCACTGACAGGCGGACCCCCTACCCCTGTAACCTCTGCAGCAATGTGTATGGTCTGAGCATTGACAGGCGGACCCCCCACCCCTGTAACCTCTGCAGCAATGGGTATGGTCTGAGCACTGACAGGTGGACCCCCCACCCCTGTAACCTCTGCAGCAATGTGTATGGTCTGAGCACTGACAGGCGGACCCCCCACCACTGTAACCTCTGCAGCAATGGGTATGGTCTGAGCACTGACAGGCGGACCCCCCACCCCTGTATCCTCTGCAGCAATGGGTATTGTCTGAGCACTGACAGGCGGACCCCCCACCCCTGTAACCTCTGCAGCAATGGGTATGGTCTGAGCACTGACAGGTGGACCCCCCACCCCTGTAACCTCTGCAGCAATGTGTATGGTCTGAGCACTGACAGGCGGACCCCCCACCACTGTAACCTCTGCAGCAATGGGTATGGTCTGAGCACTGACAGGCGGACCCCCCACCACTGTATCCTCTGCAGCAATGGGTATTGTCTGAGCACTGACAGGCGGACCCCCCACCCCTGTAACCTCTGCAGCAATGGGTATGGTCTGAGCACTGACAGGCGGACCCCCCACCCCTGTAACCTCTGCAGCAATGTGTATGGTCTGAGCACTGACAGGCGGACCCCCCCACCACTGTAACCTCTGCAGCAATGGGTATGGTCTGAGCACTGACAGGCGGACCCCCCACCCCTGTATCCTCTGCAGCAATGGGTATGGTCTGAGCACTGACAGGCGGACCCCCACCCCTGTAACCTCTGCAGCAATGGGTATAGTCTGAGCACTGACAGGTGGACCCCCCACCCCTGTAACCTCTGCAGCAATGTGTATGGTCTGAGCACTGACAGGCGGACCCCCCCACCCCTGTATCCTCTGCAGCAATGGGTATGGTCTGAGCACTGACAGGCAGAACCCCCACCCCTGTAACCTCTGCAGCAATGGGTATGGTCTGAGCACAGAAAGGCGGACCCCCCACCCCTGTATCCTCTGCAGCAATGGGTATGGTCTGAGCACTGACAGGCGGACCCCCCACCCCTGTATCCTCTGCAGCAATGGGTATGGTCTGAGCACTGACAGGTGGACCCCCCACCTCTGTATCCTCTGCAGCAATGTGTATGGTCTGAGCACTGACAGGCGGACCCCCACCCCTGTAACCTCTGCAGCAAAGTGTATGGTCTGAGCACTGACAGGCAGACCCCCCACTCCTGTAACCTCTGCAGCAATGTGTATGGTCTGAGCACTGACAGACGGACCCCCCACCACTGTAACCTCTGCAGCAATGGGTATGGTCTGAGCACTGACAGGCGGACCCCCCACCCCTGTAACCTCTGCAGCAATGGGTATGGTCTGAGCACTGACAGGCGGACCCCCCACCCCTGTATCCTCTGCAGCAATGTGTATGGTCTGAGCAATGACAGGCAGACCCCTCACCCCTGTATCCTCTGCAGCAATGTGTATGGTCTGAGCACGGACAGGTGGACCCCCCACCCCTGTAACCTCTGCAGCAATGTGTATGGTCTGAGCACTGACAGGCAGACCCCCCACCCCTGTATCCTCTGCTCCTCTGCAGCAATGTGTATGGTCTGAGCAATGACAGGCGGACCCCCCACCCCTGTAACCTCTGCAGCAATGGGTATGGTCTGAGCACTGACAGGCGGGCCCCCCACCCCTGTATCCTCTGCAGCAATGTGTATGGTCTGAGCACTGACAGGCGGACCCCCACCCCTGTAACCTCTGCAGCAATGGGTATGGTCTGAGCACAGAAAGGCAGACCCCCCACCACTGTAACCTCTGCAGCAATGGGTATGGTCTGAGCACAGACAGGCGGACCCCCCACCCCTGTATCCTCTGCAGCAATGTTTATGGTCTGAGCACGGACAAGCGGACCCCCCACCAATGTAACCTCTGCAGCAATGTGGACCCCACCCACCCCTATAACCTCTGCAGCAATGCTGGCAGCACTCATACGTCTATTGTGACCAGATGACCTCTGCATATGATGCTGAGCACGTACACTCATCTTTTGCGGTCGTCCATGGTGAGGCCGGTCTTGAGTGGACCCTGTCTTGTTACACCACTGTATGGTCTTGGCCCCCGTGCTGCAGATCAGTGTCAGGGTGTTGGCAATCTTTTTCTTATAGCCTCGGCCATCTTTATCTAGAGAACAGTTCTCTTTTTCAGATCCTCTGGGCGTTCTTCCCCATAGGGCGCCGTGCTGACTCCAGTGACCAGTATAAGAGTGTGCGAGCGATCACACCAAGTGTAACACCCCTGCTCCCCATTCACACCTGTGACCTTGTAACACTAACCAGTCACATAACAACGCAGAGCGAACATGGCTAATTGTGTATGATTTGGCTGTTTTCACTTAGGGGTGTACTTGTTGCCAGCGTTTTACACATTAATGACTGTGTGCTAATATACAATACCCAAATAAGACAATAATGTGCACAACTCTAAAGATAGACTGATTGACTCAAAAGAAAAAGAGCTTGGGTACCAAGATAAAGAATTAATATGATTAAAAATGGAACATATCAAAGAAAAAAAAGTGCTAATGCCAAATCGGTGGCTGCAAATCCAATAACAGTCTAGGGAGACCTTCATCTTTAGCTCATAAAGTCCTAATCAGCAGAAGTATATACTGAATGCTATAACAGGTGCTTCAAGAATTTAAACTGCTGCTAAAAAGCATCCAAATAAATAATGCATACAATAAAATTCTATGAAAGTGCTTTTTTTCCACAAATATAAAGCTCTACAACTTCATATGCGCATGAAATACAGGCATAATTATGCCTATATTGAAAGCTAGAAAGTGCTTTACAATTATAAACTGCTGCTGAAAAGCAAACAAATAAATACAATATAATCATATAAGGTGCTTATTTTCAAATACAAAAGTACTGTAACTTCACGTGCAGATGAAATTAGACATGATTAAGTGTAAGGAACTTACATATATGAGCAGAGTTTAATGCAGGTAATCCTGCCACCCCAACGCACGTTTCGCGATAATCACTTCCTCAGGAGGTGTGTTTGGGAGGGAGGTCAGCAAATATATATACAGTTGTGGCCAAAAGTATCGACACCCCTGCAATTTTGTCAGATAATACTCAGCTTCTTCCTGAAAATGATTGCAAACACAAATTCTTTGTTATTATTATCTTCATTTAATTTGTCTTAAATGAAAAAACACAAAAAGAATTGTCCTAAAGCTAAATTGGATATAATTACACACCAAACATAAAAAAGAGGGTGGACGAAAGTATTGGCACTGTTGGAAAAATCATGTGATGCTTCTCTAATTTGTGTAATTAACAGCACCTGTAACTTACCTGTGGCACCTAACAGGTGTTGGCAATAACTAAATCACACTTGCAGCCAGTTGACATGGATTAAAGTTGACTCAACCTCTGTCCTGTGTCCTTGTGTGTACCACATTGAGCATAGAGAAAAGAAAGAAGACCAAAGAACTGTCTGAGGACTTGAGAAACCAAATTGTGAGGAAGCATGAGCAATCTCAAGGCTACAAGTCCATCTCCAAAGACCTGAATGTTCCTGTGTCTACCGTGCGCAGTGTCATCAAGAAGTTTAAAGCCCATGGCACTGTGGCTAACCTCCCTAGATGTGGACGGAAAAGAAAAATTGACAAGAAGAGATTTCAACGCAAGATTGTGCGGATGTTGGATAAAGAACCTCGACTAACATCCAAACTTGTTCAAGCTGCCCTGCAGTCCGAGGGTACAACAGTGTCAACCTGTACTATCCGTCGGCGTCTGAATGAAAAGGGACTGTATGGTAGGAGACCCAGGAAGACCCCACTTCTTACCCCGAGACATAAAAAAGCCAGGCTGGAGTTTGCCAAAACTTACCTGAAAAAGCCTAAAACATTTTGGAAGAGTGTTCTCTGGTTAGGCCTCTTTCACACTTCAGTTTTTTGCATCAGTTCAAATCTGCCAAAAAGTCAGACAAGCGGATCCGTTCTCAAGTGATGTGAACGGATGGCACAGGATCCGTTTTCAGACGGATCCTGAAAATGAGGAAATTTAAAGGAAACGCTGGCGAGAGAGAGAGAGAGAGAGAGAGAGAGAGAGAGAGAGAGAGAGAGAGAATTTTTTTTGTCCGGCACCCAGAAAGAATTTTGGGTTAAATGAGTGTCTGGAGGATCCGCCAGAGAAAAAAACGTTACAAGCTCCGTTTTGAAATCTTTTGAGGATGGTGACGGACAGCAACTTTTGGCGGATCCTCAAAAAAAACGGATGCAACGGACAGCAATCCGTCACAATCCGCCATTAATGCAAGTCAATGGGGGAAAAAAACGGATCCTCAAAAAAAAATTGAGGATCCGTTTTTTTCAAAACCTGGCGGATTGTGACTGATTGTAAAAAACTGAAGTGTGAAAGAGGCCTTAGATGAGAAAAAAGTAGAGCTTTTTGGGCAAAGGCATCAACATAGAGTTTACAGGAGAAAAAAAGAGGCATTCAAAGAAAAAAACACGGTCCCTACAGTCAAACATGGCGGAGGTTCCCTGATGTTTTGGGGTTGCTTTGCTGCCTCTGGCACTGGACTGCTTGACCGTGTCCATGGCATTATGAAGTCTGAAGACTACCAACAAATTTTGCAGCAGCATAATGTAGGGCCCAGTGTGAGAAAGCTGGGTCTCCCTCAGAGGTCATGGGTCTTCCAGCAGGACCCAAAACACACTTCAAAAAGCACTAGAAAATGGTTTGAGAGAAAGCACTGGAGACTTCTAAGGTGGCCAGCAATGAGTCCAGACCTGAATCCCATAGAACACCTGTGGAGAGATCTAAAAATGGTAGTTTGGAGAAGGCACCCTTCAAATATCAGGGACCTGGAGCAGTTTGCCAAAGAAGAATGGTCTAAAATTCCAGCAGAGCATTGTAAGAAACCCATTGATGGTTACCGGAAGCGGTTGGTCGCAGTTATTTTGGCTAAAGGTTGTGCAACCAAATATTAGGCTGAGGGTGCCAATACTTTTTTCTGGCCCATTTTTGGAGTTTTGTGTGAAATGATCAATGTTTTGCTTTTTGCTTCATTCTCTTTTGTGTTTTTTCATTTAAGACAAATTAAATGAAGATAATAATACCAAAGAATTTGTGTTTGCAGTCATTTTTAGGAATAAACTGAGTATTACCTGACAGAATTGCAAGGGTGTCAAATTTTTTTATCCATAACTGTAAGGCAGAGTGGCCAATGGCATAATAGAAACACATATGTATGAGATTACTCTAACCGCGGAGAAGAATGAAGAAACCGGAAGACATCTGTAAGCGGTGCATGCGCGGTGGGTCTCTGATGTGAAGAAACATGGCTGCTTCCGCTTGCGGTCCGGTGGAATGCAAGCACAGGCACGTGTTGCTGTGCGACTGCGCGTGCGCAGACATCCAAGTGGATAACTTACGGAGGCACCCACGGCAGAGTCATCGTGGAGGCATACAAGGTGTTAGGAGTCAGGTTCCTGCGTCTGCTCTGCAGGAATCCAGACCCTTACATTCTGCGGTCTCTTGCTCTTTATCTACCACAGAGGAGATTGCCTTGCAGCTAATCTCTCCAGGGGCTAAGTCCCTTTGTCCTCCTACTGAGCATGCGGTTTCCCATTGGAGATCGGGAGTCATGTGCTCAGGTCCTGCTCTAGATCTCATTGGTCCATCTCGGAGATCTGGAAACTTCCGGAAGGTCCCGGCTGCTGTAAAAAGCGCGCATGACCGTTCCGCCATGCGCTAGTATAGACTATACTGCTATGTGTGAATGGTGACGGATGTATGATTCTGGTGACTGACTTATTATAAACCCCTTCCCTTTGATATTACACATGTGGTTAGGGAATTAGTTCAGCAGTCAGCGCCAGTCTGTGGCAAGCCTTAGGCCTCTGTGCACACCGCACCTCTGCGCTAGCGTCCGACATAGCGCCTGCTTTGCAGCTGTGTCGTCCAGCGGCAGTGTCCTGCGCCACGCTGCAGTTGCAGCCCTTCTTGGCGTTCGCAGTAGCGACGCCGCACACACGGTAGGTCTAGACGGACGCAGCTCCTGTGTCTTAGTTCCTGCTCCTGTCACCTTATACCGTGTGTGCATTTACCTGAGGCCTGTGACTCTAACAGGCTCAGCCTTTTGTATGTTTTTGTTGCGGCGCCTCTGTGTGTGAACAGAGCCCACTCTGCGCACTTCGGGTGAAGTAGAACCCGTGCGCATTATATCGCCATATTGCTCGTCTGCCATTACCTAGCAGCGGTGTAACACCTACTGCACGGTGGAGCGGCGAACGCACTTTATTAATATTTTTATTTAGTGCGTTCGGCCATTCCTAACACAAGGACTTCAATGGAGAAATAGGAAAATCATTTGAATACAATAATAGATGGGAAAACAGACTTGGAACAACATGTGCAAAATAAATTCTTGAAGCACGTTTTTAGCTTTCAATATATATGTATGCTGATTAGGACTTTATGTATGAGCTAAAGATGAACTATACATTATTGGATTTGTGGCCTCTGATTTGGCATTAGCACCTTTTTTTTTCTTTGATATGTTCTACTTTTAATCATGATCAATAAAGATTTATATCAGTTCTTTATCTTGGTACCTAAGCTCTTTTTCTCTTGAGTTAATCATTAATGACTGTGAGTTGGGTTATTTGGAGGACATTATTTTTACACTGATATACAAGCTGTACACAGAGTACTGTACATTGCATCACAGGTTCAGGTCTACAGTATTGTCCCATGAAAAGGTACAATAAAGTTTACAAAAATGTCAGGGGTGTACTCACTTTTGTGATATACTGTGTGTTTACTGTGTATGTATGTATGTATGTATGTATGTATGTGTATGTATATATACAGTGCCTTGCGAAAGTATTCTGCCCCCTGGAACTTTTCAACATAGTAACATAGTAACAAAGTTTTGAAGGCTGAAGGAAGACCTTATGTCCATCTAGTTCAGCCTATTTTTAGTGCAGCTGTTCTGCATTGTTGATACTGGGGAAGGCAAAAAACCCACAGAGTAGAAGCCACTTTTCTCCATAGGGAAAAAAGTTCCTTCCCCTAAGCTGGGTCAACCATCTACCTATAATATTCTGTTATTCGTAACCTTCTATACTGTTACTCACAAGAAAAGCATCCATTCCTTTCTTAAATTCATGGCCATCACCACTTCCTCAGGAAGAGAATTCTAGAGCCTCACTGCTCTTGCCGTGAAGAACCCTCTTCTATGCTGGTGCAGAAATTGTCTTTCCTCCAAACGAAGAGAATGCCCCCTTGTTCTTGTCACAGTCCTTGGTACAAACAGTTCATTGGAGAGATCTCTGTATTGCCCTCTGATAAACTTGTACATATATATTAAGGACGAAGGAGCCTCGCTCCGAAACGCGCATCGGGGAGACGTGCCGTGTCCCTGCCTGACCGCACGAGTGTCCACACAGGTAATTACCGGGTATCCATCCCCGCTCCTTTGCTTTCTCTCCTGCCTGTTTGCACGAGTGTCTATACAGTTGATATCGGGTATTTACTCCCGCTCCTGTGCTCTTTCTTTCTCCCCTTTCCCCCTTGGTTACATTTTGTAATGGCGTTACTGTATTATTACCGGTGGGGCTTTGGTATCTATTACATATAGCTATTAGCTCTTATTGATTGGTGATATTGTATGGTTACATGGATACTATGGGAGTTATGTCGGAGATTAGTGAGAATTCTATTAATCCTTATCTTGGTTATCTCGCTCAAATCTAGATATAATATACCGATGGAGTGATTTGAAAGGGGTTAGTTTAATATCAAGGGGCACATTTTCTGGGACAGGAGTATAACCTAATTTAACCTTTTAGTGCCTGGATTACGGTGATTTAAGGATGGAATACATACTAATGGAGAGTTACCTCTATATTGATGTGGCATATTTAACTTCATTGAATTGCTGTCTTTTTACAGCGTACTACATATAGATACTGTGTAGTGCGTATTTTTGTCAGACCTTTGGCGTGTCTTTCAGCACTGTTGCACTTTATTGTCTTCTGCACCTGTTCCCCCATTTTTTACTGTTTTGTCCTGGTTTTCTAATAAAGTGATATTTTGCTATACTATTCTGGATCTAAATGTGGTATTTCGTGTGGCTATCCACACTTCTGTTTAACGTCAGGAGTGTAGAGACACTGACTCAGGGGAGTGCAGGAGGTCTCCACTTCCCCGTTCCCTATCGCAGGGCCACCATTGCTATTGTTACCCAGGTTTTCCCCTTATTGTTTAAATTCACCTTACTGCAGGCGGGGTTTCCAGATGTACGTGTATTTCCGAAATTCGCCTGTTGGAGGCGGCATATCCAGCTGCACATTTTATTATTTAAATTTGCCCAGCTGGAGGCGGTGTATCCAGGGTCACGCGTGTCATCTAAATCCGCCCTGCTGGAGGCGCGGTGTCCAGCCACGCGTGACCATGACAGCCTGCTTTTCTTCAGCAGGAACAGGGAAGATGATTAAAATTGATGGGAAGATGGATGGAGCCAAATACAGGACCATTCTTGAAGAAAACCTGTTGGAGTCTGCAAAAGACCTGAGACTGGGACGGAGATTTGTCTTCCAACAAGACAATGATCCCAGACATAAAGCAAAATCTACAATGGAATGGTTCACAAATAAGCGTATCCAGGTGTTAGAATGGCCAAGTCACAGTCCAGACCTGAATCCAATCGAGAATCTGTGGAAAGAGCTGAAAACTGCTGTTCACAAACGATCTCCATCCAACCTCACTGAGCTCGAGCTGTTTGCCAAGGAAGAATGGGCAAGAATTTCAGTCTCTCAATGTACAAAACTGATAGAGACATAGCCCAAGCGACTTGCAGCTGTAATCGCAGCAAAAGGTGGCGCAACAAAGTATTAAATTAAAGGGGCCGAATAATATTGCACGCCCCACTTTTCAGTTTTTGAATTTCTACAAAAATTTTAAATAACCAATACATTTCATTCAACTTCACAAGTGTGTCCCACTTGCTGATTCTTCACCAAAAATTCACATTTGGTATCTTTATGTTTGAAGCATGATATGTGGGAAAAGGTTGAAAAGTTCCAGGGAGCCGAATACTCTGCAAGGCACTGTATATATTACAATGTATCATCCTGGAGTCCGGACTGTGAGCGTCGCTGATGATTGTCTACATTACAGCAACTCTTAGGGTGGCCATATACAATCGAGGCTTCTGATTTCAGATGGATTGGTTGACCATCCAATGTGAATGACTGTATCCTGATTTCCCCCAACAGCAGATGTCTAAACAAATAAAGATCAGACCTGTTGAATTTTAACATGCCCAATCCTCTAGTTCTCAAGAGAGATAATCAGCTTCCACAGAATTCTGCTTATTGCTCTGTCACTAATGAAAACACATGCACTGCATAAAGTAGGGCGATGGAGGAGTCTGGGTTTGGTTTGGTGATTCCAGGAGGACGTTACCCCCTGACTGCATTGTGCCCCCTGTACAGATGATGGAGGAGGATAATGCTGGAGGCTCGTTATCAGGGGGCAACCTTGGACTCTCAGCTCCAGTGATGGGAAATCTTAATCTTCAGCACAAGACATTGTGGACAATTTTAGCTTCAGCTTTGTGGTAATAGTTTGGGTGATGACCCTCGTCTGGTCCCCATGACTGTGCCCAGGGCACAAGCTCCAAAGACAGACGGGGGGAGGACATGACCGGCAGCACAGAGCCCGGACCTCCTCCCCATCCACCACCTTTTGGGACGAATTAGAAACGAGATTGAGATTGAGCCCGGCCTCTCCCCAACTTAGGAGTCTGACCCAACAAATGCTCCTATGGATGAAGGCACAAAAATTCCCAAACACAAAATCTTGTAGAAATCCTTCCCAGAAGAGCGGGAGCCGTTCTATCTTCCATATTTAATTTCTATGGAGGTAAAATAGGAGGTCAGAAAAGACCCTGTAGATACTTATATCCATGGAATCTATTTCCTTACAGCCCTCAGAATAAGAAAACCAGTTTATTGGGGTCATTTTTTTTGGATTATGTACAATGTGGCAGGAAATAGTCATTTTCTTCGATACTCGCTTGTACCGTCAGCTTTTCTAATTTGTGAGGCTCTCCGCAGTGTCACCCGGCATGGGAACATTTCCTGCAGATGTTTGGGGACTGCTTATCACTGCAATTCAGGGTAATCGCATGGCGGGAACAACTTAGATCATCGCCACATGAATAAGACTGAGGGAAAACCTCATCCTGGGGAGAAGGGAGGAGAAATTGCTTGGATGAAGACCACGCTCTTGGTTGTGTTCCAGGTGATGCTTTTTTTTATGTGCAGCATGTTAAAGGAACAATTTCTTATTATGGTCCGGTCCCTAAACATCAGGGACTGCAGTTCTTGTGGGGTTATCATATATGGAGAAGTGGTCAAACAGAAAATCAGGGAGTTGACAACAGGGTCCTGAAGCCCCCGAAAAACGGGCAGATTATTGTCACTCATAGGTCGATTCATTAGTGCATTTGTGCCTTTTCTTGTCTAGTTTTTGGTGTTTTTCGCCTGCTTTTCTCTTGACCCTTCTTCTACTTCTTATTTTAGTTTGCACCATTTTTAAAGTGACAATCATTGTCTGTCAATGTGGTTGGAGTTTAGAATTTCCAGATGGTTTTGTCTGATCCATCAATTTGGACTTATTGAAAAAAGTTGCATTTTTTTTTTTTGCCCAACTGTACGATACTGGTATACTGGAGTGACTTATGTACAGTACTTTTTTTTTTTTTGCAACATTTTACAGTAAACCGTGACTTTTTGCACAAAAACGTTTTAGAAGAGGTTAAAGACTATCATAAAAAGTATTCTATATTTTGTACAGAATTCATGAACCCGCACGCACCATTTTGAAGAATTTGGCGCGAAAAAAAAGTCAATGAATTCCGCAAGACAAAAAAAAGTGTCCTAAAAAAAACCCGTGAATGATGAATTGGACCTATAGTTTTTTGTTTTTTTTTATATGTGTAATTATTCATAAGTAGCAAAACATAAAAAAAAAAAAAAAAAGTTAAAATTGGTAACACTAAAATCGTACTGACCTGCAGGGTAAAGGTAAGTTAGTTAATAAGTTTTTCGATCGGGTGAGAAGGGTCGCACCTCGGTCATCTTTAGTGTATTCTTATAATGTAATCGCCAATTTAAGACATCCGTCAGCCCAAACAATACAGAATATGGTCACTTTACTCATTTTTACATCTCACTTTTGCTTTTCTTTTTTACATTTAAAAATCTGCTGGAAGCAAAGACCCCTGAGAAAGGACTGACGGGAGGACATATCTGCGGCACCGAACATCAGACAATGGAGCCTACAAATAGAGAGAGGTTCCCCAAACACCTGGACATTTATCCAGATTGCTGAGACTTCAATTACCAAATTGTTCAGTGGTGACACAAAGAAGCCGAGATCTGAAGCCTCCCCCGAGGAGCGGCTGCACTGTTTGGCCCTAGGGCCGAACCTTGTGCTCATCCCGCTATACAAAAATCAATGCCTCTTTATTCCCTTTCTGATAAAAACGTAAAAAGCCCGAGGTGCGACTGAAGACTTTTGTGTGTCACCGGCTGCGCTTAACCCGTGTGTTGCATCAAACTGAGCAAAACTCAAACTGCAACTTCACTTCCCACCAGAAGATGGCAGAATAAACTTAGGATAAATCTATAAATCTTTTTATTCTTCTCTGATACAATATTTTAACTTTTTTGCCCTTTGCCTGAGCCTGGAGTAACAGAGCGTACAAGGATGAGGGTGAGAGGTGATTGATTCTGCCACATTGCACGGATTTTGCAGGCAAACTTGTCTTGTAGCAAAGTTATTCTCTGCTAATTAGATGTTCCTCATTATTCTCTGCAGTCCCCAAAGCGTAAAAACAAACCAAACCACCAGAAAAGCACTCTCCTCACCACCACTCCTGCAACCCGGTTGTGCACATTCTCAACAGCTTGTACAACTAGACTTTGGGATGTCGCTGCACGCCATGATGTCAGTCGTCACGGCTGGAAGCCAAAGCCTGGAGCGAAGAGGCTGAAGAGCATGTGCACAACGAAGGAAGGAGAAAAGAAGGGTCTGGGAGGAGCGGCGGGGGCAACGGGTCCAATGAGCGGTAAGGTGAGTTTTATTATTTTTTTATTACTTTTATTTTTTATCTGCCTGGCCCTCTACAGTTCAGCAAAATAGCAGCCATAGCTAAGAGTTATTTTGCTGAATTCATGCAGAGCGAATTGCAGAAAAATGGTTATTCTGGACAATACGAATATGTGTAAGAATCAAAGAGAATTCAATTCCGATCGATCAAACAAATTCATGCAAGTCTATGGTTCTATGAAAAAATCAAACACCACTCAGATGCTAGATAGAAGGTAGAAAAACTTTTTTTTTTCTCATTTGAGAAACAATTAAGAAACTCTGAACAAAATCACTGATGAAACTCGGACTGTTTCTCTTGTAACTGAAAAAATAAACACATCTGAATGAGCCCTTAGACTGCTGTGCTCATTAGTAGAGATGGGTGACCTCAAATGGTAAAATTCAGTGTCTGTACCGAGCACATAGTGTTCGGGGACGGACCCCAAACATGGATTTCTCCAGGAAGTCGGTGTTACGGTTCGGGTTTAAGGCTATGGGCACTTTCAGCCCCATCGCATGTGGGTCGCCCTCCCAGGGCTGTGGGGTACTTGGTACCGGGCCGGTCTCTCAGATGGGAATGTCACAGCAGCGGTGACCCGGTCCGTGGTCCTGGGCGCCCATGTAAAAGGGGTAGAGTTAGGAAGAAAGTTTGTAAAGGATTCGTGACGCCACCTGTGGTGTTCGGCAAGGGAGGTGTTAAGCCGACGCTGCAAACAGATCCTCTGGGACAGATGGTGTAGTGCAGCAATGATGTTGTAGCCCTCCACAGGCAGGGCTTCAGTCCCAGGGCAGTGTAGATAAAGGGTTAGGAAGAAGGTGCAATGTTTGGCACAGAGATGTAGCAGTGCTGAGGATGTTGCAGGAAGGAGGCAAGGACACAACAGGGTGCAGTTTCTTTACCTTTACTTGGCAAAGAGCAGTCCAGGGTCCTTGTTACAGATGGCACAGGAGCAGGCTAGCCTGGAAGCAACTCGGGGATCTCTCTATCAGATGGGTTGTGTAGTCTCCTTCCTAGCGCTGGCTTGAGGTACATGCAGTACAGTGTTACACTGACGTTCCTCCTTCTTATCTGTTCTTAGAACTACCTCGTATGGCAGACAGCTGTAGCCCTCTATCTCTCTTGGCTCACCCGTTGCTGTTGTGCCTCCGAGTCTTAGTTGGTTATAGAGCATTTACAGCTTCCTATTCTTCTGGTTTCTGTTGCAGGACCTTCAGGATCCATACAACCGTGGAGACCAGGCTCCAGATCATGTGCTATCACAAGAAGGGAGCTCTCTGTCTTCAGCTCAACCTTCAGCTTCTCTCCACACATCTACACTCATTGCCCTCCTCACCCTATTTCCCTTCCTGGCCCTCAGAGCGCGCTCCTCCCCCAATCCTGGTTCAGAGCTCCCTCTGCTGGCCTGGAGTGGGAACGTGTTGCATGTAAATGGTTAACTGTCAGAGAGACCCTTCAATGCTTCCAAGCATGACATCACCCTCCCTGGAGGAAGGCAATGCCATTGTGGCAGCCATACTCCTGGGGGCGCCACACATGCAAGCCAAGTAATGGCATGGATGTGATTGGCCGGTGCACCACGTGACTCAGCATGACAGTGTAAAATAAATAATTAATTCAATGACATGCGGTCCCCTCTATTTGTAATAACTAGCCAAGGGAAAGCAGACCGCTGCGGGCTGGTTGTTTTATGCAGAGAAGGGGACAATATCCATGGACCTTGGGGAGGACCCTAAAAAAAATTACGTGGGTCCCACCTATTTTTAATAACCAGGTAAGGCAAACAAGACAGCTGGGGGCTTATATTAATAGGCTGGGAAGAGCTATGTATATTGACCCTTTCCCAGTCTAATAAGACCAGCCCTCAGCTGCCCTAGAAATGGTGCATTAATGAGATGTGCCAATTATGACAATTAGTCACTGTCCTTCCCGATTTTGCCCTGGTGCATTGGCAATTGGGGTAATGGGATTGTGGGGTTGATGTCCACTGTGTAATGTTCGCTGACATCAAGCCCACATGTTAGTAAAGGAGAAGTGTCTATCAAACACCCCATTACTAACCCAGTTAGTAAAAAGAGAAAAAAAACACACAGGAAAAAAATCTTTATTTGATAAAAACCTCCCGAACATTGTCCCTCTTTTACCGATTTATTTAAAAAAAACACCAGTCTGCAGTAGTCTACGTCGAGGTGATGATCTCCGTCTCCATCTTCCAATGTGTGGAGCATGGTTCAAAGAATCTGGCTCCATAGACTGAAGCGGTTAGTAATGGCAGTGTCTGATAGATGCCTCTCCATTACTAACCCATGGTATTGATGTCAGCAGGCATTGCATAGCTGACATCAACCTCACAATCCCATTACTCTAACTGCCACCCTACCAGGGCAACTGGAAAGAGCCAAGGCTAAGCACCAGAATTTTCGCATCTAAAAGATGCAGCACCATTTCTGGGGCTGCTAAGGGCTTGTCTCATTAGGCTAGTAAGGGACCAATATCAATGGCCCTTTCCAGCCTATTAATATCAGTCTGCAGCTGCCTGTTTTTCCTTAGCTGGTTATCAAAAATATGGGGGAGCCCATGTCATTTTTTTTAGGCTCCCGTCCACCCCCCATTTTTAATAATGTGCTAAGGCAAAGGAGACAGCTGCAGGCTGATATCAATAGGCTGGGAAGGTCCATGGATATGGACCTTCCCTACATCAAAGATCAAAATGACCCATATAAGTATATTGTCCTGTGAAAAATCACCGACTGCAAATGGATGGCATCATTGTGCTTCCATAAATAAGGCTATTTTCACACTTGCATTTTTTTTGCACTGCGCTGCGTGCACAGAGCAAACGCGCATAAAAAACGCATTATGCGTTTTTTATGCGTTTTCTTGTTGTTTGCGCATGGTTTTTGCCAAAAAAATACATGCTTTTTGTGCGCATGACCATGGCCATGCGCACGTCAGCGCACCCATAGACTATAATGTGTTTTTGGGTGAATTTCGTGCTCATGCGTTTTTTTGAGACAGGTCGGGCGCACAAAAAAAGCAACAGGATGCATTTTGTGCACCCGGGCACACACTACAAAAAACGCATGCACATACAAACGCAAACGCTTGACTATGCGCACCCATGTTAAGTATAGGGAAAAAAACGCATGTGCATTTATGCGCAACAACGCAGTGCAAAAAAACGCAAGTGTGAAACCAGCCTAAGATTGTAAAGGACAGAAGCTTTGCAATTTATTTATTCATTGGTGAAAATCACTTGGAGCAAAAACTGATGGAACCTGAATCCAAAATACTGATGTATGTATGAGAAAAAATACGGATGTCTGAATGAGTCCTTAGAAAAAAGGTTTTACTTTTCTAATTTTTAAGAAGTTCTCCAAACTTTCAGCCTCTGTTATAAATCAGCAAGATGCGCAAAGAAAGTCATTTGCCGTTACCTGTTCAGCAGATCTCTTCTAAATTAAATCGTTAGAATGAGTCATCATTAATAAACTGTGAAATTAATGAGGCCATAGAAATGCAACTTTTACCTCCACCTATTAATAATGTTTGAATTGTTACATTAATGCAGTATCTAATGGAGCATAAAATTTGTATCCTCTCTGGAGTCAGACAGATACGATATTAATTGGTATCCCAGACTAAGGTCAGAAAAGAATTTTAAGATTTCTCCAATTTTAATATGTCGGGAAAGAAAAGACCTGAACTTTATGTTCTTTTATTTAAAGGGGAAAAAAGATGGGAGTAACAATCGAACACCGAATAATTCCACAATAAGAGAGAAAATTACACGAGGCTCAGAGCTGTTGTCACTTTCCCAACCCCCGCTCCTTCCTCCTGTATGAAGTTACTCAGCAGGGGGCAGCAATGAGTACAGGGGACGGAAAATAGGAAATAACCCTTCAAATGCTTTCACTCATATTTTATGTCAAATATATTTCTTAAGATTCTTTAGCTATGGACTGTATCAATGTGGTGGCAGCAACAGCGGCATGGAAGACATTATACCGCAGTACTGAGCAGTGTAGCTGTGAATCCAGGACTGAGCACAGATAGTTACTAGAAGTCTACAGTAGGGTTTTGTCTTTCACGCTTTCTTTCTCACTCTCCCTCTCTTTCTGTCTCATTTTCTCTCTATTTCTCTCAAATTCAAATAGGCTTTACCAGCAGGGCAAAAATACAATTAGTGTGGCCAAAGCAAGAAAAAATAAGTGTGACTGGGTAGGGGATCGAGGTTATGGGGATGGGATGTTGGGGGTGCACAAATTGGGCAGTAATAGCTCCTCTCAGCTTATGACATGTGGTGACATATTGGGCGTCAATTTTCCGACTTTCTCTCTGACGCTTGGTGCCCAATCAGCGCTGGTGTCACTGTCTCCGCCTTTGTACAAACTGAACATGAAGAGGAAGCCAGGGATCAGCTGAAGCCTCTGACTTCCATTTCATGTTCAGTTTTTCCAAAGGAGGAGACAGTGACGTCAGCACTGATTGGGTGTCGGGCATCACGTGTCATTCCACCACATCACAGCCCTGGGACTGGGAGTGCCAACACCACTGAAACAGGGCCATCATGGTCGGGGAGTATAGGCTTTATTATTTTATCAGGGCATAACATTTAGTTTGAAAGGGGGTTGTCCTAGTAGTGGACAACCCATTTAAATGGACTTTGCTTCCTTTGGTGCTGAAGAGGTTAAAGACTCTTAGTATGCTTGCTAGAGACATGCAGCTCTGTGCCACAGCAGCTCCTGACCTGCTCATATTCTCTCTATAAAACCTGGCCAGACCTTCTCATCCTCACCTGTGAAAGTTTTGCTTCCTTGCTTGCCAGAGTTGGTGTGCTGTAGTTGGAGTTCGTAGTTGCTGCTGGAGATTGTTGTTTGCTGTTTTTGGGTGTATGCCTTCTCCATTATCTTCTTATTCCCATTTGTTTTGTATCTTCCACTTTAATCCTCTCTACTCTTGGTGAGTGTTTTTGTATGCAAGTTCCTTTTTGTTATCCCTGTTTGTTTTACACGGTTATACGCTAACATATCTGTCCAGGGCTACTGGGGGGCAAGGGAGGGGACAGCTTAGGACATTAACGGGAGCATAGTAAGGTCGGAGACTCAGGCATCTCTACCTTTAAGAGTACCCCTGGGACAGGGATAGTTAGGATCCCAGTTCCAGGGACAGTTTGAGGCCCCCCTTCCTTATGGAAGACCTCCACAGGATAAGACCTGTACGGTAGGAAAAATGCTAATAAATTATCTTATCTCCCTTGTTCTTAAAACTAAATTTTAAAGATCGAGAATTCCACATGGATACATAAAATTTGTTTTGAAATTTGTATTACTGACACGAAAATTTTAAAAAAATGAAACTTTTAACACCTATTGCGGCACAATCTTATTTTCACCACTAGATGGTGATGTTTCATTGCACAGAAAATATCCAAATTTTCCTTTGAATTGAGACTCTAATAAAGATAAATTACACCATATACGTATTATCAGAAGAGGCAAAGATGCAACTTTTTTATTGCATATATCTGTCACGAGGGTGTCACATCCCCCTGGGAGACCTGCAGTTAGAAGGTCACAAGTGGTAATGAATTGTAGGTCCTCTTAAGAGACTATGTGATTCGTGTCCTGTTTAAAATGGATTTCCTTTCCATCAGTGCTGAAAGGGTTAATGATTTTTTTCCATGCTGGCAGGGAACATACACAGTTGTTGCTCTCAGCTGCTGATATAATTTCCTCTTCGTACTTGTACTAGCTCTGGATGTTTCTTCCTTGCCGGTAAAAGAATCTTCTTCCTGGAGTTGTTGAGCTGCATAGTGGTGGAGTTGGGAGTAGTTGCTGGAGGGTTCTGTGTGCAGTAGTTTTGTGAGTGTTTGTCTCCTCATCCTTAATCCTATGTAGTTTTTGAATCCTCCTTTCCCTATCTTAGTCCCTGTTTTTGGTGAGTGTTTTGTATGATAGTGGTTTTCAGTTACCCCATGCATGTCTTTGTGTCTTGTTTTCTTTACATTTCTGTTTCATGGGATGGGGTGGGGGCACAGATTAGGGTTTAACAGGAGCATAGTAAGGTTGGAGACCAAGGCCCCTCTCTACCATCAACATAACCTCTGGGACAGGGAGGGTCCCAGTTCCAGAGACATTTTTAGGCCATTGTGACAATATCATTACAACATCCTCTGTATTTATTGCCTATTTAATAATACTTCCGCTATATTACCTATTTGGAAATATAGATGTCATAGGTGACCCCTTTTATGTTTATGGACCATTTTTCCCTATGAGAAAGTGAATTTAAAAAAGTGTCTCCTGTCTTGGAGGGCTCGTGTACTAGTCATGCACAGGAGCCCACTACTTTCTGTATTTGTGCTCGTCTGATGTTTCAAGGAAATTTCTACATGTAGTGCAAACTTACATCCACCAGGTGGCAGAATAGGAACAGATGAAAAGTGACATGAAGTTTCCAAAAGTTTGGAAACTTTTTGTAAGTTATTGTTACTTATTTTGAACAATGGGTCCTTGTTTTTAACGTAATCTTGTTGTAAATGTTGTCTTTTCATGACCAGAAGGAATAAAATCAGATTTGTATAAGAAATTATCTTGACAAACAAGTGGATAAAATGCAATAATACATAGTAACCTAGTTATTAAGGTTGAAGGAAGACTTTAAGTCCATCTAGTTCAACCCATATCCTATCCTAACTTGCCCTAACATGTTGATCCAGAGGACGGCAAAAAAAACCCATGTGGCAAACAGTAAGCTTCACATTGGGGAAAAAAATTCCTTCCCGACTCCACATCCGGCAATCAGACTAGCTCCCTGGATCAACGCAATATTAAGGAGACTAGTGTATATACCCTGTAATATTATACTTGTCAAGAAAGGCATCCAGTCCCTTCTTAAATTTTAGTAGTGAATGCGGCCATTAAAAATAATGGTCTATCTATGACTGTGCTTAATTCCTGCAGCACTGGGGGGTGTATCCCATCCGGGCCCATGGATTTGTCAATTTTAGTGATTTTTAGACGCCGCCGTACTTCCTGCTGGGTTAAGCAGGTGACATTTAATGGAGAATTTTTATCCCTGATCATGTTATCCGTCATGGGATTTTCTTGTGTAAATACTGTTGAAAAAAAGTCATTTAGCATATTGGCTTTTTCCTCATCCTCATCCACCATTTCACCCAGACTATTTTTAAGGGGGCCAACACTATCATTTTTCAGTTTCTTACTATTTATGTAGTTAAAGAATATTTTGGGATTATTTTTACTTTCTCTGGCAATGAGTCTCTCCGTCTCAATCTTTGCTGTCTTCATTTGCTTTTTACAGAATTTATTTAATCTTCTGTATTTAGTTAATGCCTCATCACTACCTACTTGCTGTAATTCTCTAAATGCTTTATTTTTATCTCTTATTGCTCCCCTTACAGCTCTATTTAGCCATAGTGGTCTCCTCCTATTTCTCGCATGTTTATTCCCATACGGTATATATTGTGCACAGCTCCTATTCAGGATGCTAATAAACGTCTCCCATTTTCTTTGTGTATTTTTATGTCTCAGGATATCGTCCCAGTTAATTGCTCCAAGATCATCTCTCATCCACTGGAAATTTGCCTTCCTGAAGTTTAGTGTCCTTGTAACCCCTCTACTACACATCTTATTAAAGGATACATGAAAACTTATTAATTTGTGATCACTATTACCCAAGTGACCCCCAACCCTTACATTTGATCTGCGGTCTGGCCTGTTGGATAATATTAGGTCTAGCAGTGCCCCCCCTCTTGTCGGGTCCTGAACCAGTTGTGAAAGGTAATTGTCTCTCATAGACAAACCAGGGGAAGAGTCTTGAGGAGATCATTTGCATATTCCCAGTGCCTTCTGGGATAAGTGAAGAGTCTCCGTGAGCTCAACGATCACTGGGTTTTGACCGTTGCAGCTGAAAAGAGGAAATCGGAAAAACCGCGCGCCGAATTTTGGCTCATCTTTCATCGTTTTTAAGAAATCTCAAGATGGAAGAGGCCAGGAGCCATTTGGTGAGCTGCATTTCCTGCTACATGTTCACAGATTTACCAGTGGAAAAG
Source organism: Dendrobates tinctorius (assembly GCF_039654945.1). NCBI lineage: Eukaryota > Metazoa > Chordata > Amphibia > Anura > Dendrobatidae > Dendrobates > Dendrobates tinctorius. Next base: position 16,368,207 of record NW_027361810.1, on the reverse strand, counting down.
CCAAACTTCACATGCCACAAATGCAAGCTTGTGTCCCTGTTGGAGGAAAAGTTGCAAAATCTCGAAGAGAGGTTAGCTACGTTGAAGATCATTAAGGAAGGTGAAGAGTTCTTGGACAGAGCAGAATTATCTCTTCATGTTACAGAAAGAGAAGAAATTCGAAGTGCACCTGAAGAAACAGAGGAATGGAGACATGTGACCCAGAGAAGCAGGAGGATCAGGAGGCAGTCAGCACCCATACTGCTCAGAAACCAGTACCAGGCTCTCACGCAGGAAAACGATGAAGAAATACATCAGGATAAGACTTTGCCAACAAACAGCAACCTTGTACGCCTTCAGAGTCCTCCTGGATGGAGAAACAAAAATGTTGTGAAGAAGAAACGGAGAGTGGTGGTCATGGGGGATTCCCTGTTGAGAGGAGCAGAGGCCGCTATCTGCAGACCGGATATAACTTCAAGAGAAATGTGCTGTCTTCCAGGTGCAAAAATTAAAGATGTGTCTGACAGGATATCAGGACTCTTCAGACCTACAGATGACTACCCATTCCTGCTACTACTTGTGGGGACAAATGACACCGCAAGAAACGACCTGGAAACCATCTGCAGAGACTTTGAAGACTTAGGCAAGAAAGTGAAAGAACTGGGAGCGCAGGTGGTCTTCTCTTCCATCCTCCCAGTGGATGGCCATGGAACAAGGAGGTGGAATAAGATTCTGCAGGTGAACAACTGGCTACGTCGATGGTGCCGTCAGCAACGATTTGGATTTCTGGATCACGGAGTGAACTACTTATACGATGGACTACTTGCTAGAGATGGGGTGCACCTTACGAAGACTGGAAAGCAGGTATTTGGAAGTCGCCTTGCTACACTTGTAAGGAGAGCTTTAAACTAGAACAACATGGGAAGGGAAGCAAAAGACCAGAAAAAGCCATACACCTGACAAATGCTATTGAGAACTCTGCTATTAGAAGTGGAAAGGAAGAACAAAGACAAAAGAATCTAATTAATAAAAATATTGGAGAAAGAGGAACCAATCACAAACTAAAATGTTTCTATACTAATGCACAAAGCATGGGCAACAAACAAGGAGAATTGGAACTACTAACACAGGAAAAGAAATATGATGTCATTGGAATCACTGAAACTTGGTGGGACATTACACATGATTGGAATACAAGACTAGAAGGATACAACTTATTTGCAAGAAACAGACTTGATAAACGAGGAGGGGGTGTCGCATTGTATGTTAGAAACGCGTATATCTGCACAGAGATTGAAGCTTCAGAGACTGGGAGTTCTGTGGAAACTGTTTGGGTAAGAATACAAGGACAGAACAATGGAAAGGACACCATTGTAGGCATTTACTACAGGCCGCCTGTGCAAGCTGAAGATATGGATGAACTCTTTATGCATCAAATGGCCAAGTTCTCCAAAAAATATGACATAGTTGTCATGGGAGATTTCAACTATCCAGACATTTGTTGGGAATCTCTCTCAGGCAAAACTAACAGGTCAAGGAAATTCTTATCCTCTCTTGCTGACAACTTTATCTTCCAAAATGTAAGGGAGAAAACAAGGGGAACTGCTACCTTGGATCTAATCCTTATAAACAGGGAGGAAATGGTTGAGGAGGTAAAAGTGGCTGGGACCCTAGGAGGTAGCGACCATGCTATTTTAGAATTTTGGATAACTAGAGGCGGAAGACCTGTGAAGACTCAGACGTCAAGGTTAGATTTCAGAAAGGCAGATTTTAATGGATTCAGAAAGAGAATTGGAGGGATCCAATGGCTGGATATCCTAAAAGACAAAAATGTCCAGGAGGGATGGGAAATCTTGAAAAATGAAATTCTCAAAGCACAGTTGTTAACAATTCCGAAAAGAGGGAAGAATAGGAAGCATTTAAGGAAACCAGGATGGATGAGCACAGAACTTAAGCACATGCTAAAAAGGAAGAAAAAAATGTTTATAAAATGGAAAGAGGGAGGCATATCTAAAGAAGAATATAATGCTGTCTGCAGAACCTGCAGGGCACAAATCAGATTAGCTAAAGCTGAAAATGAATTGAGGCTTGCAAGAGATGTCAAAAGCAATAATAAAGGATTTTGGGGATATGTCAAAAGTAAAAGAAAAGTCAAAGATGCTATAGGATTTTTACAGGATGAAAATGATGAAATGGTAAGACAGGATGTTGAGAAGGCTGAACTTTTAAATTCCTATTTTGCATCTGTTTTCTCTCAGAAAGGAAATGTAACAACAACTGTTATTCACTGTCCTATTAAGGGAATAGAAGAATCCAGGATATCTATAAACAGAAAGATAGTGAGGAAACACTTAGCTAACCTAAATGAATTCAAGTCTCCAGGTCCAGATGAATTACACCCCAGAGTACTGAAGGAGATAGCAGAAGAAATTTTTGAACCCCTCTCCATAATCTTTGAAAATTCTTGGAGAACAGGAGAAGTGCCAGAAGACTGGAGAAGAGCAAATGTTGTTCCTATCTTCAAAAAGGGGAAGAAGGTGGACCCAGGCAACTATAGGCCGGTGAGTCTGACTTCTATACCAGGAAAGATATTTGAACAAATTATTAAACAACATGTATGTCAATACCTGGATAAGAATGAAGTGATTAAACAGAGTCAGCATGGGTTTGTAACTAATAAGTCATGTCAGACTAAATTAATTTCCTTCTATGACGGTATCACTGATTGGGTGGATCAAGGAAATGCTGTAGATATAGTATATCTTGACTTCAGCAAAGCATTTGACAAAGTCTCTCATACAATCCTTATTGAAAAAATGACTAAGTATGGAATGGACAAGGCAACTGTTAGGTGGATTCATAACTGGCTTAGTGATCGGACCCAAAGAGTGGTCGTAAATGGCTGCACATCCAGTTGGAAGAATGTCTCAAGTGGGGTACCACAGGGCTCTGTCCTGGGCCCTGTATTGTTCAACATCTTTATCAACGATTTAGATGAAGGAATTGAGGGTAAACTGATTAAATTTGCTGATGACACAAAGCTAGGAGGGATAGCTAATACTAGAGAAGAGAGAGAGAGGATTCAAAAAGATTTAAATAAACTGGAGAAGTGGGCAGCAACTAACAGAATGGTTTTTAACAGGGAGAAATGCAAAGTACTACATCTGGGCAATAAAAATGAAAAAAGCATATACAGAATGGGAGGAATAGGGCTAAGTGACAGCACATGTGAAAAAGACTTGGGTATACTAATAGATCACAGACTGAATATGAGTCAAAAGTGTGATGCAGCAGCAAAAAAGGCAAATGCAATACTAGCATGTATTAACAGAAGCATACAGTCTAGATCACGTGAAGTCATTATTTCCCTCTACTCCTCTTTGGTCAGACCTCATCTGGAATATTGTGTCCAGTTTTGGGAACCACATTTTAAAAAAGACATCAACAAACTGGAGCAAGATCAGAAAAGAGCGACCAGAATGGTGACAGGTCTGCAAACCCTGTCTTATGAGGAAAGGTTGCAGGATTTGGGAATGTTTAGTTTGCAAAAGAGAAGACTGAGAGGAGACTTAATAGCTGTCTACAAATATCTAAAGGGCTGTCACATTGTAGAAGGATCAACTTTATTCTCATTTGCACAAGGAAAGACTAGAAGCAATGGGATGAAACTGAATGGGAGGAGACACAGATTAGATATTAGAAAAAACTTTTTGACAGTTAGAGTGATCAATGAGTGGAACAGGCTACCATGAGAAGTGGTGAGTTCTCCTTCAATGGAAGTCTTCAAACAGAGGCTGGACAGACATCTGACTGGAATGATTTAGCGAATCCTGCTTTGAGCAGGGGGTTGGACCAGATGGCCCAGGAGGTCCCTTCCAACTCTACGATTCTATGATTCTAGTTGTCAGACACCTATCACCTTTGCTGGAACTGCAGGTTTCGGTTCCCCAATGTATTTCAGGGTAGTTGAAGTCCCCCATAATAATGACTTCTCCTTGAGTCGCCGCTTCATCTATTTGCTTTATGAGGATATTCTCTGTTGCTTCCATTATTTTTGGAGACTTATAACAAACCCCTATCAGTAATTTATTATTTTTCCCCTTCCCCTTATCTCCACCCACAGGGACTCTACATTTTCATTAGATTCATGTATATTATCACGCAGGATGGGTTTTAAGGATGATTTTACATATAAACACACGCCTCCCCCTCGTTTATTTGTACGGTCATTTCTGTAGACTATAGCCCTGTAAATTAACCGCCCAGTCATGGCTCTCGTCCAGCCATGTCTCAGATATCCCCACCATGTCATAATTATGTTCCAACAACATTCACTCCAATTCCTCCATTTTGGTGGCGAGGCTTCTGGCATTAGTATACATGCACTTTATGTATCTCTGTAACTCTATTCTTTCTTAAATTATTAACTGTTCTAACCCCACCCCCCATGCCACCCCCACCCCCAATGTCATTATTTGTGCCCAGGTCTCTATCTGCACTGTCTTCCCCTCCTATAAAAGGAATACCCTCCCCCCGTCCCTAGTTTAAACACTCCTCCAGCCTTCTAGCCATTTTCTCCCCCAGCACTGCTGCACCCCCCCATTGAGGTGCAGCTCGTCCCTAGCGTAGAACCTGTAGCCAACTGAGAAGTCGGCCCAGTTCTGCAGGAACCCAAACCCCTCCTTCCTACACCAATTGCTGAGCCACTTATTAACCTCCCTAATTTCCCGTTGCCTCTCTGGCGTGGCACGTGGTACAGGAAGTATTTCCGAAAATACCACCTTGGAGGTCCTTGCTTTAAGCTTACAGCCTAATTCCCTGAAATCATCTTTAAGGACCTTCCACCTACCTCTAACTTTGTCATTTGTGCCAATGTGCACCATGACCGCTGGATCCTCACCAGCCCCTCCCAGTAATCTGTCAACCCGATCAGCGATGTGTCGGACTCGAGCGCCAGGTAGGCAGCACACCGTTCGACGATCCCTGTCTTTGTGACAGATGGCCCTATCTGTTCCCCTAATAATTGAGTCTCCCACTACCAGAACCTGTCTGGCCTGCCCTGCTCTCCTATTTCCCCCCTTACTGGAGCAGACACTCCTCCGGCTTTCAGAGGACATGCCTTGCTGCAGCAGTGCTACTCCTGCACTAACACTCCCCTCATCTGCCAACTCATCAAACTTATTGGGCTGTGCCAGATCAGGACTAGCCTCCCTGGTGCTCTTCCCTCTACCCCGCCTTCTGTCACCCAGCTAGCTGCTTCATTGTCCTGCAGCTCCAACCTAGCATCCCCCCCTCATCTATCCCATTGAGCGTCTGCTCAGTGAGCAGAAGACTCCTTTCCATATTGTCTATGGATCTCAGTGTTGCCAGCTGCACATTTAGATCCAGTATCTGGGCTTCCAAATGCACAACGTGCTCACATCTCGCACAGCAGTATGCACCCTCCACCGGCTGTTCAAGGATTTCATACATGCGGCAAGACTGGATGGCATTGGCAATAGTGGAGCACATCCTAATGGGGATTGCACCAGACAAAAAGATAAGCAAAAATAAATAAAAAGTATTAATAAAATATAACAGCAATTCAGTAATACCTCCCTTGGAAACTGTTAGGGCTGGCGGAACGCACCAAATTATAAACTAAGAGTAGGTGCGTTCGCAGCCCGGGGTCCACCGTGCAGAGGTGGTACACTGCTGCTAAGTAATGGCGGAAGAATTAAGCGGTGTGAAACCAGTCACACGCAGGTTACATCACCCAATGTGAACAGGGTGAACTCTGTTACTGCGCAGAGCCGCACCACCGCTGAAAGTAGATGCCGGAGCCTGTTAACTCACAGAGCTCGGCCAAAAGAGAGCACAGTGTACGGCCACAGAACTCTACCTCAAGGACACGGGGTTAGAGTCCTTCTAGGCCCACTGAACACACGGTGTCGCTGCCGCGAGCGCCGCTATAGACGCTGGCTATGAAGTACGTTCACTGAGGCGTGCTGAGTCCCTGGTGAGGCCAGATGCCTGACTCAACCTCAGACCTACCTACGCCTAAGCCTGGGCGCTAGTAGGCTAGGCTGCACAACACATGCGTACCAAGGGTAGGGGTTTCTTAATGAGTCATTCACCAGAGACATTCATACGTGCATACATCACTCACTCCACGTAGTCTGTAAATACAGTCTATACTAGCACATGGGCGAGCGGCCATGCGAACCTTTTATAGCCACGGGCGTCCGGGACCTTCCTGGCTTCTCGGATGGGCCAATTCGAACACGAGCAGGACCTGAGCACGTGACCCTCGATCTCCAATGGGAGATCACTCCACGGGCATGCTCAGTGGCCCGACATGAGGACTTAGTTCCTGGAGAATCTCACTGCTGAGCAGCATGCATTGTCATAGTTGTGCCAGAGATGGTAGCAGCAAGCAAACCCACGGAGCTTGTCTGGGCAGAGCGCCGGGACCGACGAATCTGCTGAGCAGGCTCCACTGTGGCCGAAGAAGAATGGGAGACCGCTGGGTGCAAGGCTCTGGAATCCTGCTGTGCAGTGGCAGGAACCCGACGCCTAACAGAAACTCCCTGAATCCAAAGTCACTGAATCACAAGTCACACACTTTCTACAGTTTGCACTTACGCTCAGGTCACACTCGCTCAGGCAGATTTAAAAGATTTTTTTTTTTCCCCTTTTACCAGCACACCACCCTGCTGCTCAATGCACTTCCAAAAGGAGTTGAGCCCCAACCAGCTGCCCCTTATAAACCCTTAATTATGAACTCCCACCCTTAATTAACCCCTTGTGAATATAGTTACACCTCAAGATTTAAATGCAATATAGTTAACCCTTAAAAACACAGTAAGATAAGAGATTAACCCTGTAGAAAGAAAAAATAGGTTAAGCAAGCCCCCAAGCCCCCCAAAAATTGAACAGGTAGAAAGCACTCAGCAACCTACAATTCAGCAACTCACACAGGTATTTGTTATAGGTTTTCCAAATACCTCTTCACTGAATCACAAGTCACACACTTACTACAGTTCGCACTTACGCTCAGGTCACACTCAGCTCCTTCACACTCGCTCAGGCAGAAGATTTAAAAGATTTTTTTTTTCCCCTTTTACCAGCACACCACCCTGCTGCTCAATGCACTTCCAAAAGGAATGTTTATACAATGAAATTGCTATTAATAGTAAGTGTGTAGGAGCTGATTTGCTTTCAGCGGTGGCTACTACACATTGAATGGAGCCCGTATCACAAGCACACACATATAGATACAAAAAAGCTTCATCTCCCAACAAAGTATCACAACATTGGAAACTTTTTGATAGTGTTTCAATAAGTCTTCTTATGTATATGTGGTTGGGAGTAACAGCTGTCAACTACATACATACATTACATTACTGATCCGGAGTTACATCCTGTATTATACTCCAGAGCTGCACTCACTATTCTGCTGGTGCAGTCACTGTGTACATACATTACTGATCCTGAGTTACATCCTGTATTATACTCCAGAGCTGCACTCACTATTCTGCTGGTGCAGTTGCTGTGTACATACATTACTGATCCTGAGTTACATCCTGTATTATACTCCAGAGCTGCACTCACTATTCTGCTGGTGCAGTTGCTGTGTACATATAGATGCTTCTCACAAAATTAGAATATCATCAAAAAGTTAATTTATTTCAGTTCTTCAATACAACAGTGAAACCCATATATTATATACAGCTCTGGCAAAAATTAGAGACCACCTCGTCAAATCCCTGTCATGGCCAGCCCACTCTCCAGACCTGAACCCCATTGAAAATCTCTAGAATGTAATCAAGAGGATGATGGATAGTCACAAGCCATCAAACAAAGAAGAATTAGTTAAATTTTTGCCCCAGAAGCAGTGTGAGAGACTGGTGGAAAGCAGCCAAGACGCATGAAAGCTGTTTTTAGAAATCATGGTTATTCCACAAAATATTGATTTCTGAACTCTTCCTGAGTTAAAACCTTAGTATTGTTGTTTCTAAATGATTATGAACTTGTTTTCTTTGCATTATTTGAGGTCTGCAAGCACTGCATTTTTTTAATTTTGACAATTTCTCCTTTTTAGAAAAAAAACATGTACTGCTTGGGAATTCGGAGACATGTCAGAACTTTACAGACTAAAAGAACAATTTACATTTTACTCAAAAATATACCTATAAAGAGGAAAATCAGACAAACTGAACATTTGAAAGTCGTTTCAATAATTGACAGAGCTGTAGAGTCATTACACACAGAGTGATCTATTTCATATGTTTATTAATGTTGATGATTATGGCTTACAGCCAATTTTTATAAAGTATTCTAATTTACTGAGATAATGACTTTTGGGTTTTCATTGGCTGTAAGCCATAATCATCAACATTGTAAGTGGTTAAAACTAAAAGAGAAAGAGCGCAATAGGGTCTTACCCAGGTAAAAGAGATATAGTTCAAGCTATTATACTCACCAATAGCAGGAGAGTTGGAGGCATAAAGGAATAGAAGTCAAAGCTGCTGCACATCCAAATGGCCACTCCGTGACCATAAATCATCAGATATCAAAGAAATAATTTTCGGATTAACCGTGCGCTGCTAGACAAAACGACTCCTTTCCAGATTGTGTACTTGTATACTTTTATTTTTCCAACGCGTTTCGAAGTTTCAAACTTCTTCCTCAGGGGATGATATGTACCATATCATCCCCTGAGGAAGAAGTTTGAAACTTCGAAACGCGTTGGGAAAATAAAAGTATACAAGTACACAATCTGGAAAGGAGTCGTTTTGTCTAGCAGCGCACGGTTAATCCGAAAATTATTTCTTTGATATCTGATAATCATCAACATTAACAGAAATAAACACGTGAAATAGATCACTCTGTGTGTAATGACTCTATATAATATGAGTTTCACTTTTTGTATTGAAGAACTGAAAAAAATTAAATTTTTGATGATATTCTAATTTTGTGAGATGCCCCTGTACAATTAGATACATCATGTATTATACTCCAGAGCTGCACTCACTATTCTACTATTTGCTTTGAGACCATAATCAAACCTAATGAAAGACACATTCTTCTTAACAGCTTGATGCAGTCCAGTACTTTGTGTAAGGCCGGGATCACACTAGAGAGAAATACGGACTAGCGAGAGGCGTAAAAACCACACATTGCCCACGGACCAATGATTCTCTATGGGGTACCTCCCATCAGCCGTATATTTCTCGCTCGTATGCTACGCTCTGTGCCAATCGCAGCATGCTGCGATTGTCAGCGTACTACGCCGGTAATACGCCAATGCAAGTCTATGGGTGCGCAAAAAAAACGCATTACACACGGACCACACATGTGACTTGCGAGAAATACGCACCCGGTGTCCTTTAGAAAAGCCGGCAATTCAGTGCACGATACAGTAAATTCACACTGACAGGTTTAATAAAGAAACAAAAGAATAGCTATATACACGTAGAATACATATATACTGTGTGTATATGTATATATATATATATATATATATATAATGTGTGTCATTGAGACCTATATATATATATTTGTATTTCATAGAGTTCTACATAGCATAATAGCCGCAAAATTAATTGTCAACATCTGTAAAATCAATACAAAACCCGACATGAAATGACACATGGTTACATACAGTAAACCATTTCATTTCATGTTTTTTTTATATGTCTTTCACTAGTAATTAGATGAGGGTTTGTGTGTAAAATTAGGGAGATGTAGGTGTTAATTTAAGGGGTTAATTCGTTGTAAAAAAATTTCATGGGCTCCCGAGGTAATTTGTCAACCAGAGAGGTAAAGCAGGTGAGTGAGGGCAGATTTTAATAGCCATGAGAGGGACCATTTGTTTTTGCCCCCCCCCCAACCCGGCTACAAAAATCTGCCCCCAGACACCCCAGAAAAGGTGCATCTATAAGATGTGCCTTTTCCGGCACTTATCCTCTCTATTCCCATTGCCCTGTAGCGGTGGCGAATGGGTTAATAACAAAGGGTTAATGTCACCATTCGATTGGTAGGTGACATTAAGCCGATTAATAATGGAGAGGTGTCAATAAGACACCGATCCATTATTAACCCTAGACTATGAAAGGGTTAATAAACACACAGACATTAATTAAAAAGTCTTTTAATGAAATAAAGACACCAAGTTTTTGACCAATTTTTATTACTCTGCTATTCCAAAATAAAACCATGACATGCAAAAAAAAAACTTAAAAAAACAACAATATCCTTACCTCTCCGCTTTTCAGTCATGTCCCACGCTGCAATCCTTCACAAGGGGTTAAATAGTTTACAATGCGGACCAGTGCTAATGCGACCAGCCCTACTGTAAACTACTTCAGAATGAATTAGTCCAGCACTGCGCAGCCTCACTGGCTGCCTGGAGATGAACTAATTAGCATGGGAAAGTTTCTGACTTTTTTCCCATGCTCACCAGTTCACCTCATGTCAGCCGGGGGGACTCCGTGCAGCCTCACTGACGTCACTGGCTGACCTGAGGTGAACTGATAAGCGTGGGAAAAAAGTCATAAACTTTCCCACGCTAATTAGTTCATCTCCAGGCAGCCAGTGAGGCTGCGCAGAGCTGAACTAATTCATTCTGAAGTAGTTTAGAGTAGGGCTGGTTGCATTAGCATCGGTCATCATTGTAAACTATTTAACCCCTTGTTAAGGATTACAGCGTGGGACATGACTGAACGGCGGAGAGGTAAGGATATTGTTGCTTTTTTATGTTATTTTTTTTGCAGGTCATGGTTTTATTTTGGAATAGCAGAGTAATAAAAGTTGGTCAAAAACTTGGTGTCATTATTTCATTAAAAGACTTTTTAATTAATGTCTGTGTGTGGTTTTTAACCGTTTCTTAGTATAGGGTTAATAATGGATCGGTGTCTTATTGACACCTCTCCATTATTAATCGGCTTAATGTCACCTTTCAACGGAAAGGTGACATTAACCCTTTGTTATTAACCCATTCGCCACCACTACAGTGCAATGGGAATAGAGAGGATAAGTGGCAGAAAAGGCACATCTTATAGATGCGTCTTTTCTGGGGTGTCTGGGGTCAGATTTTTGTAGCCAGGGGGGGACCAAAAACAATGGTCTCTCTCAAGGCTATTTAAATCTGCCCTCACTCACTTGCTTTACCTCTCTGGTTGAGAAATTACCGCGGGAGCCCAGGCAATTTTTTTACAACGAATTAACCCCTTAAATTAACACCTACACCTCCCAAATTTTACACAGAAACTAATTATTAGTCAGGGACATAAAGTAAACCATTTCATGTTTTTTTTATATGTAAACCATGTGTCATTTCATGTCAGGTTGGGGAATGATTTTACAGAAGCCGGCAATTGATTTTGCGGCTACTCTGCTATATAGAACTATATGAAATATAGATATATATATGTGTGTGTCTCTATAACATGTGTGTATGTATGGATGTGTGTGTGTGTGTGTGTGTGTGTGTGTGTGTGTGTGTGTGTGTGTGTATATATATATATATATATTTGCATTCTATGTGTCTAGATCTATTCTTTCGTTTGTCTTTGAAAACCTGTCATTGGGCTCCATTATATGTCCATTTTGCAAGCCTGCAAGAGAATCTCGGCATACGGATTACATACGGATGCTGACATGTGCAAAATACGCGACCACACCTTATTACGGATGAGATACGGAGCAATGTTTAGGGGATATTCATCCGTATTACGCATGGAAAGTACGGACCGTATTTTGCGTCGGTTAGTGTGACCCCGGTCTAAAGACTAGACTTTCCAAAATGAAAATACCTGCACACTGAACTTTGATGTGGTCCGAGGTCATTAATCAGCTGAGGAGCTCAGAATTAGGTCGCGTTCACACGTTCAGTATTTTGTCAGTATTTTACACCAGTATCTGTAAGCCAAAACCAGGAGTGGGTGATAAATACAGAAGTGGTGACGTGTTTCTATTATACTTTTCCTCTGATTTTTCCTCTCCTGATTTCAGCTTACAAATACTGATGTAAAATACTGAAAATAAAAATATTTTAACCATATTTTCTTTTTTTATCATGATTTTTTTTTTTCATTTTCACCCGACCTCCATACCACTATGTATTAAAAAATCAGATAACTTGCAGTTTTTACATAATCAGCTTAGCTTAATACTAGATTCTCACTTCCAGTTCTTTATAGAAGGCACTTTGGAAGTCACATTATTATCAATGCACCTCTATATACAGTACAAATCTGAAAGTCCACCAGTCACAATATCTGTTGTCACAGCTCACCTCCTCTTCCTGCACAATGACATTATAGCACCTCTAATTACAGCTCATAGCACAGGATCCACCATTCACAATAGGTGATGTCACAGCTCACCTCCTCATTCTGTACAATATATGATAACTCCTGTATGTACAGTAAATAACACTGAATCTGTCATTCACAATAGGTGATATCACAGCTCACCTCCTCCTTCTGTACAATGACTGATAACACCTCTATATACAGTAGATAACACTGAATCTATCATTCACCATAGGTGATGTCACAGCTCGCCTCCTCCTCCTGTACAATGACTGATAACACCTCTATATACAGTAGATAACACTGAATCTATCATTCACTATAGGTGATGTCAAAGCTTACCTCCTCCTCCTGTACAATAACTGATAACTCCTCTATATACAGTAGATAACACAGGACCCATCATTCACAATAGGTGATGTCACAGCTCGCCTCCTCATTCTGTACAATGTCTGATAACTCCTGTATATACAGTAGATAACACTGAATCTGTCATTCACAATAGGCGATATCACCGCTCACCTCCTCCTCCTGTACAATGACTGATAACACCTCTATATACAGTAGATAACACTGAATATATCACTCACTATAGGTGATGTCACAGCTCACCTCCTCCTGTACAATGACTGATAACAATCTCTATTGTGAGGGGTTGACTCAGCTGCTTGCAGAGGTAAACACAGGAACGCCTCTTGTGGTAAATCATTTGCTGGTTTATTAAAGCACAGTATAAACCGTAGCAGGGTTGAACAAAGTAAACATAGCCTTTCTGGCCTAATGAAAAATAACAAAGATAAAGCTCAATAGAGTCCTTTTTCCTGCAGGATTCACCCGCAGGTAACACTCAAAGTCCTCAGCTCCCCCTGGAGCCACGTCTGGAGTCTCTCCTCTCCATACACATGCCGGAGAAAAAAAAGACAGTGGCTGAACATTTAACTTCCCAGCCACACCCTTGCGGTGGAGATATGGTGAGCAGGCGTCCCACCCATCTCTGACCTACTCGCCTAAAAAACCTGTCCCTTATCATGGCTGATTAACTCCTTCAGCATATAGCATGCTGGAGAGAAACTTATGGGTTTTTAGATCAAGGAAGAAAGAATGCAATCTTCGTCACCCATATCTCCCCTCACAGCACCAGTGACCCTGTCACATATCCCCCCCCTCTGACCAAAGCCGGAGGTTTTGGCACTTTTATATACCAAACAAAGGATTCGGGAGAGAGCTTCCATGTCACCGTGTAAGATTCCTCCTCTCCCCTTTCCTATCTTTTAGCTGCCTATCTCACCATTTATTATGTTCACTATATATTTGTATATTTTTCAATAAATGTAATATTGCCTCACTAATCCTAGTGTTTCTGGGTCTCCTCTTCGGCATCAAAACCTTATTTTCACATACGGTTCACATCTAGCCGTTTTTCCCGATGCCCATGTTCCTTTTAGGTTTCATATTCTCTCACTAGGACTTCTCTATAGGATAACTCACCATGTAACTTTCCTGGCCTATGCTCTACATGGAAGCTAACAAAAGAGAATAGCGGTGAACAGAGGTATATACATCATATGGGATGGGGGAATATATACCAAAAAATATCTCAAATTGTAGCTAACATCCCATAAAAATAGATACCAAGGACTGTACAAAGAGCGGTTGTCAAAAACAATATGTAAAGGGGGAGAGGAATGAGTTAAAAAAAACAACCAATGGTCTATAGCGTAAAATTGCTTTATTAGTGGAGAGGCAAGGGACAGTAAAACATGTAAAATGCCAGTAACCCACCAGGGGCACAGTGGACCATGAATGCCAGGTATGTACGGCTTAGTTATATAACAAAGGTAAATAAATATGGTAAACAGCCCATTACATAATCAATAAAGCCACGTTAAGGCATTCACACAATGTTTATGCTTGAGTTTTTGAGAAATGCCTTCACGTGGCTTCCAGGTACACATAACTTGGCCATTTTATGCGCTAAACTTTCTCTATTTTTCATATTTCTAATGCAGTAATGCAATTCATTTTTCATATTTGCATGCTATGACGCTACAGTGTGCTTCCTTTTTTGCTTGAATATATTTTTAGAATGGTCACAGTGCATTTTTTTTCTGCTCCAAATTCCCAGCCTATTAATAGTTATGAGGTAAAAATTCTACTTCTCTGCAGTCACCACTAGAGGGAGCACTAGAGCAATTATTCTATGAGTGTATATCAGGTATATGGTGATGTCTCTAAAAGGGCAGATGGGAAAATTCTGTGTGCTTGTAGCCACCACTAGGGGGAGCTCCCTGTATAGGGATGAATTCGGCTCCCGTTGACCTCAGTAAAACCAATCCATGATCCCGGCCCAGCTGTTCATGGCGCTAGTTCTGCTATACACATTACATATTCTTTACTGCTGGCTGAAAGCAATGCGATGTCTATAGAGATGGATTCTGACAACACTGAAGTCTGTTTAAAAAAAAAAAAAAGAAAATGGTCTGTAACTAAAATTGTTATTTAAAGGGAAAGTAAGATCTTCTCTATCCACAGGATAATCGGTGGGGGCAGGGGGGGGGCACTTTTATTCCCATTAAAATGGAGCTTGACCGTTGTGCCATTCATTCCCTATGGAGCTATAGACTTTTTCCGTCAGCCCCATAGAGGATGAATGCAGCTCAAATATATGAATGCCCCATTCTGCTGATCAGTGCAGGTCCCAGTGGTCAGGCCCCCCTGATCAGTGCAGGTCCCAGCGGTCAGGCCCCCCCTGATCAGTGCAGGTCCCAGCGGTCAGGCCCCCCGATCAGTGCAGGTCCCAGCGGTCAGGCCCCCCCTGATCAGTGCAGGTCCCAGCGGTCAGGCCCCCCCTGATCAGTGCAGGTCCCAGCGGTCAGGCCCCCCCTGATCAGTGCAGGTCCCAGCGGTCAGGCCCCCCCTGATCAGTGCAGGTACCAGCGCTCAGGCCCCCCCTGATCAGTGCAGGTCCCAGCGGTCAGGCCCCCCCTGATCAGTGCAGGTCCCAGCGGGCAGGCCCCCCCTGATCAGTGCAGGTCCCAGCGGTCAGGCCCCCCCTGATCAGTGCAGGTACCAGCGCTCAGGTCCCCCCTGATCAGTGCAGGTCCCAGCGGTCAGGCCCCCCCTGATCAGTGCAGGTCCCAGCGGTCAGGCCCCCTGATCAGTGCAGGTCCCAGCGGTCAGGCCCCCCCTGATCAGTGCAGGTCCCAGCGGGCAGGCCCCCCTGATCAGTGCAGGTCCTAGCGGTCAGGCCCCCCCGATCAGCAAGTCATCATCTACCCTGCGGATGGGTGATAATATGGACAGCCCCTTTAACTCTGGCACTTGAAACTCTGTATCAGAAAAGCAAAGCTTGTCTGCTGTGAGCTGCCATTGCCCAAGTAGGGGCTGACTCTTCGGATCTGACACATTGCACACCCCCGCTCCGCCGGTCTTGCTGGAGTACATGGTTCTGAAAAAGGTGCATGCACTTAATTCTTCTCTGTGCTGTGCTCCTCCGTGCGCTGCGCCACAACTGCTACTCCAGTCAAGGACAGGAGTAGCGTATCTGGTGTGTAAAACATCAACATGCCCCCATCCCCACTGGCTTCGGCCTATTTCCACAAAGCTGATTCAAAGTGCAGTGAAGACCCCAAAAGCAGCAAAAGTTTTGCACAGCTCCTGATTGTACATAGTTTTTAGCAAGTTTTGGAAGCTTTGACGCTTCTTTTCTGGCATAAAAGCTTTGATGAATTGACTCCATATTGTAGAGGGCCCAGTCTGGATCCCACTGACATGACACAGGCGGCCAGAAACCACTGCAACATGTGATCTGAAGAAAAGAGTCTGCGAGACGTGGAGCGATCCTCCCACCGGAGACGTTCCGGTACAGGCCTCATTCACACGTCCACGTCTTATCCGCTTTCTTCCCGGACAGAACATGCATCCATTATAATCTACGGTGCCGTTACATGTCCATTTTGTTTCTGGCAGCACAGATGACGAGGGCCAGTACAAGTCTACGGGTTCCCAAAAATCACGTACGTCACATGGATGGCGGCAGGGTAAGAACCGAGGGCTGTCCGCGCTCAACATTACAAAGTGCAGGAGAAGCCGGAGGTTTATGTATCCGTCTGTGACAATCATGGGTAAACTGATCATAAAAACGGACCCACGGACCGGACACTCATCCAAAACGCTGAGGACTCCGGATTCGTTTATCACAGACGTGAATGTTTATACACGGACATGTGAACAAGGCCGAACTGTGCGGAAGAACATCTGTATCACTGGTGGAAACATACTGGAAGGCGAACATGGCCTCTAGTAGTCACCTACAACCCAAATCTGGAGGTGCTAAGGGGAGCTGCACGGAAATTACAACCTTTACTACAAAAAGATGCCTGATTACAATCCATTTTTCCAGACCCCCCACTGCTGTGTTTTAGGCAACCCCCAAATTTAAGAAGCATCATTGTCAGAAGCTCCCTGTCCTCTCCATCAGCTGCAGGAACCTTTCCTTGCAACCAGAAAAAATGTAAAACCTGTCCATTTATAATGACCACGGACAAGATAAAGATCCCCAACTCACATCAGGACTAGAGGATCCCAGGTACTCTCAGCTGCATCACATCTAATGTGGTGTACTTAATTATATGTACTAAATGTCCAACTGGGGGTCTGTATGTGGGGGAGACAGGGCAAAAACTGAGAACAAGGATGAATTCTCATCGTCACACAATAAGAGAAAAAAGAATGGATCTACCTGTGGCCAAACATTTCTGTATGCCTGATCACAGCAGCGTGGATATGAAATTACAGGTATTGAAAGGTAACTTCACATCTCAGAGAGAGAGACGAGTTTGGGAGTACAAATTTATGACAAACTTTGACACTCTCAGTGCTGGAATGAATGTGTCGCATGGCATCACAACACAGAACTAGACCCCAATCAGAGGACAATAAAACATCCGGACTCCTTATCTATGAACTGGTCCAATGTTTATATTTATGTTTCTCCCTCTCCCATATTGATAGTTCTGCTTCACGTCACTTGTCTCATCTATTGCATTTTTTCTAGGCTGTATTGTGCATAAATATGTGACTTCAGATTTTGTATTAGTCTACCCTGATGAAGAGACCTGAGTAGTCTCGAAAGCTGCAATGTGTTACCATCTTTTCAGTTAGCCATTAAAAGGTATCAACTACTGAGGACTCTCAATCCTGAATGTTTTTCATAGCCTATTAGACATTTATGGCAAATCCTGTGGATATCGTGTGTGTGTGTGTGTGTGTGTATATATATATATATATATATATATATATATATATATATATATATATATATATATATATATATATATATACAGTACAGACCAAAAGTTTGGACACACCTCATTCAAAGAGTTTTCTTTATTTTCATGACAATGAAAATTGTAGATTCACTGCAAAGCAGTAATCAAAGCAAACGGTGGCTACTTTGAAGAACCTAGAATATAAGACATATTTTCAGTTGTTTCACACTTTTTTGTTAATTATATAATTCCACATGTGTTAATTCATAGGTTTGATGCCTTCAGAGTGAATCTACAATATTCATAGTCATGAAAATAAAGAAAACTCTTTGAATGAGAAGGTGTGTCCAAACTTTTGGTCTGTACTGTGTGTGTGTGTGTATATATATATATATATATATATATATATATACAGTGGGGAAAAAAAGTATTTAGTCAGTCAGCAATAGTGCAAGTTCCACCACTTAAAAAGATGAGAGGCGTCTGTAATTTACATCATAGGTAGACCTCAACTATGGGAGACAAACTGAGAAAAAAAAATCCAGAAAATCACATTGTCTGTTTTTTTTTCATTTTATTTGCATATTATGGTGGAAAATAAGTATTTGGTCAGAAACAAGCAATCAAGATTTCTGGCTCTCACAGACCTGTAACTTCTTCTTTAAGAGTCTCCTCTTTCCTCTACTCATTACCTGTAGTAATGGCACCTGTTTAAACTTGTTATCAGTATAAAAAGACACCTGTGCACACCCTCAAACAGTCTGACTCCAAACTCCACTATGGTGAAGACCAAAGAGCTGTCAAAGGACACCAGAAACAAAATTGTAGCCCTGCACCAGGCTGGGAAGACTGAATCTGCAATAGCCAACCAGCTTGGAGTGAAGAAATCAACTGTGGGAGCAATAATTAGAAAATGGAAGACATACAAGACCACTGATAATCTCCCTCGATCTGGTGCTCCACGCAAAATCCCACCCCGTGGGGTCAGAATGATCACAAGAACGGTGAGCAAAAATCCCAGAACCACGCGGGGGGACCTAGTGAATGAACTGCAGAGAGCTGGGACCAATGTAACAAGGCCTACCATAAGTAACACACTACGCCACCATGGACTCAGATCCTGCAGTGCCAGACGTGTCCCACTGCTTAAGCCTGTACATGTCCGGGCCCGTCTGAAGTTTGCTAGAGAGCATTTGGATGATCCAGAGGAGTTTTGGGAGAATGTCCTATGGTCTGATGAAACCAAACTGGAACTGTTTGGTAGAAACACAACTTGTCGTGTTTGGAGGAAAAAGAATACCGAGTTGCGTCCATCAAACACCATACCTACTGTAAAGCATGGTGGTGGAAACATCATGCTTTGGGGCTGTTTCTCTGCAAAGGGGCCAGGACGACTGATCCGGGTACATGAAAGAATGAATGGGGCCATGTATCGTGAGATTTTGAGTGCAAACCTCCTTCCATCAGCAAGGGCATTGAAGATGAAACGTGGCTGGGTCTTTCAACATGACAATGATCCAAAGCACACCGCCAGGGCAACGAAGGAGTGGCTTCGTAAGAAGCATTTCAAGGTCCTGGAGTGGCCTAGCCAGTCTCCAGATCTCAACCCTATAGAAAACCTTTGGAGGGAGTTGAAAGTCCGTGTTGCCAAGCGAAAAGCCAAAAACATCACTGCTCTAGAGGAGATCTGCATGGAGGAATGGGCCAACATACCAACAACAGTGTGTGGCAACCTTGTGAAGACTTACAGAAAACGTTTGACCTCTGTCCTTGCCAACAAAGGATATATCACAAAGTATTGAGATGAAATTTTGTTTCTGACCAAATACTTATTTTCCACCATAATATGCAAATAAAATAAAAAAAAACAGACAATGTGATTTTCTGGAATATTTTTTCTCAGTTTGTCTCCCATAGTTGAGGTCTACCTATGATGTAAATTACAGACGCCTCTCATCTTTTTAAGTGGTGGAACTTGCACTATTGCTGACTGACTAAATACTTTTTTTCCCCACTGTATATATATATATATATATATATATATATATATATATATATATATATATATATATACACAGTGGGGCAAAAAAAGTATGTAGTCAGTCAGCAATAGTGCAAGTTCCACCACTTAAAAAGATGAGAGGCGTCTGTAATTTGCATCATAGGTAGACCTCAACTATGGGAGACAAACTGAGCAAAAAAGATCCAGAAAATCACATTGTCTGTTTTTTTTTCATTTTATTTGCATATTATGGTGGAAAATAAGTATTTGGTCAGAAACAAGCAATCAAGATTTCTGGCTCTCACAGACCTGTAACTTCTTCTTTAAGAGTCTCCTCTTTCCTCCACTCATTACCTGTAGTAATGGCACCTGTTTAAACTTGTTATCAGTATAAAAAGACACCTGTGCACACCCTCAAACAGTCTGACTCCAAACTCCACTATGGTGAAGACCAAAGAGCTGTCAAAGGACACCAGAAACAAAATTGTAGCCCTGCACCAGGCTGGGAAGACTGAATCTGCAATAGCCAACCAGCTTGGAGTGAAGAAATCAACTGTGGGAGCAATAATTAGAAAATGGAAGACATACAAGACCACTGATAATCTCCCTCGATCTGGTGCTCCACGCAAAATCCCACCCCGTGGGGTCAGAATGATCACAAGAACGGTGAGCAAAAATCCCTGAACCACGCGGGGGACCTAGTGAATGAACTGCAGAGAGCTGCGACCAATGTAACAAGGCCTACCATAAGTAACACACTACGCCACCATGGACTCAGATCCTGCAGTGCCAGACGTGTCCCACTGCTTAAGCCTGTACATGTCTGGGCCCATCTGAAGTTTGCTAGAGAGCATTTGGATGATCCAGAGGAGTTTTGGGAGAATGTCCTATGGTCTGATGAAACCAAACTGGAACTGTTTGGTAGAAACACAACTTGTCGTGTTTGGAGGAAAAAGAATACTGAGTTGCATCCATCAAACACCATACCTACTGTAAAGCATGGTGGTGGAAACATCATGCTTTGGGGCTGTTTCTCTGCAAAGGGGCCAGGACGACTGATCCGGGTACATGAAAGAATGAATGGGGCCATGTATCGTGAGATTTTGAGTGCAAACCTCCTTCCATCAGCAAGGGCATTGAAGATGAAACGTGGCTGGGTCTTTCAACATGACAATGATCCAAAGCACACCGCCAGGGCAACGAAGGAGTGGCTTCGTAAGAAGCATTTCAAGGTCCTGGAGTGGCCTAGCCAGTCTCCAGATCTCAACCCTATAGAAAACCTTTGGAGGGAGTTGAAAGTCCGTGTTGCCAAACGAAAAGCCAAAAACATCACTGCTCTAGAGGAGATCTGCATGGAGGAATGGGCCAACATACCAACAACAGTGTGTGGCAACTTTGTGAAGACTTACAGAAAACGTTTGACCTCTGTCATTGCCAACAAAGGATATATCACAAAGTATTGAGATGAAATTTTGTTTCTGACCAAATACTTATTTTCCACCATAATATGCAAATAAAATGAAAAAAAAACAGACAATGTGATTTTCTGGATTTTTTTTTCTCAGTTTGTCTCCCATAGTTGAGGTCTACCTATGATGTAAATTACAGACGCCTCTCATCTTTTTAAGTGGTGGAACTTGCACTATTGCTGACTGACTAAATACTTTTTTGCCCCACTGTATATTATGTATATTTGCCTACAATACATATATCAGCAGAGATGGATAGATAATAGATATTAGATAGAAAATAGATAGATATGGGATAGATAAGTATATTTAGTAGCTATGGAATGAATGGATAGATAGCGAGATACGAGATAGATAATAGATAGATGTGACAGTCACATGACCTCTTGATGACTGATTTTTCCCTAGAGTTGTCTGTTTCTCTTATTACAGGACTATTCTCCGTTATCTACACCTATACTTGTTGCGGTGACTTTTCTTTGTAACAATCAGGAGGAATGTATAGCTGGATATATAGGTGTATAGTCGGGGTCTACCTCTCCCAGCGCCCTCTGCACCGCTGCTCCAGCCCCTGGTGATGTGCAGACTGAGCGCAGTGCTCTGTGGACTGTGCAGACTGAGCGCAGCGCTGTGTAGACTGTGCAGACTGAGCGCAGCGCTGGGTAGACTGTGCAGACTGAGCACAACACTGTGCGGACTGTTCAGACTGAGCGCAGCGCTGTGCCGACTGTTCAGACTGAGCGCAGCGCTGTGTGGACTGTGCAGACTGAGCGCAGCGCTGTGCGGACTGTGCAGACTGAGCACAGCACTGTGTAGACTGTGCAGACTGAGTGCAACGCTGTGCAGACTGTTCAGATTGAGCGCAGCGCTGTGCCGACTGTTCAGACTGAGCGCAGCGCTGTGTAGACTGTGCAGACTGAGCGCAGAGCTGTGTAGACTGTGCAGACTGAGCGCAGCGCTGTGTGGACTGTGCAGACTGAGCGCAACGCTGTGCGGACTGTGCAGACTGAGCGCAGCGCTGTGTGGACTGTGCAGACTGAGCGCAGCGCTGTGTAGACTGTGCAGACTGAGCGCAGCGCTGTGTGGACTGTTCTGACTGAGCGCAGCGCTGTGCGGACTGTGTAGACTGAGCGCAACGCTGTGCGGACTGTGCAGACTGAGCGCAGCGCTGTGCCGACTGTTCAGACTGAGCGCAGCGCTGTGTAGACTGTGCAGACTGAGCGCAGCGCTGTGGAGACTGTGCAGACTGAGCGCAGCGCTGTGGAGACTGTGCAGACTGAGCGCAGCGCTGTGTAGACTGTGCAGACTGAGCGCAGCGCTGTGGAGACTGTGCAGACTGAGCGCAGCGCTGTGTAGACTGTGCAGACTGAGCGCAGCGCTGTGTAGACTGTGCAGACTGAGCGCAGCGCTGTGGAGACTGTGCAGACTGAGCGCAGCGCTGTGTAGACTGTGCAGACTGAGCGCAGCGCTGTGGAGACTGTGCAGACTGAGCGCAGCGCTGTGTAGACTGTGCAGACTGAGCGCAGCGCTGTGTAGACTGTGCAGACTGAGCGCAGCGCTGTGGAGACTGTGCAGACTGAGCGCAGCGCTGTGTAGACTGTGCAGACTGAGCGCAGCGCTGTGGAGACTGTGCAGACTGAGCGCAGCGCTGTGTAGACTGTGCAGACTGAGCGCAGCGCTGTGTGGACTGTGCAGACTGAGCGCAGCGCTGTGGAGACTGTGCAGACTGAGCGCAGCGCTGGTCACATGGAACACTCTTCGGATCTATGGGATAAAGTGCCATTGGTGGTGCTGCTGTGCGGCTGCCAGTGACAGGCTCGGAGGTGTGCCCAGCCACTGATGTAGCAGAGAGAGCTGGATACTCCTGAGCACTGCTGCTTACATGGGGACGCTGGCAGTGAGATGAGCCTGGGTGCAGCACTCAATCTGGAATTTGCCGAGGAGACCAGCACAGCGCAGCTCACCATGCATCTATCTACTTAGCTCAGACATCCTCCCTGGGAGCAACACCTAGGAAAGTTGGCAAATCCCACACTACATCTCCTGTGGGTGCAGTGTGTGATCGGAGCAGCAGAGCTCACCCACTATGCCTTCAGCTTCTGCCTGGGACCTGGGAAGAGGAAGGACCTGTCCTGGGCTCACAGTCTGAGACAACGGTAATGCCCGGCTCCTGCCTCTGCACTGCTCACACCGAAGCCGTTCTGGAGATGTAGCAGAGCTGAGTTTGTCATTCACTGCCTGAGCTGGTGGACGTCGGCGCTTTAAGTTAATCTGGAGTCCGATCTATTTTCATGAGTTGTGCCAAACGACAAATTCAGCTCCGCTCCATCCTCAGGTTGATCGTTCTTTTTAGATATAAGATATTGTTGCTTCTTGTCTTTAGGACGCTCCCAGCTCATCTCCAGACTATTCAATGGGTGGAAACTGAAGATACAACCTCATGAAATATTAATCTCCTAGACTCCAGAAACTCCAAGATGGGACTACACTTATTCTCTATCCTCCTGGTCAAGTGTCTTCTGCATCTGGTGAGTCCAAGGAATCATCATTAAAGTCAACTTTCTGAAAAATGTGTGGCCTGGATACCAATAGATAAATAGATGGTTCCATAGGTTGGTGCATAGATAGACAGAGAGAGATAGAGAGAGAGATAGATAGATAGATAGATAGATAGATAGATAGATAGATAGATAGATAGATACTAGATAGATAATAGATATAGATCAATAGATAATAGATATATGATAGACAGATAGATATAGCTCAATAGATAATAGATAGATAATAGATAGATGATAGATAGATACAGATAGATGATAGATAATAGATAGATAGAGATAGATCAATAGATAATTGATAGATAGATAGATAGATAGATAGATAACACAGGTCAACGAAAAAAAAATTTTTTTCTGGTGTCCAAAATATTTTAATGAATTTGGGGTATTTTTGGGGTGCTGATTCTGAATATGTCATCAGTTTTGCCAGATTGGCTCAAGTTTTTGAGATTTTTGGTATCTTATTTATAGCACTTGTTGGTAAATGCGACGCATCATCTCATTAATTTCTTTGGATTAGTACTTGAACTGAGCAGTTCTCAATATAGTTTTGTGTTAATTAGTGTTCTAAAAGTTTGTTCATAGCTTGATTTTTGCACTAACTTTATGTTGTTGTCTGTTTTCCAGTGAAAAGCATGAACTCATCATGAAGAAGTTGTCTTAACGATCCAGACTCATTCTGTTACATTTGTGGTGAATATACACTGCCAAAACATAGAAGAAACATAACACACTTCGTAAAAAAAGTGTATTTTGCCTATTTTGGGGTTATGCTTGGGGACCAAGACAAGTTTTGGGCACCACACATAGTGTGCAAAGCATGTATCGAATTATTACGAAAATGGAGCAAAGGACAAAGAAAAAGCTTCAAATTTGGTGTTCCAATGGTGTGGAGAGAGCCAAAAAATCATCATGATGACTGTTATTTCTGTGCAGTGCAAGTGCAAGGATTCAATAAGCATAAGAAACGAAAATGGGAGTAACATGGAATCTGCAAGAAGGCCTGTCCCTCATTGTGAAGATGTGCCTGTACCTGTGTTTACCATAAATAACAGTCATCATGATGATTTTTTGGCTCTCTCCACACCATTGGAACACCAAATTTGAAGCTTTTTCTTTGTCCTTTGCTCCATTTTCGTAATAATTCGATACATGCTTTGCACACTATGTGTGGTGCCCAAAACTTGTCTTGGTCCCCAAGCATAACCCCAAAATAGGCAAAATACACTTTTTTTACGAAGTGTGTTATGTTTCTTCTATGTTTTGGCAGTGTATATTCACCACAAATGTAACAGAATGAGTCTGGATCGTTAAGACAACTTCTTCTTGATGAGTTCATGCTTTTCACTGGAAAACAGACAACAACATAAAGTTAGTGCAAAAATCAAGCTATGAACAAACTTTTAGAACACTAATTAACACAAAACTATATTGAGAACTGCTCAGTTCAAGTACTAATCCAAAGAAATTAATGAGATGATGCGTCGCATTTACCAACAAGTGCTATAAATAAGATACCAAAAATCTCAAAAACTTGAGCCAATCTGGCAAAACTGATGACATATTCAGAATCAGCACCCCAAAAATACCCTAAATTCGATGAAATATCTTTGGCACCAAAAATGCTGTTGACCAGTGTAATAGATAGGTAACAGTTCCATAGGTAGTTTCATAGATTGAGAGATAATTAGATATTGATGCACAGAAAAGAGTTAGAAATATCTCTATATTGATGGGCCATTAAAAGTCAGATTTTGCACTGAAGCAGAGTGTGGAGTGCAGTCATTTTTTTTTTGTAGATTTACATTTTGGAGGTTTTTTTGGGTTCCTGACCTGAAGGCCTGCACCAAAGACTGAGAGGGACTGGTTCAGCTTTAATCTATTATTACTAATCAATCGATAGAGCAGAGGTAAGTCTGTTCTTGTAGCAGAGCTCAGCTTGTCACTTAGTTCCCATTGCAGTTAACACATTGGCTCATTTCTGGGCTCAAACCCACAAAAGAACAAATTCAGCTCTGCTACATCTACTGTATGCATATTCCATGAAGTCTGGCTATATAAATCCATGACATCTTCTGATCTCTGCAATCACTTTCCGTCCTGATAAATAGTTCATGTCTGGGTGTTTTCTTGCACCTTTTCCATTATACACATTTTAAGTCTCGCTCACAAGGTTTGCAGTTGCGTTTTGTGTTCGCTGTCTTTTGGTTGGTAGATAGTTTTTTGTTTTTTTTTCCTGCGCCCATTATCTCACTGTTTTGAGCGGTTGGAATTTTTTTTTTTATTTCTGGGTCTCATTGATGTTCCTGGAAGTGCAGATGTTTCGGGGTTTTTTTTTCAATTATTGCAAGTTTGTTTGATTCAGTTGGGGAGGAAAGAAATACAAAGAAGTGATGATTCATGTCCAGAGTCACAAACTATAGAAATACGGAATGAAATAGAAAACTAATGTATATATGCATAGATAGATGGATAAATACAGATATGTATGTATAGACAGAGCTGAAGTCTAGCTGGTGTTGGTGGATGCAGGATTCTTACTTTTTCACTTTTTTTCGGATTTTTAGATCTTTGCTAGGAAACTTTGCCAGTCTTCTAGGGGGATGCTTTGCACCCTTTTAGGCAGTGCTGCTGTTTTTCTCCATTTATATATACAGTAAATACATTTCCAGAATAGAATTAAGCGATGATGATGCTCAGTATCTATTTATTAAACAAGTCCATAATATTTATATACAGAGGAAACTTCGCCTTCCGTCACTTCAAGTTAAACTTATCATTAATCATATTAGGAAATGCAGCACAGTAATAAAATCCTGCCCTTCATCTCCCCTCTATGATGGGGGAGCAGACCCTGATCAGACCTTTGCTGTGATGGCCCCATACTCAGAATACCTGGATTGCTCTCACACTGGCATAATAGGGGCAACCACATTTAAACACTTTGCATTTTGGCTGCAGACCCCTGCGTTCCCCTGCGGTTCTCCTGATCCAAACTTTACACCTCTTGATTAACCTTAAGGGGGTCCGAGTGCAGATGTTAAGGCGTGGTGGTATCATTACTGTATTTTACCGTCCTGAGCATTAGGTCTGTGTGTATCTTAGTGGCCTGTAAGGGTGATGGCATCTATATCTATTGCTACCATGCACCATGTCCAGCAGAGCTGGGGTTGTTCTTTGTGACTGCAGTATAGTTATATAGTTTGGAAGTTGTACATAGGGCAACAATTAATGTGTCCATCTGTGCAACCAAAGCAGGCCTACAGGGTGAGCGACTAATTCAGCACTAGAGTAATGTTGCAATGTTGAGATCTGTTCTCATCTGATTATTATTATTATTATTATGATACATAGTAAACTCTGAGCTGTGACCATAGATGTTGGATGTTCTGTTTGTAGCTGTTACACTGATGGTAGATGGGAATCTGGGTTCAAAATGCAAACAAGGAAATCTCGTTCTTGGGCCCTTGACCCTTTTTTATTCAATGGACTGAATGAGTCTACTCTACATGATGGTGCAGATACAGGCAGGAGGATGAGAGATGTGAACCCCAGAGCCTCTTGTATAGGCAGAAGGGGGAGAGCTGTGAACCCCAGAGCCTCTTATATAGGCAGAAGGGTGAGAGCTGTGAACCCCAGAGCGTCTTATATAGGCAGAAGGGGGAGAGCTGTGAACCCCAGAGCCTCTTGTATAGGCAGAAGGGTGAGAGCTGTGAACTCCAGAGCCTCTTGCATAGGCAGAAGGGTGAGAGCTGTGAACTCCAGAGATTCTTATATAGGCAGAAGGGCAAGAGTTGTGAACCCCAGAGCCTCTTATATAGGCAGAAGCGTGAGAGCTGTGAACTCCAGACATTCTTATGTAGGCAGAAGGGGGAGAGCTGTGAACATCAGAACCTCTTATATAGGCAGAAGGGGGAGAGCTGTGAACTCCAGAGATTCTTATATAGGCAGAAGGGCAAGAGCTGTGAACCCCAGAGCCTCTTATATAGGCAGAAGGGTGAGAGCTGTGAACTCCAGAGATTCTTACATAGGCAGAAGGGGGAGAGCTGTGAAAACCATAACCTCTTATATAGGCAGAAGGGGGAGAGCTGTGAACACCAGAACCTCTTATATAGGCAGAAGGGGGAGAGCTGTGAACCCCATAGCCTCTTATATAGGAAGAAGGACGAGAGCTGTTGACCCCAGAGCCTTTTGTATAGGCAGAAGGGTGAGAGCTGTGAACCCCAGAGCCTCTTATATAGGCAGAAGGGGGAGAGTTGTGAACTCCAGAGCCTCTTATATAGGCAGGAGGGTGAGAGCTGTGAATCTCAGAGCCTCTTATATAGGCAGAAGGGCAAGAGCTGTGAACGCCAGAGCCTCTTATATAGGCAGAAGGGCAAGAGCTGTGAACCCCAGAGCCTCTTATATAGGCAGAAGGGGGAGAGTTGTGAACTCCAGAGCCTCTTATATAGGCAGAAGGGTGAGAGCTGTGAGTCCCAGAGCCTCTCATACTTGTATAGGCAGAAGGCCAAGAGCTGTGTACCCAAGAGCCTCTTATATAGGCAGAAGGGCGAGAGATGTGAACTCCAGAGCCTCTTATATAGACAGAAGGGCGAGAGCTGTGAACTCCAGAGCCTCTTATATAGGCAGAAGGGTGAGAGCTGTGAATCCCAGAGCCTCTCATACTTGTATAGGCAGAAGGCCAAGAGCTGTGAACCCAAGAGCCTCTTATATAGGCAGAAGGGCAAGAGCTTTGAACTCCAGAGCCTCTTATATAGGCAGAAGGGCGAGAGATGTGAACTCCAGAGCCTCTTATATAGGCAGAAGAGCGAGAGCTGTGAACTCCAGAGCCTCTTTTATAGGCAGAAGGGCAAGAGCTGTGAACTCCAGAGCCTCTTATATAGGCAGAAGGGTGAGAGCTGTGAATCCCAGAGCCTCTCATACTTGTATAGGCAGAAGGCCAAGAGCTGTGAAGCCAAGAGCCTCTTATATAGGCAGAAGGGCGAGAGCTGTGAACTCCAGAGCCTCTTATATAGGCAGAAGGGCAAGAGCTTTGAACTCCAGAGCCTCTTATATAGGCAGAAGGGTGAGAGATGTGAACTCCAGAGCCTCTTATATAGGCAGAATCGAGAGAGCTGTGAACCCCAGAGCCTCTTATATAGGCAGAATCGAGAGAGCTGTGGACCCCAGAGCATCTTATATAGGCAGAAGGGGGATAGCTGTGAACCCCAGAGCCTCTTATACAGGCAGAAGGGGGAGAGCTGTGGACCCCAGAGCCTCTTATATAAGCAGAAGGGTGATGGCTGTGAACACCAGAGCCTCTTATATAGGCAGAAGGGAGAGAGCTGTGAACCCCAGAGCATCTTATATAGGCAGAAGGGGGATAGCTGTGAACTCCAGAGCCTCTTATATAGGCAGAAGGGAGAGAGCTGTGGACCCCAGAGCATCTTATATAGGCAGAAGGGGGATAGCTGTGAACCCCAGAGCCTCTTATATAGGCAGGAGGGTGAGAGCTGTGAACCCCAGAGCCTCTTATATAGGCAGGAGGGTGAGAGCTGTGAACCCCTGAGCCTCTTATATAGGCAGAAGGGAGAGAGCTGTGAACTCCAGAGCCTCTTATATAGGCAGGAGGGTGAGAGCTGTGAACCCCAGAGCCTCTTATATAGGCAGAAGAGCGAGAGCTGTGAACTCCAGAGCCTCTTATATAGGCAGTAGGGGGAGAGCTGTGAATCCCAGAGCCTCTTATATAGGCAGTAGGGGGAGAGTTGTGAACCCCAGAGCCTCTTACATGGTCACATATCAGTGTCTTCTATTGAAGAAGTGAAAATGTAGAAGGAAAATATGAAAACTCCAGAACTTTCTGATGCATCCATCTGACACCAAAATAGCAGCTGTAGGTCGCAAAATAGTAACAAACCAACAATAAAGCAAAAATCTTTCTATTAACACTGTCATGATATGGGCGGCCACATTTGGACACCTGTATGATGGCTGCAGCGCCCTCTGCAGTTCTTCTGACCCAAACTATAATCAGCATCTCCAAAGCTCAAGGTGGTGCAAGTGCAGAAGCTAAAATCCGGTTGTATCATGCCTGTATCTTACCGGCCTGAGCTTTAGGTCCAGATATACGAGTACATGAGTGGATTGTAAGGATCTTTCTCTGTGTTTTTCTCTTTCTATCCTTTCTTTGCCTCTTTCTTCCTTTCTTTTTTTAATATCTCATTCTCTCTTTCTCTCTCTCTCTCTCTCATTCTTTCTCACTTTCTCTTTCTCTCTTTGTTCCTTCTTCTCTTTCCTTCTTTTTCTTTGTTCCTTTCCTTTTCTCTTCCTTACATTCCTCTTTCCTTTCTTAGTCTTTTCTTTGCTTCTCTTTCTCTCTTTAGGTCTTTCCTTTTTTCCTTCTCTTTCTTTCTTTATTTGTTCCTTCCTTTCTCTCTCTCTCTCTCTCTTTCTATCCTTTTCTTTTTTCTATTTTCTTCTTTATTTCTGTCTCTTTCGTTCTGTATTTCTTTCAATGTCTCTTTCTCTCTCCTTTCTTCCTTCCTTTCTTTCTTTCTTTTTCTTTGTCTCTTTCTTCTTTCATTATTTGTTCCTTTCTATCTCTTTTTGTTCCTTCCTTCCTCTCGATCTTGCGCTCTCTCTCTCCTTTTCTTTCTTTTCTATTTTTTTCTTTCCTTTCTTTCTGTTTCTTTCTTTCTTTCTTTCTTTCTTTTTCTCCTATCCATTAATGTATCTATCTTTTATCCATCTTTATCATCTATTTATCAAGCATTTTATCGCTTTCTCTCTCGACACTTAGCACATTATTCTGATTTTCAAAACTTTACCGCCGCACCAACTGATACTCCGAAACTCTTTTCTTGTTGCGCCTTTCTGGGCATTAAACATTGTGAATCATATGAGGTGTAGAATTTGGCTGATAGAATTAATTTGCATGACACCACAAGTGCAAGGAGAGACTATCTCGAAAAACACACATTGTAGAACTTTCTCCCTGGTCCCCCGCTGTCTTGCATCTCAATTCCGCCATCGCCACACTTTACCTAACCGATGAGTAAAAAAGGGGAAAAAAAATGTAATAAATAAATAAACAGAACATTGAAGAGATTAAACAACCTCCTTAAGAGGTGATTTCTCATACGACTACATGAGTTGATTGATTAGTTTCTGAGAACGCGTGCGTCAAATATGAATCCACCTGTGGATTGTCCTCGCTGTGTCACCCCGGGGGGGTGGGAGGGCGCTGGGGTCTCAGCCACTTTAGCAAAGCATTGAATTAGAGAACTGCAGTCCGGTGATAAGAGAAACGGTTCTTTCAGACTGCCAGATTGGCGGACAATGGCGTCCTGTTTACCTTCTCCATATTTCACCGGAGGGGCTTTTCTTTGCCGCTTTATGAACAGAACAGGAGAGATGCACATGTTCTCCATCGCTTTGGGGGATGGAAATTAAGAAAAAAGACTTAGCGGCGGTGTGTATGTCACATAGCATGATTCTACATTACAGGATTTTTCATTTTCACAAAGCCGGTAGTGAGGTGGAAGAAAGGCATTAAAAAAAAATCAATATAAACAATGCAATTCCTGTAATCCGGCATTTGATAATCCGGCACTTGGGATCTGTATCAATATTTCATAAGATCAAGTAGAGACAAGTGAGGAGAGAAACAATTAAAAGCATCAGGAACAAGGTGACAGGAGCAGAGTTTATGGGAACATTTCAGAATATTAATGGTTTTACACTTTTTTTTAACATTTGATAATCCAGAATATACAATTGATACAAGATTAAAGGGATTTTGATGGCACGCTCAAATTTTAGTTATCACATTAGGATTGATTTAAAGGGGACGTCCGCCCTGAATCTTTTTTTTTTTTGTACCTATTTGTGGCTAAGAAAATGATTTTTGCAGTTTGGTATCATTAAAAATGTGCACTGTTTGGCTTTTTAAAGGCTTTTTGTTTCTATTCACATTCAACTTTGATGTGGTCTGCGGTCATATATCAGTCATAAAACAGATAAAACAGTTATAAACTTTCTCATAAGGGGGAGCTCACTGACAGATTCTCAGTTAACTCATTCTGCAGCTAGAAATAGACAGTGCAACACAGAGGCACCCGGTGTTAAATCATCTAAATCATCACAGAAAAAGACAGTTTACCTTATGGAGGCAATGTATGCATTTGGGGTTAAAAAATAATTTTGGCTATTGGATCTTTTTTTAAATATTTTTCACCAATTGGTTTTTACAGGTTGTTTGTTTACCTGAACACTTAAAGTTGATACGGTCTGTGGTTATAAATCAACTGAGAAGAATGAATATAAACTTTACATAAACTCTCAAGTCAGAAGGAGCTCACTGATAGATTCTCAGTTAACTCACTATTCAGCCTGAAGTATATATTACAAGACAGAGGACATAGAATGCAAATGGTGCAAAATGTTTAAAGAAACTCAATAGCGAAATAAACTTTTAGCTTTAAATAAATGCATGGCATTTACAGAACTGGTTACCATTTCCATCCATGTAGCTACAGACATTTTCTTAATTACTTTTCCTCTTGATTTGACATATTACGATACATATTGTTTGAGATGACCAACTCTGATAAAAAATATGATTTTGTGATACTCTGTTGGAAGATGTTTATGCTATATGTGTCTGTATGTGGCCACCCAGTGGTTGTGACGTGAATTGCACCCTGTTCTGGCTTTTTTTTTAGCTTGTTACAATATTGCATACAATTTGTGCTGTGAAAAATTTGAGTCTTTGATAAAATTTTCAAGAAAGTTAAGAGCAGTCACATCTGGTTACAGGATGTTCTTCTTGCTATAGATTAAACTGCCTCTCTGTGCTGCACAGACTTGTACAGACTCCACATGCAGCGTTCCTTATAATTATTGATTTACTGCTACTAATTAAGAGTTCCCCCGTCATATGTTCTACTACATACTTGTCCCCGGCGTGCAAATATTAATTTTTCCATCGCTTGGATGGATGAATGTTGCTTTCTTTTACCTCTTGCATTCACAGATTTTTTTTTTTTTTTTTTTTGGGGGGGGTTGTTGTAATTTAATTAAATCTGCAAACTGTGAAAATGTAATTATTACAGAGAAAAACAACAAAATAGAACTGTGAAAAGTTGTATTGTATGTAAATGAGGGGCTTAGAGACTGTAACACTGTATATTTTCGATACCTCAGCACTTGGGGAGCTGCCGTCGGTCCGAGGGTCATCGTACTGTGTGACTACATAACCTATGGTGGTCTGATGTCACATGAGCGTGCACGAGTGATGGGGATAGAAAAAAAAAATGACGGCAGCAGAAGAGGAGTGTGTTGATTTTGTGGGAGGCAGTGACCTAACATTCACTCATGGGATTAGGTTGGTCAGGTCTAGTTTATGTGTGACGGGTAATGATAGAAGGTGCGGACGTAGCAGTCTGTCGTGGGTCCCGAGTCCCTGATGGCCCCACGTCCCTCTCTTTCATTAGCATGTTCTAGAATTTGCAGGAGCTTTATGCAACTGGGAATGTGCTGTCCAGGAGCACGACTGTCCTCTGTCCCGTCCAATCAGTGATGGGAAAACCCTTTTAAAGAAGTTGACCACTACTTGGACAACTTCTTCTAATACCCCTTGCTTGGCCCCCTCTTAAAATAATAAATCTTATACTCCCCTTCCGTGCCGGCATTGTTCCCACGGTATCGGCACTCACTCTCCCCGGGGCTCCCGGGCTGTTGTTGTGACACATGACGCCGGCATCCAATCAGAGCTGCCGTCACTGTCCCCGCCTCCTGTCGAATTGAGCAGGAAGAGGAAATCCGAGATCAGCTGCAGGCCGTACGTCCTCTTCATGTTTGTCCGAAGGCGGAGACAGTGACGACAGCGCTGATTGGGCGCCGGCATCACGTGTCACAACAACCGTACGCGAGCCCCGGGAGAGCGAGTGCTGACAGCACGGGAACAGCGTCGGCACGGGAGGAGAGTATAGGCTTTATTATTTTATGGGAGCCAAACATTTTGATCAAGAAGGGTTTGCCTAATAATGGAAAACCCCTTTAATTTATGATTAGAACACTCTAGAAATCCTGAAAGCGGCAGGAGAAGAGGATGCAGATTTTTTTGGAGGCAGTGACCTGTATGTGATTGTGTTGGCGAAGGCAAAGTTGCAATATGGCCGGGGCTGTGTCATAAGGTGCATAGTGGCTGATTACATGGACGCCATATGTGCATGTGTAGGTAATCTGAATTTAGGAATGATGACAGCAGCAGGAGAGGAGTATGTTGGCCTTGTTGGAGGAGGGGAGATTGGGGTTCCTCGGTCTATATTTTCGGGATCCCTGAGTATACAGAACATGGACATGTTTACTCTGAATTTTTCCAATGCACCTGTACCCAAATATATCATGGTAATGATAACAGCAGCAGAATATGAGTGTGTTGCTCTTTTGGGAGAAAGTGACCTATGCACTATTGGAATTATGTAGGTAAAGATGTGGGTGGTGAATGAGCAGAGTATTGATAGAAAGTGGTGAATCCAATCAAGTTACTTAATACAGTAGCTAAAAAGTGACGTTTCCAACAGCAGAGTCTCATATCACATTACCATAGAAGAATCTGTGAGAAAACTCAAGTGTTGTATGGAAAAAAAAAATGTTGTGTTCATCTCAAACCTCCCATTTCTCAAATCATATGTCAACACTTCCACAATCCCAGCTGTGTTCTGTAAGTTTTATACTTATGACATTAACCCTTCCAGTGCGCGATAGTCTGGAAGATGCGGAAGCCTTAGAGCAGCTGCCAAGGATGGATGGCTGCTGGATTTTTAATCCGTACTTAAGCCATTGGCCCTTAACATAAATATTGCTTTTGCATTTTTTTTTCTTTTATCAGTTTATTATTGGATTTAGGTCTTACGTACTTGGACATATTAAGGCGCTGGGGTTGTAATAAGTTTATGGGGTCCTATTATATTATTCATATGGAGTAAAGACAGAAGAACTAATGTGGTGTGCTCCATTGGATGTCTTATTAAGAGATGTTCCAATCCTTCACAATCCATCCAGGAGAGAATATATAATACCTCCATGGTGCCATAAACGAGCACATATAGTGCCTGTGGTTGTCTAGTATGGAGCCACAAGGGTGCCTCTGTATGGAAGACTTCACACGGCTTGCCATCATTTATAAGCATGATATCTATACACCAGGTGTGAACATACGCTATTTGCAACTTATGCAGATGGATAGGAGCCTGGTAGTTAAATCATTCCTGCCATTTCAGGACACTGATCAGAATAAACTATCCTGTGTGCATTAGAAATAACACTATATTTACCCATTGTATAACTTGTACCCGGCATTTGTCTGCATTTTGGCCCTCTGAAGGCTCTATGTCTTATATTCAGCTGTCTCTGAGCTGGTGGAGAGAGACTATGATGTCTCTCATACACAGTACTGTACACACAGCCATGAGGGATTCCTGTTCTGCAATCTCTATGTAACACGTTTTCAGAAGAAGCCGCATGAAGGCCATTATATGACAGTACTGAGTAGTGTAGCTGTGAACCTACACTCACTGGCCACTTTATTAGGTACACCATGCTAGTAAGGGGTTGGACCCCCTTTTGCCTTCAGAACTGCCTCAATTCTTCGTGGCAGAGATTCAACAAGGTGCTGGAAGCATTCCTCAGAGATTTTGGACCATATTGACATGATGGCATCACACAGTTGGCGCAGATTTGTCGGCTGCACATCCCTGATGCGAATCTCCCGTTCCACCACATCCCAAAGATGCTCTATTGGATTGAGATCTGGTGACTGAGGAGGCCATTTGAGTACAGTAAACTCATTGTCATGTTCAAGAAACCAATCTGAGATGATTCGAGCTTTATGACATGGCGCATTATCCTGCTGAAAGTAGCCATCAGATGTTGGGTACATTGTGGTCATAAAGGGATGGACATGGTCAGCAACAATACTCAGGTAGGCTGTGGCGTTGCAACGATGCTCAATTGGTACCAAGGGGCCCAAAGAGTGCCCAGAAAAAATTCCCCACACCATGACACCACCACCACCAGCCTGAACCGTTGATACAAGGCAGGATGGATCCATGCTTTCATGTTGTTTACGCCAAATTCTGACCCTACCATCCGAATGTCGCAGCAGAAATCGAGACTCATCAGACCAGGCAACGTTTTTCCAATCTTCTACTGTCCAATTTCGATGAGCTTGTGCAAATTGTAGCCTCAGTTTCCTGTTCTTAGCTGAGAGGAGTGGTACCCAGTGTGGTCTTCTGCTGCTGTAGCCCATCTGCCTCAAAGTTCGACGCACTGTGCGTTCAGAGATGCTCTTCTGCCTACCTTGGTTGTAACGGGTGGCAATTTGAGTCACTGTTGCCTTTCTATCAGCTCGAACCAGTCTGCCCATTCTCCTCTGACCTCTGGCATCAACATGGCATTTCCGGCCACAGAACTGCCGCTCACTGGATTTTTTTTCTTTTTCGGACCATTCTCTGTAAACCCTAGAGATGGTTGTGCGTGAAAATCCCAGTAGATCAGCAGTTTCTGAAATTCTCAGACCAGCCCTTCTGGCACCAACAATCATGCCACGTTCAAAGGCACTCAAATCACCTTTCTTCCCCATACTGATGCTCGGTTTGAACTGCAGGAGATTGTCTTGACCATGTCTACATGCCTAAATGCACTGAGTTGCCGCCATGTGATTGGCTGATTAGAAATTAAGTCTTAACACACAGTTGGACAGGTGTACCTAATAAAGTGGCCAGTGAGTGTAGTTCTGGCTTTAGGTGAAAAACGAACAAGAAAGAAGCAGCATGGATGTCATTATGTAGCAGTATTGATCAGTATTTCTTTGAATGTCCTACTCCGGCTTAAGATGACAATATATAAGAAAGCATGACCTTGGAGGACATTATATAGCAATACTGAGCAGTGTAGCTGTGAACACAGTATTTGCTTTAGATGATAAATGTAAAAGAAAGCAGCAGCATTGAGGACATTATACAGCAGTACTATGCGCTGTAGCTGCAAACCCAGTTCTGGTTTTCGATTAAAAAAACATATAAGAAAGCAGCAGCATGGATGACATTATACAGCCGTATTGAGCAGTTCGGTTTTGAGGCCAGTTCTGGCTTGAAATAAAATACATCCAGAAAAGCAGCTGCATTGATTCAATTATGTAGCAGTACTGATCAGTAAATTTAGAATACTACTGTCCTACTCTGACTTTAGAACAAAAAGGTGTAAGAAAACAGCATCATAGAGGACATTATACAGCAATACTGAGCAGTGTAGCTGTGAACCCAGTTCTGGCTTTAGATTAAAAGCTTAAAAGAAAGCAGCAGCATGGAGGACTTTATACAGCAGTGTAGCTGTGAACCCAGTTCTGGCTTTAGATCAAAAACATAAAAGAAAGCATCATCATAAATAACATTATACAGCAGTATACTGAGCAGTGTAGATGTGAGCCCAGTTTTGGCTTTAGATCATAAACATAAAAGAAAGCAGCAGCATGGAGGACATTGTACAGGAGTACTGAGCAGTGTAGCTGTGATTGCACTGCTCTAACCTTAGATATACTTACTAGGAATCTGTAGCGTGACCTGTCTCTTACTGTTCTGCTCCCCACTCCCGCTCCACCCTCTCCATAAACTTCAATATGCAGCTGTAATCTGATCCCGCAATGAGCTCAGTGTCTTACTTGCTTTGATTACAATGGATTTTATCTGAATGAATGATGAGTTCAAGAAGCAAAGAGAGAAGTGTGTGACCCATCTTATTTGAAACGTCTGCTTCTTTCTCCACTTATGAGCCAACTTTCTCATAGTCACTTGTACTTTTGACTTTTGCAAAACTTGTTGAAACCATAGTGTCCATATAAATTCTCACTTCCACCTTCCAAAACGCCAATGTCTTCCTATTGGTTGTTAGATGCTATGTAAGAAACTAAGACCAGAGGTGACGCTACAGGACCCCAATGCAAAATCTATCACAGAAGGTAAAGTTGCCAGACTTGCCAGCCTCATAGCTTTAAAAAACACACACAAAAAAACCCAAAGCTGAAATAAAAGTGCACGAGGCAGGAATAAGAAATGTGCTGATCTGGACTGTGTTGCCGGATTCACACCACACAAAATGTGCTGGTTTTATTAGTCACCGCGCAATGTCGTTTTCTCCTTTTAGGATCCTAAGATAAATCATGTTCCTAGTTATGTGCCGTAAAACCAATGTAATTGAAAACATAAAATCGATAAATATGACTGGGGAAGTAAAAGGCAGCAGTGAAGTCCTATTACCAGCACGAATCTATTAATATCTAAATGACCGATTACAGCGGGAAATTTGCAGAATTAGTTGCAGGCGATCTGGATGCGTAAAGTGTAAACATTATATTGTTATGGGGGCTTTTATGCAGGTAATGGCAGCACCATAAAAATATACAATCAGCAATCTAGGAATGGATCCGTCTCTGGGACGCAACGCTAGGATCGTAAATTGGCTAATTCATGGGACGTTGTAGCCAAGGACAGAAACGCTCTCCTTCCGCTAAATCGGGCACGTAGATAAGGTGAGGACAACAAATTCACTCCCACTTGACCCGCTTCTCAAAAGTTTAATGGCAATGTGATCCAATAAAAGTCTAACTTTTGAAAGATGAACTTTTGTAGTTTTAGGCACCATTTTACTGTTCACATAGCAAAAAAAAATATTTTAAATAAGCTTTAGCTTTACGCAAACACAGAACAATTAAATACAGAAAAATTAGTACAGAAATTTCAGCTGCAAATACTTACATGTGCCCTAAAAGGGTTTTCTTAAAAGATGGTGTTCAGTAAACTACAGACCGTGTCAGGTCGGCGCTGTTATACTGATTAAAATGATACCTTGGTTGATGAAATCCGTCTTGTGGTTCTTGTTTAATCTGTTTTCGAACTTTTTAGTTAATGATATGCCCGAGCTCCGCGGCGGCCTGTGGGCGGCTCTTTTTAGCGCTCTGGCCTCATCGTCATCATTGTGACTTAAATGACAGGTCACTGAACCTTCAGTCACCTGCCTCCTATTTTAAGTACTGTGCTTGCACAATTAATATTGTGGTCTTTAAAAAAAAAAAATGTAACTCCGGAAAAATGGCACCATGAATGTGTGGGTGCTCTGGGGATTGATCTCAGGCAGCACATTATGTAAGTTCAGGTTGCTCATGCGCAGTAGCATCTATCCCTTTCCAATACACTACTGAGCATGTGCCGCCAGTGCCATTTTGTTGGAGAAAAAAATTGGCTCCCTCAAAATGGCGGTGGCACATGTGCAGTAGCATCTGTCGGCAAGCAATGTTCTTAATTTGCGCAAGAGATAGATGCTACTGCATGCTACTCAGATCTTTCTTCAGGAGCGCACTGCTCCCCTGCCTCCTGCTTGAGAGAAGGAAAAGTGCACTCCTGAAGATTGACACTTAAGCCATTGGTCCAAACTGTGCGTTCTCCCATGCTGTAATCAGATGTAGTTGAGCCTCAGCAGCATCACAGGAGAACTAAAGCTGGCTGTCATGCTTCTGGGTTCGAACCCTTGAGCCTGTGTTTGATGGTCGTCTTCTCTTTCCTCCAAGCGACAGCAGACACGCCTCTTTTTCCCGGGGGGGTTCGGCTACTTTCCTCCATATAATTTTTTTCTCATAAGCAGAGCCCAACTGTGATCTAGGTAATCTGGAACTCTTGGCTGCTAAGAGAGCTTTTGAGGAATGAAGGCCTTGGTTGGAGGGGGCTAGGCATAGAGTAAGGGTCTTTACTGATCACAAACATTTACTGTATGTTGACGACAGTGCTTGAATGCTAGACAGGTTCGGTGGGCCCTCTTTTTCATTCGGTTTGATTTCTCTTTGACTTATCAACCTGGTACTAAGAATGTTAAGGTTGATGTTTTATCACGTACTTTTGTTATGGAGTTGAGGGACCAAAATCCAGTCAAAATTCTTAATGAATGTGTGGGTGCTCTGGGGATTGATCTCAGGCAGCACATTATGTAAGTTCAGGTTGGGGCGTCAGAGGTCTTACCTCCCAGAAAGTTTTTAGTGTCTTTCTCGCTACCGATTGATCATAACGAAGTGCATGACTCTGTGTTGGCCAGACATCTTGGTTCCTCTTTTATCTTGAGAGCTGTTTCCAGGTCCTTTTGATGGCAGAGTGTTAATGACTGGTCACCGAGGAGGATGGCAGGAATAGGCGAGGCCACCAGGAAACCAAAAAGTTTGGTCACTTAGCGAATTGCAGAACCCTAATCCTAACAACACAACTAACAGTAGCCATGGAGCGTACCTACGATGCCCTAGACGCCTCAACACAGCTGGAGAACTAACTAGGCCTAAAGCAAGAAAGGTGAAATCTAAACTGCCCCGGAGTAGAACCCCAAAGAAATAGCCCCCAAACATATATTGTCTGTGAGACCAGATGAGAGACAAACACAGGCAGAAAATAGACTGAGCAAATGATGGGGCCCAAACTGTCTAGATAGGATAGGAAAGGAAAAACACTTGTCTGCAATCACGCAAAAACCTTAAAAAATCCAGCACGACTGATGTACAAAAAACACTGAGGTCTCACAACCTTTCCCCCACTATATCAGCATTCTGGTGTAAACTGGCAGCAAAGCAAAAGAGACTAATATAACAGGGGACTGAACAAACTGACACAAGCTGTAACATATGGAGTGGGGTCCAGCACAGCCCCAGCAGGGAGCATGCTGAACCCGCAAAGCAAAGCAGAAAGAGGCAAAACCAGATCAGAAGCAAAGGATTAGCAAATGAACAACTTAGCTGAAAAATGCAGGATCAGGCTGGAGACAGCAGACCTAAAGTTGCACAGGAAGAACTAATCACCAGCAACAATTGAGGGAAGCCAGTTCACTTAAATACTCCCAATCAGTAACCCCAGATATCCAATCATCATCGTCAGGTGGCAGATCTCTGTCAATCTGGCCAGCTCCACTACCCACAGTAACCACCAGAGGGAGCTCCGACACAGAAGTAAGAGAATTCACAACAGCAGAGTGCTCAAAAGTATTTTTATGCATATGTCCACAAGTGCAGAGTATGTGCCAGGTCTAAAGCCACTGGCTATATATAGTATAAACCCGGCACTCAACTTAATGTTATAAAGATTAACTTTAATGCAGTTCAAGATTTAGCACAAAAAAATGTTTCAGTCACTCCGACCTTCATCAGTCACAGGCTGCTGAGTAGTATCTTGTGGACACTGTTGGCTCATGCCACGATGTGTTTGAATCCGCATTTATCAAGTCGGTAAAAGAAGATAACTTCTGACCGATGACCAGCGGTGGATGCTGCGTCGTATGTGGGCACGCTCTCCCACTCACATAAGACGCCCTATAAATGCAAGTTTGCAAAACAGAAGTGATCTTCTTTTACACCCTGTCAAATGCAAATTCACACGCATCGTGGCATGAGCCAACAGTGTCCACAAGATACTACTCACTAAGCAGCATGTAACTGATGAAGGTCGGAGTGATCAAAACGTTTTTTTGTACTACATCTTGGACTGCATTAAAGTTCATCTTTATAACATTAAGTTGAGTGCCGGGTTTATTGTATCTATCTATTGCTTATGCTGTGAGAACCTACCTTGGCACTTCTTCCAATAGTGCTCACAGTGTTTTCTCTATAATGCCTCTTGCTAGGCCGCCACCGGGTTTCTTTTTTTCTAATAAGCTGACTTGGAGGAGGACAAGGAGTATGAGGTGGAACAAGTGTTGGGTTACAGATGTCAACGGCAAGTTAGATGGAAGGGTTTTGGTTTGGAGGATTATTTCTTGAGCTGATGCAGAAGATTTGCATGGGGGTCACCTAGTAATGGAGTTGTCATGGTCACTGTGTGTCTGGGCGCAGGTGTTACCGCAAGGCGAACCCATAACACACGTGACCCTGGATACAGCGCCTCCAGTGTGGGCGAATTTAAATAATAATACGTGCAGGTGGATACGCTGCCTCCACCTGGCGAATTTAGGTATTACACGTTAATAAACATTCTGGAAACCCCGCCTCCAGTACGGCGAATTTAAATAATAAAGGGGGA
Organism: Dendrobates tinctorius; assembly: GCF_039654945.1. Taxonomy (NCBI): domain Eukaryota; kingdom Metazoa; phylum Chordata; class Amphibia; order Anura; family Dendrobatidae; genus Dendrobates; species Dendrobates tinctorius. Next base: position 16,326,547 of record NW_027361810.1, on the reverse strand, counting down.
CCTGGGAAACATCAACAGTGGTGGGCGCTGCAATAGGGAGAAGGAATTGGAGACCTCCTGAGCTCCCCTGAGCCAGTGTCCCTGCACTCCTTACATTCCCTAAACAGGCTCCGCACCTGTCGCCGCACGCGTACCTTAACGCCCTTGCTCACCCTGACCCTAAACCCTCACTAGGGAATGGGTCGGTGCGGAGACTAATCCCACCACTGCACTAACAACACACATGAGGAAAGAGACAATACAGGGGAAACACCACTTAGCTTTGCTCTGTTGCGTGCGCTCCTAGCAACAGAGCCCACCACCTGCGTGCATCTTCTCCTCCACCCGGATCCATCACCATAACAGGACCCTTCACCTTACTGCAACCTTGGAGCAGAGTCCAACACCAATTGCAGCTGCTTAGAACCAGAGTCCCAAGGATGAGTTCAGCTGCTGACACGAAGTCGAGCATGCTTGAGTCCAGCTCAGCGGCCAAGTCCCACATGGTGAGTGCCACTCTCCATAGTCGCCACTCCACCAGCATACCAGCCCATGCAGACGCTTCCCGCTGACACCATCACTGCGACCCCACCACGCCATGCCAGCCCTTCGTCCAGACACCATAGCTGAAACACATCCCCCCTGGCTAAGCTGCGCAGGACTCCTCACCAGCTCCATCCTTCATCCAGGCTCTCCCAAAAACAGAGTGAACACAAACTCACAATATCACAGGCAGTGATTGCACTCCTCTAGCACACCTTTATAGGATGTCACACCTGATACCTAATTAAGTGCACAAAAACCCAAAGTGCAATACCACAATCACCACCGGGGACAGTCAAAACACCTTTGAACTTAACCAAAGTAAAAAAAGTTCACTTTGTGCTTTTAATACTGCCAGATCCAACACTGGATCATGACAGGAGTTCTGTTAGTGGTGTCAGCGGTTGAGGATCTATGTGGGTCCAGTGGCCCCTCGTAGAAGGGTGGGTACATTTATGCTCCTTGGTTCGAACCCTTGAGCCTATGTTTTGTAGTTGGCTCCTCTGTGCACCAAGCCATAGCAGCACACCTTTTCTCCAGGTGTTTAGGTTCTGTTATCCTGGTTGCAGCCGGTTCAGCATAATTTAGGTGTTTTCATTTGTCTGCCCTATCACCTTTCAGGTGCTGCTTTATATTCTTTCCCCCTTTCGTCTTTTCCTGCTGATGATATTCTCATTTGGATGTCCAGCCATTCTGCTGTAGTTTAAAGCAAGACAGTGAAATTCCAGCTACGGTTTATGTCTTGTTCTTCTTTACTCTGCCTCTATCTTGTTTCTTTTCTTGATTTAAGCAGCATATTATGTAACAGTTCATTCTTTATACTTTAGTTTCTAATTTGTAGTTTGCTTTACTCACTCTGGATCTTTTCCTTTTTTCAGCACACTTTCCCTTTAGTAGGTAATTTACACTCTGCTCTGCTGTCTTGTTCTTTAGGAGGAACGTGAAGTGCTTGACAGCCTTTCAAGCAGCACAGATCTGAGTTGCCATTGTTTAATCTGTGGTTAGGGCTATCTTAGCTCACGCAGGAACCACTAGTGACTGCGGGGTCAGGATCTCCAGTCTGTGCAAGAACCGGCAGAGAGGGTCAGTTGCAGAGTTTAGCTTTACCTATTATCCTGAGTGAGTTGCTATAACATTGGCCAGATACAGAAATTCTGCCTGCTTCAGAACAGCACTTGCAAACTCTATAGCAAAGAGCTTGCAAGCGCTGCTATCATTGCTTAGGATACTAGCCTCCTCTGATAGACTGCAGAGGTGGTTGGTAACCCATTCAACAATCAATAAACAAAAAAATTAAGAATCACTCTGTTCTTGAAAATGGAGAGTATTTTTAGTAACAGGCAAACTGCAAAGATTTAGGGGGATTAGGTATTTTGCAGGGCACTGGCGTCACGCTGTCTGTCAGCAGTCCTGCAAATGCCTATCCTACAGCTGCTACAGAATTGAGAAAAGAAGGATGATGCTGGACAGTTTGGCATATGTAAGCATGAATGCAATAATTGACAGCAATTTTTGGCTCCAAGGGTTCATGTGGCCATGGATTGAACTTGATGGACTTGTGTCTACTTTAAACCTTAAGGCTGTGCGCACACGTTGCATATTTTAAAGCATTTTTTATGCGTTTTTCGGGGTCAAACCGCATCAAAAATGCTTAAAAGAAGCATCCCATTCATTGTAATGCATTTTGGCCTTTTTGTGCCAATGGATGTGTTTTTTACCGCTAAGGAAACGCTTAGCGGTAAAAAACGCAGCATGTTCATTAATTTCCGCTTAGGTCCATGTTTTTGGCTATTTCCTATAGTCCAAAAGACGCGCGGAAAAAAAGCATCAAAAATGCGCGTTTTTTACGCAAAAAAACGCACAAAAATCGCAGCAAAAAAACGTGCGTTTTCTGGGAAGGAGACCCGTTTCCTGAGCGTTTAAAAATGCTAACGTGGGCACATAGCCTAAAGACTATGAAACTAGGAAACATGTTTGGGGTTCAGTTGTAACTTTAACAACTGCAGTGATAAATCCATCATTTGACTCACTGTTAGTGTTTCTGCCTCCAGTACAGCAGATCTTGAAGTTGATATCTAACAAATGGAAATATAAGAAGTGGCAAAAAAAAAAAGAAAAATTAAAAATATAGTGTTGTTCGACAAAGTCCATGAAAGTTGTCCCAGGTCTTAATAATGGTACTCACAAATGGGCCTACAACAAGAAACAGTAATAATCGTTTGCCAATTGCACAACTGTTACGTTGCCCGTTACCGCTTCAATATACTGCCAAATTCCAGCAATTGCAATGTGCTTTTGTTGATTATCCTCTTGAATTCTAGTCATTACCAAACCATTACCAATCACGGTGGAATATGCAGAAAGAAGAGGATCATCAGCGGCCTCTAACGCCTTGGCGGGTCGCCACGCTCCAGCTTCATTTTTAGGCAATCAATAGAGCTGGAACCCACCAGATGCTTGTAGAAATAGCCTGCTCTCTTCCCAGGTTGTTACTCGTGTGCACGGCTCTCAATGCGATCCAATCAGTGCAGTCCCAACATGCCGACTAGCTCGCTGGCTGGATGGATGGGAACGGCTGAGGTTATCCAGGTCCTTCTCACACTTGCCCAACAACATGAGAATGACCCACTTATGTTCTCATCCTACATTCTTGCTGCGGAGATAACCTACTGACTACCTCTGGTGAATCTAAGATTGCTTCTGCTAGCCCTATGCTTACTTGCACCAACGCAGTTCAGTTCGAGAATTTTCTTTAGTTTTTTTTTTACTAATTCGGGAAACTAGTAACATCAATTTTGGTGCAGGCAGAAAAAACCCCACCATGCATGGTCATGTGTTTTGGATAATTTTTGGACTTAAGCTGTTCAGGAAAGAGGAACCACCTCCATGACCATTCAGTCGTAATTATCTTTCGGTGCGTTCGCCAGCTTTATACTGTGAGAATTGAAGTTCAGAACCATTTTCCTTTGCACTCTAAACCAGTAATGACCACTTAGGTTCTGATAAGTTCCTATAAAATCTCATTTCTAAGGCGACTTACACAAGGGATTTTGCATTTGTTATGACAGATTCTTACACTCTGAGTGTGTGAGAATGATCGGAGTTAGCAAGGTCATTCTAGCGTAGGTCCAACAAGATGACGATCGACAATCTGACACTGAAATCTTGCGAGGCAATCTGCACATCGCAGTGCTGGAAAATCTGCAACATGCAGATAATATTAATTAGAAATAATAATATTTTAGGAGACGTCTCATTCACAGAATTGTAATCAAATGTTTTGCAATAGATATAGATAGAAATAATTTTCTCACTTCATCTCTACGTCATACCCCCAAACCAGCCCAGATCCAGCCAGGTAGTGCTGAGTTCAGGGGGCTTTCTTGCAATTCATGGCATCTATTCCTCAACATGTCCCTCTTTCCAGTCCAGATACACTTGAGGTAGAGGTTGACAACTACGTGCTATATTTTCCATACACCGCACACACAGACATGAAGGATTCCTGTTCTCCTCTCTCTATATATCACATGTTCAGAAGCGGCTGAGGACATTATATAGCGGTACTGAGCAGAGTAGCTGTGAATCCATTTCTAACACTTATGAGAAAACCACAAAGGTCTGTTTGCCTTTCTGTTTCTCTCTCGCTTTACCCGTGCCGTAGACTTCAATAGGCAGATGTAAGTTCAAGAAACAGGGGAAGGAAAGGAAGTGGCTCATAAGTGGAGAAAGAAGATAATTTCTTTCATAAAATTATATTCTGAAGTTTCTTAGTTATACTTAGTTTGCACAAATCAACAGTGCAAGCAAATTTAAGTATTAACTTAATACATCTTTTAATTTTTATACATAGGCACGTGCACATATAAGTTTTTGTGTGTGTACATTTACTATTTGCTTGTCTGGATTAGAAAAAGCTTTTTTTGTACCATATTTGGAGATTGATAGAAGATTGAGAGATGAATTCTTGGCCAGAGTAGAGTGCGGTTGCAAAGAGAGTCTCTCGATCAGGAGGACTTGTCTTGTCCAGGATTGCGCAGACAACTCATTGATATGAATGGACCCTGGGAAATCCTTCATTTCTCCACTAGGGAGCACTGCAGGAAAACTGAACACTTATTGCTAAATTTCCATAATGATTGTGGAGAGCCCATATCAAGATTTGTAAAGTGCTGTGGAATATGTTGGCACAATAAAAATAAAAAATATTATTATTATTATTATGTTTTGATACATAGTAGCCATCATTGTTTATGTATTAGAGGTGATTCTTACACTCTTTACACTCTGTTTTTTTATATTTGTATGTGACTGGATAGAGGTTACCCAGGTTAAATGACTGGGCCAGAGCTGGGGCTGCACGGCAGGAGAAGTGAGGGAGCGGGAAAGTATAATTTTTATTTACTTTTGAACATACGGTTATTACGCTCCGGGATCTGGAGAGATCTCGGATTATAATAATATGCATTCTATTTTTACAGAATAAATTTGTTGTAATTCAAAATTTCTAGCAAATTTAAATCGTGGCCGATTCGTTCATTACTATTTACTAGATATATAATAATGAGAATGATACAAAATAATCAACCCTTCAATTTCCCACTAGTAAAGCCTCTAACATCTCATGGTGTAATAGGAAAACCCTCAACAGGCTGCGGTTCACATCACAACCACTAGGTGACCACATACAGTGGGGGAAATAAATATTTGATCCCTTGCTGATTTTGTAAGTTGGCCCACTGACGAAGACACAAACAGTCTATAATTTTAAGGGCAGGTTAATTTTAACATTGAGAGATAGAATATCAAAAATAAAATCCAGAAAATCACACTGTATAAATTCTATACATTTATTTGCATTTTGCAGTGAGAAATAAGTATTTGATCCCTCTGGCAAACAAGACTTAATACTTGGTGGCAAAACCCTTGTTGGCAAGCCCAGCAGTCAGATGTTTTCTGTAGTTGATGATGAGGTTTGCGCACATGTCAGGGGGAATTTTGCTCCACTCCTCTTTGCAGATCATCTCTAAATCTGTAAGATTTTGAGGCTGTCGCTTGGCAACTTGGAACTTTAACTCCTTCCATAAGTTTTCTATGGGATTAAGGTCTGGAGACTGGCTAGGCCACTATATAAAATTCTTACTATTGCACCAACAGCTGTCCCCTTCTCACCCAGCACCTTACTTATGGTTTTGTAGCCCATTCCAGCTTTGTGCAGGTCTATGATCTTGTCTCTTGCATCCTTAGAAAGCTCTTTGCTCTTGCCCATGTTGTAGAGGTTAGAGTCTGACTGATTGAGTCTGTGGACAGGAGACTTTTATAAAGGTGACTATGTAAGACAGCTGTCTTTAATGCAGGTAACGTGTTGATTAAGAGCATCTAACTGGTCTGTAGAAGCCAGAACTCTTAATGGTTAGTAGGTGATCAAATACTTATTTCTCACTGAAAAATGCAAATACATTTATATAATTTTATACAATGGAATTTTCTGGATTTTATTTTTAATATTCTATCTCTCAATTTTAAAATTATAGACAGTTGATGTCTTTGAGTGGGCAAACTTACAAAATCAGCAAGGGATCAAACACTTATTTCCCCAACTGTATTTACACCTACCGGTCACATCACAACCACTAGGTGAACACATATAGACACCTACAGGTCACATCACAACCACTAGGTGACCACATATAGATACCTACACGTCACATCACAACCACTAGGTGACCACATATAGATACGTACAGGTCACATCACAACCAATAGGGGACCACATATAGACACCTACAGGTCACATCACAACCACTAGGTGACCACATATAGATACCTACAGGTCACATCACAACCACTAGGTGACCACATATAGACACCTACAGGTCACATCACAACCACTAGGTGACCACATATCGACATCAAGACCATAAACATATTCAGACAGATTATCTTGAAATTAGTTTTGGTTTTTTTCATACCTGATAATCAAGTTCCACCCATCTTAGGGTATGGCAAGCCAAAAGGAAAAGTAAAGAATGACACCTGTTACCAGAGCTTGTATGCTTCACCAGATCTACGTTGTTTGATGCACTGTGGACTGCGATTTGCAGATAAAGATTATAGAGGACACTGTTAGGTCATTATTGGATCAGTGGTCAAATTTTTGAGTCCAGTTATTGGTGTGGTGTTCACCGGGTCGTTCATGGCGTCTTCCAACCTCCAGTTTTTTCGACACCTTTTAAGCCAAATAGAATGAGACGCAATAACCCCTTCCCAGCCTTTTTGAATCCAGCAAAATGGCAGCCTGTCAAAATTTTGCTGCGTACGAACAGTCATAAAAAATTGGATTCTGATCAAATCAAAGAAGACCAGTCAGGATTAGATGAGTATTTAGGTTTTAACCATTCCTCAGCCCTTTTTAATTCATCAAAATTATAACCAGATGCCATTTTGCTTGATTTGCACAAATTATTTTGCAAATATTTTTTTTTTTAATTCAAAGCGAATTCAATTTGGCTGGAATCGATTGTCTGACTTTTTCTGTGCACATAGTCGCAGACGTGGGTCAGGTTTCCAGTTTGTGTGTCTGAGACGCCAAGCTTTAGCTGTTTATTTATTAAAATCTATTTTTTCAGAAGAGCGGATGATGCGGCGGCTTTGAGTACAGCGTGATTACACCGAGGGTAAAGGTCGATGTTTGGAGCGCACTACGAGCTGTCCAAATGTACAATCTTCTATTAAATTTTGCTAATTGCAATTATACGGTGTCGGTCCCCGAACACTGCATTTAGCGGCTGAGTTTGATGAAAAGGTATCTCTTAACCGCTCGTCGTGAATGATCGGAAGATTATAAATGACAATGACTGGTGGCGACGCTTGCATGGAATATCAATTGGTTGTCTGAGTTTTTTAACCTGTCGATGCCTGGTCTGTCCATAGTCGCCTGTTGTGTCGTTTGACTAATGGTTTCCATTTACCTGTCTCCGAGCAGAAGGTCACAGGTGTCGATGAGAAGCGAGTTACGCTGCGGACATTAGTGCAGGGAGGTGACGGCTTAGACGGCCCTCGTAAACAGAAATGTTTCATTAAGCTGACGTTTCCGATCCTGGCATTAAGGCTTGGTCTAATTTCTATTAGCGCTCACCCCGTACTATCCACACACTAAACACATCATTAAAACAGTGTGTCATCACCTCGTGTTATGTATGTACGGCTGAGAATGTTTCATTTCATCTCTTACTGTAAATGCTGATTGCAAAGTGTTATTTTAACAATCTCACCATGTGAACATTTTGGTAGTTGTAGATTGTTATCCCAACGTCACAGGTCGGACTCATCTCCATTTCTTGTTGTGTCAGAGGATTTCTACTTATAAGCTTCGTCAACAGCTGTAACTAGAGATGAGCGAATCGATTTGATGCAGATTGAATTTGTAGCATATTTTTGGAAATTAGAAAATTTGGAAATTAGAAAACTGTGTCCTTTGCCATTTTCATCAAAGCAGATGATTGCATCAGCCAGAGAAGGCTCATGTGATCCGAAGCTTGCCTATAATGCATTACTGATCTATAACATCACATGGTATAATGCAACCAATCGGGAAAGAATATCATAGCCTGTATAAAAGCTGAGGCAGAGAATGCAGCAGCCATATTGTAGTGAATTTGTATAATGAGAGGACATCAAAGCTCACAGCCTTAGAAATTGGAAGAGAAAGACAAAAAATAACTGAATAAGCAATACAGATAGTGTGGAACAGCACAGAATTAAAAAAAAAATACCATCTGTTGATCCATAGCCATCTATATTGAGGTCACATGGACATTACTAAGGCTATGTTTATGTTAAAGAGCTTGAAAAGTTTTAAATAAAGTCCTAGGAGACCTCAGAGTGTCATCCACATGTTTTCAGGGCAATTGGAGGCTTCGCAAATTTGCAAAATTTTATGGAGCTTGAAAAGGGATTTACTTATCTCTAGATGTAATGCTTTGTAGCAAAAAAAAAAGTCTTCCTGGCCCTAATACCTTGCTGTATGTACATATCTGCTTAAAAAAAAACACGGTTTTGCAGTGATTAGCCAATGTGGTCAATTTTAAATACAGCAGATTTGCTCAAATTTGGACAGGAAATTAATTTGACATCAAATTTATGTCAGATTCTGCAAAGCTGAGAGCGTCATAAATGTAGGGTAAGAAATTACTCCCCTGTCCTGTCATCTGCTCTATGCTTTACTTTCTCGTGGCAGGTGATATCCTTTTTTTCCATATTGACTTTGCACCTATACTGTCATCAGTAGAGTTGAGCAAAAAGATTTGTGGCACTCTGATCAAGTCGCCACGTCGGTAGTCTGTGGTCACCAGACCAGAACCCTGTGAACTTCCTGCTACCATCACCGGCTACTCTTAGTAGATGCAGCACGCCGCACACTGCATTGATCATTCGGCTGGGGTGATGAGACCCCTTGCGCTCTTTTGCCCCTGATGAACCCTCAACATCTAAGAGGGGGAAACGCGTCGGGCTGGGCTCGTTATCATCTGATGGCTGATAAGTATTTTTTGAATTTTTTTTTATGCTGACAGACTGATGGATGGCAATTTGTTTATTGGGTAATTGGGTCATCCCATGAATGAATTTAATGGTGCTTTTTGCCATACTTGTTTATAAAAGAGATTATTGTGTCTATTGTGATTTTTGAGGACTATTATGTCCCTTGGACACGCTAGATCAGCAAATATGTTTTCCTGATGAACTCCTGTTGGATTTAATCTATGCATTATTGCTATGTGTAAACGCTTTTTTAGAAAGCTACAGTCTGTCACCTATGCAGCATTTGGCATTTTTTCCTACGAGATAAGGTTCTAATTGAGCTGCAACCATAAGCATTTTTTACTACGAGATATTAGGGTGGATATATACCCTCCACTCTGTGTTAAGATTTGGTGTACTCCTAGAGACAGTACATGGTCTCTCCACTAGGGGTCATTTTTTTCGGGATCTGTGTGTGTTTGTGTTTTTTTGTGTATCCTCTTCGTCGACTAGGGTTGTACAGGGTGCTATTAGGGTCACCGACGTTGAGCGGGGGCGCCATATCGCATATATTAGGGTGCCAACCTCCGCGGCAAGGAAGGGACGCACTAGGGCTTATTAGGGCGAGTGTAATGCCCTGATATATTGCACAATTTGTATGTTCAAAATATTATGTACCCTGCTCCCTATATTGGTACTATCCAGGTTTTTAATATTGGAATAAAAGTTAATTTTTAGGGTCAAATTCCTTTTGCTCTCTTGGTTTTTTCAGAATATTTGATCCAATAATCTTTTGAGGTTTTTTCTAGATGCAGCACGGTGTCATCATGGCAGCATGACGCCGCCATGACGTATCACAGAGTGGGTCGACAATAGTCTATTTGTGAATGCAATTTTTCTCTTAAATATGAGATGTATTCAGTTAGTTGCGAACCGATTTTTTTTCACCTCTATGATTTGCAATATTTTGTCAGGAGACGTTTCTACAGTGTCCATCAATCAGTTATGGGGTGAATTGCAGTTTGATGAGGGTGGACACCTCGGTACGTTGGTGCTGTGTACATTATACACTTCCACTCTTACCTTCCTACAAATTTTATTACTGTTTTTCTTGACATGATTTTGCGATACTTTGTTGGGAGATGTTTATCCTATATGTGTCTATCTCATGTACCGTGAAGTCAGATGTTACTAGTCAGGTGGTGGCTGGTTGTTGCGTTGGAATCTGGCTGAACTGGACCCAGTGACTCGTAGATAGTTTGTACATTGACTGCATTGATTCAGTGACAAAATTTAGGTTATTTCCCCTCCATCTACAATTAAAGTCCCTACTAGCTTCTGTTCCACTACGGCCATCTTCGTAGACCACAGCAATGACGGCAGCAGCGTGAGGATGTGGCCTGTTCCGGCGCTCATGTCTTCCAATGTATTTGCGTCTGTAAGGCTTGTTTCACACTTCAGTTGTTTGCCGTCAGTCAAAATCCACCGGTTTTATTGAAAAATGGATCCGCCATTTTTTTTGGCGGATCCGTTTTTTCCCATAGACTTCCATTAGTGACGGATGGTCATCCGTTGTATCCGTTTTTTGACGGATCCGTTATAATTTTGGCATCCGCTCTCTTGAGTGGACGGACAATGAAACATTTTTGCCTGCGCTGAAATGGCGGATAGCAACGGATCCGTCGCTGTCCGCCATGTGATATAATGGATGTCTATGGGCGACAGATCCATTGGGAACCATTAATTGACGGAATCCTCCAACGGATTCCGCTTTTTTTACACTGAGCATGCCCGGAAGAGTTTCCATTCATGTCATTTAACCCCAAAACCCGTTCTGAGCACCGAATCTCTCTCTCTCTCTCCTTCCAGAGTCCTGTTGCTTTAAATTGCAGTCATTAGCGGCTACAGCGGATCCGTCAAAAATACAGATCCGGTGCATCCGTTTGTTGCAAAGCGGAAACGGATCCGGTTTTTCACACTTTGACGGTTTGCAACTGACGTCAAACAACTGAAGTGTGAAACAGGCCTAAGAAGCAAAGTCAACTGAATGCAGAAAGAAGAGAACAGGCGATCGACCGGTGGTCCGACTGGTTTAGAAAGTCGTGTGAATCCGGCTCCTGGGGGGCAGCATGTTGCCCCCTAAGAGACACCTCAAGCAGATGCCCGGAGTGAGATGCCCATCTCAACTTATGGTAGAACTAGCCCTAGACTCAATAGATATATACCGTAGATTGTAATTAATTCTTTCTACATATCTCTTCCATATCTAACCCTTAATTTAGCTCTTTGGAAATACTTTGGCATAACAATGAATGATATTAATAATTCTGACTCCTCCGTTCTGTTGGCACACGAAGCGTTTAACCTACAGGAGAGGACACGTCGCGCGTCAAGCTGATAGATGATAGACAAGCGATATCATTTTACAAGCGCTGTCCATACGCTAACGGTTACATTAAATTTAAATGACATATTCAATGAAATCCTAATTAATGTATTAGCGCAGCTTTAATGGCCTGTGGCGGGGCCGATCGGAGAATAGCGCTATAATGGGGATTTTTCGTTTTGATGTATTGTGTTTTTCTTCAACTGTGTCCAAGTTTTAATTGGAGTTAATCAAGCTTCTGTAATGTTAGATTCCAAGAGGATTTTTGTATAAGAAACTTGATCGAGTGTAGAAATCTCGGAAAGTGATTCTGACATCATTTCTAGGGTGCGGTAATGTTCCTTAAAGCAGATTTCACTTACAAGATGAATCAATTAACAATATGTTGAGATGGCCTTACTCTACATGACCATGTTAGCAGTAACTCTGGTCAGATTTCCCACCGGACCTGTTTTTACCGTAGGCCTCCATTTAACTCTTGGTGCCACAGGCCATGTGATTGCTATGAGGTCCTAAGGGGAAAGGGTCGGCTCTGGTTTGGTTACTATTGGGTGGCACAACCTTGTGGATTTCGCCACTTTCATGGTAATTTCCAGGAATAGGTAAGAGGTGTCCCCAGAGGCGTCGTGTGGATTGCCAGCACTCAGGGCAATGCAAGTTTTTTTTGCGCCCCATGGAACAGTTGGCTCTCCCACAGTGAACTTTCCCAAGCACATGTTTTCTCATTTCTGCTTTTTGCTACAATTTTAAAAAAAGTTATAATTTTTATTTTTTTTAATTTTTTTATTGCCTAAAGATTAAAGTGTCCCATTCAGATTAAACTAATATTGACCAAACCTGCCAATATCAACAGGTTCAGCCAACAGTTTAATGTGTATGAGAGCCCTGATTCTCCACCAACAGAAGATATCGGCCGAGAAAAGGATCTGGCATGTCCAATTTCACATTGCCATTACTTTTGTTCTCAAAGACATAAGCCACCGGCAGACAAGGCTGGCAGCGACTCTCTCATAGAGGACAAGGGAGCGCACGGCAGATCGAGCGTTCCCATGTATAGGAGAGATGGGAAAGAGAGCTGCCAACCAAATGATCAGCCACTGCTCAGCCGACAGATATGCAAAGTTTCGGGGAAGGGGGGGGGGGCTTAAGCCAAGTTCTAGTACTAAGACTAGTTCATATCCCAAGCCTAGCTCCAGCTCTAGTTAAAGTTAGAAAAAGTGCAAAAAAGATATATTAAAACAGCTCTTAGAAATGATAAGCGCATGGTTTGAATTTTAAATTCACCAAATTTTTCAAAAAAGCTAAATTCACATCAAATCGCTTTAGTACAAAGCCTCTGATTACCTTGAAAAGACGTGTGTAACACTCTGAGGTCACCTAGGACTGTATCCAACCCCTTTCCAGCTCTATAATGCAAATGCTGCCTTAGTAATATGAAAGTGACTTCAACATATCTGTACAGTTTCTTCAGTGTTTTCTTTCTCCTATCTGTAAGCTGTAAATTACGACGTCCTCTCACTTTCCAGATTCACCACAAAATGTCTTCTGCATTCCCTGCATTGACTTTTATACAGACTATGATAGTTGCTTCTGAATGGCTGTACTACACCATGTGATGATATGGAGAAATCCACACGAACACGTCTGAGGTCATGTATGCCTTCTCCGGCTGATGCTATCTTCTGTTTTGTGTAAAATGGCAGAAGACATTTTTTGGGCAATTTATACTGATTAAATTGCGATGGGTCCAACGATTTTCCTAAAACTTGACATGAATTTGATTTGCATCTACTCGATTATCTCATCTCTACTTATTGGCCCAAACAGTTATGGCTATCCAACTGTTCCTGATCTCTGAGGCTTCCTGAAACTCATGGTGATCAGATGATCGCCAGGAAGGGTTCAAGCCAAAAAGACATGACTGTTATGAGATCTTTTTTTGTGTTTAATCGTTCTAAAAAATATATTAGAATATTCTTAAAAGTCCATGAGCCAAGACCTCCCACTCATCACCTACATTTACAGTGAAGTCCATTAGGAATGTAAAAGCCAAAGGGTAACAATTTATTTGGAAAAATGTCCTGGCTCCCTTCTTACTACAGATTAGTGAAGGTCCCAGACCATGGACCACCACTGATTATTATCTCCAGGCACATAAAATGTAAGGTGTATTTGGAAGGTGGTGGAACAGTGGATGGAAACATAGGAGTATAATCACCCTTTCTATTAATTGAAATGAAAGGCTGAACACTTTCCACTCACGATTACTTCTCCTGCGAACGGTAGAAGACACAGCGAGTAATGCAGAGGTTTCTAATGCTTTCACCTTCGCAGATGGGGTCTTCGCGAATTAGTAGGTGGTCATAAACACTGGTCATTATTGACTTTATATCAGCTCGGATGTGTCCGCTCACTGTAAACACTGTTAATCACAGTCATTTGCCGATGTGTCGGAGAGAAAAAAAAAAAGAGGAATTTGCTACATTAGAAAGTAAAATCAGATCCATCTATTCAGTGAGCTGTAGGAACACAAATTGAGCATTGTAGATCAGATGGAAAGTGACATGCCAGTGTAAGGAGACTTATAGGCCATGCAATGCTCCTTTAGGAAATTAAATAGGCTAATTGCCTTTTCAGGGAGGAAGAAGTCTTGAAATCTAGTGTCACCTCTAGGAAGTAGCAGTTCTAAAAGTCAATATGACACATGACTTAAGATAAAAACCCAACCAGAATCACGATTTTGCAGACAAGTGTTTTGGGGTGTTACCCTTCTTCAGTGCAAAGCTTGAGATGTGATTTGGCTGTATCAGAGGCCTCTAAGGGGTAATATCTCACCTTGGTTTTGGTTTTTAGGCTATGTCATGTGGCAAGGCTCGTTAAAGAGACAAAGTTGACTTTTAGGATTGCTACCTCCAATAAGTGGCACTGGAGTTCTCTTCTCTGAAGAGTCAATTAACATATTTAATTTTCAAGAGGAGAATTACACGGCCTCCAAGTCTCCTTACACTGGCATTGTCACCTTCCAAACGGAGACAGGTTAAAGGTCAAAGAATATGAGACAAATAGATAATCCAGGCTACTAATCTTATTTCTGGAAAAGTTTTTCTTATTTTTTTTTTTTTTGCCCATAAGGGGCAATTCTACATTACGTTAATCTAAAAGTGTCCTTCTACTAAGAAATCCCAGCAAGCAATTGTAATCTTTGATGAACCCTAGAAGTAAATTTACCTACAGCGCCACCACAGGAGAATCAAAGCATTACACAATACCTGAACAGATGATCTATGTAACGCCGGACTGGATGGGTGTGCCAAAGGCAGAGATGCTCTTAGTACCTGCTCTCCGCTCTGGCTAAGAGATTAAAAACACATGTGACATGCATAAATGTGAACAAGTCGGTAAGATGTATACCAAGCTGCTTCACCGCGTCAAGGTAACCCGTAACCTTGACGCGGTAAAGCAGCTTGGTATACTTTTTTTTGCAAAAAAGTATCGACTAAATACCCTGTATTTGTTATCCAGCACTTGTTGATTACTGTCATATATTTTACTGCAGAGTATTTTTGCAAATCTGTTTTCTTGTTGTGTCTGGCTCAGAGATGATGATCTTGAACAGAAGAACCTTCTGCTATTAATTCTCTAATTAAACACATGAAATTGTTTTTTTTTAAATAAAAGAAAATGGTTATCTGCATTTCATCCCAAAATTAGGAATTTAAATAGGATCAGTCGTTAAATTACACTGTTAAAGTACAACTTTCATATGTTACTAAATGAATCTTAGACCTGACAAGGCTGGTGTCCTTACTTTGAAAATCTGTGTTGGAATGGATTTATAATATTTTTTTAAACATTTTTTCAGTTTGATAATCAGATGAGCACTTTATGAATACAAGGCTAGTCTAATATCAAGATTACACAGCTATTCTGATATGGATTTTCAAAGTAAGTACACTAGCCTCATCAAGTTTAGGAGCTCTATTTGATAATGTAGTGTGAAATCTGGTGATCGATTAGCTTCAAGTATTTTTCTTGCCTTTTTAGAAGGATTTGCAGAGCTGAAAAGAGTGCGTCTGTCCCCTGAACCCGTTGCAATCCACATATAGTATACCGCTATTACAGCGCTGATGAAGTGGTGTAGAGCGGGCACGCTGCGCGGTTCCTGCACCTCTGGGCCAGCACGGTAATGGTTCTCACTGGCCTGTAATCTGTTTTCCTGACACTCTCAACTTTCTTAGATAAAATGTGATTTGTCAGTTCCCATAAAACACAGTCTTACAAGACTCAAGGATCTTCCTGTGTGACTCGGGCAGCCACTCGCACGCAGCTCTGGAGCAGGGATCACCGCATTTATTGGAATAAGGTCGGCGCAGCATTCGACCTGCAGTCGGTCATGGAGGAATACATTATAGCACACCTATGCCAGTTAAAAAACTTCTAAAATAGTTGTTTTTCTATATTTTTTATTGAGGTTTTGCCAAACATTCTGTTACAAAACCATGATGAGTTAATTAAAAAAAATAATAATAAATTAATACAAATGGACTCTGCTCACCCATCTCATTGTCTTCATTTGGAATTGGAAAAAAAAAAAGAATATTTTTCTGCACAATTTAAATATTTAAAAAACTAAAAATAATTTATAACGGGAAAAAAACAGCAGATGGTCAGATGTAATAAGAGTTTATTTTAGGGCGCATAGACATCGCATAATTGACAAAATAGTTGTCTGGGAGTCGCATTAAAAAATGTTTTTGTAACCGGACCCCCTTTTAATCCACATCCCGGTTTCCGGCCCCTTCTAGGTTTCCATTAGGTTTTTGGATGCACCTGGAAGATTTGTATGCTCTTCCTAGAGTCAGTGGATCTCCATAGTTTTTGGAAGCCTTGCTGTGTTTTTTGTTTTTTACATCACAATCTGTAGTAAAAATAAAAATTTGAAGCTCTGCAATTCTCACATCGGCCACTGGGGCTTTTTTTTAGTCTTACTTCCTGTTCTTTCAGAAATGCACATGCACATTAGCCACAATAGGCTTTGTCACTATCTATTGTATTGAAGCATCTAATGAGCGTGTGCAAAAGTCATTGTGAAGGAAAGAGGAGCAGGTGAGCCGAACATTAATGATTTTAATTGGTAAATCTGGTGTTATCAGCTGCGTATAGAGCTGATGCCTGTAATTGTAAACCGGCCTCTGATGATAACGAAACTGCTGAAAAAGTCCTTCCTGAAAGGACAAAGTATGAGTCGTGAGTGTGAAAATTGCAAGATGACCAATTTTGTTTTTTTTCATTGTGATATGAAAAAAAGCATTGCCAAAAATTAAAAAAAAAAAAAAATGGAACTCAAAACCCAGATTTAGACAATAGTTCTTTTACTGCTGATAGCTTCTATTTAGGAATTATCATTTTGAGATTACATCACCTTCATCAGGCCAAAATCTAACATTTTTTTCACAATTTTTATTACTTTAAAGAAATTACCAACACCCTGAGCAGAGTCTAAAAATTACCTTCAAATAATGAAAATAGCTTCAAAACATCAAGAGATCACATCCATTATATGCAAAGCAACTCATCCCCTTAATGAGACTGCTATTAAGAGGTCTTACCAATCATGCAAATGAGCTAATTTAGTCCGAGAGTATCTGCTCTGGTCTACACATTTGCTTATGTGTACTTTATCATCAGCCTGTTATCGTGTACACCCACAGACAAGGTTGATTAATCGTAGTTTATGGCAAATGAGATTAAACTTTTAATATTTCACAGAGAGAGCAATAACAACAGCGCCACCTTCAGGCTCGTTAGGTAATAGCACATAAAAAAAAAATATATACGGTATATATATATATATATATATATATATATATATATATATATATATATATATATATATATATATATTTATTTTTTATTTCATGGATTTTCAAGCGAGAAAAGTGTAAAAAGTTCGCCAGCTACTCCGGCGTCTGTTATAAATGCTAGTTCTCCGTACGTTAGCTATAATTTTCTCCCAAATCGTCAGAAGGTCATTCAATGTGACAGAGGAAATAGGCATTCATTTGTTTTCCATAAGCCGTGAATATATTTTCTGCTTTCGATGGCATAAATGATAGGCATAATTTAAACGTAAGATATATGCTCTTTGTTTTGGGAACATTCAGCGATGGAATAAAGGCGGAAGGGCCGATATCTCGAGAGCTGTCAGAATGATGAACAAAGTGTCCATAGCGCGGCGTTTCGAAAAACACGTAATGAATGGAAGTCGGATTCGGTTCAGTTAGTTCAAGGTACAGTATAGAATAAAAAATCATTTTCTAGCGTGGGGACGCGATTCACGGACAGAGCAGCCAAAAAAACCGCCAGATTTATATACGTGCACCTCCCCCTCCTCCGTCGGCATAAACAGAGAAAAATAAATAAAGCGAGGTTCAGTAATGCCGTCTGTGATTAATGCAATTTCCGTTAAGTGCTAAAAACCAATCCGTTTAATCACGTACATAACCCGTCTAACAAAAGGACGATCTGCCATCACGCTCTTGTATCCGTAGGTGTGAAAACACATCTGCAATGTTAAACACAAAGGAAGAAAAAGACGTTTAATATGTTATAATAAGATGAAAATTTATGTTTAGGAGGAGGGAAAAAAAAAAGCTATTTCCCATAATTGACTTCTCTTTCTGAGACGATAAATTAAATTACTGTCCTGCTTGGGAAACATCTGGCACCTTTCATCTAAGTTCACGTCGTCCAAATGTTTGTAGGGAACATCAGACGGCGGCACGGTTGAATTCTTTTTTATGTGATCGCCGACTTGAAGGTTTAATTTGCCGCTGTTCTGCGTCAGGGGGAAATTATTTAATCAGATTAGATGTGCTTTAAGTGTACGGTCGTTTACATTTTAATGCTTTTTTTTCATAATTTGATTAAAGACTTGGAAATAACAGAGGGGGAGGAGAAAAAAAAGAAGACAGAGACACACCTGCCGCCAGTCGTCGGAAATTCTCGTAAAAGCGGAGATACTTTGGGTGCTGTTTTTATAGCTTTGTACTCCACTCTGTGTTCTGGAACAATATGATATTATGCAGTGGCAGTTCATCGGTTGGTATCCAGGGTATGAAAAGAAGCGATGATGGAAATATCAGGCAGAGGTGGGCACTTCTTTATGATTAGAGGTGAGTGAACCCTAACTGGAGAGTTCGGGGTTCGTATTGGACACCCAGTCTCCAGTGCTGGACTCCGGACACGGACTTCTCCTGAAAGTTTGTTTTACAGTTCAGGAGTCTGGGAAGAGAGACATTTTCCTGTTCCAAAGTTCAGGTCCCCATTCATTTCAACAGGGTTCGGGTTGAAGTTCAGGTGCAGTTTTAGTATCCGAACCGAACTTTGGACTAAAGTTTGGTTGGGTACCAGAAACTGAACTTCAACAGGTTCACTAATCCCTATTAACGATGCGACTGATTACCTATGTAAATATTTCTCTTGTAATTATATACATGTGATTCAATGAATCAATATGTATTTATATTTACCTCTTTTTTCAAATATAAGCTGCTGGCACCGACATCAGGGGCTTATCTACAGCATCCTGCAATGCTGTAGATAAGCCCCCGATGTAAACCTGAAAGATAAGAAAAAAGTTAGATTATACTCATGGGGGGGTCCAGTCCGATAGGTGTCGTGGTCCTGTCCGGCGCCTCCCATCTTCATACGATGCCGTCCTCTTCTTTCCTTCCCGTCGCGGCCCCTGCGCAGGCGCATTGCTCTGCCCTGTTGAGGGCAGAGCAGAATACTGCAGTGCACCTGCACCAGAACCACGACAAGCAGCAAAGAAGAGGACGTCACCGTTAGAAGATGGGAGGCGCCGGACCGGATGCTGTAGATAAGCCCCCAGATGTCGGTGCCGGCAGCTCATATTCAAAAAAAGGGTGACAGATTCCCTTTAAAGAGTGTATTCAGGACTTTTCCAAAAATAAAAAATGTATCTAAACACTGGCAGGCAGGTAATTGCAGATCACCTGCCCGTTGTGCCCGGCACCGTTTTTCCCCAGCACAGAACGGTCACAAACCACTCCTGCCGGGAAATCTGCTGCCTCTCCTGAGCGGGATTTCTGAAGTCAGTCTGATTGACAGGCGGCTCCTCCAGTTAGGCAGCGTGTACTCCTAGCTCTTGTAGCAGAAGCTTATATAAAGAGTCCTTGCAGGTAGTGACTCAGTGTGTGGCTGAAGCCACATGGCAGGCAGAGGTCTGTGTTACTAAGGAAAGAAACAAATTAGGACTGAGTCATACTGTAGATCCCTGACAAAGATGAAACCTTTGAGGAAACTAATGAATGATACAGCTGCCCAGAGACCTGATAATGATGAAGCAGTTACAATATGCTCCCTGTCAGTTCCTATGAGAGTCACTTAGTGATGGGGGAAACTATGGCATGAAAGGACAATTGTGAAAGCAGTGGGCTACAAAAATGAGGTGGAATCATTAATTGTGTTTGTCGTTATGGAAAATGATCGTGAGAGCAGTATCGTGGCTCAGTGGTTACCACTGTATGGTGGCTCAGTGGTTAGCACTGTATGGTGGCTCAGTGGTTAGCACTGTACGGTGGCTCAGTGGTTCGCACTGTATGGCGGCTCAGTGGTTAGCACTGTATGGTGGCTCAGTGGTTAGCACTGTATGGCGGCTCAGAGGTTAGCACTGTATGGTGGCTCAGTGGTTAGCACTGTATGGTGGCTCAGTGGTTAGCACTGTATGGTGGCTCAGTGGTTAGCACTGTATGGCGGCTCAGTGGTTAGCACTGTACGGTGGCTCAGTGGTTAGCACTGTATGGTGGCTCAGTGGTTAGCACTGTACGGTGGCTCAGTGGTTCGCACTGTATGGCGGCTCAGTGGTTAGCACTGTATGGTGGCTCAGTGGTTAGCACTGTTGCTTTCTAACGTTGAGGTCATGCGTTCAAATCCCATCAACAACAACATCTGCAAGGAGTTTGTATGTTCTCCCCATGTTTGTGTGGGTTTCCTCCGGGTACTTCGGCTTCCTCACACTCCAAAGACATACTGATGGGGAATCTAGATTGTGAGCCCTAATGGGGACAGTAATAACAATATCTGTAAAGAGCTGAAGATAGAGGTTTTGATATCAAGACAAGGAGGTCTCGCTAGACTTCTTGTGGAGTCTGTTGGCCTATCTAGAGTAATTGTTACTCCTGGGGTTGCCAGTCATAAAATTAATGGTGGACCGGCATCTGGAGAGGACATTTTCATCATGAGCATTGGTGTGCTCAAGGGAAGACTAATGGAGGCTTGTCCATCATGAGAGTGTTGGTGAATTTGAGATTCAACGTGGGATTGTTCACTATGGAAATGTTGGTGGGTGGAGATGCAGGACAAAGATGAGCAGGATACAAAGTAGTCGCTGCACAATGGATCACTTGGTAACTTTCTTGAGATCCATAAGTGTGAGGGGCCAATGTGATATCATCCGGAGGTTGTCACTGGGAGCAGATGGTGACCTCCTTGCGGGAATGGTTTCCACTTTAGAGAAGTGGCGCTAGTAGAGTCTTAGCTGTTATAGCCGGGTCTAGAAGGAACTGTGATCCTTTACGACTGATGATGAACTTATAGTGGGAGATTGGTTGCCCTGTGGCTCCTGAAGTGTCCTAGATGGTGAAATTAAAAACTTTGTTATATCACCATCAACCTAGATCTACTTTAAGGTTATATTTATCCCACTTATACTTTAGAAAAAGCCTCTGTAGATGGATGAGAATCGACCAGGTGCAGAACAGAACATTCTTAGTAAAAGAGGAAAGTACATAGGGCCATGGTAGAACAGGAGTTGTCTAATGGGGTTAATGATCATTCATGTATATTTGGCATAACACAAATTCTGCATGACAAGAATATGACGCCTAGATATTTGAGCACAGGATGGCAATGTAAATAATGTGTTGATGCCGCTCAAGACATCTAATTTTCTGCATGTGAGTTTCTTGAGGAATGCAACCAGTGATTGCGGCATAGGCTGCATAAAGGGGTCCGATCTGACGGTAATTAACGACCACTGGTCCGGGTGCCGTTAGCAGAACCTATACTAGTCAGTGTTTTTTTTGCTATCACCAGTAGGAACTCTACCATTGTGGCTGAAAGGGGACCATAAATTAGCTGCATCTCTGCAGACTGGCGCATTGCTAGCTGCCATGCAACTTTTATTGTGCAGGTTTAGGTGCATACATTTGGCTCGGTTACTTGCTGGAGTGATGTTGTCTTGGTTTACTTTGTGTTTTAGGCAAAAAATGCATATATTTTCATCTTTCACATTTTAAAAAAAGCACAAAAAGGAAAATGGTTCAATGCAAAAGTTTTGGCACCCTGCGTGGTTCGTACCTAGTAGCACTCCCCTTTGAAAGTATCACAGCTTGTAAATGCTTTGTGGCCAGACAAGAGTTTTTCAATTCTTGTTTGGGGGATTTTCATCCATTCTTCCCTGGACAATTCTTCCAGTTCTGTGAGATTCCTGGGTCATCTTGCTTACTTTATTTTAAGGACTCACCACAGATTGTCAATGATGTTCAGATCAGAGGACTGTGAGGGCCATTGTAAAATCTTCATTTTGTGCCTTTTGAGGTCGTCTATTGTGGATTTTGATGTCTGTTTAGGATCATTATCCATTTGTAGAAGCCATCCTCTTCCTCTTCCTCTTTTCATCTTCAGTTTTTTTTACAGATGGTGTTATGTTTGCATCAAGAATTTGTTGAAATTTCTTTGAAACCATTCTTCCCTCCACCCGTGAAATGCTCCCTGCGCCATTGGCTGGAACACAGCCCCAAAGCATGACTGATCCACCCACATGCTTAATGGTTGGCAAGATGTTCTTTTCCTGAAGTTCTGTGCCCTCTTTTCTCCACACCTATCTTTGATCATTGTGGCCATATTGTTCTATTTAATCTCATCAGTCCACAGGACTTGTTTCCAAAATGCATTAGGCTTGTTTAGATGTTCTTTTGCATGCTTCTGATTCTGAGTTTTATGTTAAGGACGCAGGAGAGGTTTTCTTCTGACTCTTCCATGAAGGCTATATTTGTGAAGGGGTTTCTGAACAGTAGAACAATGTACCACAACTCCAAGGCCTGCTGAACCTTTCTGAAGGTATTTTGTAGTCAAGCGGTGGTTTTGATTTGCCTCTCAAACAATCCAACGAGCAGCTCACTGAAATTTTGCTTGGTCTTTTAGACATTATCTTGACTTCCACTGCTCCTGTTAACTGAGATTCCTAAATTACATTTCGAACTGAGAAAAGGGAAACGTGAAAACGCTTTGCTATCTTTTTATAGCCTTCTCTTGATTTGTGGGCCTCCACCATTTTCAGAGTGCTCGGCAGCTGCTTAGAAGAACCCATAGCTGCTGTTTTTTGGCACGAAGATAGAAGAGGCTTGATGTTTATAAAGCTGCATCATCTGGCCTTTCCTAATGATGATAGTAAACAAGCCAAAACCCTAACTGGCCAATTAACTTTAACCAGGGTTTAGGACCTTATCTGAGGACACAAATCTCCAAGGGTTCACAAAATTTTGCATCAGTCCATTTTCCTTTTTCTAATTTTTCAAGTGTAATAAATGACAATATTTTTTGCCTAAAATACAAAGGAAATGTATCATCTTTAACTACATGCCTTTTATAGATTATTTCATAGTCAATTTGATTAACTGTTCACATAACAGTAACTTTTACCCGGGGTGCCCAAACTGCTACATGCCACTGTATATAGTATGGGAAAAAGGGTGATTGTTCTGAGATCTTCTTCATTCAGGAGTGTTGTCGTACCCATGAAGACCACCCTAAATTTCACCATTGGTAGCTTTTTGTGATCCAAACTCATGGCTCCACCGATACTTTTCCTTAGAGACCATATACAGGTGCTTCTCACAAAATTAGAATATCATCAAAAATTTAATTTACTTCAGTTCTTCAATACAGAAAGTGAAACTCATATATTCTATAGAGTCATTACACACAGAGTGATCTATTTCACGTGTTTATTTCTGGTAATGTCGATGATTATGGCTTACAGCCAATGAAAACCCAAAAGTCATTATCTCAGTAAATTAGAATACTTTATAACACCAGCTTGAAAAATGATATTAAAATCCTAAATGTCCTACTGAAATGTATGTTCAGTAAATGCACTCAGTACTTGGTCGGGGCTCCTTTTGCATCAATTACTGCATCAATGCGGTGTGGCATGGAGGCGATCAGCCTGTGGCACTGCTGAGGGGTTATGGAAGCCCAGGTTGCTTTGATAGCAGCCTTCAGCTCGTCTGCATTGTTGGGTCTGGTGTCTCTCATCTTCCTCTTGACAATACTCCATAGATTCTCTATGGGGTTAAGGTCAGGCGAGTTTGCTGGCCAGTCAAGCACAGTGATACTGCTGTTTTTAAACCAGTTATTGGTACTTTTGGCAGTGTGGACAGGTGCACGTTCATGTCTGGGACACAGAACCCGTCTCCTTCCTGAGCGGTATGATGACTGGACATTCCCATCTTGATTGTACTTGCATATAATTGTTACAGATAAACAAGGCACCTTCCGGTATCTTGAAACTGTACTAAGGATGAGCCAGACTTGTGAAAGTCCACAATTCTCTTTGTGATATCTGGGCTGATTTCTTTAGACTTTCCCATGATGCGAAACAAAGAGGCAGTGTGTTTCAGGTGTGCATTAAAATACATCCACAGGTGGGTCTCTAACTCGGATGTTTCCAAATATACTATCAGAAGCTTCCAATATTAGTGTATGTAAACTTTTGACTTTGCAGTAAGTACTAAAAATTCCATAAAACATTCTCACTCATTATTCTGGCATTTGGCAAATATTAATAATTATGGTAATCCTAATTCACCTATTTCATGTCAGGTATTGAGAAAAACCTGCAGATGTGTCTTTTTAGATAATGGTTTAGAACCTCCAGGTTCTAAAAAAAAAAAAAAAAAAAAGCAACTACAGCCCCGTGCCCACAGGCACTGGAGCTACAGCAACAGCACTTGGGGGAGGAAATCTTCTTACTCTAGTTAGTAAGGGGGGGTATGATATGAACCCACCACTTTTCTCTTACACATGAGAATGTCCTTGTTTTTTTCCAGGGTTAATCAAATACTGTAACCAATGTTTTCTCTTTGACAACGATATCACAGATCTAATACTCAGCATGGCTGGTCTACAAAATAATCCAAGGATGCAGCGTTCACTACATCTGCCTGATAGTCATTAACTGATTCCCGTAGTGCAGAAGCAAAGTCCCCGGCGTATCGACTTGCAAAGGAACAAGCAGCAGCCTGGAGACAGGTGGCACATACATTCATTTGAATAACGCAGCCTTAATCCGTGCAGTTACACCATGCCTAGCACTATCTGGAAATTAAACATCTGGAGCAAACTGAGAAGTCTCCGAGGCTGGAAGAAAAGAAGAGAGGGGCGACGCGATAACCCATTCCATAACCTTAGAAATTCGTGCTTTCCTGCATTGTGTAGATATTACCCAGCACATCATACATTGTGTGACAACAAACCAAAGCGTTCCAGTAATCTGACTAATGCCCAAACTGACTCCAATAAGCAATTTCCAATGGTTTATACTTAAAAAGTGGTGAAATGTATCTCAAAATATGCAAAACTACAAGAATATAACTACTATAATATTGCCCCTTATGTACAAGAATATAACTACTATAATACTGCCCCCTATATACAAAATATACCTACTATAATATTGCGCTTATGTACAGGAATATAACTACTATAATACTGTCCCTATGTACAAGAATATAACTACCATAATACTGCCCCCTATATACAAAATATACCTACTATAATATTGCGCTTATGTACAGGAATATAACTACTATAATACTGCCCCTATGTACAGGAATATAACTACTATAATACTGCCCCTATATACAAAATATACCTACTGTAATACTGCCCCCCTATGTACAGGAATATAACTACTATAATACTGCTCCTATGTACAAGAATATAACTACTATAATACTGCCCCTATGTACAAGAATATAACTACTATAATACTGCCCCCTATATACAAAAAATACCTACTATAATATTGTGCTTATGAACAGGAATATAACTACTATAATACTGCCCCTATGTACAGGAATATAACTACTATAATACTGCCCCTATATACAAAATATACCTACTGTAATACTGCCCCCCTATGTACAGGAATATAACTACTATAATACTGCCCCTATGTACAGGAATATAACTACTATAATACTGCCCCTATGTACAGGAATATAACTACTATAATACTGCCCCTATATACAAAAAATACCTACTGTAATACTGCCCCCCTATGTACAGGAATATAACTACTATAATACTGCTCCTATGTACAAGAATATAACTACTATAATACTGCCCCTATGTACAAGAATATAACTACTATAATACTGCCCCTATGTACAAGAATATAACTACTTTAATACTGCCCCCTATGCACAAGAATATAACTACAATAATACTACTCCCTATGCACAAGAATATAACAACTATAATACTGCCCCTTATGTACAAGAACATAACTACTATGATACTGCCCCTATGTACAAGAATATAACTACTATGATACTGCCCCTATGTGCAAGAATATAATTACTATGATACTACTCCCTATGTACAAGAATATAACTACTATAATACTGCTCCTATGTACAAGAACATAACTACTATAATACTGCCCTCTATGTACAAGAACATAACTACTATAATACTGCCCTTTATGTACAAGAATATAACTACTATAATACTGCCCCTATGTACAAGAATATAACTACTATAATACTGCCCCTATGTACAAGAATATAACTACTAGAATACTGCTATGTACAAGGATATAACTACTATAATACTGCTCCTATGTACAAGAATATAACTACTATAATACTGACCCCTATGTACAAGAATATAACTAATATAATACTGCCCCTATGTACACGAATATAACTACTATAATACTGTCCCTATGTACAAGAATATAACTACTATAATACTGCCCCTATGTACAAGAATATAACTACTATAATACTGCCCCTATGTACAAGAATATAGCTACTATAATACAGCCCCCTATGTACAAGAATATAACTACTATAATACTGCCCCTATGTACAAGAATATAACTTCTATAATACTGCCCCCTATGTACAAGAATATAACTACTATAATACAGCCCCCTATGTACAAGAATATAACTACAATAATACTGCCCCCTATGTACAAGAATATAACTACTATAATACTGCCCCCAATGTACAAGAATATAACTACTATAATACTGCCCCTATGTACAAAAATATAACTACTATAATACTGCCCCTATGAGCAAGAATATAACTACTATAATACTGCCACTATGTACAAGAGTATAACTACTATAATACTGCTCCCTATGTACAAGAATATAACTACTATAATACAGTCCCTATGTACAAGAATATAACTACTATAATACTGCCCCTATGTACAAGAATATAACTACTATAATACTGCCCCTATGTACAAGAATATAACTTCTATAATACTGCCCTTATGTACAGGAATATAACTACTATAATACTGCACCTATATACAAAATATACCTACTGTAATACTGCCCCCCTATGTACAGGAATATAACTACTATAATACTGCTCCTATGTACAAGAATATAACTACTATAATACTGCCCCTATGTACAAGGATATAACTACTATAATACTGCCCCTATGTACAAGAATATAACTACTATAATACTGCCTCTTATGTACAAGAATATAACTACAATAATGCTACTCCCTATGCACAAGAATATAACAACTATAATACTGCCCCTTATGTACAAGAATATAACTACTATAATACTGCCTCTATGTACAAGAATATAACTACTATGATACTGCCCCTATGTACAAGAATATAACTACTATGATACTACTCCCTATGTACAAGAATATAACTACTATAATACTGCACCTATGTACAAGAACATAACTACTATAATACTGCCCTCTATGTACAAGAATATAACTACTATAATACTGCCCTCTATGTACAAGAATATAACTACTATAATACTGCTCCCTATTTACAGGAACATAACTACTATAATACTGCCCCCTATGTACAAGAATATAACTACTATAATACTGCCCCCTATACTGCCCCTATGTACAAGAATATAGCTACTATAATACTGCCCCTATGTACAAGAATATAACTACTATAATACTGCCCCTATGTACAAGAATATAACTACTATAATACTGCCCCTATGTACAAGAATATAACTACTATAATACTGCCTCTATGTACAAGAATATAACTACTATAATACTGCTCCCTATGTACAAGAATATAACTACTATGATACTGCCCCCTATGTACAAGAATATAACTACTGTGGTACTACTCCCTATGTACAAGAATATAACTACTATAATACTGCACCTATGTACAAGAACATAACTACTATAATACTGCCCTCTATGTACAAGAATATAACTACTATAATACTGCCCCTATGTACAAGAATATAACTACTATAATACTGCCTCTATGTACAAGAATATAACTACTATAATACTGCTCCCTATGTACAAGAATATAACTACTATAATACTGCCCCTATGTACAAGAATATAACTACTATAATACTGCCCCTTATGTACAAGAATATAACTACTATAATACTGCTCCTATGTACAAGAATATAACAACTATAATACTGCCCCTTATGTACAAGAATATAACAACTATAATACTGCCCCTTATGTACAAGAATATAACTACTATAATACTGCCCCTATGTACAAGAATATAACTACTATAATACTGCCTCTATGTACAAGCATATAACTACTATAATACTGCTCCCTATGTACAAGAATATAACTACTATAATACTGCCCCTATGTACAAGAATATAACTGCTATAATACTGCCCCTATGTACAAGAATATAACTACTATAATACTGCCCCCTATGTACAAGAATATAACTACAATAATACTACTCCCTATGCACAAGAATATAACAACTATAATACTGCCCCTTATGTACAAGAATATAACTACTATGATACTGCCCCTATGTACAAGAATATAACTACTATGATACTACTCCCTATGTACAAGAATATAACTACTATAATACTGCCCCCTATGTACAAGAATATAACTACTATAATACTGCCTCCTAGCTGTGAGGTTGTGTGTCAGTGTTTCTCCTCATGTCTGGAGCAAGCCCAGGGAGGGGCCACCCTGGGCGGGGAAGCTCCCCTGGCAAGGCCCAGGCTTCCCGGCCTACACTGGGACTAGCCTCTCAGGCTTCTACTAATGGGAATGTTAATCCCAAAGCCACTGTGAGACCAGTGAATGCAGCGAGTCAAAGCTGCAGCAGTTTGGTGAAGGAGGAAAAGGCTGTGACTACAGTTTTGGGAGGAAAACCTTCTCCAGTTCCAGCAAAGAAGCAAGAAGGAAAAGTTTCAGTGAGTGATGGAAACCAGCTGAATGTGAAGTCTTGTAGCTCCCCAGTCGGTAAGCAGCTCCTGCCAGGTGCACAGGTGAGATCGGCCCCAGCTGTGCAGATCACCTCTCCTGCTTCCAGGCAGAGACGGACGTCTTTGGAAAGGCAGACAATGCAGGAAAACGTACAGCAGCATGGCAGTATGGCGCGGTCAGGACGCACACGGTCACAGTCAGGTGGCAGCGATAAACCTGCTGCGGAGCCTGCATCCAGCCAAGGGGCCACAAAACCATCCGTGGTGGACCCGCACAAGACTGTCTTCAAAACCCCTGTACCCGTGGTCAAGACTAAGCCTGTGGGGCCGGCGCGTGCACCCGAGCTGCAGCTAGCGGATGAGATACCGGGACTTGTCCGAAAACTGGGTGAGTTACAGCAGCAAAAAAAAGCGCTGCAAATGGAGGTAGACTTCATCTATAGTCTAAAGACCACTAATCCTGCCAGTAATGACGCGTATGACCTGAGACTGAACACACTGGGTGTACAGCTGGCGAGTGTTGTGCAGGACACTGAGTCTGTGCTGGAGAGCATGGGGCCCCTGGCAGAGACCTACAGGAACCGGGAGCATCCTGATGTTCAGGACGGGACCCCCCAGCAGCAGACACGGCCAGTGTTACAGGCTGCCCGCTTCTGCTTCCAGGAGGGAAAACAGCTGCAGCAGCAGGCAGCTCGGTGTGAACAGGAGCATACACTTCAGACTGCAGCAGAGGCACCACAGGTCCCAGAATGCCCCACACAGGAGCAGGACAGTGTATGTGAGACTGTTTGTGCTGATGAGGCAGCCGAGTGTGAACAGGAGCATGCACTGCAGACTCCAGCAGAGGCACCACAGGTCCCAGAATGCCCCACACAGGAGCAGGACAGTATATGTGAGACTGTTTGTGCTGATGAGGCAGCCGAGTGTGAACAGGAGCACACACTGCAGACTCCAGCAGAGGCACCACAGGTCCCAGAATGCCCCACACAGGAGCAGGACAGTATATGTGAGACTGTTTGTGCTGATGAGGCTGAGGCTGAAGCACAGACTGTGGCTGGTGATGCTGTGCCCATGGGGTCGGGGGTTGGAGGGGTTTCACTTTCTGTATTGGACGTCGCACTGTCTGATGATAATGATGCTGCTCATGATAATGTGCATGATATGTGTGATTATCCCCCTTTGCCATCTAGTCCACAAGGTGTGACAGCCCCCCCTGCTGCAGGCCCTCTCCCTGTCAGTCAGCCCAGTGTGACCCGGCAGGTGCCCCCAGGAATGCCTGGAGCCGCGGCGCCCCATCCTTCACTTCCAGCGCCAGGTATACCGGCCAGACATTCAAGCGCATTAATGTGGTGCGGTTTAAATACATAGGTGCCAAGGAGGATCTGCCACAACGCAGGTATGTGGTGAGAGAGCTGCTCTGCGGCCAGATGGGGTTTGTGGCAAATGAGATACTGGCAGTGTCTAATCTTCAGGACAGGCAGGGCTACGAGGTCAGCTTCAAGCTCATGTCTGACCTGGACAGATTCTGGGCCAATTACCCCAAGTTCAGAGATGCTGAGGGCTGGAATAAGTTTGTGTTGGTTCCTATCTCCAGGCCGGACACTGTCACAGTAAACATCACCTTCTGGAATGAGGCCGTTCCTCCACAGGACATCGAGGTGTGGCTCCGGAGACACTGTGACCTCGTCTCTGGACTCACCAAGGTCAGAGATGAGGATGGTATCTGGACAATGGGGTGGCGGGTCTTGGTAAAATTGCGGCAATGTGATAACATCACTGACCACTTACCCAATTCTTCATTGGGAGGGAGAAGGGAAGGTGTTATTATCCCGGGCAACCCAGAAAGTGCTTCAGATGTGGTGGGAAAGGTCATCTGGCTAACGCCTGTACTGTGGTGAAGTGCAGTCTGTGTGGGGCAATCGGCCATGTCGCTGCAGACTGCCGGGATGTCAGGTGCAACCTCACTGGTAGGATGGGCCACCCTCACAGGGACTGTCCAGACGCCTGGCACAACATCTGCAGAGTCTTCCCTGATGAGTTAGTGATGGCAGGGGCAGAGGCTCAGGAGGATGAGGATGTGGTGGCAGGGACGCATGAGGAGTATTTAATGTCAGGAGAGATGTTGACCAACTCAGATGCCCACCAGGAGTCCACTCAGGCAGCACCAGAGAAGCAGGGTGCAGAGGGGAACATGGAGGTCGTCCATCAGGTCCAGCAGCCTCAGATACCCCCCCCTTCAGCATCGCTGTCTGTATCTGATGACTGGAGCATTAATTATAATAAAAGGAAGAAAAAGAACACATCCTACCGTAAACCTGAGGCAGAATATGACACTGGTCAGACTGCTAGTAAGAAGGTTCAGAATTCTGCAGGAGTGATGGTCGTGTCCAACAAGTATGGAGTTTTATCTGACTCCAATGGTGACGATTATGAGGAAGAGTTGAGGAAAGTTGATGCTGAGTGTGACAGGGACATAGAGGACCATCCCCCGCCAAAGCGGAAGCCCTTATCTGTGGACCCTCAGGTAGAGTCTGACATGGACACCAGTGGTGGACAGAACATCTCTGACTCATGATGATGGCTGTTACTTTGCTCCTTCTATATTGTGTTGTGATGGCGGGGTTCTCATTGACAGTGACCTCGAGCAATGTGAATAGCATTAAGCTGAGGAGAACTAGACACGCGGTGTATGAACATCTCAAATATCTGGACACAGATGTCATCTTCCTGCAGGAGACACGACTGACATCTCTGGGGCTTATGAGAGAGGCTGAGAGGGAATGGCGGTCCGGTCCTTCTTTCTGGTCACTGGCTGTGGAGCCTTATGCCGGGGTCGCTGTCCTGTTTAACACCAATGATGTGACTGTGCATAGGATGACGGAGGTGGTCATGGGAAGATGTCTGGTCCTAGAAGTCACTATCCATGGGAGGCGACTCCGGCTTATTAACATCTATGGGCCACAGACAGTGACTGACAGGATCCAGCTGTTTAATGACGTCAAGCCTTACCTCTTCACTTCTCTTCCAGTGGTGATGGCGGGGGACTTTAATGCCATAATGACATCAGGTGACAGCTCCTCGGGCAGGGCAGTGACCAGGGACGGTAAGGTCCTACATAACGTCATAATGCAGGCAGGACTGACTGACGTTTTCACACAGGGTGGGCGACAGCCAAAATTCACATATTCATGTTCCAACAGGAGCAGTAGGATAGATTTTGCTTTTGTCAGTCCTACTGAGGCTGTCGGCACCCTGAGTGAGAAGGTCGTCCCTTACTCTGATCACCTCGCCTTGTGCTTTTCTTTGGGTTCCTCTAACCGTCCGGACATTGGTAGAGGGTTGTGGAAGCTCAATTCCAGTCTCCTGGATGATGCCTATGTTCAGAGTCGTGTTCACTCCCTTATCCAGCTTCATCTAGACAGGGTTGACTTCTATGACAACATGACTGACTGGTGGGAGGACGTCAAGGAGGATATCAGATCCCTCTTAAAGAGACTGTCAGTTAATAAAGGGAGGAATAAGTACAGCCAGTACCTAAAGCTGCGCAAAGAATTGGAGTCATTGTATTCGGCGGGCGGGGATGACAAAGTGAAGATCAACCGGCTGAAATCTGAGATAAAGCAGTATCAGTATAGCAGGTATACCTCCCTGGTTCTTGAACGGGATTATGGGTCCTTAGGGGCCCCTGATCCCTTTGAGAATTGCAGGGAGAGGGTGGTCAAAAAAATAGTCACGGGTCTCACCGACTCCCAGGGTGTATTGCAGGATTCACGGGAGGGTATCCTGGAGGTGGTGAGATCTTACTATGCTGACTTGTT
Source organism: Dendrobates tinctorius (assembly GCF_039654945.1). NCBI lineage: Eukaryota > Metazoa > Chordata > Amphibia > Anura > Dendrobatidae > Dendrobates > Dendrobates tinctorius. The sequence goes on along the minus strand of NW_027361810.1, from coordinate 16,293,750 downwards.
TCAGAGGAAAGTTTTGGTTAAAGATAAGATGACTCAATTCTTGGAGGCAACTCCAGTGCCTGATACTAATGATCTGGACTTTTCTCCTTTGACAGCAGAATTAACGGTGGAGGAAGTTAAGGAGGCTATTGATAAGTTATATCTGAAGAAGGCACCAGGTCCAGATGGTATAACAGCAGAATTTTATAAGAAATTCAGAGACCTCCTGGCTCCAATTCTTGTGGGTGTGTATAGAAATTGTCTAGAAAATCACCTGATGCCTCCATCCATGAGAGTGTCCTCGTTAATTCTGCTGTCTAAAGGTAAAGAGCCGAGCGACATCAAGAACTGGAGGCCGATTGCCCTCTTGAATGTTGACAGGAAGATTTTAGCAAAGATCCTATTTTCTAGGTTAGTCTGTTTGTCCCCGGCACTGTTGGTAGGCTCTCAGTTTGGCACAGTAAAAGGGCGGAACATCTCTGGAGCAGTCATCTCGATACGAGAGATGTTTGAGAGATGTAAAGCTCTGCGGTGTGGGAGATATGTTGTCAGTCTGGACCAGGCTAAAGCCTTTGACAGGGTTGATCATGACTATCTGTGGGCCACTTTGTCAAAGTACGGTATTCCGGGACAATTTGTCGATTGGCTGAAGACGTTGTACAGAGAGGCGGTGAGCTTTCCTCTGATTAATGGTTGGCAGGGTGACACTTTTGGAGTTGGGGCGGGGGTGAGACAGGGCTGCCCAATGAGTCCGCTCCTGTATGTTTTTGCCCTAGACCCGTTTCTGAGGTCACTGCAGGAGTGCGATTTTCAGGGGGTGCCGGTCCCCCACTGCCCGTCTCTGAATGTTGTTGCCTATGCGGATGATGTGACGCTGGTGATCTCCAATCCTCGTGAGGTGCAGATGTTATCTGCGTCCATCAGAAGCTACTCAGAGGCCTCCGGGTCTCTGGTTAACCTTGAAAAGAGCCAAGCTCTGTGGACATTAGATACTGAGCCCAGCTTTGATCTGCCGCAGTTTTCCAAAGCCTCCACCCATATTAACCCTTTCGCGCCTGAGCCTGTTTTTGCCTTCGTGACCAGGCCAATTTTTTCAATTCTGACCAGTGTCACTTTATGAGGCCATAACTCTAGAACGCTTCAACGGATCCTGCTGATTCTGACATTGTTTTCTCATGACATATTGTACTTCAGGATAGTGGTAAAATTTCTTAGATATGAACTGCTCTTATATGTTAAAAAAATCGAAATTTGGCAAAAATTTTGAAAATTTTGCAATTTTCAAACTTTTAATTTTTATGCCCTTAAATCAGAGAGTGATATCGCACAATTTTGGAAACATAATTTTTTTTTTTTAGGAAGTTATAAGGGTTAAAAGTTGACCAGCGATTTCTCATTTTTACAACAAAATTTACAACACCATTTTTTTTAGGGACCACCTCACATTTGAAGTGAGTTTGGGGGGTCAATATGACAGAAAATACCCAAAAGTGACACCATTCTAAAAACTGCACCTCTCAATGTACTCAAAACCACATTCAAGAAGTTTATTAACCCTTCAGGTGCTTCACATGAATGAATGGAATGTGGAAGGAAAAAATAAACATTTAACTTTTTTTCACAAACATTTTACTTCAGAACCATTTTTTTTATTTTCACAAGTGTAAAAACAGAAAATGAACCACAAAATTTTTTGTGCAATTTCTCCCAAATACGCCGATACCCCGTATGTGGGGCTAAACCACTGTTTGAGCACACGGAAGAGCTCAGAAAGGAAGGAGTGCCGTTTGACTTTTTCAATGCAAAATTGGCTGGAATTGAGATAGGACGCCATGTCGCATTTGGAGAGCCCCTAATGTGCCTAAACAGTGGAAACCCCCACAAGTGACCCCATTTTGGAAACTAGACCCCTTAAAGAACTTATCTAGATGTGTCGTGAGCACTTTGAACCCCCAAGTGCTTCACAGAAGTTTATAACGTAGAGCCATGAAAATAAAAAATCATTTTTGTTCCACAAACATGATCTTTTAGCCCCCAATTTTTTATTTTCACAAGGGTAACAGGAGAAATTGGACCCCAAAAGTTGTTGTCCAATTTGTCCTGAGTACACTGGTACCCCATATGTGGAAGAAAACTACTGTTTGGGCACACGGGGGGGCTCGGAAGGGAAGTAGTGACGTTTTGGAATGCAGACTTTGATGGAATGGTCTGCGGGTGTCATGTCGCGTTTGCAGAGCCCCTGATGTGCCTAAACAGTGGAAATCCTCCACAAGTGACCCCTTTTTGGAAACTAGACCCCCCAAGGAACTTATCTAGATGTGTGGTGAGCACTTTGAACCCCCAAGTGTTTCACTAAAGTTTATAATGTAGAGCCGTGAAAATAAAAAAATCATTTTTTTTCCACAAAAATGATCTTTTAGCTCCCAAACAAGCAGCTTTCCCAGCGAGCTCTCTCATTGGCTGCTGTGACGCGACGTCATCAGGACCTGAACCAATCAGGTCTCGATGACGTCGGGGGTCCCAGCATGCATTGTGCACCGGGATCCCCGCGTTATAAGGTATGAGGGGGGGGCACAAAACCGCCGACAGTAGATAAACGTCGGCGCTGCACAAAGCCCAGCAAGCGCCAACGTTTATCTACTGTGGGCGGTCGCGAAGAGGTTAAGATCCTAGGGGTTAAATTTGGGAGGGATGATAATGCCGTGCTAAATTGGGAGGAGAAACCGGAAATGCAAAGGTTCAGCGATGGAAGAACTGGAGGCTGACCTACAGAGAAAGGGTCACAATGTTGAAGACTTACCTGGTCCCCGTTTTCTTGTATGTCTCTGTCGCTTTCCCTTTGCCAGAATCTTTCTCAGCGAGGCTCTTCAGCCTGTTCTTCCAGCTCTTGTGGGGGAATAGGTTGAACCTAATAAAGAGGGGAATAACGTACCTACGGCGGAGAGAGGGTGGGCTGGATATGTTGAATCCAAGGGTTTTCTTCGACTCCTTGTTTCTAAAGGTGAATTTTGGGAACATGGACTCAAACGGTAGCTCCCTGTGGGTAAATAGTATCAGGTACTGGATATTGCCTTTTGCAGAATCTTGGGTGCGGGGCGGCAGTCTCAAGAGGAGGAGATGGACAGGTGACCACCTCCCCAAGTATCTGGACTATGGTCTGAAGTGTGTTAGGAGGTGGGGACTGGAGAAGTCTTACATTGAGAGCAGTACGAGAAGAGACCTGTATGCTCGTGTATGTAGGACTTTCTTCTACTCTCCACTGGCCCTGAGAGATTGTGTCACCACCACCCTGCAAGAAAGCCTTAGGTTCCTAAACGGGAAACGGCTACCTCCTAAACTGTTTGATGTCACTTGGCTTTCACTGCATAGTCGGCTCTTTGTCAGAGGGAACCTGAAACATCTGTGTGTCTCTGATCGGAATTGTCCCCTTGGTTGTCAGCAGGAGGAGACTATGGAGCACTTTATATGTGATTGCTGGGGAGGGAGGAAGATCTGGGAGGAAGTGTCAGATAATCTAAAAATCCCCAGACTGCGGACCCTAAAGTATCCCGACATAATCTATGGTGTCCCCTCCACTGTTAGTAACATCAACAGAGAGACGATGTACATTATAATCAGTGTCATCAAATACTATCACTGGCACATGAGAACCCAGGTGTCACTACACAATGAGCTGTTCGATCACACCGCTGCCGCCAATCAGGTTATGTCAGAACTCCGGTGGATAAAATCACTGGAAGTTGGAAGGAGTCCAAGAAACACAACGTTATGGAGAAACGTAAAATTCAGTTAGAAAATATGATGATTTTTTTTTTTTTTTCCTCTAACTTTTTCCATCGCCAGGTGTGGATACTTTAATTTATTTATGAAAATGATCTGATTATGTAGTGCTGTGTATATATTACCTAAGTGGTTTGTGTTTTGTAATACTGGATGATTTTTGTTTTACTATAATTGTATTTTTGTTTGGTTTATAATACAAATTGCCCCTATGTACAAGAATATAACTACTATAATACTGCTCCTATGTACAAGAATATAACTACTATAATACTGCCCCCTATGTACAAGAATATAACTACTATAATACTGCCCCTATGTACAAGAATATAACTACTAGAATACTGACCCCTATGTACAAGAATATAACTACTAAAACACTGCCCCTATGTACAAGAATATAACTACTATAATACTGCTCCTATGTACAAGAATATAACTACTATATCACTGCCCCCTATGTACAAGAATATAACTACTATAACACTGCCCCTATGTACAAGAATATAACTACTATAATACTGCCCCTATGTACAAGAATATAACTACTATAATACTGCTCCTATGTACAAGAATATAACTACTATAATACTGCCCCCTATGTACAAGAATATAACTACTATAACACTGCCCCTATGTACAAGAATATAACTACTATAATACTGCCCCTATGTACAAGAATATAACTACTATAATACTGCCCCTATGTACAAGAATATAACTACTATAATACTGCCTCTATGTACAAGAATATAACTACTATAATACTGCTCCCTATGTACAAGAATATGACTACTATAATACTGCCCCTATGTACAAGAATATAACTACTATAATACTGCCCCCTATGTACAAGAATATAACTATTATAACACTGCCCCTATGTACAAGAATATAACTACTATAATACTGCCCCTATGTACAAGAATATAACTACTATAATACTGCCCCTATGTACAAGAATATAACTACTATAATACTGCCTCTATGTACAAGAATATAACTACTATAATACTGCTCCCTATGTACAAGAATATAACTACTATAATACTGCCCCTATGTACAAGAATATAACTACTATAATACTACCCCCTATGTACTAGAATATAACTACTATAATACTGCCCCTATGTACAAGAATATAACTACTATAATACTGTCCCCTATGTACAAGAATATAACTATTATAATTCTGCCCCTATGTACAAGAATATAACCACTATAATACTGCTCCTATGTACAAGAATATAACTATTATAATTCTGCCCCTATGTACAAGAATATAACTATTATAATTCTGCCCCTATGTACAAGAATATAACCACTATAATACTGCTCCTATGTACAAGAATATAACTACTATAATACTGCCCCTATGTACAAGAATATAACTACTATAATACTGCCCCCTATGTACTAGAATATAACTACTATAATACTGCCCCTATGTACAAGAATATAACTACTATAATACTGTCCCCTATGTACAAGAATATAACTATTATAATACTGCTCCTATGTACAAGAATATAACTATTAGAATTCTGCCCCTATGTACAAGAATATAACCACTATAATACTGCTCCTATGTACAAGAATATAACTCTTATAATTCTGCCCCTATGTACAAGAATATAACCACTATAATACTGCTCCTATGTACAAGAATATAACTATTATAATTCTGCCCCTATGTACAAGAATATAACTACTATAATACTGCTCCTATGTACAAGAATATAACTATTATAATTCTGCCCCTATGTACAAGAATATAACCACTATAATACTGCTACTATGTACAAAAATATAACTACTATAATACTGCTCCTATGTACAAGAATATAACCACTATAATACTGCTCCTATGTACAAGAATATAACTATTATAATTCTGCCCCTATGTACAAGAATATAACCACTATAATACTGCTCCTATGTACAAGAATATAACTATTATAATACTGCTCCTATGTACAAGAATATATCTACTATAATGCTGCTCCTATGTACAAGAATATAACTACTATAATACTGCCCCTATGTACAAGAATATAGCTACTATAATACTGCTCCTATGTACAAGAATATAACTACTATAATACTGCTCCTATGTACAAGAATATAACTATTATAATACTGCTCCTATGTACAAGAATATATCTACTATAATACTGCTCCTATGTACAAGAATATAAATACTATAATACTGCTCCTATGTACAAGAATATAACTACTATAATACTGCCCCTATGTACAAGAATATAACTATTATAATACTGCTCCTATGTACAAGAATATAACTACTATAATACTGCCCCTATAGGCAGATAACTTACATAAATATGTAATGTGAGTAGTCTCTTGAGTTATATTTGTAATGCTTTTCCTTACAGCAGATACAGCAGTGTAATCTTAACTCATTGTGTATCGTGACGTCATTATTTATTAATTGCACATTGGAGGCTCGGAGAACAATCTCGGGGTCCCCCGTAATGGATCTAGTCATGCTGCTTAAACCATTCTGTTTGCAGGATATCCTGGGCAGAAGAAATGCTGCGTGCATGAAGGAAGAGATGCCAGAACTGTGCAGCCAACACCTCGGCGATCATGTGTAATAAATGTAATGGTATCAGCAGTGGCTGCTGGGGAACAGTAAGAGGCCGCAGGGATTCGCTTCTGTTTCCTGCATTGAACGGCATACAGAATAGGTCCTGGGTCTGGAAATAAGTTGAAGGGGTTTTCAGGGACACGCTTTCCAGCCTTCCTAAAAGACTTCTCTATCGGTAGAAATAATTTTTAGCTTGTGCCGTATACACTAGGTGTAAGATCAGCAATCACTGCATTATCATCACAGACAGGAGAACAGTAGAAAGTCGCCCTTTAATTCCCAGCAGTAGGCAGTAAATGCTGAAAACAGCTCCTCCCTCTCACCACAGCACTGTACAAGGCACCAGAGCATCTCCCTACACCAAGGGTGACAGGGACTGTTCTGGAGGGCCAAACTAATAGGCTGCAATTATTACTGCTCAATATTAACATATTAATTATTAATTTCATCATTTAATATTGAGCAGAATTAAATATGCTGACATCCCCCTATATACCATATGAGCCCACACACAGGCCCCATATATACTGTATGAGCTTTACACAGCTCCCTGTATACCGTATGAGCCCGCACATAGTCTTCTATATACAGTGTGAGCCCGCACATAGCCTTCTATATAGTGTGAGCCCGCACATAGCCTTCTATATACAGTGTGAGCCCGCACATAGCCTTCTATATACAGTGTGAGCCCCATATTGCCTCCACATATACAGTGTGAGCCCCACATAGTCTCCATATATACAGTGTGAGCCCCACATTGCCTATATATATATATATATATATATATACAGTGTGAGCCCCACATAGCCTCCATATGTACAGTGTGAGCCCCACATAGTCTCCATATATACAGTGTGAGCCCCACATAGTCTCCATATATACAGTGTGAGCCCCACATAGTCTCCATATATACAGTGTGAGCCCCACATAGTCTCCATATATACAGTGTGAGCCCCACATAGTCTCCATATGTACAGTGTGAGCCCCACATTGCCTATATATATACAGTGTGAGCCCCACATAGCCTCCATATGTACAGTGTGAGCCCCACATAGTCTCCATATATACAGTGTGAGCCCCACATAGTCTCCATATATACAGTGTGAGCCCCACATAGTCTCCATATATACAGTGTGAGCCCCACATAGCCTCCATATGTACAGTGTGAGCCCCACATTGCCTATATATATATATATATATACGCACATACATACACAGTATTAGCTCCACATAGCCTCCATATATACAGTGTGAGCCCCACATAGCCTCCATATATACAGTGTGAGCCCCACATAGCTTCTTACATACACATATCCCATACGCATAAAAACTATACAAACAAATCACCTGGCTCCCATTCCCCCGAACCTCTGCTCCTGTCTCCTGTGCACACCGTCTCAGCGTCTGCTGTCTCACACACTGATTGGTGGAAGATGGAGCCAGCGGGCCCGTCCTCGACCTATGTATTCATTGTTGTCTGTGTCCTGAGGATTCAGAAAGCGGTGACAGTGGGCCGATGGACGATGAGCGCGGGAGGGCATTTTATAGCATTTTTACTTTTTTCCATTTTCTATGGCAGTGATAGAGTTTTAATGTTCTGCAGTAATCATTCTTAGTAATTCATGGTGCAACCTTGTAGTTTTTCAATATGTTTTTGGCTGCCACCTGTTCATACTAGCTTAGATGTGCTGGTCCTTTTTTTTTTCTCTATATCAATTACAGTAGGCCGGCCCTGCTCCAACTCACATTACAATAACCTTTCACACTCTCATTAAATGCTTCAATATAAGAGATAGGGTGACATGAACCCCTCAAATATTCCCCCACTTGCCAGTGGGAAGAGCCTGGCAAAGCACCAGAACTGGTGCATCTAATAGGCTGGGGAGGCCAATATCCATGGCCCCTTACCAGCCCGAGAAAACCATCCCCCAGCTGTCTGCTTTAGCAAGACTAGTTGCTCCCTCACGCCATTTTTTTAAATTATCTATTTAAATAATTAAAAAATTTGGTGTGGGGACCCCTATATTATTGATAACCAGCCTTGCTAAAACTGACAGCTGAGGGTTGCAGCCCGCAGCTGTCAGTTTTACATGGCTGGTTATTAAAAATACAGGGGAACCTGCACCATTTTTTTTTACATTTATTTATATTGCAGGCTGCGGCTGATGAATTCTCCCATCAGCCACACCTGCTCACGCTGTTATCAGTGATCCAAGGTGTTGGCTCATGAGAGTAGTATTCCCATCAGGGACGCCTGTGTCCGGAGGTGAACTTTTTACCACCACTCACAGCAGCTGACTCACGCTGACAGCATGGGAACCGCAGCGCTCTGACCGGTGATAATAATCTTGCCGCTGATCTGAGCCGCCAGTATTTCTCGGGCTGTCATGCAGATGACAACATGGGAAACACCTGATGTTCTGGGTGCTGAACCCAAACAGTAACACAGACTTCCTGGAAAAGTCTGTGTTCGGGGTCTGTGCTCGAACAGTAGATGTTTGGTACGGACCCCAAACTTTGCAGTTCGAGTTCACCCATCTCTAGCCTTAAATAATAAGTATCTCCCAGCCATTGGCTGGGTACACTTTGAGACGGCGCATGCTGCCTCTTTAAGGAGGCAGCACACACTCCAAGCATAGTGCCTAAGGATCTGCGCACAGTGCATTGATCCGCAGACGGAGAAGAGGGAGGAGGAGGAAGTGCAGGACAGGAGTCACGGCAGTGAATGAGTCGGCGTCCCTGACGGGGGACAGAAGCAGCATGCAGGAAAGCTGGCACTACACTTTTGTGCTAATCGAGTGTCTTTGGCGTGCTCGAAAAATTTGTTTGAGTCCCCGCAGCTGCATGTCTTGCGGCTGTTCAATGGCCACAACACATGCAGGGATTGCCTGTTTGTTAGGCAATCCCTGCATGTGTTGCGCTGTCGAACAGCCGCGAGACATGCAGCCGCGGGGACTGGAACCCTTTTTTTTACGAGCACGCCGAAGACACTCGATCAGCACCTGAGCATGCGCAGATAACCGGAGTAGCGGCACTGATGTCACTAGAACAGCACTTGTGTGAGATTAAAGTTCATGGTTTTCATTTTAAATGGGTCCCTGATAAAATTAAGCACAAACACCTGATTCAATAGCTTATTTTCTGAGGACACTTTCCATTTAAGATTAGGATTATAAAGCCATTCTAAAGTGGATATACAGTGTAAGTACACCAGCCTCACAGGTCTGATATCTATGTAATCATGTATATAGTTTGAATTGTAAAATCTAGAAGAAAAAAATCTGCTTTCAAATAAGTGTTTTTCTAAGCCAACAAACCAAGCAACCAAAAGAGAAAAAAAGAAAACGTTTTTGCTTTGTTTTTTCTTTATAAAGAATTTTTAACTTAATATTTTGTAACTCTGGCCATCCTGACGAGGACCTATTTCTTATTGTATTTTATTGTGTATTTATTGGCACCCAGGGAACAGAGTAACATCTGAGAGATGGAAATCCACAGGGCATCTGAACGTTCCCTGTCTGAGACATTGATATACAATCATTTTGTATTCCCAGAGTAACATCTGCAGAAAACCTCAATGTCTTTGCGCTAAAACAAATCTCCCTCTTCCTTCCCAGCTAAACAGATTTCATCGGCTTTGAATGTAATTTTGCTTGCATGGCAAAGAGGAGGATGAAATAAAAATATAACTGCGAGGACGCTTTTTGTACCATTGTCGGATTAATGCGACAGTCACCTTGTCTGTAATGTGTTTATGTAAAACGCTCACGTTTTATGGTGACACTTCTCGGGGGGAATCTACTCACAAAATTATTCTAAATTCTCTTCGCGGTGAAAAAAATTGACCTGACTCTGTCATAACTTTGTGCCAGTTCAGAGGTCAATAAAGTCTAAAATAAATTATGTCTGATCAATGGTCAAAAGTTTTGTTCTATATGCACGATGCAACTTCTGCTCTACAAAGGTGCTGATTGTACTTGGAGGTTCGGGCTTGTTATGATTCATTTAAATTTAAAATCCAGTAAAATGAACTAATTATATCATGTTTATATTTAATGTAACACATATAAATAATAGTCAGGGCCTCCAGTGCCAGAGGCAGCAAAACAACCCCAAAACATCTTTGAGCCTCCACCATATTTGACTGCAGGTTCTGTGCTCTCTTCTTTGTAGGGCTCATTTGTTTCTAGCAAACACGAGAATGACGTGTTTTACCAAAATGTTCCATCTTGGTGTTATCTGTCCAAAAGACAAATTATATATACCACGTGTGTATGTATATATATATATATATATATATATATATATATATATATATATATTATTAGTGTGTACATATAGAGTATATGGATTCAGAAAGGTTGAGGGACCGGACCTTTGCCACTTCGGTTAATAAAAAGTAATATCTTAATATCTGATTGGAGTGCTTTATAAGAATATATACCATCATGGCCGAAAGTGTTGGCCTTTGAATTGTTCCAGAAAATTGAGTATTTCTCCCAGAAGATTATTACAATTACACATGTTTTGTTATACATGTTTATTTCCTTTTATGCATATTGGAACAACACAAAAAAAGAGAAAAAAAAGGCAAATTAGACATAATTTCACACAAAACCCCCCAAAATGGGCCAGACAACATTGTTGGTACCCTCAACTTAGTATTTGGCTGCAGACCATTTGGAATAAATAACTGCAATTAATCGCTTTCTACAACCATCCACAAGCCTCTTACACCTCTCAAATGGAATTTTGGAACACTCTTTTTTTTTTGTAAACTGCTCCCAGTCTCTCATATTTGAAGGCGCCTTCTTTCAACAACAATTTTAAGATCTCTTCATGGGTGATCAATGGAATTTAAATCCAGACTCATTGCTGCCACTTCAGAACATGCCAGCACTTTTGTTTCCTTCCATTTCTGGGGCTTCTTGAAGTATGTTTGGGGTCATTGTCCTGCTGGAAGACCCATGACCTAGGCTGCACCATAATCAGGAAGTTTACAACCCATGGCACTGTAGCTAATCTCCCTGGACTTGGAAGGCAGAGAAAAATTGATAAAAGGTTGCAATGCAGGATAGTCTGGATGGTGGATAAGCAGCGCCAACTTCCAAAGAAATTCAAGCTATTCTGCAGGCTCAGGGTGCATCCAGTGGCAGCGTGAACTATCCGTCCACATTTGAATGAAATGAAACTCTATGGCAAGAGACCCAGGATGATCCGACTGCTGACACAGAGACATAAAAAAAGCTAAACCGCAGTTTTCCAAAATGTACGTGAGTAAGCCAAAATCCTTCTGGGAAAGTGTCTTGTGGACAGATGACACAAAGATAGCACTTTTTGGTAAAGCACATCATTCTACCAGCTACCAAAAACAGAATGAGGCCTACAAAGAAAAGAACACAGTACCTACAGTTAAATATGTTAGCGGTTCAAAGATGTTTTGGGGTGGTTTTGCTACTTCTGGCATTGGGTGCCCCAGGGGCTGGCTGGGACTTTTCAGTCTGGGGGGCAACCACAAGGCAGTGGCCCTAGAATTGTGGTGCCCCACCTCTGCCCTGCTTATCTCTGGCTGCTGCATTAAAGCAGCAGTGACTACAAACTTTAAAGACAGGCTTGTATATAGATATGGGAACAGAACAAAGCTTGCTGCTTAGATATGGGAGTAGAACCAAGCTTACTGCCTACATAGATACTGTAACAGAAGCAAGCTAACAACATAGACACAAGAACGGAACCAAGATTACTACGTAGATAAGGGAACTGAAACAAGCTTACTACAGAGATAAGGGAGCAGATGTAGGGAAGGTGACCTGACGGACGGACGGACTAGTCAGAGTGAAGAAGGAAAGGTTTGCACAGTGTAGACAGGTGTTAGTAATGACAGTGGGAAAACAGCTAGGAAAGTGTAGTGGACGTGCAGTACCTTGGGATGACCATTAGATGGCAGGGAGGAGTGTGAGCAAAGGACTTTACAACAGCTTAGGGCTTTAGAAACCGTTGGTCATGGGGGGCGTGGTGACAGTTAGTGACAGTTTCAAGGAACCGGGAGAGTTATAAATACTGAGGGAGGGTTCCAGAAGGTTCCAGTCCCCAGGGGGAGCTCAGGTGACAGGATGACTGCGCCAGTCTTTGCGCTCTGAGGAGAATCTTACCAGAGGGACTGAGGAGAGAGAACGTCAGGGGGGTGGTCCTGACAGGAAGATACCGCAGAAGAGACGAGGCAGTGAGTGCTATATACCGTATTTGACACGACGACTGACCAGTGAAAGCGCTGTTGGTTATTGGGCCTAGGGCGTCCACAGTGGCGGACCTGTCAGGAGCGTCAAATACTGGAGGAGGGACGGTACGTACTAATACGTCCCTGATGACAGTGTGTAAACGGCTCTAGAAACGGAGGGCCGACAAGTGAAGAAACGTGCGGTGTGCTGCGGAGGCCGTCAGGCGGATGGCAAGTAAAGAAATAAACTTGGACCTGTTGCACCCAGTACCTGCCTCCATCTTGTCTCTGTGTCATCTTTGCGCGGTAGTGAAAGAGGGACCACCCCCCCAGCTCGGCCCACCACCGACTCTACACAGAACCGAGCTTACTACAGAGCTATGGGAGCAGAACCAATCTTACTACAGAGATATGGGAGCAGAACAGAATTTACTACAGAGATATGGGAGCAGAACAGAGGTTACTACAGAGATATGGGAGCAGAACCGAGCTTACTAGAGAGATATGGGAGCAGAACAGAGCTTACTAGAGAGATATGGGAGCAGAACAGAGCTTACTCCAGAGATATGGGAGCAGAACAGAGCTTACTCCAGAGATATGGGAGCAGAACAGAGCTTACTAGAGAGATATGGGAGCAGAACAATCTTACTACAGAGATATGGGAGCAGAACAGAGTTTACTAGAGAGATATGGGAGCAGAACAGAGCTTACTAGAGAGATATGGGAGCAGAACAGAGGTTACTACAGAGATATGGGAGCAGAACAGAGCTTACTCCAGAGATATGGGAGCAGAACAGAGCTTACTAGAGAGATATGGGAGCAGAACAATCTTACTACAGAGATATGGGAGCAGAACAGAGTTTACTACAGAGATATGGGAGCAGAACCGAGCTTACTACAGAGCTATGGGAGCAGAACCGAGCTTACTACAGAGATATGGGAGCAGAACAGAGTTTACTACAGAGATATGGGAGCAGAACAGAGCTTACTCCAGAGATATGGGAGCAGAACCGAGATTACTAAGTCTATTACATAGATACGGGAACAATACCAAGCTTACGGCATACATATGGTACCAGAATCTAGGTTACTACATCGATACAGTACCAGAACCAAGCTTACTGCTTATATATGGTACCATAACTGAGCTTACCTTCAAACATACAAGTCAAGAAACACGGACATGTAAACACACAGTATGCAGGGGCATTGCTAGGGTCCTAAAAGACCAGGGGTCCAAGCCCCAAAGTGCATGTTTCCCCATATGACCCCCCTATATCCATATAAAATAGCATCTGTACATATGTAATTACAGTATATCACTGTTGTTAGCCAACAACACACAATGCAAAGACCAGTATTATAAAAATGACTACTATAAAAGACCAAACAATACGGCTACACAAAGTCCACTACCATCACCACAGCGAATACACAATAATATGACCATTATCTCTACATAACAAGACACTCTATACAAAGACCAATGACACCACCATACACCTTCTACTACATAACGACTGAAACACATTAACCTGATACTAAATAAAAAAAATAAAAACACTACTAAAAAGAGCAATATTACCACCTTACAGTAACCGTATATTGGTAGATACCAGTCCCACAGAACATGCACGTGATTACAGTACAGTTTAACTTACACATGACGTTCTTTCTGATTCGGGTTGTTCACTTTTCCAGTCTTTTCCATCTGGCCCAGACCTCCATTACCACTTCCCCAGCCACAGCTTGTCTGCACAGATTACAACGAAAACAAATTAAGGCTATGGGCCCACGTAGCGTTTTAAAGCGCACAATGAAAACCGGACTCCTTCCCAGAAACCGCGCGTTTTTTTCTGTGCGATTTCACCGCGATTCTGTTCGCGATTTTCGCGTGCGATATTCAAGCACTTTCCAAACGATTTGAAGCATCGCTTGGAAAGTGATTGACAGGTTGGTCACACTCGTCAAACATAGTGTTTGACAAGTGTGGCCAGGTTTTTACTATTGAGGCCGCCTATTGGCATCAATAGTAAAAGATAGAATGTTAAAAATGATAAAAAAATAAAAAATCGTGGTATATTTACCTTAAGACGTCCCGCGCTGCCATCGCGGGCCTCAGCGTTCCCAGCGATGCCTTGCGAGACCGCTAGAGTCACGCGAGACTACGTCATCACAGGACCTTGCCGCAAGGAGTTACTGGGAACGCTGAGGCCGGGAATGCAGCCGGAATGCATTCCGGGACGTCGGAAGGTAAATTTATTTTTTATTCTTTTTTTACAGGGGTGTGGTACCCAGGGCCTGGAGGACAGTCTCCTCTCCTCCACACCGTGGGTACCAACCGCACATGAGACGCTTAAGTTTGCGCATGGTGGGCATAGCCACATGTGGGAAGTAAGCGGTTCTCATGCATTCCTATGGGTGCGGAATCGCGGCAATTCTTTGCCATTCCGCACAAAAGAATGATCATGCTGCGATTTTTTCCGCGATGCGATTCCACCGCGGAAAAAAGCACAGCATGTGCGGAATGCCATAGGAATGCATTGGGGGCGTCATGTACAAGATTTTTAAACGTTTTCGCGCAGAAAATCGCTGCAAAAATGCTTAAAAATCGCATCGTGGGCACACAGCCTTAAAGCGACGTCGCCATCTATTTCCAACCTACAAAAACTCCCCACTCTGCGTGCACTTGCGGTGTGGAGCACTGACCCCAATATTGAAAAAATTAGTGTCCCATAGAAAGTATTAATGCCCCTACTGTGCAAAGACCTGTTTTCTATATAATATCCCAAGTGCCCCCTTCCAGCAACAAATACCCTTGAGTGTCCACTTAAAGTTAATAATGAACACCCAACAAAAATAAACAATGGGACCTGAGTGCCCCTATCAAAACTAATAATGTCCCCTTTTATAACAAATAATGTCCTCTGAGTACCCACACAGCTCTGTATATACAGAATGATAGTCCTACAGCCCTCAATACACAATATGATGGTCCCTAAAGCCCTTTATAATACATTGAGGACCCCAGAGCTCCCTATATATAGTAAAATGGCTACATAGCCCCTATATACAATATGATGTCCCCACTGCCCCCTATATATAGTATGAAGGTCCTCACTGTCCTATACGTATTATACAGTGGGGAAAAAAAGTATTTATTCATCCACCAATTGTGCAAGTTCTCCCACTTAAAAAGATGAGAGAGGCCTGTAATTGACATCATAGGTAGACCACAACTATGAGAGTCAAAATGAGAAAACAAATCCAGAAAATCACCTTGTCTGATTTGGTAAGATTTATTTTGCAAATTATGGTGGAAAATAAGTATTTGGTCACCTAAAAATATGCAAGATTTCTGGCTCTCACAGACCTGTAACTTCTTTAAGAGGCTCCTCTGTCCTCCACTTACCTGTAGTAATGGCAGCTGTTTGAACTTGTATAAAAGACACCTGTCCACAACCTCAAACAGTCACACTCCAAACTCCACTATGGTGAAGACCAAAGAGCTGTTGAAGGAGACCAGAAACAAAATTGTAGCCCTGCACCAGGCTGGGAAGACTGAATCTGCAATAGGCAAACAGCTTGGTGTCATGAAATCAACTGTGGGAGCAATAGTAAGAAAATGGAAGACATGCAAGACCACTGATAATCTCCCTCGATCTGAGGCTCCACACAAGATCTCACCCCGTGGGGCCAAATTGAGCCCAAGAACGGTGAGCAAAAATCACAGAACCACATGGGGGGACAGAGTGAATGACCTGCACAGAGCTGGGACCACCGTAACAAAGGCTACCATCAGTAACACACTACGCCGCCAGGGACTCAGATCCTGCAGTGCAAAACGTGTCCCCCTGCCAGTACATGTTCGGGCCCATCTGAAGTTTGCTAGAGAGCATTTGGATTATCCAGAAGAGTATTCTAAGAATGTCGTATGGTCTGATGAAACCAAAGTAGAATTGTTTGGTAGAAACAAAACTCGTCGTTTTTGGAGGAGACAGACTACTGAGTTTCATCCAAAGAACATCACCATACCTACTGTGAAGCATGGGGATGGCAACATCATGCTTTGGGGCTGTTTCTCTGCAAAGGGACCAGAACGACTGATACGTGTAGATGAAAGAATGAATGGGGCCATGTATTGTGTGATTTTGAGTGCAAACCTCCACCCATCAGCAAGGGCATTGAAGATGAAACATGGATGGGTCTTTCAGCATGATAATGATCCCAAGCACACCCCCAGGGCCACGAAGGAGCGGCTTTGTAAGAAACATATGAAGGTCCTGGAGTGGCCTAGCCAGTCTTCAGATCTCAACCCCATGCAAAACCTTTGGAAGGATTTGAAAGTCCGTGTTGCCCAGCGACAGGCCCAAAACATCACTGTTCTAGAGGAGATCTGCATGGAGGAATGGTCCAACATACCACCAACAGTGTGTACCAACCTTGTGAAGACTTAGATAATTCGTTTGACCTCTGTCATTGCCAATAAAGGATATATAACAAAATATGGAGATAAACTTTTATTAATGACCAACTACTCATTTTCCACGATAATTTGCAAAATAAATCTTACCAAATCAGACAAGGTGATTTTCTGGATTTGTCTCCTCATTTTGACTCTCATACTTGTGGTCTACCTATGATGTCAGTTACAGGCCTCTCGTTTTTTTAAGAGGGAGAACTTGCACAATTGGTGGCTGACTAAATACTTTTTTCCCCCACTGTGTGTGTATGTATATATATATATATATATATACACACATGCACACACACACATTATGAAGGCCCTCACACCCACCATTCCTCACACAGCGCCTCATCATCCCCCCCTTCCCCCACACAGCCCCTCATTATCCCCCCCATTCCCCGCACAGTCCCTCATCATCCCCCTTCTCCCTACAGCCCCTTATCATCCCTCCTCCTCACAGCCCTCATCATCCCCCTTCTCCGCACAGCCCCTCATCCCCCCTTCACCCTACAGCCCCTCATCATCCATTCTCCCCACAGCCCCTCATCATCCCCCCTTCTCCCCACAGCCCCTCATCATCTCGCCACAGCCCACCTTCTCCCCACAGCCTCTCATCATCCCCCCTTCTCGCCACAGCCTCTCATCATCCCCCCTTCTCCCTACAGCCCCTCATCATCCCCCCTTCTCCCCACAACCCCTCATCATCTTGCCACAGCCCACCTCCCCACAGCCTCTCATCATCCCCCCTTCTCGCCACAGCCTCTCATCATCCCCCTTCTCCCCACAGCCTCTCATCATCCCCCCTTCTCCCCACAGCCCCTCATCATCCCGCCCTTCTCCCCACAGCCCCTCATCATCCCTTCTCCCCACAGCCCCTCATCATTTCACCACAGCCCCCCTTCTCCCCACAGCCCCTCATCATCCCCCCTTTTCCCCACAGCCCCTCATCATCCTCCTTCTCCCCACAGCCTCTCAT
The DNA here is from genome assembly GCF_039654945.1 of Dendrobates tinctorius. Taxonomy (NCBI): domain Eukaryota; kingdom Metazoa; phylum Chordata; class Amphibia; order Anura; family Dendrobatidae; genus Dendrobates; species Dendrobates tinctorius. The sequence continues at coordinate 16,275,719 of NW_027361810.1, read as the reverse complement.
CATCCGCCCTTCTCCCCACAGCCCCTCATCATCCCCCCCTTCTCCCCACAGCCCCTCATCATCCCTTCTCCCCACAGCCCCTTATCATCCCTCCTTCTCCCCACAGCCCCTCATCATCCCCCCTTCTCCCCACAGCCCCTCATCATCCCCCCTTCTCCCCACAGCCCCTCATCATCTTGCCACAGCCCACCTTCTCCCCACAGCCTCTCATCATCCCCCCTTCTCGCCACAGCCTCTCATCATCCCCCTTCTCCCCACAGCCTCTCATCATCCCCCCTTCTCCCCACAGCCCCTCATCATCCCGCCCTTCTCCCCACAGCCCCTCATCATCCCTTCTCCCCACAGCCCCTCATCATTTCACCACAGCCCCCCTTCTCCCCACAGCCCCTCATCATCCCCCCTTTTCCCCACAGCCCCTCATCATCCTCCTTCTCCCCACAGCCCCTTATCTCACCACAGCCCCTCATCATCCCTTCTTCCCACAACCCCTTATCAACCCCCTTCTCACCACATCCCTTCATCATCCCCCCTTCTCCCCACAGCCCCTTATCATCCCCCCTTCTCCCCACAGCCCCTTATCTCACCACAGCCCCTCATCATCCCTTCTCCCCACAGCCCCTTATCTCACCACATCCCCTCATCATCCCTTCTCCCCACAGCCCCTCATCATCCCCCTTCTCCCCACAGCCCCTTATCATCCCCCCTTCTCCCCACAGCCCCTTATCTCACCACAGTCCCTCATTATCCCTTCTCCCCACAGCCCCTTATCTCACCACAGCCCCTAATCATCCCTTTTCCCCACAGCCCCTCATCATCCCCCTTCTCCCCACAGCCCCTTATCTCACAACAGCCCCTCATCATCCCTTCTCCCCACAACCCCTTATCAACCCCCTTCTCCCCACATCCCTTCATCATCCCCCCTTCTCCCCACAGCCCCTTATCTCCCCACAGCCCCTCATCATCCCTTCTCAGCACACACAGCTCCTCATCACCCCGCTTTCTCCCCACAAAGCCCCTCATCACAATCTTCCCTTTGCAGGCCCACTCAAGTAGCATCAACCCCTTTCTAAAATACATCCTCAGGGTCCTAAAACCAAGTTCTGCGTCCTCACTCCCATTTGCAGCCCCTCAGTTCTCTCCTCACAGGGCTTCATGCTGCAGCCCCTCAGTTTCCTTCTCCAGCAGCCTTGCCAAAACACAGCTTCACTTCCTGCTATTGGATGTCACTGGCCTGAAGGAGGCCCCGCCCCTTCCAGTGACATCATTACCTGAAGAAATCAACTCCGATCTTCTAGACACAAACCCTGCTGCCAGCCGCATCACACAGACAGTACTGTGCAGCACAGCAGACACGGCCACACGCAGTTTGCTGTGTGCAGCCATCAGGAGGCCGGCCCTGCACAGCTGCTGGGTGAGTGGCCTGGGGGAACATTTGCCTCCCTGCCATCCTGCCCAGCCCGCCCCTGGGGTGCCCTGACTATGTGCAAGGCAACATGAAATATGAAGATTACCAAACGATTTTGGGTCGCAATATAGTATGCGCTGTGGACAAAGGACCATCAAGATCTCTGGAGATGACCTTGTAACCTTGAGATTGTTGTATTTTTCAACTCCTCAGACAGTACTCTTCTCCTCATTCTGTTCTCCATGTTTATTGTGGCACACACAGACACACAATGCAAAGATTGAGTCAACTCCTCCCCTTTTTATCTGGCTTCAGTTGTGAATGTCATATTGCCCACACCTGTTACTTACCACGGGTGAGTTTGAACAAGTATTAGTTGCTTGAAACAAAGCTGCTAATCCCAAATTTTGGAAAGGTGATAAACGTGTAATTGAACGAACACACACACACACACACACACACACACACACACACACACACACACACACACACACACACACACACACACACACACACACACTATATATATACACATATACACACACATACATACATAATATAACTAATATATAAAGCTCAAGTGTGTGTGTATGTTTGTTTGTATGTCCGGGATAGGCATCCGCACCGTCGCAGGTACAGCCACAAAATTTGGCACAGTCACACGTCTGGACCCCGAGAGCATCCTAAGCTATGTTGTGAGGCGAAATTTTAACCCCGCGCGTTCCAATTCACCAAATAATTTTGCCCCTGTCTACATAATGGGGAAACAGTGTGTACATATCAAGCCCCGTCCCTCAATATGATGTCATAATGGTTGACTATGGGATAGAGGATGTGTGATGGGTATATGGGCACTGGACTATGGGATGGAGAATATGTATGATGGGTATATGGGCACGGGCCTATAGGATGGTGGATATGTATGATGGGTATATGGGCACTGGACTATGGGATGGAGAATATGTATGATGGGTATATGGGCACGGGACTATGGGATGGAGGATAATTATAATTTGTTATAACTAACCACAGTTAGTTACTATGCCCGGCCAGCGCCGGGCACTTCAGCTATATATATATATTACACATTATAAAAGACTAAAAACCTATAAAGAAGGTTTGCAACTAAATTTCTAATTTACCTAGTTGAGGGTTATGACATCTGTATAATTTAATGTTATTGCATTTATACAGTAGAATGTAATTGGAGGTTCGGGTTTGTTATGATTAAAAATGCAATAAAATGAAATAAAATGTAATAAAATTAACTAATTAAATCATGTTTATATTTAATGTAATATATACATGTTGCCTTGCACATAGTCAGGGAACCCAGAGCCAGAGGCAGCAAAACAAGCCCAAAACATCTGAGCCTCCACCATATTTGACTGCAGTTTCTGTTGAGAGACCAGACCTTTGCCACCAGCTGACACCAGGCTCCATAGTGCCAGGAGCGGTGGACAGCACCAGCAGAATAGGGAGTGCAGCTCTGGAGTTTAATGCAGGATGTAACTCGGGATCAGTACTGTAACGTATGTACACAGTGACTGCACCAGCAGAATAGTGAGTGCAGCTCTGGAGTATAATACAGGATGTAACTCAGGATCAGTACTGTAATGTATATACACCGTGACTGCACAAGGAGAATAGTGAGTGCAGTTCTGGAGTATAATGCAGGATGTAACTCAGGATCAGTAATGTAAGGTATGTACACAGTGACTGTACCAGCAGAATAGTGAGTGCAGCTCTGGGGTATAATACAGGATGTAACTCAGAATCAGTAATGTAATGTATGTACACAGTGACTGCACCAGCAGAATAATGAGTGCAGCTCTGGGGTATAATACAGGATGTAACTCAGGATCAGTAATGTAATGTGTTTACACAGTGACTGCACCAGCAAAATAGTGAGTGCAGCTCTGGAGTATAATACAGGATGTAACTCAGGATCAGTAATGTAATGTGTTTACACAGTGACTGCTCCAACAGAATAGTGAGCGCAGCTCTGGGGTATAATACAGGATGTAACTCAGGATCAGTAGTGTAATGTATGTACCCTGTGACTGCACCAGCAGAATAGTGAGTGCAGCTCTGGAGTATAATACAGGATGTAACTCAGGATCAGTAATGTAATGTATGTACACAGTGACTGCACCAGCAGAATAGTGAGTGCAGCTAAGGAGTATAACAGAGAATGTAATTTAGATTTCTAATTTACCAGCACCACCGCTTAAATATATATCACCATACCAGAATTAAAGTTCTATATTCCGCCTATAGCTCCTATTGCAGAAAAGCCCTGGAATTTATGTTCAGTAACATCAGGAACAAATGGTCTTCACTATGCTGGAGGATATCAGCCCATTGTACATTTTTTTGCATTTAGAATACGGATTTGTTCCAGGCCAGGAGTCTTTTATACCTTAAGGCTTCAGTAACCACATTTATATAAAACTCATTTAATTAAAGGCTACTAATCTCTTGGCGATTATTCCCGTATTCATTAGTACCAGATCTAAAGGTTTTATTTAAAAAATATGTCTAGAACAATACTCATCTAGGATTAGCGAGCGAAAGCCCCCCAAAATTTGCCGTTTTTTCCCAATAAAAAAAAATTAGGTATCAAACATAAGGTAACAAAGACTACTAAAAATAAAGGTCATTCGTAGATAATGATATCTATATAATTTTATATATTTTATTTTACCTTTTCATATTTATTCGTGTTTGTATTATTTTTATTAACTTATATTACATTATTCACTGTTGCTCGTCATATTCAATATTGAATAATAATAATGGGGAGAATTGGATTGTTTTAAAGGGCTGTAAGATGGTACATTTTAATGCCATTTTATGTTGGCGCGGATCGGACTTTAAAGCCCCGATTCATCAAGACTGGTGGTCTTGATGAGGGGATGAGCTGGAGTCAGACGCTCTCGAATCTTTAAGAGACACGTTTGGCACCTCCATGTCTCACCACAAATTTTCCGGCTAGGACTGTAATAAGATTTGTTGCTTGAATTAGATGAGCAGGCATAGTCCATTTAGCTATTATTTGGTCTTCCACTCTCCCAGTCTCTGGTCTTCCACTCTCCCCGTCTCTGGTCTTCCACTCGCCCAGTCTCTGGTCTTCCACTCGCCCAGTCTCTGGTCTTCCACTCGCCCAGTCTCTGGTCTTCCACTCGCCCAGTCTCTGGTCTTCCACTCGCCCCGTCTCTGGTCTTCCACTCTCCCCGTCTCTGGTCTTCCACTCGCCCCGTCTCTGGTCTTCCACTCGCCCCGTCTCTGGTCTTCCACTCGCCCCGTCTCTGGTCTTCCACTCGCCCCGTCTCTGGTCTTCCACTCGCCCCGTCTCTGGTCTTCCACTCTCCCCGTCTCTGGTCTTCCACTCGCCCCGTCTCTGGTCTTCCACTCGCCCCGTCTCTGGTCTTCCACTCGCCCCGTCTCTGGTCTTCCACTCGCCCCGTCTCTGGTCTTCCACTCGCCCCGTCTCTGGTCTTCCACTCGCCCCGTCTCTGGTCTTCCACTCGCCCCGTCTCTGGTCTCCCACTCTCCCCGTCTCTGGTCTCCCACTCTCCCCGTCTCTGGTCTCCCACTCTCCCCGTCTCTGGTCTTCCACTCTCCCCGTCTCTGGTCTTCCACTCTCCCCGTCTCTGGTCTTTCACTCTCCCCGTCTCTGGTCTTCCACTCTCCTCGTCTCAGGTTTTCTAGTTTCCTCTTCTCTAAGCTTTCATTCTCCTCGGCTTTGGTCTTCCATCCTTCTGATCTCCGATCGTCCTCTCGTCTCGTATTTGGTCTTCCACTCTTTTCATGTTTGGTCTTCCATACGTATCGTCTTTGGTCTTTCACTTTTCTCGTCTTGGTGCAAAACATTAGTGTGTATATAGTCCAACACTGAGATGGCTTAGGGATGAAAAAGTAGTATAATATGCCTAGTAAATTGCTCAAAATGTGGTGAAATTTGTATTATTGCATGCAATGCTATTGAAAAATCCAGCCCAGTGTGATTCCCCAATGTGACGGATGGAGGAAAGGAACTAGTAAAACTTTAGTATATTTTTTTTCTTGTAATCTATATATATATACAGTACAGACCAAAAGTTTGGGCACACCTTCTCATTCAAAGAGTTTTCTTTATTTTCATCACTATGAAAATTGTAGATTCACTCTGAAGGCATCAAAACTATGAATTAACACATGTGGAATTATGTAATTAACAAAAAAGTGTGAAACAACTGAAAATATGTCTTATATTCTTGGTTCTTCAAAGTAGCCACCTTTTGCTTTGATTACTGCTTTGCACACTCTTGGCATTCTCTTGATGAGCTTCAAGAGGTAGTCACTGGAAATGGTCTTCCAACAGTCTTGAAGGAGTTCCCAGAGATGCTTAGCACTTGTTGGTCTTTTTGCCTTCACTCTGCGGTCCAGCTCACCCCAAACCATCTTGATTGGGTTCAGGTCTGGTGACTGTGGAGGCCAGGTCATCTGGCGTAGCACCCCATCACTCTCCCCCTTGGTCAAATAGCCCTTACACAGCCTGGAGGTGTGTTTGGGGTCACTGTCCTGTTGAAAAATAAATGATGGTCCAACTAAACGCAAACCGGATGGAATAGCATGCCGCTGCAAGATGCTGTGGTAGCCATGCTGGTTCAGTATGCCTTCAATTTTGAATAAATCCCCAACAGTGTCACCAGCAAAGCACCATCACACCTCCTCCTCCATGCTTCACGGTGGGAACCAGGCATGTAGAGTCCATCCGATCACCTTTTCTGCATCGCACAAAGACACGGTGGTTGGAACCAAAGATCTCAAATTTGGACTCATCAGACCAAAGCACAGATTTCCACTGGTCTAATGTCCATTCCTTGTGTTCTTTAGCCCAAACAAGTCTCTTCTGCTTGTGGCCTGTCCTTAGCAATGGCTTCCTAGCTGCTATTTTACCATGAAGTCCTGCTGCACAAAGTCTCCTCTTAACAGTTGTTGTAGAGATGTGTCTGCTGCTAGAACTCTGTGTGGCATTGACCTGGTCTCTAATCTAAGCTGCTGTTAACCTGCGATTTCTGAGGCTGGTGACTCGGATGAACTTATCCTCCGCAGCAGAGGTGACTCTTGGTCTTCCTTTCCTGGGGCGGTCCTCATGTGAGCCAGTTTCTTTGTAGCTGTTGATGGTTTTTGCCACTGCACTTGGGGACACTTTCAAAGTTTCCCCAATTTTTCAGACTGACTGACCTTCATTTCTTAAAGTAATGATGGCCACTCGTTTTTCTTTACTTAGAATTTGTATTATGGCAAGAAAAAAATCAGCTAACAGTCTATTCAGTAGGACTATCAGCTGTATATCCACCAGACTTCTGCACAACACAACTGATGGTCCCAACCCCGTTTATAAGGCAAGAAATCCCACTTATTAAACCTGACAGGGCACACCTGTGAAGTGAAAACCATTTCTGGTGACTACCTCTTGAAGCTCATCAAGAGAAAGCCAAGAGTGTGCAAAGCAGTAATCAAAGCAAAAGGTGGCTACTTTGAAGAACCTAGAATATAAGACATATTTTCAGTTGTTTCACACTTTTTTGTTAATTATATAATTCCACATGTGGTAATTCATAGTTTTGATGCCTTCAGAGTGAATCTACGATTTTCATAGTCATGAAAATAAAGAAAACTCTTTGAATGAGAAGGTGTGTCCAAATCTATGGTCTGTACTGTGTGTATATATATATATATATATATATATATAAAAACAAGTGTGTGTATCGACGATGATATTATAATGGTTGCCATGGCGACAAGGTCATAATAGGTTGCGATGTCAACGATGATGTCAGAATAGTTGCAACCTATTATGACATCATAGCCACCACGGCACGGGGCTACGAGATGGAGGATGTATGATGGGTATATGGGCATTGGACTATGGGATGGAGGATAATCATAATTTGTTATAACTAATGACAGTTAGTTACTATGCCCGGGTAACGCCGGGCTCTTCAGCTAGTTCTATTATAAAACTACTCAAAAAAATGCAAATTTTAAAAAAAAGAGAAAATCTTGATCCAGTACCGGGAAACCGCCACCAACTTCCTCTGAATGCTGCCACCAGGTCTTCATAAGAGTTTGATGATTTTGCATCTGGTGTCCGAAACCTTTGTTGCTAAGCAACAATCCGGACAGGTTCAGGATGCTGCATGACACAGAGTAAAAAAAAAAAAAAAGTATGTATCAATAAGACAATATGAAGTGCTTCTTCACAAGCGATGTTAATTAAAAGCTTTGTGTTTTTTTGAAATTCTCGTTTCTCTTTTTTTAATAAGTAAATTCCAGAACTTTAAAAAAATTAAAAAAAACTACACTATGACATCTCATCCCAGACATCTTGTAATTGCATGACATAATTTTTTTGGACTGGATTTCATTTTCATTAATTAATTATCCTGTGATTTTTCCTTGCTGTTGCGTCAATGAGATCAGAAAGTAAACAAACTCAGCAGGAAATCACTTAATTCTGAATCTTATCGGAGGAAGTTCTGTCATACTGTATCGGTTCACCATTAAATGCTCTAATATTAGCTTGTATTTGAGGCTTTTAGCCAATCATTATAGGAGCTTAAATATAATTTCTGCGATCGCGCATGCGCAATACTGATTTTCGCCTTTGCCCACAGTTGGGCAAAGCATACTGCGCACACGCGAGAGGCCATTTGAATGCGCACTCATGAAAACTCTACGCGATCACAGAAATTCACCGAAAGTAATGCGTAGAGCAAGCGAGGAGGGGGGAGGGAGAGACGGAAAATTAGCCATGCCCATCGGACCGGACCGACCATATTAACATACAGCGCGGGAGGAGTAAAAAAGCTATTTATGGATCATGAGTGGGGAGTCAAGGGGTATCAAAAGTACTTGTGTAATGCATAGTTGACACCAAATTGAATGATATTTTTACCCGGTTGCCCAAAAAAAGGTGACAGATTCCCTTTAATATATATGAACCAAATCTTAAATATAGATCATTGCTCCAGTAATAGAAATGCTCCCTGAATTATATAACCCTATGGCACCAAACCTGTAAGAATCTCATACCCTAGCAAAACCCCTTCAGCTGAACCTCCATGTCGCATCCCTCTTTTAAATAAAAATGTCCAGTTCCATAATTCTGTTCTCCAACCCTTCTGGGCCTCCTGTAGGCTCACAACTCAATAGACAGGTCACTGCCTACCGCAAGGTCAGTAGACTCCGCTTCTGCTGCTGTCATCATTCTTCTGGATTACAGAACTCTACGATTAGGAATGCATCGTCTTCTAAAATAAATCCGTGCGTTTCTGTTTCCTAATAAAGGAAAATTATTGCCTTTCAATGTTTCTCTTGTGTTGGTGAAATAAGTGAACGACGGGATTAGGATCGTAGTTATATTTGGCAAATTCCAATGACATTTATCGGCATTCATCTTTTGCTTGTTTTTTTTGCTCCAGTGTAATATTTTAGGCAAAGGCAGGCATATACTGTAGTTTCTATTTATGTGATGCCAATTTTTATACCCTTTGATTTGCCATGAATAGGCTTTAATCAGAGAGCAGACATTGATCCTATATCTATTTATTCAACGTGACGTTCTTGTATGTCGCCGGAAAATTCTGCTTTCTCTTGTATAGTACTCTGAACAGGAAAGAATCTTTGTTTCAGTAACGGTAGTATAAATACAAGCCGTGACAACCTTCTAGACTTAAAAGATGGAGTTAGAGGTTGTCCGCTACATTAGCATTGATGACCTATCCTTAGGGTAAGTCATCAATATCTAGTCGGTCGATCAGCTCTTACCGGTGTCGGTGGCAGACGGACAGAAATACTTGCAGAGCTGGGCGCCGCCGCCGTCTGACAGTGGCCGACGCAGGTTACTGCACATCCGCCTACTATTGATTTGAATAGGAAGCAGATGTGTAGTACCCTCCCCTGGCCACTACCAGAAGGCGGAGCAGCTCTACAAGAGAGTATTTCTGGCCAGCAGCTGCTGCGGCCGACAGCGATGGCAGCTGATCAGTGGGGGTGCCTGGTTGTCAGAAAAATACATTTAAAAAATAAATAATATAAGGTTAACTTTTTGTTTATCTCTTGTAGTAGAGTGGAGAAAAAAAAAATAGCATTTGTTTTTTTTACCATTGCCCTAAAAATGTTACTGTGAGGTGGCCAGGGTGGTAATCATGGCAAGGGGCTGCTGTGTTCCCACACCCTGACACCCCACAAAGAAAATACAATGTCCCGCCTGATGCGTGGTGTTGGGAGTATTGCACAAAACTCACGTTTGCAGATCCATCATCCTGCTGATCCCACAGTCCCGTCTCCGGGCGATATCACACACTCAGGAGCAGACACCGTATTCCGCTTTAACAGTGTAACTTTACTTGATCACAAACAATCCATGGCAGTTTCAGTGCAGCACGAGTTCGTATTTTCAGCCTGAGCTTTCCCTCTCCATGCCGGCTCCTCTAGCCTCTGAGAGGCTCGTCCTGGCTCTGGGGTCCCCATATACCTGTGCCCACTCTCCTGTACTGGTTTCCACTTCGGCTCCCCTTCGTTGGGAGATGAAAAAGTTTCCTCTGTCCTGATTCGAGCCATAGGCGCCGTAATTTCTATGGGATACCATCGTACCAAGTGGCGACCGGCCGCATTCTGCTTTTCCCATGCGCTCTGTGCCTTTCCGCACTGTGTGGCCCTCTGGCCTGTTCGGCCTTCTCCTAAATCACTCTCCAGCACTTTAACGTTACAACTAGAGTTGAGCGACTTTGGTCGGATCGGGTTTCGTGAAACCCGAATGAAACAAAATTTGAGTCGGATGAAACTGGTCCGACTAGGGCAAAAAAAAGTCAGAGTTTCGTCCGAAACCCGACCCCAATGCAAGTCAATGGGAAATAAAAGTCGGCATTGAGCGGATGACATTCAAATTTTGTTTCATTCGGGTTTCACGAAACCCGATCCGACCAAAGTCGCTCAACTCTAACTATAATACACTACTGTACACAGCTCCCACTGAGAATCAGGACATGTCCCACTGACAACTCACCCCCTCTTATCCTTCCCAACTTGGAAATTCCCAACTTTAACTATTCCTATACTGGCACCCTAGTTGCCTGACTCTATTGTGCCCCACTATACTACACCCAATCCTATCCTAATTTATAGCTACCCTCTGATCTTATCCTTTACATCTTTCCCTTCTGCCACACTCTTTGGGCCCCGTCACACAGTGAGATTGCTAGCGAGATCGCTGATTTTGTGACGCCATCAGCGACCGGTCCCCCCACCGGGTATCGCTGATCGTCCAGGATCGTCCTGGGCCATTTTTTGATCGTTGGTCTCCTGCTGGCCAGCGCGCATCGCTGTGTGTGGCAACGGGAGACCAACGATCAGCGACGCTGGGGGCTGGTATCTAGGGTAAACAGCGGATAACTAAGAGCCGCGCGGCTCCTGGATACCTGCTGTTTACCTTAGATACCAGCTTGCTCGCTGGTCCTGATCGCTGGTGAGTCTGTCTAACTATGACCCAGCGATCCCATCCGTGTCGGATTGTTGGTGGGATCGCTGGGACATCGTTGTGTGTAACGAGGCCTTTACATTACTATAAGCCAATCTTTAGATTGAACGTGGACTAAAATAGCACAACTTAAAAGGGAAAAAAATGCGGTGACTCTGGAAATCCCATGTATGAAGAAAACAAAAACATTGTCTCCGTTCAAAACACTAAAGGATGTCTATCAGCACAAAATATTTCTTCGGGTGCCAGTGCTTGGTGTGAACGGTCACTTTCTACTGACACACTCCCTTTAAGGCTGTTAATACTATAATACTTGTTATATAGCAATTTTATTTAGACATTGAAATCTATATAAGGCACATCATAAAAACTGGAAATGCTTCCAAAAAAGAAAAAAAAGATCAATAAACAGTGGAAGCCGGGGCCCGATAAAACAGCAACAATCTTTATACATAAGGGAACATACCGTAATTAAAATAAATGAGATAAAAAAATTTTAAAAAAATAGCAGATAATGTGACACAAGGATGATGATCTGAACCATAGCATGATGTCTCGGATAAAGTTAGTTAGAAGATAAACTGTAAAAATCCGCTGCTCAACAGCATCTAATATAAATAAAGCCAAGTGGCCGACAAATAGAGAAATAAATAAGAAAAGGGAGACAAGTAGGTAACGGGTACAATATTATGTACCATTCTTTACAAAATAGATAGGCAAGAAAAATATACTCACAGCACAAGCAAAGAACGAGCGCATCAGCTGGAATAGATGTTGCCTGAATGTGTTTCACGTTTGCTTCCTCATATGACCATCCCCCCTCCCCAAGGAAGCTCATATGAAAACACATATGAGGACATCAAATTGTGGTTCAGCTTGTCATCCTTGTGTGACATTATCTAGTAAAGTACCAGCACACCAGGTGGAACAGATCTTTCCTCACTTTTTTGTTTTGTGTTGGTTTCCTTAAATAATCACCCCTGAGAAAGCTAATGCGAAACGTATATTGGGATATCATATTGTTGTGGTTCAGATTGTTAGTCTTGTGTCACAGTCTCCAGAAAAATATCAACAACTCATCAATTGGAACAGATATTGCCTCAATGTGTGCTTTGCGTTAGCTTCCTAGTGCACCCACCCCCTGAAGAAGCTAATGGGAAACGCTTGGGGCATCATAACGAGGATTAGATGGCCATTCTTTTGTCACATTATCTGTGATGTTAATTTAAACTTTGTATAGCAGTGTTATTAGATTAGTATGGAGGTGGTCACGGTATTTTTGCACCTTTTTGTGAGTGTGGTGTATAAATACTAATATGGCACTACCTGATATGATTAATTGTATACTGCACTCTATATCTGGGTTTTCTAACAGAATTCCTGCACAGAGAGACATCCCACCTAAGGCCATTCCTGTATGGGGGAATCTTTATATAGCTTTATATAAAGTCCCATCATTTACTCCAGAGGAACCAAAAATGTTATGTCGTAACGTCTCTATTATAAAGTGTAATCGGCATCTACAGTTGTGGCCAAAAGTATTGACACCCCTGCAATTCTGTCAGATAATACTCAGTTTCTTCCTGAAAATGATTGCAAACACAAATTCTTTGGTATTATTATCTTCATTTAATTTGTCTAAAATGAAAAAACACAAAAAGAATTGTCCTAAAGCCAAATTGGATATAATTCCACACCAAACATAAAAAAGAGGGTGGACAAAAGTATTGGCACTGTTTGAAAAATCATGTGATGCTTCTGTAATTTGTGTAATTAACAGCACCTGTAACTTACCTGTGGCACCTAACAGGTGTTGGCAATAACTAAATCACACTTGCAGCCAGTTGACATGGATTAAAGTTGACCCAACCTCTGTCCTGTGTCCTTGTGTGTACCACATTGAGCATGGAGAAAAGAAAGAAGACCAAAGAACTGTCTGAGGACTTGAGAAACCAAATTGTGAGGAAGCATGAGCATTCTCAAGGCTACAAGTCCATCTCCAAAGACCTGAATGTTCCTGTGTCTACCGTGCGTAGTGTCATCAAGAAGTGTAAAGCCCATGGCACTGTGGCTAACCTCCCTAGATGTGGACGGAAAAGAAAAATTGACAAAAGATTTCAACGCAAGATTGTGCGGATGTTGGATAAAGAACCTCGACTAACATCCAAACAAGTTCAAGCTGCCCTGCAGTCTGAGGGTACAACAGTGTCAGCCCGTACTATCCGTCAGCGTCTGAATGAAAAGGGACTGTATGGTAGGAGACCCAGGAAGACCCCACTTCTTACCCCGAGACATAAAAAAGCCAGGCTGGAGTTTGCCAAAACTTACCTGAAAAAGCCTAAAACGTTTTGGAAGAATGTTCTCTGGTCAGATGAGACAAAAGTAGAGCTTTTTGGGCAAAGGCATCAACATAGAGTTTACAGGAGAAAAAAAGAGGCATTCAAAGAAAAGAACACTGTCCCTACAGTCAAACATGGCGGAGGTTACCTGATGTTTTGGGGTTGCTTTGCTGCCTCTGGCACTGGACTGCTTGACCGTGTGCATGGCATTATGAAGTCTGAAGACTACCAACAAATTTTGCAGCATAATGTAGGGCCCAGTGTGAGAAAGCTGGGTCTCCCTCAGAGGTCATGGGTCTTCCAGCAGGACAAAGACCCAAAACACACTTCAAAAAGCACTAGAAAATGGTTTGAGAGAAAGCACTGGAGACTTCTAAGGTGGCCAGCAATGAGTCCAGACCTGAATCCCATAGAACACCTGTGGAGAGATCTAAAAATGGCAGTTTGGAGAAGGCACCCTTCTAATATCAGGGACCTGGAGCAGTTTGCCAAAGAAGAATGGTCTAAAATTCCAGCAGAGCATTGTAAGAAACTCATTGATGGTTACCGGAAGCAGTTGGTCGCAGTTATTTTGGCTAAAGGTTGTGCAACCAAGTATTAGGCTGAGGGTGCCAATACTTTTGTCTGGCCCATTTTTGGAGTTTTGTGTGAAATGATCAATGTTTTGCTTTTTGCTTCATTCTCTTTTGTGTTTTTTCATTTAAGACAAATTAAATGAAGATAATAATACCAAAGAATTTGTGTTTGCAATCATTTTCAGGAAGAAACTGAGTATTATCTGACAGAATTGCAGGGGTGTCAATACTTTTGGCCACAACTGTACTTCCAGCAAGTTCTAAAAACTGAGCTGGGAACCAATATTTAGCTCTCTATGCATTATACTGTTCTATTGCAGCTTGTATAAGGATGTAACACCTAGTGGATAGTTGTTACTTGGCGAAAAAATGTATCTGCTAAATCCTAGACCTGAGAAAAAGAATTAATTGAAGCCATTATATAGCAAACACTTCTCATGATCCTGAAGGCTGGTAGCAGTGACTGTCCAGGTGAAATACAATAGGTCTAGAAAAGACAGAAACTTATAGGGTATAGCCCAGCACATCGATGAAAATAGGGGTAGATAGGTTGCTATCCTCCTGTTCTTCCACTTAGTACATAACTACATAACTAGTATGTAACTGACTGGTGCCGGCAGATCCTACCTAAAATAATATATGGATCCAATGCAAAAGATCCAGGTTGATTTGCAAATGTTTCAACAAAAAACTGCCCGTGCCTCCAAGTCTCAGGATGAACAATTACCTTTGTGCATTTTTTTGGAGGGGGGGGGGGGGACTGTCTTTTCTTTTTGGTCATTATTTCCACATTTTATTGGAGCCCAAATAGAAGGAGAGAAGTTAATTTCTTCCTTCCTTTCCCCAATGCTTAAAGAGTTGTTCTCTTCTAGAAATCCATTTTAATGTAGCGTGTTTGAGAATTCCGAGTTCTTCCCTTTAGTATGATCATCTAGCAGCCTGGGTGAAAAGAGGATACTAATAGGGCGTCTCGCTCTGGAGGACCAGTCCTGTTCTGGTTAAACACAGAAGCAAAATATTGATTTGAATAGACACTGTGTAATACTTCACTATCCCTGTGGGGGCACTGCAGGGAAATTAAACACTTATTGCCAGCTTTTCCTGCTGGTTACAGCTGATTTCTGGGGTTACTTTGTGATGAGATGATTGCCAAGTGATTCTTCCATTAAATAGGGTTTGGTCAAAGTGAAGAACCCCTTTTGCTATGTTTCTTACCTTTCCTATAAATATTACTTTTACCTAATGGGCAAAACTTTTACCTAAATTGTAAAAAAAATTTCAGTACCAATACAAAAACTTTTTGCACTTTAGGCCCCATTAACACATTTGATTTTCAAGCATGTGTCCTTTTCTGTTTTTTTTTATATACTTTATAGTCTATAGGCCTTTGCACTTACCCACTTTCTTTTGGGGGGCATTGGTCTGAAAAAGAATCAGAATCCAAAAAAATGTTTGAATTTATGTCCAATCAGGTGAATGGGTACCTTAAAAAAAAAAAAAATCGTCAGCCCAATGACACCATCATAGTCTTAGTTGTTCATGGGTGGGGAGCGTCAGGGGATAACTTATTGGTCAATTGTTGACCCAGTTGGGGTATATCAGAAGAGGTCTATGCTATTTCTATTAAATAAACCGGCTAGAACTTTGCTAGAAGTTAACACAGACCTTCCCTTTATCTTAGAGCTGAAGTTCTGTGTGTAAGTGCAGGTGATCAGACCTGGATAGGATCTATCGGTGAAAATATGTGATGAGCAAGTTGGATAAAATTTTGGTAAGGATTTGAGCACAAGAGTTGGTGCTGCAATCGGTGAACAGGCACAATGTGTCAAAGGGTAAATTTAGCCAATCTAATAACGTAACCCCTATAACTGCACATCTGGGAAAACTTCCTAAATTAGTGTATGGTCCTTTTCAGATCGACCTCACATTGGAGTTTTTTTTAACCCAATTGATTACTTCATCACCATCCACAAGCAGAGCCATGGAGGAAGCCTCTGAGATAATGATCCCGGCTGATCATCTGGGGCATATTACTTCAATTAACTTGTACATTTTAATTTGTCTGATTTGCTAAATTTTAGCATCTGTCATTGCATGTTGTCTTGTAATTGATAGTACAATACTTCCAGCAGATGTTGCAGATTCATTAGTTCAATCCTCCGAGGACGCGAGAGATAATAATTCTTTTTGTTAATTACCTGCGAAATGTTCTTGCTATTGGAAGTGTGTTCCTAAATGGAGGCTAGGTTTGGCATTTTACATTAATAGTTCTCTATCCTGTCGCTTTTACATATTAACATAATTTAACGATACGGTAATAGAAGTGATGGAAGGAGCACGTCTACACGGCGAGTCTTCGGGGTACGCTGCTGTTTTTTGTATCTTCCCAAAAACAGTGACAAGGCGGAAGGCAGTGACCTATCCAGTAACGAGACTGGCGGGGCTATGTAGGATGCAAAATAAGTGGAATGGTATCTAATAATAGGTCATAGACAGAAGGTCATAGATTTAAGCCCTATTGCATCTTTTATGCTTGCTATTGGACAGAGCAAGGGTTAATGCGTACCTGTCATTTCAGGTGACTTTTCAACATAAGCTGTCCAATGTGTGTATACATAAGGAATATCCCTATTTCTGGCCATTACATGACTTCTATTTTGCGTTTTCCACTCTGCAGGCTCTATCTGTAATTCTCAGTCATCTCTGAGCTATTGGGTAGAAACCAGCCGCTATAATATGTCCCATACACCGCACACACAGAGACAGGAGAGCATGAATCCCTCATGTCTAAGTAGCGCATGTTCAGAAGACTCAGCTCTTGCATAGAAAACATAAGACAACTTTACTCAGCAGTGTAACTGCGATTCCAGCACTGGAGTAAGATAAAGCACTTACTAGAAAGCTGCAGCAGGGGTCTCTGTGTGTCTCATTCTGTTAAACTCTCCAATTTTTACAGATTCCTTTAGGCGGCTGTAATTTGATCTCTCAGTGAGCTGCCAGGTGATCTGGGGTGAATGATTAGTTCAGGAGGCGAAAAGATAAAAAAAAGAAGTAGCCTATAAGTGGTGAAAGAATCAGATTTCTGTGATTGAGATATATTGCGCAGGTCATTCAGTGAGTATGACGGTCATACCGGTGTGGGTTCTCATGCTCTTGATACCAGGGTATTTCTGAAGCTGTGCATTGATTTAGCTGGAGGGAGTGACCTACCCACACTTGTTTCTTTTTACATGTTAAAATTATTATTCTAAAATATTAAAATTGACATTTTTGGCATCAAAGCAAAAACAAATCTTAACAGTAACACAACTGTAGCCATATCTACGTTCATAGGGTCAGTTGATCTGATGAATGACTGATCCTGGAGATGAATGTGTTAATTTTGCTGGAGGCAGTGACATACTCACGCTTGTTTTTTTTTACTTGGCTTTTTCATAGGGTCAGTTGACCTAATGAATGACTGATCCGGGGCCGCCTTGTGGCTTCTGTTTTACAACAATGATGTTGTTAATCCCCAGTAGGTCAAACATCTGACAATCGATCTTCTTGGAGTGGTGGCATTCTAAGAGTGTCCCATTGCAAAAATTAAAAAATAAACGTGTATGAAAGAGTTGTCCAAAAAGTGTGCAATATATTGACATTTTTAACAACCAAAATAAAGTCTCATTTCAGGTTTTAGGTCATCCTGAATAAATTGATGATGGAAAATACAGAAGTTCTCTCATCTACACAAGTACAAATTAGCCCCCATGGTTTCTCTCACAATTACTCGACTCGGATTTTGCCGCCGCTCCATTATAATGAGGGAAAATGAATATTACAGAAGTTTAGGTGTTACAGTAATAACATCACTTTTGTGACATGACTCATTAAAAAGTGTTTCACGGTGTGACACTTCGCAACGCACAATGTCGCGCACACCTACATGCCGTACGAGGATCACCTCTGACACACACAGCAGGTTTGTGACATAGAACCAGGAAAGTGTTGGAGGCTTTTTTTAGGTTGGATTCAGACTAAATGTTTTTGTTCGTATTTTTTTTTTTTTTTTTAGATGTTGGATCATAATTCTGGTTCTCGAAGTGAGGCCAAATTGTGTCACCTTCCACCTACCTGTTCCCTCAGGATTAGAGATGAGCAGTTCATGTCGGGTTGCCCCGATCCAGCGTCCAGTCTAGTCCTCCATGCCAGCTAATGTTCTTCTACGCCTAGCTTCTTCGGCCCGCCATCTTGGGTGCCCTTGGCCACTTATTAGGAAACACAACGTCCTGACACCACAGGGTCTAGTGACTATCATCAGGAGATGCACCCGGAATGTCAGGTGTAGAAGCGAATATGGGTGACCATGGAGGACGAGACTGGATGCTCAACCATGGCAACAAGAACTGAATTGCTCATCGTTAAGCAGGATCCAAAAAGATTGTCACCTTTAGGTCATCTAAAAAGAAATTTGCCATTGAGGTTGAATTAGGTTTCAGATTTTCAATCCAATTTTATAATTGGTGATTGATGACTGATCCAGATCCATTCTCCAATTTGGAATATCTGGTCTGTCCCCGGGATGTAAATATGGGGCAGATCAGGAATAGGAATATTTCGAGAAAAAGAGAGAGGAGAAGCAATCACTTCGGCCTTATGTAGATGGCAATACCTTGTCCATAGGGACACATGGAGTTCCTACAGATCGATGTTATTGACATATAAGCAATGCCATGTGCTGACTCAGCAACAATGCATCTAATGAATCCATAATAACTAAGTAGTGCAAGTAATAAACTTCCTCCAGAAGTAAGAACACCGTCTCTACTTCCACTTATACTAGGATGACTCCATAGGTGTCTCTGGTTTGGTCAACTTTCAAAGCTCTTAAATGGGCTGGACATATGACTTACATACGAGTTACCTATAGGTGGCACTAGAGTCGTCCTTCTAGTTAGAGCTACTTTGCATATTTTTCCCAGGGATCATTGCCGGTGGGAGTTCGTACATGCTGGACCTCCACAAGCGGAACCAGTGCCATTTTAGTAGGAGAAAGTCTATGTACAAGTAAAAGTAGCAAAACATTACATGAACTTTCCTTCACATTAGAGAGGTGCAGAACTAAATGATTTCTATACAAGGATTTTATCGATAAATAAAAGGTTAAAAGTTTCAGTGTCCCTATGTCAACTCTTCCTGCCTGGTGGGGTTGTTTTAATTTTAATCACAGCTATTAGTTTGTTGGCGATGGCTTGTCCGGGGGACATTGTAGAAGAGCGGCTGATGGTGTTTGTCTTATAAGTTTAGTCAATGATGTCTCGAAAAATAGTGGAAACGTAGTGAGAATGATTGGCAGGAAACTCATTTACGGTAGTTTTTACTTACTGAGATTCAAGGGATTGTCCACTATTTTGAAAGCTAACCTTGTGGGCTCAGGGTGGTGTAAGCAACAGAAAAAAAGCTATTACTGGATGGGCGCCACTCCCTCACACGCGATACAGCACCCCCTGCTGGTCTCACACCGTTAACTAACACTTGTGAGCCGGGTTGGTATTTGAGTATATTGTTTTTTTGGTTTTTTTTTAAATACTTACCCCACGCTGAGCTCATTAACGTTAAATCTTAAGGCAGTGAACAATCCCTTGTCTTCTCAAAGATTTGTACTTTTTTTTTTTTTGGGGGGGGGGGGGGGGGAAGATCCCTTTAAAGTAGACCTGTCATATGCCATAAATATATAATGTTATTACCTGTTGTAAATGCCGCTGTTCTCCTGAATCTGACCCAGTTTTTCTTTTGTCCCTGCTCCTTTTGGTTCCTGAGATATGGCTCCTTCTTCCATGCATAATTGTCCAGTCTTTTTAGCCAACTGGGTGTGACCCTCAAGTAGATTCCTATAGAGACAGCTACGCCCACTTAGTAAAAAGACTACATTTTTATCCAAGGAATAGAGGGCCGTATGTCAGGATTGGAAAGGCGCAGAAACAAAGGAAAGACATCGCCGGAATGAGAAGAACAGCAGCTTTTACATCAGGTAATATAAATTCATATTTATGACAAGTGACAAGTCCTCTTTAACCAGAAAATGATCACAGGCCATCAGTGATCGGCTGTTCATTAGCACTTCAATTTCCCAGGAGTGACACCCTATGGGAAATAAGGCATTACCCAGGTAATCACAGGAATCAATGAACGTTTCGGGTCAGCTATGAGTATGTGTTGCTAACCCGAAACGCGTAACCTTATAGATTCATATTTCTTCTTTAATCCTTTGGTAGACCTCTCAGAATGTTTTTTTTTCATTATTTCAGAGTAACAGTTATGTTTTAAGCCTCCTTTTCCTGGTGCTCGCCCTCTTTCATTAAGTTAACTGCGTTATTAATAAAAGTACCGTCAATGCTTTGAATTCGTGGACACCTGCATAAGAACTTCATTTTATTCCCTTGGGAATTCCTGATATTATTAATAAGTCTCTTCTGCTTTAATCCCGCAGCTCGGGAACACAACATAAAGAAAACATTGAAGCCTTCATGAAATAGAATCCTGGAGAGCTGATATCGTAATGATGATTGATTACATTAATTGGCTTGTCGAAAAGTGAGCGGTTCCAGCTGTAAATCATGTCCACGCGCCGCACAGAGGCGTCCCGGCTGCCGCCGTTTTATTAAGGAGATAACCAATTTAACTGGTTTTAAAAACTAGAATCATAGAATCATAGAATCGTAGAGTTGGAAGGGACCTCCTGGGCCATCTGGTCCAACCCCCTGCTCAAAGCAGGATTCGCTAAATCATCCCAGTCAGATGTCTGTCCAGCCTCTGTTTGAAGACTTCCATTGAAGGAGAACTCACCACTTCTCGTGGCAGCCTGTTCCACTCATTGATCACTCTAACTGTCAAAAAGTTTTTTCTAATATCTAATCTGTGTCTCCTCCCATTCAGTTTCATCCCATTGCTTCTAGTCTTTCCTTGTGCAAATGAGAATAAAGTTGATCCTTCTACAATGTGACAACCCTTTAGATATTTGTAGACAGCTATTAAGTTTCCTCTCAGTCTTCTCTTTTGCAGACTAAACATTCCCAAATCCTGCAACCTTTCCTCATAAGACAGGGTTTGCAGACCGGTCACCATTCTGGTCGCTTTTTTCTGAACTTGCTCCAGTTTGTTGATGTCTTTTTTAAAATGTGGTGCCCAAAACTGGACACAATATTCCAGATGAGGTCTGACCAAAGAGGAGTAGAGGGAAATAATGACTTCACGTGATCTAGACTGTATGCTTCTGTTAATACATCCTAGAATTGCATTTGCCTTTTTTGCTGCTGCATCACACTGTTGACTCATATTCAGTCTGTGATCTATTAGTATACCCAAGTCTTTTTCACATGTGCTGTCACTTAGCCCTATTCCTCCCATTCTATATATGCTTTTTTCATTTTTATTGCCCAGATGTAGTACTTTGCATTTCTCCCTGTTAAAAACCATTCTGTTAGTTGCTGCCCACTTCTCCAGTTTATTTAAATCTTTTTGAATCCTCTCTCTCTCTTCTCTAGTATTAGCTATCCCTCCTAGCTTTGTGTCATCAGCAAATTTAATCAGTTTACCCTCAATTCCTTCATCTAAATCGTTGATAAAGATGTTGAACAATACAGGGCCCAGGACAGAGCCCTGTGGTACCCCACTTGAGACATTCTTCCAACTGGATGTGCAGCCATTTACGACCACTCTTTGGGTCCGATCACTAAGCCAGTTATGAATCCACCTAACAGTTGCCTTGTCCATTCCATACTTAGTCATTTTTTCAATAAGGATTGTATGAGAGACTTTGTCAAATGCTTTGCTGAAGTCAAGATATACTATATCTACAGCATTTCCTTGATCCACCCAATCAGTAATACCGTCATAGAAGGAAATTAAATTAGTCTGACATGACTTATTAGTTACAAACCCATGCTGACTCTGCTTAATCACTTCATTCTTATCTAGGTATTGACATACATGTTGTTTAATAATTTGTTCAAAGATCTTTCCTGGTATAGAAGTCAGACTCACCGGCCTATAGTTGCCTGGGTCCACCTTCTTCCCCTTTTTGAAGATAGGAACAACATTTGCTCTTCTCCAGTCTTCTGGCACTTCTCCTGTTCTCCAAGAATTTTCAAAGATTATGGAGAGGGGTTCAAAAATTTCTTCTGCTATCTCCTTCAGTACTCTGGGGTGTAATTCATCTGGACCTGGAGACTTGAATTCATTTAGGTTAGCTAAGTGTTTCCTCACTATCTTTCTGTTTATAGATATCCTGGATTCTTCTATTCCCTTAATAGGACAGTGAAGAACAGTTGATGTTACATTTCCTTTCTGAGAGAAAACAGATGCAAAATAGGAATTTAAAAGTTCAGCCTTCTCAACATCCTGTCTTACCATTTCATCATTTTCATCCTGTAAAAATCCTATAGCATCTTTGACTTTTCTTTTACTTTTGACATATCCCCAAAATCCTTTATTATTGCTTTTGACATCTCTTGCAAGCCTCAATTCATTTTCAGCTTTAGCTAATCTGATTTGTGCCCTGCAGGTTCTGCAGACAGCATTATATTCTTCTTTAGATATGCCTCCCTCTTTCCATTTTATAAACATTTTTTTCTTCCTTTTTAGCATGTGCTTAAGTTCTGTGTTCATCCATCCTGGTTTCCTTAAATGCTTCCTATTCTTCCCTCTTTTCGGAATTGTTAACAACTGTGCTTTGAGAATTTCATTTTTCAAGATTTCCCATCCTTCCTGGACATTTTTGTCTTTAAGGATATCCAGCCATTGGATCCCTCCAATTCTCTTTCTGAATCCCTTAAAATCTGCCTTTCTGAAATCTAACCTTGACGTCTGAGTCTTCACAGGTCTTCCGCCTCTAGTTATCCAAAATTCTAAAATAGCATGGTCGCTACCTCCTAGGGTCCCAGCCACTTTTACCTCCACAACCATTTCCTCCCTGTTTATAAGAATTAGATCCAAGGTAGCAGTACCCCTTGTTTTCTCCCTTACCTTTTGGAAGATAAAGTTGTCAGCAAGAGAGGATAAGAATTTCCTTGACATGTTAGTTTTGCCTGAGAGAGATTCCCAACAAATGTCTGGATAGTTGAAATCTCCCATGACAACTATGTCATATTTTTTGGAGAACTTGGCCATTTGATGCATAAAGAATTCATCCATATCTTCAGCTTGCACAGGTGGCCTGTAGTAAATGCCTACAATGGTGTCCTTTCCATTGTTCTGTCCTTGTATTCTTACCCAAACAGTTTCCACAGAACTCCCAGTCTCTGAAGCTTCAATCTCTGTGCAGATATACGCGTTTCTAACATACAATGCGACACCCCCTCCTCGTTTATCAAGTCTGTTTCTTGCAAATAAGTTGTATCCTTCTAGTCTTGTATTCCAATCATGTGTATTGTCCCACCAAGTTTCAGTGATTCCAATGATATATTTCTTTTCCTGTGTTAGTAGTTCCAATTCTCCTTGTTTGTTGCCCATGCTTTGTGCAATAGTATAGAAACATTTTAGTTTGTGATTGGTTTCTCTTTCTCCAATATTTTTATTAATTAGATTCTTTCGTCTTTGTTCTTCCTTTCCACTTCTAATAGCAAAGTTCTCAATAGCATTTGTCAGGTGTATGGCTTTTTCTGGTCTTTTGCTTCCCTTCCTAAATGTTATTCAAGAAAAGACAAAAAAAAAAAACCTCTTTAAACTAGAAACCTATAACTCGCTCGGGAAATTTTATTTTTCAGAAACTTCCCTGGAGCGGCTCTATTGGAGGCCTTCACTTTTGGCCTGTATTGTTTGTATAGACAGGTGCATAAGAAATGTGTCACAATGCAGTGATTTGGCCACATACCTTAAAAAGATAATGAGACGACTCTGCAGGTACTATCCAAATCTATACAGCAAAGCTAAAAAAAATTAGCAGTAGAAAGCGAAAAAAGGTGGAATTCTTCAATAAGTTTTATAGTCACCGTGGAAGAAAAATAAAAATGAAACTTTTTGTTTTCTTAACTATCTACTTATTATAAAATCAAGTAATTTTCTGTTCATAAAATCCTTTTCCAAAACTTTGATATTGATCTACCCTAAGAATAAAAAATTATCAATTTTAGATGGAGGTCCAGCTTCTAGCACTACTGCTACCATCCTGATTAGCTGATTGTAGGGGCCACAGTGCTCAGTCGGGGGTTACGTTTCCTTCATTGTTCACCAGTACAGCTCCATTCATTTGGTAGTGGCCGTGGATGGTATTAATTCCTTCTCAGCTCAAGTCAAGTGAATGGGAATGAGCTTGTAATACCAGGTGCAACCACTGTGGCGCTATACCTGGTAGATAATGAAGCAGGTTGTCAAGCTCATTAGGTGAGGTGGATCCTCAAAGCCCAAGGTCTGGGTACACATATGGGCCATGAGCATCGGTGCAGCAGGCAGATGAGGCACCTGGGACACAGGCAGCAGAGGTACGGGAGACCACAGACAGGCACAAGTCTCTAAACAGGTAGAAGAGGTCCTTGAAAGACCAGGAACAGGTATCAGAGGTTCTGGAAAACCAGGAACAGGTAGCAGAGGTCCTGGAAGGCCAGGATTAGGTAGCAGAGGTCCTGGAAGGCCAGGGACAGGTAGCAGACGTCCTGAAAGCTGCAGGCTGACAGGACACGTCCTGGAAGCTAAAGGTGAACACGTAGCAGAGGTCCTGGAAACAGCAGATGGACATGTAGCAGAGGTCCTGGAAGACCAGTGACAGGTAGCAGAGGTCCTGGAAGCCACAGGCTGACAGAAGAAGTTCTGGAAGCCACAGGTGGACACATAACAAAGGTCTTGGAAGACCAAAGACAGAAAGCAGAGGTCCTCGAAGATGACGGTGGCCAGGAAACTTCCTGGAAGCCGCGGATACGTAGAAGAGATCCTGGAAGACCAGGAACAAGTAGAAAAGATCCCAGAAGACAGGGAGCAGTTACTAGAGTTCCTGGAAACTCACAGATAGGTAGCACATGTCCTGAAAGATGCAGGTGAACAGGTAGCCAAGGTACTGGAAGATCACAGACAGGTAGTAGACAGAACTCCGAAGCTACTACCTTTAGAAAGTCATAATACCAAGGCACAGATGTATGTCTTGGTGAGCCTTATATAGGCCCAAGCAAATGATCATATGGGATCACACCTGGCCATCTGCAGAGCCTGACATGGAGTACAACCGAGTTCAGCAGACTAGGGAGAGGGAAGCAAAACCCGGATTCAAACAGGTGGATACCTCAGACACGGTGCTAGCTGGAGCACCACAGAAACTTTGATCTACTTATAGAAGGAAGCGCTGAGCGGCAGACCCCCATCTACCTCATATTGATAGAACATCAATATTAAAAGCCCCACTAAGACTCCTCCAAGACCATAGCTTGCCACATTCCCAAAAAAAATCTCAGGACACCATCTACAACATCCGAGACTGAAACTGAGTTATCACTAATACTTATAAATAAAAAAAAAAAAACTAAAAAGAACTGCAAAGGAATACAAAAAAAACATGGACACTTTCTTTCACTAACATCTCAATACTAGGGGTGAGAGAATAAAAGGGAGGCACAGGTTGTTTTTTAAAAACTTCTCCCGAACATCTTTTATATTCTCTTGAAAATTTAAAAAAACAATCTCCCAAAATTCAGTTCTGGTGGTGCCCCCTCCTGTCTCATCACTGAAGACCTCCGCTCACTCCTTAGTCTAGGTGCTGACGTTTATGGTGTGTGCCGTGGCCAACGCACTTTTATGAGGCACAATATCCTTCTGTGATGTCACTGAATTGTGCAACTCCTACATGACCAAAGTAGACTGGTCAGCGCAAGAATATTCTGGACCGCGGAAGAGAAGACCAAAAGAGGAGGAAGCAGATGACTAAGTGGGAGCATCTTGTTTTTTTTTGTTTTTTTTTAAAACCTCTGTATGGTCATCAAAATTTAGCGGCAATAGAATCTCCAAAAAATGATTTGCTAAAAGTTCAAACTTTAGGAAAAAAAAATTCCTAGTGAAATAGATTCTTTTGGAATCGATTCACTCATCGGGACCATTGCTTGAGTTTGGCGTTGGACCTCGCATCTATTAAAGTGAATGAGCCAAATTCCCGGAAAGAACCTGTGGACAGGTGTGGGGCTGTTTTTTTGTTTTGTTTTATTTTTTTCCCAAAAGAAATTAGTCATACTATTTTAATCCTGTAGAAACGATGAATAACTTTGTATCAAACAAGCTCAGTTTATTTTTCTCCCAGGAGAGATCCCCTGACGTGGGGGGCGGCGTGATCACTCACATTTCATTTACACTGCAGTCACATTAAAAGACATTATTGTTGTATCCTAATACAATGTAACAAAGGCAGATATCACAACGTATAAGCCCGTGAATATCAGGGAGAGGAAATCAACGCTGCTTGTCTAATTTGTATTGTATCTGCTTGGCTGGATTTGCCAATTTTTTGTCAGATTTGATATTTGTGCTAATAGATTCCCCCACTGCCGGCTTCTCCGCGGCGCTCCTAATGGAGGTGAGCCCGAGACTCTGCATAAAAGATATCATTATGTCGGCTGGCAGGTAACGGCTCATTATTATGCATTATTTTGAAAGGTTTCCTTATTGCTGACCTTAGAAACTTGTACTTTAAAAATAATAACCCTCCGCACAAAAGAACCCTGCGCTGAACTCCGGAGCCCGAAACCACGATGAACTTTACCGCCAAATCTAAAGACTATCCATATAAACAGAGACGGAAGATCTGCAACTGAAATTAGCGATTAGATGAACTGTTCTTAGCAAATGCTCCACTAAATTATCTCAAAACCAGGACCTTGGAGAGCGTCAAATGGGGACATTGCAAGAACTGGAGATGCTCGGATGGAACCTTGGGCTTCAGAATATTGACAGATATACAACTTAAAAGGAGAATTCCACTGAACGTGACTTTAACCAAGACTTTATTATGCTGTTAGAGAAAAATTAGACAATTCTGTCTTCTTACGGCCACCACTAGAGGGAGCACAGGAGCATAAAGAGGGTGTCTATAATGTTAAAAAAAAAGAAAATACAATATTTTTTTTTTATTATTATTTCTACCACTTTTTTTTTTTTTTTTTTTTAGTCCCAGACACCCCTTTTAATGGACACTCTTTCCTGTTGTGAATTCGCTTTCTGGCCTCCCTCTGGTTATTACTGAAGACATACACCACAATTCACCCCTAATAGTGTATAGGAGAAATGAAGTAAAGTACCATGAAGGTTAAAATTAATTTTTATTGAAACATCTTTAAAATGAGTACAATAAGAAAGGTGCAAGTACAGAAAGAGGGATTCATTGCCATATCATGTGATGCCAAAAACAGCAATAATATGCATGCAATTTAATTACAGATGCCCTATAGTTCATTACCAATAAATACACACCAAGAAAAATCAATGGGTTACGGAACTGATTGAACACCTGTATTAAGCCTCAATTACTAAGATAACACCAGCCAGGAATAGTGAAAGCCAATAGTTTGCTGAAAGTTCCCCCCAAAAAACCTTATATCTATACCAGTAACACTTAGACCCAACAATCGTCATAAAGTGAGGTGCGGTTCATAGGGGTCCATATTGCACTAAAGAAAAGTGTCATTACCTGGATGGCTCGCTGCTTGCTCACATGTAGGACGTCCCGCTGCCCGGACTCGCGTTTCACTTTCGCTTCTTCGGGAGGCGTGTCGGGACAGGGGGCATCCGGGTTAAATATCCGAATTGACCAATAAAAAGTCTAAGTGGTTCATTTGCTATTCTGTTTGCATTTGATCTGGTTTTGTCTGTTTTGTGCGGGTCAGCCAGCTCCGGCTGGGGCTGTGCTGAATCACCGCCCATATGTTACTGCTTGTGCCAGTTTGTTTTGTCCCCTGTTAAGATTGGTATATTCTGAAAGCAGAGCAAAAAGAGAGCAGAGTGCTGATATAGTAGGGGGCAAAGTCGTGCAACTTTAGTGTTTTTGTGCATCAGATGTGTTGGACTTTTGCAGGGTTTTTTGCGTGATTGCAGACAGTGTCTTTCCTTTCCTGTCCTGTCTAGTTAGTGTGGGCCCCATCATTTGCTAAGTCTATTTTCCTGCCTGTTTTTGTGTTTTCATGTGGTCTCACCGACAATATATGTTTGGGGACTATCTATTCCTTTGGGGTCTGCTCTGGGGCAGTTTAGATTTCCCCTTTCTTGCTTTAGGCTTAGTTAGTCCTCCGGCTGTGCTGAGGCGTCTAGGATCATTGTAGGTATGCTCCACGACTACTGCTAGTTGTGTGGAAAGGATCAGGGGTCTGCAATCCGCTTAGTTACCAACCTCTCTGGTTTTCTGTGGCTTAGCCTGGGCCTGCTCTCCTCCTCAGTGACCCATTCATAACACTTTCCTATGCACTGAACTCACTAATATCACAACAGCCGGGTGTATATTGTAAATACTACACATTTGGGTTCTTTTTTCCTTTCCCCTGCAGGTTGGATAAATGTACATTTTGTTCCCTTCTTGATTGCTGAGTGGGCAGGTTCTTCATGGTGTGATGTCATAGCTGTCATGTGCAGTGTAAGCCAATCAGATGCACAGAGGGATTTTCTGCAGCTGCATCCCCCTCCTCCCTCTCTACAGAGTAAAGATGCCTGTTTCCCTTATTAAGATGCACTGAAAAGTTTTATGTAGTTACATGTAGTGCTTATGTGTTAAGAAAAGAAGCTACAACTTTAGTATTTTAGATTACCCTGATTGCAGCAGGGCATGAAGGTCTGTTCACATGGCTGGAGGTCTGTGTTATTTCTGAACACGCTTTACTGAAAACAGTAACGTTTTATAGGAAAAGTATATAGCGGTAATACGGCCGTGCCCTTAGTTTCATATTAGATCTTTTGTTCCTGTTGTGCGACTCTTACTTTCCTGAAGGTTAAACAGCCCTCATTGATTTGTCGCCGCGTCTATTATTTCGCTACCTGTGATACTTGTTATATTTTATATCACTATTGTGCGTCGCCCACATAACACTAAAGTTTGATACAGATTCGGGGTAATTCCTCAGATGTACTAAATGAATCATGTTGAGTAATAAAGGATCTTTATATACATCGTCCAGGAACAGAGAGTTGGGTCACCAGGGAGTTTGGTCATCATATTCACTCATCAACATTGAAATTGCAACACTCAGAAGAAAAGGTCATAGAATAATTTGCAGATCAGTAATAACATTTTCAAAACATCTCGATTATTCAGTCCGGAGTTTGAGCCATGAGCAGAAATCCCGGCACTGCCAGCCTTGGTTGCCATCACTGAGGTTATTAATGGTCGTTTGAGGAATGTTCTTCTGAATGCACCAAGGAAAATCATCAAGATCCTCTGCTGGCAGCTCCTGTGTAATCACCGACCAAGGACATCTCCAATCTGCTCGATGGAGACAAGGCCATAGCTCATATGCAATTGTCGTGCAAACGCTTTCTGTAATTTCCATAATTCCACAAATGTTCCTCCTTGGAGTTGCAGTTTCAGTGTTAAGGAGTGTAATAGTATTAGGTTAGATTAGGTATAAAACTTTATATTTTAATTTTGGATTTTACTTAATGCCAAAAAAATCCTAAAATCCAGTTTTTACTAAGGCTAATATTTGGCTAAAACTTTCTGTTTTTCACTTCTTCACAGGCAGGTATATTGGTAACACAAGATCCACTATTCACAATACATGTCACAGCTCACCTCCTCCTCCTGTACAATGACTGATAACACAGGATCCACCATTCACAATAAGTGATGTCACAGCTCCCCTCCTCCCCTCCTGTATAATGATTGATAACACCTGTATGTACAGTATATAACTCAGAATCCACCATTCACAATAGGGTGATGTCACAGCTCACCTCCTCCTCCCCCTGTACAATGACTGATAGTGATAACACTTCTATATACATTAGATAACACAGCATCCACCATTCACAATACATGGATCCTGTGTAATCTTATGGCTTCACCTTAATGTAACTGTAATTATCAAATTTATATAGACACTGCACATAGCTGTGATCGGGGAGGGGTGGAGGTTCGGGTCCTGAGACCCCCACCAATCACACTAATTAGCTCTTTTTAGTGCACACAGCGAGGAGAATTGATCCACACACTTACTGTTGATCCCGTGCATCGCTCTGTATATAGAAGCTGCACACTTCAGAATGGTATGTTGTGCAGTCGATGGAGGTCTCAGCAACAAGAGTAGATATTTGCAGAGTCCATTATATAAATTGCATAATGATAGTTACACGTAAAAATAACCAAAAATTAAAAAAACTGAAATTTATTTTTGCCCTTTTGACTTTTGGTGAATCATTCGATGCATCCAGATCATTCATTGGAGCAGATTAGTTTCCAGACTAATAAATCAATCATTGAACATCTTGTGATACTTTGATCCAAATATTATCAGCTTTGACTTTTTGATCAATCAGGTAAATATCACATAAAAGTAGGACGCGTGGTGCACTCCCGCTACTCCAACAGAGACCTCAGGATCGGAAGTGATGACGTCCCATCCATCGGTAACTTGACCCTTAGTCAATCAGTGTCCTCAGGAGATTGAGCAGATGGGGCATCATCACTTCCAATCCCAGTGGAGTCCACCTGAACAACCGCACTGGAGTCCTGGGAAATTCATAGTAACAACATTTTATAAAAGTTTTTTTTTTCCTTTTTGCCAATTTTCAAAAACTGGTGGGAAAGATCATAAGATGCCAATGTAATGCTATCTGGTTCCATTACAGATTGTGCATCTAGCACTAAAACTACCTTTACCTAAGGACACCCACAATATTCCATCATGGGGATGAGTGATTGGCATTTGTACTTATTATCTGCCCCATAAATTGCCAATTGGAGGAGACCAAAATTTGGGAGATGCCACCAAAGGACCAAAAATGAAAAAAACCCTGGGTGCCGTTTATTCATCATCGCACCAGGACGAGAGTCAGTGCTAGAATGTCCCCTCTGATCAACACTTCACGAGTCTAATTACAGTACCTCCATTTTTAGATGGCTTCCTTTAAAAGGGATCTTGGTTGTGAAGACTTCCCTTTAAATGTCTGGCTAGCTTTTGAAGGTGGTCCATTTACTCCAGACCTGGATCTCCTGCTGCTTTGAAATCTCAAAATAGCAAATGACAAATATAAATTCTCCTGACATTTGGTTCCACTTTCTTTTATATCTAAGTAACTCGCGGCTCTGATGCGCCGAAGTTTTATGTATTCCCTGAAGTTTCACAATTTCAGGCTATTTGCTCTTAAGTGCATCAAGCCCAATATGTTCAAAAGGCTCCCAAATCTTCTCCTGCATAAAAATGAGTCTCCACGCAATAACCATATCTGCAGACGGCAAAATGACCGACTTGATGTTTTCTCATCTTCTGTTTCAATCTCGGATGATTCTGCCACATTTTCATAAGTAAAACCAAAAAAAAATTGAGCCAGAGCATATGTCGGTATAAGTGCAATGCATAGGTGCGCATTCACTCTGTGGCCATTTACCAAACAGAATCGAAGATTAAAAATAAAAATGCACAAATACCCTGTAGTATTTATAACACCTT
This sequence comes from Dendrobates tinctorius, assembly GCF_039654945.1. NCBI lineage: Eukaryota > Metazoa > Chordata > Amphibia > Anura > Dendrobatidae > Dendrobates > Dendrobates tinctorius. Next base: position 16,244,268 of record NW_027361810.1, on the reverse strand, counting down.
CATTAAGATCGGGTCACAAACAGGACAGCGTTCTGGGGTTGACGCGTTTCGACTTGAACAGTGTTAAGATTTTACCGGACACGCTGGCTTTTTTTTTGGCGTTACATTGGATCCATTTTGGAGGGTTTGGTTTAGTCTTTACAGGGGCATGGCTCCCACTTTTTTGGGCTGTTCATTTTGATTATATAGCGTTCGGCGGTCAGGGATCTTAATCGGGACCCAGGCCCTAATCTGCTCTTCTCTATTTTTACATTGGCCGACCCATAGTGAGATGAACTACAAGAGTTAGGGACCATTTAGATTGGGGTACACCTTAATGGATTTACTTTTTATATATTATATATATAATCGTTGCTAACTAAGTGTCTGACGTTATTTACATGCACTGTTACTATTTAGTCACTTACTACAGGGTATTTGCTCATTTGGTCTTTATCTTAGGTTCACATTTTCATAATTGCATAAAGTCAATCCTGGCGAGAAGTTAATTAATATTTAGCTATTTACTAAAAGAAGTGAAAGTAGGCAATCCAAAGAGTTTGGTTCCAATCCCAGACACTGCATGCTTGAGACTCAAGTTTCTCTGAGGGCTCATACTCACTTTTGAGAGACTCGCACGAAAACCTGGCACTGCCGCCGGCACTTGGACCGGAGCGTGCGGCGGCATAAAAATACATGTAGCCGCACGCTCCAGTCCCAATGCCGGCGGCAGTGCCAGGTTTTCGTGCGAGTCACTCAAAAGTGAGTATGAGCCCTGAAAGAATTGTACAAAATTGGGGGGGGGGGGGGGGGATGGCTGCTTTCCTCCAAAAGCAACATCACACCGGCTCACAGCCCATTTTGTCTGGATTCTTTTAAAAGGCCAATAAAGGGTTAAAAAAAGACCATTATGTTCACTTCACCCCTTACTTGTCCTGGTGCCAAAGATCCAAGCCCTTTTCTCCACTGGCTCTCCTCCTCCCTCCGGCTGCTCTCTTAATTCGTTGGCACCCGCGGAGATGAATATGCCTCAAGTGATGTCACAACGACTCATGGATGCCGGAAGATGGAAGAGAAGACTGGAACCGGAGCGAGGAAGTAAATGAGCCAACGGAGGGCTGAATGGGGAGCTGCTGCACCAGGATAGGTGAAGGGCAAAAGGAGTATAATGTTTCTTTGTATCTATATCCTCGTGTTATGCTCTGGGATTTGGAGCGAAACCTCAGCGCATGATAAATGGCTTTTACCAGTAATTTGATTAAAATTCAAACACAATTCTAATTTCCTGGCAAATGTTGATCAAATCTGGAGTATTGAATTTCAGCAACACCAAGTGTACACAATAGGGTACAAGATGGAGGATGATCGGCGTAAGAGCAAGTTCAGTGGCCAAGACTTATTTTCCCATATGGAGCCCAGATACTCCATATAGTGGCCCCACAAAGAAGTATCTGATGGCACATTGTGCCGAGTATCACATGGAATGATATCTTACAATCAATATGGCAACCATTACAGTTTCTATTGTGTGTTGCATTCCCAGCTTTTCTCGGGCCTCTAGAATTTGCTTAAAACAATAAGGCGTCAGAATTTATTCCTAAAATTTTTCAGGACTGAAATAAAAGGAGGTTGTCTCAAGATTATTCCTCAGGAGCAAACTATTCCTCTGCCTCCTGCTTGTCAGGGGGGGCGGTGTGCTGCTGATGACTGACAGCTCGGACCAGCAGCATGAATGCATCGGCGGCCCAAACGGTGCTGCAAGCAGAAGCAGCTTTATCGGAGGGGTACTAAAGCGGCCAGGTTCAGGGAAGCGCTTGTACATTCTAAAACAAAAAGTTTACAAGTGCTACTTTTCTGGGAGACCATCCACTACTGATGGGCTGCAGCGGTGACCAGTAAGCTAGGAAACAAGAAGTAGACTATAGATTTAAAAGCCCTTTGTTCTTGAAAATGGGAGAAAAATTTTAATACGTAAACTGTAAAGCTATTAGTTTTTACAATTATGTTGCAATTTACTCATTTATGATTTTGAGAAAACCCGTTAAAATGAAAGGGTCATCTTTAACATGCTAAAATTAAAGTGAGATCCTCCTCCAATTTCTACTGCTCCGCAGATTCAGGAACAGTTTTGCTTTTACTTCTGTTCTCCAAAGTTATGCCCCCCGTACTAAATATGCAGATTTTCCCTTCAACCAACTGGGCGTGTACTACAGGACTCCTCAGTGGTCATTTGCTCTTTCTCCTCTAATGCTGGTCAATTAAAACACGGCTGAGCCCATGAAGAAGTTCTGATGTATATTTGTACCACTTGGGGGCATAACTTTGAAACGGAAGGGCGCAGTAAAAAAATAAAGAGAAAAAAACTGTTCCAGAATTTGTGGAGGTGCTCAGCTTAAAGTAAAAAAAAAAAAAGCAAGATTTTTAAGTTTCGGGCGGGCTTTGTGCATAAACACAATAGCCAATCAGAACATACAGAGCTGCAGCTTAAAACAAGGAACAGGAGCAAAGCCGAACAACTCTGAACTAGAAGAAAAGTTGGTGACAAACTTTTTTTTTAGGGCTTCAATTGGTCACCGTCACCATACAGGTTGTGGTTGATATATCGAAAAAAAAATATTTATAAATACTGCAAAATGTTAATGACTAGAAAAAGAGAAAACTGACGACTTGGAGTTTAGGGGTGAAGTTCTTTTCACATTTGACTAAATCCAGTCTGAATCAATGGCCCATATTATTATTTATTATTATAGCGCCATTTATTCCATGGCGCTTTACATGTGAGGAGGGGTATACATAATACATACAAGTACAGTAATGTTAAACAATACAAGTCACGACTGGTACAGGAGGAGAAAGGACCCTGCCCGCGAGGGCTCACAATCTACAAGGGATGGGTGAGGATACAGTAGGCGAGAGTAAAGCTGGTCGTGCAGCGGTTTGGTGGATCGGTGGTTACTGCAGGTTGTAGGCTTGTCGGAAGAGTTAGGTCTTCAAGTTCTTTTTGAAGGTTTCCATATGATTTCAGTGTTTTTTTTTCCCCCACTTTTGACCAGACTGTTCACGAAAAGTTTTACCAGGAAAAGCAATTCCTCAGAGATAACGCAATGATAGATGCTTTGATTCTATCATCTTTCATAGCTTCCATGTCATTGTAAAATTGTATTGATTCGCGTTTCCTTGCAGGGTCAGGAAAGAGATGACTCCCGGGTAGACTGCATCACTAATCATTAGCAGCAATCTATTCTGCCGTCAGCAGATACTGTGATTCACTTTTGTCAGCAAGACAAGTAATACTATTAAATAAGTCCAGAGATGGAAGTTTCATTGGAGATTAATTTACAAGCACTAAATGTATTGGCTTGCCGGGCTCCATCACTCCAGGACTGATTTGCTGAAGCAACATGTCGTCTGAAATATATTGACTGCAAATGACAGAATTGGTAAAGTAATGTGATCGGGCAGTCGTAAAGCTGAAGGTGAACTGATTGTTTTGATGTTGGTGCCAATAAAGGTAAATTTGATTTCATCAGATTTTAGTTCAGTCGTGTTGCGACAATTCTTAAAAGGCAAAGTACAGGGAAAACTTTTAGTTGCCCGGACAATAACCCCATTCCTTCTAACTAGTTGGGATCCAGCAGGACAGTCCCTGATTTGGAGAGCGGTCTGGCTTTTGACTGTATTTGCATCCTTGGAATGGGGATATAGTTGAATCTACTGGTGGAGTGGGCAGCGTTGGCTTCCATCTCCACCTCCTGCTCACACCGAGTGGTCATCTGCTCCTCTCTTTGTAGGAATGTGGCTACGTTAGTAATTTTTTGGAGAGGCTTGTGGGGTGGAGTAGAGTATCACCATAGTAAGGGGAAAGGGAGACCGTGGGGCATCCTACTATGTGTAGAGGATGAGGGGCATCATACTGTGCGTAAGGTGACATTGTGATGGCCTCAATGTGTGTGGGGGCATCTTTATCGCATCATAGTGAGTGGGAGCCATAAAAGGGGTATTAAACGGCATGGGGGCGCAAAGGGGGCTTTACTAGGAATACTGCTTTTGTCTGGGTTCACAAAAATAAATTAGGTGGAGTTAAGGAACTGGTTTCGCTGAGAAAAAAAAAAAAAAAAAAAAAGTGTGCCACATTATTTGTCCCGATTTCTTGTCCGTCACAGTTTGGAGATATGAGTAATCCACCTCCTAGATGCCAACCTGTGTTATCGGTCAGGTTAATGCCTATAGGCATTTGGAATGATCCAGGCATCTTTTGTTATATAGCTTTGTACGGAGAGCACTGACACTAACAGCTGAAGTCTAGGGGCTTCTGAAGTCAGGTCCACCATCGTAAGCTAATCGATAGACAATACTAGACTTCCCATTTCACCATCCTTATGGTGGGCTTGGGCTTCAATACAGCAACCAATCTGAACAATGCCAAGCTGCAGCTTAAAACCTGGGTGAGGACTAGAGCAGCAACTTGACCTAATGGACAATGCAACAGTAGTTTGCCTCAGGGAAGGCCTAATAATAAGGAAAAACTAGAAATTAACTAGGAGACAGAATAAAACTACCACAAATGACCACAATTAGATACCGATGCACTGATTCTAGTGGTATGGACGATTCTGGAATAACCTGGGCACCTCTTGGTATATAGTTACATATATAAATAGTTGCCATATATCCATCAACCCAACTACTCATCCTTCATTTTATCCATCCATAATGAATTGAAATTTCCTAATTGGTTCTGATTGTGCTGAATTATCGGGACTTTACTATTCAGAACGTTTCAGCTCTAAAAGAATACACAAAGCAGAAAACAACGAGTCCTCCTGGATCTGGTAAATTATTTTTTAAAGAAGATAGTTTTTAGGAGATTCTAACTGTTCTACGTTAATATTGGCGAATCTTGCAGATTGCTTCCATTCCTGGCACCAAATTCACTCATTAAGAATCACATTTAGAAGATTACGACCACTATGCTTTCCATATCACTGCAACATACCGCGGGAAGCCTACAATCGTTTAACTTTCTGAATATCAAGTATTCCCCAAGCTTCCCACACTCTGCAGATAGGAAACGAGGCTGATTCCAGAGAGCGAGGCAGGGAACTATTGCTTTATTTCGTTTTTTAATCAGTTTGTGCTTTTTTTTGCATAGTCATCTCCAACATAACTTGTGTCGACAGATATAGGCAATACTTGCGACATTGTGATGCAGCATATATGAGGATCTTGTCCACTTCCAGTTTTGCCCGATAAGTGTTATGAATAGGTCACCGAGGAGGATGGCAGAAATAGGCGAGGCCACCAGGAAACCAGAAAGGTTGGTCACTTAGCGGATTGCAGACCCCTAGTCCTAACAACACAACTAACAGTAGCCGTGGAGCGTACCTACGATGCCCTGGACGCCTCGGCGCAGCCGGAGAACTAATTAAGCCTAAAGGTGAAATCTAAACTGCCCCAGAGTAGAACCCCAAAGCAATAGATAGTCCCCAAACATATTGTCGGTGAGACAAGATGAGGCACAAACGCAGGCAGAAAATAGACTGAGCAAATGATGGGGCTCAGACTGTCTGGATAGGATAGGAAAGGAAAGACAGTCTGCAATCACGCAAAAACCCTAAAAAATCCAACACGTCTGATGTACAAAAAACACTGAGGTCTCACGACCTCTCCCCCACTATATCAGCATTCTGGTGTGAACTGGCAGCAAAGCAAAAGAGACTAATATAACAGGGGAATGAACAAACTCACACAAACTGTAACATGGAGCGGGGTCCAGCACAGCCCCAGCAGGGAGCACGCTGAACCCTCACAGCAAAGCAGAAAGAGGCAAAACCAGATCAGAAGCAAAGGATTAGCAAATGAACGACTTAACTGAAAAATGCAGGATCAGGCAGGAGACAGCAGACCTCAAGATGCACAAGAAGAACTAATCACCAGCAACCACTGAGGGAAGCGTGCTCACTTATATACTACCAGTCAGTAACCCCTGATTTCCAATCATCGTCGTCAGGTGGCAGACTTTCATCCCGGCCAGTTCCACTACCTGCAGTAACTAGAGGTAGCCCCGACTCAGAAGTCAGATCCAGAGAATTCACAACAAATAAGCTTTTCAGTGCCGATCTTTGCAAGAATAGATCGGGACAGGAAGATAAATTGACTCGTGATGTCTTCTGCTTAGCTGGTTGTATGTAACCATTTGTGAGTGGAGCAGATCGCAGCTCTGAAGCGCGGAGGAGAGAAAGGGGTCTATTCTATGGCTGATTCGATCATAGGGGCATTATAGCTCTATACTTGTAGCTTTGTGACTGGCACTATTATATGGGTCTAGGAAAAGCTCTATTGTAGAGACAAAAAAGCTGGTACTTTTATTGGGCATTGTGATGGTCAAGAGTTAAAGGGGTAAAGTTTTCACCAAGTTGACGTATGGAGACTTATAGGACATGCAATGTTTGCATTCCCAGGGAAGCATTGTATGACGTCTAAGTCTTCTTACACCAACTTATTATTATAATAATTTTACTTCTATAGCGCCAACATATTCTGCAGCACTTTACATTTTAGAGGGGACTTCTACAGACAAGAGACATTACAAAGTAACAATAATCCCATAAATCAACAGATACCAAGAGGAATGAGGGCCCTGCTCGCAAGCTTACAGTCTATGAGGAAATAGGGAAGACGAAAGGTGGGTGGTTAACAATTGTTTTCGTTGTTCGGACCAGTCATAATGTAATAAATCGGGGGTTCATGTAATGCTGCATGATCCGGTTATCAGCCTGAATATGTAACAATACAGACAGCTATTAAATGCGTAAAGCATGTGAGCACATGATACGAGGAACCTGGTTATGGTAAAAATTTTGAATGGGCAACACAGGGATAGTTAGATAAATGTGTTGAGGCAGTAGGCCAGTCTGAAGAAATGCGTTTTTAGGGCACGCTTAAAACTGTGGGTATTGGGGATCAAGTTAATCCGGGTAGTGCATTCCAAAGAATTGGCGCAACACGTGAAAAGTCTTGGAGATGGGAGTGGGAGGTTCTGATTATTGAGGAGGTTAACCTCAGGTCATTAGAGTGCTTTGTGGGTGAGGGTAATAAGTTTATACTGGATTCTGGAGTGGATGGGTAGCCAGTGTAATGACTGGCACAAGGTAGAGGCATCGGTGTAACGATTGGTGAATATGATCCTGGCTGCAGCATTCAAGACAAGTTGGAGAGGGGAGAGTTTAGTAAGAGGGAGACCGATTAGTAGAGAGTTACAATAGTCCAGACGAGAATGAATAAGTGAAACAGTAAGAGTTTTTGCAGAGTTGAAAGTAACAAAAGGTCAAATTCTAGAAATGTTTTTTGAAATGCAGTTAACAAGAGAGGGAGCCAGTGATCGGATGTGGGGGGTGAATGAGAGATCTGAATCAAGTATGACCCCAAGACAGCGGGCATGTTGCTAGGGCATAATGGTAGAACCATACATGGAAATGGCAACGTCGAGCATAGGTAGGTTAGTAGAGGGAGGAAACACAAGGCGTTAAGTTTTTGACAGGTTCAGTTTCAGATATTGTGAGGACGTGATGTTGGAGACAGCGGTGAGACAATCACTGGTGTTTTCTAAAAAGGCAGATGTGATATCAGGAGAAGTGTATAATTGGATGTCATCAGCATAGAGATCGTACTGGAACCCAAATCTACTGATTGCTTGACCAATAGGGGAAGTATACAGAGAGAAGAGGAGGGGGCCTAGAACCGATCCTTGAGGAACCCCAACAGTAAATGGAAGATGAGAGGAGGAGGAACCGGCAAAAGATACAGTAAAGGAGTGGTCAGAGAGATAGGAGCAGAACCAGGAGAGAACGGTGTCCTTGAGGCCGATGGAATGGAGCATAGTGAGGAGGAGCTGATGTTCCACAGTGTCAAATGCTGCAGAGAGATCCAAGAGAATTAGCATGGAGTAGTGACCATTAGATTTAGCTGTTAGTAGATCATTAAAGATTTAGTGAGGGCAGTTTCAGTAGAGTGTAAAGAGCGGAAACTGAATTGAAGAGGGTCAAGAAGAGATCGCAAATAAGAAGGGAGTGGAACAGGCGTTCCAGGAGTTTAGAGATGAAGGGAAGAGTAGAGACAGGTCTATAGTCAGCACCACAGTTATGGTCGAGGGATGGTTTAAGTAATGGATGTATGATGGCATGCTTAAATGAGGAGGGAAAGATACTGGAAGAGAGAGAGAGGTTGAATATTTTTGTTAGGTGAGTGGTGACAGCAGGGGAAAGGGACTGGAGGAAATATGATGGAATGGGGTTACTGGTGCAAGTAGTCAGGCGAGAAGATGCAAAGAGCCTGATCACTTCTTCTTCTGTGACTGGTTCAAAACTTGACACTCTCCACATGGATAAGCTGTACCCCCAAGACTCCCTGTCAGAGGACTCTTATACAGCCAAATTAGATCTTATACTTTGCACTAATGATGGGTAAATACACCAAAATGTGAGTCTGCAAATGGAGGGTCTGGTTTGGGTTCTTATCCCAAGTTATCTAGCAAGGCCCTTTAAAGTGTCGATTTTGACTTTAGCTCCAATAGGTGGTCAGGAGTTTGAGATGAAAAAAAATCACTTCTGTGCAAATTAAATTTCTTTCAAATGTTTTGAGAAAATTGGATTTGATAGAAACCAATTTTTTTTGCGATTTGCATAACAGAAACATAGCAAATAAGAATCCAGACGGCTGACATTTTGCCAAATTTAAAAAAAAATTCTGGGTTGGGGTGGGAAATTTAAAAAAAAAAAATATAATCCCCTCGCATAGGCCTTCAGCTGTCCCACAGCTCAGCCCCGCTCCAGTCTGCTCTTGCCGGAATTCTTACATGATGTTCCAGCATCATTGGCGTTGGTTAAGTCCTACAATGTCAAGATGTCAGGAGTGGTGGTGGGAAGTCAATGTATCTCATGGGGACATGAGGCCTAGTGAGTGCTGGAGGATCCGAAGATGCTGGTTTAGTGCCAGACTGGAGAGGGGCTGTATAATGGACAGGCTATTGGCTGGTAAGGGGAGTAAAATTATTTGTATTTTTTACTTTTTTTTAATACTATGGGGTCTGGAGAGACCCCAACATATCATGAGGTGCAATATTAAATTTAATTTCCCAGAGAAATGTCAACAAATCTGCAAAACTTGAGTTTCAATAGATTTGCCCATCACTATCAGGAATATTCCCCGAGGTTTTCTCTGACAGGGTACACCTGTTAACGAAATGGTGTTCCTGGTTCTTATTGGAATGTGCACAATGTAGATTCAGACTGAAGGCAGCAAAACCATAGATGAGCACAAGAAGTAAAGAAACATGCAGGAAACAAACCAGAATGTGTATTAAATCTTAGATGGAAAGTACTAACCCCCTTTAATGCTAATGAGAAGTTTACGCTCCCTTGACTTTCTCTCAAGCAGCTCATTAAAAGGTTGTTGCCTATAATGGCTTCTACGAGTCCTGAAGGAGTTCCTGGAGGTTCTGATCACTTGTTAGCAGCTTTGTCTTAGAATCATAGAATTGTAGAGTTGGAAGGGACCTCCTGGTCCATCTGGTCCAACCCCCTGCTCAATGCAGGATTCGCTAAATCATCCCAGTCAGATGTCTGTCCAGCCTCTGTTTGAAGACTTCCATTGAAGGAGAACTCACCACTTCTCGTGGCAGCTTGTTCCACTCATTGATCACTCTAACTGTCAAAAAGTTTTTTCTAATATCTAATCTGTGTCTCCTCCCATTCAGTTTCATCCCATTGCTTCTAGTCTTTCCTTGTGCAAATGAGAATAAAGTTGATCCTTCTACAATGTGACAGCCCTTTAGATATTTGTAGACAGCTATTAAGTCTCCTCTCAGTCTTCTCTTTTGCAAACTAAACAATCCCAAATCCTGCAACCTTTCCTCATAAGACAGGGTTTGCAGACCGGTCACCATTCTGGTTGCTCTTTTCTGAACTTGCTCCAGTTTGTTGATGTCTTTTTTAAAATGTGGCGCCCAAAACTGGACACAATATTCCAGATGAGGTCTGACCAAAGAAGAGTAGAGGGAAATAATGACTTCACGTGATCTAGACTGTATGCTTCTGTTAATACATCCTAGAATTGCATTTGCCTTTTTTGCTGCTGCATCACACTGTTGACTCATATTCAGTCTGTGATCTATTAGTATACCCAAGTCTTTTTCACATGTGCTGTCACTTAGCCCTATTCCTCCCATTCTGTATATCCTTTTTTAATTTTTATTGCCCAGATGTAGTACTTTGCATTTTTCCCTGTTAAATACCATTCTTGTTAGTTGCTGCCCACTTCTCCAGTTTATTTATATCTATATCCTCCCTCTGCATCCATTTTTTCCCAAACCACCTCACTTGGGTGATTGTGGAGGCCATGTCAAGTGATAAAGCTTATTTTGGCTTGGTCATACAGCCCTTACATTGAGGGAAATGTGTTTTGGGTCATAGTCCAGTTACATCACAAACGATTATCCATTAAGAGTTGACCAGATGTATGGCGGTGGCTGCAGAATGCAGTGGTGTCCATGATAAGGGTGCCTTGAATTTGGAATAAAACACAAACTGTGTCACCAGCAAAGCCCCACTACCACCTCACACCATCACACTTCCTCTCCATGTTTTACTGTGGGCATCACATATGTAGAAACCATCTGCTCACCTTTTCTGTGTCTCATTGGTTGGTACCAAAAATACCAAATTTGAACTCATCAGACCACAGTACAGATTCCACCCATTCAATCAGTCTCTTCTGGACAGGAGATGTTGAAAAGTGTTTGTAGCTTGGGGTCTGTGCATTATTTATGAGGGCTGTTATCTGAAGTGCTGTCAATTTGCAGTTTCTAAGACTTGTAACTCTGATGAACTTATCCTCTGTTGGAGAGGAAATTCTTCGTCTTCCTTTTTGGAGCATGCCTCATGAGAGCGAGTTTCACCACTGCGGACTGACCATCATATCTTAAAGTAATGATGGAACGTTGTTCCCCTTTACTTAGTTGAGTGTTTCTTGTTGTATTCTGGATAAAGAACAGCTCTGGAATAGGACAGGGCTGAGCCTTGTATGAAACTGTGCAACCATCAGATGTGTTTTGAAGTGCCAATGTAAGTACAATCACTTTCTGAAGAACGGTGGTTTCACAAATGAACTCTTGATGCAGCATACCCGTTTATGGGAAGACATTTCAGGTGACGACATGATGGAGGTGCTTGAGAGAGTGTCAAGGGGGTGTAAAGCGGTCATCAGAATAAAAAGGAGGGCAGTGCGAGGAATCTAAAGTGTAACACATTCAGATTTGTTTAACATGTCTTTACTTCTTGTTTCCATACCGGTTTCTTCATAATTTTGCTGCCTTCAGTCCATTTAAAATGTGCTAAAATGTGCACATTCCAATAAGAACAAGAAAAACTATTGCATTAACAGGGGTGTCCAAACTTTTGACTAGTACTGTATGATGCAGTATAAGTCCTATCAGGCTAAGAGAGGAAGGGGTGTGTCTTAGAATTCCTAATGGCCAGCCTTCTCTCAGATTGTGCTATGAACAAACAAGTGCTGTTAGGAAGTCAAAGACACAACCCTTCCTCTCTTGCTGACAGGACCAGCAGAGACCTCACCATCAGAGGTAGTCCTACCAGAGAGCAGTGATAAGATAAGGGGTGTGTCTTAGACTTCCTATCACTGCTCTCTGGTAGGACTACCTCTGATGGTGAGGTCTGTGCTGGTCCTGTCAGAGCAAGAGAGGAAGGGGTGTGTATTTGACTTCCTACCAGCACATGTTCATAGCACAGTCTGAGACAAGGCTGGCCATCAGGACGTCTCAGACACACCCTTCATCTTATTACTGCTCTCTGACAGGACTACCTCTGATGGTGAGGTCTGCGCTGGTCCTATCAGAGTACAGTAAGGGAAGAATGGGTGTGCCTTAGGCTTTCTAACAGCAACCAATTCTCAGATATCAATGGCTATTGGTGAGGCGGAAAATAGGTATTAGACCTACCGATAATGATGTTTCCAGGAGTCCATCCTGACAGCACCATGGAGGATGTCCTCCTCCTCCTTACAGGGACAGGAAAAGCACACAAGTGGTTAAAAGGTTCCGTCCCACCCCATTTCCCTTAGTGATTTAACAAGTACCACCGCGTGGATAATGCACGTAAAATTTTAATGATACAATCATATTACAATATATGACATAACATAACCTAACCTAACAAACAGGGAGGGAACTACCTGTGATGTCAGGATGGACTCCTGGAAACATCAGTACCGGTAGGTCTAATACTAGAGTTGAGCGACTTTGGTCGGATCGGGTTTCGTGAAACCCGAATGAAACAAAATAAGTTTCAGATGAAACTCGTCCGACTAGAGCAAAAAAAGTCGGAGTTTCGTCCGACTTTTATTTCCCATTGACTTGCATTGGGGTCGGGTTTCGGACGAAACTCCGACTTTGTTTTGCTCTAGTCGGACGAGTTTCATCTGAAACTTATTTTGTTTCATTCGGGTTTCACGAAACCCGATCCGACCAAAGTCGCTCAACTCTATCTAATACCTATTTTCCAGGACATCCCCCTGACAGCACCATGGAGAGTACCAAAGCACCTCCCTAGGGTGGGACTACCGCCTGGAGAACCTTTCTTCCAAATGCGGTTTGCTGACTAGCCAGCACATCAAGCTTGTAGTGCTTGCAGAAAGTATTAAGTCTGGCCCAGGTTGCTGCTGTACAGATTTATCAACTGAGGCTCCCGCCCGTTCAGTCCACGAGGCCGATACTGCCCTTGTAGAGTGGGCCATTGATCTATCTGGCGGGTCTGCGCCTTCAGCCTGGTAGGCGCCTGAGATTACTGAGGTAATTCATCTGGCGATGGTTGCCTTTGGGGGTAAAAATAAGGGGAAAAAAGCCCCTAAGAGGACAAATAGATTTTGGTCAATACACCAACTGTTGGTGACCTCTAAATAGTCAATAACCGCGCGTCTCACGTCCAGTGAACGAAGACGCTGCTCCTTCTCATTACGGGGATTGTCACAGAAGGATGGTAACGCTATCTCCTGGTTTATATTTTAACAAGAGGCTACTTTTGGGATAAAAGCAGGATCTAATCTCAAGATTATACGGTCTTCTCTGATCTGGAGATATGGGTCTCTAGTGGACAGGGCCTGGATTTCCCCTATTCTCTTGGCCGTGGTAATGGCTACAAGGAAGGCCATTCCGCGAGTGACAGTTGAGATGGTCATTTCCTCACTGGGGACGTAGGGATCCCTACATAGGAATCTGAGTACCAGGCCAAGGTCCCAAGGTGGGGTGAGCTGCCTAATCGTGGGGCGAAGATGCTGCATGGCCTTTACGAATCTTACTACCCAGGGAGGAGAAGCTAACGGGTAATCAAAATAGGAGCTTAAGGCCAAAATCTGGACTTTTAAAGTGTTGGGCTTAAGACCTTTATTAAACCCTGACTGTAAGAAGTTTAGGATACTAGGGAGGTCAGGGGTACCCGCCGTGAGGTCGGACCTGCCACCGTCCAGACAGAATCTCTTCCAAATCTTCCGGTATATTGCGGACGTAACCGGCTTCCTGCTGGCCTGTAGGGTAGATATGACCTGATCTGATAAGCCCTTTGCCTTCAGGATGTTCCTTTCGGGATCCAAGCCGAGAGGTGAAGTCTTGCTGGATTCGGGTGGTGGATCGGGCCCTGGTGGATGAGGTCTTTCTTCAGAGGTAGTTCGACCGGACTTCCCACTGCCATAGCTCCTAGTAGGGGAAACAAGCTTCTCCTTGGCCAGTATGGAACCACCATTATCACCTTTGCGCGGTCCTCACGGATCTTCCTTAGTACCGCCGGTATAAGCGCTAGTGGTGGGAAGTTGGAACGCGTAAGAGAGGGGTTCTTCCCAGGTCTGGCTCAGGGCGTCTACGCTCTCAGGGTGGTCTGCCGGGTTCAGGGTATAAAATCTGGAGACCTTTGCGTTTCTTCGATTTGTGAACAGATCTATACTGGGGTCCCCCAACGCTGACACAGTTGATGAAAAATCTCTCCGTCCAGTTCCCACTCTGTCGAGTAGACCTGTTGTCTGCTTAGGTAGTCTGCTACCGCGTTCTGGGACCCCTCTAGGTGGGCTGCTGTTACTGAGAGGACTGTTCTTTCTGCCCAGGAGAATATTCTTCCTGCTAGAGCCTGGAGCGGTTGGTGCCTGGGCCCTCCTTGGTGCTTCAGGAATGACACTGCTGTTATGTTGTCGGATAATACTCGGATGTGTCGATTCTTCAGGATCGGTCGGTTCCGCCGCAGAGCTTGCCAGACCGCGTAGAGCTCCCTGTAGTTGGAGGATTCGTTTCCGATTTCTGCCAGCCATTTCCCCTGGAAGATCTTCCCTTTTACGTGGGCTCCCCATCCCCACGTACTGGCGTCTGTGGTGAGTACCACGTATGGAGAGGTTGTCCATAATACGCCCACCTGGAGATTTCTGGCCTGTGTCCACCACCGTAGTGATTCCTTCACTAGTCCTGACAGCCTTATGGGTCTGTCGAGTGAAGACCGACTTCTGTCCCATACTGCGAGGATCTGCTTTTGTAATGGTCTCGAGTGGAACTGTGCCCATCTGACACACGGAATGCAAGCCGTCATTAAACCCAGAACCTCCATTACCACTCTTATGGAGGAGCGATGCTTTAAGAGGTCCCTGGCTCTGTCCTGAATAGTCTTCTGCTTGCCTCTTGGTAGCAGGGATATCCTGTCTTGTAAGTCTAAGAGAACCCCAAGGAAGACCTTCCTGCACTCCGGTCTGAGGTCTGACTTCTGCCAGTTGATCACCCAGCCGAGGAACCCCTTTAGAGTAGTTGCTCGGTCCCTGTCTCGGATGAGCGCTTCTTCAGATCCTGCCACCAGGAGGAAGTCGTCTAAGTACAGTATGATGATGATACCTTGACTTCTCAGGAAGGCCACTACCTCCGCTACCAGCTTTGTGAAGATTCGGGTGGCTGAAGCCAGTCCAAATGGAAGGCATTGGAACTGGAAGCTGCAGGTCCGGGTTGGTAATCTGACTGCAAATCTTAGTAGATTTTGGGATGAGGGATGGATAGGGACCTGATAGTATGCACTCTTCAGGTCGAGGGTGCACATGACAGCGTCCCTGTCTATTAGCTGTATTGCGGACTGAATAGATTCCATCCAAAACCGCTTGTACCTGACCCAGGCATTCAGAGGCTTTAAATTTATAATAGTCCGGGCCTCGCCGGATGGCTTTGCAATGGAGAACAGGGAGGAGTAGTGTCCCTTTCCCCTTTCTGACAGAGGAAACCAGTACTATAACCTCTGACCTGATCATGTCTTGTATATCTGCCAACATTGCGGAGTCCGCCGGTACTACAGTGGGGGCAATATATCTGCCGGGGGGAGGTGAGTAGAGCTCTATACTGTAGCCCTCCGTGATGGTTCTGAGGACCCACCGACTGTGGGTGACTCAGGACCCATTTGTTGCGAAGCGGCGAAGTCTTCCCCCAATACCTATGGCATCATTGCCTCCTAGACCTGGTGGTTGATGAAAAAGGGAGCTTTTGCTTCTCCCACCCTGGCCATGGGGGCTTCTGTATGAGCCTCTATTGGACCTGACCTGGGCCCTAGAGTTGGTCTGTCTCCTATAGAAGGGGCCTCTTCGAAAAGGCTGGGGTCGCTTAGGTTTTTCTTCCGGGAAACCTTTATTTTTGTCGGACACTAGCTCTAAGATATTATCCAGGGCTGGTCCGAATACTCTTAAGCCTGAGAAGGGAATGGAGCAGAACTTCGCTTTAGAAGCATTATCTCCTGACCAAGATTTAAGCCAGACTGCTCTCCGGGCCACATTAGAAAGGGAGCTGTTTCTGGCTGCAAATTTCACAGATTCGGCAGACGTATCTGATAGAAACGCTGTGGCCGACTTCATGAGGGGAAGGGAAGCTAAGATCTCGGACATAGGAGTCTTGTTGGTAAGGTGTTCCTCCAACGCCCCATCCACAAAAACATAGATCTGGCCACCGAGGTGGCTGCTATGTTAGCCCTGATAAGGGCCACCGAAGTCTCCCAAGTTCTTTTTAACAGAACGGCCGCCTTTCTGTCCATCGGGTCCCGGAGACTTGATGAATCCTCGAACGGGATGGCGGTCTTTTTGGTGACCTTGGCAACAGGAACGTCGATCTTCGGGACTTCCTCCCATGATCGTGTTTCCTCAGGATCGAAAGGCAGTCAACCTTTAAAGTCACGGGATAGTACAAGTCAGCGTTCCGCCTTCTTCCACTCCTCGCGGACCATTGTCTTGATGTATTCACTTACAGGGAACACTATCTGCATTCGAGACATGAGTCCTCCAAACATCAGGTTCTGTCTAGACTGCGGCTTAGAAACTTCCTCAATCTGCATGGTGTTCCTCACCACCTGGACCAATTCGTCCGTGTCCTCTTGTCTGAACAGGTATTTCCTGCCTTGATCCTGCTTATCCGCGGGGATCTCTCCTTCCTCCTCTGGATCCGAGTCCCGGAAGTCCGACCCCTCATCGGAGCTTGGATCGGATAACTCTGCTTTCCACCTTGGACGCTTTCGGCTTGGCCCTGGACTGGGGGACTGCCGCTGTGCAAAGCTGACTCTAGAGGCCTGAACTTCCTCCCGTATCAGAGATGTCATCTCGGATAGAAGGGACCGCTGCTCATCTGCTATCACCTGTGACGTGCAGGGCCCACAGAGGGTTTTGGTATGGGTGTCTGGCAGCTTTACCCTGCATACTGGGCATCTGACCAACTTAGATGTGGCCTTGGCCGGGTCTTTAGCCACTGGCGGGGGGGGGGGCTGCTGGGGTTCCCTTATCCTCTGACAAAGGATAGGGTAGTCAGGCCCTTGTCCTGGGCTGCGGAGGAGGGTATGGGAAGGGTGATTTGCGCCAGGTGCACTTACCCCTCCATTCGCCGGTTCAGTATCCATCCTGTTGTCTGCGCTTCCAGAGAGACGCCGGGCTCCTGGAGTGCGCGCCAAGATTCAAAATCAGCGCGTGACGTCACCGGAAGTGACGCACATCCTTCCGCGGTAGGCCGGGAATCGCTCCTGCCACTTCCGCCTAGCCGGCGCTAGCCCCACCTCTTCCTGATGCCGGCGCCCGCCCGACCAGCTGCCTGCGGTGGTCCGGCCCTCGCCACCATGGCGGTCACAACTAGAGCCAAAAGCCTCCCATCGGGAGGAGCGACTCCCTCCAGAAGCATCGTCCTGCTCCTGGCCTTTGGGGCAGAGGGACTCCCCACGGGAGAGTTTCGGCCCTGGGCATCTTCACAGGGGAAAGGATTGGACTAGCTGCTCGATCCCCCTGGGCCCGGTAAGCACTGCCTGCGCTTCCTCTCGTGTGTCCCTCCATGCAGGGACAGGAAAACACTGAGGGAAATGGGGTGGGACGGAACCTTTTAACCTCTCGTGTGCTTTTCCTGTCCCTGTAAGGAGGAGGAGGACGTCCTCCATGGTGCTGTCAGGGGGACGTCCTGGAAAAAGGGGTTCCAGAGAAGGATAAGGTGAGGCAGGAAAGGTTATAAAAGCCTAGCAGCATGTACAACGGCCATACATGTCCCATTTTACATACGTTCCAGTTTTTACTGTACAGTCACTGTAGTGTTTGCCATATAGTGCACGAATAATACAGCCACAGTGTCCATACAACACTGCTATAAAGGTGTAAAAAGAAGCACAACTGTTCAATCAATGAACTCTGAAGTGCATCCCCAGTATTACCAGATGTTTGGGTACCTGGTGTTGAATTGGGGGTATAATTAGGTGCATAAATAGTGGGTGCAGGGTGTGACCCACGAGTTAGACATTCCACATTGCGGCACTCAAGCGTCAAGTTATGGGTGGGAGTTTTGGGTGCTAAGGTTATCCGGGGGTCAATGGTAGCATGGTTAGAAGCAGGTATGGGGCAGTTTTATTTTTGGTTTCTGAGGTCTATTTAATGGGAAATTTTTTTCTTTTTCTTCAGCCTTGCTGAACGCATACGGTACTATGGGGGTGTTCGCGGCACCACACAATACATCACACAATGAGCTTTTGCTGCTCGGTCATTAGTCAGAAAATTAAAAATCAATATAGACACAAGTCTCATAAAAAAAAAAAAAAGAAAAGAAAAAAGCTTGACCGGCCCTGATGGGTATTGTTAAACCAGTCTGCCTTCTCCAACAAAGGAATGTCAATTCCCTCCTCTAATTGATGTAAAACACATTCATGTTATTAATCTTGCAGGACGGCACATCGGAGCGACAATAATATCACTGAATCTCGTGGCCACAGATGCTTTTGTGAAATTCATAAGCTGAGCCAAGACACAAATTACTCAAGTTTTGATAAATGCTCTCAGATCTGTGCGCTTGGACAGATTAAGTGCGGTGATTTTTCTTTTGAAAGTGAATTTTTTCTTAATTCTCTTGTAGTTTAGTATTAAAAAGGGCTTGAAAAAAAAAAAAAAAAAAACGTAGTCAGGTAGGGGAGGGGGCTTTCACCTGAGTAAGGGGCTTTAGAGATGCATTATATTATGTGAAAGGGGTCCCTGAAGGGAGATGCACACTGAGAAATAGGCAATAATACTTCTATAATAACCCGGTCTGAGGCACAAGGTTCTCTTTGATGAACAAAGACAAAGTGGCCATTTTTATTAATATACAAAAAAGTAATAAACAAAAAAATTAATATAAAACAAATGCCTCCAATGTGAGGGACGCTAGTTGCTATGCATCCCATTAAGCATTCACTATAGGTAAGTAGGCTACAGAGGAATCACTTATTGCAAAATACAGGTAAATGAGGCAAAATGTTCATGTCCTGCGATATTTTGCCAAAATGGGATGACACAAAACACAGAATATACAGTAACCTATGGCTGCCGTTTTTTGGCTCAAGGTTAAAGGAGGTTGGGTTTTTATAAAGCGGGGAATTTTCCCAACGATGATAGTGAACAAGTCGTAACCCTAAACAGGCTCATTAGGGTCTGAAACCTCAGTCCAAGTTGTCAGACCACACAAATTGCCAAGGGTGCCTAAACTTTTGAACCGGCAAATTTTCCTTCATGTTGTTTTTTTGAAGTGTGAACTATTTTTTTTTTTGCCTAAAATACAAAAGATCTTTTAGAGCTTTTCATCTTCAACTTGCTCAACTGTTTACAATAAGAGTCATTTTGACCAGGGGTGGCCAAACTTTTACATACCACTGTCCATCCGGTATAAGTTCTATCCATCCTGTGATTTCTAGAATCTCACAACTTTTTTTTTTCTTGGTGTTGCAATTTCATTGTTGAGTAATTTATATATGTGTAGAGCTGGTATGACACAAGCAGACACTACTAGTGATGAGCGAGTATACTCGTTGCTCGGGTTTTTCTGAGGATGCTCGGGTGTCCTCTGAGTATTTTGGCAAGCTCGGAGATTTAGTTTTCGTCGTCTCAGCTGCATGATTTGCGGCTGCTGGACAGGCTGAATACATGTAGAGATTCCCTAACAAACAGGCATTCCTCACACGTATTCAGCCGCAAATCATGCAGCTGAGACGACGAAAACTAAATCTCCGAGCACGCCAAAATACTCGGAGGACACCCGAGCAACGAGCATACTCGCTCATCACTAGGAACTACATCAAGAAGTTCCTGTTGTTTATAAAATTTCCCGTAATTAATTTAAAATTTTTCTTTTCTTTCTTTGCAACAGATTTTATGTGATAAGCAAATTCCCCGTGCCACAAACGCCCTAAAGTGGGACGACAAGGACACCTCCGAGAACTTGTTGAGCAACGTTGTCCACTCCTCCCGGCTCCACAGTCCTCTCCGTCTCTTTGTCAAGCAGTCAGCACTTCAAAGACAAGCCCAGCTTTCTTATTTCGACACCACAGAACACTTCTGGAACTGGCTGTCCAATGTTACTCACACTCAAGAGTCTTTGGTACGAACTAAACGTCGGCCCATAGTAAAAACGGGCAAATTCAAGAAGATGTTTGGCTGGGGAGATTTTCATTCAAATATTAAAACGGTCAAGTTGAACCTTCTCATCACGGGGAAAATCGTGGATCACGGAAATGGAACGTTCAGCGTTTATTTTCGCCATAACTCGACGGGACTTGGGAACGTTTCGGTGAGTCTCGTTCCTCCTTCCAAGGTGGTGGAGTTCGAAACTTCTTCTGCTCAGTCAACTCTGGAGAACAAGGATTCCAAGTCCTTTAACTGTAGGATTGAGTACGAGAAAACGGACCGGGCAAAGAAAACCGCTTTGTGCAACTTTGACCCCTCTAAGATCTGTTACCAAGAACAAACCCAGAGCCACGTCTCCTGGCTGTGCTCAAAGCCCTTCAAGGTCATTTGCATTTATATCGCTTTTTTCAGCATAGACTATAAACTTGTACAGAAAGTTTGCCCAGATTACAATTACCACAGTGAGACGCCATATTTGTCCTCCGGATGATCCGTGGCTATCCTTTACCCTGCAGTGCCCTATGAGCGATGGTCAGAGAAGACCTTCTAATGAAGATACCTTGTGTTTCTTGAACGGGCAATGTTCCTTGATCAGGTGGATCGAAAAAAAAATTATTGTTAACAGTGATTAGACTAAATATATTTCGAATCGTTTCTGTAATAAAAAAAAAAAAAAAAAAATATAGGGAATAAATGCTACAAAGGGAGCGCATCAATATTATCAGTATTGTGAGGATTCTGTATGATAAAACGTGTGACCTACTGATGCAATATGTAGTGACACCCTTGGGCTACGTTCACACGTTGCTGTTTTTGCCATGATTGCGGTAGAACCGTAATCGTGCAAAAAAGAAAAAAAGCAACGAGTGAATGCGGCTTTAATGGAATCTGTGAGCTTTTGCTTTTGATGTTTGGGCTAAAACCCTGAAATCAGCTATGTATCCCTTACTGGACTGCTTGGTGCCGTTTTGATAAAAATCCCTGTTTTCTCTGCTGTAGATGTAGCAGTGCTATAATGCCAAGCTGTGTTTAAACCCCACCCACACTACTGATTGGCAGCTTGCTGACAGTGTACATAGGGAACTGCCAATCAGTGGTGTGGGGGCAAGGATACACAGATTAGCTGGACTGCCAGCCATGAGAAACCTAGTCCTGCAGTGATAATCTCTTGCTAATAAAACACTGATTGTATCGAAACTACTACAAGCTGCTGAGCAAGTGACATCCCTGGAATCAGGGTCTGTGCCCCTACATTATGCGGCTCTCGGATTAAATAGCAAAAACTTGCTAACAGATTCTTTTTATAGGAATTCCCTGGTGCAGTAGCTTTACTAGACAGATACTATTAGCAATTGCATATGGTTGACAAGTGACAATAAAGTGGTATTTGTGGGGCTCGGAGGGTTTTCTGGACTGCCCCCTAATCATTCTCTAGAAGAACAGATCTGCCTGAAATACATTTTTTTTTTTTTTTACATGGAATATCAGATTGAAGGCAACTGCACAGAACATGAAGATGAAAGCGACTAAGTTCAGCGTGGCTTTAGGGCAGCAGATTGATACTGTGGAACCTTTAACGTCCTGATAAATTCCCTTTTGTGCTATATAAATAACAGCTCATGTTTGAAATGAATGGTTTGTTTTATTTTTATATATTTTGTGTTTGGGGATAGAATTAGAGCGAAATTACTATATAACAAAGTATCATTATGCATGGTAATAAACAGTTCGTTCGCAGCCATGTCAACAATTCACTCCGATCTGAAGGTCAGTACTGAATTGTGCAGATCCCGCTGGGAGCATCAGACCTACAAACAGTTATAGGATTTAATTCATTAAATTTGAGACTAATACAAACCTATTTATCAACTAAACGGATTTATTTTTTTTTCCTGACCATTGCACAGTTTGTTTCCATGAATTGGATTCTGTCATTAATCTTAAGTTCCAGATCTAGCGTGTTTTGTATACGGTATTTTTATATATATATATATATATATATATATATATATATATATATATTACAGTGAGAATTTATTGTAATTTTATTGCAATAGCTGTTTGCAATATTCATTTTCAGGTTGCTTGGAGTTTTAGATTTTTCTCTTGTAGGAGTGTCCCTCCCAGTAATATAGGCTGAATATGTGTCTATCGTAGTAGTACTATAGGCTGGATGGAAGGGCTCTGAATCTCCTAATAATATAGGCGGAATGTAAGGTGGGTGTATCCAGCCTATTGCGATCATTATCTCAAATCAGCACACCCATCTCGCAGTTATTTGCTTGCCTACTTATCTATAACATATCACTGCCATCTTGGAGACAGCACATGCTTTCTCCCCTCTCTCCACATGGAAATCTGCATGCAATCTCCTCTCACTTCCTGCTACCATCTCCTACTGAGCGAAAGCAGAAAGCGCTCATAACATTTTTACTGAGCCCTCCACCAGATAAGGGACTTACACAATCATAGAACATGCATAAAAATCAGTACGGACGACATTGGGAACAGGAGAAAGCTACTCTACCGATAAAGAGAATTTAGAAACTGTACCACCTCTCGTAGCCTGGCTGGTAGACACTTACTAAATCCTATATATTGCCAATTCACTGCTGTAAATTTGATTATGCTGACTGTCCCAATTATAAAGGGTCATTAAAATTTCTTATAAACAGAAGAAAAATAAAACCTGCCACACTTTTAGCCTTTCAGAAAGCCAACAAAAACTATTTTTGTGCAAAGGACCAAATTCTATACAAATCCTGCGACCATTTATGAAGATAATTGAAAGGACGACTTTCATCAATGTTTAATGAGCGGTTAATGCCAACTCATTATTTTGGTACAGTTAGTTTGACATCTTGCTTTATGTCCTGCACAGATTTAAGCCCTGCGGGCAGTTTTATGGGTTAGACGAGTCCATAATGTGACATGTGCACATGGTTGCCAGCGCGGCTGAAATATGAATGACTTTACACACAGCGTAAGAAACACGAGGAGTCGCTGCTACAGAACGGGTATCAGAGGTTATGCCGGGATCACGACCTGGAGGAAACATCATATCCTTGTAACAACTGGATATTGGACCATTCTGGACACACTACATCTACTGCATCCAATAGGATTTTCCCGTCGGCTCCTTCACCTCTCACTTTTGCTGCTTCAGAACCTCGAAATTCTACATGGAGTTAAATGGTCACTTGCTTCAGCAAACTTTGCATAAAAGTTAAAAGAAGCCTCATAATGTATCTTATCAGGTGAATATGCAGCCTTCTCCACTTAAAAGCCAATACCTCATCATTAACTCTTAAAATATAGCTACCAACTCGGCCAGAACAAGACAGACTTCCAGCTCAAGTCTATGGAGAGTGTGGTGGTGAGATGAGGAACAGGAAAGAGATGGGGCAAAAAAAAAAAAAAACACATTGTCCTGCTTTTTTCTAATAAGGTTTTTTAAATCCCCCATGGAGCTGGATTCACAGCTACTCTGGCGCTGTACGACATCATCCGCGTTGCTCCACTTTCTGAACATGCGCTACATGGAGACAAAAGAGCAGGACTCGCTTTTCTCTGTGTGTGCTGTGCTGAAAATTAAAGAAAGTCTGCAGAGAGGAAAACTGGTGAAGTATACAAGTTATGGAAAGTCCAGAAATGTTCACACATATTACAACATATTTAGAAAGGTTACTTGAAAGGAGAGTACACATCACGTCTTCTTGCAGCCACCACTCAAGGACACGTCACAATTTACGGCTCCTGGACTCAAACTGATGAAGATAAATTATTTAGGTTGGGCTAAAAACAATTTGCATTAAAGTGAATAATTTGACTAAGGTATATATTTTTAATTTTTTAAGGACAAGAAAGAAAACCAACACTAGAACGCACAGATATTTTCACCCTGACATTTAAGGGGGAATTTCCTTAGGGTACGTGCACACGCTGCGGATTCCGCTGCGGATTAATCCGCACGGATTTTGCAAAAACCGCAGATAATCCGCAGGTCCAAAGACCTGCGGATTATCTGCGGTTTTGTCCTGCGGATTCACTCTCTCCACAATGGTGGAGATAGGAACCCGCAGCGGTTTCCGCAGAAAGAATTGACATGCAATTCTTTCTGCAGATTCAAAACCGCAGCAAATCCGCGCGGATTTTTCCGCAGCGTCGGCACAGCGGTTTTTATTTCCCATTCATTAGAATGGTACTGTACACCGCAGCTAAAGCTGCTGCGGGTCCGCAGCGGCCAAAACCGCTGCGGAAACGCAGCGGAAGCCGCAGCGTGTGCACGTACCCTTAAGGCACTCCACTGTTTTTACTTCGGTCTTTTGGAGTGTGGGTCAAAAAAAAAAAAAAAAAAAAAAAAAAACACACACCACACACGCAAACACTATGGACACTCTTAAATTATTCATATCTTTGGTAGGATACTAAGGAAGCAGGACCTGTGAGCTACATAGGAAAAGTCAGATCGTGTTCACACAGTGCAGTTTTTGGTTTTTCTTTTTATCAAAAACCCACAGTAGAAAAGTAAAAAAGAAAAAAAATTCAGTGTCTCTTTTGATCCCTTCTGCCCGTATTTGTTTCTTGTTCTTCAACTTCTACTATCGGAGACAATGATGCAAGTTTCAGGCTTACATCCAAATTCATCCTGGCTGCAGTAACACCTATTGTTTTGAACCCACCGTGCGGCAAACACGATCTTAATCCTATAATTATGCATCATACAGAACACTTCAGCATCAATATAATACAAGTATTCTATTAAATGTTCCAGGTTTCATTACTGGGCGGAAAGGTCTATAGGGCCGATACCGCGCTCCAGTGCCGCTAGAGTCCTAATCCTGTGGATGGCAATTAACAAATTTTTGACACTTTAGCTACGGTCTTTTGCAGAGGGCTCATTTCTGTATAGATATGAGAGGTTAGACCATCAAGTGTTAAGAGTAAGATCCCTGCAATACTAAAACTTAGAACAAGTCCAGGACAGAAAGAAGTGTCTCTGTCTGAAGCCATTGTCCCTTGAAAAAAAAAACAAAAAAAAAACAAAACACCACAGAGACAAAAACACATCCCTCCCATATCCAAATGAGAGAATCCACAGTGGCGCACTCTCGCTCCCAGCGTAAGCGGTCACCTCAGACCACAGCTTGTGCTCATGAGCAAATGTTGCACAGATGGATTCCTTCATCTTCGGACGGGTGAGGGATAGGAGTTTTTTTTTTTGCTTATAGGAGACAATAGCTTCAGGGGATTAGGTATTAAAGGGAGAGTAATATGTTCATTTTATTCTTCATTTTACTCTCGATGTACACAGTGGGGGCTGAATACATCTCTCAACATTGTCCCCTGCTCGCAATGATCGCAGGCAACAATGATGTGAGCTGTCTTCAGCAGCCGACACCTAAGAACAGCGCTAACTGTGCCGGCTTTTCTCAGGCACCGATACGGCACACAATTGCCACATGTATGAAAACACACAGACATCTCCGGTACAGGTTTTTCCAGTAATGGAAATATCAGGATGCATGAAGGCCTTAACATGTGTTAATCCAAAATCAACCCTAAAAGTGACAATTAGGAGGCGTCCATAGATGTCCGAAATCAGTAAAATTCCACCATGCGTGGCTCCAAAAAAATTAGCTAAAAGGCATCTTAAAAAAAAAAAAAAAAAATAATCACTCAGTCATCATCCCCAGCTGAAATTCCTAATAAATTTTAGTTTGCGATTTTCATCTATTCCAGACACAATAAACTGGTCCCTTAGAAGACAAGAGTTGTCAGCTCTTGCGAGATCCAGCGTCCACCTCTTTGGCACAGAGCTTTAGAACAATAGATCATACGTAATTTTGTAAAATGTGCGACAATGTTAATTAACACTCAGGTGGTTTCAATTATCTGGTGACAGTCTCATAAAAGCCGCTGATCCTCATTTCTGGTGGTAAACACATTCTGTAATATCGCGGGCAAATGAAATCCAATTTGTTTTTTAAATTAAAAAAAAAAAAAAGATAATACAGAAATGGAAAATTAAGAAGTATAGTAGCGCCACAGATTTTTTTTTTTAATTAGGTAAAAGGAGAAACGTTGCAGACCTCCGAGAACTGAATGATCTTACATCTATTGATTAGACATAAAAAAAAAAAAAAAAATATTCCAGGAGGTGACGAGGATTAATACAGGGGAAAATTTGTATTGCATGTCACAGGACAGGAGACCGTGGGAGTTGTGATCAAGAACTAGTTGCCAATGGTATAAAGATTGCTCTTTTTTTTTTTTTTTTTTAACTCTGGCTATGCTTCTATCGAGAAACTTTTCTGAATGAATCATCAATTATGTCTCTGGAAAAAAAATTCCCTCCTTACATGCAGTTGTATTTTCTCAGGTTAATTTAAAAAGAGATCATCAACCTAAAACAATTCCGTGGCCAAAAGGATATACCTCTCAGGCCTCAAGCTATAACCAAAAAAGAAAAAGGGCGAAAAAAGCACGTCTTTATTACTTATAGCCTTATTCTTTAGGCTGGAAATTAAGATAATAATCAAAATAATTAATGGATGGAAAAGAAATCACCATTATAGAGAGGATTTAATACAATAATATAAATTTTATTGCACATATATTATAATGCCATACAAAGTGTTTTAGAGTGAGGTAGATGAACTATAGCAACTAAAAAATAAATGGCATAAAAATGACAAATATAATGCCAGACAGAAGAAGCATCTCAGGACTATATCCTGCACAAAATGAGGTAATCAATAGCAACCATTCACATTCTAAGCATGATTGATGGCAATACTAGGTCTATAAAGGTTAAATCCGATATATCAGGCAGAGAGCCAAGATAAAATAACGCGTAAGCAGTTGATTGTAATGAGCAGTGTTATCTAAGCATGCTCGATGTGTAAAAAAAAAAAAAAAAAAAAAAAAAAAAAAAAAAAAAGGGCCCAAAGTAATGTCCCAAATATATAGATCAACTGCAATCCCTAGTGATGCAGTAAAGAGAACCTACATGAAGGGTACTCAATATAGCATCAATAAGCAACACCAACGGTCTGGTTATCCGTATGTTGAAATGGTATATACCCATATATTACATTTATGCCAAAAACACCAGAGAGTCTGTACATATAGGCTCAAATTATGGCGCAAATCGAATATTACAATATATAGTGTGAGGGCGCTAGCCAGACTAGGTTCAGTAGGATAAAATACCTTGTGCCATGATCCCAAATGAGTGCAGGGGTGTCCACGGGACACGCTGAAGCCCTGACACGCTTGCACCGTCCTCGGTTTCGTCAGGAGGCGACGAGGGAGGACGGTGCAACGCGCGTCAGGGCTTCAGCGCGTCCCATGGACACCCCTGCACTCATTTGGGATCATGGCAAGGTATTTTATCCTACTAAACCTAGTCTGGCTAGCGCCATCACACTATATATTGTAATATTCGATATGCGGCCATAATTTGAGCCTATATGTACAGACTCTCTGGTGTTTTTGGCATAAATGTAATATATGGGTATATACCATTTCAACATACGGATAACCAGACCGTCTGTGTTGCTTATTGATGCTATATTGAGTACCCTTCATGTAGGTTCTCTTTACTGCATCACTAGGGATTGCAGTTGATCTATATATTTGGGACATTAATTTGGGCCCCATTTTTTTTTTTTTTTTTTTTTACACATCGAGCATGCTTAGATAACACTGCTCGTTACAATCAAATGCTTACGCATTATTTTATCTTGGCTTTATCGGATTTATCCTTTTATAGACCTAGTGTTGCCATCAATCATACTTAGAATTTGAATGGTTGCTATTGATTACCTCATTTTGTGCAGGATATAGTCCTGAGATGCTTCTTCTGTCTGGCATTATATTTGTCATTTTTATGCCATTTATTTTTTAGTTGCTATAGTTCATCTACCTCACTCTAAAACACTTTGTATGGCATTATAATATATGTGCAATACAATAATATCAATTTTATTAAATCCTCTCTCTATAATGGTGATTTCTTTTCCATCCATTAATTATTTTGATTATTAATCTTTATTACTTATAGCCTTATTCTTTAGGCTTGAAATTAAGATATGTGCTTTTTCGCCCTTTTTCTTTTTTGGTTATAATTTAAAGAGAGAACTAGTCAGTGACCCTTTGCTTATGTAAGTAGCAATATATCTTTATAGCTGCTTGTTCCCCATAAAATTATATCTTTTTAGCAAAGATACGATGTGGCAGTCATGAGAAATTTAGTGTAGAAAGAAACTACATGCAAATCAGAATGGAAGTGCACTGGGGGCGTGTCAATGCTCTTTACAGAAGCAATTCGACACGACCCCTACATCGGAGTGCTACAAAACTTTACCAGGTCCCACTAGCGTGCAGTACTACATAGGAGAAGTGGACACATTGCGTTCTTATTGGAAGTAAAATAAATAAAATGGCTTTTTCATCTAAAAAGATAATTAAAATGGGACTGGAATTTTGCCAATTTAATAAAATGAGAAAGTGCTTTTAAAAAAAACAACTTTCCTTTGTTAAAAATCTTTTCTGTTCAAGAACGGTGGGATTTTTCAATTCTATAGTGTACAAGCTCATTGTCTAGAAACTCGCCGCATTAGCAAAGAGTCCAGTGCAACCATGATCCTCCGATGCTGCAGAGGCAACGTTGCCTCTGCTAGTGACAGAGGGGACAAGATTTGGGTTGTCAATAATCAGGAGCGCTCCTGATAATTGAAAGCAAGACACAGACGCCTTCAAATGCTGTTACGCAGCTCCTCTTATTTCATCAGAGAGAGTGGAGAGACGCTGCTGCACTACAGGCACGAGATATTATGTACGACACAAATTACATCTGCAGGTATTGATGTAACTATAGAAGATGATGGTCAACTTTGGTTTGGCTGTATCCCAAATAATATCTTCGAGATGGTACCTGCTAAGACTGGTTTGCTTAGTATTTGTTTTTTTAAAATTGTGCTTCTGGTTTCTGATTTCTGGAAA
This sequence comes from Dendrobates tinctorius, assembly GCF_039654945.1. Lineage (NCBI taxonomy): Eukaryota > Metazoa > Chordata > Amphibia > Anura > Dendrobatidae > Dendrobates > Dendrobates tinctorius. The sequence continues at coordinate 16,215,315 of NW_027361810.1, read as the reverse complement.
GCGTATTATAATACTGCCTTAATCTTATATATAATCCAGAAGAAAAACACACACACACACACACAACAGTCCACATGGGTGAAAGGACAACAATGATTTTACATGTTTTTTTTCCCCCCAAAACATCCAAAATAAGACTTAAAATGTTATTTTACAAGTCAGTAATCAGTTAAGTCACAGGCATCTTTAATGCAGCCGACCTCTACAATTACACATTTTACATACAGCACAGTATTTGACATTTTTGGTACAAAATGTGTTTTTTCCTTTTAAAGTTGAAAATAAAAGACGATGAAAATAGATTTTTTTTTTTTTAAACTGTATTTCAAAGTAACCTGAAATAAAACCATTCTATTTGATGCGTTTTCACACCAGGCGGCTCTGTGCCTTAGGCCTGTTTCACACTTCCGTTTTTGTGTCCGCCAAACGGATCCGTTTCCGTTTTTGACGGAAACTGATGCAAACGGATCCGTTTTTTAAAAACGGATCCGTTTTTTTGACGGATCCGCGGTAACCGTAATGGAAGTCTATGGGACAAAAAAAACGGATCCTGCTAAAAATGGCGGATCCGTTTTTTTACGGAAAACAACGGATTTTGACGGATTTGAAAAAACGGAAGTGTGAAACAGGCCTTACCAAATGAGGGAGCTTTCAAAAAGCACCTTTAGAACAAGGTATTTACAGATTCAAATTTGGTCAGGACCAAATACCCTCCCAAAAATAAAAAATAATATTCCCCCCCCCCCTCACTCCCTTCATAAATTAACAGCTTCCTTCAATGTAACGGATTTGGCGACATCCTAAATCATTTTTACCGGTTATCGCTTGACCATATGGGGAAACCTCTCCTAATAAATATATCTTGAGGCATAAATGACAAGAGCCAACGTAAGGAAAGTGTCTATGAAGGTGGCTTTCTGGATCCAAAATTCTGTGGCAATTACTAACATTTTCAAAAAGGACTGAAACTTTTCTTTCTTCCTGATACAGAGTTCCAAATCCCCTGCATAGAGGGGTATTCCAAGAAGCAAGACTCCTTACCTCCACAACTTGGTAGCTGCTGGGGGTCCAACTACTTTGACAGCTTGTGATCCAGAGAATGGCATCTTGGATTCAGTAAAATGGCACTCAATTTTTTATTTTTTTTTATTTTATCATCTATGAGACTGCTGGAAACAGCGGTGCACTGTACTAGACTCTCTCTGCAGAGATGCACCCCCCCCCCCCCCCCCCCCCATCTATCATAGGCATAGTGGACAATGTCCGATTCTGGGAATATCTCTTTAAATAAAATATTTACTGCCCGTTTTCACCACTAGAGGGAACCATCTTTATACAGCTTTATTATGGAGTGCAATGTATAACCAGTATACAGGAAGCTATGGAACTCCCTCTAGTGGCAACTGCAGATAAAAGTTAAAATGATCGGTAGAAATTATGCCTATACAGTGGATTTTTATTTTATTTTTTTAATATAAAGCTTTAATTCCCTATGACAACTTTTTTTTAAAAAAATCGCCACAAAATTTTGAATATAAAAAAAAAAAAAAAAATTATTATACACAATTTAAAAGAGGTTTTCCATTATTAATGCCAGTTTCATATATTTTTATGCTGATATGAAAGCTGATGGTTAACTTTCCACGAGTCATTGAGGAGCAATAGAGGGTAGAAAAAAAAAAAAAAAAAAAAAAAAAAGATTTGCAGAACCCTGGACGTCATGGTCAGGCCATGCACGCCTCCTACCTGCTGATCTCTCTAAAGTCTGGTCCATCGCCCCTTGAATCTTGTTAATCAACTACCACTAGAGAAGCTCTGATAGCGAGAGTCCCTCTGGTCCTTCAGCTCTGTGCCCTGATCCATAGGATTAGTACATATACAATGACAGGTACCATCAGATACATGATTAATGTATTCTAGAGGGCCCATCTACAGGGGGGGGGGGGGGGGACCAAAAAAACAAAACAAAAAAAAAAAAAAAAAAAAAACACACGACACGTGTTTTGGCAACTTGTTACCCGTAACACTTTCTAAAAAAGATCAATCAGGAACAGCATAACCCAAAAATGGCAAATACAAAACAATTTTACAGGAAAGTGTCAAATTTTTTGTTTTGGAGTGTTACAAATTGACCGTGTGTAATTTTTTTTTTTTTTTTGGCACCTTAAGTTTCCCTATAGAAGTAGTTCTAATTTTCTAATGGGGATGATGTGGACGTAACTTGCTAAAACTTCAAGTGAAGCTGTAGGCCACTTCTAGGAATAATCCAACAACCGCTTTAATTAATGTCACCTTACTGTTACCACTTCCTTTAGAAAGAAGTCAGAAGCCTGAATAAATACATTTAAACAAAAATATACATAATAATGAACCGTGGGCAGCAAGAATCAGAACCCAGCTGCAAGATTGGCGTTTCAGAGAAAGTATAGTGAAAAAGACCAGATTAGTCGGGCGCCGCCCCCGCACCGTTCCAGGTGATTGACAGGTTTCTAGTTCTGGAACCATCAATCATGCCGAGAATTAAACAGCAGCCAAACGATCAAACTTTTTCAAAGCATTTTCCTGTACAGAGAAACGTAGATCTTTCCTGCGCAAAGTAAAAACCAGAGAGACCCTCAATCTTCCACCCAACAACTAAAGGAATCCTTCATTATTACTGCATGGATAGGTTGTAAAAGTGGAAGCTGGAATTAATAAGTTATGGAAAACCCTTTTAAAAATTAATAAAATTTGAAGGAAGCAAAAAAAAAAAAAAAAAAAAAAAAAAAAAAAAGTATATTAGGTTTATTATTGATTGTAACATCCAAGCACTCCTCTCGTACACTGCGAGGCCATATATGTAACTAGCTTATATTACCTTGTGTACAGACAAAAAACAACTGCAACGAAGTCCCCCAAAAGTGATATTGCACACAAAGTATAATCCTGATTCTTAGATTCAAGACAGATACATTTCGGTGAAGTTGTTTTTTTTTTGTTTTTTTTTTTAAAGTGCATAATAAAAGTGAAAATTGGCCTATAGTCGTAGTGACCGGCCACATTTGGGGGTGAGGTGGAGGCTGGGGGGGGTCTAAGAAAATGAACAGAAATTAACTCCTGAAATGAAACAGACTGTAAACAAGTAAGAATGTACAGACTATCCCTTTGTGTTTCTTTCCAAGGCTCAGGGGAAAGTAACGGGGCTGCTTATTGAACTTCTGGCAACCCAAAACATAGTCACGTCTGGTCAACCTATTATTTCGGCACATGTTTGCTCTTCTTATGATAAATGGATTCAGGCATTTGCTCTTCTCTTAGCCAAAATGAATGCAGGCTTAGATAAAAATACCAGTAAATTCTGCTTATAGTGGAAAAAGCAACATGCTCGCGAAGCCAGTCGTCAACCGGTATATGGAAGAAGCCAAATATCCGAAAAAAGGCGTTTTGTTTTTCTCTCCACATACAGCGCCACTGGTGTCAACGATCAAGTGAGGTATTGCAGTTCAGACTAATTCAAGTGAACGTAGCAATATCAGGACACAGACAAAGTGGCAGCGTTTTCTTTTTGTCCCCCCAAATCCTGGTCAACTCAAGATATTATCGTATGCCATTTGTTAAATATTCTATTTCAGGTCCTTCTTGGAAAGAGCCAACGAATGATATAAAATTTAAAAAAAAAAAAAAAAAAAAAAAGGGCAGCTATTCCTGTGGTTGTCATCTTTCCTGTAGTCTGGAACAGTAAAATAGTCAAAAAGTAGGAAGAGTGGAGGGACTAAACTGAGATGAGACTTGCTATTAAAAGGATTTATTCCCATCTAAAATATTCGTGGCATATCCAAAAGGACACACCGTCAAAGTGCAATAGATTCGAGCTCAGTCGCTGGGGCCGGCGTCTAACACTCAATGTTCTAGATGGGGCAACCTCACGAATGCATGATGGCAACGTCACAACTTGTATTCAGTTAGCAAGTCAGCATGGCCGATAGTAAGAGGACTTTTCATTGGCAGGTTAATTATTAAAGGGGTTTGTCAAGCGGTTTTTTTTTTTCCTTCAAAAGGGATCAAAATCACATTTGAGTAAAAAAAATAAATACGCATCTCTCAACAGGACCAACCCTTTAATATTAGTGGGAAATGCAACAGAAGCCGCAAATCATGTTATTGAGATTTTTGGCGGACCTCCATCTATGGGGAATCGGGGATCATCTGGCAGCACTTGGTAACAAACTGGTTGAGCTTTCGTTTACATTGTAGGCCCTGGATACAGTAATAAAAGAGGGGAAGAGGGGGGTGGGGGGAGTACTCCTCTACCAAACCAGCGTCGCTCCTCTGCACTAGGTACTGCATTGTCACATTCAGTCTGAGTAAAATAAACAAGCCGCTGATTAACTGCAGTGGTCATGTGACACCACTGCGGGATGTTGCCGCCAGGAAAAGAGCATCATACCGACCACTGCAGCCAATCAGCGGCCGGTTTCTTTTGATTGGACAGAATGTGAGAGCTGCAGCCGGTCATGTCAAAACACTCCGCCAGATGCTCATGCAAACAAACCCTTGGGAGAACTAGTCCTGAATGTGGAGGAGTGGTGGTGGTCATCCAGAAGAGCAATGTAAGTTTCTTTAAGTAATAAATTACCCTGGGGTCAATAATATTACATTTTAAAGCAGTGGAAACTCCCTCTTGATTTTTATCTTAGAGCCTGAACCATGCGTCACCGCCATGGCTTTCCCTACAAAAGTATTTACTGCTTACTATAAAGAAAAGCTGCAGAAGTGCAGTTGATAGGGGTCCTCACCGATCCCAATATTGGAGGGTGGCTGGTGAATAAGTGGCCATGCGTGTAAGCAAACAGGAGTTATGGTAAGAGCCATTTACTTCTCCACTGGGAGACCCTCGCTCTCACGACTGGTTGAGGCCTCCAGTGGGCAGACCAGCATCGGTTGCATAATCAAGTTGATATGTCTTAAAACTTTTAGGGGCCAAATCCCTTTAAGGGAAAGAATCCATAAAAAAAAAATGGGTTTTTGGGTCTGAACAGCTACCATCGAACAACCAAGAGACAAACAATCATCCTCCCAAAAACACAATGCCAATATTATCATCAACGTTATCGCTGCAACATGGCGTCGTGCAACCCCACAAAGCCCGGTCACAGGACAAGGCACGGTTTGTTAACAAAAGAAAAACAAAAAAATATATCATAAAACCATACCGATAAAACGGAACCACCAGCGGACATGACAGGTTTCATAATTTAAGGCAGTTTAGTGAATAAGAGAACAACCTGTTGAATTTAAAGCTGTGGATTAGATGATGACGTTGTCCATCTGCAAAGCAAACGTTAGATCGCTTCACAGTCTTGTGTGCGCGCAACTGGAAGTGTTGAAGAAACAGAACATGGAAAGCTTTGACTTGTGTGGTGGGTAAAACAGTTCGAACACTGACTGTAAAGTCCTCGTTGGGTGAGACAAAGCCTGGAGAGCGAATATTAGGACAGCTTTAGCCGCTTTCTTGGAAATCCGAAAGGCAGACACTGTGCGCATGCGAGTGCTCGGAAGGCTTCTGCTACTAGGTGTGGATGGGACTGGATCATGGACTTCCAGCCGTCTGTCTCCATTATGTCCATAGCTTGACTGGAAAGTTAAAAGAAACGTTTTTGAAGGAACAAAAATTGTAAAGTTTTTCTATCTTTATTTTTTTGCAATTCTCTGTAGTACCTTGCATAGCACTCAGCACTAGATCCCCTTCATTCTCATGATTGATGGAGGTCTCAGACATTTAACCCCCTTTTCACTTTAGTGATCAAGTATCGCTAGACATGAGCAAATCAAAATAATCAATTTTGCTTCAAAATTTCCCTCCAAAAAAAATTTGTATTGCAAAGAATCCAAATTTGGGGATAGGGGTGATTAGATTTGCACGAATGTAGCAAAACAGAATCCAACAAAAAGCTTGTGGATCTCAGAGGGTCACAAACAGGTAAGAGAATAACGACTGCCTGTTTGTTACGCAATCTTTGCATGAGTTGCCACGAGACATGCAGCCAAGGGGGACGCCAACATATTTTTCGAGCACGCCGAAGACTCTGCTATCCAAGCACGTTCGCTCATCACTGGTAAAAAGCTAATAAACCAAAACTATTATATTCACCTCCCTTTATGCATGTTCCACCACCGCATCGCCCCACCCAATTCTTTACAGCCTTCTCGGTCTGAGTGCTCCACTATTAACACTGAATATATCCCAACGCAGGAGTCAAAGACCTAGATCAAGGAGATAACCAGAAGACTTGATGGGAGGGCCAAGGAGAAGGGAATATGATAGTTTATTTTCTAATCCTTTCCTATACAGAATCTTATGCGAATATCTTCCTGCCCAAATCAGATAATCAGGAGAGTCACTGGCTTCCCGGTTCTGATCGCCACCATAATGCAAATTCACTGTTATTGCCAACCCATAATAATAAAGTTGGAAGAAAAAAAAAAACAAAAAAAAAAACACCACACTGACCTTCCATTCCAGTTTTTCCCGTCCTTGCAACCCAGTTGCCTGAGAACGCTACATCTGAAATAAGCACATAAAAACACTAAAATAATCATCCTCCATTTTCTGGAAGGGCATTTAACCCTACCGAACCCAAACAGGGCAGAGTCTTAAATGAAACAACATAATGAATATTAAAAGTGGCTTCTGCCACTATTCATACAAGGCATGATTCGCCAGATTATCTCCAGTCCGAATCGTACATGCCGGATTGCCAGGGGTGATGTCAATCAGTTGTCTCGGTCCTCTACATATTAAACCTGTCGATATCAGGGATCTGGCTGACATTAGTCTATTGTGTATGGGGGGGGGGGCCTTTAGGAACAAGTCCAATTCATCGATAATGTCATAATAATGGTGTCCATAGTGCATGGCCTCTGGTCACAGACTAACATTGCACTTGCCTGTTAATGAAGTCTATTGCTTGTGCTTTCAGCTGGTCCGCGCTGTGCAAATCTGCGAGGATAAGGACGTCGGCAACATTCTCTACTGACAGGCTGTTGCATAGAGCCTCTTCACATAGGACTTTTAGCCGTTCCAAAGCATACTGGAAAAAAAAAAAAAGAAAAAAAGTGGCAGAGATCTTGAAATAGGAGTAATTTGTACCGAATTTTTAGTGTTCTCACTTCCACACCATATTTATCACAAGTCACACCTTAAAAAACATTGCCATTTATTTTGTTATTTCAGGTACTGAGCACCTTTCCTTTTGCGCAGACAATCCTCAAGTTTACTGGAGGGTGCAAATTTATTTTTTTTAGCATGATATACAGTAGGATATTGTTTAGTGTAATTGTACTAAGAGCAGGAGATGAACGTGTCAGGAGTCGCTCGTCAATATACAATTCTGCAAATTGCAATTAGTTAAAAAATGTTTGCAACATAAATGCATTTGTTACACTCCTTTAAAGGGAAATCTGTCACCGGAAATTTGCTGGCTATGTAAATGCCCCTTGTCCGGTCCGATGGGCGGTGTTTCTTCTTTTCTCCACCCCATCCGTGGCAGACGTTCGCGATATTTTCAGGAATTAAAGTAGTTCTCCATATTTCGCGCATGCGCGAAGCAATCTTGCCCCGCGCACGCTTTGCCCAACAGCAGGCAAAGCCGAAAAGCATTACTGCGCATGCGCCGGTGCACCATGTCCCGTAACACAGCGAAATACTTCCGGGACATAGTGTACCGGCACATGCGCAGTAATGATTTTCGGCTTTGCCTGAAGTTGGGCAAAGCATACTGCGCGTGCGCGAGGCAAGATTGCTTTGCGCAAAATATGGAGAACTACTTCAATTCCTGAAAATATCGCCACGGATGGGGTGGAGAAAAGAAGAAACACCGCCCATCGGACCGGACGCAGGGCATTTACATAGCCAGCAAATTTCCGGTGACAGATTTATTTTAATACGACCTGAAATTATTAGGTTTCTATACTATAGGTTGGTCAAAATGTATAAATTACCAGCACTTATTGATAAAGGAAATGTTGGAAATTGTGCAAACTCAAGCAGCAATAGAAGATTTCCTTGAGGCTTCTCCGGGGATCATCAGTATGTGCTCCAGACTACGGCCCTGATTCATGAAACAGTTTGCACCAGAACAGGCATAAAACTATTGTAAATGACGGAAATGGTCTTATGGCGTAAAATGCGGCTTTTGGAGTTTTAACACCATATTTAACAAATGGGTGGTGTTTAGTGGGAGGGGACATGGCATAGTGCAGTATGACAAATGTAACGTAATTTATGCAACAGAAGTGGAATAGATTAATGCAAAATTGTTCTCCAATCCACGGCTGGGAGTATGTTACCGATTCTGGTGAACAGCAGCGGAAAGATGCACTGTCCAGAGTCCGCCACTTCAAAAATAAGCGGTGCCGATGACACACATACAACTCCTGGATGCCTCTCTGAAGTTGTATGGCGCTGCAAGGTCATCAGCACCTCTTACCGTCGATGCGGAAGTGAGCGGCGCCGTATAATTTGTTTAAAGAGGCGTATCTTACGCCACCAGAGTCTGCATCAAGGCGGGTCTACAAAAAGCAAGTCAGCTAATAAGTCTGCAGCCAATGCACACAGCTTGAGAGGAAAGGTAAAAATGGTGAAATGACCCCAACCATGCCCCAAATTGGAAAATGCAAAAACTGCCTATAAGTATTCAAATGCTGCAAGGAGAAGGTTGCCACCTGAGGCGAAGATCTCACCATATCTTGTGAGAAAAATATGAAGCTAGCGAATTCCTCAAACACTACATAAAATACACCATAGCAATTATATAACGCAGATATTCAAGTAGTTTCTAAACATGGGGTGGTGGAGGATATTTCCTCCTTAAGAGATGTCACATTCTCTTGATTGAAACATTGACTTGTAAATGATCCTGTAATTCACAGTCAGTTTTGTGAAGGTGTGAAAAAAAAAAAAAAAAAAAACACACCACATAGAACAAAACACACTTTTAATTGGCAAGTGACTTACTTTATCCGCCGCTGCCAACAAGTTATCAGCCATCTTCTCTAAGTTAGGTGCTTTTCCAGTGTAGATGTAGCCCATCATTTCCTTAAACACTTCTGGTTCCATGTCGTGAATGTCTACTCTGTTCTGTACCGAAAAATAGAGCAAGATCATGTCGTCATGTCGTACGGTGGGCAACTCTCATAATGCCCTGCTAAACGGAAATTTAACAACTAATGTCAGGACCTAGAGGTGACCAACAAAAGTATGAAAATTGATTTTTAACTGTAAGTGACAAGGATTTTTTTTTTTTTTTTTTTTAACATAAGTGCAGCAATAAACTAAACTGCAGAGGGTATTGGCTGCAAGCATTTAATTTTCCCTGCAGCGCCTCTATATGGGAAATTGAGGGGGTATCCTATCCCAATAGCTATAATTAAAAGCAAATATCTCCAATTAGAAATGTAGTATAGTTCTCCGATGCCGCTTTCCTGATATGCAGGGTGTTATTTATGACCTTGTTTACTCTGGCTTGATCATATACATCTGGTCCACTCTTAATTGTCTGACCAAAATGAGCAGAGACCACTCCTCTCTGCTTCACACCTGACTGCACTTAGTTGTACATATATTACAGAGCACAAGTCTGCATAGACTTCAGTCTGCATTGTGATTGCTATAAGTGTGTGCTAGAAGTGTGAAGATTAATTTAAGAATTAAAACCAGAAGGGAACCAGAAGGGAACTGAAGGTAACTGGACACAGTCACTGTAAACAATGTTTCTGTTTGTTTTCACTTTCACCCCAATAATCCTTCACTTTCTGCTAATTCCCCTAATCCCTACTCCTAGTAAGGAACTGTTCATCTCTTCTTCAATCCTCCCCATCCACCTCACCTCCGCCTCAAAACTGTTCCTTAACATACAATCCTCTGTCTCCAAACACAGACAGCCCCCTCATGCCCTCTCCTGCTCCCACCTGCTAACACTTTCTCAGCTCCTTCTCACTGCTGGTGATATCTCTCCAAATCCTGGTCCTCCTCACCACATTCCCACAGTCATTTCTACCTCCCATCCACGCTCTATCACAACCTTCCGTAACCTCTCCAACCTTATACCCATTCACCCAGCCCCCGCTTCCCCAGTCCCACTAACAGGAGCTCTGTGGAACGCTCGCTCTGTCTGCAACAAGCTTTCCTACATCCATGATCTTTTTGTTACTACCAAACTCTCCTTCCTCGCCATCACCGAAACCTGGCTCACCCCTTCTGACACAGCCTCTCCTGCTGCACTTTCGTATGGTGGCTTCCACCTTTCTCACACCCCCCGCCCCAGCAGCAAACATGGTGGAGGAGTGGGTTTTCTCCTGTCAGATACCTGCTCCTTCACCCCAATCCCACTGCCACCCTCTGTTACCCTCCCTTCCTTTGAGGTGCACTCTGTGCGCATCTACTCCCCCTCCAACCTCCAACTGGCTGTCATCTACCGCCCCCCAGGGCCAGCCACCACCTTCTTTGACCACTTCACCACCTGGTTACTTCATTTCCTTTCCGCTGACATCCCTACCATCATCATGGGCGACTTCAACATCCCCATTGACACTTCCCTCTCAGCTGCCACTAAACTTCTATCTCTCACTTCCTCCTTCGGCCTCACTCAATGGTCTTCTACAGCCACCCACAAAGATGGCCACACACTGGACCTCATCTTCACCCGCCTCTGCTCCCTATCTAACCTCTCTAACTCACCTCTTCCTCTCTCTGACCACAACCTGCTCACATTCTCTTCCCTCTTCACTCCATGTCTACAATCCTCACCCCACAAACTTTCACACCCTCGCAGGAATCTTAAACACCTTGACCTACACTCATTCTCTGAATCCCTCCTCCCTCTTACAGATATAAGTTCCTTACACAATGCGGATGACGCTGCCGCTCTATATAACACCACAATAGCTGTAGCTTTGGAATCCGCTGCCCCACTTACACATACCAAAACTCGCAAAATCAACAGACAGCCCTGGCACACCAGCCTGACCAAAGAGCTGAGGCGAGCTTCCAGGGCTGCTGAGCGCAGATGGAAAAGATCCCACTCCAACGAGCACTTCATCGCATTCAAACAGTCCCTCACTACTTTCAAGACCACACTCGCCACAGCTAAACAAACCTACTTCTCATCTCTCATATCCTCCCTGTCTCGCAACCCTAAACAGTTATTCAACACCTTCAATTCTCTCCTCCGCCCCCCAGCACCTCCTCCCTCCCCACTCATCTCAGCTGAAGACTTTGCCTCATTTTTCAAGCAGAAAATTGATAACATCAGGGACAGTTTTGGTCAACAACCCCCAGAGCCCTTCCTCCCGACTTCCCAGCCCTCCACCTTCAAAACCAACTTCTCCACCATTACAAAAGATCGACTCTCCACTCTACTCTCAGGATCACATCTCACCACCTGTGCACTCGACCCGATCCCATCCCACTTCATCCCAAACCTCACCACAGTCTTCATCCCAACCCTAACCCATCTCTTCAACCTATCACTAACAACTGGTGTTTTCCCCTCAAGCTTTAAACATGCCTCCATCACACCTATCCTCAAAAAGCCCTCTCTTGACCCATCCTCTGTATCTAGCTATCGCCCTATATCACTTCTCCCATACGCCTCCAAGCTACTGGAACAACACGTCTACCTTGAACTGTCCTCCCATCTCTCTTCTTGCTCCCTCTTCGACCGCTTACAATCTGGCTTCCGGTCACACCACTCCACTGAAACAGCCCTTACTAAGGTCACCAATGACCTCTTAACTGCCAAGAGCAAGCGACACTACTCTGTCCTCCTCCTCCTGGACCTGTCGGCTGCCTTTGACACAGTGGACCATTCCCTATTATTACAGACCCTCTCATCCCTCGGCATCACAGACTTGGCCCTCTCCTGGATCTCATCATACCTAACAGACCGGACATTCAGCGTCTCCCACTCACACACCACCTCCTCACCTCGCCCCCTATCTGTCGGGAGTCCCACAAGGTTCAGTCCTTGGGCCCCTGCTGTTCTCTATTTACACCTTTGGCCTGGGACAGCTCATAGAATCTCATGGCTTTCAGTATCATCTTTATGCTGATGACACACAGATCTACATCTCTGGACCAGATATCACCTCCCTACTAACCAGAATCCCTCAATGTCTGTCCACTATTTCATCCTTCTTCTCCACTAGATATCTGAAACTCAACATGGACAAAACAGAATTCATCATCTTTCCCCCATCTCACGCGACCCCCCCTACGAACCTATCAATTACAGTAAATGACTGCCCACTCTCCCCAGTCCCACAAGCTCGCTGCCTCGGAGTAATCCTTGACGCTGATCTCTCCTTCAAACCACATATCCAAACCCTTTCCACTTCATGCCGACTTCAACTCAAAAATATTTCACGCATCCGTTCATTCCTCACCCAAGAATCTGCAAAAACCCTAGTCCATGCCCTCATCATCTCTCGCCTTGACTACTGCAACCTCATGCTCTGTGGCCTCCCCTCAAACACTCTCGCACCCCTCCAATCTATTCTAAACTCTGCTGCCCGACTAATCCACCTGTCCCCCCGCTATTCCCCAGCTTCTCCCCTCTGTCAATCCCTTCACTGGCTCCCAATTGCCCAGAGACTCCATTACAAAACCCTAACCATGACATACAAAGCCATCCACAACTTGTCTCCTCCATACATCTGTGACCTCGTCTCCCGGTACTTTCCTGCACGCAACCTCCGATCCTCACAAGATCTCCTTCTCTACTCCCCTCTTATCTCCTCTTCCCACAATCGCATACAAGATTTCTCTCGCGCATCACCCCTACTCTGGAACTCTCTACCACATCATATCAGACTCTCACCTACCATCGAAACCTTCAAAAAGAGCCTGAAGACCCACCTCTTCCGACAAGCCTATAACCTGCAGTAACCACCGATCGACCAAACCGCTGCACGACCAGCTCTACCCTCGCCTACTGTATTACCACCCATCCCTTGAAGATTGTGAGCCCTCGCGGGCAGGGTCCTCTCTCCTCCTGTACCAGTTATGACTTGTATTGTTTAAGATTATTGTACTTGTTTTTATGTATACCCCTCCTCACATGTAAAGCGCCATGGAATAAATGGCGCTATAACAATAAATAATAATAATAATAATAATAATAATAATAATAATAATAATAATAATACTGCAGTAGCTTAGGCCTGTTTCACACATCAGTTTTTTGTGTCAGTTAAAATCCGCTAAAATGGCGGAAAGCGGATCCGTTGTTAACTGATGTGAACGGATTCCACCGGGCCGTTGTTTTAGACGGATCCGCCGAATGAAGAATTTTAAAGGAACCGCTGCCCAGGAAGGAGAGAGAGACACAGAATTTTTTTTGTCCGCCAGAAATGATTTCAGGGTTAAATTTCCACCTGACTTCATTCCTCCGGGCATGTGCACTATAAAAATGCGGATCCTGCAGCACTAAAAACTTTACATGGTCCGTCCAGGCATCTCGGCGGACGCAAAAAATAAAAATAAAAATTGACGGATCCGCAAAAAACGGATCTAACGGATGGCCATCCGTCAAGATCCGCTGGTAATGCAAATCAATGGGGGGAAAAAACGGATCCGCCAAAAAAAAAAAAAAAATGGCGGATCCGTTTTTTTGCAAAAACGGCGGATTTTGACTGATGGTCAAAAACTGAAGTGTGAAACAGGCCTTAGGTATCCATGGTTAGAAACAAAGTGACAGAGGTCGTAATCATGGATGCCCAAGCTACTGCAATGCCCTGCACATGAGGTAAGTGACATAGAAATGTAGTGTATAGTTCTTCTGATTTGCTAAGAATGAAAAACACACTGGCTAAAAGATGAGGGCCAAGAACGGTGGTTAGAGGGGCGATTACAGGACCGCTACATACATAAAGATCATTGCAGTGAAACAATAGATGGACAACCCCATCACACAAACGAGAAAAGCCCGGCACTATCCACAGAGCGCAGCAGTGAAAAACACAAAGAGGTGTGAAATATTAGAGACGAAAAACCCAAACCGTTGTACCGGCTTACAGACGGATTTATCTCCCTGGCACAAAGCTGAGAACATTAATACCTTCTTGCTTTCTTCCATTTCATGTTCGAACATTGCATTAAACACCGGGGATCGAGCTGCAAGAGAGAGGAGAGATGTGATCAGATGATCGCTCGGCGAGTAGGGAGCAATGAGGATGAGGCCGACGGATGGAAACGTTACCTGCGAGGATGGATTTGTGAGCTTTAAATTCCTGGCCGCCCACATACAGGCTGCAATCTGTAAACCTTGTGGTTTCCCACAGATAACCCATGTCCTCTGCCAGGTGGCATTCTGGCACTTTCAGATTGTTTGTGCTGGACTGTCCTGATATGTTCACAGAGTCTTGGACTACGCTTACCTAGGAAATGAGAAGGCTTAGGATTACAAGGCGACTGAAAACACAATTCTACACGATCAAAAACAAAATCACAGCCACTGCATGGAGTCACTGAGCGAAAGGCGATATCTGCTGTACAATCCTGCAAGTTTGCACTCGATCTCCGCCTGCCCATCTTAATTGACAGAAAGTGTTCAATTCACTCTTCAGCGCCACCACAGGGTAGATGACGCATTACACCATGTCTATTTAACTGTTGGGTCTTCAAGAGTGAAAGAAACGCTTTGCACGCTATATAACATATCACAATAAAAACTCTTTGGAATAGCTCTTTACACCAACCTTACAAAGTAACGGCACACCAGTAAGAAATGGTTGAACCCCTCGAATATGGAGAATGAAGAGGCTGTGGTGTCGATTTAGCACTGCATCACATGCCCAGTGTCACAGGAAACTACATCCAAGTGAATGGGACAGGGAGCGCTACTGCGCAGGGAAAAATCAGCACCGTCACCCCTTTATTTACCCAGTCAAAGGGGTCCGAGCGAGAGGCCATCCTTTGAGTGCATGGACCATGACAGAAGAACACAAACACTTCCACACATGCGTTTCATAAAAAAGGGCAGTAATACAAAGTGTGCTTCTTGCGTACATAGTTTGCTGCACTCTCACCATATGTAATGCTTTTTTTATACGTGGAATAATGCACTCGATAGAAACTGTTTTTGTCTTTTCATTTAATGACATCCAACCGATTACCCAAATTACCAATTGGTTGGGCCATTAGGCGGAGAGACGAGGCAGTCAGTTCGGATTGTGCTCGTTCGGAGACCAGGCAGGGGCTGCATCTTCTTTGTCAGTCCCGTAATTGTATCCATAACAAATTCATTGTACAGCTCATTTAACTTGTCTAAATGGAAATGGGATGTGCGATATTTGCACCATGTGGTCTCCGGGGCTGTATATCAATTATTCCCTTGCACACCATAATATCATATAATTAAGTTGCAATCTTGCCAATTTTGCATGTTTCCAGGAGACGCAGATCACAGGCAGTGCATTAGTGGTTAACACATTCCTAAACCATGAAAGCGACTAATCAGGCCCTGCCGAGAGCGTGCGCCCGCCTGCCCGCTCCTGGGCGCTGCTGACCTTCTGCACTTAGCCGCTTTATGGATCTCACAAATTGCTTCTCTAACAACGGGCAGAGCCGCGTCCTCGCAGACCTTTACTGGGAGAACGCACGGTGATTACCGGCACAGCACATGTTGTAGAACTGCAAACCGATTTACTGCGTCACACCAGTCACTGACGCAGGCGATGTTAACCCCTTCAATGGCAGGGGAGCTGTGGATCCCAATAACCCAGGACGACTTTTTTTTTTTTTTTTTTTTTTTAAAAGGAGGCCTAGTGTAACTTTTCTCTCCTGTGGCATAGCCATAACTTCTGTATGCTCATCAATACCCCTCCTCGTTTGCAGGTTTATTTTAATAGGAATAAGTGGGTGCCAATCACCGCTCTTCTACCCCAAAATATTGCCAATTTCCCAACATTTAGATACCATGGAGGATCAATTATGCCAAAATAAAAAGGTAAATTGGTCTTGATGCTCTTGCACGGTTACTTTCAGAGCTCCCATAGAAGTGAACGTAAAGAGGCGCAGAAGAAGGGTGGCTTCTCCATTCATAGCGGCCATGAGATGGTGGTCGGGGCAGTCTCATTTTCGAGACTGAATGCGAGACTTGCATTCAGACATTTATGGCACATCCTATACATATTTATGTTACTTATATAGTGTCATCATATTTGGCAGCGCTTTACAGACATCCGCATCACTGTCCTCCAGTGGGGCTCACAATATAAATTCTCTATCAGCAAGTCTTTGTAGGGTTGGAGGAAACCCCCCAAAATTAACGTATTTTACGCTTTATAAGACGCACTTTTATTTCCCCCAAATTGAGGGGGGGGGGGGGGGTGTTACAAAGCGAATAGTATAAAAAATAAAAATATAGGGAAAAAAAAAAAATAAATGTGAAATTAAAAAAAAAAAAAATTCTTATTGAGGGGCTGGCGGCTGCAGCGTGGGCTGGCAGAAGGCAGGGTCACCGGTGGGGCGATACAGCAGGCCTGGAGCTGGGGGTGTCGGAGCAGTGTTTGGCTGTATGCGGGCGGCATAATGCAGGCTGTTGCCATTGCAATTCCGGTATAGGGCTGCGAGTTTCCGATTTCTGGACCGAGCGCCTGTGTCTACCGAATAGGACTTAAAGAAAATGGCTGCCAAACCAGCGCATGCACAGATGGAGCTCTCAGCACCAAGACCTCGGGAGATGATCTCATCTACCGAGATCTCGGTGCTGAGATCTCCTGCTGCGCATGCGCTGCCCTCAGCGACCATTTTCCCGGAGTCCACCGCACAGGAAACCCATGGAACTGCTGGTGCTCCACCGAAGACAAAAGCAGCACCGGCGCACCAGACATCAAAAACACCCCCTTCTTCCCAGCCTGCAGCATCACCCCACTCCTGCCTTCTCCAGCAGCGACCCTGAGACCCCACTTCACTGCAGCCACCACCCCGGTAAGTAATAGAACGCATGGATTATAAGAAGCACCACCATTTTATTAAAAAAAAAAAACACTTTTTTTTTCCCCCCCCCTCAAAATTTCGGGTGAGTCTCATAATCTGGAGCGTTTTGTAATCCGAAAAACACAGTACTTCTTGAGGATCGAACCCAAAACCTACATCGTTGCAGAAAGCTACGAGCCAGATAGGTTATACCACCATGGTTACTTACCGGTAGCCGGTTTTTCCGGAACCCATGACAGCACCACATGAGAGAGGGATCCGCCCCGCCAGGACAGGAACCTACTGAAATATAAGGGGCGGCACCTCTCCCCCGCTTCAGTTGGATTACAGAGCATTGAGAGGACTTCCCGGTTAGTTACATGTTTATCCAACACCACATCACACAAATACACCCGACTATTGTGCACACCCATACGGTGAAAAAAAGGGGGGGAATATACGGGTGCTGTCATGGGTTCCGGAAAAACCGGCTACCGGTAAGTAACCATGGTGGTTTTCCCTTCACCCATGACAGCACCACATGAGAGATTTTTGGAGACTTCAAAACACCTTAGGGAGGGACCACCGCTTGCAGCACCCTTCTACCAAAAGGTCAAGTCAGCCAAGGATAGATTTAATCTATAGTGCTTAAAAAAGGTTGAGGGTGAGGCCCAGGTAGCGGCCTTACAAATTTGCTCAATTGATACCTCTGCCTTTTCCGCCCAGGAGGTCGCCACGGCTCTGGTGGAATGAGCCTTGATGCCATCAGGAATCGGAACACCACTAGCTGAGTAGGCTACACTAATGGCCTCCCTAATCCATCTGGCAATAGTCCCTTTCGATACTCCATAACCTTTCCTGGCACCCTGGAAGGCTACAAATAGGGACTGGGACCTCCTCCACTGGCTGGTTACTGATATATACTCTAAGAGGGCTCTTTTCACATCTAGATTATGGAATTTCTCCTCTCCTGGGTTTTTCGGATTTTCACAGAAGGAGGGGAGGACGATTTCCCGGCTACGGTGAAAATCCGACACCACTTTCGGTAAATAAGCAGGGTCTGTTTTTAGGACAATTCTGTCCTGGTATACCTGGGTATACGGTGGACTAACTGTTAGGGCCTGCAGGTCACTTACCCTACGTGCCGATGTAAGGGCCACTAGAATAATGGTTTTTAGGGTAAGATATTTCACTGATAGTTGTTGTACTGGTTCAAATGGTTCCTTTGTGAGAGCTTCTAACACAAGGTTTAAATCCCAGGGAGCCATTTTTTGCGATGGGACTGGTCTAGACCTGTGGCAGGATTTAATAAACCTAGCTATCCATCTGTTTGCCGCTATGTTACAATTATATAGAGCGCCTAGCGCTGAAACTTGTACTTTGAGTGTATTTACCGCTAGGCCTAGCTGTAGACCTGCCTGTAAGAACTCCAAGATAGTCTTGATCGGGGGTTCTTGGTCTAATGGTTTCCCCAGAAACTGCAGAAACTTATTCCATATTCTACCGTATATATTAGTTGTTACTGGCTTCCTACTTTTCATCAGTGTAGCCACCAACCCAGGGGAGAATCCTCTATTACTTAAAAGTGACCTTTCAAATTCCACGCCGTCAGATGGAACCCCTTGACTTGCGTGTGGAATATCGGACCCTGAGCTAGCAGGTCTGGAATCTCTGGCAGTACCCACGGATCTGAGAGGGACATTATCTGTAGTAGTGAGAACCATGGCCTTTTTGGCCAGAACAGGGCTATTAAGATCACTCTGGCCTGATCTTCCCTTATCTTTTTCACTACTACTGGGATTAGAGCTACCGGAGGAAAGGCATAACTTAGCTTGAAATCCCACGGAATTTGCAAAGCGTCCACTGCCCATGGCTCTTCCTTTGGGTTCAGTGAACAGAATCTTTTTACCTGCCTGTTGCTTCTGTTGGCAAAGAGGTCTATTATTGGCTCTCCCCAAAGATGTACTATCTTTTGGAACACTACCCGATTCAGGGTCCATTCCCCCTGTTTTAGTGTGTTGCGGCTTAGGAAATCGGCTTGTGTGTTTTCTACCCCTCTGATGTGTAGGGCTGATAGGGAGTGTAGGTGTCTCTCTGCCCTGTGAAAGATCTCGTTGGTTTCGAGCATTAGGGAGAGTGACCTTGTCCCTCCCTGGTGGTTGATGTAGGCTACTGTTGTCCGACATAATCCGGACATTGCGGCCTTCTAGAGTGGGCATGAATATCCTTAGGGCTCTGTTTACTGCCCGTAGCTCTCTTAGGTTGGAGGATGCGTTTTGCTCTAGGTGTCCCCAGGGTCCCTGGGCTACCTGTCCCCTTAGGTGCGCTCCCCACCCCGAGGAGCTTGCGTCTGTCATTATCACGTCGGACACTGGCTTCTGCCACGAGGTCCCTGTTAGTAGGTTTGCTCTGTCTAGCCACCATCTGAGAGCGCCTTTGGTTTTTACGGAAAGTTCCAGCCTTCCTTCTAAACAGCCTTTTAGCGACTTCTGTGCTGATAGGACCTCTGCTTGTAGTTGACGGGTATGAAATTGTGCCCATCTGACCGCTGGGATACAGGCTGTCAGAGTGCCCAACAAGGACATTGCCCCTCTCAGGGTCGTGTGAGGTTGATCTATTGTTGCCAAGATCATATCCCTTACCTTTTCCACCTTGGCGTCTGGTAAGAGACAAATTTGTTGATTTGAGTCCAAGATGAAACCTAAGAACATTTGCCTTTGTAAGGGTTGTAGCCTTGACTTCTTGACATTCACCATCCAGCCGAGATTCCGTAGGGTATCTATCACCCTTTCTACTTGCTCTGTGCAGTGACGTTCTGAGTTGCCCACAATTAGAAAATCGTCTAGGTAGGGTATTATAATTGTGTTGTGGATGCGGAGGAATGCTGTCATCTCTGCAACTACTTTTGTAAACACCCTCGGTGCTATGGATATGCCGAATGGAAGGGCTCTGAACTGATAATGTTTGAGGTTGCCCCTAATGTAGCGCGCTACCCTTAAGTATTTTTGGTATTCTGAATGGATCGGGATGTGGTAGTAAGCATCCTTTAGATCGACTACCGCCATGAAGCAGTTGTGGTGTAACAGCCTTATAGCTGAAGTCACTGACTCCATTTTGAAGGTTTGGTTCTGTATCCAACGGTTGAGGCCTCTCAGGTTTATAATCGTCCTGAACGAATGATCCGGTTTTTTTATTAGAAAGAGGGGCGAGTAGAAACCCCTTCTTTCCTGTCCTCTTGGGACCTCGATCAGGACATGTTTGTCCAGCAGGCTTAGGATCTCTGCCTCTAAGGCCAACTGTTCTTCTACCCCTCTCCTGACAGGGGTCACCACAAATGATGCTCTTGGCTGTTGAAAAAAGGGGAATTTTAAACCTTCCTTTATGATGTTTAAAATCCAAGTATTGGAAGATATATTTTCCCAGGCCTGACCAAACAGCATCAGTCTCCCCCCTACGGGGATGCCGGCGTCATTGAGGGGACTTTTTTGCGGATGAAGCGGCTCCCCCGAACATGAATCCAGACTCTTTCTTCCTCTTGTCTTCCCATCTTTTCCGATCTCCCGGAGGCCGGCCTCTATTGAATTTCCCCCTCCGAAAGGGCGGTCTTCTTTGTTCTCCCTGAAACCTGGGGAAGCCCTTCTTCTTATCACCCGCTTTTTCTAGGATTTCGTCCAGATTTTTTCCAAAGAGAAATTGTCCATCACATGGAAGGGAGCATAATTTGGCTTTTGATTGTAGATCTCCCGGACACCCTTTAAGCCATAACGCACGCCTTGCAGCATTTGATAGTCCCGCTGCTCTCGCCGTCAACCTCATGGAATCGGCCGAGGTGTCGGCTAAAAAGGCGGCTGCTCCGTGTAGCAGATACATGTCTCCTAAAATTTTCTCCCTAGACATCTTGGAAGCAATTTTTTCTTCTAGCTGCTGTAGCCAGATCATTAAAGACCGGGCTGTACAGGTACCGGCTATCGCAGGTTTTAGTCCCCCCGCTGTTGCTTCCCAAGCATGCCTTAGGTAGGAGTCTGCTTTCTTATCTAGTGGATCTCTTAGTACTCCTGAGTCCTCTAGGGGCAGGGCCGACCTTTTGGATGACCTGGATACTGCCGCATCGATTTTTGGGACCTTGTCCCATATTTCCGTATCCTTAGGGTCAAAGGGATATCTCCTTTTTGAGGAAGGAAGGAAGGAAGGCTACCTGATTTTTCAGGCTTCTTCCACTCCCTTTCGATGAGCGCCTGGACTTTTTCATTAACTGGAAAGGTGCGTTTCTTCCTTTCCTGTAACCCACCAAACATTACATCTTCTAGGGATTTGGTCGCTTTTTCCTCCTGAAGGCCCATACGGTAGTTGACCTAATGGCTTTAAGGAGACTATCAGTATCCTCAACCGGAAAACACGGTCTGCCCCCTGTGTCACTATCCGAGGAGGAAGAGGACATGCGCTCAGCCTGATATTCGGACGAGGAGGAGTCTGATGAAGAACTTGGGGAGTTTCTTCTACTTTTTTTCTTTTTCTTTAATAATAATTTAAGTGAACCTTCCACCTCTGATTTTATGACAGATCTGAGGTGAGTTGCTAGGCTCGGCACTTCCTCCGCCACTGTTTGCTGTATACAGCTAGCGCAAAGGTTTTTTTGCCAATCTTTCGCTAGGGGGTTCTGGCATATCGCACACTCCCTATTTCTTTTGCTCCCTGCTTTTTTGTCTTTCACCTAAGGAAGCAAATAACACACAAAAAGGACCCTATTAATAATGGTCTAACTCTCACGAAGATCCACTCACCACCCACAAAATCGGGTACCGGGCTGGAAGGCTGCGCTGGAGCATGTGGTCTGTGTTCTCTCGATCTCGAGGAATCATTTGATCTATGGCTCGGACGGCTGCTGCTCTTACCGCTCGAACGGCTACCGTGCCGAGGTCTGCGACGGGGGTAGAGACAGTGGGGACGGTGAGCGTTCCTGCTGTGACCCCATTGTAACAGCCCGGCCGTTCTGCTCCTTGCCTCCTTAAAATAGGCCCCGGTGAGCGATCCTTTTGACCCTCCCCCCTGCGACCACCGGCCACTCTTTTTTTTTTTTTCCCCCCCTTCTTTTGTGGCCGGCGCCGCACTAGGCGCCATGTCCGTCGCATCCGTGACGTCAGCCGGCGCATACCCAAGCTGCACCGCGCCGCTGACGTCAGGCGCCGGAAGTCGCGCCCGGCTTCCCCTGTCCCAGGGAGAAGGAGCGAGCGGGCACGCGCGCAGGGGGAGGGAGGCACGGAGGAGCGCCCCGAATGGAGGCCGCCTTACCGCACCCGCACGAACCCGGGGCCTGCTGGAGGAACCCCGGGGACTGCGCTTCCAGGCGCCGACGGCCAGCGCTGCAGGTAAGCTGACCTGCTCTTCCCGCGCCGGGACGGCCCTGGGTCCATGTCTTCATCCATGGCAGGCACCGCCGCTGTCAGCCTGGGATCCCGCTCCAGGACAGGAACCCAACTGAAGCGGGGGAGAGGTGCCGCCCCTTATATTTCAGTAGGTTCCTGTCCTGGCGGGGCGGATCCCTCTCTCATGTGGTGCTGTCATGGGTGAAGGGAAAAAATTGTTACTCATGAAAAACAAGCAGACTTGCTATCCACATTTCTCAAGAAACTTTTTAAACAAACAAATAAGTAAGGGTGTGCATACGGTGCGGATTCTGCTGCGGATCTGCCTTGCAGATTTGTACAATGTTAATCAATGGATTTTAAAAAACGCTGTGCACATGCTGCGGATTTTTCCGTGCGGATTTACTGCGGTTTTAAATCCGCAGCATGTCAATTCTTTCTGCGGATTACGCAGCGGTTTGACACCTGTTCCATTGTCCAGGTGTCAAAACTCAGGGGAAAACCGCAGGCAAATCCGCACCGTGTGCACTCACCCTAAGAAGTTTAAAACTCTCATCTTATGATTTTACTCACCTCACAAAACAATGTGAGTTTATCATCCGGTAGGAGACCATTTGCTTCATCAAGTAAGAAATCTCTCCGGATAAATTTTTTAAAGCCCCAGTCTTTTCCTTGGACAAACCGATAAGCTCGCTGACTCTCTGTGGGGGGAAAAAAAAAAAAAAAAAAAAAAAAAAAGACACCACCAAATTTAGTGAAGAAAAAGGAAAAGAAAAAAAATAAATAAATTTATGTTAAATGGAGGTGTGCCTTATAAAGCCAGTGTCCGTCTTTCAAATCATATACCGTATATGTCCCTCATCCTGGTATCTATATAACCCCCGTCCTTGTACATGGCCCCCTTGTGCTGGCACATAGCCGCCCCCCCCCCCCCCATTAAATCCTGGATATGTCCCCCCCACGGTCACTATATGCCTCCCTGCTGATGCTGACACGCACATACCCCCCCCCGTCCCTATATTCAGTTAACTCACCTTCAGATGATGGCTCCGTGCTCCCAGCTCCCCCATGGCTCTTCCTGTGTCTGTGCTGACATACAGGAGCTGCTCATACAGGCATTTCATTGTAGTTTCAGGACCTTCCATCACATGACCGCAGTGCTGAACACTGGGAGTCATGTGACCGCAGGTCCTATTGGCACAGACACAGGAAGAGGCAGGGGAGAGCTGGGAGCACGGAGCCATCATCAGAAGGTGACTATAGTGACGGGGCATTGGGGGGGGGGGGGGGGGGGGGGGGTTGGAAGAGTGCAGGCACATGCAATATGGCTTTAGCACCGAGGTGATGGACAGCGGGAGCACGTGACCACCCGCTGTCTCTGCAACCCGCGGCCAGCCCACCCCAGCCCCCTGACACCACTCCAGAGCCATCCCCCCCCCTCCTCCTACAGCACACATTCGGATTGTAAGACGCACCCCCCCCCCCCCCCCCCACACACACTTTCCCCAAAAATTTGGGGGAACAAAATTGCTCTTATAATCCGAAAAATACGGTACATTACAGTGCCTTGTGAAAGTATTCGGCTCCCTGGAACTTTTCATCCTTTTCCCACACATGTAAATTTTTGGTGAAGAATCAACAAGTGGGACACAATTGTGAAGTTGAACGAAATTTATTGGTTATTTTAAACTTTTGTTGAAATTCAAAAACTGAAAAGTGGGGCGTGCAATATTATTCGGCCCCTTTACTTTCAGTGCAGCAAACTCACTCCAGAAGTTCATTGTGGATCTCTGAATGATCCAATGTTGTCCTAAATGACTAATGATAAATATAATCCACCTGTGTGTAATCAAGTCTCCGTATAAATGCACCTGCTCTGTGATAGTCTCAGGGTTCTGTTTGAAGCACAGAGCGCATCATTAAGACCAAGGAACACAACAGGCAGGTCCGTGATACTGTTGTGAAGAAGTTTAAAGCTGGATTTGGATACAAAAATGATATCCAAAACTTTAAACATCCCAAGGAGCACTGTGCAAGCGATCATATTGAAATGATCTTCTACTGTATCCTCACCCATCCCTGTAGACTGTGAGCCCTCACGGGCAGGGTCCCCTCTCCTCCTGTACTTGTGTGTCCCTTGTCTTACAAATGTTTATTTTACTTGTCTATATTTCCCCTTTTCACATGTAAAGCGCCATGGAATAAATTGTGCTATATAAATGCATAATAATAAATATGTAAGGCGTATCATACCACTGCAAATCTACCAAGACCCGGCCGTCCCTCGAAACTTTCATTTCAAACAAGGAGAAGACTGATCAGAGATGCAGCCAAGAGGCCCATGATCACTCTGGATGAAGTGCAGAGATCTACAGCTGAGGTGGGACAGTGTCTATAAGACAACAATCAGTCATACACTGCACAAATATGGCCTTTATGGAAGAGTGGCAAGAAGAAAGTCATTTCTCAAAGATATCCATAAAAAGTGTTGTTTAAAGTTGGCAACAAGCCACCTGGGAGACACACCAAACATGTGGAAGAAGGTGCACTGATCAGATGAAACCAAAATCGAACATTTTGGCAACAATGCCAGACGATATCTTTGGCGTAAAGGCAACACAGCTCATCACCCTGAACACACCATCCCCACTGTCAAACATGGTGGTGGCAGCATCATGGTTTGGGCCTGCTTTTCTTCAGCAGGGACAGGGAAGCTGGATAAAATTGATGGGAAGATGGATGGAGCCAACTACAGGACCATTCTTGAAGAAAACCTGTTGGAATCTGCAAAAGACCTGAGACTGGGACGGAGATTTGTCTTCCAACAAGAAAATGATCCCAAACAAAGCAAAATCTACAATGGTATGGTTCACAAATAAACATAACCAGGTGTTAGAATGGCCAAGTCAAAGTCCAGGCCTGAATCCAATCGAGAATCTGTGGAAAAAGCTGAAAACTTCTGTTCACAAACGATCTCCATCCAACCTCACTGAGCTCGAGCTGTTTGCCAAGGAAGAATGGGCAAGAATTTCAGTCTCTCGATGTACAAAACTGATAGAGACATACCCCAAGCGAATGCAGCTGTAATCACAGCAAAAGGTGGCGCAACAAAGTATTAAGGTAAAGGGGCCAAATAATATTGCACGCCCCACTTTATTTTTCCACAAAAATTTAAAATAACCAATAAATTTCGCTCAACTTCACAATTGTGTCCCACTTGTTGTTGATTCTTCACCAAAATCTTTATGTTTGAAGCATGATATGTGGGAAAAGTCTGAAAAGCTCCAGGGAGTATGAGTATATATATATATATATATATATATATATAATACAGGTGTATGGAAACAGTCAATAGTGATACATGGTCTCTCTTTAGATTAAAACGATCGTGCTCAATAAAATGCTTTGCAATAGCAGAAACGTTTCTACTTGTATTGTTTGCATTAAGTACATCATTGTAATGTTCATTGAACCTGGATTTTAAATTTACGTGCAGTGCACGTAGAATTTATCAGATATGGTGCAATTCATTTTGTATACCACGTTCTCCGAGTCACAGCTCATATACTGTTTGATTTTATGCTCATTTGAATGGTCAGAATCATAGAAAACAGGACTGCATAGTGTGAATGAGCACATACGACATCTCTGCGAACCACATTTAAAGTGTCCTTTTTCGTTGAGCACAATCGTGACATGTCTTTGTTACAAGTTTAAGGTACAGAAAAAAATTATTTCCATATACAAGAGGCAGAGATATTAAACGCAAATTGACAAAAGAAGCGTATTGGATATTTAATCTGGATTCACGAAGCCCTAAAGGTTTTAATCTAAAGCGTCAACCATGTATCACTATTGACTGTTTTCATACACCTGTTGCTTAATGAATGTATTCATTGATGTAATTGTGTTGTGACTTGTTCCAACTGTTTTCAATGGCACATTTTTAGTATTTTAGTAAATTATTTTGATTGTGTAGCCAAGCTGTGATAAAGAACGCAAGTGAGCGTTTGAAAAGCGTATTGCTCCCCTGCCCTGTCTATGTAACCATGTTTATTTTAGGTCCATTAAAAACTTACAAAAATTAAGAACTATTTTACCAGATGCTGGAACAAGCCTTTTTTTTTTTCTACCTTGAGCATATTATGTGGTGTGGATCCACCTGGTTCCGTGCAAGCTGGACTTCAAGTACTAGGTGAGCTGGCTTTTTCTTTACTATATGTCAATACACTTCCATCCCATAATTATTTTTGTTCCCAAATCTGGCGGTATCTTCTATTCCTGCCTAAAGACCCCTTTCAGCCTTATCCTAATGCTAAGTTATTTTGGCAATTGTGGAGGAAAGGTAAAGTAGCAGGACTAACAAAGCGCAAGTTTGGCTACAAAACCAGTCAACAAGGCAAAAGAAAGAGTGGTTCTACGCAAGTTCAGCTTTTCTGACGACCTCTGTAGAAGTCGAAAAAGTTTCCAACTTTGTAATTAGAAGTATCAATAGTTGGAATTGCTAAACAAAAAGGGCAATTGAAAAAATAAGAACCCACCCATGGCTTTTGTCTCTTCTCGCCGTACATTTAGTAGCGAGAACTTAAACTTTGCACGAACTTCACTTTTCGGACAGCTGACGAGCAGCAGATATAAGGAGAGGTAATCCTTGCTCTCGTCATCTAGTCCTTTTGGATTCACTCTCAAGCACCTGAAGGGGAGAGAAGATATTTGTCAGATAAAATGGAAACATTTTTTACCATTCGAGGTGCAGCGGTTATAACAAATTCTTACCATTTCATTTTATCATTTGGCCCCGATGAAAATGTAGAACTTTTTAAGACTTCACCCATTTCTTCTCGACAAAAACTGAAGTTACTTATGGTCCACATGTAGGAAAATTTCACTACTTTGACCTGTGAACAAAAACCAAACCAATTTTAATATACTCTATTATTCTTATCAGACAAAAGGAATTTCAAAATTGACAGCACATTCCCAAGATGTACTGATGACCCATGAAAGTAGGGTTCATGGCAAATGGCTGTACAGCCTAATCCCCGGCCACATGGCCAACTCATTGTCATTGGACCACCTGGACAGCGTGAATTGTATAGTGTATATTAAAAGGTCTATACTAAGGAAAGGTCACCAGTCTAATATCCTGGCAAACCCCTTTTAAATGGGAATAATCACTATATTTCGACAGCTCGCAATAACGGGGAAATACTTGTCTACTATTTAAAAAAAAATTAATTTTTATCTTCAGGCACAAAATTAGTCTGCCATATACTTCACTCCTTGTTAACCCCTTTACCCCCAAGGGTGGTTTCCACGTTAATGACCAGGCCAATTTTTTTTTGACAATTCTGACCACTGTCCCTTAATGAGGTAATAACTCTGGAACCCTTCAATGGATCTAGAGTGACATATTGTACTTCATGATCGTGGTAAAGTTTCCAGGATAGGACTAGTGTTTCGGGGGAAGAGAAATTTTGCAATTTTCAAGCCCTTAAATCACACAAAATACTTAAGTAACATTTCCCACATTACATGATAGGGACAAGGGAGAAAAAAAAAAAAAAAAAAAAAAAAAAAAAACCGGGATATATTTACCTTCCGACGTCCCGCGCTGCATTCCCAGTAAGGCCCTGTGATGACGTGGTCTCGCTATAGTAACGCGAGACCAACGTCATCACAGGTCTCGCAAGGCATCGCTGGGAACACTGTGGCCCGGGAATGCAGCGCGGGACGTCGGAAGGTAAATATACCCCGATTTTTTTATCATTTTTAACATTGTCTTTTACCATTGATGCCGTATAGGCAGCCTCAATAGTAAAAAGCTGGTCACACTTGTCAAACACTATGCTTCAAATCGCTTGGAAAGTGCTTGAGAAAATTGCGGCAAAATCGCGAGGAAAAAAAACACGCGATTTCTGGGAAGGAGTCCTTTTTTTGTGTGCGTTTTAACACGCAATGTGGGCACATAGCCTAAATATACTGTATCACTTAAAATTGATCATAAAAAAAGACTGCCGGACACTTAACAAGCAGGGACAAAAGGAATATTTAATAAACAGGTAGGTTAATATTTTCAGATGCAGCAGGTTACACGTAAATTAGCGGCAGATAAAAAGTGCAGTGTGAAAATACAAAAAAAATTAAAAAAGTGACAAAGTAGAATAAATATAATGAAAAGGACAGGTATCCCGCAATATAATCAAGGAGCAGATTTTATAACAAAAAAATGAAAGGATGCAAAAAGCCAATAAATAAAATTAAAGCATCAGTTACTGTGCAGAGACCACATATTAGCAGCAGGGTAGAGAAGTGCAATGTACTAGCAAGATATGACTGAATAAGGATAAATTCCTAAAGAACAGAGGTGGCTACAGACAAGCCTGTACATAGAGCGAGCACAGAATAAGGTAGATGAAATTACTGGATTTAATGTGGCAACCAAGGGAATGAACTGCCGTGACCTCTGAGATCCCCACTGTCACAGTGAGCTAGCAGGGATCTCACCGCTGGGAACGCAGCCTCAGTGACTGGAGGTAACCTCTGATGTCACCGCAGGTCAATGACACTGCGCTCGCAGAATCTCATTCACCAGTGGTTCTCAGCCTGGATGGTCGCATCTTGGCACCATCCAGGTTGAAAACGAATTATCCCCCAGACATGGATTACGGCGCGAGAGAACGACTGACAGTTGAGGATAGTTTTTTTATTTTATTTTAGATTTATTACAGGAGAATGAGGGCGTCGGTGGAATAGGCGTTCTACTCATCTGTTTTTAAATAAAAATGGAAAACTTTTGTCTTTAATTCTAATAAAGGACTTTATTCGGGCTTTGTGTTTATTTACCATATAACTATAGGATTAGTAGGCTGGGGGGGGGGGGGGTCAATATCCATGGCCCATTACCAGCCTTAGAATACCATCCCCTCCACCTGACGAGGAGGATAGTGATTGGATCTCTGGAGTATCAGACTGGATATAAAAGACAGCCAACGCCCTATCCTGTTGCTGGTGATTCAGTCTGTTTCTCAGGTCTAGGACTCAGCTTTGTTCCAGTCTTCTCAAGTTAGGTTTGTTTTTTTGCTAATGTTCACACTTGCTCTTGTTGGTCAACTCAGTTTTTGTGTGGTCAGCCAGCCCAGCTGGGCTGAGCTGAATTCCCACTCTTATTTATCTGTATTTGCCAATTTGCCTTTTTGTCCCTTATTAGATTGGCCTCTTTTTGCTCTGTCTCAGAATATTCCAGAGTGCTGATATAGTGGGAGAAGTCTAGTGACTTCAGGGTCAATTTTGTTATCAGAAGCGCTGGACATTATTTTTGGCAGATTGCAGACAGTATCTTTCCTTTCAAGTTAGTTTGGCCCCATTGTTTGCTCAGCCTATTT
Organism: Dendrobates tinctorius; assembly: GCF_039654945.1. Taxonomy (NCBI): domain Eukaryota; kingdom Metazoa; phylum Chordata; class Amphibia; order Anura; family Dendrobatidae; genus Dendrobates; species Dendrobates tinctorius. The sequence goes on along the minus strand of NW_027361810.1, from coordinate 16,185,610 downwards.
TTCTGCCTTTGTTTGTGTTTTCATCTTGCTTCACCGTCAATACATGTGGGGGGCTGTCTTTCCTTTGGGGGTCTGCCCTGGGGAGTTAGTTTTCCTCTTTTCTTACTTTAGGCTTATTTAGCTCTCCAGTTGTGATGAGGCATCCAGGACCACCGTAGGCACGCTCCACGACTGCTTCTAGTTGTGTATTAAGATCAGGGCTCTGCAGTCTGCATAGATACCAACCTCCCTGGTTTTCTGAGACTTAGCGTGTTGCTTTTTTCCTCCTCGGTGATCCATTCATAACAGGGACCCCACACAGTTAAAGAGAAAAAAAAAAAAAAAAAAAAAAAAAAAAAGGGGAGAGAGTGTGGGGGACCCCTCTATTATTGATAACCAACCTTGCTGAAGCTGACCGGTGAGAATTGCAGACCCATCTAGGAGTTTTACCTCGCTGGTTATTGAAGCTACAGGGGGAGGACCCACATGGGTTTTATCATTTATTTATAGCACAGGTGGCGGCTGATGAATACCTCCATCAGCCACTCCTCCTGTCTCTTATCACTTAACTATAACTTATCATTCTCCCACTGCTTACGCCAATTGCCAGCAAAGCAGGGGAGAATGATGAGCCGTGTTCAGCACCCGACGCCGGGGGAACAGCATTTACTGTAACGCTTCTTCCCTGGCGCCTGTCCGTGTGGTACTGATACGGCACACGGATGCCACGTGTGTCTCAAGTATTACACACATGGACATCTCAGGTACAGTTTTTGTCTGGTAACGGAAATATCAGGATGTGTGAAAGAGACCTTAATGTTTGGCTGCTGTCACACTAAAAGACGCTTTTTATTGCAAAAAATAGTTTTCGCATCACCACATTTTGAGAACTATAATTTTCCATATTTTGGCCCACAGAGTCATGGGTAAGGTCTTGTTTTTTGCGGCACGAGTTGATTTTTTTTTTTTTTTTTTTATTGGTACCATTTTCAGGCACATGGCATTTAGACTTTTTTTTTTTTTTTTCTTTCTACAAAATAAATCTGCATTGCTTTATTCTGAGCGTGATAACTTATTTTTTCACTGATGGAGCCGTATGGTGGCTTGTTTTTTTTGCAGGACACATGACGTTTTCAGCAGTACCATGTTTATTTATATCAGTGTTTTTGATTGTATGTTATTCCACTTTGTTTGGCGGTATGATAAAGCATTGTTGTTTGTTTTTTTTTTATGGTGTTCACCAAAGGGGTAAACTAATGGGACAGTTTTATAGGTTGGGCCATTGCGCATGCGGCGATACCAAACAGGTGTACGTTTTTTTTTGTTTTTTTTTTTAAATATTTAGAGATAAACAAAATATATATTCTATTTGATAAAAAAAAAAAAAAAAAAAAAAAAAAAAAAAGCGTTTTACTTTGTCTCAATATGGGATTGTATCATTTTTTGCAGGCTGATCGCTTCTAGAACATGGAGATGAAGCGGCATCGCCATGCTATAGAAACTGTCAGCTCTGCACTGACAGACTTGCTCATCATGCACTGCGCATGATCAGCAAGTTTCCTAGCTCTGGTGACCTAGATGTCGTCATAACAAGCGGGATCCTGTGGGGTCTCTGATCCAAAAGGCAGAGGGGCTGTGGAATCGGAGCCAGAGTCGATGTCATGGAAACTGAGGAGTCGGAGGTTTGGCTTACCGACTCCACAGCCCTGGCTGTCAGCCCTCTGTCGGCTTCCGGAATGCTGCGATCATAACATATCGTGGGGGTTAAAAGCAGGGCTGTGGAGTCGGAGTCGTGGAGTCGGTGTTCATTTTGGTGGAGTCGGAGTCGGAGTTGGAGTCGGTATAAAATGGACCGACTCCTAAAATATATAATAAATTGGGTACAGTAATTCAATGCAGGATGTGCTGAATATTTTTTCATAGGAGTTTGGGAAAGTTATGAAATGTCCTATAAATGGCTGTTCTATTCCTGATCTGAGGCTGGTTTCACATTTGCGTTTTTTAGCGCTGGAAAAAAACGCACACCTGCGCATGCGTTTTTTCCCCTATATTTAACATGGGTGCGCATACCTGCGCGCTGGTAAGCGCATGTATGCGATTTTCATGCGCTGCGTTTTTTTGGGGTGTGCGTTGGGATTTTCCAGACGCAGCATGTTGCATTTTTTGGCCCTGCAAAAAAGCGCATGCGCACATATGCGCACGTTTTGCGCTAAAAATGGCCATTATAGCCTATGGGTGCGCATATGTGCGCACTGGCATGCTCATGTATGCGTTTTTTTGCATATGCGTTTTTTTTTTTAAACCATGGAATTTAGGGGTTTGGGTTAGAGTTAGGGTTAGTTAAGGGGGTTTAGGGTTAGGGTTATGGTCAGGGTCAGGGTTAGGGTTGGGGTTTGGGTCAGGGTTAGGGTTAAGTATGGTTTTGTTAAGGATTAGGGTCATGGTTAGGGTCAGGATTAGGGTTAGGGTTAGGGTCAGGGTCAGGGTTAGGGTCAGGATTAGGGTTAAGTATGGTTTTGTTAAGGATTAGGGTCAGGGTTAGGGTCAGGATTAGGGTTAGTATGGTTTTGTTAAGGGTTAGGGTCAGGGTTAGGGTCAGGATTAGGGTTAAGTATGGTTTGGTTAAGGGTTAGGGTCAGGGTTAGGGTTAGGGTTAAGTATGGTTTTGTTAAGGGTTAGGGTCAGGGTTAGGGTTAAGTATGATTTGGTTAAGGGTTAGGGTCAGGGTTAGGGTTAGGGTTAGGGTCAGGGTCAGGGTTAGTAAAGTCATGGTTTGGGTAGTGTGAGGGGCCACCTAAAAATGTTGGAAAAAACGCAAACGCGGTAAAAACGCGCTAAAAACGCATACAAACGCATAAAAACGCTGCGTTTTTTTCATGCATGCTCATAAAAATGCTTGAAAAAAACGCAGCAGTTGTATGCTTATGTATGCGTTTTTTCAATGCGTTTTTTTGCGGGAAAAACGCGCTGCAAAAAAAAGCAAGTGTGAAACTAGCCTAAGGCTACATTCACACACAGCGTTTTTCCTGTGTTTTTTGAGGATACGTTTTTCAGCTGCAAAAGCTGATCTTTTTAAAAAAAAACCGCATCACCTGAAAGGTTTTTGAGCTCATAGATGTTTTCAATAGCAAAAGCAGATTAGAAATCTGCTCTATCCATTTATCCATATCTGTCTATCCATATCGTATCTGTACCAAAAAGAATGAAAACCGGGTAGTACACCAATATATATTCTGTTCTATCTAAATATCTTGATTATTGGATCATAAAAATGATTAAATGTCTGAGGTTCACATTGTACTATAATAAATTTTTCACTTAAATATAAGCAATATGTGTGGGAGTCTGAGTCGGAGTCGGAGTCGGAGTAAGGCAAATTGAGGAGTCTGAGTCGGAGTCGCAGTCGCAGGTTTGGCTTACCGACTCCACAGCCCTGGTTAAAAGTGCCAGGAGTGGTGTATGACAGAATCAGCTGACACCCGGCGGTGTTCGCCCGCGCAACCCCCCATGTGCGATGACGTAATATTACGTCCCCGGTCAAATAGACCCAGGGCACATGGACGGAATATTACGTCTAGTGTCAGAAAGGGGTTAAAAAACATTGGTCAGTGTCATGATCCCAGTGCAGGTTTTTGCCCACACGCCAGGAGTTAATGTCTTGATCCCAGGGCAGGTTCTGACCTGCACACCTGGGGTTAATTATTGTGCCCTCTCTTTGGTTCAGGGAGAGATTCTTATTAGCTCTGGGATACTCCAATCCCCGTCAGTCATACTTTTGCCATTGGCCGAGTGTGGTGACCCCTGTGCCGTTTGCCTGCCTTCTAGCTTGCTTCTATGGTTCTGTCCCCCGTTGTGAGTTTGCTTGTTGATTCTGTACTGTCTGTTTCTCTGGTTTCTGACTTCTTGGCTACGTCCTGACTATCCGTTCTGTCATGCCCTTTGGTAATTGTCGTGCTATCTCGTGCTTTGACCCCGGCCTGATCTGTTTAAATCTCTGTCTATGCCCCTTGGCAGAGGTCGCGCTACATATTTTTCAGAGGAGTAAAAATACTCCTCCCAATATTTTTGAGGAGTACGCAATTTGTATGAATTAAAATTGGCCATACAGGGGTATACATTGCCGTGCTAGGGAGAATGCGAAAATGCTATCAGGATTTCTCTAACATAACTATGCCCCGCACCCCACTATGCATATACTGCACCCCCATCTCCATAATAGTGCTGACCACCGTACGAGTGACACCCACGTCACATGCCGCCAATAACGCACAGCCAGCAAACCCTGCCCCCGGCTGCCATTGGCCGCGGAGAGGCCGACTGATGCTACACACGCTGAGATACACAGAGCGCGCCGGTGGGTTGCAGCAGTTCCGGTGTTGGCTGAGGGGATATCACTGGTAGTGGTGAGAGAAGGAGGTAGCGGGGGTCATTGCAGGCTTTCTTGAAGAGGTGGGTTTTCAGGTTCCGTCTGAAGGATCCAAATGTGGTTGATAGTCGGACTTGTTGGGGCAAAGAATTCCAGAGAATAGGGGCTATTCGGGATAAGTCTTGGAGGCGCTTGGGAGGACCGGAGATTACGTGAGGGAAGGTATCGGGAGATTAGTTCAGAGACATATGGGGGAGACAGGTTATAGATGGCCTTGTAGGTCAGAATTAGTAATTTGAACTGGATACTCTGAGGGATTGGGAGCCAGTGAAGAGATTTGCAGAGGGGAAAGCGGAGGAGTAGCGAGGAGAGAGATGAATTAGTTGGGCGGCAGAGTTAAGGATGGACTGGAGAGGTGCGAGGGTGTTAGCAGGGAGACCACAGAAAAGGATGTTGCAGTAGTCGAAGCGGGAGATGAGGGCATGCACAAGCATTTTAGTAGTTTGAGGGTTGAGGAAAGGACGGATTCTGGAAATATTTTTTGAGCAAGAGCGCGACAGGAGGTAGAAAGAGCTTGGATGTGCGGTTTGAAGGACAGGGCAGAGTCACAAATAGACTACCATTGTCAGAAAAATTTAAGGATCGTAACAAGGGTAGCTTAGTCCAAGGAAGTGGAGGCCTGACGGTCTCGGATGCCTTCTGCTAAAGGCAACACGCATGAAGGAGATCCAACCAGTATTCCCATTTCCAAAAATTATTGGCAGACACCAAAGTGGCATCAATTTCACCAGAGTAGAAATCGTATAAATAGGAACCAATAGGTCTCCCACTAAACCCAATCCAGCAGCTGGACACCCAACCAGGAGTGATCACATTTTAAAAAATGATGGCCTGATACCACCAAAGTGGAATAACGGTCACGAGAATAGAAATCGTATAATTGGGACCGAGACGTCTTCCACTACAGCTAACCCAGGAGATGTAGACCAACCATGACTGTTCACATTTCCACAAATTTGTGTTAACATCAGCAGCAGGGTAACAATAAGGCTCGTTTCCTCCATCCCATCAACCACGAACAGAGGGGAGAATTGTCCTCTTCATCTGACAGTTCCTTGCCCAACACCTCTTCCTCCTCCTCCTCCATTTGTTCCTCAGATCTTGCACCTTCGATAAACGTTTGTCATCACCAGCCCCACCTCGATCACAGTAACCCAACCCCCTTGGCACTCCTCTATGTGACGACAGTCTTGAACTTAGAGACAATGTTATCCCTTCAACAATCTTCTCTTCTGGGACCACCATCTCCTCCCGCAGGCTATTCAAAAGTTGCTCTAGCATATAGATGACCAGAATAGTTATACAGACGACAGCGTCGTCAGCGCTAACCATCTTAGTAGCCATTTTGAAACTGTGTAGAAGGGTGCAGATGTTCTTAATCTGTAACTCTGTAAATGTGATATGCGCCACGACTGTACGACGACATACTGCATCAAGGCTCGTTGCTTCTGCCACAGTCGCTCCAAAATGTTCAGAGTGGAATTCCATCGTGTCCGCACATTCCATATCAACCTTTTAACTGGCATGGACAAAGAACTCTGTATCGATGCAAGTTGATGACCAGAGGGGTGCGAACGGCGGAAATGAGCACAAAGCTTACGTGCTTTCTGGAGCAGCTCACCCAGGCCAGGATAGTGGCAGAGAAAACATTGTACCACCAGGTTGAGGACGTGAGCTATGCAAGGCACGTGTGCGAGCTTGCTTCGCCATTGGGCCACTACCAGGTTCGCACCATTATCAGACACGGCATTCCCGGGATGCAGGTTCAGTGGAGACAGCCATTGATCAAATTTAGGTGACCGCTGAAAGCAGGAAGAGAGAGCACGGGGAAAAGCTGGGGGCTCAAGACACAGCGTCAGGACGGGTAAGTATGACCTGACACCTCCGCCCCCTCCGACCCCTTTTGTATATGACTCGAATATAAGACGAGAGGGGGACTTTCAGCCCAATTTTTTGGGCTGAAAATCTCGACTTATATTCGAGTATATACGGTAGCTAAAATCTTGCTGTTAACAGTGCCAGTAGCAGCCTCTCTGCGCTGTTACAGTGTCAAAATGGCGCAAAAACAAGATACCCGCTATTTATATGGAGAGGGACTTGTGATTTTAGCAGCCAATGACACAAGCCGTTGTGTCATAACATTGTGGGTTTTTCCTGCGCCCCAATTGCGGCTAGCCGCAAATTGCACACAAAGATAGCCCGCCCCCACCCCCAAAAAAAAAATAAAAAAAATATGACTTTACAAGAATACCGTGCCACTGAGCTTTGCAAACCCCCTCCCCTAAGTTCATGATACACCACCATCATGCCTAAAGTGATGAAAATACTTGTGGCAACGCAAATATTTTCCAGCACGCTACCGATTTTATATAATTTTGCTTGCGTTTCCGATCACGAATCTGAATGTGCCATATTCGTGCAAAATTTATGTTTGGCAATCGTTTTCCGAACAAATTCGCTCATCACTAGTTGTGACACCTGATCCCGGTACTCAACAGCGCTGGTGTCAATGGCTGGTGACGCCTTCATACAAGCCTAACTTGAAGAAGTCAGATCAGCAGCAGCCCAGACAGTGAGACCAACACTGATTGGGAGCCAGGGGTCACAACACTGCATGAGAGCGAGTGATGACACCGCAAGAACAAGTTTTGTTTTTTGTTTTTTTAAATCGGGGCCATGTGTGGGGTAAGAGAAGGGGGGTTGTCCTAGTAGTGGATAACACCTCGAAGCTAAAACAAAATGGAAAAATGCTCCAAAAACCAACCAGGCATCTTTTGATCAGTCCTATTGCTAAACTTAGAGTGTACCTGCCAAGCTAAAATTACCTGAAAAATTAACATATCAATTCTTTAAACCGATTTAACAGCTTCAGGGTACTAAAAATGTCAAAGAAGTTCAAAAGCCTGAACATGGCAAGTAGTCTTTACATTGAAATGCTTAACTTCATTCTTCTTAATTTTTTTTTTTTTAAATTGTTTTTTCCATGTGGTTTTCGTGGAGGAAAACACTTGAAAAAGACATTGTACACATACTCAATCATTTTGCTTAAGCGGTTGCTAAAAGATGGCTTTTCCCTGCAATTTCCCCATGTGAATATGTCCCAACAATGCTAATGTATTGCATTTTCTCTTTTTACTATTTTCTTACAAGAATTTTTGAAGTTGTGCCTTAAAAACTCAGATTGACAAATTAATTTATTTATTTTTTAAATTACAACAAAAGCACCCACGTAACGCACGTTCTGCTGACTGGCCGCAGATCTCCTGACCCGATTAGGACAGCCTCAGAAACATATGGCCAGTCCCCGTGAATTAGCAATCCGTGCTCAGACAGTTTTGCACGGACGTCTGCATGGAACCTAGCTAGGAAAGGGTCTAAGACAGGGCCATTCATGGCTTCAAGGGGAGAAACCACAACCCAGCAATAGTCACAAGAGCTGAGGAAGAGAGCATGGTTGAGCTATACGGTGGGCTCACTTCTATACATACAAGCCATGTCTGAACTCATCTCAGACTTCTATTAGATGGTTCACATTTGTCTGTTGCATTAATTGTGGAGCCAGATTGGTCATAGAACAGTATCAGAAGGCATTGAATGCAAAAGGACGCCAGAGCGCTGCACAACTTCGTCATCAGTTGTGTCCGGTTCTGTGTCTTAGATCTGACAAATTCCGTGTCAAAAACACTGTATAATCCGGATATTAAGATGAGCTGTAGCTGGACTCAAAACACTAATCTTCCCAAAAAAGATGGGAATTGTATGTGCCACATCTTCATCAGACCTACGATTACAGTAAATAATGCATGCAGGTTGTTATGTCAAATCTAGTGAAAGATCCGTAAAAAAAAAAAAAAAAAAAAAAAACACAACATTTGTTGTCTTTTTATTGACTACAAATAGAAAGGTGCCCATACTTTATAAATAGGTAAGAAATCAGCTCAATTTGTGCACCCACTTTTCTATGAAGCGTTGGCATCCTCCGACCCTGATGAAGATTTAGGGTGTGTGCGAACGCTACGGATTCATCCGTGCGGATTTTGCAAAATCCGCAGATAAACCACTGGTCTTTTGACCTGCGGATTTATCATCTCCACAATGGAGGAGATGGTAAACCGCAGATTTGAAACCGCACCAAATTCCGCAGCGTCTGCACAGCGGTTTTTAATTCCCATAGGGAATAATGGTACTGTACACCACAGCTAATTCTGCTGCGGATCCGCAGGGCCAAATCCGCAGCGTGTGCACACACCCTTGGGCTGTGTTCACACGTAGCGTTTTTTTCTAGCTTTTATTTAGCAGATTTGCCAATAAATCCGCTATAAAAAAAAAAAAAAAGCTTAAAATAAGCTTCCCATTCATTTCTATGCATTTTGCACTTTGTGCATATGGATGCTTTAACTGCGAAAAAAACGCTTCGCGGTAAAAAAAAACGCAGCATGCTCATTAATTTCGTGGATTTTTCCGCATTTCTGGCTATTTCTGTGTGTCTGGAACCACGTGGGAAAAAACACATAGAAATCGCGCGTTTTTGCGAAAAAAAAAAAACCCCACACGGTTTCTGGGAAGGAATCCGGTTTTTATGCAGAAACTTTCTGGATACGTGTGCACATAGCCTTAGGAGTTTTATAGATTTGGGAGTCTTTAGGCTATGTGCACATGTAGCAGAAGATTTCTGCTCAAAGGGAATCTGTCACACTTTTTTTGCCCTATTGGCTGCCGGCATAGACATCGGGGGCTTATCTACAGCATTCTGTAGTGCTGTAGATAAGCCTCTGATGTAACCTGAACGTGAAGAAAAACACGTTATATTATACTCACGGAGGTGGGCGGTCCGGTGGGTGTCGCCGTCCCGTCCGGCGCCTCCCTTCTTCATGCGATGTCGTCCTCTTCTCCTGTCCTGTAATGGCTCCGGCGCAGGCGCACTACTCTGCCCTGTTGAGGGCAGAGCAGAATTCAGGAGTGCGCAGGCGCCAGACCTCTCCCAACGCCTGCGCACTGCAGGACTCTGCTCTGCCCTCAACAGGGCGGAGCAGTGCGCTTGCGCCGGAGCCATTACAGGAAGTCATCGCATGAAGAAAGGAGGCGCCGGACGGGACGGCGACACCCATCGGACCACCCACCTCCGTGAGTATAATATAACGTGTTTTTCTTCACTTTCAGGTTACATCGGAGGCTTATCTACAGCATTAAAGAATGCTGTAGATAAGCCCCCGATATCTATGCCGGCAAAAGCGTGACAGATTCCCTTTAAAAAACGGATTCCTTCCCAGAAACCGGTTTTTTTTCTGCGAGTTTTTTGCGCAAAAAACTCGGTTTTTATGCATTTTTTCCGCGCGGTTCCTGACACAGAACTAGCCAGAAATGCGGAAAAATCAGCGAAATTAATGAGCATGCTGCGCTTACCACGAAGCTGTTGTTTCGTGGTAAGAAACGCATCAGTATGCACAGAAATTGCAAAATGCATAGAAATGAATGGGAAGATTTTTAGCGTTTTTATAGCGGATTTATTGGCCAATCCGTTAAAAAGAATGCAAAAAAAAACAAAAAAAAAAAAACACAGCCTTACCCCCACAAACGCTAAAACGGGGGGGTTTAAAAAAAAGCGGGGAGGAAAGAATTGAGGAGCATAACATGTACACTATATTAAATTACCCTCAGCGGTCATATGTCGAAGCAACACAACATGACTGGAGCCGTGCGATTCAGAACGAGAGCAGCAGATCGTAGTAAGCTGAGAATTATAACCACTTTCATTTTTTAAATCATTGATTAAAAATAGTGAGTAGGAAACTCCTTTTGCGCTTTGTTTAAATTTCATAGAATTCCAGAATGTTAGAGATGGAAGGGACCTCCAGGGTCATAGGGTCCAACCCCCTGCTCAATGCAGGATTCACCAAAACATCTCAGACAGATGTCTGTCCAGCCTCTGTTTGAAGACTTCCATTGAAGGAGAACTCACCACCTCTCGTGGCCGACTGTTCCACGCATTGATCACCCTCATGGTCAAAAAGTTTCCAATATCTAATCTGTATCTTCTCCCTTTCAGTTTCATTCCATTGCTTCTTGTGTTTCCAGGTGTAAATGAGAATAATGATGATCCCTCTACATTGTGACAGCCCTTCAGATATTTGTAGACAGCTATTAAGTCTCCTCTTAGACTTCTTTTTTTTCCCCAAGCTAAACATTCCCAGATCCTTTAACCGTCCTTCGTAGGACATACTTTGCAGTCCGCTCACCATCCTGGTCGCTCTTCTCTTAACTTGCTCCAGTTTTTCAATGCCATTTTTAAAATGTGGCGCCCAGAACTGGACACAGTATTCCAGATTAGGCCTGACCAAGGAGGAGTAGAGGGGGATAATTACTTCACGTGATGTAGACTATGCTTCTCTTAATACATCCTAGAACCGTGTTTGCCTTTTTGCTGCTTAGTATACCCAAGTCTTTCACACGTGCTTTTGCTTAGTTATAGTTCTTCCCATTTTGTATATGTAATTTTCGTTTTTCTTGCCCAGATGTAGAATCTTGAATTTTTCTTGTTAAATACCTTTCTATTAGTCGCTGCCCATTGTTCAAGCTTATCTAGATCTTTCTGAATCCTCCCTCTTCTCTAGTTTACATCGTCTGCAAATTTATTCAGTTTACCTTCAGTTCCCTCATCAAGATCATTTATAGAAATATTGAAAAATACTGGGGCCAGGACAGAGCCTTGTGATCCCCACTGGAAACACTCTTCCAATTGGATGTGCAGCCATTTATTACCACTGAGTACGATCAATCAGCCAGTTATGAATCCACCCAACTGTAGCCTTCTCAGCCCCATACTTGGTCATTTTTTTCCCGGGGGGGGGAGAGAATATAATTCCGTATAATGTGTCGTAAACTGCCGCAGATGCTCCTGATCAACGTGTCCACTGAGCCTAATTTGGACACAAAGAGCCAACAGCCACACCATTACAGGAAAAAAAAAAAAAAAAAAAATTATAAATATATGTTTAAAGGCCTCATCCACCAGACACAGGTGTGCCACACCGTACATGGGTCCTCAATATCTGGCCAATAAAAATCAATGGAACAGCACTAATTTTGGGTGTTGTTGAATTTAGAGACAGAAGCGCAGCCGAAAGAGGATTTTCTACAATTGAAATACATGTCATAGTGATACAAGGGGCCACTTCTCCCCGAAATAAGGGATTCCCGGTCTTGTAGGGATTATATTGGTCCAGTCTCTAAACAATGACAATCTGATCCTGTCACTATCCACACAGAGAAGTTTTGATTTCATGTGTAGTCTATTCACACGCACGTGGACAGATCATGGACCGCAGACATGCTTATCTAAATCATGCGTGACTAGAAGTCAAATAGCGCAGATTCCAATGACAAGACTTGTCGGTCTATTTCAGGGGTGTAAATTTAATATATTTTTTTGAGCTTATGGCGAGGAGCATGCCCGAAAAATGATGATGATTTACGCCTCAAAAGTGGTGTAGATTATGAAAGAAATGTACTACGCTCTACCACTGCAGTAATACTTCTAGCGATGGCATACGCCTCTTTATGAATTTGGCGCATTTTACTCCAGAGCGCTGTTCAACAATACTGGAGCATAAAACGCAGGTCTCCATGAATCTGCCAGTGTCACAATGGCTGTATGAATGGGCATAATGTAACAGAAGTTGGTTGTGTCCACAAATTGTTTGTTGATTTTTGAGGCTTGTATGGAGGAAAGTTAAAAAAAAAAAAAAGCGGGCACAAGTGCATAGGGTACAACTAGAGAGGAGCAAAAAAAGATCTATGTTGTCCTACTCCGGCTTTTACTAGTCAAGGGCAGAGCAAACTCATACACATTGCCATGAAATACCGGCCCCCTGGGATCAGTAGACCTTCCTGACATCACAAGGACTAGGAAACTAGAGCCGCCGAGGATGCCGGTATGGAGTGCCAGCTGAGGGAGTTTGCACTGCCCTAGAGCCCTGAAGTGGACAAAACCTCACCCATGCCTCAGGCCGGATTCACTCATCCGTGCATTGCCTACGGTGCTGTAGAGTTCGCGTTGGCAGATCGGCGCCTAGTCCGTGAAATAGGGATGTGTGACTTAAACTAGAGTGTGTTAGCGACACCCAGTAACATTGACGCCACCATGTGCCCAGACTGATGCTCATTAGATGCAACGTTGAGCTCTTCATCGCGGGGCCACACGGCAACGTCACCTGCTGCAACATTGCAGCACGATGCAACTGTATGTGACAAGGAAGTCATAAACTTCGACACGTTCCAACCTGCTAGTTGCCCTTCTCTTGCCGGCCGCGGAGGCCCAGTCCTAGTCGCCCTTCTCTTGCCGGCCCAGTCCTAGTCGCCCTTCTCTTGCCGGCCCAGTCCTAGTCGCCCTTCTCTTGCTGCCCCAGTCGCCCAGTCCTAGTCGCCACCTCTTGCCGGCCCAGTCCTAGTCGCCACCTCTTGCCGGCCCAGTCCTAGTCGCCACCTCTTGCCGGCCCAGTCCTAGTCGCCACCTCTTGCTGCCCGCGGAGGTCCAGTCCTAGTCGCCCTTCTCTTGCCGCCCTTCTCTTGCCGCCCCAGTCCTAGTCGCCACCTCTTGCCGCCCCAGTCCTAGTCGCCACCTCTTGCCGCCCCAGTCCTAGTCGCCACCTCTTGCTGCCCGCGGAGGTCCAGTCCTAGTCACCCTTCTCTTGCTGCCCCAGTCGCCCAGTCCTAGTCGCCACCTCTTGCCGGCCCAGTCCTAGTCGCCACCTCTTGCCGGCCCAGTCCTAGTCGCCCTTCTCTTGCTGCCCGTGGAGGTCCAGTCCTAGTCGCCCTTCTCTTGCTGCCCCAGTCGCCCAGTCCTAGTCGCCACCTCTTGCCGCCCCAGTCCTAGTCGCCACCTCTTGCCGCCCCAGTCCTAGTCGCCACCTCTTGCTGCCCGCGGAGGTCCAGTCCTAGTCACCCTTCTCTTGCTGCCCCAGTCGCCCAGTCCTAGTCGCCACCTCTTGCCGGCCCAGTCCTAGTCGCCACCTCTTGCCGGCCCAGTCCTAGTCGCCACCTCTTGCCGGCCCAGTCCTAGTCGCCACCTCTTGCCGGCCCAGTCCTAGTCGCCACCTCTTGCCGGCCCAGTCCTAGTCGCCACCTCTTGCCGGCCCAGTCCTAGTCGCCACCTCTTGCCGGCCCAGTCCTAGTCGCCACCTCTTGCCGGCCCAGTCCTAGTCGCCACCTCTTGCCGGCCCAGTCCTAGTCGCCACCTCTTGCCGGCCCAGTCCTAGTCGCCACCTCTTGCCGGCCCAGTCCTAGTCGCCACCTCTTGCCGGCCCAGTCCTAGTCGCCACCTCTTGCCGGCCCAGTCCTAGTCGCCACCTCTTGCCGGCCCAGTCCTAGTCGCCACCTCTTGCCGGCCCAGTCCTAGTCGCCACCTCTTGCCGGCCCAGTCCTAGTCGCCACCTCTTGCCGGCCCAGTCCTAGTCGCCACCTCTTGCCGGCCCAGTCCTAGTCGCCACCTCTTGCCGGCCCAGTCCTAGTCGCCACCTCTTGCCGGCCCAGTCCTAGTCGCCCTTCTCTTGCCGGCCCAGTCCTAGTCGCCCTTCTCTTGCTGCCCGCGGAGGTCCAGTCCTAGTCGCCCTTCTCTTGCCGCCCTTCTCTTGCCGCCCCAGTCCTAGTCGCCCTTCTCTTGCCGCCCCAGTCCTAGTCGCCACCTCTTGCCGGCCCAGTCCTAGTCGCCACCTCTTGCCGGCCCAGTCCTAGTCGCCACCTCTTGCCGGCCCAGTCCTAGTCGCCACCTCTTGCCGGCCCAGTCCTAGTCGCCCTTCTCTTGCTGCCCGCGGAGGTCCAGTCCTAGTCGCCCTTCTCTTGCCGCCCTTCTCTTGCCGCCCCAGTCCTAGTCGCCCTTCTCTTGCCGCCCCAGTCCTAGTCGCCACCTCTTGCCGCCCCAGTCCTAGTCGCCACCTCTTGCCGCCCCAGTCCTAGTCGCCACCTCTTGCTGCCCGCGGAGGTCCAGTCCTAGTCACCCTTCTCTTGCTGCCCCAGTCGCCCAGTCCTAGTCGCCACCTCTTGCCGGCCCAGTCCTAGTCGCCCTTCTCTTGCTGCCCGCGGAGGTCCAGTCCTAGTCACCCTTCTCTTGCTGCCCCAGTCGCCCAGTCCTAGTCGCCACCTCTTGCCGGCCCAGTCCTAGTCGCCCTTCTCTTGCTGCCCGTGGAGGTCCAGTCCTAGTCACCCTTCTCTTGCTGCCCCAGTCGCCCAGTCCTAGTCGCCACCTCTTGCCGGCCCAGTCCTAGTCGCCACCTCTTGCCGGCCCAGTCCTAGTCGCCACCTCTTGCCGGCCCAGTCCTAGTCGCCACCTCTTGCCGGCCCAGTCCTAGTCGCCACCTCTTGCCGGCCCAGTCCTAGTCGCCACCTCTTGCCGGCCCAGTCCTAGTCGCCACCTCTTGCCGGCCCAGTCCTAGTCGCTCTTCTCTTGCTGCCCGCGGAGGTCCAGTCCTAGTCACCCTTCTCTTGCTGCCCCAGTCGCCCAGTCCTAGTCACCCTTCTCTTGCTGCCCCAGTCGCCCAGTCCTAGTCACCCTTCTCTTGCTGCCCCAGTCGCCCAGTCCTAGTCGCCTTTCTCTTGCCGCCCCAGCCGCTTGCACTGTGCAGACACCAGCGCCAGTTACCCCATAGCCCCAGGTCGCTTCCCCATGGTACGGCCCCGCTGATGGGCTTTATGGGTCTTGTAGTCCCCCTACTGCACGCCTCAGCCCCGTTACCGCCGCGGGGCGACCAGTGACAACGTATCACACAGAAGCAGACGGCGGAGGTCGTTTACCTGCGTGTAACACCAGCTCTCCGCCACCGGCCCACTGGACACCTCTGCAGGCGGAGGGGGCGAGGGTCCAGCTGACATGCTGCCTCCAGAAGAGGGGATACCACAGCACCACCGGCCGCCTCCACACTCCAGGAACCAGAGGTTCTTTTTGGGGCTTTTTGTCACTTTTGCAAACATAAGACGAGGGGCGTCCTGTCACTTCATGGCCCCATGGGCGGCAGGGCTGCGGCCTCGGCGGCCTCCGCTCCCGTCACACCGCGCGGCCCGGCGCATCCTCACATACTTTGTATCAATATGTTACCACATCTGCCGGTACTGGCACCTCTCAGGACTCACAGCGCCCTCTGCGCATGCCCGGACAGATCTCGCGTCGCTAGAGGGGGTGGGGGTGAAAAAAAAAAAAAAAAAAAAAAAAATTCTAACGTCGCGAGATTTGGCAACGCAGGCGCACTGCGAAACTGAGCGGCGCCTCAGCTTCAAAACTTGTACTGAGCATGCGTAAGAGAACGGTGACCTGAGTCAGCACGCATGCGCAGTTAGCCTTAGCAGATGGCAGGAGTGACAGGTGATGGACGCTCCTGGGTCCCGTCCTGGGGGGCTGTGCTGACGAAACAGCGGTTTCCTCTATGCACACTGGAGGCTCCTAATGGCTGCGATTTTCTAGGCATACAAAAAAAAAAATAAATAAATATATATTTCCAAAAATCACAAGTCAGCCCACATCCACAGGTCAGGATACCTTACTGACTATTGGGAGATTCTGAGATCAGGGCGCTAGAAACTCAAAGAACGGGGCCGTGTACACCTATCGTATCTAATGCAGAGGTGTATGCTCAAGCTCCACTCATGGTCACTGGAACTGGCGGGAATAGCCGAGCATGCGCACCTCCGCTCCATTCATCATCAAAGGGACTGACGGGAATAGCTGAGCATGCGCACCTCCGCTCCATTCAAAGGGACTGACGGGAATAGCTGAGCATGCGCACCTCCGCTCCATTCAAAGGGACTGACGGGAATAGCTGAGCATGCGCACCTCCGCTCCATTCAAAGGGACTGACGGGAATAGCTGAGCATGCGCACCTCCGCTCCATTCATCATCAAAGGGACTGACGGGAATAGCTGAGCATGCGCACCTCCGCTCCATTCAAAGGGACTGACGGGAATAGCTGAGCATGCGCACCTCCGCTCCATTCATCATCAAAGGGACTGACGGGAATAGCTGAGCATGCGCACCTCCGCTCCATTCATCATCAAAGGGACTGACGGGAATAGCTGAGCATGCGCACCTCCGCTCCATTCATCATCAAAGGGACTGACGGGAATAGCTGAGCATGCGCACCTCCGCTCCATTCATCATCAAAGGGACTGACGGGAATAGCTGAGCATGCGCACCTCCGCTCCATTCAAAGGGACTGACGGGAATAGCTGAGCATGCGCACCTCCGCTCCATTCAAAGGGACTGACGGGAATAGCTGAGCATGCGCACCTCCGCTCCATTCATCATCAAAGGGACTGACGGGAATAGCTGAGCATGCGCACCTCCGCTCCATTCATCATCAAAGGGACTGACGGGAATAGCTGAGCATGCGCACCTCCGCTCCATTCATCATCAAAGGGACTGACGGGAATAGCCGAGCATGCGCACCTCCGCTCCATTCATCATCAAAGGGACTGACGGGAATAGCTGAGCATGCGCACCTCCGCTCCATTCATCAAAGGGACTGACTGGAATAGCTGAGCATGCGCACCTCCGCTCCATTCATCATCAAAGGAACTGACTGGAATAGCTGAGCATGCGCATCTCCGCTCCATTCATCATCAAAGGGACTGACGGGAATAGCCGAGCATGCGCACCTCCGCGGCATCAATCAACGAGACTGACGGGAATAGCCGAGCATGCGCACCTCCGCTCCATTAATCATCAATGGGACTGACGGGAATAGCCGAGCATGCGCGCCTCCGCAGCATCAATCATCAACGAGACTGACGGGAATAACCGAGCATGCGCGCCTCCGCTCCATTCATCATCAATGGGACTGACAGGAATAGCCGAGCATGCGCGCCTCCGCGGCATCAATCATCAACGAGACTGACGGGAATAACCGAGCATGCGCGCCTCCGCTCCATTCATAATCAATGGGACTGACAGGAATAGCCGAGCATGCGCACCTCCGCACCATCCATCATCAATGGGACTGACAGGAATAGCCGAGCATGCGCGCCTCCGCGGCATCAATCAACGAGACTGACGGGAATAGCCGAGCATGCGCACCTCCGCTCCATTCATCATCAATGGGACTGATGGGAATTGCCTAGCATGCACACCTCCGCTCCATCATCAGTGGGACTGGCGAAAACAGCAGAGCATGCACACCTCCTCAGTTAAAAACTAAATTGCTCCCATGGTTCACAAGCCCCGATACATACACACACCTCTCCTTCCAAGAGGGATTAACTTTTTTTTTTTTTTTTATTCCCCATCTATGTAGCCATTTCATCATATAATGTGCAGACAAAAAAAGTTTTTTTTTGGGTTTTTTTTTTTAAAGGCATAAACATAAGTATCCTGTAGATATTTTCACAACCCCCTACAAAGTTTTTTTAATTGCACCCTTTAGTGCTTTTCATGTGGAGTTTAGTCTACAGCTTTTTAGGATTGTTTATCCCAATAAATAAAAAGACGTGGGATCACCTCTATTCTATGTAACCAGTAAAGGTAAAGCAGACAGCTGAGAGCTCATCATCAGGCTGGGAAGGTTCCTGGTTATTATTGCTTTTCATAGTGGCCAGGTCTCATGGAGCACAGCGTGAGCGGCTGCCTATTTTGGAGGGACCAATGGGAGAGAAAGTGATGGACTACTTCAGACCTGCATGGGAAATGGGTGCCAAGGAAATGCATGGTAAATACTAAGTTACAAGTTTTTGAAGGTCTTAGGCCTCTTTCACACATCAGGTTTTCGCCGTCAGGCGCGATCCGGCACTTTTGACAGAAACCGGATCCGGCGAAATGCAATGCCGGATCCGGTTTCCCCCCCATTAACTTGCATTTGCGCCGGATGGCCATGCGTTTCATCCGGTTTTTGCCGGATCCGGCAATGTGTCGCGATCCGGCGTCTGGAAAAAACGGTGACTAACGTTTTTTGTCTACGGCGAAAAAGCCGGACACGCCGGATCCAGCGCGTCCGGCTTTTTCACACAATGAAAGCCTATGAGCGCCGCAATGCGCCGGATCCGGTTTTTTGGTCTGAGCATGCTCAGTAGCTCTGCCCACAAGACATATATAAAAGCAAGACAGTGGGACCCACAGCCACACCCAAAATGCCACCCAAGAAAGCAACCAAGCGAAGCAGGAGAAGGCAGGAGACCACTGCAGCACCACCACCACCACCCCAAATGGAGCAGCAAATGGAACATGCTGAGGAGGGGAGGCCAGCAGCAGATGAGAGACGGTAATTATCAAATAACCCATTCCTCCAAACTAGGGCTATTGAATATCAAGATATTCATTGGCCCTTTGTTTCTCTTTATTCAACAGCCGCCCAATAGATGCAGCAGCAGCAATGGCAGCAGCTGGAAGACCACCCACAGCCATGGAGTGTGGCCATGAGGAAGACAGCACATCTTCTTCTGGGAGCCCTCCCTCGCATCGTCAGCGTTTTACGGTAAGTTTTTATTTCCAAAATCCATCTTCTCTGTAATATATGTCTATTCATTGCCTTTTATTTCAAAACAGGAATCACAAGATGAAGAGGAGCTCCCAGAAGAAGAAGGAAGGGGTGGACAGACACCTGGAGTGGGCTCACAATTGGTAAGTTTTTTTGCATCAAACGCAGAAACACAACATCACACTACACACAACACATAGAAAACAATGTTCTGCAGACCACACACAGCAAACAAATGCCTACATCCAAAGACATAACATTTTTTGTTTTCTTCTCTAGTCTTCCCAATCTGGTGCTCGGCCAAGAGGTCCTCGCAGTGCCTCCCAGGGTCGTCGGCGACAGCAACGCGGCGGTCACCAGCGTGTAAGTATAAATATTTTTGCTTTGTTTTTTTGCACTTTTTATTTCATTTCTTTTGTGGAGGCTAATTATGTTATTTTTGTCTTTTTCTTTAACAGCCTTCACAGCGTGCTCCCGACTCTGACGGTGAGGATGGAGGACTCGATGTGGACCACCTCATCGATCTCGTCAGAGAAAGGGAGCCGCTCTGGAATATGGCTGACCGACGCCACGCTGACCTGATCGTTACCCGACGACTCTGGGAGGAAATCTGTTCGCTCCTTGTGGGCCGCTGGGAGGACCTCGAAGCTCGGGCCCAGATTAAAGAGCGTAAGTATATACAGTACCGGTTGCTTGATGTAAACCAGTGTTTCCCGAACTCCAGTCCTCGTGGTCCCCACGGATCATGTGTTCAGGATTTCTATTTACTATGGAAATCCTGAAAACATGACCCCTGGGGACCATGAGGACTAGAGTTTGGGAAACACTGATGTTGTATACTAACCACTTTGTCCTTTCTCGTTTCAGGGAACAGAATTGTGAATCGGTGGCGGTCTGTGAGGGATCGTTTCAAGAAGGAGTTCAATAAAGAGATGCGGGCCCCGAGTGGATCTGGAGGACGCAGGAGCAAGTACAAGTACGCAGAAGCCCTGTCGTTCCTCCGGGAAACAATGGTCACCAGAAGGTAAATATTACACACCACATGTGAAAAAAAATGTTATATGTAAATTTTTTTTTCAGCCAGGGCCATACCATGTCAGTATTTTAATTGTTTTTTTTTCCTCTTTATTCCACAGCACGGTGAGCAGCACTCGGGAGCCGGCACGATTGGACCCTTCTGAGGTGATCCCTGAGGAGACCGGCACCGAGGGACACTTCGACCGCCCCGGTACATCTGCACCTTCCCACACATTCGACCCATCTGTCCCATCCACCAGCACAGGAGCATCGTGGCCGCCTACATTACATGAAGCTGCTGGTGAGGAGATCGCTTTCCCTTTACCCCACCCTTCTGCCCCTGCCACCTCTAGTACACCTGCGGGTACTGGGCGGCAGCGGGGTCAGGAAAAGACTTATGCGCCAGAGTTCTTGCATCTGAATGCATCTTTCCAGAACTGTCTAAAAGTCTTGTCAGAGCAAATCTCCGCAGGCTATCAGCAGATCAACTCCAGCATTCTGGAGGTGAAGACACTTCTGCAAACCATGCATTCAGAAGCAAGATCTTCGCCAAACCACACCTTTTTCAGGTCTGTTGTGGAGCGCATGGAAACGCTCTCTCCTGCCCAGCAGATGCATGTAATGCATTCATGCCACGCTGCTCTCCAGCAAGTTACCTCCCAACCTCCTCCTCCTCCCACCACAGTAGTTCCTCCACCTGCACCCCCTCCAGCCACTTTCCATCCTCCCCCTCCTATTACATCTACACCCCCTCCAGCCACTTTCCATCCTCCCCCTCCTATTACATACCATCCACTTTCCATCCTCCCCCTCCTATTACATACCATCCACTTTCCATCCTCCCCCTCCTATTACATACCATCCACTTTCCATCCTCCCCCTCCTATTACATACCATCCTCCCCCTCCTATTACATACCATCCTCCCCCTCCTATTACATACCAGCAACCTCCCCAGCACCAGCAACCTCCCCAGCACCAGCAACCTCCCCAGCACCTGCAAACTCCACAGTACCAGACATCTCCCCACTTCCAGCAACCTGCCCCGTACCAAACTCCTTCCCCATACAACTTGCCATCAACATCATCTGCTCCTACAGTCCCTGCCCAACCCTCCACACCACCACCCACCACCTCTTCTGCTTCCCACATGTCCACCCATTCTGTAGTTTTTTCCACACCATCACCTCTAACTGTTCCTTCCCCACCACGATCCCAGTCCTCTCTCCACACTCCCAGTGTCGAAGTGTCCCGCAGCCCCTCCAGCAGTATTTCCACCACACACTACACAGATTTATAATGTGTGTATTTAAATAAAAATGACCAGTTTTATGGTTTCAAAGCTTTATTAAACAAGTTTATTAAAATTTTAAAAAAGTTTACTAAAAAAAACATTTTTCAATAAAAGTTAAATTATTTTACACTGGTTGTCTGTCATTTCTTTCTGCGGCGAAAAAGGTTAAATACAGGGTATTTAAAAGGTGAAATGGTATTCAAAACTAGGTATATAACTGTGGGTAAATTTTAGCTTTTTGCCACAGTTGTGTTCCTGGTTGTGTTTGAAGCAAAGTATTTCACCTAAAAAGTTGTGTTTATTGTTGGTGATTTCCTAACAATGTACACAACTTTTGTTAAAAGGTGAAATACTTTGCATAAAACACAACCAGGTACACACCTGTGGCCTAAAGCTAAAAATAGAGACCATGACAAGATAGCCAACTTTGGTTGGCAAAGGTATATACTGTTGGTACAGAAGGTACACAAGTTTGGTTAGGGCACAAATCTTTCACACACTGTCATCCTGCCAGTGTACTCTGCCTTGAGGTGACAAAGTATAGTGCAAAATTGTCCCTCATTACTGAAACCGTCACAGAACTTCTAGTGGTAATGTCATGGTAATCTTGCAAGGTGGTTTCTTCAGAGGTGTCCTCAATGGAAATGGGTTCCTTGCAGATAACAAAATTGTGGAGTACCACGCACGCTTTGATCACCTCGTCCACAGTTTCTGTCTTGAGGTTGATCGCAGTCAATAGGACCCGCCATTTGGCTGTCAGAATACCAAAGGTACATTCAACCATTCTTCTTGCTCTTGTGAGGCGGTAATTAAAAATGCGTTTTGGTCTTGTCAATCCTCTGCTAGAGTACGGTTTCAAAAGGTGTTCTGACAGCTGGAAGGCTTCATCCCCTACACAGACAAATGGCATAGGTGGACCAGATGTTTGCGGCAGCGGTCTAGGTGGTGGGAACTGGAAGGTGTTTCCATACAGTTTACGCCCCATGGCAGACAGTTTGAAAACTTGAGAGTCATTGGAGCGGCTATAGGCCCCAATATCAACCGCAATAAATTTGTATTCCGCGTCAGCGATGGCCATGAGGACAATTGAAAAATATTTCTTGTAATTGAAATATTCCGATCCCGATCCAGCTGGCTTTACAATGCGGATATGTTTCCCGTCCACAGCGCCCAAGCAGTTGGGAAACTGACATATCTGTTGAAACTTGTCAGCAATTTCAATCCACCTCTCTGTTGTGGGCTCTGGTAAAAACTCTTCAGCTAAGGCGTCCCACAGTGCACGGCATGTGTACTTCACAATTCCAGATATGGTGGAAATCCCGAGTCTGTACTGGAAATGCAGTGACGAAAGGGATTCTCCAGTTGCAAGAAATCTGTGGGGAATTAAAAAACAATAAATTAGTTTTAAATCACAGCATTACATACCAAAACTCAGCTATAACACTTGGAGATACAAACTACCACCAACAAGATTGCAGTGAAAGTGTGCTCTGATGCGATCACATCCAATAAATGTGGCTTACCTTAAAGTCACCATCAGACGCTCTGCGGGTGAAACAGAGAAGCAGCAATAGGTGTCCGCTTTTCTTATGAGGTGTGCAATGCGCTCCACCAAGTAATCAAAATTCTCCATTTTCATCCTAACATATCCAAAAAAAATTTATCCGGGTTTTGTCGAAGGTCCATGCAGAGTGTAGAATAGACCCCACGCGTCATTCTCTTGGCTGTGATGGGGTGGATCCACAAACGTCGTCTACGATGCCTGATGCGCTGCTGTCTCGCTCTCTCCTTCTCCAGAACAATCACCCTCAAACGATTCGCCTCCGCTGTAAAATCCGCCAAATTCTTCAAAATATTTCCAATGACAACATCCATCTTCGCCAGTAACTTGCTCTTCTCTCCAACCTGCACTTTCTCCTCTACAACCTGTCAAAGAAGGGCTGTAGGAACATGCTATATATAGTTTTCCAGTAGCCAATCCCGTTCGGAAGGCCACAAGGGTCAATTTTAAAAACCGGATCCGGCGTAATCCGTCGAAAAACGGATGAACCGGATCCGGTTTTGTCTATCCAGAAAAAGACGGATCCGCCAGAAAACCGGATCCGTCACATCCGGTTTTACGAAACATTTGCCGGATCCGGCGTTCCGGCACGACGCCGGATCGCGCCTGACGCCGAAAACCTGATGTGTGAAAGTAGCCTTACCTCCTAATTTTGTTCCTTTTTGGTCATAGATATTTTAGAATTTTCTTTTTTTAAGATTAGTTATTTACTGGCTGCTCAATGGCTCATCATATTGCAGTTTTAACCCCTTCCTGACATCCGACGTACTATCCCGTCCATGGGACCTGGGCCCCTATGCCCATGGACGGGATAGTACGTCTCAGCGATCAGCGGCGCCCACGTGTCAGCTGATTATCACAGCTGACACAATGTGTCAGGGGCGGTCACAGCCCGCCCCCGACACGTTAACCCCTTGCACACTGTGATCAAACACGATCACGGTGTACAGGGAGTTAAAGGGAAGCATCGGCAGGGAGGGGGCTCCCTCTGTGCTTCCCTGAGCCCCCCACGGCAGCGCAATGTGCAGCGCTGCTGCGGGGGGCTCCTTTCCTGCAGGCCCCCGAATCCAAGATGGCGACGGGGGCCTGCAGGAAGCCTTCGGCACTGCCTGTGACAGATCGCTGATCTGTCACAGTGATCTGTGATGTGACAGATCAGCGATCTGTCACAGGACAATGATGTCCCACCTGGGACTATGTAATAAAGAAAAATAAAAAAAAGTGTAAAAATAATTAAAAATAAAAAAAAAAATAATAAAAATACACATATTTGGTATCGCCGCGTCCGTAACGACCCGCCCTATAAAACTGTCCCAATAGTTAACCCCTTAAAAAATAAAAAACGAAGCAAAAAAAATAATGATTTATTATCATACTGCCAAACAAAAAGTGTAATAACGCGCGATCAAAAAGACGCATATAAATATCCATGGTACCACTGAAAACGTCATCTTGTCCTGCAAAAAACGAGCCACCACACAGCATCATCAGCGACAAAATAAAAAAAGTTATAGCTCGCAGAATAAAGCGATGCAAAAAATTTTATATAAAATAGTCTTCATTGCATAAAACCGACAAAACATAAAAAAAAAAAAAAAAAGACCTAAATGAGTTATCGCTGTAACCGTACTGACCCGAAGAATGAAACCGCTTTATCAATTTTACCGCACGCGGAACGGTGTAAACGCACTCCCCCAAAAGAAATTCATGAAACGCTGGTTTTTGTTCATTCTGCGTCCCAAAAATCGGAATAAAAAGCGATCAAAAATGTCACGTGCCCGAAAATGGTACCAATAAAAACGTCAACTCGTCCCGCAAAAAAATAAGACCTCACATGACTCGGTGGGTCAAAATACAGAAAAATTATAGCTCTCAATATGTGGTGATGCAAAAACTATTTTTACAATAAAAAGCGTCTTTTAGCGTATGACAGCTGCCAAACATAAAAACCGCCATAAATAGTAAATCAAACCCCCCGTTATCACCCCCTTAGTTAGGGAAAAATAATAAAATTAAAAGGAAATGTATTTATTTCCATTTTCCCATTAGGGTTAGAGCTAGGGCTAGGGTTAGGGTTGGAGTTAGAATTGGGGGTTTCCACTGTTTGGGCACATCAGGGGCTCTCCAAATGCAACATTGCATCTGATCTCAATTCCAGCCAATTCTGAGTTGAAAAAGTCATATGGTGCTCCTTCCCTTCCAAGCTCTGCCATGCGCCCAAACAGTGTTTTACCCCCAACCATGTGCCCAAACCAGGGGGAAGAGTCTTGAGGAGATCATTTGCATATTCCCAGTGCCTTCTGGGATAAGTGAAGAGTCTCCGCGAGCTCAAACGATCACTGGGTTTTGGCCGTTGCAGCTGAAAAGAGGAAATCGGAAAAACCGAGCGCCTATCGGCGCGCAAATTTTGGCTCATCTTCCATCGTTTTTAAGAAATCTCAAGATGGAAGAGGCCAGGAGCAATTTGGTGAGCTGCATTTCTTGCTACATGTTCACAGATTTACCAGTGGAAAAGCCAAACTTCACATGCCACAAATGCAAGCTTGTGTCCCTGTTGGAGGAAAAGTTGCAAAATCTCGAAGAGAGGTTAGCTACGTTGAAGATCATTAAGGAAGGTGAAGAGTTCTTGGACAGAGCAGAATTATCTCTTCATGTTACAGAAAGAAGAAATTCGAAGTGCACCTGAAGAAACAGAGGAATGGAGACATGTGACCCAGAGAAGCAGGAGGATCAGGAGGCAGTCAGCACCCATACTGCTCAGAAACCAGTACCAGGCTCTCACGCAGGAAAACAATGAAGAAATACATCAGGATAAGACTTTGCCAACAAACAGCAACCTTGTACGCCTTCAGAGTCCTCCTGGATGGAGAAAGAAAAATGTTGTGAAGAAGAAACGGAGAGTGGTGGTCATGGGGGATTCCCTGTTGAGAGGAACAGAGGCCGCTATCTGCAGACCGGATATAACTTCAAGAGAAATGTGCTGTCTTCCAGGTGCAAAAATTAAAGATGTGTCTGACAGGATATCAGGACTCTTCAGACCTACAGATGACTACCCATTCCTGCTACTACATGTGGGGACAAATGACACCGCAAGAAACCATCTGCAGAGACTTTGAAGACTTAGGCAAGAAAGTGAAAGAACTGGGAGCGCAGGTGGTCTTCTCTGCCATCCTCCCAGTGGATGGCCATGGAACAAGGAGGTGGAATAAGATTCTGCAGGTGAACAACTGGCTACGTCGATGGTGCCGTCAGCAACGATTTGGATTTCAGGATCACGGAGTGAACTACTTATACGATGGACTACTTGCTAGAGATGGGGTGCACCTTACGAAGACTGGAAAGCATGTATTTGGAAGTCGCCTTGCTACACTTGTAAGGAGAGCTTTAAACTAGAACAACATGGGAAGGGAAGCAAAAGACCAGAAAAAGCCATACACCTGACAAATGCTATTGAGAACTCTGCTATTAGAAGTGGAAAGGAAGAACAAAGACGAAAGAATCTAATTAATAAAAATATTGGAGAAAGAGAAACCAATCACAAACTAAAATGTTTCTATACTAATGCACAAAGCATGGGCAACAAACAAGGAGAATTGGAACTACTAACACAGGAAAAGAAATATGATGTCATTGGAATCACTGAAACTTGGTGGGACAATACACATGATTGGAATACAAGACTAGAAGGATACAACTTATTTGCAAGAAACAGACATGATAAACGAGGAGGGGGTGTCGCATTGTATGTTAGAAACGCGTATATCTGCACAGAGATTGAAGCTTCAGAGACTGGGAGTTCTGTGGAAACTGTTTGGGTAAGAATACAAGGACAGAACAATGGAAAGGACACCATTGTAGGCATTTACTACAGGCCGCCTGTGCAAGCTGAAGATATGGATGAACTCTTTATGCATCAAATGGCCAAGTTCTCCAAAAAAAATATGACATAGTTGTCATGGGAGATTTCAACTATCCAGACATTTGTTGGGAATCTCTCTCAGGCAAAACTAACAGGTCAAGGAAATTCTTATCCTCTCTTGCTGACAACTTTATCTTCCAAAAGGTAAGGGAGAAAACAAGGGGAACTGCTACCTTGGATCTAATCCTTATAAACAGGGAGGAAATGGTTGAGGAGGTAAAAGTGGCTGGGACCCTAGGAGGTAGCGACCATGCTATTTTAGAATTTTGGATAACTAGAGGCGGAAGACCTGTGAAGACTCAGACGTCAAGGTTAGATTTCAGAAAGGCAGATTTTAAGGGATTCAGAAAGAGAATTGGAGGGATCCAATGGCTGGATATCCTTAAAGACAAAAATGTCCAGGAAGGATGGGAAGTCTTGAAAAATGAAATTCTCAAAGCACAGTTGTTAACAATTCCAAAAAGAGGGAAGAATAGGAAGCATTTAAGGAAACCAGGATGGATGAACACAGAACTTAAGCACATGCTAAAAAGGAAGAAAAAAAAATGTTTATAAAATGGAAAGAGGGAGGCATATCTAAAGAAGAATATAATGCTGTCTGCAGAACCTGCAGGGCACAAATCAGATTAGCTAAAGCTGAAAATGAATTGAGGCTTGCAAGAGATGTCAAAAGCAATAATAAAGGATTTTGGGGATATGTCAAAAGTAAAAGAAAAGTCAAAGATGCTATAGGATTTTTACAGGATGAAAATGATGAAATGGTAAGACAGGATGTTGAGAAGGCTGAACTTTTAAATTCCTATTTTGCATCTGTTTTCTCTCAGAAAGGAAATGTAACATCAACTGTTCTTCACTGTCCTATTAAGGGAATAGAAGAATCCAGGATATCTATAAACAGAAAGATAGTGAGGAAACACGTAGCTAACCTAAATGAATTCAAGTCTCCAGGTCCAGATGAATTACACCCCAGAATACTGAAGGAGATAGCAGATGAAATTTTTGAACCCCTCTCCATAATCTTTGAAAGTTCTTGGAGGACAGGAGAAGTGCCAGAAGACTGGAGAAGAGCAAATGTTGTTCCCATCTTCAAAAAGGGGAAGAAGGTGGACCCAGGCAACTATAGGCCGGTGAGTCTGACTTCTATACCAGGAAAGATCTTTGAACAAATTATTAAACATGTATGTCAATACCTGGATAAGAATGAAGTGATTAAACGGAGTCAGCATGGGTTTGTAACTAATAAGTCATGTCAGACTAACTTAATTTCCTTCTATGACGGTATCACTGATTGGGTGGATCAAGGAAATGCTGTAGATATAGTATATCTTGATTTCAGCATTTGACAAAGTCTCTCATACAATCCTTATTGAAAAAATGACTAAGTATGGAATGGACAAGGCAACTGTTAGGTGGATTCATAACTGGCTTAGTGATCGGACCCAAAGAGTGGTCGTAAATGGCTGCACATCCAGTTGGAGGAATGTCTCAAGTGGGGTACCACAGGGCTCTGTCCTGGGCCCTGTATTGTTCAACATCTTTATCAATGATTTAGATGAAGGAATTAAGGGTAAACTGATCAAATTTGCTGATGACACAAAGCTAGGAGGGATAGCTAATACTAGAGAAGAGAGAGGATTCAAAAAGATTTAAATAAACTGGAGAAGTGGGCAGCAACTAACAGAATGGTTTTTAACAGGGAGAAATGCAAAGTACTACATCTGGGCAATAAAAATGAAAAAAGCATATATAGAATGGGAGGAATAGGGCTAAGTGACCGCACATGTGAAAAAGACTTGGGTATACTAATAGATCACAGACTGAATATGAGTCAACAGTGTGATGCAGCAGCAAAAAAGGCAAATGCAATACTAGGATGTATTAACAGAAGCATACAGTCTAGATCACGTGAAGTCATTATTTCCCTCTACTCCTCTTTGGTCAGACCTCATCTGGAATATTGTGTCCAGTTTTGGGCACCACATTTTAAAAAAAAGACATCAAACTGGAGCAAGTTCAGAAAAGAGCGACCAGAATGGTGACCGGTCTGCAAACCCTGTCTTATGAGGAAAGGTTGCAGGATTTGGGAATGTTTAGTTTGCAAAAGAGAAGACTGAGAGGAGACTTAATAGCTGTCTACAAATATCTAAAGGGCTGTCACATTGTAGAAGGATCAACTTTATTCTCATTTGCACAAGGAAAGACTAGAAGCAATGGGATGAAACTGAATGGGAGGAGACACAGATTAGATATTAGAAAAAACTTTTTGACAGTTAGAGTGATCAATGAGTGGAACAGGCTGCCACAAGAAGTGGCGAGTTCTCCTTCAATGGAAGTCTTCAAACAGAGGCTGGACAGACATCTGACTGGGATGATTTAGCGAATCCTGCTTTGAGCAGGGGGTTGGACCAGATGGCCCAGGAGGTCCCTTCCAACATGTAGGGCATCAGCCTACTCAGGACAAATTGCAAAACAACTTTTGGGGTCCAATTTCTCCTGTTACCCTTAGGAAAATAAAAAATTGGGGGCAAAAAATATCATTTTTGTGGAATAAATATTTTTTTTATTTTCACGTCCGAGCGTCATAAACTTCTGTGAAGCACTTGGGGGTTCAAAGTGCTTACCACACATCTAGATAAGTTCCGTGGGGGGGGGGGGGGGGGTCTAGTGTCCAAAATGGGGTCACTTGTGGGGATTTTCAATAGTTTAGGTACATTAGGGGCTCTCCAAAGGCAACATGACACCCGCAGACCATTCCATCAATGTCTGCATTCCAAAACGTCACTACTTCCCTTCCGAGCCCTGACGTGTGTCAATACAGTAGTTTTCTCCCACATATGGGGTGTCAGCGTACTCAGGACAAATTGGACAACAACTTTTGGGGTTCAATTTCTCCTGTTACCCTTGGGAAAATAAAAAAATTGGGGACTAAAAGATCATGTTTGTGGAAAAAATACGAATTTTTTATTTTCACGCCCGGGCGCTATAAACTTCTGTGAAGCACTGGGGGGTTTAAAGTGCTCACCACACATCTAGATAAGTTCCTTGGGGGGGGGGGGGTCTAGTTTCCAAAATGGTGTCATTTGTGGGGGGTTTCCACTGTTTAGGTACATCAGGGGTTTTCCAATCGCGACATGGTGTCCGATCTCAATTCCAGCCAAAAACGTCAAATGGCGCTGCTTCCCTTCTGAGCTCTGCCATGTGCCCAAATAGTGGTTTACCCCCACATGTGGGGTATCAGCGTACTCAGGACAAATTGCACAATAACTTTTAGGGTCCTGTTACCCTTGGGAAAATAAAAGTTGGGGTGAAAAGATCATTTTGTGGAAAAAATATGATTTTTTAATTGTACCGCTGTACGTTATAAACTTCTGTAAAGCCCTTGTGGGTTCAAAGTGCTCACCACAAATCTAGATAAGTTCCTTGGGGGGGGGGGGGGGGGGGTCTCCACTGATTAGGTACATCAGGGACTCTCCAAACGTGACATGGTGTCCAATCTGAATTCCAGCCAATTTTGCATTGAAAAAGTCAAACGGCGCTCCTTCCATTCTGAGCTCTGCCATGCGCCGAAACAGTGGTTCCCCCCCACATATCAGGTATCAGCGTACTCAGGACAAATTGCACAATAACTTTTGCAGTCCAATTTCTCCTGTTACCCTTGGTAAAGAAAAAAAAAAATTGAACCTGAAGTATTTTTTTTTTTTTTTTTTGGAAAAAAAAAGCTAGATGTTCATTTTTTTTTAAAAAATTCAAAAAAATTCCTGTGATGCTCCTAAAGGGTTAATAAACTTCTTGAATGTGGTTTTGAGCACCTTAAGGGGTGCAGTTTTTAGAATGGTGTCACTTTTGGGTATTTTCTATCATATAGACCCCTCAAAGTGGCTTCAAATGTGATGTGGTCCACAAAATAAAATGGTGTTGTAAAAATGAGAAATCGATGGTCAACTTTTAACCCTTATAACTTCCTAACAAAAAAAAAAAAAAATTTGGCTCCAAAATTGTGCTGATGTAAAGTAAACATGTGGGAAATGTTAGTTATCAAGTTTTTTGTGTGCCGTATCTCTGTGATTTAAGGGCATAAAAATTCAAAGTTGGAAAATTGCGAAATTTTCACCAAATTTCCGTTTCTCACAAACAAACGCAAGTTATTTGAATGAAATTTTACCACTAACATGAAGTACAATATGTCACGAGAAAACAACGTCAGAATCACCGGGATCCATGGAAGCGTTCCAGAGTTATGACCTCATAAAGGTACAGTGGTCAGAATTGTAAAAATTGGCCCGGTCATGAACGTGCAAACCACCCTTGGGGGTGAAGGGGTTAAATGTTTGTTTAGTATTTATCATCTTGCATGTCCCGCGTTATGTATGGTATGTTATGCAGTTTACCAATCAGATTAATTGATATTATATTTAGATTTTTTTTACTAGGCCACATGGAATAATTCACATGCCTTGAGCAAGTGGTAAACCTAAATTTAATGTCAACATATTTTACATGGTGAATCCTTATGCCAAAAGGAACAAATTTGAGGAGAGATATATTATGAATATTTTTTTTTTTTTTCTCTTCCCCATAGAGTTGTACATAGCATAATCGCTGCTAAATGGGTGGGAGGCAAAGCCGTAACCACATGGGCAAACATCTCTAACAATTTCCGGGTATAAAGGAATTGCCTCATGCACAGTCAGTTTTGATGAACGGTTGAATTTTTCTATTTCTTTGAGAACAAGTGAAACATTTTGCTGAAATATGGTCAATCTGCTGCGATTGGAGACGGAGTGAAATCTTATTCCTTGCGGCAACGCTTTGCCTGCTCCATGTCATCCAAATACTTGTCAAAATCAAACTATGGCAGCAGTAGCACTGTCAGGACCCAAGTCCTCTTGCGCCTGGCAGTCCTCCCGTAGGCCACTCTTCCTAACTGCTACCTCAGTCAGAGCTTCTTTAGCAAGCTGTTGATCATCAAGCAATATACGATGACTTGGGTCCACATAAACAGCTGCCAGAAAAGCTTTAATTTTCCAATAGCTGTGTCTCTCTCCGTTTCATTGAAGCAGAAATGCCATCTGCGATTAAACAGCAAAATAGCAAGTTCTTCCGCTCCCTCATGAAAATGCCAGGAGTTAAATCCTCAGCTTGTAATTTTTTAGTCACAGTAAATGGATGATTAAGCAATTCCTTCAATTCAGCCACCTGTGTCCATTGACCTTCATTTAGGGGAACCCGAGGGTTCGCCATACCTATAAGAAACGGTTTTAGTTGATCAACAATTGCCCTTTCCCAGCACGTCTCTTCAAGATGGGATCAATTTTAGGGGTTCTGGCGGCAATAACCAATTTCCTCACTTTTCCAATCAGATTTCCAGCATGTCCCTCTTGCAGACTATCTCTTATTGCCAGCTGCAGCGTGTGCACAACACAGCGCATGTGATGAATAGGAAAGTGTTTTGAAGCAGCTTCATCAAGATCATCTATTTCTACAGTATAATTTTGTTGTTCTTCTGTAGTAATATCTGTTTGTTCCTCACTTACATGAACAGCACTGTGGCCTTCCATCTCAAACATACTGAATCTTAAATGTTCCGCTAGCTGTTGTTCATTACTCTCATTCATCAGGGTAATTGTACTTATGTTTGAAGCATGTCCGTTACAATAGCAAGAACCTGTTCTTTTTTGAGTTCGTAATGTTGCAGAACTTTTTCCACTAAGGCCTGGAGAAACTGGCTGCTGTGAGGAGCTTTAGTATCTTTTACTGCCAGCGTGCTGGTAACAATTTCTTTGTTGTCACAAACATATCGAACATTGATGGCAAAATAGTTCACTCTGACGTGTGCAGGCGTCCAGTGTAAGAAACATAAAGCGTCTTTTGAGAGTCTTAAGATCTTCCTTTTGTTTAAGGGCTTCTTCAATCACTAATTTTCTAATACTTTCTCTTTCCAGAGAAACACCAAGTTTGCGGCCATTTCTCCATTAAGAGCTGTAAAAGCTGGTCGTGCAAATAATGATAATGGTACACCGTCCTTCACAACAAGCTGGAGGAGCTGTCTGTTAGACATATCTGCTGTCATTGTTACAGTAACTTTGTCACTTACAACATATCTTGTTAATGATGTTTGAGACGCTCTTTCCTCCTCCTTTGCCTGGCAGGAAGTGTTAGTCTGTGTGCTACCCGGCTTTCATTCTTTTTGGTACAGATATGATATGGAGACAGATATGGATAAATGGATATATAGAAAGAGCAGATTTCTAATCTGTTTTTGCTATTGAAAACATTATCTCTGAGCTCAAAAACCTTTCAGGTGATGCGGTTTTTTAAAAATCTGATCGGCTTTTGCAGCTGAAAAACGTATCCACAAAAAACGCTGTGTGTGAATGTAGCCTTAGATCAGGAAGAGAACAGCCATTTATAGGACACTTCATAACTTTCCCCAAATTCCTATGAAAAAATATTCAGCACATTCTGCATTGAACTACTGTACCCAATTTATTATATAATTTTAGGAGTCGGAGTCGGTCCATTTTATACCGACTCCAAAATGAGCAACGACTCCGACTCCACAGCCCTGCATGATATGATGCATCGTTTGAATATAGTAAACCATGTCATATCAAAACGATTTATATATGTCAGTGTTTAATAAATTAGTATGTGTTTGAAAAAATTTGGGACTCTAGGGTTAAGTTTAAGGCTTGTGATAAAACACTCCGGGATCGCCTTTGCTGGGGTCAAAGGTCACGTGCGTTCAGCATGAAACTCAGGCGCAGAGCTGGGATTCGGGTATAACTGACACTGGGTCAGGTTTATTAACGGTGAAAGCAATGCATAAAGAAATAAAACATAAAACAAATCCTTGCCTGTCCGGCACTAACTAAACAAGGTACAACCTAACTACCAACTGGCGGGCTTCTCCCGTCCAGCCAAACCACAGTTGCAGTGGGCACTGCTTCCACTCACGTGTGTCTCTCACACAGACAGACTCTCTGTGTTCCCAGGCTGAGACACTCACACAACCACCTGGCATCCTTTTATATCCGCCTCCCATTATTCATTAGTAACCAGGTGCGCTACTGACCAGACTAGGCCACATAGGAAAGGTATCTGGGCGAGATATACCTGCCCTCATCCACTATTCCCACATATCCCTCCCCCCGCTCAGACCACTCCGGTCGAGCAATGACACCCGCCAAACAGTGCACTCGGGACAGGGCATCTGCATTCCCCATCTGTACCCCGGGGCAGTGCTCCACCATAAAAGTGTAGGCCTGCAGGGCAAGGAACCACCAGGTCACCCGGCTATTCCATTCCTTGTGCAAGTGCATCCACTTGAGAGGCGCATGGTCAGTGATCAGCCTGAACTTTCGGCCCACCAGGTAATATTTCAGGGCCTCTAGAGCCCACTTAACGACTGGATACCTTTGCTCATGTTTATTCAGCTTCCTGCTGAGATAGAGGACTGGGTGTTCCACTCCGTCCCTCACTTGTGAGAGTACGGCCCCGATACCGGTATCAGAGGCATCCGTTTGTACCACAAACTCGCTGCAGAAGTCCGGAGTCACCAGTACTGGTTGAGAGCAAAGTGCCCGTTTTAGGCTATGGAAGGCTTCTTCAGCCGCTAAACTCCATTTAATCATGACGGAGTCTTTCCCTTTGGTAAGATCCGTCAGGGGGGGTAGCGATGGCTGCAAAATTGGGTATGAACCGGTGATAATAGCCGGCGATCCCCAGAAAGGCTTGCACCTGCTTCTTGTTGACAGGTTGCGGCCAGTCCTGAACCACCTGAATCTTATCAAGCTGGGGTTTAACAATACCCCTTCCAATTACATACCCCAAATACCGGGCTTCTTCTAGCACGATGTGACATTTCTTGGGGTTCGCGGTTAGACCCGCCTCCCACAGGTCGTCAATCACAGCTTGTACTTTCTGGAGATGAGTCTCCCAGTCCAAGCTGTAAGTGACAATGTCATCCAAATAGGCCGAAGCGTACTGCCTATGTGGCCTCAGGACTCGATCCATCAGTCTCTGGAAGGTCGCCGGTGCCCCGTGCAGTCCAAATGGCATATACACATACTGAAATAAACCTTCCGGCGTAGCAAATGCCGTCTTTTCTCTGGCATCCTCCGCCAGAGGGATCTGCCAATATCCCTTTGTTAGGTCTAGGGTCGTAATATACCGGGCTTTTCCTAACCGATCTATAACTCGTCGACCCGGGGCATAGGGTAGGCATCAAATTTTGAGACCGCATTCAGTTTCCTGAAGTCATTGCAGAACTGGATGGTGCCGTCCGGTTTAGGAATTAGCACAATCAGGCTGGACCAAGCACTGTGCGATTCCTCAATGATTCCTAACTCTAACATTGCCTTCACTTCTCGGGAAGCGGCTTCACAGTAGGGTTTTACGTGAACTGTGACACCAGGTTCCGTTACGATGTCATGGTTCATTAGCGTAGTCTGCCTGGGTTTTTCTGAGAAAAACTTTTGGTTGTGAAGTAGAAACTGCCTGACCTCAGTCTTTTGCCGCTTCGAGAGAGTCTCTGCAACCTGTACCTCCGGTGCGGTATGCGAGCAAACGGGACGGGCCAGCTCCGCTGACAAGGCAGACCGATCCTTCCAGGGTTTTATCAGATTTACATGATAAATCTGTTCAGGTTTCCGTTTACCTGCCTGGTATACTTTGTAGTTTACTTCACCAACTCTTTCCTTGATCTCAAAGGGGCCCTGCCACTTTGCCAGGAACTTACTGTCCACCGTGGGGACCAGGATCAACACCCTATCTCCGGGTGCAAACGTACGGATCTTGGCGCCCCTATCATAGATTCTTTTTTGGGCTCCTTGAGCCTGTATCATGTGTTCTTTGACTATAGGCATAACAGCCGCAATATGGCCCTGCATTTGTGTGACGTGATCTATCACCATTTTAAATGGAGTGACCTGACCCTCCCAGGTTTCTTTTGCAACGTCTAACAGTCCGCGAGGACGTCGGGCGTACAATAACTCGAAAGGCGAGAATCCCGTGGAAGACTGGGGTACTTCCCTGATGGCAAAAAGCAAATACGGAAGTAAATAGTCCCAGTTCTTCCCATCCTTGTCTATCACCTTTCTCAGCATCTGCTTCAGAGTTTTATTGAACCGTTCGACCAACCCGTCTGTTTGAGGGTGATACACGGATGTGCGTAACGGTTCGATTTGTAACAATCGGTAGAGCTCCTTCATTACCCTGGACATAAAGGGAGTCCCCTGGTCGGTGAGTATCTGTTTTGGTATACCGACCCAACTAAACACATGCACCAGTTCCTTGGCAATCGTCTTGGTGGCCGTGTTACGCAAAGGGATGGCCTCCGGGTAACGCGTGGCATAATCCAAGATGACCAGGATATGTTGGTGTCCACGTGCAGCCCGTGGAAGGGGCCCAACTAAATCCATCCCAATCCTCTCAAACGGGACTTCAATAATAGGTAGGGGTACCAAAGGGCTACAGAACCGGGGCTTAGGTGCAGAGGCTTGGCAGTCAGGACAAGACTCACAATATACACGAATATCATGATGCATGCCTGGCCAGACAAAACAGTGTAATATCCTTTCGGTGGTTTTCTGGACTCCCAGGTGACCTCCCATCACATGTCCATGGGCCAGGTCCAGCACCTGCCGCCAGTAGGGTTTTGGTGCGACTAATAGTTGCGCCATGTCTTCCCCCTTTTTCTCTGATAGAGTAAATCATTCTCCAGAACCATGTAAGGATACGCCAGCCTAGAGCCAGGTTCTACGGGTACCCCATTTATCACTTTTACATTTGTCCTAGCCTGAGAAAGGGTAGGATCCTTTATTTGCTCGCTGTGGAAGTCATCTTTCTGAACTTCTAAATCCGGCAAACGGGGAGGTGGACGGCTGTCGGCCTCCTCCTCTTCCCCGGTCTCCTCCGTATCACCAGCCATGACTGAAAACGGGAACTGCAGGTCATTTCCAGCAGACTCTTCCCCCGAGTCTTCCAGGGGTTCGGGACCCACACGCGCCCTGGGAGAAGAATCATGTACACCATTACCCTGGGGTATCAACTGATTCTCCCACAATTGCCAGAAGTGGGGAAAATCCCAGCCCAGGATAACATCATGCAATAAAGTGGGACTCGTCCCGGCGTTATGTTGCACAGACCCATAGGAAGTAGTAATGCATATGACCGTGGTGAGGTACGAACAGGTGTCTCCATGCACACACGTTACAGAAAATTTGATGGTCCAGTCGGGGCTAACACCAGACTGGCCTTCACCAGAGTCACCACACTTCCCGAGTCTAACAATGCCACCACATTCCCCCCCCCCCCCCCCCCCATCAACAGTTAAATCACACAAGTGTTTTTCCACATCCTTTTGACCATCATTCACACTCACTACCCGTGCAACCATAGACATGCGGTTTTTAGAGTCTGTGACGTCGCACTGCATGGGTTCAGTAGTGAGCGGACAGTTCGCAACAATGTGTCCCATCTCTTGGCAGCGGAAACACCTAACCGGCCCCTTGCTTAGACCATAGTTTGTTACTCTCAGCCTCTCATTGCGGGCAGTCCCGGTTTCCCCCCCACTGTCTTAGGGATTTTTCCTTCTCCCCTACTCCCTGGAACAGTCTTACCGGTTCCACGTGGAGATGATGAAAAACGAGGAGGGGTAGCGTCGTCTCGGAGTCCTTCCGCCACGGAGTAACGTTCAACCAGATCCACCAGTTGATCTGCCGTCGTAGGATTTCCATGGCTTACCCACTTCCTCAGGGCTGGCGGTAGAGCTCTCAGGTACTTGTCCATGACGACTCTCTGGATTATCTCTGGTGCTGTCAGCACCTCGGGTTGTAGCCACTTCTTCGTCACATGGATCAGGTCGAACATCTGTGACCGCAGTGGTTTATCAGGCTGATAAGTCCATTGATTCACTCTCTGTGCACGGACAGCGGTCGTCACTCCCAGCCGGGACAAGATCTCGGCTTTCAGTTTGTCAAAGTCCTGCACAGCTTCAGGCTCAAGTCATAAGCCTTTTGGGCCTCACCGGAAAGAAACGGGGCAATCAGGCCGGCCCATCGTGCCTTCGGCCATTTTTCTCGCACCGCCGTCCGTTGAGACGTGGTCAGGTATGCCTCGACGTCATCTTCGGTCGTCATCTGCCAGTACCGACTCACGTGAATCACTCTCGACTCTGCTTCCAGGTTAACCTCAGGTAAGCTAGCCAGGTGCTGCGCCACCTGCTGGAGAAGCGAACGAGCGGTAGCTGTCATGTCCACCAACTCCTTCAGCTGGGCCATCATCACCCGATTAGGCCTGTTTCACACTTCCGTTTTTGTGTCCGCCAAACGGATCCGTTTCCGTTTTTTTGACGGAAACTGATGCAAACGGATCCGTTTTTTTAAAAACGGATCCGTTTTTGATGGATCCGCGGTAACCGTAATGGAAGTCTATGGGACAAAAAAACGGATCCTGCAAAAAATGGCGGATCCGTTTTTTTACGGAAAACAACGGATTTTGACGGATTTGAAAAAACGGAA
The DNA here is from genome assembly GCF_039654945.1 of Dendrobates tinctorius. Lineage (NCBI taxonomy): Eukaryota > Metazoa > Chordata > Amphibia > Anura > Dendrobatidae > Dendrobates > Dendrobates tinctorius. Next base: position 16,147,443 of record NW_027361810.1, on the reverse strand, counting down.
GTGTGAAACATGCCTTAGCTTCTTGCTGGACGGCGGTGGACTGTACCAGCGCTTTCACCACGTCCTCCATGCTCATGCTTCCAACGTGATGCCCGCGTTCTCCACCACAATGTGATAAAACACTTCGGGATGGCCTTTGCTGGGGTCAAAGGTCACGTGCGTTCAGCATGAAACTCAGGCACAGAGCTGGGATTTCGGGTATAACTGACACTGGGTCAGGTTTATTAACGGTGAAAGCAATGCATAAAGAAATAAAACATAAAACAAATCCTTGCCTGTCCGGCACTAACTAAACAAAGTACAACCTAACTACCAACTGGCTGGCTTCTCCCGTCCAGCCAAACCACAGTTGCAGTGGGCACTGCTTTCACTCATGTGTGTCTCTCACACAGACAGGCTCTCTGTGTTCCCAGGCTGAGACACTCACACAACCACCTGGCATCCTTTTATATACACCTCCCATTATTCATTAGTAACCAGGTGCGATACTGACCAGACTAGGCCACATAGGAAAGGTATCTGGGCGAGATACCTGCCCTCATCCACTATTCCCACAGGCTATAATCGTGGAAGAGGGAAAGCCAGTGAGTGAGGATAGAATAGCCTGGGGGGGGGGGGCCCCGGCCAAAAAAAAAAAAAAAAAAAATCTGCCCCCAGCCACCCCAGAAAAGGCGCATCTGTAAGATGCGCCTTTCCTGGCACTTAGCCTCTCTATTTCCACTGCCTTTAGTGTTGACATTAACCCCTTATTAACCAACATGCCGCCTTGCTATTGTAAGGTGACATTAACCCAGGTTAATAATGGAGAGGTGTCAATAAGACACCTCTCCATTATTAATCCAATATAGTAAAGGGTTAAAAAAAAGACATTAAAAATTTTAATGAAATATTACACAAAGTTTTTTACCAAATTTATTATGCTGCCCAACAGAATCCCTTGTTCTCCTGTAACCAAAAAACAAACAAACCGAACAATATCCATACCTCTTCGCAGTTCAGTCAGGTCCCCCGCTGCAATCCATCACAAGGGCTTAACTAGTTTACAACCGGGACCCGTGCTAATGCTACTGGCATACATGTCTGTGCAGGCATTAGCACCGGTCCCGGTTGTAGACTAGTTAACCTCTTGTGATAGATTGCAGCGCAGGACCTGACTGAATGGCAGAGAGGTATGGATATTGGTTGGGGGTTTTTTTTGGTTACAGGAGAACAAGGGATTCTGTTGGATTAGCAAAGTAAATTTGGTCAAAAACTTTGTGTTAGGCCGGTTTCACACTAGCGCATTTTCAACGCGCGCACGGCCGGGGGTAGCTCCGCCCCCGATCCGGCTCTCTGCCCGGCGTGCCCGCCCCTTCCTTGTAGCGCCGCCTCCTAGCGGACAGCGGCGCCTGCGATCGGCGCACCCTATCTTTAGCATAGGGTGTGCCGATCGTGCGCAGGCCGTGCGCTAGTTGCGCTTTGACCTGCGCTGCGCACTTTTGACGGTGCGCCGTGCGCGCCAAAATCAAACTTTTCGGATTTTGGCGCGCACGGCGCACCGTCAAAAGTGCGCAGCGCAGGTCAAAGCGCAACTAGCGCACGGCCTGCGCACGATCGGCGCACCCTATGCTAAAGATAGGGTGCGCCGATCGCAGGCGCCGCTGTCCGCTAGGAGGCGGCGCTACAAGGAAGGGGCGGGCACAGAGCCGGATCGGGGGCGGAGCTACCCCCGGCCGTGCGCGCGCTGAAAATGCGCTAGTGTGAAACCGGCCTAATTCATTAAAATAATTTTTAGCGTGTGTGTCTCTTTTTTTAACCTTTTACTATTGGATTAATAATGGATAGGTGTCTTATTGACATCTCTGTTAACCCGGCTTAATGTCACCTTCCAATAGCAAGGTGACATTAACCCCTTATTATCCCATGAGCCACCCCTAAAGGCAGTGGGACTAGAGAGACTAAGTGCCAGGTAAGGTTTTTCTGGGGTGGTGGCAATAACCATGGTCCCTCTCTAGGCTATTAATATCTGTCCTCAGTCCCTGGCTTTCCCTCTCTGGCGGAGAAAATTGTGCAGGAGCCCACATGATTTTTTTCCCGTGATTATAGCCTTAAATTTAACCCCTAGCGTTCCAAATTTTTAATAACACAAACTAGTTTAGTAAGCACTGAAATATATAAATCGTTTTGATATGACATGGTTTACTATATGTAAACCATGCGTCATTTCATGTCAGGTTCTGTAATGATTTTACAGAAGCCTGCAATTCATTTAGCGGCTATTATGTTATGTAGAACATATATATTTCCCCCCTCCCCCCCTTCTTCTATGTGTATATATCTATTTTGTTTTGTGTTTTAACCTGTCATTGGGCTCCATTATATGTCCATTTTGCTAGCTCGCGAGAAAATCTCACCGTACGTATGCCATACAGATGTCACACGGATCTTTTGATGCGAGGAAATCGCATCAAAAACGGATTACATACAGATCACTGCTCATGAAACATTGACGCGACTCTTGGCGGTAACAAAAAAAAAAAAAAAAAAAAAAAAAAAAATGGACGGGTTTTTATACGCCATGTGTGACTTCAGCCTAAATAACACGCTTGGTTCGGATAACACCCCACTCCCCCCACCCCCCCCCCCCCCCGAGCATATTCGCTCATCACTCGCTATAGTGGACTGATAAATGTCCCTGGTGTCCACGGGTTTAATGAGTAAGCTCATAGAGAGTAGTGACGTCACTAATATTACCCCTGGTGTTCTATATGAAATTATATTCCTAGCATAAATACTTCATATAAACTAAAAATTCAAAGAACCATGTAAGAATATATGGAATGTGTCCGGATATATGTCAGTGCTCTTTTGTATGTGAAGCAACTGTGAGCTGAAAATCATTTGAAGATAAAAAAAAACTGACAAAAAAAAAAAACAAAAACCCACAACAAACTATAAACACACCACACTGCTCAGAGTACAACCTTTCCCTGGAACCTTTTCTCGTTTTTTACTTTTGGCCACGTCAGTTCTGCGGTGCGGTGACCTTGTCAGAAAGTCGTTTCTGAGCTTCTCTAAAAGCGCTGGCCAGAAACCGAGGTGGAGCAGCCCCTTCAGATGAAATCATTCATCATCTGTCTCGGCCTCTCCGTTTTGGTCACCGAAATGTTAAAAACTCGGAAGATAAGATGTTAGGAGGGTATAAACCCTCTGCTGCTTCATCAGAAACATTGTATAAGAACACAATGAACCTTTATTTGCAGTTGTAATTTATTTAGAATTGCAGGGCGATAACCCAGGTGGTCAGAATAGGGAGGGGAACATTACTCAGGTATCTCTACAAAATCAAGGACCTTTATTGGGAATCAGTCAGTACGCTTTTTGCTTCCCCATGAGAGCAGTGTGATGTAGGGGCAGAGACCCCGACTCCAGCGATGCGTCACTTACTGGGCTGCTTGCTGCAGTTTGATTAAAATCCTGGTTTTAGCTGCTGCTGATCTAGCAGTTCTCTCATGCCACCACTGATTGAACACAGAATTCGCCCAAGATTATGCTGTTGATTATGGGTGACTACATAAAACAAACCTCTTGCTTATTAGTCCTCTAGTGATTAAACAAATATTTTATCACCTGGAGATTATCAAAATTGCATCAAGCAGCCCAATAAGTGACATCACTGGATTCAGGGTCTCCATTATGTCACTTTTCCCGTTAGGTGGTCTCTCCACTCTTCCTCCAGACTCTGGGACCTTGATTTCCAAGGTCTAGTGTGAAGTCTCCACGATCAGTGATGGTTTGGGGAGCCATGTCATCTGCTGGTGTAGGTCCACTGTGTTTTATCATGACCAAAGTCAGCGCAGCCGTCTACCAGGACATTTTAAAGCACTTCATGCTTACCTCTGCCGACAAGCTTTTTGGAGATGGAAATGTCATTCTCCAGCAGGACTTGGTCCCTGTCCACACTGCCAAAAGTACCAATACCTGGTGTACACACAACAGTATCACTGTGCTTGATTGGAAGCAAACTCACCTGACCTTAACCCCATAGAGAATCTATGGAGTATTGTCAAGAGGAAGATGAGAGACACCAGACCCAACAATGCAGACGAGAAGAAGGCTGCTAACAAAGCAACCTGGGCTTCCATAACCCCTCAGCAGTGCCACAGGCTGATCGATCGCCTCCATGCCACGCCGCAGTAATTGATGCAAAAGGAGCCCGACCAAGTATTGAGTGCATTTACTGAACATACATTTCAGTAGGACAACATTTCGGAACTTACAGTCATTTTTTCAAGCTGGTGTTATAAAGTATTCTAATTTACTGAGATAATGACTTTTGGGTTTTCATTGGCTGTAAGCCATAATCATCAACATTACCAGAAATAAACACGTGAAATAGATCACTCTGTGCGTAATGACTCTATAGAATCGTAGAGTTGGAAGGGACCTCCTGGGCCATCTGGTCCAACCCCCTGCTCAAAGCAGAATTCGCTAAATCATCCCAGTCAGATGTCTGTCCAGCCTCTGTTTGAAGACTTCCATTGAAGGAGAACTCACCACTTCTCGTGGCAGCTTGTTCCACTCATTGATCACTCTGTCTAAAGTGATTCTATAGGAGATTCACTTTTTGTATTGAAGAAGTGAAATAAATTTACTTTTAGATGATATTCAAAATTTGTGAGATGCACCTGTATATATCCTGGAGCAATTTCATGAAGTGCCCTGCACCCAATGTGCCCAGAGACTTACATCTCACGGTGCCATCCTTTCCTCCACCAATACAGGAAATTACATGACACTTCCTGTTCCGAGCAGGATAAACCGATCCTACAGATCTATGACTGCTTAAATTTCAGAGCGTTGACTACATTTTGGCATCAGAATTATTAATATTAATTAGAATGAGCTTCATTTGGGCATTTCACGTATTTGAATAAATGATTACCTCCATCCCCTTTAAATACAGCAATCAGTTCAGTTACTTGTATGGAAGACACATCCCATTAAGTTATTGACCTTTCCATTATTGATCTTTGGTTAAGAGTAAGGAATCGCTTGTTTCCAGCAATTAGGGCTAATGAAATGTGTAAGAGCAGAGGTGATGTATAGTAATGGAGTCAGTCGCCAATAGTTGCTTCCGCTGATACATTGCGATTGGGATACCGCGGCTCAGCGTTCCAAGCGCCATAAATTGTGTCATCTCCTAAACAAATTAATTAGCCTCTTCCTCAATAACCGCTCCTGTAGATCATCAAAAACATCTCAGAGTAGGTTTGTCTTCCACGTCTCCGTCAAATGTTGCAGAAGGTATCCCCTAGTCCTGGAAGATGGCTGATAGAGGTAAATCCTGTTAGATGTGGGTCCTAGCGCAAGAATGGCGCCAACTTGGCAATTCATTGTGATTCCATAGCATTAAAGGGACACGTATGCGCGGTAATTTCTCCACTCCAAGAGATCACGTGCCTGGTCCCAGTGTTCCAAATAGATGTGGGTCCCCGCATCCGTCTTTAAAATAGGGACCACATCCATAAAAAAAAAAAAAAAAAAAAGATTCTCCAATGATGAAAAAAATAGGTATTTATAAAACTTCACATTTATTTCCAAACTTTAAGGGTATGTGCACACGTTGCAGATTGTGCTGTGGATTTGGCCAAATCCACAGGTCAGAAGACCTGCGTTTTACCTGCGGATTAGCCGGCGGTTTGCCCCTGCATTTTGACACCTGGTCATGGAACAGGCGTCAAACCGCTGCGGATTCCGCACAAAGAATTGACATGATGCGGATTTAAAACCGCGGAGAAATCCACGGCGTTTTTTTTAAAATCCATTGAATATAAAAAGGTGCTGTACAACGCAGCAGAATCCGCAACGTGTGCACACACCCTAAAACTGGTATTTTTCAGCGAACCACACATAATCCAACACGTTTTGACATTAAGCCTTAATCGTGGTATTATTAAGGGTATGTGCGCGTGTTGCAGAATCTGCATATTTTGGCAGAATCCAAAGGTCAAAATCCGCATGTTTTTCCTGCGTTTTTACACCTGCGGATTCCTAGAATGGAATGGGTGTAAAAACGCTGCGGAATCCGCACAAAGAATTGACATGCTGCGGAAAATAAAACCTCTGCGTTTCCGCGCTGATTTCTCTGCAGCGGTTTTTTGCCCCCCATTGAATAACATTGTACTGTAAATCACTAGCCAATCTGCAGCGTGTGCACATACCCTTATCTTGAGAGCAGCATTTTCTGAGCCCCTATGGAAATAAATGAAAAGAGCGGCATATAGGACGCCACCTCTCCATTCCCTATTCTTGTCTATCAGACATTTATGATATATCCTGTTAATATACAGGACATATCCTGGATGGAACGATCTACAGAAATGTTATTGGACAACATTAACGCTGTTCCCTGGTGTTGCTTTTCAGGACTCTGAAGCCCCAGTGGCACTTGTAGCGGCAGCCATATTGGTTGTCACCAAGTTTTCTTGATAAAATAAATCTCTTTATGGGGTAAAAGTATGAAGGGCTTTCAGCTTTTACAGTGTAAAACAAAAATAATTTTTTTTTTTTTTTTTTTTTTTTATTTATTTATAAAATCGTCACATCCATTACCCTTTCTCCCCTTTTAAAGAGTATGGAGAGACAGACGGGGCAGTTTTTAGTGGAAATAGCCAATAGGTTTCCTAATGTTGTGTTCTATAGGGCCCATGGGGGGGGTGCATAAATTATTCATAATGACTAGGGATGAGAGAGCATGTCTGGATAAGGTGTTATCTAAGCATGCTCGGGTGCTAAACTAGTGTCTTCAGCGTGCTTGAAAAATACGGTCAAGTCCCTCGCCTGCACGTCGGTCTCGTGGCTGTTAGGCAATCTGTTACAGCTGTCGAACAGACGCGGCGACTCAAGCACATTATTCGAGCGCGCCGAAGATACTCCACTACTCATATGGCATCCAAGTGCAGTCGGGTGGTTTCCTAGGACTCTGACTTGCATGACTGAGCACAATCCGAATACAAGATCAATCTTGGGCTAGCAGCGATTTTTATGGCTCTTACCGAATAAGCTGCAGAGGGAACCCGGATACACGGAGCGCGCCGGCTGATCAGCTGTCCGGCGCCGCAGCTGCATGGCAGGCAAAAAACACATGCATGGACAGTGATGGACTCTCCATGCATGTGCCGTGACAGTGACACAGCCGCGACACATGCAGCTGCGGAGCCGGACAGCTGATCAGCCGGCGCCCTCCATGCATCCGGGTTCCCGCGGCAGCTATAGCGCTTGCCGAATAAGCAGGGACTTGATCAAATTCACTCAACTCTACTTATTACAATGGGAGAATATTCTCGCTTTCTCCAGAATTGTAAAGTAACCTGTGGTCAGTGGATTCTTGCCAGCACCGGAGCCCCTGACATTACGGCAGCGGAGGCTTCTGCGTCCCTTTCAGAATAATGCTCATATTTCCCGTTCACGCATTGATCCACGTAATGGAATCGTTCAGTTCTGTGACAGACTATTACTATCGCAGTAATTATGGAAGTCCAGTACGCGCCCAACAAAAAAACAAATCATTACTGCAATTTTCCAATGGGAGGAACGATCGTTTCCTCGACAGGACCAATTAAAGGACACGGCATAACGTATCGGTAAAGCGAGGCGCGGGAGGAGGTGGAACATCAATCTACATAGTTAACAGCGCACGTTATTTGGATATGGAAATCATAACTCCGCTCACCATTATCGCATTGGAGAGGCTGGTTAGTATGTGCCCCCCCACCCCGGATAAACATCGGTTAGAGATGGGTGTTCTGGGCTGTGAATATAATGGGGGGGTTTGTCACAAGTCAAAATTTCTCATGTTACTTTGCTAAAGTCAGTAAATAAAATTTCTTTTTAAGGCTTTGTGCGCACGGCCATAAGGGTGAGTGCACACTGTGCAGAATCATCTGCGGATTTGCAGGTAAAACCACAGGTAAAGTGACCTGCGGTTTACCTGCAGATTTGCCAGCGGTTTGACACTTGGACAATGGAACAGGTGTCAAACTGCTGCGGAATCCGCAGAAAGAATTGACATGCTGCGGATTTAAAGCCGCAGCAAGTCCACAAGGAAAAATCCGCAGCATGTGCACAGCGGTTTTTAAATCCCCATCGATTTGCATTGTACAATGCCTGCGGAGCCGCAACGTGTGCACATACCCTAATAGGTCTCCGCTATCTACAGAAGAGTACAGCTATGCAGCAACAAAAATGCAAGTTTTGGTGCAGTTTTTGCACTTTCTCCATCGGTTTCTACGGGTGAAAGAAGGGGGATGTGCTCCATTTTGCAAAAGCCAAGCTATTTGCATGAGATATCAGAAGCCTCAGACTTTGCTGGTACTGTAAAAAGCATCTGAAAACTTGTATTAAAAAAAAAAAAAAAATGCAGCAAAAACGCAATGTGTGAACATAGCCTGAGGGTATGTGCACACGCTGCGGATTCTGCTGTGGATCCGCAGCAGATTCTGCTGCGTTGTACAGTACCATTATTTCCTATGGAAATAAAAAAAAAAAAAACGCAGTGCAGCTGCTGCGGGTTACAATCCGCAGCATGTCAATTCTTTGTGCGGATTCCGCTGCGGTTTCCTACCTTCACCATTGTGAGGTGCAAAACCGCAGGTCTTTTACAAAATCCACAGCACTAAAAACTACATGGGCACATAGCCTAAAAGGGTTATCATATATCCCTGACATATCCACCCAGGGACGGACTTACCATTGGTGCAGATTGTGCAGCCGCACAGGCCTTTCCCACCTCCAAAACAAGAGGACTTGTGCATTATGATGCGCAATCGGACTCTGACCGGCCCATATACTGCGTTGTCTGTGTCTGCCACTGCATCCACCATATAGGCACAGTTATAGTGATCATGATCAGGTGCTGAAACCGCTCCATATGCTGAATCAGAGACATCTGCAATCCTGGCAGCTTAACCCCTTAGATGTTGTGGTCAAAAGCAACTCTGGCATCTAAACGGTTGTAAAAAGGTGTGCAGATACTATGTCATGGCAGCCAGGGCTTAATAACAAACAAACATGCCATCTGGAGTCATGTATAAGGCTTTATTCACACATCAGTATTTGCCAAACGAGGCGTGTCTCCAAAACACAGAACAGGTGTCATACAGCCGTGTGAAGAAGCCTTACCAATGAGTCAGGGTGGTTTCACATTAGCGCTTTTTAAGCGCACGCACGGCCGGGGGTAGCTCCGCCCCCGAGCCGGCTCTCTGCCCGGCGTGCCCGCCCCATGCTTGTAGCGCCGCCTCCTAGCGGACAGCGGCGCCTGCGATCGGCGCACCCTATCTTTAGCATAGGGTGCGCAGATCGTGCGCAGGCCGTGCGCTAGTTGCGCTTTGACCTGCGCTGCGCACTTTTGACGGTGCACCGTGCGCGCCAAAATCCGAAAAGTTCCATTTTGGCGCGCACGGCGCACCGTCAAGAGTGCGCAGCGCAGGTCAAAGCGCAACTAGCGCACGGCCTGCGCACGATCTGCGCACCCTATGCTAAAGATAGGGTGCGCCGATCGCAGGCGCCGCTGTCCGCTAGGAGGCAGCGCTACAAGCAAGGGGCGGGCACGCCGCGCAGAGAGCCGGCTCGGGGGCGGAGCTACCCCCGGCCGTGCGTGCGCTTAAAAAGCGCTAATGTGAAACCAGCCTAAATCAGCAGCTTGAATTCAGCAATTTTGCTTAATTTTGGCTGGGAAATTAGATTTGCATTGAGTTTACTCAATTTGAATCAAATATACATTTTTATTCTCTGAGGTCCCTCCAGACTCAAAAGCATAATAAACACAGAAAAAAAAGAAGCTAAAACGACACGCACCCGGCTCTCACCATTTCTGTTTTGCCGCCCCGCTCCGGTTGACACTGAAGGCCGGACTGCCCCAAAGAAGACGATGACCAGGCGAAGGCGGCATGACACTACAGGTAAGGGTCAGGGGAGTGTATATATATATATTTTTTCCAGCAAAATTGGAAGCAAGCAAAGAAAAAAAAAAAATCAGATTCTGGTTTATCAAAATGTTTTAGAAACTCGAGGCATATCAAATTAATTTGTTCATCACTATTCAAGCTACAGGGTTTAGTCGGAAAATGCTAATTGTAAATAAAAAGTTTTAAAACTTTTCTAAAAGCTTAACTTTTTTAAAAGAAAGCACTAACGTTTGTCGTACCCCTTTCTTTTTTTATCAAGAAATGTGTGTATGTTTAGTTATATGTATATTAGTAGGTAGCATTTTTGCTTTGCAGCGCTGGAGTCCTGGGTTGAAATCCCACCAAGAACCCCACTTGCAAGGAGTTTGTATGTTCTCCCCATGTTTGTGTGGGTTTCCTCCGGGTTCTCTGGTTTCTTTTCACACTTCAAGACATACTGATAGGGAATGTAGATTATGACAATGGCGCTAAAAAAATAGCAAAATTAATTTAGATCTAATAAATGGAAAAAAAAAAAAAAAAAAAAAAAAAAATATATATATATATATATATATACAGCACTGCCCTGCATGGTGGCCGCTATATAAAAATATCTCCCCTATTCTTTGCATTTTATCTGGAGTGCCCCTTTATGGAGCAGGCTCAGTAACGAGAGGTCGGGACCAGGACGATGTTCGTCTTCTGGTTTTTAATGCCATTGTCTCAGCCGCATAAAATGAGAGATAAAAGTGAGTAATATTTGAGGAAGAGTTGAATCACAGGGCAATAAAGAAACAGTTTAATATTCTCTTCTTCGATGGCGGCACTGAAATATTTCTCGTCTGGTTAATTACTTTTGTTAGACGTTATATGGCGGCAGTTTCCCAGGTCTGAACCTGAGTGTCGTATCAGAATGCCTGCTAATGAGACACTGGTGGGAAAACGAGACGTCCTTGTAGAGCGCGGATGAGCGTGAAGAGTTGGGTTTAGGCCTCTAATGTTGGGGTGCAGATATTAATGGGGTCCTCCGGGGCAGCCATGTTTTCTCTGCAGTCTGTCTTTCTCACTGCAGTTTGCTGAATCCTAACAATCTGCAATACACGATGGAGCTGGGGATTCGTCCATGATGAAAGGATATAAAAACGCACGCTTGCTCACCTTGTATTGCAAATGCCACAATTTTAACACGTCTACCAGCCGCATCAACCACAGGTCACAGACCAGAAGGTAGGAGTAGGTAGATGGGCGGCTTTTCCTGCGTCGCTGGCGATGTCCCACAAATGGATTCCAGAGAGCAATATGGATAAAAACTATGTAAAATCTACGCTTTTCGAGGTTTTCAAAACTCTTCTTCAGAATACAACCACATTTATGGGACATCGCCATCAGCGCAGGAAAAAAGCCGCCTATCTCCCTACTACTACCAATCTGCATTAAGCACACTGTCAGGAAAGCATGGTGGGCACCTGCTAAGGCACTCTTCATGTGACTGTTCGGGCAATGTGCATGCTTGTGGTCGTGTGCCGACTAGCTCTGTTCTTTCTTGTTCTATTGAGAAATGGAAGAAGAGTAGCTAGTCGGCAAGTAACCGCGAGAAGGCATATTGTATATGAGCAGTCACATGAAAAGCGCTTCAGCAGATATATAGAGCGTAATCCTGACAATGTGCATATTGCGGTCGGATACCCTAACTGCAGAAAATGTCTGTCCTGGAGAACCCCTTTAAATTTTTCTGCAAATGGGGTACCTCTGATCCTCGTGGTTTGAGCCCTCTAGATGCTGCGGTCAATGCTGAACCTGATAACTAAATGGCTTTACAAAAGGAAGATATCTGTTATCTGATCATACAGGACCCTGGTGCAGCAGAGAGGTTAGTCTTCCATGGCCCCTGAACAGGAACTCTGAGAACCTCCTCCGACCTCGCGCTCTGAGAACCTCCTCCGCCCTCGCGCTCTGAGAACCTCCTCCGCCCTCGCGCTCTGAGAACCTCCTCCGCCCTCGCGCTCAGAGAACCTCCTCCAACCTCGCGCTCTGAGAACCTCCTCCAACCTCGCGCTCTGAGAACCTCCTCCGCCCTCGCGCTCTGAGAACCTCCTCCGCCCTCGCGCTCTGAGAACCTCCTCCGCCCTCGCGCTCTGAGAACCTCCTCCGCCCTCGCGCTCTGAGAACCTCCTCCGCCCTCGCGCTCTGAGAACCTCCTCCGCCCTCGCGCTCTGAGAACCTCCTCCGACCTCGCGCTCTGAGAACCTCCTCCGACCTCGCGGCAGCTGCTGTTTTGATAAGACATAGCACGATGGTGTGAGTGTTTGCATTGCAGTGCAACAGGGGTGGCACGATGGCTTAGTGGAAAGCACTGCAGCCTGGCAGCGCTGGAGTCCTGGGTTCGAATCCCACCAAGGACAACATCTGCAAGGAGTTTGTATGTTCTCCCCGTGTTTGCGTGGGTTTCCTTCTGGTTCTCCGGTTTCCTCCCACATTCCAAAGACATACTGATAGGGAATTTAGATTGTGAGCCCCATCGAGGACAGTGATGATGATGTGTGCAAACTGTAAAGCGCTGCGGAATATGTTAGTGCTATAAAAAAATAAAGATGATTATTATTATTAACAATGACACCGCTCCCGGTTGGCTGACCAAAAGAAGAGGCGCAGAGAGATAATTACCAGGCCTTCCGTCGTTGTGACGCAGCATACTGACCTGGCTGCTGGACCAGGGTCCTGCTAAATACATTCGGTCATCTCTAGTCCAAAACCCTTTACATTTTTGAAAAACAAGCGTTTGCATCTTTCGGTGATGTGATTGCCATTTTTGCTTCCCCATACATTCTGTGTATTGTGTCTTTTCCAAAAATGTAACCATCCTTTTAAGCGTTGAGAAAAATACATTTACATTGGATCCATCAAAGGAAACAATCGAATCCGATTTTGAGCTTTTAAATTACTGTTTTATGAACATTCGGCAAATGCTTCAGAAAATAAAAAAAACATTGTAATTTCCAAATGTGTTGCATGCAAACTGAGAAGCCATTACCGCCATCTAATGCACTCTATATGAACCAAACAATGCTGTTATTTTTAATTAAATTTCCCAGTCTTAGGGTGCTGTAGATTAAGTTTCCTTCAGCCTCAGGGTAAGACATATTGCTGCAACACTTCATGAAGTTATTTACTGACATTTCTATTAAATGTCCCAATTGGAGCCATTTCCAGTATTGATACTTGCTATGCCGCAAGAAAAACACACATGCAAAGAGGAAAAAAAGCAACAGTTCCACGGTGCCAAGTCACAGATCCGTATGAGGAGTCGTGTAGAACAGCGGGGAAAGTGGAATATTTTGCCTCCAACCTCAAACTGGTTACGCCATTACCTGTCCTTGTGTCATTTGAGACTGGATAAACTTATTGGCTGTGGTTGACAGGACGCAAGTCTACGAAGTTTATGGATAGCTTTGTACTTTTTGTTTTAGAGCTGGTGACTCGGTGTTAAAATCTAGTGCGATCTAATGGAGGCAACTACCTTACAAGTCAATTAATAAGCCTTGGAACATGACCAGGGATATGAGCCATGCCAGAAAGTACCCCAAACCAGTTGTCTGTAGATGGGTGTCTGACATGGTGAATATTACTTACAGCAATGGTGGGGAACATCCCGCAATGTCCTTTGCTTTGGCCCCTCACAGATTCCCAGGAACGACAGTGCTCAGGCCGGTGACTGTGTTTTACCAGCTGCTGGCCCTTTAAGTGCTCTTTTCACAGCGAGCACACGTACATTGCGTTCAATACTGAACAATGTGGTGAATGCAGTGAAGGATTGCATACTTTGTGGGTGAAGTCAGCATGCTCTTCACTTCTGTTCCACAGGTGGACACAGCAGCCCCAGCGTCTCCTATGTCATGATCCAGTTCCAGCTTCTCCTACGTACATGCTCCGGCGCACCCCATGTGATGCACATGCTCCAGCCTCGGCATCTCCTATGTGACGTATATGCACCAGCCCCTGCATCTCCTATGTGATGTATATATGGCAGCCCTGGCTGTAAACAGCAGTCTCAATGTCTCATATGTGATGTTTATACAGTAGTCTGTGTCTCCTATGTGAACCATGCAGCAGTCTGTATCTCCTATATGATATATATACAGCAGTCTCAGTGTCTCTTATGTGATGCATGTACTGCAGTCTCAGTGTATTCTATGTGATGCATACACAGCAGTCTCAGTGTCTGCTTTGTGATGTATACACAGCAGTCTGTGTCTCCTATGTGATTCATAAACAGCAGTCTCAGTGTCTCCTATGTGATGTTTGTATATACAGCAGTCTCAGTGTCTCCTATGTGATGCATATACAGCAGTCTGTCTCCTATGTGATGAATATACAGTAGTCTGTTTGCAAACGTGCCTAATTTTTTTTTTTATATTGGAGCAATAGAGACAAAAGAAGGACTTTACATGTAATAAGTAGATATATTTGCCTATGTTTCCTATATAAATCCCTGATGACTATTTTTAAAAATCTGTTCTTAAATAAGTTTAGATTCCCTAAGGAATAAAAAATAAATAAAATCGGAGCCGCATGGTTAAAAAAAAAAGACACTTTATCACTAGAAGACTGCCAAATCCCACGCCTGATCTCAGCCTTGATTTAAAGTTACGAGAGCGTTAAGGGGAGAAAAAAAGTGATTTAATAACGCGTGCTTCACTTTAAGCGCTTTTATTTATAGTTTTGCTGTGCCACACATATTTCACTGCTAAAAAGTTGAAGTCAGATCTTCTGTGAAGACACAGAGAGGCCTTCCGCTGACCAGCAGGCACGGTGCACACGCCATGTACAGATGTGCAGGATCCCAACATATGGGGGATAGTGCTGAGTGTGCACAGCAGCCCCCCAGGGCGAGAGAACCGACAGCTGACGACATTTAATTAATTAGGTCTTTGCATCTCTGAAAGGTATCCGTCAAAGTCAGATGGCAAACGATTTCTTATTTTCCAAGCAAATCAAACGTCTCCTGTCACAAGCCGCTATCTGCAGGAGATCTGCCGCGCCGCAATGAATTAAACATCCATTCGCCGCGCAAATCATTTCTTACGATAAAAAAAGGGGCAGGTCACATAACATAAAACACTCCACAAAGCGGATAGGAGAAAATCATTGCAAGGTATGGATTTTCATTTAATCAAGTAGCTGCAGGAGACGGCGATGGATGCTATCCGGGGTCTGCAAACGGCGATACAATGCAGCAAGGAAAAGGTGATAATAAGCAGCGCAGGAGGATGCATGGAAGCAATGAGGACCGAGCGCATTCTCCAAAATATCGCGCTTCAATCCTTTGTAGTAATTTACAAGGTGTTTTATTCAGCGATCGTTTTCAAGATCTCTGCTTGCTGTCAGTGAATTAAAATATTTAGTTTCTGTTGCACTGAAAATGTTGTAATGCCATACTCAGTGCAAGTTCACACTAGGCGTTTTTTTTTTAGCGATTTGCTATGCAAATATTCAGCTGCGTTTTACAGTTCCACCTATCTGACATTTCAGAAATCTCATGCACACACCTTGTTTTTTTTGTCAGTATTTCGTGTTTATGATTTTTTTTGCACAATGGAGCATGTCACTATTTTCATGTGGGTTTTTTTGTGATTTTTTTTTTTTTTTTTTTTTCTTCCACCCATTAACATGAATGAGTGGTGAGAAAATGCTGAAATTCCGCAGCAAAAATGCAGGTATCAGGTTTTGCTGATTTTTTTTTGGTTTTTTTTTTTTTTTGTGCCAAATCCTGATTCTGATTTTTTTGCACAAAACTTTATCAGCATGCACAAGAGACAAATCTAGCGTGCCAAAAACACAGCAAACAACGGAAGAAGAACCAAGCAAAACCTGCTTTTTTTTTTTTTCTTCTACAGCTTCTTTCCTCCCAAAAGATCACGTTTTGCTACAGAAAAAAAAATTAAAGATGTGTCTGACAGGATATCAGGACTCTTCAAACCTACAGATGACTACCCATTCCTGCTACTACATGTGGGGACAAATGACACCGCAAGAAACGACCTGGAAACCATCTGCAGAGACTTTGAAGACTTAGGCAAGAAAGTGAAACTGGGAGCGCAGGTGGTCTTCTCTTCCATCCTCCCAGTGGATGGCCATGGAACAAGGAGGTGGAATAAGATTCTGCAGGTGAACAACTGGCTACGTCGATGGTGCCGTCAGCAACGATTTGGATTTCTGGATCACGGAGTGAACTACTTATACGATGGACTACTTGCTAGAGATGGGGTGCACCTTACGAAGACTGGAAAGCAGGTATTTGGAAGTCGCCTTGCTACACTTGTAAGGAGAGCTTTAAACTAGAACAACATGGGAAGGGAAGCAAAAGACCAGAAAAAGCCATACACCTGACAAATGCTATTGAGAACTCTGCTATTAGAAGTGGAAAGGAAGAACAAAGACGAAATAATCTAATTGATAAAAATATTGGAGAAAGAGAAACCAATCACAAACTAAAATGTTTCTATACTAATGCACAAAGCATGGGCAACAAACAAGGAGAATTGGAACTACTAACACAGGAAAAGAAATATGATGTCATTGGAATCACTGAAACTTGGTGGGACAATACACATGATTGGAATACAAGACTAGAAGGATACAACTTATTTGCAAGAAACAGACTTGATAAACGAGGAGGGGGTGTCGCATTGTATGTTAGAAACGCGTATATCTGCACAGAGATTGAAGCTTCAGAGACTGGGAGTTCTGTGGAAACTGTTTGGGTAAGAATACAAGGACAGAACAATGGAAAGGACACCATTGTAGGCATTTACTACAGGCCGCCTGTGCAAGCTGAAGATATGGATGAACTCTTTATGCATCAAATCGCCAAGTTCTCCAAAAAATATGACATAGTTGTCATGGGAGATTTCAACTATCCAGACATTTGTTGGGAATCTCTCTCAGGCAAAACTAACAGGTCAAGGAAATTCTTATCCTCTCTTGCTGACAACTTTATCTTCCAAAAGGTAAGGGAGAAAACAAGGGGAACTGCTACCTTGGATCTAATCCTTATAAACAGGGAGGAAATGGTTGAGGAGGTAAAAGTGGCTGGGACCCTAGGAGGTAGCGACCATGCTATTTTAGAATTTTGGATAACTAGAGGCGGAAGACCTGTGAAGACTCAGACGTCAAGGTTAGATTTCAGAAAGGCAGATTTTAAGGGATTCAGAAAGAGAATTGGAGGGATCCAATGGCTGGATATCCTAAAAGACAAAAATGTCCAGGAAGGATGGGAAATCTTGAAAAATGAAATTCTTAAAGCACAGTTGTTAACAATTCCGAAAAGAGGGAAGAATAGGAAGCATTTAAGGAAACCAGGATGGATGAACACAGAACTTAAGCACATGCTAAAAAGGAAGAAAAACATGTTTATAAAATGGAAAGAGGGAGGCATATCTAAAGAAGAATATAATGCTGTCTGCAGAACCTGCAGGGCACAAATCAGATTAGCTAAAGCTGAAAATGAATTGAGGCTTGCAAGAGATGTCAAAAGCAATAATAAAGGATTTTGGGGATATGTCAAAAGTAAAAGAAAAGTCAAAGATGCTATAGGATTTTTACAGGATGAAAATGATGAAATGGTAAGACAGGATGTTGAGAAGGCTGAACTTTTAAATTCCTATTTTGCATCTGTTTTCTCTCAGAAAGGAAATGTAACATCAACTGTTCTTCACTGTCCTATTAAGGGAATAGAAGAATCCAGGATATCTATAAACAGAAAGATAGTGAGGAAACACTTAGCTAACCTAAATGAATTCAAGTCTCCAGGTCCAGATGAATTACACCCCAGAGTACTGAAGGAGATAGCAGAAGAAATTTTTGAACCCCTCTCCATAATCTTTGAAAATTCTTGGAGAACAGGAGAAGTGCCCGAAGACTGGAGAAGAGCAAATGTTGTTCCTATCTTCAAAAAGGGGAAGAAGGTGGACCCAGGCAACTATAGGCCGGTGAGTCTGACTTCTATACCAGGAAAGATCTTTGAACAAATTATTAAACAACATGTATGTCAATACCTGGATAAGAATGAAGTGATTAAACAGAGTCAGCATGGGTTTGTAACTAATAAGTCATGTCAGACTAACTTAATTTCCTTCTATGACGGTATCACTGATTGGGTGGATCAAGGAAATGCTGTAGATATAGTTTATCTTGACTTCAGCAAAGCATTTGACAAAGTCTCTCATACAATCCTTATTGAAAAAATGACTAAGTATGGAATGGACAAGGCAACTGTTAGGTGGATTCATAACTGGCTTAGTGATCGGACCCAAAGAGTGGTCGTAAATGGCTGCACATCCAGTTGGAAGAATGTCTCAAGTGGGGTACCACAGGGCTCTGTCCTGGGCCCTGTATTGTTCAACATCTTTATCAATGATTTAGATGAAGGAATTGAGGGTAAACTGATTAAATTTGCTGATGACACAAAGCTAGGAGGGATAGCTAATACTAGAGAAGAGAGAGAAAGGATTCAAAAAGATTTAAATAAACTGGAGAAGTGGGCAGCAACTAACAGAATGGTTTTTAACAGGGAAAAATGCAAAGTACTACATCTGGGCAATAAAAATGAAAAAAGCATATATAGAATGGGAGGAATAGGGCTAAGTGACAGCACATGTGAAAAAGACTTGGGTATACTAATAGATCACAGACTGAATATGAGTCAACAGTGTGATGCAGCAGCAAAAAAGGCAAATGCAATTCTAGGATGTATTAACAGAAGCATACAGTCTAGATCACGTGAAGTCATTATTTCCCTCTACTCCTCTCTGGTCAGACCTCATCTGGAATATTGTGTCCAGTTTTGGGCACCACATTTTAAAAAAGACATCAACAAACTGGAGCAAGTTCAGAAAAGAGCGACCAGAATGGTGACCGGTCTGCAAACCCTGTCTTATGAGGAAAGGTTGCAGGAATTGGGAATGTTTAGTTTGCAAAAGAGAAGACTGAGAGGAGACTTAATAGCTGTCTACAAATATCTAAAGGGCTGTCACATTGTAGAAGGATCAACTTTATTCTCATTTGCACAAGGAAAGACTAGAAGCAATGGGATGAAATTGAATGGGAGGAGACAGGTTAGATATTAGAAAAAACTTTTTGACAGTTAGAGTGATCAATGAGTGGAACAGGCTGCCACGAGAAGTGGTGAGTTCTCCTTCAATGGAAGTCTTCAAACAGAGGCTGGACAGACATCTGACTGGGATGATTTAGCGAATCCTGCTTTGAGCAGGGGGTTGGACCAGATGGCCCAGGAGGTCCCTTCCAACTCTACGATTCTATGATTCTATGATTCTATGAGAAAAAGAAAAATGCGGAAAAAACACCTAGTGTGAACTTACCCTTATGGAGGGACGGGTAATGCTACAATAGACTTAACCTGTTGGATGATGGTTCTTCCCTGAAAGTAATGTACAGATTTTTCCACAGGATAGCTCATGGATAAGTTTCTGATCGGTAGGCCTCATTTTACCCCCGTTTACAAAATGGCGCTGCAAGTTGCATGCCCGATTGGCGCACCATTCACTTTCCATGGGGTTGCCGTAAAAAGATGAGCGCAGCGCTCGGCAGCCCCAAAAGAAATGATTGGAGCGGCAGCCGAGTATGTGTACCATTCTACCGCAGATAGAAGTTTCCCGTTCTGCCAATCGGTCCTGTGGGTCGATGATGATAACTTGTTTTCACCGGACAAACTCCTTTAGGGACTCTGTTTTCTCACTATGCAACTGTAACTCGCATCAAAACCAGTGGGTGGCCATGTATAGATACTCATAGCATAAACATATCCTGACAGGATATCGTGGTCATCTGATGTCACTCGGCTGAAGATTTGTTGAGACGAGAGGTAGGGTGAGAATGGACACATCTGTAAGGGTAGACTCATTTCAAACTGCATTTAAGGGCGCAGTCAGACTGCCGTATAACACGGATGACGATCGCATCGCGATGCTCGAACTGGCTGGCAGCTCTCCTGACTAGAGTTGAGCGAAACGGGTCGAAAAAATTGAAAAGTCGACTTCTTTCGCCAAAGTCGGGTTTCATGAAGCAAAATCCGACCTTAGCGTGAGGTCGGCCACGAGGTCGGCGACTTTAGCGCCAAAGTCGCGTTTCAAAAGATGCTTGAGCGCCCTTTTTGCAGCCAATCAGGAAGATCGGACACTGTGGGCAACGTGATGACATAGGCAGCGGTTACCACCATCTTGGAGAAGGGCATGCAAGTGATTGGCTTGCTTTAGGGGGCGTCACAGGGGGTATAAAAGGGCGGGGACGCCGACCGCCATGTTACTCATGCTGATCTCAGAATAGGGAGAGCTGCTGCTGATTCTGTAGGGAGAGTGTTAGGCAGGGAAGAAGATACCAAAACCTGATTCTGCTGCTAGCAATTTTGCCTGTATAACACACCAGTCACTGTGCAGTGCAAGGGGAGGCTATATTGTGGTGCATCAGCTCTGTTGGTTATTAGGCTGCCTTTTAAGGCTACCTGGTAGCTGTATTGCTGTGTGCCCAATGCTGAGCAAACTGCTTTTTTCAAAGCAATCCAGATTTTATTGTTTTGTCCTTGTGAGTTACTGAGCGTTCATTTTTCACACACCGTACAGCGGTGTACGCTCCTCACACAGTACCGTGTAACGGCTGTTATCACGGCCACAGTGAAGCTATCTGTGTGTGACTCTGTAAGGATAAGTCGAGGAGTTGTTCCGTTCTTACAGACCTCCACCTTATAGTTTTGTCAGGTTTTCAAACAGCTTAGTATATTTGCTGTTTGATTACATTCAAAACTATAGAGAGACAGCGTGTGTCAGTCCGTATACTAAAACACGGAGCTTGACAATTTTACATACACTGGACAGCGGTGTACGTGCACGCTCCTCTCTCAGTACCGTGTAACGGCTGTTATCACGGCCACAGTGAAGCTATCTGTGTGTGACTCTGTAAGGATAAGTCGAGGAGTTGTTCCGTTCTTACAGACCTACACTGTAGGGAGATTCCAGTTATGCCCAATTCTATATACACCTTGTAGTTTGTCATACACTAGGCAATTTCTGCCGGTCACATTGCGGTGTTAAATAAACAGGGCCTGACTGAATCCCACAGTGTCCTGAAGTGTTGAGACATTCCAATTCTCCACAGTCCTCTATACACCCTTCTAACAGCATAGAGAATCTGCCTGTCATATTGCGGTGTTAAATAAACAGGGCCTGACTGAATCCCACAGTGTCCTGAAGTGTAGAGATATTCCAATTCTCCCCAGTACTATATACACCTTATACCTTGTTTTACAGTACCAGAGAGTTGGTGTAAATTTCTGTAAATTTTTCCAAAAAATGAGGAAGTGTGGTGGAAGAATCCATGGAAGTGGGCGGGGGTTGGCAGCTGGTAATGATGGTGTTGGTGGTGGATCTGCTGGTAGTGGCAAAAGCAAAATAGCACCTAATACTGGAGGTGTTGAGGCTGCGTCATCGTCTGGCTCCACAAGGCCTTGAAGGCTCCCTTTTCTGGGAGTAGGTAAACCGCTTCTAAAGCCGGATCTTCAAGAACAAGTTTTGGCTTACATTGCTGACTCAGCCTCCAGCTCTATCGCCTCCTCTTCTGAAGTTTTAAAAAATAAAAGCACTGAGACGTCATTGGAGGCTCATGGTCATGAACCACACCTTTCCTTGTGTCCTTCACCCCTACCAAAATTGAAGGATGCGGCAGGTCACACTACAGATTACTCCATGAAGCTCTTTTCACATACCATGCCTGGGTTATCAAGTAAAATCGTGAATTACCCATGCCAAGATGAATCTGACATGGAGTGCACTGATGCACAGCCACGGCTAGATTTTTCTGCTGGTACATTCACTCAGAGCACTACATTGTCCTCACAGTGTACTGAGCCAGAATCTGACCCTGATGAAACTCAGTTGCCCCCTCCCGCATACTATACCACCATACACGGTGACACAGAGGAAGGTGCACATGACATTGAAGAGGAGGTGATGGATGACCCAGTTGTTCACCCAGATTGGCATCCATTGGGGGTAGAGTGTGCCGCTGCCAATAGCTCAGAAGAGGAGGAGGAGCATCCGCAGCGGGCATCGACATCGCAACAGTTGTTATCTGGCAGGCCCGGAGCAGTCCAAAAACGGGTTACAAAAACCCAAAAAATTGCAGGACAGCTTGGCCAGACGGTCAAAAAAGAACAGCATGCAAGGCCTCAAACTGTCTTCTCTAGTAGGAAGAGTGCAGTGTGGCACTTTTTTGAACAAAATCCTAATGATCAGGCAAAGGTAATCTGTAAGAAGTGCGCAAAGACCTTTAGCCGAGGGAAAAATCTGAGAAATTTTGAATACCAGTTGCATGCTAAGACATTTAACCACCATGCACTTGCAAGCGTGGATGGACTACCAAAACTCACGTACCACATGTGCTACTGCTCCCAAAGAAGGTAGTCAGCAACGCAACATTGTTTCCCCCACTGTAAGTCCACCGGTTAGCACACCACCAGCAGCAAATGTTGAGTTGTCGTCGCAAGGGCAAATCATTCAGGGATTCACACTGTTATTGCAACGAAAGACTGAATCTAGGCCATCAGAAAGAACACCAACTCCACCACCATCATCAACCCTCTCTGTCCGCCATGTCCACTGCTACTTCCACCATATCCAGCTCTCAAGTCCAGCTCACCCTACCAGAGACTATGAGTAGGACAAAAAAGTACTCATCCTCTCATCTGTGTACACTGGCTTTGAACACCCACATTGCCAAACTAATCTCGTTAGAGATGATGCCCTATCGGTTGGTTGAAAGCGCAGCTTTCCGTGAACTAATGGCCTACGCAGTTCCACGCTATGAACTACCCAGTCGCTACTTCTTTTCTCGCAAAGCCATCCCAGCCCTCCACCTTTATGTGAAAGACCGCATTATCCATGCACTCAAGCTGTCAGTGAGTGGAAAGGTGCACCTCACAACTGATGCATGGTCCAGTAGGCATGGCCAGGGCCGTTACGTGTCCATCACTGCGCACTGGGTTAATGTGGTGGATGCAGGGTCCACCGGGGACAGTGGTGGTGGCACAGTGCTACCTAGCCCATGGTATAGGAAACAGTTGGCTGTAGGCGTTCGACCCTCCTCCTCCTCCAGAAGCGAAAGCTAGTCCACAGAGCGCAGTCGCACGAGCACTGCATCCGCAGTTGACAGTGTTGCAAACGAGGTGTCCCCCTATCGATCACCTAGTGGAAAGCGTCAGCAGGCTGTGTTGCAGATGATGTGTTTGGGCGACAGACACACCGCAGAGGTACTGGCCGACTACTTTCAGCGACAAACTGAGTCATGGCTGGGCAGTCTACATCTTGAGGCAGGCAAGGTAGTTAGTGATAACGGCCGGAATTTTGTGGCAGCCATAGCCCTTTCAAAACTCAGACACATACCTTGCTTGGCTCACACCTTGAACCTGGTGGTGCAGTGCTTCCTCACTAATTATCCGGATTTAACAGGCCTACTCCTTAAGGTTCGAAGACTGTGCTCGCTCTTCCGCCGGTCGCCGGTACACTCCAGTCGTATGCAGAAGCTGCAGCGATTGCTCCACCCTCCCAAGCACCGCCTAATTATCGATGTAGCAACAAGGTGGAACTCCACCCTGCTCGTGGTTGAGCGGCTGTGCGAACAAAGGCAGGCCGTAATGCATTTGTGGGAGGATACACGGGCAGGCACTTTGAGGGCAGACATCGAGTTAACAGGTGTGCAGTGGTCGAAGCTGAAAGACCTCTGTAAAGTCCTTCAGTGCTTTGAGGAATGCACACGGCTGGTAAGCGCAGATGACGCCATCATAAGCATGAGCATCCCACTTATGCGTCTGCTCATGCAAACTTTGACGCACATTAAGGAGCAGGCGTCTGCAGCCGAGGAGGAAGAGGAGGAGGGAAGCCTTGATGACAGTCAGCCATTGTCTGGTCAGGGAACTGTCGTGGACGAGGTGGAGGAAGAAGAGGAAGAGGAGGAGGATGATGATGGGGATGATTATTTAGGGGAGGAGGATGCTTCTCGTGGGGCAAGAGAAAATGTTGGCTTTGCAAGGTCTGGTACAGGGTTTGTGCGTGACTGGAGGGATGTGGATTTGCCAGAAAGTGCTCCTCCACCCAGCACTCGCAGTGCATCATTGACACCGGGAACATTGTCCCACATGTTAGATTATGCCTTGCAGATCCTAAAAAGGGACCCACGCATTGCCAAAATGATGAACGATGATGACTACTGGTTGGCCAGCATCCTGGATCCACGCTATAAAGGCAAATTACAAAACATCATGCCACAGGAGAACCTTGACCTAATATTGGCTAACAAACAAGCTACTCTGGTAAACCGGTTGGTTGAGGCATTCCCAGCACACAGCAGCGGTGATGGTTCTCACACAAGCCGTAGGGGCCGGGGGCAACTTGGAAGCGGTGTTGGTGGTGATCACATCACATCGTTGGAGACGGGTTTCATGACCATGTTGTGGACTGATTTTTCATGTCCCGCTCACACGACTGGTAATACTGCATCGATTGAAAGTGACAGGAGACAGCACTTGTCAAGTATGGTTACAAACTACTTTTCCTCCCATATCTATGTTCTCCCTCACAGGTCATTCCCATTTAACTATTGGGCAGCTAAACTGGACACCTGGCCTGAATTGGCACAATATGCCTTACAGGAGCTCGCATGCCCAGCTGCAAGTGTGCTATCGGAAAGAGTCTTCAGTGCAGCTCTATCAATACTGACAGAAAAAAGGACCCGTCTGTTGACCCAAAATGTGGATGATCTAACCTTCATTAAACTGAACCATGCATGGGTTTCCAAGGATTTTGTCCCACCTTACCCTGATGACACATAGGTTGCCAGAAAAATTGTTTTCTTTGGTCCGCCTGTTCCTGGGACTTGACCAATTTCGCCTTTAGCAGCAGGTGAATGTCCCACATCAACATATGCCATTTTGTAAACCTCCCTAACTGGGCAGCCTCTCCCCCCCAATGGCCGGGGTCACCACCGAGCGCACGCAACCATGCGAGTGCCATTGCCCTGGATAAGTGGGTGGGCCGACTCGTGGGCGCAGGTACTGGCACAGGGTCCCTCATAGTGCAATCAAGTGTCTCTGACGGTGGTGGTGCACACCCGCCATCAGACACCCCTCCCTACTATGAGGGGCCCAGTGCCAGTGCCGACGCCCACGAGTGGGCCCCCTTGCTTGGGCAGGGCCCCAGCATTTGCAATATTTACCTCTCCCTGCTCCTCCGCTGTGTAGTCTGGGCTGTCAAATCCATCACTGGGACTGGCACTTCAAATTTGGTGAACTGATAGAAGATGATGGTTAAGACGTAGCTATGCCCTGTCCCGCTGGCCGGGATACAGCTTCAGATGATCAATGGCTTCAATTTCTTATGGACGTCGACTCACAATGAAAGCTGATGAGAAACCACCACTGCATCTAACAGTTTTCCTACCCACAGACGTGTGACATTCCAGCGCACATTTTTAAGTGTGCCCTCCCTCTCATGCCAATCCAATTGAATCGCCTATGGCCTGTGGCTTCTGTGTTTTGCACTCCAAAGTTACGTGACAGATCATGATAGGCAGTGAGCACCATGTTTACATCTCTCCCTGTGATCAAAATTGGATGGATATGAGTAACGGCGATGGGATAAATGGTACTGCGATACAGCAACACTTTCTTCACAAAGAAAGGTTTTTGCTGTGTCCACACACTAATTAATTGAGGGTCAGCATCGCCTCTGAGAATTGTGATGGAAGTTGTTCCCATGAATAGTAATTCATAGATTTCTGCAATCACTAGACTTTAGGTAAATAATTGTATGCATCTAATTTCCTATTGCAGAGAGTCTGGGCTGTCTTACTGAGACAGAAATATAAATGAAGATTTAAAAATAACACCAAAAGTGTATCATGGTGTACGCTTCAAATACAATTCCTTTTTTCTAGTTTTTAGATTGTTGTGTAATCCATGCAGAGAACACGGAGATTTTAAATGTTTAAACTATGCTCTATATACCTGCTATCCAGTGATAATGTACCCTATCTCAACTTTGTACAATCTGGTCTAATCCATACTGGGCCTGAGACCGTCTGAGCCTGCCTCCTGATCGATACACATAGGTTTTTAATGTGTAAACTATGCAACATATATACGTGTTATCTGGTGAAACTGTACCCTTTATCAACTTTCTCGAATCTTGTAGAATCCATACTAGGCCTGAGAACGGCTGCAGAGCTGTTAAGCAAGCTACAGCACCTGTGGTTTGGACACGTAATGTTTTGCATTTTTTCTGGAATGGCGGTTAGGCCGAAATCAGGAATTGCTGTTGACCTGCACTTACTGGGAAATCATCGTTCACGGCAAATTATTGGAATCCCAGATCCCCATCACTAACGGTGTTCAGCGGGTTATCTGCACCTGTAAGCAACAAAAGATGGTCCTTTCAGTGTAGCGCGCATGTAGCCCCAGACATGGAAGGTCATGATAGCCCTGTTATTGCTCGATCGCGCGTGCCAGAGCCTCCCGTATCCCTCTAGTAAGCTTTACGCGTACCGCATGGGCATGCCGGAGTCTCGTTCGTTAACGGAATAAAGCTGACAAATCGCTAGCACAACTACAAACGGACATACCACACCACACACACACAATCGACAAAGCTTTGAATGTGTGCATCTTTTTTTGAGGTGGCATGGTTGTGGTTTCCCGGGTGGAGTCCAATTAAGCCGCAGGCTCCACTCCTGGTGGTGCCCTTTTGGACATTCCTTTAAGGTTCAGCTTTGCAATCATACTGCCCCCGGAAAGCAAACACTTTGTCTTCATGGACGCTGTTTGGAGGTTCATGGGAATAACGCCGCCCGATCGCCAGTTGCCGTAATTTATTGGTGGGAAGTACGACGGTATATGATCGTGTTCGTTTTCAGATTTTGTTTTTTTGGGTTTGGTTTTTACATTTTTAGTCCAGACTTTCTTGACTTCATAAGGGCATGACAAGCCTTGATCTGTGTCTCCTCCACCTCCTCCTTTTACTTCTTCACCTCTTTTGTAAATGTAGTTGCCCTTTTCCATATGTTATTTTTGGCTTCTGAGATTTTGTCGACTTTGGGACACCTTTTAAGGTGTTTTGTAATTGTTTTGTATGTGTTAGTATGTGTTTGTGTTTGCCTGCCATTGTTTTCAGTGTGGTTCGATGAACATTCGACGAACTTGCCTCCTGTGCGACGAACCAAAACACTAGCGTGGTGGCTCAGCACTACTCATGATATATAGACGTACATTGTTAATGTTTAAACTATGCTATATATACCTGCTATCTGATGATACTGTACACTTTGTCTACTTTTTATATTCTTGTCTAATCCATACTGAGCCTGGGAGTGTCTCTGTGTGACTGATGGAATATATATGGAGATTGACAATTATCCTTTGACTGAATAGAGCTGTACGCTTCTGATGCAGTGCCATATATCTGATGTTATTTTGTGTCTATTTTGTGCTAAATTTGGAAGTTTGGTGGAAGAGGCCACGAACGTGGCCGTGGGGGGACCAGCTGGTGCTGATGGTGGTGGTGCATCTGCTGGTAGTGGCAAAAGCACAATAGCAGCTAAGGCAGGAGGTGTTGAGCCTGCATCATGGTCTGTCTACGGAACGCCTGGAAGGCTACCTTTTCTGGGAGTAGGTTAACCGTTTTTAAAGCCGGAGCATGAGGAACTGGTTTGGGCTTAGATTGCCGAAACAGGCTCCAGCAAATGTGCCCTCCTCTTCTGAAGTTTCAAAAAATGCAAGCACTGAGTCGTCAAGTGCTGGCTCCTGGTCAGGAAGAACCCCTTTCCTTGTCTCCTGCACCCCCACCCAAAGTGAATGATGCAGCAGGCCACACTTCACATTAGTCCATGTAGCTCTTTCTATCAT
Source organism: Dendrobates tinctorius (assembly GCF_039654945.1). NCBI lineage: Eukaryota > Metazoa > Chordata > Amphibia > Anura > Dendrobatidae > Dendrobates > Dendrobates tinctorius. Next base: position 16,119,558 of record NW_027361810.1, on the reverse strand, counting down.
ACCATGCATGGGATATCAAGTCAAATCATGAATTCCCCAGTCCAAGATGAATCTGACTTGAAGTGTGGGTGGCCAGGCAGGGCAGTGGGGTTAATCGGTACCAGGACGGTGTCTCCCTGGGATGTGTCACAGTGGTGGTGACCCGTTCCGTGGCCCTGGGTGTCCATGCAAAGGGGTGAATTACATTTATAGGTGAATGATACGTGATGCCACCTGTGGTTTCTGAGTAGATTGGCCAGCGCTGCAGTGGCGCTTCTCTGGGACAGAAGTTGTGGTGCAACTAAGATGTAGAAGCCCTGCACAGGTATGGCTATTGTCGCAGGGCACATGAAAGAGTTGGTAGATGGTGTGCAGTGCAGGATGTAGCAGAGCCGTGCACCAGGCACAGGAGAAAGAGGACAGACACAGTCGTGCAGTTCCTTTACCTGTACTTGGTAAGTGCCGTCCAGGACCCAGAGTACAGATCGAGAAGGAGTTGGTCAGCCTGGAAGCCATTTTGGAATTCTCTCTCTGCAGATAGGTAGTGTGGCCTCCGTTCTAGCACTTATCTGAGGTACTCGCAGTGCTGAGTTCAATGAAGTTCCCCCTGTTGACTCTCTCTTGGAACTTTCTCGTATGGCAGGCAGCCGTAGCCTTTTCCTTCTGGCTCCCACACATCGCTGCTGGGGCCTCCGAGCCTTAGTTGGGTACAGAGCATTTACAGCTGCTACTTCCTCCGGTTTCTGCTGCAGGAACGTCAGTGTCCCTACAAACTCGGAGACCGGAATCCGGACCATGCGCTCAAGCTAGGAGTGAGCCTTAACTCTGCTCATCCTCCAGCTCCCCTTCTCACGTCCACACACTTCCCCTTCCCTTCACAGACTGCCCTAACTTCCCTCCTCTCGACCACAGAGCGCAGCTCCTCAGCAGTCAGGTTCAGAGGTCTCCCTGCTGTCCTGGAGTGGGAAATGTGTTGTGTGTTGGTTTAACTGCTAGAGAGATCCTTCGTTGCTCCCAAGCATGACATCACACTCCCTAGGAGGAAGGTAATGCCACTGTGGTGACCGTACTCCTGGGGGCGCCACAAGTGCACTGAGGCCCAGACACTGATAGATGATTCTGCTGTTACATTGACCCAGACCACTACATGCCCCTCGCACTCTACACAGCCTGAATGTGACCCAGATGAAACTCAGGTTACCCTTCCCATATACTGTACCACCTTACACGGTGACAAAAAGGAAGGTGCAGATGAAAGTGCAGGTTCGGCCCACTCGCCGTCAGACACACCGCCGTACTATGAGGGGCCCTGTGCCAGTGCCGTCGCCAACGAGTGGGCCCCTCCTGCTTGCTCTGGATCACAGCACTTGCAAAGTTGAAATACTTACCTCTCCCTGCTCCACCGCCATGACGTCTTCCGCGTTTCCTGACAGTGATATTCTGATCAGAGAGCGTAATGATATCACGTCTGTACGCCCAGACTAGTACAGGGATTCCCTAGTGAGGAGACTTATTTAATTGTTTTCAATGTTGGGACAGCAATTTTTGGGGAGCACTATACTCTGGAGAATGATATATGGGGCCCACCATACACTGGAGCATTCCAAAGGTGGACATCAGACACTGGAGCAGCATTTACAGGGCCCATTATACACTAGAGCAGTAGAACTGGGGCCCATTATATATGGAGCATTATTTGGGCCCATAAGACAGTGCAGCTTCATCCATGGGGACCAACATATACTGTAGCATTATGTGGAGCTCATCATATACTGTATCAAACATTATATGGGACCAATGATTCTGTATGGTGAAATATATGGGCCTCATTACTCTGTATAGCGCACTATGCGGTGGCCATAATACTGTATGGAGTAAGATACTGTCCGTTTTTGGAGCTATTGGAGAATTTAAAATGGATATCAGTCATGAGATGTAAGAAGTGAAGTATTTTTCATAGTACTATACCGCTATTTCTCTGCTGTATCGGAGCATCATGAGTTGTGGTATGTGTTAAAGGGGCTCTCTTTGGCCCAGGGCACATGAAAACCTGGAGCCAGCCCTACCCCCCACAAATTTAGCCAAATAACCCCCATTTTTCAGTGCGTTACTGGTATTATGAAGTAAATTAAGGTTGAAAAGCTTCAGTAATAAGATTTGATGTTTTTGGTATTCAAAAGGGCACTGTAGGTGTGTTTCCTGGCCTCCACTCCCTGCCGACTTTGCTTCCCCATTGACTTGCATTGGGTTTCGTGTTTCAGTCGGCCTTCGACTTTTCACAAAAATCGGCCGATTTCGTTCAACCCGACTTTTGGGAAAGTCGGGTTTCATGAAACCCGACTCGACCCAAAATAAGGCAAAGTCGCTCATCTCTACTCCTGACCCAAGTGGAACAGCCTGTATTTCTATGCAGCTGTCACGCTCTGGTCAGGAGAGCTGACAGCCAGTCCTAGCATGAGATCATCATCCGTGCTATATGGCCATCTGACTGCACCCTCAAATGCAAATCCTAGACCTAGAATCAAAGGGGTATGTCTTAATACTATTGCATATTGGTAGGATATGCCAACACTATTTGGATAGTGTCCGGACCCATGCCAAGTCTAACAATGGAGACATGCATCCATTTAACAGTCTTGCTCTGCACAGCAGTCTACCCGCCACTTGGCTGTCTGTGGATCTGTATCTGGCCTCATTCACCCTAATGGGGGTGGCTGCAGCTCTCTGTGCAGTTGAGTGGTCAAAGGCTGCTGTAGATCTGTGTCCGGCCTCATTCACCCTAATGGCGGTGGCTGCAGCTCTCTGCACAGTCGAGTGGTCGGAGGCTGCTGTACATCTGTATCCAACCTCATTCACCCTAATGGAAGTGGCTGCAGCTCTCTGTGCAGTCGAGTGGTCGAAGGCTGCTGTAGATCTGTATCCGGCCTCATTCACCCTAATGGCGGTGGCTGCAGCTCTCTGCACAGTCGAGTGGTCGGAGGCTGCTGTACATCTGTATCCAACCTCATTCACCCTAATGGAGGTGGCTGCAGCTCTCTGTGCAGTCGAGTGGTCGAAGGCTGCTGTAGATCTGTATCCGGCCTCATTCACCCTAATGGTGGTGGCTGCAGCTCTCTGCACAGTCGAGTGGTCGGAGGCTGCTGTATATCTGTATCCAACCTCATTCACCATAATGGAGGTGGCTGCAGCTCTCTGTGCAGTCGAGTGGTCGAAGGCTGCTGTAGATTTGTATCCGGGCCTCATTCACCCTAATGGAGGTGGCTGCAGCTCTCTGTGCAGTCGAGTGGTCGAAGGCTGCTGTAGATCTGTATCCGGCCTCATTCACCATAATGGGGGTGGCTGCAGCTCTCTGCACAGTCGAGTGGTCGGAGGCTGCTGTACATCTGTATCCGACCTCATTCACCCTAATTGGAGTGGCTGCAGCTCTATGTGCAGTCGAGTGGTTGGAAGCTGCTGTAGATCTGTATCCGGGCCTCATTCACCCTAATGGGAGTGGCTGGAGCTCTCTGCACAGTCGAGTGGTCGGAGGCTGCTGTACATCTGTATCCGGCCTAATTCACCATAATGGGGGTGGCTGCAGCACTCTGCAGTCAAGTGGTCAGAGGCTGCTGTGCATCTGTGTCCTGCCTCATTCATATTAATAGGGATGGCTGCAGCTCTCTGCGCAATCTAGTGGTCGGAGGCTGCTGTACAGCAAAAAACAGCTGCATTTTCTTACACAGTTTACAGCCAGGTCAGTGTAGGAGAGATGGAGATGTGATACAGGCACAGTGCTGGAGCATTGAGAGAAGGGACAGGTAGCGAGAATGTGTTCTAGGAAAATGCCCCCTAAGCTCAGAGGTTGCAGATCCACCAACTACAAATGGGCCCTGTGCATAGCCTGTTTCTTCAGCCATGCGTTCCATCACTGCATCTTGATAACTTCCTCCTAAATGCTGTAATGTTTGTATATCAACAAAACCTATATATATAAATAAGAAGACGAGTAATTGACGTTTTCTTACATCTTACCACGCTTCTGAGAGGGAGGACAAGAGACAGGCATGCAAAATGAGAGAACACAGAGAGCATGTTTAACGGGAAAAGTCCACTAAACTCCGAGCTTGTAGCTCCGCTACCAGACATGGCATAGAAAGAAGGAATGTATAAAAAATTGTTTAGTTTCCATAATAGATGTGCACATGTGCCTTAAAGGGGTTTTCTCAACATTATAAATGGGGAAAAATTGTAAAGTGTTTTGTAAGAATATGCAACTTTGCAATTTACTTGTCCTCTTCGTTCTCAAGAACAGAGAGATTTTTATATTTTTCTAATATTAACTACTAGATGCCTAGGATACTGGCCACCTCTGCAGTTTATCAGGAGTAGCCAGTCTCCTAGTCAAACACGGCAGCTTGTTTTTATAGATCTTGTGTTGTGAGTTCATTTTCACCTTCACTACTGAGGCCCGAGGAACTCCCTCTTCTGGTAAAGAAAGGTAGTGAGCCTGATTATCAAACACCTGAGCCTAATGATGATGACTGGCTGAGTGGAGTTACTGACTGGATATAAGGCTGCCAACGCCCTTCTGCCCTGCGGGTGATTTCTCTGTGGGATCCTTGGAGACCAGTCTGAATGCCTGCTCTTCTAAAGCTAAGTTTTCTGCTCGGCTTTTTGCATTTGTGCTTTGACTTTGTTTTGCTTTGTTTTTCTGGATTTCTGCCATTCCCTGTTGGGGTGAGCTGAATTCCTTTAGCTCTGTCTTCTGAAAATACCTGAGTGCTGATTTAGTTTTTGAAGCCTAGCTGCTTCAGGGTCTTTTTCCATATCAGCTTGTTGGCTTATGTCTTTGATAGGGTTTTGGCAGATTGCAGACAGCAACCTTCCTTTCCTGTTCTGTTTAGTTAGCTTGGGCCCCATCGTTTGCTCAGCCTATCTTTCTATCTGTGTGAGTGTTTTTTCATCTTGCTTCACCGTCATTATATGTTGGGGGCTGCCTTTTACTTTGGGGTCTGCTCTGGGGCAGTTTAGATTTCCTTTTCTGTCTTTAGGCTATTTAGCTCTCCGGCTGTGATCGAGGGATCTAGGGCACCGTAGGAACCCCCCACGGCTACTGCTAGTTGTGTTGATAGGTTCAGGGGTCTGCAATCTGATAGTTGCCAACTTCTCTGGTTTTCTGGACGTAGCTTCTATTTTTGTGTCTGCCTCCTACGGTGACTCAATCATAACAGCTTGTAATCGCTGCTCTGAAGCTGGTTAGATCACTGGAGTCGACCAGTTTGAGTGCCCCTAGAATCCTGCACTATCCACGAGTGCACAGTACAGGCCAGCAGTGCAACTATGCCGCTGGTCCGAACTATCAATCATTCAGGAACAAACCTTTCCCCCAGCAGTCTGGATGCTGGCAGGCGGAGGAGGGCAAGGGTGTTGACATAATCGTTTAAAACTACCCGATTCACGCCGTTTTCCAGGAATAAAAATAAGTGTACAGAGCAATGAAGAGATAGAGAGGGGAAAGCCCACTGAGGTCAGAGCTTGCAGCTCTGCAAGCAGATAGGACACAGAAAGCAGGAACGTCTGAGAGTATTCTTAATTTCCATGATAAACGGGCACGTACGTCTTGAACCAGTTCATTCCGGGTTTTATGTGTATTTTGGGTGCGATCAGTGCAGCCAAATGCACATTTGCATCCAGGGAAGCAACATTGTTGTTGTTTTTTAAAGGGGCTCTACAGTATATTGCTTTTCATGGTAATGCTTTGTCTTTTTAATTACAAGTCAACTGTTGGAAGTGCACCAGTGATCTCGGCAAGACGGATTTCACTTCTCTGGTTCCCTTCATTATAAAGTCTCTGCAGCAACAGCTGTTTAATACAACAGGTTATGCCTGGGGGTCTCCTGTGCGAGAGGTTTAAAGAGCACTAAATGGAAATGGAGAGCGGCCTGCGTTTACAGCTGAGCGAGAGGGGGGAGAGAATGGCGCGCGCCGCCGGAGATGGCTCCATTTTTCATGTCATTTGTCAGGACATTAAGGAGCAATCTAAAATCTAAAACACTACAAATCTCGCTCCGTAATGAGAACGCCGCCGCACCTGATGGGCTCTAATGAAACTTTAGCACTTGCAGTTGTGAACGCTTCAGTGCAAATCATGGCGGGTTTCTTCTTCCACCGTCATCTCCCCCTGCTGTTTGCGGTGCAAAATATAAGAGGACAGATGCATCAAATTAGACAAAGTGCAGCCCTTTCTTGGCAATTCATTATTTGTCTCCGTACTCTTCTTGCTTTATTAATTAACTTAAGGCCGGGATCACACACAGCGAGATACGGCCGAGTCTCGCAAGTTAAAACCAAGCTCTGGCGCCGGCACTCTGGAGCGGAGCGTGCAGCCGCACAGCAATACATGGAGCTGCACGCTCCGCTCCGGAGTGCCGGTGCCAGAGCTTGGTTTTAACCTGCGAGACTCGGCCGTATCTCGCTGTAGTGTGACTCCGGCCTTAGGCAACTCTTCAGCTTTGTTTTAGGAGCGGCCTGTCCTCGTTAACCGGATTCATATTGTAGAGCAATCAATGGGCAATAGAGTAAGGGTATGTGCACACCCTGTGGATTGGGGTGCGGATTGGCCTGCGGTTTTTCACCTTCACAATGGAGGAGATGGTAAACCGCAGCGGAATCCGCAGAAAATTGACATGTCAATTCTTTCTGCGGCTTAGAAACCGCGCAGAAAAATCCGCACCGTCTGCACTGCGATTTTGTATTCCCATAGGATATTATGGTACTGTACACCGCAGCAAAAACTGTTGCGGATCCACAGCGGCCAAATCCGTTGCAGAACCGCAGCAGAATCCGCAGCGTGTGCACACACCCTAAGGCCTCTTTCACACATCAGGTTTTCTGCTTCAGGCGCGATCCGGCGCTTTTGACTAAAACCGGATCCGTCGAAATGCAATGCCGGATCCGGTTTCCCCCCCAATGACTTGCATTAGAGCCGGATCGAGCCGGATGGCCATGCGTTTCATCCGATTTTCGCCGGATCCGGCAATGTGACGCGATCCGGCGTCTGGAAAAAACGGTGACTGTAACGTTTTTTGTATCCGTCGAAAAAGCCGGACACGCCGGATCCGGCGTGTCCGGCTTTTTCATACAATGAAAGCCTATGAGCGCCGCAATGCGCCGGATCCGGTTTCTTTGGTCTGAGCATGCTCAGTAGCTCTTCCCACAGGACATATATAAAAGCAAGACAATGGGACCCTCAGCCACCCAACATGCCACCCAAGCCAAGAACCAGGAGCAGGAGAAGGCAGCAGACATCTGCAGCAGCAGCACCATCAGCACCACCCCAAATGGAGCAGCATGCTGAACAACGGGAGGGGAGTCCAGCAGCAGATGAGAGACGGTAATTATCAAATCCCCCATTCCTCCAAACTAGGGCTATGGAATATCAAGATATTCATTGGCCCTTTGTTTCTCTTTATTCAACAGCCGCCCAATAGATGCAGCAGCAGCAGCAGCAATGGCAGCAGCAGAAACACCACCCACAGCCATGGAGTGTGGCCATGAGGAAGACAGCACATCTTCTGGGAGCCCTCCCTCGCATCGTCAGCGTTTGACGGTAAGTTTTTATTTCCAAAATCCATCATCTCTGGAATATATGTCTATTCATTGCCTTTTATTTCAAAACAGGAATCACAAGATGAAGAGGAGCTCCCAGAAGAAGAAGGAAGGGGTGGACAGACACTTGGAGTGGGCTCACAATTGGTAAGTTTTTTGCATCAAACGCAGAAACACAACATCACACTACACACAACACATAGAAAACAATGTTCTGCAGACCACACACAGCAAACAAATGCCTACATCCAAAGACATAACATTTTTTGCTTTCTTCTCTAGTCTTCCCAATCTGGTGCTTGGCCAAGAGGTCCTCGCAGTGCCTCCCAGGGTCGTCGGCGACAGCAACGCGGCGGTCACCAGCATGTAAGTATAAATATTTTTGCTTTGTTTTTTTTGCACTTTTTATTTCATTTCTTTTGTGGAGGCTAATTATGTTATTTTTGTCTTTTTCTTTAACAGCCTTCACAGCGTGCTCCCGACTCTGACGGTGAGGATGGAGGGATTGATGTGGACCGCCTCATCGATCTCGTCAGAGAAAGGGAGCCGCTCTGGAATATGGCTGACCGACGCCACGCTGACCTGATCGTTACCCGACGACTCTGGGAGGAAATCTGTTCGCTCCTTGTGGGCCGCTGGGAGGACCTCGAAGCTCGGGCCCAGATTAAAGAGCGTAAGTATATACAGTACCGGTTGCTTGATTTAAACCAGTGTTTCCCGAACTCCAGTCCTCGTGGTCCCCACGGATCATGTGTTCAGGATTTCTATTTACTTTGGAAATCCTGAAAACATGACCCCTGGGGACCATGAGGACTGGAGTTTGGGAAACACTGATGTTGTATACTAACCACTTTGTCCTTTCTCGTTTCAGGGGAGAGAATTGTGAAGCGGTGGCGGTCTGTGAGGGATCGTTTCAAGAAGGAGTTCAATAAAGAGATGCGGGCCCCGAGTGGATCTGGAGGACGCAGGAGCAAGTACAAGTACGCACGAGCCCTGTCGTTCCTCCAGGAGACAATGCTCACCAGAAGGTAAATATTACACACCACATGTGACAAAAAATGTTTAGATGTAACTTTTTTTTTTCAGCCAGGGCCATACCATGTCACTATTTTAATTGTTTTTTCTTCTCTTTATTCCACAGCACGGTGAGCAGCACTCGGGAGCCTGCAGGATTGGACCCTTCTGAGGCGATCCCTGAGGAGACCGGCACCGAGGGACACTTCGACCGCCCCGGTACATCTGCACCTTCCCAGCCTTCCCACACATTCGACCCATCTGTCCCATCCACCAGCACAGGAGCATCGTGGCCGCCTACATTACATGAAGCTGCTGGTGAGGAGATCGCTTTCCCTTTACCCCACCCTTCTGCCCCTGCCACCTCTAGTACACCTGCGGGTACTGGGCGGCAGCGGCAGAGGGGTCAGGAAAAGACTTATGCGCCAGAGTTCTTGCATCTGAATGCATCTTTCCAGAACTGTCTAAAAGTCTTGTCAGAGCAAATCTCCGCAGGCTATCAGCAGATCAACTCCAGCATTCTGGAGGTGAAGACACTTCTGCAAACCATGCATTCAGAAGCAAGATCTTCGCCAAACCACACCTTTTTCAGGTCTGTTGTGGAGCGCATGGAAACGCTCTCTCCTGCCCAGCAGATGCATGTAATGCATTCATGCCACGCTACTCTCCAGCAAGTTACCTCCCAACCTCCTCCTCCCACCACAGTAGTTCCTCCACCTGCACCCCCTCCAGCCACTTTCCATCCTCCCCCTCCTATTACATCTACACCCCCTCCAGCCACTTTCCATCCTCCCCCTCCTATTACATCTACACCCCCTCCAGCCACTTTCCATCCTCCCCCTCCTATTACATACCATCCACCTCCCCAGCACCATCCACCTCCCCAGCACCATCCACCTCCCCAGCACCAGCAACCTCCCCAGCACCAGCAACCTCCCCAGTACCAGCAACCTCCCCAGTACCAGCAACCTCCCCAGTACCAGCAACCTCCCCAGTACCAGCAACCTCCCCAGTACCTGCAAACTCCCCAGTACCAGCAACCTCCCCAGTACCAGACATCTCCCCACTTCCAGCAACCTGCCCCGTACCAGACATCTCCCCACTTCCAGCAACCTGCCCCGTACCAGACATCTCCCCACTTCCAGCAACCTGCCCCGTACCAGACATCTCCCCACTTCCAGCAACCTGCCCCGTACCAAACTCCTTCCCCATACAACTTGCCATCAACATCATCTGCTCCTACAGTCCCTGCCCAACCCTCCACTCCACCACCCACCACCTCTTCTGCTTCCCACATGTCCACCCATTCTGTAGTTTTTTCCACACCTTCACCTCTAACTGTACCTTCCCCACCACGATCCCAGTCCTCTCTCCACACTCCCAGTGTCGAAGTGTCCCGCAGCCCCTCCAGCAGTATTTCCACCACACACTACACAGATTTATAATGTGTGTATTTAAATAAAAATGACCAGTTTTATGGTTTCAAAGCTTTATTAAACAAGTTTATTAAAATTTTAAAAAAGTTTACTAAAAAAAACATTTTTCAATAAAAGTTAAATTATTTTACACTGGTTGTCTGTCATTTCTTTCTGCGGCGAAAAAGGTTAAATACAGGGTATTTAAAAGGTGAAATGGTATTCAAAACTAGGTATATAACTGTGGGTAAATTTTAGCTTTTTGCCACAGTTGTGTTCCTGGTTGTGTTTGAAGCAAAGTATTTCACCTAAAAAGTTGTGTTTATTGTTGGTGATTTCCTAACAATGTACACAACTTTTGTTAAAAGGTGAAATACTTTGCATAAAACACAACCAGGTACACACCTGTGGCCTAAAGCTAAAAATAGAGACCATGACAAGATAGCCAACTTTGGTTGGCAAAGGTATATACTGTTGGTACAGAAGGTACACAAGTTTGGTTAGGGCACAAATCTTTCACACTCTGTCATCCTGCCAGTGTACTCTGCCTTGAGGTGACATAAAGTATAGTGCAAAATTGTCCCTCATTACTGAAACCGTCACAGAACTTCTAGTGGTAATGTCATGGTAATCTTGCAAGGTGGTTTCTTCAGAGGTGTCCTCAATGGAAATGGGTTCCTTGCAGATAACAAAATTGTGGAGTACCACGCACGCTTTGATGACCTCGTCCACAGTTTCTGTCTTGAGGTTGATCGCAGTCAATAGGACCCGCCATTTGGCTGTCAGAATACCAAAGGTACATTCAACCATTCTTCTTGCTCTTGTGAGGCGGTAATTAAAAATGCGTTTTGGTCTTGTCAATCCTCTGCTAGAGTACGGTTTCAAAAGGTGTTCTGACAGCTGGAAGGCTTCATCCCCTACACAGACAAATGGCATAGGTGGACCAGATGTTTGCGGCAGCGGTCTAGGTGGTGGGAACTGGAAGGTGTTTCCATACAGTTTACGCCCCATGGCAGACAGTTTGAAAACTTGAGAGTCATTGGAGCGGCCATAGGCCCCAATATCAACCGCAATAAATTTGTATTCCGCGTCAGCGATGGCCATGAGGACAATTGAAAAATATTTCTTGTAATTGAAATATTCCGATCCCGATCCAGCTGGCTTTACAATGCAGATATGTTTCCCGTCCACAGCGCCCAAGCAGTTCGGAAACTGACATATCTGTTGAAACTTGTCAGCAATTTCAATCCACCTCTCTGTTGTGGGCTCTGGTAAAAACTCTTCAGCTAAGGAGTCCCACAGTGCACAGCATGTGTACTTCACAATTCCAGATATGGTGGAAATCCCGAGTCTGTACTGGAAATGCAGTGACGAAAGGGATTCTCCAGTTGCAAGAAATCTGTGGGGAATTAACAAACAATAAATTAGTTTTAAATCACAGCATTACATACCAAAACTGAGCTATAACACTTGGAGATACAAACTACCACCAACAAGATTGCAGTGAAAGTGTGCTCTGATGCGAGCACATCCAATAAATGTGGCTTACCTTAAAGTCACCATCAGACGCTCTGCGGGTGAAACAGAGAAGCGGCAATAGGTGTCTGCTTTTCTTATGAGGTGTGCAATGCGCTCCACCAAGTAATCAAAATTCTCCATTTTCATCCTAACATATCCAAAAAATTTATCCGGGTTTCGTCGAAGGTCCATGCAGAGTGTAGAATAGACCCCACGCGTCATTCTCTTGGCTGTGATGGGGTGGATCCACAAACGTCGTCTACGATGCCTGATGCGCTGCTGTCTCGCTCTCTCCTTCTCCAGAACAATCACCCTCAAACGATTCGCCTCCGCTATAAAATCCGCCAAATTCTTCAAAATATTTCCAATGACAACATCCATCTTCGCCAATAACTTGCTCTTCTCTCCAACCTGCACTTTCTCCTCTACAACCTGTCAAAGAAGGGCTGTAGGAACATGCTATATATAGTTTTCCAGTAGCCAATCCCGTTCGGAAGGCCACAAGGGTCAATTTTAAAAACCGGATCTGGCGTAATCCGTCAAAAAACGGATAGAAAAACGGATGAACCGGATGAAACGGATCCGGTTTTGTCTGTCAAGAAAAAGACGGATCCGTCACATCCGGTTTTACTAAACATTTGCCGGATCCGGCGTTCCGGCACGACGCCGGATCGCGCCTGACGCCGAAAACCTGAAGTGTGAAAGTAGCCTAAGGCTGTGTTCACACGTGGAGTATTGCAGTATGAAAGTTTCTGAAATCTTTTGCACACGTTGATTCTTTTTACCTTGTGTTCTTTAACCATCACTTTTTTTTTCAGCAATTTTGCAGCGTCAGTCATACGTTCCATTTAATAAAAAAAAAAAAATTGTAAAAACTCTGCAAAAATGCACATTAAAGTGTATTAAAAAAAACAAGTGTACTGTACTAAGCATTTTTTTTTTTGCCAAAACTGTTTTTCTTGGTGAAAAAAAAAATTTGCTGCAATTACACCACATGTGAACCTGCCCTAAGTGTCTTACAGGTACCGTAATCCTATCATGTTGCTGCTGCCCCTGCTGGAATTTAAAAAAAAAACAAAAAAAAACACTATATACTTACCTCCGTTGCTGACAACTGCTCCTGAGCGTTACCGGCTCTTCAGTGACTCAGGCAGAGGGTGCGTGCTATCCACGTCATCGCTCCCCCTGCACGTCACTGCCGGAGGACGGGAGAGAGCGGCGCGCTGGGAGAGAGCGGCGCACAGCGACTTGTAACGCCGCCGCCGGGACACTGACAGGCTGCAGGGGACCGCAGACACATACCAGGGAACGCGGAGACGACGGGGACCAGGTAAGTTTGAACCGTGACCCGAATATAAGTTGAGGGGGGTCTTTTTCAGCCCAAAAAGGGGGCTGAAAAACTCGACTTATATTCAAGTATATACGGTAAGTTAAATTACTCTTTTTTTTGTTTGTTTTTTTTTTGGGGGGGGCACTACACTTTATCAACATGCACAAGAGACAACAAAAAAGAAGCAATAAGAACGCAGCAAAATCTGCTTTTTGTAAGCAGCTTCTTTACTGGCAAGAGAGCAGGTTTTGCCTGCGGGAAAAAAACTCAACATATTAAACATAGCCTAAACAGGTAGCAGTAATATTACGGCGGGTTCCGAAACCATTGCTGCATTACCGGGATTCTTCAGTGAACTTCTCACCATGGTTGTGCGAGTGAAAAGCAACGGGTTCATGATCATTGGGGGTTGCTGGGGGTCCCATTGATGAGGTCAGCAGTAATCAAACATTTATCCTGTGAAATACACATAAAACCCCTATACCTACATCAATAAAATAAAGAAACAAAATAAACAAATACATAAATCATTAAATAAACATGATTAAAAAAAAAACATCCTGAAAGCGGGAACTTGAACATTTGGCAAAACCCATCACCATACTTTATAATATTGAGGTCAGCAGTTTCATATTCAGGATTATATTTTGGATTAGGACATAAAATGAAGGATTATTTTTTTTTATATTGTTTCCAATTGCTGTAAATAACACAACTCCGGAGTATTTAATCTGGATGAAGTTCAGAACTTATTCCCTTGGGACAGACTCTGCAGAGAGGCCGATGACACGGAGATCCAGGGAACAATCGCAACGATAAAATTCTGCCCCTTTCGGGTATGTGCACACGATGCAGATTTGCTGCGGATCTGCAAGTGATTTACAGTACAATATTAATCTATGGGAATAAAAAACAGCTGTGCACATGCTGCGGAAAAATCCGCACGGAAACGCAGCAGTTTATTTTCTGCAGCATGTCAATTCTTTGTGTGGATTCCGCAGCGTTTTGACACCCATTCCATTATAGGAAACTGCAGGTGTAAAAACGCAGGCGAAATCCGCAATAAATCCACAGGAAATCGACATAAAAAATGAGCGGATTTTGACCTGCGGATTCTACCAAAAAAGCAGATTCCACACGGAAAATTCCGCTCAGCAATCTGCAACGTGTGCACATACCCTTAGAGGATCTGGAGTACATTTTTCCGATAAACAAACACTTGTGTTTTTTTGCGCTGCGTGCGCAGTGCAAACGCGCATAAAAGCGCATCATGCGTTTTTAATGCGTTTTCTTGGTTTTTGCGCGTGGTTTTTGCAAAAAAAGCATTTTTTTTGGCGTTGATGTGCGCATGACTGTGCGCACGCCAGCGCTCCCATAGACTTTAATGGGTTTTGGGTGAATTTCGTGCGCATGCGTTTTTTTTTTAGATAGGTCGGACGCACAAAAAATGCAACAGGATGCATTTTGTGCGCCCGGGCGCACGCTACAAAAAAACACATGCGCATACAAACGCATGACTTTGCGCACCCATGTTAAGTATAGGGAAAAAAACGCATGTGTGCGCAAAAACTCAGCGCAAAAAAACGCAAGTGTGAAACCAGCCTTACTTGCCCTTTCACATTAGGCAATCATATATGGAATATGCACATAAACATTATGCACATAGTTATACATAATGTATGCATAGTACAAACATGCACGCAAGTATGGTATATAAAAAAAAAAAGACGCATGGTGACATATTTATGATGCACATGTTCAGACAATTGGACGCTTTTACACTGTCCACTTGCTTGCAGTCGTTACAGCCATAACTTTTTAATATTTATTTAAGCTTCACTTTATAAGGTTTTTACAACGCGAGCTCAATGACAAAAAAATTAAAATCTATGCCATTTACTCGTCATTGTAATTAATATGTTTACTGTATTGTAAAAGTTTTGTTTACAGTAACACTAAATATGTTTTTTTACTGGTTTGCAATATTTTTAAAAAGTGTGTTTAAAATGTGAATATTGTCATTGTTTTTTAGTAATTTTATAGGGGGAAAAATCTGTCAATTATTTCACCCCTAATATACAGGTATATAGAGATGTATTAGTATATAGACATATGTATCTCTATGTACCAGTACAATATGCCTGTAAAGAAGAAGAATATTATTTAGATCTTTAGGCAGAAAAAATCCTCCAGTTCTCTGATAGTTTCTGTCTGCCAAGCTACAGGTTGTGAATTTGAATCCTGTGAAAGATCTCACTTCAAGAATATCAAAGAATTAGTTATTCATAGATGGACATCTACTGTGCATAACGAGGCCTCTCTAACAGTAATGGTGGAAGACAATCTACATAAGGAAAAATAGGACAATCAAAGCAGCATCCTGTAGTGCAACTGGGCCCCTGTCCCCCAGGTGCTCCTGTATAGTTGAACTTACTTATGGTATGTCACCACCTGCACATGAGAGTGGTCAGCCAGATATTTTTTTAAATAGAAAAAAAAAGATCCGCCATTGAAATTTCAACTCTCTGATACTTCAATCCCTCATGCCCATCAGATAGTCAGCCATTCCCACCAAAATTGCTGGGTTCGGCTGACTTTCATGTGTATGGAAGCGTTTATTCATCCAACAGCATGACCTCATCAGTCCCATTAAATAACAGGACCTAATGGTGGTTCTCTCAGTGAGAGATTAATGAATTCATTTTATTTATCTATTTATTTTACGCTCTTATATAGCGTCATTAATTCCAAAGCGCTTTACAGACATTATCATCACTGTCCCCAATGGGCCTCGCAATCTAAATTCCCTATCAGTATGTCTTTGGAGTGTGGGAGGAAACCCACACAAACACGGAGAGAACATACAGACTCCTGGCAGATGTTGTCCTTTGGTGGGATTTGAACCTAGGACCCCAGCGCTGCAATGCAACAGTGCTAACCACTGAGCCACCGTGCCACCCCTCAAAGTGATGTCATTAGTTCCACCTTGATCATGACCTCTTCGCATGACTTGTCATTCTCATTGGCTAAACCCTAATCCTTCCTTCGTTACTCGTTCTCAGTCTTCGCCATTTCTTACCTGAATTGGATGATCTAACCCCTGATAATTGGATGATGCAAATCTGGCTATGTGTTCTTTATAAACTAATATTTCTTTCTCCGGGCTTGTGTTTAATGAACACGATCCATTAACTAAGGAAAGTTTATAAGGAAGACTAGATACTAATCTAACTTCTCGTGCATGTCCTTGGAGGAGAAGTACGTGAGCAGCTTGAGAAACGCGACAGTCGAATCGCCAAATAACTGCATTTGTGATCTAACTGATTTAATTAATTGTTCGGTTCTGCATCTTGATAAGGTGGTGACACAAAACTAATTAATAACCATCCCGAATTGCCTACATTGGAGGTATTGATGGACAGCTATACATTTAGATATTACACTTGGAAACATTGTATATGATGGGGATAATAGAAATCCAATTAATTTGCTACAAATGTACACAAAGTAATTAGATACGTTGCATAATTTCAGAAATAATGTTATGCTCGCTCTAGGACTGCCCCTGCAGTGGCAATTATCTCGCCTCCTCTTTAGCTTATTCTTGCGGAATAACAATAAGATACTTCTCTAAACAAATCTATTTTATTAAGAAGCCATCAATGTTGTCTTGGTGTAATATGTGTAATATTGCCTTGGGATAATTCGTTGTTTATCAAAATCAAAATTCAAGACAGAATTCAAGGCATTTCTACATAAAAGGTGACACCGCTCAAAATATTTCAGAAATGTAGCTGTAATACCAGTCACAGTCAGTGGTCAAAGGGGGCACTATTTTTTTTTTAAAAATACATACTTTTTACTAATCTTATTGCTATACGTCTAAGACTACATGGAAACATTTCTGTTTTACAGCAACACCAGCCAGCTGTATAAATCTGACCCGGATCAGGGCGTAATGCATGGACTGGCTGGTGGCTCTCCAACCCAAGCATGAAAGCTTCATACAGCTCTGGCAAAAATTAAGAGCCCACTGCACAGTTTAATAAAAATCAGTTTCTCTCCATGTCTGACAGCAATTCCATTCCAGTGTCAGTTGAATTCCAACCAGAGGACACCTCATTCTACTTAATGTGCTTCTGATTAGGTGATCACCTGAACCAAATCTTATTTAACAAATTAAAGTATAAAAAAAAACCCTGCTGTGGTGTTCACAATCCTCCTGCAATAGGACAAGCTGGATGGCAAAACAAGTACTAGTAATATCCCAAAAGAAATAGGAATGAAAAATACACACTTACCCCCTCGGACGAAGCTTACGCGAAACGCGCGTCGGGGACCTCCACACTAACAGGTCGTATGCTCTATTTGTATTTTACCCGTTTTTGGGCTGTCACCTTTTATGCTAGCATGTAGCACTCTCAGCTACCCTTCTCACAGCCTAACTAGTTTTTATATAGTTGTTGCCTTCATCTTTCTATAGGAGCAACTCCTGCTCCACTATGGAGCTGTACTACATAGGGACATTTGTTGATGTTTTTCCAGATATTCGATCTTTTTACCACTCAGGTATTAATGTATGGCAGTAACTAGCATTATCATATTAGTGCACGAGGCTCTGTGTGAATAGAGTTAGCCCTGTTCACCCATTTTTTTGGTGGAAATATCTTGTAATATACCATATGGGCTTTGTTTCGGTGTGATTTAGCTGTATTACTTATAAACCATCTTCATGTATATTGCTTTACAGATGATGTGCATGATGTTAGCATTGAGTATATCACTTTTATAGCGCATATGTACTTTGTGGTGGCTTATTGGATACTCATCTCCTTTTATCTTACACATATTGTTGTTTTTTTTATCTTTTGCATTGACCTTAATAAAATGGTAGTATTTTATGGCTACATGCTTCCGTAATGCTTTTTTGATGATAGTTGTGTTGGAAGAGCCACCTATCTAGGCCAAAAATCTTTTTGAATTCTAAAGTATAAAAAAACCTGCTGTGGTGTTCAGAATCCTCTTGCAATAGGACAAGCTGGACGGCAAAACAAATGCTGCTCCCTCCCTGTAGCAGCATTTCTAACATGGCACACCACTTAATGAATTTGGTGCCTTGTACTCTGTCAAGACTGTCATAGGACGAGGTTGATGAATCCCCCATTTACTATATTTATGCAAAGGACCAGAGACCTCTGTTCTTGTGACCTTGTGACATCGGCGGCCATGCCTGCTGATGCCCCATCAGCGGCGGCACCCGCCGCAGCATCCTCTCACCTGCGCGCCCTGTCTTCCATCCTGCTGCGGTCACACGCGCCGGCCTTAGGTCGTGGGCGAGTCCGCCCGTCCCCTTCCTCTGGCGGAGGGCGTCGCTGAAGGGCAGGGCTTGGGACGCACTTCCTGGCACTAAGGTACTTCAGGCGTCCTCTCTATGAGCGCCTGGTGATTGTGTGGATCCTCCGCACTGTTCTGGCCTGTGTTCTTCCTGTCTAGTGCTATTACTTGGTGTTCGTTTCTGTCCCTGTTCCGGTGCTGTTGCTGTCCTTCCTGTCCGCCTCCGTTCCCCCTGTCCGTTCTCCCCGCACAGTCTCTCTGCCTACCTTCTGGTTGTCGCTTCCCCTGAACAGACTCCTGCCTTCCTGGTTCCCCTGTCATATACTCGTCAGTATATATATATTTTCCCCTGGGGTTTCCTCGTCTGCTCTTCTCGTCTTCTGTGCCTCTCTCTGTAGCCCCTACGGGTATCTGTGCTGGGTTCTTTCCTCGCTTGATTTGCTCGGCCCCTAGTCTCTCCCTGTTTTCCCTGCCTGCCTCTTGCCTTGCTTGTCCGGTGAGCCGTCCCTCTTGGTACCGGCTGTCGCGCTTCTGACCTCTGTGGTCTTGCCCCTAACGATCCCTGTACAGGGGTTGGTCATCACCTGGTGCGCTCGACCCAGGGGCTCCAGATCCGCGACCCAGAGGGTCCACTTTCGGACGTAGTCTACTCCTGAGCGTCACAGACCTGTAGTGGTCTTGGTGGTAAAATTGCCACTTTCATACACTATCACGCATACGAAAAGTTTCATGTAGTAATCGTGCTAAAGACAAGGAAGAAGGCACAATTGTTTTGTTGCAATTATTTGTAATTCATAATATACCCCAGTAGGTGTATCCACACTGGGAGAAGACAATCAGAGGGAAGGGAAACATGAAAGACATTATATCTCACCCCCTTACAGGTGTATCCACACTGGGTGGAGACAATCAGGAGCTAGGTGTTTCTATGAAGTCTGATTGACTTGGCAAAATGATACCTTCTAAATACGACTATAATAAATGGCGCCCATATACCGCATCTCACAAACTGAACATTGTGCCTAAAGTTGGTGACATCGGCAAAGTAGCAGGAATAGATGCATTTGTTAGATGAAAATTAGCAATAAGTGACTGCAGACTAAGGCAACACATATGGTCTGTTTGTGGTCTGTGACTGTGGAGACACATCAGTCTGCGCAAAGGAGCTCACTTTTGTCAAACGAGCCTAATCGCAAGAGCGCTTTTTTAAGATGTGAAAGAAGCCATGTACTTATGTCAGATGAGTTTTCAGTTGTCTCCGAGCTAGTGGATGGAGACCAGCTGTTATAATTTCTCCCATACAAAGCACACACAGACATGAGGGATTCCTGCTTTGCTGTCTCTATGGTGCACGTGTTCGGAATCAGCAATCAACAGCAGCACGGAGGACAAAATACAGCAGTACTGAGCAGTGTAGCTGTGAATCCAGCACTGGAGTAAAATATGTCAATTGTTAAAGTAGCAGCACAATCTTTGTGTTTTTTTTGCTTCTCTCTTTTGCTTTGCTCCACCTTTCCACTTGTAATCTGATTCCTCAGTGAGCTTGTAGTCTGTTTTCTCTTGACCTAGATGGATTTTAAGTTTTTCAGATGCAATGATTTCGGGAGTCGGAAGGAAAAAAAGAATTGGCTCATAAGTGGAGAAAAAAGCATATTTCTCTTCCAAAATATATAACAACGTTTCATATATTTTCTTTTACTATTGATTTATGCGTTCTGTTGAAACGACAGTGACCATTTCAATAAGAATCAACCATAAAGAAAGGATGGTTTCCAGCAGGTAATTTAAATAAATATGCATCATATTATAATATAACAATAAATCATAGCAGATGATGAGAACTTTTATATTCTTATGGTACGATGAGTATTTGTCTTTTCTATATAGTACAACTCATCTCGTGACGGGGTCATTGAAGGACTCTTGTATTTGATTCCATGCGTTCAACACCATATGACACTCAACCGGATGAGTCATCTGTTCCTGACGTCGAATATCTGCTAGGAACATATATTTACCCGGGAGACTGATATCTTTTCTATTTTCATATTTTGCCCCAAGGAAAACCACAAATCCGTGACCTTCGCTAAAGATGGAGACTTTGATTTGTGTTTCATTGTTAGAAAAATCATCAAAGAAGTTACATATTACATATTACTAATGGAGTCCGCCGTCATCAATCCAATCTTTTACCTTCTAGTCTGATCTAGCCACCCTAATTAAAGCTTTTTGGGATTAATCAACATTGAGAACCAATTACTAGGATAAACCACCAATGTTTTGTTGAAGACTCTTGTTACCCCTATTGACCGACGGACAAAGGGACCATGACGCTCCAGTATCAATGGGACAATACTTGCCACAACTGCACACACAGACTATTCTTACAAGCGCTGTGGTCAGCTATCGGCGACAGTCCCATTAAGAGTGATTGAAATTGCAGTTGGACGTCCACTGACTTCTTACTGGAATACCTTTAAAGTGGTCATCTGGTACTTTTTATTTTGTAACAAAGGTCCTAAGTGCTAACAGGAAGGTAGTTGCTACCTACCTATCTACGGTCACAGACCGCTCCTGCCGGCGATTCAGCAGCTTCCGCTGATGTCAAGTCGATAAAGCAGCAGCTTCTCTTCCGTTCTGCTCTGTTGACGGGGCATTCCTGCTGACATCATGCTGATTGATCCCTGGGAGCCGGCTGTCAATCAGGATGATATCGGCAGTTACATCCTGTCAACAAAGCAATCCGGAAGAGGGAGAACTGCCCTGTTGCAGTGAAGCAGCTGAATCGCCGGTAGAAACCGTCAACGGCTTGGTGTTGGCACCGGGTAGGACAGACAGGTAGTTGCCTCTGTTAGCAATTACCTGCCTGTTAGTTTTTAGGCCCATAGTAAAAAAAGCAAAAATAGCCCAGGATACACCATTTATGTTAGTCCCTGAGGTTTTGTTACTTCCTCTTCAAATGTACAGGCTTGTTACCTCCTATCCACATGATCTGCAGCATTAGTAATTTCCCAGGTTTTTTTTCCAAGTCATCGAGCAGCTGCACTTAGGGATCCCTGTTATGAATGGGAAACCGAGGAGGAAAAAAAGACAACAAGCTAAGTCTCAGAAAACCAGAGAAGTTGGTAACTATGCAGATTGCAGATCCCTGATCTTAACCGCACAACTAGCAGCAGTCGTGGAGCGTTCCTACGTTGGTCCTAGATGCCTCGTCACAACCGGAGAACTACATAAGCCAAAAGCAGGAAAAGAGGAAAACTAACTGCCCCAGAGCAGACCCCAAAGGAAAGACAGCCCCCCACATGTATTGACAGTGAAGCAAGATGAAAATACTAACAAAGGCAGGAAAATAGGCTGAGCAAACGATGGGGCCCGGCTTACTAAAAAGGACAGAAAAGTAAAGACAATGTCTGCAATCTGCCAAAAAAACCCTACAAAAATATTGTCCAACACTTCTGATAGCAAAATTAACCCTGAAGTCACTAGACTTCTAAACCTATATCAGCACTCTGAAATATTCTGAGACAGAGCAAAAAAGAGGCCAATCTAATAAGGGACAAAAAGCAGATTGGCAAATACTGGTTAATAGGAGTGGAATTTCAGCAAAGCACAAGAAGGGGCAGGCTGATTACACAAACTGAATTGACCAACAAGCGCAAGTGTGAACATTAGCAAAAAATAAACTTAACTTGAGAAGACTGGAAGAGAGCTGAAGTCCAGGACCTGAGAAGCAGACTGAATTACCAGCACCAGGATAGGGCGTCGGCTGTCTTATAACCAGTCTGATACTCCAGAGATCCAATCGTTATCTTCCTCATCAGGTGGCAGATCACTACCACTTAAACCAACCGCACTACCTCCGGTCACCACCAGAGGGAGAACGGAAGGGGAACTCTCAACTGGTGGAGCTGAAAATGAGTTCATGACAGATCCCTGTTGTAAGGAGACTTTCAGGCAATGCTACTTGGGGGGAAAAAAGTATGCAAATTAGCTCTTGGCAAGAAGGAAGAAAGCTGTCTTACCAGTGCACCCATAGATACCCTGCAGAAAATCTAATGTGCGATTTGATGAAGGTGGTTGTAGCACGAAATCTCAAAAATATTAGTAAACTGGAGGTCATTGCCCATGAGGACTGGACTAAGATTCCCAGGGAACACTGCCCTAAGCTAGTGTCTGGATATTCATCAAAAAGCAGCAGGTCATAACAGCCAGAGTATCATGGCTCGGTTTGGGGATTCGATCGGTGACGTGTTGCTTTGTGATTAGTTCTTCTGACTGTTGAGCTATTGATTTTTTTTTTATTTCTCTCTCCAAATGCTGATTACTTTGTCCTTATTCTTCCTTATGAGTTTGCTCTTTTCCAGATGTTTTCCATTTTCCCGTTTTGCCATATTACATTCTGGGTGGGGTTTTATAGAGTATCCATTCTCTGCACTACCTTGCTGGCTATATTTCCTGGTGGTTTTATATTTAGGAGTTCCAGCTTTTTATATTAGGGGTTTACCTTGCTGGGTAAGCTTGTTTTCCTGGAGTAAGATGATTTACTTCTTCCCCCCCCCCCAACATCTTTTCCTTTTACCACTTTTAGCTTCTTGGGAGGTCTTGCTTGTTTGTTTTTTTTATTTTATCTCCTTAACCTTCACCCCTCCACCTTATTTGAGTGTGTCTTAGTTTCTTACCTTGGGTTCTCTTATCTCTCCTCACACCAGCCACCTCTGATAGATTTCAGCGGTGGCATGTAACCTAGGCGAAGAGCAGCGAGCTAAAAATCCATCTGTTGTGAGAAGAGGTAAGTTGTAAAGTTGCTTGTTTTTACCCATTTATTATGATGAGGCAACTCCTTTTTAAATATAATATACGGAAATATTATTATTGCATAACTTTTCTAAAGCCCCACAGTGTAATAAAAATCCACAGATCTCATCTCATTCTCCGTGTAATTACACACCGCTGCAATTAGTGCAGGATTCCTGCTTCCTCTTCCCAGCCTTCCGTGCATATTTTCGCAGCCGTCTTCTATAGCTCCCAGTGCTGTCGTTTAATGAAATCTGTGTAATTTTTTTATTGCCGGAGTAAACAGCGAGTTGATTTAGGCAAACGCTTAGGCGATTGAAATGTCTGTTTGATATTTTCCGTGCACAAATATTTACCTGTGTAATTTGTGAGCCATCTATTTGCGAAGCGTAAGAAGTGAGATGAGAGGCAGCAAACAAACACCATACAACACAAACGTGAAATAGTGAACATCTGCAGGGGCATGGTTTAATGAGCAGAGACAATGCATTCTCTGTCCTAATTTCCACTAAGTTTACCGACGATGCCCCAAAACTCTCTCCCTCTGATCCAGAATAAACAAATAAGCTAATCAGAGCAGAACAAGCTGTTTGTGAGCTTCATACTGTAATTAGAGCTTCGAAGGAGCTGATACTATGGACTGCGATGTCTCGTGCTACGATGACCAATCATCCACAGGACTAAATAGAAAGTGAAGACGTCTGGTAAGGGTCAATTCCACTCACTACTGGTATCAAAATCTACACCGCGTGCAGAATTATTAGGCAAGATGTATTTGAGAGGATTCTTTTTATTACTGAACAACAACTATGTTCTCAATCAACCCAAAAGACTCATAAATAGCAAAGCTCAATATTTTTGGAAGTTGGAGTGGGGTTTTTTTTTTTTTTAGATTTGGCTATCTTAGGAGGACATCTGTTTGTGCTGGTAACTATTCTATGCAGATTTATTAGGCAACTTAATAAAAACCAAATATATACCCGTCTCACTTGTTTATTTTCACCAGGTAAACCAAGATAACAACACAAAATTTAGAAATAAACATTTCTGACTTTCAAAAACTAAAAAAAAAAAATCAGTGACCAATATAGCCACCTTTCTTTACGATGACACTCACCTTCCTTCCATCCATAGATTGTCAGTTGCTTGATCTGTTTACGATCAACATTGCGTGCTGCAGCCACCACAGCCTCCCAGACACTGTTCCGAGAGGTGTACTGTTTTCCCTCCCTGTAGCTCTCACATTTTATGAGGGACCACAGGTTCTCTATGGGGTTCAGATCAGGTGAACAAGGGGGCCATGTCATTATTTTTTCTTCTTTTAGACCTTTACTGGCCAGCCACGCTGTGGAGTATTTGGATGCATGTGATGGAGCATTGTCCTGCATGAAAATCATGTTTTTCTTGAACGATACCGACTTCTTCCTGTACCACTGCTTGCAGAAGGTGTCTTCCAGAAACTGGCAGTAGGTCTGGGAGTTGAGCTTCACTCCATCCTCAACCCGAAAAGGTCCCACAAGTTCATCCTAGATGATAC
Source organism: Dendrobates tinctorius (assembly GCF_039654945.1). Lineage (NCBI taxonomy): Eukaryota > Metazoa > Chordata > Amphibia > Anura > Dendrobatidae > Dendrobates > Dendrobates tinctorius. The sequence goes on along the minus strand of NW_027361810.1, from coordinate 16,095,050 downwards.
CAGCCCATACCAGTACCCCACCTCCACCTTGCTGGCGTCTGAGTCGGAGTGGAGCTCTCTGGCCTTTACTGATCCAGCCTCAGGCCCATCCATTTGGCCAATCAAGAGTCTCTCTCATTTCATCAGTCCATAAAACCTTACAAAAATCAGTCTTAAGATATTTCTTGGCCCAGTCTTGACGTTTTATCTTATGTTTCTTGTTCAAAGGTGGTCGTTTTCCAGCCTTCCTTACCTTGGCCATGTCCCTGAGTATGGCACACCTTGAGCTTTTTGATACTCCAGTAACGATGCAGCTCTGAAATATGGCAAAACTGGTGGCAAATGGCATCTTGGCAGCTTCAACCTCGATTTTCCTCAATTCATGGCCAGTTATTTTGCACCTTTTTTTATCAACACGCTTCTTGCAACCCTGTTGGCTATTTGCCATGAAACGCTTGATTGTTCGGTGATCACGCTTCAGAAGTTTGGTAATTTGAAGACTGCTGCATCCCTCTGTAAGACATCTCACGATTTTTGACTTTTCAGAGTCCGTCAAATCTTTCTTCTGACCCATTTTGCCAAAGGAAAGGAAATTGCCTAATAATTAAGCACACCTTATATAGGGTGTTGATGCCATTAGACCACACCCCTCCTCATTACAGAAATGCAAGTCACCTGATTTACATAATTGGCAGTTGGCTTTCAAGCCTATACAGCTTGCAGTAGGACAACATGTATAAAAAGGATGATGTGATCAAAATACTCATTTGCCTAATAATTCTGCACACAGTGTAAGTGGTAATTTAATCATGAATACGATTTTAAAATCAACAAGAATAGGGGGAAGGAAAGTGATAACTGTTGTAAGCATCGTAACAAAGCTAGGCAGGACAGGTTTAAGCCCTAGCTCTGCAAGATTTGATTAGATGCACCTGCCTAGATTTTTACTAGAACCAGGGTCTGTGTTTACTAGGGTTGTAAGACTGCTGGATGGAGCAGGGTCGAGTGTGCTGCTGGTGATTGACCAGTCAAAATGTGAGCTGCAGCTGAGAGAGATAGATATGTACCAGAGTGTCTCTCTGAAAGGAAACTGCACGGGTCAGCTAGGAGAGCTGAGCAGTCTGTGTGTTGGAGTTGCAGAGAAACATGTAGAAGCTTCAGCCAGTTCAGTGTGAACTGTACACTTCTGTTTGGTGCTGGAAGCTGCTGGAGCTCAGGTTCAAGGGGATACTGAGGCATGGTGACCGTACCTCTTCAACGTGTAAGGCTGAGTTCACACGTGGCATTTTTTTCGCGTTTCCACGGTGGTTTTAACTGCTTGATTTTGCCGCAAAAAACGGGAAAAATAATCATCCTATGCATTCCTATGGGATTCCGCAATGCTGTGCAAATGCTGCGGTTTTTACCGCGGCGGAATTGCTTTGCGGTAATAAACGCAGCATGCTCATTAATTTCGCGGAATAGCGGCAATCCCGCACCCATAGGAATGCATTGCTCTGCTTACTTTCCGCATGTGGCTGTGCCCACCATGTGAAAAGTAAGCAGAACATTTGCGGATGGTACACACGGTCCGGAGGAGAGGAGACTGTCCTCCGGGCTTTGGGCACCATATCCCTGTAAAAAATAGAATTTAAAATAAAAAATATTGTTATTCTCACCTTCCGACATCCCGCGTAGCCTTCCCGCCTCTCTCCACGCTCCCGGTCCCAGTAAGCCTTTGCGAGCGATGACGTCCGTTCTCGCAGGATCGCGAAGTCTCGCGGTCATTCCCGCGACGTCATTGCAAATGACCGCGAGACGTCGCGATCCCGCGAGAACGGACGTCATCGCGGTAATTGTCGCAAAGGATTACTGGGACCGGGAGCGTGGAGAGAGGCGGGAAGGCTGCGTGGGACATCGGAAGGTGAGAATAACAATTTTTTTTTTATTATTATTATTTACATTCTTTTACTATGGATGCCACATAGGCAGCCTCAATAGTAAAAAGTTGGTCACACTCGTCAAACACTGTGTTTGACGAGTGTGACCAACCTGTCAATCAGTTCTCCAAGCGATGCTGCAGATCGCTAGGAAAACGCTAGCAATTCTGCAAGCTAATTACGCTTGCAAAATGCTAGTTTTTCCACGGGAAAAACGTGGGAATTTAAAATGCGATTTTCCCGCGGAATGGAATTCCGGAATTCTCGCGGTAATTTCCGCGAGAGTTCCGCTACGTGTGAACCCAGCCTCAAGCTTGCTCCGAGTGAAAGGACTGTAATCTGTTCGGGTGATCCCGCACTGATATATGTGCCTTCTGAATGAACTGTTTATTTGCTGTGATACCTGTGTGCCCAGAAGAGCCTATTTTTGGCTTTGAATCCCTTGAAGTTTTATAAAAGAAATAAAACCTCACCTGTTTTGACCAAACTGCAATGCTTGCGTGAACACTACCTAATGCCTACCTGAGAGAGTGAATCCTTACAATATACAGTATGTCTAGCTTAGAAAAATCGTTGTCTATATTCAAGTACATGCAGCTCCTGGCCTGACCGACTGAATATAATATTGCAGCAACGTTAAATTTTATGTGCGAATGAACTGAGCTAAAGGGATCCTTTCATCGGGATATTACACCTTAACTTATGGCATGTGTGTAAAGGTCGTTTAATGCTTATTAAATCCTTACCTTGCTTGTAGAATTGTGATTGAAAGTTTGAGAACTGCAGATTTTACATTTTAGTTGCAAGTGCATTTGGATGTGCCCTGCACTTCCAGCTCTCCTGCCTCTTGCTTTTCCCCACCCACCCCCAGCCTCCAGTCTTTGACTGACATGTCACTCTTGTCTCAGTGACCTACATCCTCCTTCCCGAGAGTGTGCACAGGCGCTGTCATTGTCTGGGGTTGTCTCTACAGAGGGGGCAATGCACGCATAGTAAGCTTTTGATAACAGACCACTGATCTGCGCATCCACCGCCACCTCGGTGTAGACGACCCCGGGCAATGACGGCACTTAGGCAAAATCTCGGGCAGTAAAGGCAGGTCACTGAGACAAGAAGACCAAAGGTGAGAAAGTGACAGAGGCAGGATAGCTGAAAGTGCAATGCCCGCCCCGTTACACTTGAAATTAAAACTTGAATGCTGGATTTCTCTAAAGCTTCCAAAAGAAACGTTACAAGGAAGGTAAGGATTTAATGAGCATTAAAGGACCTTTTATATACAAGTCATTAAATATGGGTGTAAAATCCTGACTAGAGGTTCCCATTAAATTCAATTTGTGCGTCATGCTTTAATGGCAGCTTCACACTGAATCTTTGTACTGGGTCTCGAAAAGATTTGGTACAACCCTTCCATTTGGATTGATGTACAGGGCCGGCCCGAACGTATAGGCGAACTAGGCGGCCGCCTAGGGCGCTGACCCAAAGGGGGCGCCAGAGAAAAAATAGAAAAAATTATAAAAAATCTTTTCAAAAGGCAAAAAGTTTTAGGGATGGAAAGAAAAGTGTACATATTTAAGGGCAAATATGACGCAAGAGAGGTTGGTTGGGTTGGCAACAATTTCGATAGAATCTGAAGTTGCTAAACAAATTAAACTCGGTGACTTAGTGTCATCCTTTTCAAAAAAAAAGGAAAGGAAACAAAAATTTTAATTACCTATGGTCGTTTTTGTTTTGTGTTATTGATTACTTTGTATATATTTGTCCTATACAACTTCTCAGAAGATTAAAGAGTTAGGAGAGAGTTAATTAATCGTTGTTGTGGTTTATTTTGCTCCTAAATTTATATGCCAAGTTTTCATCTACTGCCAAGAATAGTAGGAGCGCAACAAAATAGTTTTGCCTAGGGCGCCGTAATCTCTCGGGCCGGCCCTGTTGATGTAGAGCAAATAAATATATAATTAAAGACTTCAGAAGGCTATAGTCCATCCAGTAGCATTTAATCTCAATAACTCAGCTTTCCAAAGCTGCCGTTCACTAGCTGTCAACTTGTAGTAGACAATCGTAAGGATGGCTGATTCTGCACTTCAGAGCTCCGGCTGAGGAGTCGAGCAAGACAGCGCAGAAGAGGATGTAGCATGCTGCATGAAATAATCACCTAGGTAGATGAAGACCCCAGGTAATATGTTATCGTTTACACACACAAGACTCTACGTAGTGGCAAATCTATAAATCAGCGATATGATGATGTCCCCAAGGACAGAGGGGGATTGTATGTCAACGACCGATGCAAAACTGCTTTGGTAAGGTTTATGGTGGACTATGTTTAGGGAAACTGCAAGATGTCATGAGTGAGTCACGTCCTCCTGTTAGATCTGGGGTTAGGTGATCTTTACCTACTAAGAATCGCAGGTCTTCCATTTAGTCTGTGTTTTGTTGTTCATATTAAATGGACTTCGTTTCCTTTGGTGCTGAAGAGGTTTGTATGCTTGTTGGAGACATGCAGCTTCATCTCACAGCTGATCCTGATCTGCTCATTTTCTCTCTATAAAACCTGTCCAGACCTTATCTTCCTCACCTGTGAAAATTTACTTCTTGGCTTGCTGAAGTTGGAGTTCGTAGTTGTTGCTGGAGATTGTTGTTTGCTGTTTTTGGGTATATGCTTTCTCCATTATCCTATTCCCATTTGGTTTTCTACTTTACTATCCTTCCCTTTATTCCTATCTATGGATGGGGAGTACTCGACTGGTCTTCGAGGGATATGCTGGGACACTCAGGGTTAAAACAAGTCCATTCGGTTTATTAATACACAACATAAACCGAACTTCAGGTACTTGGTAACATGTAGCACCCCGTGCGCCATCCGACCACCTTTCAGCTTCATAGAACCCACAATCCTTGCTGAGCCCCGTGTGCCTAACACAGATTAGTATTCACTAACTGTCCGTGACGAGTGCACAGGTTCCCGGATACCTCTTATCCTCAGAGGCGTCCTCCCCGGAGGTATATCACAGGCCTCCTCACTCTGGCTCAGACTAGCCAGCACTGTAGGTGACTGGACCCACCCATGTCTCCAAGTCACCTGGAAGCCTTCCCAATGTATAGCAAATCCCTCAGCAGTAGATATGCTGAGGGAAAACACCCATGCTTCCATCACAGGGCCACCCATCTCTGAGATACATACCGCCCATTAACCACATGATCAATCACCATACCACAGGGCATATATAAACACTGCTCTGTGCAGTGGCTGGACAGTGTCTGACTGTGTAGGACCACACCTTATTTATAGGAATAATGATGAAACCCAAATAATTTTTTTCATACAATTTTAAAAGGACTAACAGCTTAAATCCATAACGGGCTATGTTGACAAGTTGCTTTTTTGCTGTGTTTTTAAGCAAATAAAACCTGATTTCTTAGCATTAAAAAAAAGTTGCTGGCAAAACTCATTTTTTTCTGTCCTTTTGATGCTTTTATTGCTGTGTTTTTCAGGATCCCAAAATTCAGCTGTGTTTCCAGCCCAAGGTAACATGAGTAACATGATTGTTTACTTTCACACAATAGTAGGGCATTGAGTTGGTAGGGCATTGTTTACTTTCACATACTGTTAAGATATTGAGATGGTAGGTAGGGCATTGTTTACTTTCACACATTGGTAGGGCATTGAGTTGGTTGGGCATTGTCTACTTTCAGATATTAATAAAGCATTGAGCTGTTAGGGCATTGTTTACTTTTACACAATAGTAGGGAATTGAGTTGGCAGGTCATTGTTTACTTTTACACATTAGTAGGGCTTTGAGTTGGCAGGGCATTGTTTACTTATATATACTGGTAAGGCATTGAGTTGATGGGGCATTGTTTACTTTCACTTATTAGGGCATTGAGTTGTTAGGACATTGTTTACTTTCACACATTAGTATGGCATTGAGTTGTTAGGGCATTGTTTACTTTTACACATTGGTAAGGCATTGAGTTGATGGGGCATTGTTTACTTTCACACATTATTAGGACATTGTTTACTTTCACATATTACTAAGGCATTGAGTTGGTAGGGCATTGTTTACTTGCACACAATAGTAGGGCATTGAGTTGGTTAGGCATTGTTCACTTTCACATACTGGTAGGGCATTGAATTGTGGGGGCATTGTTTACTTGTCCACATTAGTAGGGCATTGAGTTGGCAAGGAATTGTTTATTTAACATATATCACTAATTTAATTAAACTGTACCAATGCTAACTTCCATTGTCATGTGAAGATATCAATACATTATGGTTTATAGTTGAGAAAATCACAAAAATACCGTAAATAAGCTTCACAACCTGCTGTACCTGCATTTTTTCATCAAAAACGGTGCAAAAACTGATAGCAGCATTTTTACTGTATTTTTGCACTTACTCATTGATTTCTATGGATGAAAGAATTCCTAAGCTGCAGTTTTAAAAAACGCATCAGTTTTACAATTCAGTCACGAAAAAAACAAGCATGTGCATGAGATTTCTGACATCTCATAGCTTTTGCTGGTAGTGTTAAAAAAATCACAGCAAAATGCAATATGTGAACATTGACATCTTTTAATATATGGCTAAGGGTTTTTTTTTTTTAGGGGAAATCTAAGTGGTGTCTAAACTATATCTTACAGAAGAACAATGTTGCAGGTTGTTTGAGCTATTGCAGTGCATTCCTATACACCTAAATGGAACTTGACGAAGCAATACCACATACAGCCTGTAGACAAGTGTGGCGCTGTTTTTGCAAGAAAGTAGCTTTGTTTTTCTAAGCCTAGGTAGCTCCTTTCCACTACCCTATATGCCATTGATCTGCAAGCTGTCCTCACTCAGTCGGTAGAAGGAAGGTAAAGAAAAAAAAAATCTGCAGAGTTTATAATGCAGAGTAAAATAACATTTATTGTGTTTCATTCAATTAGGAAGCATCATAAAGTAGAAGGTGCAATCACATTAGCCATCAATCTTCCATCATTTACAGAGTATACAGTGTAAAGCGCACCGGGGCTGAGAGAGATTTGTGACTACAGAGTGTAAAATTTAACAGATGCTACAATATTTAGATGCCTTCTGGCACTTGCAGTTTCACTGAACTGCTAGAATTAGGAAAATGTGAAAGTCCTCATGGGGGGAGACTGAAGCAACCCTTCGTCAGAACTATCGAAAGCACTGCAGCCCGGCTTAAATTCTGATCGGGACTCTAACTGCATAGAATTTTTCTTTATGGGTTTGTACTGGAAACTCCAGTGCCCAGTGGTCACACTGAAAAGGTTAGGTTATTACCAAAACCATAATATGGTCTCAGTTTTCTGTACATGCCAGTTTAATCATGTGTGTCAATACAAACTATCTGCAGCCTATTGATGAGCCATGGGTTCTCTTTACCAAGTGGATCCGTCCTACAGTAGTTCTATTGCTGTTGGTCTAACATGCTCAGAGGCACCTAATGACCCTGCCTAATAAAGATTCTTTCATATAGGTTGTGTAGCATATTTTAGCTACGCTATGTTGAAGTTCCCACTGACTCCCTGCACTGCAATACACCCCCCCCCCAGCAGGTCTAAATCTTGTACTGAGGATTGTCAGACTCTACTTCCACACTGGTCACAGTCACTACATTCCAAACTGTCAATGATCATATCATCCCTTTAAATAATAATTGCCCATGCTGAGTGAGATCTACGTCTATCAGGGAGCACATGAGAGAGCAGAGGGAGGGCTTACAGCACTGAAGAGAAGCAGGGCGCTGCTGGGATCTCTAGTTTTAACAGGTAAAAATGGAACCGCCCAGTCAGCTCTGTGATGCTGGATGCAGTGGGGCAAAAGGAGATTAAATAAGAAGCAAAAGTACAAGAAACAAATCTTATGCTGGGATGGATATTAGCAATAGTCATGCCAATATTGTGGCTTGTAAAAAAAAAATATTGACTTGGTAGGAATAATGTTTTATGCAGAACATATTTTGCATTCCCACCAACATTGTAAATGGCAGAGAATCAAGAAGCTACACTTATAAAAAAAAAAACTTACGGTACATAGTCATGCTTCAATGGCGGTTGCAGGACCCGGCTGCTGATGATTTGTGTTCTGCATTGAAACCTACCAGGACACTTCACATCATATGCGCAATGTGCATGCACACCTGACCAATCGCAGAATACTTAACAGCGTTACACCCTCTTGTCTGGATTGCTGATATTCTCCATTTTCATTCTTAAGGCCGTTTGACTTTAAGCCTATGTGCCCACGTATGCAGAAATTTCCTGAGAAAAACCAGACTCCTTCCCAGGAAATCCGCATTTTTTTTTCGCGTTTTTATTGCATTTTTTTTGCCCTTTTTTTGCGGATTTCGTGTTTCTTTTTCCGGAGCATCCTAAAACATTGAAATCCGCCAATTTTCTGCAAAATTAATGAACATGCTGTGGGTTTTTTTTCCACAATGTTTGTTTTTTTGCGGAAAAAACGCATCATGGGCACAAAAATTGCGGATTTCATTCTAAAGATTGGATGCTTAATGTAAGCGTTTTTTAAGCGTTTTTTGCAGGGAAAAAAATGCGAAAAATCCTGAATGTGTGCACACAGCCTAATTCATAGTTGGTGCCCTCTTAGGTGGTGGCTGTATAGTGTATCCTCACCCCCATATTCTTATCTTGGCTAGCTTTGACTATGTTGCCATATTCTTTGTCACATTCCTCTATTCTTAACTATGAAATGGTCGGTACAGCCAGCAAGTACTCAATTTTATGTTTCTATGTTTTTCAAAGTAATTTCTACCTGGGTCACCAAGAAAATTCATTGCTGGGTATCCACCACACAAGGAATTCCTTGTGACACCAAATTTCTAACTTCAGTTATCGTGTAAAGAGGGTACTATTGGTAAAATTTGAAAAATAATTTAAAGGTTGTACTTAAACCCCTGTCACAAGGGTGTCACATCCCACCTGGAGTTATTCGGTCATGTCGGGTAATCTTTTAGAGATTTGTGTCCCATATTAAATGGATTTAGTTTCTTCTGGTGCTGAAGAGGTTAACAACCCTTTCTATGCTGATCAGAAACATGTAGCTCCATTTCAGCTGCTTCTGATCTGCTCATTGCATTTTCCTATGTAAACTGGTCAGACCTTCGTGTCATTGCCAGTGAAAGATTTGTCTTCCACTGCTGTGTGCGAAAGCACAGTTGGGTGAGTAGAGTTGTTGTCGAAGTGTCCTGCAGTTTGCTGTAGTAAGTGTGTTTATCTGTTGGTCCCTGATCCCATTTAGTTTATTCATCCCTGTCCTTATCATCCTCCCTGGTGTTGGTTAGTGCATTTGTACAATAGAGGTTTTCTGTTATCCCTGTTTTGTCTTTGTGTCTTGTTTAAATTACATTTCTGTCCCTGCCTCATGGGATGGGGGTGGGTACAGATCAGGGTTTAAAAGGAGCATAGTAAGTTCAGAGACTCAGGCCTCTCCACCATCAAGAGTACCCCTGGGACAGGGATAGTTTGGGTCCCATTTCCAGGGACAGTTGGAGGCCCCCTTCCTTACTGGAGATCGTCACAGCATGACAACCCCATTCCCTTTATCTTCTCCCTTCTCTTGGTTGTACTAGTTGTGACATGATTTCTCGATTTCTCAAAAAGTGTTGCATCTTGATCCATTTTTGCTTCGATTGTAATAAAAATTGCAAAGTTTGAAAAAAATCAAAAAATAACCCATAAAACTTTTACTTGTTACTGAGAATCTGCACCTGTGTTTCGGCACCCAGATCTCTAATGATCAAAGCTTTTGACCTATCACTATAACATATTGAAAGTTTGACAGTGGAGTTACTTTTTACTCTTTATTCTTAAAGAGGTTGTTTATGGGATAATGTGTGTCACCTATCCATTGGATAGGAAAAATGTTATGATTGCTGGAGGTCTTTCCGCGAAGCATGAAGGTCTCAAAGTGTCCTATGTCAGTGAAGTAGTAGTGAGCTTGTGTGACCACAATCAGAGGAAAAGTATAATAGAAACACATCACCACTTCAGTATTTATCACCCACACCTGATTTTGGCTTACAAATACTGATGTACAATACTGACCAAATGCTGAACGTATGAATGTGGCCTATTTCTGTTACTGAGCTGTGAGCTGTGAAATGGCCTCACTATCCAGATTCACTACACGATGGCTGCTGCATTCCCTGCACCTGCTTTTATACAGTCTAAGATAGTCGCTCCTGATTGTCTGTGCTATACCATGTGATGTGACAGCTGCAAGGCATTCCCCCTTGTTCTTGGGATTGGTCGGGGTCTCTATAATCTGTTTTCTGTATGAGTGATAGATGATGTTTAGGGTACTTCCCTAATAATGGAGTCTCCGTGACCATAGGGTGGCATGCCGAGTTCTTTGAAACAGACACCCCGTTTAATTATATATATATATATATATATATATATATATATTAAGAATCGCTTTCTTATTTCACATTTCTCCTTCAGTTACCGCAATCGCCGGTTCATTTATTGCTAAAATTCTCTTGGCTTTGCTGCAGTCTTGAGAAATGTTCCCATTATGTTGTGATATATGGAAGAAAGAGAAGCTGCGATTCTAGAAAATGCAGCCATAGACCTGCTGGTACTTTGGTATATTGCAAACATTTGCACAGAACATAAGCAAGAAGTCTTTATGTTCCTCAGACAACGGAGCGTAATGGATCCTGTGATGTTCGACTTGCCATAAACCAGGGCTGAGCATTGCTCCTTCTCCAGGAGCTCTGTGGTTGGAGCCATACTATACGTTATCTGCTTTATACAGTACCCGGTCCTTTACCCATGATCTAAGGAAATTCCTTGCTTATTTGTCTTATTTTGGGATTTGCTTATCTGCCTCCTTTTGGAGAAATGATAGGAGGATTTACGCACCAGAAACACGGAGAAGCATTTGAGGCCCTTCCAATGTTCTTCAGTGATCAACCACAGGATACATAATAAATGTATGATTGATTACAGGGGGCCCCACGGCTGCGACCCCCATTTTGCAAAAGTTTGAATGGCCCTACGGTCAGGCGCACCGCCACTCCTTTCAGCATCTATGAATCTATCCGAGCTTGTTCTTGGCTATCTTTGGTCCCATCTTTGATACTGGCCATGCTAGGTTGAGTCCAAGTCTATTCCATAAAACCTCCTGCACCATCATTTGCCGACTTGGAAGTATATTTGGGTTGTGTGTAAAGATGAGGTATCCTGGTATCAAGCACAAAAATGCTTCTAGGAGCACTGCATCCCGGAAGGTATCTGCGGAGACCGGCAGAGGCGCCAAGTAGTGATGAGCGAGTATACTCGTTGCTCGGGTTTTTCTGAGCATGCTCGGGTGATCTCCGAGTATTTTGGCGTGCTCAGAGATTTAGTTTTTGTTGTCTCAGCTGCATGATTTGCGACTGCTAGACAGCCTGAATGCCTGTTTGTTAGGGAATTCCCACATGTATTCAGCCTGTCTACAAGTCGCAAATCATGCAGATAAGACAACGAAAACTAAATCTCCAAGCAAGCCAAAATACTCGAAGGACACCCGAGCATGCGCTGGAAAACCCGAGCAACGAGTATACTCGCTCATCACTAGTGCCAGGTCTTCCGAGAGTCTGCGGTCTCCCTTTTTTTTTTCCTGTGAATCTTCCTCATGTTTCAGGAGGGTATGCTTTATGTGCACAAGTATGTTTTTCAGGTGGATTATGAAAATGCTCTAAAACATAAAAACAGCATCAATCGCCATGAACATATGCCCTGCAATGTTAAAACGACTTGCTATGCATATGTTCCGTCTCTTGTCACTTCTTTTAACTGCTCCTCTTTTGAAAGCAGCTAAAATAAGTGACCTTGACCTGTACATACTACATATGGCAACCACCAGCATTTATTCGGTCGTCCATGACAGCACCACCTGAGAGAGGGGATCCGTCCTTCAGGAACAGGAAATCCTACAGATACATAAGGGCGGCACCTCTCCCACGCATCAGTTGGCTTCCTGTTCCTGGAGGACAGGATTCCCTACACATCGTACCATCATGGACGAGGAATCCCCAGGCCGGCTGTCCGACTCAGGTAGCGGGGGGTCTCCTACCTCGGGCAGTGCGGGGTCCCCTGGATGCGCCACAGTGGGCCCGGGCAGGGCTCCACGACGGTGTGCGAAGCAGGTGGGAGCTGGGTCCGGCAGATGTCAGTCTCCAGCGCCGGCAGGTAAGTATAAATTCCCCCCTGGACCCCGATCCCTGGCGCTACTGGTGCGGTAACACCGCGGTCCGGGTTGCGGTCTGGGGCCGGCTGCGGTGGCTTGGTGGCGGGCAGGGAGCGCCGTGCCGGGTCGGGCAGCACCGTGTCACTGGTGGCCGGCGTGCCCCCGTGCGTTCATGGAGGCCGGAAGTGATGCGGCCGGCGGGGGGCGGGGCCGGTGGTGCCGGGCCGGAAGTCAGATGCCGGCCAGCTTTCCTCCTCTGTGCGTCGCCGAGCGCAGCGGCGCCGGTGCCGGCATAGCGGCGGCGAGACACAGGGGGTGGAGTCCATGGACTTCAGGTCGGGGGGAAACTAGCCACTGGCCATGACACCTGCTAACCTGGATTTCCGGGGGGAGGATAAAAAGGGCACAGAATCGCTGCAGGGCTGCTTTAGCTCATGTGCAGCAATGGATGAGCCAGAAGCTCCCGTGACCCAGCTTGACCGAGAGCAGGAGCGTACCTCAGAGAGGTCCCAGACAAGCTCCCAGCAAAAGAAAAAACTAACTGGACAATCCGGCCACAGAAGTTCCGCCAGGCCGAAGGATCCAGCTCGCCCCCCCTCGTGATCCGGTACCTACGCCTACTGCTCAGGGTAAGAGATCTTCGTGAATGTGCCCTGATGCAGTGTTCCCCTTATGTTTTTTCCTCCTATAGGGGAAGAAGTGCGCTGACAAAGCAAAAAAACAGGGAGTGCGCCCTTTGCAATTGCCCCTTGCCGGACACCTACCCTAAAAAACTGTGCCAGTCATGTATACGGCAGACAGTGGCGGAAGAAACCCCTGACTTCGCTACGAGTCTAAGGGAAATTATCAGGACAGAAGTTAAAGCTCTGAAGTCCGTATCCCAGGGGGAATCATCTAAGAAAAGAGTGAGCAAGTTTCTCAGGGTTGGCCACCTCAGCTGACCCTAGAGGAAAGGAAGATTCCTCAGAGGCCTCGACCTCCTCGTCTGCGTCCTCCTCAGAGGATGACGCCAGTCGTTTCTGCTTGGGTCTAGAACAAGTGGATAAATTGGTCAAGGCAGTTAGGGCCACCATGGGGGTAACAGACGCAAAACCAGAACGGTCCGCACAGGACCTAATGTTCGGTGGTTTAGACCCCAGGAAACGTAAGTCGTTCCCATTAAACGACAAGGTTCAGAACCTGTTCAATAGGGAATGGAAGCAGCCAGAAAGAAAAGGCTCCCTAACACCGGCTTTTAAGTGACGATATCCCTTTGAGGGCCCCTTGGTGAACAAATGGGACAAAGCTCCAAAATTGGACGCAGCAGTGGCTAAAGCGTCCAAAAAAATCCGCTATTCCCTTTGACGACATGGCTTCCTTAAAAGATTCACTAGATAAAAAGGCAGACTCCTACCTGAAAGGGATGTGGGAATTGTCAGCTGGCGCCCCGAGGCCGGCAGTAGCGGCTACCTGCACAGCCAGATCTATGATGGTCTGGCTGGACCAGCTGGAGTCACAATTAGAGGACAGAGCCTCGAGAGAATCTATCTTGAAGACCCTACCTACCATCCAGAATGCGGCAGCCTTTGTAGCCGACGCTTCAGCAGATTCTGCAAGAATGGCGGCCAAAGCTGCAGGTCTATCTAATGCAGCCCGAAGGACTATATGGCTGAAATGCTGGCCCGGGGATATCCAGGCCAGATCCCGGCTCTGCTCCATCCCGTGCGAGGGGGAATATCTATTCGGTCCAGTCCTAGATGAACTCCTGGAGAAAGCAGGCGACGATAAAAAGAAATTCCCTTACCTGCCCACCCCTTCCTATAGACGTCCCTTCGCTAGAAAGAGATTTTTCCGTAGAAGATCATCCAGAGACCGGGGCAGATGGGAAGATAAAAAGAAAAAAGGTACTGGGTTTATGTTTGGAGGGGGACGCCAGGAAGCATCCCGTGAGACCAAGAAACCTCCCCAATGACTAGCGGCTCCTGTGGGAGGTAGACTATCAGCCTTCTACCAAGCCTGGTCACGGATCTCAACCAGTAACTGGATCCTGGGGTTGGTAGCCTCAGGTCTAAGGCTAGAATTTTCCTGTGCCCCCCGCAACAGTTTTAAGGTCACCCTGCTCAGGTCTTCCCTGTCGGAACAGGCTGCCCTAGAGACTGAAATCCATGACCTATGCCATTAAAAAACTTCTTGATAAAGGTACCAGAGGCAGAGAAGGGTGAAGGCTTCTACTCCCCGCTATTTTTGGTCCATAAACCGGATAGTTCTTACAGGACCATAATCAACCTGAAGGCACTCAATAGATACCTGATCATTCGGCCATTTAAAATGGAAACGATCAATTCCACAATAAAGTTACTGTTTGAAAACTGCTTTATAGTGGTGTTGGATTTAAAAGACGCCTACTACCATATACCCATCCATGCATCTCATCATCGTTTCCTCAGAGTGGCGGTTCATTTAGAGGGGTCGGTACAGCACTTCCAATTTGTCGCCCTTCCCTTTGGTATAGCAGTCGCCCCCCGAGTGTTCACTAAAGTTATAGCGGAGGTTATGGCCCATCTAAGAAAAGCAGACATCCTGGTAATCCCCTACCTGGATGACTTCCTTATTGTAGGCAGAACAGCAGACCATTGTCTGGATCAATTGCAAAAAGCAAAATCAGCTCTGCAATGGTTAGGGTGGCTACTAAACATTAAGAAGTCCCATCTACAGCCCATGAAAGTTCAGCAGTTCTTCGGCCTAATCCCAGATTCGCAGAATCAGGAGTGTCGTCTTCCACCCGAAAAATTAGTTTGCATACGACATCAGGTCTTGAACGCCTCCAATAACCCCACCATGTCTCTTAGGAAGGCAATGTCCCTCCTGGGTTCTCTCTCGTCCAGCATCCCCGTGGTCCGGTGGGCCCAGTTCCATATAAGGGTGCTACAGGGCGAGGTTTTACGTCATCAAAAAATCCTGGGCAGTTATCTAGAAGGCCAGTTGACTTTGTCCCAACATGCTATAAGATCCCTTGATTGGTGGCTAGACGAAAACAGTCTAGCCAGAGGGGTGCCCTGGGAATATAACGTAACCCGGGTAATCACCACAGACGCAAGCCCTACGGGTTGGGGGGGCCCACATGGGGGAGGTCCTAATCCAGGACCTATGGGATTACCATCAGTTGGAAATGTCCTCCAACCTGAAAGAGCTAACAGCCATAGAGCAGGCAGTTAAAACCTTCTTGTGTATCTACAGGGTCACCATGTTCGAATATTCTCCGACAATCAGGTCACCGTGGCTTACATCAACCACCAAGGTGGGACTCGTTCCAGACCCCTGATGAAGGTAGCAGAGCGGCTGTTTCAATTGGCAGAGCAACATCTTCTGTCTTTAACAGCTCTGCACATAAAAGGAAGAGAAAACACCACAGCGGACTTCCTAAGCCGCAACCTTCTAAGACAGGGGGAATGGTCCTTAAAAACCTCCATCTTCGACCTGATTGTACAAAAATGGGGGAAGCCAGAAGTGGACCTCTTCGCCACCAGAGAGAACAGGAAGGTGCCTCAGTTTTGCTCTCTAAATCCCAGAGAGAAGCCACTGGCAGTTGATGCTCTTCTGATCAAATGGGACTTTGGGCTAGCATACGCCTTCCCTCCCCTGTCTCTACTACACCTGGTGATGAGGAACGTCAGGAAGGACAAGGCTAGGATTATAGTGATCGCCCCGTTTTGGCCCAGGACGGCATGGTTCTCATGCCTCAGGACCATGTCGGTGTCCGACCCTTGGGTCCTACGAAACATCACAGATCTCCTATCCCATGGCCCAGTTTACCATTCTCAGGTGGCTGTCCTACATATGACGGTGTGGATTTTGAACGGGCACTACTAAAGGAGAAAGGATTCTCCCCAGCCCTAATTAACACCCTGCTCAAAAGCAGAAAACCAATTACAACCAAAATCTACGTTAGGATCTGTAAAAGATTCGTTCAGGGGTAGTAGCTGGGCAGTCCACACCGATAGCGCAGATCCTAGAATTCTTACAAAGAGGTCTGGACATGGGGCTTTCCACCAGCACCCTTAAAGTACAGGTGTCAGCCTTAGGGGCCCTTTTTAACTGCAACATCGCCAGTAACTATTGGATCAATGCTGAATTAAGGCAACAGGCAGGTCCAGAACGGTAGTAAGAAATAAATTTATGCCATGGGATCTAAACCTAGTCCTCACAGCCATGCCGGAGGCCCCATTTGAGCCTATCTCATCAGCCTCCACAAAAGACCTGTCTCTTAAAGTAGCTCTTCTGGTAGCGTTGACATCAGCCCGTAGAGTATGTGACATCCAGGCGTTATCTAGACTTCCTCCGTACATACAATTCAGGGACGACAGGGTAATTCTTACACCCGATCCAGCATACCTGCCTAAAGTAGCCTCCAGTTTCCATAGAACTTAGGAGATAGTTCTTCCATCCTTCCTCCCTAACCCACGAACGATAAGGAAAGGAAACAACACACTCTAGACCTTAGGAGATGTCTCCTACAGTACCTGGCAGTTACCGACCCCTGGAAAAAAGATAATGCCTTGTTTATCTCCTATCAGGGCACTAGAAAGGGCCTTAGGGCTTCAAAAAGCTCGCTAGCATGGTGGATTAGGGAGTCCATTTCATTAGCATACACCTCAAAAGGCAAACCGGCTCCTGGCAAGCTGAGGGCGCATTCCACCAGGGCCATGGCAACCTCGTGGGCAGAGAGATCGGAAGTCTCGATCGGCCAAATATGTAAGGCAGCTACTTGGTCCTCTCCGAGCACCTTTTACAACCATTATAGACTAGACCTGGGTGCTTCCTCAGACCTCTCCTTTGGTGTCAGGGTTCTGCAGGCTGTAGTCCCTCCCTAAAGTAATTATTACGCTCTGTAATTCTCTCAGGTGGTGCTGTCATGGACAACTGAATAAAGTCGTAGTTACTCACCGGTTAACGGTATTTTTCGGAGTCCATGACAGCACCCGTATATTCTCTCCCTTTAGTTTAAATTTGGGTGTGCACTTCTTCCTCTTATATGTACACTGGTAATGAATAGTTGTGTAAAGTATTGTACATAAATTATGCTATTAACCTTGGTGGTCCTCTTGTGCTCTGTAAACCAACTGATGCGTGGGAGAGGTGCTGCCCTTATGTATCTGTAGGATTTCCTGTTCCTGAAGGGCGGATCCCCTCTCTCAGGTGGTGCTGTCATGGACTCCGAAAAATACCGTTAACCGGTGAGTAACTACGACTTTTATATATGGATTGTAAAAAAAAAAAAAAAAAGAAAATCCTGACGGCAAAGTCAATAAGATGTCAGAAAAGGCACAGCTGGTGTTTTCCTGAAGCTTCTTCCTACAGCTAAAATTATGGACATATGCTGGTATCTAGAAGGTGCCATGTGCACTCACCCATACTAAGGCTAAGTTCACACTAGGCATTTTTTCAGCTTTTTGAAAGAAGCTGCAGAAAAAAATGCAGGTTTTGCTTGTTTTTTATTGAGCTGTTTTGCTGAGTTTTTGTGCATTTTTCCGGCGGTTTTGTCATGATACATTTGTCTCTTGTGCATGCTGATAACATTTCTTGCAAAAAAAAGAAAAAAAAATCTCATTTTATTTAATCAGATTCTGGCAAAAAAAACGCTGCAAAACCTGATACTTGCATTTTCAGTGTTTTTTAACCACCCATTATTTTCAGTGGGTGAAAAATGCTGGAAAAAAAGCTGAAAGAAGTGACATTCTACATTGTGCAAAAAAAAAACATGCAAAGCAGAAAATGCTGATGACTAAAAAAAACCAAGGTGTGTGTGTGACATTTGTGAAATGTCATAGACTTTGCTGGTACTGTAAAACGCAGCTGAAAAGTTGCATTAAAAAACTGCACTTAGAAAACACCTAGTGTGAATATAGCCATAGGCCACGTTCACATATTCAGTATTTGTTCAGTATTTTACACCATTATTTGTAAGCCAAAATCAGGAGAGGAACAATCAGAGGAAAAGTATAATAGAAACACATCACCACTTCTGTATTTTTCACTCTCTCCTTGTTTTGGTTTACAAATACTGATGTAAAATGCTGAATGTGTGAACATGGCCTTAGGAGGATTGTGTTAATGACACTCCAATCAAACTCCGATCCCAGTTTGATCAGAGCGTCAGTTTAGTGCGATCCGATTATCTCAGATGAGAGAACTGCAGCACAGGTGCGGAGAAGATGGAGAACAAGATTTCTCCATCTTCTTCATTGTGTCAGTCTGTGGAAATCGCACTGCACTCCGATGTCATCCGAGTGCAATCTGATTATTTCCACGCATAATACGGATAATATGCTCCCTCTTATTATTCTAGAACGAGGGACTCCCCACTGTTAATTCCTTAATAGAGGATTGATTTGAAAATGGGATTTCTAAACCAGAAAGTTGAGCGTAAGGGGCAGAAAAACGGTAAATGTAACTTTTTTTTATTTATTTAAACTGGCTCATAAGATATTTAGAGAAGCACAAAGTAGTTTACGAATTCATTGTAAGTAACATATTAATCTTCAAAATTGTTCTTATTTAAGTCCTAATGTAAATGCTAATAAATTTAGATTTATTTTCTCGTCCTCAGTATTTGGAGAGAGTTTCAGATCTGATATAGATTTTTTTTTTTTTTGTGTGTCTATATTTCCTTTTGCTAAATTTACATTTTTATGTTTTTCCTCTCTGGCTATTACCTTAGCGAGCAAGCGCTTTATTGAAGCTGTTAATTATTTTGCACATAATGGTTTTTCATGTCAGACGAGTGCAAAAAAAATGTGTGTTAGATATTTAATAAAACACATTCCTTTTAAACACAGTAGTTAATCCCTACACTGCCAAAGGGACCTGGAACACATTACTCTGTGTGTAATGGAATTGTTCTCTCTCGTGTATAGGAAACCTTTTCTTCGTTTGGAACAATTATAAAAAAAATTTAAAAAAATTCCAGGAAAAATAAATTGAGAGCCATTGTTATAATAATGTAGAGAAATGTAAATGCTTATTCTAAAATAATAATATAAGGGGCCCATTCAGACTAGCAGATACTACTTTAGATCTCTTTAAGGCCGGGTGCCCATGATCCGGGACTAGCTGCGCTTTGGACGCAGCGCATGTTCACTACATCCAAAGCCCTGCCTTCTATTGAACACAGGTGAATCCGGA
The DNA here is from genome assembly GCF_039654945.1 of Dendrobates tinctorius. Lineage (NCBI taxonomy): Eukaryota > Metazoa > Chordata > Amphibia > Anura > Dendrobatidae > Dendrobates > Dendrobates tinctorius. Next base: position 16,075,793 of record NW_027361810.1, on the reverse strand, counting down.
TGTGATCACGGAACTGTGCACATTTACTGCATCCAATACATTCTATTGGTGAAATTTCTCTTGCGGAGACTGGGATCTCCGCAAGAGTAATTGACATGCTGCGGTCAAAACATCTCACACACACGTGCACACTGATGACATCCCTTTGTCATCAGTGTGACACGCACCGGCTCCTGGGAATCAGCACGATGTTTCCCAGCACCGGGTGCTGAAGACAGTTCACGTCACTATCTCCTGCCCACGCAGTGATCAGAGCAAGCAGGGGACAATGTTGAGAGTTGTCTTCAACTGATAACAGCCAGAGCAGGCAGCAGCTGATGGGAGTATTAACCAGCTGGTGCCTGATCTATAAATAAATGATAAAAAAAAAAGTGTGGATCACCCATAGTTTTGCCTGGCTGGTTACCAAAAATATCAGCTGCGGGCTGCAATCCTCAGCTGTTAGCTTTATCATAGCTGGTTATCTAGAATAGAGGGATCCCCACCCTGTTTTTTTTTTTTTTAATTATTTAAATCATTTAAAAAAAACGGCGTGGGGTCTCCACCATTTTCGACAACCAGCCAAGCTAAAGCAGACAGCTGGAGGCTGGCATTCTCAAGCTGGTAAAAATAGCAGCGCGGAGCCTCCCAGAAAAGGTGCATCTATTAGATGTGCCAATTCTGGCACTTTGACTCTTCCCATTTGCCCTGTTGCAGTGGCAAGTGAGGTTCATATTTGTGGGGTTCATGTCACCTTTGTATTGTCTGGTAACGCTAACCCATGGATTAGTAATGGAGAGGCATCTATAAGACACCTATCCATTACTAATCCTATAGTTATATGGTAATTAAAGGCACAACCAGGATAAAGTCTTTTATTTTAAATAAAAACAAACTACACTTTTTTTCATTTAAAAATAACCAGCACAGTTATACTCACCTAATGCCCATTCCATTGAAGCCCTCGTACCCTGTAACAAAACAAAAATAAAAAACAATCATATCCCTCACCTGTTTGTTGTTCTATCCCACACCGTAATCTATGTCTGGTGGATAAATAGTTTTCAACCTGGACAGTACCAAGATGCGACCATCCAGGCTGAGAACCACTGGTGAATGAGCTTCTGCGAGCGCAGCCTCAGTGACTAGCGGGGAAATCATCGAGGTTACTGCCAGTCACTGAGGCTGGGCCCCTGAACTGCGGTGACCACAGCATCGAGAGAAAGTCTCACGGTGCAGCACTCGGCTCAATGAATTTACCGCAGTTCACCATGAGAAATTTCAAGATGTGTGAAAGAACCCTTAATGCGTATTCCGGATCAGACTCGCCCATTTATAAGCCAATGGGTGGATAAGGATAACGAGCGGATCATATACAGGTTACCGTGCATGCTTCGGTTCCATTATAATAATAAAGGTACGAAACTGTATTTAAGTGTTTATTACTTTCACACAGGAAAGATATATATCTTTGTACCGTGTTAGCCAGTAGATAGAAGAATATTTAGAATTGAGAGTCCTCAGTGGTTGATACCTTTTAATGGCTAACTGAAAAGATGGTAACAAATTGCAGCTTTCGAGACTACTCAGGTCTCTTCATCAGGCTAGACTAATACAAAATCTGAAGAATCACATATTTATACACAAGACAGCACAGAAATAACTCAATAGATAAGACAAGTGATGTGAAGCGGAATAGTCATTGTGGGAGAGAGATGAGCATAAATATTGGAGCCTTTCATAGATAAGGAGTGTGAAGGTTTTATTGCCCTCTGATTACCGATCTGTTGTGATGACCCCAGAAGGTCTGAGGGGCAAATTCCTTAATTGATGTAAAAAGACATAAATCCATGCGACACATTAATACCTGCACTGAATGTGTCGAAAGTTTTCATAAATTTGTACTCGGATTCTTCTCGCTCTCTGAGACTTTAAATTACTTGTATTAAAAGGTAACTTCATGTCCATCATGCTATGACCAGGGATACCATGTGGCAAAACATTTTTGTATCCCTGGTCATAGCATGATGGACATACGGTAATTTGCACATGGATGTAAAAAAAAAGGACACACGGGTGGATGCAGATGATAATACAGTTGAAAAATTGATTTTTCTGGATGAAAAACGGCCAGTTTTGCGTATGCTTATCTGAACCCGGACTGTTTTCTGTGTTCCATCCGTGTCCATATTTTACGGCCGTGTGATATGAATATTTATGCATTAGCATTTTTAAATGTGCATGGCCAAACACATTTTCCTAGATTACTAATGGCAACGTATCCGTTAAAATCAGATGCTATAAGACTGGATACGATTTTTTTTTTTGCACACCCATAGACAGACATAGAAGAGTCTCATCCGACAGAATGCACGATGTAAATTTTGCTCGGTCCATATGAAAAAACTCATCTGAACTCATCTGAACCGACCCATTGAGAACATTTGCTTGGACATCACATGTCTGTATAATACGCTAATCTGAATGAGCCCTTATAAAGGGACCTTGTGGTTGACCCTGTCCTGACATGGGGCATAAAGGTAACATATGTCACGTGTAATCAGTACAGACTGCCTCTCATTATGGCATCATCCACCTGATCAATTACTATTCTATACTGATTTTTTTTTCTTGCTTAAATCTATAGACCCATACTGAGGCACGCAGAGGTTTTTCCATCAGATTTTACATTAACCCTTTCAGGTACGTGGGATTTTTCATTTTTTGCACTGTTTTTTTTTCTCTCCCTTTTTTTTTTGAACATGGGATTTTTCATTTTTTGCACTATTTTGTTTTTTTTTCCCTCCCTTTATTCCAAGAGCTGTAACTACTTAAAATTTTCAGTTTGAGGGTTTATTTATTGTGGGACCAGAATGTCACCTTTCAATTTACCATGTAGACTACCTAAAAATGGAGGGGGGGGGGGGATCCAAGTGAGTGATAACAGTGAAAAAAAATGCAATTCTGCTGTTGTTTTTGGCCTTTATTCTTTTCTATATATTATTTATTCTGTATTATGCTCACTGTGCAGTAAAAATGATTCTTTCCCCATTTTCTGAGATGCGTAACTTTTTTATTTTTCCATCGAGGTCTTTGTTTATTGTGAGCTGTAGTCTTTATTGATGCCATTTAGGTGCATATATGCCTTTTTTTATTGCTTTTTATTGCATTTTTTATGGAGGTTACGTTGACTGAAAAACAGTAGTTATGGAATTTTTAGATTTTCTTTTTCTTTACATCGTTTATTTTATGGGTCAAATATTTTTATATTTTCATACGTCAGACTTTTACCGATGGGATTTACAGTAGGAAGGACAGAATATTAAAAAAGTTTTTTTGTAATGTTTTTAATACTGTTTAATTACATGTATAGATACTTTCTTGGATTTCTATGTCCTGCGCTCCGGGAAGATGGTGGTGCATCATTAGCTCAGTCCTGAATTTAATGAGTTGAGAACTTTTCCTTGTGCGCCCCTCCATTCTCCTATTTGGTGCTGGTCCCGGCGAATGTATCCTGACTTCATACTTTCATATCGGACTGACGTAAGATCAATCTTTCCATGCGAGCGGGGGATGAGCTTACCGTCCTTCAGTACATGGGTAATCCGCACTATACCCCAGCTTCTGTAAAAGGCTATAATATTTCCTTCCTTTATGTCCCCCCATTACTTGTGTCTCTGGAAGGATGATATTTTATGGAGCATGATATCGCTGCAATATAATCTTTCAGTGCCTGTCTTTGTGAGAATAAAGGAAAACTTGCTGTGACTTTACACAATAAGTTACTTTCTCAGCTGGAAGAGTAGACTTTTCTCTGAATAGCATAATAGGAAGTGAAAAGAAAGAATTGATACCTTGAATTCTCGCTGCCAAGTTTTAAAGGGGAAATTCGACTAAAATCTTTTTTTTGAGGCAGGTTAGATTGAGGGTCCCTGAGCTCAGACGTCCACTGACGAAAAGCCATGGTGCCCCAAGAAGCCAAGGATAGTGAAGCAGTTTATGGCTACAGCCGATGGGGTTGAGGGAAGTTTAGACGTTAATGGTTGGTGGTCTATGATAGTGAAGAGATTGATAGGACCATGGTGGGTGTCAGAGGTGGCCTAGAGCAGAGTAGAGATACAATGTAATGTCCATGGTGGTCTAGAGCAGTGTAGCGGTATAGTGTACTATCCCTGGTGGTCTACAGCAGTGTAGAGATATAAAGTAACATTCCTAGTGGTCTTGAGCAGTGTAGAGATACAATGTAACATCCCTGGTGGTCTTGAGTAGTGTAGGGATACAATGTATCATCCCTGATGGTCTAGAGCAGTGTAGAGATATAATGTATCATCCCTGATGGTCTAGAGCAGTGTAGAGATATAATGTATCATCCCTGATGGTCTAGAGCAGTGTAGAAGTACAATGGAACATTCTTGTGGTTTTGAACAGTGTAGTGGTATCCCTGATGTCGATAAAAGTGTAGAGGTATAATGTAACCTCTCTGGTGGTCTAGAGCAGTGTAGAGGTATGCCATAACATCACCAGTGGTCTAGAGCAGTGTAGAGGTATAATGTTATGTACCATCCCTGGTGGTCTATAGCAGTGTATCATAGGATCATAGATTAATAAAATGTTCGAGTTGGAAGAGACCTTCAGGGTCATCACGTCCGACCCCCTGCTCAATGCAGGATGTCTGTCCAGCCTCTGTTTGAAGACTTCTATTGAAGGAGAACTCACCACCTCTCATGGCCGCCTGTTCCACTCATTGATTACTCTGTCACACTGGTAATCTAGAGCAGTGTAGAGGTATAATGCAGCATCCCTGGTGGTCTTGAGCAGTTTAACGCTAACTAGAGAGAGAGAGAGGAAGTGTGAATCTGTGATTGAACAGCCATTGTTTCACTCTGATTAGTCATATGGCTTCATGATGGCCCTGCCTGGTCAGTAAAAGGAAGTATAGAGGGTCTGCAGAGCCACCAGGGAAGTATGGGAGACGCGTGTGGAATCTGTAATCACTAATCCATCTCTAACAGATGTCTTTCCAGCCTCTGAAGACTTCTAACTTCTATTGGAGAAGAACTCACCACATCTCATTGTAACCTGTTCCACTCATTGATTACCCTGTCACACCTGTGATCTAGAGCAGTGTAGAGGTATAATGTAGCATCCCTGGTGGTCTAGAGCACGAAGTGTGGAGATATAATGCAACATCCCTGGTGGTCTTGAGCAGTGTAGTAGTATAGTGTCACCTCCCTGGTGGCCTAGAGAAGTGTAGTAGTATAGTGTCACTTCCTTGGTGGTCTTGAGCAGTGTAGAGATATAAGGTACCATCCCTGGTGGTCTTGAGCAGTGCAACGCTAACTAGGGAGGTGTGTGAATCTGTGATTGAACAGCCCCCGTTTCCCTCTATGATTAGTCATGTGGCTTCATGCTGGCCCTGCCTGGTCAGTAAAAGGGAGTATAGAGAGTGCACACAGCCACCAGGGAAGTATGGGGGACGCATGTGGAATCTGTAACTTTGGATGTCAGGAACAACTAAAATTTGTCCCAATCTTCCAGATGACGGTAACTGGAGGATTTACAGTCTGTATACCGGCGATTTCTGTATTGTATCTGGCTCTGCTCTTTGTGCAGCCGGTAGAGGTTCAATATCCGCTGGATAATAAATACATTTCTTAAGGCGAGATAGTAAAAAAAAATAAAGTGCATTGTATTGTAGGACTCCACGCCGTACACACAAAACAGCATTAGCTCAGTAGATTTGTAGGCTGCTGGGAAAATAAGCCAAAAAGCAAATATCATATAAATATTCCCGGAGCCATTCTTTAGGGAATGCGGTTCCTTGCAGTGCACTATCTAAATTGGATGTCTCCATGAAAGGCCGGATGAATAAGTAAAATCATATTATCAGCGGCTATGGCTTGTACAGTTAAAGATGTAATTTTTTTTTAATTTATTTATTTATTTTTTTTAGGTGGTGATGTTGAAAGAATAACGTTTACAGCTGTCTCCAGATTCAGGAGCAACCGCCTCCCGGGCCAAATATATATTCTTAATCACTGGATTATACCAGTTGGCGGCACCACCTGGGACCCCGTCTTTGCAAAACGCACTTTTATCATGATGAAATTTTTTATCTATCCGGAACATCCTGTATTTGAAAACCCCATAAGAAGCCGTGTGTGGGATTTATCTGTGTTTACATGTAAAGAATAAAGGAACCAAAAGGGACCTATAGAGAATCGAAATGAGGATTTTACTTAAAAAAAACCTAAAAAGGGCCAAATAGATGAACAAAGAGCATAAATATCATCCCAACTGGTTAAAATAAAGGGGTTCTTCTTATGACTTTAAAGAAAGTCTTTGAGACTTGGTGACGGATTTGTAATGAATGCGATAAGGTGTTATCTGAGCATGCTCGGGCGGTAACAGTATCTATGGCGCGCTCGAATACTATGCTCGTCTCCCCGCGGCTGTTCGACAGGCAACCCCTGCACGTGATGTCACTGTCGTTCAGCCGCGAGACATGCAGCCGCGGGGCGTCGAACATAGTATTCAAGCATGCCGTAGATGCTGTTACCGCCCGAGCATGCTCAGATAACACCTTATCGCAGCACGTTCGCTCGTCAGCACTCGTATTTAAAACTTGCTTTGTAATTTTTCTAAAAAACAGGATTGAGAGGCAGAAGACGTTCTTATGTGATGAATCGCACTTATTAGCTAGGAAAAAATTACTTTATCACCTTTTTAATTCACTGTTTCTAACAAATATGGCCATTGGCAAGTAGTTAATAAACTAATTATTCCTCCCCCCTACCTAGAAAAAAAAGTCCCAGCATCAACTTAAAAGGCGTAGAGAGTAGAGACACCTTTGGGGATAGTTTTATTTTTAAATGCATCTGTTTTGTGGGGAAAAAAATCATTTTTTTGTTTTTTTGCAGATGGGCTTTATTAAGTATTTTTCACCTTTTGGCTTTTACAGGTTTTTTATTTTCCAGTGCGTTGCCGACTCCTGAATGAGTTCGAAGGGTCCGATGAGATAACGCTATTAACCTACAGATAAAGGGTTAAAGGGGATGTTCACTACTCAGACCACACCTTCTAAATTCCTAAGTTTCCACCTAATAAAATATTAACACAGACTACGTTCCCAGGATGAGCATTTGGTGCATTTTTGTGTAAAAAAATAAATTAAAAATATAAAAAAAAATGCAGCATCTTAAAGTTCCAGAAAAGTGAATGGGATTGATAGAAATTTCGTGCGCAATGTGCTTCTTTTTTACGCAGGGGAAACTGATCGGCGTTGCGTGTTTCAAAATCTGCATTAATTTCTATTGTTGGCATGTTGATTTTTCTTTGCGGATTTTCACCATAGACTTACATTAGATACGGACAATCCGCAGGCAAAAAACACAAATACGCTTTTAGTGCATGAGGAAAAACACATCAAAAACTTATATAATCCGCGCCTAACTATATCAGTAAAGTTTTGTCATAGTCAAATAACGTGACGTTTCAAAAATAAGGCAGTTTTATTTAAAGCATGAAACGCCCAAAAGAGACGAAAAAAGGCATCATCAAAAAATGTGCTAAAAACGCATAATGAAAAATTGCCGAAAAACGGCAAGTAACCTAAAATAAATAATGACAGCAGAAATGGTGAAGAAATTCTGCAGCATCCAAAACTCGCCAAAAGCTGATAGTGGAAGCTTAGCCTTATACTCCCCTCCACTGTGGGGAGTCGGCGCTGGCTTCACCCTCCTTGCCTTTAGACAAATCAAGACATCCCGAGGAAGTAACAGAGGAGCTGCTGCTCTGATGTCAGTTATGTCTGTAGGAGAGTGATGTTGGCTCTGATTGGCCACAAGGTTTGACTTTATGTCACACAATCCCCTGGAGAGTCAGTGCCATCACTGCTGGAACAGCACTGGCACCGGAGGGGAGTATACAGGCGCTTCTCACTAAATTAGAATATCAACAAAAAGTTAATTTATTTCAGTTCTTCAATACAAAAAGTGAATCTCCTATATTCTATAGAGTCATTACACACAGAGTGATCTATTCCACAGGTTTATTTCTGTTAATGTTGGTGATTATGGCTTACAGCCAATGAAGACCCAAAAGTCATTATCTCCGTAAATTAGAATAATTAACAAAAAGCACCTGTAAAGGCTCCTAAGAGATTATAAAGGTCCCATAGTCTGTTTCAGTAGCTCCACAATCATGGGGAAGACTGCTGACCTGACAGATATCCAGAAGGCAGTTATTGACACACTCCACAAGGAGGAGAAGCCACAAAAGGTCGTTGATAGAGAAGCCGGCTGTTCACAGAGTGCTGAATCAAAGAATATTAATGGAAAGTGGAGTGGAAGGAAAAAGTGTGGTAGAAAAAGGTGCACAAGCAACCGGGATAACCGCAGCCTTGAAAGGATTAAGAAAACATCCAAAAATTTGGGGGAGATTCACAAGGAGTGCACTGCTGCTGGAGTCATTGCTTCACACCACACACAGACGTATCCAGGACATGGGCTACAAGTGTCACATTCCTTGTGTCAGACATTCATGACCAATAGACAATGCCAGAAGCGTCTTACATGGGCCAAGGAGAAGAAGAGCTGGACTGTTGTCAGTGGTCCAAGGTGTTGTTTTCGGATTAAAGTAAATTTTGCATTTCATTTGTAAATCGCGGTCCCAGAGTCTGGAGGAAGAGTGGAGAGGCCACAATCCAAGCTGCTGGAGGTCTAGTGTGAAGTCTCCACAATCAGTGATGGTTTGGGGAGCCATGTCATCTGCTGGTGTAGGTCCACTGTGTTCTATCAAGACCAAAGTCAGCGCAGCCGTCTACCAGGACATTTTAGAGCACTTTATGCTTCCCTCTGCCGACAAGCTTTCTGGAGATGGAAATGTCATTCTCCAGCAGGACTTGGCCCCTGTCCACACTGCCAAAAGTACCAATACCTGGTGTAAAAACAACAGTATCACTGTGCTAGATTGGAAGCAAACTCGCCTGACCTTAACCCCATAGAGAATCTATGGAGTATTGTCAAGAGGAAGATGAGAGACACCAGACCCTACAATGCAGACGAGCTGAAGACTGCTATCAAAGCAACCTGGGCTTCCATAACCCCTCAGCAGTGCCACAGGCTGATCGCCTCCATGCCACGCCGCATTGATGCAGGAATTGATGCCCAAGGAGCCCCGACCAAGTATTGAGGGCATTTACTGAACATACATACATGTCAGTAGGACAACATTTCAGATTTTAAAATCATTTTTCAAGCTGGTGTTATAAAGTATTCTAATTTACTGAGATAATGACTTTTGGGTTTTCATTGGCTGTAAGCCATAATCATCAACATTAACAGAAATAAACACATGAAATAGATCACTCTGTGTGTAATAACTCTGTAGAATAGAGGAGAGTCACTTTTTGTATTGAAGAACTGAAATAAATTAACTTTTTGATGATATTGTAATTTAGTGAGAAGCACTTGTAATTGTTGTTGTTTTACTGGGGCTAAACCTAAGGATGCAGAAGGGATTATCTGAGTAGTGGACAAGCTCTTTAATCTGCAAATTAATAGCGTTATGGGGGTGCCCTGCTTCGGTACTGAAAGTGCGGCATCCAGAAGAATATAAACTTTATTGCTCCCAGTCATGCAGGCACGCCAACGCATCTAAAGTCAACGACTGTATGTACACCTAGGCACTTTGAGTGCCCATGTTGCAGAAATGCTGCGGAATTGTCTGCAGCATTTTCGCAACTCCCCGCCGTGGGTAAAATGCGTGCGGAATTCGCATGCGTTTTCCCGCAAAACACAAGCGTTTTGCAAGCACTTTTAGCTTGCAGAATGCTAGCGCTTTTCCAAGCGATTTGAAGCATCGCTTGGAAAAGTGATTGACAGGTTGGTCACACTTGTCAAGCATAGTGCTTGACAAGTGTGACCAACTTTTTACTTTTGATGCTGCCTATGCGGCATCAATAGTAAAAGAATGTTAAAAAATATGGATATACTCACCTCCTGGCGGCCCCCGATCTTCTCAGTGGCAGTCCCGGTCCTCAATGGCGTTGCCGGCAAGTTCCGTTCCCCGGCGTGCTTTGCGAGAATGACCTTTGATGTCGCACTTTCAGTACATCGCCCGGACACTTTTATAATCCTATTAACCTGCAGATTAATCGCACATCTGCAGGGTAATAGCGTTATCGGACATGACAGCAGCTGTCTTTGACCGTTCTTTCTATCTTTTATCACTGCTTTGCTTATTTATGATCATTATGTTCAACTCCTCTTTCATTTTTAGTAAATCTGCTGAGAAGAGCTCAGAAAAATACAGATAAAGAGCCAAACTGAATAGATTTATACTACGGCGTTTAAGCTTTGCTGTATTGAACTGAAAATGATAAATAGGAAGGAGGGAATAGAAAAAAAAAATGAAGGAAGGAAACAAAGGAATATAGGAAAGGAAACATGGAAAAGAAGAAAGGAAGAAGAATTCTCCCCTGAACATTTAACCAAAGTATTCTCCTGGGATCTGTACGGGCCGAGCACAGTCCGCTCTTATGGCCGTTATCCAGCATCGTTCAATATTTTCTTTTACTGTTCCCACAGCTGCAGTTAGTAAGGAATTACAGCCACTGTCCCCCATCCGGATGTATATCACATCTTATATTGATTGCAACAGATTACACCTGAATTGGAAGATTTTATGACAAACTTAATAGGAAATGAATAATGTGAACCTGCAAAAAAAAAAAAAAAAAAAAAAAGTGTGTATTAAGAAAATGACCTGTCGGGTCAAACTGATTCACTATTATTACCGGGCTAAGTAGGGTATGATGAGGAGCGTGTTTATGTCGTGTGACAGCGGAGGCCGGCACATCTCTCACAGTCGCTGGACACTGCGCTTTCTGATTTCATCAGTTCGGGGATCTCATAAGCAGTATGTTCTATATATCCTCCTTTCTCCTGCACCCGGCACAGTATTCTAGAATAATGGTGGCACTGTAGCAGAACTGCGCATCCCAGGGGTCACCCTCAGCCATCAATCGAACCAACGTGTCGCTTTGCTTTTATTGATAACCCATAGTCTAGTAGGAAATCAATTCAGTTGTACAGCAGGATGGGTAAAAACGTGAGTGTGAGCGGTGTGCGAGAACCCAGCCGAAATGCCGATACATAAGATGCATAATATATAAGAAATGGCTAATGATTCATTGCAAATATATAAAACCAATCAAGGGAAATCTTCCACTGACATGTAAGTAACATTTATACAACCATTACATTCTGATAAAATCTGGAAATTTTAGAGATAAGCGGGACAACACAGTCTGTGCTAATCTCTTCCTGCAGGAGCAGTATGCCACCCTGCCGCCTTTCCATGCACTAATGGACTTGCATATAGTGCTCCCTCTCTCTATAAGAAGAAGTTCTTCAGCAGCTGCAGTGTGCATTGTACTGTTCTGTGCTTATGAACATCGCAATGCTGCAGCCGGTCTCCTTTTCCATCCATGAAAATCCATCCAGCAAACTACTCTGCAGCAACAATGGAATTCTTGTACATGAGGAGTAGAGCAGCATTATAGCAGTTATATTCTTACACATAGGGGCAGTATTAGGCTAGTGGGTCACCCTCCCAGGGCTGTGGGGTACTCGGTACCGGGCCGGTGTCAGTGGGATGTGTCACCGCAGCGGTGACCCGGACCGTGGCCCTGGGCGCCCAAGCAATAGGGGGATAAGCTAATGGTGAATAGTTCGTGACGCCACCTGTGGTGTTCGGCAAGGGAGGTGTTAAGCCGACGCTGCAGACAGATCCTCCGGGACAGATGGTGTGGTGCAGCAATGATGGTATAGCCCTCCACAGGCAGGGCTGTTGTCTCAGGGCAGTGCAGATGAGGGGACACTTAGGTGGTGTAGTGTCCGGCGCAGGGGATGTAGCAGTGTCAGGCAGATGGACGCAGGAAGGAATGGAGGACACCAGGGCATGTAGTTCCAAAGCTTTACTCACAGTCTGTAGTGCCCGCTTCTGTGCCGTGTCCTCCGGGTCAGGGACTCAGTCATCCTCCAGGCAAGATGGAAAGCTCCCCTCCACACTCCGCCAACTTATGTGCCTTTCCTGAACGTCTCCTCTAGAGCACCTTTAAATGTGAAGATCTCCAGTACCGTGGTACGCTGGAGTTCCTCCTGACAGATGTTCCCAAGAACTCTACTTGCACGGCAGACAGCTGTAGCCTGCTTCGGGGACTCTCTACTCCTAAGTCCCGGCTCTCTATCCGTGTTGCTGTTGTGCCCTCAAGTCTTAGATGGGAGTAGTGCATTTACAGCCTACTACTCCACCGGTGTCAGCTGCAGAACCATTAGCGTCCATACAACCTCGGGGACCGGGCCCCGGCCTTGTGCTCAGAACTTCTAGGCAGGGTTCCTCCTCTAACCCACGTCCTCTGTGTTCCCTTTACTCCTGCATTCCGTACTTGTCTTTCCCTTCTATGGAAGTTCAGATTTCAGTTCTACGTCTTTCTCCTTCTTTCCTCTCCTTTCCCGTGCCAGCTGGCTCAGGTCACTGAGGCAGCTGCAGCACTCCTTCCTCCATCCCTTCTTCCAGGGATCCCCACTCCCTCCGAGTGGCTTCCTTCCTCACTGACCTCCTGTCAGACTGACCTGTCATCCTAAACCATCCCGCTCATATATATGTATCCTAAACTCCACCCACCTCCCAGCACGTCTAGTGTTCCAAACAGGGAACCACCAAAGGTGCTCTGCTTCTCTCTAAGCAAGGAGCTGCAATGTGGTTGTGCTTAACTAATCTATTGTGTGGGGTGCGAGTATTGGAGCGTGGTCAGGAGTCTCCAACTTACCTGGATGGTGGGGCACCACACCTTAGGAGAAGGTGCAGTACCTCTGTAGCGACTGAGCCTCAGGGGCGCCACACTAGAGTCACAGAAGCGATGATTCTCTCTTCCGAGAAGACACTGTTCTACAGCCAAATTGGTTCAAAATCAGTTGAAGATAACTAATTTTTTGGTGCTGAAAATGAATATGATGCTTACATTTGCTGATTGGCTTTAATTTTCAAGATCCAGAGGAGGTTGCAATTACTTATGACACCTTTCCTGCAGGCTTACAGAAAAATGGTGTTATTATTTCATCATCATCATCATCATTATTATTACATTGTTAGTAGTTCGTCTATTACATCATCTATTTAGTCTATTGAGCCTTCAGTCTATCATCTCGGGGCGACCAATCAATAAAACCAATTCCGCTCTGATGACGTAATCCTAATTACTGTTGTATCACCCACTTTTATAAATGCTCTCTGTGTAAGGTATACAGTTTTAGGATTTATTAGCTTAGTTTTTTAGCATATTGACATGTTTCTATATTTTTTTTTTTCAAATATGCCTCGTTCTTGCAATAAAAAAGTGGATAGATTTTTTGCTACATATGGTGAAAAGTACATCACAAAAGCCAAACTTTGTCTACCATGATAAGGAAACCTACAACCTGTATTTTGGCTTCAGAATGGGAGATCGGGACACGAGTTGGGCTCCACACATATGCTGCAATAGATGTACTTCACATCTTATACACTGGTTACATGGGAAGAGGCAATCTATACCTTTTGCAGTCCCAATGTTCTGGAGAAAGCCAACCGATCGCATTACCAATTGGTAATTCTGCATGGTGCCCCCCATTAGGAAAGGAGTTTCAAGGAAGAAGAAGTGGACTTCACAGTAGCCAAACATTCCATCTGCAATACGCCCAGTACCACATACAGAAGAACTGCAGGCTCCAAAAGCACCAGAAACATTTTCAGCTGAGTCATGTGATGAAGAGAATGCTTGGTGTCATGATGAATCATCTTCCTCCCACAATCCAGAGCTTCTGTCAGCAACCTCCACGAAATCACACCTTATAACACAAAGAGAACTGAACGATCTTGTTAGAGATTTGGATCTACCCAAGGGTAATACTTCCCAGCTACAGCAGTAAGGCTGAGCTCTTAGGTTCCCAGCTACAGCAGTAAGGCTGAGCTCTTAGGTTCCCAGCTACAGCAGTAAGGCTGAGCTCTTAGGTTCCCAGCTACAGCAGTAAGGCTGAGCTCTTAGGTTCCCAGCTACAGCAGTAAGGCTGAGCTCTTAGGTTCCCAGCTACAGCAGTAAGGCTGAGCTCTTAGGTTCCCAGCTACAGCAGTAAGGCTGAGCTCTTAGGTTCCCAGCTACAGCAGTAAGGCTGAGCTCTTAGGTTCCCAGCTACAGCAGTAAGGCTGAGCTCTTAGGTTCCCAGCTACAGCAGTAAGGCTGAGCTCTTAGGCTCCCAGCTACAGTAGTAAGGCTGAGCTCTTAGGTTCCCAGCTACAGCAGTAAGGCTGAGCTCTTAGGTTCCCAGCTACAGTAGTAAGGCTGAGCTCTTAGGTTCCCAGCTACAGAAGTCAAATCTCCTAGCGGACGCTGTTCGGATTTCTTTGTTCCGCAACCGTGATAAAGATCCTGTCCAATACTTCTTCATGGAGGGTGAACTTGTAGCATGCAACAACATCAACAGTTTAATAGAAGCTCTGACGATGAGTCATAATCTGGAGGATCTTCATCGATTAGTCCAAAACAAACCTAAAAACCGTCATGCTGCATAATGGAAATGAGCTACCTTCAATTCTAGTTGGTTATGCCGTCCACATGAAAGAAACCTATGAGAATATGAAAAAGCTGTTGAGGTGCCTGAACTATGACCAACATTTGTGGCCCCTCTGTGGGGGTCTTAAGGTGGTTGCTCTCTTACTTGTAGTGCTGCTTTCTGTGTGAGTGGGATAGTCATACAAGAGAATATCCCTACAATAAAAGACTGGCCTTTGACATTCACTTCAGCCAGAGAGGAGTAATAATGTCCTCCATCCAGAACTTGTTGACCCACGTAAGATTTTGTTACCACCGTTGCATATCAATTTGGGCCAAAAGAAGAACTTTGTAAAGGCAATGGATAAAAATGGAGACGTATTCAAGTATCTCATTGATAAATTTCCAAGGTTGAGGGAAGCAAAGATAAAGGAAGGAGTCTTTATTGGACCTCAGATTCATAACCTTTTTCATGATGAAGAGATTCTCCCTTTATTGCAGGAGAAGGAAAAGGCTGAATAAGTAGCATTCGCATTAGTAATACCATATATACCCGAGTATAAGCCGACCCCTCTAATTTTGCCACAAAAAACTGGGAAAACTTATTAACTCGAGTATAAGCCTAGGGTGGAAAATACAGCAGCTAGTGGTGAATTTAAAAAATAAAAATAGATACCAATAAAAGTATGCTGCCCCATAAGATGCTCCATAGATTATGCCCCCATATGCTGCCCCCATATTATGCTCCATATATTATGCCCCCATATCTTGTCCCCCATAAGATGCTCAACAGATTATGCCCCCATATCTTGTCCCCCATAAGATGCTCAACAGATTATGCCCCCATATGCTGCCCCCATAAGATGCGCCACAGATTATGCCCCCATATTAGGCTCCATAGATTATGCCCCCATGTGCTGCCCCTGATGCATTTAAAAATGAAAAAATGACATACGCACATCTCCGTCGCTGGGGGCCAGGTGCCGGTGTCATTCCTGGCACCTGAGATATTCACCTGTGCCCTGGTCCATCGCTGCTTACTGCTGTCTGGCATGTCATCTGTCAGTGACGTTCAGACTGCAGGGGGTGCGGTGCACACTAACCATGTCACCGTGCCCTCTGCTGTCTGAACGTCACTGACAGATGACGTGCCAGACAGCAGCAAGCAGCGATGGACCGGGGGACAGGTGAATATCGCTATACTTACCCGTTCTGGCGCGCTCTCCGCTCTGCAGCCCCGTTCTCTCAGGGCCTCCCTTCCTGCCTTCAGCTATGAGCCAGTTTTATTTGATTCAGCCAATGACAATCCTCAGAAGTGTGGGCACATCCTGTTAGGCATGTAGGCATGTTAACTAATGGCATGGCTGTGATTGGCTGCTGAAATGATGTCATGATGCACTATAAAAGCCGCCGCTGCCATTTCGGGTTCACTCTGCTGTGAATTCAGTTAGGGACAGGCTGCTGTTCAAGACTGTGAGGGACAGTTAGAGATAGCAATTTTCACAATCATAGTGTGCTTTACCCAGGCTACATAATCCACCACTGTAGCTTTCTTTTCCCTAGCAGCAGTGTTCACAGCTGTCTGCAAGGTCTGTGTGAGTGCAGCTCATGCTGAGTAGTGTGTCCTGCAGCTACGTCTGGTTGTATGCCGCTCAGCGTGTCACTGCCTCATACATATTTTTATTTTTTTGCTGCTCATTTTTCATTCTCCTATTAGTGTGCACTGTGCATCCATCCGTATCCATATACGTTGGTTGCAAACACTATAGGAGTAGACAGCGGAGCCTCTCTGCAGTCTTTCAGTGCTAGTGCCCAGTTTGCTGCACTGTTCATGGCTGTCTGAGAAGTCTCTGTGTGTGAGTGCAGCTCACGCTGAGTAGTGTGTCCTTCAGCTACGTCTGGTTGTGGGCCGCTCAGCGTGCATCACTGCCTCACACATATTTTTCTTTTATTGCAGCTCAATTTTTATTCTCCTATTAGTGTGCATCCATCCATAGACAGTGGTTGCAAACACTATAGGAGTAGACAGCGGACCTTCTCTGCAGCCTTTCAGTGCTAGTGCCCGCTTATCTGCACTGTTCACGGCTGTCTGAGAGGTCTCTGACTGTGTGTGAGTGCAGCTCACGCTAAGTAGTGTGTCCTGCAGCTACGTCTGGTTGTAGGCCGCTCAGCGTGCGTCACTGCCTTACACATATTTTTCTTTTATTGCCGCTCATTTTTTATTCTCCTATTAGTGTGCATCCATCCATATCCATCTACATTGGTTGGTTGCAAACACTATATAGGAGTAGATAGAGGAGCCTTTTTTCTGGCTTGAGCCCTTCAGCTGCAGCCAGATTAGTATTACCCTATTTTTTGCATTGTAGGTTACCTTCCTGCATTGTAATAGCTCCAAAAAGTTAGTGATACTATCACTTTCAAATCTTTGGTCACATCCTTTTAGCTTTTTTTCAAAAAACAAAATAAAGTTCACCAAACACTCCATTTGACAGTTGTGTAGGCCACATTAGCTCCTATTAAAGTGTAGTCCACACACACACTTCATAAAATTAGTGTTTCTTATACCTGTTACCAGCTGTTCAGGAATAAGCACACTAAGCCCCCCCTTTGTACTTTTCTGCCTATCTTTATCAGTCTACCAAGATGAAGAAGGCAGGGAGTAAGGCACGTGGGCGTGGAGTTTCAGCAGGGAGAGGACGTGGGGATTCTGCAGGGAGAGGACGTGGGGATTCTGTGCCTGCTGCGGGCACCAGTGAGTCAGCATCCCCCAGTTTTAGCAGGCAAGGGTCCTTTATGCGCTGCTTTGTAGGACCTCGCCATACCCCACTGCTGCGGGAGGAACAAATTGAAGCCGTTGTCGGATGGATGGCAGCTAACGCATCGACTTCAATGACTTCCACGTCCTCTCAGGGCGAGAGCACTGAAGAGCAACCATCTGTCTCTTCACCACCTGCCAAAGTGCCCAGGCAGTCAGCCCTGGACAGGAGCCATCACAGTCTCTACTTCTGTTCTCTGAATCTGTTGGCTTGGAAAGAGGGGGCCAGCCAAGCAGCATTCAAGAATGTGAAGAAGAGGGAGTATGCAGTGATGCGCAACTTCTTTGTCCCTCTGAATCTGAAGAGGCGGGTGGGCCAGTGCCTATGGTCAGCACACCTCAGTACGCATCAGATGATGACGAGACTCAGGTGCCACTTTCTGGTGCGTACGGTGCTGGCGAGACAACCCAGGAGAAGCAGGTGTTTGAAGAGGGGAGTGTAGATGATGAGGTCCTTGACCCATCATGGCGTGAGGAACAGGAAGGTGGTGGGAGAAGCACTGAGGAAGAGATTCCCCGAACGGCCAAAACAGGAGGGAGAGGGAGGGGGCAGACTTGGTTGCCTGTAGCCTCCACTTCGGCACCCGTTAGGAGCATTCCTCTTTCAAAAGCCAAAACGGGCGCTCCCAAGACTTGCAATGCGTGGTCCTTTTTTGACACAGTTGCAGATGACATTTGTTTTGTCAAATGCAAGCTGTGTCATCAGAAAGTCAAAAGAGGTAAAAATGTCAGCAACCTCAATACCACAAATATGTGGAAACATGTGCGGACCAAGCACGAGGTGGAGTTACACAGACACACTGAAGACGTAGGCCAACGTACAGCACCACCTACCACCTCTTCAGCTCGTGTAGGGGCCTCTTCCTCCAGCTCACACACAGCTGGTTCGGCTTCCTCACAGGATCGCCAAGGAAGAACCTCTGGCACTGTTGTCCGAAGACCCAGTGACATTCCACCCACAGCACCATGTTTCCAGTCATCCCCACACTCCCAGGCCACTCTACAGCCATCGGTAGCACAGGCATGGAATAAAAGGCAGCCATACTCGGCAAACCATCACCGAGCACAGGCTCTGAATGCTGGCATTGCCAAACTACTGTCCCTTGAAATGCTCTCATTCAGGCTGGTGGAGACTGACACCTTCCGGGACTTCATGGCATTGGCAGTCCCACAATACACCGTGCCCAGCCGCTTTTATTTCAGCAGGCGAGCCGTCCCTGCCCTGCAAAAACATGTGGAGGGAAAAATAAAACATGCGCTACTAAACGCCGTCAGTAGCAAGGTCCACCTGACCACCGATGCGTGGACCAGTAACCATGGACAGGGACGATACCTTTCCCTCACTGCCCATTGGGTCAATGTTGTGGAGCCGGGTACAGATCTGGAGAGTGGCGCTGTACGTGTTCTGCCAACTCCACGGATTGCAGGAATCCAGTCTCTACACAATGACTCCTCCTCCTACTCAAGTTCCTCAGAAACAGCGCTGCAGAAGCCTGTTACGACCGATATGAGCACAGCCGTGGCCAAACGTCAACAGGCCGTACTCAAATTAATTTCTTTGGGGAATCGAAGCCACACAGCGCAGGAGCTCTGGAATGCCATCAAGCAGGAGAGCGACGTGTGGTTTCTGCCAGCGAATCTCCAGCCGGGCTTGGTAGTGTGTGACAATGGCCGAAATCTGGTGGCAGCTCTGGGCCTAGGCAACCTCACTCACATCCCATGTCTGGCACATGTGCTGAACTTGGTCGTGCAGAGCTTTCTGAGAGACTATCCGGATCTTGATGCACTGCTGCACAAGGTCTGCATAGAGTGCGCTCACTTGCGGCGTTCCAGCACGGCAAGATCGCGCCTTGCTGCTCTGCAGCGCCGATTACGCCTTCCGGAACATCGCATCATATGTGACCTACCCACCAGGTGGAATTCAACATTACATATGTTGGAGCGGTTGTGTGAGCAGCAGGCAGCAGTCATGGAGTACCAGCTGCATCAGGCACAAACAAGTCGCACTGTGCGCCGGTCACACTTCAGCACCACTGAGTGGGCCTCTACGAAGGACATCTGCCTCGTTTTGCGTGCCTTCGATGATTCCACGCGGATGGCGAGTGCAGATGATGCACTAGTCAGCATGACTGTCCCCCTTTTCTGCCTGCTTCAAAAAACACTGCAAGCACTAAGGGAGGAGGTTTTGGAAGAGGTGGAGGATGAGGAGTCACAAATGCCATCTGCTTCCGGACAGTCTGCGCTACGTGGTTCCTCACAAAGGCCTAGGCAGGGGACACTTTGTGAGCAGGATGATGAGGAAGACTTCTCTCCAGAGGAGCGAGGTAAACAATGTTCTAGTCAGTATGTACAGCGAGGGTGGGGTGATGCAGAGCAGGCAGAGATGACGACTCAAGCAGGGGACAGCGTTTCTTTGGCAGTTGGGAGTCTGCAGCACATGGTTGATTTCATGCTGCAGTGCCTGAGAAACGACTGCCGCATCGCCCACATTCTCAACACGATTGATTATTGGGTGTACACCCTCCTAGATCCTCGCTACCGGGACAACTTACAAAGCCTCATATCACCGTTGAACGGGGAGCGTAAACTGCGGGAGTACCAAGACACACTGGTACAGTCCATCATGTTCTCCATTCCACCCGACAGCAGTGCTGCTAGTGCTTTACAAAGCAGCTCTGTGCATCGAGGCAGTGGAGGAAGCTCGGCACAAAGAGGGAGCAGAGGCAGCGCCTCAACACAAGGCAAGACCACTGTCACGCTGCTGCCACCGCAGCCCCCGCCGATACCTTCTCCTCTGCCGCAGTCTGCGCACTCTCTGGCAGCCTCCACGCCGCGGTCCCGGCTGCCTCGGCCTTCTCCGTGCTCCTCCTTTCCCCGTCTCTCTTTCCCGGCGCCCGCTCCTGCCCGGTCTCCTGTGTCCCGTTGGGCGCGCGCCCCGGCCCAGCTTCCTGCTCCTCGGCGGGCGCGCGCGCACACTGTGGTCAGGAGCACGCGCGCTCTCTACCCCTCCTGAGGCCGTGCGCTCTCCTCACCTTGCGCTGGGAGGGGTCATGACCCGGAAGTCCCTGCCACGACTCCCTATATCAGGCCGCCTCTTCCTGCTGGTGGTGCCTGATTATCACTTGTGCCCTGCTAAGTGATTCTGGCCCTTATCTCTGTGTGCACCCCCGTTTCCTCCCTGCCTGTAGCTTACCCATCTTCTCCACTGTCCTCTCTCCTAGGATCTGGAAGTCTGAGGTCGTGCTCCGGTCTGTACGGGTCCCCTGGCTGAGTTCTCCAGTTCGTGCCTGCTTCCCTCCGTCTCGCCTGTGTTCCTGACCTGTCCGCCATCCGTGTTCCTGTTTCTGGGGAGGTCCTCCGCCAGCGTCTCCGGCCTCTTGCCGGCTCTCCTGTATTCTCTCTGGGTACCAGCTGCTGTGGTGATAGTTACCCGTGGGCCTGCCCCAAACACTCCCTGTATAGGGGGTGGTCCACCTGGCCAGCTTGCCCGTGGGAGGTTCGTTGCCACGGTCCAGCGAGTCCACTCCAGGAGATCTACCAAAGTCTCAGGTCACAACCACTATGGCCCAAATGTGGCAAAGTTTTGTGTGTCCGCCACAAATGTCTACACCATCACAGACGGCTCCAGTCAGCAGAAGGCAACGTTTCCGTCAGATGGTGACAGACTACATGTCTTGCCCTGTCAGTGTACTCCCAGATGGCTCTTCCCCCTTCAAGTTTTGGGTCTCAAAGCTGGATACATGGCCAGAGCTTAGCCAGTATGCATTGGAGGTGCTGGCTTGCCCTGCTGCCAGTGTATTATCGGAACGTGTCTTTAGTGCCACAGGTGGTGTACTAACAGACCATCGCACGCGACTATCCTCCGATAACATTGACCGGCTTACTTTTCTGAAAATGAACAAGGCCTGGATCTCGCCAGAATTTGCCAGTCCTCTACCAGAATAAATAATTGGTTGGCAACAGTATCCAGGTCTCCTGTTGTGTTCATGTTTCTACCATCTGAACTGTAATCCCTGGGCTTCAACACAGCCAGTTGTCGCTCAGAAGTGCCATCTGCACAGAGAAAATCACTAGCTCCTGTGTTAGTGTGGTTCAGTAACACCATCTGTTCCCCTGCTGTGTGGACGGCAAAGTCTCCTGCTCCCTCCACAATCGAACTACTACTGATTTTTAACCGTGCTCCACTATGGCCTCTGGCTCCACTGTCTCTAGTATTTCCCCTGGCCTCCAACCCCGCCAGTTGCTGCTCTGAAGTGGCGTCTGCACAATCCACATTTGTTCCTGTGTTACTGGGGCTCAGTCACGTCAGTTGATCCCCTGATGTGTGTCCGGCAAGGTCTCCTGCTCTGTCCACATTCCCATTACTAGTAGTGGGAATGTGGACAGAGCAGGAGACCTTGCCGGACACACATCAAGGGACCAACTGACGTGACTGAGCCCCTGTAACCCAGGAACAAGTGTGGATTGTGCAGACGCCACTTCAGAGCAGCAACTGGTGGGCTTGGAGGCCAGGGGAAATACTAGAGACAGTGGAGCCAGAGGCCATAGTGGAGCACGGTTAAAAATCAGTAGTAGTGTACAACCGATATAAAACTTGCTTCAAGTAGGCCTCAGCCTGCTCCATGATTGATCCTGGGCTTCAACACAGCCAGTTGTTGCTCGGAAGTGCCGTCTGCACAGAGAAAAACACATGCTCCAGTGTGGGGTTCAGTAACGCCAGCTGCTCCCCTGCTGTGTGCACGACAAAGTCTCCTGCTGCCTCCAAAATCACAGTACATCTTATTTACTACTCGCTCCAAGTTGGCTTCAGCCTGCTGCATGATTGACCCTGGGCTCCAACATCGCCAGTTGCTGCTCAGAAGTGTCTTTGGCACGGGTACTCCCTCCTGCCCAGCCTGGTTCCAGCACGCCTGCTGTTTCCAGGGATTGTCAACGTCACTTTGCCACCAAAACATTGTCCAGTCGTGTTGTGGTCGGGTTAGCCGAGTCTATGGTGCCTGCAGTTTAGGTGCTTCCTATGTGGGCTGCGTTTTCTGGTAATAAAGGCTGGTTCCGTAGTGCCAATAGGACAAGCACCCCCTGTAGGACTGTGGGTTTCGGTAACTGCGGCCGGCTCGCAGCCTTGCAACTTTGTTTTTCGTGGGTACCTTCTGCTACCCATCTGGGTTCCAGCACCTTCAGCTGGTTCTCGGCAGTGCCTTTGGCCTAGGTGCCTCCTTCTCGGTATCCGAGTTCCAGCAACGTCTGCAGGTCCTTGGTATTGCTTTGTTGCACAGGTACCTCCTGCTTAGTAACCATGTTCCAGCACCGTCAGCTGGTCCACGGTTGTGCCATTGGCTCTTGTTCCTTCTGCTGCCCCTCCGGGTTCCAGCACTGTCAGCTGGTCCTCGCTAGTTCCATTTGCTCTTGCAGCTTCTGCTACCCATCCGGGTTCCAGCACCGTCAGCTGGTTCTCAGCAGTGCTTTTTGCCTAGGTGCCTCCTTCTCGGCATCCGAGTTCCAGCAACGTCTGCTGGTCCTTGGTAGTGCTTTGTAGCACAGGTACCTCCTGCTTAGTAACCGTGTTCCAGCACCGTTAGCTGGTCCACGGTGGTGCCATTGGCTCTTATTCCTTCTGCTGCCCCTCTGGGTTCCAGCACCGTCAGCTGGTCCTCGCTAGTTCCATTTGCTCTTGTTCCTTCTGCTACCCATCCGGGTTCCAGCATCGTCAGCTGGTCCTCGCTAGTTCCATTTGCTCTTGCAGCTTCTGCTACCCATCCGGGTTCCAGCACCGTCAGCTGGTTCTCGGCAGTGCCTTTGGCCTAGGTGCCTCCTTCTCGGTATCCGAGTTCCAGCAACGTCTGCAGGTCCTTGGTATTGCTTTGTTGCACAGGTACCTCCTGCTTAGTAACCATGTTCCAGCACCGTCAGCTGGTCCACGGTTGTGCCATTGGCTCTTGTTCCTTCTGCTGCCCCTCCGGGTTCCAGCACTGTCAGCTGGTCCTCGCTAGTTCCATTTGCTCTTGCAGCTTCTGCTACCCATCCGGGTTCCAGCACCGTCAGCTGGTTCTCAGCAGTGCTTTTTGCCTAGGTGCCTCCTTCTCGGCATCCGAGTTCCAGCAACGTCTGCTGGTCCTTGGTAGTGCTTTGTAGCACAGGTACCTCCTGCTTAGTAACCGTGTTCCAGCACCGTTAGCTGGTCCACGGTGGTGCCATTTGCTCTTATTCCTTCTGCTGCCCCTCTGGGTTCCAGCACTGTCAGCTGGTCCTCGCTAGTTCCATTTGCTCTTGTTCCTTCTGCTACCCATCCGGGTTCCAGCATCGTCAGCTGGTCCTCGCTAGTTCCATTTGCTCTTGCAGCTTCTGCTACCCATCCGGGTTCCAGCACCGTCAGCTGGTTCTCGGCAGTGCCTTTGGCCTAGGTGCCTCCTTCTCGGTATCCGAGTTCCAGCAACGTCTGCTGGTCCTTGGTAGTACTTTGTAGCACAGGTACCTCCTGCTTAGTAACCGTGTTCCAGCACCGTCAGCTGGTCCACGGTTGTGCCATTGGCTCTTGTTCCTTCTGCTGCTCCTCCGGGTTCCAGCACCATCAGCTGGTCCTCGCTAGTTCCATTTGCTCTTGTTCCTTCTGCTAACCATCCGGGTTCCAGTACCGTCAGCTGGTTCTCAGCAGTTCCTCAGCCTTCTTGTACCTTCTGCTACTTTTCCAAGTTCGAGCTTGTGGAAATGGTTTTTGGATCTCACTCTGGAGCTCCCTGACGACGACCCTGAAGACGACGACCCTGAAGACCACACCGAAGAAGACCAAAAAGATGACCCTGAAGAAGATGACCAAGAGGACAAAAAACATGAAGACAACCACCAAGATGCTGAACAACAAGAGACAGAAGAGCAAGAAGCGGAAAAACCAAAAGCAGAAGAACATTAAGCATAAGACTAAAAATCAGAGCAAATGATATTATCTAAATTATAAGCAGAAGAAGACTAAGCAGTGTATGGGGGTGAGTCCGTTCCTCCTCGTGGTGCCCCTAGAAAAAGCCGCTGCTGCAGGCCAAACTGAACGCGGACAAATCCTGTTGTAAGTCTTTTGTGACAGGCAGAACGGACGGTGTAATCTTCAAACTTTTATAGATAACAACTAGAGGAATGCCTGTCACAAATAAGAATTTGATGAAGAAGAAGATGAACAAGAAGAATATGAAGAATGTACAAAAAAAAGAATAATAGGAAGAAGATGAAGAAGAAGATGAATAAGGTGAAGAAGAAGTTGATGAAAAAGATGCTGCTGCTGAGGATGATGAAGGAGAAAGTGTTGGAGAAGTAAAAAAGAAGGTGAAGAGCATGGAAGTAGTGAAACATACATATCTAACAAAATATACAAAAGGTTAACATAGTCAATATCTTTGTAACTCCGAACATCTTTAAAAAAAAAAATTTATTCCTGCTATTCCATTTGATTGGGCTAAACCTCTGTGCCTTTAATATCTCCTCCACCTCCCCCAGTACATTCTACATTATTATTAGTTGTTTTTCTTCATGTAGAATTAAACTACAAGGAGAGAAAGGTTTTTTTTTAATTCCGATATTTCTGTTCCATTGACTTGAATGGGACTTCCGGGATCGGAATCGGCGATACCCGATACATTTTTTATATTGGCCGATCCAATCTGATCCGATATTTTTCAATATCGGGTGGTATCGCTCAACACTAATTCTCACTGAATTACGACCAAATTTTGTAGTGCAATTTAAGTAACGTTTTATAATTTGCGATAGCGCTTAGACAAGTTTTAGTTTTCTGAATTGTTGCTAAGTTTACTTTAAAAAAAATATAAAACTGGCATAATAAAATATTCTGCATCTTTATATTTGCAAACGTAATAATGTTTCAAAGTACTGAACCTTTTATACATTAATTATATGTAGCAGTAAAAGGAAAACTCTTTGATATCATAGAAACAAGAGGTAACTAAACATTTTCATTATCAGATTTGAATTCAGGAGGCCAAAATCATTAAGAAATTGCTCACTTCATAACTGAACCTGAGAACTTTTGAAAATATGTAGAACAGTGTAATCGGATCAATTATATAAATGACACTCGGCACAAACTCTGATCCAAATGTCAGCTTACTGTGATCATATTCTCTCACATTAGAGAATTGCAGCACAGGTGAGAAGATGGAGAACAAGATTTCTCCATCTTCTCCATTGTGTGCGGAATTCAGACTGCACTTGGAAGTCATCCGAGTGCAGTCCAATGATTTACAAGCATCCATAGACTTGAATGAGTGAGTTCAATCTGATTTTCGCAGCCACTTGCAGCTTCCTGCAACTTTTTCTCATGTTCCATCGGAGTGAGAAAAAGTCATAGATATGCACTGACCCATAGTATAATGTCTAAGTGCTATCCCACAAAATCATTGGATAGCATTCTTCTGATGGACATGCTTTTGTGAGCGAGCCCTCATAAGTTATATTCTTGTACATAGGGGCAGTATTATAGTAGTTATATTCCTGTACATAGGGGCAGTATTATAGTAGTCATATTCTTGTACATAGGAGCAGTATTATAGTAGTTATATTCTTGTACATAGGAGCAGTATTATAGTAGTTATATTCTTGTACATAGGGGACAGTATTAAAGTTGTTATATTCTTGTACATAGGGACAGTATTAAAGTTGTTATATTCTTGTACATAGGGGGCAGTATTATAGTACTTATATTCTTGTACATAGGGGGCGGTATTATAGTAGTTATATTCTTGTACATAGGAGCAGTACTATAGTAGTTATATTCTTGCACATAGGGGGCGGTATTATAGTAGTTATATTACTGTACATAGGGGCAGTATTATAGCAGTCATATTCTTGTACAGAGGAGTAGTATTATAGTAGTTATATTCTTGTACGTAGGGGGCAGTCTTATAGTAGTTATATTCTTCTACAAAGGGGCTGTATTATAGTAGTTATATTCTTGTACATAGGAGCAGTATTAAAGTAAAAAAAGGAGAGAAGCCAGCGCTGCTTGTGGTCAGAACGCAATACATAAAGTGCATATGCACATATTAATATCTAACTGTATTTCAAAATGAGACATTTAGTAAAAAATTGATCAA
Source organism: Dendrobates tinctorius (assembly GCF_039654945.1). Classification (NCBI taxonomy): domain Eukaryota; kingdom Metazoa; phylum Chordata; class Amphibia; order Anura; family Dendrobatidae; genus Dendrobates; species Dendrobates tinctorius. The sequence continues at coordinate 16,049,308 of NW_027361810.1, read as the reverse complement.
TCATTTGAGCTACCCCGCCACGTCAAGGAAATCTCATATGGGGCAGTCCTACTCTACGTTTTTTATATTCGCTGTGCCATTGTGGCCTCCCAAATGTATTAAAAGCAAGACCATATTAAATGCACACTATACCTGAAGAGTTTCTGAATCACTCCCATGAAGCCAGAAAAGGTGAGCGCAGATAAAGGCCAGCCAGGTCCAGACAGACATTTCAGGTTAAACCTCCACACTCTCCTGACCAGCAATCACAGATGAAGGGTGATACAGGCCCAGACACAGGTGCACAATTAAATAGAGCCCTGGGGCAGGGCTGGGCTGCTGTGTGTGCACAGCAGCCTAGATCAATCATAATGAATACAGAAAAAACGGCGAACATAACCCAGCGCGCATGGCAACCGTGGTAGTCAGCCACAAACCAACATCAAGTAAAAAAGGGGAGAAGCCAAGCGCTGCTTGTGGTCAGAATACAATACATAAAGTGCATATGCACATATTCATTTCTAACTGTACTTCAAAATGAGACATTTAGCAAAAAATTGATCAATCATTTGAGCTACCCGTCAAGTCAAGGCAATCTCATATGGGGCAGTCCTACTCTATGTTTTTTATATTCGCTGTACCATTGCAGCCTCCTAAATGTATTGAAAGCAAGACCATATTAAATGCACACTATACCTGAAGCGTTTCTTGATGTTGGTTTGTGGCTGAACACCACGGTTGCCGTGCGCGCTGGATTATGTTCGCCATTCTTTCTGTATTCATTATGATTGATCAAGGCTGCTGTGCACACACAGCAGGCTAGCCCTGTCCCAGAGATCTATTTAATTGTGCACCTGTGTCTGGGCCTGTATTACCCTTCATCTGTGATTGCTGGTCAGGAGAGTGTGGAGGTTAAACCTGTATAAGAGAAAACAAGGGCGGGGGCGCAGACATAGGGCTTCACCTGGTATAAATCAATTAAAATATAAAAGTACTCTGGAGTACTCACCCTTTATGGGTTGTGTTCAGACACAACCACTCTCAACGTTTGTTGCAGTCATATAGCTGCTGCAGAGCTCGTGCAGGTGGACAGCGTCCACTAGGTATCATAAGTTGAGGATCCAAGAAAAGCACTTCTGAGCATCCGCGCTGCTTTAGTGATAAGAATTCTTCAGAAATCCATATAAATCTTTCAAGTTCTTTATTATATGTACTACAGAAACTACGCGTTTCGAGGTGACAAACCGCACCTCTTCTTCAGGTTACAGTACAGAGTTGTGATCGGTCTATACAAATGACAGCCTTATATGCTGTGTGGGCGTAACCCCCCGTTGTGAGAGAAGGGCGTCAACCTGCACATGCTGCACATAAAGATATTTGGAAAAGACAAGCAAAGTGACATAAATATATAGAAAAACATATATTCGGGATCGTGATAGTATTGTGTATCCTATTCAGACAATCAATGCAATAATATGGACTTTTATAATTAAATAAAAAGAAATATATAGAACACAAAAAAAAAAGGGAACAAGAGAGGATAAGAACCAGTTTCATCGTGGTGAGTTTGAGACAAATGTCTGGCGGTTTCACCACTGAGCTATCATGAGTGATGAGTTACCAGTGGTGAGGAGTAGTGGAGAGTAATTACTCATTTGATATAACTAGTGAAGATAAAGAGTGCAAAAAGTTTCCTTTCACCAATAGTAGTGATAAATGGGAGTGTATAAAAGGAGCTATATTTGGAGAAATTGTGTATTTTAAACCGATGTTTTTGTTTTTTTTTTGTTTGTTTTTTTTCTCTATGTTGTCATTCACATGGCAGATCTATGAAAGAACTAGAAGCATTTTGCCACAATTCCCAGTGTGCAAGTATGCGAGAGAAAAATATAAAACCAAAGTGTTTAATTTAAAGATGTGTTTTAAAATTATTTAAAAAATTATTTAAAAATAATTTTGTGGGGAAGTTTTTAAATTCCAAAAACCAACTTAATAAAAGGACTGATACGAATTAAAAACAAATGTATTTAAAAATGAGAATTAGCCGTGAACTCAACTATAATATAATTATGTCCACCAGAGAGAGTAGTGCTGAGTGAACTAGAATGACCCAAGGGATCACTGAGGTATATCCCGGCCAAGAGCGTAGTAGGGGAAAAAAACAAAAAAAAAACCATTAAGAAATGTATCTCACGTAACATATATTATTTTCTCATAAAACTGGAGGTTAAACCTGAAATATCTGACTGGACCTTGTTGGCCTTTATCTGTGCTCACCTTTTCTGGCTCCATGGGAGTTTATTCAGAAACGCTTCAGGTATAGTGTGCATTTAATATGGTCTTGCTTTTAATACATTTAGGAGGCCGCAATGGCACAGCGAATATACAAAATGTAGAGTAGGACCCCCCATATGAGATTGACGTGGCAGGGTAGCTCAAATGATTGATCAATTTTTTGCTAAATGTCTCATTTTGAAATACAGTTAGAAAATTAATATGTGCATATACACTTTATGTATTGCGTTCTGACCACAAGCAGCGCTGGCTTCTCCCCTTTTTTATTTGACAGTATTATAGTAGTTATATTCTTATACTTTGGGGTAGCCTTATAGTAGCTACAGTATATTCTATAATACTGCCCCTATATACAAGAATATACTGTAGCTAATATAAGACTACCCCAATGTACAAGAATATAACTACTATAATACTGCCCCTATATACAAGTAGTTATATTCTTGTATATAGGGGCAGTATTATAGTAGTTATATTCTTGTACATTGGGGTAGTCTTATATTAGCTACAGTATATTCTTGTATATAGGGGCAGTATTATAGTAGTTATATTATTGTACACAGGAGCAGTATTATAGTAGTTATATTATTGTACATAGGAGCAGTATTATAGTAGTTATAGTCTTGTACATAGGAGCAGTATTATAGTAGTTATATTCTTGTATATAGGGGGGCAGTATTATAGTAGTTATATTCTTGTACATAGGAGCAGTATTATAGTAGTTATATTCTTGTACATAGGAGCAGTATTATAGTAGTTATATCCTTGTACATAGGAGCAGTATTATAGTAGTTATATCCTTGTACATAGGGGGCAGTATTATAGTAGTTATATCCTTGTACATAGGAGCAGTATTATAGTAGTTATATCCATGTACATAGGGGGCAGTATTATAGTAGTTATATCCTTGTACATAGGGGGCAGTAGTATAGTAGTTATATTCTTGTACATAGGGGGCAGTATTATAGTAGTTATATCCTTGTACATAGGGGCAGTATTATAGTAGTTATATCCTTGTACATAGGAGCAGTATTATAGTAGTTATATCCTTGTACATGGGGCAGTATTATAGTAGTTATATCCTTGTACATAGGGGCAGTATTATAGTAGTTATATTCTTGTACACAGGAGGCAGTATTATAGTAGTTATATTCTTGTACATAGGGGCAGTATTATAGTAGTTATCTTCTTGTACACAGGAGGCAGTATTATAGTAGTTATATTCTTGTACGTAGGGGCAGTATTATAGTAGTTATCTTCTTGTACATAGGGGCAGTATTATAGTAGTTATATCCTTGTACATAGGGGGCAGTATTATAGTAGTTATATTATTATACATAGGAGCAGTCAGTATTATAGTTTGTTTATATTATTTTATATATGTTGCTGTATTGTAGTTAGATTCTTGTACTAATACTGTGCTGATATCTGTGTCCTTTTCCTTTTTCACCCTTCTATTTGAAACTTATTCAAAAATTACACGGTAGGATATGGCAACGAGCACGGAACAATGCTTCTTTAAGGATCTTATCTTCGTCCTAAGTCGTGATAGAAGTGACATTACATTCCGTTCATAAACTCTCAGTTCTAGGCTATGTTGCCATGAATGTAGTTACTGTGGGTCTCTGGCAGCAGCGATCCTGCAATGATTTCAGCAGGAAGCTGCACATTTGACCCTTTGCATAGCTAAGAGTGAAACCGCTATATTCACAGCATAAATTGATATATTTCTCAGCATGTGCATTAGAGCTCTTAAAAATAAGTGCACTTTGCTGACGCTGTAAATTTCAGCAGATTTTCCACAAGCAAATACGCAGCAGAAAATCCTCCGTGTTTTCGCTCCCGTGACAATGTAGCCTTAAAAGTGTTTTTAGCATTTACTATTGATGTGAAAATAAATAGTGTCGGGATGATTTGCCATTTAAAATTACATTGTGATAAATCAGATACAATTTTTCTTATTTCTGTTTTTCTTTTTTTTTTTTAATTCCAAGTGAGGATTTTTATAGACGATGATATCCATTCTCCCTGGTGTTCCCAGTTATTAGTTTTTCGGAAGCTTCCTTCCGTCATTTTCGCACGTGGTGTGATGATGATGATGAACCTTGCTAAAAATCTCATCTCACTTTTAACTTAATTATAAAATGACAGCGGCAGACATAAATATACTTCTAGTTACCGAATCAGCATGAAACAGGATAAAGTCTTTCAGGGAGGCTTGTGTGATCTGTCATAAAGAGGAGTATTTAACGGAAAGCTGTATAATTATAAAAAGTTGTTTTTTTTGCAGCGCCGGGAGCGTAGGAGTATGGAAGACGGTCATGTAACGTATGGATTTAACAAAGTACAAGCTTCACCTGGAGTGAAAGTCATGCAAATAAATGTGATGACCTGACTTTTCATTGGCAACGGAGTCATAATCTTCATTTTGGCCAATGGTAATAAATAAAACAAAAAACAAGAAGCCTGAAGACCAGGCTTGGAAGCTGCTGGAATCTCGGAGATTAATAGCATAAATGGAATCTCTTAGTTGAAGCCTATGTCCCTGTATCAGAACTCTGAGATTGATAACGCTCCGTGTTATCAATCTCACAGCGGTAAACGCGACTTCTGTTCTCTCATGAAGAATGAATCAAATTAAATGCGGTGACAAAGAATGGATTAAGTAGGGCGAAGCAAGTGAAGAATAGCAGATGAAGCCAAAGCTTCCCGGAGATAATCCCAAAATGCTTTATTATACATTTGCTTCGACAACACCTGAAAGATCAAAGACTCCCAAGATTCCAGAACAGGCAGGATAATTGTAATTAATCGTCATTTTAATTAATCTGAAAAAAGGGCGGCTGGCGGGAGATTGGGCAGTGGAAATGTGGGATTATTGCAAGTTTCTGTTTTGCATTGTTAAAGGGTGTTAGGATTGTAGATCTTGGAAACCGGAGAACTTTTTTTTCCATTGATCGTATTGCAGCTCTGATACATTGAAATGAATCAGTAGGTTAAAATTAGGAAAGACTAGGAAAAAAAACCAAATGTGGGAATCGGGATACCCATTTTCTGATTAGTTTGGGTGTGAGGTACATGTATCACCCTTGGGGCGTCACAATATTGAGGCCTCATTCAGATGTCCGTGACGCACAGATGTGTTCTATCCGTACTTTTTCACAGTTAAAACATGAATCCATTATAATCTATGGAGCTGTTCACATGTTTGTGTTTTCTCACGGACCGCATGTTTGTGCAAACCTCATAGACATGTCCGTTTTTATTTTTTTTTGGGGGGGGTATCACCAATGAAACATGTCAAAGTCTATGGGTGAGTGAAAAACATGTACTGCACACAGATGGCATGTGTGCGCCATCCACGTGTTATGCGTATCTAACATCCCCAAGAATAGGAGAAGCTTGCTAATTTAGGCTATTTTTACACTTACCGGGTTTTTTGCGGCCCGTTTTTGCGGGCCGTATCGCCGCAGTTTTTACGGTCTGCCGTAATAATGGACCGTAAAAAACTTGCGGATCGCCGTTTTTCATGTTTCCAATACTATGGAAATAAAAAACAGCGTTCCGCAAAACCGGAAGTGACGGTCACTGCAAAAACAAACAGGTGATTTACAATGAGGGCCGTGTCCGTACGCCGTGAAAAGGATCAAGCAGGCTCAATCTTTTTTTCACAGACTCAAATACGGCCTTCACGGCGCACCGTTGAATTTTTGCAGCCCCATAGAAATCTATTGGGGTTGCAAAAACGGCCCACAAAACCCACAGTAAGTGTAAAACCAGCCTTAATTATTCATCCGTGGCAAACGATGACACACTGATGGTAAAAACGGACACACGGACTGTTCACTGAGTGTAAAAATGGCCACACAGATCGCACAATGACGGCACGCTGATCTAAAACACTGGAGACACCGGTACCGTTTTTCATGTACATGTTTAAACACTGATGTGTGAATGAGGCCTGAGAGCAGGTTCAGAGTCGCTCTCTGCTCTCGATGATAGTTGCAAAATGTCGTGTTTTTCAATGCTGGTCATCACACGCCATTCATCTCAAGTTGCGTTAAGTCAAGAAGAAAAGTAAGAGAAGACACAAACCTCATATTTGGGTATCACCGCAACAGCAAAAAATCCCATCTATCAAAATCTAAAATCGTTTGATCCCCATGCCAAACTTTGTAAAAAGAAAAAAAAAATCTAAACCTCAGAATAGCAAGACAAAGCGATCAAATTGCCGTATTTAACCCATTAAGTAAAGGATAGTTGCTGCTTATTTGTCTCCAAAAAAAAATCTGATACAAAAAAGAATTTTTAATAATATTAGAAAATAAAAACTCTGAAACTTCTTTTCCCAAAACAATAACAATGAAATAATGAAATAATAGATTAATATAAAATAAATATATTTTGGTATTGCCGCAATCACGAAAATTTAGTCTATCGAAATATAAAATCATTTTAACCACTTTGGCAAAAAAAAAAAAAAAAAAATTGAAACCCCCAAATAGTAATAAAAAGCGATTTTTAAATAGCCGTATGTAACCCAAAACGCCACCAATAAAAATGAAAACTTACCACACAAAACACAAGCCCGAAGACGGCACCATCAAGGGAAAAATAAAAAATGGTGGCGCAATATTTTTTTCTCTGTTCATAAATTTTTAATTTAAAATCCCCCCCCCCAAAAAAAAAAGTTTAGAATCACCATAATTGTTCTGACCCCGGAGAATCAAATCAACGGGTCATTTTTACCACACAATGAACACCAATAAAAAAAAAAAAACCAAGAGACCAATGCAAAATTGTGGGTTTTTTCACCAAATAATTATTTTCCTCATTTCTCAGTACATTATAATGTCTAGTGAATGATATAATGCAAAACTACATCTTGTCCTGCAAAAATAGTAAGAAAGGTAAAAGGTAGGAAAAGCTGAAAATACAAAAATTAAAAATTTTCCCTTTAAAGTCCAGTTTGTGAAATTTATGGCAAATGTTAAGGTTTTTGGATGATTTTGTGGCTATGTCCACTTCATTGGAATCTACTGGCTACATCTCTGGATTGATTTTCAAACTAGACGTCGTCGGAGCGCACTCTTTTGAGAATGAACATAACGGAGTGAATTGGGGGCAGTGGGTTCCTATAAATCTGTAAAAAGGGATCCACTAGATAATACATTAATATGTATATCAAGGAAGTATAATTTATTTACAATGCATTAGGGGAAAATTGCTGGGAGTGCTCCTTTAATTTTAAAGAGGACTTATCACCATGTAAAAAAAAAGCCAATTTTGGTTTTCCTTTATTCCCTATGTTCCCTTGAGTAATCCGTTTTTTGTTGTGTTGTTTTTTTTTTTTTCATTTCCGCCATATGGTTCAAGAGATCTGGGTCTTTATTCTGTTCTCATTTTTATAGTCTTTCCTAGGGGGCGTGACTCACAGGGTCGTCATGAGTAGCGGCCTAAAGACATGCCCAAGAGGATCCTGTGAGCCATGCTCATAAAAAGTAGCTCTAAAATAACTGTCATTTCATGAGAACTTAGAGCAGGAGCCTCTAGCTCCTCCCTCCATAGAATTTTAAAAGCACCAACTGTCATCTCCTGTCTCAGTAATTTGAAAATCTGTTTTCAATGCAAATTTTATAGATTTTACCCTTAAATTGAGAGTGAAAGATGAATCTAGGAGGAGAAGGAAGCAGATTTCCCTTATCAGGTATATTACAAAATAGCTTATTTTCACATGAGATAAAAATTAAAACGACGGTTACTCTTTAAATCAAATGCTATGGGGGGTGACTGCCTGCTTAATGGCTTTAACTGTAGAAATTAAAGTGAAAGCCGCCTTGCTACAGTTTGTTATCTCCCTGGATACATTAGTTTTCCTTTACGATGGTGATCTGGAATATTTACTGGGGGAATATGAAAGCGCCGTCATTCTCGTACCCCACAGAGCTACAGGAAAATTCATTTTTCTATTATGTTTGGTGAGCGACCAGGACGGAGATCTCTGTCTGTATCTCACCGCAAACACTTTTTCTGGGGAAACGCAGAGAATGTATTAATCAAACATGTGATATGATCTTATAGGGAGATGCCTCAACAGGGGATGTTATCCCATACGGCTGATTCATTATTGTGTCTGAAATGACTCCCCGTGTGATAAATCAGCCCAATAGCCGGATGCGATAATATCTCACATCAGATTATATCGGGCATGTGATGAATGTACCATTAAACATGTTGGCGCTCGCTCCCTGTAGGAATCACAATTACATAGCATTACATTACCTTTTTTAGAGCTATATCCCACAATTATTATATGCAGCAAAGAAAACCCTTTAAGTGCATTTCCCCTTTAAGATTAGGTACAGTGACCCATCTGCAAATGGCCGCATGGCGCTCTTGCTTCCATCGGTGCTGAGCAGGGCACTGATTGGCTGATGAGAGGCCTTGGATGCAGTTTAGGAGGGACGGATTGGCTCTCGTTAAAATTAAGCAGTGATGTACAAAGGCTTTTTCCAGCCACTGTCGCATGTAAAAAAAAAAAAGATGCAAATCCGTTCTACCCCGGGTCTCATGTCCTTTTGTATGATAAGAAATAGCTTACTTCTGGAGGAGTGCTAATCTACATTTTATTTTAGCACCATTGCTTAAAAATAAGTCCTCTTCCACTGCCTTGTCTCTTTAATGAAAACTGTATTCGTTTTCTGACTTTCATTAAATGGGTAAAATTCTGAAGTGCTTGTAAAACAAGCAACTTTCCAATTTATTTCTTATCAAAAATCCTCTTTGTTCTCAAGAATGGAGTAAATTTTAATTCTATTGTTTATTGCTCGTTGCCTAGGTTACTGGCCACCTCTGCAGTGTATCAGTGGTGGCTGGTCTCCCTGGCAGGGGGAGCTGCGCTTGCAAGCTGCTTGCTTTAGAGCTTGTAAGTGCTGCTCTGAAGCTGGCTGCATCCAGACAACCTTAGTGTCCATTGCATTTTTCCAATTCTGCCTCTGCTTGCAGCGCACAGTTTGGGACAGCAGTGGCACCATGTATGCCGCTTGTTAATTAATAGGGAAGGCATCAATCCCTGGGAAGACAGGAAGCCTGGAGACAGGGTAGTGGTGCACATCTGAACAATGGTGGCTAGAGAATCAGAAAATGTTATCCATTGTTTGTAATCGTTGGTTTAATTATAATTACAGAGGGACTAGTGGCTATGGATAGCGGCTGGCTGGACCTGCTTAGCAAAAGATGGTTGGCCAAAGTTTAAATCCAACATAATAATGATTTTAGTATCAAAATCTAGAAGCTCCAACTGAAAACTTAGAACACTTCTTTTTTTTCATTATTTTTTATTTTTTTTGTGAAGTTCCAGTAGATTGGAAAATCGATTATTTTGCATTGACGAATTATCGGACAAATACTGTCAATTCGATCCGGAAGAAATACAGATGAGATGACGCAATTGGACTAAATTTTTTTTTTTAATTTCCAGCAAATTCAATTAAATTAAGTTTTCAACAATTCTAACCTTTCAAGAACAGAGAATAACACATTTTCATAATATACTAGCGAAAAATGCAATGCCAGCAGTGATGAATGACTTGAGTGTAAAGGAAAAAAAAAATAAAGCTAGGAATAAAGTAAAGGTCGGGAGAAGATCTCAAGACAAATCTGTCAGAAATTATAAGTGGATAAAGCCAAGTCTCTTTCTTTGCTGGATGATAATGAATGATTGAGAATATTATTATAAGTCAATGCATAAATATGTGTGTGTAAAACAGGCGCGTGGATGCAGAGAATGACGACTCCGTAAGTAACTTGACCGATAGATATTTATTTGATTATCACTAGAGTTGAGCGACTTTTGGTTTTTTAGGGTCGCGTTTCGTTTCGTGAAACCCGACTTTTCCAAAAGTCGGGTCGAGCAAGATCGTCCGATTATAGGGAAAAGTCGGGGTCGTCCCGAAACACGAAACCCAATGTAAGTCAATGGGGAATAAAAGTCGGCAGTGAGAGGAGGACAGGAAACACACCTACAGTGCCCATTTGAATGCCAAAAGCATCAATTCTTCTTACTTAAGCTTGTCAACCTTAATTAACTTCATAATACAAGTTACGCACTGAAAAATGGGGGTTATTTGGCTAAAGTTGTGGGGGGGAGGGCTGGCTGCAGGTTTTCATGTGCCCTGGGCGAAAGAGCGCCCCTTTAACACATACCACAACTCATCAATGATCATGCTCCGATACGGCAGAGAAATAGCGGTATAGTACAATGAAAAATACTTCACTTTTTACATCTCATGACGAGGCCCATCTATTTCTCCATACAGAATCATTGGTCCCATATAATGTTTGAAACAGTATATGATGAGCTCCACATAATGTTACAGTATATGTTGGTCCCCATGGATGAAGCTCCACTGTCTTATGGGCCCAAATAATGCTCCAAACATAATGGGCCCCATTTCTAAAGCTCTAGTGTATAATGGGCCCTGTAAATGCTGCTCCAGTGTCTGATGTCCACCTTTGGAATGTTCCAGTGTATGGTGGGCCCCATCTATCATTCTCCAGAGTAACGTGCTCCACAAAAATTGCTGTCCCAACATTGAAAACAATCAAATAAGTCTCCTCGCTAGGGAATCCCTGTACTAGTCTGGACTCCTCGTCGTCCCCATCTTCCATCTCACTGCACAGTATTTCAACCTTGCAAATGCTGTGATCCTGAGCAAGCAGGGGGGGCCCACTCGTTGGCGACGGCACTGGCACAGGGCCCCTGATAGTACGGTGGTGTGTCTGATGGCGGGTGGGCCGAACCTGCACTTTCATCTGCAGCTTCCTCTTTGTCACCGTGTAAGATGGAACTGTATATGGGAAGGGTAACCTGAGTTTCATCAGGGTCAGATTCAGGCCGTGTAGCGTGCGAGGGGAATGTAGTGGTCTGGGTCAATGTACCAGCAGATTCATCGAGCAGTGGCTGGGCATCAGTGCACTTGTGTCGCCCCCAGGAGTACGGTCGCCACAGTGGCATTACCTTCCTCCTAGGGAGTGTGATGTCATGCTTGGGAGCAACGAAGGATCTCTCTAACAGGTTAACTGATTGGGCGGCGTTATTCCCACGAGTCATGACCCTCCAAACAGCGTTCATGAAGGCAAAGTGTTTGTTTTTTACGTGGGCAGTATGGTTGCAAAGCTGAACCTTAAAGGAATGTCCAGAAGGGCACCACCAGGAGTGGAGCCTACAGTTAAATTCGACTCCACCTGGGAAACCTCAACCATGCCAGCTACAGAACAGATGCACACATTGCAAGCTTAATTCCGTTAACGAACGAGACTCCGTCATGCCCCGCGGTCCGAGTCCGGCTTACTAGAGGGACACGTGAGGCTCTGGAACATGAGATTGGCCAATAACTGGTGTGTCATGCCCTTACATGTCCGTGGCTGCATGTGCGCTACACTGAAAAGGCCAGCGTTTGTCGCTTACAGGTGCAGATAACCCGCTGAACAACGTTAGTGATGGGGATCACTGATTACAATTATTACCCGCGAACAATGATTTCCCAGTAAGTGCAGGTCAACTGCAGTTCCGGAATTAGGCCTAACCGTCATTCCTGAAAAAATGAAAAACTTACGTGTGCAAACCACAGGTGCTGTAGCTTGCTTAACAGCTCGCCAGCCGTTCTCACGCCCAGTATGGATTACACGTGATTGCACAAAGGTTAGAAAGGGTACCGTATCCCCAGATAACATGTATGGATAGCGTACACAGTCAAAATATATGTCTCAGGAGGCAGGCTCAGACGGTGTTAGGCCCAGTATGGATTGCACGTGAATGCACAAAGGTTAGAAAGGGTACCGTATCCCCGGATAACATGTATGGATAGCGTACACATTCAAAATATATGTCTCAGGAGGCAGGCTCAGACGGTGTTAGGCCCAGTATGGATTGCACGTGATTGCACAAAGGTTAGAAAGGGTACCGTATCCCTGGATAACATGTATGGATAGCGTACACATTCAAAATATATGTCTCATGAGGCAGGCTCAGACGGTGTTAGGCCCAGTATGGATTGCACGTGATTGCACAAAGGTTAGAAAGGGTACCGTCCCCGGATAACATGTATGGATAGCGTACACATTCAAAATATATGTCTCAGGAGGCAGGCTCAGACGGTGTTAGGCCCAGTATGGATTGCACGTGATTGCACAAAGGTTAGAAAGGGTACCGTATCCCCGGATAACATGTATGGATAGCGTACACATTCAAAATATATGTCTCAGGAGGCAGGCTCAGACGGTGTTAGGCCCAGTATGGATTGCACGTGATTGCACAAAGGTTAGAAAGGGTACCGTATCCCCGGATAACATGTATGGATAGCGTACACATTCAAAATATATGTCTCAGGAGGCAGGCTCAGACGGTGTCAGGCACAGTATGGATTTGACGGCCCAGATTACACAGCGGAGGAGCAGGGAGAGGTAAAGATTGCAAATGCTGGGGCCCTGCCCAAGTAAGGGGGGCCCACTCGTGGGCGTCGGTACTGGCACTGGGCCCCTCATAGTACAGCGGTGTGTCTGACGGCGGGTGTGCACCACCACCGTCAGAGACACTTGATTGCACTATGAGGGACCCTGTGCCAGTGCCCGCGCCCAAGAGTCGGCCTACCCACCTGTCCAGGGCAACGGCACTCGCACGGTGTCGTGCGCTAGGTGGTGACCCCGGCCATGGGGGGGGAGGCAGCACAGTTAGGGAGTTTTAGAAAGTGGCATATGTTGATGTTGGAAATTCAGCTGATGCAAAAGGCGAAATAGGTCAAGTCCCAGGAAGAGGTGGACCAAAGCAAGCCATTTTTCTGTCACCCTATGTGTCATCAGGGGAAGGTGGGACAAAATCCTTGGAAACCCATGCATGGTTCATTTTAATGAAGGTTAGATCATCCACATTTTGGGTTGACAGACGGGTCCTTTTATCTGTCAGGATTGATCCAGCTGCACTGAAGACTCTTTCCGATAGCACACTTGCAGCTGGGCAAGCGAGCTCCTGTAAGGCATATTGTGCCAATTCAGGCCAGGTGTCCAGTTTAGTGGCCCAATAGTCAAAGGGGAATGACCTGTGTGGGAGAACATCGATATGGGAGGAAAAGTAGTTTGTAACCATGGTTGACAACTGCTGTCTCCTGTCACTTTCCATCGATGCAGTATTACCAGTTGTGTGAGTGGTATTTGAAAAATCAGTCCACAACATTGTCATGAAACCCCTGTCTCCAACGCCACTTCTGCTGTGTGCACCACGAACACCTCTGCCAAGCTGCCCCCGGCCCGTACGGCTCGTGTGAGAACCATCACCGCTGCTGTGTGCTGGGAATGCCTCAAGCAACCGATTTACCAGAGTTGCTTGTTTATTAGCCAATATTAGGTCAAGGTTCTCCTGTGGCATGATGTTTTGTAATTTGCCTTTATAGCGTGGATCCAGGATGCTGGCCAACCAGTAGTCGTCATCGTTCATCATTTTGGCAATGCGGGGGTCCCTTTTTAGGATCCGCAAGGCATAATCTGACATGTGGGCCAATGTTCCCGGTGTCAATGATGCACTGCGAGTGCTGGTTGGAGGAGCACTTTCTGGCAAATCCACATCCCTCCAGTCACGCACAAACCCTGTACCAGACCTTGCCACGCCAACATTTTCACTTGCCCCACGAGATGCATCCTCCTCCCCTAAGTAATCATCCCCATCATCATCCTCCTCCTCCTCTTCTTCCTCCACCTCGTCCAGGAGAGGTCCCTGAGCAGACAATGGCTGAATGTCATCAAGGATTCCCTCCTCCTCTTCCTCCTCATCAACATTGGCTGCAGACGCCTGCTCCTTAAGGTGCGTCAAAGTTTGCATGAGCAGACGCATAAGTGGGATGCTCATGCTTAGGATGGCGTCGTCTGCGCTTACCAGCCGTGTGCATTCCTCAAAACACTGAAGGACTTTACAGAGGTCTTTCAGCTTCGACCACTGCACACCTGTCAACTCCATGTCTGCTCTCAAAGTGCCTGGCCGTGTATCCTCCCACAAATGCATTATGGCCTGCCTCTGCTCGCACAGCCGCTCCACCATGTGCAGGGTGGAGTTCCACCTTGTTGCAATGTCGATAATGAGGCGGTGGTTGGGAAGGTGGAGCAATCGCTGCAGCTTCTGCATACGAACGGAGTGTACAGGCGACCGGCGGATGTGCGCGCACAGTCTTCGCACCTTCTGGAGCAGGGCTGTTAACTCCGGATAATTTTTGAGGAAGCACTGCACCACCAGGTTCAAGGTGTGAGCCAAGCAAGGTATGTGGCTGAGTTTTGAAAGGGCTATGGCTGCCACAAAATTACGGCCGTTATCACTAACTACCTTGCCTGCCTCAAGATGTACACTGCCCAGCCATGACTCAGTTTGTCGCTTCAAGTACTCGGCCAGCACCTCGGCGGTATGTCTGTCGCCCAAACACATCATCTGCAACACAGCCTGCTGACGCTTTCCACTAGCTGCTCGATAGGGGGACACATCGTGTGCAACAGTGGCAGCTGCAGATGGAGTGCTTGTACGACTGCGCTCTGTGGACGAGCTTTCGCTTCTGGAGGAGGAGGAGGAGGAGGGTGGAACGCCTACAGCCAACTGTTTCCTATACCGTGGGCTAGGCAGCACTGTCCCACCACCACTGTCCCCTGTGGACCCTGCATCCACCACATTAACCCAGTGCGCAGTGATGGACACGTAACGGCCCTGGCCATGCCGACTGGACCATGCATCAGTTGTGAGGTGCACCTTTCCGCTCACTGACTGCTTGAGTGCATGGACAATGCGGTCTTTCACATGATGGTGGAGGGCTGGGATGGCTTTGCGAGAGAAGAAGTGGCGACTGGGTAGGTCATAGCGTGGTACTGCATAGGCCATGAGTTCGCGGAAAGCTGTGCTTTCCATCAACCGAAAGGGCATCATCTCAAACGAGATTAGTTTGGCAATGTGGGCGTTCAAACCCAGTGTACGCGGATGAGAGACTGAGTACTTTCTTGACCTACTCATAGTGTCTGGGAGGGTGAGCTGGACTTGAGAGCTGCATATGGTGGAAGTAGCGGTGGACAGGGCGGACTGAGAGAGGGTTGATGATGGTGATGGAGTTGGTGTTCTTTCTGATGGCCTAGAATCAGTCTTTCGTTGATATAACAGTGGGATTCCCTGACTGCTGTGGCCTTGCAACGACACATCAACATTTGCTGCTGTGCTAACCGGTGGGCTTACAGTGGGGGAAACAATGTAGCGTTGATGACTACCTTCGTTGTGATCAGTTGCACATGTGGCACTTGAGGTTTGGTGTTGTGTCCACGCTTGCAAGTGCATGCTGGTTAAATGTCTAAGCATGCAACTGGTATTCAAATTTTTCAGATTTTTCCCTCGGCTAAAGGTCTTTGCGCACTTCTTACAGATAACCTTGGCCTGATCATGAGGATTTTGTTCAAAAAAGTGCCACACTGCACTCTTCCTACTTTGGCAGACATTTTGCGGCCTAGCACGCTGTGATCTTTTGACCCTCTGGACAAGCTGTCCCGCAACTCTTTTGATGTTTGGAACCTGTCTTTGGAGTGCTCCGGGCCTGCCAGATAACAGCTGTTGCGATGTCGATGTCTGCTGTGGATGCTCCTCATCTGAGCTATTGGAAGCAGCACCCTCTTCCCCCAATGGATGCCAATCTGGGTCAACAACTGGGTCATCCATCACCTCCTCTTCTATGTCATGTGCACCTTCCTCTGTGTCACCGTGTATGGTGGTATAGTGTGCGGGAAGGGGCACCTGAGTCTCATCAGGGTCAGAATCTGGCTCTTTACACTGCGAGGACAATGTAGTGCTCTGAGTGAATGTACCAGCAGAATCATCCATCAGCGGCTGTGCATCAGTGCACTCCATGTCAGATTCATCTTGGCCTGGGTAATTCACCATTTGACTTGATAATCCAGGCATGGTATGTGAAAACAGCTCCATGGAGTAATCAGTAGTATGGCCTGCGTCATCCTTCAATCTTGGTTGGGGTGAAGGACACAAGGAAAGGTGTGGTTCATGAACATGAGCCTCCAATGACGACTCAGTGCTTTTACTTTTTACAACTGAAGAAGAGGAGGCGATAGAGCTGGAGGCCGAGTCAGCAATGTAAGACAAAACTTTTTCCTGATGCTCTGGCTTTAAAAGCGGTTTGCCAACTCCTAGAAAACTAAGCGGTCGAGGCCTTATGTAGCCAGACGATGACGCAGGCTCAACACCTCCTGCATTCGGTCCTATTTTGCTCTTGCCACTACCATCAGATCCACCACCAACACCATCATTACCAGCTGCCAACCCCCGCCCAATTCCACGGCCTCTTCCACCAGCCTTCCTCATTTTTGGTAGAAATGTAGACAAAATCCAACAAACTATATAGTATGTAAAACAAGGTACAAGGTGTCTATAGGAAAGGGGAGATTTTGAATTTCTGCACACACTTTTGGACACTGGACACTTTTGGATTGTGTGAGGCCCAATGAATATCTGAGCGCTATGTGACAGGCTCGATGGCACAGCTGTGACCTAAGTGACTAGAGGATAAGTGAGATTTTGAATCTCTGCACACACTTTTGGACACTGGACACTTTTGGATTGTGTGAGGCCCAATGAATATCTGAGCGCTATGTGACAGGCTCGATGGCACAGCTGTGACCTAAGTGACTAGAGGATAAGTGAGATTTTGAATCTCTGCACACACTTTTGGACACTGGACACTTTTGGATTGTGTGAGGCCCACTGATATCTGAGCGCTATGTGACAGGCTCGATGGCACAGCTGTGACCTAAGTGACTAGAGGATAAGTGAGATTTTGAATCTCTGCACACACTTTTGGACACCGGACACTTTTGGATTGTGTGAGGCCCACTGATATCTGAGCGCTATGTGACAGGCTCGATGGCACAGCTGTGACCTAAGTGACTAGAGGATAAGTGAGATTTTGAATCTCTGCACACACTTTTGGAAACTGGACACTTTTGGATTGTGTGAGGCCCACTGATATCTGAGCGCTATGTTACAGGCTCGATGGCACAGCTGTGACCTAAGTGACTAGAGGATAAGTGAGATTTTGAATCTCTGCACACACTTTTGGACACTGGACACTTTTGGATTGTGTGAGGCCCAATGAATATCTGAGCGCTATGTGACAGGCTCGATGGCACAGCTGTGACCTAAGTGACTAGAGGATAAGTGAGATTTTGAATCTCTGCACACACTTTTGGACACTGGACACTTTTGGATTGTGTGAGGCCCAATGAATATCTGAGCGCTATGTGACAGGCTCGATGGCACAGCTGTGACCTAAGTGACTAGAGGATAAGTGAGATTTTGAATCTCTGCACACACTTTTGGACACTGGACACTTTTGGATTGTGTGAGGCCCAATGAATATCTGAGCGCTATGTGACAGGCTCGATGGCACAGCTGTGACCTAAGTGACTAGAGGATAAGTGAGATTTTGAATCTCTGCACACACTTTTGGACACTGGACACTTTTGGATTGTGTGAGGCCCAATGAATATCTGAGCGCTATGTGACAGGCTCGATGGCACAGCTGTGACCTAAGTGACTAGAGGATAAGTGAGATTTTGAATCTCTGTACACACTTTTGGACACTGGACACTTTTGGATTGTGTGAGGCCCAATGAATATCTGAGCACTATGTGACAGGCTCGATGGCACAGCTGTGACCTAAGTGACTAGAGGATAAGTGAGATTTTGAATCTCTGCACACACTTTTGGACACTGGACACTTTTGGATTGTGTGAGGCTCACTGATATCTGAGCGCTATGTGACAGGCTCGATGGCACAGCTGTGACCTAAGTGACTAGAGGATAAGTGAGATTTTGAATCTCTGCACACACTTTTGGACACTGGACACTTTTGGATTGTGTGAGGCCCACTGATATCTGAGCGCTATATGACAGGCTCGATGGCACAGCTGTGACCTAAGTGACTAGAGGATAAGTGAGATTTTGAATCTCTGCACACACTTTTGGACACTGGACACTTTTGGATTGTGTGAAGCCCAATGAATATCTGAGCGCTATGTGACAGGCTCGATGGCACAGCTGTGACCTAAGTGACTAGAGGATAAGTGAGATTTTGAATCTCTGTACACACTTTTGGACACTGGACACTTTTGGATTGTGTGAGGCCCAATGAATATCTGAGCACTATGTGACAGGCTCGATGGCACAGCTGTGACCTAAGTGACTAGAGGATAAGTGAGATTTTGAATCTCTGCACACACTTTTGGACACTGGACACTTTTGGATTGTGTGAGGCTCACTGATATCTGAGCGCTATGTGACAGGCTCGATGGCACAGCTGTGACCTAAGTGACTAGAGGATAAGTGAGATTTTGAATCTCTGCACACACTTTTGGACACTGGACACTTTTGGATTGTGTGAGGCCCACTGATATCTGAGCGCTATATGACAGGCTCGATGGCACAGCTGTGACCTAAGTGACTAGAGGATAAGTGAGATTTTGAATCTCTGCACACACTTTTGGACACTGGACACTTTTGGATTGTGTGAGGCCCAATGAATATCTGAGCGCTATGTGACAGGCTCGATGGCACAGCTGTGACCTATGTGACTAGAGGATAAGTGAGATTTTGAATCTCTGCAAACACTTTTGGACACTGGACACTTTTGGATTGTGTGAGGCCCACTGATATCTGAGCGCTATGTGACAGGCTCGATGGCACAGCTGTGACCTAAGTGACTAGAGGATAAGGGAGATTGGATTGCTTTTAAAAAAGCAGTTTGCGGAGCAGTGGGTAAACAGCAATGCCAGCCTGTCAGGATGCCTTAAAAGGCAGCCCAACAACCAACACCACTGATACACCACAATATAGCCTCCCCTTGCACTGCACACACAGTGACTGGTGTGTTGTGCAGGCCAAATTGCTATCAGCAGCAGAAGCAGTTTTTTTTTCTTCTCAGCAGGACAAAAAAAAAAAAATTGGGATTGCTTTTAAAAAATCAGTTTGAGGCCCAATGAATATCTGAGCGCTATGTGACAGGCTCGATGGCACAGCTGTGACCAAAGTGACTAGAGGATAAGGGAGATTGGATTGCTTTTAAAAAAGCAGTTTGCGGAGCAGTGGGTAAACAGCAATGCCAGCCTGTCAGGAAGCCTTAGAAGGCAGCCCAACAACCAACACCACTGATACACCACTATATAGCCTCCCCTTGCACTGCACACACAGTGACTGGTGTGTTGTGCAGGCCAAATCGCTAGCAGCAGAAGCAGTTTTTTGGTCTTCTTCCCTGCCTAACGCTCTCCCTACAGAATCAGCAGCAACCTCTCCCTATACTGAGATCGGCAGAAGTAAGATGGCGGTCGGCGTGCACGCCCTTTTATACCCCCTGTGACGCCCACCAAAGCAAGCCAATCACTTGCATGCCCTTCTGAAAGATGGTGGTGACCCGTGCCTATGTCATCACGTTGCCCACAGTGTCCGTGGATCCTGATTGGCTGAAAAAGAGCACAAAACAAACTTTTGAAACGCGACTTTGGCGCGTAAGTCGCCGACCTCGTGGCCGACCTCATCCTAGGGTCGGGTTTCGTTTCATGAAACCCGACTTTGCCAAAAGTCAGCGACTTTTGAATTTTTTCGACCCGTTTCACACAACTCTAATTATCACGGATGAATGTGGTGCCTGCGGCACAATATCAAGGGGTGAAGCAAACAGTGGAAATGCAGTAAGTTATTATACAATGAGAATACAGAAATTCGGTTATACTGGATATTAACACAATTCTATTCACGCACTATTGTTACTGATGAACCTGGGTGTCTGGGACCTAATAACCCAACCAGAAGTGCGCCACAGTACTATTGGCTCCATCATCATCAACATTCTCTTAGGCAATACGAATCTTCATATAGGCCATAACGGAAGTCTAGAATTCTATGCTACTAGGCCTCAAGTCCTTTATCAATTAGTCACTTTGCACACTCGTTGTGCTGGTCACCGGAGACTCCTGGCCCTAGTCGCCTTTGTACTGCACGTCTACACCAGAAGTTACAGCTCACACGAACGTTCCTCTCCTGTGGTCTAGTTGTCTCCCTGTACTCTGACTTTGCGCACTTGGCTCGGGTCTGGTTACTTGGTTCTGGTCACTCGGTTCTTCACTCAGATCTGCTCATTCAGTTCTGGTAACTCGGTTTCTCACTCGGATCTGGTTACTTGTAATGGGGCTATAAGCCAAATCCGCTGCACCGCATGCCCATTCAGCTACAAGTCCAGGCGCCGACTCTTCCCCCTTCTCTGCCCTTCTGGTGTTCCCCTTCTCTGACCTGGTGTTTCCTCCAATCTTTTCCCCTTAGGAACCATGCACTTCATCCTACAGTTCTTGCTGATGCACTTCTTGCTGCTTGCCATGTTCTACATTTGACCAGCAGATATGCCTGCTTGCCGACACTCTATTATGCTTCAAAGTGTTGAAATCTCTCATTTGTTCATCTCCTTACATTTGCGCGCAGTGATCACTGTATATCGGCAAGCTCTGACACGTAATATAATGTGAGGATGTGGACTGTCTTTCCCTGTCCCTACCCTGAAGACAACCACCATGCGCATAAGTGTAAAGTGGACAGTTTATGGGTTTTATGCATGTAATGTGTATGTTAGTGGGGCAAATGCGGAAACCCCATGATACTGTAAAAAGATAAGTGGATTATAGATAAAAGGAAGCAAAGATTATTTCTAATTGTCATGGTGTGTTTTGGGTAGGTGGTGTAGGAGTTAACTGAGAGCCTCTCTGTGGATCTGCGGAGGGTTTTTATAGCTTCAGGGGAGAGCCGTCCCCTGTCGCTTATACTCCTGTCTGAGTGTGCCCGACCCTGCTCTGTCTGTGTGTCACGCCAATCATTGTCCGTCTGCCTGGTATTCTGACCCTGCTCTGTTATGGTTTACGTCTCTGGTTTGCTGACTCTGTACCTGCTTTGCCTGTGCTGTGTATGACCCTTGGCTTTGTCTGACCTCCCTCCTGAATATCCCTCCTGTACCGCGCTTGCCCATACTGTGTATGACCTTTGGCTTTGTCTGACCTCCCATCTGTATATCCCTCCTGTACCTCGCTTGCCCGTACTGTGTATGACCTCCGTTTTGCCTGACTCTGAGTTTTCTGTATAGTGTCCTGCCATCTCTGAAAGCAGGACGCTAAGCCCCGCCCCCTTGCAGTCACATGACCATAGGTCCTGTGACTGCTTCCTAAACTTCAGCGTCCACAGGTCCTGTGCATCTGTACTTTCCGGCCGTACCTGTCCCCGGGCCCTCTACAGTGCGGGTGAGTCCATGCTCAGCCGAGGCTGTACGCCTGCGCTGTCAGGATCCTGACACTAATATACTGTAGAGATAGGAAATTGATAAGGAATGGTTAATGTTAGGTACAGGCCCACATTCGTCGGGCCCGGGACCTGGAGATTGGCACTGGGGCCATCAGCCACATCGGACTTGCAAGCCTGCAGAAGAAGATAGACACAGATCCTCAAAAGTCGAGGATAATGGAATCTGGGTGCACTGGCATCTGCAGAGAGGGATCCCTAGAGGCAAGGCCAAAATTAGGGGCAGCCAAACTAGGCATTTACCTCGGACCCCCAATCCCCCAGAGGCCCCCAGCCAGTTTAATGCGGCTAATAACGGCACACCACATGGCCGCTATGTGGCCCGTGAGTCAGGGGGACCCGATGCCGATATAGTTGAAAGCAATGATAGAGGAGAGAGCCGCAGCTGGTGCTCCTTCTCCCATCATTCCTGATCTGTGTCTGACATAGTGAGTGCAATGACATCGCTACATTGAATGCTATGCTGCTGAGGAGATGCGCTGCAGAGATCAGAGCTGCAGGGGAATAGGGAGAGCTGACTATTGTATCTTTTAAATCAGTGAGTACATTGTGCTGGCCATAATACTAGAGTAATATGAGGTGACTTCTACTATTTGTACTCTATGGTGCTGCATTATACTACTATATGGGGCCTGCATTATATTCTATGGGGGCTGCCCTATACTATATGGGGTTGCATTATACTATATGGGTACTGCATTTTTACTTTATGGGGGCTTTATTACACCATGTGAGACTGCATTATACTCTCAGGCTGCATTACACTATATGGAGCTTCAAAATACTCTGAGGCTGTGTTATACTCTATGGGGGCCACATTATACTCTATGGGGGGCTACATTGTACTCTTTGCACTGGCATTGTACGCTATGGGGCGACAGTGTATTTTATCAAGGACTATGGGAAGTACATTATACTATATGTACTATATGGGGCGGCGTTATACTACAGTATATCAGGGCTGCATTATACTCTATCAAGAACTGTGTGCTGTGTATTATACTGTATAGCATGTCCAAAGAAACTTTGTGGTCTATCCTGAAGAAGAAGTCATTTGTACTTCGAAACATGTTGAATAAACCACTGTTTGGTTTAACCTCACTGGGATATGTCTCAATAACTGTCAGCAAGTGCAGAAACCATCCACTACTAATCCCTTTCATCCTTGATCACTGTAAGGTTGTGAACTGTTCAGTAAAAGTTTGACTGTTGAAAAGCACTTGGTGTCCCCTGGATTATGTGCGTGGTTCCTGAACAAGGAAGCCTGGAGTCAGCAGAGGCCTATGCCCCACAAGTGAGTGTGATGCACCCCACACCTAACAGCACACCGGGACTAGGACATGATTTTCCTGTAGGGTGCCAGAGAGGGTGGCAGCAGCAGCGTATTCACAACTACCTTGCTTGGGCATCTTATAATAACACTGCACAATGAGGCACATTTAATAATGCTGTCTAATAGTTGACGTACAGTATACTAGGTCCAGGTACAGATGACCATGGTGTGTGACAGTGGCGAATTTATGCATCAAATCTACCTATAAGAATGGCCAAAGCAACGTAAAATGACCTCTATTGTGAGTTGGCCTACAGAAGGTGCTAACTTTTTGGTCCACCATAGTCCTTTATCATGGGAGCGTATTGTACCCTTATTTAGAGGGATCTCTTATATCTAGACCATTGGTGACCCATTGTTAGGATAGCGTAACAATGAGGGGACCGATGTACTTGCAGGAAGACTGCAGAATCTTTGTAGTGCTTACTGGCGTGGGGGGGGTGTACAGTTTTCCTTATGCCGAACTTACAGCTCAATAAGGATTTATAGTACTATAAATAAATGCAGTTGCATTCACATAAGAACACTGGGCCCTTCTGAAGGAGGCTGT
Organism: Dendrobates tinctorius; assembly: GCF_039654945.1. NCBI lineage: Eukaryota > Metazoa > Chordata > Amphibia > Anura > Dendrobatidae > Dendrobates > Dendrobates tinctorius. The sequence continues at coordinate 16,025,737 of NW_027361810.1, read as the reverse complement.
TGGTGAAGAACTTATTCTACAGCTGTTGAAAGCGCTACTCTGCTACATCCTTGTCTGCTCTTCTCATGATAAGCTTGAACTATGGACAATGGACAGCAAATAATAGAATGGTATTTAATGGGGAGAAAAGATTCTACATGTGGGCAAGAAAAACAAAAATTGTGTCTACAGAATGGGAGGAATGTAACTAAGCAACAGCATGTCTGAAAAAGACTTGGATATACTAATAGATCACAGACTGCACAGTGTGATACCGCAGCAAAAATGGCAAACACAGTACTGGGATATAGCAAGAGAAGCATAGAGTTTAGATCAAGTGAAGTAATTCTCCCCCTCTACTCCTCCTTGGTCAGGCCTCATCTGGAATACAGTGTCCATTTCTGGGCACCATATTTTAAAAAAAGGCATTGAAAAACTGGAGTAAGTTAAGAGAAGAGCTACCAGAATGGTGACCGGTCTGCAACGAGGAACAATTAAAGGATCTGGGAATGTTTAGCTTGCAAAAAAGAAGTCTAAGAGGAGATTTGATAGCTGTTAACAAATATCTGAAGGGCTGTCACAGGGTAGAGGGATCATCATTATTCTCATTTGCTCTTGGAAACACGAGAAGCAATGGGATGAAACTGAAAGGGAGAAGATACAGATTAGATATTAGAAAAAACTTTTTGACAGCGAAGGCGATCAATGAGTGGAATAGGCTGCGACAGGAGGTGGTGAGTTCTCCTTCAATGGAAGTCTTCAAACAGAGGTTGGATAGACATCTGTCTGAGATGGTTTAGTGAATCCTGCATTGAGCAGGGGCCTGGGCACGACCCTGGAGGTCACTTTTAACTCTAACATTCTATGATGTTACGATGTTCATCATTTTCCTAGCATAGACTATCAGGTTACTTAGGGAATCATATCGATCAGGCAATGCTCCCTAGGAAAAAGCATATGTAAAGTTGCTCAACTCCCGAAGGAAAAAAAAAGCGGTCTCTCTGGTGCCACCTATTGGAAGTATGTCTGTAAGTCAATATCCTTGTAAAGGGTCAGACATTGACTTAAAGGGCAGTTTCGTCCAATAGCTGGCAGTGGAGAGACTGCTTTTTTTGTAGGAGAGCTAATTTACATGACCGGCATATGAAGAGCAAAGTCCCACGTCACCCACAGCTGATGCATCCTTTTGTGTATGCAATCCATTGTGATCCACGGGCAAATCGAGTTGTACGGCAACTTGCCTGCACTGTTATAACAGGCCACATTGTCAGAAGTAACGGCTGGCATTCCGCACTGTGTATAATAAGCGAGTGCTACGAGCAAGTGATGCTAATGTAGACCGCCCCTGCAGAAATATCCCATTGAGCGCTCCAGCTCTTCTCGGCCCTAATATCTATTACTGCTCGGGACATAACATTACCTGAAGATAATTTTGGAGAATGACTGATTGTCAGTAGCATTTTTCTCCGAGACGAGGGAAATAGGATATTGGCACAATAAAGCATCAAGAGACATCTAAAATGTCAGTCTAATAGCAAGAACCAGTAAGGCTTTTAATTACCTTCTGTGCAATTTTTTTCTTAATTGCTTCGATGGCTGTAGCGCGCGGCGAGCCTCTGACAGAGCAGCTGCAGCTGCTTTAATTTAAACATTTCTAGGAGAGCTAAGAGGGGAAAAAAAAAAGATGTGTCCGGGGACAAGAAGGAAAAGCTAGGGATCGAATGGAGACTGCATGCCAGTTATAAAGGCATATGAAGATAACCGAGAACTCGCGCTGAAGATAAGGACATCTGTGATCAGTATTCGGAAATCTGTCCCTGTCGCACAATGCGTCTCTGCAGCACAAAGTGCTAAGAGGATTACAGCTGGGACTGGGAGGAGATGCCCACAATATTTTGGGGCATATACTGAGAATACACATTGCTTGTAGGTCAGGCCAATGACCCAGAGACTTTATGAGCTCCTTTCCAACTCCTGGAATGTCCTGGAGGCTCCCAGACAATGGGACATCTCCCACATCTCAACCTACCAGCCTACCCGAGCTCTCCATAGTGCTACACCATCCTATATGTCCTCCTCATCTCTGGCTACCACCATTTCTGTCATCTCCACATTGCTGCTCTGCCCTACATCTCCCACATCTCAACCTACCACCCTACCCGGAGCTCTCCATAGTGCTGCACCATCCTATATGTCCTCCTCATCTCTGGCTACCACCATTTCTGTCATCTCCACATTGCTGCTCTGCCCTACATCTCCCACATCTCAACCTACCAGCCTACCCGAGCTCTCCATAGTGCTGCACCATCCTATATTTCCTCCTCATCTCTGGCTACCACCATTTCTGTCATCTCCACATTGCTGCTCCGCCCTACATGGCTCGCATCTCTATCTACCAGCCTACCCGTGCTCTCCATAGTGCTGCACCATCCTATATTTCCTCCTCATCTCTATCTACCACCATTTCTGTCATCTCCACATTGCTGCTCCGCCCTACATCTCCCACATCTCAATCTACCACCCTACTCGGAGCTCTCCATAGTGCTGCACCATCCTATATTTTCTCCTCATCTCTGACTACCACCCTACCCGTGCTACATTTCATCCTCTTATCGATCTACCGCTCTTCCCTCTCCAAAATGCTCTACGCCCTACATCTTCTCCTCATCTCATCTATATCACTGTACCCATCCTCTCCACAGCGTTGCACCGTTCTCATGCGCTTTGAGTCCATTGTGAGGAAAGCGCTTCTTGTTCTTGTTGTTGTATATGTTCTGCAATGGATCTAAAATTTCTGCACTCCGCTGTTAAAGCACCCATAATCTGTAGGGGCAAAAAAATGACAAAACTACTAAAATAATGTGGACACATAAGTGTGAGCACCCTCTTATAAATGGGGATATGGCTGTGTTCAGAAATACAGAATCACATTTAAACTCCAATTACATAGAAGTCAGTGCACAGTTGCTATCACACAGTGATTCTGATTAACTCCAAATATAAAATAGACTTTCCTGAAATTTTCTTAGTTGCATTTTACAGCAAAGGCCACAGTCCGTAAACGACAACACAGCAAAGGGATCTCATTGTTGAAGGTTATCAGTCAGGAAAAGGGTACAAAGAAATGCCCAAGGCATTAGATGTCATCAAGGAAGAAAATACAAACATTGGGAAACTGGGGTGAACTCCCAATGATTATAGGAACGCTATTGACAAACATGACTTATCTCATGCTACCTCTCTATGACCCCAGACTAGGTAATCTTACCTTCCTTTATATTGTTATCGTTTAGTGGACATTTTGTACCTACACAAGATAGTTCATAAATGTATGATGTCTGGGGTCTAACTGTGGCGCCCCTGAGGCTTAGTCGCCACAGAGGTACTGCATCTTCTCCTAAGGTGTAGTGCCCCACCACCTAGGTAACTTGGGAACTCCTTTCCACACTCCAGCACTCGCACCCTACACAACAGGGTATTTCTGCACAACCACATTGAGGTGTCTCTCTCCTCCTAGACATTAGGAGTGCCTTGGTGGTTCCCTGCATGGAACACTGGATGTGCTGGGAGGTGGGTGGAGTTGAGATCGATATAAAAGGTTGGGAAGGTTTAGTCTGGACAGTCAGTCAGGAGAGTCTGAGGACGGGTCCGAGAGGAAGGAGATCCCTAGAAGAGGGAGAGAAGAAGGAGTGCTGCAGCTGCCTCAGTGATCTGAGCCAGCTGGCACGGAAAAGGAACAGAAGGAGAAAGATGTAGAACTGCAACCTAAGCTTCCATAGGAAAGATGAGTAGAGAGAACAGAGAGGAGTTGAGGGTCGGAAGAGAAACCCTGCCTTTAGGTTCTCAGCGCAAGGCCGGGGCCCGGTCCCCGAGGTTGTATCCGGTGGAGTAGTTGGCTGTAAATGCACTACTCCCATCTAAGACTTGGGGCACAACAGCAACTGAATAGAGAGCCAGGACTCCGGAGAAGGGAGTCCCCGAGAGGCTACAGCTGTCTGCCATACAAGTAGAGTTGTTAGGAACATCTAACAGGAGGAACTCCAGAGTACCATGGTACTGGAGCTCTTCACACCTTAAGGTGCAATCGAGAAGTCGTTCAGGAAAGGTACATGTTGGCGGAGTGCTGGAGAGGAGAATCCTGACATCGCCGGGAGGTTGATTGAGTCTCTGCCCCGGAGGACACGGCACGGAGGCAGGCAACAGTGTGTACCACGGACTGTGAGTAAAGCTTTGGAACTGCAAGCCCTGGTGTCTTCCATTAATTTGTGCGCTAACACCATCAGCACTGCTACATCTGGGTACCAGCATTCCTCACACCGCCTGCGCCTATTCACATCTATTGCCATTACACTGCCCTGGGGTTACAGCTTCACCTGTGGGGAGCTACACCATCTATGCTGCAACACACCATCAGCCCCAGAGGATCTGCACGCAGCGTTGGTTTAACATCTTGCTTGCCAAACACCACAGGTGGCGTCACGAACTATCACATAAACTATATCACAAAACCACCATTGATTTGGGCGCCCAGGGCCACGGACCAGATCACTGCTGCTGTGACACATTCCCCTGACACCGGCCCGGTACCGAGTACCCCACAGCCCTGGGTGGGCGACCCATAACTAATAGGAACCCCGACATTCTCAAGAATTGGGGTTCCAAAGTCCTCTCTGTAATTGGAGTGTCAGTACGCACACTTGACCATCTCTCCATTCACTTCATATAACCATCCCATCAGTCCCATACAAATTAATGAAGCGGTGTTGGTACAATTGCACCGCTTCCCTATTGAAACAGAAGACATTAGGACCCTCATTCTCAAGACTGATCAGAATCCCAGTGGTCGTATTCCCAGCTACCCTGTGGAAAGTGATATATGTAATCTTTAGTGGGGAAAATCCTTTTTAAACCAGCACTTTAGTTCCCAAACTGTGTCTAGTATGGAATCTCAGAAGCACACAAAACTTTGGTTTGGGAATGTCACTGTTTTTGGGCAGATCAAGGGGCCTTTATTAAACCCGTCAGCATCCTGTGATCTTGGCGCTGTTTTTATGGGCTGATTCAGGAGGTCTCTGTCTAACCGTTCAGATGTGATCAATCATCTCTGTGTTGCAGCTGATTCCTCTGATAATATCTCTGCAGCTCTTGTGCCCTCACCATCATTGCTCCATACAGTTAGGGTGCTTCCCATAAAGAACCAGTCGTCTGCAGTAAATGTTCGGTGCTGGGTGGAAAAGGGTTAATGATGTCATCTAGTCTTTATCTACATTTTTAATCCCCAGCTAATATAAGTTTTTACTTTCTAATTCTGCACGTTTGCTTCTGATCTAACTTGAAAAAATGAATATAATATTTATATCCTAAAAAGAAACATTCTGATTTTTTTTTTTTTTTAGGAATTGTTGCAAACGTTTTTCCTTTTAAGATAAAGAAGAAATTCCTAAATACCTCAATTTTTTTTTGTTGCCAACTTGCAAATGTCATGCGGATACTAACCACTTCCTTTTTTTTTTTCACTTTCTTTCACCATAAAGATCCTGCTTAATAAGACAATAATAGGAAATAACCAGTCTCCGAGTCCGGGAGATTAAAAGTGACAATGCTAATTGACTGCAGAGGTATCTACATGAAAAGAGAGCGGAAAAATCATTTAAGTCTTAATGAAATTGGACTTGATATTTGAAATAGCGTTACGTCTTGCCTCTGTTTGGCAGCCTAAATTAATTGCCTCATGTTTCCGGCTGAATAGCTTCAGGTGCAACAATGGGGAAAGCTGGGGTCGTTATCAAGGAAGATCATCCTATTATGCACTCTTAATCCTGCGGCCATTTTACTGCTGGAGAAGAGGTGGCAGCCCTTTATTTTTACCCAAATGCCAATAAGCCATGATAACTGACTACTCTCAACCATTTTAAGTTAGCCTGTAGTGCAATCTGCTGATTTTAGGTTTGGGGTCCTGAATAATTTTTATTTTTTGCCTATTTGCCTTCCATTATTCCATTAACATTATTATTTTTAGAACTTCTGGAAGGCTCCTGAAATTAGAAGTGACCTAGAAGACTCCTCGAAGAGTCAGCAAATCTCTAGGGCCTCACTGAACCTGCCTGAAACCAGCTATTCTAGAAGGTTTATTCATTGAAGGAGTCATGGGATGGGGTATGGATTGGCAGAGAAGGTGTGGATAGACGTGTATAGATGGAGGAGAAGACATGAAGAGATGGAGGAGAAGGTGTGGAGAAATGTGGATAGGCTGAGAAGACGGTGTGGAGAGACTTGAATAGACAAAGGAGAAGCTGTGGAGAAATGTGGATAGACCAAGGAAAAGGTGTGGAGAGATGTGCACAGACAGAGGAGAAGGTGTGGACAAATGGGGAAGAAGGTGTGGAGAGATGTGGATAGTTGTAGAAGGAGGTGTGGAGAGTCTGAGAAGAAGGTGAGGAGATACTTGAATAGACAGAGGAGAAGGTGTGGAGAGATGTGGATAGACAGGGAAAAGGTGTGGAGAGTTGTGAATAGTTGTAGAAGGAGGTGTGGCAAGTCGGAGAAGATGTGGAGAAATGTGGATAGGCGTAGAAGAAAGTCTGGAGAGACTTGAATGGATGGAGGAGAAGCTGTGGAGAGATGTGGATAGACAGGAAAAGGTGTGGAGAGGCATGCATTGACAGAGGAGAAGGTGTGGACAAATGGGGGAAAAGGTGTGGAGAGATGTGGATAGTTGGAGAAGGAGGTGTGGAAAGACTTTAATAGACAGAGAAGAAGGTATGAAGAGACTTGGAGAAGGTATAGAGACGTGGATAGATTGAGGTCAAGGTTTGATGATACGTGGATAGTCAGAAAAGACGGTGTGGAGAGATGTACAGTAGATAGACGGAGAAGGTGTGGAGAGAAGTTGATATGGAAAGAAGGTGTGGAAGATGTGGACAGACGGAGGATTGTAATGTGTATGGAGGGCTTAAAGGGGTTGTGTCTGGCCTTATGATATTGATGATCTATCCATAGGAATGCCAATTAATTTGAGATCAGTGGGCTTCAGCCACCTAGAACCCCCTATGATCAGGTAATTTCAACTCCGGACTGGTGTATACAGTGAATGGAGACAGAACTGCTCCGCTCCCTTTACTGTGTAGTGAACGCTGTCAATGAAATAAAAGCTGAGCTGCAGTACTTGGCAGCGGCTACTACACCATGAATGGTGATGGACTCTTCCAGCACCATTCATTATTTACATTCGCCCAGAGCTAAAAACACTTGATTGGTGGGGTTGCCATCTGGTGTTGGCTCACTGATCTGATATTGAAGACATCCTGTGGATAGCTCATCAATATCACATGACGAGTCAACCCCTTTAACTATGCGGTAACAATTGGTATTATAGTCGGATGGGGACCTAAAATGGACCTGGGATTGTCTGCCTTTATATTGCATGGGGAACCATCGTATCACATGGAGAACCTCTACCAGTTTCCTTATATGCCACAATCCGCTTGGTGGTTACAGTGCTAAGAAATTATCATGCAACGCCCAGATAAGTAATGCCTAATCAAATAGAAAACCCCATTAAATACATATTCCTGAGTCGTGCTATTTAGTGAAATTGCTAAAATTGTTTGCAGATTTTTATTAAATTTATCTGTTTTTGGGCATCTGTGTGACAACCAATATACCGGTAATCACCTTTATAGCGAGGAAGTTGGTAGAGCTGAGTGTTCTCCCTTGTGATATCCAGAATGGCGACCAACTTGGTTGTCCTCCTGCTTTCCCAGATACAGATTTATCTCAAGGGTTTCATATTTTGGGGAGATTTTTGGTGTCAATCCTCTGTAACCATTTTTCATGAAAAGGTTTTGTTCTCAGCCATGCTTTCCTGCTCATGTCACCTCATGGAAGTGATAACAAATTATATATAATTACTGCACATGTTTCCTGCCTCAGAAACACTTTTCTTTTTCTACAGATTTTTCTCACCTTTTAGTGTTTGTACATTTAATGGATAATATCGCATCAGTGTATGGTGCTTAATATACAGAGATAATTATACAGTCACATAGCACAGGTGCATGTGAAAAGGGCAAAAATAGATTTATATCTCTAATAGGTTTATGTCTGATATTTGGTAACATTTTTACATACATAGTCATACTCAAGTCACAATATTGCTCACAATTTCCCATTTAATTTATTGTTTTAGATGATAATTTAATAGTGGTGGAGAAAGTGGCTGGGGCAGGGGGCACAACAGAAATACCCCCGAGAGGCAACAGTTACTTCTAGAAATCCTTCCTCACCTCATAAACATTCTTTTACATAAGGGAAATATTAGGAGGCAATAAACTTTTACATAGGGGGCAGTATAATAGTAGTTATATTCATGTATATAGGAGCAGTATTATAGTAGTTATATTCTTGTACATAGGAGCAGTATTATAGTAGTTATATTCTTGTACATAGGAGAAGTATTATAGTAGTTATATTCTTGTACATAGGGGCAGTATTATAGTAGTTATATTCTTATACATAGGGACAGTATTATAGTAGTTATATTCTTGTACATAGAAGCAGTATTATAGTAGTTATATTCTTGTACATAGGAGCAGTATAATAGTAGTTATATTCTTGTACATAAGGCAGTATTATAGTAGTTATATTCATGAATATAGGAGCAGTATTATAGTAGTTATATTCTTGTACATAGGGACAGTATTATAGTAGTTATATTCTTGTACATAGGGACAGTATTATAGTAGTTATATTCTTGTACATAGGGGCAGTATTATAGTAGTTATATTCTTGTACATAGGAGCAGTATTATAGTAGTTATATTCTTGTACATAGGGACAGTATTATAGTAGTTATATTCTTGTACATAGGAGCAGTATTATAGTAGTTATATTCTTGTACATAGGGGAAGTATTATAGTAGTTATATTCATGAATATAGGAGCAGTATTATAGTAGTTATATTCTTGTACATAGGGACAGTATTATAGTAGTTATATTCTTGTACATAGGGGCAGTATTATAGTAGTTATATTCTTGTACATAGGAGCAGTATTATAGTAGTTATATTCTTGTACATAGGGACAGTATTATAGTAGTTATATTCTTGTACATAGGGACAGTATTATAGTAGTTATATTCTTGTACATAGGAGCAGTATTATAGTAGTTATATTCTTGTACATAGGGGAAGTATTATAGTAGTTATATTCTTGTACATAGGGGCAGTATTATAGTAGTTATATTCATGAATATAGGAGCAGTATTATAGTAGTTATATTCTTGTACATAGGGACAGTATTATAGTAGTTATATTCTTGTACATAGAAGCAGTATTATAGTAGTTATATTCTTGTACATAGGAGCAGTATAATAGTAGTTATATTCTTGTACATAGGAGCAGTATTATAGTAGTTATATTCATGAATAGAGGAGCAGTATTATAGTTGTTATATTCTTGTACATAGGAGCAGTATTATAGTAGTTATATTCCTGTACATAGGGACAGTATTATAGTAGTTATATTCTTGTACATAGGAGCAGTATTATAGTAGTTATATTCTTGTACATAGGGACAGTATTATAGTAGTTATATTCTTGTACATAGGGACAGTATTATAGTAGTTATATTCTTGTACATAGGGCAGTATTATAGTAGTTATATTCATGAATATAGGAGCAGTATTATAGTAGTTATATTCTTGTACATAGGGGGCAGTATTATAGTAGTTATATTCTTGTACATAGGGGGCAGTATTATAGTAGTTATATTCTTGTACATAGGGAGCAGTATAATAGTAGTTATATTCTTGTACATAAGGCAGTATTATAGTAGTTATATTCATGAATATAGGAGCAGTATTATAGTAGTTATATTCTTGTACATAGGGACAGTATTATAGTAGTTATATTCTTGTACATAGGGGCTGTATTATAGTAGTTATATTCTTGTACATAGGGGCAGTATTATAGTAGTTATATTCTTGTACATAGGAGCAGTATTATAGTAGTTATATTCTTGTACATAGGGACAGTATTATAGTAGTTATATTCTTGTACATAGGGACAGTATTATAGTAGTTATATTCTTGTACATAGGAGCAGTATTATAGTAGTTATATTCTTGTACATAGGGGAAGTATTATAGTAGTTATATTCTTGTACATAGGGGCAGTATTATAGTAGTTATATTCATGAATATAGGAGCAGTATTATAGTAGTTATATTCTTGTACATAGGGACAGTATTATAGTAGTTATATTCTTGTACATAGAAGCAGTATTATAGTAGTTATATTCTTGTACATAGGAGCAGTATAATAGTAGTTATATTCTTGTACATAGGGCAGTATTATAGTAGTTATATTCATGAATATAGGAGCAGTATTATAGTAGTTATATTCTTGTACATAGGAGCAGTATTATAGTAGTTATATTCCTGTACATAGGGACAGTATTATAGTAGTTATATTCTTGTAGATAGGAGCAGTATTATAGTAGTTATATTCTTGTACATAGGGACAGTATTATAGTAGTTATATTCTTGTACATAGGGACAGTATTATAGTAGTTATATTCTTGTACATAGGGCAGTATTATAGTAGTTATATTCATAAATATAGGAGCAGTATTATAGTAGTTATATTCTTGTACATAGGGGGCAGTATTATAGTAGTTATATTCTTGTACATAGGGGGCAGTATTATAGTAGTTATATTCTTGTACATAGGGAGCAGTATAATAGTAGTTATATTCTTGTACATAAGGCAGTATTATAGTAGTTATATTCATGAATATAGGAGCAGTATTATAGTAGTTATATTCTTGTACATAGGGACAGTATTATAGTAGTTATATTCTTGTACATAGGGGCTGTATTATAGTAGTTATATTCTTGTACATAGGGGCAGTATTATAGTAGTTATATTCTTGTACATAGGAGCAGTATTATAGTAGTTATATTCTTGTACATAGGGACAGTATTATAGTAGTTATATTCTTGTACAAAGGGACAGTATTATAGTAGTTATATTCTTGTACATAGGAGCAGTATTATAGTAGTTATATTCTTGTACATAGGGGAAGTATTATAGTAGTTATATTCTTGTACATAGGGGCAGTATTATAGTAGTTATATTCATGAATATAGGAGCAGTATTATAGTAGTTATATTCTTGTACATAGGGACAGTATTATAGTAGTTATATTCTTGTACATAGAAGCAGTATTATAGAAGTTATATTCTTGTACATAGGAGCAGTATTATAGTAGTTATATTCTTGTACATAGGAGCAGTATTATAGTAGTTATATTCTTGTACATAGGGACAGTATTATAGTAGTTATATTCTTGTACATAGGAGCAGTATTATAGTAGTTATATTCTTGTACATAGGGACAGTATTATAGTAGTTATATTCTTGTACATAGGGCAGTATTATAGTAGTTATATTCATGAATATAGGAGCAGTATTATAGTAGTTATATTCTTGTACATAGGGGGCAGTATTATAGTAGTTATATTCTTGTACATAGGAGGCAGTATTATAGTAGTTATATTCTTGTACATAGGAGCAGTATTATAGTAGTTATATTCTTGTACATAGGGAGCAGTATAATAGTAGTTATATTCTTGTACATAGGAGCAGTATTATAGTAGTTATATTCTTGTACATAGGGACAGTATTATAGTAGTTATATTCTTGTACATAGGGCAATATTATAGTAGTTATATTCTTGTACATAGGGCAGTATTATAGTAGTTATATTCCTGTACATGGGAGCAGTATAATAGTAGTTATATTCTTGTACATAGGAGCAGTATAATAGTAGTTATATTCTTGTACATAGAGGCAATATTATAGTAGTTATATTCTTGTACATAGGGCAGTATTATAGTAGTTATATTCCTGTACATGGGAGCAGTATTGTACTAGTTATATTCTTGTATATAGGGGCAGTATTATAGTAGTTATATTCTTGTACATAGGGGCAGTATTATAGTAGTTATATTCTTGTACACAGGGGCAGTATTATAGTAGTTGTATTCTTTTATGTAGGTGGATATTTTTGTACATAGTTGTAGTATATTCCATTAAACAAGTGAATGCACAGCAGTGAAGAAAACATGTTTACCATATCAGTATATTAATTTAATTCTATTGATTTAATGTCTTTATTATTGCAATGAAATTTCTGGGCATAGGTTATTGGACGCGTCATCAGCGTGGCAGTGCCCTTGTCTGATTTTGAATATGATCAACATATGAGGTTTTTTTTCTAATAATTGAGTTCTGACATTAACGTGTTGCTGTTGGGCATATCGTTGCATAGACGATTCATTCTTTTGCCTTTTAAATGACCTTCATGTTCCATAAGAGCAATGTAATCAACACCAAAGACCAAATACGGTGTAAATCCAATGAAGCATACAAACGGTTGTGTAGCGGTAATGCTAGCCTTTAGCCCCCTGCCCTCCGGCAAACATCTTTTAAATTTCTTAGTCGCCATGCCGTGGCGGAACGTACTAAACTGTCTAAGGGAAATGTCACCATATTTTATCCTCTGTTCTGTGGACTGAATAGTAAGATGGAGCAATCCATTACCATAACATGTTTCATTATATATTTTACTTGTCCAGAAATGGAAGGAATTTTTCCAAAAAACCACTGTTTTTGCCCTTAGGGGGGTGCATAAAGCGCCGCCGTTTATCTAAATGTGCAGCGCCTGAGGTCGGCTGTCAGCTTACAGCTGCGTCAGAGCAATATCAAGCAGACTAGTGAAATTAAATCCTGACACCTGTGAAGCAAGAACCTTACAAATAGAATGAGCTCTAAAATGACTTTTTTAGTTGGCAAAACTGTGACCGCTGCCCCCACGTCGCACAGTGTTTTTTACCATCTAGCGGTCGGTAACCCTAAAGAGAGAGAACCTTTCATAATATATATCCCTTTAACAAAAAAGACAGTTTTATAGAATATGAGCCCTCGATGGCTTTCCTTTCTTTTTAATTTAATTTTATTTATTTTAAGTTTCATAAAACTGTATTACTCAAGAAATAATGCCACAATATAGTGTTCAAATAATATATAGTATAATATACAACAAATAAAATAGCCCCCACTACCTGCCCTATATCACTTTTCTTATCATTTCAACCCACGTATTACTGTCATATCGTGTCAGGATAAAACTGTTAAACACAACTGAGATATTACCACAATGCAGTGTTCAAATAATAATATGAACAACCAAAATATAGTATTTCCAATAGTATAAAACACATACAATAATCCTCCTGTACTTGCCCTGTTTAGTTTTTACAGTAATTTTAGTCCAGGTAATACTGCCATATAATGCCAAGGTAAAATTGTGCTACATCCGAGAAAACAGCATAGTTATTGTGTTAAAATAATATGTAGTACTATATACATTAAGTAAAATAATCCCCTTTTAATTGTCCTTTTTAGTTTTTCTTGTATGTCCACATAATGCCACCAATTAGTGCCAAGGTAAAACTGTTCAATAATACCACAATATATTGGTGAAATAATATGCAGTTTAATATACAACAAATAAAAAACTTCCTCTACTTGCCCTATGTAGTTTTTCTTATAATATTGGATTCGTAAAACGGTATTCTTCGGTCATCCATAAAAAAATAGTGTCTGATACCAGTGGGGATAGAGTCGGACTCACAATGCGTGTCAGCCCCAACCCACATTTGGGTGAATGGTCATATTGTGATGGCATTGACCATGTCTAGGAGTATATTGGCTCATGAGAAAGGGAAACTCCACAATGGGTCCTGACTGAGTCACTGGCAAAGTGCTGGAGGGGAGATACGTTTCACCGAGGCTATTAGCTTCAGTGATTTGAAACCTAGAAGTTTGCTCCAGCACACTGTGTTGAGAGGGGTTAATCAGCCATTTTAAGGGCTGGGTTTTTGTGGACAACCATAGAGGGGTCAGAGTTTGTCCACCTCATCTCCACCCAAGGGAGGCGGCTTTCAGAGGCATTCATTGTTCAGTAGGGCTGGAGAGTGGAACTCCATCCAGACAAGGAAGCTGAACCTGTGTGTTTTGGATATTCCTCAACAGATGGATCCCTGCAACCACAGGGACTGTGCTGTATGTTTTCGTTTGTTTTCCTTTAGGCCAGGAAGACCTTGTTTATTTTTGATAACTCTGTACTGGCTTATGCAGCACTTCTAATAAACCAGTGACAGTCTTAAAGAGACAGTGTTCCATTGTCTACCTTCGTGTCCAGCCGAGTGAGCCGATCTACCACAAGACACAGTCCTCTAAACTAATTTTCTGAGCTTATATAGCTCAATACATTTTCACAGTCCTTTACAGACATCATCTCTGTCCCCATTGGGACTCACAATCTAAATTCCCTATTGGAAGGTCTTTAAGGTGCCTTTAAAAAAGTCTCATCGCCTGGCCCTTTTATTTGTATATGCACCATTTTATTTAGTTAAGTTACAGGTTTGAGTTACAAACTTTGAATAAAGAAAAAAAGAAAAGATAACTCTTGTGTTAAATTATTGATGATATGCCTGTAGTACGTTCTTCACATTCATGACTCGAACTCCCCCGATGAAATATTCTCTGTACCTGAAGACGCTCACATCCGAAAAGTATCACGTACCCAAACCAATGTTTTGCCAGTTATGAAATAACCGATTTTATTTTAAGCCCTTTTTTTACGTAACCTTCACTCTTCTTCCTTTTCATAAAATAGTCCTTGTCAGTCCACAGCCGAGTGCAGAGATTCAAATAGTAACGCATATTATTTACAATATAGGAAAATAAAAAAATCTATAAATTAACACAAAAGGCGACGATAAAGCGAGATCTTAATAAAGCGGAGAAGTGATGTTGGCGCCTCCTGTCTCCGGATATATCTATATTTGTACGTCAGCGGCTTTGAAAATGCCAATGTTCTTTGCCTTTGTAAATGACAATCAATTATCCTACTTAGATCCTCTTGTTCTTTTTTTCAATAGCGACAAATATGGCAGAAGGTAATCACCACGTTTTTTCTTCAATGTCACGGATAATTCTATATTCCTTCCTAAATAATCTCCATGGCTGTTGTTCCTCCCGGAGAAATAATTGTAGTATAATAGCTGAATTATGTCATCTTTCATTCTTTTTTCATTGCTCGCTCGGTGACACAATTGGTCAGATTGCACAGGGCAGTAATTAGAAACTTCACATATTTTATTTTGTTCGTGCGTTTCGCAAGTTTCAAGTTTTTGTCTTCCGTGGACCCTTTTGTATTTAAATCTTGGCCCCGGGACCACATCCTCTATTAATACTTAAAAGGAGGGAAATCATGAAACGTTGAATGCGCGGAAATGAGCTGTTTGATCATAATTGCGGTTGACTTATGTTGTTACAGGGTTGGCATCTTTCTAAACGGGTCTATTAGCAAAGACCCAAAATAATAAAAGGTTCTCTCGCTCATCATGAGATCTCTTCCCTTTATGAGAGTTGGATTAAAAAAAATATGAAACGTTCTTCAGCAAAGATGTAGTTTAAAGTGCAAATGTTTTAGCAATCCTTGGCAGCCAGTAATAAAGGTTTTACCAGAATCTGGTGGTTAGTGATATAGTCCGATATAAGTATACTGGCAGCAAAAGGTGCAGGAGAAATGTCTAGACCCCACTGCACCCATCCCCTTCCCAATCTTCTGGATATAAACATGCATATACATAAGAATGTTATACTCAGATACACACAAAAAAAGACATACGCATATCTCACCATCCACTGCTGCTTTGATCTTGAGGCTACCATCATTTTATAGACCATCATCTTGGCTGTCTCATACATATATTAAATGTGACTTGCAACTATTTTTCATATGATTAGTTATGGAGCTTCTTGTCATGTTTTGTTTTTGGTTTTGTTCCTAAAAATCTAAATTTTAATTCTTATTATTTTGTTAGTATTTTATAAATCCACCTCTTGGTTTTCAACACTGCCTGAATCCTTCTGGGCTGCTCTTGGTCAAATTCAAGCATGTCTTGACCAAAATCTGATCTCAGGTCTCTTGTACACGTTCCCATAGCTGGTGCAGACGGGTCGTCTCACTGAGGTCTGTATACAGCTTTATCTTCACCTCTACCCACAAGTGTTGGATTGGACTGAGGTCTGGGGACTATGAGGCCAATCCATCTCCTCTACTTCATTGTCATTGAATCATTTCTTCGCCAATCTCAACGTATGCTTCGGGTCATTGTCCTGTTGGAACACTGATGTCCTTTTCATACCCATAGTACTCAGGTGTATTAAGTAACTCATCTTGTAGGATATTCACATATAGCTCATCATCAAACCTGGTCTAGTATCCAATGTTCATCAGACTTCCTCCATCGACCTTGACAGTTCCTTCAATTTCTTGATCCGATAGCCCCTTTTTCCCTTGTTTCTTCCAGACCTATTTGCACCTGTGGCGCCCCTGAGGCTCAGTCGCCACAGAGGTACTGCACCTCCTCCTGAGGTGTGGTATCCGACCATCCAGGTAAGATGGAGACTCCCAACCACGCTCCAACACCTGCACCCCACACCACAAAGTAGTGTAGCAAAGCACCTTTGGCGGCTTCCTGCTTGGAGTATAGCAAAGCACCCATTGGTGGCTCCCTGCTTGGAACACGAAACGTGCTGGGAGGTGGGTGGAGTTAGTTTACATTACAAAGAGCAGGAAGAGTTTAGGATTAGAAGTCAGTTGATTAGAGAGCTGGAGAGAAGAAGATCCCCGGAGAGAGGGATAGATGGATGGAAGTGCTGCAGCAGATCCCAGTGACCTGGGTCTTCTGGCACGGGAAAGGAAGAGAGAGAGCAACATAGACTGAAAGCCTGATTCTCCATAGAAAGAAAGACTAGTACGGAACGTGAGGAGTAAAAGGGAACAGAGGACGTGGGTTAGAAGAGAACCCTTCCTGGAAGTTCCAGGCGCAAGGCCGTGGCCCGGTCCCCGAGGTTGTATGGATACTAAGGGTCCTGCAGCAGACACCGGAGAAATAGAAGTAGTGACCGCTTTATTCCCACACAAGACTTGGGGGCACAACAGCAACTTATTAGTGAGCCGGGACTTACTAGCAAGAAGTCCCTGAAGCAGGCTACAGCTGTCTGCCATACAAGTAGGGTTCATAAGAACATCGGACAGGAGGAACTCCAGTGTAACTCAGTACTAGGAGTACTTTACTCAAAGGCACTATAAGAGGAGACGTTCAGAAAAGGCACATATGTTGGCGGAGTGTTGGAAAGGAGTATTCCATCTGGCCTGGAGGTTGACTGAGTCCCTGACCCGGAGGACACGGCACGGAGGCAGGCGCCTGTTTGTACAACAGACTGTGAGTAAAGCTTTGGAACTACATGCCCTGGTGTCCTCCACTTATTCCTGTGCCAACATGCCCATCACTGCTACATCCCTTGCGCCTGACACTACACCATCTACGTGTCACTTCACCTAATCTGCCCTGGGACTACAGCCCTGCCTGTGGAGGGCTATAACATCACTGCTGCACCACACCATCAGTCCCAGAGGATCTGTCTGCAGCGTCGGCTTACATCTTCATTGCTGAACACCACAGGTGACGTCACGACTTACACCTTGACACTGAACATTTACAATGGGCGCCCAGGGCCACGTGCCGGGTTCCAGCTACCGTGACATCTCCCATTGAGAACCATCGGGCCCGGTACCGAGTACCCCACTGCCCTGGGTGTGAGGGCGACCCACACCCATCAGAGCCTAGTCTATTGACTTTCTTCTCAACTCTCTGAATCACCCGTTTCCTCTCGTCTACTGTCCACTTTTCATACTTTTTTTGCAAACTTGAGCCGACGCTTCTTATCACAATATGGAGGTTGAGGCTTCTTCACATTTTTTTGCGCCACCACTACAGACATTTACGATGTCATTATTATGACGCATACGAGCCTCCGCCACTGCCGTGTTTGCCACATCAGAACTAATAGATCTTGGGATGAGCAGACTTGATGACTACGATATTTTGTCTAGACGTCCACCTCTTGGCTTCAGGATGGATGGACTTCATTTCGTATCTTCCAGCTGTCATGGCGCTCGCATGATGCAGTTTGGCAATTTTTTTGGATGAGAGACGGCTATCAATGAGCTGGATGATGCTGCTTCTCTTTTCTTGGGAAATCTTTTTCATGGCTGCTCCTCGATCCGATCCAGTGACCTTTCACTTGAGAGTCAACCTAATAACACATTGAGAAATAAAGGAATGTGAGAACAGGTTGTATTTTGCAGATTTTTCCATCTCCAGGACCAAAACAGTAACAATGCAGTGACATGACGAGAATCTGCATAACTAATCACATGCTAAATAGCTGCAAGTCACATTTATGTATGAGATCGCCAAGAGGATTGTCTATGTCTATAGAATGATGGTCGTCTAACCTTCAAAGGAGTAGTGGAGGGTGAGATATGGGGCCTGAAAGTCAAAAGTTCAAAACATGTACATTAGCATTTATAAAATATTGTGAACTAGCAAAGAAAAAACAGGGATATTCGCATACAACTTCAGTTTTCTTTCAGAACCGCATAGTACTTGAATGTGGATTGCCCAATCGACTTGTTCAGGCAAAGTATCCAAAGGAAGAAAATCTGGCTGCAAAATCCAGTTTAATTGAAAAAATATCATTTTATTTAATATACATTAAAATGTAATACCTATTACAATTGAATGAGATTTATCACGATATATATTTGTTGATGCGTTACCGCCGTAAGGTCGTAATCGTAATATGTCACCTTATCATATACTACGCTTCAGACTTTACGGTCAAAACGCGTCAACAAATATA
Source organism: Dendrobates tinctorius (assembly GCF_039654945.1). Lineage (NCBI taxonomy): Eukaryota > Metazoa > Chordata > Amphibia > Anura > Dendrobatidae > Dendrobates > Dendrobates tinctorius. The sequence continues at coordinate 16,006,917 of NW_027361810.1, read as the reverse complement.
TATGACCACGATGCCCATTGCATTTTAGTGGATATTAAATGTAAGGATGTTATTCATTTACATTGGATTTTTCTGCCAAATTTTCTTCATTTAAAAATATGCAAATGGACATTTTCACATTACCCACACACAGATTAGACTTACGGTATATACATATTATGTATACCGACAATACAGACCTAGAGTACATGCACGCAGTAGACATGTACGTACAGTACACTGACATATATAAAATAGGCATGAGCATTTACATTACAAAAATGACCTGTAATTGTTTTTTCTTTTTTTTGGCATGAAAAAAAAAATCTGACTTTTACTATTCAGCCTATTTTGTTATATATAATTTACCAGCATATTTAGTAGGGATAAATCTGTGTATACCAGTACACTGTGCCTGTAAAGAAGAATACTATTATGTTTTTTCAACTAAGAATACGCTTTCAAACAAAGCAGTGCAGTCTGTGGCTCTCTGGTAGTGTTTCTACCTTCCATTGAGTTGTGGCGAAGACATAGAGTATGTAAAAGACTTCACTGAGCACATAGCATTAGAAGGGCTCCTCTCCCAATGCCCGATCTTGGAGGAGAATATACAGTGGGCGAGAGAATATAGGCCATGTACTATAGTAAAAATATCAGTCCAGATCATCAATCCTCCGACATTGTAATCGCTAAGCTATGCTGATAGGAGTTTGACTGATGAGAATTTTACAATAAATACCAGCAGAATTGTGAGCGCAGCTCTGAAGTGTAATGCAAGTCGTAACTCTGGATCAGTACATACTAAGTAAAGTACTTCACAATTAAAGGGAACCTATCATGTAAAGAAATGCCATTAGTCTGTGTCATTTAGGAGGTACTATGCTATAAATGGATGGAAGCAGCACCACGGGGGATCATCTGGAGAGGTAAGTGATTTACATAGTAGGGAAGAGCGTGATGCGGGTGAGGTTTGCGAAGACGAGGACTTGTAATTAATTGGGGGGAGAAGCACAGTGGCAAATTAACTTAGATTTTTATTGGAAAAGTAGCTCATTATAGTTAATGGTGGGCACAGTGCTGGCTTATCAATTTATATTTTAAGTATTTGGTTGCACAGTAGTGAATGATATATTAATAGTGTGTTGCATATTTGTATTCAGGGGTGCAGTGTGGGGGTCTTTGTCATGGCCAAAGTCGCCATGTAGCCCCAACCTAAATTTAGCATTGCAGGATTTTTCTAAATAGCACCTCACTCCATTTTAATTTGAGACCTAATGGCTTGTACACACGTCGCGTTTTTGATGAGGTTTTTTTTTTCTTTTTTAGCAATATTTTTCCTGTGAAAAAAATGCTTTTTACAGTAATAGAAAAATGAATACGATTTGGGAAATCTCATTCACGCGGGGACATTTTATTTCAATGCATTTTTTTCACCTACATTGCATTTGTTTTTTAAAAAAATAAACACGTTGCGTCTTTCAGTGTCTTTACTGCAGCTATCCCCATTGAGATTAAAACGACTGAGCGCCAAAAAACACACATCAAAAATGCATAAAAAGGACTCCAAAACCATGCACAGTTTCTTGGCTGTAGCCTGTTCATTTCATGCTGAAAAAAAAAAAGTTGTGTGTGAACACAACCTTACAAGTAAGTAACGAAACAGTGCAGTAAGCTCAAAGGCTCCCCCTAGTGGTCGTCGCAGAGAGACAGAATTCTTTAATTTTATGTTTAGGGCTATTTATCGGATTGGAGCGCAACAGAAGAAAAAAATAAAAGTCTAACTAGTTCAAAGCCTAGATGTAGTTCATGAAATAATATTTGTAATAGGGGATGGCCACCTTTTAAGGACATTTTTTTTTTTTTACTTAAATGCTTGTATTTTGGGCTAAAAGTAATTTTTTGCAATTGTGTTCCATTGAAGATTTTTTTATCCGTTACCTTCGATATCCTCTCTGTTGTAGTGTGTATCGCTGGCTGCAGGATGAGTTAACTGAGAATCTGTCAGTCGGCTCCCTCTGATGGTCTGACAAGGAGTTTGTAACTCTTTTGTTTTTCTTTTTTTTAGCTCTTCTCGGCTGATTTATGACCACATCAAAGTGGAAAGTGCAAGAAAAAAAGGGCTTGTAAGAGCCAATCTGTGCAAAATGATTAATGAAACCCAAATGCAAAAATGTTTTAAGTTTAAAAAAAAAAAGAAAAGAAAGGCCCCAGAGGTGACAAACCCTTTAAACCTTTCCTCGGTGCCGTTAAATGCACAGTGTTCAGTGCTGATTGAGAAGTTGGCGTTGGCTGTGGATGAACCGGAGGGTGATCCGCTCACCTGGATGATTTCTTTGTGCCTATTAGTATGCACAGCGGGAGTTTGCTGAGTTATATCTACGTCTGTACAATATTCATGATGGCAATTTGGTATCACAGTGGTTTCAAGGTTATCGAGTGATTGAGAACCCTGTTGTCTACTCCAAGGCGTAGCCTATAAAAAGGAGATGTCATCTATTATGAGGCCGCCTAATGTCTCTCATAAAACTGCAGATTTAAAAGTGGACGTGTCCCACAGACGGGCTCGACCTGCGCGAAGATGATGATGAAGCTTTGGCAACAATATGTAGCAGGGCCAATTCCGTTAAATTCCTTCCTTATATATTGACTCATCAGACTTAGTGTAGACATTGCAAAGGAAATACAAGCATTACTGAATGTAGATACTAGTGATCGGATTAGGTGTTATCTCAGCATGCTCGGGTGCTAATCGAGTGTCTGCGGCTTGCGCCTCTAATATGTTGGAGTCCCCGTGCCTGCATGTCTCGCGGATGTTCGACAGCCAAAACACATGCAGGGATGGCCTCTTTGTAACGCAATCCCTCCATGTGTTGCGGCTGTCGAACAGACACAAGACATGCAGCCGTGGAGATTCGAACATATTATTCGAGCATGCCAAAGTCACTTGGTTAGCACCCGAGCATGCTGAGATAAAACCTCATCCGATCATGTTCGCTTATCACTAGTAGATGCGTCGGTTGCAGGGAAGTCTCTTTTATTGCAATTCCTATTTGCAAGTGGATAACAAATATCTGCTGCCTCCAGGTTTCCTCAAGGATTTATGACATCACCAATGACTCGGTTAGCACCCGAGCATGCTGAGATAACACCTTATCCGATCATGTTCGCTCATCACTAGTAGATGCGTCGGTTGCAGGGAAGTCTCTTTTATTGCAATTCCTATTTGCAAGTGGATAACAAATATCTGCTGCCTCCAGGTTTCCGCAAGGATTTATGACATCACCAATGACGTCACAGTATACATACAGTTATCCATTTCACTGTCCATAACACGTTAGACTGAAATTGTAATGCGATTGCCTTTCTCGAATCTAAAGTTTAGGTCACACAAAAAATATTATATGGCACGAAAAATTTAATATAAATAGTGGAACTGCGAGAAAAGACACAAAACTCCCCCCCCCCCAAAAAAAAAATGTTTGTTGTGTCACCAAATGGAATTCTGCTACATAAAATACATCTGTAGGTCGTGTTTAAATCGTGTGTCAAAATATTATTTGGAATCACGAAATGATACTTTGGGTCACACAGTAGTTTTAGGAGGCGTCAACATCCATACGAGTGTCCGAAAAATCTGGTACATTGGCAGGGTGTCCCACAAAATGGAATTCTGCATCACAAAAAGAACCGACGCCATGGATTATTATTTTGCATCGCACAATGGTATTTTTTTGTCCCTTTTGGCCAAATTCCATTTACGTATGTGATATAGAATTGATTATAATTGGTCATTTTAGGATATAGATACATCCAGAAAAAAAAACAGTAAAATTACTTGCTGAATTGCAACAAAGAAAAATTAAAAATAATGTGACCCAATTTAATTCTGCGCCAAAATTGTTTTGACACCCTGTATTCTTTGCCCAAATGATATTCACATATGACATCGATTTATCACTGATCGATTCGAGATCTGAATAGGTCTATGCGGGTGGCACAAAATCTGCTACAGTGGGGCAAAAAAGTATTTAGTCAGTCAGCAATAGTGCAAGTTCCACCACTTAAAAAGATGAGAGGCGTCTGTAATTTACATCATAGGTAGACCTCAACTATGGGAGACAAACTGAGAAAAAAAAATCCAGAAAATCACATTGTCTGTTTTTTTTTCATTTTATTTGCATATTATGGTGGAAAATAAGTATTTGGTCAGAAACAAGCAATCAAGATTTCTGGCTCTCACAGACGTGTAACTTCTTCTTTAAGAGTCTCCTCTTTCCTCCACTCATTACCTGTAGTAATGGCACCTGTTTAAACTTGTTATCAGTATAAAAAGACACCTGTGCACACCCTCAAACAGTCTGACTCCAAACTCCACTATGGTGAAGACCAAAGAGCTGTCAAAGGACACCAGAAACAAAATTGTAGCCCTGCACCAGGCTGGGAAGACTGAATCTGAAATAGCCAACCAGCTTTGAGTGAAGAAATCAACTGTGGGAGCAATAATTAGAAAATGGAAGACATACAAGACCACTGATAATCTCCCTCGATCTGGTGCTCCACGCAAAATCCCACCCCGTGGGGTCAGAATGATCACAAGAACGGTGAGCAAAAATCCCAGAACCACGCGGGGGGACCTAGTGAATGAACTGCAGAGAGCTGGGACCAATGTAACAAGGCCTACCATAAGTAACACACTACGCCACCATGGACTCAGATCCTGCAGTGCCAGACGTGTCCCACTACTTAAGCCTGTACATGTCCGGGCCCGTCTGAAGTTTGCTAGAGAGCATTTGGATGATCCAGAGGAGTTTTGGGAGAATGTCCTATGGTCTGATGAAACCAAACTGGAACTGTTTGGTAGAAACACAACTTGTCGTGTTTGGAGGAAAAAGAATACTGAGTTGCATCCATCAAACACCATACCTACTGTAAAGCATGGTGGTGGAAACATCATGCTTTGGGGCTGTTTCTCTGCAAAAGGGCCAGGACGACTGATCCGGGTACATGAAAGAATGAATGGGGCCATGTATCGTGAGATTTTGAGTGCAAACCTCCTTCAATCAGCAAGGGCATTGATGATGAAACGTGGCTGGGTCTTTCAACATGACAATGATCCAAAGCACACCGCCAGGGCAACGAAGGAGTGGCTTCGTAAGAAGCATTTCAAGGTCCTGGAGTGGCCTAGCCAGTCTCCAGATCTCAACCCTATAGAAAACCTTTGGAGGGAGTTGAAAGTCCGTGTTGCCAAGCGAAAAGCCAAAAACATCACTGCTCTAGAGGAGATCTGCATGGAGGAATGGGCCAACATACCAACAACAGTGTGTGGCAACCTTGTGAAGACTTACAGAAAACGTTTGACCTCTGTCATTGCCAACAAAGGATATATCACAAAGTATTGAGATGAAATTTTGTTTCTGACCAAATACTTATTTTCCACCATAATATGCAAATAAAATGAAAAAAAAACAGACAAAGTGATTTTCTGGATTTTTTTTTCTCAGTTTGTCTCCCATAGTTGAGGTCTACCTATGATGTAAATTACAGACGCCTCTCATCTTTTTAAGTGGTGGAACTTGCACTATTGCTGACTGATACTTTTTTGCCCCACTGTATGTCTAAAAAAAAAAAAAATAGTTTGGCGTGTTTGTGTTACCTAGTAATATGTTATGCCGCCAAATGACATACTGTGCTCTTTTGATAAAACTATTATATGTCCCTTTGATTGCAGCCTGATTTAGTGTTTCTTAAATCATACCTCAAAGAATAAATCTGACATCCGAGTCCCTAAGGCTGACACATATATGGCCGCACCATACCAGATAGTGGCAGCAATCTGACAGCTGACGTGTGACCAGAAGGCTGCATATGGCTCTACAGGGGTCCGTAGATGCCATGCACATCAGTCATCCACATGTCTTCTATGTTATATGGGGTCTTCTGAAAATCGTCACCTCGGGCACCATGAGCTGTGTATGCATGACATTGGAGTTGGCGATGTGCGGCTGAGTTGCCTCTTCCAACCCCTAACCCCAAGTAAACTCCCCACCCACCTGAGCCCCAGATAACACCAGGACACCAGAATGGAACATAACGGCCACAGCAGCCTTTTATTTAAGTAACATACAACATTTGTAAATATATAACGCAACCTTGGGGAGGGTCCTTGAAGCTCCAAATCTGGTGACCAAAGCGTAAAGAATACTTTTTTGTGGACAAACACATACCATAAATTACTCCCAGCCGTTACCCCACTGACTCGGGAGCACCAAAACCCCATCGGGGTTGCACTGTCCACTTAATCCCTGGGGATCTGACCAACCACTGCTGGAAGTCCCCCCAAATCACCGGACCCAAACCACGGATAATAACATTGAGGAATCCATATTACAACAGATCCCCCAAAACCAACTTAGCACCAACTTCAAGGACCCCCTCCCCCCAAATGCCAACCGGCCACCATGACCCGTGATATTGAATAACATGCCCCCTGGACACCAATCCTGCACAAAATTAGGGCGGGCGGGTGGGAGAATCCCTCGTGGCTCCAGAGCGGGAACTGAAGGTAACCGCCCCTAGAGCCTCCTAATATATCCCCCTCTATCCACCTCCTCCACTCCCTGGGATCATTAACCCTTTCCCTCCAACCCACCGTCATGAAGGGCCTCCACTTAGCCGCTGTTGGGGGGGGGGTTGTGCGGCTCGCTCCGGCCCCTGTCTTTAATATGGAAAATAAATACTAATAATATTATTGGGATTAAATCAATATGAAATTTATAAGGGTCCGGGTCTGTGAAGCCCCTGATCAGCACAGTAAGGGGTCCACATACCAAATACCATTTATACTGACACATCATGCAAGTACTTTTTACATTCTGTGTCACCAAATGTCATCATGTGACACTGAGCACAATGTTGTCACTCACTTTCATGCCGTTAAATCAATCAGTGATTTTCCTACGAGACATTTAGAGATGCCGCACTTTGTATTCTTGTCTCACATTCATCTCTTCTGCTGCATAATATCACATTGTGGTTTTAAAGTTTAGTTTTGTGAAGTTAGGTTTACATTCTAATTTCTAATGCAACTATTGACATCCAGATAAATGCATTTATCCCAGTGTGTCCACCCATAACTTTCCTTGAATTTACTTGCAAATTTATCACAATTTACTAGGAAAATCTCCAACAGTCTGCAATTCACAACACGACCACTTGGCGGCCACACATCGAAAAATTTAGCAGAAACCTCTTGTGACGGAGTATTGCAAAATATCGTTTTTTTCAAACCTGGTCATCTGGAGCCACTCATCTCAGGATAAGTCAATCCAACAGGGAGGGAAAGGGAGGACAATTCTGTAGATGTTTGAATCGCGATTTTAGTGCATTAGCAGAAGGGCATGTTACATATTTATTGATCCAATGCATCTGAAGCAGCAGTTGTGTGATCTGCTTATGTAGCTAGTAGTGATGAGCGAACGTGCTTGGATAAGGTGTTATCTCAGCATGCTCGGGGGCTACCTGAGCATCTTCGGTGTGCTCGAATAATATGTTCGAGTCCCTGCGCCTGCATGTCTCGCGGATGTTCGACAGCCTAACAAATAGGCAATCCATGCATGCATTGCGGCTGTCAAACATATTTTACGAGCACACCGAAGACACTTGGTTAGCATCCAAGCATGCTCAGATAACACCGTATCCAAGCGCGTTAGCTCATCACAAATGGCTAGTAGTGCACTTATTAAAATCAAGAGTCCATCTACAGATTTTGATAGATGTAATAGGTCCTCCAGAGAGAAAGGTGACCCCTGCTTTAGCTAACAGAGAGAGTCTTATTTCCTGAAATGCCCAAAAAGGGCACTTTACAAAATATTATATGACCCAGTCAATCCAAAGGGATAGAACAATGGAGGCTGTTGTGGTAGCACAGCACCTGAAGGAGCAAACTGGAACCATGGAGCCCGATGAAGGTGAGATTACAACAACAGGCATACTCCGCAAAAACTCTTATTGTTTCTCTTATTCATTCTCGTCTCGACTATTGTAACTCTCTTCTAATCGGTCTCCCTCTTACCAAACTCTCCCCTCTCCAATCTGTCTCGAATGCTGCAGCCAGTATCATATTCCTCGCCAATCGTTACACCGATGCCTCTACCTTGTGCCAGTCATTACACTGGCTACCCATCCACTCCAGAATTCAGTATAAACTTATTACCCTCACCCACAAAGCCCTCCATGGCTTAGCACCACCCTACATCTCCTCCCTTGCTTCAGTATACCACCCTACCCGCGCCCTCCGTTCTGCTGATGACCTGAGGTTAGCATCCTCAATAATCAGAACCGCCCACTCCCGTCTTCAAGACTATCCACGTGCTGCGCCAATTCTTTGGAATGCACTTCCCAGGTCAATACGATTAGTCCCCAATCCCCACAATTTTAAGCGTGCCCTGAAAACGCATTTATTCATACTGGCCTACCGCCTCAACACATTAACCTAATCTATCCCTGTGTGGCACAGTCAAAAGTTTGACCATAACCAGGTTCCCCGCATCATGTACCCACATGCTTTATGCATCTATTAGCCCTCTGTGTCCAGGGGCGTATCCAGGGGGGGGCATCCGGGGCAGTTGCCCCGGCGCAGCCAGCAGGAGGGCGCAGTCGGGCCGCCTAATGCAGCGGTCCGCAGTGTCTCCCCCCCGGGGGCGGCTTTCTGCCGCCCCCCGTCCTGTGTGTCGGCTGTTCTCTGTGTCAGCTGACAGCCGACGCAGAGAAGGATGCTGCGCCGGTTCCCAGGCAGCAATTGTACTTGGCGTCTATACAGACGCCAGTACAATTGAAGCTCTGACCAGAGCGCCAGGTCAGAGCGACGTCAGCAGCGTGATCAGGTCATGTGATCACGCTGCTGACGTCACTCCCCAGTGCCCAGAGCGAACGCTGGTGGTAAGTGTGCTCATCTGTGGAGCTGAAGAACCACCGAAGATGGGAGATGGGGGGTGTTCATGAGTGGGGATGGGGGTTAATGAGTGGGGGGGTTAATGAGTGGAGATGGGGTTAATGATTGGAGATGGGGGCTAATGAGTGGGGGGGATAATGAGTAGAGGGTTAATGAGTGGAGAAGGGGGTTAATGTGTGTGGGGTTAATGAGTGGAGATGGGGTTAATGAGTGGAGATGGGGTTAATGAGTGGAGATGGGGGTTAATGTGGGGATGGGGGTTAATGAGTGGGGATGGGGGTTAATGTGGGGATGGGGGTTAATCAGTGGAGATGGGGGTAAATGAGTGGGGGGTTAATGAGTGGGGATGGGGTTAATGTGTGGGGAGTTAATGAGTGGAGATAGGGGTTAATGTGTGGGGGTTAATGTGGGGATGGGGGTTAATGAGTGGAGGGGTTAATGAGTGGAGATGGGATTAATGTGTGGATGGGGGTTAATGAGTGGAGATGGGGGTTAATGTGGGGAAGGGGGTTAATGAGTGGAGCTGGGGGTTAATGTGGGGATGGGGGTTAATGAGTGGAGATGGGGGTTAATGTGGATATGGGGTTAATGTGGGGATGGGGGTTAATGAGTGGAGATGGGGGTTAATGTGTGGGGGGTTAATGAGTGGAGATGGGGGTTAATGTGTGTGGGGTACATAATGTGTGGGGGGATTTGGGTGTAGGGACGGGGGTTATTGAGTGGGGATGGCGGATACTTAATGTGTGGGGGGATTTGGAGTGGGGATGGGGGGTTATTTATTGTGTGTGAGGGATTTGGAGTGAGGATGAGGGATTTAATGTGTGGGGGGATTTGGAGTGGGGATGGGGGGTACTTAATGTGTGTGGCGGATTGGGGATGGGGGATTTGGAGTGGGGGTGGGGGTATTTAATGTGTGGGGAGATTTGAGGACACAAAATGAAGAGTATGTATGTATGAGGGCATGTATGAGGAAACAGATTGCGGGATGGATGCAGACAGTAAGGGGTGTGAACGGGTAAATGTATGTGGACACAGTATGAGTAGCGATGTGAAAAATGTATGTGGACACAGTATGGGGAGTGAGGGTGATGGGATGTGTGGAGACACAGTATGGGGAGTCAGGGGAATGTGTGAGCAGACAGTATAGAGTGTGGGGGTAAATATATGAGGAGACAGTATGATAAACAGGTGGGATGTTAGAGGAGAAAGTATGAGGAGGGAGGGGAACAGTGTGAGGAGACAGTATATTGCAGATATTTTTATTTAGAAGTGTCATTATAATGCTCCTATCTTTAAGGGCATCGCGTGGAGATTTGCTGCAGAAGACCGGAGAAGATGGAAGTCTGCAGAGACGAGATGTGGGTGAGAAAACTCATCATGGGGTCTAGAAGAAAAGGTGACTGACTCCAGAGACGACGTCATCTATAAGGTACCTGGATGTAAATGTTATTTGTGATACTGACTAATTCTCATGTTTTTATTTATGTTAGGAACAGAGGTTGTCCAGGTTTGTACGGAGTCTGCAGACATTCTATGTGACTGCAGACTTCTGAATTCTCACAGTGCTCACTGAACGCTGTCAGGATTCTCTCGTGCCGGTAATTTACATACATACGGTCACATGCTGACTAGACGTGTGTGGCCTCACTCAATGAAAATGAACGGAGCGAGGCCGGGCACGTCTAGTCGGAATGTGGCCAGAAGTATATAAATCACATACCTGGGCTGACATGACTGTACATCGGCAAAGGAGAATCCTAAAAGTGTGCAGTGCATTCGTTGTGAGAATTCAGAAGCTGCAGTGTCAGGATTCAGCTCTGCAGGTTCCAGTAGTCATCACATGGACACTTCACTCATATGCGATTTTCACAGTTATGGTCTTGTGACAATGAGCTTCTCTTCCTGCTTCTCTCAGTTTTTTACTGAACATTGAGAGCATTAGGCTATGTGCCCACGTTGCGTGTTAAAACGCACACTGAAAACCGGACTCCTTCCCAGAAATCGCGCGTTTTTTTCCGCACGATTTCACCTCGATTCTGTTTGCGATTTCACCGCGATTTTCTCAAGCACTTTCCAAGCGATTTGAAGCATCGCTTGGAAAGTGATTGACAGGTTGGTCACACTCGTCAAACATAGTGTTTGACAAGTGTGACCAGGTTTTTACTATTGAGGCCGCCTATGCAGCATCAATAGTAAAAGATAAAATGTTAAAAATGATAAAAAAATAAAAAATCGGGGTATATTTACCTTCCGGCGTCCCGCGCTGCATTCCCGGCCTCAGCGTTCCCAGCGATGCCTTGTGAGACCTGTGATGACGTTGGTCTCACGTTGCTATAGCGATCTCACGAGACCGCTAGAGTCACGCGAGACTACGTCATCACAGGGCCGTGCCGCAAGGCATTACTGGGAACGCTTAGGCCGGGAATGCAGCGCGGGACGCCGGAAGGTAAATATACCCCGATTTTTTATTCTTTTTTTTTACAGGGGTGTGGTGCCCAGGGCCTGGGGGACAGTCTCCTCTCCTCCACACCGTGGGTACCAACCGCACATGAGATGCTTAACTTTGCGCATGGTGGGCATAGCCACATGCGGGAAGTCAGCGATTCTCATGCATTCCTATGGGTGCGAAATCGCGGCAATTCTTTGTGATTCCGCAAAAAAGAATGATCATGCTGCGATTTTTTCCGCGATGCGATTCCGCCGCGGAAAAAAGCGCAGCATTAGCACAGCATGTGCGGAATGCCATAGGAATGCATGGGGTGCGCTCTGTACACGGTTTTTAAACGTTTTCGCAGCGTTTTTGCGCCAAAAATCGAGGCAAAAACGCTTAAAAATCTCATCGTGGGCACACAGCCTTAGGGAGAGCAGCTCGTGGGTACATGGCTAAGTATGCAAGTCGCATATGTGCTGGGGGGGTGCCGAAACAAATTCTTGCCCCGGGTGCCAGGAAGCCTAGATACACCTCTGTCTGTGTCTGTACTGTTACACACTTAACATTATGGCTGGTCCATACAATCAGGGTAACTGTTACCACCCACCTCTCGTGTCTCCCTCTTTCCTCATAGACTGTAAGCTTGCGAGCAGGGCCCTCATTCCTCTTGGTATCTGTTATAATCTATGTGATTATTGTTATGCTGTAATGTCTATTGTCTGTACAAGTCCCCTCTGAAATGTAAAGTGCTGCAGAATATGTCGGCGCTATAGATATAAAATGTATTATTATTATTTACCAGAGTTTTCATCCACAGGGACGCAGAGAAGACTCAGTGGTGAAGAACCAATGAAGCAAAACGGAGCTGCCCAGGAGTTTCAGAGCCATAGCTGGTGGGGTGAAGTAGAATTACTCAGATTTGGGGAACCGGTGAAGCAGAGCTGAGTTATGAAAGAGGTTCAGAGGCAGAACTGGACTAGCGAAGGAGCAGAGTAACGGAGCATTGAGGAACTGGTGAAGAAGAGCAGAGTTGTGAAAGTGGTTCAGAGACAGAATCGGACTGGTGAAATAGCAGAGTAAACAAATGATCTAGCTCAGCTGAATTTGCAGCAGAATCCAATGCAGAGCTGGCACAGCGATATGGCAGCAATAACTCAGCGATATAGCAGAGCTAAGTTTGCAACAGAGTCCAGTACATAGCTGGCACAGTAGTATGGGAGATCTTACTCAATAGTATAGCAGAACTGAGTATATAACAGAGACTGATGTAGAACTAGCAGTGGTATAACAGAGCTAATAAAGTGTTATAGCAGAGAGGAGTTGGACGGGAGATTCTATGACAGAGAAGCTGTCCATGGTAACGGTGTAGACGCCAACTATCTAAATACTTTCATGACATCCATTGATCCTGAACTATATAGACATCACAGGAGCACATTGAGGAGGACGCATTACCCGGCACCGGAGCCAGGACAATGGAGCAACACTCACTACAGCTCCATGGGACCCCTATTCTTATGTTTTGTGGGGGTCAGACTTCCAGTGATTATAAATTTTGTAGAGAAGTGATATAAATTGTTTATTAATATCCGGTATATCTGGAAATCAGAAGTCTCCTTGCATAGCAAAACATTCTAATGATTGTGACCAGTCGTTCCTTCCCTCCCGCCCCCGCAGGATCAGCTGTAATAATCTGACAAAGGACTGAACTCGTTCCTGTAATCGGAGCGAGAAACGGTAACAAATCTATATTCTGCCTGGTAATTGCTATAGAAAAAGGATTATGGATTACCATTCTGTTATAGTAACTGTCAGTCCGGCCACTGGAACAAGGAGTGTAAAAATCAATATCCGCCGCTATTACACATTGCTACGTTCCAGGGCCAAGCAGATAATATGATTGGGCTCGATGAGTAATACACGACCAACACTGAACTTCGGGAAGAAGATTCATTTTTTAACTATTTGAAATGATGGGATTATTAGTATTATGTATGCATCAGCGAAGAACGGGTGAACGTGGTCATAGCCTCGGGTAAGACGGAGCATCTGCACCTGAACCCAGCAGTGCTCAATGAGAAGAAGAAAAGAGTCTTACGGCACTAAATAGGGAAGGGGCAGAGGTTGTAGTCACATCTGGAAGCCAGAGCCTGGGGGCGAACGAAGACCTTGTGCTGGGAAAGGGAATCTGATACAGATTATGCAGAGTCTAGAGTGCTTTCACATTGCGTTTAGGCACCCGTTCAGTGGTTCTGTCGGGGCTTACATCTGAACCCCCAGCAAAACCGGATTCGGACGTATGTGCCGACAAGGCCATAGACTATAATGGTGCCGACAGAGTGAATGTGCGGTCTGCCGTGCATCATTTTTGGTCGTGTACGACGTACGTCTACTGGAGACGGACACTCAGACATGGTAGACTGCAGCTGAGTGTCCGTCTTCAGTAGGCATACACATCCGAAAATTATGCACAACAGAACGTACGTTCACTCTGTCAGCACCATTATAGTCTATGGCCCTGTCGGCACATACGCCTCAATCCCGTTTTGCAGGGGATTTCAGACGTAAGCCCCGACGGAGCCACTGAATGGGTGCCTGAACGGCAGTGTCAAAACACCATTATTTAGGATGATAAAATACAGCTGAAATTTTGCAGAGTTTGTTACACTGTCTCCAATTAGGTATTCAGCAGCAATAAAAAGTCATATCATCCAATATGGCACAAATGAAGAATAGGCACCACCCCTCGTACAAATATGCAATTACCTTTAATTGGAATTTCATTAAGGACTCCAATGTCTCAATATCCAAAATGTAATACATTATGACAACATGTTAGTAAACCAATCACAGTGCTGCAATTCACATCACAACCACTGGGTGGACCCATGCACAGTCGACACATACAGTATAAACATCTTCAAACAGAGTATCGCAAAATTATGATATTTTTTTTTCCAAACCTGGCCATCTTGTGCCGTTCATCTCAGGATATGTTAAAAAAATAGAAACGCTAAGAAAGTCCTTGTCTGTACATATTGTACATGCTAGTTGATGTTTCACATGCCACTGTTTAAGTACCCCAAAAGTGCCCTTCCAAGAAAGCTAAGGAAGTAGCCCCTCAAAAATGTCAGACACTTTTTTTTTAGATCTTGAAAAATTATTGAACAACCCCTTAAATTTACATACAACTGGAAAATGCCTTTAATAATTACATACAATGATTGAAGTTTTAAATGTTTGGTCAGAATTGTAGACTCAGCCCGCACCTGTCAATGGCTCCATTGTCTTGGTCTGAGCTGCCATACCAGACACAACCTGTAGGAAGGAGGGGGGCGCTGTTCTTAAAATAAGCAGCCAAGTTTCTTCAATCCTGAACAACCCCATTATTATTGACTAACATTATGCTACATCTGTATAGGTGGTCACTGTATAAACCTAGAAATACTTCACCAAAAAAACTGTCTTATTCGTAGTAGTCTATGATTTTTGTATTTGGGGAGAATCTTAAAGGCTGTAATAGAAAATTGCACAAATAGCAAAGCCTTAATGTATTCGGGTTAAAGGGGTTGTCCCGGACTTTTTTTTTTTTTTTTTACTATGAGCCTAAATACTAACAAACAGGGAGTTGCTAACAGAGGCAGCTACTTGTCTTCTTTACCCGGCGTCGGCTCTGAGCGGCACCGTCAGCTCCTGTCGACAGTTCATCTGCTTCACGTCAACAGAGCAGCTATTCTTCTTCCTGGCAGCTCTGTCGACGCGGCCTGATTCCCGGTGTCGTGCTGATTGACAGTCTGTGACCCCACAGTTAGGAATCAGGGAGACGGCTGTCAATCGGCATGACACTGGCAGTCACACCCCGTCAACAGAGCAGAGAGGAAGAGAAACCTCTGTTCTGTCGCAGTGACCACAGTGGAAGCCACAGAATCTCTCTGCTGGAAGAGATCGGCACCGGTCACATCATGCAGGTAGGCAGCAATTACCTGCTCGTCATTTCTAAAGGCCATAGTAAAAGTAAAATCAAATAGTCCTGGATAACCTCTTTAACGTAATAACCTTATTTGCCAGCGGGACTCACTTATTAATAAAACTGCAGAGCTATTTAAAGGATTTTTTCCATGCCACACCTTAGTGGGGGGGGTGCAAAGATAGCAGTCGCACCTAGACCTTAGTAACCAAGAGGCACCGAAAAAGACCATATAACAAAGCACCAGTACTATAAAAGATGCATGCGTGTTAGGTAAAAGGTGCTGTTACAGATCTTGTATTATGCCCAAGGGCTTCACGTCACTTCTCTAAAAGTATTAATACAATACGGAATTGCTATGTATGCAATATCGCCTAGATCCTACACAAAAGTCTATTTTATGTGATAGACAGCGCCACCCTTGCTCATGGCCGTATGTGGCATTGCAACATTCTCCTAATTCCCGCCCCTCTCTTGTGAGACATGCAGATAAAGAGCCGTCTTGCACAGCATGCCCACATCAGGCAGCGCCTTTCTGAATCCTGCTCATATAGGTACTGTTCACATGATCAGGTTTAAATACATTAGATAGGACTGTTCAGAGATGGGTATACCATGACGTTGGTGGAGTGGCTTAGTATACATTTTTTTCAAAAAACGTATCCACTAAATACCCTGTTTTTGTTATCATCTTTTTACTAGCACTTGCTGTTTACTGTTGTATATATTTTTGACAGCAGAGTATTTTTACACGTTTGTCATACTATGTTTTTTCTGTGTTTCAGTCTTTGGGTGGTGTGAACACTGTCCTACCGACCTGTTCACTTTTGTGCATGTCTCATGTGTTTTTTATTCTCCTAATTGGGTCTGAGTAGTAATACCACAATCGGCCATGGAGAAAAGTGGCGCTGCAGTGTTCTACATCCCCTTTAAATTCCGAGAAGCGGAGATGAGAACTTAAAAGAAAGAAGGTATTTTTTATCTCTCTCTCTATATATGTCATCCAATTTGTTTTCCATGACCTAAATTTCTGTGATGCTCCTAGCCATAAACGGCGATGGAGTCCGGTTACCTGATGGAGGACACGTGACATTTAATCTGCCATCATACTTTCTGAGTAATGGAAGAGGGATCACATTTTATCAGTCTTCCTTTCTATTATTGCTTTCAGAAGAACTTTTACCATTAATTGAATGTAGTTGCTGGAATTAACGTGGAATAAGCTTCTTTGCTCGCTAAGCTGTGGCAATCCGTGGATAATCTTGAATCTTATCTGGAAGCTCATCCTTTCTGATGTGCTTTTATATGCGGTGTACTCCCTCCGAGAAACGGGCAGTTCATTTTTTTTTTACTCCTGCGCAAGTCGCAATTTACATAATGAAGGTTGGGTCTGCGTGGACACAGACGCATTTCCTGTCCCACTGGAAGCAAACATGGTGTCACCCCAAAGGGCACCTCTGAATTAACAATGCTACTACTACTGAGAACTACAGCCAGTGGAGAACTACGGCAAGTATTTATAATAAGTGCAATGGAGATATTAGGTTCATGAAATGTATCAGGACGTTGGTCCTTCTACAAGTTTCTAGAGTTCTCTGTACATTCTGACAACTTCCGCTGCAGGTTACTGTGCTCTTGCAGCAGATGTTGGACGGGGCTAAACGGAGCCTTTTTAAGGGCACTGCTTGGTGCCATAACACCATGCGATAGGACCATGTAAGGAACATACAATGGTCCCCTCCGATGGGTTAGGTAACAAACTCTGATTACCAATACCACGAAAATAGTCCTCAAAAGTTAAAAAAAAAGTGGTGTACTTTAAAAATATGACTTAACAGGGAGTACAATTTCAAAGTTAGACACAGAATCAATCACTTTTTGCAGACCATTTACACAATACAGGGGAAAAAATAGCGATATTTATCCCTGACATCCTATATTTTACATGTAGAACCCAAGGATAGTTATGGAAACTAATAAACAGTAACTCTAATTGGGGCCATTTGGTTTTAATTAAGGTGTTCAGAATTTGGCAGATAACCTAATTGAAAATAAACAGACAGACCCCTATTATAAATAAAGGGATATGTCTGATGATTCTTGCGTCCATCACGCGACAAATACAGCTTGCACAAAACTGATGGTGGTTCTGGTGACATATTCATGTAATGATGGTTGTTCTGGTGCTGTATTCATGTAGTGATGATGATCCTGGTGATCTATTTATCACCAGAACCATCATCAGTACATAAATACAAAGCCAAAAATCACCATCAGTACATAATGAGAGCACCCGAGCCATCAATAATACATGAATATTGCACCGGAAACATCATCCGTAAATAAACACATCACCAGAACCACCATCAGTATATGAATATTTCACCAGAACCACCATCAGTATATGAATATTTCACCAGAACCACCATCAGTATATGAATATTTCACCAGAACCACCATCAGTATATGAATATTTCACCAGAACCACCATCAGTATATGAATATTTCACTAGATCCACCATCAGTACATGAATACATCAACAGTCCCACAATCAATTATTTTACTACATAAGAACTTCCATCAGTACATGATTATATCACCAGAACCACCATAAGGACATGAATACAGGACTAGGACCAAAGAAAACAAAAAGCAAAAAACACAAATATCCTGAACTAAAAGTAAAAAATATACTGCAAATAATGCATAAAGGTCATAATAATAATAATAATATTTAGTAAACATAATTTTGATCAAAATAATGTACAAGCCATCCCGCCACGTCACGGCAACCCTTGTGGGACAGTCCCTACTCTAGAGTTCTAGGACTAGGACCAAGAATACAAGAATCACGCTTAGTACAACGATCAATTGTAATATCAAGTCAACCCCAAAAACAATTGTACCGTATGAACCTACAACTCCCAATATGCTCTTAACAATGGTAAGGAGATACTGGGAGCTGTTACTTGTCTAGATAACATGATGACTTTTCACATCCACAGCTGTTCTCTGCAGACCTCCCTCTTCTACAACTTTTTGCAGCACATCCCGACACAGTTCCCTTATAAATAAGAGTGTTATTACAATGCCTTCTGCTTAAAAATGTTTGTCCATATTATGACCCTAAATAAGCCTCCTATGGCACATGACTTCCACACTGTCTACCATTATCAGCTATAACTGCCACACCATCCGCCCTTATGAACTACGGCCTATACCATGACTGTCCCCTGTCTAATTTTCAATTACATTTTCTGTAAATCCACACTGTCCCCCGCCGCCATGCTAACCCCTCTCCATATTGTTCCTTCATTTTGCGCTGTCCTCTCTTCACATCCATATTTCCATTTTATTCCTCCCTCATCTGCACAGCCCTTCATTTTATTCCCCCCATGTGCACAGCCCAACATTTTATTCCCCCTTCAGCACAGTAATATAAAAATTAAAAAAATACTTATACTCCCCTAATCCTGGCTCCTCTTTTGTGAAGTGTAGCAGTGAACACTGGACGGTTCGATAACATCACTCTATCGCACCATCCGATGTCCCCTACGTGCGCCGTCCCCAGCAACATGCAACATTTCCGGCCTATGTCTTGCTGGAGATCCCGGCAGAGCAGGAGAGATTACATCTCCTGTCCTGGGCAGTGCACAGACACAAAAACAATTACGTGCAGGGAGGGGAGCGATGGCTAGGGCACAGGACAGAGCAGTGAACGATATGGCTCACCTCCGTGCCTGCGCCTTGGCCGTCATTGTGCTGAATGTCTATGGCCAGAGTAAAGTGGCTGGTGGTCGCAGGCATTCAGCTATTTTTTTTTTATTTTTAAAGTGCGCCCCCCCTTGGGAATTCAGGAGGTGGCGCCCTAGGCAGGTGCCTACCCTGTCAACCCCTTGTCCCTACCCTGCTTTTGAGTAACCCTCGACTCTGTAACCTTAATTCCTCTAAAGACTGCCTTTTCTCCTCCACAATTCTGCGGCCCTCACCCAATTGCTTCCAAGGCTTCTCTTGAGTATCTCCCATACTCCAAAACTTTGTGTCCCTACACATTCAATTACCCACCACATTCAGAACTTTCAGATGGAACTTGAAAACCCATCTCTTCAAAAAAGCTTACAGCCTGCAATGCCGCTGCCACCTCACCGCTACCGGAATGGCCACCTTGCCACCACTGGAGCTGCCACCTCACCACTTACTGGAATTGCCACCTCACCACTTACTGGAATTGCCACCTCACCACTTACTGGAACTGCCACCACACCACCACCAATGCTGCCACATCACCACTTACCGGAACTGCCACCTCACCACTTACTGGAGCTGCCACCTCACCACTTACCGGAGCTGCCACCTCACCACCACCGGAGCGGCCACAACCCCCGAACCTACTGTCTCTATGCCCATTATCCTAAACTGTAGACTGTCAGGACTCTCTCCTTTCTGTAGCAGTTTGTCATTTAGTTTGTTCAGCGCGTTCTATATTTGTAGTTTATCTATAACCCCATCTCAACTACAGCGCCAGGGAATCAATGGTGCTCAAAAAATACATAATAATAATATTTTTTTTTTACATTTTCTCCTAATTAAATATTTACCAGACACTGATCCAAGCTTCTCAGGGGACAAACCCCAAATACTTAGAGCTTCCCATTTTTGGGTTGATTTTTTAAACAAACCATGCCCCTTTTCAACCTAGGACAGCCCTAAATATGCCAGGCTCACAACTATGTCACAAAATTAAAAAACTTAACAAATCTCTATAAAGAAAGCATCAAAATAAATCCCATTTATAACAGAAAAAAATTCAAAAATTATTTCAATGACCAAACCAGAGAACAGGTGAAAAATCCCAGACTTGAGCTGTTAATGAAAGGCTACTGGTCATACTGGTTTCTTCATTATGTGAAATGAAAAAAGGCCCCCTGTATGTACAATGGAACCTGATTAATGATGATTCTTATAAAGCCTGTGTCTTCAGTGGGGAACATTACTACTTACATTATTCCAGGTTAATTAGAAAAGTTATCTGATCGGTAAGGAGGATTTACTCTGGGGATCACTCCCATCATGGACATTGTAATCTGTGCAGCGCCTGTGTGAAAAATTCCTGCTATCCATCTTAGTCACTTGATAAAACCCCCCGACGGGCATCACCGGGCCTGCGAAGCGTGATCCTGCCAGACTTCATACCTGCTGCTCCCACACTGCTGAATTGTTTCTGTAACATTTGTATCCATGTTATTAATATTGATGCTATTAATAATAAAGGGGGCACCGCATGAGAATCTTTAACAACATACAAAAAGTTGGTTTATTAAATAGATAAAGCAAATATCCAATTTTAATACAATCGTGTTAGTGCTGATTATTTTTCTAATATCTCATTGCGGGAGTCATCACTCAGTTTCCTATTACAAGCTCCTTGCTAAGAGAGAGATAAATGTATGCAGGAAGCTCCCCCTAGTGGTGGCCAGAGGACAGATTTTCACTCTATAAACAGGAGAAGTTTTGGAGAAGAGAGAATTACTACAAAAGTATATTATGAAACTTTGCTCAGGATTTTGGATCTGTTTAAGAAAACAGACTGTTGTTCAATGGTGGACACTAATGTATTGTATTGTAAAAGCAAAATTACTTTAAATCTATATTTTTAAATTACATAGTGTTAGACTGAAATTTATACAGAAAGGACTAAACCTACTATAATACTACCCCTATGTACAAGAATATAACTACTATAATACTGCCCCTATGTACAAGAATATAACTACTATAATACTGCCTCCTATGTACAAGAATATAACTACTATAATACTGCCCCTATGTACAAGAATATAACTACTATAATACTGCCCTTATGTACAAGAATATAACTACTATAATACTGCTCCTATGTACAAGAATATAACTACTATAATACTGCTCCTATGTACAAGAATATAATTGCTATAATACTGCTCCTATGTACAGGAATATAACTACTATAATACTGCTCCTATGTACAAGAATATAACAACTATAATACTGCTCCCTATACACAAGAATATAACTACTATAATACTGCTCCTATGTACAAGAATATAACTACTATAATACTGCCCCTATGTACAAGAATATAACTACTATAATACTGCTCCTATGTACAAGAATATAACTACTATAATACTGCTCCTATGTACAAGAATATAACTACTATAATACTGCTCCTATGTACAAGAATATAATTGCTATAATACTGCTCCTATGTACAGGAATATAACTACTATAATACTGCTCATATGTACAAGAATATAACTACTATAATACTGCTTCTATGTACAAGAATATAACTACTATAATACTGCTCCTATATACAAGATTATAACTACTATAATACTGCTCCCATGTACAAGAATATAACTACTATAATACTGCCCCCTATGTACAAGAATATAACTACTATAATACTGCTCCTATGTACAAGAATATAACTATTATAATACTGCCCCTATGTACAAGAATATATCTACTATAATACTGCTCCTATATACAAGATTATAACTACTATAATACTGCTCCCATGTACAAGAATATAACTACTATAATACTGTCCCCTATGTACAAGAATATAACTACTATAATACTGCTCCTATGTACAAGAATATAACTACTATAATATTGCCCTTATGTACAAGAATATAACTACTATAATACTGCCCCTATGTACAAGAATATATCTACTATAATACTGCTCCTATGTACAAGAATATAACTACTATAATACTGTCCCCTTTATACAGAAAATAACTACTATAATACAGCTCCTATGTACAAGAATATAACTACTATAATATTGCCCCCTATGTACAAGAATATAACTACTATAATACTGCTCCTATGTACAAGAATATAACTACTATAATATTGCCCCCTATGTACAAGAATATAACTACTATAATACTGCTCCTATGTACAAGAATATAACTACTATAATATTGCCCTTATGTACAAGAATATAACTACTATAATACTGCCCCTATGTACAAGAATATATCTACTATAATACTGCTCCTATATACAAGATTATAACTACTATAATACTGCTCCCATGTACAAGAATATAACTACTATAATACTGTCCCCTATGTACAAGAATATAACTACTATAATACTGCTCCTATGTACAAGAATATAACTACTATAATATTGCCCTTATGTACAAGAATATAACTACTATAATACTGCCCCTATGTACAAGAATATATCTACTATAATACTGCTCCTATGTACAAGAATATAACTACTATAATACTGTCCCCTTTATACAAGAAAATAACTACTATAATACAGCTCCTATGTACAAGAATATAACTACTATAATACTGTCCCCTTTATACAAGAAAATGACTTCTATAATACAGCTCCTATGTACAAGAATATAACTACTATAATACTGCCCCTATGTACAAGATAACTACTATAATACTGCCCCTATGTACAAGAATATAACTACTATAATACTGTCCCTATATGCAAGAATATAACTACTATAATACTGTCCCCTATGTACAAGAATATAACTACTATAATACTGTCCCCTATATACAAGAATATAACTACTATAATACTGCTCCTATGTACAAGAATATAATTACTATAATACTGCCCCTATGTACAAGAATATAACTACTATAATACTGCTCCTATGTACAAGATTATAACTACTATAATATTGCTGCCAAGTTAATAGCTGGTATAATATCGCCTGCTTTGGGAATAAATATGAATCTGAGAGGTATTTTAGAATTTTTACAAGAATCTCTAGTCATTATTTCGCTATACAGCAAACTATTAAGATGACATTGTGGGACATAATACAACATCTGCCTTAAAATGTTTGCTATATGCTGACTGTGCAGAAAATGGTGCCAAATGTATAATCACTTATTTTACACTTGCACCTTTGTTTCAGTTGTACAGTACACAAGTGTTTCCGTAATTCAAGGGACAGATACATGAGAACACAATGTAACCACTGTCCTATGAGTATGGCCTGATCTTATTGGCTACGCGTTAACACTGAACCTTTGAAGACAGACCTGAAGGTGCTCGGCTCTGCTGCTTCTGGTGCTCGGCTCTGCTGCTTCTGGTGCTCGGCTCTGCTGCTTCTGGTGCTTGGCTCTGCTGCTTCTGGTGCGTTTCTATTTTCTAGCACATTGAGTTTCAAGACCTGTGACCGGGATCAAGCCAAGATGTTCTCCAGCAGGGACAGAGAATTAGAGGCTCAGCGAGATGGCCTGATGTCTTTTTCCCTTTCTCTGTGTTTTGAAGCAGAACGGCCAATATCTTTGTATTAAGCTAAATTCACACTTGCGATATAACAGCCCACACTTTTTTTGCACAATTAAATTTAAAAAGTTTTTTTTTTTGGTCATCAACTACTTTATATGTACGCCATAAAGATTTTTTTTTAATTCTATTTTCTATTCTGGGGAAGAAAATCTTTGGGAAAATCCAACTCCACCCAATGGCCCAAAGAAAGGCCCCCAATCCTCCATCTGGAAAATGTAAGTCCCCTATTTCCCACATGTAAAAAAAAAGGGTCCAACCCCTCTAAATGAGTCAACACTAGGGGGAGCTATCTATATACTGAGTATACAGCTACTGCTAAAGGCGTTGACCCTTTTCAGAGAATCTTTGTACAGTGCCGAGTCTCCGCTGCTGCTCCCGGCTGACTGGTATTGGCAGAGGCACTGATGTCATGTCGAGAATGTAGCAGCCAAAGGGTGAGCTCAGATGTCCCCACTCAGGGCCGTTATGCTTACTGATTGACTGTGGACGTAACTGCGGCGCCGTGGCCAATACTAGACAATGGGAGCAGAGCCAGAGACTCAGCGGTGGCCCCAGTGATGGGGACAGAGACTTAGCGGTGGCCCCAGTGACGGGGACAGAGACTCAGTGGTGGCTCCAGGGACGGGGACAGAGACTCAGCGGTGGCCCCAGTGATGGGGACAGAGACTTAGCGGTGGCCCCAGTGACGGGGACAGAGACTCAGCGGTGGCCCCAGGGACGGGGACAGAGACTCAGTGGTGGCTCCAGGGACAGGGACAGAGACTCAGCGGTGGCCCCAGGGACGGGGACAGAGACTCAGCGGTGGCCCCAGGGACGAGGACAGAGACTCGGTGGCTCCAGGGACGAAGACAGAGACTCAGCGGTGGCTCCAGGGACGGGGAACAGAGACTCAGCGGTGGCGACAGGGACAGAGACTCAGTGGTGGCTCCAGGGACGGGGACAGAGACTCAGCGGTGGCCCCAGCGATGGGAACAGAGACTTAGTGGTGGCTCCAGGGATGGGGACAGAGACTCAGCGGTGGCCCCAGGGATGGGGATAGAGACTCAGTGGTGGCTCCAGGGACAGGGACAGAGACTCAGCGGTGGCTCCAGAGACAGGGACAGAGACTCAGCGGTGGCTCCAGGGATGGGGAAGAAAAAGTGGTTTGTTATCTTATGACAAACTGCGGGTGAGGTCAAAGATTTTCGACAAGCCGACAACCCCTCAAAGCTAATATTTTATAATGGCAGAAAACTGTAAAGGAAAAAGGATCGTAGAAAAAAATCTTTGTTATTAGATTTCTGTACTACTCAGTGCAGAAATTACTCAGCTCATCTAGGAGTTTAATTGTTGCAAAAAGTAAAATCACACAAATTAAGATTCATTTCCTCGGCATTATAAAATCTCATCTTTTTTTCGGAGAATAAGAATAATTCTTGTATAAAGGAGAACTCCAGCGATTTTTTTTCAGTAAATAGTAATGTGCATGTCGAGAGTGTTTTGCAATACTTACCGGTTGCCGTCCTTTGCCATTGGCTGCACCGCTCCTCTCCAGCATCATGTGGCTGCATTTGTGACCCGCCGAATGCGGCAGCGTCTTCTGTGCTGAGTGAGTTGAGACAGCTTTGCTCTGAGTCTCATAGACTGTCATTAAACAAATTGAAAAAGTGACCTCCGCTCCATACCGCAGACACAGTGATCCGCCAGGACACCTACAGTTGTGGCCAAAAGTATTGACACCCCTGCAATTCTGTCAGATAATACTCAGTTTCTTCCTGAAAATGATTGCAAACACAAATTCTTTGGTATTATTATCTTCATTTAATTTGTCTTAAATGAAAAAACACAAAAGAGAATGAAGCAAAAAGCAAAACATTGATCATTTCACACAAATCTCCAAAAATGGGCCAGACAAAAGTATTGGCACCCTCAGCCTAATACTTGGTTGCACAACCTTTAGCCAAAATAACTGCGACCAACCGCTTCCGGTAACCATTAATGAGTTTCTTACAATGCTCTGCTGGAATTTTAGACCATTCTTCTTTGGCAAACTGCTCCAGGTCCCTGATATTAGAAGGGTGCCTTCTCCAAACTGCCATTTTTAGATCTCTCCACAGGTGTTCTATGGGATTCAGGTCTGGACTCATTGCTGGCCACCTTAGAAGTCTCCAGTGCTTTCTCTCAAACCATTTTCTAGTGCTTTTTGAAGTGTGTTTTGGGTCATTGTCCTGCTGGAAGACCCATGACCTCTGAGGGAGACCCAGCTTTCTCACACTGGGCCCTACAATATGCTGCAAAATTTGTTGGTAGTCTTCAGACTTCATAATGCCATGCACACGGTTAAGCAGTCCAGTGCCAGAGGCAGCAAAGCAACCCCAAAACATCAGGGAACCTCCGCCATGTTTGACTGTAGGGACCGTGTTCTTTTCTTTGAATGCCTCTTTTTTTCTCCTGTAAACTCTATGTTGATGCCTTTGCCCAAAAAGCTCTACTTTTGTCTCATCTGACCAGAGAACATTCTTCCAAAACGTTTTAGGCTTTTTCAGGTAAGTTTTGGCAAACTCCAGCCTGGCTTTATGTCTCGGGGTAAGAAGTGGGGTCTTCCTGGGTCTCCTACCATTCAGTCCCTTTTCATTCAGACACCGACGGATAGTACGGGTTGACACTGTTGTACCCTCGGACTGCAGGGCAGCTTGAACTTGTTTGGATGTTAGTCGAGGTTCTTTATCCATCATCTGCACAATCTTGCGTTGAAATCTCTTGTCAATTTTTCTTTTCCGGCCACATCTAGGGAGGTTAGCCACAGTGCCATGGGCTTTAAACTTCTTGATGACACTGCGCACGGTAGACACAGGAACATTCAGGTCTTTGGAGATGGACTTGTAGCCTTGAGATTGCTCATGCTTCCTCACAATTTGGTTTCTCAAGTCCTCAGACAGTTCTTTGGTCTTCTTTCATTTCTCCATGCTCAATGTGGTACACACAAGGACACAGGACAGAGGTTGAGTCAACTTTAATCCATGTCAACTGGCTGCAAGTGTGATTTAGTTATTGCCAACACCTGTTAGGTGCCACAGGTAAGTTACAGGTGCTGTTAATTACACAAATTAGAGAAGCATCACATGATTTTTCGAACAGTGCCAATACTTTTGTCCACCCTCTTTTTCATGTTTGGTGTGGAATTATATCCAATTTGGCTTTAGGACAATTCTTTTTGTGTTTTTTCATTTAAGACAAATTAAATGAAGATAATAATAACAAAGAATTTGTGTTTGCAATCATTTTCAGGAAGAAACTGAGTATTATCTGACAGAATTGCAGGGGTGTCAATACTTTTGGCCACAAATGTATGTGGTCACATGACGCGGCAGCGGACCGGAGTAATGCTGGAAACCGGCACAAAACGACACCTGGTAAGTAATAAAATACACTCTCTGCATGCTTATTACTATTTGCTGCTAGATGGGAAAATTTTAAAAAGTCATTAGAGTGCTCCCTTAAATAAGCCCTCCGACCATCTAAGTTTTTTCCTCTCAACATATTGCAGTTATCATATTATACAGCACTGTATACTTACAATTGCTAATTTACCTTTCTACCCTGTTAATTCTCCTCTTTACTCTGCTCTAGGTAGAAATAGGAAGTCTCTATTTCCTGCATGAATCATTCTTCTCTTCTACTCCTGATCCAGCTGTTCCCTCCTTGCCCTTTCGATTGACTTTTGAAGTGACTTATGACTCGCACAGGGAAAATTGACCTCCTGTTTCTACATAGAGCTTAGAAGGATTAAGTTCTTTTGTTTTTGATCACGTGATGTCATAGATCTAATGGAAAAGAGAAGAATTATCTGTGTAGAAATGCAAAATGAGCAATTGTAATTACACAGTGCTATATAATATGATGGCTGGAATATATTAAGAGGATAAAAATTTTGATGGGAGGAGGAGGAGGAGGAAGAGGAGGGCTTCTTTAAGGAAACCTGTCTTATTGAACGTAGTGTCTGATCTGCAGGCTGTGGAGCAGGAGGAGGTGAGCAAAATCATAAATGGTTTGTGGGGAAAAAATATCAGGATAACTTGTGTTATATTTATTTAAATATTCTGGGCTTAGGAGTCCAGTAGGCGGTACTTGTGCAAAGCAGACTACCAATCACTGATCAGATCAGAATAAATAGAGATTTCAATAAATTAAATGGTTATAATTATTTTTTCTCCATAAACCTTGATTTCAATCCGCTCAGCTCCTCCTGCTGAGTTGAGTTGACAGGTCCCCTTAAAGACTTTGTATTATTAATATTTGCACAGAAATCTCTGTCAGGAGTTTCCAGTGACAAAAATGCTGTATAAAACATTTATCCATCTATCTATTATCTATCTATCTATCTATCTATCTATTATCTATCTATCTATCTATCTATCTATTATCTATCTATCTATCTCTCCATCACTCGGGACTTTTCCACCATTTCTTGCTTTTTCCTAGGTCGTTACGTCTTTTAGTGGCTGATGTTAGAATTGCTGTAAATCTCTGTCCATCTGGCCAACCAAAAGGATCCATCACCCAATATTATTGCCTGATGTAAGACAGTTGTAATTTAATTTCTGGACAAATAAATGCCCCCAGGACTCGTGTTTCTTATATAGAAAGAGCTGAGCACAAGCTCCAATGTTCTTCTCCGAGAAGTCGAGGGATGTGCTTGACACAATAAATTATGGAAAACTCTTTATTTGTCGAGAACTGACGTTTTTGTGATTCGTGTTCTACCGATATAATCGTAGATGAAAGGAGGACTCCATTTCAGAATACATACAGCGCCCCCCAGTGGCTGCACTATAGCTGGTATTTTTTGTGTGAATAGGCATATTTAGTATGGATGGGAATATTATATCATATTTAAAAAAGATGCAGGAGACCGTACCCAAATAACAAAAATGAAAATTGAATCCAAATGAATCTGTCCTTTGCCCTATAATAACATTAGCGCCTCCTGCTCCATAAAATCGATATTTTATCACAGGTAATTTCTGCGACAGGGGTGCACAGCTTTGCAGGTGAAATAGCTATTTTCCAGGAAGATGGCATAAGAACAATTAAAAAAACAGCGGCTCAGTATGGCCATCGTGTGTGAACGCAGCCTTACTGGTACATCTCATCTGCTTATTTTTGGATAAAGGGATTTGCAGCATTTTCTTTTCTGTATTAATGACATGATAACTTTTATTCTGAGGGCTTTTACGATTAGCGCAGTATCAAATGGGGGCACATTCGACTTTTTGGCTGACTTTTAATTCCATTTTTGGAAAGTGGGATAAGCATCAGTTCTGGAATACTTTTTTTTTGTTTTTATTTATTTTTTGCCGTTATTAAATTATTTTCTTGTACGGGTTCTTATTGATATGGTGTTTCCAGCTATGAATTTGCAAAGGAAAACAGTTTTTTGTTTTTGTTTTTTTGTGGAAAGATGGAATTTTGTTTGTAATATTTATTGATTTTTATTTATTGATTTTATTTTGACAGGCATTTATTTGAATATTTTATTGGAATTTTATTTATTTATAATATTTATTGATTTGTATTATTTTATTTATTCATGTGTTTTTTGACAATCCTCCTATTAGGCCCAGCCTCAGAAGGCACAGCATGTAAGGTGTTAAATAGTGGGTATAACAGTGATTTCTAATGCCGGTCCCTGGACCAGGATGTTGGCTATATTACACGGCTGCTAGTGATGCCCCTTTTCAGTCTCTCTCACTTATTTTTAGTCGTCTCTGAGCTAGTGTGTGCTGACCAGCTGTTTAATATCTCCAATACACAGCACATACAGAGGAAATCCTTCTATCCTGTCTGTATGTAATACACATTCAGAAGCTGCAGCAGCAGCATGGAGACATTATACAGCAGTACTCGTTGTAGATTGTGAGCCCTCGCGGGCAGGGTCCTCTCTCATCCTGTACCAGTCGTGACTTGTATTGTTTAAGATTACTGTACTTGTATGTATTATGTATACCCCTCCTCACATGTAAACCGCCATGGAATAAATGGCGCTATAATAATAAATAATAATAATACTGAGCGGTGTAGCTGCGAGTCCATCTCCAGGTTGATCTAAAAGCAGCTAGATCGGTTTCTGTCTGTCTGCCTTTGTTTCTCTCTGCTTCTCACTGATGTCCTTGCTCCTCCCAGCTTCATAGACTTTAATAGGCAGCTGTAATGTAATCCTTCCATAGGAGACTTTAAAAAACTAGTAAAATCTATTTTGTCCGAGTAGATGAGTTCAAGAGCAAGTAGAGGAGGAAAAGAAGCTGAGAAGGAAGCATATTTCTCTGATGAGATATATATTACATTTTTCATATTCATTTGTACTATTAATTTTTGCAAAATGTGTTTTAAAGACAGTGGTAATTTTACTGTGTCATTGAACATTTGGGGGGCTGGGGTCGCACATAGGTGGGTGTCTGTCCATTTTTTATCTCAAGCATTAGTAGTAGTGATGAGGGAATCTGCTCAGATACGGTGTCATGTGAGCATGCTCGGGTGCTGACCGAGTGACCGTGTCATGCTCGAAAAACATGTCCGAGCCCACGAGGCTGCATATCTTGCGTCTGTTCGACAGCCACAATATACGTGGGACGCCCTCACACCCAGGGCTGTGGGGTACTCGGTACCGGGCCGATGAGCTTTAATGGGAGATGTCACGGCAGCTGGGACCCGGCCCGTGGCCCTGGGCGCCCATTGTAAAAGGAGAATGTTCAGTGTGCTGATGGTAGTGAAAGTTTATAAGTGATTCGTGACACCACCTGTGGTATTCGGCAATAGAGATGTAAGCCGACGCTGCAGACAGATCCTCTGGGACAGATGGTGTGGTGCAGCAGTGATGTTATAGCCCTCCACAGGAAGGGCTGTAGTCCCAGGGCAGTGTAGGTGAAGTGATACGTAGATGGTGTAGTGTCAGGCGCGAGGGATTTAGCGGTGCTGGGCAGGTTGGCGCAGGAATAAGTGGAGGACACCAGGGCATGTAGTTCCAAAGCTTTACTCACAGTCTGTTGTACAAACAGGTGCCTGCCTCAGTGCCGTGTCCTCCGGGTCAGGGACTCAGTCAACCTCCAGGCAAGATGAAGTACTCCTTTCCAACACTCCGCCAACATATGTGCCTTTTCTGAACGTCTCCTCTTATAGCGCCTTTGAGAGAAGTGCTCCTATTACTGAGTTACACTGGAGTTCCTCCTGTCAGATGTTCCTATGAACTCTACTTGTACGGCAGACAGCTGTAGCCTGCTTCGGGGACTCCTTGCTACTAAGTCCCGGCTCACTAACAAGTTGCTGTTGTGCCCCCAAGTCTTGTGTGGGAATAAAGTGGTCACTACTTCTATTCCTCTGGTGTCTGCTGCAGGACCATTAGTATCCACACAACCTCGGGGACCAGACCCCGGCCTTGCGCTTAGAACTTGAAAAGGGTTCTCCTCTAACCCTGGTCCTTGTTCTCTTATTCTCCTCACGTTCCGTGCTAATCCATCTTCCCAATGAAGAATCAAGCTTCCTTTCTTTGTCTCTTTCCTGTGCCAGCAGACCCAGATCACTGTGGCCTGCTGCAGCACTTCCCTCTTCCATCCCTCTCCCGGGGATCTTCTCTGTCTCACACTCTGTCCTTCTACATCCTCACTCACTGACTGACTCAACTCTTCCGGCTCTTTTGGTGCGAACTAAACTCCACCCACCTCCCAGCACGTTTTGTGTTCCAAACAGGGAGCCACCAATGGGTGCTTTGCTATACTCCAAGCAGGGAGCCGCCGAAGGTGCTTTGCTACACTACTTTGTGGTGTGGGGTGCAGGTGTTGGAGTGTGGTCAGGTGTTTCCACCTTACCTGGATGGTGGGGCACCACACCTCAGGAGGAGGTGCAGTACCTCTGTGGCGACTGAGCCTCAGGGGCGCCACAGACGCAGGGGTTAGGCAATCCCTGCATGTGTTTAAGCTGTCGAACAGTCACAAGACATACATCCGAGCCCATACGGTTGCATTTTTGACAACGCCGAAGACACTTGGTTAGCACCTGAGCATGCTCAGATAACACCTTACCCCAGCACATTCACGCATCACTAATTAGAAGTCTATCTAGAATCTCCATTTCCTAAGAATCAGACTGATGTAATACTGCAGCAAATTGATTTTCCGCACAGTATTCTGTAAATATCGTGCAGGTCTATAAAGAGAACAATCCTCCAACTGTCGGAATTTTCTGGCTGTTATACGGTGGATTAAAAGATATGTCTTTACAATTAAAAATGCAATGAATGAAGATGTAATGCTCCTTAATGCTGCGCAGGAGCCGGATCCCGCTCGGTGATTGTGTGTGCTGGTGCTGTCCTCTAGTGATCTGTGATAAGACTTTAGATATAACATTGCTGGTGCTGACCCGCTCGCTGCATATATGGAATATTAGAAGGCGTCTCTGCACTGATCATAGGGTGAAGGAGCTGCACTGACGCGCCATGATTCACTGCAGGTCAGGCAGAGGCCGATCATTGCTTCACCTTCTAGGAAAAATCTGCAGACAAAGTGAATTGGAGACATTTTACACCGTTAATGATAATTACGTCCATAGATACAATATGAGCCATATGTAGCATGCCTTATGGGATTTTATACTGTGCAAATACTGTATGCTCAACCATTATAATTGATCCAAAGCATTTAAAATAGAAAAATTAAAGGGGTTGTCCATATTTAGGGCCTTTTTTTAAACTTGAATGCATGTATTTGGGGCCGAAAATCAATTTTGCAGTTAGATTTCATTAATAATTTTGCATCATTTGGCTTTTCCAGGATATTTGTAGCTTTTTTTATGTCTTTTTCTGAGCTCCTCTCAGCTGATCACAGACCACATAAAAAGTTGAATGTGCAGGAAACAAAGTCCCTTATGAGTGAACTGACTGATGGATTCTCAGTTAAAGAAGCACTCCTCCCATCAAAATTGTTATACCCTACATATATATATATATTGCAGTCAGGGCAGTGCCTGAATAATACCACATACAAGGAACAAATACCGCCACACCATGCCCAAACCACATAACCACATATTACCACCACATAGTGACCAAATAAGGCCACATACAAGAGACAAATTCCATCACACCATGACCAGATCACTTCCAGAGTACATTCCCCACTTTTTCCCCAACTTCTACACTATGATAGATGAAGAAAAAAGCAACATAGTGTCACCTTGCACAGTAACAGCCCCCCATTGAAAACCGTATCCTCAAAAATAAAATACATCCCAGCAGTAATATCCCATAATTAGCCCCTACAGTAATAATGTCTCACATCCTGGCCCATTCCTGTAATAATGTGCCACATCCTGGCCCCCATGTCATGTCGGACGCTGTTCACACCACAGCATCCGGCAGGCAGAGGTAGTTCCACCTCCAGCCACTATAGCCTCAGTGGCGCCGGTTTGATTTTCAGGCTCTCGGGGGTTAATCCTGCTGGAGACCAGGTTGGAAGGTTAGTCACGCCCACGGTCTTTAAATAGTCATACTGGCATATGGGCGTCGCCGATTATAGCTTGTGTTTCATACCAAGTGGTTCCGGTCTGGAGTGGAGGTGTTCAAGAGAGAGAGATTCATATCTGGTGTCGTATGATCCGTCGTTATCCTTTCTCCTTCCCATATTTGTGTTTAGTTGTGCCCTGTTCACATTACTGTTTATTCCTGTGTGTGTGCGGCGCAGTGCAGTTTAAGTTCTCCCTGTCTGTCATTATTTGTGTGGGAGCTTTGGTGGTGTGACTCCTCACTGGGTGGAGGGTGGAGGGTTAAGTGCAGGGCTGAGCAGGAGATAAGGAAAGGTCGGAGGCTCAGGCATTTGCACCTTCAGCAAAAACCCTGGGTTGAGGGTCAGACAGGGTTTCCCCTAGTAAAAGGGACACCACAGGGGCCCCGGGTATTTCAGCCTTAGTTGAACTAAGCCCCCGTGACACCCCATGTGTTTCATTCCTGATCCCATATGTTCTCCCATCTTTGCCCCATGTTTCTGTGGCGCCCCTGAGGGTTCAGTTGCCACAGAGGTACTGCACGTCCTCCTGAAGTGTGGTACCCCACCATCCAGGTGAGTTGGAGGCTCCTAACCACGCTCCAACACTCGCCTCTCACACAACATGGTAGTTCAGCAAAGCCACATTGCGGCTCCCTGCTTGGAGTGTAGCAGAGCACCTTTGGTGGCTCCCTGCTTGGAACACGAAACGTGCTGGGAGGCGGGTGGAGTTTAGAATACATAAAAGAGTGGGAAGGTTTAGAATTTCAGTCAGTCAGTGAGTCGGAGAGTCACTCAGAGATGAGTGAGGAAAGAAGATCCCTGGGAGAGGGAGGGAGGAAGGAGTGCTGCAGCTGCCTCAGTGATCTGAGCCAGCTGGCATGGGAAAGGAAAGAAGGAGAAAGACATTGAACTGAAACCTGATCTTCCATGAGAAGGAGGGATTAGTACGGAACGAAGAAGTAAAAGGGAACAGAGGACGTGGGTTAGAGGAGAACCCTGCCTAGAAGTTCTAAGCGCAAAGCCGGGGTCCGGTCTCTGAGGTTGTATGGATGCTAAAGGTCCTGCAACAGACACCGGTGGAGTAGTGGGCTGTAAATGCTCCCATCTAAGACTTGGGGGCACAACAGCAACTTGGATAGTGAGCCGGGACTCAGGATTAAGGAGTCCCCGAAGCAGGCTACAGCTGTCTGCCGTACAAGTAGAGTTCTTGGGAACATCTGTCAGGAGGCACTCCAGTGTAACTCAGTACTAGGAGTACTTCACACTTAAAGGCGCTATAAGAGGAGACATTCAGAAAGGCATATGTTGGCGGAGTGTTGGAAGGGAGCATTTCATCTGGCCTGGAGGTTGATTGAGTCCCTGACCCGGAGGACACGACACGGAGGCAGGCACCGGTGTGTGCTACAGACTGTGAGTAAAGCTTTGGAACTACAAGCCTCAGTGTCCTCCATTCATTCCCGCGCCAACACACCTGGCACCGCTACATCTGGGTACCAGCTTCTACACTGCCCGCGCCTCTCAGCTACCCCTACATCCACACTGCCCTGGGACTACAGCTCCACCTGTGGGGAGCTTCACCATCTTGGCTGCAACACACCACCAGTCCCAGAGGATCTGCATGCAGCGTCGGCTTAACATCTCCCTTGCCGAACACCACAAGTGGCATCACAAACTATTGATCAATTCTATTTCATTGTTCTTTCACCCCCTTTTTTGCCATGGAGCGCCAGGGCCACGTACCGGGTCACAGCTTCCGTGACAACTCCCATTGAGATCAACGGGCCCGGTGCCGAGTGCACAGATAGCCCTGGCCGGGCGCCCCATTCTGGCATCACGAACAGGATGACGAGACCCGATGCCATCGGGTTCTGTGTGCCTAAGATTTGTTGGACTTAAAACTTTTGTGAATGTGCAGAAGACCCAATTTGATAGACTGTGAAATGAATACTAAAAATGGCCGACAGCCTGGAGAAGAAGGGCGTGATCATATAGGTGGTCCTAAGAAAAGACCGCGAACTGTCCTGGGCCTCCCCTGCCTGAATTACTATGCAACGGCAACATGGCCCACCCCCCCGAGGGGTTCGTATGCTGCTTGGTATGGAGGAGCTGGAAGAAGACGCCGCCACAAGAAGGAGGAGCGGAAGCCAGTGGCGGGAAAAGAGCCAAGACAGGAAGAAGAACCCCAGAACACCATGATGGAAGAAAAGGGAAGGAGGCCTGCGGAGCGCGGGGAGGTTGAGCTGGATCTCCCCGGCGCCATGGCTGAAGGCTCGGACCCTGCTTCTAAGATGAATCGACTGCAGCAGCGCCATGGCTGAAGGCTCGGACCCTGCTTCTAAGATGAATCGACGGCAGCTGGAGGAGGAGCTTGCCCGGCTGACCCGATGTTTGCGGCTGAGGCAGGAGGCCTTGTGGAGGCTGAACTGGCAGCACGCCCGGGAAGGGCCTACACCTGCGGTAACTGCCGCTACTGCACCGGAACTTCCCCAGGCAGATTCCACGGAGCCTGCAGCCGCAATCACACCACCAGCAGCATCCGGAGCCCCTTCGCTGCCACCACAGGAGGAATTGTATGAGGCCCCGGGAGCCGAAGCGGAGGAAGAGGAGCTCCCGCCCGGTCCTGACGCGGCTGCGCAGGTCCCACCAGAGGCCCCCGTGGGCCCGGAGCCACCATCCGCTGCACCACGGCCTGCTGCCACCGGCCAGCTCCCACCGGCACCGGAGCAGAAGCCACACCACCGGGAGGCACCAGGAATATACCCCGGCCCCCCTAGCGGGTTGCCCCCCGAATTCACGTTATCAGAGCCTGGCTTGCGGGAACTTGAAATGGGGCAGTTGGAAGAGTCAGCTGGGGGCACTAGACTGTCGGAAATGGGGAGGTGGAAGAGGTCCTTACAGAGAAGGGTATGGCTGGAACAGGCGCGCACGATTCGGCATCTTCGGGGATTGGAGGAGTCTAGTTCGCTTTGGGATAGTGACCTCAGGATCCCTTGGCTGCCGAGTCCCCATGTAGTCGCCTATCAGCGCCAACAAGCTGCGGCATCCCTCAGTGCTAGGCCACGCACCAGAGCAACAGAGATACCCACCCATGAGGAACAGTTGATGGGTATCGATATGCATCATGGGTTCCCTTTACCACCGCTACAAGACCCTAGGTGGCAATCACACCAGCTGCCACAACCAAGCCCTATGGCAAGCAACCAGCAACAAGATGAAGACACCCAAAGCTTCACCCCTGGAAGCAGTTCCAGTCAAGAAACCCCAGGAGGGGACAATCACTAGTCAAGATGCCTCTTCACTTTAACTCTCGTTACCTAGGAAGGTATTTGCACAGTTGTGCTTTGTTTCCTATTTTTGTACCAGTTTTCTATTTTTTGGCTATCATGCTTTAGTTCTGTTTTTCCAGTGTTGCCCAGTTGTATTGGCAGCCTTCACATTTGAACTGTGGAGATCATGAACGCTGAATGGTCCAGAACTGTTATTGTACA
Organism: Dendrobates tinctorius; assembly: GCF_039654945.1. NCBI lineage: Eukaryota > Metazoa > Chordata > Amphibia > Anura > Dendrobatidae > Dendrobates > Dendrobates tinctorius. Next base: position 15,970,255 of record NW_027361810.1, on the reverse strand, counting down.
TAGTTTGCACCTCTTTAGGTGCTCTCTCTTGGTTTTACATAGGACTCTCTTCGTAAAAGAAGACCTACCTCATTATAGGAACATTTCCAGACACGATGGCTGGACCAGCGTCTACTTTTGCACTTAATGATAATGCTTAATGTTATTTCCTGAATAGAAACTAGAAAGTATTAGTATATGATGAAAATCCTGATGACAGATTTTATGGAAGTATCTTAAGAAAAAGACATAGTGAATGTTCACTGTTGTGAGTTCATTTTCCCCTCCGTCACTGAGGCCTGGTGAACTCCCTATTCTAGTGAAGGAAGGTAGTGAGCCTGATTATCAGACACCTGGGACTGATGAGGACGATTGGCTGAGTGGAGTCACTGACTGGATTTAAGGCAGCCTACGCCCTTTCTGCCCTGCGGGTGATTTCTCTGTGGACTCTTGGACTCCAGTCTGATTCCTGCTCTCCTAAAAGCTAAGTTTTCTGTTTTGCCTTTTTGCATCTAAGATTTGTTTTTGTTTTTCTTGCTTTTTGGATTCTGCCACTCCCTGCTGGAGTGTGCAGTGTTCCGTGAGCTCTGTCTCCTGAATGTACCTGAGTGCTGATTTAGTTTTTGAGGCTTAGTTGCTTCAGGGCCATTTTTGTATCAGCTTGTTGGCTTTTGTCTCTGATAGGGTTTTGGCAGATTGCAGACAGCAGCCTTCCTATCCGTTCCTATCTAGGTAGTTTTTGGGTCCCTTCTTTTCTCAGCCTGTCTTTCTGTCTGTGTTAGTGTTTTCATCTTGCTTCACCGTCATTATATGTGGGGGGCTGTCTATTGCTTTGGGGTCTGCTCTGGGGCAGTTAGATTTCCCCTTTCCTTCTTTAGGCCTATGTATCTCTCCGGCTGTGATCGAGGGGTCTAGGTCATCGTAGGAACCCCCCACGGCTACTGCTAGTTGTGTTGATAGGTTCAGGGGTCTGCAATCTGATAGTTGCCAACTTCTCTGGTTTTCAGGACTTAGCTAGCATTTCTGTTTTTGCCTCCTACGGTGACTCGATCATAACAGAATCACCAGCCCAACCGCAGATCCTGGGGTACTCAATAGCAGGAAAGAATTGTGTTTAAAAAAAAAAAAAAAGTGTATATTCTTTCCTCTATATCTCTGAGGCCGTAGGGGGAATTTTTTTTTTTTTTCTCTCAATGGAGATAAAGCAAGTGTCTGATCGTGTGGAGCAGCTCGCTGCTGAAGTGCGAGGAATTTCCGCCTATCTTGCTCGTTCACATGCTGTTGAACCAAAGATCCCCACACCTGATGTATTTTTTGGGGATCAATCTAAATTTTTGAGTTTCAAAAATAATTGTAAATTATTTTTTGCTTTGAAGCCTAACTCGTCAGGGAGCCCCGCGCAGCAGGTTAAAATTGTCATCTCTTTGCTGCGTGGCGATCCCCAGGATTGGGCGTTTTCTTTGAAACTAGATGACCCTATTCTGACTAATGTGAACGCATTTTTTCAAGCCTTGGGGTTGCTGTACGACAAACCTAATGCTATTGATCAGGCTGAAAAGACCCTGTTAGCATTGAACCAGGGTCGAGAATCTGCAGAGTTGTACTGTCAAAAGTTCCGAAAGTGGGCGGTCCTTACTACCTGGAATGATAGTTCCTTGGCTGCTCTCTTTCGGAAGGGTTTGTCAGAAGCCGTAAAAGATACTATGGTGGGATTTCCTGTTCCCTCTGGTCTGGACGATTCTATGTCTTTAGCCATTCATGTTGATCGGCGTTTACGTGAACGCAGGAATACACGAGAGGTGTTGCCACCGGTAGAACAGACGTCTGAACCTATGCAATGTGATAGAGTTTTGTCTAAGGCGCAACGTCAGGAATTCAGAAGGCGTAATAAGCTGTGTTTTTTCTGTGGAGATGCCTCACATGTTATTTCTGTTTGTCCTAAACGTGAGAAACGCTTTGCACACACGTTTTCTGTTGGTGGGGTTCAGCCTAAGTTTCTTTTGGCGATTACTCTGATCTGTTCCCTGTCCACATTTTCCGCCAAGGCTTTTGTGGATTCGGGAGCAGCGCTAAACCTAATGGACTTGGATTTTGCTAAACGTTGTGGATTTCCGTTGACACCTCTGCAGACGCCTATCCCTTTGAGGGGGATTGATGCTACCCCTCTGGCAAAAAATAAACCTCAGTTTTGGACCCAGTTGGTCATGCGGGTCGCCCCAGACCACCAAGAAAATTGCAGATTTTTGGTGTTGCATGGTCTGCATGATGCCGTTGTTCTGGGGTTTCCCTGGTTGCAGATTCATAATCCAGTTTTGGATTGGAACTCTGTGTCTGTGGTGAGTTGGGGTTGCCGGTGTACCTTTAGTGAGGCTCCGGTTTTTTCCACCTCTCCTCAGTCGCATGAGGTGCCTGACTATTTGGCGGACTACTATGATGTATTTAGTGAGAATGAGTCTGCGTCCTTGCCTCCTCATAGGAGTTATGACTGTGCAATTGAACTAAACCCGGGGTGTAAATTTCCTAAGGGTCGGCTCTTCAATTTATCTGTACCCGAGCACGAGGCCATGCGGTCCTATATTAAGGAGGCGTTGGAGAAGGGTCATATTAGACCATCCTCTTCACCCTTAGGTGCCGGTTTTTTTTGTGTGGCCAAGAAGGATGGTTCTTTAAGGCCTTGTATTGATTATCGTGCCCTCAATAAAATTACTATTAAATATCAGTATCCGTTACCCCTGTTTTCGGATCAATTCTCTAGAGTCAGAGGTGCTTGCTGGTTTACCAAGCTTGACCTCAGGGGGGCGTATAATCTTATCCGCATTAAGCAGGGGGATGAATGGAAGACGGCGTTTAATACTCCGGAGGGACATTTTGAGTACCTGGTGATGCCTTTTGGGCTCACTAATGCCCCTTCTGTCTTCCAGTGCTTCATGAACGATATTTTCCGAGACTTTGTCGATACATTTTTGATTATCTATCTGGATGATATTTTGATCTTCTCCAAGGATTGGGATTCTCATGTGGAACATGTTCGGACTGTGTTCCGTATCTTGAGAGAGAATTCTCTGTATGTCAAAGGATCAAAATGCCTTTTTGGAGTACAGAGAATTTCTTTTTTGGGATTTATTTTGTCTCCGTCAACTATTGAAATGGACCCGGCCAAGGTACAGGCCATTTATGATTGGGTTCAGCCCACTTCTTTGAAGGCCCTCCAGAAGTTTTTGGGTTTTGCTAATTTTTATCAGAAATTTATAGCAAAATTTTCTAGTATTGCCAAACCATTGACTGACCTGACCAGGAAAGGTGCGGATGTGTTGAATTGGTCTCCGGAGGCGGTTGCTTCCTTTCAGGAGCTGAAGCGTAGATTTACCTCCGCCCCGGTTCTGCGGCAACCTGATGTCTCACTCCCGTTCCAGGTAGAGGTGGATGCTTCTGAGATTGGTGCAGGAGCGGCTGTTGTCCCAAAAGGATCCGGTAACATCTAAAATGAATCCCTGTGCTTTCTTTTCCCGTAAGTTCTCTTCATCTGAACGTAACTATGATGTGGGGAATCGGGAACTGTTGGCCATGAAATGGGCATTTGAGGAGTGGAGACATTGGTTGGAGGGAGCTAAACATCAAGTTGTGGTCCTCACTGACCACAAAAATTTGATTTACCTAGAGTCGGCTAAACGCTTGAACCCTAGACAGGCTAGGTGGGCCTTGTTTTTTACACGTTTTGATTTTGTGGTCTCTTTCCTTCCTGGAACTAAGAATGTCAAGGCAGACGCCCTCTCTAGGAGTTTCTTTGCTGATTCTCCGGTGGTGACCAAGCCTGCCACCATCTTAGGCGAAGGGGTAGTTCTTTCTGCCATCTCGCCCGATTTGAGACTTGCTCTGCAAGAGTTCCAGGAGGACAAACCTGAGCGTTGCCCCAGTGGAAAGTTGTATGTTCCTGACCAGTGGAAGAAGAGAGTGATGTCTGAAGTTCATTGCTCTGCATTGGCTGGTCATCCAGGTATTTTTGGTACTAGAGATCTGGTGAGTCGTTCTTTTTGGTGGCCCACCTTGTCTCATGATGTCAGGAATTTTGTGCAGTCCTGTGGGACTTGCTCCCGGTCTAAATCTTGTTCTCGCTCTAGTGGGTTGTTGATGCCTTTGCCGGTCCCCAGGAGGCCATGGATCCATATTTCAATGGATTTCATCTCTGATATGCCGGTCTCTCAAAGAATGACTGTTATTTGGGTGATTTGTGATAGGTTCTCTAAGATGGTTCATCTTGTACCACTCCCTAAGTTGCCATCTTCCTCTGAGTTGGTGCCTCTGTTTTTGCAACAGGTGGTTCGCTTGCACGGGATTCCTGAGAACATTGTATCTGACAGAGGAGTTCAATTTGTGTCTAAATTTTGGAGGACGTTCTGTTCCAAGTTGGGAATTCAGTTGTCCTTCTCCTCTGCTTTTCACCCTCAGACCAATGGGCAGACAGAGAGAACAAACCAGACCTTGGAGTCGTATTTGAGATGTTTTATTTCCGCTGATCAGGATGATTGGGTTTCATTTTTGCCCTTGGCCGAATTTGCTTTAAATAATAGAGCTAGTTCTGCCACTTTGATGTCACCTTTTTTTTTGTAACTTTGGTTTTCACCCTCAATTTTCTTCAGGGCAGGTGGAGCCTTCTGCCTGCCCAGGTGTTGACACTGTGGTGGAGAGAATGCACCAGATCTGGGACCAAGTGGTGGATAAGTTATCTCTCTCCCAGGAAAAGGCCCAGCGGTTTTCCAATCGACATAGGACCATTGGTCCCCAGTTTAAGATTGGTGATATGGTGTGGTTATCATCAAAAAATATTGCTATGAAGGTGGCTTCTCCTAAGTTTAAGCCTAGATTTATTGGACCTTACAAGATTTTGGAGATTATTAATCCGGTCTCTTTTCGTTTGGCTCTTCTTGTCACATTTAAGATCCATAATGTGTTCCATAAGTCCTTGTTGAAGAGGTTTGTTGAGCCAGTTGTGCCTGAGGTGGCACCTCCGGACCCTGTATTGGTTGAAGGTAACTTGGAATATGAGGTAGAGAAAATTCTGGATTCCCGTCTGGCTAGACGGAGACTCCAGTATTTGGTTAAGTGGAAGGGTTATGGTCAGGAGGATAATTCCTGGGTCTCTGCCTCTGATATTCATGCCAAAAGATTGGTGCGTGTCTTTCATCGGGCTCACCCTGGTAGCGTTGTTGAGGGTTCAGTGACCCCTCCTCAAGGGGGGGTACTGTTGTGAGTTAATTTTCCCCTCCGTCACTGAGGCCTGGTGAACTCCCTATTCTAGTGAAGGAAGGTAGTGAGCCTGATTATCAGACACCTGGGACTGATGAGGACGATTGGCTGAGTGGAGTCACTGACTGGATTTAAGGCAGCCTACGCCCTTTCTGCCCTGCGGGTGATTTCTCTGTGGACTCTTGGACTCCAGTCTGATTCCTGCTCTCCTAAAAGCTAAGTTTTCTGTTTTGCCTTTTTGCATCTAAGATATGTTTTTGTTTTTCTTGCTTTTTGGATTCTGCCACTCCCTGCTGGAGTGTGCAGTGTTCCGTGAGCTCTGTCTCCTGAATGTACCTGAGTGCTGATTTAGTTTTTGAGGCTTAGTTGCTTCAGGGCCATTTTTGTATCAGCTTGTTGGCTTTTGTCTCTGATAGGATTTTGGCAGATTGCAGACAGCAGCCTTCCTATCCGTTCCTATCTAGGTAGTTTTTGGGCCCCTTCTTTTCTCAGCCTGTCTTTCTGTCTGTGTAAGTGTTTTCATCTTGCTTCACCGTCATCATATGTGGGGGGCTGCCTATTGCTTTGGGGTCTGCTCTGGGGCAGTTAGATTTCCCCTTTCCTTCTTTAGGCCTATGTATCTCTCCGGCTGTGATCGAGGGGTCTAGGTCATCGTAGGAACCCCCCACGGCTACTGCTAGTTGTGTTGATAGGTTCAGGGGTCTGCAATCTGATAGTTGCCAACTTCTCTGGTTTTCAGGACTTAGCTAGCATTTCCGTTTTTGCCTCCTACGGTGACTCGATCATAACAGTTCACAGAACTTTGAATAAAGATGTTGAGAATGTGAATATAGAATCGAAAAGTACAGGTGACGAACCAGGTATCCACGGTTGTCATCCTACGTCTAGAAGAGACAGTAGAAAGAGGAAAATGTGAAAGATATTGGAAAGGAGATGTGTTGCTAGCAAATGTGAATAGATATTGAGTTTGCTTATATAGCACTTTAAATTAGGTAGCATAATTTAAGATTTAGACAGTTAATTTGTTTGTAACGTTCAAGAAACCGTGCCTCCTATACTAGGAAGTTTAGTATAAGACATGTTTATCCAGCATTACAAAATTTTGTATGTTCCTGTATTGTTAACTCTGTTTAACTTGCAGCCCGCGGACGTGCTGTGTTTAACGGGGGGGAATGTGGCGCCCCTGAGGGTTCAGTTGCCACAGAGGTACTGCACCTCCTCCTGAGGTGTGGTACCCCACCATCCAGGTGAGTTGGAGGCTCCTAACCACACTCCAACACTTGCATCCCACACAACACGGTAGTTCAGCAAATCCACATTGCGGCTCCCTGCTTGTAGTGTAGCAGAGCACCTTTGGTGGCTCCCTGCTTGGAACACGAAACGTGCTGGGAGGCGGGTGGAGTTTAGAATACATAAAAGAGTGGGAAGGTTTAGAATTTCAGTCAGTCAGTCAGTGAGTCGGAGAGTCACTCAGAGAGGAGTGAGGAAAGAAGATCCCTGGGAGAGGGAGGGAGGAAGGAGTGCTGCAGCTGCCTCAGTGATCTGTGCCAGCTGGCAAGGGAAAGGAAAGAAGGAGAAAGACATTGAACTTGAACTTGATCTTCCATGAGAAGGAGAGATTAGTGCGGAACGAAGGAGTAAAAGGGAACAGAGGACATGGGTTAGAGGAGAACCCTGCCTAGAAGTTCTAAGCGCAAGGCCGGGGTCCGGTCCCCGACGTTGTATGGATGCTAAAGGTCCTGCAGCAGACACTGGTGGAGTAGTGGGCTGTAAATGCACTACTCCCATCTAAGACTTGGGGGCAGAACAGCAACTTGGTTAGTGAGCCGGGACTCAGGATTAAGGAGTCCCCGAAGCAGGCTACAGCTGTCTGCCGTACAAGAAGAGTTCTTGGGAACATCTGTCAGGAGGCACTCCAGTGTAACTCAGTACTAGGAGTACTTCACACTTAAAGGCGCTATAAGAGGAGACGTTCAGAAAGGCAATGTTGGCGGAGTGTTGGAAGGGAGCATTCCATCTGGCCTGGAGGTTGATTGAGTCCCTGACCCGGAGGACACGGCACGGAGGCAGGCACCGGTGTGTGCTACAGACTGTGAGTAAAGCTTTGGAACTACAAGCCTCAGTGTCCTCCATTCATTCCCGCGCCAACACACCTGGTACCGCTACATCTGGGTACCAGCTTCTACACTGCCCGCGCCTCTCAGCTACCCCTACATCCACACTGCCCTGGGACTACAGCTCCACCTGTGGGGAGCTTCACCATCTTGGCTGCAACGCACCACCAGTCCCAGAGGATCTGCATGCAGCATCGGCTTAACATCTCCCTTGCTGAACACCACAGGTGGTGTCACGAACTATTGATCAATTCTATTTCATTGTTCTTTCACCCCCTTTTTTGCCATGGAGCGCCAGGGCCACGGACCGGGTCACAGCTTCCGTGACAATTCCCATTGAGATCAACGGGCCCGGTTCCCCGATAGCCCTGGCCGGGTGCCCCATTCCTCCATCCTGCCCCTATATGTCCTCCCATCCTGACTCCATCTAGTCTAGCAACATGTCTTCATCCTGTCTCCACATGTCCTCCCATCCTGCCCCGTGTGTCTTCATCCTGTCCTGTTCTCCATCCTGCCCAAATGTCTCCATCCTGCCTCATGTCTCCATCTTGCTTCTATATATCCTCCCATTCTGCCCCCATATGTCCTCACATCCTGGCCCCATATTGCGGCTTTCAGTACATTTTTTTTCTTTAGTTTCTCCTTACCTGACCACAATCCAGTGGCATCATCCCGCTCATCCATTTGAGGCACAGATGTGTCAGCGCATGGCAGCGATGTCATACACCAGTGACGTGCATGCCGATGTCAGCTGCCAGCCTCTGACTGGCTGGCAGCTGTTAACTATTGCAGTGAAGGAAGCGGTGGCCTCCTGCGCGGCAGAAAATTTAAACTGAATGTGCATCCGAGGATGCACATTCAATTACTGAATCGGCCAAAACCTTCCCCTGAGGCTCGGTGAGGAGAAGCAAAAAGAGGTTTGGGCCACCCCTCCTTACTTCTGAGAACCGGGTGTGTACAACGGTAAGGGCAGTAATGCCTGTTCCTGGTGGCAGCCCTGATTGTAGTTGCGATAATATACCAGCACTGTGCACTTACAATTGCTCATTTTGCCTTTCTACCCAGTTAATTCTATTATTTTCCATTATAATTATGACATTATGTGATTAAAAACTGACCAGCTAAATTCTTCTAAGCTCTGTGTAGAAATAGGAGGTGTCTTTTTCCCTGCATGAGTCATCACTGCAAAAGTCCCTGCAGGTGGGATGGGGAATAGCTGGGACAAGAGTTGAAGAGGGGAATAACTCATGCAGGGAAAAGAGACTTCTTGTTACAACATAGAAGGATTCAGCAAGTCAGTTTTTTTTATCACGTGATGTCATAGTCCTAAAGGAAAGAGAAGAATTAACTGGGTAGAAAGGCAAAATGAGCAATTGTAAGTACACAGTGCGGTATAATATGATGACTGTACTATATTAAGAGGATAAAAAGTTTGATTGGAGGAGGAGGAGAAGGAAGAGGAGGAAAAGAAGGAGGAAGAGGAGGAAAAGGAGGAGGAGCGCTTCATTAAATTATTCTGCTATCAATAGGTAGTAAAATAGAGACTGTAAAAGACAAATGGTGCAACATTTTTAATGGGATCCAAATACAAAAAAGAGGACAACTTCCAAAGCAGGGCAACCTCTTTAAGAAGCTTTGTAAGTAACCTTGTTTAAAGGAACTGTTTCATCATCCTAGATAGGTACAGTTATAAAGTGCTGGCTAATAAAACCATCTTTGCAATATACTTGTTAGTAAAATGAATATTTTTAATTTCATTATTTACTGCTTGTTGCCACCTCTGCAGTCTATCAGCAGTGGCCAGTTCCCCAACTAAAGAGTGCAGCCTTTACAAACTCTTTGCTGCAGAGCTTGCAAGTGCTGCTGAGAAACTGGCTTGATTATTGGATCTGTCCAGCTTCAGTTCCCCTTCACACCGCCGGTGCTCCACAGGTAGGGGGGCCTCTACTTGCAGCAATGATAGAGCGTACTGGTCGGGCCAGTGGCTACATCTGTGCTACTGGTCTGAACTGTCACTGTTCATGAGTGCACCACTCCCCCGAAAAGCAAGACTCCGGTAGGCAGAGGAGTGGTGCACACCTAAGGGATGAAGATGCAACAATCCATTTAAAAATTGAATACCATTTTTTGTAAACCGCTTTTCTGCAGAACTATTTCTCTATATTGTTACCAAAATTGTGACTGTCACCCCAAAAAAGCATAAAACAGTGACAACTGCCATGAGTTCTGTGTATAACGGGGCTAATGCAGGGTTACTATACACAATGGTGCCAAGGGCAGAGAGGTTCACACTCTACCCCTAAAGCATCCCTTATAAAAATGTTTATACAAGGGAATTTTGGGGTGAATTTTTCAGTCCTGGTGGTCTAAAGCTATTTAGCAGGAATTCTAAGAAAATGCATTGGCTAATACTGATGCTGCAATGATGCCCTTGAGGAAAGGGGGTCCAGTCTTTGGTGGTCCCAAAACATTTGCTTCTGGGTGGCAATTTCCTGCATTATTAACCCTCTTTAAGAATGTTCCCAATATGAATATTGAAGGGCAGAAAATGTGCACACAATTCATTATAATGCTTTGGCACGCCATGAAAAAAATCTGTCTGCTTTTGGCCACCACTAGAGGGTGCATAGGGCATACAGATTCACATAGCTTCAATGCAGGGAGCTCCCCCTGGTGGCAGCAGAAAGAATTACCAAAAAGGTTTTTTTAAGGCATTTGCATAGAGCGGGTTCTAGATATTAGTGACCCCAGACCATGCTGATGTCCTTCCAAAGCTCAGACACAAAATCTGCGCCGTAATGACTGCATTGTGATATGTGGAGATGTTTACATACAGTTAAATGATGTTTTTCGATCTTTTCACTGTATGTTCAGTTGTTAGGATGAAGCACAGCTGGTTTTGCTATCATTATGCCTTCAGAGCTGTTTTGCAATTGCCTGTGTATGCAAATGTGATTAGCGCTTACTGTGTGAAATTATCCACCAGGGTTTATAGGCTTGTCAACCAATCAGATCTGCTGCTTCGCCCGGGACGTGAAATGTGTCAGATCGGCTGCAATATGTAAATTTCCCATACTGCTACATAATTAAAAAAAAAAACACAAAAATTGAGCTTGGTTTGAGTTGGTCCACATGCAACATATAAATGAATGTTCACATGGCCAAAAAGCATACAAAACCTACAAAAGACAAAATGAAAAAAACCCTGCTATAATTAAATAAGTACAAAGCAAAAGTGCATTTAAATCATACAGAGTTCTTAGTAATACTGTATTTGATCAAACATAGCATAAAAGCCGTCCCACCATCGACAAGGTGACTCTCCGGTCGGGGCGGTCCTACACCGTCTAGTATTAATAACCTTATCATGTGTCAAAGTTGACTTCTGTGTGAATAAGGGCAGATAAGGACTGGGTCCCAAGCAGGCTTCCCCTGACTGGTGTCCGGTGGTTGGGACCCGTCCTTGTCTGCAATTATTCACACAGACGTCAACTTTGACACATGATAAGGTTATTAATACTAGACGGTGTAGGACCGCCCCGACCGCAGAGTCACCTTGTGGATGGTGGGACGGCTTTTATGCTATGTTTGATCAAATACAGTATTACTAAGAACTCTGTATGATTTAAATGCACTTTTGCTTTGTACTTATTTAATTATAGCAGGGTTTTTTTCATTTTGCTACATAATTCAGTAGCTCAGAAATTACTAGAGATTTGGACATTTAAAAATAATAATAATAATAATTGCTTAATTCTTTCTTTGTAATGAGAAATTATGTTTGAGAATGAAATCTGTTTTGGAAAAGTTCGGTGTCGGCCATTGACATCCCTACTGTGGAGATGGGGAATACTGCAGCTATGGGGAAACCGAGCAGACGTGTCAGATAATGGGGCTACCATGAGAAGCTCTGGAAACCATACACAGCGACTGTTTCCAATGGGTGTCAGCCTCTCTCACATGGCTTGCTATTAGAAATGCACCTTTGATATGAGCTATGTATGGTACTATGTTACATGTGCGCCGTTATGAGCACTATTTTACACACACACTATATATAGCGCTATTATATCTGCATTATATGCAGTGCAAAAGCTACGGTTATATATGTGGCATTATGGCACTATTATATGTGCGCTACATATGGTAGTATTATATATGCACCATTGTGGCACTATTATATGTGCACTACATATGGTACTATTATGGCACTATGATATGTGCACTACGTATGGCACTATTATATGTGCATTATTGTGGCATTATTATATGTGCGCTACATATGGTAGTATTATATATGCACCATTGTGGCACTATTATATGTGCACTACATATGGTACTATTATGGCACTATGATATGTGCACTACGTATGGCACTATTATATGTGCATTATTGTGGCATTATTATATGTGCACTACATATGACACTATTATATGTGCATTATTATGGCACTGTATGTGCACCATTGTGGCACTCTTATATGTGCATTATTATGGCTCTATTATATGTGCATTACATATAGTACCATGATTTATGCACTACATATATACTGTCTTTTTACAAAATTAGCATATTCTTCTTCTTCTGGTGAAGGGCTGTCTTCCGATATCTCGTATTATACAGGATGTCCTCTAGCATTCGAACATCACATTTAATTAAAAATATGTCGGCCTCTATAAAAAGCGATGCCATAAACCGCCACATATGCCGGGTACGATTACATATTATTAGGCGGGGATAAGCCCCTGGGAACAGATCCTTCTGTAGCAGAACATTAAATCCCTGCTCATGTCATATGCACAGGTTCACATTGGCCCACAAGGAGCAAACGTGGGAAAGTCAGCAGAACTGCTATAATGCCAGACATCATCTGGGGGTAGAGTCACATCATAAGGCAAAGGCAGATTAACCCTTGTATAGGTACTCACTGCATCGCCAAATTTATCATTTATTTGCAGAAAGTGCTTCACGTGGTACCACATTTTTATGCTTGAGGATTCCAATAGTTCAGGATTATTTATGAAAACTGCCTGAGTTATGAAACGTAAAGGGATGGTCCATAAAGATAAAAACACTTCATTATTGTTTTATTAGAGGGAGGCAGACATTTGAAAGCTGGATAGATAAATCTTTCTCTTTTCACAATTCAGTCAGGAAAAAAAGTCCCAGAAGACTGGAGGAAAGGCAAATGTTGTCCTTATCTTCAGAAAAAGAAAGAAGACAGAGCCAGGAAATTACAGGCCTGTAAGCCTTACTTCTATACCAGGAAACATATTTGAACAAATTATTAAACAGCATGTATGTAAGTAGCTGAATAAAAATACACTAATTAACCAGAGCCAGCATGGGTTTGTAGCAAACAAGTCATGTCAGACTAATCTAATTTCTTTATATGTTTGAATCACTGACTGAGTTGATCAGGGAAATGTGGTAGATATAGTATATTTCCACTTCAGCAAAGCATTTGATAAAGTATCTCATATTATCATTATTGATAAAATTACCAAATGTGAGGTTGACAAGGCTACGGTTAGGTGTATCCATAACTGGTTCAGTGATTGTACTCAAAGAGTGGTAATAATGTTTTCACATCCAATAGGAAGAGTGTTTCAACTGTGGTACACCAAGGCTCTGTCCTGGACCCAGTGTTGATCAACATTTTTATAAATGATCTAAATAAGGGAACTGAGGGTAAACTGATCAAATTTGCAGACGATGCAAAGCTAGGAAGGATAGCTAACACTAAAGAAGACAGAGAAAGGATTCAGAAGGATCTAGATAAGTTTAAGCAATGGGCAGCAAATAATAGAACGGTGTTTAACAGGAAGAAATGCAAGAGTCTACATCTGGGCAAGAAAAACAAAAATTACATCTACAGACTGGGAGGAATAGAACTAAGCAACAGCACATGTAAAAGAGACTTGGGTATACTAATAGATCACAGACTGCACATGAGTCCACAGTGTGATGCAGCAGCAAAAAAGGCAAATACATTTCAAGGATGTATTGAGAAGCATAAAGTCTAGATCACGTGAAGTAATTATCCCCCTCTACTCCTCTTTGGTCAGGCCTCATCTAGAATACTGTGTCTAGTTCTGGGCACCACATTTTAATAAAGACATTGAAAATTCTGGAGCAAATTCAGAGAAGAGCCATCAGAATGGTGAGCGGAATGCAAAGTATGTCCTTTGAGGAACGGTAAATGATCTGGGAATGTTTAGCTTGCAAAAAAGAAGGCTAAGAGGAGATTTAATAGCTGTCTACAAATATCTTAAGGGCTGTCACAGGGTAGAGGGATCATCATTATTCTCATTTGCACATGGAAACACGAGAAGCAATGGAATGAAACTGAAAGGGAGAAGATACAGGTTAGATATTAGAAAAAACTTTTTGACAGTGAAGGTGATCAATGAGTGGAACAGTCTGACACGAGAGGTAGTGAGTTCTCCATCAATGGAAGTCTTCACACAGAGGCTGGACAGACATCTGTCTGAGATGGTTTAGTGACTTCTGCGTTGAGCAGGGGATTGGACACAATGACTCTGGAGGTCCCTTCCAACTGTAACATTCTAGGATGCTATGATTCTGTGTGCGACTCACTCACTCTGCTCCTATCTCCTCCTCCTCCCTATGCCACTGGTTGAATCTCTCCGTGCACACAACGTTGTGATATTTGTGCTTCTGACTTTTAATGCCATTTTACATACCCTATCTCTATGTACTCAAACAGATGTGGGATATACAGTCATATGTAAAAGTTTGGGCACCCCCTATTAATGTTAACCTTTTTTCTTTATAACAATTTTGTTTTTTGCAACAGCTATTTCAGTTTCATATATCTAATAACTGATGGACTCAGTTATATTTCTGGATTCAAATGAGGTTTATTGTACTAACAGAAAATGTGCAATCTGCATTTAAACAAAATTTGACCGATGCAAAAGTATGGGCACCCTTATCATTTTCTTGATTTGAACACTCCTAACTACTTTTTACTGACTTCCTGAAGCACTAAATTGGTTTTGTAACCTCATTGAGCTTTGAACTTCATAGCCAGGTGTATCAAATCATGAGAAAAGGTATTTAAGGTGGCCACTTGCAAGTAGTTCTCCTATTTGATTCTCCTATGAAGAGTGGCATCATGGGCTCCTCAAAACAACTCTCAAATGATCTGAAAACAAAGATTATTCAACATAGCTTTTCAGGGGAAGGATACAAAAAGTTGTCTCAGAGATTTAATCAGTCAGTTTCCACTGTGAGGAACATAGTAAGGAAATGGAAGAACACAGGTACAGTTCTTGTTAAGCCCAGAAGTGGCAGGCCAAGAAAAATATCAGAAAGGCAGAGAAGAAGAATGGTGAGAACAGTCAAGGACAATCCACAGACCACCTCCAAAGACCGAAAACGTTTAAAAATCATGTACAGAACGCCCCCCCATGCATTCCTATGGCATTCCACACATGCTGTGCTAATGCTGCGCTTTTTCCGTGGCGGAATCGCATCGCGGAAAAAATCGCAGCATGCTCATTGTTTTGTGCGGAATCGCAAAGAATTGCCGCGATTCCGCACCCATAGGAATGCATGAGAACCGCTTACTTCTCGCATGTGGCTATACCCACCATGCGGGAAGTTAAGCGTCTCATGTGCGGTTGGTACCCACGGTGTGGAGGAGAGGAGACTGTCCTCCAGGCCCTGGGTACCATACCCCTGTAAAAAAAAGAATAAAAAATAAAAAATCGAGGTATATTTACCTTTCGGCGTCCCGCGCTGCATTCCCGGCCTCAGCGTTCCCAGTAATGCCTTGCGGCAAGGCCCTGTAATGACGTAGTCTCGCGTGACTCTAGCGGTCTCGCGAGATCGCTATATCAACGCGAGACTACGTCATCACAGGTCTCGCAAGGCATTACTGGGAATGCTGAGGCCCGGGAATGCAGCGCGGGACGCCGGAAGGTAAATATACCCCGATTTTTTTATTTTTTTTAGCATTTTAACATTCTATCTTTTACTATTGAGGCCGCATAGGTGGCCTCAATAGTAAAAAGCTGCTCACACTTGTCAGACACTATGTTTGACGAGTGTGACCAACCTGTCAATCACTTTCCAAGCGATGCTTTAAATCGCTTGGAAAGTGCTTGAATATCGCACGCGAAAATCGTGGCAAAATCGCTGTAAAATCGAGGTGAAATCGCACGGAAAAAAACGCGCAATTTCTGGGAAGGAGTCCGGTTTTTGGTGTGCGTTGTAACACGCACCGTGGGCCCATAGCCTTTAGTTGTAGTCAATTATGATGAATGTTTACAAGAAAAAAAAGGAAAAAAAGATATTTCCAGTATTTAATTGCCTGTCTATGTAATGTCTCACATTAGCGGGATGCGGTGCCGTGCCTTCGTGGGGGAGATTTGCATATTTATGAAAACACTTTACCTCCTGTTCGCTTAATATAGGTAATGTCACTCAGCACAGCGGTCGCCTCTGTTCATTTAAAGGAAAAATCTTTCTCTTTTTTTTTTTTTACTCTGATTGACTAAATTTACATAATTAACCTGTGCAAAAATATTTATGCAAAATAAATAAGTCAATTTAATCATTAAGACGGTTTTACAGCACACATTATGGGGAGCATTGGTTGGATTTTGGAAGAATCGTTCATTGTCAGAAATAATAATTAAGATTTTGTTTTCTGACATCTTAAAAGATAAATCACTCGTGTCCCTGTTACCTGTGCCAGCCAGATAGTGCCTTCATGATAATCAGGGCTGGACTGCCTGTCTAAACAATATTCACTCCTCATCCTATCTGCCGCGCCCCTTCTGTGCTCCAGGAAGGGACATGAAGAGCCCAAAAAGGCAAATACGCCTCCAAAAAAGGAACCTCTCCTCATCCTACGCAGTACAGTGCTGTCAGTAATATTTACAACCATTGTAGTGCCCAACTTTGTAGGGTAGGGTGTATGGGATTGTTTAGCAGATAGCACCCTGTGGTAAGGGTTCATTCAGACGCCTGTTTTTCACAGATGGCACTCGCACCTATAAATGAGAATGGGATTATTCACAAGTCTTGAGATTTTTTGTAGACCGAGAGGTCCATGCAATATTGCGGAGACATGTTCCAAATGTAATCCGAGAATCGGATCACAATCGGCAATTCAAGTCAATGAGTCCGTGAAAAAATCCAACTTCATGGACTAACAGATGGAAGGTGGATAAACGATTATATTTTTTTTCACGAAAGAGAAAAATTGTTAAAACTCTGATAAAAATCACTGATGAAACATGTGAACGAAGCCTGACAAGAGTCTGTCCTGACATGCGGCTGCACAGGTTGTAATGCATTGGAAGACAAAGTTATTCCAACTCCTTACTAAGGTAGTAAAATAAATTGCAAACCCCTTCCCGCGCTATGATGTACTATTACGACTCAAACCTGAAGTGTCATATTTTGGTTCTTGGAGTCCTTAAAAAATAGGTGTCTGAAAGTTTCTTGAAAATTTGAAAAATTGTCAAAAAAATTAGAAAGTGTAAATGTTTCCAAATTTCTTGTAAATTGCAGAATTTTATTTTCACAAACCCAAAACATATTGACCTCAATTTTCTACTAAAATAGTACATTTAAGTGTTTTGTATCAAGTATAGAATGATAATAGATATGAGATGGCTTCCTGATCTGGGGGTGTTTTGCCTGTTGTTACGTTCTCAAGTTCGATGGCGGGGGTGGCCAGTAGAATGACATCCAGACTTGATAGAAACCTTTTAATAAGCAAAAGCATTCCAAAGTTATTGTCACTAAAAATAGGGGCAGCGTCCATAAGTAGGTTGTGCCATTAAATAGCTGCAAAAATGCAAAAGGGAATAAATCCAAGAATGATATTGTGACACTAGTCACTGCTCAATGTGATGCTAGTCACTACTCACGGACTTGCTGTGAGGCAGGATAGTCAAGAGGTCCGGGGTCAGTACCAGGAGGCTTCATAAAAGACAAAGGGAAAAGACAAAAGCGCAATCAAGTCACAGTTTGAGGTTAGAGTATCGGGAAAGTAACAGATCAAGACAAAGGGGTAAGTCAAATGAATAGTCAAAGGTAAATCAAAGGTAAATCCAAGGTCTGCAACAGAAATCAGAATACAAATAAGAGCACAGAGCATACACACACACCACTTGAGCAAAGCTACAACTGGCAATTGTCTGACCAATGTCAGAGTGCTAAATAGCCCTATTTTCACCCGAATGGATGACACCAGGAGGAGACCCCACAGACCCAGCCAGATAGGAAGGCTGAGCTGTCATTCATATTATTCGCCCCTGACTCAGATAGGATTGTGAGTGACAGCTCAGCCAGCCCTCCATCCCATAGGGCGGCAGAGCTGTCATTCAAAGTGTCCATAGGACACAGCGAGTGGTGGATTCGTGACAACTACTATATATAAAAAAGAATTTTAAGTAAAAAAGTCATTCATTGTAATATGAAATTCCCATTTTGGCCTTATTAAGGGTATGTTCAGATGGAGCGTTTTAGAGGGGGTCTAAAACAACAAATAGTTAAGCAGAAGCCACTTCAGGGAACATTGATTCTTTTGGGAGAAGTGCAAGAATGTGACTACTTTAATACTGCAGGGGAGTTTTTTGTTTCTTGCAGTGGATTTGAAGAGTTTTGGAAGATTTTTTTTTGCAGCCTTTTGATTGGACAGTGCTAAGTCTGGAGCAGTTTTGATCAAGAGCCACTTAACATGCATTTTCTTCTTTCCCACTAGGCGTTTTTGAAATCCTAAATCGGAAAAAAAAAACCTCTTAAAACGCTGAACATGTGAAGAGCAAAGAGGTCTTACAAAAGAAATGAATAGGAAAAGTCTTTAAAGCATTTTTAAAATTATTTTTCAGGGTTTTTTGGGTTTTTTTACCAGACACAGTCCAAAATCTCCATGTGTCCATAGCTTAATAGCTCATTTATAGAATTCAATGCACAACGTTGTGGCAGAAGACCATTTTTTTTCAGCATCCTTCTAAAGAAAAGTAATAAAGTAAATAATAAATTGTATTTTATTGGTATAGCAAAAAAATACATAATGGATTACAACATGAAACATGCAAAAAACAAAGCAACAATATAAATTATGTGGCGTAAAAATGCGGTGCAGCAAAAACAAAGAAATGCAAACTCAAGGGGTTAAAAACAAGGTAAATGAGAAATGAAAACGTAAAAATATACGTATTATATACGGTATGTACATAGACGCCTCCCACGTTTCCTTGGACCCCCTAAAAGAACAGAAAATATTTTCCAAAACAATGCTGTGGATGAGCATCTTTAGAGAACTGACTGTGTTTCCATAAATTACTGAAGTATGAAAAATGAGCTGTCTAGTGCGAGACAGTCTAAGCGTATTTGTATCATCATTACGCCTTTCATGTGCGCGGCGTCCTCGCTGCATGCAAATAGTCGGCTTTATAGGCTTATCTTCCAGCTGCAGCCTCTGGAGTTGCAGCAGGTTGCTTTTTGCAAGGAGAGCTGGTCCTGTAAAGAATCCCCGCTTCTGCCAAACGCCGCCGCCGCTCTCCATCCTCAATCCCTCGTTAACTGCGGCTGTGATTCCATTAATTTCTTCACTTAAAGCAACGTTCCAATGAAAATCCTTCAAAAAATAATAATAAATAGAAAAGTCAGAGCGATCTTTGATCTTCATTCTGCAGCATTAATATTAAGTAGCGATATGACAGGATTGTCAGCGGCGGGTACATCTTCCATTTGCATTGATCCGGTTGCCAAACGGCCTTCTTGTCGTAAATTACAATGCGCTACCTGCTGGCCTTGTCCCGGTAACAGAGATTTGCCTAAATAAGTGCAATGTTCAGATATTACAACATATCAAAGTGCTTGTCTAAACTACAGAGGGAATCCTGATCAGATTATGTAGATCCTGTAGGAATTAATGATATTGTGCGGAGTTTCCGTGCGGATTACCGAGCTCTGAAATCCATCTGCACTTGTCAGATTGGGAAATGAGTTAACTCTGGAACGTCTTTCATTGAGTAAAGAAGTCAAATTCCAGCTCTTGCCTGTTGACTTCTTAACTTTGTCCTGAAGGCGTTGTCTCGTAAGATGTCCCTTTTTCATATGTTCTATGAGGGCACCTGGAGAACACATCGGTTGGTTCCCTCACTCAAGACCTCGCTTTATGAGCCTTTGTATGAGCGGCCCTGTCCTGGTGGGCTCAAGACATAGAATCGCAGAGTTGGAAGGGACCTCCTGGGCCATCTGGTCCAACCCCCTGCTCAAAGCAGGATTCGTTAAATCATCCCAGTCAGATGTCTGTCCAGCCTCTGTTTGAAGACTTCCATTGAAGGAGAACTCACCACTTCTCGTGGCAGCTTGTTCCATTCATTGATCACTCTAACTGTCAAAAAGTTTTTTCTAATATCTAATCTGTGTCTCCTCCCATTCAGTTTCATCCCATTGCTTCTAATACATCATTGTATTACAAGGACAACTATTCATCTGAACGACTGGCTGAAGAGCAAATTCCCAGCTAATTACCTAGAGATACTCCCGGTAGACCGCCATAGGTACTGGCTTTGGAAAAGGAATATCTGATGAATCTTATCATAGAGCTATAGGCCAAGCAATGGTAAAACTGCAACCGACGGTTAGTAGGGAGATGAAGAAAGTATTAGGACTTGGGTATTTTGAATCCTCCAAAGGCATACTATAATAATTCAACTATTTTATGGCACATTCCCTTGTTCCCCTGGAGGTAAGCAGACTTGGCAAATTCTGGTAGACACTTGTCTTCTTCTCCCCAGTGGCAATAAACATGAATGCTTGACCTCTGGCTTCCTCTTAGACCTCTTAGTCGATTCTGGTGGGGTGCCCGGGTCCACTGTAGTGTCACTACTTGGGTGACCCGCGGATGCGGTTGGGGAGTCCTCTTCATCGTCCAGGTCCCAGGCCTTGGGCGGGGGGTCGGGGACCTGAGGGATCGGTTCGGGTCACATGGGATCAGTGGACGCACAAGGCCGTAACGTTACGGTGCACAACACGAGTGAGAGGTGCGTCGTTTCCTTTGGATTGTATTTCATACACAGGCCCGTCGGGGCTTATCCGGCGCAACACTCGGTACGGGTTCTCCTCCCACCATGGTTCTAACTTGCTTTGGGGGCGTTGGTCTAGTACGAGTACCCGATCCCCAGTCTGAAAGTCAATTGGCGGGGGCAGCGCTCCCCCCGGGTGTTCTAGATCCTGGAGCTTTGTATGGACGATTTGGTGGAGGGTCTGCAGCCGGTGCCGGTGGTTTCGGACCCACGAGGATACTCCGGTCCAGGGCTGGGGTTCCTCCGGGTTTAATTCCACTTCCGTGATTCGTTTGCCTTCCCGTCCAAGCAGCAATGATTAGGGGGTGTAACCAGTCACCCGGTGCACCCGGTTATTATATACCCACACCAGCTCAGGAACGTATTCAGGCCAGCGGGCCTTTCGGTCCCTCTCCAGGGTACGCAGCATTTGGATTATTGTCCGATTGAATCATTCACAGGCTCCGTTTCCTTGCGGGTGGTATGGTGTAGTCCGAGACTTATCCATACCGTAGAGATGATGTAGTTCTTCCATGACTCTTCCTAGGAAGCACGCTCCTTGGTCCGAATGTATTCGTTGCGGACAGCCGTACACTAGGATAAAGTTTTTACAAATCGCATAGGCGGCCAACTCTGCTGTCTGGTCTCAGGTGGGGGTGACCACGGCGAACTTGGTGAAATGATCCACCATAACAAGACAATGTTCATACCCCTGGTAGGCAGGACCTATGGTCAGATATTCCACCGTGAGGAGCTCGAGGGGAGCTGATGTTACAATTGTCTGTACCGGGGCCCGTTGCGCGGGAGGTTTAGTGAGCTCGCACGGGCGGCAGGTTCGGCAAACTTTTTCCACAGCAGCGTGAAAGCGTGGATGGTACACTATCTGCTGCAACCATTGCAAAGTCTTTTGAGCACCAAAGTGAGCCACCTTTTTGTGGGCTTCCCGAGCTAGTTGGCTGAGATGGGTTCCGGGCACGATTACCTGCCATATTGTAGCAGACGTTGTTCGCGACACGGCTCTCCGATATAAAAGTCCCTTTTTGATGACTAGTTTTTCCCACTGGCGCAACATCAGCAACATATCCTGGGTCAAAGTCTGTCTCTGTGAGCCAATGGGCAATTTGCCGGTAGCCACCCATCGGCGCAGGAGTCCAATTTCTCCATCTTCCTGCTGCTGCTGGATCCACTTGTTGCGTGGCTGTTCCAGCATTCCCTGTAATGGTCCCGAATGAGGCGCTTCTTGCGCGGTGGCTGTAAGCGCGGCGGTGGTGAGGGCGAACGGCGTCTCTTCTCCTTCTAATTCGCCGTCTCGATTCCTCCCTGGGGTGGTGTGTCGGATTCTGGAGAGTGCATCAGCGTGCACGTTTTCAGCCCCTCTCTTGTAGATGATCTCCACCCCCTTTATACTGGTTCCTCCCCCAGCCCATATGTCCATCTCAACGGTCCGTCCCTGAACTCTGTCCCCCGGGAACAGTCTCCCCCGGAACATAGGTGACGGTCCCCTTCGTTCCGACCCGGACATTCGGCGGGGGCCCTTCTTCCCACAGCCTGCTCAGAGATTTAGTTTTCATCGTCTTATCTGCATGATTTGCGACTTGTAGACAGGCTGAATACATGTAGGAATTCCCTAACAAGCAGGCATTCCACACATGAATTCAGCCTGTCTACAAGTTGCAAATCATGCAGATAAGACGAGGAAAATGAAATCACCAAGCACGCCAAAATACTCAGAGACCACCTCAGCATGCTCGGGAAAACCCGGGCAACGAGTATACGTGCTCATCACTACTCAAGACCAATGGTTCTAACTTTTGTGTCTTGTTGTTCAGAGTACAGTACAGTACATGGGCAGAGCGTGAATGAATTTAGAGTGTTATTTTTTGCCTTTAGAGTTGCCACATGATCATATTCTACATAATATTATTCATATGGTTTGACCACCTTTTTTCAGTGGCCACCATTAGGCACCAGATGGAAAATATTTGCACATAGTAGATCAACTACCGTAACAAGCAGTGCCCCTTTGCATCTCTAACATGGCTTGAATATATAGGGCCATGGCTCATTACACTAGAGTATCAGTGTTATGTCTTGTAATGAACCCAACACCCATGTGTCCATCCCATTACTAAGATAATCACATGATTAGGATAAATTTGAGCGGTGCATCTGTGCATCCATCTCATGATTGGGACATTCAGTGGTACTTAAAGGAGTTGTTCATAACTAAGATACGGTATTCATGACCTTTCCTGTAATTACTAATATCAGATTTGTGAGGGGCCAACACCCAACACTGCCTTTGATCAGCTGTTTTCAGGTTCTGCAGCTTCTGGAAGGACCAA
Source organism: Dendrobates tinctorius (assembly GCF_039654945.1). Taxonomy (NCBI): domain Eukaryota; kingdom Metazoa; phylum Chordata; class Amphibia; order Anura; family Dendrobatidae; genus Dendrobates; species Dendrobates tinctorius. Next base: position 15,947,511 of record NW_027361810.1, on the reverse strand, counting down.
GCTGAAACCGCTCAGCTCCATGCACTCTGTTGTGGCCGTTCTCGATGATTGCAGCTCAGATCCTATTGATGTGAATGTGATCTGAGCTTCAGTATGGGGAATGGTCGCTACACAGTGTATGGCGCTGTGCTATTCCTACAATGTGTACTACTGGTGGCTTGGGGGTCCTGGATGTCAGACCCCACTGATCTGTTCATTCATGATTCATCCAAAACCAGGATGCCCCTGTTTGTAGGAAAGCTGGGTGATAACTAACATGTCCACAGTTCGCCTTCTCTTTTTGCATTTTCAGGCTTCATCTTCTTTCATCTTTCCTTATACAATTATTATTAGTGTCACTTTCAGATGAACCAACATCATTTAAGTTTCCTTAGAAAAGTTTGGATTATAGGGCAGCTTCCTGGCAGACGGCGTTCGCGCTGATGAGATGACATCCTATATTTTATTAAATGATATTTTCTACAAATGCAAGAATGCAGCAAGAAAGAGGAAATGAGGGGAAGCGATCTCGATCCGGCACAAGTGCAAATTGATGTGTGTGATAATATATCTTATTTAATAAGTAATCAGCGCACTCTATACTCACACCGCGTCCGGCGAGCCGCTCAATCATATTAATTGTTTAAATGAATAGCTTTCATTTGGCTCTCCTTTTGCTTCCATTAATGATCGGGTCCAATCTCGCTCTGAGTAACACACAACGTCTTCCAGAAATAGATACTTCCAGAAAGAGCCAGCTACCGCCTAATGTCACCATCCAGGTTTTTTTTTCTTCCAAGCCACAGATTCCTGCTTTCTGGTTGAAAACTTTACAAACTTCCATAAATAGCCGTCAAACTTTGTATTCCCCTCATTTTAGAGCTTAAAGTGACACCATTTTTCACAATGAGATTCTAAGTTGCACAATTCCTTTAATAAGTTAAACAATAATATCCCTCTGGTCCTACCGCTAATTTACATGGCTCTGGACAAAATCAGTCTCCATCCCCATCTGGCAGCTGAAAATATTGTCCCTTCATATTTTCTCAGCAGGATAGAAATCTATTGTAACTGGCTACTCTACCGCAAGTAGAAGATCACAGTACAAAGACCAGACTGGGGAGAGTGACTGAGCTTGTGTGTCCACCATCATTCAGCCAATTAGAGGGGCGTGCACAGTGCTATACGCTTTGAGCACCAGATGGCGCCATTCTATGAAAGTAAATGGCAGGACTCTTTACTTGATCATTATTTTTAAAAGCATAAACATTTTAAAATATTGCTCATTTTTTATGATATTTGAAATAGAATTTATATATAACAGCGGGGTGATGATTATAATAATATATTCTTTTAGGGGTAAGAGCTCTGTTTTCCTGATACCTAACTCCAAAAACCTTAATACTGCTTACTTGCAGCCACCACTAGGGGGCATCAACGAGCTTATTGCATACAGTCACTTCTGTCCACTTCTACAAGATGATAATGGGTTAAAATAATAAAAAAATAAATATAATCCTCATCAAATCCCCTGCTGCGGTCACTAAAACCCTGCTTCGTCCCCTATGAGTCTCTACTTCCTGTTATAGATGTGTCCTTTCTTGCCTTTCTTTTTGGCTTAACATTTCCCAAAATAAGTGGGGTGGCCAACTTTGAACAAAAAACATGATTTTGTGATACTCTGTCTGGAGACGTTTATGTTCTATGTTTCCATATGTGGCCGCCCGGTGGCTGTAATGTGAATTGCGGTCGGTCACCGGTGATATTTATCTAACCCTACATTATATTTCCTACTTGCATTGTGTCGCTGACGTCCTTGTATACACCTCATATTCAGACACCCGCAGTTATAGATGCACGCTCACATCCCTGGTGTTATATCCTTAATAAAACGCCCTTTTAGGTGAATTATTTGCTTTATTCAGGGACCGACCCACGGCATTACTAACAAGGACTCCCGGGCGCTCGGCCCGTTTTTTGACAGCGCCTGTAAATCAAATTCACCTTCAGGACACACATTCTTCACCCAGAACTTTATCTCACGGATATATCAAAGTGCTGCGCTAACTCATTTTGATGCGGGATCAGGGGAAGGAAGAAACCTCTCTTCCTCGTCTTTCTCCCGTGTTTTCCATCAAGTCTTCTGCTTCTACTTTTCACTCTCGTTGCTCATTCAGGACATCGCTGGTCAATATGTCCAAATGGGGGAAGGTTACAAAAATTACAGGGTGTGAATAATACCTAAAAATAATACCTAAAAGAGCGCCACTTCCGTCCACAGGCTGTGTGTGGTATTGCAGCTCGGTTGCATTGCGATTTCTGCAGAGCAGCTGTGATTTTCCAATGCTATAAATCCATTTACTGTCTATAATAAAGCAGATAAAGGCTACATGGTGAGTTGTCCTGCAAAATGTAACGTGTTGTTTGTTGAATTCTGAAAATGTGGGTAATATTAATATCTATATGTGCCACAAATTAACTATAGGGGATGGGGCAGTTGCATTTGCAGCATTGGATGCTTTGGCTTATGCCAGTCTGTAGACTGGAATCGCCCCACTGACTAAGCTCCCAGGTAAGGATATGCCGTTCTGAGACACACAAAGGATCTTGCTCTAGATAAATGCTCAGCGAAGGGGTCCACAAGAGGAGCCGCGACTGCAGGGATGGACATAGATAGCAAAGGGCCCCTATGCAAAGGCCATATATGGGCCCCATTGGCCTTTCATTGTCCCCGTCATCTCTGGTGACTATTCAAAATAAGCTCTCCTGTGTACGTGCAGAATAATACTGTTTCTGGAAATTATGTGACTTGCATCCTGCATTTTTTTTAGTTTTCCCATCTGCAATCTCGATCTGCAATTTACATTTGTTTCTGAGCTAGTGGGTGTCTGCCGAGGCAGCTATAATATAGCTATCTCCTCGAGTAACAGTTATAATGTCTTTCGTGCACATCACACACAGATATGAGGGGTTTCTGCTTTCCTATCTCTATGTAACACATGTTCAGAAGCAGCTTGTGGACATTATATAGTGGTACAGAGTGGTGTAGCTGAGAATCCAACTCTGGCGTGGGATAAAACACTTACTAGAAAATTACAGTAGGATCAGTGTGTGCCCCTGCTTCTCTGCTCTCCTCCCCTCGCTTCCTTCCCTATAGACACCAATAGGCAGCTGTAGTCCCAACCCTTGGTGAGCTGACTATTCATCTTCTTTGGAGCAAGACAGGTTTTTTGCTCTTTTTCAGAGTAAATGGTGAGATTTAGATGGCATTGGGAGGAAAAGAAGTGGCTAAATGAAGACTAAGCAGTCACAGACATGACAGAATCATGCTCTCCTGTCTCAATAAAAAACGAACCTGAACTGAAAAAGTAAGTTATTGTGTATGCACAATGTAAGTGCATATTAACACATGACCATTAACCAGAGAAAGCAAAAAGCAAAAAACACAAATATCCTGAACTAAAAAGTAAAAAATAAACTGCAAATAATGCATACAGGTAATAATAAGGGTATTTAGTAAACATAATTTTGATCAAAATAATGTACAAGCCATCCCGCCACGTCACGGCAACCCTTGTGGGACAGTCCCTACTCTAGTATTTAAAACCTTTTCATTTGCCAAGTGACGTGAATGTGAACAAGGATCGAGGGACTGACCCACTAGTAAAAGCATAGGCCAGACTGGATGGTATTCCCAGCTCAGAAAGAGGGCGGTCACACCCTTATATGCACAATGAAATGAATAAAAACCATTTTTTGTGTTTTTTGCTTTCTCTGGTTAATGGTCATGTGTTAATATGCACTTACATTGTGCATACACATTAACTTACTTTTTCAGTTCAGATTTGTTTTTTATTCATTTCATTGTGCATTCAGCGCATATAGGGGTGTGACCGCCCTCTTTCTGAGCTGGGAAAGCCATCCAGTCTGGCCTAAGCTTTTACTAGTGGTTCAGCCGCTCGATCCTTGTTCACATTCACGTCACTTGGCAACTGAAAAGGTTTTAAATACTAGAGTAGGGACTGCCCCACAAGGGTTGCCGTGACGTGGCGGGATGGCTTGTACATTATTTTGATCAAAATTATGTTAATTAATACCCTTATTATTATTATTACCTTTATGCATTATTTGCAGTTTATTTTTTACTTTTTAGTTCAGGATATTTGTGTTTTTTTGCTTTTTGCTTTCTCCTGTCTCAATGTAGCACATGTTCAGAAGTAAAAGCATTAAGGAGGACATTATACATCAATACTGAGCAGTGTAGCTGTGAATCCAACAAAAAGTTGGGATGAAACACTCACTAGAAAGCAGTGGCTCTGTCCTTCTGCCTCTCTCACTATCACTCTGCTCATTCCTCATTCCTACACCCTCTCTATGGGCCTTCAATGGGCAGCAAGCTGTATTTTAGCTGTATTTATCAGGCAATGACACATTCCAGAGGCAGGGTAAGAAGAAGTGTCTCATAAGTGGAGAAAGAAGCATATTTTTCTTTTAAGATATACTGTATAATAAAGTTTTTTCTTTTTATTCTCTTGAACTATTGTTATGTACAATTAGTTAATAAAACAGTGACCATTTAAGAACAGTGTCAGGGATACCGCCATTTACACCCCCCACTACTGAAGAGGTTCCTTAAACTGTGATGACAACCTACATTTTTTGAAGCTGAAACTTTGAGGGTGTGTGCACACGCTGCGGATTCTGCTGTGGATCCGCAGCGGTTTTGGTCCTGTGGATCCACAGCAGTTTCTGCTGCAGTGTACAGTACCATTAAAATCAATGCAAAATGAAAACTGCTGTGCAAACAGTGCGGATTTTTCCGCGCGGATTTGCTGCGGTTTCAAAACCGCAGCGTGTCAATTCTTTGTGCCGATTCCGCTGCGGTTTGGCACCTGCTCCATGGCAGGTGTCAAACCGCAGGGGAAAACCGCAGGCAAGCTGCAGATAAACCTGCGGTTTTTGACAAATCTGCGCGGAAAAATCTGCATGACCATCCGCAGCGTGTGCACACAGCCTTAAAAAGTTTTTTTTAAATTGCTATGGTCATTAGTCACATTTATTTAAAAAAAACAAACAAACATTAATAACAGGAGAAAAAAATAATAATAAAAAAAGCTCTACCGAATTAACAAGACGACTTTGGAGCCACAAGGCACAAGCCTCTTGTAGAGCACTTGACATGACGTCGTGACCCACAGCCTCTACTCTATATTGCTGTTATCCTGTTAGCACAACCGGCCCATAATAAGCCATTAACACGTAATAAGAAAAAAGGAGGAATACGTAAAAAGAAGCAAAAATATGGAAAACAGGAACAGCTTTACCAGAGCTCATATTGTGAGACTTGTTATTGTTAAGGTCATCGTAACCTGAGAATTCGGAGAGCGAACGCGGTAATTAGTGTCTCAAGGAGCTGCCTCCATCTTTAGTGACGTCGATCTCTTGACTTGTAGATTGTACAAAATGTTCACTCGGAAAAATGGGGCAGATTTATGACAGTTTTACTTGTGCATCCATCTTTCATCTGTACTTTTATACACAATCGTGAATGAACCTTTCCTAACTTCTACATTTATGGCATATTGTATCTTTTGGGAGCAATATCTATTGGAAAGGGTCTGACAATTCCGTGTAGCGTGTGGTCTACTTTGCTGACGTTTATATAGTTATGGAAAGGGGCGACCACTGGGGAAAAGTTTGTGGGTGGATAGATGTTGTATATTACCTAAAAATAAGGAAAAGTTTAGTTTAGACCAGTGTTCCCCAACTCCAGTCCTTAAGAGCCACCAACGGTTCATGTTTTCAGGATTTCCTTAGCATGGCCCATGTGATAATTGCAGTACCTGCACAGGCAATAATTCCTTTACCTGGGCAAGACTAATGAAATTCTGAAAACCTGACCTGTTGGTGGCTCTTGAGGACTGGAGTTGGGGAACACTGGTTTAGTCCAAGGAGATGTCTAGCTAATTCTCAAAGTTTGTCCCTCCTTGATACTGAATTCTACTCCATCAACAATCCCCCAGAATATCAAAAAATGTACAAATCCGGCATCCAAAAACATCTAGAATGAGTCAAGGGTTTGACAGATTTTCGAATCCTCTAGAACGTTTGGTCCCAGTGGACCAGTCACTTGGACTCGTTCATCCTTCGACATCACACCTAGTCGCTCTCCACCACCAAAGCATTCAGATTGTTATTGAAAATGGTCTTTCCATCTTTTACGGTGCTGCATCCCGGGCTTTTGAGATCTTGAATTATTTCCTCTCTCAGCGCCGAAGGGGCATTTTTGTTAAACTCGCAGGTCTCTGTTAGAAAGTCCAACAACAAGTCCCCGTTCCTGTCCCCATCGATGAAGCATTCTGTGATGTCCATGTCAGATGGTAGCTCATAACTCTGATACTTTGCACCGTCGGAACTCAGCATCTCGGCAATATCGCCAGCTGTGATGTACAGGCAGAGGTCATTAAGAGGCAAACGGGACCTATACTTCTTCCACAGAGTAGACCATCCACTTTTTCCTAATGGGGAGAAAGAAAGTCAGATGAAAGGCAAAAATATCTAGTAAATTATTGTAATTTGCAATGAAGTGGGGAGTCGTGGGAGGATTCGCGAGCACGTCCTTCTGTGCAGCTCTCAGTATTATGCCCCCCACACAAATAACATACTTGCTTATTAAGATACAGGATCCCAAGGTCTATGGGATTCTCCAGCAATGTAACTTCCCAGCCTTATTTTGGGACAGAAGGATCAGACAGATTGGACTCTTATCTGTGCAGTCCTTTCTTCCCTCAGAGATAATGGAGTTTAGCGTTGTAGTTAGGAGCTTGTCTCCTCCCTCCATATTATGGTAATATAGGAGTCCAGAGATGTTGGTCTCACCTTATGATTATTATTTCTGTACTAAGATAAGCCCAAGATAATCTTCCAATAGTCTCTATAAATGCCTGTGATCTCCAGTCTTATTTTTCCTCTTGGAATGGCCACATACAAGACCGACAGTAGGGGACAAGAAAACTGGGCAATTGTCCAGAACCTCCAACCCCAAAAAGACCTCCAGCCTTTACAAGCCAATAACTGCAATAATAATACCAGTCCTGCATCATCAGTGCAGTTTCCGAGATTAGGGTTAGGGTTAGATAACCCTAACCCTAAGAACCTGTGGAGACATCATGGTCATGTGACCAAAGGTCCTTCACCCTGCAGAAGCCTGAAGGAGCTGAAGAGATGGAGAGAGCCTGGTATGTCCTCTACACTGTGTGTATGTGTCTGTATGTGTGTAACATGCAGTGTGTATCGCTTTTAATGTGTGTAACATACGTGTGACATACAGTGTGTGAAATATCCTCATATAAAAGTTCTGCATTCACAGGTATAAATATGCCGGCAGTCACACAACGAGCAAAACACTCACAAAATGCTCAATTATAGAGGGATTGTCTTGTTTAGGCCAAAATAATATCATCGTCTTGACTATAGTCCATCGTTGCTTATTTAATGATCTGAAATCCGCTCAGGTACATGCACCCAAATGTTTCTATGTGATGGTGCTGTTAGCATTTGTGACCCCATTTTTATTTTTTGGCTCAGCCTACACTTTCTCTAAAACCATCTCTGGCCACACGTACACATATCTCTATCCACGCTGGAGGTGCCTCCATATGATGAGTAGTAAATGGTATTTTTCAATGTCTTACCAGATACAAGTATGATAAGGAGTTTTCCATTTGGTGCCAAAAGTCTCCTGAAGAACCTCAGAGTTGCTGGCACATCCTTTACATAGTACAACATCTGGAAGCATAAAGAGCAATAAAGTACTGGCCTGGGTGTCATATTGCGATACACTTTCCCTTAGATTCACCCATGTCCAATGCCCATGCTGCCAACGAACACTGCAGGTGAGCAACACTTGTGTTAGAGCACTGAACGGTTTCTGACTTTTTAGCTCTCAGCAGCGCAGGATAGGCAAACACTACAATCCAATTACCTGGATCATGTGGATCAAATCGTATTTTCTTTCTGACTTCTCCTTTTTTACTTGAAGCTCAAACTCCGAGGATGTTTTTTTGTGCCAGTTGAAATTTATATTTTCAAGACCCGTGGTCTTGGCAACACGCTCTGAAACGCATGGAGCAGAATCAGATTACAGCCATAAAACAACAGCAGAAAAGAGTTCATTCTTTCCAAAGTTCACAAGAGAGTGAGACATTGACAAAATAAAGTGCAAGGTCCACAAAGCAAAAAAGCAGGGACAAGACACTCACCCTTGTAGCTGACCATCTGCTCGGGGCTCGGCTCCACAATGTCGGTATTGATGGGGATTCCGGGATATCGCGCTTGTATTTTGGAGAAGATTTTTAGGTCTATTTCACCTAAATGTAGAATTTATAAAGAAAGGTGTCAGACGAGCAAATAATAAGGTTTAACAGCCAGATTAATCAGTTGCAATTTCTTGAAGTCACTTTTCTTTTGTTTTTTTGTCTTCCGATACTTTCCTGATATTTTTGCACCAAATTCTTCAAAATAGCCCACGCGGTTCATGAATTTAGTGTAAAATCAATACCTTACTCTAAGCAGAGACCTCAGTGAGATGCTTCAAAACATTTTAGATTTGGTAAAATTCAAATTTGAGGAATCTCTCTAAAACATTTGGGGTAGCAAAATTGTCGAAAAATAAAAAATGACTGAGTTTGCTACCCCGTAAGTCAATGTCAAATTCCGTAACAAGCTTGGCCATGTATTTTTGAGATTGGTGTGCGTCCGAGCAGTCAGATTTCCATTGATCCATTGAGTAATGTTTACTATTCTCCATTTTGCTTGGGATCCCTCCCGTTATGATAGCACTCTACTACCACCACGCTAACGGTCTCTCAGTGTCTCAATCTCTGCTGCCACATCAATCTAAATAGGACCCCACTTCTTCTCAGTTGCATACTCTTTACCTTCCACCAGAAGGCACAGCCCTCCCATACCAGGCCCACGTCACTTTACCAGCGCTCTCTTCTGTAGCATAACCCACCCAGGTCATTGACCACTTTAAAGAAGATGTCGAACACAGGTGAGCACCCAACTAGACCCTTAGATCACAACGTGAGCATGGTATAATTGTCATTTTCCATATACAATACTGCCCTAAAGCCGGATATACGCTCTACAGACTCACTGCTATCTCTCATGACTTCTGGAAGGCACGGCTCGGCGGGTCGCTCCTCCTGAGTTCTCTCTGAGAGAGCCATTGTCACACGTAATTGGTTTATCTCCCGGAGAACGAAAGGATTGAGCATTAAAATTGCAATGGATCATATGCTTCTCCCGCCCCCCTGATGTAATCTTTCGGATGAGAGTGGGGAGGCCGCCATACACATCTGATTGTTCGGACAACTTTTATTCATGTATATGGGTCTTTAGAATGATGCATTCCGCGGCTCATCGGGCATGTCCTGCCCCATCAGGTGCTTCGTTGCCCAACATTCTGTGGTTGTCCAGCACTGTCATATTGATGATCTATCCTTTCAATAGGTCGATTGCGCTGGCTAGAAGTAAACAGTGGATGGAGGTGGAACAGGAGGTCTACGTTCACTGTGTAGACCCTAGAACTGCAGCTCCGCTCCTACTGAACTGCTTTGGTCCCATACATCTGGATTGGACCCCACTAATCTGATATTGATGACCTATCGGGCCACAAACATTAGATAGCTGTCGGCTGCACAATCCAGACCAGAGCTGTCTCTCCCGATTCCCCAGCACTCAGGAACATCCGGCTCAGGGCAAACTTCAATCTTTCTTCTCTACAGATGGATGTAGACTTCATCGCCCAGATGTCTCGACCCAGAGAAATCCTCCATAATTATGTCTGCACTCTGCACATTGTATAATAATTTACACCCCAATATGCAATGACTTTCAGGTGTGAAATCTGATCTTACCTGAACCACTTCCTACGCCAAGAACATTGATGATGGTTTTTCCATTTCCTATACTGGAAAACAAACAAGATACTTGTAAATATACACAAATGAGTAATATCTAGAGGTACAATTTAAAGGGGTTTCCTGGTTTTGGGGGACAAATTAAAACACGCCTTTAAAGCTCCTGGGCACTAATGTACCCACCTACCATGTGCTATACATAATACTATACCATCTTCGAGCACCAAGAAACAGGTTCAATGGCTACTTTTGCAATGTCTTTCGTTGATATACAGATGTGCCCCTCATTACCTTTGTTCTTAATTCAACCATATCCCAAAATGTTGTCTGCGAGATGTCCAGCCAGATTTTGTCATACTCTGTTTGGAGATGTTTATGCTATATGTTTCTGTATGCGCCACCCATTGGTTGCGATGTGAATTACTACCTAGGTTTTACTAGATGGTTGCTTAGTAGTTCCTCACTTTTTATTGTAAGAGATAAAAGTGCTTAATCAAATTCAGAAAAAGGTAAGGACGGACGCACACCCATACTGGAGTTAGTTTGCACCTTTTTAAAAATTGCAATTTATATATTTGGCCTAAACCTTCTTAGGTATAGGTAAAAAAGAAACATGTTTTTTTAAACTGGGCAACTGCAGGATAAATTAACAAAAATTTGCAAATTTTTACCCAAAAATCGTGTTGATGAAATGTGCTACAACAAAATTTGCAGTGGAACCCCAATAGTTTCTGATCATTCTGTCTAAATCTGGGGGTGTGTAGGGTCGGTGGGCCGAGCTGGGGGGTGGTCCCTCTCTTACCGTGCAGAGACGAAACAGAGACAAGATGGAAGCCAATTCTGGGTGCAACAAGTCCAAGTTTATTTTCACTCGCCGTCCACCTGACGGCCTCAGCAGCACACCGCACTTCCATCACCTAACAGCCCACCGCTTCCAGGGCCGCTTTCCACACCGTACTTTTACACTGCGGACGTGTATGCATACACCGTCCCCTCTGCACTCATCGAGGCTCCTGACAGGTCCGTCACTGTGGCCGCCTTAGGCCCATAAACAACAGCACTTCCACTGATCAGTCGTCATGTCCAACACGGTGTCCCACACCCGGTGTCTCGTCTCTTCTGCGGTTCTTCCTGTCAGGACCACCCCCCTGACGTTCTCTCTCCTCAGTCCCCCTGTTACGGTTTTCCTCACAGCGCACAGACTGTCGTAGTCCTCCTGTCACCTGAGCTCCCTCTGGGGACTGGAACCTTCTGGAACCCTCCCTCAGTATTTATACCATTCCCGGTTCCCGGTAACTCCGCCCCCCAAGACCAACGGTTTCCTAAGCCCTAAGCTGATGTCAAGTCCTTTGCTCACACTCCTCCCTGCCCTCTAATGGTCAACTCAGGTACTGCACGTCCACTACACTTTCCTAGCTGTTTCCCCACTGTAATAACTGACACCTACCTACACTGTGCAAACCTTTCCTTCTTCACTCTGACTAGTCCGTCCGTCAGGTCACCTTCCCTACAGGTGCACTATCTTTTCTGGTCTCAACGACAAATTACTGTCAAATGGAGCCTAGTCCAAGGGCTGCAATAAAAATTTATAAAGTATTAATATTGGAGACATTTATACATATGGAAAGTATATGCCACAAGTGTATCATTTAGTGCCGTATCCACTTCCAGGACTCCCTCTTATTACAATATTGGGGTCCTCTTCTCCTTATTCATACTCCAGCAACTGTCAGCCATTGATGCTCATGTCTGATGATCTTCTTTTTCTCTATAGTGATTTAATTAACTACATAAGCATCTGTGGTGCAAATATACACAACCTGAGTCTGAGGAGACGGCGAAGCAGTGTAAAGTATGGGGGGTTAAGTTACAGCCAGAGCCACTGATGAGACAGGAATCATATTTCAGACTATACAGGTTACTCATAGTTGTGTGCTAATACAACACAGCTAAAAAGCAGCTGAAGAAAATATATTGAATGCAACGGGCATCTAAAATTGTGCTCAAAAGTTTTCATACCCCGGCAGAATTTTTGCTTTCTTGGCCTTTTTCAGAGAATATGAATGAAAACACCAAAACTTTTTCTCCACTCATGGTTAGTGGTTGGGTGAAGCCATTTATTGTCAAACTATGATTTAAAAGAGAAAATACAGTAATGACAACCCAAAACATCCAAATTAACCTGATCAAAAGTTCACATACCCTAGTGATTTGGGCCTGATAACATGTACAGAAGTTGACACAGATGGGTTTGAATGGCTACTAAAGTTAACATTCTCACCTGTGACCTGTTTTCTTGTAATCAGTGTGTGCATAAAAGCTGACTGAGTTTCTGGGATCCAGACAGACTCTTGCATCTTTTATCCAGCCACTGACATGTCTGGAGTGTGAGTCATGGAGAAAGCAAAAGAATTGTCAACGGATCTATGGGAAAAGGTGGTTGAACAGTATAAAACAGGAAAGGAATACAAAAAGATATCCAAGGAATTGATAATGCCAGTCAGCAGCATTCAAACTGTGATTAACAAATGGAAAATCAGGGGCTCTGTAAAAATAAAACCATGGTCAGGTAGAGCAACAAACACTTCGTCCACAACTGCTAGGAAAATTGTTCGGGATGCAAACAAAAGCCCACAAAAAACATCAGCTGAAATACTGGACTCTCTGAAAACTAGCGGTGTGGCTGTTTCAAGATGCACAATAAGGAGGCACTTAAAGAAAAATGGGCTGCATGGTCGAGTCACCAGATGAAAGCCATAAGTGTGCAAATGCCACAAAGTATCTCATCTACAATATGCAAAACAGCACAGAGACAAGCCTCAAAACTTCTGGAACAAGGTAATTTGGAGTGATGAGACCAAAATTGAACTTTTTGGCCACAACCATAGACATTACATTTGAAGAGATATCAACAAGGCCTATGATGAAAGGAACATCATTCCTACTGTAAAGCATGGAGGTGGATCGCTCATATTTTGGGGATGTGTGAGCTACAAAGGCACAGGAAACTTGGTCAGAGTTTAAGGAAAAATGAATGCAGCACGTTATCAGCAAATACTGGAGGCAAATTTGCAATCATCGGCCCGGAAGCTGCGCATGGGACGTACTTGGACGTTCCAACATGACAATGATTTAAAACACAAGGCCAAGTTGACCTGTCATTGGCTACCGCAGAACAAAGTGAAGGTTCAGGAGTGGCTATCTCAGTCTCCTGACCTCAATATCATTGAGCCACTCTGGGGAGATCTCAAGCGTGCAGTTCATGCTAGACAGCCGAGGAATATACAGGAACTGGAGACTTTTTGCCAAGACGAGTGGGCAGCTTTACCATCTGGGAAAATAAAGAACCTCATCCACAACTACCACAAAAGACTTCAAGCTGTCATTGATGTTAGTGAGGGCAATATACGGTATTAAGAAATGGGGTATGTGAACTTTTGATCAGAGTTATTTGGATGTTTTGGGTTGTCATTATGATTTAAAAGGAGAAAACACAGTAGTTTGACAATAAATGGCATCATCCAACCACTAACCATGAGTGGAGATAAGGTTTGGTGTTATCATTCATATTCTCTTAGAAAATGCCAAGAAAGCAAAAATTCTGCCGGGGTATGTAAACTTTGAGCACAACTGTACCAGGATGGGGCCCAAGATGAGGGACATATATACCAGGATGAGCCCATGATGAAGTCCCGGATAGGGGACATATATACCAGGATGGCGGACATATAGACATACCAGCATGGGGGATGTACAGTATATAGCAGAAAGGGTCCCAGGATGGGGGACATATATACCAGGATGAGCCTATGAAAGGGTCCAGGATACGGGACATATATACGAGGAAGGGGCCTAGGATGGGGGACATATATACCAAGAGGGGGCCCAGGATTGGGAATTTACATACCAGGAAGGGGCCCAAAATGAGGGACATATATACCAAGAAGGGGCTCATGATGGGGGACTTGTATACCTTGAAGGTGGACATATATACCAGGATGAGCCCATGATGGGGCCCAGGATATGGGACATATATACTAGGAAGGGGCTCCAGGATAAGCGACATATACACCAGGATGAGTCCAGGATAAGGGACATATATATCAGTATGGGGCCCAGGATGGGGGACATATATACCAGGAAGAGGCCCAGGATAAGTGATATATATACCAGGATGAGCCCATAATGGAACCCAGGATATGGGACATATATACCAGGAAGGGTCCCAAGATCAGTGACATATCCACCAGGATGAGCCCATGATGGGGTCCAGGATATGGGACATATATACCGGGATGGGAGATATATATATATATATAAAGAAGGGGTACAGGATGGGGGACATATATACAATGATGGGGGACATATACACCAGGATGAGCCCAGGATAAGGGCGGTATATACCAGTATGGCGCCCAGGATGGGGGACATATGGGCTCCTCCTGGTATATGATGGGTCCCAGGATATGGGACATGCAGTATAAACCAGAATGAGGCACATATATACCCTGGAAGGGGCCCAGGCTGGGTGATATTACTACATAACGAAGGGGGGAACACTTGTCTTTATAGGATTTAGAATGCTACAAGGGTCTATACATCCGAATAACACGCAGGGTGGGAGGCCAGGGTCCACATTTTGCGCCAGGGCCCATTACTGCACTGTGCTTCAGCTTGGGGGAGTTGGATGTGTATGAAATCCCATCCACTGATCCCACTGTACGAGGGCAGGCGGTAATAGGGCAGCACATCCAGTATTATATGCCGGAATATAGGGAGATGACGGATTACCTGGATACGACGTCGGGCAGCCTGCCCTCTATATACTGCTGCATGCATTGGTGCTCGGTGGAATTCTTAAGGAAGAGGCGGAAAGACTCCACGTATCTGCTGTTATCCGAGAGCAGGCTTCTCATCCCAGGCTCCATGTTTCTTCCTGTGCAGCAAGGAGGGGAGAAGAGAAGGAGTCGTTCTTGTGTTTTTCTTGGCCTCAGTACAAGTTCCTGCCTGAGAACTAATCTCTCCTCATGGAGACTAATGCAATGCTATAAGGAGATATCACCTGTAGATACAGCAGTGCCGGATAATCTAGGTAGATGTCTGTGCATACAGGGTCCTGTGTACTCATCCTCTGCACCATCTCCTCACTGTCAGATCTCTGCAACAATCAGACCTTCTATAGTGCAATATTGTGCAAAACATTGGAAGAGGGGCCCTTGGAACCCCTAATGTGAGACTCCTACCCCGCATTACTGCAGGGTCATAATCCAAAGCATCTGGGGCATGTATGGAATCCTAGGTAACCAGTGCCCTGCTCTGCACTGATGAGGGGCAAGAACCCTGAAACAGGTGTCTCTAAATATGGGTCTTTCCTTTTGAATGAGGCGCTGGTTTGGCTAATGTGCCTGGTCATGTATCAAAGCTTATTAAAGGGGAAGACCTTGACTTACGGATAGCTACCTCCATTAGGGGGCATCGGAGAAACAGCACTAGACATCACACAGTGCATCAGTTTTGCCCCGACTGCATCTTTAATATAGGAAAGCTGATGACATTCTAACAATTTAAAGGGGCTGTCTAAGATGAGAAAAACATGACTGCTTTATTTCAGATATTGAAACACTCCATTATAATAGCTTTTGCATGGTATAGCAGCATAGCTACATTCACTTCAATGGGGCTGAGTTGCAATACCAGAGACAACCTATGGTTAGCAGTGGCGCTGTTTCTGAAACAAAGTAATCTATTAAAAATCGAAACTAATCTGAAAAGAGATCGTTTCAACTGGACATTTTCTGAGAACAAACCAACATAGAAATTAGGTGACCTCTGGTCCAGCTTCTCACACTGGTGATCAACCATTGGACCCTTTTCTTCTCCTTCCATAGGTTTGCCAAGCCTTTAAAGGGGTCATCTATATTTGATGTCACTCCGACAAAGTATACAATGAGAAGAGTCTGCATCACTTTAATCCATATATTAGCTAGAAATGACTGAACAGCGAGATATGTGACCGCAGCGGTTTCACCAGTTTATGTTTCCTCCAACTTCAAGGCTTTGATGGAACATCTAGAAACCCCAGTAGACAAGAAAACCCAAAACGACCCATGTCACACTTATATGTCCAGGAACAACTACAGCCATGATTTTGGAACGCTGCTTTAATTTTATATTTATTTTTTTATTTATGTAATGTGAAAACTGAGAGACTAAGGGTATGTTCACATTACAATATGGTCACACGTTATTGGCTTCTGTCTGAACACATGAAAAATTGGATTCAGATGCGGCTCCCAATTGAGGCATTCACTGTAATTAGGTGGATGGAGTCACTTTGTGCTCCGTCTGACCTCCATTTTTTCCTTTTTGAGACCGGCACAAAAAATTTTTCAACTGTTCTTTTGGACACTGTCGAAACAGAGGAAAGACAGAGAGAAAAATGACTAGGACTGCCAAATTATCGCGAATGGCTCCAACCGAGTCCTGTTCTTTAGGAATTCAGGTGGAAGCTCCAACGAAGCCACTAATGTGTGTCCCAAGTGTAATGTGGACAAAATCTAAGTGGAGAGCCGCGGGAGGCTTTGTACCCCCTCCGGTGCTGCTTTCTTTGCAAGCAGAAATATGGCGCTATAATCTTCACTGCAATCTGTCCAAGTGCCATGGATCTCTGTACACCTAAGATATCATAAAATAATACCCTGAACAACTGACGACCTGGATGCACCAGGGATGTGGTGACTAAGCAGTTCATCAAAGAAGAGTAGTCTGAAGCCAACTGTAGATAGGACTGCAAATCCTATAGTCGTCTACCGAGGAAGTGTGACCAGTGGAAGGAATCATAGATATTACACCATGAAGAACCTTACGGCTAAAGGCAACCACGCTACCGGTATACCCCCCATATAGAATATGACAGAACTGTACATTTGAAAGCCACCATAGATGTGAGACCCTAAGTAGTCCATCACTGAGCCCTACACCTAGAAGCCACCATAGTTGTACACCTCAACATTGCTTAAGGTGCATTGTAACGTAGAGACGGGATCCCAATCCTTATAGTGATAGTTTGGGAGACTTCAGGTCTCTGCCTTTTCTTCCCGCAAGTAGAAAAAGGCAAACATCAGTAGAGAGAACTCGGTGGCAGATTTGAGAGTGAATGAGTGCCACAGAAAATGCCGGTCAATGCAGATCCTTTAGGACAGCTTTGGTCCTGTGCAGTTTTTTAGGGAGGCAGACCAGGGTCTTGCATTGAAAGATCACAGAAAAAATAGCAAGGCCAAACCAGGGCAGAGAAACCAGAAAACCTCCAGATTACACCTGGTAACACAACTATGAGCAGGATCCCATCGTTATTGTGCTGGGGCTGTGGGAACTTCCAGATTAAAGAATTTCTTGCTCTTCGGAGACTACACATAACTTTTAATTTATTCCCAAGCTTCTCAAACTTTGTTTCTTGAAATTACCTACTACCCGTCATTGCAAAGATCATTAAACCAAAAGTTAATCACACTGGGGAGTCCCAAGATTTCGCCAGTTTTCACGTTCAGAACTACACATTTGAAGACCATGGCTCAATCTTGTACATGGTGGAATATCTCAAATCTGCTATGGACATGACACTCTAAGGGCCCATACTCGCTTGCGAGAGACTTGCACGATTCTTGTGCGAGTCTCTCGCATGAAACCAGGCACTGCCGCCGGCACTCGGATCGGAGCGTGCGGCTACATGTATTTCTCATAGTGCATCATGCAATCAGACGTCTAGAAGCCACCATGGGTCCCAATATAAAGCTGCATATCCGAATGCACCGGATGATATCAGGCCATCCGTGGGATCCACAAATTGGAGTGCTGTCCGTGCCAGGATCTGCACTCTCTAAATCTTCATGTGACTCTGAGATTACACATAACTTGGGGTAACTGTGGACCGACCGCAGCGGTAGCTGCAGGGTCAGAACTAAAATGGGTGCAGGGGTTGGAATCGCACCCGATCCCTCAAGACTAAGGGGGGGGCCCAAAAGGTCCCTTTTCCTCATATGAAAAGACTCTTACTCTTAAAGACCTGTGGGGGTCCTAGTAGAACTTTTGCATTGGGGCCCACAAGCTTCATGTTACGCCACTGGTAGCTGATAGATTGTAGCACTATAGATAGTCTCAATGTATCCAAGGGGAAGCATTTCAGGCGAGAAACAGGAAGGAGAGGGGCAGCTAGGGACAGTGGTGGGGGTCTCCTGTATCGCTCACACATGGATTACTGTGACTATTCTATCCACTGGCTAACACGGTACAAAGATATACATCTTTCCTGTGACTATTCAGTCTTGTTTGCAGCTTTCCCTGTCCTGTACTCACCACCGGCTGCAGTGCCTGGATGGGAAGTTTTTGTAGACTCAGCCTCTCCCCTCCCACAGATTCTGGGACAAGTGAGCGCCCATGAAGTGACTGCGGTCTGCGGACGACACCGGAACAATCGAGTCTCTCTAAATAGGGAAGAATGAGAAAACTGACAATCCTCCGCAGCATTCCTCCGCATTTTTGCAGAGTGGAAAATCCCTTTCACCAACACTCCCATTTTCCACTGTGTATTTTGTGCAGGAAATTTACTTTACTTAACTGTCCAAGAAAAGTGGAAGTGATTTCATGGAATCTCCTGCCCACTGTGCGTCTAAAGATGCTGCTGAAATTGCATTTTTAGTGCTTTTTTTCTCTACAGAGAGCCTGAAAAAGGCGAATGTTGCATTTTTAAGTGGAGAATAAGACACCATCTGTTAAAAAAAAAATATGCAATATAAACCGCGGCTTCAAATCTGCACCAAAAACACAGCGCACTAATCATACCTGATTGCTAGAAGTCTTAGGCTGGGTTCACATTTGCAGTATAGTCCGCTGCGTTTGATCCGCATACGTCCTGCGTACCTATCGTAAACATGGGGTATGCAGGGACATGCGTTTGTATGCGTTTCCGACCTGTTGCGTCTTTTCGCAGTATGCGGTGGGGTGCGCCGAACGCATCTTATTGCATTTTTTGCGGTGTCAAATATTCCCTGTCATCCGCATGCGGATGACTGCGGATAACGTGCGTAAAAAAACCCCGCATTACTGCCTATGGAAACGCAAGCGTATGCAACAACATGCGTACGCTTTGCATTTGCAAGAATTTACATAAGATACGCCCATTGGGCGTGGCTTGTGTAAATTCAAAAATTTGCTGGGAAAATAGTACTTGCCTTTCGTCCGCAACCGCATGCATGCGTTTGCATTAGTTTTTGCATGAGTTTGCAGTTGCGCACACGATACGCTAGGAGCAGTACATAGGGGCAGTATTATAGTAGTTATATTCTTGTACATAGGAGCAGTATTATAGTAGTTATATTCTTGTACATAGGGGCAATATTATAGTAGTTATATTCTTGTACATAGGAGCAGTATTATAGTAGTTATATTCTTGTACATAGGAGCAGTATTATAGTAGTTATATTCTTGTACATAGGGGCAGTATTATAGTAGTTATATTCTTGTACATAGGCAGGGCCTAGGGCGCCGACCCAAAGGGGGCACCAGAGGAAAAAATAGAAAAAATTATAAAAAATCTTTTCAAAAGGCAAAAAGTTTTAGGGATGGAAAGAAAAGTGTACATATTTAAGGGCAAATATGACGCAAGAGAGGTTGGTTGGGTTGGCAACAATTTCGATAGAATCTGAAGTTGCTAAACAAATTAATCTCGGTGACTTAGTGTCATCCTTATCAAAAAAAAAAGGCAAGGAAACAAAAATTTTAATTACCTATGGTCGTTTTTGTTTTGTGTTATTGATTACTTTGTATATATTTGTCCTATACAACTTCTCAGAAGATTAAAGAGTTAGGAGAGAGTTAATTAATCATTGTTGTTGTGGTTTATTTTGCTCCTAAATTTATATCCCAAGTTTTCATTTACTGCCAAGAATAGTAGGGGCGCAACAAAATAGTTTCGCCTAGGGTGCCGTAATCTCTCGGGCCAGCCCTGTACATAAGGGCAGTATTATAGTAGTTATATTCTTGTACATAGGGGCAGTATTATAGTAGTTATATTCTTGTACATAGGAGCAGTATTATAGTAGTTATATTCTTGTACATAGGGGCAGTATTATAGTAGTTATATTATTGTACATAGGGGCAGTATTATAGTAGTTATATTCTTGTACATAGGGGGCAATATTATAGTAGTTATATTCTTGTACGTGGGGGCAATATTATAGTAGTTATATTCTTGTACATAGGGGCAGTATTATAGTAGTTATATTATTGTACATAGGAGCAGTATTATAGTAGTTATATTCTTGTACATAGGGGGCAATATTATAGTAGTTATATTCTTGTACATAGGAGCAGTATTATAGTAGTTATATTCTTGTACATAGGAGCAGTATTATAGTAGTTATATTCTTGTACATAGGGGCAGTATTATAGTAGTTATATTCTTGTACATAGGGGGCAATATTATAGTAGTTATATTCTTGTACGTGGGGGCAATATTATAGTAGTTATATTCTTGCACATAGGGGCAGTATTATAGTAGTTATATTCTTGTACATAGGAGCAGTATTATAGTAGTTATATTATTGTACATACGGGCAGTATTATAGTAGTTATATTCTTGTACATAGGAGCAGTATTATAGTAGTTATATTCTTGTACATAGGGGCAGTATTATAGTAGTTATATTATTGCACATAGGGGCAGTATTATAGTAGTTATATTCTGGTATATAGGGGCAGTATTATAGTAGTTATATTCTTGTACATTGACAGCGGTATTACAGTAGTTATATTCTTGTACATAGGAGCAGTATTATAGTAGTTATACTCTTGTACATAGGAGCAGTATTATAGTAGTTATATTCTTGTACATAGGGGCAGTATTATAGTGGTTATATTCTTGTATATAGAGGGCAGTATTATAGTAGTTATATTCTTGTATATAGGAGCAGTATTATAGTAGTTATATTATTGTACATAGGACCAGTATTATAGTAGTTATATTATTGTACATAGGGGCAGTATTATAGTAGTTATATTCTTGTACATAGGACCAGTATTATAGTAGTTATATTCTTGTACATAGGGGCAGTATTATAGTAATTATATTCTTGTACATAGGGGCAGTATTATAGTAGTTATATTATTGTACATAGGGGCAGTACTATAGTAGTTATATTATTGTACATAGGGGAAGTATTATAGTAGTTATATTCTTGTACATAGGAGCAGTATTATAGTAGTTATATTCTTGTATATAGGGGGCAGTATTATAGCAGTTATATTCTTGTACATAGGGGGCAGTATTATAGTAGTTATATTCTTGTATATAGGGGGCAATATTATAGTAGTTATATTCTTGTACATAGGGGGCAATATTATAGTAGTTATATTCTTGTACATAGGAGCAGTATTATAGTAGTAATATTATTGTACATAGGGGCAGTATTATAATAGTTATATTCTTGTACATAGGAGCATTATTATAGTAGTTATATTCTTGTACATAGGGGACAATATTATAGTGGTTATATTCTTGTACATAGGAGCAGTATTATTGTAGTTATATTCTTGTACATAGGGGCAGTATTATAGCAATTATATTATTGCACATAGGGGCAGTATTATAGTAGTGATATTCTGGTATATAGGGGCAGTATTATAGTAGTTATATTCTTGTATATTGACAGCAGTATTATAGTAGTTATATTCTTGTACATAGGGGCAGTATTATAGCAGTTATATTCTTGTACATAGGGGAAGTATTATAGTAGTTATATTATTGTACATAGGGGCAGTACTATAGTAGTTATATTCTTGTACATAGGGGCAGTATTATAGTAGTTATATTCTTGTACATAGGGGCAGTATTATAGTAGTTATATTCTTGTACATAGGGGCAGTATTATAGTAGTTATATTATTGTACATAGGGGCAGTATTATAGTAGTTATATTTTTGTACATAGGAGCAGTATTATAGTAGTTATATTCTTGTACATAGGAGCAGTATTATAGTAGTTATATTCTTGTACATAGGGGCAGTATTATAGTAGTTATATTCTTGTACATAGGGGCAGTATTATAGTAGTTATATTCTTGTACATGGGAGCAGTATTATAGTTGTTATATTCTTGTACATAGGGGCAGTATTATAGTAGTTACAGTATTTTTTTGTTGACTATAAATGTAGCATATGAACCTCGATAATTAGCCATATTACCCAGGAGGAGGATTATTTGCACTGGGTGCTGTTAAGTCTCAGGATATGTTCTTTACCCTCCTCCTCCTCCTGATCTGCCTACAATGGATCAATTACATGCATTGTCAGTGTGATCATTATTCTGTCGCTGTCACCTGAACATGTCGGTTGTGATTCTGTAATTACATATAGATTGTTTAGTCCGTGTGATTGAACAGGATGGACATTGTGTAATAAACCTTTGTACAGGACATGAATTAATTAGTGCGAGAGAAGTTCATTAACATTGATTAAATCATTGAAGAACAGTTGGCAGATATTTCTAATGTTGGCTCGTGGTGCGGTAATTTGTTTCACTGCAACTTTATTTAATAAATTTTGACACAGATTGTTAGGACATTAAACACAGACAATATACAAAATAAGTAACATAAATATTCCAGTAATTTCCTTTTAATCTCTTTTTTTTTCTGTAAAAATTTATATATTTTTCAGCTATATTTGGAAAATAAAACAAATTTTCATTGTGCGTCAGGAGGTCATCCGAGTCCATTCTCTTGATCCTCGTCATTGTACAACTGTCTGCAGCAGAAACCTCTCCCTCTGCCCTGTCTGCAGAAAGACGACCTATAACTGTTTCAGAATCATGCTGAAAATTCTGCGGAATTGTAAAAATAGCAAAAATCGAGGACAGCTACATTTCTTTTTTAATGGAATATTCTCAAGTTTGGAATTTCCCATGCATAACGAATAACTTCTCGACCACTAGGGGTCAACCACTGAGACCATTATTAATACCTAGAACCGGGGCTTTAAGCATGCCTTTCTTAGTTTTTTTTGTTTGTTTCTGATTATCGAAGAATAAAGAATGTTACAGTTCTATTTAAATTTTTCCAAATTTTTCACGTTAAACTGGACACATCGTGCAAGGCCTCCTTCACACATCCTGGTGATTACGGCACTGGAAAAGCTATGTCATCGTTTGCCATCCGTGTGCACCAACAGTGTGACAAGTACTGTAATAGAATGAAGAATACAAAAGACAGATGTTTATGTGTTGTATTTGCAATGATAGAGAAAGATAGATAGATGATAAATAGAAATATGTCACTGAGATATATAATCAGTGCAGTGTTTGTGTAGTTTACTGTACATGTATTTAGCACACAAATAATTAACACATGAAAAAAATGGCATGGGGCTCTTATTTTTAATAACCAGCTGAGGGAAAGCAGACAGCTGTGAACTATTATTATTATGCATTTATATAGCGTCATTTATTCCATGGCGCTTTACAGGTGAAAAGGGGAAATATAGACAAGCATAGTAAACATGGGTAAGACAAGGGACACACAAGTACATAAGGAGAGGGGACCCTGCCCGCAAGGGCTCACAGTCTACAGGGATGGGTGAGGATACAGTAGGAGAGGGTAGAGCAGGTCATGCTGTGGTTCAGTAGACCGAGGATTATTGCAGGCTGTAGGCTTGTCGGAACTGGTGAGTCTTCAGGTTCTTCTTGAAGTTTTCCGTTGATGGTGAGAATCTGATGTGTTGCGGCAGGGAGTTCCAGAGTATGGGGGAAGCACGGGAAAAGTCTTGTATGCGGTTGTGGGAAGAAGAGATGAGGGGGGAGTAGAGAAGGAGAACTTGAGATGATCGATGGTTGCGTGCGGGTAGGTACCTAGAGACCATGTCACAGATGTATGGAGGAGACAGGTTGTGGATGGCTTTGTATGTCATGGTTAGGGTTTTGAATTGGAGCCTCTGGGCGATAGGAAGCCAGTGAAGGGCCTGGCATAGGGGGGGAGGCTGGGGAATAGCGGGGAGACAGGTGGATTAGTCGGGCAGCAGAGTGTAGGATGGACTGGAGCGGAGCCAGAGTGCTAGAGGGGAGGCCAGAGAGTAGGAGGTTGCAGTAGTTGAGGCGGGAGATGATAAGAGCATGCACTAGTGTTTTTGTGGTTTCGTGGTTGAGGAATGAGCAGATCCAGGAAATATTTTTGAGTTTGAGGCGGCAGGAGGAGCCGAGGGCTTGCATATGTGGTTTGAAAGAGAGCGCAGAGTCGAGGCTAACCCCAAGGCACCGAGCGTACGGGACTGGGGAAAGACAGCAGCCGTTGACATTGATGGATAGGTCTGGTGGAGGGGTTGAGTGAGATGGGGGAAAAATGATGAATTCTGTTTTGTCCATGTTCAGTTTGAGAAAGTGAGCAGAGAAGAAGGCTGAGATAGCAGACAGACATTGTGGGATTTCATTCAGTAAGGAGGCGAGGTCGGGTCCAGATAGGTAGATCTGCGTGTCATCGGCATAGAGGTGGTACTGCAAGCCGTGGGATTCTATGAGCTGTCCCAAGCCGAAGGTATAGATGTTTGTTGTGAGTTCATTTTCCCCTTCGTCACTGAGGTCTGGTGAACTCCCTATTCTGGTAAAGAAAGGTAATGAGCCTGATTATCAGGCACCTGAGTCTAATGATGATGACTGGCTGAGTGGAGTCACGGACTGGATATAAGGCTGCTGACGCCCTTCTGCCCTGCGGGTGATTTCTCTGTGGACTTCTAGGAAACCAGTCTGATTCCTGCTCCTCTAAAGCTAAGTTTTCTGCTTTGCCTTTTAGCATTTGTGTTTTGCTTTTGTTTGCCTTGCTTTTCTGGATTCTGCCATTCCCTGCTGGGGTGAGCTGATTCTTCTTTTGCCTGTTGTTCTGTCTTCAGAATATTCATGAGTACTGACATAGTCTTTTTGAAGCCTAGCGTCTTCAGGGCCTTTTTTACTGTCAGTCTGTTGGCTCTTATTTTCATAGGGTTTTTCACGGATTGCAGACTGCAGTCTTCCTGTCCTTTCCTACCTAGTTAGCTTGGGCCCCGTCTTTGCTCAGTCTATCTTTCTGTCTGTGTTGTGTTCTTTCTTCTTGCTTCACCGTCATTATATGTGGGGGGCTGCCTTTTGCTTTGGGGTCTGCTCTGGGGCAGTTTAGATTTCCCTTTCTGTCTTTAGGCTATTTAATTCTCCGGCTGTGATCAAGGGGTCTAGGGCATCGTAGGAACCCCCCACGGCTACTGCTAGTTGTGTTGATAGGTTCAGGGGTCTGCAATCCGATAGCTGCCAACCTCTCTGGTTTTCTGGACTTAGCTAGCATTTCTGTTTTTGCCTCCTACGGTGACTCAATCATAACAGATGTTATTATTGTGTTATTATTTCAGGAAGGTACCAATACTTCTGGATCTTCCCATTCTATTAATACCAGTTCGCAGCTGTCTGCGTAGCCTTTACTGGTTATTAAAATGGTGAAACCCCCACAAAAAATATGACATGGGTTGTCCCCCTATTTTTAATAACCAGCAAAGGCTAAACAAACAGCTGCAGGCTGATCTTAATGGGCTAGGAAGGGGTCATGATATTGGCCTCCCTCCCAGACTAATAACACCAGCCCTCAGCTGCTCAAAAATGCATCCATCCATTAGATGCGCCAGTTTTGGCGCTTAGCCTCATCTCTTCCCACTTGCCTTGGTGCATTGGAAAGCAGTGTAATAATTTGGTGCTGATGTGAGCTGTGTAATGTCAGCTGACATCAAACGCAGAGGCTAGTAATGGAGAAGTAGCAGTGAGACACTCCCATTACTAACACAATAGTCAAAAGTAATAAACATACACAGGGGGAAAAGTCATTTCATTGTAAAAAGCACTCCCTGACAAATACCCTCTTTTACTCATTTAATACCATCAACAAAAAATGTAATTCATAAGGGTTTGCGATAAATTAATAATGAGGTCCAATGACGATTCCCAACTCTGCTACATCTGGAGTCTGTGGTGAGCGGTGACATCAGTAACATTACTGCTCACCATGGCAGGCGAAACACACAGAGGAGCGTGAGAACCTGGCTGCAGTGACGAGTGATGACGTCATTAAGGTTACCGCAGGTCACAGGCGGTGGTTCTTACTGTAACCTCTGTGTGATCCACCAGCTAGGAACTGCTTTAACCTTACTGACGTCACCATTCGCAGCCTGAGAACTTTTTGATAACCAGTAAAGGCTAAGCAGACAGTTGTGAGCTGATATTAATAGTTTGGGAACCTACATAAATATTGGCCCCTTCCCAGAATGATAATTTATTTAATGCGTGCTATTCCAAGATGGCGGGTGCTGACTACAACTGTCATCAGCGTCACCTGGTATAGCTGATTGCAAGGAGAACAGGGGAGGATGATGAGAATTGTAGTCAGCACCTTGCACCTAGGAACAGTGCTAACTGTAATGCTTTTCCGAGTCACCAGAGCATGCCGCCAGATCATTTCATTCGGGTACGTTTCACATGTGTGTCATCCGTGTATCATCAATGTGCGGCATGCATTTCCACCGCGGTGCTGTAAAAAAAAGGACATGTCTGCGGTATTTCCACACGGAAAATCTGTGGGAAGAACCTGACGTGCACACCCCCATTGAATACAATGTGTGTGCATGTGTCCGAATTTGCAGTCCGTATAAAACAGACCCAATACCATTGTGGAGATATTAGCAATCAGAATGTTGACACATAAGTTAACCAAGTGGATGTTATCAGACCGTTTGCACTGAGGGCATGTTCTTCGTCTTCCTGTATCAGTTGTCTAATCATAAGCAAGAAGGAACATTTTACAGAGAGAACATGCCCCACCATAGTTTAGGTTTCTCAGTGTGTAATGTAAGGATACAGAGCTGATCTCCTGGTCCCACCTCCTGTAGGATTAGACAATGATAAGTATAGAGCACAGATCACTTACAGCTTTCAGATAAGGTCAATGTGGTAGGTAAGGGCAGTACAGCTGGGTTTAGCTGTGTCACATTGCAAACCCTTCTATCAGCTCTACTCCTCTGACAACACTGTCAGCTCTGTTGTACTACTCTCCTTCACTGCCTGTCCAGAAATGAGAGCTCAACTTGAAAGCTTTGGATAAAAAATTCCATAGATCCCAACCAGATAACCTGATAATACACTGCAATGAAATTAATAATTGTACCCTTGCACCTTTAATGGAATATTAATTTAACATGACACATAGCAATATTTCATTGAGTGCTGTGTATCCATGTAGACTATATTACTGTGAGAGAAACACAGACCGTATAGCCATCCTATATCACTTGTAAAGACACACAGACCTCACATTCAGCCTATATTACTGGGAGAGACACACAGACCTCACATCCAGCCTACATTACTGTGAGAGACACACAGACCTCACATCCAGCCTATGTTACTGGGAGAGACACACAGACCTCACATCCAGCCTACATTACTGTGAGAGACACACAGACCTCACATCCAGCCTATGTTACTGGGAGAGACACACAGACCTCACATCCAGCCTATGTTACTGGGAGAGACACGTAGACCTCACATCCAGCCTACATTACTGGGAGAGACACACAGATCTCACATCCAGGCTATATTACTGGGAGAGACACACAGTTCTCACATCCAGCCTATATTACTGGGAGAGACACACAGTTCTCACATCCAGCCTATATTACTGGGAGAGACACACAGATCTCACATCCAGCCTATATTACTGGGAGAGACACATAGGCCTCACATCCAGCCTATATTACTGGGAGACACACAGCCATCAAATCCAGCCTATATTACTGGGAGAGACACATAGACCTCATATCCAGCCTACATTACTGGGAGAGACACACAGATCTTACATCCAGCCTATATTACTGGGAGAGACACGCAGACCTCACATCCAGCCTACATTACTGGGAGAGACACACAGTTCTCACATCCAGCCTATATTACTGGGAGAGACACACAGATCTCACATCCAGCCTACAATACTGGGAGAGACACACAGACCTCACATCCAGCCTATATTACTGGGAGAGACACACAGACCTCACATCCAGCCTATATTACTGGGAGAGACACACAGACCTCACATTATTATTATTATTATTATTATTATTATTATTATTATTATGCATTTATATAGCGCCATTTATTCCATGGCGCTTTACATGTGAAAAGGGGAAATATAGACAAGTATAATAAACATGTGTAAGACAAGGGACACACAAGTACATAAGGAGAGGAGACCCTGCCCGCAAGGGCTCACAGTCTACAGGGATGGGGACATCCAGCCTACATTACTGGGAGAGACACACAGACCTAGCATCCAGCCTATATTACTGGGAGAGACACACAGAGCTCACATCCAGCCAATATTACTGGGAGAGACACACAGACCTCACATCCAGCCTATATTACTGGGAGAGACACACAGACCTCACATCCAGCCTATATTACTGGGAGAGACACACAGACCTCACATCTAGCCTATATTACTGGGAGAGACACACAGACCTCACATCTAGCCTATATTACTGGGAGAGACACACAGACCTCACATCCAGCCTATATTACTGGGAGAGACACACAGACCTCACATCTAGCCTATATTACTGGGAGAGACACACAGACCTCACATCCAGCCTATATTACTGGGAGAGACGCACAGACCTCACATCCAGCCTATATTACTGGGAGAGACACACAGACCTCACATCTAACCTATATTACTGGGAGAGACACACAGACCTCACATCTAGCCTATATTACTGGGAGAGACACACAGACCTCACATCCAGCCTATATTACTGGGAGAGACGCACAGACCTCACATCCAGCCTATATTACTGGGAGAGACACACAGACCTCACATCTAACCTATATTACTGGGAGCGACAGTCCCACAAGAGAAAAATCTGAAACTTGGTTCAAGTTCCAAATTGAAAATCAGAGTTTGAAAATAAATGAAGTAATGAATATTTAATCTTTAATTATATTAACTAAATGTCACCACCAACATATCTAACATTATTTTTTCCCATTTCAAAGGTGTACATAGCGCTAAAGAGTCACCAGATATTGCCCAGTGAGCGCCCATCATTACACCATTGTGTATCCTCTCATTTGTTGCAGTTTTCCTTTTAGTCCCAGGATCTCCCTCCAGTTAACCCCTCGGCTTCACAAGTCCACAGCTCTGAGGCTGAATGGCTCCTCGCTCTCCAAAATCCTTTTCAAGTTTGAGGATCTTGTCCAAAAGCAATTTTGTTTCACATCATAAAAAAAAGAATCCGGCGCTGCCGCCTCTGTCAGATAATGTATGGCGAGGCTCCCGGCGCCCTTGATTAAAGAACATTTTAATTTACAATAAAATCGCACTCCTCACCATCCTGATGAAGGAGCGGGCGATGGAGGCCGCTGTCTCGTACATTCCCTCGTCTGCTCCAGAAACCTAATCAGAAGGAGCCTTGTGCAATAAGTAAAATGCGGTGATTTGCTTGTGTCGGCTTGTTGGGTGAGACGTGTTTACCTGCTCGTCGCTGTAATAACTTCTTCCTGTAATATAAGAAAATAAAACTTTGTTTAATATTCATATTTCCAGGATCAGGAGATGTGTGGACCTGGGAAGGCTGCAGTGTATGTTTGGAGAGGGAATGTATGTGAACGGTTCAGCTCTGATAATAACGGTGACGGTGTCGGATCCACATTTATGAATACACTTAGAATTCATTAATATTTCTGCCAGATCTCAGAATCTCAGGGACCACAGTGACACCTGCTGGATATGACAGGTAGGGTAGCGTAATAATTATATTTTATTTATTTGACTCATTTATATAGCGCCATTAATTCCACAGGGCTTTACAGATAGTTATAGGCCTATAGGTCAGAGCCAACTAGTACGGGATGCATATTCCATTACCCACATATCAGATGAGGCCTCTAAGTCCTCAGCTGCTGCAGAGCCTCTTTTGAATAATTATTGAAAGGCAAGGAATGAAGTGGGTGAGGAAGGTGCAAACAGGGGTATGCAATGGCAAAAGATAATTTACAATAGTTGTATTTCTTAGCTGGGCTGTCAAATAGCACGGTGCTCCAACTATTACAGATCAATATATTTCAAACAGGCAAAACAACACAATGAACACGGGATGATGCTACTCTAACTGTAGCCTCCCTGGCCTCTGCTACACAGGCCACACGGCTGCCGTGCTCTGTCTATTGAAGCCTACTCTAGGCTCTAACATGTGCACAAACGGGGTTAAAACTCACAGTAATGTTGGGGACTCCGTCCAGTCCCGGGGGCCCCCAGCAGTCCTGTACGATGGTGCGCACGTCTGTCTGGAAGATCTGTGAAACGTGGTCTTCTCCTTGCTTGAGGATCCTGGAGATGCTCCTGGAAACTGTAGATTCCCTTCTGGGTCTCTTCGTGGCTTCTCACAACAGCACAGGACAGCCACTTTTGCTATCCCTGAAGAATCTATGCAACCTCACAAGTTCAGTCAGTCTCAGGCTGTGCGTCCTCTTTTCACAGCTCCATGCACCGCAGCTCTCTGCAGAATCTCCAGCTCAGGATGCACACACAGGTTCAACCCCTCTCCTCTCAGACTTGGCAGCACATCACACAGTCTTTTGCAGGGGAGAGCAGGATGTGCCTTTACACCAACCAAGGGGGTGCTGTCTCTTAAAGTGGCAGCGTGTCTCTACTGTCCATAACAATAACAACAACACCCCCTTACAATTGTATCATCTACTAAATGAAAATGTGTATCATCTGATCTGTGCACTACAGTGCCGGCAAAGGCGATCCTATATGGTGGTAGTTACACTAAGCCCCCCAGTGCCAAACACAATGCACTCATTGCAGAGGCGTAGCTAGGGTTTTGGTTCGGGGGGGGCGAAACTTCTGAGTGGGCCCCTAACCAGGTAACCTTGATTATAACTGGGTGACGCACCTTAATAGTGGAGGAGAACCTCAGCAGATGACCGCGCTGTTACTGAAAATAATTGCTATATAAAGACCAACATTGATATTACTGCCATATGGTCAGTGGTAGATCTCAGTCCTACAGAACATACTGTATAAGATCACAGCACAGCTACAGATAATAACCTACCACTGACGTTCTTTCTGAAGGAACCGTTCACTTTTCACGTCTTTTCCATCTGGCCCAGACCGACATGACAACTTCTCCAGCCAGGACTCGGCTACAGAGAATACAACAAAGACATGTTTCACTTCTCACATTTTCAGCACTGTCCAAAACGGGACTATTCCCAACCTGCACAAACTCCTCATCCTGCTGATGCCCCAATGCTGATCCGCTGCGGTCATATGTGACCCTATTAATGCACCTGCTGTGTGGCCCTGTGTGACCTCTAAATTTTAAAGCAACCCTCTAGAAAATACTAAGGCCGGGTGCAAATGCCCTAGAAAACAGTGCCCACATTTTGTCCCCTAGAACGTAATAATGCTTTTTTTTACTCTATATTGTATAATGCTCTCCCCATAGGCAGACTCTATACTGTACATAATGCACTCCCCATAGGCAGACTCTATAGTATAATGAATTCCACATAGGCAGCCTCTGTAGTGTAATGCACCCCCATAGGCAGCCTCTATAATGTAATGCACCCCCATAGCCACCCTCTGTAGTATAATGCACCCCCCACAGCCACACTCTGTAGTGTAATGTACCCCCATAGCCACCCTCTGTATATGCACCCCCATAGCCACCCTCTGTATATGCACCCCCATAGCAATCCTCTGTATATGCACCCCCCATAGCAATCCTCTGTATATGCACCTCCATAGCCACCCTCTGTATATGCACCCCCATAGCCATCCTCTGTAGTATAATGCACCCCCATAGCCATCCTCTGTATATACACCCCCATAGCCATCCTCTGTATATGCACCCCCATAGCCATCCTCTTTATATGCACCCCCATAGCCTTCCTCTGTATATGCACCCCCATAGCTACCCTATGCATATGCACCCCCATAGCCATCCTCTGTATATGCACCCCCATAGCCATCCTCTGTATATGCACCCCCATAGCGATCCTCTGTACATGCACCCCCATAGCAATCCTCTGTATATGCACCCCCATAGCGATCCTCTGTACATGCACCCCCATAGCCATCCTCTGTATATGCACCCCCATAGCGATCCTCTGTATATGCACCCCCATAGCCATCCTCTGTACATGCACCCCCATAGCCATCCTCTGTATATGCACCCCCATAGCCATCCTCTGTATATGCACCCCCATAGCCATCCTCTTTATATGCACCCCCATAGCTACCCTATGCATATGCACCCCCATAGCCATCCTCTGTATATGCACCCCCATAGCCATCCTCTGTATATGTACCCCATAACCACCCTCTGTATTGCACCGCCATAGCCATCCTCTGTATATGCACCCCCATAACCACCCTCTGTATTGCACCCCCATAGCGATCCTCTGTACATGCACCCCCATAGCCATCCTCTTTATATGCACCCCCATAGCTACCCTATGCATATGCACCCCCATAGCCATCCTCTGTACATGCACCCCCATAGCCATCCTCTGTACATGCACCCCCATAGCCTTCCTCTGTATACGTACCCCATAAGCCATCCTCTGTATATGCACCCCCATAGCCATCCTCTATATATGCACCCCCATAACCACCCTCTGTATATGCACCGCCATAGCCATCCTCTGTATATGCACCCCCATAGCCATCCTCTGTATATGCACCCCCATAACCACCCTCTGTATTGCACCGCCATAGCCATCCTCTGTATATGCACCCCCATAACCACCCTCTGTATATGCACACCCAGAGCCATCCTCTGTATATGCACCCCCATAGCCATCCTCTGTATATGCACCCCCATAGCCATCCTCTGTATATGCACCCCCATAACCACCCTCTGTATTGCACCCCCATAGCGATCCTCTGTATATGCACCCCCATAGCCATCCTCTGTATATGCACCCCCAGAGCCATCCTCTGTATATGCACCCCCATAACCACCCTCTGTATTGCACCGCCATAGCCATCCTCTGTATATGCACCCCCATAACCACCCTCTGTATTGCACCCCCAGAGCCATCCTCTGTATATGCACCCCCATAGCCATCCTCTGTATTGCACCCCCAGAGCCATCCTCTGTATATGCACCCCCATAACCACCCTCTGTATTGCACCCCCATAGCGATCCTCTGTATATGCACCCCCATAGCCATCCTCTGTATATGCACCCCCATAGCCATCCTCTGTATATGCACCCCCATAGCCATCCTCTTTATATGCACCCCCATAGCCATCCTCTGTATATGCACCCCCATAGCCATCCTCTGTACATGCACCCCCATAGCCATCCTCTGTATATGTACCCCATAAGCCATCCTCTGTATATGCACCCCCATAGCTACCCTATGCATATGCACCCCCATAGCCATCCTCTGTACATGCACCCCCATAACCACCCTCTGTATATGCACCCCCCATAGCAATCCTCTGTATATGCACCTCCATAGCCACCCTCTGTATATGCACCCCCATAGCCATCCTCTGTAGTATAATGCACCCCCATAGCCATCCTCTGTATATACACCCCCATAGCCATCCTCTGTATATGCACCCCCATAGCCATCCTCTTTATATGCACCCCCATAGCCTTCCTCTGTATATGCACCCCCATAGCTACCCTATGCATATGCACCCCCATAGCCATCCTCTGTATATGCACCCCCATAGCCATCCTCTGTATATGCACCCCCATAGCGATCCTCTGTACATGCACCCCCATAGCAATCCTCTGTATATGCACCCCCATAGCGATCCTCTGTACATGCACCCCCATAGCCATCCTCTGTATATGCACCCCCATAGCGATCCTCTGTATATGCACCCCCATAGCCATCCTCTGTACATGCACCCCCATAGCCATCCTCTGTATATGCACCCCCATAGCCATCCTCTGTATATGCACCCCCATAGCCATCCTCTTTATATGCACCCCCATAGCTACCCTATGCATATGCACCCCCATAGCCATCCTCTGTATATGCACCCCCATAGCCATCCTCTGTATATGTACCCCATAACCACCCTCTGTATTGCACCGCCATAGCCATCCTCTGTATATGCACCCCCATAACCACCCTCTGTATTGCACCCCCATAGCGATCCTCTGTACATGCACCCCCATAGCCATCCTCTTTATATGCACCCCCATAGCTACCCTATGCATATGCACCCCCATAGCCATCCTCTGTACATGCACCCCCATAGCCATCCTCTGTACATGCACCCCCATAGCCTTCCTCTGTATACGTACCCCATAAGCCATCCTCTGTATATGCACCCCCATAGCCATCCTCTATATATGCACCCCCATAACCACCCTCTGTATATGCACCGCCATAGCCATCCTCTGTATATGCACCCCCATAGCCATCCTCTGTATATGCACCCCCATAACCACCCTCTGTATTGCACCGCCATAGCCATCCTCTGTATATGCACCCCCATAACCACCCTCTGTATATGCACACCCAGAGCCATCCTCTGTATATGCACCCCCATAGCCATCCTCTGTATATGCACCCCCATAGCCATCCTCTGTATATGCACCCCCATAACCACCCTCTGTATTGCACCCCCATAGCGATCCTCTGTATATGCACCCCCATAGCCATCCTCTGTATATGCACCCCCAGAGCCATCCTCTGTATATGCACCCCCATAACCACCCTCTGTATTGCACCGCCATAGCCATCCTCTGTATATGCACCCCCATAACCACCCTCTGTATTGCACCCCCAGAGCCATCCTCTGTATATGCACCCCCATAGCCATCCTCTGTATTGCACCCCCAGAGCCATCCTCTGTATATGCACCCCCATAACCACCCTCTGTATTGCACCCCCATAGCGATCCTCTGTATATGCACCCCCATAGCCATCCTCTGTATATGCACCCCCATAGCCATCCTCTGTATATGCACCCCCATAGCCATCCTCTTTATATGCACCCCCATAGCCATCCTCTGTATATGCACCCCCATAGCCATCCTCTGTACATGCACCCCCATAGCCATCCTCTGTATATGTACCCCATAAGCCATCCTCTGTATATGCACCCCCATAGCTACCCTATGCATATGCACCCCCATAGCCATCCTCTGTACATGCACCCCCATAACCACCCTCTGTATATGCACCGCCATAGCCATCCTCTGTATATGCACCCCCATAACCACCCTCTGTATTGCACCGCCATAGCCATCCTCTGTATATGCACCCCCATAACCACCCTCTGTATTGCACCCCCATAGCGATCCTCTTTATATGCACCCCCATAGCCATCCTCTGTATATGCACCCCCAGAGCCATCCTCTGTATATGCACCCCCATAACCACCCTCTGTATTGCACCCCCAGAGCCATCCTCTGTATATGCACCCCCATAGCCATCCTCTGTATTGCACCCCCAGAGCCATCCTCTGTATATGCACCCCCATAACCACCCTCTGTATTGCACCCCCATAGCGATCCTCTGTATATGCACCCCCATAGCCATCCTCTGTATATGCACCCCCATAGCCATCCTCTGTATATGCACCCCCATAGCCATCCTCTTTATATGCACCCCCATAGCCATCCTCTGTATATGCACCCCCATAGCCATCCTCTGTACATGCACCCCCATAGCCATCCTCTG
Source organism: Dendrobates tinctorius (assembly GCF_039654945.1). Lineage (NCBI taxonomy): Eukaryota > Metazoa > Chordata > Amphibia > Anura > Dendrobatidae > Dendrobates > Dendrobates tinctorius. Next base: position 15,911,834 of record NW_027361810.1, on the reverse strand, counting down.
TATATGTACCCCATAAGCCATCCTCTGTACATGCACCCCCATAACCACCCTCTGTATATGCACCCCCAGAGCCATCCTCTGTATATGCACCCCCATAACCACCCTCTGTATTGCACCGCCATAGCCATCCTCTGTATATGCACCCCCATAACCACCCTCTGTATTGCACCCCCATAGCGATCCTCTTTATATGCACCCCCATAGCCATCCTCTGTATATGCACCCCCAGAGCCATCCTCTGTATATGCACCCCCCATAACCACCCTCTGTATTGCACCGCCATAGCCATCCTCTGTATATGCACCGCCATAACCACCCTCTGTATTGCACCCCATAGCGATCCTCTGTATATGCACCCCCATAGCCATCCTCTGTATATGCACCCCCATAGCCATCCTCTGTATATGCACCGCCATAGCCATCCTCTGTATATGCACCCCCATAGCCATCCTCTGTATATGCACCCCCATAGCCATCCTCTGTATATGCACCCCCAGAGCCATCCTCTGTATATGCACCCCCCATAACCACCCTCTGTATTGCACCGCCATAGCCATCCTCTGTATATGCACCGCCATAACCACCCTCTGTATTGCACCCCCATAGCGATCCTCTGTATATGCACCCCCATAACCACCCTCTGTATTGCACCGCCATAGCCATCCTCTGTATATGCACCCCCATAACCATCCTCTGTATATGCACCCCCATAGCGATCCTCTGTATATGCACCCCCATAGCTACCCTATGCATATGCACCCCCATAGCCATCCTCTGTACATGCACCCCCATAGCCATCCTCTGTATATGCACCCCCAGAGCCATCCTCTGTATATGCACCCCCCATAACCACCCTCTGTATTGCACCGCCATAGCCATCCTCTGTATATGCACCGCCATAACCACCCTCTGTATTGCACCCCCATAGCGATCCTCTGTATATGCACCCCCATAACCACCCTCTGTATTGCACCGCCATAGCCATCCTCTGTATATGCACCCCCATAACCATCCTCTGTATATGCACCCCCATAGCGATCCTCTGTATATGCACCCCCATAGCTACCCTATGCATATGCACCCCCATAGCCATCCTCTGTATATGCACCCCCATAGCGATCCTCTGTATATGCACCCCCATAGCTACCCTATGCATATGCACCCCCATAGCCATCCTCTGTACATGCACCCCCATAACCACCCTCTGTATATGCACCGCCATAGCCATCCTCTGTATATGCACCCCCAGAGCCATCCTCTGTATATGCACCCCCATAACCACCCTCTGTATTGCACCGCCATAGCCATCCTCTGTATATGCACCCCCATAACCACCCTCTGTATTGCACCCCCATAGCGATCCTCTTTATATGCACCCCCATAGCCATCCTCTGTATTTGCACCCCCAGAGCCATCCTCTGTATATGCACCCCCCATAGCCATCCTCTGTATATGCACCCCCATAGACATCCTCTGTATATGCACCCCCATAGCCATCCTCTGTATATGCACCCCCATAGCCATCCTCTGTATATGCACCCCCATAGCCATCCTCTGTATATGCACCCCCATAGCCATCCTCTGTATATGCACCCCCATAGCCATCCTCTGTATATGCACCCCCATAGCCATCCTCTGTATATGCACCCCCATAGCCATCCTCTGTATATGCACCCCCATAGCCATCCTCTGTATATGCACCCCCATAGCCATCCTCTGTATATGCACCCCCCATAGCCATCCTCTGTATATGCACCCCCAGAGCCATCCTCTCTATATGCACCCCCCATAGCCATTCTCTGTATATGCACCCCCATAACCACCCTCTGTATATGCACCCCCATAGCCATCCTCTGTATATGCACCCCCATAGCCATCCTCTGTATATGCACCCCCCATAGCCACCCTCTGTATATGCACCCCCATAGCCACCCTCTGTATATGCACCCCCATAGCCATCCTCTGTATATGCACCCCCATAGCCATCCTCTGTATATGCACCCCCATAGCCATCCTCTGTATATGCACCCCCATAGCCATCCTCTGTATATGCACCCCCCAGAGCCATCCTCTGTATATGCACCCCCAGAGCCATCCTCTGTATATGCACCCCCATAGCCACCCTCTGTATATGCACCCCCATAGCGATCCTCTGTATATGCACCCCCATAGCCATCCTCTGTATATGCACCCCCATAGTGATCCTCTGTACATGCACCCCCATAGCCATCCTCTGTATATGCACCCCCATAGCCATCCTCTGTATATGCACCCCCATAGCCATCCTCTGTATATGCACCCCCATAGCCATCCTCTGTATATGCACCCCCATAGCGATCCTCTGTATATGCACCCCCATAGCCATCCTCTGTATATGCACCCCCATAGCCATCCTCTGTATATGCACCCCCATAGCGATCCTCTGTATATGCACCCCCATAGCGATCCTCTGTATATGCACCCCCATAGCCATCCTCTGTACATGCACCCCCATAGCCATCCTCTGTAGGATAATGCACCACTCCCCCATAAACTAAATACTCACCTCTCTTGCTCCTGGTTCCTGCGCTGATCCCGCTCATCTCCGACTGCAGGCGCCGGGTACTGACGTCATCGCGCCCCCTGTCAGTGTCGGTGACGTCAGACGCTGACAGGGGGATGATGAGAGGAGCGCTCGCTCCTTCTGTCATCAATGTGGTCAGCTGTGTCGGCATGTAGCTGACCCTGTGATGACGGGCGGGGGGCCCACTGCTGGCACCGGGCCCCCCCGCCTGCTCAGGGGCCCATAGCGGCCAGACTCTCCCTGCTCTGCCGCAAAGTGCATCTGTAGCGTAGCGCCGGGTGGGCCCCCTGAGAGCGCGGGGCCCTGGGCCACTGCCCCCTCGGTAAAGGGGCCGCATTTTTAAAGGGCCCAGCGACCTATTTTCCCTCTCATCGGGGCCTACCGGGCATTACCCCGGTACCCCGCCAGGCCAGACCGAGCCTGGCTGCGCTACTGCTTCATTGGTTATCCTCACAGCCGGACCTGTACCCAGTAATAATATTAACGCTGGCCACCATACTTTACCCTCCATCTTGTTATGCCATCCTCGCCGTTTATGGATTTTTGTTGGAATTTTTTAACGTAATAAATAATAACAAAGATTTTTGTATCATGTATAGTAGTAGAGTCTCCTTGTTATTTAGGATTGTATTCACATTTTTGGATAGAATTTATATTACTTTTTGCCTTTTCTTTTGTGACTTATGAATGGGGCGGAGATCGATCATCCTCACTGGCGCTCTGTTCATCCTTATGGGAGCGCCCGGCTACCTCCTACTGTCCCTTTTAGTCAATATGAACGGATGTTAGAGGGAAGATCAATAGACACATGGAGACTTCATTTGTGCTTTGTATATAGTCCCTATATCATGTAATCTGACAGGTGAGAGTCCAGGTATAGGATTTGGACCTGGGTGAGGACTTTATCTGCTCCAGCTGGACGTTTTCACAGCGAAAAAAGAATTCATATGAGTTTTATATGGAAGAATACGACTTTTCTATATAATTCTTGCTGAATGTATAAATATCTAGATGTTTAGGTGTATATATAGACAGCTGCTGCCACCTGGTGTTGATAGTGTGAACAGCAATGTTAATAAACCATATTACTGTGCTGCCAGATGGGACAGTTTGGCGACTCATTAATTTAAAAATTTACTGCAATTAATATCCAAAATATCGTTAAGTAATTTTTACTATATAGTATGCAACCAAAATAATCACAAGAGACTTGTGGCTGATATTGATATAGTTTGTAATAGTCTGTGATTTGGGGGGGGGGGGGTTGCACTGAAAATCTGTAGAATGCCATTAGTATCCTATCTAAACACAGTATAAAAAAAATTGCAGCATGAAATGTTACGAGATTGTCATAAATTTTGCAATTCATGCCACTCTAGGTGCACGCTGCATGTGGTTTTTCCCGGCGTCGCCATAAACCTCCACTCACCAGAAGTAGTTACCAAAAGTGTTTTCTTTCATTACTTCATCTGTTGTTTAACTGCATAGGACTTATGGATTTATGAAGACTCTGGCATGACATAACCCACACTAATGGATCTCCTCTGCATTCTCTATGGAATGGCAGCTGGGCCAATTAAATAGTACATTTAGTATTTAGGCCACGGGAAGGATTCCTGGTGCGGGACGTATCAGTACTCCGTGTGTTACATAGCAGCATGCATTATATAAGTGCTGCAGAAACAGCAGGAAAACTCAGCATTGTTATGTTTCTTATGCATTTTTTGACCACTTGCAATTTCACTTTATTAACACTAGGTGGCAGCATTTCACAGTCACTAAAATGACAATCGGTGACCAGAGATGAGCGATTCTCCGGAAAAGCGATCAAGCGGATTCGCTCAAATTCATTGCTGATTCGATTGGGTCCAAAATAAGTTTGGTCTGAAGCTAAAGTGCTCCATTTGCCATTCGCGAAGGGGTTAAAATAAAAGGAAATAAAATATTTTCTGCTCCTTTTTAGTTCTCTGAAGTCATACTGACGTGCGTCACCGCCAACACCCCACATGCCGTGTCACCCCACATTTGCCTCGGCGCCAGAAGGAAGCAAGTCGAGTAATGGAAAATGTAGAGAAAATGGAGCTGATGTAGAGGTGATGGAGGTTGCATAAGAACAGGTGAGAATAAAAGTTCCCCTTTCATCTAACTTATCCTCGGTTTGAAAAAAAAAACAGCTTAAATGAAAAGCAAGGGTATAAAAGTATTTCACAGTGTCGTTTAATTTTATGCTCATGGACTGACACATTCATGTGTTACAACTTCTTTTATCTTAGGTCAGAAAAGTTTTTCCTTGTTGTTCTCAGGTTTGTCCACCAGATGGCAGCAGTGCAACATAGAACTGAATAGCATAAGTTCTATGTACAGGAGTGGGTAAGTAATGTGCAGAGCGCTGCACCTGCGGTATTTCAATTTTACTGCAGCGCCTCCACAGGGGAATTGGAACATTACACAGGGCATATTAGGATTAAAGGGCAGTCCAAAGTAATGTACAGATTTATCCTCAGAGCTACAGACGCACTTTGTAGTCGCTGTCCACCCTTGTCCAAATCAGACAACCCCATGAAATGGCTATTTGTATTTATTTTAGCAGTTTTCTAGTTTCCTTCCTTTTCCTGAGTTCAATGGCTGTGAACTCTCAGAACCTTTCTGAGGGCACCACGAGTGTGTGAACTTTCTCACGGTGGCAGTGATGTCGGTCAGGTCATAGGAGTTCATCACCGCGAGCCACCGAGCAGCGCTAGCACACAATGCTCAGTGTCTCTGCTGGATTGCTTCATGCAACAATTCAGGCTGCCCCCTAAATGTAGCAGAGCTAGACCCATCGCTGGACAATTGGATTATCTTCTCGTCGAAGAGGTGAGTATTAGGTTGCTTTATTATTTTATTTTTGTTACAGGGGACACTGGCTTCACTGGAATGGGCGATAATGTAAGTATGGTTTAATTTAGATTCATTAAAGGGGTCTGTGTCATCCTTTCAATTAAAGGACTTTATTCTGGGTGTCTGTGGTTTCTTACAATGTGACTATGGGGTTAGTAATGGGAGCTTCTTATCGATTCCTCTCCATTACTAACCTCTGGGCTTGTTATCACCTGATAATACAAATGTGACATCAACCCCCTCAACTATTACCTCACTTGCCACCGCTACAGGGCAAGTGGGAAGAGTGTGGTTAAGTGACAGAATTGGCACATCTAATGGATGCACCTTTTCTGGGGCAGCTGAGAGCTGATGTTTTTAGTCTGGGATTGGGTCAATATCCATGGCCACTTCCTAGGCTATTAATATCAGCCTGCAGCTCTCTGCCTAGTTTTTGCTGGTTATTAATTATAGGGGGACCCTACACCATTTTTTTGGGAGGGATGTCCCCTATTTTAATAACCAGGAAAGGCTAAGTATACAACTGCGAGCTGATATTAATAGCCTAGGAAGCTCCATGGGTTTTACCCCCTTCCCAGTCTAGAAACATCTGCCCCCAGCCATTGGCTTTCCCTCTGCTGGTTATGAAAATTATGCGGGAGCCCACACCATTTTTTCTGAAAAATAATAATTTATTAAATACATGTACAGTAAGCTACACAAGCAGTGTACTAATTATATATGTGACTGACATCTTTATATCTTTCTATTCTATGTGTGCCTACTGTATGGAATCTATTCTATTCTAACCTGTCACACACACTATGATTTTACTGTACGTGGTAGATGACTTGCCGGCTTTTCATAGATCGATCTATGTAATCTATCTATATATTATGGTAGAGCGGCTTACTCAGCTGTACACAGAGGTAGGCACAATAACACTGTCTCTTTAATTCCTTCATTGGTTTATTATGTGCATGTGGGTCGCCCTCCCAGGGCTGTGGGGTACTCGGTACCGGGCCGGTGTCAGGAGGATGTGCTGCGGTGGCGGTGACCCGGTCCGTGGCCCTGGGAACCAAATAGAATGGTGCTTTGTGATGTAGTTTATAGGGATAGTTCGTGACACCACCTGTGGTGTTCGGCAAGTACAGTGTTGGGCAGCAAAGATGGTGAAGCTCCCCACAGGTGGAGCTGTAGTCCCAGGGCAGTGTAGATGTAGTAATGGCGGGGAGGCGCAGTTGGTGTAAGTGCGGGTACCCAGGTGTAACGGTGCTGGAATAACTGGAGGACACCAGAGGATGCGGTTCCAAAGCTTTACTCACAGTCTGCAGTTCACACAGATGCCTGCCTCCGCGCTGTGTTCTCCAGGTCAGGGCTCCAGCCAACCTCCAGGCAAGATAGGATTCTCCCCTCCAGCATTCCGCCAACATGTACCTTTCTGAACGACTCCTCCAATGCGCCTTTGGGGCGAAGCACTCCAGTACTTAGATACCCTGGAATGCCTCTCTCTAGATGTTCCTAGTCTCTACTTGTATGACAGACAGCTGTAGCCTGATCAGGGATCTCTATCTCCAGAGTCCCGGCTCACTATCCAAGTGCTGTTGTGTCCCAAGTCTATGATGGGAGTAAGGCGTTAGCGGCTCACTACTCCACTGGTGTCTGCTGCAGAACCATAAGTGTCCATACAACCTCGGGGACCGGGCCCCGGCCTTGCACTGAGAACCTATAGGCAGGGTACTCTCTCAACCCACAACTCCTCTCTGTTCTCTCTCCTTCATTCCGTGCTTATCCTTCTTTCTTATGGAAACTGCAGTGTCAGGTCTAAGTCTCTTCTCTTTTCCTTCCTTTCCGTGCCAGCTGGCTCAGGTCACTGAGGCAGCTGCAGCACTCCTTCCTCCATCCCTTCTCCCAGGGATTCTCACTCCTCAACGAGTGACTTTCCTTCCTACTCCGCCTGCCCTCTCTGCAGACTCTCCTGACTGATCTGAACTCCCTCTCTCCACTCGACTCTCAAATCCTACACTTTCCCCTTCTTTTATACTAACTCCACCCACCTCCCAGCACATCTCGTGTTACGAAGCGGGGTTCCACGAAGGGTGCTCTGCTACCCCCATCCTGAAGCTGCTATGTGGCCCCACTGAACTATCCTGTGCGTGGGATGCAGGTGTTGGAGTGTGGAAAGGAGTTCCCACCTTACTTGGATGGTGGGGCACTACACCTTAGGAGGTGCAGTACCTCTGTGTTGACTGAAGCCTCAGGGGCGCCACATATGCGCCATAAACCACGATGAGGTAAAAATTAACATGGTCCTTAGAGCAAAACAGGCCAGCAAAACAAAATGGTATATCACAGTCCATACGTCTGCGGGGATCCACCCGCCCAGGGGAATTCAGCATCCAAAGGTTCAGCTTCCTTATCTGGACACAAAGCACTGGAGCTCCACTCTCCAGTCCTACTGAACGCTGATTGCCTCTTGAGACCGACTATTTAAATCCCAGACCACACCCTGTGGTGGAGATAAGGTGGACACCCACTCTATGGTTGTCCACAAAAAAACAACCCTTAAAATGGCCAATTAAGCTTTCACAACACAGTGTGTTGGAGCAAAACTTCTGTGTTTCAAATCACTGAAGCTAATAACCTCACATAGACGTATCTCCCCTCCAACACTCTGTTAATCACTTTGTCACATATCCCCTTCCCTTTGCCCAAATCCCAGGGTTTTGGCATCTTTACTCACTAAGCAGGGAAATCTGGACAGGGCATCTTCGTTACCATGTAATTTCCCTGGCCTATGCTCCATGTGGAAGCTGAAGTCCCGAAGCAACAGAAACCACCTAGTCACCCGGGCATTCTTCCGGTTTTATCTCAGGGTCTGACACTAACCTGAACTTCTGGCCTAACAGGTAGTACCTCATCGTGTCAAAAGCGAATTTGATAGCCAAGCACTCTTTCCACGATGGCATAGTTTTTCTCATAGGCAGAGAGTTTTCTGCTTAAGTATAGGATGGGATGTTTCTCCCCGTTTACTTCCTTGGACAATACGGCCCCCAACCCGACCTCTGAGGCTTCCGTCTGGACTATGAACTATGTAATGAAATTCAGTGCGACCAAGACTGGCTGTTTGCATAGGGCGTACTTCAACTCCTGGAACACCATCTGCGCTTCAGAGGACTATTTGGCCATTGACGTCTTTGTGCCCTTAAGAAGATCAGTCAGGGGTGGTCATAATGGAGAAATTTTTGTGTTAAATCCCCGATAGTATCCCTCTATTCCCAGAAATGCCCTAACCTGCTTTTTGGAGACCGGTTGAGGCCAATTTTGGATTGCCTCTACCTTAATTACTTGCAGCTTGATTTTGCCCCTTCCCACTATATAGCCCAAGTATTTCACCTCTTCTTTCCCCATGGTGCTCTTCTTTGGGTTTATGGTAAACCCTGCCTTCCCCAGCACATCCCCTACCGCCTGGAAGATGACTTACCCAATCTGGGCTGAACATCACAATGTTGTCCAGGTAAGCTGCGGTATACTTTTTGTGAGAGGCTAAGGGTCCATTGCCCTCAGGAAGGTAGCTGGGGCTCCCTGGAGACTGAACGGCATCCTGGTATACTGAAAGCACCCGTCAAGCGTAGAGAAGGCTGTCTTCTGGGTGGCACTTGGGGACAGGAGAATTTGCCAGTACACTTTTAATAGGTCCAGGGTAGTCATATACCTGGCTGACCTTAGCCTCTCAATGAGGTCATCGACCTGGGGCATCAGATATGCGTTCTTACTTGGACACCTTGTTCAGCTTCCTGTATTCATTACAGAAAAGCCACTCTCCATCCAGCATCAGCACAAGGACAATGGGGCTGGACCAACCAATCTTCGTACTCCTTAATGACGCCCAGATTCAGCACTCTCTCCCCCTTGGAGATCACCTCGTGGCGGACTTCGGAAATCTGATACGGCTTTTGGTTGACCCTCATATGGGGTTCCAGATGTTCACACTATGCCTATCGCCTGCCTATGCTGCCGTCCATTTGTTCAGAGGACATAGGACAACAGGTGGCTTTGTGTCCAGGACTGTGACATGTCGAGCAGAGCAAGTCTTTACTAGCAGCCCTTGGCCACCTCTCAATGACCCCTTGGGATCTTGGACTCCCTCATTAGTGGCTCTACTACCCCTCTTTTGCACCATCTCCAGGCTTCCTTATGTACCTCTCAATCACCTTGTACCTTTCTACGAGGTCAACCAGGTCTTCCGCATTCCGGGATTCTCCCTGGACAACCCAGGTCTGCACCAGCCTAGGGAGTGAATAAATCCACCCATGACAACTCGCTCATCCATCTGGGCTGGAGTGGAGGACTCCAGCTGCAGCCATTTCTGTACAAGATGCAGTAAGTCAAACATTTGAGAGCGAGAGGGTTTGTCACCATAATATACCTAGTGGTGAACCCTTTTTGGTCTGACAGACAGTCACTCTCACGCGTGCCCAGATTTCAGTTTTTAGTTTGGCATACTCCTGCGCCTCCTGAATGCCAAGTCATAATAAGCCTTTTGGGGCTCACCAGTTAGAAAGGGGGCCAGAACCTCCACCCACTGCTCTGGGGGTGGCTTCTCCCACTCTACGACCCATTCAAAAACAGTCAAAAATACTTCCACATCATCCCCAGGGGTAATCTTTTGCATGGCACATCTTACCGCTTTCTGGACTTACAAGTCATCACCTGCAGTTAGGGAAGGGGCTGCCGGCCTCCCATGAATGTCCTCTGTGAGGTGTTCCATCTGCCGCTAAGCACCTCCTGTTGTTGTCACTGATGCTGTTGGAGCTTCTGCACCAAATGTTTATTCGTTTCCTGTTGCTCCAGCTGCTGCTGTTGATGCTGCTATTGTTGTTGGACCTGGACCAGGTGCTTGATAATCTCCTCCACGCTGTCTGTCGTTATTTCCTGTCTTATGGACGCCTTTACCCAGAAAATAAAGTTTGTTCACAGCCGCAATACGTGTTCCTGGAATGTTGCTCCCATTCAAAACAACACCTGTGGTAGATTGTATAGCTGAGCTTGCTGAAGAGGTAGGCACGGTAACGCTGCCTCTTTAGGTCCTTCATGAGTTTGTATACATGCGGCATAAACTAAGGTGAAGTAAAAATAAACACGTCCCTTAGGCAAAACATGCAAACAAAACAGCCCATACATCTGCGGGGATCCGTCTGCTCAGGAGAAATCAGCATACAAAGGTTCGGCTTTCCTTAACAGGATGCACAGCACTGGAGCTCCACTCTCCACGCCTACCGAACACGGAATGCCTCTGGAGGCTGACTATTTAAATCCCAGACTGCACCCTGGGGTGGAGATAAGGTGAACAACCTCCCACGTGCTCTATGGTTGTCCACAAAAACCCAACTGAAGAGCAAGACTGCCAGTCTGGGAGTTCTACTGCTACAGCCAACACACATGAAAGAGACCCAACTTGGAGTCTCCACATTTCAAAAAATAGTTTGTAACATCAGCAGCAACAGCAGGCACAGAAGTCTCAACAAAGGTGTAACAGGCTGCAATAATGCAAGATCAGTGCAGCACACCAAAAACTACACCATCGCCTAGTCTGCCCAGTTTGGGACTGAAGTGCAAAAGTCCTTGGAGATCCAAGACTTGTTCATCTTGATGAAAGTTAGGTGGTCTACACTTTCAGGGGACAGACGTATGCGTTTATCCATCAGGACACCACCAGCAGTGCTGAAGACACATTCTGAGAGAACGCTGGCTGCTGGGCATGACAAAACCACCAAGGTGTGACAGGCAAGCTCAGGCCAATCTCCCATTTTTGAAGACCAAAATGCAAAAGGGTCCAACCAGCCCCCCCTTTGATGGCATTGATATTGAGCTCGAAATACTCCTGCACCATCCTCTCCAACCAGAACATGTCAGACTTGTACTCTGTCGAGCTGGTGCACAGGCTGGTCTAAAAAATGTGTGAAACGACTCAAAATAAATTGCTTCTGCCACTTAAACTGCTGCTGCTAATGTTTTTGCTTTGATGACTCGACGGGGTTGGAAGTCTATAACTGTGATGCACATGCACACTGTGCATGACCAGAATAGCGATGCTGGTGATGGCATCGTCAATGCTAACCATCATAGCAGCCATTTTGAAACTGTGCAGAAGGGTGCAGAGGTCCTTCATCTGTGCCAACTCCACAAGCCTGATTTGCACCTCGTCTGGACTGCGTTGGCCCAAACTATGCAAAAGGATATATTGCAGCAGGGCTTGTCGCTGCTGCCACAGTGGCATATGCAAAGTGGAATTACATTGTGTCGACACATCGCATATCAAACGGTTAAATGGTAGGCCGAAAGGAGTGTGTGGCAATGCAAGTCGATAAACTGTGGGGTGCGAATGGTGGAAGTGAGCATACAGCGACCATGCTTTCGGCAGCAGTGCATCCAGACCGGGATAGTGGACAACAAATTGCTGTACCACCTGGTTGAGGACATGAGCCATGCTAGTCACATGTGTCAGGTTACTCCAGCGTAGGGCCGCTATCAGGTTCTCACCAGCCTTCCATGGCTCCTGGTTCAGTGGAGACAGCCATTGCTCTACTCGGCCAGGAAACCTCTCCACAAGTCTTGAGTTGTGTGACTCCGATCTCCAAGGCATATTAAACACTGCCCGATTGCGGTGAGCCCTGGCTGCGCAGTGCGGAGCTGGAGGGGATTCTCTCTGCACTGTTGGAACGCGTGTCTAATTAAGGCAGAGATTGAGGGCGCAGATGGAGGCCCTACAGGAGACAGAGGAGGAGGCAGCAGCAGTGAAGGAAGTGGTAGATACAAAAGTTTGTCATGCAAGTCTTACTGATTACAATACTTGTGTCCACTTCCATATCAGCTGACGGTCTCTCGCTCACCCTGACTGTAGGGGGTAAACAAGTGGAGGTGCTGTGGCCAGATACCTGTGTGAGAAAATTTGTCACGGTGACAGAGGAGGTAGATGTGGTTGATTTGACAGATGGTGGTTGGTGAGGCCCGCTAGTTTGCATTTTAGCACAGTGAGATTCCCAGACTAATGCATGTTGATCACGCATGTGCTGATTCGTGCATATAGTAGTCGATTTATTGCAATTTTTGCCTCGACTGAGTTGTTTTTTGCAAAGTTGGAAGATGAGTTGGGCCATCCTTTGCGGTCTCAAAAAAGACCCAGGCTAGGCAACCCTTGCTGCCCCTGCAAACTGCAGACCTTACGACTGCTGCTGGCCACAACCAGAGTTGTGGCTGAGGATGCAGCGCTTGTTGCAGTTGCATTACTCTATTTCTGTGCAGGAAGCCTCCACATAACCTCCTTGTCTTCCTCTTCATCCACCTCCTCTGCTGAGCTACTCAGCTGCATGCCTCTGGGTTCACTCCAAGTGGGATCTACAACTTTATCCTCATCCTCTCTGTTCTTCCACTCCTCACCTTGAGAGTCGCCACCCTCCTCTTCCTTACCGGACACCACAGTACAGTCCGCGTGCGACTCAGGTATCTGAGTATCATCAGGATCACCTCCATCCCTGGGGGGAATGTCTGGTGATGAGGGTCAGGATTCTGTTCGGACCCTACTTCAACCGGCCCCATGTCCAAATGAAAAAAAATTGTGGGTAATGGTGCAGAGGCTTTCCTCCTCTTGACTCTGTTAATTTTTGGAGCAGACCTCTGATGCCCCTGGAATAGTATGTGTGAACAGCTCTGCAGACTCTCCCATCTGTGATTCTCTGCAGTCAGTTTTGCGGTTGGAGAGTTGTGACATAGGAGGAAACAAGGGTAATTGGGGCATCACCTCTGACTAGAGTTGAGCGACTTTGGTCGGATCGGGTTTCGTGAAACCCGAATGAAGCAAAATTTGAGTCGGATGAAACTGGTCCGACTAGGGCAAGAAAAAGTCAGAGTTTCGTCCGAAACCCGACCCCAATACAAGTCAATGGGAAATAAAAGTCGGCATTGAGCGGATGACATTCATCCACTCAATGCCGACTTTTATTCCCCATTGACTTCAATTGGGGTCGGGTTTCGGACGAAACTCCGACTTTTTTTGCCCTAGTCGGACCAGTTTCATCCGACTCAAATTTGGTTTCATTCGGGTTTCACGAAACCCGATCCGACCAAAGTCACTCAACTCTACCTATGACTATTGTACTGCACGTGATGTTAAGGTGGAGGAAGAGGAGAGGCCATTTGATGCAGCGCTTGCCATCCACTGGAGTACATGCTGTTTCTGGCTGTCATCTATGAGGCGTACCGCTGTGCATCTGCCAAAGAAAGGGAGTCAAGTAGCCCATCCAGTAACAGATGTTATGAGATGGTATTTGTTCAGGAGAGCTTTCAGTAACATTACTACCTAACCCACGTACACCTTGAACACCCAGTCTATTTCCCCTTCCATCACAACCTCGCTTCTTCCTACTCATCTTGGATGTACCCTTCCTCTCTTTTAACCAGCTGTTTCACAACCATAGGCCCAGACCTGCCAGTCACCTGTCACTAATTTAACAATCAGTATTTATTTGCTGAGATAGGGTGTCCAGACCACACAATTAGCAGAAAAGATTTATATTCTGAAATGTGGTAAAACATTTTTTGGGGCAGAAACTGAATCTGAATACCGGGGCATTTTTCTCCCTCTATTGGGTTTTTGATCCCACTTGGTGTAACCAATAATAAATAATTAATATTAATAAATCAGTCTTTCTGTAGCAAGATTGCAATACCATGAATGAACAGCAGATGTCAGCAGTGTGCCATGCAATCATTTTGGTGCAGATTTTTGGTTTATTTTTTAAGACCGTGTTCACACCTGACTGCATTAGATGATCCGTGACATCTCCAACAAGCTGCACCTAGTTTCTTCAATAAAATGCCAGATTCCATGGCGGAAACAAGGCGGACCCTATAATAGTCAATGGGATCTGTCATCTAGGGCTAGTGTCACAAGATGAGTGAGTGTCCCAAAATCTCAATTTAGCAGTTATTCTCACATTCTGTCCTCGATCATAGTTGGTGCGGATTTTATCTTCTTGCACGGACTGGCACCAAATTTACTGGGAATCACAGCCGTGTTTCGCGTAATGCGGCTTACGACTGGGGATGTGAAACGCAAATGTCTGGATCATGGTCTGAAACTTAAGAGTTTGTAACGGTTTGGGGGTAAAAAGTAACAATCTGACTCAAAAAGTGACATTGTGTACATAAAAAATAGCGTAAAGGTTTATCGCGGCTCGCTCACAATCATCATCACATTGATATCATGTCTACTGATACCTGCTGGGATGTGAGCGCCATCGCCAGGTATCGTTAATTTGTATGTGTATGCTGTACATCCATCTTGTGCACTTCTATAAGATCTCTGACAATAGCGGAGCTGAGCCACCAGGCAGGCTGTTCTGGAGATGGGTATCAGTTGCAGAGTTGGGATCCACATCTATGACATTTCCTCTCGCTATACCAGAATAGCCTTTTTATAGAATAGGTCTTTATCGGGGGCAGGGTTTGCAGTTTTTTTCTTCTATAAACCCAGAGTGAAATGATGAAATCCAAGCTGCCTGCATCCACCACTAGAGGGAGCTCACTGCATGCTGTTATACACTGAATTTACAGCTCCCTCTAGTGGAGGCTGCAGGTAGTGGCAATGTTATCATTTTGCTCTTGTGCCTATGCAGGGAGTCTAGGACTATGGAAAAGCCTCTATTAGGAAATTAATTCCACAAATATTGGATCTCTTTTGAGTATAAGGCCACGTTCACACCTTACCTTCAGTATTTGGTCAGTATTTTACATCAGTATTTGTAAGCCAAAACCTGGAGTGGGTGATAAATACAGAAGTGGTGACGTGTTTCTATTATACTTTTCCTCTGATTGTTCCTCTCCTGATTTTTGGCTTACGAATACTGATGTAAAATACTGACCACATACTGATCGTGTGAACTTGGCCTTAGGGTTAGTTTTTCTCCTGCCTGACACTGTTATGGACGCCTTTCTGTATTACAGTGGGGGTGTCAGTAGCTCCTGGTTTACTTCCATCCATCCTTTTATCAGAATAATGCCTCATGTATACCGCTCCGTCTCCGTTTCGTACATTTGCCATGTGGCGTGACATCTCTACAATCCTCCGGCTTCTCCTTGGCCGAGTCCATTAAGATTCTCGGTCAGGCTCTGATCTCCCTCAGGTTCGCTCAGCGTGATCTGTAAACATTTCATGTCCCAATTCTCCAGACTCCTGACAGCCGACATAAGTCTTCTGTAGAATCGGGGCTTTCAATCTCACTTGTTTGGTAAAACTGCTCCAGGGAAGCGATTGAGTGAGCGCTCGGTCACGTGAGCGAATTTCCAGCCTGAATTAACAACTCCTTGGAGCCAAATGTTCCTCGTCGGGGCTGTTCCTGTAGCTTTATATTGCAGTAGTTGTATAGTTTGTGCACATATTTAGCTCTGTACATTCGCTGGATTACACAGTGGTTGTTATACGGCTTCACCATACGTGACTTTGATACTTAAAGTGGTATTCCCATCTCCAGGATCCTCTCCCAATATGTAGTAGGTGCAATAATATTAGCAAATACTTCCAATTAGAAATTAGTACAGTTCTTCTGATTCGCTATGTCTCTTTTCTCATGTGCAGGACATTTAAGGACCTTAGATATCCATGGTTACGACTACTGATATAGTAACAGCTAGTTACTAGTGGTCATAACCATGGATACCTAAGGTCCTGCACATAAGGAAAGAGACATAGCGAATCAGAAGAACTATACTACATTTATAATTGGAGGTATTTGCTAATATTATTACACCTACTATGTATTGGGATAGGATCTTGGAGATGGGAATACCCTTTAAAGGGAACCAGTCATCAGGATTTAACTGTATGAGCGCTTGCCCCCCAATAAAAATTATATTTTATTTGTAAAGATTTGATGCTCTACTCATGAGAAATCCAGAACAGAAATAATATGCTAATCAGCCTGGGAGTGCTCAGGGGCGTGTCTGTGTGGCACCCCAGGATTCCGGTTGCCACAGTGGCATTGCCTCCCTCCCGGGGGGTGAATGACATGCCTGGAAGCAGAGAGGCGTTCCCTGATCAGGTAACCACTGCACACAACACTTTTCCTACTCCAGACCAGAAGGGGGAGCTCTGAACCCAGTTTTAGGGGAGCTTCCAGCAAGTTCTGGGCTGGGGGAGGAGTTAGTTAGTTGAGTCTGGGAGTGAGAAGGAGCAGGAAGCATGAAGGAGCTGCTCCCCAGACTAAAGTAGAGAGAGGAAAGGAGAAAGAGCTAAGGAAAGCCTGGGGAAGTGGAGCTGTAAAGAAGCTCAGCCCAGGTCAGTGCTCTGGACACCGGAGTCCATGGCTGTCTGGGAACGACAGTCTCAGTAGTCAAATTTGGAGAGCCGGAGATTGCAGGCTTCTGGCCTAACCAAAACTCCAGAGGCACAGCAGCATAAGAGAGCCTGGAGCTGCCACAGAGGAAGAAGCTCGAGCTGCCTGCCATAAGGGCAAGTACTAAGGACTGTAGGGAACAGAGGACCGAGTATAGCTTCAAGCTGCAGGGACCTCAGACACTAGCACAGAAAGGAGGCCTCCAACAACACTTGGTTCAAGGGACCCTGATCTGCTTTCAGGCTGCTGGATCTCCATTTCCATCTGCACCAGTGCTTCGGTCTATTGATCACACACGCAGCCCTGCACTACAGTTATCCACCATCCTGCACTTACACTGCCCTGGGGTTAAGCTCTGCCTGTGGAGAGCTGAACCAACTCTGCTGCATCACCAACAGTCCCAGCGGTCTGTACAAGCAGCGTCAGCTAACACCTTTATTGCCGAGTACCACAGGTGGCGTCACGAACTTATCTACGCATAGACTTTATTACCCATCAGCTCTTATTTTACATGGACACTCAGGGCCATGGACTGGGTCCCTTCTGCCGTGACACATCCCTTTAAGACACCGGCCCGGTACTGAATAACCCACAGCCCTGAGGGGGTGGCTACATTTGCGCATCTAGTAAAAGCAGTTGACTATGCACCAGTGCACTTCCAGCCTGATTTGCATATGATTTCCCATAAATGGGACATAGGAACTGTATAAAAAAAATATATATTTTTCTTGGGAGCCATACCGCTACAACCATATGTACAAACATGCTGATGGGTTCCCTTTCAATCATAAAACTGTCTCATTCTTCTGGTATTTGCTCAAGTCTCGGCAGCTCCACTTTTGGTCATCATAAAAGCGGTGTGTGAATGGGGCCGGTTGACTGTTGCTGAGCCAGCCCCCTTCTTTTTCTGTGCCGAGAAAAGGGCTGATATAGCCAGTGACATGAGTCGGTCAGCCCTTTCACACACAGCTTTGATGATTTTAAGTTGAAAAATCTATGAAAACTATTTTTGGGTTTCTGTGTTTTTTGTTTCATTAACATAGATTAAAAGCTCTAATTAATTTCTTATATCTTAAAAGGAGATGAGAATGTTTTTGTTCTTCTTTTCCTTTAATATAGAGTTCCAAATCCCTATTACACAACTACTGTAGATTAAAGATAAAACACGCTGGCTTCTCAAGTCACCACCAGGGGGAGCTGGAGAGTCAGCTGCATACTGATTACGCACAGACTTTCATATTAAATCTGTATGCAGTGAGCTCCCTCTAGTGGCGACTGCAACATTTGGTTTCAACTTGTGTCTATGGAGGGGAATTGAGGCTCCTAATCAAAAGAATCTGAACTTGGACCACCATACCCATATAATACGAAATTAAAAAGCATTGCATTTTAGACCATGGACAATCACACTTTAAATTTATGGAGCCTCCAATAATTTGCTCAGCAGTGAGACTTCCAAGAGGGGACATGAAAAAACAATGCAATGTGTGCCTTTGGACTGTCCATGGATTCCAGCAGACCTCGCTACTTAGGATCCCAAAAAGCCCAAATAGGACTTGTACTAAACATTTTTCAAGACATAGAAGTCCCGAGGTGTAATGGTTTATATTGGAGATGTTCCGTGACACCAGTCATGGCCAATTTACTTATGAGAACCCATCAATCAGGGGTGTAAGTACAATTGGTGCAGAGGTTGCAATCACACCCGGACCCTGGAGACTAGGGGGCCCAAAAAGTCCCTTTGGCCTATATAAAAAGACCAGTACTATTAACAACTTGCAATAATTGGGGGCCCCGTTGGAGCTTTTACATTGGGGCCCATGAGCCTCAAGTTACCCCACTGCCATCGACCAGTTGTAACACTGACTCCAAGGATTGGCCAGTTACGATGCTTATGGCAATGCCACTCTATGTAGCACCCTTACTGCATCATGTCCACCAAGACGGGCCCCTCCCACACTCCTGAGAGACATCCCCTGAGGTCTTGCCCAAACATGTGATATAAGACAGCGGAACGATCTGCAGAAGTTTTTCTGACTGACGTTTATTTGCAATAATTACTGAACCCATCACGAGTCTTTCGCTGAAGGCTTCACTGGTGGAGGCGGACGGATGATAGATTTGTACATAAATACAAAATTCGGGTTATAAATATATCACAAAATCCCATGTAGAAAAAACTGTTTTTGCAGGTGTTAAAATGTGAGATCAAGTATATACAATATATACAACTGCATATAATACTGGGGAGGGACAAGAGGAGACTCCAGCCTTCACGTGACGGACAGATGGCGGCACGGCCAGGAGCCGAGAAACTATTGTGTGCCGACTGTATCACCGGATCGTCTACGATCGTCATCTTCAAGTCGATACTCTCCAGCTGCGAAACTACAACTCCCAGCATGCACCGACAGATGCGGAAAAAGTGTCAAAAACACATAATACATTTGGCGCCCGCCATGTGCTCCTGATGTGCCTCCGTATTCACTGCAAAAACTTCTTGATTTTCTCGGAGAACTGTGTGAATATAATTGCAAAGAAAGGAGGATCTGCAAACTCCATCTAAACGATGAGGACCCCGGATCGGCGGTGCACCTTGAAGTGTAACCCCCCCAAGTAATTTGCAGGGGAAAGCCGCGGACTGTGGTAAGAAGGACTCGAGTCCGGCAGATTGGCGAACATTCCTACAGGGCGATCCTCCTTCCTGATTCATTCTCTGACCCCTTTGTATAAAATCCACGTGCCCTTGTAGGTATCTGAACAGGTCAGGAGAAGACCCGGATAATTTTTTTTGACTGGCATGGACAGACACCATTATTGGAGCCGATGACTGTAGGCGTTCCAAGTGTTGGAATAAGTTGGTCTAAAAAGCTTTAATTCGCGTCTTGTAGAGACCAAAACGCATAAAAACAAATCCTGATTTTTTTTTTTACAAGATGTCGGGGGTCCAGATCGAAATGTGAGTCCGGTATCACGTTCCACAGAGGCAAATTTTGCACGACCCACTTGGGTTATCCATCCCACATCCTCCATATTGTCTCCAGTCCTACACATTTTAGGTTTCACCCAGAAGAATTGTAACAACCAAAATGTTTCCGTTATTTTTTTTCCTTTGTTTGTTTAGAATTCTTTTTACTTTTTATTTTTTCGGAATTCTTGGGATGACAGTTAAGGCAGCTGAATATTCCACATCGTGAGTTACATATCAAAATCTCCGTCATAGGCCAAGGTGAGGGGCTTTTGTGGAGGAAATACTGTCTTCGGTTTCGGTGGCTTTCTGCTGCAAGTTGGAAAACAGGAGACAACAAAATGTCATGAACCGTCGTCTACAGGGAAAATACCAGAAATAAAAAAGATATAGGAAATAGTGCCACACCGGTCTACAGGTTGTGTGTGGTATTGCAGCTCAGGACTATTCACTTCAATGGACCTGAACGGTGATACAGCCCATAGACAGGTGTGGCACTGTTTTTGGAGTAAATGGCCATCCTTTTCTACCCCATGGACTTTTCAAATAAATTCAAATCTGTAATTTCCATGGCCGAAATCTGCCCAGAAATTTTCCGAAGCATGTGACCGAGGGTTATGGGAACACCATTGACATGCATGGGAGGCAGATTGTGGTTGGATGTCACAAAATCTTAAAAAAAAGAAAAAAAATACATACCAGACCAAGTAAGAAATGATGATGAGGAAAACCAAGATGAGGAAGCTCCCAACGCCTGCGACGTAGACCCAGAGACTCACTCGTCCGTCTGCAAACGAGACAGGAAATGCGTCAACACCAATGGAGACAGCGCCAAACCTGATGGTGTATAAAATTGGGTTTTCTGTGTTCTCTCTGCGTTGTCTTATGGGACAGGACCTCTGGTTGGGGGATCTGCAGTGTGACCAAATGCGGGAATGTTACCGGGACCAGAAGCTTCTTGCAGGCTCGCGTCATGGGATCCTGATCTCTCCATTTAGTAGCATCATTGTGAGGTCTCCTAGTCAATCGCTTACTTTTCTACAGCCTTCAACTCCATGGGAATGTGTCATCAGGAGATGATCTACTGTTTAATAAGTTTGATCCAGCTTGGAAAGTTATGAAACTTGCAAATCACTTTATTAGGAGGATTTGTTTTCACACTTGTAAAAAACAAAAATGCCCGTCAGTGGCTTCTAAACCTGGAGTTTTCTCCGGTCTATTTCCCTGCCTTCAGCTACTTTGATATCAGAAAGTACTCATTTGGAGTACAGATGATGGCAGTGATGGGTCAGCACCGATGTCACTAGCTCTGGGGGTAAGCTGACCCATCACTGCCATCAGCTGTACTCTAAATCAGAACATTCTGATAGAAACGAAAAGCCGGGGTTTGTAGCTGCTTACATGCTATTGTTTTTTTCTTTACAGAAATGGTGACAAATTCCCTAAATAAAGTAATTTGCAAAGTTTCAGAACTTTCCATGCTGGACAAAATTGTTTAGAAAACAAAGGATAGTAAAGTTTAGTTACTCTTTAAATCTGTATTTTTTAACTTTTTTTTGTTATCCTTATAAAAATAAATAAATAATAAGAAGGGTAGGCAGCTGCAACTTCTCTCTAGCCTGATTAGTTAAATCTTCCCAACATATCAGACATAGTTCTTCCTATGTCAAGTCCTCATGTGTGGAGAGAACCCAGGATCAGACCCGGCTCCATATCCCCTAGATGCCGGCTGTGCTACACTGCCACCGTCTGCTTGTAACAGCAGCAGAGTTGCTCATATTTAACCATTTAAATGTCGCTATCAATAACTGACCGCAACATTCATTTGACGATTGCCGGTGCACAATGGACTCCAACGCCGCCCATCACCAATGCTACCAGGTGCCTGCTGAAGACCCCCATGACTGTCATAGAGCTGTATTGCAGCACATAGAACAAGCATTGAAACGATCGCAGGTTCAAGTTCCTTAATGGAACTAAATATGTAAAACAAAATAAATATTTATTTTATATTTTTTTCTAATGAGGGAAAAGGGGTTAAATTTTATATACACATTAATTTTTATTATTTTTTTTTACTATTTTTTTAATAAGGGAAAAGAGGATAAATTCCACATAGGGTATATGTAGAGATGGTGGAATCTATCCTCTTTTTTCCCTCATTAAGGTCTGGTATTTCTGCATCTGTAAATGTACAACCCACACAAATCTGAAATGAAGAAAAATGAAAACGCTAAAACAAGGTTTTTTCTTACTTGCTGAAAAAAATGCAATCAAAAGCGATTAAAACGCTGTAAGCCACCGAGAATGGTATCAGTAAAATGTTCAGCTCACTATGGAATGAACAAGCCCTCACCCAGCTCCATCACCGGAAAAATAATAATGCAAAGGGTCATAGAATACGGAGACACAAAGCAATTTTTTTTTTCTTTTTACAAAATTTCCCAAATATTTTTCATAACTTAAAAAAAATAAACAACTTTACTATATCCATAGTCACACTGACCCACAGAATGATATATTTCAACTACACAGTGGACACCATGTAAACAAACAAAGCAAACTACAAAAGACAGAATTGCATTTAATTTTCACCATTTCTCCTCTTTTGGAATTTTATTTTTTTCCCCATTTTTCAGTACATTGGATGGTAAAGTGAATGGGGCCAATCAAAACTACAACTGATCCGTCAAAACACAAACCCTCATACGGTGGAAAAAAAAAAAAAGTTGGCCTTACGGGAAGAGGTAAGGCTATGTGCACACGTTGCGGATTTTGCTGCGGATCCGCAGCTTTTCTGGCCCTGCGGGTAAAATGGAAACCGCTGTGCACATGCTGCGGAATTTTCCGCGCGGTTTTGCTGCGGTTTCTAATCCGCAGAAGGAATTGACATGTCACTTCTTTTTTGCGGATTCCACTGGAGTTTACCATCTGGTCCATTGAATAGGTGATAAACCGCAGGCTAATACGCAGGTCTTTTGACCTGAAATTTAACTGTGGATTTTTACAAATCTGGGTCGCCCTGTGGGGTACTCGGTACCGGGCCGGTGTCAGCGGGATGTGTCACAGCAGCGGTGACCCGATCCGTGGCCCTGGGTGCCCAAGCAATGGGGAGATGTAGTTAATGGAATAGTTCGTGACGCCACCTGTGGTGTTCGGCACGTAGGATGTTAGGCCGACGCTGCATGCAGATCCTCTGGGACTGATGGTGTGTTGCAGCCTAGATTTTGAACGACTCCTCTATAGCGCCTTAAAGTGTGAAGATCTCCTAGTACTGAGTTACACTGGAGTTCCTCCTGTCAGATGTTCCCAAGAACTCTACTTGTATGGCAGACAGCTGTAGCCTGCTTCGGGGACTCCCTACTCCTGAGTCCCGGCTCTCTATCCAATTGCTGTTGTGCCCCAAGTCTTAGATGGGAGTAGTGCATTTACAGCCAACTACTCCACCGGTGTCTGCTGCAGAACCATAAGTGTCCATACAACCTCGGGGACCGGGCCCCGGCCTTGCGCTGAGAACCTATAGGCAGGGTTCCTCTTCAAACCCACGTCCTCTCTGTTCTCTCTACTCCTTCATTCCGTACTTGTCTTTCTTTCTTATGGAAGCTTTGGTTGCAGTTCTACGTCTTTCTCCTTCTTTTCCTTTCCCGTACCAGCTGGCTCAGATCACTGAGGCAGCTGCAGCACTCCCTCCTCCATCCCTTCTTCCAGGGATCCTCACTCCTGTCTGAGTGACTTCCTACCAGACTGACCTTCTGTCAGACTGACCCGTAATCCTACACTTTCCCACTCTTCTATGTATCTTAACTCCACCCACCTCCCAGCACGTCCAGTGTTCCAAGCAGGGAACCACCAAAGATGCTCTGCTACTCTCTAAGCAAGGAGCCGCAATGTGGTTATGCAGAACTACCCTGTTGTGTGGGGTGCAAGTGTTGGAGTGTGGAAAGGAGTTCCCACCTTACCTGGATGGTGGGGCACTGCAACTTAAGAGAAGGTGCAGTACCTCTGTGGCGACTGAGCCTCAGGGGCGCCACAAATCCGTGCGGAAAAATCCGCAGAAACAAAAACTAAGTGTGCACATACTGTAGCCTTAATGTTGCCGATTACTATTGGATTTGCAGGAAACTATCAATATAAAGGCAAATATTCGCTACCTGTGTCCATAGGGTTGTAATAGCCATGGGGTATTTTTTTTCACAATGGGACCTATCTAGGCGCCATAGACTTTTTCTTCTCATACTTGCCTTGGTCAAATAGCTGAATCGACCAGTTGAATATCTCCGGGAGTTTGGAGTTGATGGGTTTACTCTTGGGAATATAAGTTTTTACGTCGGCCTTCTTAGACTCGATGCCCGGGACCTTTAAGCAGTAGTCGAGGACACCGCTCGATCTCATGATCTGTGTGTATCCGCTCTCGCAGCCGCAAACTCCGCTCTGTGGAACGGAAAAAAAAACATCTAAAAACCACCGATATCCGATGGTAACCTATAAAAGCCTTCTGTGGAGTCGTGCACGCCGGCCGTCTACCACCTGCGGAGGACACATTTCCGTAGGCTGAGTGCAATGAACGGTGAATGCAGCTCGAGCAGAAACATAAAGAAGGATTATTGATCTGTGTGCGCGGCTGATCAATATGGATGATAGACCACAGACGGCTCTTCTGGGTTGGGGCTATTGATGCTCTGTTTCATGTGATGGCCTCTCCATGTCATGAACGTAAAAAAAGAAGCGTTGGACTGCAGATATCAATGTATAAAACGAAACATAAATATACATGGCACATTAAAGGGATCACCTAGGGGGCTACTCAGGAGTGCAGAACCCCCCATCCATGTATCCAATCCATATACAGTGGCATGTAAAAGTTTGGGGCCCCCTGGTCAAAATTACTGTTATTATGAACAGTTAAGGAAGTTGAAGATGAAGTGATCTCTAAAAGGCCTAAAGTTACAGATGACATTTCCTTTGTATTTTAGGCAAAAAAAATGTAAATATATTTTAATTTATTACATTTTAAAAATTATGTGCTCACATAACTTTTGACCGAGGTTTCAGACCTTAATGTGCTTATTAGGGTTATGGCTTGGTCACTCTCATCATTAGGAAAGGCCTGGTGATGCAAATATAAAAACCCAGCGTCCTCTAAACTTGTGCCAAACAACAACAGCCATGAGTTTTTCTAAGCAGCTGCCTAGCTCTCAGAATGGAAATGGTGTAGCCTCACAAAGCAGGAAAAGGTTGTAAGAAGATAGCAAAGTGTTTTCAAGTTGCCCTTTCCTCAGTTTGAAATGTAATTGAGAAATGTCAGTTACAAGAACAGTGGAGGTCAACATAAGTTCTGGAAGACCAAGCTAAATTTCAGTGAGAGCTGCTCTTAGAATTGATAGAGTAGCAAATCAGAACCCCTGCTTGACTGCAAAAGGCCTTCAGAAAGATTTAGCAGACTCTTGAGTCGTAGTACATTGTTCTACTGTTCAGAGGCACCTGCACAAATATGGCCTTCATAGAAGAGTCATCAGAACAAAACCTCTCCTGCATCCTCACCATTAAAATTCAGCATCAGAAGTATGCAAGAACATCTAAACAAGCCTGATACATTTTGCAAACAAGTCCTGTGGACCAATGAGGTTAAAATAGAACTATTTGGCCACAATGATCAAAGGCATGTATTGACAAAAAAAAGGGCACAGAATTTCAGGAAAAGAACATCTCACCAACCATTAAGCATGGAGTTGGATCAATCATGCTGTGGAGTTGTGCTGCACCTAATGGCACTGTGAACATTTCACAGGTAGACGGAAGAATGGATTTAATGAAATTTCAATAAGTTCTTGATGCAAATATAACACCATTTATAAAAAAGCTGAAGGTGAAAAGAGGTTGATGGCTTCTATAAATGGATAATGATCTTAAACACACAAAGTCCACAATAGACGACCTCAAAAGGCACAAGCTGAAGGTTTTACAATGGCCCTCACAGTCCACTAATCTGAACATTATTGAAAATCTGTGGCTAGACCTCAAAATAGAATATGCAAGACGACTCAGGAATCTCACAGAACTGGATGAATTATCTAAGGAAGAGTGGATGAAAATCCTTCAAACAAGAATTGAAAGACTCTTGTCTGGCTACAAAAATCATTTACTAGCTGTGATACTTGCAAAAGGGGGTACTGCTAGGTACTAAACATGCAGGGTGCCCAAACAGTCCATTTTACTTTTTGTACTTTAAAAAATATAAAAGATTAGTTTTTTTGTCTAAAACACCAAGGAAATGTGTCATCTTTAACTTTATGCCTTTTTGAGATCATTTCATCTTCAACTTGCTTAACTGTACACAATAACATTAATTTTGACCAGGGGTGCCAAAACTTTAACATGACACTGTAATATGCTCAGCGTTATCTGTGTTTTCTAACAAGTAATGTAAACGGAAAAAAAAACTACAGACAAGAAGAAAAACACATGATATAAGCTCAGGAAAAAAGGGATATTACTAGAGCAAGACATACAAACCTCACATCCAACCTATTTTACTGAGAGGGACAAACAGATTTTTATATAGTGGGAATGTCCCTCCCAGTAATATAGGCTGGATGTGAGGTCTGTCTGGCTCTTACAGTAATATAGACTGGATGTGAGATCTGTGTGTCTCTTACAGTAATACAGACTGGATGTGAGATCTGTGTCTCTCCCAGTAATATAGGCTGGATGTGAGGTCTGTATGTCTCTCCCAGTAATATAGGCTGGATGGGAGGTCTGTGTGTCTCTCCCAGTAATATAGGCTGGATGTGAGGTCTGTGCCTCTCTCAGTAATACAGGCTGGATGTGAGGCCTGTGTGTCTCTCCCAGTAATATAGACTGGATGTGAGGTCTGTGTGTCTCTCCCAGTAATATAGACTGGATGTGAGATCTGTGTTTCTCCCAGTAATATAGGCTGGATGGCAGGTCTGTGTGTCTCTCCCAGTAATATAGGCTGGATGTGAGGTCTGTGCCTCTCTCAGTAATATAGGCTGGATGTGAGGGCTGTGTCTCCCAGTAATATAGGCTGGATGTGAGGTCTGTGTGTCTCTCCCAGTAATATAGGCTGGATGTGAGGTCTGTGCCTCTCTCAGTAATATAGGCTGGATGTGAGGGCTGTGTCTCCCAGTAATATAGGCTGGATGTGAGGCCTGTGTGTCTCTCCCAGTAATATAGCCTGGATGTGAGGTCTGTGCCTCTCTCCCAGTAATATAGGCTGGATGTGAGGTCTGTGCCTCTCTCACAGTAATATAGGCTGGATGTGAGGGCTGCGTGTCTCTCCCATTAATATAGTCTGGATGTGAGATCTGTGCCTCTCTCCCAGTAATATAGGCTGGATGTGAGGTCTGTGTGTTTCTCACAGTGTTACAGGCTGGGTGTGAGATCTGTATGTCCTTCCCAGTAATATAGGCTGGATGTGAGACCATCAATGTTAAAGTCCAAGACAACCCCTTAAAGTGAATGGGAAGGGAAGTAAGTTGCAGTGCCCGAGAATGGCCACTACACATTGTACAGAGTGGTGCTATTCTTGTTCCATATACTGTTTATTTTCAGCTTCCATGGGACCTTCAAATTGCTGTTTGGCGGGGGTGCTGGATCTCGGACCTCCTCTGATGTCATATTGATGACCTCTCACACGACGTGCCACTCATATATATGCATTGTGTCTGGTGCTGCAGTTCAGGCAACTTTTGAAGTTGCAGCTAAACATTTGTATATCCCTTTAATGAAAGTTCCTATTGCAAGCCATTGCTAGAAATCTACATTGAGGAGGACAAGCTTCCCCTTTTAGAAGCTGTAAAGTAATTTATGCTGCTGACATAATGATTCATTGTACTCTGCAGACTGCACTGACCCATACCCAGAATGCGCCCTGGAAGGACTCGTTACTTAGCGCCAGTCACTACTGTGTCAGTACAGGGACTATTATTTCTTCTCCCTGCAGCTCTTCCAGCCCGCAGAGGGTAGAGGGTGGTCAGCCTGGGACTCCGGGTCAACTCAGTGCTGAAAAGATCTCAAATTTATCACATAATTGCTCTTTTGAACAACACGGAAAGACTTTTCTTAACTGTTTCGTGCTAATTTTTAATTATTTCACAATGTTTTCTCCATTCTTAGCTGCTAAGAATATCCGGCCATTGCCCTTGGAAAGAGAAAATAGTCTGGCACCAAATCATAGTGGCCAAATGGCAAAGGGTTGTATCTGGCCCGGCAGCTCAGCCCCATAGTAGTCAATGGAGCCGAGATGCAATACTATGCACCAACCACAGTCACATGTGGCACTGTTTCTGAAAAGAAGCTGCCATGGATTTCTAATCTTGGACAGTTCCTTTAAGTGAAAGGAGCTGCAATGCCGGATGCTGTCCATGGTGGCGCTGTTTCTGTAAAAAATAGTACGGAACTCATTGATGACTTTATATTTAGTGAGCGCCCCCTAGTGTTATCAAAAAGTGTTATCGCTGAATTGATGGCTTCTTCTGATCAGTTCATGCTGGTGTAAGGTGACAAGAAATCCACCAAATTCCTTCTCCTCTATGCTTAATACTGCAGCTCTGCTTTCTCAGATGGGTTTGTATGTATAAGAACGAGAGGTCAGAACAGGTCAGGTCGGTTTTTCTCATCTAAATGATTAGTGTTAATTTTTAAAAAAAAAACAAACAAAAAAAAAAAAAAAACCTTTGCACCATTTTGGTTATATGGGCTCTTAATTTCCTTGTACCTTCCTGGCTGTAGAATGATTTCAGTGAGAAACTGTCAGTGAGCTCGTTCTGACAGGGAGTTTGTAACTTTTTATCTTTCTTTTTCAGATTTATCTAATTTATAGCCACAAAGTACTTTGATGTGGACCGTGATCATAAATCAGAGTTCAGAGAAATTAAAGATAATATAGGTGCAACCTCCTTGTCCGAACGAACTCGCTGATGGATTCTTAGTTGATTCGGTTTTTTTTGCAGCCGACAGTGAAATAAAGAGCTTGTTAAAGCCAAATGATGCAAAATTATTAATAAAACTCATTTAACATACATAGTAACATAGTAACATAGTTAGTAAGGCCGAAAAAAGACATTTGTCTATCCAGTTCAGCCTATAAAATTCTGTCAGAATAAATCCCCAGATCTACGTCCTTCTAAAGAACCTAACAATAACTGTAAGATACAATATTGTTACGCTCCAGGAAGACATCCAGGCCTCTCTTGAACCCCTCGACTGAGTTCGCCATCACCACCACCTCAGGCAGGGAATTCCAGATTCTCACTGCCCTAACTGTAAAGAATCCTCTTCTATGTTGGTGGAAAAATCTTTTCTCTTCCAGATGCAGAGAATGCCCCCTTGTGACCGTCACCTTCCTTGGTATAAACAGATCCTCGGAGAGATATTTGTATTGTCCCCTTATATACTTATACAAGGTTATTAGATCGCCCCTCAGTCGTCTTTTTTCTAGACTAAATAATCCTAATTTTGCTGATCTCTCTTGGTATTGTAGTTCCCCCATCCCCTTTATTAATTTTATTGCCCTCCTTTGTACTCGCTCTAGTTCTATTATATCCTTCCTGAGCCCCGGTGCCCACTGTACACAGTACTCCATGTGCGGTCTAACCAGAGATTTGTACAGAGGCAGTATAATGCTCTCATCATGTGTATCCAGACCTCTTTTAATGCACCCCATGATCCTGTTTGCCTTGGCAGCCGCTGCCTGGCACTGGCTGCTCCAGGTAAGTTTATCATTAACTAGGATCCCCAAGTCCTTCTCCGCGTCAGATTTACCCAATGGTTTACCGTTCAGTGTGTAATGGTGATATTGATTCCTTCTTCCCATGTGTATAACCTTACATTTATCATTGTTAAACCCCAGCTGCCACCTTTCGGCCCAAGTTCCCAACTTATCCAGATCCATCTGTAGCAGAATACTATCTTCTCTTGTATTGACTGCTTTACATAGTTTTGTATCATCTGCAAATATCGATATTTTACTGTGCAAACCTTCTACCAGATCGTTACTAAATATGTTGAAGAGAAGAGGTCCCAACACCGATCCCTGCGGTACCCCACTTTTTTTTTGCAATTGGGTTTCATTAAAAAAATGGTCCCTGTAGAAGTCGAGAACTACAAACCATCTGACGCCCATTGACTAATCGGAAAATGATCCTCAATAAGCTGCAACCAAGTTTGCGGAATGCAATGTCCATGTTACCCATTACCCCAAACCTCCACTAGGAGGCAGCATTTCCCTTCTGACAGTTCTTTTCGCTTCCAGTCCGTCTTTTCTAAGTAGGTTACCTGCATACAATACGAAAATGGTTTTTTGCACGGTGGGTCGCAGTGTCGAACAGCTGCCGGCCGGGAGTTCGGAGCGCAGCCTCCTGCAAGGAGAAAAACATCAATACCTGATATTATTTAAGCCACTTTCTTCACCCTCCTCCCGCCTCGACAGCAGCCCTCTGCAAAATGTTTTGCGCTCCGGCTGTGTTTTTGTCCCTTTTGTGCCGGTGCGGAGGTTCGCTGATCCTGAGTGGCAGCGGCAGGGATCGATGCTGCAAATATCCCATTATATTGCTTATTATACAGCACAGTATTCTGCGGCACTGCAAGATGATAGAGGCCAGAGGGGGAGGGATGAGCACACGTCGGATGGGGGAAGACACAAAAATTCTGAATATTCTCCAAAGTCTGCGACACTGTATAAATTCCAAAAGCTGGGCACTTGGCGACAGGTAAAAGATACAACCCTTGTATCTTAGCAGATCCACTTCACTGCTATACGCTCTGCTGCATTGCTTTGTGGGAAATGTAAGGGGTGCATCTTTTAGCAAAAACGTTACATGTTCCATAATGCAATATATCAGAGCATGGTTCGTTATAGTTAGAGGGAATCTGCTGTCACCAGGTTTTTGCTATATAATCTGAAATCTGGAGAAAAGTATAGGGTCAGAGACCCCGATTCCAGCACTGTGTCAATTATCAGGCTGTGTGATGTAATTTCAATACAATCAGTGTTTTATCAACAGGAGATTATCACTGCAGGACTAGGTGTCACGTGCCAGGCAGTCCAGCTAACCTGTGTAACCATGCCCCCCCACCACTTATTGGCAGTGTATACAGGACGCTGCCAATCAGGGGTGTGGGCGGGGTTATACTCAGCTCAGCATTCTGAGCCCTGCTAGAACAAACTTAGGGTATGTGCACACGGTGCAGATTCTGCTGCGGATCCGGGTCCGCAGCAGATTGTGCTGCGGTGTACAGTACCTTTATTTCCTATGGAAATAAAAAAGCGTAGTGCACATGCTGCGGTTTTTTCCGCGCGGTTTTGCTGCGGTTTACAATCCACAGCATGTCAATTCTTTAGTGCAGAAACGCTACAGTTTCACACCTCATCCATTATGAGGTGTAAAACCGCAGGGCTAAACCGCAGGCAAAACCGCAGATAAACAGCAGGACTTTAGTCCTGCGGATTTATCTGCGGTTTTTACTACAAAATCCGCAGAGCCAAAAAACTCCGTGTGCACATAGCCTTAGAGAAAACAGAGATTCTATCAAAACTGCACTAAGCAGCCCAGTAAGTGACACATCGCTGGAATCAGGGTCTCAGAGCCTACATCATAAGGCTCTCAGATTCCATAGCAAAAGCTTGCTGGCAGATGCCCTTTAAGAGAGTAAGTTGAAAGGAGCTGATCTTTGAGCAAAAAAAAAAAAAAGCTGCATGTTAGCAGATCTATATTAACACATTATGCTTTGCTGCATAGCATTGTGGGAGCTATAGCATTTTTGTAACAAGATGCACCCTTTACATCCCAACTGAAGCGCATTAGGCTCTGCTACATTGCATTGTGGGAATATGGCTTCCTTTTTTGCTATCAGATGCATCATGCACCACTTGGTACATCTCAACCTATTAACTGTATAGCTCTACCCTAGAGCAGAGCACAGAACTTCTCTTCTCTTGTTAAAATCTTCATTGTGGGTTGCTACCACTAGGGGCCGCTCTTTGTTCTGCCTGGTCCTATTGGAACGCCATGCATTGGGCCCCCTAGTGGCGGGAAGAGAGCAGCGCTACATTGGGCAAATGACCTTGATTTGTCATCACGTCTCTGGTTATAGCAAGGATCAAAATATTATCAGTCCTTGGATTTAGGAAGACGGCAGTATATGGGACTCCTATACAGGGTTTACAGGTTAATCTCCGCCACTGCTGGTCCGGCTCTCATTCTGGATCCGGTCATTCCTCCAGGGTTATAATTAAAGCTTATTTATCATAAATCGCACATAAGTAAACCTGTCGTTTTTGGCTACTGCCCACTTAAAGGATGCAATAAATATGTCATGGAAAAGAGCACAGAGGTAACGCTCAAAAGGCAGGATTATGTCAGCAAACTCAGTCATTTTCATGGGCATGGTTTTACATGGGACTGCCGGTTAATCTACAGCTCCAGCTTAAGAAAGTTTTCAGAAAATATGATAAGATTCAGAAGAACAGAACCTTGCAGAGGGTTTTCCGATCTTAATTGAATATTAAATCCTTACATAATCCTCGGGTCGTCCTTTGTGCTCAGATCGGTTACTTTTCTTGTTGAATTCGCCCCTCTCCATTGCGACGCCCAATATTCTCATGATCAGATTCATTTTGTGCTACGTCTGTATAATTGAGCTCTGGGTCTTATGAACGATGTAATTGTGGTCGAGTTATACGAGTTCTGCCACACTTCGTTGTATTTTATAGGGTTTTTTTTTTTAGTGTGATGTTATGTTTTTTGCCCGCATGAATAATAATGAGTTAAATGGGTATTCTCAAGTTTGTGGGATAGGGAATAACTTCCCAATTGCTGGGGATAGGCAACCCACCAGTCCATGTATAACTGGGGTGCCTCTTGCCCCTCATACTCACTGGTAAGCGCTGCTCTTGACATGAGTGTATCTTATGGTGTCACTTGACATTTATTTATTATACATATTGCATTGAGCAGCTATTTGCCTTTTATCATGTATGCATTTGGTTGGTAATTGGCACCGGTGATCCTATGTTTCCATCCTTGAGCACTTTACTATTACTATTTTTGTACCTTTTTGCACCATTTAAAATGTAATGTTATAAATAAGCTATACTCTTAACCAAGAAACTCCTTCCTTCTCCCTCTTTGTTCATGTATAATATGGCTGCTCCCATTCACTTCCAAACTCCTGGAGCAGCATGTCCACACATGTCCACACTTCCTTTTGCATCAAAGACCTTGCCCTATCCTGGATCTCCTCATACCTTTCCAACCGCACATTCAGCATCTCCCACTCCCACACTACCTCCTCATCCCGCCCTCTCTCTGTTGGAGTCCCCCACGGCTCTGTTCTAGGACCCCTACTCTTCTCAATCTATACACTTGGCCTGGGACAACTCATAAAGTCCCATGGATTCCAGTACCACCTTTATGCTGATGACACTCAGATCTACCTCTCTGGCCCAGACGTCACCTCTCTGCTGTCCAGAATCCCGGAGTGTCTATCAGCCATATCCTCCTTCTTCTCTCACTTCCTCAAACTCAATGTGGACAAATCTGAACTCATCATCTTTCCCCATCTCACAGATCTTCCATACCTGATCTACCTATCACAATTAACGACATCACACTTTCCCCTGTACCGGAAGTCCGCTGTCTCGGAGTAACCCTGGACTCTGCCCTGTCCTTCAAACCGCACATCCGAGCTCGGTCCACCTCCTGTCGCCTCCAGCTCAAAAATATTTCCAGAATCCGTCCCTTCCTCAGCCCTCAATCTACTAAAACTCTTGTACATGCCCTCATCATCTCCTGCCTTGACTACTGCAACACTGTCTTGCACCACTCCAGTCTGTCCTCAACTCTGCTGCCCAACTAATCCACCTCTCTCCTCGCTACTCCCCTGTATCTCCCCTCTGCAAATCCCTCCATTGACTCCCAATTCTCCAACGAATCCAGTTCAAACTACTAACACTGACCTACAAAGCCATCCACAACCTTTCCCCTCCCTATATCTCTGAACTAATCTCCCAATATCTTCCCTCACGTACTCTTCGATCCTCCCAAGAACTCCTACTCTCCTCCACACTTATTCGTTCCTCACACAACCGCCTCCAAGATTTCTCCCGAATATCCCCCATCCTCTGGAATTCCATGCCTCAACACGTCTGATTATCTACCACTCTCGGATCCTTCAAACGGAACCTGAAAACCCATCTTTTCAGGAAAGCTTACAGCCTGCAATAACCATTCTGCCGCCTCATCACCACCAGAGCTGCCGCCTCATCACCACCAGAGCTGCTGCACCCCGACCTTCTGTCCCTTCCCCACTATCCTGTAGAATGTAAGTCCGCAAGGACAGGGTCCTCTCCCCTCTGTATCAGTCTGTCATTGTAAATTTGTTTACTGTTAACGATATCTATAACTTTGTATGTAACACCCCTTCTCATGTACAGCGCCATGAAATTAATGGCGCTATATAAATAAATAATAATAATGTACATGCACTGTAATGCCGATTACATCTGTACCTTTAATTTAGAAACTTGGGTTTATATTTTAGAGAAATTTATAGTTAAATTGTTATGCAAATGAACTGCGGCGGACCCTGCATTTACAGCTCCGCTATCTCTCCATTCCCCGCCTGCTGCCTGCCTCCGGTCATTGATTGACAGGTCACTCTTCTTTCAGTGACCGGCCTTTCCAGCCTGAGATCTTGTGCAAGTGCCATTATTCCCCAGGGCAGTGCATATGTGGCGCCCTGCGTCTTTATCGCCACAAAAGGGATAAATATGTACTGTTTTGTATGTGTTTTGTGAGCAATGGGAGTTATGCTTTCTCTGCTAGAGACCACAACACACACACACACACAATTTACCTCACTCCCTTACTTGTCTGAAGCTTAGAGCTTTGCAGACATACCCTAACTAGGAGGGGGAGGAGTCGAAAGTTGTTGTTTTCAGTGAAGAAGAAGGGAAGATGGAGAACGCTCTGGCTTCCTTCAGAAGCAAAGCTAAGAAGCATCAGGGAATCAGCCCCTAGGCCATCCATGCTTTCAGAGCAGGGTGGTAAGCTGAGAGACTGTGTGGGTTTATACAACCAACAGCAGAGTGTTTTCCCCGGGAAGACTGCAGTGAACTAGGATCAGTGGAGGATTGTGCAAGAAGGAACTTGAATTTTCACACAGGATCCAAGCTGCAAGTTGCCGAGGAGGAAAACACAGTGAGTAGTGGCTATCCTGGAAAGTCCCAAATTCTGGGAAGTCTTGGTCCCTGAAGGGATTAGAATAGCAGGAAGCTTACAATGAGTCACAGCAGAGCGAAGGATAACTCCCATTTTGCAGAGCAGATTGTAACCTGGTGAGAGTTGTAATATTTCCTCTGAACTGCACCTGAACTACAGTAAATGATGAAGTGACTTTCCTTGTCTCCTGCCTTATTACTCCGTGCCTTCTACTTCCATCACAATCTCTGGGGGTCGGCCCTGGTTGGAGAGGGTTAAACATCTGCACTGCCATCACCATCTACCCCCCCAGGGATCATCTGCAGTGCCGGCTATACTATAGTCGAACACTCCAACTGGCGTCACGAATCACTACATAAACTTTATCCCTAATCAATACTCCCCTTTTACATGACCGCCTGGGGCCACGGACTAGGTCACTGCCACTGTGACTCATCCCTTTAAGATGACCGGCCCGGTACAGAGTATCTCACAGCCTCTGGGGAGCGTAATTTACACAGTAAACTCCTGATGAAGAAGGCGGTCAGTGTCTGGAGTGATCTGCATAGTTTGCCAGACACTGACCGCCTGCCTCACTAAGATGAACGAGCAGCAGGAGTAAAGAAGATGGTCACTTAGCAGATCAGGATCTTATTGTGCATGCACCGCCCTGGGAAATGATAGGTGCTTGTGCTAGATCTTGGGTGGGAGAGGCAGGTCACTGAAAGAGTGAACTGTCAATCACTGAGAGAAGAGAGGCGGCAGGCGGGGGGAAGAGGGGCAGCAAAGCTGTTAGCGCGGTGTCCGCCATGATGCACTTACGGTTCACTTGCATAATTCAACAATAAAATGTAAACTCAGATTTCTAAAATAGTTTCATAGAATTTAAGATTTGAGGTTGACATAAGTCCGTCAAATTTTTCAAAGCTTTAGGATGGAACCTCTGACAGGTGGAATAAGCGCAATATGTACATACCATGGGAGTCTGTGACTGGCTAACTCTAGTTAGATGGTGCTGTTCTGGGATTTTGTGGCAGCTTGGCTTTGTTGGGGGGGGGGGGGACTCCGAATAGAGATGTTACAGTTATGGTGTTTTCTTGCTGCCCGGCTCTTTTTGGGGGCAAACTCTACTTGCTAAGAGTGTGGCCGCCGGGTTATTTTCATCGTTACAGGGGTACAGAGGTTAGTTTGCATTTTTTTTATGGTGGACTAATCAGTGGTGGAAATACAGAAATGTTGCAATTTACAAATTAAAAAACAAAAAAAATCTGAATTTTCCAGGTATTTATTTAATAAGTGGCACAGTAACTAATGACTGCACTTTTTGGAAACCAAACGTCTCCAGAGACAGATCAGAAGCTGAATCTCCATCCGCGGAGACTTGACATTCAGAGATGATTAAAAGGCAAGACGGTAATAAATGTCGCTAGAGGACAGACGATATACGGGGATGAGTCCTGTACCTGTAACGTTCATGCCGTCCGAGCGCTGGCACCAGACCGACCTCTTATTATCCATCCAGGGGCTCATCCTCCACGAGTATCGGAAACACTTCCCCCCTGCGAATAAGCAGACGAGCCGCATTACTAGCCCTCCAGTCACCTGCAAATTATTATTTATCTGATTCTCTTTCCAAGGCAGGAAACCTCCATCTGTCGGCGACTAATTGCTTGAATTAGACGGAGGCGACGGACTCGATCCCGGGGATACGATCTCTATTACCAGTGGAGAGGAACACCGGGCATATATGATGCTGGAGCCAAAAAGGTGCAAAAGCTTCTAACGCGGAGCCGGAATCCTGGATTATTAATAAACTCTAAGTGAGGCCGAGAGAGTAACTGAAATGTATGCCAGCCATTATTATAGACCGGCGCTGCCAAGTTCTGCCTCTCAGCTGTGGATTTTGCTGCCAAGTCGGCCTCTGTAGAAATTGTGGAAATAATTACTTTGACAACTTTAAATGCCATAAAAAACATAACTGGGGGGTAAAAAGTGCAAAGAGAAAGGGGAGCGGCAGCCCATCCCTCTCTACATTCCCCCCATGATACATCTACAAGTACGGTGCTTGTAGGACATGACGGCCTCCAGCAGGGGGAGTGTTTGTGTCTACACTGAGGTTGATCATGATCGCTGCCCATTACCGTCCTCCAGGGGAAGCAGCACAGAAGGACACCAGGTAGGTGAGGGTTTACCGGATGGGGTCACAATCCAGGACACCTGAGCAATATCAGCTTACGATGGAGAATCACATCAAATAGGTTATAATGTGCAGCAAGGATACAAGGATCTGAATGTAGTGACCTTAAAAGCAGGTGCTATAGCAACAACATGCGGCCCAAGGACTCGTGGGACTGTGGGAAAGCCATGCGTCCGAGAGCGGGTATACATGTATATATTCCATAAGTATACTCACCGTATATGTACGATGTACTGAGTACTCTGTATGGAGAGAAGTTTTCAGCCCCACGTCCTAAGAACTGAAATCAGGTCTTGTATTCAGTCCCATCACGCCCAGTCTATAACCTCCGCCCCCCCCACCCCCAGTGTACAATCTCAGGGCCCCCCACCACTAGTGTATAACCTCTGGGCCCCCCACCACCAGTGTATAACCTCTGGGCCCCCCACCACCAGTGTATAACCTCTGCCCCCCCACCACAGTGTATAACCTCTGGCTCCCCACCACCAGTGTATAACCTCTGGCCCCCCCACCCCCCGTGTATAACCTCTGCCCCCCCCCACCAGTGTATAACCTCTGGCCCCCCCCACCAGTGTATAACCTCTGGCCCCCCACTCCCAGTGTACAATCTCCGGGCCCCCCATCACTAGTGTATAACTTCTGGCCCCCCACTCCCAGTGTACTATCTCCGGGCGCCCCACCCCCATAGTATTAAACTCCGGCCCCCCACCCCCAGTGTATAACCTCCGGCCCCCCCACCCCCCAGTGGACCAGTATATAACCTCCGACCCCATGTATAACCTCCGCCCCCCTGCCCCCAGTGTATAACCTCCGCCCCCCTGCCCCCAGTGTATAACCTCCAGCCCCCCCTCCCCCCAGTGGACCAGTGTATAACCTCCAGCCCCCCTGCACCCAAAGTATAACTCCGCCCCCCTGCCCCCAGTGTATAATTTCCTATCCCCCACCCCCAGTATATTATCTCTGACCCCCCACCATGCAGTCAGCCTGTATGGACATGTGACAGAACGGCCGGTGGTGCAGAGCTCACGGATACCAGCATGGTCCTGTAATAGGAGCCACCGGGATAACAAGTTTGTTTAAGACATTTCTTCCTCCTGAATATTCCCCCATAACCTATGAGTGATATTATAGAGAAGTTGAAGGAACGGCAGTACCTCAGCCACGAAGTGGAGTCCCCATACTGTTACATAGCGGGGGGGGGGCAGAAAACTCACCACCGCTCTGCTGCCCCCATAACTGCAGAGTCCAGATCTCTTCTGGCATAAGTGTTGGGAAGGTGACTTGATGGACAGACTTGAATGGAAGTAGGAGGGGACGATTTGTGCACTACAGACGGAGATTGGCAATGACAGAAAGGTAACAACAGGGAAAGACAGAAAAGGGAGTGCAGTACCGAGATTTGACCACAAGATGGCAGGGGGGAGTGAAGTTCAGGACTTGACATCAGCTTATGGCTATAGAAACTGCTTAGTCATGGGGGATAGGAACCCAGAAGGGAAATTCCCAGTGAGAGAGGGGATAAATAGGACAGGACAGGCCTCCAGGCTAGGCTAGTCCCGGAGGAGCTCAGGAGGAGAAGACTCAGGACAGAAGACTGAGAACGGTGGAAGAGCTCGACCAGGGGACTGACAGGAAGAGACAATCAGGGGGGTGGCCCTGACACAATGGACCGCAGGACAGACGGAGCCCCGGGGGTAATGATTGGATGACAACCTCGGGCAGGTGAAGCGCTGGTGGTAGATTGGTCTAGGACAGCCCCAGTGAAAGATCCGCGAGGGAGGTCATCACGACTGAAGGAAAGGTGAAGGTACCCGGGCCTGGAAACGGAGAGCTGTAAACGTGCTGCGGTGTATGGCTACGGTCGTCAGGAGGACGGCTAATAAACTCGGACCTGTTACAATTGGAATCTGCCTCCGTCTCGTCTTTGCATCGTCTGGTCGTGGTAAGAAGTGGACCACCCCCCAATCCGGGCCCCCACCACATTTCATCAGCACAAAAAATGTGCCCCCGCCGGGAGCTTCAGCTGCATGCTTCCGTACACCACCAAGCACAAGGCCGAGCATCAGATGGAGTGGTGTAAAGCTACCACCACTGGACTCTGGAGGAGACGTGTCCTGTGCAGTGACGGATCGCACTTCTCTATCTGCGTCTGATGGAGGAGTCTGGGTTTGGTGATTCCAGGACGTTGCCGCCTAACTGCATTGTGCCCCCTGTACAGTAATGCTATGGGCTTGTTTGGGCGGCCTTGGACCCTCAGCTCCAGTGATGGGAAATCTTAATATTCAGCATAAAACATTGAGGACAATTGTAGCTTCAGCTTTGTGGGAACAGTTTGGGGAAGACCCTTTCCTGTTTCCCATGACTGTGCCCAGTGTACAAGCTCCATACAGACATGGAGGGGCAGGTGGGGGAGGGGAGTTTGGTGTGAAAAAAAACATAAAAATATACTCACCTCATGACTCGCCTGTTCTGCAATCCCAACTCTCCGACCAGTCATCCAGTCTTTCCCTGTGGCTCCGGTGTCTGTGTAGTGACGGACATCCTCTTCCAGATTTTCAGCCTTTGCCCATTTTTCCTCGTGCGACTCATGTCCTGACATTGTACCGTCATCATATAACATGCGTCGCCCGAACTCTAGTCTGCTCCGGAAGCACCGGCAAAGAAGATCTGAATGATGGCGGGAAGAAAAAAGTCACCGGAGCCACAGGGAAAAAATCGGACGACCAGTCGGAGAGCAGCGGCTGCAGGACAGGTGAGCAGTGAGGAGACTCGTGAACCTCTCGGGTCGGGAGAGACCGCAGAGCAGAATGAGACAGACGTCATGCAGTCTTATTTCCGGGCCACAATCAAGCAGATCTGACAAATTTTAATTTCAACAGACTCACCTATCAATCGTGCGAATATTAAAGCAATTTTTAACCCCTCTCCGACCAAGGGGAATAGAGCCACCGACCTGTGCACATCCGAGTCTCAATCGCCGGCTTGGGGCAGTTTTCCTGGTTCTCGGAGGATTGTACAATGAAGGTTCTAGATCTGGACTGGCGAGCGCTGGTTTCGAAGCTTCGTCCGTCGATGCAAAGGACCTGGCAGGAGCTCCACGGGAACCATTCTGTGAGATGGCAGTCACCTAGGACCCAGGCAGACCGGTCAGGGAAATTATAATGTGACTGAGGCCCAATATTGTGCTATCAAGAAATGTCAGTACTCTGTGTAATGATACACCCGGGAGCTGACCCCGCACTGCGGCGCGGCACGCGGCGGCTCTTTTTATGCAAAGCAGCATATATTCCAGGGGAGTCAGAAAGCACCGAGCAGCAGCAGATAATCATGTGCGGCCGGTGGAGGGGAGCTTCACATTTCACACTGAATATCTGATATATAAAGTAAGGCAGAAATCTCCATTGTTTTCATACCTCCCTGCCGTGGACAGGATAAATGAATCTTTAAGTTCCCATCGCAAAATACACTTTAGCTACAGTACAATTAAAGGGGCTTGAACATTTCAGGGCTTTAATGTTAATAACCTTTCCTTAGGCTAAACAATCCGTATCAGATAAGTGGAGGACCCACCTTCTGGCGCTGCCACCGAT
Source organism: Dendrobates tinctorius (assembly GCF_039654945.1). Classification (NCBI taxonomy): domain Eukaryota; kingdom Metazoa; phylum Chordata; class Amphibia; order Anura; family Dendrobatidae; genus Dendrobates; species Dendrobates tinctorius. The sequence continues at coordinate 15,871,043 of NW_027361810.1, read as the reverse complement.
CAGCTGATTGATGCGGCTGCAGCCACCATTATTTCATTGCTTACCAGTGCCAGACATTATGCAGTGGCCATGCCTGGTATTACAGGCCCATCAACGTGGGCTGCAGTACCACACATGGCCACTACAAAATGTACAGCGCTGTGGCTTGAAACCAGTGAAATCAGCAGATTGATGGGAGTTGGACCCCAGTGACCGGATACTGAACCCCTATAAAGGGAGTCTGTCACCTTAATAGACCCACCATATCCTCATTCAGGGTACTCATACAAAGCATGTGTTTTATGCCACATAATAAGGCACCAACCGAGGACCCTCACCTACAAGATCCCTGCAGCACCTCGGTGATTCTAGCAGTGTCCGTTATCAGTCTCTCGACTTCCCCTTTAGGAAAAAACAATGTGACCACTGCAGCCAATCCGTGGCCACAGATTGTCTGCAGCAAACACCGGTCCTGGCTGGAGGAAGAGGAATCCAGGACACTAATGGAGGACACCGGCAGCAGGGACAGGAGGAAGAGGAACAGGGATTTTGTGTATTATTTAATATTAGGACCGTCATAAGCCAATTTTTTAGAACTGGACAACCCCTTTAAGTGACATTGCAACAGAGTGGTGATTGCTTATTGTGTCACCCAGTGCAGTGAAGATAAATATGTGCAGTGACGTTACCTGGACAGGGCACATGGCAGGGCAGACTCAGGGCACCTTCCTCTCTTGTCAGTTGACCACAGAATTTCGGGTCTACCTGTATCTTCACTGCAGAGCTGGAGGCATTGTGCACCTGACACGTCAGGATCCGGGACTTCAGGCCTTCTCCACATTCACCGTTCTGTAAAGATCAAGGAAAATAAATCATTGTGTCACCAGAATAATGTGGAGAGACAGAGCCAGCATTCAGTATTACTGTAATGTGTGTGCACAGTGACTGCACCAGCAGAATAGTGAGTGCAGCTCTGGAGTATAATACAGGATGCAACTCAGGATCAGTAATGTAATGTATGTACACAGTGACTGCACCAGCAGAATAGTGAGTGCAGCTCTGGAGTATAATACAGGATGCAACTCAGGATCAGTAATGTAATGTATGTACACAGTGACTGCACCAGCAGAATAGTGAGTGCAGCTCTGGAGTATAATACAGGATGTAACTCAGGATCAGTAATGTATGTACACAGTGACTGCACCAGCAGAATAGTGAGTGCAGCTCTGGAGTATAATACAGGATGCAACTCAGGATCAGTAATGTAATGTACACAGTGACTGCACCAGCAGAACAGTGAGTGCAGCTCTGGAGTATAATACAGGATGTAACTCAGGATCAGTAATGTAATGTATGTACACAGTGACTGCACCAGCAGAATAGTGAGTGCAGCTCTGGAGTATAATACAGGATGCAACTCAGGATCAGTAACGTATGTACACAGTGACTGTACCAGCAGAATAGTGAGTGCAGCTCTGGAGTATAATACAGGATGTAACTCAGGATCAGTAATGTAATGCATGTACACAGTGACTGCACCAGCAGAATAGTGAGTGCAGCTCTGGAGTATAATACAGGATGTAATTCAGGATCAGTAATGTAATGTATGTACACAGTGACTGCACCAGCAGAATAGTGAGTGCAGCTCTGGGGTATAATACAGGATGTAGCTCAGGATCAGTAAGGATCAGTAATGTAATGTACACAGTGATTGCACCAGCAGAATAGTGAGTGCAGCTCTGGAGTAGAATACAGGCTGTAACTCAGGATCAGTAATGTATTGTACAGATAGGTCCATATATATTTGGACAGAGACAACATTTTTCCAATTTTGGTTCTAGACATTACCACAATGAATTTTAAACAAAACAATTCAGATGCAGTTGAAGTTCAGACTTTCAGCTTTCATTTGAGGGTATCCACATTAAAATTGGATGAAGGGTTTAGGAGTTTCAGCCCCTTAACATGTGTCACCCTGTTTTTAAAGGGACCAAAAGTAATTGGACAATTGACTCCAAGGCTATTTCATGGACAGGTGTGGGCAATCCCTTCGTTATGTCATTTTCAATTAAGCAGATAAAAGGCCTGGAGTTGATCTGAGGTGTGGTGCTTGCATTTGGAAGGTTTTGCTGTGAAGGAAACAAGCGGTCAAATGAGCTCGCTCTCCATGCAGGTGAAACAAGCCATCCTTAAGCTGCAAAAACAGAGAAAACCCATCCGACAAATTGCTACAACATTAGAAGTGGCAAAATCTACAGTTTGGTACATCCTGAGAAAGAAAGAAAGCACTGGTGAACTCATCAATGCAAAAAGACCTGGGTGCCCACGGAAGACAACAGTGGTGGATGATCGCAGAATAATCTCCATGGTGAAGAGAAACCCCTTCACAACAGCCAACCAAGTGACCAACACTCTCCAGGAGGCAGGCGTATCAAAATCCAAATATACCATAAAGAGAAGACTGCATGAAAGTAAATACAGAGGGGTCACTGCACGGTGCAAGCCACTCATAAGCATCAAGAATCAAAAGGTTAGACTGGACTTTGCTAAAAAACATCTAAAAAGCCAGCACAGTTCTGGAAGAACATTCTTTGCACAGATGAAACCAAGATCAACCTCTACCAGAATGATGGAAAGAGAAAAGTATGGCGAAGGCGTGGTACAGCTCATGATCCAAAGCATACCACATCATCTGTAAGACACGGCGGAGGCAGTGTGATGGCTTGGGCATGCATGGCTGCCAGTGGCACTGGGTCACTAGTGTTTATTGATGATGTGACACAGGACAGAAGCAGCCGAATGAATTCTGAGGTATTCAGAGCCATACTGTGTGCTCAGATCCAGCCAAATGCAGCCAAACTGATTGGTCGTCGTTTCATACGACAGATGGACAATGACCCAAAACATAAAGCCAAAGCAACCCAGGAGTTTATTAAAGCAAAGAAGTGGAATATTCTTGAATGGCCAAGTCAGTCACCTGATCTCAACCCAACTGAGCATGCATTTCACTTGTTAAAGACTAAACTTCAGACAGAAAGGCCCACAAACAAACAGCGACTGAAAACCACCGCAGTGAAGGCCTGGCAGAGCATCAAAAAGGAGGAAACACAGCGTCTGGTGATGTCCACAGTGACTGCACCAGCAGAATAGTGAGTGCAGCTCTGGGGTATAATACAGGATGTAACTCAGGATCAGTAATGTAATGTATGTACACAGTGACTGCACCAGCAGAATAGTGAGTGCAGCTCTGGAGTATAATACAGGAGGTAACTCAGGATCAGTAATGTACAGTTGTGGCCAAAAGTATTGACACCCCTGCAATTTTGTCAGATAATACTAAGTTTCTTCCTGAAAATGATTGCAATCACAAATTCTTTGGTATTATTATCTTCATTTAATTTGTCTTAAATGAAAAAACACAAAAGAGAATGAAGCAAAAAGCAAAACATTGATCATTTCACACAAAACTCCAAAAATGGGCCAGACAAAAGTATTGGCACCCTCAACCTAATACTTGGTTGCACAACCTTTAGCCAAAATAACTTCGACCAACCGCTTCCGGTAACCATCAATGAGTTTCTTACAATGCTCTGCTGGAATTTTAGACCATTCTTCTTTGGCAAACTGCTCCAGGTCCCTGATATTAGAAGGGTGCCTTCTCCAAACTGCCATTTTTAGATCTCTCCACTGGTGTTCTATGGGATTCAGGTCTGGACTCATTGCTGGCCACCTTAGAAGTCTCCAGTGCTTTCTCTCCAACCATTTTCTAGTGCTTTTTGAACTGTGTTTTGGGTCATTGTCCTGCTGGAAGACCCATGACCTCTGAGGGAGACCCAGCTTTCTCACACTGGGCCCTACATTATGCTGCAAAATTTGTTGGTAGTCTTCAGACTTCATAATGCCATGCACACAGTCAAGCAGTCCAGTGCCAGAGGCAGCAAAGCAACCCCAAAACATCAGGGAACCTCCGCCATGTTTGACTATAGGGACCGTGTTTTTTTCTTTTTGAATGCCTCTTTTTTTCTCCTGTAAACTCTATGTTGATGCCTTTGCTCAAAAAGCTCTACTTTTGTCTCATCTGACCAGAGAACATTCTTCCAAAACGTTTTAGGCTTTTTCAGGCAAGTTTTGGCAAACTCCAGCCTGGCTTTTTTATGTCTCGGGGTAAGAATTGGGGTCTTCCTTTGTCTCCTACCATACAGTCCCTTTTCATTCAGACGCCGACGGATAGTACGGATTGACACTGTTGTACCCTCGGACTGCAGGGCAACTTCAACTTGTTTGGATGTTAGTCGAGGTTCTTTATCCAACATCCGCACAATCTTGCGTTGAAATCTCTTGTCAATTTTTCTTTTCCGTCCACATCTAGGGAGATTAGCAACAGTGCCATGGGCTTTAAACTTCTTGATGACACTGCGCACGGTAGACACAGGAACATTCAGGTCTTTGGAGATGGACTTGTAGCCTTGAGATTGCTCATGCTTCCTCACAATTTGGTTTCTCAAGTCCTCAGACAGTTCTTTGGTCTTCTTTCTTTTCTCCATGCTCAATGTGGTACACACAAGGACACAGGACAGAGGTTGAGTCAACTTTAATCCATGTCAACTGGCTGCAAGTGTGATTTAGTTATTGCCAACACCTGTTAGGTGCCACAGGTAAGTTACAGGTGCTGTTAATTACACAAATTACAGACGCATCACATGATTTTTCGCACAGTGCCAATACTTTTGTCCACCCTCTTTTTTATGTTTGGTGTGGAATTATATCCAATTTGGCTTTAGGACAATTCTTTTTGTGTTTTTTCATTTAAGACAAATTAAATGAAGATAATAACACCAAAGAATTTGTGTTTGCAATAATTTTCAGGAAGAAACTGAGTATTATCTGACAGAATTGCAGGGGTGTCAATACTTTTGGCCACAACTGTAATGTATGTGCACAGTGACTGCACGAGCAGAATAGTGAGTGCAGCTCTGGAGTATAATACAGGATGTAACTCAGGATCAGTAATGTAATGTATGTACATAGTGACTGAACCAGCAGAATAGTGAGTGCAGCTCTGGGGTATAATACAGTAGGTTACTCAGGATCAGTAATGTAATGTATGTACACAGTGACTGCACCAGCAGAATAGTGAGTGCAGCTCTGGAGTATAATACAGGAGGTAACTCAGGATCAGTAGTGTAATGTATGTACACAGTGACTGCACCAGCAGAATAGTGAGTGCAGCTCTGGGGTATAATACAGGAGGTAACTCAGGATCAGTAGTGTAATGTATGTACACAGTGACTGCACCAGCAGAATAGTGAGTGCAGCTCTGGCGTATAATACAGGAGGTAACTCAGGATCAGTAATGTATGTACACAGTGACTGCACCAGCAGAATAGTGAGTGCAGCTCTGGAGTATAACGCAAGGTAATATCTAATATATCATAAACCGGCGTAAATAAACTCGAGAAAGAAGAGTTCCATTTAAAATAAAGTTTATTTCAATATATTTTAAAAAAGACATACATAATAAAATGAAGCAAGATGTCTCGAAGATGAGACATCATCACAAATAAATTAACCACTATTTGTACAAATTCTATGGTAACCAAAATTATACAAGGAATGAATTTACATTAAAAAAATTTTTTATCCGTCTATATATAAATATATATACACATATACACATGGCTCTAAAGTCATATGCCTAAATGTATTTATTTACAATCATCAAATTCAAAATATATAATGTATTGTAATAATAGATAATTATAGTGGACTGATATAATTATTATTGAAAAAATACCAGGTAATATATCTTTAAGTAGGAGCCCAACTGCATTAACCCCATAATCATATATTTCAGTGAGATGAGTTAAATATATTGGGTGATACAGAGTGCATATTAAGCACTTCTATAAGGAATAAATTTATACCTGGTAATGTATGGTGGCGGCGTCTCACTACCCTGACGCGCGTTTCGCGGTTTGCTTCTTTCGGGGGCGTGGCTTAGTGGGGGGAAGAGAGGTATTTAAATATACCGGTGTCCAATAGCAGTGTAGGATTAATGAATATCTGCCGGCGGCATAGTGACGCATGAACGCTAATGCCACGCCCCATGGTAACCATCGATTCCCTAGAAACCGCTCAGTAAACCACAACTATCAGTTAGATATGGCTACATAATGAGCGCCTTAGTGAATCGGCCAGGGTCTGGGTAGTCAGCGCATGCATACTGCCATTCGGCATATTAAGGTTAAAAGGAAGGAAAACTGGGAAATTACCAGCCTCAATGAATCGGCTAGAGTCTGAATAATCAAAGCATGCATACTGCTGTTCAGCATGCTAGGAAACCAACAGCCGTACGGTCAAAAACGGACTATTTGTATTAAGTCCGAATTCAATATAAGCACAATCATATAGTAAAAGCCTCAGTAAATCAAAATGGGTTTTGACATATAGCACATATAATAGAGTTACAAAGAAAAGGGATTTCACCATATAATACCAAAAAATACGGACCTTTTATATTAAATTTAAGATCAACAAATCTCTTTTTTAGGGGTTGGGTGTTAATTTTAATTTCAATTCTAACATTTGATGTAATGTTTTTTATATTTTATCGTATTAGTGTTTTTTTTTTCTGTTTTTTATCTAGATGTTTTTGGATGTCCCTCCTTAATGTGGCCATATCATCTTCTAGCATGTTGAATATATTACCATCGGTTATAAGGAAGTTGAATGCATCTTTTCCAAAGGAAATACACATGTTTATAAGCTTGAGATTTTATTCTAAAATAATATTTGCTTATAAAAAATATTATAAAGATTTCTGTATATTTATGATAATTTTTTTATATAATTATACGTGGATCATTATATTGTACATATGTATTTATATCACTATGCACTTTATTATCTGTATTTGCCCTATGGTGCAGCTGTCTTTAATAATAATATAATAATAATAATAAAAAAGAATTGTTCACTGCATTTTAGCACTATGCACTTCAACAACTCTGTACTTATTTATGATCCAATCACTTTTTTATTTGTGGTCTCACATTTATTTTAATATATTTAATATATTTATCAATAATTTATAATTTTATCCATCACTTTGCACTTCATGATTTGATTTTTGCGCTATATAACTTTTTAAAAAAATTATATGGCGGTTTAATTATTTATATTACTTTTTCTGGATTTGTTGATCTTAAACTTAATATAAAGGGTTCGTATTTGTTGGTATTCTATGATGAAATCCCTTTTCTTTGTAACTCTATTATATGTGCTATATGTCTAAACCCATTTTGATTTACTGAGGGTTTTACTATATGATTGTGCCTATATTGAATTCGGACTTAATACAAATAGTCCGTTTTTGACCGCACGGCTGTTGGTTTCCTAGCATGCTGAATGGCAGTATGCATGCTTTGATTATTTGGACTCTAGCCGATTCATTGAGGCTGGTAATTTCCCCGTTTTCCATCCTTTTAACCTTAATATGCCGAATGGCAGTACGCATGCGCTGATTACCCAGACCCTGGCCGATTCACTAAGGCACTCATTATGCAGCCACATCTAACTGATAGCTGTGGTTTACTGAGCGGTTTCTAGGGAATCGATGGTTACCATGGGGCATGGCATTAGCGTTCATGCGTCACTATGCCGCCGGCAGATATTCATTAATCCTACACTGCTATTGGACACCGGTATATTTAAATACCTCCCTTCCCCCACAATAAACCACGCCCCCGGAAGAAGCACACCGCGAAACGCGCGTCGGGGTAGTGAGACACCACCACCATACAATACCAGGTATGTATTCCTTATAGAAGCGCTTAATATGCACTCTGTATCACTCGATATATTTAACTCATGGGCTCCTACTTAAAGATATATTACCTGGTATTTTTTCAATAATAATTATATCAGTCCACTATAATTGTCTGGTATTACAATACATTATATATTTTGAATTTGATGATTGTAAATAAATACACTTAGGCATATGACTTTAGAGCCATGTGTATATGTGTATATATATTTATATATAGAAGGATAAAAAAAAATTTTTATGTAAATTCATTCCTTGTATAATTTTGGTTACCATAGAATTTGTACAAATAGTGGTTAATTTATTTGTGGTGACGTCTCATCTTGGAGACATCTTGTTTCATTTTATTATGTCTTTTTTAAAATATATTGAAATAAACTTTATTTTAAATGGAACTCTTCTTTCTCGAGTTTATTTACTCCGGTTTATGGTATATGAATTTTTTGAAGTGCCATAGACAATTTTTGTCTTTTGTGGACAATTTGGATTAATTTGCAAGGTAATATCTGTAAACTAACCCAATCTTCACCTGGAAGAATTCTATAATAAAACCATATTCCCAAGCGGAGCACAGGAGTGAGAGTAATTACTCACTTTTTGGACCCTCATCTGTGAGCGGCAGTAAACGCTACGGCTATTGCATTATATTGACTTTTCACAATTGTTCCTGAGATGTAAACAGTCAGCGCCATTTACAATGATTATTCTGACAAGTGTCAAAGTAAAATGAAAAGGAAAAAAAAACTGTGGAAAAAGAAGAGACTTGTAAACGAGGAAGCACTTCATTATTTGTAAGAGTAGGGAAAGCAGACAGGGGAATAGCAGGTTAGCAAATCTATATTCCAGCGGCGGGGAGAGATAATGAGCGACGGAGGGGGCCGGAGTGGACACACGAAACCAAGAACAAAACCATTAAAATAATCCAGTTTGTAAAAATAGAAGCGTTTTACAACTAATGAGTTGTTCAGAAGTTATTCTTGGCCAGATTCATTATTTCAACATTATCTCTCAAAATCCTCCAGCCTTATACGTGAAACTGCAATTTGGAAGGTTTTAAATGCACAGCGACGAGGAAGAAAAGAAAAGAAGCTCATCAAACACTGCGCCAGCATAATCCCGTACAGTATATCCATTATTAAAAAAGTTGCAAAATTTACTTTATAAATACTCATGTTATCAGCCTCGAAGTGATATCCGGAAGTTCTGTTATCGGTAATCAACAATGATGAGAGCCTGAAGATCGATGTATTAAATGGGGGGAGGACAATTTCTCATATAGGCCCCGCCCATTTATATACTGCCCGCCCCACATCTACATAATACAATAACGCTGCAGTACCAGTAATGGCCACTGGGTGATGATCACTGCTGGAGATATTGCACTATTACAGTGATCAATGAAAGTAACTTTATGATGGGGTCCGGGTGGGCCCTACATCTGACACAATAGGTTTATAACCCCACTATGAATAGGACTGTGCCGACTGTGCAAAACACACTTTCATCAAAGTTAGATCAGAGTATGATCAGAGTGTGATCACATTCTCTCAGATGAGGAGAAAACGGAGAAAAAAAAGTCTCCATCTTCTCCTTCCTGTTAGTCCGGGGAAATTTTGTCTGCACTCAGATGTCATCCGAGTGCAGTCTGATGGTTTCCTAGGACTCACTGATTTGCATGGCCGAGTGCGATCTGAATATCTGATCAAACTTGGACATGCTGAGATTTTTTTTCCCTGGATCGGCTTGATCAGATGAGAAAAAAATTAACGTATATAGCCTGATGGTCAGGGTGCTATCTGATGTTTTGTCTGGCGTCCAGTCCGGTCCTCTATGGCAGCAGGACCAGGGCTGTCTTCACTTCTGTGTTCGATATTGTTGGCACCTTGTACGTACTAGACCCTGCCACGCCATGATGCCACGTGAGGTCTAGTAACAACACATGAAAAAAGTTATCATATTCATGTCATATTTTCCGTGGTGCCCACCTATATACATAAATATTGTCTAGTAACAACACCTCATGCAAAGTCATGATGTGCGTCATGCCCCAACGTCAGGATGTTGTGCGGCTTATTATGGGGGCGGTCCCCAACTGGTCTCTACTTCCAGCTGCACTGACTCTGTCCCAACTAGGGACTGTTACAGGTCACCAGTGACTGTGATGGGACCTGGTTGCATTGGAACATGAGCGAAAGGGTATTAAGTGGTAAGTATTGCCTCATTTACTTTTTAAACTCATCTGAAAAAAAAAAAAAAAATTACCCTTCGGGATGCCTGTCCACAACTATCTTTTGTAAACTTGGTGGTGAAATAATAATAATAATAACAATAAATAATAATAATAGGTTTAGTCACCAACCGGTCTCCTATTTTGACTGCCATGTTGGGTTCAATTTTACAAAATAATTCACTCCTTTTTTCGTGCCACGTGTTCTGATGAATTGCAGCCATGGCCATGTTGTCCAGGAACTGTATACAGTGGGCTCCCCCTAGTGGTGACTGCAGGCAAAAGTAATAAACCAGGTACAATTTTGGACACATTAGGAATTTCAGATACATTTTAGAAATCGGGGGGGGATTGGGAGCTCACGTATAAGAAAAGGACATGCCAAACCTCATCGTAAAAATGTATGGTGCTATTTCTAGATGAGCAGTCACGGGCCCCGAGTTGTCATTGTGTGTAATCCATTGACAACGCTCTTTAAATATTCATGATACACGAGTTCCCTTCTAAACCAACAAGCCCCGAAAACTCTCCAAGCTATGAAAAGTTGCAATGCTAAAACTTCTCTAAAATGTTCTAAACTTTGGTCCCCCGGGAGGTAAAGTAAGCGAGAAAGTGAGAAGATTGCTCCGTCTTGTTATTCAGACTGGGAATATTTACTGTGCATTTAGCAGTATGGACCGCTCCTGCTGCGTGTCTTATGCTAACTATATAATCTGCGGTGAACACCGAATGCGTTCTGTTGTGCCATCATCACTACCCCGTACGGTATGTACAGAGTCTTAGACTTCTAGAAATATCCCAGTAAATAACATCTTTTAGAAATTCCATTATTTCGTTCTTACAAATCTGCGCCACAGCTGGAAGAATTTAGGAGCAAGATACAAGCAATTTAGATGTCAGCCGTGAAAAAAAACTAACATGGAAGTCATCGCTATGATTTCCATTGGTCCTCAAGGGAGACGGCAGGATACAGGTTGAAGGTCATCCAAGGTTACATAAAAAAAACTGACTCAAGTTCTACCACCATGGAGCGATCCACGCGACAATGATACTAATTTTGGATTTTTACAATACCCTTAATAGGGTGATAATAGAGAACAGGTGGGGAAAATAGGACTATAAAAAGTTATACACTCTGGAGGACCCAGCAGGGCAATGCGTTGTATATATATTGGTTTTAGTTGGAACCGTGTAGTACACAATGTTACCTGTGGGGGCACTGTAGGGAAATTGAATACTTGATGCAAGGTTCTCCCTTATATTTCAGCTGCTCGCTGGGGATCTTTGCAGCTGCACAGCCTCTGACCATACCTAATTCATAAGGTTCTTGTCTAACAAAATGGAAATGTCCAAAGTGCACAATCCCCTTTAAGATTAGGACTAGACAGCAACGGGATGTGGTATAGCAATGAACTCATGCAAATGATCTGGCAAGTGCCCCAGCTCTCCTCTTCACACTGTACCCCACATGATGCCTCCCCTTTCAAAGAGGATTGAAGGTTGTAGCCTGGAGTGGAGATATCTTTGGTGCAACCTGCGTGGCTGCACAGGAGTCCTAGAGGTCCAGGGGCCACTACCACCACCATAGCAGGTGGAATTGTGCATTATGAGGAGCTTTTGGACTGCAAAGGGCTCACATCAGGTTGTTGCACAGGGCCCTCTTCGGTCTGTGTCGGCTCCTGGTAGTAGCACTCTGCCATCTCACTGTCTTTGGCCATGTAATCTTGCACATCCGCACCATGTTTGAACACCGTGTATGCTTGGCGCATGCACAAGATTTCCGTGCAGAAGCCTGATGCTGTGTATCTGTCCTTTTCAGGTCTCAGAAGCCTTACCCCCACTCATCATAACTGCATATCGCAACGATACAAGATGCATCTGTTATGGTCACGTCAGGTCCAAAAATTCCCAATAGTTAATTTCTGAGCAAATATTAAGAATTTAATCTGTACTGAACTTTGGACCTACGTAGATTAAAATGAATGGTGCTCCAGGGTAGAGATTAATTTTAGGGATTGGTACAGCGACAGTAGTTGTGCGCCTTCTACCCAAAGATGGCTGGCCGTTAGAGGCAACTGCTCCAAATTTATTCACACTATTTTAAATGTACGAGACCCAAAATGTCTTACTGAATCGATATTTGTCAATGAAATCACCAGATGGCAGAAAAACACACGTCTCTTATTAAGTAACATAAACCCTTCCCGGCAACTTATTAAAACTTTCCGCCTTTCATTACAAGCGCCATTATTTCTGGTTGAGTGCCACAATGTTCATTTAAAAGACGTAAGTGCGTCTTATAAGACAAAGCAATAGTCCAATTCCAGCCGAGCGTTTCACCGCGACATGTTAAACGAGAAGACAGAATGAAAACAAATAAAAGGAACCAATAAAAGCCGTTTCTTGTATAGATAAGAAAATAAAAGCGTAAAGACGACTCGCTGCTGGAGGAAATAACCTCACAAATCCAGGAGTTTACATGACGCGCCAACACAGGCGCAGCGGGGGAAGGCGCCAGCAAGAGTTCACATTTCTGAGTTTGGGATTTGGGTTTTTAAAATCTGTTTGACTTGCTGTTTGGGCTCACGCACACAGTAGAGCGGTGTTATGGAGCCTATGTAGCGGCACACTGCGTAGGGAATAATTAGATGATTTGCAGCGCCCTTGACCCAAAACCAATGTCTTCCGCACCCCCTTCTACAGGTCAGCATCCTGGCTGGCACCTCTTCTGATTAGTCGGTCCCCTCGATGTCATGTATGTGTTGTGCCGCAACGATGACATTGTGCTGGCCTACTAGGAGAGGCGCTGGGGATGCCAATAAGACTACCGATGAGGCCACTGGACCAGGCCCTTGCAAATCCATTTGCTCAAGTAACAAATGTACGATTACTGGCAATCCCATGTCTAGGACAGCACAAAAATGTGGTCCGGCATTTTACGAGATTTTACGGAATTTTGATACAGTCCTGGCAAATTTGGGACTGTCTAAAAATCTAAGGGTCTAGGTTAATTTAAAACCACCTAAAAGTGGGCAGTTCTGGGCTGTTGGTAGCATTCCCGAAAGACTGGGTGCATCACTTTAAACACTCCACCGCATACACAGCACTAATTTTGGTAAATAAGGACTAGGGTTCACCTTTTGTGTGCAGCCACTGCCTACCATGTGCACTACTACTCCATTCATTGTCCATTTATTGTAGCCTAGTACAATGCTCACCATCTCCATCAGTCGAATCGACATACTCCATTCAAATGGGAGTCACAGGACCCCTGTCCTTGTGATTGTTGGAACCTCCAGCGTTCATACATCTTTCAATGTAGTTACCTGGAGCAGCCACTAGAGGAAGCAAACTGTACACAGATGTATACGGCTGCCAATGATCTCAGTGTCTAAACTACCTCCTAAGCTCCCTCTAGTGGTAACTGTAAGCAGTGAAAATGTTATCATTTTCAAAGTAAATCAGAATATTTGATATTTTGTAACAAATCAACAGAACTACGAACCCTATAAAACTACAACAACAACCTATTTAAAAAGAAATTAAATAATAAAAGTATCATCATCCTGTACATTTATCCTAAAACAGTTTTGAAGGATGCTGGACCAGGGGTCGAAGAGAGATATATATACACTCACTGGCCACTTTATTAGGTACACCATGCTAGTAACGGGTTGGACCCCCTTTTGCCTTCAGAACTGCCTCAATTCTTCGTGGCAGAGATTCAACAAGGTGCTGGAAGCATTCCTCAGAGATTTTGGACCATATTGACATGATGGCATCACACAGTTGGCGCAGATTTGTCGGCTGCACATCCCTGATGCGAATCTCCCGTTCCACCACATCCCAAAGATGCTCTATTGGATTGAGATCTGGTGACTGAGGAGGCCATTTGAGTACAGTGAACTCATTGTCATGTTCAAGAAACCAATCTGAGATGATTCGAGCTTTATGACATGGCGCATTATCCTGCTGAAAGTAGCCATCAGATGCCTGTTCTTAGCTGAGAGGAGTGGTACCCAGTGTGGTCTTCTGCTGCTGTAGCCCATCTGCCTCAAAGTTCGACGCACTGTGCGTTCAGAGATGCTCTTCTGCCTACCTTGGTTGTAACGGGTGGCAATTTGAGTCACTGTTGCCTTTCTATCAGCTCGAACCAGTCTGCCCATTCTCCTCTGACCTCTGGCATCAACAAGGCATTTCCGGCCACAGAACTGCCGCTCACTGGATTTTTTTTCTTTTTCGGACCATTCTCTGTAAACCCTAGAGATGGTTGTGCGTGAAAATCCCAGTAGATCAGCAGTTTCTGAAATACTCAGACCAGCCCTTCTGGCACCAACAATCATGCCACGTTCAAAGGCACTCAAATCACCTTTCTTCCCCATACTGATGCTCGGTTTGAACTGCAGGAGATTGTCTTGACCATGTCTACATGCCTAAATGCACTGAGTTGCCGCCATGTGATTGGCTGATTAGAAATTAAGTCTTAACACACAGTTGGACAGGTGTACCTAATAAAGTGGCCAGTGAGTGTATATATATATATATATATATATATATATATAATCACATACATACATACATGAAATATATATTATATATACACATACTCTTCCGACTGCACCCAGAGCCATTGCTTTCAGTTTTTTAGGTACATGAAGATTTTAATAAACGCATCTATCCGGCAATTTTCCAAGGTTGTTGTCTTATAGTCCAATAAAAAAGGTGCATTAGAAGTCAGTGAATATGAAGATATTTCTAAAGGTTTTTCCGTTTATGGACACTCTTGGCAGTTTGATAGATGAATGTTTATATACTCGCGCTGGGGCATAGATGGAGAGCGTCCTATAACGGCCGTGTCTTGTGAACACTTCACAGGAGGAAAATATGTATTCATCTTCCCAATTGCTAAGATTAACCGAGCTCTCAGTCACTTTTACTGCCTCTATATAACTTACTGGTTACCATATTCTGGAAATACGAAGCCCACACATCGTGTTAAACGGAAATGGGATTCTTTATCTGGCCATGACAAACTGAGGCGCAGCCATATGGAAAAGCAGACAGGATTACATTGCTGAATGTCTGGTGCCAGAAGGAAAAGTGCCCAAGGCAAAGCCGGCAAATGAGCTTCCCAAATTATGCCAATGTCCCTGGAGTGTGTCGGTAATGGCCTTGGGCAACAACGGCTGGGTTCCACAGATCTCACAAGCTCCATTCTCTATCACTAAAGGATTGGCTGTCAATGATGTGTTAGCAGCTCCAATCACTACTAGTAAAGGATCGTCTGTCATCTGTTAGCAGCTCCATTCTCTACTAGTAAAGGATCAGCTGTCATCTGTTAGCAGTTCCATTCTCTACTAGTAAAGGATCGGCTGTCATCTGTTAGCAGCTCCATTCTCTACTAGTAAAGGATCGGCTGTCAACTGTTAGCAGTTCCATTCTCTACTAGTAAAGGATCGGCTGTCATCTGTTAGCAGCTCCATTCTCTACTAGTAAAGGATCGGCTGTCATCTGTTAGCAGCTCCATTCTCTACTAGTAAAGGATCGGCTGTCATCTGTTAGCAGCTCCATTCTCTACTAGTAAAGGATCGGCTGTCATCTGTTAGCAGCTCCATTCTCTACTAGTAAAGGATCGGCTGTCATCTGTTAGCAGCTCCATTCTCTACTAGTAAAGGTTCAGCTGTCATCTGTTAGCAGCTCCATTCTCTACTAGTAAAGGATCGGCTGTCATCTGTTAGCAGCTCCATTCTCTACTAGTAAAGGATCGGCTGTCATCTGTTAGCAGCTCCATTCTCTACTAGTAAAGGATCGGCTGTCATCTGTTAGCAGCTCCATTCTCTACTATTAAAGGATCGGCTGTCATCTGTTAGCAGCTCCATTCTCTACTAGTAAAGGATCGGCTGTCATCTGTTAGCAGCTCCATTCTCTACTAGTAAAGGATCAGCTGTCATCTGTTAGCAGCTCCATTCTCTACTAGTAAAGGATCGGCTGTCATCTGTTAGCAGCTCCATTCTCTACTAGTAAAGGATCAGCTGTCATCTGTTAGCAGCTCCATTCTCTGTTAGCTCCATTCTCTACTAGTAAAGGATCGGCTGTCATCTGTTAGCAGCTCCATTCTCTACAAGTAAAGTATCGGCTGTCATCTGTTAGCAGCTCCATTCTCTACTAGTAAAGGATCGGCTGTCATCTGTTAGCAGCTCCATTCTCTACTAGTAAAGGATCAGCTGTCATTTGTTAGCAGCTCCATTCTCTACAAGTAAAGGATCGGCTGTCATCTGTTAGCAGCTCCATTCTCTACAAGTAAAGTATCGGCTGTCATCTGTTAGCAGCTCCATTCTCTACTAGTAAAGGATCGGCTGTCATCTGTTAGCAGCTCCATTCTCTACTAGTAAAGGATCAGCTGTCATCTGTTAGCAGCTCCATTCTCTACAAGTAAAGGATCAGCTGTCATCTGTTAGCAGCTCCATTCTCTACTAGTAAAGGATCGGCTGTCATCTGTTAGCAGCTCCATTCTCTGTTAGCTCCATTCTCTACTAGTAAAGGATCGGCTGTCATCTGTTAGCAGCTCCATTCTCTACTAGTAAAGGATCGGCTGTCATCTGTTAGCAGCTCCATTCTCTGTTAGCTCCATTCTCTACTAGTAAAGGATCGGCTGTCATCTGTTAGCAGCTCCATTCTCTACTAGTAAAGGATCGGCTGTCATCTGTTAGCAGCTCCATTCTCTACTAGTAAAGGATCGGCTGTCATCTGTTAGCAGTTCCATTCTCTACAAGTAAAGGATCGACTGTCATCTGTTAGCAGCTCCATTCTCTACTAGTAAAGGATCGGCTGTCATCTGTTAGCAGTTCCATTCTCTACAAGTAAAGGATCGACTGTCATCTGTTAGCAGCTCCATTCTCTACTAGTAAAGGATCAGCTGTCATCTGTTAGCAGCTCCAATCACTACTAGTAAAGGATCGGCTATCATCTGTTAGCAGCTCCATTCTCTACTAGTAAAGGATCAGCTGTCATCTGTTAGCAGCTCCATTCTCTACTAGTAAAGGATCGGCTGTCATCTGTTAGCAGTTCCATTCTCTACTAGTAAAGGATCAGCTGTCATCTGTTAGCAGCTCCATTCTCTACAAGTAAAGGATCGGCTGTCATCTGTTAGCAGCTCCATTCTCTACTAGTAAAGGATCAGCTGTCATCTGTTAGCAGCTCCATTCTCTACTAGTAAAGGATCAGCTGTCATCTGTTAGCAGCTCCATTCTCTACTAGTAAAGGATCGGCTGTCATCTGTTAGCAGCTCCAATCACTACTAGTAAAGGATCGGCTGTCATCTGTTAGCAGCTCCATTCTCTACTAGTAAAGGATCGGCTGTCATCTGTTAGCAGCTCCATTCTCTACTAGTAAAGGATCAGCTGTCATCTGTTAGCAGCTCCATTCTCTACCAGTAAAGGATCGGCTGTCATCTGTTAGCAGCTCCATTCTCTACTAGTAAAGGATCAGCTGTCATCTGTTAGCAGCTCCATTCTCTACTAGTAAAGGATCGGCTGTCATCTGTTAGCAGCTCCATTCTCTACTAGTAAAGGATCAGCTGTCATCCGTTAGCAGCTCCATTCTCTACTAGTAAAGGATCAGCTGTCATCTGTTAGCAGCTCCATTCTCTACTAGTAAAGGATCAGCTGTCATCCGTTTAGCAGCTCCATTCTCTATTAAGGTACTGTCACACCTAGCGATGCACCAGCGATCCCGACCAGTGATATGACGCTGTCAGGATCGCTGGTACATCGCTAAGTGGTCGCTAGTGAGCTGCCACACAGGCAGATCTCACCAGCGACATCGCAGTGGTCGGGGGTCGCTACTCACCTGTCAGACGAGGCGATCCTGACGTCCTCCCGCCCGCGTCCATGCGTCGCTCGTCGGCGCCACAGGAAGCCCAGCAGGAAGCGCCCGGCGAGAAACGCCCAGGACGTTCTCAGCGGGGGTGCCGGTCGGAGGTAAGTATCAGACATAGCGATATCGCTAGCAATATCGCTGCTGCGTCACAAAATCAGTGATGTTATGGTGATATTGCTAGCGATATCGCTTAGTGTGACAGGCCCTTTAGTAAAGGATCAGTTGTAATCTGTTATAGATGTCTCTATGAATCTGTGACAAGCTGTCCTCATTATTATAGGTGCACTCGTAATTACAGTAAGCTCACAATTACCATTACGGAACTTTAAAATTAATAAAGATAAAAAAAATTGCTTGCACGATTTGGTAGAGCGTGTGTATTATTTGAGATGGTAGACCTAAACTAAAAATATCCCTCTAGTAAGATGGGGAAGGAGGGAGGTGCAGCTGCAATTCGCCTCCTTATTTGTTTACATGCGAGTGCATGCTGTGAGAGGGGAAGAAGAGCAGCTCAGAGCTCTCAGCACAGCTTTGACATCACCCCAGGATGGACCCATACACCCAACATGTATAGATAGAGAAAATGCCCTCAAACTTGCCAATTGCAAAGCCTTCCTGCAACAAGAGACCACTGCGCTACAAAACAACAACATAAGGTATACACTGTATTATAGAAGGGCTTCTGAGTTACTCCTGAGTGATATACAAGTATCTCCTGTATAATATGGATATTCCTTGTCAATATAGACAGCGGCAAATAAGCCAATAAGGACAAGACTGTAATGGGAGAACCTTTATCCTAATTTTACACATCAAGATCAAGCAGGAATAGGTGCTAGAAATGTTTGACCTTTATTACCCATGTTAATGCTCGGCACGATAGACAGGACATTGCTTGAATCAGAGAATCATGTAAACTGACTGCTCAAATAATTGCGCAAAGGGGTTGTCCAGGGAGTATAAGCCATCGCCTATCTACAGCATAGACAATAACTTATTGACTGGTAGAGGTCTGACTGCTGAGCCCCGCAGCGGAAAGGGGCACATTAATCCCCATCAGAATGAAACAGCAGTGCGTATGCCCAACCGCTGCTCCATTTATTCCCTATAGCGATGCACTCGGCTTTTTCCAGCAGCCCTAGTTAGAGTGAATGGAGCAGCAGTCAGACGTGCGCACTGCTGCCACATTCTACGGCTACTCCATTCATTCTCTATGGGGCTTCTGGAAAGAGGGAGTGCAGCGCTATAGAGAATGAATGGAGCAGCGGTTGAGCATACGCACTGCTGCTCCATTCTTCTGGGATTAAGAGTTCCTGGTTCTGACGATCTGAGCAGGGCCGAGTGGTCAGACCTTTACCAATCAATAAGATATTACCTATCCTGTGGTGTGATAAGTGATTTTCACTGGTCAACCCCTTTAATTTTGATAATGCTTTGCCTGTGGTTATCATTGGATATATAGCAAACAACATCTTTGCAATATCGCTTCAGTATTTTTTTATACTTGTTGCCATTAAAACTGACACCAAGCTGCTGTTGATGGATCTACTCTTTGTACAATGTGGATATGTGGCAATTACCTTTTATATTATACTTAAAGAAGTGTCTGACGTAGAAAACCCAATGTCATATACCCCAGCAGGGCTATAGACTGAGGTACTCTGGTCAGGTGGTCAGGATCCCATGGCCATAGTGGACAAGCTCTGGAGGACCTGTCCTATCCGGCATTACACACCCTATTCATTACAGTGGACAATGTGTAATACTTGATTTACCCTAGTGGTGGCACTGCAGGGAAAATGAACACTTGCTGCCAGATTTCTGTACAGAGTACAGTCGATTGCTGGGGGTCCCAACTCCCAACATGGAGAACTGTCCAACGCCGAGAAGCATTTAAAAGAATATTAATGGCCTATGTATTTTTATATGGTATGCATTGCTGAATTCCACTCCTCTCTCCCATGCTCCTGAATGCCCCATGTGAACTGCATTGTATTTTTATATGGTATGCATTGCTTACCCATCTTCTTGTATCCATAATTGTACTCCATTCTTGTTATCTCTGCCATACATCTAAGTGGTCTGTATAACCCCTTCCCCCTTTTATGACCTTTGCTTAACTCTGTGCATTTGGCCTGGGCAGTCACACCCCACTTTCACTCACAGCTGATTGTGTTTAGCAACACATATATTCAGCACCATGGGTCTGCTCCAGACGTAGTCGGCTCCATCTACTTCAAAATCCATAATTCTAAGTACTCTGAATTAGACTGGAATTGGACTGGAATTGACTGTAAGGTAACGGACTATAACACCACAACAATGTTTCACCTTCTTTTTACTATCACCCCCATACTACTCTATTTCTCCTTAACTCCTGCAATCCCTGCACCCAGTAAGGAACTAGTCATCTCCCCCTCCATCCTTCCCAGCCATCTCACCTCTTCGTCACAACTGTTCCTCCACATACAATCCTTTTTCTCCAGACACACACGGCCACATCATGTCCTATCCTGCTCCCACCTTCTAACGTATCCCCAAATCCTGGCCCTCCTCAACACATCCCCACACTCATTTCTAACATCCTGCCACGATCCTCTACACTTTTTTGCAACCATGACAACCTCATACCTATTCATCCAGCCCCCACTCTCCCAGTCCCCCTACCTGGAGCACTATGGAACGCACGCTCTGTCTGCAACAAGGTATCATTTATCCATGACCTCTTTATCACCAACAAACTCCTTCCTTGCCATCACTGAAACCTGGCTCACTCCCTCTGACACAGCCTCTGTAGCTGCGCTTTCCTATGGCGGATTCCATCTCTCTCACACCCCTCGCCCCAGCAAAAAACGTGGTGGAGGAGTTGGCTTGCTCCTCTCCGATACCTGCTCCTTTACCCAATTCCTTTGCCACCCTCCGCTACTCTTTCCTCGTTCGAGGTGCACTCCGTCCGCATCTATTCCCCCTCCAACTGGCTGTCATCTACCGCCCCCCAGAACTAGCCATCTCCACCTTTCTCATCCACTTCACCACCTGGCTACTCCATTTCCTTTCTGCGGACATCCCCACCATCATCATGGACGACTTCAAAATCCCCATTGACATTTCCACCCCTGCTGCCTCTAAAGTTCTATCACTCACGGCTTCCCTTGGCCTCACTCAATGGTCCTCTGTGGCCACTCACAAAGATGGTCACACGCTGGACCTTATCTTCACCCGTCTCTGTTCCCTCACTAATCTCAATAACTCACCCCTCCCCCTGTCTGAACACAACCTACTGACATTCTCTTCCCTCTCCTCTCCTACTGCGCAACCCCCGCTCCATAAACTCGCTCACCCTCGCAGGAATCTCAAACACCTCAATTTACAATCACTCTATGAGTCCCTTCTCCGTCTTACAGACATAGCTTCCCTTCACGACACAGATGCTGCTGCCACTTTTTATAACACCACAATAACAGCAACACTTGATTCGGCTGCCCCCCTCACGCAGAGCAAAACTCGAACAAACAACAGGCAGCCCTGGCTGACCAGCCTGACCAAAGAACTGAGACGGGTTTCCAGTGCCGCTGAGCGGAGATGGAAGAGAACCCATTCTACTGAGCACTTCAGCGCATACAAGCAGTCCCTTGCCAGCTTTAAGTCCACGCTCTCTGCTGCTAAACAAACTTACTTTGCATCTCTCATATCCTCCCTGTCTCACAACCCAACTCTTCAACACTTTCAATTCTCTACTCTGTCCGACAGCACCTCCTCCCCCTCCTCTCATTTCTGCTGAAGACTTTGCCTCCTTCTTTAAGCAGAAGATCGACAAGATCAGACAAAACTTTGGCCCTCAGCCCCCAAAGCCCCTCTAAGCCGCTCAGCCCTGTTCTGCAAAAGCCAGCTTCTCCACCATGACAGAAGATCAGCTCTCCACCCTTCTGTCAAGATCACACCTCACCACTTGTGCCCTCGACCCACTCCCGTCTCACCTCATCCCTAACTTGGCCACAGTCTTCATCCCATTTCTAACACACCTCTTCAACCTTTCACTTACAAATGGTGTCTTTCCCTCATCCTTCAAACATGCCTCAATCACATTCATCCTCCAAAAGCCCTCCCTTGACCCATCCTCTGTGTCTAACTATCGCCCAATATCTCTTCTCCCTTACACCTCAAAACTACTGGAACAGCATGTATATCTTGAACTGTCCTCCCACCTCTCCTCCTGTTCCCTCTTTGACCGGTTACAATCTGGCTTCCGACCGCATCACTCAACTGAAACTGCCCTAACTAAAGTCACTAACGACTTACTAACCTCCAAGAGCAAGCAAAACTACTCTGTACTCCTTCTCCTGGACCTGTCCTCTGCCTTCGACACCGTAGAACATTCCCTCCTGCTACAGACTCTCTCATCTCTTGGCATCACAGACTTGGCCCTATCCTGGATCTCATCATACCTAACAGACCGAACATTTAGTGTCTCCCTCTCACACACCACCTCCTCACCTTGCCCCCTGTCTGTTGGTGTTCCTCAAGGCTCTGTCCTAGGACCCCTACTATTCTCCATCTACACCTTTGGCTTGGAACAGCTCATAGAATCCTACGGTTTGCAGTATCACCTCTATGCCGATGACACGCAGATCTACCTATCTGGATCCAACCTTGCCTCCTTACTGACTGAAATCCCACAATGTCTGTCTGCTATCTCAGCCTTCTTCTCTGCTCACTTTCTCAAACTGGACATGGACAAAACAGAATTCAACATCTTTCCTCCATCTCACTCTACCCCTCCACCAGACCTATCCATCAATGTCAATGGCTGCTTTCTTTCCCCAGTCCCGCACGCTCAGTGCCTTGGGGTGATCCTCGACTCTGCGCTCTCTTTCAAACCACATGTCCAAGCCCTCGCCTCCTCCTGCCACCTCAAACTCAAAAATATTTCCCGGATCCGCTCATTCCTCAACCATGAAACCACAAAAACACTAGTGCATGCTCTTATCATCTCCCGCCTTGACTACTGCAACCTCCTACTCTCTGGTCTCCCCTCTAGCACTCTGGCTCCACTCCAGTCCATCCTACACTCTGCTGCCTGACTAATCCACCTGTCTCCCCGCTATTCCCCAGCCTCCCCCCTATGCCAGGCCCTTCACTGGCTTCCTATTGCCCAGAGGCACCAATTCAAAACCCTAACCCTGACATACAAAGCCATCCACAACCTGTCCCCTCCATACATCTGTGACATGGTCTCTAGGTACCTACCCGCACGCAACCAATCTCCTTCTCTACTCCCCCCTTATCTCTTCTTCCCACAACCGCATACAAGACTTCTCCCGTGCTTCCCCCATACTCTGGAACTCTCTGCCGCAACACATCAGACTCTCACCATCAACGGAAACCTTCAAGAAGAACCTGAAGACCCACCTGTTCCAACAAGCCTACAGCCTGCAATGATCATCGGTCTACTGAACCACCGCACGACCTGCTCTACCCTCTCCTAGTGTATTCTCACCCATCCCTGTAGACTGTGAGGCCTCGCGGGCAGGGTCCCCTCTCCTTATGTACTTGTATGTCCCTTGTCTTACACATGTTTATTATACTTGTCTATATTTCCCCTTTTCACATGTAAAGCACCATGGAATAAATGGCGCTATATAAATGCATAATAATAATAATATGTTAAGTATAGGTTATCAATATCAGAGCAGAGACTCATCTACAAACACTGAAACACCCCTGTAATTGTTTACGAGGCACAGATTTATTCTTTTTGTAGTGTTCATGCACGGTGTAGTGAACTGTAATACCTGCCATTGCCAGATACAAAGCTGTGCATGGTAAAAAAAATAAATATAGAGATGGAGGCTGCTGGGAGTTGTGGTCCCATTGATCCTAAATATACACCATCAATATTCTAGCTCTGGAAATGTTTTCTTTTAATTAACCTGATGTATACGCCACTGTTCTCCTGAATCCAGCGTTGGTTTTATTTTGTTCCTGAGCCTCTCCGTTCCGGAGATATGGCCACTTCTTCCCAGTAAGTAGCCTTTTTAGTCAAGGAGGCGTTCCTCCTAATGATGCCCACAGTGACGCTTAGAGGACCATCCCACTTGGCTAAATAGACAATTTTCATACAAGGAAGAGGGGGCTTTATCTCAAGATTAGGGCGCTGCAGGAGCAAAAGAAAAATATCACCAGATTCAGGAGAACAGCGCCATTAACATAAGGTAAATATGTTACATATTTATGGAAAGTGACAAGTCCTCTTAAAATTAAGTGAATGTCAATCTGCGACATTTGCTATGCAATCAATGTACTTTTTCTGTATTATTTTTTGTTGTTCTTTGCATCTATTTTCAGAATGCTCACACGCTAATCTGTTAGCAAGCTCCTGATGACAGATCTCTTTTCTTGCCTGCTTCTATACTCTTTGCTGCTGTACCTGGTCCTGGAGTCTGATGGACGCATTAACACTAGACATGGGTGAACCTGTATTTATAAGTTCGGGATTCTTATCGGACAGTTAGTGTCCGGTGCTAAATGCCGAACAGGGACTTCTCCCGGGAGTCCGTTGTAATGTTCAGAATTCCGGGAGAAGTCCGTGAGAGAGAGAGAGAATATATTCCAGCTCCAAAGTTTGGGTTCAGGTTCTGGTTCAAGTTCAGATAAAGTTCTGGTAGCCGAACCGACCTTTGGAATAAAGTTTGGGTAGAGTACCATAACCTTAACTTCCATGGCTCCGCTCATCCCTAATGAACACCTTAAAAATTGAAATCTCTTTTGATCCCTTCCGATTGCATACCTCCACTTTGCACACCGACCATTCCCCAAAGTTCCAGGAATAGCAGGGGTAGACGGCACAACTTCTGTACTGGGCGAGTTGCATTGGACATGGTCTCCCGTCTCCTTCAGCTTGCATCTTGATGAGGCGAGATCGCATCTGTTGACCTAAGATGGAAACGTAATTGTCACTTCATTGCAGCCCATATTCGAGAAACACTGAAATATTCATCAATTTTGAATCTAGGAAACCAAATGTGCAATTACACAGAGGATCAGAATAAAGGACCAAGGGCTACTGGACCACTAGCAACAGTTCTCCCGGATGACCAGGACATTCCTGGGAAGTGGACCACAGAAGAGGCAAGGCTTACTAAAGCCAAACCCAAAAGTGGCAATTTTGTTGGTGTTCTTGAGTTTTTTTACATATGTTCGCAGAGGTCCTGGGTGGGACTTAAATTTCCCAAATTTTAAGTTCAAAAGGATAGTAAGTATGCCAAGCGTATAGCAACAGGGTGCAGATGGCAACTGTACCCGGGCCCTGTTGATCCTTGAGGTCCCTCTGTGCATGTTAAGACACTAGTACCAAAAGGCTTCTCATGTACATTAATATTTACAACCAATCCTCAGGTCATCAGTACCAGATTGGTGGGGGGTGTAACAACCGGTACCCCCAACGACCAGCTCTTCCCAGCTACATGACACCCCTATTCAAATGCAAAGGGGTAGATCTGCATCGCACTGGGGCTACTATGAAGCTGGCAGAACTGTGCTGCTCCACTCTAATTGCGTCCTGCTACTGCTGACACCAGGAATGGCTGATGGGGAGGGGGGTTCCGGGTGTCGCACCCCCACCAATCTGGTGCTGATGACCTATCTTGAGGACAGTGTATACACAAATGTGTACTTCCTTACTTTTCTTTTTGGTTCAACATATCCCAACATGAGCAACTCAAAATAATTTGCATTAAAAAAAAAATGATTTGTTGATACTCTGTGGGGAGATGTTTATGCTGCACCTACCTATATGTGGCCACACAGTGGTTACGACGGGTATTGCAGTCTGTCGAGGGTTTTACTACCATGCTCCACTACCATGTATTCCATTTGTATTGTGAGAAATTCCGGTCATTAAATGAAATTTATGAAATGATAACGACCCATCTATAAGTACAGTAGTCGCCATAATGCCTTCATACAACGGCAACTGTTCTTTCCAAGGATATTTTCAAAGGATTAAAAGAAAAGAGCAAAACTTGTAAAATTTGTCTCAAAATTGCTGGAAAATCCACCAGCTATTTTATATGATAATGAAGAGTACAGAACTCACAATTATCCCAGATGAAAACACACGTGTAATTGTGACCGGAGACACTGGCGACTGTTCTGTAGGCGATGGGTTATAATTATCAAATAAATTAGCTGTAATTTCGCAGAGAGCCCTCTTGATCCCTTCTTTTTTCGCAGTGTTAATATTTCTGACGGGTCCCTGCTACCGGGATACAATTAGAGTCACAATGCGGCTCCCTCGCCTTTGAAGAAGTGTTTTGTAATAAGACGACCACTATTGATTTGCCACAACATCCCGCTATTGTCGTCTCTGAACCTCATTACAGATTCGCTTTCTTCTTTCCTGCCTTATTCTGCATCTCTCCCTGAAAAAAACACTTAGGAAACTGCGTCTCAGTGTTAATAAGTGTTATCTGGTCGACTTTATGAGCAAAATGTTAAGAGAAAATTAAACTAGTATGGGTCCTACTTCTGGAATATCACCCTATAGACGAGGAGATCCAATGAGAAACCTAGAAATGTAAGGGGTAAACCCAACCTGAAAGCATCATCTGATATATCCCAGTGACATGGAGGAAGATGCTAGTGAACAGAATGGAGGCAAATCTATGTTCTATTTTATTTGCCTTGGCAGCAGCTGCCTGACATTGATCACTAAAACTGAATTTTCTGTCCACCGATGCACCAAAGTCTTTTTTTATTGCCAGTTTTACTATTTAGTACATCGAATAAATAAATGAATTGATTTAATTAAAATAAAATTTGTGTTAATTTATTTTACTTTCACTGGAACCGATGAACAATTTGAAATTCGTTTCACGCAAATTGCTACAAAAATGCGTGCCACCATTTTACATGATGCAGAAGACTGCATCAGCCTGAGAATACTCACATACAGTGGGGAAAAAAAGTATTTAGTCAGTCAGCAATAGTGCAAGTTCCACCACTTAAAAAGATGAGAGGCGTCTGTAATTTACATCATAGGTAGACCTCAACTATGGGAGACAAACTGAGAAAAAAAAATCCAGAAAATCACATTGTCTGTTTTTTTTTCATTTTATTTGCATATTATGGTGGAAAATAAGTATTTGGTCAGAAACAAGCAATCAAGATTTCTGGCTCTCACAGACCTGTAACTTCTTCTTTAAGAGTCTCCTCTTTCCTCCACTCATTACCTGTAGTAAGGGCACCTGTTTAAACTTGTTATCAGTATAAAAAGACACCTGTGCACACCCTCAAACAGTCTGACTCCAAACTCCACTATGGTGAAGACCAAAGAGCTGTCAAAGGACACCAGAAACAAAATTGTAGCCCTGCACCAGGCTGGGAAGACTGAATCTGCAATAGCCAACCAGCTTGGAGTGAAGAAATCAACTGTGGGAGCAATAATTAGAAAATGGAAGACATACAAGACCACTGATAATCTCCCTCAATCTGGTGCTCCATGCAAAATCCCACCCCGTGGGGTCAGAATGATCACAAGAACGGTGAGCAAAAATCCCAGAACCACGCGGGGGGACCTAGTGAATGAACTGCAGAGAGCTGGGACCAATGTAACAAGGCCTACCATAAGTAACACACTATGCCACCATGGACTCAGATCCTGCAGTGCCAGACGTGTCCCACTGCTTAAGCCTGTACATGTCCGGGCCCGTCTGAAGTTTGCTAGAGAGCATTTGGATGATCCAGAGGAGTTTTGGGAGAATGTCCTATGGTCTGATGAAACCAAACTGGAACTGTTTGGTAGAAACACAACTTGTCGTGTTTGGAGGAAAAAGAATACTGAGTTGCATCCATCAAACACCATACCTACTGTAAAGCATGGTGGTGGAAACATCATGCTTTGGAGCTGTTTCTCTGCAAAGGGGCCAGGACGACTGATCCGGGTACATGAAAGAAAGAATGGGGCCATGTATCGTGAGATTTTGAGTGCAAACCTCCTTCCATCAGCAAGGGCATTGAAGATGAAACGTGGCTGGGTCTTTCAACATGACAATGATCCAAAGCACACCGCCAGGGCAACAAAGGAGTGGCTTCGTAAGAAGCATTTCAAGGTCCTGGAGTGGCCTAGCCAGTCTCCTGATCTCAACCCTATAGAAAACCTTTGGAGGGAGTTGAAAGTCCGTGTTGCCAAGCGAAAAGCCAAAAACATCACTGCTCTAGAGGAGATCTGCATGGAGGAATGGGCCAACATACCAACAACAGTGTGTGGCAACCTTGTGAAGACTTACAGAAAACGTTTGACCTCTGTCATTGCCAACAAAGGATATATCACAAAGTATTGAGATGAAATTTTGTTTCTGACCAAATACTTATTTTCCACCATAATATGCAAATAAAATGAAAAAAAAACAGACAATGTGATTTTCTGGATTTTTTTTTCTCAGTTTGTCTCCCATAGTTGAGGTCTACCTATGATGTAAATTACAGACGCCTCTCATCTTTTTAAGTGGTGGAACTTGCACTATTGCTGACTGACTAAATACTTTTTTTCCCCACTGTAACTTCGGGAACAGCTAAGTGGACTTCCCAATAATGCCTTGCAGTTTATCACATTGCATTTTATAGCACAGCCAATCAAGAGGAACTATTATAGCCTGTATAAAAGCCTAGGAAAGGAATGCAGCAACTGATTTGTAGTGAATCTTGATAGTGGAGGACAGGTCACAGTATAGACTGTTACGCACGCGGTTGTGAACCACTGTGCTGCGGTCAGGGGAGAGCCTGGTGGGGCATAACTAAGTGAAGACATAGTTCTTCATTAGAGCCCCTGATGGTGTGCTTAGACTTGTACCCATGTGGACACCACATAGTATTACATGGCCGACACTCAGAGCTGCGGCAGCTGACTCCCAAGGGGACAGGAAACGGGACCAGTCACAAACCGGATTTGCAGGAGGAATACGGCTGGTAGACAAATAAGTAATCAAGCAAAGGCAGGACAGGTACAGGAACACAGAATGGCCACAGGTATGGGATCACAGCTGCTGGTTCAGACAGATCAGGAAGGAGACTAGGCACAGGCCAGACTGGTTTTGGTGGAGGTGCAGCAGACCAGACAGAGTCAGGTAAATGGGATGGATGGGATCAGAGGTTGCTAAGGCACCTCCCCTTTGGGGAAGGTGCCTTAAATACCTAATGTCTTCCAGCCATTGGCTGGGGACATTTTAGAAACGCCCCTTTGAGAAGCAGGGAGCCCGGGCACGCCCTAAACACTCTCCCAGGAGACCTGCATGCCGTGCGCAGGTCCTGGGAGGAGAGAGATGATGAGGGAACACCAACAGGTAAGTGAACACGTCGGCATCCCTGCAGGGGGGAAGAAGGTGACACATGTAGGGAAGTAGAGATAGGAAAAGAAAGGCTTAAAACATTGAAAAAAAATATTACAGATAGGATGTAACTGAACAGTAAGGAAAAAACAGCTACCATCCATTCACCCATAGCTGTTTAAGTTGGTCACTAGGACATTAAAACTGTATCTGCATTAAAGAGCTTGAAAAAGGAGGCATACAGTCCAAGGAGACCTCAGAGCGCCATGCGTGTCTTTACAGCAATTGGCGTACTTGCTGTTCACAAAGAAGAATTTAAGGTTTTCTAAACGTTTCAAAAGATTCACTCGTTTCCTGCACTAAGATGATAGTTGTACATTTTGTATGACCTTATTTTTATGTACATGAAACTTAAGTTGCCATTTCTCAGCTCAACTCTCCAGCCTCTACTCTGTAAGCCATCAACAAGGTTAAAAAGAATATTAACACCTACAAAAGAGTAAAAGCATAAATTATGGACTAGTAAATAAGTCAGTTGGAAATCTAAAGAACCATAATAACAAATACACAAATCCAGTGTAAAACAGATCAGAAATATTAAAATAATCTTTATTGAAAACAAAGTGGATTAGGCACAAATTAAAAAACTGTATACGACAAAACAGACAACATAAAATAAATGAAGGTGGAGGAATACAATGCAAAATATATGATGTAAATTTATAGTTAAGAGTGACCCAGACAAAATAATCAGAAAGAAGATCCTACAGACACTGATAATGATCAAAACGTGCTTGGTTCTTGAGATTCCCATCTATAAATATAGTAGTCAAAGAAAGTGCAGAGTGAAAATATATGAATGCATAAATACAACAAAATAAAGTGCCAGTGCACAATAAAAACATGCAGCGCTAAATTCATAACAATATAGAGTTCAAATCAGAATGAATGATGGAATACCAAAAATAGATCATTCAATAATATACAAAGTTCATAGAAAGAGTGATCACATCCATGTAAGGATTAAGAAACCCATAGAGTCAAAATGCACTGCTTGTCCTCAACCACACCTTCCAACACACGTTTCACAATGCTTCCTCAGGATATTGTCCACTTTGTTCTCAATAAAGCTTATTTTAATATTTCATTATCGGTCTTGTGCTGGATTTGTGTAGGTGTTAAGATTGAAAAGAAGCATATTAAAGAGAAGAGGGCCCAATTCTGACCCCCTATAATAACCCATTGGTAAATATGATCAAAAGTATATACTATTAAACCCCTCACACTCAGGATCTAAGCCTGCTCCATTTAGGGCAGATACAATACAATGAACAAAAGTTTAAAAAAAAAAAAAAAAAAATTCAGAATTGAATTTTTTTTACTATTTCACTACACTTTGGAATTTGTTTTCCTGTTTTTCAATGTATTATATGAAAAAGTGAATTGTCTCAATGGAACTTGTCCAAGAAAAAAATCATGCCGTCGTATGGCGATGAAAAATACCCAATTCTTCTCTTCGAAGAAAAGGAGGAAAAAAAAAAACAAAAGTGCAAAAAATTTAAAGGGGGTTAATAATCGCCCTTGTTTTCCGATCACTGGATCTGTTCACACATATTTACTGTTCTGTGCATAGAATAGGATTGTGTCCGATGGTCAGGTCATGTTGAGAGTTGTAGTGCATAGTATGAAGATTTTGTCTTCTGGTCATGTGACAAACGTGTCGTCATTAGATCTCTGCCCTGATTGTCAGTTCTCGCTGCTTATTTTAATCAGATTTACAGAAATCGCAAATTGCCCTTGAAATGGTGTAAAACGTAGGAAAATAAGTAATCAGCGAACGTGAACCGCTCGGTAATGTGAAACACAAGATGCGCCCGCGCATTCACTGACATGCTAAAAATGAACCCGTCAAACACAAATCTCCGGACTTATTAATAAAAAATGGATTTATCTGCTTGTTAAAAATAGAAATTGCCTTTATTAACTGTGGGACTTCATTGCTTCTTTCACTGATGTATTAAACAAAAAAAAATGCCGTGAAGGCGCCGGGTCTCCTTTATAATGAGGATGTCACCGAGTGAGAGGAGCTGTCATAGCAACGTCGAAAAGTGGAGAAAAATTCTCCGCTACGCGCTTCAGGCAGAATCACAGACTGCGAGCATCAACTGGGCAGGTCACAAGGGGAGGAGTTTACCATAGCAACCAATCACAATCCAGCTTACTGTGCATGTGGGAAAAAGGAAAGAAGTCATCTGATTGGTTGCTGTGGGCAACTGCGCCATGTTTATGTGCAGACGACGCTGTAAAACGTAAAAAAAAAATAAATAAAAACATTAAAAAAAAAAAAAATCAAAGACTGTTCTTAAAATATTAATAACAGTAATAGCAATATTAAAAAATAGTAATATTTACTAGTATGAATAAAAATAATAAAATTAATAATACCCTTACAGCTGATATTGGTATTATTGTATTAATTAGTAATAGTGCTAATAAAAGTAATAATAATATTGATACTTGTCACCATTATTATATTAATAATACTATTAGTAATAATAATAGATACTAAAAGTAATATTAATACTTTTATGATCACTAATATTAGTATTTTATTATTATTACTATTGACAGTAATAGTAGTTATAATAGTCTTGTAATAATAATTCTTATCGTATTATTATTATTTATAGTAATCATGACTCTGGGAATTATGTTTAACTCCGTGCTGTTCCTCTGTTATTCCTCTGGGAAATGTATGAATAAATTAATAGCTGAATGTTGCTCAAGATGAGAGAAATCTCCCAACATTTGTTCATTTGCTCAATTTGTCCAGCGGAATAAAATATATCCAAATTAATTGCAGTAAAAACATGTTTATTGTGCTGAAGACCACCCAAAATAAAAAAAAAAAGAAATGATTGCAGGGAAGGGGTTAAAAATAATAAAATATATGATACTCATCTATCCTAGGCCACTGCCTGCCTGTCTTCAGTTCTACCGGTATTTGCCCCTTGATGCTGAGGCCAGTGATGGGCCTCATGGATGGAGGGGCCTGCTGGATGGTTTCTAGGACCGTGTTTAACAACCACAGCCTGTTAAGTACATATGGTTGTCAGACTTTTATCACTCCAACATGAGGTGTATAATCGGAGGCGTAGCCCGGGGAGAGAAAAAAGTCATAGTTGGCAGCTGTCATCAATCTAGAATTGTCCTATTTTTCATCTACAATCCTGGAAATCAGGGGATGTCCTGAGTTGGAAAGGGTATCCAAAAGAGGGCATTCATTTCCAATTTTGGGGTGCTCATGGGTGGGATTAAAGTTCTTCCTGGGTGGGATTAGAGGCGGGGCTTAAACAGTCCTATGATACACATCGCAATATTGGTAAGTATGAGAAGGGCACGTGCCCCGGGAGCTGGCGTCAGGAGTGGGGCATCAGGTAGGAAGCTGAAACTCTGCCCCGTGGAGGAAATCCTGGCTTATACGGCACATTCGCTGTCTCATTTTGCCTGGTCTGAAGTAAATTTCTAGTGAAATACTAAACACCCCGGAGTCTCACATCTCCAAACTTCTGAGCAAAAAAGCCGAAAGTTAAGGCGACCTTGAGCAGAAATGAATTGAAATGTTCTCTGTAGCCGATCTCCTAATTCTATCTGGCTTAATAAGAGGAGAGGAGCGTTCCGTTAATCGCTCTGCCTCGTTCGGCAATTCTGGAGGAAATAGAAGTGCTCAGTGTGCTGGAAATGAGCTGCAGCCTATTCACATTCTGCACTCATCTGCAGAGCCCCAAGACACCTCATAATCCCACTCATCAGAGGCACGGCGGGCCCACACATACCGGGGCCGGCGGATATGATCGCGGGCATAATCATTACACAAGATGTCTAAATCTGCAAGATAAAAAAAATGTCAACTAAAAAATAAAAATCATCAAATAAATGACCGTTGTGTTAATGTATGTGTCAATCCCATGGAGACTGGTAAGGTGAGCAGCTGCCAGACACCCGGTGCCACGCATTACTGCCTGTCCGGTCTGTTTCCCCAGGGAAGCCATCAATAACATCAACCCCCTCAACTGCATGAGGATCTTTGAAAGCTTAGTCCATTGACACATGGATATCTTCTATCAGTTGCTGCATTCCTGAGTATTTAACACTTTCCTTCATATGCAAATGAGGTATTAAGTGCTCTGGGTGTGGCAGAGCACTTCCCGAGCCTCTACCTCCAGTGGTTGTTTCCCCACCCAGCAAAAGCCTCTTTAGCTTGATTGATAGCTTACTGTGTGATTTCTTTGCCTAACGACTGACATCCACCAGTGAGCTATCAATCAAGGTAAAGAGTTACAGATCAGAGAATGAGCTCACTGACTGACTCAATTATTATTATTATTATTATTATTATTATTTATTGTTATAGCGCCATTTATTCCATGGCGCTTTACATGTGAGGGGGGTATACATAAAAACAAGTACAATAATCTTAAACAATACAAGTCATAACTGGTACAGGAGGAGAGAGGACCCTGCCCGCGAGGGCTCACAATCTTCAAGGGATGGGTGATAATACAGTAGGCGAGGGTAGAGCTGGTCGTGCAGCGGTTTGGTCGATCGGTGGTTACTGCAGGTTATAGGCTTGTCGGAAGAGGTGGGTCTTCAGGCTCTTTTTGAAGGTTTCGATGGTAGGTGAGAGTCTGATATGTTGTGGTAGAGAGTTCCAGAGTAGGGGTGATGCGCGAGAGAAATCTTGTATGCGATTGTGGGAAGAGGAGATAAGAGGGGAGTAGAGAAGGAGATCTTGTGAGGATCGGAGGTTGCGTGCAGGAAAGTACCGGGAGACGAGGTCACAGATGTATGGAGGAGACAAGTTGTGGATGGCTTTGTATGTCATGGTTAGGGTTTTGTAATGGAGTCTCTGGGCAATTGGGAGCCAGTGAAGGGATTGACAGAGGGGAGAAGCTGGGGAATAGCGGGGGGACAGGTGGATTAGTCGGGCAGCAGAGTTTAGAATAGATTGGAGGGGTGCGAGAGTGTTTGAGGGGAGGCCGCAGAGCATGAGGTTGCAGTAGTCAAGGCGAGAGATGATGAGGGCATGGACTAGGGTTTTTGCAGATTCTTGGGTGAGGAATGAACGGATGCGTGAAATATTTTTGAGTTGAAGTCGGCAGGAAGTGGAAAGGGTTTGGATATGTGGTTTGAAGGAGAGATCAGCATCAAGGATTACTCCGAGGCAGCGAGCTTGTGGGACTGGGGAGAGTGGGCAGTCATTTACTGTAATTGATAGGTTCGTAGGGGGGGTCACGTGAGATGGGGGAAAGATGATGAATTCTGTTTTGTCCATGTTGAGTTTCAGATATCTAGTGGAGAAGAAGGATGAAATAGTGGACAGACATTGAGGGATTCTGGTTAGTAGGGAGGTGATATCTGGTCCAGAGATGTAGATCTGTGTGTCATCAGCATAAAGATGATACTGAAAGCCATGAGATTCTATGAGCTGTCCCAGGCCAAAGGTGTAAATAGAGAACAGCAGGGGCCCTAGGACTGAACCTTGTGGGACTCCGACAGATAGGGGGCGAGGTGAGGAGGTGGTGTGTGAGTGGGAGACGCTGAATGTCCGGTCTGTTAGGTATGATGAGATCCAGGAGAGGGCCAAGTCTGTGATGCCGAGGGATGAGAGGGTCTGTAATAATAGGGAATGGTCCACTGTGTCAAAGGCAGCCGACAGGTCCAGGAGGAGGAGGACAGAGTAGTGTCGCTTGCTCTTGGCAGTTAAGAGGTCATTGGTGACCTTAGTAAGGACAGTTTCAGTGGAGTGGTGTGACCGGAAGCCAGATTGTAAGCGGTCGAAGAGGGAGCAAGAAGAGAGATGGGAGGACAGTTCAAGGTAGACGTGTTGTTCCAGTAGCTTGGAGGCGTATGGGAGAAGTGATATAGGGCGATAGCTAGATACAGAGGATGGGTCAAGAGAGGGCTTTTTGAGGATAGGTGTGATGGAGGCATGTTTAAAGCTTGAGGGGAAAACACCAGTTGTTAGTGATAGGTTGAAGAGATGGGTTAGGGTTGGGATGAAGACTGTGGTGAGGTGTGGGATGAAGTGGGATGGGATCGGGTCGAGTGCACAGGTGGTGAGATGTGATCTTGAGAGTAGAGTGGAGAGTCGATCTTCTGTAATGGTGGAGAAGTTGGTTTTGAAGGTGGAGGGCTGGGAAGTCGGGAGGAAGGGCTCTGGGGGTTGTTGACCAAAACTGTCCCTGATGTTATCAATTTTCTGCTTGAAAAATGAGGCAAAGTCTTCAGCTGAGATGAGTGGGGAGGGAGGAGGTGCTGGGGGGCGGAGGAGAGAATTGAAGGTGTTGAATAACTGTTTAGGGTTGTGAGACAGGGAGGATATGAGAGATGAGAAGTAGGTTTGTTTAGCTGTGGCGAGTGTGGTCTTGAAAGTAGTGAGGGACTGTTTGAATGCGATGAAATGCTCGTTGGAGTGGGATCTTTTCCATCTGCGCTCAGCAGCCCTGGAAGCTCGCCTCAGCTCTTTGGTCAGGCTGGTGTGCCAGGGCTGTCTGTTGATTTTGCGAGTTTTGGTATGTGTAAGTGGGGCAGCGGATTCCAAAGCTACAGCTATTGTGGTGTTATATAGAGCGGCAGCGTCATCCGCATTGTGTAAGGAACTTATATCTGTAAGAGGGAGGAGGGATTCGGAGAATGAGTGTAGGTCAAGGTGTTTAAGATTCCTGCGAGGGTGTGAAAGTTTGTGGGGTGGGGATTGTAGACATGGAGTGAAGAGGGAAGAGAATGTGAGCAGGTTGTGGTCAGAGAGAGGAAGAGGTGAGTTAGAGAGGTTAGATAGGGAGCAGAGGCGGGTGAAGATGAGGTCCAGTGTGTGGCCATCTTTGTGGGTGGCTGTAGAAGACCATTGAGTGAGGCCGAAGGAGGAAGTGAGAGATAGAAGTTTAGTGGCAGCTGAGAGGGAAGTGTCAATGGGGATGTTGAAGTCGCCCATGATGATAGTAGGGATGTCCGCGGAAAGGAAATGAAGTAACCAGGTGGTGAAGTGGTCAAAGAAGGTGGTGGCTGGCCCTGGGGGGCGGTAGATGACAGCCAGTTGGAGGTTGGAGGGGGAGTAGATGCGCACAGAGTGCACCTCAAAGGAAGGGAGGGTAACAGAGGGTGGCAGTGGGATTGGGGTGAAGGAGCAGGTATCTGACAGGAGAAAACCAACTCCTCCACCATGTTTGCTGCTGGGGCGGGGGGTGTGAGAAAGGTGGAAGCCGCCATACGAAAGTGCAGCAGGAGAGGCTGTGTCAGAAGGGGTGAGCCAGGTTTCGGTGATGGCGAGGAAGGAGAGTTTGGTAGTAACAAAAAGATCATGGATGTAGGAAAGCTTGTTGCAGACAGAGCGAGCGTTCCACAGAGCTCCTGTTAGTGGGACTGGGGAAGCGGGGGCTGGGTGAATGGGTATAAGGTTGGAGAGGTTATGGAAGGTTGTGATAGAGCGTGGATGGGAGGTAGAAATGACTGTGGGAATGTGGTGAGGAGGACCAGGATTTGGAGAGATATCACCAGCGGTGAGAAGGAGCAGAGAAAGTGTTACCAGGTGGGAGCAGGAGAGGGCATGAGGGGGCTGTCTGTGTTTGGAGACAGAGGATTGTATGTTAAGGAACAGTTTTGAGGCGGAGGTGAGGTGGATGGGGAGGATTGAAGAAGAGATGAACAGTTCCTTACTAGGAGTAGGGATTAGGGGAATTAGCAGAAAGTGAAGGATTATTGGGGTGAAAGTGAAAACAAACAGAAACATTGTTTACAGTGACTGTGTCCAGTTACCTTCAGTTCCCTTCTGGTTCAATTCTGGTTTTAATTCTTAAATTAATCTTCACACTTCTAGCACACACTTATAGCAATCACAATGCAGACTGAAGTCTATGCAGACTTGTGCTCTGCAATATATGTACAACTAAGTGCAGTCAGGTGTGAAGCAGAGAGGAGTGGTCTCTGCTCATCTTGGCCAGACAATTAAGACTCAATGTCAACTCTTCTTGTATTCTGCTATGTACTTTGATGCATAGATGTACAAGACAAACAATCCAACATTTTCAAGCAAACCATATAACAAAAGAATGTCAAAAATACATGCATTTAAGCAAAAAAAAAATAAAAATCCTAGTAATTGCTTTTAAAGGAGTGAGGAGTAAAATGATGTGATGGACTAAGCATCTCAGCATTTAGGGCAGCTGGCCCTCAGAAAGACAATACCTGTAGTTCGAAAATCTGTGAGCAAGAATTACTGGAAAAAGTTTTCAAGGTGATATGCTAATTAGGTCCTCAGCGCGTCGGGGGGACCTTCCCTTATTTAATCTGCCTTCTCGGCTCCTCCTCCTCTTCATTGGTTGACAGATGAACCAGGGTTGACTGCACAGGACTCATCACAATATTGACACTTGCCATTTCTCCTGGAGTTGGTCACCTACCTTATGCGCATGCACCGACACTGCAACACTCTGTGCATGCGCGGGCTACAATGCAGGCAGGGCAGGCCAAACTAAAGAGGCAAGAGGAGTTAGGAGGGCAGAATAACGGAGGGAAGGTGCTCCGGACAGCCCCCAAAGCACCAACATCCTAATTAGCATATTGCAATGAAGTTCTTGTCTGGAAATCTCGCCGGCAGAATTTGGAACGACAGGAAAATTTGTTGGGCAAACGATGTGCTTAGTCCATCCCATAATTATGTGTCCGGACTGCTTCCCTTTATGTTCTTGACCCATTACAATGTAAAGCAGAATGTAGAATACATCGTTTGTATGGCGCACCTCCGACTCCGCACGTCTGTGAGCAGGATGACCAGAACGACCAGTCCGACACCTGACAGTCGATGCTGCACTCCACCAGACAGCGAAGACTCAGCTTTTCAGGTTTCTTCATTCCAAGCTAAAAAGTAAAAAAAAAAAAAAAAAAAAAATCCTGAAAAGATCCAAGCAATATCAGCCACTAACAGAAGGCGACTCATTTTATAGGACAGTCAATAGATTTATTAAAAGGAATGTTCACTTTATAGTCTTTAACCACTTCCTGCCACGGCCAATTTTCTTTTTTGCCCCTTTTTCCAAGGGTCATATTTTTTTTCCTCCATCGATATGGCAGTACGAGGTTTTTTTTTTTTTTTTCGCGGGACAAAACTGTAGATGTGAATGACATCGTTCGTTTTACTGTATAATTAACTGAAAAATGGGGGAAAATAAAAATCAAATGATGAAAAAACGCAATTCTGCCTATTCAGATTGTGCCACAGAAACGGACAGCGGCATTTAGGTGGCTGAACAGCAGTGATCAGAGTTGGCTGTATAGCTATATACACTTGCACCTGACAAGTGCCGTGCACGTTCAGTGGATTTTGGAAACGGGTTAATATATTTAATATTTTGTGTTGATTAATTTATTAAATTGCTAGACCTCATTTTTTTCGTACTGAGCTACAGCATTGAGGAAAATGCTAAAATCTTAGCGTCTTATCGACACCACTAGAGGGAGCTGTCTGCATACTGATTTATAATGCAGTTCAATGGATAATATGTATACAGTAAACTTTTAGGCTCCCTCTAGTGGTGACTACAGGAAGTACAGAATGTGGGGGATGTTTTTGTAAGCCATGTCTATGCACGGGACAATTTTCTCCACTCGTTCTCCTTTTTCTTGTTTTGTAAATTGTCAAATAATTTTGCAATTTAGATCAGGGTTAAACTAAATTTTCCATTTCACCCAACATTCCATATGAACATTTATTATTTAGCAGAATTACATCTTGAATTCCGTGGTGAGATTGCACAGTAAATCCAATTACAACGTTGCATCATATAATTTTGTCATTTTTTTTTTTTTAAATTGTGGGGTTTTTTCCCTGTACGTTTCTATGGTTTTATTTCTTTTTTACTTTTTCTGGAGTTTTTTTTTTTTTTTTTAAGTTGGTCAGTGTAACAATTCCTGTATTGGACAAAACAAAAAAAAAAAACAAGACTGTGTGATGAGTGAACTCCAGAGCCGTCACGCTGGGCCCCGGCACAGCGGAGTTTAAGAGGCGCCTGGCTGGATCCGTTTTGTAAGCTGAACATTACCTGCTCACAAAAGGCCATTTTTACAGATTTCCCATCGCTGCGGGTGCAGTCCAGAAGCCGAGTTTTTATTCCCTCACCGCAGATGGCCTTTTCACTGAGCTGACAGGCGCTCCACTCTGAAAATCACCAACAAAACCCATTTAGATTCAGCCACTGCAATAAATTATCCATTTTACTACATCGTTGACCCCTTAAGTGCCACTCGAGCTCCGACGATGATTTAAATTCACTCGCTCCCACTTGTAACTCTATAATCTCTCGTGTATCCCCAGTACGCAAGAAAATCCGAGAAATACCAATCTTTACCTATTGCTACATTAAGGCCTCTTTCACACATCAGGTTTTCGGCGTCAGGCGCGATCCGGCGCTTTTGACTAAAACTGGATCCGTCGAAATGCAATGCCGGATCCGGTTTCCCCCCTAATGACTTGCATTAGAGCCGGATCGAGCCGGATGGCCATGCGTTTCATCCGATTTTCGCCGGATCCGGCAATGTGACGCGATCCGGCGTCTGGAAAAAACGGAGACTGTAATGTTTTTTGTCTCCGTCGAAAAAGCCGGACACGCCGGATCCGGCGTGTCCGGCTTTTTCATACAATGAAAGCCTATGAGCGCCGCAATGCGCCGGATCCGGTTTCTTTGGTCTGAGCATGCTCAGTAGCTCTGCCCACAGGACATATATAAAAGCAAGACAATGGGACCCTCAGCCACACCCAACATGCCACCCAAGCCAAGAACCAGGAGCAGGAGAAGGCAGCAGACATCTGCAGCAGCAGCACCATCAGCACCACCCCAAATGGAGCAGCATGCTGAACAACGGGAGGGGAGTCCAGCAGCAGATAAGAGACGGTAATTATCAAATCCCCCATTCCTCCAAACTAGGGCTATGGAATATCAAGATATTCATTTGCCCTTTGTTTCTCTTTATTTAACAGCCGCCCAATAGATGCAGCAGCAGCAGCAGAAACACCACCCACAGCCATGGAGTCTGGCCATGAGGAAGACAGCACATCATCTTCTGGGAGCCCTCCCTCGCATCGTCAGCGTTTGACGGTAAGTTTTTATTTCCAAAATCCATCTTCTCTGTAATATATGTCTATTCATTGCCACTTATTTCAAAACAGGAATCACAAGATGAAGAGGAGCTCCCAGAAGAAGAAGGAAGGGGTGGACAGACACTTGGAGTGGGCTCACAATTGGTAAGTTTTTTGCATCAAACGCAGAAACACAACATCACACTACACACAACACATAGAAAACAATGTTCTGCAGACCACACACAGCAAACAAATGCCTACATCCAAAGACATAACATTTTTTGTTTTCTTCTCTAGTCTTCCCAATCTGGTGCTCGGCCAAGAGGTCCTCGCAGTGCCTCCCAGGGTCGTCGGCGACAGCAACGCGGCGGTCACCAGCGTGTAAGTATAAATATTTTTGCTTTGTTTTTTTTGCACTTTTTATTTCATTTCTTTTGTGGAGGCTAATTATGTTATTTTTGTCTTTTTCTTTAACAGCCTTCACAGCGTGCTCCCGACTCTGACGGTGAGGATGGAGGGATTGATGTGGACCACCTCATCGATCTCGTCAGAGAAAGGGAGCCGCTATGGAATATGGCTGACCGCCGCCACGCTGACCTGATCGTTACCCGACGACTCTGGGAGGAAATCTGTTCGCTCCTTGTGGACCGCTGGGAGGACCTCGAAGCTCGGGCCCAGATTAAAGAGCGTAAGTATATACAGTACCGGTTGCTTGATTTAAACCAGTGTTTCCTGAACTCCAGTCCTCGTGGTCCCCATGGATCATGT
Source organism: Dendrobates tinctorius (assembly GCF_039654945.1). Lineage (NCBI taxonomy): Eukaryota > Metazoa > Chordata > Amphibia > Anura > Dendrobatidae > Dendrobates > Dendrobates tinctorius. Next base: position 15,829,905 of record NW_027361810.1, on the reverse strand, counting down.
GTTCAGGATTTCTATTTACTTTGGAAATCCTGAAAACATGACCCCTGGGGACCATGAGGACTGGAGTTTGGGAAACACTGATGTTGTATACTAACCACTTTGTCCTTTCTCGTTTCAGGGGAGAGAATTGTGAAGCGGTGGCGGTCTGTGAGGGATCGTTTCAAGAAGGAGTTCAATAAAGAGATGCGGGCCCCGAGTGGATCTGGAGGATGCAGGAGCAAGTACAAGTACGCACGAGCCCTGTCGTTCCTCCGGGAGACAATGCTCACCAGAAGGTAAATATTACACACCACATGTGACAAAAAAATGTTTAGATGTAACTTTTTTTTTCAGCCAGGGCCATACCATGTCACTATTTTAATTGTTTTTTTTCTCTTTATTCCACAGCACGGTGAGCAGCACTCGGGAGCCTGCACGATTGGACCCTTCTGAGGCGATCCCTGAGGAGACCGGCACCGAGGGACACTTCGACCGCCCCGGTACATCTGCACCTTCCCAGCCTTCCCACACATTCGACCCATCTGTCCCATCCACCAGCACAGGAGCATCGTGGCCGCCTACATTACATGAAGCTGCTGGTGAGGAGATCGCTTTCCCTTTACCCCACCCTTCTGCCCCTGCCACCTCTAGTACACCTGCGGGTACTGGGCGGCAGCGGCAGAGGGGTCAGGAAAAGAGTTATGCGCCAGAGTTCTTGCATCTGAATGCATCTTTCCAGAACTGTCTAAAAGTCTTGTCAGAGCAAATCTCCGCAGGCTATCAGCAGATCAACTCCAGCATTCTGGAGGTGAAGACACTTCTGCAAACCATGCATTCAGAAGCAAGATCTTCGCCAAACCACACCTTTTTCAGGTCTGTTGTGGAGCGCATGGAAACGCTCTCTCCTGCCCAGCAGATGCATGTAATGCATTCATGCCACGCTGCTCTCCAGCAAGTTACCTCCCAACCTCCTCCTCCCACCACAGTAGTTCCTCCACCTGCACCCCCTCCAGCCACTTTCCATCCTCCCCCTCCTATTACATCTACACCCCCTCCAGCCACTTTCCATCCTCCCCCTCCTATTACATCTACACCCCCCCAGCCACTTTCCATCCTCCCCCTCCTATTACATACCATCCACCTCCCCAGCACCATCCACCTCCCCAGCACCAGCAACCTCCCCAGCACCAGCAACCTCCCCAGCACTAGCAACCTCCCCAGCACCAGCAACCTCCCCAGTACCAGCAACCTCCCCAGTACCAGCAACCTCCCCAGTACCAGCAACCTCCCCAGTACCTTCAAACTCCCCAGTACCAGCAACCTCCCCAGTACCAGACATCTCCCCACTTCCAGCAACCTGCCCCGTACCAGACATCTCCCCACTTCCAGCAACCTGCCCCGTACCAGACATCTCCCCACTTCCAGCAACCTGCCCCGTACCAAACTCCTTCACCATACAACTTGCCATCAACATCATCTGCTCCTACAGTCCCTGCCCAACCCTCCACTCCACCACCCACCACCTCTTCTGCTTCCCACATGTCCACCCATTCTGTAGTTTTTTCCACACCTTCACCTCTAACTGTTCCTTCCCCACCACGATCCCAGTCCTCTCTCCACACTCCCAGTGTCGAAGTGTCCCGCAGCCCCTCCAGCAGTATTTCCACCACACACTACACAGATTTATAATGTGTGTATTTAAATAAAAATGACCAGTTTTATGGTTTCAGTTTTATGGTTTCAAAGCTTTATTAAACAAGTTTATTAAAATTTTTAAAAAGTTTACTAAAAAAAACATTTTTCAATAAAAGTTAAATTATTTTACACTGGTTGTCTGTCATTTCTTTCTGCGGCGAAAAAGGTTAAATACAGGGTATTTAAAAGGTGAAATGGTATTCAAAACTAGGTATATAACTGTGGGTAAATTTTAGCTTTTTGCCACAGTTGTGTTCCTGGTTGTGTTTGAAGCAAAGTATTTCACCTAAAAAGTTGTGTTTATTGTTGGTGATTTCCTAACAATGTACACAACTTTTGTTAAAAGGTGAAATACTTTGCATAAAACACAACCAGGTACACACCTGTGGCCTAAATCTAAAAATAGAGACCATGACAAGATAGCCAACTTTGGTTGGCAAAGGTATATACTGTTGGTACAGAAGGTACACAAGTTTGGTTGGGCACAAATCTTTCACACTCTGTCATCCTGCCAGTGTACTCTGCCTTGAGGTGACATAAAGTATAGTGCAAAATTGTCCCTCATTACTGAAACCGTCACAGAACTTCTAGTGGTAATGTCATGGTAATCTTGCAAGGTGGTTTCTTCAGAGGTGTCCTCAATGGAAATGGGTTCCTTGCAGATAACAAAATTGTGGAGTACCACGCACGCTTTGATCACCTCGTCCACAGTTTCTGTCTTGAGGTTGATCGCAGTCAATAGGACCCGCCATTTGGCTGTCAGAATACCAAAGGTACATTCAACCATTCTTCTTGCTCTTGTGAGGCGGTAATTAAAAATGTGTTTTGGTCTTGTCAATCCTCTGCTAGAGTACGGTTTCAAAAGGTGTTCTGACAGCTGGAAGGCTTCATCCCCTACACAGACAAATGGCATAGGTGGACCAGATGTTTGCGGCAGCGGTCTAGGTGGTGGGAACTGGAAGGTGTTTCCATACAGTTTACGCCCCATGGCAGACAGTTTGAAAACTTGAGAGTCATTGGAGCGGCCATAGGCCCCAATATCAACCGCAATAAATTTGTATTCCGCGTCAGCGATGGCCATGAGGACAATCGAAAAATATTTCTTGTAATTGAAATATTCCGATCCCGATCCAGCTGGCTTTACAATGCGGATATGTTTCCCGTCCACAGCGCCCAAGCAGTTGGGAAACTGACATATCTGTTGAAACTTGTCAGCAATTTCAATCCACCTCTCTGTTGTGGGCTCTGGTAAAAACTCTTCAGCTAAGGAGTCCCACAGTGCACGGCATGTGTACTTCACAATTCCAGATATGGTGGAAATCCCGAGTCTGTACTGGAAATGCAGTGACGAAAGGGATTCTCCAGTTGCAAGAAATCTGTGGGGAATTAAAAAACAATAAATTAGTTTTAAATCACAGCATTACATACCAAAACTGAGCTATAACACTTGGAGATACAAACTACCACCAACAAGATTGCAGTGAAAGTGTGCTCTGATGCGATCACATCCAATAAATGTGGCTTACCTTAAAGTCACCATCAGACACTCTGCGGGGTGAAACAGAGAAGCGGCAATAGGTGTCCGCTTTTCTTATGAGGTGTGCAATGCGCTCCACCAAGTAATCAAAATTCTCCATTTTCATCCGAACATATCCAAAAAATGTATCCGGGTTTCGTCGAAGGTCCATGCAGAGTGTAGAATAGACCCCACGCGTCATTCTCTTGGCTGTGATGGGGTGGATCCACAAACGTCGTCTACGATGCCTGATGCGCTGCTGTCTCGCTCTCTCCTTCTCCAGAACAATCACCCTCAAACGATTCGCCTCCGCTATAAAATCCGCCAAATTCTTCAAAATATTTCCAATGACAACATCCATCTTCGCCAGTCACTTGCTCTTCTCTCCAACCTGCACTTTCTCCTCTACAACCTGTCAAAGAAAGGCTGTAGGAACATGCTATATATAGTTTTCCAGTAGCCAATCCCGTTCGGAAGGCCACAAGGGTCAATTTTAAAAACCGGATCCGGCGTAATCCGTCGAAAAACGGATAGAAAAACGGATGAACCGGATGAGACGGATCCGGTTTTGTCTGTCAAGAAAAAGACGGATCCGGCAGAAAACCGGATCCGTCACATCCGATTTTACAAAACATTTGCCAGATCCGGCGTTCCGGCACGACGCCGGATCGCGCCTGACGCCGAAAACCTGATGTGTGAAAGTAGCCTAATAAAACCACTATAGGATGCCAAGGATGATTGGGATTGAAAATTGCGCATTGGTGTTTATTTTAGTTATTTCCCCCATGATACATAATTTCCACCTTCCATTTTTTTTTTTTTTTTTTTTTTTTTTAATATTTAGCATTTAGGCAGGAGCTTCGCTATCATGTGACAAAGTATCGGATACCAGGATAAGAATGGAAGGTAACAACATACAACTGGAATTTGTTGGGATGGAGACAATGTGTCACAGGGATAACACACAATGGTTGACACATTTGTTTCTACGTTTTAGGCTGCGTTTACACGTTGCGTTTTTTTCGCGGCGGTTTTTAACACGTGATTTTGCCGCAAAAACACAAAAAAAACAGCATCCCATGCAATCCTATGGGATTCCGCAATGCTGTGCTAATGCTGCGGATTTTCCCGCGATGGAATCTCATTGTGGAAAAATACGCAGCGTGCTCATTAATTTGCGGAATCGCGGCGATTCCGCCCACATAGGAATGCATTGTTCTGCTTACTTTCTGCATGTGGCTGTGCCCACCATGCGAAAAGTAAGTGGAACATTTGCAGATGGTACCCACGATCCGGAGGAGAGGAGACTGTCCTCCGAGCTCTGGGTACCATATCCCTGTAAAAAATAGAATTAAAATTAAAAAAAATTGTCATATTCTCACCTTCCGATGTCCCTCGCAGCATCAGCAGGCTTCAGCGATGCTCCCGGCAGGTCCTGTTCCCAGTGATGCATTGCAGCAATGACCTGTGATAACGTAGCATCACGCGAGACCGCAACGTCATCAAAGGTCATTGACGCAATACATCACTGGGAACGGGACCTGCCAGCAGCATCGCGATGATCGGGGATGCTGCGCGGGATGCCTGAAGGTAAGAAAAACACCATTTTTTATTTTTTTTATTATTTTTAACATTAGATCTTTTTACTACTGATGCCGTATAGGCAGCCTCAATAGTAAAAAGTTGGTCACACTCGTCAAACACTATGTTTGACGAGTGTGACCAACCTGTCAATCAGTTTTCCAAGCAATGCTACAGATCACTTGGAAAACAATAGTATTCTGCAAGCTAATTACGCTTGCAAATCCCTCGTCTTTCCGCGGGAAAATCGCGAGATTTAAAAAGCGATTTACCCGCAGAATGGAATTCCGTAATTCCCGCGGTAACGTCCGCGGGAATTCCACAACGTGTGCACATAGCCTTAGAGACTCTTGTATTGTACTTATCAGTATGTAAGTCGGCAAATTAGGGAGGTTTTAGCTCTGTCCCCACTCCCACCAGGAACCCTGCCCTATTTGTGGAGTAGGGGTGTAAATATAGTGGGTGCAGGGGTTGCAATCGCACTCGACAACTGGAGATGATTTGGAGCCCAACAAAGAGCCATGATAGAAGGGGTCACCTGTTGGAGATTTTGCATTGAGGTCCACAAAGTTCAAGTTTCTCCTTTGAGGCAAGATCTTTGCAAACATGCCCCTTATTTTGGTCCAGAACATCCTTAAGTTTGCCAAATCTGTTTCTTACAAAATCGGGAAAGTTCCAGCAAAATATGGGACCTTGGGAAGTAAGTTGCCTAATATTGTACGTGTCAACAGTCCCAATGTTGGCTAGACAATCCATTAAGTCCTAGTTCATGAAAACTTGCAACCTGGGGCAATTCCTGGAGCTGGAGATTTAAAGGGGTTGCCCCATTTAGGACATTTATGGCATTTTGATAGCATATATAATAAATGTCCAATATAAGCAGACTATCTCTTGGATCTACATCTATCTCAAGACCAGGGCCCTTCCTCGGACTCTCATGGAATGAAGACATGTATCTCCCTCAATTCATTTCTATGGGAAATGTTCAAAACATTTAACGCTTTTGTGTATATGGACATAACTTGTACATCAGCACCAGGGCCTGTATATCAGGAGCTAAGCACGCTGTGTACATGCCCAATGCCGGCTGTGTTCACTGCACTGATTACCAGTGGAAGCAATCAGTCAATGCTCATCACCCCCCAACAACGTGATTGCGGGGTGCCATTGGTTTGCTTTGGCAGCCGTATGCCTGTTAAAAGCAACAGTTGCTGCCATCTTTGGAATATGGTAAGGCCCAGCTAGATTGGCATTATACGAGATATTAATAGTTATTTTCACTATCTATTGTAAAACTTTAGAATATAGAACAAATGATCAAGGATGACTAAAGAATAGAGTGAAAAGTGGAAAAAAAATGTTTAAAAATATTATAAAAAATTAAAAAACAAAATTCAAATCACCCCCCCTTCTTCACTAAAAAATAAATAAGCAAAAAATGATAAAAAAATAAACCTAGTACGTAATGCAATGTTCGTAAAAGTCAGATTATCAAAATATTAAAACCAAAGACAAAAAAGAATCTACACGTTAGAATGATCATTTTTTTCCCTCTCTGCACCTTCCCCAAAAATGCAATAAAAAGTGATCAAAAGTATTAAGTTACGTACCGGTAACGGTATTTTTCGGAAGCCCATGACAGCACCACGAGAGAGGGGATCCGCCCTATAGGAACAGGAAACCTACAGATACAAAAAGGGCGGCACCTCTCCCACGCATCAGTTGGATTACAGAGCTTGAGAGGCTACCATGGTTAGTACACAACATATAATATATACAACCTATCTACCCTATTTAACCAAATTATTTCATACCATCTCCCACATATGGTGATTCTATGAACAATCTTCTAAAGGAGTGCACCCCTATATGTGAACAAGGGAGGGAACTAAGGGTGCTGTCATGGGCTTCCGAAAAATACCGTTACCGGTACGTAACTTAATACTTTATTCGGACTCCCATGACAGCACCACGAGAGAATTACAGAGATGTAAACTAACTTAGGGAGGGACTACAGCCTGCAGCACCCTTAGCCCGAAGGTGAGGTCTGAGGAGGCACCCATGTCTAACCGATAGTGGTTAAAAAAGGTGGAAGGAGATGACCAGGTGTCCGCCTTACATATTTGATCAACTGATACTCCAGATCTTTCCGCCCAGGATGATGCCACGGCCCGAGTGGAATGCGCCCTCAGATTCTGTGGAGCTGGGCCGCCACCTGCTGTGTAGGCAAGAGAGATAGCCTCCCTAATCCACCTTGCTAATGTGCGTTTTGATACTCTGTATCCTTTCCTGGGACCTTGGAAGGATAGGAATAATGCGTTCTCCTTCTTCCAAGGATCCGTGGCTGCTAAATATGTCAGTAAGCATCTCCTAATATCTAACGCCTGAAGTTTCTGCTCTTTAGGGTTGGTTGGATTAGGGAGGAAGGAAGGCAGAACTATCTCCTGTGTCCTGTGGAATTGTGTTGCTACCTTGGGAAGGTATGCTTGATCTGGCCTTAGGATTACTCTATCCTGTAAGAACTCTGTGTAAGGAGGCAATCTGGAAAGTGCCTGTATATCGCTCACCCTACGCGCGGATGTTATTGCTACCAGAAATGCTGTCTTAAGAGATATAACCTTTAGTGAGTCGGAATCTAAAGGTTCAAACGGACTTTCCGTCATGGCTGTAAGGACTAAGTTTAAGTCCCACGGCACGCATCTGTCTTTGTGTATAGGTCTCGATCTGGCCGCTGCTCTGATGAACCTTGCTACCCAAAAATTTTTTGCAATATCACCTGCAAACAGGGCCCCTAAGGCTGAAACTTGCACTTTTAGCGTACTTGTGGAGAGACCCAATTCGAAACCTTTCTGGAGAAATTCCAGAATATGTTTCGTGGGAATTCCGTCTCTGATGTCAAAGTGAAAGGTGGACAGGAAGCGTTTCCAGGTCCTAGCATAGATATTAGTGGTAGTTAATTTTCTGCTTTTTAGGAGGGTGTCAATTAAGTTCTTGGAGAACCCTCTATCTTTTAATAGTGACCTTTCAAACACCACGCCGTCAAATGAAGTCCCGCTACTTGTGGGTGGCTGACTGGCCCCTGGTAGAGGAGATCCGGAAGGTTCGGCAGTACCCAGGGATCGCATACCGACATGGTCCTCAACCACGCGAACCAGGTCCTCCTCGGCCAAAAGGGGGCAATCAGTATGACTTTTGCCCGATCCTCTCTGATCTTCCTGACTACCAGAGGAAGAAGATTCAATGGTGGGAAGGCGTATGCCAGAGAAAAGTCCCATCTTATCAGGAGGGCATCCACCGCCAGGGGATCTTCCCTGGGGTTCAGAGAGCAGAACAATCTTTCTTTTCTGTTTTCTCTGGTGGCAAAGAAGTCTACCTCTGGCTGACCCCATCTGCGGACAATCTGGTGGTAAATATCTTTGTTCAAAGCCCATTCTCCTTGTCTTAGAGCCTTGCGGCTTAAAAAGTCTGCTCTTACGTTGTCCTTTCCGCTGATGTGGAGCGCGGTTAAAGATAGACAATTTCTCTCTGCTATCTGGAGGAGCCGTTCTGTTATCTGCATCAGAGCGCTGGAGCGGGTTCCACCTTGGTGGTGACATATGCTACCGCTACCTGGTTGTCCGAGTGTATCCTCACATGATGGCCCTGTAGGTAGATAATGAGTTTCTTGACTGCCCGTTCTATCGCCAATAGCTCTCTCTGGTTGGATGAGATTTCAGAATCAGAATCCCACTGTCCCTGTAACACTATGTCCCCCATATGGGCTCCCCAACCGAAGGAACTTGCGTCTGTGGTTATAATACGGGTTATCTGTGTTATCCAGGGCACCCCTGACGCTAGGTTCTCGCTATCAAGCCACCATCTCAGTGATGTAACAGTTGAGGGGCTTAGCAACATCCGACCTTGTAAGGAGCCTTCCAGGGCCCTGCTATTAACCAAGACGTCGTTTTGAAGGGGTCTGGTATGGAATTGTGCCCACCTAACTGCTGGGATGCATGACGTTAGAGAGCCCAACAGGGACATGGCCTGTCTGAGGGTCATAGATGGATTATCAATTGCCCGAAGAACCTGCTCCTGTATCTTTTGTAATTTATCTAGTGGCAGCAGGCACCGCTGAGTCTCTGAATTTAGTAATAACCCTAAAAATTTCTGTATTTTTAAGGGCTGGAGTCGGGATTTCTCGTAGTTTAAAATCCATCCAAGGTTTTCTAACCTGGATCTAGCTTTTTCTATCTGGGATTTACAATGACCCACTGATTTTCCTACAATCAAGAAATCGTCTAGATATGGAATGATTAAGACGTCAACCTCCCGTAAATGAGCCATAACTTCGGCCACTATCTTTGTAAAAACCCTGGGTGCTGCTGAGAGACCAAAGGGAAGGGCTCTATACTGAAAATGACGCACTGAGCCCTCTACTGAAACTGCCACCCTCAGGAACTGCTGGAAGTCTGTATGGATAGGTACATGATAGTACGCATCTTTCAAATCTATGACCGCCATAAAACAACCTTTAAACAATATTTTTATTGTTGTATTAATGGACTCCATTTTAAATGTACGATTAATCAAAAACTTGTTAAGGGAACGAAGGTTTATAATCGTTCTGAACGTCTTATCAGGTTTCTGGATTAGAAACAGGGGAGAGTAAAAACCTCTTCCTCTTTCAGCTTCTGGAACCTCTACCAGGACATTTTTCTGGCATAGGCTCAAGACTTCCGCTTCTAAAGCCGCTTGTTCGAGATGAGAAGATCTTAAGGGAGTTAGTTTAAAGGTGTCCCGCGGGATCTGGGTAAATTCCAACCTAAGCCCGGTGGATATTACCTTGCGCACCCAGTCACTATTCGTAATCTGTGACCATGCCGGGAAGAAGGATGACAGTCTACCCCCCACGGGAATTGCTAGTCATTGATTTGGTCTCTTTTGATCTCTCGATGAGCGTGTGAACATATAGCCCGTACCTCGTCTCCTTCTGTCTTCCCATCTGGGCCGATCTCTAACAGGCGAAGAGTTGCGCCTTCTCCCCTGGCCAAATCTCCTTCTACCAAATGGACGACGGTAGGACGCAGACGAAAGGTTTGGGAATTTTTTCTTGTCGTCCCCCGCCTTCTCAAGCAGCTCGTCTAGGACAGTTCCAAACAAATATTCGCCCTCACATGGAATCGCACAGAGCTTTGCTCTGGACTGGATGTCTCCCTGCCAGCACTTTAGCCACAGGGCTCTGCGAGCTGCATTAGAGAGACCTGCTGCTCTGGCGGCCATTCTCACTGCATCCGCTGAGGCATCTGCTAGGAAGGCTGCTCCCTCCTGGATGGTCGGTAGGGCCCCAAGAATTGTCTGTCTTGATGTACCCTGTTTTAGTTGTGACTCCAACTGGTCCAACCAGACCATCATGGACCTGGCCATGCACGTTGAAGCCACTGCTGGTCTTAAGGACCCGGCCACCATTTCCCAGGTGTTTTTCAGGAAAGTATCAGCCTTCCTGTCTAGGGGATCTTTAAGGGATCCCATGTCCTCAAAGGGGAGCGAGGATTTTTTTGATGCCTTTGCAATGGCTGCGTCTAATTTGGGGGCTCTGTCCCAAGAATTCACTGCCGGATCGTCGAAGGGGTATCTTCGTTTGAGGGCTGGTGGTAGCGACCCTCTTTTGTCCGTTTTTTTCCACTCTCTGTGGATCAGATCCTGTATCTTTTGATTTAACGGAAAGACTCTCCGCTTCCTCTGTTCCAGCCCACAGAACATGACATCCTGCATGCACAATTGGGGCTTAGGCTCCTCTACCTCCATTGTCCCTCTGACTGCTTTGACCAGCTTGTCTACCCGGTCAAGAGGCAGACAAAATCGCCCCGAGTCCTCTTCTCCTGAGGAGGACGAGGGAGATGAAGCCTGGGAGTCTCTGCTTTTTCTCCACTCTACCGAGGAATCGGACTCCGCCGGGACCTCGCCCCTTAGACTTTCCGGCTGGGACAAGGACTTTAGGGTTTCCCTCATTTCTGCCCTGACAATGTCCCTTAAACTCGCCGCTACCGCGGGCGACTCTTCTGCCACCGTCTGCTGAATACAGGGGGGGCACAATCTTTTGAGGCACGCGTCCGGTAATGGGCATGCACAGAGTGCGCATTCCCTATGTTTATTTTTACTTGTAGCTTTTTTCCCCTAGAAAAAAACACAGAAGGGGGGTCCCGTCACTGAGTGAACTTTCACGAAGATCACTTACCAGTGCCACAAGCAAGTACCGGAGAACGAGGGGGATTTCTTTCGGTCGATGCTCCTGTCTGCCTGGAGGAGCTCTTACGAGTGGACTGGTCACTTCGTCCCGGCCGCTCATTACTGTCACGGGACACTTTCTTTTTCTGTTTGACCTGCCGAAGGTCATCCAGGGGCAGCAGTGATGTTTGCCGCTGCTGTCGCCCTTGCTTCTGCCGCTGCTGCTGCTCTCGATCACTCTCCATTACCACTGCTGCTGTACGCTGCTGCATGCAATAATGTGGCCAAGGCAAGGTACCCTGCCAGGGTCCTGCCTAAATACCCCTCCTCCGGTCAGCAGTATCCATGCCGCGCCCCTCCCCCCCTTAACAGGGCTCCCTACCCCAGCTGGCGCCGGACCCGGTCCGAAAGCCGACGCTATCGGTGTTTCCGATGGGCGCCGCCATCTTGGATTCCTCGCGCATGCGCAGTGGCTCGCTGACCCGGAAGCGCATCCTCCGCCCGCCCCCTGACGTCACCGCTACCCCGGGAAAGACCGGAAGTCACGCGGGACGCCCGGGAGCCCTGGAAGCAGCGCCACCCAGTTGCAGCCCCCTGCAGCCGCGCTGCCGTCGTACCTGCGCCGCCGGAGCCGGGAACCCCCGGGGGGAATATACTCACCGGCGGCGGCCTAATTCCGGAGACGGACATCCTCCGGACGCCGCTCCCTGCTGCACACGCCACCGCCGTGACACCCATCCTGGGCCACCGTGGCGTCCTCCAGGAGATCCGCACCAGGCCGAGGTAGGAGACCCCCTCGCTACCGGTATCGGCTGGCCGGCCTGGGATCCGGCTCTTCTGTAGGATCCCGTCCCCTCAGGAACAGGAAACCAACTGATGCGTGGGAGAGGTGCCGCCCTTTTTGTATCTGTAGGTTTCCTGTTCCTATAGGGCGGATCCCCTCTCTCATGGTGCTGTCATGGGAGTCCGAATAAATATATGTATACTAAAACGGTTTCATAAAAAACATAAAAAGTAATGACTTTTGGAAGCATGGGAGGAAAAAGCAAAATCTCAAAAGAAAAAAAATTGCTTGGAAGTGAAGGGGATAAATTAAGTCCTGTCTGCTGTAGGGCATGTTCCACAAAAAATGCTGTCAAAGCTGGTGATGACAATGGCGTTGGCCCCATAAAAGGGTTATTTCCCATCTTCATAGATGGATATTTTCAGATAAAGCTTGTATAAACAAGCACTTTAACAATTTACTTCTTATTAAAGTTTGCAGCTTTTTTTTAAATATTTACACTTTTGTTTTGTTTGCAGCTCATTGCCTATGAGACCGACCACCACTGCTGCGTAGTTTATAAGCACTGGGCTGAAGCTGGCCGGGATTAGGAGGTATTGGTGAACTTCAATGCTGGCCAGCTTCAAAACAGTGCCTACAAGCTCAGTAGAAAAGAGCTTGTAAGCACTATTTATGTTCTGCTTTCTAGCTGCGGTGGTCGGTCTCCAAGGCAATAAGCTGCAAACAAAAGTGTTCAAATCTCAAGAACGGCTCAAAATTTTAACAAGCAGTAAATGGAATAATTGCTTGTTTTTACAAGCAGTATCCGACAATACTCATGTGTAAAAAGATGGGGGGGGGGGAAACTTCAAGAAATTTGTTATAGGGCCCATGTTACATACTATATCCCTGGGTTTCTATAGCTTCTCTCCTGTCCCCCACATCTCTATAACATTAGACAAAACTCTGGGGAGTTTTGGGGATGGAAGGGCCAGAGGCTGTATTACAATAAATATCTGCTAGAAATTTAAGGGATAATTGCCACATTGTATGAATTAGTTCTCTATGTGATAAACGTGGGGAATCGCAGCCAGAAACCCTGAGCTTCTCGCATCAGAACAGAATCCAAAACACCCTTCTCCTCCATGGCGAGATAGTGACAGATGCTACATGGGAATACTGTAATAAATATTAGAGCGGATGGTAATGGATGGAATAATTAAGCAATTACTAGAAATTCAACAAAAATTAATTAAGTTTTATCATTGTTTTATAATTAAATGAAATACAATCATTTGCATTTTAATTAAATGTCTGTTCTACATTGTAATAAGACTGAAATTTCTCTGAATATTTTAAAGTGAGTAAAAATAGGTTGTGATTCGTTTCATCAGAGCTCGAGATTATTAGGAGGTTACCGAAATAATAATAATATCAAATATACAGGGGGGAAATTACATCTATTGTTCCTCGTTATCAGTCATTATAGATGGAAGTGCTGAATACAGTCCAAGAGATCCTATAGATCACAGGGAGAAGTTAGAAATGCTGCACCTAAGGCCTGTGTGTGCATTCAATCCATCAACAAAAGAGAAATCAATTGTCCCCTGTTATCAGCCATAACAGATATGGGTTACCTAGGAAGTAATTCAGATACTAAAAAAGTATCCACCAGCAGAATAGTGAGCGCAGCTCTGGAGTATAATACAGGATGTAACTCAGGATCAGTAATGTAATGTATGTACACAGTGACTGCACCAGCAGAATAGTGAGTGCAGCTCTGGAGTATAATACAGGATGTAACTCAGGATCAGTAATGTAATGTATGTACACAGTGACTGCACCAGCAGAATAGTGAGTGCAGCTCTGAAGTATAATACAGGAGGTAACTCAGGATCAGTAATGTAATGTATGTACACAGTGACTGCACCAGCAGAATAGTGAGTGCAGCTCTGGAGTATAATACAGGAGGTAACTCAGGATCAGTAATGTAATGTATGTACACAGTGACTGCACCAGCAGAATAGTGAGTGCAGCTCTGAAGTATAATACAGGAGGTAACTCAGGATCAGTAATGTAATGTATGTACACAGTGACTGCACCAGCAGAATAGTGAATGCAGCTCTGGAGTATAATACAGGATGTAACTCAGGATCAGTAATGTAATGTATGTACACAGTGACTGCACCATCAGAATAGTGAGTGCAGCTCTGGAGTATAATACAGGATGTAACTCAGGATCAGTAATGTAATGTATGTACATTGTACACAGTGACTGCACCAGCAGAATAGTGAGTGCAGCTCTGGAGTATAATACAGAATGTAACTCAGGATCAGTAATGTATGTACACAGTGACTGCACCAGCAGAATAGTGAGCGCAGCTCTGGAGTATAATACAGGATGTAAATCAAGATCAGTAATGTAATGTATGTGCACAGTGACTGCACCAGCAGAATAGTGAGTGCAGCTCTGGAGTATAATACAGAATGTAACTCAGGATCAGTAATGTAATATATGTACACAGTGATTGCACCAGCAGAATAGTGAGTGCAGCTCTGGAGTATAATACAGAATGTAACTCAGGATCAGTAATGTAATGTATGTACACAGTGACTGCACCAGCAGAATAGTGAGCGCAGCTCTGGGGTATAATACAGGATATAACTCAGAATCAGTAATGTAATGTATGTGCACAGTGACTGCACCAGCAGAATAGTGAGTGCAGCTCTGGAGTATAATACAGAATGTAACTCAGGATCAGTAATGTAATGTATGTGCACAGTGACTGCACCAACAGAATAGTGAGTGCAGCTCTGGGGTATAATACAGGGTGTAACTCAGGATCAGTAATGTAATGTATGCGCACAGTGACTGCACCAGCAGAATAGTGAGCGCAGCTCTGGAGTATAATACAGGATATAACTCAGGATCAGTAATGTAATGTATGTACACAGTGACTGCACCAGCGGAATGGTGAGTGCAGCTCTGGAGTATAATACAGGATGTAACTCAGGCTCAGTAATGTAATGTATGTACACAGTGACTGGACCAGCAGAATAGTGAGTGCAGCTCTGGGGTATAATACAGGATGTAACTCAGGATCAGTAATGTAATGTATGTACACAGTGACTGCACCAGCAGGATAGTGAGTGCAGCTCTGGGGTATAATACAGGATATAACTCAGGATCAGTAATGTATGTACACAGTGACTGCACCAGCAGAATAGTGAGTGCAGCTCTGGGGTATAATACAGGAGGTAACGCAGGATCAGTAATGTAATGTATGCACACAGTGAGTGCAGATCTGGAGTATAATACAGGATGTAACTCAGGATCAGTAATGTAATGTATGTACACAGTGACTGCACCAGCAGAATAGTGAGTGCAGCTCTGGAGTACAATACAGGATGTAACTCAGGATCAGTAATGTAATGTATGTACACAGTGACTGCACCAGCAGAATAGTGAGTGCAGCTCTGGGGTATAATACAGGATGTAACTCAGGATCAGTAATGTAATGTATGTACACAGTGACTGCACCAGCAGAATAGTGAGCGCAGCTCTGGAGTATAATACAGGATGTAACTCAGGATCAGTAATGTAATGCATGTACACAGTGACTGCACCAGCAGAATAGTGAGTGCAGCTCTGCAGGATCAGTACAGTTACACCATTTAATACTGGAACAGAGTCCTCTTTGCAGTCTGTGATGTATTTACATAGTGCAGAATGAACATTATAAATTATACTTTGGTTTCTGAAGTCTCAAAGTTTTCTATTAGCAAACTTGTTGAGATGTGGACAATATTAATGTGCCAGAGACCACAAGTAATGATGCGTGAACAGAGTATTTATGGGCCTAAGAAATATACAATTAATAATTCTTCTCCCAGTGCATCATTAAACCGGTTAATGACTAAATACCGAGAGCGAAAATTACACTACTGATTTTTATAGGTTCAAGAAATATATTGCTACAGACAGTTAAGTCCTACATTACTGACATGAAGGAGCAATGTGCCATTCATGATAACCAATGGTTAAGAAATACAATATTATTTTAGTTTGATTAAAATTTGTATAAAAATTCCATCATAATTTTATCTTTATAAAAGTATCCAATATCTGCCTATCTAATCGCATCTAATATCTATGTACAGTGTGGAAAAAAGTATTTATTTTGCAAATTATGGTGGAAAATAAGTATTTGGTCACCTAAAAACAGCCAAGATTTCTGGCTCTCACAGACCTGTAACTTCTTTAAGAGGCTCCTCTGTCCTCCACTCATTACCTGTAGTAATGGCACCTGTTTGAACTTGTATAAAAGACACCTGTCCACAACCTCAAACATTCACACTCCAAACTCCACTATGGTGAAGCTCAAAGAGCTGTCGAAGGAGACCAGAAGCAAAATTGTAGCCCTGCACCAGGCTGGGAAGACTGAATCTGCAATAGGCAAACAGCTTGGTGTCATGAAATCAACTGTGGGAGCAATAGTAAGAAAATGGAAGACATACAAGACCACTGATAATCTCCCTCAATCTGGTGCTCCACACAAGATCTCACCGCGTGGGGTCAAAATGATCACAAGAACGGTGAGCAAAAATCCCAGAACCACACGGTGGGACCTAGTGAATGACCTGCATAGAGCTGGGACCACCGTCACAAAGGCTACCATCAGTAACACACTACGCCACCAGGGGCTCAGATCCTGCAGTGCCAGATGTGTCCCCCTGCTTAAGCCAGTACATGTCAGGGTCCGTCTGAAGTTTGCTAGCGAGCATTTGGATTATCCAGAAGAGTATTGGGAGAATGTTATATAGTCTGATGAATCCAAAGTAGAACTGTGTGGTAGAAACAAAACTCGTCATGTTGGGAGGAGACAGAATGCTGAGTTGAATCCAAAGAACACCATACCTACTGTGAAGCATGGGAGTGGCAACATCATGCTTTGGGGCTGTTTCTCTGCAAAGGGACAAGGATGACTGATCCGTGTACATAAAAGAATGAATGGGGCCATCTATCGTGAGATTTTGAGTGCAAACCTCCTTCCATCAGCAAGGGCATTGAAGATGAAGTGTGGATGTGTCTTTCAGCATGATGATGATCCCAAGCACACCGCCAGGGCAACGAAGGAGTGGCTTCGTTAGAAGCATATGAAGGTCCTTGAGTGGCCTAGCCAGTCTCCAGATCTCAACCCCATAGAAAACCTTTGGAGGGATTTGAAAGTCCATGTTGCCCAGCGACAGGCCCAAAACATCACTGTTCTAGAGGAGATCTGCATGGAGGAATGGGCCAACTTACCACCAACAATGTGCGCCAACATTGTGAAGGCTTACAGAAAAAGTTTCACCTCTGTCATTGCCAACAAAGGATATATAACAGAATATTGAGATGAACTTTTGTTAATGACCAACTACTTATTTTCTACCATAATATGAAAAATAAATCTTGCCAAATCAGACAAGGTGATTTTCTGGATTTGTTTTCTCATTTGGAGTCTCATAGTTATGGTTCTACCTATGATGTCAATTACAGGCCTCTCTCATCTTTTTAAGTGGGAGAACTTGCACAATTGGTGGCTGACTAAATACTTTTTCCCCCCACTGTACATACTTTTCTATGCTTCTAATTATCTCTCCTAGTTTAATTATCTAATTATTCTTATGCCGTGAGTTCCCCCTAATGGTGGTCCGTAGACTTCCTATTTAGCCCGCGAACTGCTCGGTGCTCACAGCTCACGCAGGAGCACTGCACTTCACAGCTTTGTGATGACCGATCAGGGGGCCGGTAACCAGGACACCCACCAATTAACAACGTTTCACAAAATAATAGTTACCCTTTAAACATCCCTTATTCCGCCCAAAAGAAATGTCGGGGAGTGTGGCATTTTACAATGAAGAGTACATGTGAAATTTCTGGATTCCGATTCTTCCATCATCCAGGAGATAAGCGGATCCAGTGCTACCTGGCAGCTTCTTTTCTCCATGTTTATGACAATAAATAGGGATATCACAGCCACCTACATAACATGCAGCGCTCCAACCTTTAGGGTCCACAAAGTATGAAATTGCTGTGGATTTGGATTATAATACCAGCCAACTGCATGAGATTTTACAAATCTGATCCACATTTTGCAGAATGTCGAGTGACACTTTCTATCGATTTCACCCCTTTTAACGTAGCAGGTTTGAAAAACCTGCAGTGAATTTGCAGAAAAATTTGCATGTTCTTTATGCGCACTCTCTGCGGATTTGTTACATGATCTGCTGCAGTAAAATATCGACTTCTCCTTCATAATTCAAGCTGCATAATAAAATCTTTACACATTTACGTAGTAAAAGTTTAGATTTGGGAGTTGGAGGAGGCTTCTTGCTCCCTTCCTATAATCCGGCCCTGCTAATTATCCACCAGTATTCAAGGTTTCTCTATTCATCGGCTTCTTCTGGGGATCAGTTAGTTATATAATAAGATATACTGTATAAAATCTCCCAAATAAGTGACACAAACCTGAAGAGAGGAAGACCAAATGAATGAATAATACATGGGCACATCCGATGGGGGATTTATTAGTCAGCGCTGCTAGTACAGATTATAGTATCCGGGCGGTGCGCTCGTACCTGTGACTTTATACTGGTAGTGGAAACAATTACTGTTCAGGACACACGATTCAGTTTCCAGGTCCTCGGGACAAGTCTTCCCGTTAGTCGCTATTCTCAGTGGAAATCTCGTCCTTGACCTCGCAGAGTTGGTGTCGCATGACTGATGGAAAAAGCAGAGGAGAAAGCGGTGAGTGTCAGGAACATACCGGCCTCTGCAAGAAACATCTATGGAAGAAATATTCACAGACATCGATCAAGCTCGAGATTTCGATGCGAAGATCGGATAGCAGAGGAGACAAGTTCTTGTCTAGGAATATATCATATAGGAAAGAATTCGATTTTTGTTATTATACAGCAAGGTGCAAAAGTTTTAGGCAGGTGTAGAAAACAATGCTGCAAAGTAAGAAGCTCCCAAAGCGTGAAGTAATAGTTTATTTTTATCAATTAACTAAATGCAAAGTGAAATCTAAATCCCATCAATATTTGGTGACCGCCCGTCGGACGTCTTCATCTCTTCTGAACACAATTTGGGGAAGGAACTCGGCAGGAGGTTGTTCCAAACATCTTGGAGAAGTGACCCCTGATCTGTAGATGTCACTTGCATAAATCTTTCAGTCTCTTCGTGTCATCCCAGACAGACTCAGAGTCTTTTAACTTCTGCTTTCCCCACCCACTCATAGAGAAATCCTTTAAGCTTTCGAGTCTCTGCCTACTTATCAAGAAAGCCTGTGAGTCCTCGCTCCCCTTCCCACTGCATATGAGCTTTATTGTTCCCAACCAACTCATACAGAAAGATGATAAACCCACATTCCTCCGTCCAATCATAAAGAAAGTCTGCAAATCCTATTTACCCCACCCACTCATAAAAAAAGCCTCAGAGTCTGCCCGCCCACTCATGGAAAAATCATTCAAGTCCATCTTCCCTCATTCACTCACTGAGAACTCATGTGATTATTACTTCCCCTCCTTTCTTAGAGAAAGCCTGTGCATTCTGCTCACATACAGCGGTAGACAACTTTATGCGAGCATTAACTCATACAGGAAAAACTGTCACTCCAAACTGTGTGGGCGGAGTCATCAGGACTCACAGGCTTTTTCTACGAGTCCTGGCTGCTTTTCAACAGCTTTTTACAGAAAAAAAATGAAAATAAATAATAGAAAGCATATATTGCCGAGATCAACGCCTCTTCTTCTGTGCCATGCTCCCCTAGATAGGAGATCCGAAATATCCACTTTAATACAAAATTGATATTACTGCTTAAACAGCTCCGATGCACAGTATGTGTTTCCATAGTAATAGGCTAGTGTAAAATTCCTGCAGATATAAGGGACAGATGGAAAGGAGTATACGACTACAGGATCAGACTACACAGACCCTGTGTGTTGTCAATATTGCATTTGTGCCTTTTTATGTTGAGTTTTTGGCGTTTAGCGCCTTTTTTTGTTGGCGTCATATTCATCTTTCCATTTGCACATTTTTTAAGTCTATTTTGTGTGTGTTCACCTGTTTTATTTTTTTTTTTGTTTGCCAACGTGTCCTCCCCCCCGAATGATTTTATGTATGCACGATACTTTTGTGCCATTTTACAAAAATAAATGCAACTAACTTTTTTATGGTAAAATGATCACAAAGATAAAGTTATAGGTGCAGATAAAGACAATTTTTGACTTTGGGTAAAATTCATGAACCGCGTGCGGCATTGGGAAGAATTTTGTGCAAAAAAAAAAAAATATATAGCGATGAACAGAAGGCAAAAGCGACTTGAAAAAAAATTTTGCAAATGAAGAATCCGGGCCACCGCAGTTGTAGAAATAAAGCAGTAAAGATTTTTTTCATTAACACCAACTACAATGTTCCTTCACTTTTTAATTTTAAAGGCATTAAGAAAATGCTTGTTAATGGCGCACATTGCCCTAAAATAGCTCAGCACCGTGCAACCCCCTTAATTATCCACAACAATCGCCCATTAATTGAAATTATATTACATCCGTCCGTTATATAATAGCAAGCAGTTTGAGGACAAGTCACGGCCAGGTCCTTCCTACTAAAGAGATAGTGAAAGTGCCTACAACAGGGTCCAAAATAAGAAGAAGGGGGCTAAATTGCTTTTCCTGTTTGCAATGACACTAGATAGCCACCACCAGAGGGAGCCGACCGCCTACAAATGTATACAATCCCATGCAGTCTGATTCTAGACCTATAATTCCATATGCATCTATCGCCTACTAGTGGTACTTATATTATGAAATTGACCGGAACAGAATTTTGGACTTGCAACGGTGGCATATTACGTTTATAGCGACTCCCAGTTGAGAATGAGCCTTGATTAATTTATTAATTACATGTATAGTAAAGCTTTCCAATAACTGGCACCCGTAGCAGACGATTACCAGCCGGAGCCAATTATTAAACTTCCGTCAATAACTCCCTATTCTACTTTTCATTGTACGTTCTCTTGTGTTTAATTAACTTCCCGCGATCCTTCGCTCAGTACCGGCAGCTTGGCGGATTACTCCGGGCCGATAAGCTCAAATAAGTGGGGGAAGGGGGAAAAAAAAACAGGAAATTTCCGGGATTTTATTAAATTTCTGCTCCTTTTTAAAGGGACAGCTTGTTATCTAGAAATAAAGGGGTGAATTAATTTACAGAGTCTGTCCTGAGAAAAACGATTAATAATCGCAGTGGATGGGCTAGGCAGCTAATTGGCCTTTATCTGCCATCTAAATGTTCCTGTGTAGGGTGAACATCAGCAGATTCTCTCCATACTCCTCATCAATGTCTCTGTATAAAACCATATTTCACGCTCACCCTCAGGTAGCTTAATTGGAATGATCAAAGTAATGATTAAACAGCGCGGCGGATCTCAGCACGCTCCCCGGACGGCGGCTGTCAACATTGAGACCGTCTTTTACTAGTGCCAATCTGCTAAAAAAATAAAAGGTTACTGCAGAGGCTTCCATAGATCAGATATAGGAAGAAAGGCTGAGGACCTCCACCTGACAGCCGATATCAAACCAGGCATGCCGGTTAGTGTTTCTGACTGATACTAATCCCAAGTTTCACATGTTCTCCCACTATATCTTGCACTGCTGTCTGGGAGAGAACAATAACAATATTTGTTCAGATCAGCCTGCATAATGTCAGAACTACCAAGACGCCCACACAAGCAGAGCAATTGCAAACAGAAACTCTACCACCATGCAGAAGGCCGTTTCAAAGCCTAGCTCTTGTGCCTTTAGAAGCTGCTTTGATCTGCTGCTCACCGAGATCTGTACACTATATTCAGTTTGTGTATGGGAATTCCCCCGAAGTAAGAAGCAAATAAGAATTCCCCTGTTTGAGCTTATACTCCGTTTGAATGCAATGTATAGAGCAGGGCTGTGGAGTTGGAGTCAGAGTCCATTTTGGTGGAGTCGGAGTCATGGAAATTGAGGAGTTGGAGGTTTGGTTTACCAACGCCACAGCTCTGGACTATGGAGCTTGCTGAGCAGCAAATGCAAGCAGCATCTAAAGGAGCACTGCAGCATATTGTAGGGGAGAGAAGAAAGAAAAATAAGGCAATGCAATATGTTACAAAAACTATGAACTTTGCAATACCTGGAGGATAATTAAAGTGAAAAAAAAGCTTATTCAGTTCCTCTTTGGTGCTGAGAGACCTTTGTGAGCAATATAATGGTTTTTACTGGCAATATCAAGTTCCAGTAATTTTGTATTTTAGGGCAATGTACACGCAGCTGCACGATTTGCTATTTGGACTGAATATGGCTTATTTGCAGGTCGGCCAGTCCTACGAATGTCAGCTATGATGAGTCAAGTACAGGATTGGCGCCAGTGGAAAGTTGCCACAGAAATGAAAGCGAGGAGCTAGAGACAATCACCGTATCTCTGTTAATCACTGAAAGTCAGAAGTAGAGGTAAGAGGATAGTGCTTGAGATGGGCTTTGTGCCCAATACTAACCTCGTGCCAACATATTCCACAGCGGTTCAAGATACAAGAGAGCGCACGTACGGTGCTGAACGAAGCTGTCAAATTTGGAGGAATAAAAAGAGAGTGTCCAGAGTCACCACCTGTTGTCTGAAGTCTGCTGAGCATGATTGGTGCTGTGGATATCACAAATCCCCATATCAGAGGATAAATGTTGGGTTGATTACCTGTCATCTAATTACCGGTGTCTCTACCAATCTAGAGAACAGGGAGCCTAAAGTCCCCTGTGTGAATGGAGGTGTAGTGAGCTGGTAGTGGGGTCCAGCTGTAGAGCCCCCCACCAATTTCCAAACGTGAGAATCAAGAATCCTTGTGTGTATAGAACGGTAATTACTGAGCATGTGCAACCTATAGACACTTAATGGACCAGTGGTTGCACATGCTCAGTAAGTACCATTCTATACACACAAGGATTCTTGATTCTCACGTTTGGAAATTGGTGGGGGGCTCTACAGCTAGACCTTCTGCGGTCATACATTTATCATCTACCCCGTCGATTGCTGATAACACTTACTTATTGGACAACTTCTTTGAGATATTTCTTGGAAGTTAAGAAATTATACTAGGACATTCTTAAAACTTACACCCAACAAAAAACCATAGGCCCTAAGAAAAATATATGTTTTTGAGTAGCTTCCATTGTCCAGGCGCAACCCAAAGGCGCCGACTTGTGACTCGTTCTACAGATGAAGGATATACGTCTGTGGGAATGGCAGGTACATTACACTGCGATCTTCTTTGGTGCAAAGCACCTGAAAAAAATGGAAATGCAAGACAGGGGTGACTGTCATTCCGCCGCACTAAGGCGCAATCCATCTCTATTTTTATCCATATTCAACATGTTTCCGAGGAATACATTCTGGTGTTTATGTTAATGAACGTGATCCTCTCTGGCATGAGAAGGACGCACAGAGGAGGCTCCGGTGTCTCACATGGCCTCTCTATAAATGTGTCCATGTCGTTTATGCAGCTTTCACAATACAGAAAAGTAGAGGGGAAATAAAAAGGAGAAGGAGCGACTTTGACAAACAAGAGGCCGTTTTGTACGTTCGGAATCCAAATTGGCAGCAAAGAAGAGACTGACAATTTCCTGCGGAGTCAAGTGTACAACATGAATGCAATTTAATTCCAGCAGCGGGGTGAATAGTAATGAGCAGCTATTGTGTTTGGAGCCATTCTACACAAATATATTGTGGAAATGACAATCCTGTTATTATAAAGTTCCCCGATTTAGGTTCCTCTGAAAATTGAATTTTAGTTGTTTTAGATACATTATTGTAATGGAAATGTCATTTTACAACACAGTAGCAATCACCTAGGAGGGTAGATCAAACATCCATCATGCATAGAGATGTCAGCATGGGTTTAGGCAGAAGTTCTGGCAGCTAAGGGGGTCTCCGATGCCAGGAAATGGATATATAAATGAACAACACTGAAAAACTTGGAAAATGGGCTTCTAATGGTGCTTATAATGGAGTCTGTTTTGCTGAAGGACCCATGTTTGCCCTCACCATCTCCTGCCTTGACTACTACAATACCCTCCTCTGAGGCCTCCAAAACTAACACTCTGGCACCCTACTAATCCACACTTAACTACGCTGCCCATTTAACTATCCTCTCCCCTCCAATCCCTTCACTGGCTTCCAATTCTCCAGTGAATCCAGTTTAAACTACCATCAGTGATTTACAGGGCCGTCCACAATCTGTCTCCTCCATACACGTCCAAACTAATCTCTCAATATCTTCCCAACCAGTGTCGGACTGGGTTGGCAAAGGTCCACCAGCAACATTGATGCTTGGGGCCCACTGTTCAGCTACGTGCAAAAATAACCTGACCCTTGTACACCAATCTACTTCTGCTATTGTAACATTCATTTTGCTGGCTTGTTTAATGAATGATTAGATTATAACTTTTTCTGAAAATTGTGAATTAAGTGTAACAACTCATTAGCAATCCTCATTCCTTCACAGGGGTCTACCAGAGGATTTTCCTGTTCACCTGTGGGCCAGTCCTAGTCTGTTCCCAACAGATAATCTCCGGTCCTCACAAGACCTAGTCTCCTCCACCGTTATATGTTCCTCACCTAATGGCTTCCAAGATTTTTCCCGAGCATCAATTTGTTTCCCAAGATTGAAGCTTCAGATGCAACTTGAAAACAATCTTCAGAAATATCTTCAGCCTGCGATGACCCCCACTGTCACCCCACTACCACCAGAGCTGCTGCAACTCCTTCCCCCCTACGACCTACTGCCTCCTTCCTCCATACCCTATAGTTTGTAAGCTTTTAAGGGCAAAGTCCTCTCCCCTCTGTACCAGTATGTCTTGTTTTTTTCTTGCTGCATTTTGTGTTTTTTTTTTTAATCATTTACAGTATGTATGTAAATACTCTTTGCATATACAGAACCGTGGCATTAATGTGGTATAAAAATAATGTCTACAAGAAAAGCCCTTCATATTATTGTACTCTTGTGGTTTTCATCAAATACTCAACTAACCATCTAACTCACAAAGGTCACATAAAGACTACATAAACATAATTGCACCCTTGGATAATTAGAGAGCTTAGCTTGGTAAAGTACAGTCAGTTACATTTACTTATACTGGCGTAGCTGAAGCCTGGTCCATGAGTCAGAATGAGCAGTGTATTATGAATAGGATAGATAGAATTTAGCATATATAGTGCACCTTAATGAATAATAGTATAGAAAGAAAACAAATTGAAAGGCAACACTGCATTTCACTGACCTATAAATGAATGTAAACAAAACTTTATATGCAATGTATGTCAGTCAGTCTTTTTCATGCAATATTAAATCTGCTCCCTTTTCTAATATTATTTACTATGTACATTTTTTACAATGCAAGATGTCACATTTATACAATACATTCAAATTTTTGCACCTTTGTATAATGGGGGAGCTTAGTTCTATAAAACAGAATATCCACTAAGTTTATTAGTATGCGTTAACATTTTTAAAATTATCTTCATTTTCCTTTTTTTTTAAGCAGACCTGGTCCAAAAATCTTAGAGAGCACATACCTTTATTTACATCCTTATTTTAGTCCTCAGTTGTAGGAAGACTGACATATAAAAGCTGACTGTCTTACTGTAGGGAAGTGACTGTGGACCTGTCTGAAGCAGGAGAGTGAATGTGAGATGTGCCGTAAATATACTTCATGTGAACTGGTGTGTACAAGTGGGGAGACAGCTAGAAAGACTGGAAGATGGTGAAGTACTGGGCTTTGGTCACAAGGGGAGACAAAGAACAGCAGGAAGAGGAGACTGTACAGTACTAAGATGTGGCCACAAGATGGAGGTAGAGAGCAGTAAGGAAAGGGCTTAGCAGCTTAAAGGCTAGGAAACCGCATAGTCATGGTGGGCGGAGTTACGGGAACTCGAGAGGGAAATTCCCAGGGAGGGGAATAAATAGGGAGAGAGTTCCACAAGGGAGCCAGTCCAGGGGGGGAGCAGCTGGCAAGAGGAAGAGACTGAAGGAGGAAAGAAGGAAGGAGGAAGAGACTGAAGGAGGAAAGACGGAAAAAGGAAGAGCTCCAGAGGGACTGGAAGGAGAGACGGTCAGGGGGGGTTGCCCTGACAGGATAGCCGAAGGACAGAGTAAGCCCGAGGGTACCAGACGGACGGACTCGGACAGGCGTGGTGGTAGGTCTAGGGCAGCCACAGCGATAGAAGCACGAGGGACGTCACTACAAGGAAAGAGAAGGAAGGTGAAAGGTACCCGGGCCTGTCTGTACGGAAGCTGCCGTGTCGCTGAGGTCGTCCGGAGGACGATCAAAAAAGAAGACCTGTTGAATGTACATTGGTTTCGGTCTGCATTCTGTTCACGGCGCAAAAGCACCCCCCCCCAGTCGGCGCACGTACCTACATTACTACACATACTACAAGCTTTCACAGTAAACAAAACCATTTTCTTAGTACAGTAAGCAATATAGAAATTACTACATTACCTTTGTGCACTGGCTCCATTGACCCCAGTTAGACATTACACATTCTCCCTGGCAAGAAATGGTGCACTCCTGCTTGGATGAGGGAGATTCCAGGTGTTTACAATATGTATTATTTACAACAGCATCCTCGGCATTATCAGAAATATTCACACACCTAGGAGAAAACGAATCAGTTGGTTCATTAGTTCTCAATCACCCAGGAAATAATTATGTGATGTGTTGGTAGATACTATAAATGTGGGCTGTCGTGTAGATGTTCCAAATCAATGTAGGTGAACATAGGATATTTATATTTAATGGATATGCACATGATGGACGGAAAAGGGGGGAAAATGGGGCAGGAAGGGGCAAAAAAGAAATAAGAAATAAATTTGGGAGCAGGTAAGGAACCACCAGTAGAATCAGCTCCATACCTTCCAATATGGCTGAATAAGATGTTAAGTTCATGAAAAAGCAAGGATATTCAGAAACATGCAGACTGTTTTAGTAATTTCTGCTTTACATGTAAAACATTCTAGATCATAAGGGATGTGTAGTTTAGAAAACCCTATTTATGTATCACATTATGGAGTTCAACTTTTGGTATATTAGCTACAAGGATGGTCTCTCACTCTGGAGGACTTGTTATCTACTATGTAATACTCAATTTCCCCAGTGCTAACACTGCAGCAAAACAGACAGCCCTTACTGCTAGTAACAAAGATAACAGCTATTGCTGAGGTTTCCATCAGAGAATATTAGATCTCTGGGGGTCCAAAACCCAACATTACAACCAATGGGTAGCAGTCACTGCCAGGAACCAAAGAACAACCTCTACAAGACTCTAGATGTTCTTCGGTACCCAGCAACCTCTGCGCATTGCAGTCCCCAACGTCAATGTACTTACATCTGGCAGCCGACAGAGCTTATGGCAGCCATATAATGGAGGTGCCTGGTGCCAGAACCCCATCAACCTGATATTGCTAACCTATCTTATGGATAGGTTATCGATATGATGTGACTGGATATCCCTTTTAATGAGTAACAATTAGTTCCATTTAAGGCACAGGGACCACTAACACTTGCAAACAGTGGTGCTCTGCAATACGCCTAAACACATGAATGCAGGGAGATTAAGAAGAAAATAGTGTCACTAACCGGTGGAGACTCAACACATTACTATTGCACCAAATCTCAGATGAGCCAAACGGTACAGACATACACACAACATCTGACGTTTCATATCAATGGACGCTTCCTCTGGTATTCAGAAATGTTGGCCAGATGAAGCATCAAGTAAAGCGAAACGGCTGTTGTCTGCACTGCTCTCCCCATCCGTGATAAAGAGCAATAAATAAATTTGTTTCCATTATTTTCTTCTTTGCTTCTCTGGCCATAATGAGAGCTCTCTATAGCGCCACCATTCATGGTCCAACCTTCTGGTGTCGGATAATGCTGCCTAATGAGGACAGAACTGGGTCCTATATAAAAAGGCAAAACTTCCAACTCCATACCATTTCATTGATCTTCAGCATCAAGCCTATATCCCACCTTGAAATTCATGATCGATCCAAATAAAAAAAAAAAAATAAAAAAAAAAAAAGTTAAAATTATTAAAACTTTGCACGAAAAGCTATGAAAACATTGCAGGAAATGTCTCCACCTTGTAGCTGAAAGCAATTATATTGCAGAAAAGAAGAAAACGTCTTTCACCAGATAAGAGTCCGTCGTGATGATGAATGAGGTCTCAGGAGGCACCGCCGCCTCACTGTAATGGCCCCACCGGATGGGATTCTATGCCGGCTAGTCATGTAGACATGTCCCATTTGATAGAATGCCCCCTGCTCTTCTGCCTACATTAACATCACATGCATTTTACTGGCCTATATTTCACTCTCGCTCTGAACGCCAAGTAAATTCATGTCAATGAGGCTCCGGCAATTTCTCTATGTAAACATAATCTAAGTGCAGGGATAAAGGATCGGGTGGATTCCATAGTTCGGGCATCATTACATAGTAACAAGTGAGCTCCTCAATAAATCCCACGTGCAGTTATTTGTCATGTGGAATACAATACACAGATACTTCGAGTAATTCCATATTTTAAGGCAAAGGGGGCCACTTCATCAATGGTATAAGATTCATGAGTAAAATATGAAATTTTAGATTTGCATATACATGACAGCATTTGCATATGTTGTACAAATTTTCTAAAATGGTTTCATAGACATCGGCATTGTTTCATAGTTTGGTTCCATATTACAATACTAAGACTGGTTTCACAATTGCGTTTTTTTGCGCTGTATTTTAGCGCTAAAAAATGCGTGCGTTTTTTCCCCCTATATTTTGCATGGGATGCGCTTATGTGCGCATACACATGCGTTTGTATGCGTTTTTACACGCATGCGTTTTTTTGTGGTGTGCGCTCGGGCGCACAAAATGCATCCTGTTGCATTTTTTGGGCGTCCGACTTGCCTCAAAAAAACGCATGCGCGCGCAATGCGTTTTTTTACAGCAAGACACCCATTATAAGTCTATGGGTGCGTATATGTGCGCATTGGCATGCTCATGTATACTTTTTTTGCGCATGCGTTTTTTTGTTGACCATTAGTTAGACAATGGAATTTAGGGGTTTGGGTTAGAGTTAGGGTTAGTTAAGGGGGTTTAGGGTTAGGGATAGGGTTTGGGTTAGGGTAGCATGGTTTGGTTAAGGGTTAGGGTTTTGGGTTAGATAGGGTTTAGGGTTAGGGTTTGGGTAGGGTTTGGTTAAGGGTTAGGGTTAGTATGGTTTGGTTAAGGGTTAGGGTCAGGGTTAGGGTCAGGGTTAGGGTATGGTTTGATTAAGGGTTAGGGTCAGGGTCAGGGTTAGTAAAGTCATGGTTTGGGTTAGTGTGAGGGGCCAACTAATGTTGGAAAAAAACGCAAACGCGGTAAAAACGCACTAAAAACGCTGCGTTTTTTTCATGCATGCTCATAAAAATGCTTGAAAAAAACGCAGCATTTGTATGCGTTTTTTCTATGCGTTTTTTTGTGGGAAAAACGCGCTGCAAAACAAAGCAAGTGTGAAAGTAGCCCAATATGAAATATATCAATCATATGGATATT
This sequence comes from Dendrobates tinctorius, assembly GCF_039654945.1. Lineage (NCBI taxonomy): Eukaryota > Metazoa > Chordata > Amphibia > Anura > Dendrobatidae > Dendrobates > Dendrobates tinctorius. The sequence continues at coordinate 15,800,527 of NW_027361810.1, read as the reverse complement.
ATAGAGTTCCAGACAAATTAAGGACAGATTGGCTGGTCATGACAAACAGTTAGGTCCATATATATTTGGTCAGAGACAACATTTTTCTAATTTTTGTTCTAGACATTACCACAATGAATTTTAAACAAAACAATTCAGATGCAGTTGAAGTTCAGACTTTCAGCTTTCATTTGAGGGTATCCACATTAAAATTGGATGAAGGGTTTAGGAGTTTCAGCTCAGTGGTCCCTGTTTTTAAAGGGACCAAAAGTAATTGGACAGATTAAATAATTGTTAATAAAATGTTCATTTCTAGTACTTGGTTGAAAACCATTTGTTGGCAATGACTGCCTGAAGACTTGAACTCATGGACATCACCAGATTGTAATGGTTTGAACAGGGTTCTTGCCCTGCACTCACAGGGTTAGGTGTTCGTGGCCTCTTTCTGGATCTGGGAGGGGTATTTATACTCACTCTTTACCAGGGTTCTCTGTCAGCTATACTGTTGTTCTGGTGTGTCTGACCCCTGGTGTGCGTGTATTCTGCGTTGCTTGTTTGCTTCCCGTGTATGACCCGGCCTGTTCCCTCACTCTGTACTCCGTCTCTCGCTTTGGTACTACTGTCTTCTCCGGTTCTGACCTCCTGGCTTGGCTATCGTTACTCCATTACAGTTTGTCCCTATTGTACCGTCTATTGCCCGTTCTGGTTTTCTGACCTATTGCTACGTCCTGACTATCCTTTCTGTCTAAACCCTGTGGTACTGTATTGCTATCTGGTGCTTTGACCCTGGCTTCGTCTGGTTTCTGTCTCTGTCTATGCCCCTTGGTAACATTGTCCCGTAGTTACCTTTCTAGGAGTTTCCCTGCAGCTCCTAGATCTGTGGAGCTTAGGCCACGCCCCCAGCAGTCATGTGCTTCAGGTCCTGATACTCTGAAGCACGCATCGTCACCGCTGCTGCCCTGCTTCACAGGTATCTCTGAGTACTGTCTTTGTACTCAGGACATCCGCACTGGCTCAGTGAGCAAGTGCAGTGCGGTGTTCCTGACACAGATGCTGTGTTTCCTCCTTTTTGATGCCCTGCCAGGCCTTCACTGCGGTGGTTTTCAGTTGCTGTTTGTTTGTGGGCCTTTCTGTCTGAAGTTTAGTCTTTAACAAGTGAAATGCATGCTCAATTGGGTGAAAGCTGAAAGTCTGAACCTCAACTGCATCTGAATTGTTTTGTTTAAAATTCATTATGGTAATGTCTAGAACCAAAATTAGAAAAATGTTGTCTCTGTCCAAATATATATGGACCTAACTGTACCCATTTCCCTGAATGACCTTATCTCCCTGGCCATCCGGATTGATTTCAGGAATGTTCCAGAGAGGTGTATTGCCCAGTCCTTTCAGGAACCGCTCTTTCCTCAGCCACCTGTGGCAGCTGTCCTTCCAGAACCTATGCAGGTCAACTGCCTTAAGATGGCTGTCTCATGGAACTACCCGCTTCACTGAGGCAGCATGTTTTCACTCTGGTTCAGAGGGAAATTTCTGTCAGCAAGCCATGGTTGATCAGTATCAGGTTCCTGTCCGACGCCTCTAGAATGCTTGACTGGCGACGGAAGGGCCCTGTCCGAGGCAGTATTTTTTGCTACTGAACTGGTGGAGCTTCAGATAGGAGGTGTCACGCGGGGCTTAGTTCAACTAAGGCTGAAATACCCGGGGCCCCTGTGATGTCCCTTTAACTAGGGGAAACCCTGTCTGACCCTCAACCCAGGGTTTTTGCTGATGGTGCAAATGTCTGAGCCTCCAACCTTTCCTTATCTCCTGCTCAGCCCTGCACTTAACCCTCCACCCTCCACCCAGTGAGGAGACACACCACCAAAGCCCCCACACAAATTATGACAGACAGGGAGAACTTAAACTGCACTGCGCCGCACGCACACAGGAATATACAGTAATGTGAACAGGGCACAACTAAACACAAATATGGGAAGGAGAAAGGATAACGACGGACCATACGTCACCAGATACGAATCTCTCTCTCTTCAACACCTCCACTCCAGACCGGAACCACTTGGTAAGAAACACAAGCTATAATCGGCGACGCCCATAGGCCAGCATGACTATTTAAAGACCGTGGGCGTGACTAAACATCCAACCTGGTCTCCAGCAAGATTAACCCCCGAGAGCCTGAAGATCAAGCCGGCGCCACTGAGGCTATAGTGGACGGAGGTGGAACTACCTCTGCCTGCCGGACGCTGTGGTGTGAACAGCGTCCGACATGACATTACCCCGTCTTTTACGAGGGACCCCCGGACCCTCAAGACTCATAGGACCCGGCTTGTCCGGATGATGATGGTGAAAGGAACTGACCAGCCGATTCGCATGTATGTCTGAGGCTGGAACCCAAGACCTCTCCTCCGGACCATACCCCCGCCAGTGCACCAAATACTGAAGAGTACGGCGTACTACTCGAGAGTCCACTACCTTGGCGACCTCAAACTCTAAATCGCCATCCACCATGACTGGAGGTGGCATCGGCGTTGTGTCCACAGAGCCTACCACCTTTTTCAATAAAGCCCTGTGAAACACGTTGTGTATCTTGTACACCGCAGGAAGTTTCAATCGATAAGCCACTGGGTTAATGATGGCAGAAATCCTAAAAGGCCCAATAAACCTTGGACCCAGTTTTAAAGATGGAATTTTGAGTTTTATGTTCTTCGTAGCTAACCACACCCATTCACCCACACACAGGTCCGGACCTGGCACGCGTCTACTGTCAGCCACCCGTTTGTACCTGGCACTCATGCTCAACAAACGCTGTTTCACCCTCCTCCAGACCGATGACAATTGGGCTCCTAGCTGATCCTCCTCCGGGACACCCCCCGAGTCACCCTGACGTAAGGTACAAAACTGAGGATGTTGACCGTACACACAAAAGAATGGAGACTCTCCCGATGACTCTTGGCGGTGATTATTTAACGCGAATTCGGCCAGAGGAAGGAAAGTAGACCACTCCTCCTGGTTGTCGGACACAAAGCATCGTAAATACTGTTCTAGATTTTGGTTCATGCGCTCAGTTTGTCCATTAGACTGTGGATGAAACGCCGATGAATGTGACAACTTGATCCCCAAACGTGAGCAAAAAGCTTTCCAAAACCTCGCCACAAATTGCGTACCCCTATCGGATACTATGTCCGACGGAACTCCGTGGAGTCTGACCACCTCCTGCACAAATACCTGAGCCAACGTCTTTGCATTGGGCAATGAAGACAACGTCACAAAATGCGCCATCTTTGAAAAACGGTCAACCACCACCAGGATGACCGTGTTCCCCGCCGAGGCTGGCAAGTCAGTGATGAAATCCATGGAGATTTCTGTCCATGGCCTATTGGGTACCCCCAGAGGCTGTAGCGTGCCAGCAGGATGGGTTCGGGGTGACTTAGCCCTAGCGCACGTGATGCAAGCTGCCACGTATGAGGCCACGTCCTGCCGGATTTTGGGCCACCAGAAACAACGCGATACCAGCTCTAAGGTGCCCTTCACCCCTGGATGACCAGCCAGTACCGAGTCGTGGTGTTCCTTCAACACCTTAAGCCGAAGATGCAGGGGTACAAATGATTTGTTGGCGGGAAGTCCTGGCGGTACCTCCTCTTGGGCCTTGGCAATCTCCACCTCTACCTCAGTCGTGAGAGCCGAGACCACTACCCCTTCCTGGAGGATGGGTACCGGCTCTTCCCGAGGTTCTCCCCCCGGAAAACACCTAGACAAAGCATCCGCCTTGGTGTTTTTAGCCCCGGGACGGTAAGTCACAAGAAAATTGAAACGAGTAAAAAACAATGCCCAGCGGGCCTGCATAGGAGACAGACACTTGGCCGACTCCAGATAGAGCAGATTCTTATGGTTGTTGATGACTGTGACCTGGTGAGCCACCCCCTCCAAGAAGTGTCGCCATTCCTCAAAAGCCAATTTGATGGCCAACAACTCCCTGTTGCCGATATCATAATTCCGTTCGGCCGGCGACAGCTTATTAGAGAAGTAGGCGCATGGATGCATCTCGCTCAAGGCCGAGCCTTGAGACAGTACTGCCCCCACTCCCACCTCCGACGCATCAACCTCCACCACAAAAGGTTTAGACACGTCTGGTTGCACCAGAATGGGGGCTGAAGCAAAGCTATTCTTCAGATGCTCAAATGCACGTATAGCCACCTCAGGCCAGCTCGCCAGATTGGCACCTTTTTTTGTCATGTCCGTGAGCGGTTTGGCGATAGTCGAAAAGTGTTTTATAAATTTCCTATAATAATTTGCAAACCCAAGGAACCGCTGGAGTGCTTTCAGACTCTCCGGCCTCTCCCATTGCAGCACCGCTTGCACCTTAGCGGTGTCCATTTTAAACCCAGCTGCGGACACAATATATCCCAAAAAGGGCAACTCCTGGACAAAAAATAAACATTTTTCCAGCTTAGCATAGAGCTGGTTCTCCCGGAGCAACTGTAACACCTGCCTGACATGCTCCAAATGAGTGTCCCGATCACTAGAATAAATGAGGATATCATCCAGGTATACAATCACAAATCTCCCCAGGACATGAGCAAATACATCATTAATAAAATGTTGGAAAACGGCAGGCGCGGTGGTCAACCCAAACGGCATAACCAGACTCTCAAAATGACCCTCAGGAATGTTAAACGCCGTCTTCCACGTGTATGACCCGGCCTGTTCCCTCACTCTGTACTCCGTCTCTCGCTTTGGTACTACTGTCTTCTCCGGTTCTGACCTCCTGGCTTGGCTATCGTTACTCCATTACAGTTTGTCCCTATTGTACCGTCTATTGCCCGTTCTGGTTTTCTGACCTATTGCTACGTCCTGACTATCCTTTCTGTCTAAACCCTGTGGTACTGTATTGCTATCTGGTGCTTTGACCCTGGCTTCGTCTGGTTTCTGTCTCTGTCTATGCCCCTTGGTAACATTGTCCCGTAGTTACCTTTCTAGGAGTTTCCCTGCAGCTCCTAGATCTGTGGAGCTTAGGCCACGCCCCCAGCAGTCATGTGCTTCAGGTCCTGATACTCTGAAGCACGCATCGTCACCGCTGCTGCCCTGCTTCACAGGTATCTCTGAGTACTGTCTTTGTACTCAGGACATCCGCACTGGCTCAGTGAGCAAGTGCAGTGCGGTGTTCCTGACACAGATGCTGTGTTTCCTCCTTTTTGATGCCCTGCCAGGCCTTCACTGCGGTGGTTTTCAGTTGCTGTTTGTTTGTGGGCCTTTCTGTCTGAAGTTTAGTCTTTAACAAGTGAAATGCATGCTCAATTGGGTTGAGATCAGGTGACTGACTTGGCCATTCAAGAATATTGCACTTCTTTGCTTTAATAAACTCCTGGGTTGCTTTGAAACAATGACCAATCAATTTGGCTCCATTTTACTGGATCTGAGCACACAGTTTGGCTCTGAATACCTCAGAATTCATTCGGCTGCTGCTGTCCTGTGTCACATCATCAATAAACACTAGTGACCCAGTGCCACTGGCAGCCATGCATGCCCAAGCCATCACACTGCCTTTGCCGTGTTTTACAGATGATGTGGTATGCTTTGGATCATGAGTAGAGTTGAGCATTCCGATACCGCAAGTATCGGGTATCGGCCGATACTTGCTGTATCGGAATTCCGATACCGACATCCGATATTTTTTCAATATCGGGCATCGGAATCGGAAGTTCAAAGTTGATTGACAGCCGAAATGACGTCATCATGATGCGCGGTGTGTGCGCATCATGATGCGCCGTCATTTCGGGCCTTCCGGGGGGTCTGTAGCGGCCTGCCGGGGGGCTGTGTGGACTGCCCGGGGTCTGTACCAGCTTGCCGGGGGGCTGTGCCGGCCTGCCGGTGGTCTGTGCACCCTGTGGGGGTCTGTACTGGCCTGCCGGGGGGCTGTGCCGGCCTGCCGGGGGGCTGTGCACCCTGTGGGGGTCTGTACCGGCCTGCCGGGGGGCTGTGCCAGCCTGCCGGGGGGCTGTGCTGATGTCCGGGGCTCTGTGCAGGCATCGTCCGATGGGACTACAAGTCCCATCGGGCGATGCCTGCTACCATGACAGTGATTGACACATTAGCCAATGATGAGACAGTAGTAGTCCCATCATCCGGCTAATGTGTTAAATGTTAAAAAAAAAAAAGAAAAAAAAAATACTACATACATACTACAGTGGGGAAAAAAAGTATTTAGTCAGTCAGCAATAGTGCAAGTTCCACCACTTAAAAAGATGAGAGGCGTCTGTAATTTACATCATAGGTAGACCTCAACTATGGGAGACAAACTGAGAAAAAAAAATCCAGAAAATCACATTGTCTGGGTTTTTTTTCATTTTATTTGCATATTATGGAGGAAAATAAGTATTTGGTCAGAAACAAAATTTCATCTCAATACTTTGTGATATATCCTTTGTTGGCAATGACAGAGGTCAAACGTTTTCTGTAAGTCTTCACAAGGTTGCCACACACTGTTGTTGGTATGTTGGCCCATTCCTCCATGCAGATCTCCTCTAGAGCAGTGATGTTTTTGGCTTTTCGCTTGGCAACACGGACTTTCAACTCCCTCCAAAGGTTTTCTATAGGGTTGAGATCTGGAGACTGGCTAGGCCACTCCAGGACCTTGAAATGCTTCTTACGAAGCCACTCCTTCGTTGCCCTGGCGGTGTGCTTTGGATCATTGTCATGTTGAAAGACCCAGCCACGTTTCATCTTCAATGCCCTTGCTGATGGAAGGAGGTTTGCACTCAAAATCTCACGATACATGGCCCCATTCATTCTTTCATGTACCCGGATCAGTCGTCCTGGCCCCTTTGCAGAGAAACAGCCCCAAAGCATGATGTTTTCACCACCATGCTTTACAGTAGGTATGGTGTTTGATGGATGCAACTCAGTATTCTTTTTCCTCCAAACACGACAAGTTGTGTTTCTACCAAACAGTTCCAGTTTGGTTTCATCAGACCATAGGACATTCTCCCAAAACTCCTCTGGATCATCCAAATGCTCTCTAGCAAACTTCAGATGGGCCCGGACATGTACAGGCTTAAGCAGTGGGACACGTCTGGCACTGCAGGATCTGAGTCCATGGTGGCGTAGTGTGTTACTTATGGTAGGCCTTGTTACATTGGTCCCAGCTCTCTGCAGTTCATTCACTAGGTCCCCCCGCGTGGTTCTGGGATTTTTGCTCACCGTTCTTGTGATCATTCTGACCCCACGGGGTGGGATTTTGCGTGGAGCACCAGATCGAGGGAGATTATCAGTGGTCTTGTATGTCTTGCATTTTCTAATTATTGCTCCCACAGTTGATTTCTTCACTCCAAGCTGGTTGGCTATTGCAGATTCAGTCTTCCAGCCTGGTGCAGGGCTACAATTTTGTTTCTGGTGTCCTTTGACAGCTCTTTGGTCTTCACCATAGTGGAGTTTGGAGTCAGACTGTTTGAGGGTGTGCACAGGTGTCTTTTTATACTGATAACAATTTTAAACAGGTGCCATTACTACAGGTAATGAGTGGAGGAAAGAGGAGACTCTTAAAGAAGAAGTTACAGGTCTGTGAGAGCCAGAAATCTTGATTGCTTGTTTCTGACCAAATACTTATTTTCCACCATAATATGCAAATAAAATGAAAAAAAAAACAGACAATGTGATTTTCTGGATTTTTTTTTCTCAGTTTGTCTCCCATAGTGGAGGTCTACCTATGATGTAAATTACAGACGCCTCTCATCTTTTTAAGTGGTGGAACTTGCACTATTGCTGACTGACTAAATACTTTTTTTCCCCACTGTACATATATACTACATGCATGCTACATACATACCACATATATACTACATGCATGCTACATACATACTACATGCATGCTACATACATACTACATGCTACATACATACTACATACATACTACATACATACTACATACATACTACATGCATGCTACATACATACTACATGCATGCTACATACATACTACATGCTACATACATACTACATATATACTACATGCATGCTACATACATACTACATGCTACATACATACTACATATATACTACATGCATGCTACATACATACTACATGCTACATGCATGCTACATACATACTACATGCTACATACTACATATATACTACATGCATGCTACATACATACTACATGCTACATACATACTACATGCTACATACATACTACATACATACTACATGCTACATACATACTACATACATACTACATACATACTACATGCATGCTACATACATACTACATGCTACATACATACTACATGCTACATACATACTACATATATACTACATGCATGCTACATACATACTACATGCTACATGCATGCTACATACATACTACATGCATGCTACATACATACTACATGCTACATACATACTACATATATACTACATGCATGCTACATACATACTACATGCTACATACATACTACATACATACTACATGCATGCTACATACAATACATTCATACAATACATACATAGACATACAGTACATATAACATAGAGTAACATACTTACCAATACTTGTCACATTGTTCCCCGAAGCCATTGTCTTTTACGGAATAAATATTAACATAACAAACCACAAAAATACTCACCCATGATCCGAAGCAGTCCACGAGTGTGTCCCACGACGATCTTGGGTAGAGAACTGCAGCATCAGCTGATGCTGCCGCTCTCTACGGGCTGCAGGAATCCAATGACGGAAGGTAGGTATCCTTCCGCACTGTATTCCTCCGCCACTTAAAAAAAAAAAGTCCCTAGTCTCACTTTATGGTAAAAGCTGTGTGGGAAATCCCACACAGCTTTTACCATAAAGTGAGACTAGGGACTTTTTTTTTTTTAAGTGGCGGAGGAATACAGTGCGGAAGGATACCTACCTTCCGTCATTGGATTCCTGCAGCCCGTAGAGAGCGGCAGCATCAGCTGATGCTGCAGTTCTCTACCCAAGATCGTCGTGGGACACACTCGAGGACTGCTTCGGATCATGGGTGAGTATTTTTGTGGTTTGTTATGTTAATATTTATTCCGTAAAAGACAATGGCTTCGGGGAACAATGTGACAAGTATTGGTAAGTATGTTACTCTATGTTATATGTACTGTATATCTATGTATGTATTGTATGTAGCATGCATGTAGTATGTATGTAGTATGTATGTAGCATGTATGTAGTATGTATGTTGCATGTAGTATGTATGTAGCATGCATGTAGTATGTATGTAGTATGTATGTAGCATGTAGTATGTATGTAGCATGCATGTAGTATGAATGTAGCATGTATGTAGCATGCATGTAGTATGTATGTAGTATGTATGTAGTATATATGTAGCATGTAGTATGTATGTAGCATGCATGTAGTATATATGTAGTATGTATGTAGCATGTAGTATGTATGTAGCATGCATGTAGTATGTATGTAGCATGTAGTATGTATGTAGCATGTATGTAGTATGTATGTAGCATGTAGTATGTATGTAGCATGCATGTAGTATGTATGTAGTATGTATGTAGTATATATGTAGCATGTAGTATGTATGTAGCATGCATGTAGTATATATGTAGTATGTATGTAGCATGTAGTATGTATGTAGTATGTATGTAGCATGTAGTATGTATGTAGCATGCATGTAGTATATATGTTGTATGTATGTAGCATGTAGCATGCATGTAGTATGTATGTTGCATGTATGTAGTATGTAGCATGTATGTAGTATGTATGTAGCATGTAGTATGTATGTAGCATGCATGTAGTATGTATGTAGTATATATGGTATGTATGTAGCATGTATGTAGCATGCATGTAGTATGTATGTAGTATGTATGTAGTATGTAGTATGTATGTAGCATGCATGTAGTATGTATGTAGTATGTATGTAGCATGTATGTAGCATGCATGTAGTATATATGTAGCATGTAGTATGTATGTAGCATGCATGTAGTATATATGTAGTATGTATGTAGTATGTATGTGGCATGCATGTAGTATATATGTACTATGTATGTAGCATGCAGTATGTATGTAGCATGCATGTAGTATATATGTAGTATGTATGTAGTATGTATGTAGCATGCATGTCGTATATATGTACTATGTATGTAGCATGTGGTATGTATGTAGCATGCATGTAGTATGTATGTAGCATGCATGTAGTATATATGTAGAATGTATGTAGTATGTATGTAGCATGCATGTAGTATATATGTACTATGTATGTAGCATGCAGTATGTATGTAGCATGCATGTAGTATGTATGTATGTAGTATTTTTATTTTTTTTTTTTACATTTAACACATTAGCCGGATGATGGGACTACTACTGTCCCATCATTGGCTAATGTGTCAATCACTGTCATGGTAGCAGGCATCGCCCGATGGGACTTGTAGTCCCATCGGACGATGCCTGCACGGACCCCCGGACATCAGCGCAGCCCCCCGGCAGGCCGGCACAGCCCCCCGGCAGGCCGGTACAGACCCCCACAGGGTGCACAGCCCCCCGGCAGGCCGGCACAGCCCCCCGGCAGGCCGGTACAGACCCCGGGCAGTCCGCACAGCCCACCGGCAGGCCGGCACAGCCCCCCGGCAGGCCGGCAGAGACCCCCGGAAGGCCCGTACAGACCCCCGAGAGGCTGTACAAGGGCAGGAAAGGGTTTTTCCAATTCCGATACCGGAAGTCTCATAGACTTGAATGGGACTTCCGGTATCGGCATCGGCGATACTTTTTTTAAAGATCGGCCGATCCATTCCGATCCGATATTTTGAAGTATCGGACGGTATCGCTCAACTCTAATCATGAGCTGTACCACGCCTTCGCCATACTTTTCTCTTTCCATCGTTCTGGTAGAGGTTTATCTTGGTTTCATCTGTCCAAAGAATGTTCTTCCAGAACTGTGCTGGCTTTTTTAGATTTTTTTTAGCAAAGTCCAGTCTAGCCTTTTGATTCTTGATGCTTATGAGTGGCTTGCACCGTGCAGTGAACCCTCTGTATTTACTTTCATGCAGTCTTCTCTTTATGGTAGATTTGGATATTGATACGCCTACCTCCTGGAAAGTGTTGTTCACTTGGTTGGCTGTTGTGAAGGGGTTTCTCTTCACCATGAAGATTATTCTGCGATCATCCACCACTGTTGTCTTCCGTGGGCACCCAGGTCTTTTTGCATTGATGAGTTCACCAGTGCTTTCTTTCTCAGGATGTACCAAACTGTAGATTTTGCCACTCCTAATGTTGTAGCAATTACTCGGATGGGTTTTTTCTGTTTTTGCAGCTTAAGGATGGCTTGTTTCACCTGCATGGAGAGCTTTCTTTGACCACATGTTTCCTTCACAGCAAAACCTTCCAAATGCAAGCACCACACCTCAAATCAACTCTAGCCTTTTATCTGCTTAATTGAGAATGACATAACGAAGGGATTGCCCACACCTGTCCATGAAATAGCATTGGAGTCAATTGTCCAATTACTTTTGGTCCCTTTAAAAACAGGGTGGCACATGTTAAGGAGCTGAAACTCCTAAACCCTTCATCCAGTTTTAATGTGGATACCCTCAAATGAAAGCTGAAAGTCTGAACCTCAACTGCATCTGAATTGTTTTGTTTAAAATTCATTATGGTAATGTCTAGAACCAAAATTAGAAAAATGTTGTCTCTGTCCAAATATATATGGACCTAACTGTACCCATTTCCCTGAATGACCTTATCTCCCTGGCCATCCGGATTGATTTCAGGAATGTTCCAGAGAGGTGTATTGCCCAGTCCTTTCAGGAACCGCTCTTTCCTCAGCCACCTGTGGCAGCTGTCCTTCCAGAACCTATGCAGGTCAACTGCCTTAAGATGGCTGTCTCATGGAACTACCCGCTTCACTGAGGCAGCATGTTTTCACTCTGGTTCAGAGGGAAATTTCTGTCAGCAAGCCATGGTTGATCAGTATCAGGTTCCTGTCCGACGCCTCTAGAATGCTTGACTGGCGACGGAAGGGCCCTGTCCGAGGCAGTATTTTTTGCTACTGAACTGGTGGAGCTTCAGATAGGAGGTGTCACGCGGGGCTTAGTTCAACTAAGGCTGAAATACCCGGGGCCCCTGTGATGTCCCTTTAACTAGGGGAAACCCTGTCTGACCCTCAACCCAGGGTTTTTGCTGATGGTGCAAATGTCTGAGCCTCCAACCTTTCCTTATCTCCTGCTCAGCCCTGCACTTAACTCTCCACCCTCCACCCAGTGAGGAGACACACCACCAAAGCCCCCACACAAATTATGACAGACAGGGAGAACTTAAACTGCACTGCGCCGCACGCACACAGGAATATACAGTAATGTGAACAGGGCACAACTAAACACAAATATGGGAAGGAGAAAGGATAACGACGGACCATACGCCACCAGATACGAATCTCTCTCTCTTCAACACCTCCACTCCAGACCGGAACCACTTGGTAAGAAACACAAGCTATAATCGGCAACGCCCATAGGCCAGCATGACTATTTAAAGACCGTGGGCGTGACTAAACATCCAACCTGGTCTCCAGCAAGATTAACCCCCGAGAGCCTGAAGATCAAGCCGGCGCCACTGAGGCTATAGTGGACGGAGGTGGAACTACCTCTGCCTGCCGGACGCTGTGGTGTGAACAGCGTCCGACATGACATTACCCCGTCTTCTACAAGGGACCCCCGGACCCTCAAGACTCATAGGACCCGGCTTGTCCGGATGACGATGGTGAAAGGAACTGACCAGCCGATTCGCATGTATGTCTGAGGCTGGAACCCAAGACCTCTCCTCCGGACCATACCCCCGCCAGTGCACCAAATACTGAAGAGTACGGCGTACTACTCGAGAGTCCACTACCTTGGCGACCTCAAACTCTAAATCGCCATCCACCATGACTGGAGGTGGCATCGGCGTCGTGTCCACAGAGCCTACCACCTTTTTCAATAAAGCCCTGTGAAACACGTTGTGTATCTTGTACACCGCAGGAAGTTTCAATCGATAAGCCACTGGGTTAATGATGGCAGAAATCCTAAAAGGCCCAATAAACCTTGGACCCAGTTTTAAAGATGGAATTTTGAGTTTTATGTTCTTCGTAGCTAACCACACCCATTCACCCACACACAGGTCCGGACCTGGTACGCGTCTACTGTCAGCCACCCGTTTGTACCTAGCACTCATGCTCAACAAACGCTGTTTCACCCTCCTCCAGACCGATGACAATTGGGCTCCTAGCTGATCCTCCTCCGGGACACCCCCCGAGTCACCCTGACGTAAGGTACAAAACTGAGGATGTTGACCGTACACACAAAAGAATGGAGACTCTCCCGATGACTCTTGGCGGTGATTATTTAACGCGAATTCGGCCAGAGGAAGGAAAGTAGACCACTCCTCCTGGTTGTCGGACACAAAGCATCGTAAATACTGTTCTAGATTTTGGTTCATGCGCTCGGTTTGTCCATTAGACTGTGGATGAAACGCCGATGAATGTGACAACTTGATCCCCAAACGTGAGCAAAAAGCTTTCCAAAACCTCGCCACAAATTGCGTACCCCTATCGGATACTATGTCCGACGGAACTCCGTGGAGTCTGACCACCTCCTGCACAAATACCTGAGCCAACGTCTTTGCATTGGGCAATGAAGACAACGTCACAAAATGCGCCATCTTTGAAAAACGGTCAACCACCACCAGGATGACCGTGTTCCCCGTCGAGGCTGGCAAGTCAGTGATGAAATCCATGGAGATTTCTGTCCATGGCCTATTGGGTACCCCCAGAGGCTGTAGCGTGCCAGCAGGATGGGTTCGGGGTGACTTAGCCCTAGCGCACGTGATGCAAGCTGCCACGTATGAGGCCACGTCCTGCCGGATTTTGGGCCACCAGAAACAACGCGATACCAGCTCTAAGGTGCCCTTCACCCCTGGATGACCAGCCAGTACCGAGTCGTGGTGTTCCTTCAACACCTTAAGCCGAAGATGCAGGGGTACAAATGATTTGTTGGCGGGAAGTCCTGGCGGTACCTCCTCTTGGGCCTTGGCAATCTCCACCTCTACCTCAGTCGTGAGAGCCGAGACCACTACCCCTTCCTGGAGGATGGGTACCGGCTCTTCCCGAGGTTCTCCCCCCGGAAAACACCTAGACAAAGCATCCGCCTTGGTGTTTTTAGCCCCGGGACGGTAAGTCACAAGAAAATTGAAACGAGTAAAAAACAATGCCCAGCGGGCCTGCATAGGAGACAGACACTTGGCTGACTCCAGATAGAGCAGATTCTTATGGTCGGTGTTGACTGTGACCTGGTGAGCCGCCCCCTCCAAGAAGTGTCGCCATTCCTCAAAAGCCAATTTGATGGCCAACAACTCCCTGTTGCCGATATCATAATTCCGTTCGGCCGGCGACAGTTTATTAGAGAAGTAGGCGCATGGATGCATCTCGCTCAAGGCCGAACCTTGAGACAGTACTGCCCCCACTCCCACCTCCGACGCATCAACCTCCACCACAAAAGGTTTAGACATGTCTGGTTGCACCAGAATGGGGGCTGAAGCAAAGCTATTCTTCAGATGCTCAAATGCACGTATAGCCACCTCAGGCCAGCTCGCCAGTTTGGCACCTTTTTTTGTCATGTCCGTGAGCGGTTTGGCGATAGTCGAAAAGTGTTTTATAAATTTCCTATAATAATTTGCAAACCCAAAGAACCGCTGGAGTGCTTTCAGACTCTCCGGCCTCTCCCATTGCAGCACCGCTTGCACCTTAGCGGTGTCCATTTTAAACCCAGCTGCGGACACAATATATCCCAAAAAGGGCAACTCCTGGACAAAAAATAAACATTTTTCCAGCTTAGCATAGAGCTGGTTCTCCCGGAGCAACTGTAACACCTGCCTGACATGCTCCAAATGAGTGTCCCGATCACTAGAATAAATGAGGATATCATCCAGGTATACAATCACAAATCTCCCCAGGACATGAGCAAATACATCATTAATAAAATGTTGGAAAACGGCAGGCGCGGTGGTCAACCCAAACGGCATAACCAGACTCTCAAAATGACCCTCAGGAATGTTAAACGCCGTCTTCCACTCATCCCCCTGACGGACCCTTATGAGGTTATACGCCCCCTGAGGTCCAGCTTGGAAAACCATTTCGCCCCCGCTACCTGGTTGAACAAATCCGGGATCAACGGCATTGGGTAGGGATCACGGATAGTAATCTGGTTTAACTCTCGGAAATCCAGACATGGGCGTAACCCCCCCATCTTTCTTCTTAATGAAGAAAAACCCCGCGGCTACAGGCGAGGATGAAGGCCGGATGTGTCCTTTGCTCAGACTCTCCGCGATGTAGTCTTTCAGAGCTTGTCTCTCAGGACCAGAAATATTAAACATCCTGGCCTTAGGTAATTTGGCCCCGGGTTTTAACCTAATCGCACAGTCATAGGCTCTATGTGGAGGCAGTTCTGAGCAACCCTTCTCAGAGAAAACATCCGCAAAATCCTGCAAAGCCTCCGGCAGGCTGGGCGTCACGGCGGACACACATGTGGCCAAGCAATTGTCTTGGCAGAAACCACTCCATTGTATTATGTCCTGAGTTTTCCAATCAATCACCGGGTTGTGCCTGGACAGCCATGGAAAACCCAGGACCATTTGAGCTGGGAGATTACGGAGGACCCTACATGTAACCGACTCAGAATGTAGGACCCCAATGTGGAGTCTCACCTCTGCCACAAACTCCGTAATCTCCCCTTGAGGGAGGGGAACAGCATTAATGGTAACCACCTGTATGGGGTGAGGAAGTCTTTCGATCTTAAACCCGGCGGTGTGTGCAAACTCCTCATCTATGAGATTGGTGGCGGAACCGCTATCCACAAACACTGATATTGGTAGCTCTCTGCCCGCGATAATAACCTTGGCAGGGAGCATACCTTGAGATACCATCATGGAGGATATGCATACGCTCAGTTGGGTCTCCTCCATACCCTCTGAGCTTAACAGTTTTCCGCCGGTGTGACCTCTTTTACCACAGTAGAAACATGCTCCAGGCTTCCGGAATCCCGAAGCGCGACGCTTAACCTGTGCCACGCCAGCAATTTGCATAGGTTCAGGGGACTCATCTACTTCAACCACACTTGCACCTCTGCTTTCCCCCCAGAGGTAGCGTCTCCTGTGCCCCCTGACGAAAACGGCGATCAATACGTATCACCAAACTCATGGCAGACTCCAACGATGCCGGAGACTCATACATCAGGAGGGCTTGTTTAACCTTCCCTGATACCCCATGAATAAACTGGCTCCGCAGTGCTGGGTCATTCCACTGTGTGTCTACGGCCCAACGGCGAAATTCCGAACAATAGTCCTCTGCCAAGCACTCCCCCTGGCGGAGGGCGCGGATTTTAGATTCCGCTAGAGCCAGTCGGTCAGGATCATCGTAAATGAGCCCGAGGGCAGAAAAAACATTATCGGCAGAATGAAATGTAGCAGAGTCAGCTGGTAAGGAAAATGCCCATGCTTGGGGGTCACCACTCAGTAATGACAACACCAGCCCTACCCGCTGGACCTCATTACCTGAGGAGATAGGGCGCATGCGGAAGTATAACTTGCAGGCCTCCCGAAATACGACAAATTTGCTGCAATCCCCTGAAAATCGTTCTGGCAGTGGAAACTTCGGCTCTGCACCGATACCTGCAGATGCCGTTTGGACCTTCGCTACTACCAGGCCCTGCTGCTGAACTGCCCCTTTCAACTCTGAGACCTGTAAGGACAGCGCCGCCAACTGGCGGGTTATGGAATCTAATGGATCCATGGACTCCTGAAAAATGTGGGCCGATTATAATGTCACGCGGGGCTTAGTTCAACTAAGGCTGAAATACCCGGGGCCCCTGTGATGTCCCTTTAACTAGAGGAAACCCTGTCTGACCCTCAACCCAGGGTTTTTGCTGATGGTGCAAATGCCTGAGCCTCCAACCTTTCCTTATCTCCTGCTCAGCCCTGCACTTAACCCTCCACCCTCCACCCAGTGAGGAGACACACCACCAAAGCCCCCACACAAATTATGACAGACAGGGAGAACTTAAACTGCACTGCGCCGCACGCACACAGGAATATACAGTAATGTGAACAGGGCACAACTAAACACAAATATGGGAAGGAGAAAGGATAACGACGGACCATACGCCACCAGATACGAATCTCTCTCTCTTCAACACCTCCACTCCAGACCAGAACCACTTGGTAAGAAACACAAGCTATAATCGGGACGCCCATAGGCCAGCATGACTATTTAAAGACCGTGGGCGTGACTAAACATCCAACCTGGTCTCCAGCAAGATTAACCCCCGAGAGCCTGAAGATCAAGCCGGCGCCACTGAGGCTATAGTGGACGGAGGTGGAACTACCTCTGCCTGCCGGACGCTGTGGTGTGAACAGCGTCCGACATGACAGGAGGGCTGCATACGAAGAAGATTGCCTTCTATATGTTGCCTAGTATGTCACATCCACTTCTGCTGGGCCTTCTGCGGCTTAGTAGTCATGAACTTGTCCTAGACTTGAAATCATGTAAGATGCTTAGTTGCGGACAGTCTTGCCATGAAGGTTGTCTTGTCCCTCCCCGTTCAGTCTTGCCAGTTGACAAGAATGTCAAAATGGATGCGCTTTCTAGGTCCGTCCCTTCCTCCCACCAAAGAGATGACCCCCAACTTGTCATTGAGCCTTCCAAGATGGTCATTGTGGCTCCAGTAGTCTTGACTGATTCCTCCAGGGAGTTAGTTTGTGCCAGAATCTGATAAGAAGCAAGTCCTGTTGTGAGCTCACTCTTCAACATTGGCTGGTCATGCTGGGTGGAAACAGACTGAGACTTATCTTGTGCGATTATTGCTGGCCAACAATGCAAAGGGATATTGTGGAGTTTGTCAGCCTGTCTTCTCTGTGCCCACAACAAAACTCCCAGGCAACTTCCCTCTGAACGTATGAAAATGCACGCCAAGAGATGCCTGGATCATGAAACATTCAGACAGGAGATACGCCAGTCATCTTAAGTTCCTTCTTCTTAGATCCGAGTACCACATCTGCAGCAGTCAGCTCTGAGGATGTATTCAAGGTAGAGAACATCTTGGCCACAAAGAGGGTAAGAGGAAAAACCTTTTTACTTGTGGATTGGAAGGGGTTCAGTCCAGAGGAGAGATCATATGAACCCAAGGAGAATATTTATGCTGGAGAAATTCCTTGTGGGTTTGATGAAGGGGGTGTGTGTAAAGGGAATGGCTAATGTAGGCCAGTGTTCTTGTGTGCCTCCTCTTCCTTCCCCTGGCAAGGGCGCCAACCTACTCACCACCCTGACCGCACGTCTGTGTATCCTGTTTCCGCTCCTACTCCCCAGGGTCTGTGCATATCTGGCAAGTCTCCTGGCAGTGTGCTTTCTGTCTCATAAAGAGACAGTGCACATTCTCGTAAAAGTGTCCGCAGTCAAAAGTTGGGAGACTCCTACTACTTAAGGCACCTCCACCTGTTGGGAGGTGCCTGAGCAATGTTTGTGCAGTTAGTTTATACTTGCCTGCATGCTGTTAGATCCCTTTGACTGCTTTGTCTAATCAGATCCTGCTTTGTTTAACCTGTATCTTGCTTGAATTCCTGACCAGTATGCTATCCAGAAACTGCAAAGTCTGAACATGTCCCACTGGTCGATCTGTCGGCTATCAAGAAACTGCACAGTTTGAACATGTCCCAGTGGCCATCCTGAATCTGCACAGTCTGAACCTGTACCAGTGGCCATCCTATCATGTCTGGGACACACAATCCGAATCAGCATCCCTGACCCGGAGTGGCACCTGGCAACTACCTACCGCACAAGCCTGACCTCCCCCATCAGTGGCTCCAGTGAATACCAGGTAGCTGCTTCATTACACCCCTTCAGGGTAAACCCAGCCATAGCGAAGTGGGTTCACAATCCATAGGTCTTACGATAATAAATCTTGAGGACCAGGATGAACAATGCTGAGTGTCACATAAATAAATCCTTAAAGTGGTACAGTAATTTCTCCAAAGTTTTCAATGCTTGTGCTTCTGTGAGCAGCCTGCGTGCCCTACATGTGATCTCATGGCTGCAGCGTCTCCGGACTTGTCTCCCATCGAGCACATCTGGGACGTCATTGGTCGGTGATCACACAGGAGCTGCCAGCAGTGGATCTTGATGATATGCCCAAGTGCATATCTCAGAATCTTCTCAGCCGTCCACTAATAACCTCACTGATAGCAGCTGAGGCTGTAAGTGCTGGGATTCCTGCACATATACTCCATATTGAATAACTTGAGGTATTTTGAAAATTTTTGCTTCCATTTTGTATCATTTGCAGATAGTTAACATGTCTATTGATTTCCATAATTGAAAACATTTTCGATCTTGGTGTTGCAATTTCAATATTGAAGCGTGTAGGTACTCTGGATAATCAAGTTTAGACATTTCGGCAGCTTTTTTCCTCCTGAATTACCGGCCATTTGCATACATGACTCGTTTCTCAATATTTACACTCAGAGTTATGTATAGAGTATGAAAACAGCAATATCCTTCATAAATCTCCATAACCTTCAAAACACACTCCAATTATTGTATTCATACGTTATATAAATGTCAGCCGTGCGTAATATAATCTCGGGCTAAAAACATTTCCAGAATTTAATTAAATCTAAAACATTGTATTTTTATTATTATTCTCAAACCCCATCAACAGCAATTTCAGGGTGCCGATTTAACGGCCACATCGCAATTCATTAATATGTAGAAAAATTATAACCACCGAGTCACCTGCTTGAAAAATAAATGAATCAGTGCCGGCGTAAATATGTGCTTTGATGTCCTAATGCGGCCGTTCTGATTACCAGGTGTCAGTATCAGACGCTGTCACTAATCAATGAGATGGATTAACTTTTTTTCTTCATGCCAAGGAGTTTATTTCCTCTCCTCGTGCTGCCGCGATGCCTGGAGTCACTACAAAAAGTTGTCATAAATTTGTCACAGCCGCTTCACAAATGACTTAAAGGGCTCAATCAGCTTAAAAAATAGCCATACGATATATGGTAACTGAGACTCCAGCTGGTGGATGGAGAAAGCCACAAGAACGGGAGTTTAACTAAAGTATCATGAGGCGGGGGCACCAAGAAGCCTTCCTCCTATGGCCACCACTACTTTCTTTGCTGGTACAGTGTATTAATTTAGTATTATTGTTATTTTGTAATATTCAGTTTAGTGCCACATCTTCACCCGGAGACGATGACATCTCTAATCATCACCATAAAACATATTACAGTATTTCACATCACTAATCCTATTCTTCACCTGAAGATCAGGTGTGAAGACATGGCATTCCAAATTCCCTACTAGAAAATGAAGATATCATTAATTAAATCGTTAATTAACCATTTAAAACGAGCTAAATGATTTGCAGGACCCAGATCTAGCCACCAAGTAAGTATTCCCTGGCCGCCAAATAGGAGCCCAGCATACTGATTCTTACCTACCAGCACCACTGGTTTAGGTCTTGATTAGTCGTTGGGAATGTCATAGTGAAGTGAATCAACTTGCAGGACCCTGGTCCAATGGTCACATCAGTATTCCATGATTTTCAGAAAGGAGCACTATGAAACATCTCCTACCTACCAGCATCCATGGCTTATGTCTTGATTAGCCGGCTTGCCACAACATCATGTGTGCTGCACTCCACCACGATGTTGGCGAGCCAAGCTGACTAGTCAAACAAGTAGCATGTAGGAGGCGTTTCATAGCGCTCCATTTTGAAAATCATGGTATACGGAAGTGACCAGGGTCCTGAAAATTGATTCACTTATCTCTACTGAACAGGTCTACTTATGACATTCCCAACTGTCTCCTATGAAAACATGACATCATTGATCCTCACCTGCTGATCAAGGACATCACCAATTTTATTCTAGAAACTCATGACATCACTAATCCTCATCTGTTGACCCATGACATTATCAAATCTATTTTAGGAACTCATGACAAACTTAATCCTTACTTGGAGATCCATGATAAGAATTTCCTACTTGAAACCCATGATATCACTAATAACTTGTGGACACATGTCATCATTACCGATTCTGCACTCGAAAACCAAGGCATCATTTATCATTACCTGGTGACCAATGGCATCACCAATCATCTATTGGGAACTCCTGACATCACCTATTTTATTCAAGGAATTTATCCCAACACTAATCCTCATCTGGATACCAATGGCATTAATAATTTCTGAACAGAAACCCATGATATATTTAATATTCAATAATTGAAATCTGCCATCATATTCTTATTTCCTAGAAAATCCTGACATTGCTGATCCTGACAAGGTGACACATGACATCAATAACAATCTACTAGGAACCCATGCCATCACAAATCCTAAAAGTGCCATCACAAATCCTTATATGGTGTCCAATGACATCACCAATCCTATTCTAGAAACTCAAGAAAATACTAATACTTTCATAGAGATTCATAGAATCCAAACATCTCTTAGTAGAAGCCATGACATCATTAATACCCACCTTGTAGACTCAGGGCATTAGTAATGATTTATTCAAAAACATGACATCACTTATCCTCAACTTGTGACCCATGACATCACTTATCCTCAACTTGTGACCCATGACATCACTTATCCTCAACTTGTGACCCATGACATCACTTATCCTCAACTTGTGACCCATGACATCACTTATCCTCAACTTGTGACCCATGACATCACTTATCCTCAACTTGTGACCCATGACATCACCTATCCTCAACTTGTGACCCATGACATCACCTATCCTCAACTTGTGACCCATGACATCACCAATTATGATCTATGACATCACTAATTCTCTGCTGGCCATCACACCCCCTACTTGTACACCCCTGGTAGTTTTGGGAGCTTCCCAGTCTATCTACAATGTTGATCATCCAGGTGGCAGACATAAGAGGCCAAGGTTCATGCCTTGCAGTAATGAAAATTTTGTGCACATTGATGAATGAGTCTTCAGATTAATATTATTCAATCTCTACATCCAGACTTCTTTTGCGAGATATAGAATCTGTTTCTGTTCAGCTGCAATAACCTGGGTTGAATTTGTTAACCGATGTTACAAAAATGTCCTTTATGCCAGATAATTAACTCAGCCAATGCATCTGCCGTAGAAAAACAAGTTTTACCTAACTAGTGGTATTATCTCACTGTGAAAAGAAGACAGCTTGGCAAGTTTAAATAATATTTCAAGAGCTGAGACACTTTACAAAAGGGCAAGAAGAAGAGGCCTCTAAAGAGTTAAGGCGCACCTGTCATTTTAGGATATTCTGTTCTGGGTGATGACATGAGAAATAAAGCTATTTCTGGTCATTCTATGACTTGTACTCTGTACCTTCTTCTTTCCTTTCTGCATTCTCCGTCTCCAATTTTCAGTTGCCTCTGAGCTAGTGAGTGGAGACTGGCTGCTATGATATCTCCCATACACATCAAACACAGAAACACATGAAAGTCTACCATTAAGCTACCAGATAATCACCTCTTCTCAGCTATTCCCCTCTGTAATCCAGCGATGTCCAGCCACTAATGGTGCTTTTTGGCTCTGCTTTGTAAATTACAGATCTACAAACTGCTCTCTTCAAATCAAAATTACCCTTCAAAAGTTTCTGCTGTTTTACTGCGATCGCCTATTCACAACTCTGCTGTTCCTGTGTGAAACTACTCCCTTGCCGTAAGCTTCCAGAGCGCTGATCCATCTCTGGTGTGTAATTGCATCTCTTCTGCAAGATTCCAGATCACTTATACACAGTGTCAGACTGGGGTGCCAAGGGCCCACCAGTAACTTGGACTTTGGGGGGCCCACTTTTCACCTGCATACAAATATTACGCTACCCTCAATCACAAATTTACCTATATCTCTACAGAAATAATAAACTGGGTAGTTTGATCACTGTACAGAGTGAATCAAGTGAATTATGCCAAGTACTGCCCATACAATGGGGGTGGGGGACCAGGTCTGCACAGGAGCCCACCGGGGGATTCCCCTGTTCCCCTATGGGCCAGTCCGAGTCTGCTTATACATCCTGTTGCATCTAGTACTTCCAGCTTCGCTTTGTGATCTGGCTAACCCTCGCAGATCTATGTGCTATCCAGCAGGTATATCCCCGCTGCATCATCACCTCCAGTCCGTGCTAGTCATGATTTATGGGATAGAGAATCCACCTTACCAAAGAAGCCCATTACAGACTCCTTTATTTTAGATCCAAAAAATTTATAATGTCCTGACGATGATCTCACAATGTGTTTTACATATAAATCCCTTAATGCAATTTGGATCAGTCTGGTCTGACATATTAAACGGTAATATATTGATTAGCTGAAATGCAATATCAATAGAAAAAAAAACAAAAACTGTCAGTTCTTTATCGATCATCTGTCATTGGAAATGTAAGTCAGTGCCACTCACCGCGCTCTCCTGATCTGTATTCCTGCCCCGCAGTTGGCCGTCTTTTCCTCGCTGTGCAGTTTGCAGGCAGACCACGGTTCCGTCACCCACAAGTACTGATTGCATTCATTGTAGCATGGGACTGCCTCATAGACCTGTCAGGAGACACAAAAGTGCAGGGCGTAAACAACACTAATCAGTGTTAGCAACTGTCAGACCCGCACGATTCTTTACAGACACCAGCATTTCTGGATATATATTTTTCGGGCCCCAGTACATATGTCGTACAATCTGTTAGCTATCCCCCATTACATAAAGTGCAACATTATAATCTGACCTGCGAGAAAAAGTTCAGAAGTTGCTTAAATAGGATGTGGCAGCTCTTCTGACTTGTCTGTATAGTAGTTACATGCATTCTCCCTAATGTACAAAATCTGCATCATCGTTTCTCAATACTTTTGTTAGGCGTCGGGTTCCTGCAGCTGCACAGCAGGAATCCAGAGCCTTGCATCCTGCGGTCTCCCATTCTTCTCCGACCTCTCAGGAGCCTGCACAGCAATCTCGGCGTTGCAGGCGCTCTGCTCAGACCAGCTCTGTAGAACTGGTTGTTGCTGCCACCTCTGGGTCAGCAATAGCAGCGCAGGCTGCCCTGCAGCAAGCCACTCCAGTGGCTACATCCTCTTGTCACGCTACTGAGCATGCTCACGAGACGATCTCCCATTGGAGATCGGGAGTCACGTGCTCAGGTCCTTTTCCTGATCTGATTGGTCCATCCCAGAGCTCTGGAAGGTCCCGCACGGCTATAAAAGGTCCGCATGGCCTCTCGGCCATGCGCTAGTGTAGTCTCTAATTGCTACATGTGTGAATGATGATGGATGCATGAACCTGCGAATGACTTAAGACTCCCCTCCCTCTGATATTACGTGTGTGGATAGGGACGTAGCCTTAGAGTCAGCGCCAGTCAGTGGCATGCTACAAGCCACAGTGCTCATCTCCACAGAGCTAGCATCCGACAGTGCGCCCCTCCTGGGCATTTTCGTATAGTGGCTGAGTCAGCTGCCGCGCTGCGGTCAGCAGCACTTGTGGGCGTCCGCGGTAGTGACGCCGCAGGCACGGTAGGTCTAGACGGACACCGACCCTGTGTCTTGGGCCCGAGTCCGGTGACCATATACCGTGCGTGCACACCGCTGAGACCTGTAAGGTCAACAGGCTCGGCATTTATGTTTATGCCTTAAGGCGACTCTGTGGATATAACAGAGTACGCCCAGTGCACACCGGGTGACGTTCAACCAGTGTGCGATATACCGCCATATTGTGCGGCTGCCATTATATAGCAGCAGTTTAACACCTCTGCACAGTGGACCCCGGGTGGCGAACGCACTATTATTTTATATTTAGTGCGTTCTGCCGTCCCTAACAACTTTATGTTGAGTCGTTCCCCTGTTATTCCTCCTGGACATTTATAGAATAAAAATCGAAAATTGGGTGTAACCGTTCTCTTGTCAAAGAGGTGTGACTTTCCACAGCACAGTGTCAGAGTTTGAAGAGACGCAACCCAAACTCCTAACTGGAAGATGTCAATGTAATCAAACATTTCCGTTGGCAGCGGATTACTCACGATACTCTCCAAGCCTGTGAAAATAGAGCTTCTTTATTCAGGAACAATATATGATAAGCTTAATAGATCTGGAAAAAATCATTTGTGTGTCTACCTGTGCAGCACCTACAGCAGGCTGCTTCTTCTCTCATACACAGACACAGGAAAACAGGAAACACAGTCACATGTTCTCCCTGTGTGAGCCTCTAGTTTTTTTTGTTCTAACTTTATGAACAGCATACAAATCAAGCAACTGAACATTCAGACAGGAATGGAGTTGTTGCAGCAAACATATTCCAACAATTTCCCAAGGAAATAGCAGAGTCCCATCATGAAAAAGGGAGAGTAAGTGTCATCCAAAGTATATTACAGCATGTGGTGTAGAAACAATACAGCCCAACGCGCAGATTATACTCTACTGAGAATGATACAGTTGTGAATCCTGGGACATTTCCAATCTGAAACTAGCAGAATAGTAAGTGCAGCTCTGGAGTAGAATACAGGCTATACAGTAACTCATGATCAGTAATGTACGTACACAGTGACTGCACCAGCAGAATAGTAAGTGCAGCTCTGGGTATAATACAGGATGTAACTCAGGATCAGTAATGTAATATATGTACACAGTGACTGCACCAGCAGAATAGTGAGTGCAGCTCTGGAGTATAATACAACATGTAACTCAGGATCAGTACAGGGATCAGTAATTTTATGTATGTACACAGTGACTGCACCAGCAGAATAGTGAGTGCAGCTCTGGGGTATAATACAGGATGTAACTTAGGATCAGTAATGTAATGTATGTACACAGTGACTGCACCAGCAGAATAGTGAGTGCAGCTCTGGGGTATAATACAGGATGTAACTCAGGATCAGTAATGTAATGTATGTACACAGTGACTGCACCAGCAGAATAGTGAGTGCAGCTCTGGAGTATAATACAACATGTAACTCAGGATCAGTACAGGGATCAGTAATGTTATGTATGTACACAGTGACTGCACCAGCAGAATAGTGAGTGCAGCTCTGGGGTATAATACAGGATGTAACTCAGGATCAGTAATGTAATGTATGTACACAGTGACTCCACCAGCAGAAAAGTGAGTGCAGCTCTGGAGTATAATGCAGGATGTAACTCAGGATCAGTAATGTAATGTATGTATACAGTGACTGCACCAGCAGAATAATGAGTGCAGCTCTGTAGCATAGTATAGGATAAGTAATGAAATGTATTTTCAAAGTTTCTCAACTTTTTACATGGAACCATTCTATATGTAATATTGCGGCTTTCGATCCCAAGACATAATAGTCCATCATACTGAGTGCGTCATTCTGTTACATCCTCGCGTAGTTTTCTGCAGTATTATAGGACGACCTTGATTGCCATACACACCATTCAATAAGTCTTGGGAGCTTTCGTAAACATGAATATTTTTTGAGACGTTTCCAGTCACTTGATGAGATGTATGAAGTTGATTTACAACATGATCTGAAAACAGGTTTCGATTAACAGACTCTAAGGAAACATTCTCCCGTACAACAGACAGCCTTAAATGTCATCACGTTGTATTTCATTTGACAGAGACTCAAAACAAGAGACAGTCAGTAGAGACAAAACTAATCATTCCTTGTAGATATCAGAGGCCGGGGAAAGCTGGAATCAAACAGAAAATTTACATATTTCACATTTCGGTCCCAACACATGTGTGAAATCTATTTGAGATAGTTGGATTTTGAGTCGGGCGTCCTCAAGGTTGGTTTGTGCTCTTTGAAGCTCCATATGGCAATAACAAGTATCTTTAACACTTCAACATCAATTATAAACACACTCGGCCCAATTGGTTTGCAATCCTGCAGCTCAGTCGTCAGCTCAGCACGAATCCCCTGTTACAAGTTTCTATGTTCCTTCAAACTGGCTGTATTGGAAATCTGAAGGGACCCTGGCAAAATATTTTTTATTTATGGTTGCTTATCCAGATGCACAATTCTTAAAGGGGATCTCCAGCTAGATTTGCAAATTCATGTCCTTGGGAAGAAAGGGGGTTGGTATGACAGCAGATAGTACTGATGAATTAAAGGTACAGTGGGTACGAAAAGTATTCAGACCTCTTTAAATTTTTCACTCTTTGTTTCATTGCAGCGATTTGGTAAATTCAAAAAAGTTCATTTTTTTCTCATTAATGTACACCCTGCACCCCATCTTGACTGAAAAAAAACAGAAATGTAGAAATTTTTGCAAATTTATTAAAAAAGGAAAAACTGAAATATCACATGGCCATAAGTATACAGACCCTTTGCTCAGACACTCATATGTAAGTCACATGCTGTCCATTTCCTTGTGGTCCTCCTTGAGATGGTTTTACTCCTTCATTGGAGTCCACCTATGTTAAATTAAACTGATAGGACTTGATTTGTAAAGGCACACACCTGTCTACATAAGACCTCACAGCTCACAGTGCATGTCAGATCAAATGAGAATCATGAGGTCAAAGAAACTGGTCAAGGAGCTCAGAGACAGAATTGTGGCAAGTAGTGATGAGAGAGTATACTCGTTGCTCGGGTGTTCTCTGAGTATTTTGGCGTGCTCGAATATTTAGTTTTTGTCAAAGTAGCTGCATGATTTACGGCTGCTAGACAACCCGAATACATGTGGGAATTCCCTAACAGGCATTCCTCACATACTGTATATTCAGCTTGTCTAGCAGCTGCAAATCATGCAGTTGAGACGACGAAAACTAAATCTCCGAGCACGCCAAAATACTCAGAGGACACCCGAACATGGCCGGGAAAACCCGAGCAACGAGTATATTTGCTCATCAATAGTGGCAAGGCACAGATCTGGCCAAGGTTAGAAAAGAATTTCTGCAGTACTCAAGGTTCCTAAGAACACAGTGGCCGCCAGAATCCTTAAATGGAAGAAGATTGGGAACACCAGAAGTCTTCCTAGACCTGGCCATCCAGCCAAACTGAGCAATCGTGGGAGAAGAGCTTTGGTGAGAGAGATAAAGAAGAACCCCAAGATTATTGTGGCTTAGCACCATAGATGCAGCAGAGAGATGGGAGAAAGTTCCACAACTATCACTGCAACCCTCCACCAGTCGGGCCTTCATGGCAGAGTGGCCCAACGGAAGCCTCTCCTCAGTGTCAGACATATGAAAGCCAGCATGGAGTTTGTTAAAAAAAAAAAAAACACATGAAGGACTCCCAGACTATGAAAATTAAGACTCTCTGTTCTGATGAGACGAAGATAGAACTTTTTGGTGATAATTCTAAGAGGTATGTGTGGAGAAAACCAGGTACTGCTCATCACCAGCCCAATAAAATCCCAACAGTGAAATAATTCTAAGAGGTATGTGTGGAGAAAACCAGGTACTGCTCATCACCAGCCCAATAAAATCCCAACAGTGAAACATGGTGGTGGCAGCATCATGCTATGGGGGTGTTTTTCAGCTGCAGGGACAGGACGACTGGTTGAAATTGAAGGAAACATTAATGCGGCCAAGCACAGAGATATCCTGGATGAAAACCTCTTCCAGAGTGGTCTGGCCCTCAGACTTGGCCACAGGTTCACCTTCCAAGAAGACAATGACCATAAGCCCACAGCTAAAATAACAAAGGAGTGGCTTCAGAACAACTCTGTGACCATTCTTGACTGGCCCAGCCAGAGCCCTGACCGAAACCCAAATGAGCATCTCTGGAGAGACCTGAAACTGGCTGTCCACCAACGTTCACCATCCAACCTGACGGAACTGGAGAGGATCTGCAAGGAAGAATGGCAGAGGATCCCCAAATCCAGGTGTGAAAAATTGTTGCATCATTCCCAAGAAGACTCATGGCTGTACTAGCTCAAAAGGTGCTTCTACTCAATACTGAGCAAAGGGGCTGAATACTTATGACCATGTGATAGTTCAGTTTTTCTTTTTTAATAAATTTGCAAAAATTTCTACATTTCTGTTTTTCTCAGAAAAGATGGGGTGCAGAGTGTACATTAAGGAGAAAAAAAATGAACTTTTTTGAATTTACCAAATGGCTGCAATGAAACAAAGAGTGAAAGATTTAAAGGGGTCTCAATACTTTCCATTCCCACTATAGGCATACACAAGACCCATATATATTTGTATAGAGCAACCGGAGAAACACAGAAACAAAGAACCAGTTTGGTCGCAAATAATCCCGTAGTTTTAGATAAGTAAAAAAAAAACCTTTATTAAACATATAGTTGGTTATATGGTGGCACTGAGGAAGACATATACGTCAAACGTACAGTGGGCGAAATAAGTATTTGATCCCTTGCTGATTTTGTAAGTTTGCCCACTGACAAAGACATGAACAGTCTATTATTTTAAGGGTAGGTTAATTTTAACATTGAGAGATAGAATATCAAAAATAAAATCCAGAAAATCACATTGTATAAATTATCTAAATGTATTTGCAGGTCTTTGGGTCTTGCTGCAATACTACAATTTTTATGTAAATTACCGGTCTCATTAATAGAAGGATAAAAATGGCAGTGATAGGGGGCTTCAGTAGACCCCCGGCCGCAATGATATCCCAAGAAAATAAGAACCAAACTTTTTTATTGAGGCTTCAGATAAGCACAGGACGCTGCAGACCAGATGGCAGAGATTGTACGGGGAAAGAAGGTAAAGAAACTGGTAAAGGCATCTCCAGTTTCTCTACTCTGCGAAGTTGCCCAGTGGTACTCTGGTGGGCCAGAGAAAAACTACAAATGTGACTGTGTATAGATAAATGGGTGACCGAGTGACCAGAAGACAGCTCTCCATTACCTCCAAAATGGTTGACTATGGTTGCAATCAGCTGCTCACAGTTAGAGAATTGCAGCTCTTGAGCACAAACTGAGGCTCTAGGACTAAGTGAAGACTGTGTAGACCACCAGGTAATGGAATGAAGATGTCATGGTCACGTGTCTCTGGACGCAGCGGTTACCGCAAGGCGAACCCATAACACACGTGACCCTGGAAACACCGCCTCCAGTGGGGCGCATTTAAATAATAAAACGTGCAGGTGGATACGCCGCCTCCACCTGGCGAATTTGGGAATTACACGTTATACATAAAATCTGGAAACCCGCCTCCAGTACGGCGAATTTAAATAATAAGGGGGACCTGGAAAACATTTACAATGGTGGGCCCTGCGATAGGGAATGGGGGACGTGGAGACCTCCTAAGCTCCCTTGAGCCAGTGTCCCTGCACTCCTTACGTTCCCTAAACAGGCTCCGCACCTGTCGCCGCACGCGTACCTTAACGCCCTTGCTCACCCTGACCCTAAACCCTCACTAGGGAATAGGTCGGTGCGGAGACTAATCCCACCACTGCACTAACAACACACATGAGGAAAGAAGACAATACAGGGGAAACACCACTTAACTTTGCTCTGTTGCGTACGCTCCTAGCAACAGAGCCCACCACCTGCGTGCATCTTCTCCTCCACCTGGATCCATCACCATAACAGGATCCTTCACCTTAGTGCAGCCTCGGAGCAGAGTCCACCACCAGTTGCAGCTGCTTAGTACCAGAGTCCCAAGGATGAGTTCAGCTTCTGACACGAAGTCAAGCATGCTTGAGTCCAGCTCAGCAGCCAAGTCCCACATGGTGAGTGCCACTCTCCATAGTCGCCACTCCACCAGTCCATGCAGACACTTCCCGCTGACACCATCACTGCGACCCCACCACGCCATGCCAGCCCTTCGTCCAGACACCATAGCTGAAACACGTCCCCCCTGGCTAAGCTGCGCAGGACTCCTCACCAGCTCCATCCTTCCTCCAGGCTCTCCAACTCAAAGTGAAAACAAACTCACAATATCACAGGCAGTGATTGCACACCCCTAGCACACCCTATAAAGGTGTGCTAGGGGTGTGCAATCACTGCCTGTGATATTGTGAGTTTGTTTTCACTTTGAGTTGGAGAGCCTGGAGGAAGGATGGAGCTGGTGAGGAGTCCTGCGCAGCTTAGCCAGGGGGGACGTGTTTCAGCTATGGTGTCTGGACGAAGGGCTGGCATGGCGTGGTGGGGTCGCAGTGATGGTGTCAGCGGGAAGTGTCTGCATGGACTGGTGGAGTGGCGACTATGGAGAGTGGCACTCACCATGTGGGACTTGGCTGCTGAGCTGGACTCAAGCATGCTTGACTTCGTGTCAGAAGCTGAACTCATCCTTGGGACTCTGGTACTAAGCAGCTGCAACTGGTGGTGGACTCTGCTCCGAGGCTGCACTAAGGTGAAGGATCCTGTTATGGTGATGGATCCAGGTGGAGGAGAAGATGCACGCAGGTGGTGGGCTCTGTTGCTAGGAGCGTACGCAACAGAGCAAAGTTAAGTGGTGTTTCCCCTGTATTGTCTTCTTTCCTCATGTGTGTTGTTAGTGCAGTGGTGGGATTAGTCTCCGCACCGACCTATTCCCTAGTGAGGGTTTAGGGTCAGGGTGAGCAAGGGCGTTAAGGTACGCGTGCGGCGACAGGTGCGGAGCCTGTTTAGGGAACGTAAGGAGTGCAGGGACACTGGCTCAGGGGAGCTTAGGAGGTCTCCACGTCCCCCATTCCCTATCGCAGGGCCCACCATTGTAAATGTTTTCCAGGTCCCCCTTATTATTTAAATTCGCCGTACTGGAGGCGGGGTTTCCAGATTTTATGTATAACGTGTAATTCCCAAATTCGCCAGGTGGAGGCGGCGTATCCACCTGCACGTTTTATTATTTAAATGCGCCCCACTGGAGGCGGTGTTTCCAGGGTCACGTGTGTTATGGGTTCGCCTTGCGGTAACCGCTGCGTCCAGAGACACGTGACCATGACATTATCACAGGCCTGTGATAAAGTCCAGGGTCACGTGTGTTATGGGTTCGCCTTGCGGAAACATCTGCGTCCAGACACACGTGACCGTGACTGAAGATGAACGTATATTCTATATAATCTGTAGATATCCTTCAACCCTGTGTGCAATATATTTTTGATGTTTGGATAGAAATCAGGCCTTTTGTTAACAACGCAATGACGTTATCTTATCAGTCTCCATTTCACACATTTAGAGTCCGGGTACAAAAGTGAAATGTCTCATCTGGAGTCTCCATCATTAGCTTCAACCTCCATCATTAACCTTATGAAATAGTTGTACTTTCGCTGTGACATTTCCAGGGCAGTTCAATAGAGAACGGCTCTCCAGTCTTGTCTGTGCGGAGAGACTTCAAAGATTGACATTTCAAGATCAGCTTTTTAACTTAAGTTCAGGATCGCAGCAAAGAGAAGGGAAAAAAAAACCCTCATGTCTCATTAAAGACACATCCACATCATCTAGAGTTAGACACTTTTATTCAAGTGTAATGAATGTCAGCGAGGACAAGAATCCAGGATTCTGCTCTGATCACAACTGGATGGGATTAATCGCTGAAACTACTCCTCTTACCCATAGGTGACGAAATGATCACATATGTGACAACTTCTAGGAATACCACTCTGGGAGAATATCGATTGCACTTTGTTTTATCGTATAGGACTACTCATCGACGCTAATTTGGAGGAGGGCGTCCAACACTTGGATCAGCCGTTTTCTGTTTTAAGTAACTTCAGTGGGACTTGAGAACCGATCAGAGAACGGCCACTATACAATGTACGGACCGGGATGTTCTGACTACATTCACTATTCACATTGAACAGCTGATCTTGGCTGTGTCCATTATCCAATAATCTGATACTGACAATCTACCACCTTAAAAGAAGGCTGTAAAACCTCGTTGAGGAAAGGATGGTATATGGGACCACCATGACCCAGGATAGTTGGGTACTCACTTGGAAATTCTGCACTCTGGCTCACGAACTTCAAGTTACGCCATAGCTGCCGACCCAGATATCAGGTGGTTCAGTTCTGTAGTCCGAGTATGAGATGATTTTTAGCCGCCATTGCAGGAGTAAGGTAGGTGGGAATCAAGAAGTTCAGAGCCATGGTCAGAAGTGCCGGATAGTTTGGTGCCACAGTCCCGAAGTTCTCGTAATTTAGTGCCACAGTGCTAGTTAGTTTGGTGCTCCAGGATCGTCTGTGGTGCCGGAGGAATATTCAGTTTCTCCAAATTCTCAATGTTCCTGATATGTCAGAGTTCTTTTCCAGCCCCTGTTCCTGGTATGTAGCTGGAGGGTTCGTGCCATAAAGCCAAGTGTTCATTAGTGCTACAGTCCCAGTTTTCTAGCTCAGGTGTTTAAGGATTTAGTGCCGCAGTCCCCTGCCTTTTGTAACTATGCACCCTGTAGAGCTTTAGCATAACCATCCCTGGTGTTTAGTGGCGATTTACAGTTGCGTGTAATCGGCCTTATTACATACTGAACTTTCTCATTTCAGCACCATTTTCTTTATCAATGCACCAAACACATAAAGACTATGTCCACATGTCCAGAAATCACCCATCAGAACAGATCCGCCAGTAATCCGCTGACAAGAAAGTTGTGCAAACACAACTTTTTGTCCTGTAAAAAAATTAAAATTATTTTAACAAAATCCGTTTTTCTAACATTGAAGTCTAAGGAAAACGGATCTGTTAATTGGCCATCCGTTTTTTCTTCCATTTGAGAAGGATCCGTATTTGCTCACTGGATCAGTTTCAAATAGAAGAAAATGGAGGGCTATTTAGCGGATCCTCTAAATAACAATGTTTTCTTCGCTTTGAAACTGATCCAGTGAGCAAATACGGATCCTTTTCAAATGGAAGAAAAAACGGATGGCCAATTAACAGATCTGTTTTCCCTAGAATTCAATGTAAAAAAAAAAAAGACCCCGTTGAAAATCAGTTTTTTGTAGCCAGACAGAATGGTTGTGCCTGCACAACATTCCTGTCAACGGATAATTACAGAACATGTGGATGCAACCTAATATAGTATTAGTAATCTGTTCCCGCCAGTCGGCTGTCAACTGAAAGCGGAGTTCTAGTTTGCGGTTGTCTTGAGCACTTAGTGACGATCAAATCAGTGAACGATAGTGATGTGCACAAAAGGATGATGGATGCATAAAAAAAAAGGAAACGCTCAAGAGGCACCCTTCCCTATACCGGCCAAAACTCAAACTTGGCACCTTTGACTACACTGCTCACTAAAGGTGAGGATTAGTAATGAGCGAGCGTGCTGGGATAAGGTGTTATCTGAGCATGCTCGGGTGGTAACCGAGTGTCTTCAATGTACTAGAATAATATGTTCGAGTCCCCGCGGCTGGTTGTCTCGCAGCTGTTCGACAGCTGCAACACATGCATGGATTGCCCATTTGTGATGACAGTGGCGAGACATGCAGCCAGGGGAACTCGAAAATGTTATTCGAGTACGCCGAAGTCACTCGGTTAGCACCCGAGCATGCCGAGATAACACCTTATCCAAGCATGTTCACTCATTACTACTTAGGATGCCAAAAAAAACCTTACTGGATGTCTACCCGGATGGATTTGCTTTTAGTCTCTTCAGCAACATTGCTTTCATAGAAGCTGTAAATGTATCAAATTAGCTATAAAAATATTTAAAAAAAGTTTCTAAAACTTTTTGAACTGTTTAATCCATGGATCTCAATCTGAGATAAAGACTGAACTATGTTAATGGGATATTTCAGCCAATGACCTTCATTCCTTAGTCATTAACCACTAGACCGTCGTTCCGCTCAAACGTTCCGTGCCACGGTAGTGTCGCTTGGGGAGACGGGCGATTGATGTTCCCTATATTAATCGACTGACGGGATCACTAGAAATCCCAGCAAACATTTATTTCTTATCCAGTGCATAGGTGATAAATGTTTCTGCTGTTAATACCCCTTTAAATAAAGGGATCGAGTCTTTATTTAGGTTAACCGTTAACCCTTTATCTCCCCATTGGGTTACTAATTTAGAAATTGGGTTATAAAAGAGAGAGCGGTGACGAGCTCGCACTCACCACTGAACACATTAGAGTAAGTGCTGGCGTGTGATAAAATATTTCATCAATCATAATTATGACACTTCTTAGAATAATTTGTTAAATGACGAGACCTCTCCAAAGTCATTACTCTTACTGGACACCGTGAATCACTCATTTTCGTGCTGCCTCGGCAATATTCCCTCTAGTCCAATTATTGAAAGACTAAGCATTTAGGAAAATGATTTCTTATATAAAGTTTCTGTTAGAGATCCTTAAACGTATATTCACATTATTATTGTGCCACGACCGACTGACGTGATCTGACTTCATTATTCATCAGTGTGTGATTTATATAGTAAACCTGTAGATTAGACACTTTTTTTTAATATTTTGAGTAAGGATTATCTACTACAGCCTTACATTTACAAAGTGGAATCATAAACTCTATAAAAGGGGCTGTCTGGCAAAATAAAAAAATTTTTTCCCAGGGGACCGAATACAAGAAAAAAAAATAAAAATAAACTCAGTCATAGTAACCTACCGGCATTCACTTGGCCCTAATGCAGAGGCAGGAACCAGCAGCCACTGAACTGCTGCAACCAGTGATTGCCTGCAACGGTTAGGCGATTCAAGCAACGTTCATCATTGAATGCTTTATGGCGACGCTCTGCTCAAAAACTCCAGACCATGGTTCATAAGTCAGCAAGTTATTCCTGTACCCTGATTAAGGGGGATAATTGTCTTTTGAGGGGGAGGAATAATCCTTTAATGAGTAGTTTGGAATCTTGAATGCAGGGGACAAAGTTGTATAAAAAATTCACTTAGCAGGAAGAATTACAATATCCCCTTTGAAAGCTGTATATTTAATAAATACGGTATAAAAGTTAGTAGCCAGTAAATTTAAGGATTGTTCCCCTCCCCTTGATGGTTTCTGTAATTGCACATTTTCTCCCACCATGCTTCATTAGTGGGCAGGCATTTCTTTTGTGATGTCAGAGCTTCCATTAGCCAATTAAATGTCTCCTTTTTCTGCCTCTCCTCCCCTCACACAGCATGCAGTCTCACTGGCACAGAAAAAGATACTGCAGCTGCATCCCCCTCCGACCCACAAAACCTGTTTAGCATTTGAAGTCGATTGATTTTTTGGTGTGATTGAAATGGTTCAAAACTACTTACAAAATGGGAATTGACATTTGAGAAGAGACATCAGCACCACTTTCATCAAATAAAATATATGCAAAAGTATAACAGTAGGCACACGTTATGTACAACTACCCCACTATTGTTCTACGTCACTTTCTTAATTATACAGTGGGGAAAAAAAGTATTTAGTCAGTCAGCAATAGTGCAAGTTCCACCACTTAAAAAGATGAGAGGCGTCTGTAATTTACATCATAGGTAGACCTCAACTATGGGAGACAAACTGAGAAAAAAAAATCCAGAAAATCACATTGTCTGTTTTTTTTTCATTTTATTTGCATATTATGGTGGAAAATAAGTATTTGGTCAGAAACAAAATTTCATCTCAATACTTTCTGATATATCCTTTGTTGGCAATGACAGAGGTCAAACGTTTTCTGTAAGTCTTCACAAGGTTGCCACACACTGTTGTTGGTATGTTGGCCCATTCCTCCATGCAGATCTCCTCTAGAGCAGTGATGTTTTTGGCTTTTCGCTTGGCAACACGGACTTTCAACTCCCTCCAAAGGTTTTCTATAGGGTTGAGATCTGGAGACTGGCTAGGCCACTCCAGGACCTTGAAATGCTTCTTACGAAGCCACTCCTTCGTTGCCCTGGCGGTGTGCTTTGGATCATTGTCATGTTGAAAGACCCAGCCACGTTTCATCTTCAATGCCCTTGCTGATGGAAGGAGGTTTGCACTCAAAATCTCACGATACATGGCCCCATTCATTCTTTCATGTACCCGGATCAGTCGTCCTGGCCCCTTTGCAGAGAAACAGCCCCAAAGCATGATGTTTCCACCACCATGCTTTACAGTAGGTATGGTGTTTGATGGATGCAACTCAGTATTCTTTTTCCTCCAAACACGACAAGTTGTGTTTCTACCAAACAGTTCCAGTTTGGTTTCATCAGACCATAGGACATTCTCCCAAAACTCCTCTGGATCATCCAAATGCTCTCTAGCAAACTTCAGACGGGCCCGGACATGTACAGGCTTAAGCAGTGGGACACGTCTGGCACTGCAGGATCTGAGTCCATGGTGGCCTAGTGTGTTACTTATGGTAGGCCTTGTTACATTGGTCCCAGCTCTCTGCAGTTCATTCACTAGGTCCCCCCGCGTGGTTCTGGGATTTTTGCTCACCGTTCTTGTGATCATTCTGACCCCACGGGGTGGGATTTTGCGTGGAGCACCAGATCGAGGGAGATTATCAGTGGTCTTGTATGTCTTCCATTTTCTAATTATTGCTCCCACAGTTGATTTCTTCACTCCAAGCTGGTTGGCTATTGCAGATTCAGTCTTCCCAGCCTGGTGCAGGGCTACAATTTTGTTTCTGGTGTCCTTTGACAGCTCTTTGGTCTTCACCATAGTGGAGTTTGGAATCAGACTGTTTGAGGGTGTGCACAGGTGTCTTTTTATACTGATAACAAGTTTAAACAGGTGCCATTACTACAGGTAATGAGTGGAGGAAAGAGGAGACTCTTAAAGAAGAAGTTACAGGTCTGTGAGAGCCAGAAATCTTGATTGCTTGTTTCTGACCAAATACTTATTTTCCACCATAATATGCAAATTAAATGAAAAAAAAACAGACAATGTGATTTTCTGGATTTTTTTTTCTCAGTTTGTCTCCCATAGTTGAGGTCTACCTATGATGTAAATTACAGACGCCTCTCATCTTTTTAAGTGGTGGAACTTGCACTATTGCTGACTGACTAAATACTTTTTTTCCCCACTGTATGTAATACCTTAAAAGGGAAAAGGTCAGCAATATAAATGTTATTTACCTTCAGAAATGGCGGTAATCTGAAGGTAAATAACGTTTTAAGCATATTCGGTAGTATTGGAAGAGCAGCTGCTGGGAGCAAGTGCAGTTATTTTACCTACAGCTGCTCATTTGCAGACACTGGGGTGGCGTCCGGGGCAGTAAACAGTCACATTTCTCTACCAGGCACATTGATTGACAGCGCCCTCCCCAGTGTGTGTGCTCCATATGTGGAGAGCAGGATGCCTGGCAAGGCACAGGGGGAGTAATAACCAGTTGTGAGCACTGACCGTTCACAGCCCCAGCGTTGCACTGATAACTAGAACTGAGCAGCTGCAGGGAGAATATCATTTCATTTCCTCCCTGCAGCTTCTCTTTCAGTTCCGAAAATGTTTACAATGCAATTTATCTGTAGATCACCACTATGGCCATTTTTTTTTTTTTTTTTTTTTTTTAAGACAGGTTCTTTTTAATAGGATTAACTTTTCAATATTTTTTAAACATTTAAAAGAAACTTTTACCTCCATTCCGTTTTTCTGTTTTATATATTACTTATGCTTCTTTTGAAGCTTTAGGACCGAGCAGTGTGGGTGTAATTTCACTTATTCTTAAAAAGGAGTCATTTGGCTGAAATCCACTGACTGCTGTATATAACACACAAGCAATTCTTAGTGCGACATTTGTGAAGACTCTGAAATGCTGTTGAATAATTTACAGTGAACGCACGTTGCATCTGAAGATATAGGATGTGCTGTAAAGCTGGAATGGGTAATTACTACGACTCGCAGGTGTCCTTCCTTTCCTAGAATAAATAACTCCATGTGTGGTTCCGTGATCTATGGGGACTAACAGGGCGGCATAAAACAGATTACAGTAATTATTGCACTGCTTTTTCACGACCCACATAAGATGTGCAAGCTGCACGAGGTTTTCTGGTGCGCAGCAGTCGACTATTACTTTACAAATGGAGAATGGGTTCTGTGCTTCCATTTCCTCTATAATCAGGGAGGGGGATTACTAACCATATATTTCTATGCCCTTATATATGTCACTTATAAAAACCAAGAAGAGTTTAGAACTTAGCAGAAAAATGGTCAATGGTAGCAGGAAGAGCACATAGCTTGGAATATCTCACGTATCCGATAGAAACACTCCTGGCATAACTGATACATGACCCAAAAGCGGACAGAAATTCTTCATCTGGTGTTCTTTATAAGGGAGTGGTTTCCAGATCAAAAGCGGCCAGTTTTTGTTTTTATTTTACTACTACCAATCTGCCTGAGTTT
The DNA here is from genome assembly GCF_039654945.1 of Dendrobates tinctorius. NCBI lineage: Eukaryota > Metazoa > Chordata > Amphibia > Anura > Dendrobatidae > Dendrobates > Dendrobates tinctorius. The sequence continues at coordinate 15,761,418 of NW_027361810.1, read as the reverse complement.
TTCTTTTTTTGTTTCCAGAAATCTGTCATATATATTCACAGTTCTAATTTTTACTACCTTTACCAAGGGTGCGTGGCTCGCAGGATCCTCAGGGGCGTGCCTGTAGAATTCTCTGCATAATTACCCTGTGGGCCACACCCCCTTGGAAAAGACAACAAATATCACCAAATAAAAACACTCAGGTATCTGGAAATGTTTAGCAGGTCTTAAAATACATAGAATATTGAGGAGAGTAGTGGTAATAAAATAAGAGCAAAAGCGCAAACACTGGTAACATATTAACTGGTGTCAGGTGCTCTTTAAAAGGAAATCCCATGATAAATATATGATTGGATCCCTACAATCTCTGTCTAAGGGAAGGACACAGAAGCCTGGTACCACGTTTGCAATCATTGTCTATAGAGAGGATGATGGCCAAACATGTGCGACCACATTACTGCATCCAGTACAGACCATGGAGAAGACGGACAGGGAATCAGAACCCTTATTCTAGTGACCGATGCTGGTGCCAGTAGTGGGATCCCCAGAGATCACATTTATCACTATCTTGTGGGCCGATCTCCTTTGAAACATATTTAATCTCTTTTGTGCAATGTTCCTTTCATTGATTCATGGGACATTCCCAGTTCATAGCTTTAAAACAGTTGCTTGCCATTGGGGATATTTTTTTACTTAAAAAAAAAAAATTGTATACGTCCCAACAAATATGCATTTAAATTGGGTTTATTAAAATTTTTTCAACTTTTGGCATTCACAGGTTTTTTTTGTCTCCTGCATTTTCAACGTTGTGTTCTGTGGTCACAAATGAACTGAGAGGAGCTCAGAAAAAGACATAAAAAGAGTTCCAAACTCTCCCACTGGATCTTCAGAATGGACTCACTGACAGATTCTCAGTTAATTCATTCTGCAGCCAGCAGTATAAAATGCAACACAGAGGCTAGAGAAAGTGATTGGTGCAAAACTTGTAATAAAACCCAATAGCAAATATGACTCATTGCCACATTTATAGGATTTAAATTGTAAAAACAGTCCCAAAATAGTTTTTAAAATGCTCAGATTGGATCAAAATAATAAGAGTAAACTTACATATATTCCCTGCGTCTCTCATTCTTATGCCGCTCGATGCTCTTCTTCTCTACTTTCTGCTACACTGATAATATGCTAGTCAGTGATTGGCTGCAGCAACCACATGATTCTGTGAAATCATTGCTGCAGCAGGAAGTGGATCCCAAAGGAGCACATTGCTATGTCGGAAGATGAGGCTCAGTGTGGTGATTATTGCTTCTTTTACCTTTTTTAACCAATTTTGTCATGGGAGGGTTTTTTTTTTACTTTCCAGACAATCCCTTTAAGTTTTTCTTCTCCAAATGGGGTAATAAGGGGTCTGCTCTAGTGATCCCACAATAGTGGTAACTATAGGAAACGGCTATAACGTTCTAATCAATGACTGGCAACCAGGAGAATTAATTACACGTCCACCAAAGGACCCAAGGCAGCCACATTTCCTATGTGGAGTCCATGACGGGTACACCAATGTCTAATGTCTAGCTTGGCCATCCAATCTGAGACAGAGGTACTGAGCTTTCCTGAGGTGCTCCCCGTTTCCTTGATTACTCAGCTACTTAACTGGGCTGGCAGACCCAGATAGCTGCCAGCCGTAGCTTCAGCTCAGTATGGTTTGTTTTCTCTGTGCCTAGTGCTTTGCTTGTTGATCTAGGACCTCATATTGATCCTCTGTCTGTTTAACCCCTTTGCTCAGATCCACCATGCTCCTGGTATTTTGACCTTAGACCGTTATGCCTTTGTCTATTCCCTCTGTTTATGACATACCCTTCTGGCTATTGACCTCAGACTCCTTGACAATCCCAAATCAAAGCTTGTGGGTGAGAAGTAACTCAGCATCACAAAAATATTTGTTTTGACACAGGTTAAAGGCTGGTTTCACATTAGCGTTTTTTAGTGCAGCGCATTGTGCACGTCCATGCGCCCCTATGTTTAACATGGCGGGCGCATGGTCTAGCGTCTGCACGCGTTCATATGCGTTTTCGTGCGCATGTGTTTTTTTGTAGTGTGCGCCTAGGCGCGCCAGACGCAACCTGTTGCATTTTTGGGTCCGTCCAACGGCATCAAAAAACGCATGCGCACGGAATGTGCCAGAATAACACATTACAGTCTATGGGAACGCAGGCGTGCGCATGGACATGCACACGCCTGCGTTTGAAATCGCATGCGTTTTAAGCGTTAACATGGCTCGAAACTGGTTAAAACGCATGCGCCTAAAAACCGCAAACGCATGCAAAACACATGATGCGTTTTTTGCATGCGTTTCTATTGCGCACGAAGCGCAGCGCTGAAAAATGCTAATGTGAAAGTAGCCTGTTTACCTTTAGTAATTAAAATTCTATTCTACACTCTTCATTGCTTCAGTTATCAGAGCACCTGATATACAGTGTGTAAGCCAGAAACAAATTTCAGATTTTTCTTTTGCAGGAGCATCTCTTCCACTATTTTAGGCAGAATATGAGCTGTGTGTGCTCCAAAACTTAAGCTTATAGATCAGCACAGCTTCTATCCTGCACTTTCTTATCTGTAGCCCGTTTCCCATGATCTCCCTGACACTTGACATGATTTGCCCTCTCTCCACAATGTGGAGATCTGTGCACAGCCCCCTCCCTGCTGCTATCTCTAACACTGAGACAAGGGAGGAGGATTGCACCCGAGAACCATCAGGAGCTCTGAGAGATTTGTTACATTATTTCAGAGCACTCCGCTCCACGATAGACTTATAAACTCTCAAGCAACAAATGGTAGAACATTTTTAAAAGAAGACAATTTAGGAAATTGCTTAGCTTTATATTTAGCAAGCAAATGAAAATTAATAATTCTGTGCGAAGATCTCCTTAGCCTCCTGTGAGTATATACTGTATGCAAGCAGGTGAAATTATACTTTTATTATTTACTTGGAAAAAGTTCTTTTAAAGCAAACTTTTTTTTGCATCTAAACCGCACAAGAAAGCAGCGGCAGATACCGCGGCATGAATTCTCCTCCAGCTCCCCTGAGATTTATCCAACATCTCATGCTAGTCTGTATTATGGAAATTACATACAACACTTCATAGGCAAATTAGTATTTACACACAGAGCGCAGACGAAAGAGAGAACTCGCCCGCTGTCGGGGTCTACAAAACGAGTAATGACACTGGATTTGAAATGATAATCAATACAGAGAATGAAATACCAACCTGAGCCTTTGTCGAGGTCCAGATTAGCAGTGTGCGTGACAAGCAGAGAGAAAAGAAAATTACATAGCCATTAGTTCACCTCCTTGATGACAAATGCCCACCAGATGCTCATCAGCCTCTCATAACTTCACCATCCTCTCTAGGTCTGATTTTGGGTTTTGCGCTGTGATCACTGTACAATAAATATGTGGCGTGGAATCGCGGAAACTAATTATACAAGATCTCGGCACATTGATTCACTGCAGTGTGTGACGGGTAAGATGATAGGATTTAACAATATAATAAACTTTTATTAGACATTTTCATTATAAACCTTTTATTATAAACTTTTTTTTGTAAAGCTGCACCTGCAACTTTTAAGATGCGTGGTTAGGTAAGTGATAGCCACAGTATGCCAGCTGGTTTTATGAAGAACAGTACAGTCATGCTCATCGTTATTGGCACCCATGAAGTGTAAGTACATCATGTGGAAGATCTCCTGAAAAAAATGTAATCAAGTGAAACAGGTTTTTTTTTGTATAGAGCACTTGTGTTAAATACAAAAGAGCAAATGATTTGAAACAAAAACCAATGGGAGGGAAAAATAGAAAAACCTAAAGCTGCTGTGATGGTATCGGCACCCTTTACATTAGATTAGTATAAAAACACATTTTGACTCGCCTGTGCTAAACCACAAATGAGAATCACCTGTGATTGCCAGTGCCCATGTGACATGAATTAGCCAATTAATGATGACTTCAGTGTTTTAAAAAGCCACATGATAGGCTCTGTTCCTCTGTCACAATGGTGAAGACAAAAGGAGCTGCCTGATGACATGAGAACTGCTATTAGCATACGCAAGACTTCCAAAAAGTATAAGGCCATCTCCAAAGACCTTGGTATCCCAGTTTCAACAGTGCGCAATGTTATTAAGAAGTTTGCCAAGCATATAACAGTTAAGAACCTTCCTGGATGCAGGGGAAAGAGGAAAATTGACAAGAGGTCTTCAAAAGTTGGTGCAAATGGTGGAAAAAACACCACGTCAAACATCCCAAGGCCTGAACGCCAACCTGGAACAGTCTGGGGTCATGGTTTCAACAAGTACCATACGCCACAGACTAAACCAAGCAGAGATTTATGGGCGAAGGCCAAGGAAGAAACCATTGCTGAAGAAAATACATAAAAAGGAACAACTGATCTTTGCCAAAGATTACCTTGACAAACCACAATCCTTCTTGGAAAATGTTCTGTGGATAGGTGAAAGAAAAACAGAGCTTTTCGGCAATGCAAAGCAACAGTTTGCTTACAGACGGCGCAATGAAGCTTATATAAAGAAAAGAACACCCTTCCAAACATTAAGCATGGTGGAGGATCCATAATGCTGTATGGTTGTTTTGCTGTCTCTAGTACTGGAGGCCTTAACCATATCACAGGAATCATGAAATCAGAGAATTATCAAGAGATTTTAGAGCGAAATGTCCTACCCAACCCAGTGTAAGAAAACTTGATTTGAGTCAAAAATCATGGATCCTCCAGCAAGACAATGACCCAAAGCATAAATGGACAGTTTTAAAATGGCCATCAATGAGTCCTAACCTCAATCCTATTGAAAATCTTTGGTGTGAGCAGAAATCTGCCATTGGGAAAAGAACCCGCCAAACATTCAAGCGCTTGAACAAACTGCAAAGGAAGAGTGGGAGAAAATGCCAGCTGAGAAGTGCAAGAAGCTTACAGATGGAGGCTGTCATCAATGTCAAATGGTGTGCAACTAAGCATTAATTATATTTATTCAGTTTCTTCTTTGAAATTGTAACATGTAAGTTGAAAAACAATGTTTTATTGTATTACTTTGTATTAGTAATTAAAAAAATCCTGAGGGCATAACTTTAGTAAATTTTCATTTATTTCTGAAGATGTTGTATAGTCTATGAAAAAAGTGAAGAGGTGCCAATAGTGGTTGAGCAGGACTTTAAGTGTCTAAGGCTGCATTAGCACTGGCCAATCGAGTCCGTTAAATGACCACTGATCGGTTTAGTGCAAGCAGATCGACCATTGTTTTGTAGGCCGTTTAGTCAGGCTGATCGCATGTCCTTGAGCTTAGAACACTACAATTGTTCTGTGTGCAAAGAATACCATTGTTCTCGGCAGCAAATGTTCTATGCACATAGGACGATGTGCTGCCGAGAAGAACAATTTTTAAACAAGCATAAAAGTAATTTCAACCAATGCATGAGTGTTTTGCTTGTTTGTAGCGTGATTGGTCTTGGGAGAAATTAACATTACTGATTATTGGTCAAAACTTTGGTTGGTTCTTGACCTTTGACTCGCCCCATAAATACAAGTTTTGGGAAAGTGAGTTTGCTTATATAGTAGAACTGAATATGTTACTTAGTAGGACCTGCCAATGCCCCATGGGCCAGTAAGGAACGTGGTTGTGAGGGACCACACTCTGGCCATAAATAACAATTATAAAAGGGTTAACTGGTTGATCATCATTAAAGGCTTCATGTAGAACAAAAAAAATGAAACAATATTTTCCCCTCACTGATCCCCCAATACACACATACATATGTAAATACACTGCTCAAAAAAATATAGGGAACACTTAAACAACAGAATATAACTCCAAGTAAATCAAACTTCTGTGAAATCAAACTGTCCACTTAGAAAGCAACACTGACTGACAATCAATTTCACATGCTGTTGTGCAAATGGAATAGACAACAGATGGAAATTATTGGCAATTATCAAGATACCCTCAATAAAAGGAGTGGTCCTGCAGGTGGGGAGCACAGACCACATCTCAGTACCAATGCTTTCTCGCTGATGTTTTGGTCACTTTTGAATGTTGGTTGTGCTTTCACACTCGTGGTAGCATGAGATGGACTATACAACCCACACAAGCGGCTCAGGTAGTGCAGTTCATCCAGGATGGCACATCAATGCGAGCTGTGGCAAGAAGGTTTGCTTTGTCTGTCAGTGTAGTGACCAATAATTTTCATCTGTTGTCTATTCCATTTGCACAGAAGTTTGGTTTACTTGGAGTTATATTCTTTTGTTAAGTGTTCCCTTTAATTTTTTGAGCAGTGCATAATATATATATATATATATATATATATATCTATCTATCTCTATCTCCGAGTATATATACTTGAAAAAAAATAAAAATACTCAGGCGAACAATTTCTTGGGCCACATGGCAAGAAGTGCACAACATGAAAGTTGTGATATCACATTGTAACATCACATCTAATGATAGTACTAAAACGTGCGATTTTGACACTCCCTAAAATTCCCAACCGGTTGGATTTTTGGTCGCAGACCAGCCGTGATTTTGCCACCACAGATCACAATTCAAGTTGGGTGCGATTATGACTTGGACGAGACTGGCCTCCCATTTTTGCAATTTTTTTTATAGCAAGATCACAGCTCTAAAATTGTTGCACAATGTTATTTAGATGTTCTTGTTATATATACAGAAAATCCATGTCCAAACTGCTGCAAATAGGCACATAGATCATTAATGTCTGATCTCTATAACCTAAAACCTCAAACCTCCGATGCCAGATTTATTTATTTTACTCATTTAGATCCCAATTATACACCTATATAAATAGAAAAAAAGGAACATCATTGGGCTATTCTGTAGTTTATCAAATTAGGTAATTTGACCTCTGGATGTTCCTGTAGGACATGATCAGGATCAGTATGGAGGAGAGACATGGCTTATTTCACTGTACCAGCAGCAGCAGAATTATTGTAAACTGCTCAGATTTATCATTAGCTGCTCATTATGCCTGGCACTAATGTACTGCGGCAGTAATGTACAGTACCACATACCGCTGCACGCTGTATTGTGCCGCAGCCAGGACTGAACAACTTTGTAAAATAAAATTCACCAATTGTGACCAAAGATAATCATGTACGGATCCCAAATATCAGCGGCTGGCGGGGTGTGAAGGAAATTTATACACTGCATGTGACAATGCAAGAATCCATGCCTCCTGATTATAGGAAGGCTTGGCACTTGTTTACGTTCAACCCTATTCCTCATGGCCTCCGGTGGCCATTAAGTCCTCCATACATACAAGATAAACTAGAACCATTTGTTTCTGTTGAGAAATAAGCTGCTACCAGATGATTCGATTGATGAATCTCATGGAGATCACAAGAGAGCCAAGTCAAATGTTCTTGAGTTTGAGGGAGTCGGGGAAGATGGCTGCTGAACAATCATCCACCCATCAGCTCTCTAACGTCTATGGCCGGCTTTGATATGGAAAGGTTGAAAACTTCAGAATTTTACACTGCACGTGGGAAATAAGAATGGAGACAAATTGAGCACAGACACCTCCCTATAGGCCCTACAAGAGCCATATCAACTCTTGTCACCTGGTATCGGTAAATTCTTCATGCGCTTCCCATCCTATGTCTACTTCAAAACCGCCAAACTTTATATTGCCCACAGAGGGAAAGAGACAACTTTGACTGCTCCAACCCCCTTTTTATGGACCCCATTACCCTCCCTCATTTCCGATATCACCAGATAAGTGTGTCACTGTGAAGAGTAAAGTTTATTCTTGAGGAGAACACCAAACCTGCCTAGAGAGAGCCATAGCTAAGGCAATGCTCTCTGGGATCAAGGTATGCAAATATCCTCTTCATAAACAAAGGAAACTGGGTCTCTTGTGCCTCCTATTAGAGGTAGCAATCCTAAAACTCAACACTAAGCCTTGTCACAACTTATGACATGATCCCAAACCAGAATTTATCCAAAATGAAAAAGAACTCACAGACAGCTGTCTCAGGACTATATGCTTACGGTTTACCTAGGATGCATTTTCTGACTTGTAAGTCTCCCCATACAGACTTTGAGGATCTTATCAAGTCATGCGGCAAGAATCTTTAAAGGGGTTTTATAAAATTAATATATGAGAAAATAAATAAGCAAATTTATAAGTACTTTACATTATTATTTATTTACACTGGTCTTGATTACAAAAAAAAACAAAACAAAAAACAGCTGCAATCATAGTACTTTAAATAAAACCAGTCCTAGACAGAGAGGAGGATGGTTTGTGGTAGTTGTGAAGTTTCTCCCACCTTCTGTGGCCATGAGGAGAGAAAAGGCCCCTTTACATTTAGCAATGCACCAGCGATCCCGACCACGATACGACCCAGTCAGGATCACTGGTGCATCGCTAAATGGTCGCTAGTGAGCTGCCACACAGGCAGATCTCACAGCGATGCAGCAGCGATACAGCGGTCGTTACTTACCTTTCACATGCAGCGATCCTGGCGTCCTCTCGTCGCTCGTCGGCGCCAGCAGGAAGCGCCCGACGAGAAATGGAGCTGCGCGATCAGCAACAGACAGCGGGGGAGCCGGTCGGAGGTAGGTATCACACATAGCGATATCGCTAGCAATATCGCTGCTGCATCACAAAATCAGTGACACTTTAGCGATATTGCTAGCGATATCGCTATGTGTAAAACCCCCTAAAGTGTGCATATCAAAGCTGAAATAACTCAGCTGAAGCACAGGCAGCAACATCGGAAATTATGAACAATGAGGAGGATGGACGGGAGGAGATCAAAGCTGTGGAAGAGGTTTTCAAACATTGTATAGAAGCAGCAGCATTTACATCTCCCACAGCCAACACCTTGTCCCCGTCCCTCCTCCTCTATGCTTGCAACTTCCGTCCTAGCTGCCTGTGCCTCAGCTGAGAGATAATATCAGCTTTTATATACACATACAGTGTGCTAATTGAGTGACTTCAGTATACTTAAAAAGTATGTTCAAGTCCCCGTGGCTGCATGTCTCGCGGCTGTTCGAGAGCCGCAACACATGCAGGGATTTGCCTAACAAACCAGCAATATGCATATGTTGCATCTGTCGAACAGCCACGAGACATGCCGCTGTGGGGACTGGAACATATTTTTCGAGCACGCTGAAGACACTTGGTTAGCACGGTATCCAAGCACGTTCGCTGATCACTAACTGGCAGCCATTCTGAAATACGGTACTCTACAACTGACATTTTAATCCAGCGAATGAAGTAATTTCAATTCACACCAATAAAGAAGAGTTTGGGGATTTTCGTGGAGCTGGAATTTTTTTTTTTTCACGTCCAAGCCACGGACGCTTCCTTTGCTCCGCATCTTCAAATAGTGCATGCGGGTGACCTGGACTATCTTTCCCTGACTCTACAATTGACCCCTACACAAGACGAGAGCAAATAATATAATTAAAAGGTATTTTTAATCATTTATTGATGTTCCTCATTTCCTATAGAACCCCTCTAAAAAGGGTCAATATTTGCTTATATTATTGCGACCTTCAGCTGGTGGCACTGTTGACCTCTTTTTCGGCACTCAACACATCTTACAGTTTCCCAATTAGGAAAGTCAGCGCTGCAGTTGCCATTTGTCGTGGCAGAAGCACATTGATCATCATTACTGTATAAATTGTATACTAGCGATTAGCATCATTACAGCTTTGGATCTGACAAATAGGAAGTGGCTCTATAAATCCACGCAGGGACGGACATGTTTTCAGGATTTATTACCCCCGGTCTAAAAATGACAGCGCCAAAAGAAAATCAAAGCGTGTTCCACGCTGGTCGCCACAGATATTGGCTCGTCTACTTTTAATTGATTTCATTCTTCTGTCTGCTTATCCAGACTCCGTAATAATATAAACCAACTCCAAACAAAATAAAAGCGGTAGCACAAGGAGGGAATATTGATTTCTCCGTAGGTTTCGCCTTTGCCTGCGGTACGGAAAACTTTAGGACAAGGAATTCGTATCTTCTATTCACCATCAATCCAGACAAAAGGAGGAACATTTATGATCAGAACAGAGGATTTTCACGCTTCTTATTTTGCCATTTCTTATTTGTCTGGTTTTATAAATTTTAATGTAACGGATCTCATAAAAAGTATTATAGGATCGTAGCGCATAGACCTCATGTATATAGCTCAAGTGTGCGCACAGAACTGGAATATGGAGTCCCTACGCCTACGATCCAAGAACGAAAATCTAGAGACGAGAGAATCTTTTAAAATTGTGATTTGCCAGACTGGCCAAATTTATCCAGAATATTCTATTTGTGACAAATGAAAATTCCTACACAGCCTCCAGTTACCCTGAAAAAAACCTGCTGAGCTGTGACACACGATCTTTAGGCTGTGTTCACCGCAAAGATTTTGAAGCGATTTTTGAAAATTGTGGTGAAAGTGTTTTTGTCTGAGATTACACCCTAAAAATGCAAGGAGTCCACCATGTGTGTATGCAGCCTCGGATAATTTATGGATTTCTCACTTTATCTTTTTGATAAGTTGTCTTCTCACTATTCAGATTCACCACAAATTGGCCGCTGCGTTCCCTGTCTCATCTTTTATACAGGCTATGAAAATCCCTCCTGATTGGCTATGCTATACAATGTGATGTGATAGATGCAAGGTATTATGGGGGAACTCGCTTGGCTGCGCGTGACAGCGTGTGAGCCTTATCTTGGCTGATGTAATCTTTTACATTGTGTAAAATGATGGTGGCCATTTTTAACGATGTACGCAAAGCAAATGACAAATTGTTCAGTATCGCTGGGTCCAGCAAGTTCCCCAAAAAGTTTGCAAATTCGATTTACATCAAACTGACTCGCTCATCTCTACTAAAGACATATAAATTTATGATAAAATATAATTATTATTAAGTCAGTTCTCTACCCGTATATTTATTATGAGGTCAGTTCTGGTATAATTATTATAGGATCAATACTGGTGTAAATATTATTATAAGGTCTGTAGTGGTATAGTTATTGTGGGATACGCTCTGGTAAAATTACCGTATTATGGGGTCAGTGGTGGTATAATTATTATGAGATCAGCTCTAGCATAATAATTACTTTGGGGTCAGTTCTGTTATAATTATTATAGGGTCAGTTCTGGTATAACTATTATTATGGGGTCAGTACTGGTATAACTATTATAGGGTCAGTTCTGGTATAATCATTATTATAGGGTCAGTTCTGGTATAATCATTATTATAGGGTCAGTTCTTGTATAATCATTATTATAGGGTCAGTTCTGGGGTAATCATTATTATAGGGTCAGTTCTGGTATAATCATTATTATAGGGTCAGTTCTGGTATAATCATTATTATAGGGTCAGTTCTGGTATAATCATTATTATAGGGTCAGTTCTTGTATAATCATTATTATAGGGTCAGTTCTGGGGTAATCATTATTATAGGGTCAGTTCTGGTATAATCATTATTATAGGGTCAGTTCTTGTATAATCATTATTATAGGGTCAGTTCTGGGGTAATCATTATTATAGGGTCAGTTCTGGTATAATCATTATTATAGGGTCAGTTCTGGTATAATCATTATTATAGGGTCAGTTCTGGTATAATCATTATTATATGGTCAGTTCTGGGGTAATCATTATTATAGGGTCAGTTCTGGTATAATCATTATTATAGGGTCAGTTCTGGTATAATCATTATTATAGGGTCAGTTCTGGTATAATCATTATTATAGGGTCAGTTCTGGTATAATCATTATTATATGGTCAGTTCTGGGGTAATCATTATTATAGGGTCAGTTCTGGTATAATCATTATTATAGGGTCAGTTCTTGCATAATCATTATTATAGGGTCAGTTCTTGTATAATCATTATTATAGGGTCAGTTCTGGGGTAATCATTATTATAGGGTCAGTTCTGGTATAATCATTATTATAGGGTCAGTTCTGGGGTAATTATATCTCTACTTATCAGCAGATTGCAGTTTCGCCTCCTGGGGATCGAGTCTTCACTCCTCTGCTTCGCAGGTCTGATAACCTGTGTCCATTATGGCATTAGTAGCCATTACTGAATATTTCCCTTATGACACACTGCCTCCTCTATATAATAACAGGATGACCCATCCTGGCACACTTATCGGAAACAAAACTCAGCATCAATAAGATTTCTACCATCAGATGAACGCAGCGCTGAGGGTTAGTGATAATGGATTTTTACTGCGTCCATATACTAATCCCATTACATGTGTATGACACGGACAGGACCGCACCCGCATCTGTTCCCCACTGCGACGAGGCATTAATGTCATATTTACTGAGGAGGAAATTATAAAAGTCTTCATAGGAAGGAAGAATTTGTATCCACAATAATTTATGGTTGCTACAGTATAAACACAAGAAGGAGGATGGATAATAAATAGAGATAGTGAGACAAAGATAGAGAGAAGTCTGCTTGTTTATGTGAAAATCACATAAGATACAGCACGGGGCAAAGAGAGAGCACGAGAGAAAGAGAGAGCGCAAGAGAGAGAAAGTGCAAGAGAGAGAAAGAGATGGGGGAGAGGGGGAGAGGGAGAGAACACTAACCTGGCAGTGCTGGTAACATTCAGCATCACCTGAAAAAATTAATCGGAGCGCCATGTCCTGTATGGCCATATCCTGTATGGCCGTATATACGACCATGAAAAAATATCAAGCTTGCTCGATATTTTTCACGGCTTACGGACACAATATATTTCAACGGTACCGCAAAAACAACAGTAGCTTGTTTTTGCGGTACACCCTATTTGCGGATCACCATATTTTTCCCACCAATTTGTTATAACAGGGAAAAACGGCGATCCGAGAAGGTAAAAACGAGCCGCAAAAAACCCGGTAAGTGTAAAAGAAGCCTAAATGGCTCCAGGCTGGAGAAGACCAGCAGCTATGCCTGCCTCGGTCTTGAGCAAAGCCAAACTGAAAGCCTCAAGCAAGCAGCAGAGGTCCTGAAAAGAAGCGTGCAGAACCTTCTACGCCATCAGAAGACAACTGTACAATCTCAAACCACCGGTGAGAGTCTGGCTGAAGGTATTTGACAGCGTCTTCATCCATATACTGCGTACAGCAGCGATTTATGGGGTCCAGCAACCTACCCAGACCAGACAAAGTGGGATCTCAGCCCAACCGAACTCTTTCCACTTTGGAAGTATCTCGTCCAGGTCCATCGCAGCGCCTCAAATATGGCTTGTCGGATAGAGCTGAGCCGATTCCCCATATGGCTCACTATACACAAGAGGGCGCCATCACACCAGGCGCACATACAGAGCAGCATCCCCAGTGCCTACCATCATAAAGCCCTGCTTAGCCGGAGCCCAGAGCAAGCCACGAACCTCGGCAGCCAGTCCAGCCAAAGTCAGCAACACACCCTGATAAAAGCCCAAATAATGGGAACCTCAGAGAGCTGCAAGAAGAGATACATAAGGGGATGGAAGAGTGAATTCGAGAACGCCCAGAAACTCACCATCTACCGGTGACTGCGGAGGGACCTCACTTTGGCCCCATATCTGGAGAGGTTACGCCGCCCCAAAGACAGACAGACCCTGATTGCCCTCAGCCTAGAGGTGGAAACAGGGCAGCACCAACAGACATGCAAGCTGTGGGAGAACAGACTGTGCCAGCACTGCCAGCAGGGGGCGCTAGAGGATGAGGCGAGCTTCCTGCTGCACTGCAGCAAATACAGGGCCTCACACTGCCAGAGACTCTCCACTCACATCCCGGACTTCCCGTCCATGGATGGGAGGAGGAAGTGACACATCCTACTGGGGGATGAGGAATCAATGGTGAAGATCAACGCCCAATATATCACCACACATCATAAGCTGAGAGAAACGCGAGACCCCCGAATGGACTATTACTGCCAAAACTGTGCCCCTAACATCCCATCCCCATAACCCCAATCCCCTTCCCGGTCACACTTATTTTTTCTTGCCTTGGCAACACTCACTGTATTTTGGTCCTGACAACAAAGCCTATTTGAATTAGAGAGAGCAAGAGAAGGAGGAGAAGGAGGAGAGCGAGAGAAGGAGGAGAGCGAGAGAAGGAGGAGAGCGAGAGAAGGAGGAGGAGAGCGAGAGAAGGAGGAGAAGGAGGAGAGCGAGAGAAGGAGGAGAGCGAGAGAAGGAGGAGAGCGAGAGAAGGAGGAGGAGAGCGAGAGAAGGAGGAGAAGAGCGAGAGAAGGAGGAGAAGGAGGAGAGCGAGAGAAGGAGGAGGAGAGCGAGCGAAGGAGGAGAGCGAGTGAGAGAACGAGGAGAGCGAGAGAAGGAGGAGGAGGCGAGCGAGAAAAGGAGGAGGAGGCGAGCGAGAGGAGGAGGTGGAGGAGGCGGCGAGCGAGAGGAGGAGGAGGATGAGGCGAGCGAGAGAAGGAGGAGGAGAGCAGGAGGAGGAGGAGGAGAGCGAGAGAAGGAGGAGGAGGAGAGCGAGAGAAGGAGGAGGAGAGCGAGAGAAGGAGGAGGAGGAGGAGAGCGAAAGAAGGAGAAGGAGGAGGAGAGCGAAAGAAGTAGAAGGAGGAGGAGAGCGAAAGAAGGAGGAGAGCGAGAGAAGGAGAAGGAGAGCGAAAGAAGGAGAAGGATAGCGAGAGAAGGAGAAGGAGAGCGAGAGAAGGAGAAGGAGAGCGAGAGAAGGAGGAGGAGAGCGAGAGAAGGAGGAGGAGAGCGAGAGAAGGAGGAGGAGAGCGAGAGAAGGAGGAGGAAAGCGAGAGAAGGAAAAAAAAAGCGACAATTAATAAAAAGATAGAAAGAAAAGAAAGAAAAATAGAAAATAGGTAAGAAAAATGGATGATTTAAATGAAAGACAGAAAACAGGCTAGACAGAGACAAAATTTGTAAATACAGTATTTGTAGCAAAACGTATAAAACAAACAGAACCCGTTCTCACGTATTGTATCATTTTGTGACATTTTCAGGTATTGTACACTAACATGAAAAATTGTACAGTATTTTACAGATTAGTTTTGGTCACTCACTACCCACCTGATTTTTAAGGTCAAGCTTTGGACAGGGCCTCCCCCCATTATAAGGTTTTTCTTTCAAAAATTTCGATCTAACTTTCACTCCGGATCCACAAGAGGCGCTGCAGGAGGACCAGCCAGACCAGTCACTCAGCTTACAGTCAAACGGACAAGGAATCTCACAGCGCTCCTCCAGGAATCCTGCAAAAAGAGCAGAAAAGTCCAAAATAAGTGATGGGGATATAATCACCTCCTCTAATCCTAGATTAAGCAATTAGGGTAATGTGGCCCTGGAGGGCCTTGTCTTTGTTCCCCATTACCTTCTAACAAATACTGAGGTCTTCAGCCACAGCGGTGGTCTTTACACTGCCTGCTAACTGGCTTTGAAATACTGGTAACATGGATATAGGAAAAAGTCACTAGGATTCAATTTCACCCCAAAATAGAGTTCAAAAAGGCTGAAATTCCATAAAAACCCTATAGACTTTGATAATTCTAAAGCTTTGTTAATTCTGAGTGCATGTCACCTACAATGATTGTATCTATTTATATATTTCTACTTTATATTTATCTTCCCTTTTTATTTCATATCTATCCATCTATAATATATTATTATCTATCACATATCTATCCATCTCATCATCTCTTATAAACAGTAGTTATCTTTCTAATTATCTATCCACACTAAAAAAAAAAATATTAAATTACGGTACATGTGAATATTTCTATTTTCTTTATGCTTTTTGCTACAAATGCTGTATCTACAAGTTCTGTCTTACTACCCAGCTATCTACCGTATTTTATATCCATCTGACATTTTTTCTTCATCTTTTCTTACGCTAGTATATCTATCTGCCAATCATTCTATATGATTTTTTAACAGATAAACAGATTTCGTTCTTCTATCATTATCTACAGTGGCTGGTAAAAGTATCCACCGACTTGAGAGATGGGCAAACCCTGGATGTTAGGGTTTGGCAGAATAGTTAAAGGTTTAGTTACCAGAACAGTACCCAGACCCAAACTTGGACCCCATTCACTTGAACGGGAGGCCTGAACATCCAGTATTTGTCATGTGCGGCAAACACTGCCTCTGATCTACAGTAAAATCATTACCACTGGTCAGAGAGCCACGGTTCCCACGCTGGCGTCGGCTGACGGGCTACTACTACGAACCTAAACAGTAACACGGACTTCCTGGTGAAATCCGTGTACGGGGTGTCTGTGCCTGAACAGCAGGTGCTTGGTACGGACCCTGAAATTTACTGTTCGGGTTCACCCATCTCTAATTACCGGTGTTTAAATATTTTTGTAATCTGATTTGTGTGTTATGCACCAGCACAAAATAGTCTAAGTTGATGAAATGTAGTGAGAAAAACATAGGCATAAATTATTTATGGGATCAAAACACCTAAAAATTGACATGTGCATATGTATTCACCCCTTTTGCGATGAAGCCCCAAAAAATTTCTGTTGCAAGCAATTCCCTTCATAAGTCCCATGCTTAGTGACAGGACGTCCCCCTGTGTGCAATCTAATTGTGACATGTCTGTCACTATATACACTTTACCTTTTCTGAAAGGCCACAGAGGCTGCAACACCATTAACAAGAGGCACCACTAACCAAACACCACCATGAAGACCATGGAGCTCTCTAAACAAGTCCGGGACAAAGTTGTTGAGAAGCACAAGTCAGGGTTGGGTTATATAAAAAAAAAAAAATCTCCCAATCTCTGATGATCCCCCAGAGCATCATCAAATCCATTATCATCAAATGTAAATAACATGATACAACAACAAACCTGCCAAGAGAGGGACGCCCACCAAAAACTCTCAGCCCAGGCAAGGAGGGCATTAATCAGAGTCAGCACAGAGACCAAAAGGTAACCCTGAAGGAGCTGCAAAGTTCCCAAGCAGAGATTGGAGTATCTGTCCATATGACCACAATAAGACGTACACTCTGTAGAGGTGGCCTTTATGGAAGATTGGGCAGAAAAAAAAGCCTTTACTTAGACACAATAATTGTAAGGCTCGATTTGAGTTTGCCAAAAGATGTGGGAGATTCCCCAAATGTATGGAGGAAGGTGCTGTGATCAGATGAGACCAAAATTGAACTTTTTGGCCACCAAGGTAAACGCTATGTCTGGTGCCAAACCAACACAGTTCATCACCCTAAAAACAGCATCCCCACAGTGAAACATGGTGGCAGCATCATGCTGTAGGGATTTTTTTTTTAGCAGGGACAGGGAAAATGGTCCGAGTCGAGAGGAAGACGGATGGTGCAAACTTCAGGGATATTCTTGAGCAATACTTGTTTCAGTCTCAGCGATTTGAGACTGGGCTGGAGGTTCAACTTCCAACAAGTAAATGACCCAAAGCATACTGCTAAAGCAACACTCAGGTGGTTTAAAAGGAAACATGTAAATGTTTTGGAGTGGCCTAGTCACAGCCTAGACCTTAATCCAATTGAGAATCTGTGGTTAGACTTGAGATTGCTGTTCACCAGAGGAAACATCTAACTTGAAGGAGCTGGAGCAGTTTTGTCTTGAGGAATGGGCAAAAATCCAAATGTCAAGATGTGGAAATCTCATAGAGCCTTATCCAAAGTGACTTTCAGATGTAATTGCCGCAAAAGGAGGCTCTACAAAGTGCTGACTTTAGGGGGGTGAATAGTTACGCACACTGATATTTTCAGTTATTTTGTCCAATTTGTTGTTTGCTTCACAATAGAAAGAAAACCAAATGTTCACAGATGTAGGTGTGTTCTATACATGAACTGATGAAAACCCTCCAAAAACAGTGACATTCCATGTTGCGAAACACGAAAAATGCCAAAGGGGTGAATACTTTAGAAAGCCACTGTATTTCACACCTCATATCTATCCATCCATCAAGAGGAAAGGCATGTTTCACTCCAGATAATAGTTTACAAAAAGAAGGGTTACTTTTTTAACCCAACTCAATGAGATCAAGGCCACTTTTTTAGACTATTTGTAGTGCTGCCACTTTTTTTCCCACTCTATTGTGTAGACAACAGGTCAGTGTCCAGGCACTGCTGTTTTCCATCTCTCCATCTCAATTTTGGGGATATTTTTTCCAAAATTGGACACTTGAGTGCTCTCTGTACTGTTTGCTCTAAGGAGGATATCAGGATAAATGCAGACGATTGTCTGGAGAGCTGGTGCTGAATGTGTAGAATATATTCTGGATATATTGCTTATGCTGCAGCTCGAGACCAAATCACTCAGCTCAGCCATCCATAAATGCAGAACCAACAGTGTCTTGTAATATTAATAACCGCTTGTCGCTCTGTCAGCATAAAACCAATTTAAAGCGCTTCTCCTCTTGTCGTCCGGACGGTCAGTGACTGGGGGCTGTGATATAAGGCCGCCTTGCTCTACCCTTCAATTACAATCACACTTTATTATTACGGGTGTGAACAAGAACCAATCTATTTGTATTCTCTTTTAGCACCTGCAATAAAGTATTTTATGCTTTCTCAATGCACACAGCTAATTTTATCGGAGATTTCCCCCGAGACGTCAAGGTTTCTTATGTTGTTGGACAAAGGACAGAAGGAGAAGATCATTTTTATACAAGGTACAAAGTTAAATTATTTGAAGCAAATATGTTTTATAACAAAAACAGAAAAACATGGAGACAACTGGGAAATTACTTTTTAAATGTTATTTTCGAAACCTTGCAAGTCTCACGGAAAAGCTCAAACTAGTTAGGCAACTCCACCACAACTGGCACGCGGTGTTATGATTGCAGGATCCGAGGGGGTGGGGGAGGCAGGAATCAGGAAGTCAAAGAAAAAAAAGATACCGTAATCTCTTGGTCTTGCTCCGCCCTTGTAGATCCTATGCTCAGAATAACAGAATGGCCGTAATTTATCAAAACCACCTAATGAGAGCTCAATTCCTAGTTCTCGAAGATATACATCACTTTAATACATACAGTACATCCCTACTCACCTATATGCCAGGAAAGCTCACATACAAGAAAAATATCTTTCAGACTCCCAGAACATTTAGCAAATGGGCAAACACCTAAACCTGGCGAGACCTCCAAAAAAAATGAGAACTTAAAGTAGCTTCCTCGTTAACAACTTTGAAAGCTCTGATATCCAAATGAACATTTAGGGGAGAAACAAAGCATGAAGGGGATACATTTTTTACCCAGCATTGTGGCTCAGTGGTTAGCACTGCAGACTTGCAGCGCTGGGGTCCTGGGTTTAAATCCCACCAAGGACAACATCAGCAAAGTTTGGTCTCCCAATGTTTGCGTGGGTTTTCTCCGATTTCCTCCCACACTCGAAAGACATACTGATAGGGAATTTAGATTGTGAGCCCCATCGGGGACAGTATGGATAATATATGTAAAGCGCTGCAGAATATGATAGCGCTATATAAGCAAAGCATAATAAATACAGTATTTTTTTTTTTTTTGCATCACACTCATCTACCTTCCATAAGTGTTGCGCAAAGAAACAAGTTATTTTTTATGCTTGTAGTAGTTCAATACCTTGGATTACACCCATTCCGAGTATGCAGAGTCAGCAGCATTAGTTTCCTGTTGCATTGCCTTAAAGGGAATCTGTCACCCCATTTTTGGCCTATAAGATGCGGCCACCCCCATCAGGGGCTTATCTGCAACATTCTGTAATGCTGTAGATAAGCCCCCGATGTAACCTGAAAGATAAGAAAAATGAGTTAGGTAATACTCACCCAGGGGCGGTCCTGGGTCCGGTCTGATGGGTGTCGCAGTCCGATCCGGCGTCTCCCATCTTCTAGAGATGACGTCCTCCTCTTTGTTTCCTGTTGCGGTTCCCAGTTGAGGGCAGAGCTGAGTACTGCATTGTGCAGGCGCCGGACCTCTCTGGCCTTTCCCGGTGCCTGCGCACTGCAGTACTCTGCTCTGCCCTCAACAGGGCAGATAAGGTATGCCTGCACAGGAGCTGCAGCAGAAGTAAGAAGGAGGATATAATCTCTGGAAGATGTGAGGCGTCGGAAATAGCAGAGAGCAGTAGTAGATAGCCCCATAGCAAATAAATGTAGAGAGATTGTCAAGCATGAGCACTGCAGTTCCATTTTTACGGAGATAAAAGCTCTTGTCCTGTTGATGGTGTGATCTCCACCAATCAGCAAGCTGTCACTTATCCTGTGGATAGGAGATCACTTGTTTTCACATGACATTCCCTTTAAAAAGGGCATTGCATTTGTTGGAATGTAAAATATTTTAGGCAATAGGCACTTTTTTTTCTGCAGCTTGCCTGCATTGCAATACATTGCAAGCTGCTTGATGCAGTTCAGTGACAATTAAGACAGCAAGGCCATCCAAGGTCTGAACCTCCCACTTTCCTCCAATTTCTTAACGAAGCTTAGATTTGCTTTCAGCAGAGGCTCGCAAAAGAGCTGAAAGGGAGCCTAGGTGTCAGGGTTGACACTGAACAGCATCAAGCAGATTGCATTGTAATTTAGCACATGCATGCTACAGAAGAAAAAACAAACATTTACAATTAACACCAATTACAGAATTGTGTTTTTTTCATATACAATACACACAATACAATAAAAGGCAATAAAATAAAACATGCAATGGCATCTATTGCCTCAAACGTCATGAATGTACAAAAGATATAAGAATTAATCAGCATTAAAATAACAATGAAAGCTCCACTGTCAGCACAAGTATTTGAATGATCGCTTCTCTGCTACTACTATGTTTTTGTGCTTGGAAAGTGTTCGAGCAATGGAGTCTTAAAAGTAGAACTCTGCCCCTGGGTGGTCTTTCCAGTTCATTATTTTTTTTTATCTTGTCTTCCCATTTGATTTGCTCTTGTAAAGTCTTGAGTACATTGTACCTCTGTGAGCTGGAAGCTTTATAGAAGTATCACTTGTGCTGTGGGAGTGACAGGTAATAACTGCAGTCAGCACGCTGTGTTCCTGCGCTCCCTGACCTGCAAGGGCAGCAGAGACTACTAACACCTCTCTGGAACACAGCTCTTTTCCGTAAAAGCATGCAATGGCTTTCTGGTGGCGATAATGTTATTGCGTTTACTGGGGCCTGTAATGAGCGGTAGTAGCTGTTTATTACAGAATTGGAGTTACAGAAGGTAAAATGAAAAGAAATCTACAAAAGGAGAAATAAGTTATATTTTCAGAAAAGCATAGAAATACATTTTACATAAATTGAAATAATGTCACTAAAAGCAGGCTCACCGAGATTTACATAATGTTATGGTGAAATAACTATATCTCAATTCTAGGCACTGCTGAAAACTAACAAGGTTTCTAAAGTGCTGAACATACATTAGTCAGGTTTGAACTCTGAGGATAAAAACAAACGAGAACATTTACTAAAAAATTCACAAATCTGTAAAATTTCACTTTACTTATCATGCAGTTACATTCCAAGCTTCAGCTATAAATACCTAATGAAAAGCACCAAGAGAAGTTAGCTGCTTCCACCCTCTCAAGTTGAACATTTCTTTCAGAAACCCTACAGTACACTGTAACATCTTAAAATTGCCCTAGGAATATAGCCAAAACGGCTTCAATCCTTGAAGTCGATTTCCATTAAGCAGTAGTTATATTCTTATACATAGGAGCAGTATTATAGTAGTTATATTCTTGTACATAGGAGCAGTATTATAGTAGTTATATTCTTGTACATAGGGGGCAGTATTATAGTAGTTATATTCTTGTACATAGGGACAGCATTATAGTAGTTATATTCTTGTACATAGGGGACAGTATTATAGTAGTTATATTCTTGTACATAGGAGCAGTATTATAGTAGTTATATTCTTGTACACAGGAGCAGTATTATAGTAGTTATATTCTTGTACATAGGAGCAGTATTATAGTAGTTATATTCTTGTACATAGGGACAGTATTATAGTACTTATATTCTTGTACATAGGGGCAGTATTATAGTAGTTATATTCTTGTACATAGGAGCAGTATTATAGTAGTTATATTCTTGTATATAGGTGCAGTATTATAGTAGTTATATTCGTGTACATAGGGTCAGTATTATAGTAGTTATATTCTTGTACATAGGGAGGAGTATTATAGTAGTTATATTCTTGTACATAGGGGCAGTATTATAGTAGTTATACTCTTGTACATAGGAGCAGTATTATAGTAGTTATATTCTTGTACATAGGTGCAGTATTATAGTAGTTATATTCTTGTACATAGGGGGCAGTATTATAGTAGTTATATTCTTGTACATAGAAACAGTATTATAGTAGTTATGTTCTTGTACATAGGGAGCAGTATTATAGTAGTTATATTCTTGTACATAGGAGCAGTATTATAGTAGTTATATTCTTGTATATAGGAGCAGCATTATAGTAGTTATATTCTTGTATATAGGAGCAGTATTATAGTAGCTATATTCTTGTACATAGGAGCAGTATTGTAGTAATTATATTCTTGTATATAGGAGCAGTATTATAGTAGTTATATTCTTGTACATAGGAGCAGTATTATAGTAGTTATATTCTTTTATATAGGAGCAGTATTATAGTAGCTATATTCTTGCACATAGGAGCAGTATTATAGTAGCTATATTCTTGTACATAGGAGCAGTATTATAGTAGTTATATTCTTGTACATAGGGGCAGTATTATAGTAGTTATATTCTTGCACATAGGGGGCAGTATTATAGTAGTTATATTCTTGTATATAGGAGCAGTATTATAGTAGTTATATTCTTGTACATAGGAGGCAGTATTATAGTAGTTATATTCTTGTACATAGGGGGCAGCATTATACTAGTTATATTCTTGTACATAGGGACAGTATTATAGTACTTATATTCTTGTACATAGGGGCAGTATTATAGTAGTTATATTCTTGTACATAGGGGCAGTATTATAGTAGTTATATTCTTGTATATAGGGGCAGTATTATAGTAATTATATTCTTGTACATAGGGGGCAGTGTTATAGTAGTTATATTCTTGTACATAGGATCAGTATTATAGTAGTTATATTCTTGTACATAGGGGCAGTAATATAGTAGTTATATTCTTGTACCTAGGGGCAGTATTATAGTAGTTATATTCTTGTACACGGGGCAGTATTATAGTAGTTATATTCTTGTACATGGGGGCAGTATTATAGTAGTTATACTGAGCATTATTTTAAATTTTATCCGTGCTTATTTCATCCACCCTTATACTCCTAACCCCAAGTCATGATGGGAGCAAAGATAAGAATGCAAAAATGGTATTAAGCCCGGTTTGATTTCTAAATGTCATATAACTTAGGAATCAGTGATATTAAAATATCCATCGTGACAAGAATTGCCCTTTAATAATAAGATGTTTTTCATTTAAAGTGGCAGTAAGAGGGCAGGAGCAAGGATCTGGCATTGTGCCTTTTTCTGCCCCCTTCACCTCCTATTGACGCCGACACACGTTGACCCTTTTAATGCCGAATGTCTGCAGGGTGCGATAAGAAAGTTATTGCAGCATTCGATGAAACATGCAGGAGCTCAGGAAAACTCTGTCCAGTCTATTCATTCAGCACTGACCCTTCAGAACACAAACACGCTTTATCTCCCAGTAACGGTGTTTCGGCTTTTCTGCACATACCCTGCCCAATTATCTTGATCCAGCTGTAACTGTAGCCATTTTATAATAGGAACATCTCATGTAAGCTGGATCACCTTATCACAGACCTTACAGAACTGTGCTACTGGTAAATGAAACAAGATTATCTATAATAGTGAGTTAACCTGCAAGATATAATCGGGTCGGCGAAGAATGGAGTCAGCGGTGACAAAATAGGACAGAGTATGAGAAAGCAATAAATGGTTTTATACTAGACAAAGGGGAAAAGGATCTAACATTTTATGTAGTTTTATCGATGCAATGTGAAAAATACTAATATGCATAAAAAGCGGAAATTTATTTTTACTGATGTAACAATTTAAAATGACCCTTCAGTCATATAAGAAATATCAGTGCAAAAATATACCCATCTTTATTTCTTTCAATCTAAGGAGGTTTAAAAGTCTGTACGGATTGGTTATATTGGTTATATATAATATAACTACTATAATACTGCCTCTATGTACAAGAATATATCGTATATACTCGAGTATAAGCCGAGATTTTCAGCCCATTTTTTAAGGCTGAAAGTCCCCCTCTCAGCTTTTACTCAAGTCATATACCAGGGGGTGGGTGGGGGAGGGGGGAGCGTGGGTGTCAGATCATACTCACCCCCTCCTGGCACGGTCTCTGCAGCCCTTGTTTCTCCCATGGTCTCAGCGCCGCAGTTCTTCCTGTGTTCAGTGGTCACATAGTACCGCTCATTAAAGTCATGAATATGCACATATTCATGACTTTAATGAGCGGTACTACGTGACCGCTGAACACTGGAAAAGGTGCAGCGCCAAGACCATGGGAGAAGCAGGGGCTGCAGAGACGTGCCAGGAGGGGGTGAGTATGACAGGGAGGACGGGGGGAGCCATGCTACATTCACCTGTACCCATTCCACCGCCGTGTGCCGCTGTGTCCTCTGGCTGTGACGTTTAGGTCAGAGGGCGCTATGACGTAGTTAGTGCGCGCCCTCTGCCTGAACAGTCACTGCAGAGACCCGGAAGACAGAGCAGCGGTGGAATGGGGACAGGTGAATAACAGGTGCTGGGGCCCTGAGCCAGTTGCAACACCGGCACCTGGCCCACAGCAAAGAGAGGTGAGTATGTCTTTTTTTTTTTTTTTTTTTTTTTTTTAAATTTGCAGCAGCATATGCAGCCTATTCTATGGAGCATCTTATGGGGCCATAACCTTTATGTAGCAGCATATGGGGCATATTATTCTATGGAGCATCTTATAGGGCCATTATTATCCTTTGTGCAGCATTATATGGGGCATATTTTGTATGGAGCATCTTATGGGGACATCATGAACTGTAAGGAGCATTATATGGGGCTCCTGAATCAATATGGATATTCAAAAACCTTTAACCTACTGATGTGTCAATTAATTTTACTTTTATTGGTAGCTATTTTTATTTTTGAAATTTACCAGTAGCTGCTGCATTTTCCACCCTAGGCTTATACTCGAGTCAATAAGTTTTCCCAGTTTTTTGTGGCAAAATTATGGGCCTCGGCTTATACTTGAGTATATACGGTAACTACTATAATACTGCCCATATGTACAAGAATATAACTACCATAATGCTGCTCTGATGTACAGGAATATAACTACTATAACACTGCTTCCTATGGATCCAATTTACTGTAAGTTTTGCAGAGATTAATACATTTGATTGTTAGATTTTTTCTGCACTTCTTCTCCCTATCCAGTCTGGTAAATAGAGGAACATCTGACTGAGAATTTCCCACACAGCGCAGGCCTGGATCTTCTAATTGTTAGACAACTTCACTTCTATAAAACGAAGACTACATGGATACAAATCCCTTCCCCACCTTCACAATTAAAACCATTCAATGATAGATGGCAGCTCTAAAAATAATTCTATATTTCTTCTTACCAGAATGACTACAGAGAGTGGGCTCAACTATTCTGCCAGTTAAATCGTAACAAGCGATGGCTCGGAGTCGGATGCCTCCGCCGCAGCCTTTCATGTTTCCCAGAGTTCTCACTCCCAGCTGCATCTCATTTCTTGCATCTTGTATTATGCAGTCCGACCAATTTCCATACGGCTGAGATTTATATACTTCACAGGCGCACGCCTCTGTCTCCACTAACGGATAAGCCTCTGCGTTCTGACATCTGTCCCGCTTCTTGCTTCTCCCTGTAACCAGAGCAGAATAGTATTAATGAAATCAAAAATATTGTAAAGCGTTAGACAACTCGGCTAAATGCACAAATATTCATCTTTTCAGGTGTCTTAACGTTTAAGGGCAGTTATAGCAAGGACGTCGGCAAAATAAGAGATAGGTTTTTGTACAAAATACAGTGGATAGCAGCTTTGAACAAATCTTGTGAAATTCGATTTCATCAGTTTGCTTGAATTTGACTAGACAATTTGATGTACATTCATGTTTTTAGCTAGAAATCGAATATTCCTTAGTATGATTAAGTCCCTGTAGACCCCAGGGCATTAATCACAAAATGTAAAATATAAATACTTGCCTGCACTCCTCCATGAAGTTCTTACCAGTATCTTTTATGATTGGCTCACAATGTCAACTTTGATAATTTTTTTCAGTGTGCTTCCCTCCGATGCAGAGTAGGTGTTTAATGTCACAATACACAACCTAAAAAGGTCCAATCAGCTTCTTGGTTGATGCACTTATTGGTGCCAGCAAAACTCCATGGAAAAGTGAAGATACTCCGAATGTTCCACCAAGGAAGGAGCTTTGTAGAGGACCAGACATGGGGATGCAATGGCAGGACAGCAGAGCCCCAAAAGGAGAGGAATCATTTTTTTTGTAACTCATTTGGGGTCCTTTGCAATTCAGTAAAGTGATTGTAGATAGCTGCTATTTTCCTTAATTAACACAAAGCAAACGTATAATATTATTTAGGAGAGTCCAAATTTTTTTGTAAAATTCAAGGAAAATTTCATTTGCCTCCAACCTATATCTATGGGATGGGATTTAAAAGAACTGTGGAAAACACATACATGGAAGTGGCTCTCTGCTTGGGACAGTTCCTACTTATTCAAAAGGTCTCTTGAAAATAAGCAGATCACAGAGTTTCCTCATGCTGAGATCTACAGCTAATAAATTTGGTTAAGCCAGGGTGTAAAGTATTCAATTTCCCTGCAGCGCCATCACAGGTGTAATGGAGAATTACATAGTGATTAGTGAAACCAATCAGGATCTCTCTGTAACAAAGGACAGATCCGGTCCTCCAGAGTGTGAAACGTTCTTTGTATCCACTCTGGCTAAAATATTGATAATACCGGCTTTGGTGAAAATAATATGATTTCACAATACTCTGTCAGGAGTAATTACTTCTATAGGTGTCTACATGTGACCAACCAGTGGTTATGACATGAATTGAATAAAGCCAAAGAAGTTCCTCATACAATATATAATGATCCCCTGCAGAGGCGGTGAAACGCGCGTCGAGGTGTTCTTTTTTCAGGCAACGGTAGTGTAGACTTCTCATCATGACCACAGGTATATGATTCTATTAGTGCATGATATTGGTGCTTGTATTACTATTTATTCATGTCTAAGCACAGTGATATAATCTTTATATAAATGGATCATTCTTTGAAAGTTTAATATAAGTGCCTATATATAATGATAGTTTCGATGGTGTTGTATATTATATACATACCACATGTATGCAATTGAGATCTGATACACCTCGGCTATATAATTGGAGGCTGTCTGGTGCAGCAAACATGCTATATTATACTGACATAGAGACACAAACATATTTTTTTAGCTCTCATTTGATAACCATTATTTGAGAAACTCTATGCATTAGCTGCCTGTAGTCTGTTGCCTTATCCCATGTCATTATGATCTATGTTTCTATGTTTCTGTGTTTGATTATGTTTCTATGTTGTTGTTTTTTATATTTTTGTAAATATTTAATAAAAATTGTTACTATTTATCAAGATTTATGATCATTGCTCCTTCTTTTGCTTTTTATTGCATTTTTACAATAGCATGAATTGCAGCCTGCAAAGTATGCGACCATAATGTATCTATGTTGTATCGTGAGCAATGGAAGAGATTAACATACAAAAATGGCTTGTCATTAACAAGGCTAGTGAAAATTTAAGGCTGCATACATCTATAATCCAAGGGTTTTTTGCCCAATAGTCCACATAGAGCATAAAAGACTTTCCCTGTCTCTGGCTCAACTCATAAAATGCCGATTTTAATCCCTCCTTGTAGTTTGGGCATGGAACTGAACAGAACTGCCTCCAGAGGATGATAAAGAATGGAATTACTCATTAGAAATGACGCTGCACCAGAACACTCAATCATGAAACAAGGGAAAGACCAGTCGTAAATCAAAGAACAGGCACTGAACGCCATTGTGCCGCTTTGCTAATACGTAGGTTACGTGGGCTATTTATGTTCCTCAATTACATGCCCCGTGTAAAACAATTACTCTGCCATTGTTTTCAATAAACATTTCAAGTGATATTCACAATTTTCTGCTGTCCCCGGCGGCGGCTGTATTTTACGCCAAAGCAATAAATGAAATTTAACGTGGAGCTGAGATTTTCTGTACACAATTCTTTTTGAAGTTTTAAAGCCCATGAAGATGAAGCGGAGACGGATTATGCTTTATGTTTTTTTTTTTTGTTTTTTTATTGATGTTTTATGCTGTTTGTTCTAATGAAGTTGGATTTATATGCCGGCTGGATCTTCTAATCAAGTCAGAGTTATAGATTCATTAAGGCTTGTAATGAACTGGAGTTGAAAAACTTGCTGTAAGATCAAGTGGAACGGGGTTATGAAGCTGCTGTGGGCCCTGCTGGGTCATAAAATCGAGATCTGTATGATGACTGAGAACACCTCTATATACAGCTGATAATACAGGATCTACAGTTTCAATGGGTGATGTCAAAGCTCACCTCCTCCTCCTGTACAATGACTGATAACACCTCTATATACAGCTGATAATATAGGATGCACATTAACAATAGGTGATGTCACAGCTCACCTCCTCCTCCTGTAGAATGATAACACCTCTATATACAGCTGATAATATAGGATCCACATTAACAATAGGTGATGTCACAGCTCACCCCCAGCACTCACACCTCGTACAATCATCTCTGCACAGATCACAGCTCATGCATTCAGTCATTTTCCATGGAAGTTAATGAGTTGTTTCCGGTCTACAGTTTTGCTGTAAAGCAAATCCCTGAAGATTTGGGAATGTGGTTAGAAAGCTCTGGGTAAATGGTAACGGTACCACTGCTATGGAGATATATGGGCTGAAGGTGGGAGGTCAGCTTCTCCCGGCTATGGGAACAAGTGCAGGGTGGCCTCCGGCAGAAGAAATGAAGCTTTGGCAAAAGGTTCATCTCTCATTGTGAGCCAATATTACTATTCAGTTAACAGAAAAGTAATTTATTGTTAATTACATCAGTTGTAGACAGGATTCCTGCACTAAATTAATCCACTAAGCACAATTAACATCGCAGCGGGACACAACAGCTGTGTCTCAGGAGGATGCCAAGTATGCCGGTGCAGGAATCCGTGATATTCGGTAAGCGTTTATTAGGTAAGAGATGGTGAAGCAGAAAGTGATGTAATACTGCATATCGTACATGAGAGTAGTGCTCTTTATGATATGTCCATCAACTTCCAGCATCAAAGGGGCTGTCCGGCCTTGAGCCAAGAGTCTGCGGTCACTATGTGTCACTCTCTGTGACTGCAGACTTGTGGCTTAAGACCAGACAATCCCTTTAATAAAGGTTCATGTGACCATCATTATACAGTGAGATACACACACACACACACACACACACACACACAAACGTGTCCTTCAACAAAAAAAGTTTTGTAAATACACTAAACTGATCCTGATATCAAGCCTATATTATCATCCAGAGATTTATCCACAATTCTGAAAACTTCTAAGCTGAATTTTCTTGGCATATCCTGCTGGTAAGAAATTTGTTGGTGTGATGGTCAATGTGTGGCTGGACACACCGCCTCCAGCAGGGCGAATTTCTCTCACACACGTGACCCTGGAT
This sequence comes from Dendrobates tinctorius, assembly GCF_039654945.1. Classification (NCBI taxonomy): domain Eukaryota; kingdom Metazoa; phylum Chordata; class Amphibia; order Anura; family Dendrobatidae; genus Dendrobates; species Dendrobates tinctorius. The sequence goes on along the minus strand of NW_027361810.1, from coordinate 15,731,743 downwards.
ATACCGCCTCCAGTAGGGCGAATTTAAATAATAAAGGGAAACACCAGGGAAACTGATACAATGGAGGGCCCTGCGATAGGGAATGGGGACGTAGAGACCTTCTGCACTCCCCTGAGCCAGTCTTTACACTCCTAACAGTCCCTATACAGGCTCCGGACCTGTCGCCGAGCTGGAACCTAAAAACCCTTGCTCGCCCTGCACCTAGCCCTTTCTAATGAATTGGCTGGTGCAGAAACTAATCCCACCACTGCACTGAAACACACATAAGGGAAGTCACAAACAGGGATAATACCACTTAGCTTTGCTCTGTTGCTCTTGCTCCCAGCAACAGAGTCCACCACCAGAATGCAGTTTTCCTCCAGAATCGCTGCTACTTCACCAAGCTTTGTCAGAGCTGCAAGGAACTCTCTCTAGCTCCTTCCACACCAGGACTCTGACTGAGCTGCCAGGAACTCTCTCTAGCTCCTCCACCAAGGATGGTTGAAATGACCAATATCACCAACAGTGATTGCAACACCTGACACTCTTTTATAGCAGAGAGCTAGCAATCACACCTGCTTCATAATCACGTACACTAAACTAAAGTAACCAGAGTGCAATGACCCTAACGGCACTGGGGGCAAAACTAGAACTGAAACCACCACAGTGCAATGACCCTAATGGCCACCGGGGTCAAAACTATCTATAAGCACACAGCTTAAGGGAAAAAAAAGGTTACTAGTGCATTTATCTGAAGAAACAAAAGGCAAAAAACACAAATAAAAAGTAAAAAATAAACTGCAAATAATGCATAAATGTAATAATAATAATAATAATAATAATAGTATTTAGTAAACATAATTTTGATCAAAATAATGTACAAGCCATCCCGCCACGTCACGGCAACCCCAGTGGGACAGTCCTACTCTAGTATTTAAAACCTTTTCACTTGCCAAGTGACGTGAATGTGAACAAGGATCGAGGGACTGACCCACTAGTAAAAGCATAGGCCAGACTGGATGGTTTTCCCAGCTCAGAAAGAGGGCGGTCACACCCTTATATGCACTGAATGCACAATGAAATGAATCAAAAACTGGAGTCTGAACTGATAAAATAAATTAATGTGTATGCACAATGTAAGTGCATATTAACACATGACAATTAACCAGAGAAAACAAAAAGCAAAAACACAAATAAAATTTGTGTTTTTTGCTTTTTGTTTTCTCTGGTTAATGGTCATGTGTTAATATGCACTTACATTGTGCATACACATTAATTTATTTTATCAGTTCAGACTTCAGTTTTTTAAGTGTATTTATCTGTCATAATCCAACCTGGATCATGACAGTTGGCCACTGTAACACAAGATCAATGTAGAGTGAATCCACCGGCAGAATAGTGAGTGCAGCTCTGGAGTAGATAATGCAGGATGTAACTGAGGATTACTAAAGGATCAGTAGTGTAATGTATGTACACAGTGACTGCACCAGCAGAATAGTGAGTGCAGCTCTGGGGTATAATACAGGAAGTAACTCAGGATCAGTAATGTAATGTATGTACACAGTGACTGCACCAGCAGAATAGTGAGTGCAGCTCTGGGGTATAATACAGGATGTAACTCAGGATCAGTAATGTAATGTATGTACACAGTGACTGCACCAGCAGAATAATGAGTGCAGCTCTGGGGTATAATACAGGATGTAACTCAGGATTAGTAATGTAATGTATGTACACAGTGACTGCACCAGCAGAATAGTGAGTGCAGCTCTGGGGTATAATACAGGATGTAACTCAGGATTAGTAATGTAATGTATGTACACAGTGACTGCACCAGCAGAATAGTGAGTGCAGCTCTGGGGTATAATACAGGATGTACAGTTGTGGCCAAAAGTATTGACACCCCTGCAATTCTGTCAGATAATACTCAGTTTCTTTCTGAAAATGATTGCAAACACAAATTCTTTGGTATTATTATCTTCATTTAATTTGTCTTAAATGAAAAAACACAAAAGAGAATGAAGCAAAAAGCAAAACATTGATCATTTCACACAAAACTCCAAAAATGGGCCAGACAAAAGTATTGGCACCCTCAGCCTAATACTTGGTTGCACAACCTTTAGCCAAAATAACTGCGACCTACCACTTCCGGTAACCATCAATGAGTTTCTTACAATGCTCTGCTGGAATTTTAGACCATTCTTCTTTGGCAAACTGCTCCAGGTCCCTGATATTTGAAGGGTGCCTTCTCCAAACTGCCATTTTTAGATCTCTCCACAGGTGTTCTATGGGATTCAGGTCTGGACTCATTGCTAGCCACCTTAGAAGTCTCCAGTGCTTTCTCTCAAACCATTTTCTAGTGCTTTTTGAAGTGTGTTTTGGGTCATTGTCCTGCTGGAAGACCCATGACATCTGAGGGAGACCCAGCTTTCTCACACTGGGCCCTACATTATGCTGCAAAATTTGTTGGTAGTCTTCAGACTTCATAATGCCATGCACACAGTCAAGCTGTCCAGTGCCAGAGGCAGCAAAGCAACCCCAAAACATCAGGGAACCTCCGCCATGTTTGACTGTAGGGACCGTGTTCTTTTCTTTGAATGCCTCTTTTTTTCTCCTGTAAACTCTATGTTGATGCCTTTGCCCAAAAAGCTCTACTTTTGTCTCATCTGACCAGAGAACATTCTTCCAAAATATTTTAGGCTTTTTCAGGTAAGTTTTGGCTAACTCTAGCCTGACTTTTTTATGTCTCGGGGTAAGAAGTGGGGTCTTCCTGGGTCTCCTACCATACAGTCCCTTTTCATTCAGATGCCGACGGATAGTACGGGTTGACACTGTTGTACCCTCGGACTGCAGGGCAGCTTGAACTTGTTTGGATGTTAGTCGAGGTTCTTTATCCAACATCCGCACAATCTTGCGTTGAAATCTCTTGTCAATTTTTCTTTTCCGTCCACATCTGGGGAGGTTAGCCACAATGCCATGGGCTTTAAACTTCTTGATGACACTGCGCATGGTAGACACAGGAAAATTCAGGTCTTTGGAGATGGACTTGTAGCCTTGAGATTGCTCATGCTTCCTCACAATTTGGTTTCTCAAGTCCTCAAACAGTTCTTTGGTCTTCTTTCATTTCTCCATGCTCAATGTGGTACACACAAGGACACAGGACAGAGGTTGAGTCAACTTTAATCCATGTCAACTGGCTGCAAGTGTGATTTAGTTATTGCCAACACCTGTTAGGTGCCACAGGTAAGTTACAGGTGCTGTTAATTACACAAATTAGAGAAGCATCACATGATCTTTCGAACAGTGCCAATACTTTTGTCCACCCTCTTTTTTATGTTTGGTGTAGAATTATATCCAATTTGGCTTTAGGGCAATTCTTTTTGTGTTTTTTCATTTAAGACAAATTAAATGAAGATAATAATACCAAAGAATTTGTGTTTGCAATCATTTTCAGGAAGAAACTGAGTATTATCTGACAGAATTGCACGGGTGTCAATACTTTTGGCCACAACTGTAACTCAGGATCAGTAATGTAATGTATGTACACAGTGACTGCACCAGCAGAATAGTGAGTGCAGCTCTGGAGTATAATACAGGATGTAACTCAGGATCAGTAATGTAATGTATGTACACAGTGACTGCACCAGCAGAATAGCGAGTGCAGCTCTGGGGTATAATACAGGATGTAACAGGATCAGTAATGTAATGTATGCACACAGTGACTGCACCAGCAGAATAGTGAGTGCAGCTCTGGGGTATAATACAGGATGTAACCCAGGATCAGTAATGTAATGTATGTACACAGTGACTGCACCAGCAGGAGAATAGTGAGTGCAGCTCTGGGGTATAATACAGGATGTAACCCAGGATCAGTAATGTAATGTATGTACACAGTGACTGCACCAGCAGAATAGTGAGTGCAGCTCTGGGCACGCCCAGGAAGAGCAGGAGCGTCTGTGCTGAGTGTCTGCAGGCTGGGGTTTTGCTAAGCTCCTGCGAAGGGAGGTTTTTTTTCCTGCAAGGACTTTCCATCTGCCCCCTTCCCAGGAAAGAGGACTCTCCCTGGGACTGAGCGCTGGGGCTGTGCCCCTGGCTCCCACCCCCCGGCAAGCCGGCTGGGGGTGGGGGGGCCTCATCCACCATCAGGAGGCCAAAGGCACAGCCAGCCAGTCCCAGGGATGGGGAAAAAGCGGACCCCAGGGGGCCGCAAGGCTCCAGGGTCCGGGACCCCTGAAGTGAAGGCTGTGGTGGGCCCTTGCCCCGGAGGTGCAGCAGCCGGCAGAGGTGAGGCGGGGCCCCCCCTTAACATCTGGGGCTCCAAGGCTGCGGGAGAGCTGGCTACCACCTACGCCTCCCGCATCCATGCCCACCTCTCCGAATGAGGAGGCCAGGAAGCAGCTGAGGAAACTTCGGGGGGAGTTGGAGGGAGCCAGGATAATAGCTAAAAACAGGCTCCGTACCTCAAAGAAAGCGGAGGTTGCAGCCACAGTCCAGCGGCTGGAAGAGGAGATTCGGGCCCTGGAGGGCCGGCGAAGTGTCATCATGGCCAGCAGCGGCCCCTTCCAGGAGAAGATGCACAACGAGGACCGGTTCAGGGCCATGGCCGGTGGGTTTCCTGGAGGGTCAGGAGGCCCCACCCAGGTGGAGGAAAGTGAGGAGAAGGAAGAGCAAGATGGCGCCCACGCTACACCCGGGCCGACTCCACCTGAAGACCTGACGGACACCAGCAGGAGTCAGGTAACATGCAGCGGGATAGCCCCTGAGCAATTGGCCCTCCTTCTGGACTCCAGTAACGCGGAGGAAAGCAGGAGCGAGGGGGAGGATGGAGGGAGTGGGAGTAATACCGTGGGGGGCTGCCTCATCCTCAGGCAAGTGCGGCAGATGGAATCCCCAGCACGGTTTGGCACTCTGTTGTTTGGGGATGAAGTCTGCCCGGAGGATGAGGCAACCGGGAAGAGGAGAAACAGGAGGAGCAGGCGTAAGGCCTCTGAAGGCGTGGAGGAACAACTGGTTTTTGCTCCTCTTCCCAGGGCCCCTCTGTCCCGCTGTGTGGAACCCGCTACCCACCCCAGCTCGGGCCCTGTGGTGGGTCCGCAGCGAGGGAGCGGGGAGAGAGATGACTGTTGTGACCTGACTGTCGCATCTGGTGACAGTTCAGACCAGGGCAGCGACATGGAGGTCGGTGCTGGTTGTGGTGTTGGTGGTGGTGTCCAGGCTCAGCCCTCGGTGGCAGGGGGGGCTGGCCTCGCGCCAGGTAAAGTTGGTACAGCCAGGGCCGCACCTCCGGTGGCGAGTGCTGGGGATTCTGGACCCCCCACGTACGGATCCGCTAAGTCTGGATCGCTAGTGGGGGTCCAGAAGTCTAGGAAGGGTGAACAAAAAATCCAACGACAACTGAAGTGGTGCAGGGAGCTGGTCGCTCCCATGGCGGCGCCCGTGGTAAGAGCGGGGTCTCCGGCACGTCGACCCAAAAAGGGGTCCGTGCAGGGGGCTCCGCCGCCACTGGGCGACGAGGGGGAGTGGCCGGCCCTGCCCGTGGCAAGTGGTGGGCACAGAGTGGTGGCGGTGGTCTGCGAGGGGGCGGGGCCTCCCCGAGTGTTGCCCGGCCTGCAAAGGCTGTGGCATGCGGGGGGGCATGTCCTCCTCGGCCGCTGTCCCGCTCGCTACGTCCGCGTCACCTGGGGGGGCGTGGCCTCGCAAGGGGTCACTGCTCTGCCCGTGGTGGCCGTGACTGGCGGGGGGGGCGTAGCCATGGCAGGCCCGCTGCCCTCTGTGACTGATATTTTTGAGGAGTTGTTTGCGGACGTGAATGGGGATGTGAGTAACATGGATGAGGGAGTGAATGTGGCTGAAAGTGCTGGAGTGAATGCTGGGGTGAGTGGGAATAATAAAAGAGTGAATGAGAGAGTGAGTGGGAGGACGAATGAGGGTGCAGGCACAAGTGGTGGTGGGAGGGCTGGCCCATCTGCCCCCCCAGCCGCGAGACCCCAACGTAACTATGCGGGGGCCGCGGCTGGGGGTCAGGGTGGTCCTGGGGGGGTCTCCTCGCCTCCGGGCTCCAGGGACGGCGCTTTGCACCACCGTTTCCTGGAGGCCCTTAAAAGGGGAGAAAGGTCAGTAACAATAGAGGGGAGGACAGTGGACCTGTCTTTCTGGATAGAGAGACACGGCCTTGCAGCCTTCCAAAATCAAAGGGAGGGAGGGACTGTTTGGTCTCTCCCCACAGCCGGGCAGGGGCCGCCAAGAATGAATGTGGTCCGTCTTAGGTGGGGGGCAATGAAGCCTCTCCACCCGGGAGCAAGGTGGTGGAGCTCCTCCTAAAGATGGGCTTCGGAGCGAAAGACATCTTTGCCCTGATACATCCTTCGGCATCCCGCTTCTTTGATGTCAGTTTCGTGCGGCCAGAGGGGCTTGAGCTCTTCTGGTCGAACTACGAGCTGGTGCGAGAAGAGCCCGGATGGCGAGACTTCGTTGCGCAAGCGGTGTCTCGCCAAAATTCCGTCAAACGAGTGACCATGGTCACTTGTAATGAGTCACTTGCCGGCGTGGACATTATGACGTGGCTTTCTCGTTACGGGGAAGTCACCGAGGTCCCAAAAAAGAACAGGGACGAATTTGGCATCTGGTCGGGGGGCTGGACCTTCATGGTAAAGCTGAAGGTTTCCGGCGGCACGGTCACCCACATCCCTTCCTCGGCATTCTTGGGGAGGGACAGGATCCTGGTCTTCTACCAGGGGCAACCGAAGGTCTGCCACAAGTGCGGCGACCCCACCCACTTCAGCGCCAGCTGCAAGGTGCAGAAGTGTGCCTTGTGTGGTGGGGTAGGCCACCTGGCCGCCTTGTGCAAAGACATTCGGTGCCACCTGTGTGGTGACCTAGGTCACCCGCTCAGCCGCTGCCCTCGCTCTTTTTCCAATACCTCTGCAGGCCCGGTGGGGGGAGACCGTGAGGGGGCAACCTCTGGCAGCGCTTCTGCCGTGGCAGGTGGTGGCGGAGGGGGAAGGGCTGAGGGGCCGGTGAGGAAGGGCAATGCTAAGGCAAGGGGCCCCGCGTATGAGCGGAGGCAAGAAAAACGCCATGGAGGCAAGGGGCAGGTTTTTTTTTGAAGGAGGACGCCATCTTTTCTGCTGTGTCCGCCGTTGAGGTGGAGTTCTCCGACCACTGTTTAATTTTCTTTTCTCGGAATGTTGCAGAGACTCCTCGGATGGGAAGAGGGCTGTGGAAGCTCAATTCGTCCCTGCTGGAAGAAGCGGAGGTGAGACAATCCTTCGAGGATTTTCTTCAGAGCCAGGTACCGCTGTTGGATCTCTGTAGTAGTAAGTCAGAGTGGTGGGAGATCTTCAAAAAGCGGGTGGCGGGGTTCTTCCGTCAGCTCTCGAACCTCAGAAGTCTGAACAGGCACCGCTTGTATCAGTCTCTGGGGAGGAAACTCGAGCAGCTTGTCTCGACTGGAGGTGACCGTGAGGAAATCTCCAGAGTGAAATCTTTGCTCAAGAGGTGTCAGTATGATAGACACACATCTTTAGTTTTTGAGAGGGACTTCGGGAAGTACCGCTCACCCGACCCTTACAGAAACTGTAAGATGTCAGTGAATTGTAAGATGGTGAGAGGACTGATCGACAGTACGGGGTCCCTGAACAGATCCAAATCAGGGATCCTGGAGGTGGTCAGATCCTTCTACTCGCGCCTCTTGGAAAAGAAGTATCTGGATCGGGATAGGATGTCGGCTTTCCTGGCTGAAACCGTCCCTGAGCCAGGGGGTGATCCCTCTCTTGGTGTTTTGGCAGAAGAAATTAGGGAGGAGGAAGTGAGACTGGCCATTGATGGGCTTCGGCCCAAGAAATGGCCAGGTCCGGATGGCTTAACATCCGAGTTTTATAAGACTTTTAGGGACTCCTTGGTCCCCCTCTTGACAGGGGTCTTTAATGAGTGTCTATCCTCGGGCACTCTTCCCGACTCAATGAGGAAGTCAGCCCTAATTATTCTGTCAAAGGGTAAAGATCCGTCCCGTATCGAGAATTGGCGTCCCATAGCGCTTCTCGATACGGACCGGAAGGTTCTGGCCAAAGTGCTGTTTAATCGGCTGGAGAAGTTTGCACCCCGGCTCCTTTCAGGGGCCCAGCATTGCTCTGTTCCAGGCCGCAGTACTTTTAGTGCTGTGCTCGGTGTCCAGGAGGCAGTGGAGCAGGGTAGGGCAGGCCACTGGAAGGGGTACTTGCTGTCGTTAGACCAAGCGAAAGCCTTTGACCGGGTCAACCATGAGTACCTCTGGTCCGTCCTTTTGAGGTATGGTCTGCCTGGGAGGTTTGTAAAATGGTTAGAGATCTTGTACCAAGGGGCTGAGACTTTTCCGCTGGTGAACGGTTGGTCAGGTCGCCCTTTTGAGGTGGGTTCTGGGGTCCGTCAGGGCTGTCCGCTGAGCCCGCTTTTATACGTGTTCGCGATCGATCCCTTCCTAAGGAGGGTAGATCGTGGACCGTTGGCGGGAGTCGGGATGGACCAGGCGGGCTCTGGGTCCTCTCTGAGGGTGGTGGCGTACGCCGATGATGTTTCCCTTTTCGTGTCCTTGAGGGGGGAGGCGGATTGGGTCATGTCAGAGGTAGTGCGCTATTCGGAGGCATCCGGGTCCATGATCAACCGGGATGAGTGTGAAAGTCTTTGGCTGGGAGGGGGAGATCCTAGTTTTGATCTCCCGGACACCCTTCCAGGGCCCCAGGCCACCGCCAAAGTTCTAGGCATCGAATTTGGCCCCGGGGACTACCCCCAGCAAAATTGGGAGGGCAGTAGAGTTGAGCGACTTTTGTTTTTTTAGGGTCGAGTTTCGTTTCATGAAACCCGACTTTTCCAAAAGTCGGGTCGAGCAAGATCGGCCAACTACAGGGAAAAGTCGGGGTCGTCCCGAAACACGAAACCCAATGTAAGTCAATGGGGAATAAAAGTCGGCAGTGAGAGGAGGACAGGAAACACACCCACAGTGCCCATTTGAATGCCAAAAGCATCAATTCTTCTTACTTAAGCTTGTCAACCTTAATTAACTTCATAATACAAGTTACGCATTGAAAAATGGGGGTATTTGGCTAAAGTTGTGGGGGGGGTAGGGCTGGCTCCAGGTTTTCATGTGCCCTGTGCGAAAGAGCGCCCCTTTAACACATACCACAACTCATCATGCTCCGATACGGCAGAGAAATAGCGGTATAGTACAATGAAAAATACCTCACTTTTTACATCTCATGACAAGGCCCATCTATTTCTCCATACAGAATCATTGGTCCCATATAATGTTTGAAACCGTATATGATGAGCTCCACATAATGCTACAGTATATGTTGGTCCCCATGGATGAAGCTCCACTGTCTTATGGGCCCAAATAATGCTCCAAACATAATGGGCCCCATTTCTAATGCTCTAGTGTATAATGGGCCCTGTAAATGCTGCTCCAGTGTCTGATGTCCACCTTTGGAATGTTCCAGTGTATGGTGGGCCCCATCTATCATTCTCCAGAGTATAGTGCTCCCCAAAAATTGCTGTCCCAACATTGAAAACAATGAAATAAGTCTCCTCGCTAGGGAATCCCTGTACTAGTCTGGACTCCTCGTCGTTCCCATCTTCCATCTCACTGCACAGTATTTCAACCTTGCAAGTGCTGTGATCCTGAGCAAGCAGGGGGGCCCCACTCGTTGGCGACGGCACTGGCACAGGGCCCCTGATAGTACGGTGGTGTGTCTGATGGCGGGTGGGCCGAACCTGCACTTTCATCTGCAGCTTCCTCTTTGTCACCGTGTAAGATGGAACTGTATATGGGAAGGGTAACCTGAGTTTCATCAGGGTCAGATTCAGGCCGTGTAGCGTGCGAGGGGAATGTAGTGGTCTGGGTCAATGTACCAGCAGATTCATCGAGCAGTGGCTGGGCATCAGTGCACCTGTGTCGCCCCCAGGAGTACGGTCACCACAGTGGCATTACCTTCCTCCTAGGGAGTGTGATGTCATGCTTGGGAGCAACGAAGGATCTCTCTAGCAGGTTAACTGATTGGGCGGCGTTATTCCCACGAGTCATGACCCTCCAAACAGCGTTCATGAAGGCAAAGTGTTTGTTTTACGTGGGCAGTATGGTTGCAAAGCTGAACCTTAAAGGAATGTCCAGAAGGGCACCACCAGGAGTGGAGCCTACGGTTTAATTCGACTCCACCTGGGAAACCTCAACCATGCCAGCTACAGAAAAGATGCACACATTGCAAGCTTAATTCCGTTAACGAACGAGACTCCGTCATGCCCCGCGGTCCGAGTCCGGCTTACTAGAGGGACACATGAGGCTCTGGCACATGAGATTGGCCAATAACTGGTGTGTCATGCCCTTACATGTCCGTGGCTGCATGTGCGCTACACTGAAAAGGCCAGCGTTTGTCGCTTACAGGTGCAGATAACCCGCTGAACAACGTTAGTGATGGGGATCTGTGATTACAATTATTACCCGCGAACGATGATTTCCCAGTAAGTGCAGGTCAACCGCAGTTCCGGAATTAGGCCTAACCGTCATTCCTGAAAAAATGAAAAACTTACGTGTGCAAACCACAGGTGCTGTAGCTTGCTTAACAGCTCGCCAGCCGTTCTCAGGCCCAGTATGGATTACACGTGATTGCACAAAGGTGAGAAAGGGTACCGTATCCCCGGATAACATGTATGGATAGCATAGTGTACACATTCAAAATATATGTCTATACATCAGGAGGCAGGCTCAGACGGTGTTAGGCCCAGTATGGATTGCACGTGATTGCACAAAGGTGAGAAAGGGTACCGTATCCCCGGATAACATGTATGGATAGCATAGTGTACACATTCAAAATATATGTCTTTACATCAGGAGGCAGGTTCAGACGGTGTCAGGCACAGTATGGATTTGACGGCCCAGACTACACAGCGGAGGAGCAGGGAGAGGTAAAGATTGCAAATGCTGGGGCCCTGCCCAAGCAAGGGGGGCCCACTCGTGGGCGTCGGTACTGGCACTGGACCCCTCATAGTACGGCGGTGTGTCTGATGGTGGGTGTGCACCACCACCATCAGAGACACTTGATTGCACTATGAGGGACCCTGTGCCAGTGCCCGCGCCCAAGAGTCGGCCTACCCACCTGTCCAGGGCAACGGCACTCGCACGGTGTCGTGCGCTAGGTGGTGACCCCGGCCATGGGGGGGGGGGGGAGTAAGCACATTAAGGGAGTTTTAGAAAGTGGCATATGTTGATGTTAGACATTCAGCTGATGCAAAAGGCGAAATAGGTCAAGTCCCAGGAAGAGGTGGACCAAAGCAAGCCATTTTTCTGTCACCCTATGTGTCATCAGGGGAAGGTGGGACAAAATCCTTGGAAACCCATGCATGGTTCATTTTAATGAAGGTTAGATCATCCACATTTTGGGTTGACAGACGGGTCCTTTTTTCTGTCAGGATTGATCCAGCTGCACTGAAGACTCTTTCCGATAGCACACTTGCAGCTGGGCAAGCGAGCTCATGTAAGGCATATTGTGCCAATTCAGGCCAGGTGTCCAGTTTAGCGGCCCAATAGTCAAAGGGGAATGACCTGTGTGGGAGAACATCGATATGGGAGGAAAAGTAGTTTGTAACCATAGTTGACAACTGCTGTCTCCTGTCACTTTCCATCGATGCAGTATTACCAATTGTGTGAGCGGTACTTGAAAAATCAGTCCACAACATTGTCATGAAACCCCTGTCTCCAACGCCACTTCTGCTGTGTGCACCACGAACACCTCTGCCAAGCTGCCCCCGGCCCGTACGGCTCGTGTGAGAACCATCACCGCTGCTGTGTGCTGGGAATGCCTCAAGCAACCGATTTACCCGAGTTGGTTGTTTATTAGCCAATATTAGGTCAAGGTTCTCCTGTGGCATGATGTTTTGTAATTTGCCTTTATAGCGTGGATCCAGGATGCTGGCCAACCAGTAGTCGTCATCGTTCATCATTTTGGCAATGCGGGGGTCCCTTTTTAGGATCTGCAAGGCATAATCTGACATGTGGGCCAATGTTCCCGGTGTCAATGATGCACTGCGAGTGCTGGTTGGAGGAGCACTTTCTGGCAAATCCACATCCCTCCAGTCACACACAAACCCTGTACCAGACCTTGCCACGCCAACATTTTCACTTGCCCCACGAGATGCATCCTCCTCCCCTAAGTAATCATCCCCATCATCCTCCTCCTCCTCTTCTTCCTCCACCTCGTCCAGGAGAGGTCCCTGAGCAGACAATGGCTGAATGTCATGAAGGATTCCCTCCTCCTCTTCCTCCTCATCAACATTGGCTGCAGACGCCTGCTCCTTAAGGTGCGTCAAAGTTTGCATGAGCAGACGCATAAGTGGGATGCTCATGCTTAGGATGGCGTCGTCTGCGCTTACCAGCCGTGTGCATTCCTCAAAACACTGAAGGACTTTACAGAGGTCTTTCAGCTTCGACCACTGCACACCTGTCAACTCCATGTCTGCACTCAAAGTGCCTGGCCGTGTATCCTCACACAAATGCATTATGGCCTGCCTCTGCTCGCACAGCCGCTCAACCATGTGCAGGTTGGAGTTCCACCTTGTTGCAATGTCGCTAATGAGGCGGTGGTTGGGAAGGTGGAGCAATCGCTGCAGCTTCTGCATACGAATGGAGTGTACAGGCGACCGGCGGATGTGCGCGCACAGTCTTCGCACCTTCTGGAGCAGGGCTGTTAACTCCGGATAATTTTTGAGGAAGCACTGCACCACCAGGTTCAAGGTGTGAGCCAAGCAAGGTATATGGCTGAGTTTTGAAAGGGCTATGGCTGCCACAAAATTACGGCCGTTATCACTAACTACCTTGCCTGCCTCAAGATGTACACTGCCCAGCCATGACTCAGTTTGTCGCTTCAAGTACTCGGCCAGCACCTCGGCGGTGTGTCTGTCGCCCAAACACATCATCTGCAACACAGCCTGCTGACGCTTTCCACTAGCTGCTCGATAGGGGGACACCTTGTGTGCAACAGTGGCAGCTGCAGATGGAGTGCTCGTACGACTGCGCTCTGTGGACGAGCTTTCGCTTCTGGAGGAGGAGGAGGAGGGTCGAACGCCTAACAGCCAACTGTTTCCTATACCATGGGCTAGGCAGCACTGTCCCACCACCGCTGTCCCCTGTGGACCCTGCATCCACCACATTAACCCAGTGCACAGTGATGGACACGTAACGGCCCTGGCCATGCCGACTGGACCATGCATCAGTTGTGAGGTGCACCTTTCCACTCCCTGACTGCTTGAGTGCATGGACAATGCGGTCTTTCACATGATGGTGGAGGGCTGGGATGGCTTTGCGAGAGAAGAAGTGGCGACTGGGTAGGTCATAGCGTGGTACTGCATAGGCCATGAGTTCGCGGAAAGCTGCGCTTTCCACCAACCGATAGGGCATCATCTCAAACGAGATTAGTTTGGCAATGTGGGCGTTCAAACCCAGTGTACGCGGATGAGAGACTGAGTACTTTCTTGACCTACTCATAGTGTCTGGGAGGGTGAGCTGGACTTTAGAGCTGCATATGGTGGAAGTAGCGGTGGACAGGGCGGACTGAGAGAGGGTTGATGATGGTGATGGACTTGGTGTTCTTTCTGATGGCCTAGATTCAGTATTTCGTTGATATAACAGTGGGATTCCCTGACTGCTGTGGCCTTGCAACGACACCTCAACATTTGCTGCTGTGCTGACCGGTGGGCTTACAGTGGGGGAAACAATGTAGCATTGCTGACTACCTTCTTTGTGATCAGTTGCACATGTGGTACTTGAGGTTTGGTGTTGTGTCCACGCTTGCAAGCGCATGGTGGTTAAATGTCTAAGCATGCAACTGGTATTCAAATTTTTCAGATTTTTCCCTCGGCTAAAGGTCTTTGCGCACTTCTTACAGATAACCTTGGCCTGATCATGAGGATTTTGTTTAAAAAAGTGCCACACTGCACTCTTCCTACTTTGGCAGACATTTTGCGGCCTAGCACGCTGTGATATTTTGACCCTCTGGACAAACTGTCCAGCAACTCTTTTGATTTTTGGAACCTGTCTTTGGAGTGCTCCGTGCCTGCCAGATAACAGCTGTTGCAATGTCGATGTCTGCTGTGGATGCTCCTCATCTGAGCTATTGGAAGCAGCACCCTCTTCCCCCAATGGATGCCAATCTGGGTCAACAACTGGGTCATCCATCACCTCCTCTTCAATGTCATGTGCACCTTCCTCTGTGTCACCGTGTATGGTGGTATAGTGTGCGGGAAGGGGCACCTGAGTCTCATCAGGGTCAGAATCTGGCTCTGTACACTGCGAGGACAATGTAGTGCTCTGAGTGAATGTACCAGCAGAATCATCTATCAGTGGCTGTGCATCAGTGCACTCCATGTCAGATTCATCTTGGCCTGGGTAATTCACCATTTCACTTGGTAATCCAGGCATGGTATGTGAAAACAGCTCCATGGAGTAATCAGTAGTATGGCCTGTGTCATCCTTCAATCTTGGTTGGGGTGAAGGACACAAGGAAAGGTGTGGTTCATGAACATGAGCCTCCAATGACGACTCAGTGCTTTTACTTTTTACAACTTCAGAAGAGGAGGCGATAGAGCTGGAGGCTGAGTCAGCAATGTAAGCCAAAACTTTTTCCTGCACCTCTGGCTTTAAAAGCGGTTTGCCAACTCCTAGAAAAGTAAGCCTTCGAGGCCTTGTGGAGCCAGACGATGACGCAGGCTCAACACCTTCTGCATTCGGTCCTATTTTGCTTTTGCCACTACCATCAGATCCACCACCAACACCATCATTACCAGCTGCCAACCCCCGCCCAATTCCACGGCCTCTTCCACCAGCCTTCCTCATTTTTGGTAGAAATGTAGACAAAATCCACCAAACTATATAGTAATGTAAAACAAGGTACAAGGTGTCTATAGGACAGGGGAGATTTTGAATTTCTGCACACACTTGTGGACACTGGACACTTATGGATTGTGTGAGGCCCACTGAATATCAGAGCACTATGTCACAGGCTCGATGGCACAGGTGTGAAAAAAGTGACTACAGGATCACGGAGATTTTGAATTTCTGCACACACTAGTGGACACTGGACACTTTTGGATTGTGTGAGGCCCACTGAATATCACAGCGCTATGTCACAGGCAGAAATTGGCTAGTGTATCACAAACTACAAGGTGTATATAGAATTGGGCAGAATAGAAATCTCCCTAGAGTGTAGGTCTGTAAGAACGGAACAAGTCCTCCACTTATCCTTCCACAGTGACACACAGATAGCTTCACTGTGGCCGTGATAACAGCCGTTACACGGTACTGAGAGGAGCGTGCACGTACACGGCTGTCCGGTGTACGTAAAATTGTCAAGCTCCGTGTTTTTTAAGTATACGGACTGACACACGCTGTCTCTCTATAGTTTTGAATGTGATCAAACAGCAAATATATTTAACTGTTTGAAAGCTAGACAAAGCTAGAAGGTGCAGGTCTGTAAGAACGGAACATGTCCTCGACTTATTCTCACAGAGTGACACACAGATAGCTTCACTGTGGCCGTGATAACAGCCGTTACACGGTACTGAGAGGAGCATGCACGTACACGGCTGTCCGGTGTACGTAAAATTGTCAAGCTCCGTGTTTTTTAAGTATACGGACTGACACACGCTGTCTCTCTATAGTTTTGAATGTGATCAAACAGCAAATATATTTAACTGTTTGAAAGCTAGACAAAACTAGAAGGTGCAGGTCTGTAAGAACGGAACATGTCCTCGACTTATTCTCACAGAGTGACACACAGATAGCTTCACTGTGGCTGTGATAACAGCCGTTACACGGTACTGTGTGAGGAGTGTGCACCGCTGTATGGTGTGAAAAAATGCACGCTCAGTACCTCAGCAGGACAAAAAAAAAAAATTGGGATTGCTTTTAAAAAAGCAGTTTGCAGAGCAGTGGGTAAACAGCAATGCAGCCGTCAGGAAGCCTTAGAAGGCAGCCTAACAACCAACACCGCTGATCCACCAAAATATAGCCTCCCCTTGCACTGCACACACAGTGACTGGTGTGTTGTACAGGCAAAATCGCTAGCAGCAGAAGCAGTTTTTTTTCTTCTTCCCTGCCTAAAGCTCTCCCTACAGAATCAGCAGCAGCACCTCTCCCTATGCTAAGATCGGCAGAAGTAAGATGGCGGTCGGCGTGCACGCCCTTTTATACCCCCTGTGACGCCCACCAAAGCAAGCCAATCACTTGCATGCCCTTCTGAAAGATGGTGGTGACCCCTGCCTATGTCATCACGTTGCCCACAGTGTCCGTGGATCCTGATTGGCTGAAAAAGAGCGCAAAGCAAACTTATGAAACGCAACTTTGGCGCGTAAGTCGCCGACCTCGTGGCCGACCTCATCCTAGGGTCGGGTTTCGTTTCATGAAACCCGACTTTGCCAAAAGTCGGCGACTTTTGAAATTTTTCGACCCATTTCGCTCAACTCTAGAGGGCAGACTTAAGATCGCCGCCCAAAAGGTGGACCAATGGAAGGGTTGGTCTTTGTCCCTAAGGGAAAGGGTTGCCCTGGCTAAAGGCTTTCTTTTTCCCTTGTTAATTTACCTAGGCAGCGTGTGCATCTTGCCAGAACCTCTCTGGACACGGGTCTATAGCCTGTTCTTCCAGCTGTTATGGGGGAATAGGCTCAACCTAATCAAGAGAGAGGTCACATACCGCACAAGGAGACTAGGTGGGTTGGGTATGGTCAACCCGGTAGTGTTCTTAGTGAACACCTTTCTTAAAGCCAACATTTCCAACCTCTGGCTAGAGAGGGCTCCTCCGTGGGTAGTCTCCTGCAAGGGTTGGCTTCGGCCCTTCTTCCAGGAATGGGAGACAGGAGGGCAAGTGAAGGACCTCCGCACACCTCATGGGCATCTCCCGGCTTATGCTACCCCGGTTCTGAAGGTGATCCGCCGGTGGGGTCTGGGAATGTGGGAAATCAGGACCATGTTGCGGCAATGCCTTGACAGGAGGGTTCTGTTGACCCATTTCCAGAAGCCCCTGGCCCTTAAGGATTGCCCAGGCTGGGATCTGTAGGTGGGGCTCGGGCTTTTATATTCTAAGCGGATCCCCACGAAGTTTTGGGACTTGACCTGGCGCTGCTTCCACGGGAGGCTGTATGTAAAGGATAACCTGAAGTGCAGGAAATCCGATGATCGGGGTTGTCCCTGTGAGGAGTGTGGCGACGTGCTGGAAAGCATGGAGCACTTCCTGCTTCAGTGTCCCTTTAAGGTTTACAACAGGGTGGGGGCTTCCATGCGTTGGCCGTGGCTGGCGTCCCTCTCCTATGCCGAGTGGGCCTATGGAGCGTTCAGAACTCTGGGTGGCCGAGACCGGGGCACTTTATTCCTAGTCAGTGTAGTGGTTAGGTTCTACATTTGGAATGCACGGTGCTTAGTTTCGACGCGGCAGAAAGCCCTCCCAAGGGAAGAGGTGGTTAGTAACATCCTGGGTGACCTGGTGAAGGTGCGTTCTTTGGAGTTCGAAAGGTTGGGTGTGAGGAGGGCCTCTAGGCTTTGGAGGGGCCTTTCCTTTTAAAAACGCACTCTAGGGAGAGCTAGATTTTGTGTGAATGTGGGTAGGGACAGCATAAGGTGGTGTGGGTGGTGAGGGACAGAAGTAGGGGCAGATAGGGACAGGGAGGGACAGGCACTGAGGGACAGATAGAGAGTTAGTTATGATAAAGTAGGTAGAGTAGGGGCAGGTAAGGACAGATAGGGACAGTTTCTTTAGGGACAGAAGTAGGGACAGTCTTAGTTGTTGAGGGACAGGGTGAATGTGTTAGTGAGGGATGGGGCCTCTAGAACTCCTTTTTCCTGGTGGTGGGCTACTGCATGGCACACCTAGATTTTTGTTTTGAGATAGAGAAATAATGGATATTGGGCTTGCAGGCACTGAACTTGGGCCTGTAAGTAAAGGTTTGTGGTGTGGTAATATTCGGTAAAGCAAATGATGTAATGACATTGCATTGTAATATTGTATTGTAATATGTATTGTAGTATATGTATTGTAGTATGTGTTGTTATTCTTTTCCGTAGTCAGAGGTGCATGGGGGGCGTAGTGAGGTTGGGAGGGGGGTGAATAGGGTGGTGAGAGCGGAAAAAAAAGTAAAAGGACCCTAAAACAAGGGGAAAGTGGCGAATGGATATACCATATACCATGGAAATTATGGAAAATGGACCATTTTTGAGCACATCGGGGGCAAATGGGTGAGGGTTTTGCTTGTGGGCATAAACTTTCGTGCTCATCAGGCCTAGACGTGATAAGGCCATGGACATTTATGGACCTGTGGTGTGGGTGGTGGGAAAAAATAATAAAAAAAATAAATAAATAAAAAAATGATATATATATATATATATATATATATATATATATATATATATATATATATATATATATATATATGTGTTAAGCTGGTGTAGGTATTTTTGCCAAAAAAGAATTGGCTAGGTTTATTTAAGGCAGCATGGGCCAAGAATATTATTTTTGTTTTCCTGTATATAGGTATGAGTGGAAGTGTGTATGGGGAGTGAAAGAGAGTGAATGGGGGTGAAAGATTAAAAACTGTTTTTCATTATTTTATGGGAAAAGTTTTCTGTTGGAAAGTTCCTGCTGGGGGTCCCCTAAGCTGGAAAGCTTGGGGACTATAACAAGTTGCGGTTTTGCACAAGCTTCTGTATGACCTAAGTGTATGATTAATGTGTGTATTTTGGTTTATGTGTTTTCTTTTCTGGAATGTTGTGTTGTATTGTTTTTGATATTTTATAAAAGAGATACAGGATGTAACTCAGGATCAGTAATGTAATGTATGTACACAGTGACTGCACCAGCAGAATAGTGAGTGCAGCTCTGGGGTATAATACAGGATGTAACCCAGGATCAGTAATGTAATGTATGTACACAGTGACTGCACCAGCAGAATAGTGAGTGCAGCTCTGGGGTATAATACAGGATGTAACCCAGGATCAGTAATGTAATGTATGTACACAGTGACTGCACCAGCAGGAGAATAGTGAGTGCAGCTCTGGGGTATAATACAGGATGTAACTCAGGATCAGTAATGTAATGTATGTACACAGTGACTGCACCAGCAGAATAGTGAGTGCAGCTCTGGGGTATAATACAGGATGTAACTCAGGATCAGTAATGTAATGTATGTACACAGTGACTGCACCAGCAGAATAGTGAGTGCAGCTCTGGGGTATAATACAGGATGTAACCCAGGATCAGTAATGTAATGTATGTACACAGTGACTGCACCAGCAGGAGAATAGTGAGTGCAGCTCTGGGGTATTATACAGGATGTAACTCAGGATCAGTAATGTAATGTATGTACACAGTGACTGCACCAGCAGAATAGTGAGTGCAGCTCTGGGGTATAATACAGGATGTAACTCAGGATCAGTACAGGATCAGTATGGTAATGTATAGTATGTATACAGTGATTGCACCAGCAGAATAGTGAGTGCAGCTCTGGGGCATAATATATGATGTAACATTAGGGCGGTGTACGTAATGGACTTGATTTACAAAGTAACCTACCTGTGAGGGATCTTCTCCTTATTTTAGTTGAGGTGCAGTTTGGGGTACAAGATGTAAATTTAGTCCATGGGGTAAATGTACAATCCTCTTTGCAAGGGACGTTACACTCCTGTGCCGACGGTGGGACTGGACCGGCCCATCGAAGACATCCAGTCACATCAGCAGGACGATCATCAGCAGTGACACAGTTCACTTCTGGAAGACAGGACCACAATGGAGTTAATCTCTGAGCACTTTAGAAACTTTGTAACAGTATATTACAGTAGAGTTGAAATCATTTCTTTTGTTTCAAAGTGGAGAAAAGATACAGTAGGAAGAAAAAAATATATAAAAAAAAGGAAAAAAGTCTGATGCTTCTGTGTCTGGCTCCTAACCAAGGATGGCGCAATGTGGGGGCAAAGTAGGCAGTCGCCTATGGTACCACTGACAACAAGGGGTCCTTTTTTTCCAGCAGAGGCTATGTAAACATTATGAAGATGGTAGAGATGGCTGAGATGAGCAAATATTTTAACATTTATAGCGAATCAAGTCATTTCACTTTACAGATATGCCAAATGCCCTGAAAAGACATAAGTAATGCTTTGACTGAGGCCTCCCAGGACTGTATTCAAACGCTTTCAAGCTCTTTAACACAAAGACAGTCTTAGTAATGTCAACATGACCTCAGCATATATGGCTATGGGTAAATGGATGGTAACCGCTCTGATCCACTGGGCTGTCACACACTAGCTGCACAATTAGTTCAGTGTTTTATGACTCCCTCTCTCTCTCTCTCTATTGTTAAGCTGTGAGGTTGTCTCATTATACAGTTTCCCCACAAAATGACTGCTGCATTCTCTGCCTCAGCTTTTATACAGGTTCCAATAGTCTTTACTGATTGGCTGTGTTAAACCATGTGACATAAAACCTGCAAAGCATTATGGCAAAACCCATCCAGCCGTGCTCTTGGTCTTTTCAACCTTCTCTGGCTGACGCAATCTTTAAGGGCGCAGTTTGACGGCCGTATAACACAATTGCCATCTTCGGACTGTCACTTTCCATGCTGCTGTCACTCAGGAGTCAGAAGTCCAAGGATTGCAACGCAGTCATCGTCCATCTGACTGCACCCTACGTTAATTTTTTTTAACGTTTAAATAAAAAAAATAGAATTTCAAAAACATTTTTTGTTCTCAGTGAATGGTAGAGATACTTTTGTTCGACATTTTATTGTAATGAACAGCAGCTGCATACATTCCTCGCACCCAGACTACGCATACAAAGCCTTCAGAATAAGTGGAATTCTGTCGTGAATAGCGCTGACAAGCAGCGGATCATAAAAGTACATTATATATATTATTTTTTTTATTTTTTTTGTCACCATAGTAACTTGCCGAATGTATCAGGTCGATGCACATTAAAGCACCAAAACACTTTGTATCGTACCTTAGAAGAACCTATTTAAGTGAGGATTTACTAGCTGCCGCTTCCGGAGAAGAAAGTCGCCCCACGCTGTCTGAAGAAAAAGTCTTTAAAGGGAGCGAGATCTGTCATCCTCACAACCTGTGACTGTTAATAAGTGACATTCCTCACAGCGTGCCGGGGACCGCTAACACTCACTTCCGAACATCTGAAATAAATGACAATGCCTGCTCTGTATAGGATCACACCATGAGGCGGCCCTAGGCGCCATCTGTATAGATAAGACGGTGTCAGCAACTCTACGAGCCGTCTGATTGGTTGACAAATGGCTGTTTTTAAAAGAAGATTCCTCTAAAATGAAAACTTCCTTTGGGCAACTCTTCCTTTCGATACAATAAACCTATTGGAAACCTGTTAAATGGAAAGTATCATTACAGAAATCTTTCTAAAAGCTCATTGGCCCAGGTGTTAATGGTTCAGCATGGGCTTGGCCTCCTTCATCGTCTTCCCGCCCATGAAGATCCCCACAATCATAAAAACTCATCAACCCAATTATTTATGGCAAAATAAATCCACCATACACTGCTTATGTAATTATAGCAACATAATATGGTTATATGGTGTAAATAACAGAATGTAAACTAATTAAAAATATACCAAGATTCTACTGCCATACATTGCTGAAAGAATATGAACAACAAGAAATACATAGATTATTCTCCACTCAGAAAATATTTATAAGAATTTGTTCAGATGATAATTTGAGCAATGCATAGCGGTATTAACAGTAAATGATACCCAGATAATACCACTATACGCTGCTTAAATTTACCAAGTTAATACTGCCATTCAATGCTGAAATGATTTTACCAAAATTTTCCCAGATAATATTATTGGAGCAACGTATGTCGGTATTATCTGGACATATGTTGGTAAAAATTATTATGGCAGCATCAACTTGGTAAATTATGTTAGTTATATTATTTAAGCAACATATAGTGGTATTATCTCGGTATTATTTGTGATTATTTAAAGTAGGTTGGTATTAACAAAATAACCCAATAGGGTCATATGGTATAAATATCAATCTAAAAAAAAACAACTTAAAAATATAGTAAGATTGTACATGTTGCTGAAATATTTTTAAAAAATTAATACCGCCATAAATTGCTAAAATTATATTAACAAATTTAAACACAGATAATATGTTTGCTTAAATAATATAAATAACATAAGGTACGGTATGTAGATATTAAAAGCATATATTGTTGACATAATATTGATAAAATATGCCAAGATAATTTCACCATCACCATATATGCTCAAATAATTTTAATTAATTCTATCACATAAACAATACTGATAACATTTTAATATTATTTAGGAATATATGGCAGTATTATCTGGGTATAAAATGTTGCCATTACGTCAGTGATGTATGGTGGTATCTTCTGGGAATAGTATGCTAATATTATTTGAGCAATGCATTGCAGTATTATATGGAGTATGTTACTATTATTTCAGCGCTGTATGGCGGTATTATTTCGCCATAAATCATACCCAGATAATACAGGTTTTCTCTGCTCTAAAAATAATAAGAATACTAAATTGGAAATCACACCAAACATAGCCTTGAAGGAAACATTATGTCCACTATCTGGACCAAGGTCCAGGTGTCCAGTTTGGGGTCAAACAGCAGACTGGTCCCGCCGTGCGTGGTCTTGGAGATAAATGTGAGTGGTGTCAGCTCACAGCGCAGTCAATAATATAGAAGTGGTTTTGTAACTTTATAAGCAAAAAAAGAAAATTGCATTTAAATTTCTCTCGGCGACAGACATCTGTCATTCGTGAAGGCCTCACAGACGTTTATTCACTTGCCAGGTTACCGCTGCAAGCTGGGAAATAAGCGCGGTGAGTGGTGACAGCTGAGAGATTAGTGTTTCACTTTTCAAAGTTGTAGTAAATGTGCGTGGTGAATGAAATTTGTTTTAGAAACCCGTATCAGTAGACGCAGACGTATCCAGCGCTTTATGGTATCCAGTATCCAGCCATATCCTGCAGGCTGAATTACTGATCTGTGTGGTCGGGATCTCTAACGTGTTACTGCAAATTCTTGGTCTCCGGTCAAAGTTAGTGATAGCCCCACCATCTACCACTGCTGACTTATGTGTCAGAAAAGCCAAGATAAAACTCAAGATCAAGGATGAGCAGAATATTGAGTGCAGCTCTGAAGTATAACACAGTATATAACTCAGGATCAGTAATGTAATGTATGTACACAGTGACTGCACCAGCAGAATAGTGAGTGCAGCTCTGAAGTATAACACAGTATATAACTCAGGATCAGTAATGTAACTGTGGCGCCCCTGAGGCTTTAGTCGCCACAGAGGTACTGCACCTTCTCCTAAGGTGTAATGCCCCACCATCCAGTAAGGTGGGAACTCCTGACCACGCTCCACACCTGCATTCCACACACAGGATAGTTCAGTGGGGCCACCTAACAGCTTCAGGCTGGGGGTTAGCAGAGCACCCCTCGTGGAACCCTGCTTCGTAACACGAGATGTGCTGGGCGGCGGGTGGAGTGAGATGATACAAAAGAGTGGGAAGAGTGAGAGTTAGTTGGTTAGTTGGAGAGAGGGAGAGAAGAGAGAAGATGGGTGTCTGAGGGACGTGCTGCAGCAGGTCCCAGTGATCTGGGCTGCTGGCACAAAAAAGACCAGAGAAAGAGACTGATAAGATTGATAACCTAACCTTCCATAAGAGAGAGATAGAACAGATCGGAACGAAGGAGACTAGAAGGACGATGGGAAGCTGGTTGAAGAAAGATAGAGAACCCTTCTAGTCCAGAGTGCAAAGGCCGGGGCCCGGTCCCCGAGGTTGAATGGATCGTTATGTCTGGCAACAGACACCGGAGGAGTAGTGAGCCACTAACGCCTTGCTCCCATCATAGACTTGGGACACAACAGCAACTGAATAGAGAGCCGAGACGCAGTGAGGAGTCCCCGAAGCAGGCTACAGCTGTCTGTCATACAAGTAGAGACTAGGAACACCTAGAGAGAGGCATTCCAGGGTAACTAAGTATTGGAGTGCTTCGCACCTAAAGGCGCATTGGAGGAGTCGTTCAGTGAAAGTACATAAGGGCTGAGTGTGGAAGGGAGAATCCTATCCTGCCTGGAGGTTGGCTGGAGCCCTGACCTGGAGAACACAGTACGGAGGCAGGCGTGTGTGTGAACTGCAAACAGTGAGTAAAGCTTTGGAACCGCATACTTTGGTGTCCTCCAGTTATTCCAGCACCGCTACACCTGAGTAACAACATCTATACCATTCTGCGCCTCTCCTCATCCATTGCACCTACACTGCCCTGGGACTACAGCTCCACCTGTGGGGAGCTACACCATCTTTGCTGCACCACACCATCAGTCCCAGCAGATCTGCATGCAGCGTTGGCTCAACATCTTACTTGCCAAACACCACGGGTGGCGTTACAAACTATTCTAATAAACTTTAACACCATTAACATCACCGCCATTGATATTGGGCGCCCAGGGCCCCGGACCGGCTCACCGCTGCTGTGACACATTCCCACCTTGACACCGGCCCGGTACAGAGTACCCCGCTGCCCTGGGTGTGAGGGGGAGACCCATAATGAATGTACACAGTGACTGCACCAGCAGAATAGTGAGTGCAGCTCTGGAGTATAATACAGGATGTAACTCAGGATCAGTAATGTAATGTATGTACACAGTGACTGCACCAGCAGAATAATGAATGCAGCTCTGGAGTATATTCTAATATATAAAGCTCAAAGTGTGTATGTATGCATGTATGTATGCATGTGTGTATGTATGTATGTATGTATGTATGTGTGTATGTCCGGAATAGGCATCCGCACCGTCGCAGCTACAGCCACAAAATTTGGCACAGTCACACGTCTGGACCCCGAGAGCGTCCTAAGCTATGTTGTGAGGCGAAATTTTAGTGAGTGCAGCTCAGGAGTATAATACAGGATGTAACTCAAGATCAGTAATGTAATGTATGTACACAGTGACTGCACCAGCAAAGTGAGTGCAGCTCTGGAGTATAATACAGGATACATTTCCGGATAGGTAATGTAACACCTTGTACTTCTGTGTCTTGCTCACTGGTGGTTGGGCTCGGCCTCCTCACCTCGGCTGTGTCTCCGAGCACTGAATACCTTGTACTTTGGACCTTCAGGGAGGTTGTAGTTCCAGAATACGGCAGCATTGGAGGATAACTGCTTCTCGTGGCTTCGTGTTTGATTTAATCTGTGGTTTTATTTCTCTACACATTTTTGTTGCTCCCTGGTGACTATTTAAAACAAAATTTTAAAAATCAGTTAAAACGTTTTTTGTTTTTTTTTGGCCCATTTTGCCTGAGGAAAACAAGCTGCCTAATAATTCTGCCATCTGATCTGCTTCATCCAATCAGTATTCAGTTTGGAGGCAGACAATCTGATGAAATGTTGAAGATACTCTTAATTAGTGTGCAGAGGATTTGGAGCTTTGTATCAGAAGAAAAAAAAAGTTCTGACCACTTTCTATCCGCAATCATTCAGCACGGACTTACTGACAATAAGGAGCTCAAAGTTGAACACAGACTTTCATTCTTCATAGAGGAGTTATTATTTAGCTGTTCCTTTGGGAAATGCAGGTGAAACCATTAGGACGTTTATCACTGGGATGGGACATACGAAAGGTTTCCTCATTAGATGTGAATTCACTCCAAGAATCTCAGCACTAAATATTCAGCCCCATAGATCAAAGATGATAAACAATGTTCTATCCCCTAAAATATCAGGTACAATGTATGACAAAGGCGCCGCTGATCATCTCAGAGACCCCCTGGAAATAATTTGCTATTTAACAAGTTCGGATCTTACTTTGAGATGAAGAAAAGCAAAAGATAAAACAACAAAGTGTCCAAGAAAGACGCTACCTTGTGTCATTGTGACTTTCATCAAAGCCGCTCCGTATTTATAATATCATTAAATATTCTTTATCATTTTCCTGTTTAGAACTGAGCGCAATAAAGGGGGGGGGAGCAACATGATAAAAGACCCTTCATCCCCAAGGAGAAATACATCCCCACTAATTTCACAGGTTCAGAACCAGAAAAGGTAGAAAAAAAAAAAAATTCAGAACCCAAATTTTAGTTTCCTTTAAGGGAACTGTAGCAGGACTAAAACAGATGCATTGCTATAGGGGGTGCAACCATATGCAAAATATAAAAGTAAATGGACATAAGTGACAGTAGGCCAATGCAGTATCCAGGAAATGAAGTACCAACAGAGGAAGCGGCAGGGGGGCTGCGTGCTTAGTCTTATCTGTATGTATAATTGATATTACTACTATCCTGGCTTATGACATCCAGAGTTTAGTTCCAGTTTTTTTTTGCACTGGTTCAAAAGTTATTAAATCAAAACTCTTTGATCCATATTGTATCCCATGCCTATAGCTTAGTAATAAATCCCCATCGGTCACACTACATACTCTAATCAGAGTTAGTGGCCAGAAAAGCGCAAGAAAAAATTTGTTTAAAAAATACAATGTTGTTAATTATTCAGAAATAAACATATACTGTGATTATACATTAAACTGATGCCTCAGATGATGGCATATAAGTATTATTGCATACCAATATACCTCAACATGAAAAGTGGACGTCCAGGGACTTTACTATATGCCAACCATCATGTCCCTGTTGCGGACTCAATCTGTCACACTAAAAAATTGTCAGGTCATAGATACAAAGTGCTGTTTGCATACAATACAAATAATGAAGAAGCTAACGCCGTGGCCATTACTTTCTTGATAGTGTAAGGCATCCACGCCAGTGTTCCTCAACCCCGACGCGCGTTTCGTCCTTACTTCATCAGGGGGCGTGGTTTAAAAGTTAGAAGGATTTGAACAGGGAAATAGGACCTCAGATTGGATGAATTTGTTCTTTAATTCGCTCACTGGACGATTCTTCTGATTGGCCAGTCCTGCTCACAGCAATATAATGTGGACAGTTATGCGCACTGAGCATGTGCAGCTTAGCATCTCTGCCACTACCATTGAGAAGACTCTAATCTTGTCATTTCCTCTACAAATTGAAATGCAGTATATTGTACAAGCAATCACTTGATCGTGGGATCAAGTCTTTTAGGGGAAAATAAGAAAAAGCCGGATTACTTACCGGTAATGCTCTTTTAATGAGTCCACGACAGCACCCACTTGGAGAGAGGGATCCGCCCATAGGAACAGGAAACCTACAGAGATAAAAGAGGGTGGTCCGCCTCTCCCCATCAGTTGGATTTCAGAGTACCAGGAGGACCGCCAATTATTAGGCCATTATATTATCCACTATTCTAAACTTATTACCTTTACAACTAAGAAGGTGTATGTACATTATGTTAACTTCTAGGGAGGGTTAGTGAACGGGTGCTGTCGTGGACTCATTAAAAGAGCATTACCGGTAAGTAATCCGGCTTTTTACTCTTCGCCACGACAGCACCAACTTGGAGAGACTTTCATAGACCTTCACCTGGGAGGGACCACCGTGCCGAGGACCGCTCTACCAAAGGCTAGGTCGGATGAGCATGATAAATCAAGCCTATAGTGATTATAAAAAGTAGAGGGTGTAGACCAGGTTGCCACCTTACATATAGACTCGATTGCGACGTCTCCCCTCTCTGCCCAAGAGGAAGCCATAGCTCTGGCGGAATGTGCTCTGATACCCTCCGGAGGATCTTCATTGCTCTCGGAGTATGCCAGCCCAATCGCGTCTCTGATCCACCGAGACAAAGTACCCCTTGTGACTTCATATCCCTTCTTTTGGCCCTGGAAGGAAACAAATAGAGCCCTACTCTTCCTCCAGCTGCTAGACCTCTCAATGTATTGTAATACTGCTCTTCTAACGTCTAGTGTATGGAACTTTTCTTCCTCTGGAGTAGAAGGGTTACTAAAAAATGAAGGGAGGTGGATCTCTTGTCACCTATGAAACTTCCCTGCTACTTTTGGTAAGTATGAGGGGTCTGGTTTTAATATTAGCTGATCCTGGAATGTCAACAGAAAAGGGGGTTCTATTGAAAGTACTTGTATGTCGCTAACTCTTCTGGCTGAGGTTAGTGCAACTAGCAGTACTGTTTTGAAGGATAGGTGTTTAAGGGATATTGAATCTAAAGGTTCAAAAGGCGGACGTGTTAAAGCCTCCAGAACCGGGTTTAGGTCCCAAGGAGGAACTCTAGGTATGTGTACTGGTTCGCTCCGCTCACAGGCCGAGATGAATCTGCTTATCCATCTATTGTCTGCCACATTATAACTATAGAGGGCCCCTAGAGCCGACACCTGGACTTTTAGTGTGTTGACAGCTAGCCCTAATTCCTTTCCTTTCTGTAGGAATTCTAGGATCGCTGTAATCGGGATTTCTCCAGATTCGGGGCCTGTGTGGGACTCTAGGAATTTTCTCCATACTCTGGTGTAAATTTTTGTCGTTGTCACTTTCCGACTTTGTAGGAGTGTATTGACTAGTCCCTCCGAGAATCCTCTTGATCTCAACATTTCCCTTTCAAGTTCCAGGCCGTCAAGTGGAGACTGTCCACTTGAGGATGGAAGAATGGCCCCTGTGAGAGGAGCCTGGGGGTTGAGGGAAGCACCCACGGGTCTGTCACTGACATTGCTTGCAGGCATGAAAACCACGGCCTCCTGGGCCAGAATAGTGCTATTAGGATTATTCATGCTTCCTCTGCTCTGATTTTCCTGATCACCTGCGGTAGTAGTATGAATGGTGGGAAAGCATATGCCAGTTTGAATTGCCACGGGGCCTGGAGGGCATCCAGAATTTCCGGATTGTCTGTCATATTTAGAGAGGCGAACCTTCGCACCTGCCTGTTTCCTCTGGTGGTGAAGAGATCTATTTGGGGAAGACCCCATAGTGACACGATGCGTGTGAATATTCCCCGGCTTAGACACCACTCTCCTTGCCGCAGTGTATGGCGGCTTAGAAAATCTGCCTCCACATTGTCTCTTCCCCTTATGTGGAGGGCTGAGAGAGAAAAAAAATGTTTTTCTGCTAGGGATAAAATCCTTCTTGCGGAAGACATTAAGGTGACTGATCGAGTTCCGCCTTGTCTGTACAGATATGCGACTACGGTGGTGTTGTCCGAAAGGATTCTCACGTTTTCCCCTTGTAACTGTGGAAGAAAACAAAATAATGCATGATAGACTGCCTTTAGTTCTTTTAAATTTGTCGAATCCTTATCTTTGCCTATATCCCATAGGCCTTGGGCAAAAATATTCCCCATATGGGCTCCCCATCCTGTGGGGCTAGCATCCGTGATAATTATACAGGAGGGTGTTATAACCCAAGGTACTCCTCTCGCTAGGTTTTCGTCTTTTAGCAACCACGCAAGGGAGGTTAGGACCTCCTGGGACAGCGTGATTTTCTTTGTCAGATTCCCCCGGTCACGGGACTCCTCTAAGAGAATTTAGTGTTGTAGCTTCCTCGTGTGGAACTGGGCCCACCGAACTGCCGGGATGCAGGCAGTAAGGGATCCCAGGAGGGACATTGCTTCCCTTAAAGATATGTGTGGCCGATCTATTGCTATCCTAACCTTCTTTTTAATTGCTGAAATTTTTACCTGCGACAACAGACACCTTTGGCTTATGGAGTCTAGCTCGAGACCCAGGAAGGACTGAACAGACCACGGCTCGATTCTGGACTTCTTGAAGTTTATTATCCACCCTAGGGCCTGTAAGGACAAGATCGTATCAGCAACTCGATCACTACATTGCCGAATTGAATTTCCTACTATCAGAAAATCATCCAGATAGGGTACTATTAGTGTGTCCTTCTGGCGTAAAAAAGCCATCACTTCCAGCATCACCTTTGTTAATACTCGTGGTGCGATGGAAATACCGAATGGCATGGCTGTGAACTGGAGATGCTGTATCTTGCCATCGAGGAGGACCGCCACTCTGAGGTATTTCTGATATCTGGAATGGATGGGAATATGATAATAAGCATCCTTCAGTTCCAAGCCTGCCATCATACAA
The DNA here is from genome assembly GCF_039654945.1 of Dendrobates tinctorius. NCBI lineage: Eukaryota > Metazoa > Chordata > Amphibia > Anura > Dendrobatidae > Dendrobates > Dendrobates tinctorius. Next base: position 15,701,736 of record NW_027361810.1, on the reverse strand, counting down.
TTGGGGAAGAGGAGCTTAATCGTGGATCTTATGGATTCCATCTTAAATTTATGATTTATTATAAAGGAATTTAATTTTTTCAAGTTGATTATCGTCCGGAACGATCCGTCTGGTTTAGATATCAGAAAGAGAGGGGAGTAAAATCCTCTCCCTTCCTGCCCCTTAGGCACATGGACCAAAACTCTTTTGTCCAGTAAATTCCGAATCTCAGCCTCCAGGGCCTGCTGTTGGATTGGTGAGCTGAAGGATGTTATGATCAAAGAATTACGGGGTACATGATGGAATCCTATCTTTAACCCGTCTTTGATAATGCCTAGAACCCAAGGGCTAGCCGTAATTTTCTCCCATTCTCGGAAAAATTTTTTTAGCCTCCCTCCTACTGGAGGGACTGGCTCCTCAGTTCCTGTCCCTGCGGAAGGAGGACCCTCTAAACATGGCACCTTTGCCCTTTCCTTCCTTTGTGGCCCAGCGGTTTTGATTTTCTGCTGGTCTTCCTCGGCCAAAAGGTCTTCTCCTAAACGCCCTCCTATAAAATGGGAGAGGAGGGTTAGGGAATCCTTTTTTCCTTTCTTTTGCCTTCGTAAGGATTTCATCTAAGGCTCATCCAAATGAGAACTCACCCTCGCAAGGAATGGTACACAGCTTTGCTTTGGACTGGGTGTCACCTCTCCAGCTTTTAAGCCACAGGCTACGTCTGGCGTTATTAGCCAACCCCGCTGTTCTGGCTGCCATGCATAAGGAATCAGCAGAAGCATCCGCTATACATGCTGCTGCACCGCGGATTAATGGTATGGCGGCTCGTAGTTTGTCTCTGGAGATCTTCTGGTCTATTTGCTGGTCTAATTGATCGATCCAGACCAGCATAGAACGAGCTGTGCATGTACTAGCTATTGCCGGTTTAAACGTGCCGGTAGCTGCCTCCCATGCCCTCTTCAAAGAGGCGTCAGCTTTGCGGTCAAGCGGGTCTTTTAAAACGCCCGTGTCCTCCACTGGTAAGACCGTTTGCTTTGAGGGGGAGGCCACTGCCGCATCTACCTTCGGGACCTTACCCCATGTCGACAACTCTTCGTCGTTAAAGGGGTACCTTCTCTTTGAGGTTGAGGGAAGATACCCTCTCTGGTCCTGTCTCTCCCATTCCTTCTTAACCAGCGCTTTTATCGCTGGAATAACCGGAAAAACTCTCCTCTTTTTGTCTGTTAGACCTGCAAACATGATTTCTTGAGTCGTTTGCGGCTCCTTTGTGTCTGTGCATCCCATTGTATTCCTCACGGATTTAACTAGATTATCCATATGACCTAAAGGAAAACAGCAACGGCCCTCCATATCTGAGGAGGATGCTGATGTGGATGCATTGGAACTATCTGAGACTACTTCTCCCTCATCAGTGTCTACGGCCGCCGCTGGCTTGGTAGTTTCGATATTAGAGGGTCTGCTCTGGTTTAGGGCTTGTAGCTCTTCCCTAATTATGGCCCTTATATCTGTGGCTGATGTTGATGCCTGTTTTGCTGTTTCATTAATGCATCCTTTGCACAGCCTTTTTGTGTAAGAGTCCGGTAGCGGACGTGTACACAGGGCACACTTTATTTTTTGATTTTTCCTTCCTCTTAGTCTGAGATAGAGACATCATGACGGAGGGGGAGAAAGAGAGAGAGAGAGAGAGACATTTTATCAGCTTGATAGGCAGAGCGTCGTCCACTCACCCAGAGAAGCTGTAGGTACCGGCTCAGGAGGCTGAGAAGGAGGCTTGTTGGCGTGGCTTCTGTGGCTGCGGTCCGAGGAACCCCGTCTTGTGTGGTCCTTGGCTGCTGCACCGCTTGCCTGGGGATGCGTGTCCTGCCTTGGTGAAGACATGATTGCACGCCAAATTCCTTTGCCCCAGGCCTTTTGTAAGCCCCTTCATACCTGGTACCTCCCCCTCCAGGTGCGCCTATTTGCGACCCATTAGCATGCGCTTCAGCGCTGACTCCAGCCGCCCGCGCTCTGCAGGTTTAAACCATTCATTTTTTTTTTCTCCCTCCTGGAGGGGGTGGGGAGCGCCTCTACCCTGTGGTGCCGCCCAAATGCGCGCGCTGTGAGCCGAGGAACCTTCGGTAACCCGGAAGTTCCTCCTTACCACTTCCTGCTGCTGCATGTGCGTCCTCCTGGACGCTGAAGCCCCATAGGAACGCCGGAGGCTGCCATTTCTCTCCGGTTCCTGCGCCCCCACATGGACCGGAATGGATTCCCCGCCGGTGCCATATTATCCGCAGAGGAACACCCGGTCGGCGCCACCCGGTACCGGCATTTCTGCATCCGTTTGTACCAGCCGAGGAGGGAGCCGGATTCCAACACTCCCCCGTCGCTGCCTCTGGACCAGAACCCCTGCCGTTCCCGCAGACACTGCACAGGCGGTTACTTGGCCCAGGTAAGTCTGTAGTGTATCCTGCGGTTCCGCTTAGGAACAGGAAACCAACTGAGGGGGAGAGGTGGACCGCCCTCTTTTATCTCTGTAGGTTTCCTGTTCCTATGGGCGGATCCCTCTCTCCAAGTGGGTGCTGTCGTGGCGAAGAGTAAAAAACAAATTAAAACATAATGTGTTTTTAAAATTCCTCCCCTTTTCTCATTTAAAAAAAAAAGTCATGTTTGGTAAGCAGAAAAAAAACCCACGAGAATTGCCCTATTTTTGGTCACTGCACCTCCCCCTTAAAAAGGAAAAAATAAATCAAAATGTTTTTAAATTATACCAATTTGGGGTAGTTATGACATCAGCTTGTCATGCAAAAAACAAGCTCTTATAAAGCTCCATTGACAGATAAAAAAAAATGTAATGATCCCCCCCCAAAAAAAAACGGTGACACAATGGCAGTAAGGGTCCATCACTGTCGGAGACTCCTGGATGCATTGGGAACATAATAACCCACTAAGCATTGGAGACACCAATACAAATGAAGAAAAAGACTCTTTACTTTGTTGACGTCTTTGGGAGTTTTACAAGACGTCCATTTAGATTTTAGTTGTCACAGCTGGAGAGGCCGCACACAGATTCAGAGTTGGCAGCGCCCAGCGTGAAGATAAAAACCTTTCAGTAGGATTGGTTATTAAACCACCACAAGGCAGCTCGGCAGAACTCATTTCCACCTTCGTGAAGTTCTGCGAGGTCGCATCTCGGCTTCTCTGTATTCCTGCTCTCCAGCAATCTCAACGCTCAGTGCACAATTCTTCACACAACCAGTCACACAAATTAATAAACTTCTTAAAAAAAAATAAAAGAAATCTATAAACCTGACAGATTCCCCTGGTCGGGATTAGCAGAGCAGCCGCCAGTACAGAACTCCGTGAGATCGTGCAGCAAAGAGGGTGGAAAGCTAATGTCATCCTAGTCTGCTAAAATGCTCCACTGGTGTGGAAACTGGAAGCATGGAATATAGTGAGGTCTCTAAATGATGTATATGCACCCCGCATGTATGAGGAGTACGTAGCCTCCATGTATAAAGTTATACATATCTTCTATGCAGGCTTGGACTGGCCTGCAGGAGAACAGGAGAATCCTGTGGTGGGCCCCTGTGCAACAGTGAGACCCCACCCTCTTACATGAGCAGTCCTTGGCACTATATAATTGATTCACAAAGTTGGCATCTTATTCATTTAACAATCTACACAGTACATATATATAATTTGTGAGGATAATTGAGGATAATGTCACATTTGCATTTGGCTGAAAAGTGGGGCCCTGTAGTTGGTTACTAGTGGGCCCTTGGCATTCCAGTCCGACACTGCTTCTACGCATGTGCAGGAGGAACGGCCCCCGGCAAGTGCCCGGGCCGGAACCATGGGAGCAGTCATCTGGGTTCCGGGGGAAACTGTCCCCGGGGGGACAGTATTCAGGGACGGACCACTGTGACAGACAGATGGGCTGGGGGAGGGACCAAAATAAAGAAGGTGGGGAATTCTCGGGGCGATGAGTCAGCAGACCGACACAGAGAGAGCAGGAGACAGTGGAAGCTGCTGCAAGGGAGAGCGACTCACCAGTTCCAGGGAGGACGCTCACCGAGGACTCCAGAGGGACGGTACCGAGGCGACTATCTGGGACTTGCTGCCCCGCTCCAGCCCACGGCCACTGCGGCCTCTGTCCAACCCGCTGCCGCTTCCGCCTGAGCCCGCATCGGCGGCCTGTTCCCCGCCGCCGGCAGCCGCCCTGTCCTCACGAGTGGCCGCGGCAAGTACAGCACCAGCGGCCATCACTGTCCCGCTCCGGCTCACAGCAGGGGCCGGGCCTCTGCTGACCGCGGACTCCCCGTCGCAGCTGTTAGCTGCGCAGGTGGCCTGTCACCCGCCACCACCCATCGCTGCCGCTTGCCCCAAGCCAGGGACTGCGGCCCAATGGTCCAAGGACCCCGCCGGAGCCTGTGGGGCTCCAGTGTCATCAGTGCATCGGAGCGCGTGAAGACTTCGCCATCGTCTCAGCAACTGGGCCCAGCAACTACTACGCCGAAAGACCACCAACCCGAACGGCGAGGGACATCTGAACGGCAAAGTTGACTTTATGATTAAGGACCCGTAGTCGGCCATACCGCTGCCCTATAGTGACCGGCTATTTCTGGAAGTAGTCGTGTTCTATCGTTTGTGTTTATTTGTATTGCGCCCCTGCGAGGACAACCCGTGTTCCCCCTTTTTGCCAGTCAGGCCGAGCCTGAGGAAAGTCACCTCTAGGCCCATAAACATTATTACAAAAACACCAAACCGTCTCGCGACTCGTCACTGCATCCTGCGTACCTGCTAGTACCACACATGATTCATGATGTATCCTCTAAGTATGACGTATACATATCCTCTACTCTATGTATGAGGTGTACCTGTCCTCCATGTACAATGTCTGTTTCCTCCTTTCTGTATGATTTATACATTTCCTTTATGTATGATGTGTACCTGTCCTCCCATGTATGATGTATACGTATCCTCTATGTAAGACATTCATGTATATGTAGATAAACTAATAAAGCACCACACACATCACACTCAAATGCTTGAGAAAGCAAATTGGCCCACAGGTGATGCCTAGTGTGTGGATAATCCTGCTCCTCTGCTGCAACATCTCCATGTGGATACTCGCTAGTTATATGGCAGAGTGTATAATTTGTATTAAATGAATGTATTATAATGCCCAGACCGACCTAACACAATCAATCAGCCTCGTAGGCATATATGAAACTGTTGTGTAATTGTAGCCTTAAGAGAAGTTTAGTGGTCAATAAAAACGCACTTTTGTATGTGTATAAGTATGTTGCTACAGTATGTATGAGGTTTATTTATATGTATCTGAGTTATGATTATATATCTATGTATGAGGTTTGTGTGTATAAATAATTATATAGTTTAGACATTCTTCTGTAATCAATACCATCAGTATGTTTTTCAACAATAAGGTTGTGATGGTCTTGAGACAGTCCAGTGATTTTACCCATCATGAGATGAATCTTGTGTGTTTCACCTTGATAATGATTGAGAGAACTTTTTATAGGCCATCAGTTGAACCAGCTGATATTTTTCACTAAAGTATAAGGATTGCTTTTTAATTACAGATAGATTTCAGCTGGTGTCAGGACTTTCCTGGGCTTTTTGCATCTTCTTTTCTTCATGTGTTCAATACCTCTTCCCTGGGTAATTTCTCATTATTACACATAATTTATGGACATCTATGGTTTGATTTATTTGCACGTGTGGATTGGATGGGTTGTTACTGAAATCTGGTGAGAATTTCATGTTAATAACAGCTTTAGAAATATATTTACTTAGAAAATTGGTGATGTGTTCAATACTTCCCTTCACTTGCTGTATATTATTTACATTGCACAAAAAAATAAAGGGAACACAAATACCACATCCTACATATCACTGACTGAAATATTCCAGTTGCAAATCTTTATTCATTACATAGTGGAATGCGTTGAGAACAATAAAACATAAAAATGATCAATGTAAATCAAAACTAAAACACATGGGAGGTCTGGATTTGGAATGATACTCAAAATCAAAGTGTAAAATCAAATTACAGGCTGATCCAACTTCAGTGGAAATGCCTCAAGACAAGGAAATGATGTTCAGTAGTGTGTGTGGCCCAAACGTGCATGTATGACTCCCTACAATGCTTGAGATTGCTCCTGATGAAGCGGCGGATGTTCTGCTGAGGGATCTCCTCCCAGACCTGGATTAAAGCATCAGTTAAAGGGGTTGTCCGGGCTTTTCACATAATCTCAATACATATCTGGGCTGCAGAATTATGACAATAAGTAATTTACTTTCTGTCACTAGTTTGCACGGTTTTCTAGATATTCTGAACAGAACGTCCAAGGGGGGGTGTTATGGCATTGAAATGAGAACTAGTCGTAACCTCCTACTCTACTCCAAACATGAACATGCCCTCTATAGCAACAACCCCACTCTCCATAGCTACAGGCCCTCCCCGTCCACATGAAGAAGCCCTCATCACACAGTAACAAATCCTCCCCCACTAGCAGCTTCACTGCAGAGAGCAGTGTTCTATGGAAAGTGAAACTAGTGAGGAGGGAATACAGGCTGCTCCCATCAGTATTTGTGTCATTAGAGACACAGTGCTCACACATACACTGCACCAAATCTGCTGCTGTGTGAAGACATCAGTGACACAGAGCTGTCTCATTCACACAGCAGAGGCTTTGTCACACAACAGATTACATCAGTGACTGCCATCCCCTGTGCAGATTAGAAGCTGCAGACCCCCATCACTGGCCATCACACAGTCTGTTCTCACTGCTGCCAGCAGCCTGGGACAGTCAGGGAAGGAATTACTGATAAGGAGTTATGTATTGTAATCATGGAGTGGCCCAGAATACAGGACAATTTTCCCTCCTCACTAGTTTCACTTTCCATAGATCACTGTTCAGTGTGTGTCTGGGGGAGGAGCAGCTGGGTGGTCTGCTCTCTGCAGTGAGGCTGCTAGAGGGGGAGGATTTGTTACTGTGTGATGAGGGCTTCTTCATGTGGACGGGGAGGGCCTGTAGCTATGGAGAGTGGGGTTGTTGCTATAGAGGGCATGTTCATGTTTGGAGTAGAGTAGGAGGTTACGACTAGTTCTCATTTCAATGCCATAACACCCCCCCCTTGGACGTTCTGTTCAGAATATCTAGAAAACTGTGCAAACTAGTGACAGAAAGTAAATTACTTATTGTCATAATTCTGCAGCCCAGATATGTACTGAGATTATGTGAAAAGCCCGGACAACCCCTTTAACTCCTGGACAGTCTGATGCAACGTGGCGTTGGTGGATGGAGCGAGACATGATGTCCCAGATGTGCTTGATTGGCTCAAGTCTGGGGAATGAGCATGCCAGTCCATAGCATCAATGTCTTCATCATTCAGGAACTGTTGACACTTCAGCCACAGGAGGCCTAGCATTGTCAAGCATTAGAAGGAATCTTGGGCCCAGTGCACCTGCATATGGTCTCACAATTGGTCTGAGGATCTCATCGCAGTACCTAATGGCAGTCAGGGTACCTCTCGCTAGCACATGGAGGGCTTGCAGCCCTTCAAAGAAATGCCTCCCCACACCATTACTGACCCACTGCCAAACTGGTCATGCTGGAGGATGTTGCAGGCAGCAAAATGTTCTCCATGGTGTCTCCAGACTCTGTCACATCTGTCACGTGCTAAGTGTGAACTTTCTCTCATCCGTGAAAAGCATAGGGCGCAAATATCGAATCTACTTATGGTGTTCTCAGGCCAATGCCAATCGCCCTGCAAGTGCAACACCCACTTGTGGACATCAGACCCTCATACCACCCTCATGGAGTCCGTTTCTGACAGTTTCAGCAAACACATGGATGTTAGTGGCCTGCTGGAGGTCATTTTGCAAGACTCTGGCACTGCGCCTCCTTGCACAAAAGAGGAGGTAGTGGTCCTGCTGCTGGGTTGTTGCCCTCCTATGGCCACATCTCCTGGTATCTGCTATATGCTCTGTACTGACAGACACAGCTACACTTCTTGCCACAGCTCGCACTGATGTGCCATCCTGGATTTGCTGCAGTACCTGAACAACTTCTGTGGGTTGTAGACACCGCCTCATGCTACTGTACAGTACCTCTAGGGGTGAGAGCAATAACAAAATGCAAAAGTGACCAAAACAGCAAAAAGGATGAGAACAGATAAATGGTCTGTGGTCACCCCTGCAGAACCACTCCTTTCTAGGGATTGTTTTGCTAATTGCGGATCATATACACCTGTTTGTTCCATTTGAACAACAGCAGGAGAAGCCGATTCACAGTCAGTGTTGCTTCATAACTGGACAGGTTGATTTCACAGAACTGTGATTGATTTGGAGTTACATTGTGTTTAAGTGTTCCCTTTATTGGAGTAGTCAACTGCATAAACTCCAGCATCCACACAGCAGGTTTCTTTTTCTATGTTATACCAATCTCTGACCAATAAACATTGAAATTTTACAGAGCGTACTACAGGTAGAATTATTTTTCAAAACTAATATAGAAAGTTTTTATATTCTTAACATTCGACTATTTTTTTGGTTATTGATTCAGCGGTGGATCCAATTTATGGCAGTAAGGAACCCTTTCTGTGACTATTATGTTGATTGCTTCCATTTGTCACAGCGGTAACAAGTCCTCAGCAGGTCCTGTTTGGGGTGGACTAATTCTTCCCAAATTGCATTTTAATGCCAGGCTTATGAACACCTTGTTGGAGCCGTCGATGGTAACGCGTTACAGTCGGAGATAAAAATAAAATAAGAGGAAAATGTGGAGAACGAGAATGTCTCAGTTTACTGAAAATCAAGGGCTGTGGGATTGAAATTATACTTAATGTGCACTTACTTAGCGCGCTGACAAACAGCGCCATTAAGTTTACGGAGTGTAACCAGCAGCAAGACGAACAGCGGCAGCTGCCATTGTTCTGGTTGTACAAATTGGAATTTTTTTTTCCTCCCCTCGATATGCAACGATAAACCGAACCATTATATCTCTAAGTATAATAATGGCATAAAGGTAAAAAAAAGCAAAAAAGTTAAGAGCATAACTGTAAACAGCATGAAAACTGTTATTACGCTTTTCTTTCAGTGAACGTAACCAAGGATGGAAATAAATCTGTGTATTCTAGTGACGGCAAGAAAGGAAAAAAAAGTCACATCATATGGAGACTTCCCTTAAAAAAGGCATAGCGTGGTCCGCAGTCCAGGATCCCTCTGTAATCGAAAAACAGACAGACAGTAACAAAAACCTCCTCAAGATCTGGAGGACCAGGCTAGTCCACCAAGTCTATGGTCAGCCAGTAGAATTACATGCCTTTCACCTATTTACTGAGGTCCTCTCAGATGATTTATGACATCAAAAGAAGAGCTGAACTTTCATGTAACTTTCATAAATTAGCTGAGAGGAGCTCAGAAAAAGAGTTAAAACTCCCATTCAAAAAGGAGTTCACTGACAGACTCTTAGGAGAGGAGGAAAAAAAATGGTAATTGGTTCACCTAGGTAGGACAATTGGTAAGTGTGAAACTGCTTGTACTCACATAGGAACCCTAGTAGACCTAGGTTCGGTCAGGGTGTGGTCCAGGGAGTGTAGGAATGCACCAGGCTCGCATCCAGGTCAGAAATGAAAGATGGGTCCATGAGAAGTGGGCTCCAGCATTAATGAGGATGATAAAACATAACTTACTTTACAATAGACTGTACAAGATGAAAAAGTGAAGGATCCATAAGCTTACGCGTTTCAGGTTAGCAACCTTTATGGTCCTTTGACGCTGCATTTTGGCACCCGTTTGTTGGTCCCGTCCAAACGCTCAGGCCATAGACTACAATTGTGCCGACAGAGTGAATGTAGTAGACTGCGTCTGAGTGTCCAGCTCCAGTAGGAGTACACGGCTGAAAATGATGCACGGCAGAGCGCACGTTCACTCGGCCGGCACCATTATAGTCTATAGCCCAGTTGATGCATACGTCCGAATTGAGTTTTGCTCGGACCTAAGCCCCAAAGTTCCACGGAGAATAACAAAAAGCAACGTAAAAGCGTCCGTCATAAATGGAGGTAGCTATGAATAAGAGATAGTAACACGAAACTCGTAACCTTATCTTTTATCTTTGTTTTCTCACCATGCTTTTAATTGTACAGTATAAGTTATGTTTTGACATTTTTTCATTGATGCTGGAGGACAGTCCTCATGAACCTTCTCTCCCAGATTCTCAGTTAACTCATTGTGCACCCAGTGACAGCACAATACAGAGGCTACAGAATGCAAAGGTAGCACAATTTTAGCGAAACCCAGCTTAAAGTGTTACTTTTAGCCCAAACTAAACATATTTAAGCAAAAAAAAAGTCACAGAAGGTGTCCATATCCTTTTAGATGGATTGTTTGGAACTAGTGAATTAGAGTAGCCTTCCTCCAGACACAGTGCCACTCCTGTCTAGTGTGGGAGTCTGGTAATGCAGCTCAATCTAAAGCATGGATTTTTGGCTACAATTAATTTGTAATACCGTAAATCGTTTTACACAATAATATTTCAGTTTATGATATTTTTTTTTTCTTCACCAGCAGGATTTTGTTATGCGTTATACCAACTAGTTCTTTTATTTTTGTCTCCTCTGTACTTTTTTTTTTTTTTTCCCGCCCCCTAAACACCAAGGTTATGAGGTCTTTACAAAAACGACTGTATAATGACTGCGGATGAGAGAAGTGGAGCTTTGCAGACGCGAGCGGTAATCCGGCTGCACTAATTAGCTGCGATTCTCAGTGTCAGATTATGTGGAGCAACGATGAAGATCTGCAAATCTGTAAAACATAAATGACCCGGGCAGCAACTCTGATGCAAATACATTATAAATGAGCTCAGCTTCTGGAGGGTCTCCTCTGTAATGAACACGACTAACCTATACGCAAGCGAGAAGTTGCTCTATATTCTTTTACTGGTCTCCAATATGAGATTCTCTAGTTGTTATATAACTAGAACTCGTAGCTTACCATGACGGCTGGAAGGCTGATGCAGGCTTGAATTGGCCAACAGGAGAATCCTCCGGTGGGCCCATGTGCAAGACCGGCCCACCACTCTCTTATATGAGCGGTACTTAGTAACAATACACATGAATCACTATGTACAGACAATGGCAGCATCTTATTCATTTAACAATCTACCCAGTTCATTGTTATGTAAATGTGCGATTGAGGATAATGTCATATTTGCATTGTAGCTGAAAAATGGGGCCCTGGAGTTGGCTCCTGGTGGGCACTTGGCACCCCAGTCCGACACTGCGGCTGATGTATGCTGGACTGACACGCTTGTTGGAAACTTTCGATACAGGATAATTCAGTCTGAGACAGAAATGGCTCTGATTGTTTGCTACAATGTATCAGTCTAGACTGAATACAATTGTATCCACTTCTCTTCTGAGAGTAGCGATTGCAGCCTCCAACTTCACATAAGAGTGATAAGAGTGTTCTCATTCACTGTCAGCAAGCAGAAATCTTGAAAACAGACAGGATTTGAAAACACAAGGGCGTCTCTTTATGATTGCGGAGTATCCTTCGGCTGCCGCCCACCAGCGTAAGAAATTCAGTACTGGAGTATATTTTTGTCGTAATTTAGGTCCCTCTTGTGGGTAATTTATAATTAAACCGTCACTGCTCTCAGCCATGTCCCTTACGACTAGGCTCCACCACTTCTCAAAAAGTAAAAAAAAAAGCCAAGACTCACCCTTTCGTTGTCCAAATTATTTACCTGTTTTTCGCCAGAATTCTGCCACAACTGATGAACCAGGGCCAAAGTATATAAGAAACTTGTAGAACCTTTTATGTATACATTTCTTAAAGGGGCTGTTCGCTACTGTAACAAAGACTTCCTGAATGAACTCCGGGTGGTGGCGAATTACAAATATAAAGGGAAAGAAAAAAATAAATAAATAAATAAATAAAAATTTCGGTATTCACCTCCCGAAGCACCACCGCTCTTCCGTACAACACACTGTCTCCTACCGGTCTCCTGGCTGCTTATTATTACTCCTGGGGCGGATATCATGTGACCGCTGCAGATAGTCAGCATCTGCTGAGCAGCAGCAGGTTTCACATTTCCTCCAAGTGAAATAGGAATTATTTTTTCTGACTTGGCTGGAATGTAAAAAAATTGAAGGCAATCAAAGTTGCTGATTGGCTGCAGCAGTCATGTGATGCCCTGTACCAAAATTCATTAGGAGACCAGTATTGGACGAAGTGTGGAGGAAGGATGAGCAGAGAGAGTCTAGTAGAGGAATATTCATTCTTTTGTTTTATGTTCTCAACACCTTGAATCAATGCGTTTTAAATTAAAGGGTTGTCTGGTCCAAATTGATAAGTCTGCAGTTACTCTGAGTGTACTATGTGCTGCTGGGATTTGTTGGTTTTTGAGCCAGGACTGGAGGGTATGTACGAGTTATACATAGTCCCAGTCACTGGGCGAGACCTCGTTACATACACTTGTATTGAGCACGGCCGCACCCCGTCTAGTGACAACCGTACAGTGGATGCAACTCTCTCGATACAAGTGTATGGAGAGCAAGGCCGTGCCTATTAGGCCGGGATCATACATGCGAGGAATACGGCCAAGTCTAGCATGTTAATACCCGGCACTGCCGCTGGCACTCAGGAGCGGAGCGTGTGGCCGCATAATAACACATGGAGCCGCACGCTCCGCTCCCAAGTACCGGCGGCAGTAACGAGTATTAGCATACGAGACTTGGCCATATTCCTCGCATGTGTGATCCCGGCCTTAGTCAGGTTCTGGCCGGGAGTGTGTATAACACATACATACCCTCTCGTCCCGGCTCAGAAACCAGTGATCCCCTCCGCGCACAGTGTGTATGCTGGTGTGGGAGGAACGGCCCCCGTCGAGTGCCCGGGCGGGAACCATGGGAGCCGTCATCTAGGTTCCGGGGGAAACTGTCCCCGGGGGACAAGATTCAGGGACGGACCACTGTGACAGACAGATGGTCTGGGGGAGGGACCAATATAAAGAAGGTGGTGAATTCCCGGGGCGATGAGTCAGCAGACCGACACAGAGAGCAGGAGACAGTGGGAGCGGCTGCAAGGGAGAGCGACTCACCAGTGCCAGGGAGGACGCTCACCGAGGACTCCAGAAGGACGGTACCGAGGTGACTATCCGGGACTTGTTGCCCCGCTCCAGCCCGCGGCCACTGCGGCCCCAGTTCAACCCGCGGCCGCTGCCGCTTCCCCTCAGCCCGCGGCTGCGGCCTGCTCACGGTCACTGCTGTCCTGCCCGAGCCCGCGGCTGCGGCCTGTTCCCCACCGCCAGCAGCCGCCCTTTCTCACGAGTGGCCGCGGCAAGTACAGCACCGCCAAGAAGGGGTCATACGAGAAAGCCAAAGCCCTTGGGCGGCCCCTATTGTCCTGTTCGGAAAAAAGATGGCACTCTGCGTTTTTGCGTGGATTATCGGAAGTTGAATGCCTGCACCATCAAGGATTCGTATCCATTGCCCCGCATAGAAGAGTCTCTGTCCGCCCTGGGGAACGTGATGTACTTCTCAACCCTAGACCTGGCCAGTGGATACTGGCAGGTGCCGATGTCGGAGGAAGACAGAGCCAAGATGGCATTCATCCTTCCCATGGGACTGTTCGAGTTCAATTGGATGCCGTTTGGGCTGGCCAACGCCCCAGGAACTTTTCAGCGGTTGATGGAGCGGTGTCTAGGAGACCTCAACTTTGAAGCCACATTGATATACCTGGACTATATTATCATCTACTCCGCCATGTTCGAGCACCACCTGAGGCGGTTGGGGCAGGTGCTCGGCCGGCTGCAGAAATACGGGTTAAAGGTAAAGCCCCAGAAATGCCACCTGTTCCGCACCCAGATTGAATACCTGGGGCACACCGTCTCGGCAGAGGGCGTCTGACCATCCCTGGAAAAGGTCGCTGCCGTCCAGGGGTGGCCTACCCCCGAAACGGTAAAGGACGTGCGGGCCTTCTTGGGGTTGGCCAGCTACTACCGTCGACTCGTGGAGAATTTTGCATGCCAAGCTCGAGCCCTGCAGGACCTGCTGAAGGGGGCTCCCGCCGGGGCGAATGGACGGAAGATCCAGTGGCAGCAACCGCAAGAGGATGCGTTTCAAGATCTCAAAGCTGCTCTCTCGGATGCCCCGGTATTGGTGTATGCGGATTTCTCGCAACCGTTCATCCTGCATACCGACAGGAGCCTCCAGGGACTAGGAGCTGTGTTGTCACAGGTGCAGGACGGCCGGGAGAAAGTGTTTGCCTACGGTAGCCGGTCGCTGCACGACTCAGAACGTAACCTGGACAATTACAGCTCCTTTAAGCTTGAGCTCCTCGCCGTAGTGTGGGCAATGACGGAGCGATTCGCAGAGAACCTGGCGGGCTCCGAAGCAGTAGTGCGGACCGATAACCCGTTTGCCCATTTGGAGACTGCCAAACTGGGGGCCCTGGAGCAGCGGTGGGTGGCTCGGATGGCCAAATTCAAGTATAAGATCATCTACAAACAGGGTGCTGAAAACGTGCACGCCGACGCGCTCTTCAGAATCCGACACACCACCCCAGGAAGAAGTCGAGACGACGAATTAGAAGCAGACGAGACACCGTTCGCCCTCACCACCGCCGCGCCTACAGTCAACACGCAGGAAGTGCCTCATCCAGGGCTCCTAGGAGGGATGCTGGAACAGCCCCGTGACAAATGGATCCAGCAGCAACAGGAAGACACAGAAGTTGGACTAATGCGCTGATGGGTGGCCACCGGTAAATTGCCCACGGGCTCACAGAGACAGGCTTTGACCCAAGATATGTTGTTAATGCTGCGACAGTGGGAAAGACTAATCATCAAAAAGGGACTTTTATATCGAAAACCCATGTCACGAACCACGTCAGCTACAATATGGCAGGTGATCGTGCCGGGAGCCCATCTCAACCAACTGGCCCGGGAAGCCCATGAGAAGGGGGCTCATTTTTGGGCTCAAAAGGCTTTACAATGGTTGCAGCAGATAGCATACCACCCACGCTTGCACGCTGCTGTAGAAGAAGTTTGTCAAACCTGCCGTCCGTGCGAGCTCGCTAAACCCCCCGGGCAACGAGCCCCTCTGGAGCTTCTTACGGTGGACTATCTGACTATAGGTCCGGCCTATCAGGGGTACGAACATTGTCTCGTTATGGTGGACCATTTCACCAAATTCACCGTGGTCACCCCCACTTGAGACCAAGCAGCGGAGTCGGCCGCCTATGTGATTTGTAAGAACGTTATTCAAGTGTACGGCTGTCCACAACGGATACATTCGGACCAAGGAGCATGCTTCCTAGGAAAAGTCATGGAAGAGCTACACCATCTTTACGGCATCGATAAGTTGCGGACTACGCCGTACTACCTGCAGGGAAATGGAGCCTGCGAACGATTCAATCGCACGCTAATCCAAATGCTACGTACTCTCGAGAGCGACCGCAAGGCCCGCTGGCCTGAATATGTCCCCGAGCTGGTGTGGGTATAAAACAATCGGGTGCATCAAGTGAATGGTTACACCCCCTACTCGTTGTTCGGACGGGAAGGCAAAAGGAATTACGGAGGTGGAATTAAACCCGGAGGAGCCCCTACCCTGGACCGGGGTATCCTCGTGGGTCCGAAACCACCGGCAGCAGACCCTTCACCGTATCGTCCACACGAAACTTCAGGATCTAGAACACCAGGGGGGAACACTGCCCCCACCCATTGACTTTCAGACTGGGGATCGGGTCCTCGTACTTGATCAACATCCCCAAAACAAGTTAGAGCCACGGTGGGAGGAGAATCCGTACCGAGTGTTGCACCGAATAAGCCCCGACGGGCCTGTGTACGAAATACAATCAGAAGGAGAAAACGCGCCTCTCACTCGAATTGTGCACCGCAACATGTTACGACCTTGTACGTCTACCGATCCCCCGCGGCTCAAACTGACCCTCCAGGTCCCCGACCCCCTACCCACAGTCTGGGACCTGGATGACGAAGAGGACTCCCCCGTCACATCTGCGGGTCGCCCCAGTAGTGGCACTCCAGTAGACCCGGACATCCCACCAGAACCCACTATGCGACCACCCTCCACCACCCCAGAAGACTCCACGATACCAGAGCTTCGACGCTCCGAGTGGTCAACAGCTGGCAAACCCCCTGAACGTTACGAACAGGACCAGTTCGTATGGCGACAAGGACTGGCGTCCCGAAAGACTAGCCCGAGTCTACAAAAACCCTCGCCCGAGGACTGGCGAGCATACAGGGCGGGGGAGTGTGGGAGGAACGGCCCCCGTCGAGTGCCCAGGCCGTAACCATGGGAGCCGTCATCTAGGTTCCGGGGGAAACTGTCCCCGGGGGACAAGATTCAGGGACGGACCACTGTGACAGACAGATGGGCTGGGGGGAGGGACCAATATAAAGAAGGCGGGGAATTCCTGGGGCGATGAGTCAGCAGACCAACACAGAGAGAACAGGAGACAGTGGGAGCGGCTGCAAGGGAGAGCGACTCACCAGTGCCAGGGACGACGCTCACCGAGGACTCCAGAAGGACAGTACCAAGGCGACTATCCGGGACTTGTTGCCCCGCTCCAGCCCGCGGCCACTGCAGCCCCAGTTCAACCCGCGACCGCTGCCGCTTCCCCTCAGCCCGCGGCTGCGGCCTGCTCGTGGTCACCCGCGGCTGCTGCTGTCCCGCCCGAGCCCGCAGCTGCGGCCTGTTCCTCGCTGCCAGCAGCCGCCCTGTTCTAACGAGTGGCCGCGGCAAGTACAGCACCGCCGGCGGCCATCACTGTCCCGCTCCGGTACGCAGCAGAGGCGGGCCTCCGCTGACCCCTGTCGCAGCCGTTAGCTGTGCAGGTGGCCTGCCCTTTGCCACCACACATCGCTACCGCTTGCCCCAGGCCAGGGGCTGTGGCCCAACCGTCCAAGGACCCTGCCGGAGCCTGTGGGGCTCCAGTGTCATCAGCGCGCTGGAGTGCGCGAAGACTTTGTCATCGTCTCAGCAACTGGGCCCAGCAACTACTAAGCCAAAAGACCACCAACCCGAACGGCGAGGGACATCTGGACGGCTAAGTTGACTTTATAATTAAGGACCCGTAGTCGGCCATACCGCGGCCCTATAGTGACCGGCTGTTGCCGGAAGTACAGTAGTCGTGTTCTACCGTTTTGTGTGTGCCTGTATAGAGCCCCTGCGAGGGCAACCCTTGTTACCACTGTTTTGGTGATCAGGCCGGGACTGAGGAAAGTTCCCTCTGGCCCTATAAACGTTAATACAGAAAGCACTTACTTGTCTCGCGACTCGTCACTGCATCCTGCACACCTGCGAGTACCACACTTGGGGGATTCATAAGTCAGTAGTCACACAGAGTTACTGCAGACTTACTATTTTGAACCTGACAACCCCTTTAATTGACATTCCCTTTAAAGGGATAGTCTCAAGATGATAATTTATCTGTTAGCCACAGGACAGGGCATAACTTGCTGATGGGAGGGTGGTGATGGTTGGACCAGAATTAATCAGGAAGTTATCCCCTTCTCAAGAACGGAGCTCTAACTCCAGAGCACCGGACTCTGCAGAGCACCATCCTAAATGAAGCGGAGGTGCCCATGCGCTATTCATGGTTTATGAATCTGCCTGAATTAGTGGGACACTTTGCTCGACTTTTGTCAGCAGTCCTTTAGACAATGAATGGAGTGGAGGATGAGCATGCACACCTTCCTCTCTATTCAAAATGGGGTTCAGCAGGACTTTGCTGTTGGACCCCAGCGATAAGTAATTTTTATCAGGGTATCAGGGATAACTTATGTTATTTGGAATAAATGGTGCTCAGTCCCTGTTTGTAAAAAAAAAAAAAAAACAAAAAAAAACTAAAACCAAAAAAGATATTAAAAAAGTGAGGCTTTTCTTCAACATTTCTGTCTAATTATATATTCACAATACATGATATAAGTGTCTGATAGATGCGTGACCCTCACTTATTGGGCCAGACCTAATGGTGTGTGCACATGTTGCGGATTCTGCTGCGGATCCGCAGCAGTTTCTGCTGCGTTGTACAGAACCATTTTAGTCTATGTAAAATGAAAAACGCAGTGCACACGTTGCGGATTCTGCTGCGGATTTTTCTGCACATATTTGTCTAAACCCGCAGGTCAAAAGACCTGCGGTTTATGTGCGAATTTAGTACAGTTTAGCCTGCGGTTTGACACCTGTCATGGAGCAGGTGCCAGACCACTGCGGAATCTGCACAAAGAATTAACATGGTTTTGAAACCGCAGCAAATCCGCGCAGAAAAATCCGCAACGTGTGCACAGCGGTTTTCATTTTACATAGACTAAAATGGTACTGTACAACTCAGCAGAAAATACTGCGCATCCGCAGCAGAATCCGCAACGTGTGCACACACCATTAATGTAGAATGTGTAGAATTAAGAGAGATATAGCTGGGCCTGATCACATCTCGTTGAATTCACTTGTATGGGAATTGTGGAAACAGTCAGCATGAATTTTTGATATTTTTGTTTTTGTGCTTCTATCGTTAATATGAAAAGAAACAGAATTGCAGAATTACTAGATGCTGTGTAGCTGAATTCTAAAATGCCTTTTTGGCACTGAATGCTGAAACCACATCTGGCACCGTCTCATTGACCGACGGAGTCAAAAAGCAGGCGTGTAATTATCACAAATAGAAGGCAGGACGGGCCCAACGGCGTCTTATTATCACTTGCATGAGCCTGTTATCTTGGTGTCGCTGCACGCGGTGTCCTATGGTGACCGTCCATTACCCTGTGCTGGTTCATTACTTGTTGATGTCTATGATGATGACCCTGATGACAACCTTTGTGTTCATGTTTTGCTAAAGTTTTTACACTCTCCTGATTGTCTTGTTTGACCGCTGGCTGTGAAAGTCCCCCGCAGTAATGGCATCTTCTCACAAGTTCAAGTGTCAGTCGAGGTGGTAGCATCATAAATTCTACAGTCGGAGCATTTTATTAAGGCCTGGGCTCAGATATGGGAGCAAAGTGTTAATGCAGAGTCCATGTTAAGACCCAGGTGTGAAGTGAATATTAAATGATCTGCAGCACTCATGGCTGCACAAACATCGTCCCTACAAATCTAATAGAAACCAAATGGATGGCGGCGTTCTCTCTGTAGGGATCATTTCAGGGTCAGCAATGATGGACACTGCATCTTAAATGGATTTATTTATGGCAATGTAAAATAAATAAAAAAGTTCTGCAACTTTCTAATATTCTTTGCATATTCATTCCTCACCATATTCAAGTTTAGAGATGAGCAAATTTGTTCGGATTCGGTTCCAAATACGATCGGAATAGAATATTGTTTTTGCAATATTCGTCGAACACAGCCGAACGTCATTACAGTTAATAGGAATAGAAATTACCAAATATGTTTGAAACCGATCATAAGACATACATTCGGCACGAATATGGCACAAATAGGTCAAAATCAGATTCGGGGCCAAAATCCGAACAAATTTGCTCATCTCTATTCAAGAGCTCTACTTGCTTTCAAAGGCTGCAAATTGTTACAAATGGAATACATCACAAAGTTTAGAGGTTGCCACAGTTTTATCCATTGTGGACATTCCAAACGTTTAGGCTGAGTTCACACGTTGCGTTTTTTTCGCGTTTCCACGGCGGTTTTAACCGCGCGATTTTACCACGAAAACGCAAAAAATAAGCATCCCATGCATTCCTATGGGATTCCGCAATGCTGTGCTAATGCTGCGGTTTTTACCGCAGTGGAATCGCTTCGCGGTAAAAAACGCAGCATGCTCATTAATTTTGCGGAATCGCGGCGATCCCGCACCCATAGGAATGCATTGTTCTGCTTACTTTCCGCATGTGGCTGTGCACACCATGCCAAAAGTAAACAGAACATTTGCGGATGGTACCCACGGTGCGGAGGAGAGGAGACTGTCCTCCGGGCTTTGGGTACCATATCCCTGTAAAAAATAGAATTTAAAATAAAAAATATGTTATTCTCACCTTCAGACGTCCCGCGCAGTCTTCCCGCCTCTCTCCACGCTCCCGTTCCCAGTAATCCTTTGCGAAAATGCCCGCGATGGCGTCCGTTCTCGCGGTCATCGCGATAACTTACGTCATCGTGGGCATTTTCGCAAAGGATTACTGGGAACGGCTGCGCGGGACGTCGGAAGGTAAGAATAACACCATTTTTTATTTTTTTTATTATTATTTACATTCTATCTTTTACTATGGATGCTGCATAGGCGGCCTCAGTAGTAAAAAGTTGGTCACACTCGTCAAACACTATGTTTGACGAGTGTGACCAACCTGTCAATCAGTTCTCCAAGCGATGCTACAGTTCGCTTGAAAAACGCTAGCATTTTGCAAGCTAATTACGCTTGCAAAATGCTAGCTTTTCCACGGGAAAATCGCGGGAATTTAAAATGCGATTTTCCCGCGGAATGGAATTCCGGAACTCTCGCGGTAATTTCCGCGAGAGTTCCGCTATGTGTGAACCCAGCCTTAATGTTTTGATTGCTACAATGTATCAGTGCAAGTAAAACAACCTGGAGTCCATTCAGTGTAGGTAGCTCACATGCAGTTGACAAGTCTGCATACAATTGTGGGAAAGTATAGGGTCGGCAATGACTCGGCATATGTCATCTTCAGGTCGCACAACACGACACCATGCGGCCCTAGAGAAGCTTTTTGCAGCCATTTACTGCTCTGACCAATCGATGAAGGACATAAATGAGACAATGAGTCATCAGAAACAAAAACAAATATTAAAATCAAGTTTCCATGAAAATAATATTTTTCTTAAAGTTTTTTTTTTATCATCATCATAATCATCACCACCTTCTACTGTCCTCTAGACCCAATATTCGATTTCTGCTTCCTTGATGGGCACGTGGATATTCACTGCAGTATGCCGACTCAGAGCTATTCTGTTGTATGGAAATGTTATCCGAGCATGCTTTAATGTACACAAAAGCTATCTACAGTATATAGAGGTGTTATCAGTCAGAAGAGGTGGACTGTGACATCACCTATTGTGATTGGTGGATCCTGTGTTACCTACTGTATATAGAGGTGTTATAAGTAGAGTTGAGCGAATTTATTCGGATTCGGTTCATAATACGATCGGCATGGAATATTGCTTTTGCAATATTAGCCGAACACAGCCAAACGTCATTAGAGTCAATGGGAGCAGAAATTACCGAATATGTTCAGAACCAATCATCAAACATACATTCAGCACAAATAGCGTTCGAATGTAGCTCGAATATGGCAAAAATTCAGATTTGGAGACCAAACCCGAACAAATTCGTTCAACTCTAGTTATCAGTCATTGTACAGGAGGAGATGAGCTGTGACATCACCTATTGTGAATGGTGGATCCTGTGTTACATACTGAATATAGAGGTGTTATCAGTCATTGTACAGGAGGAGGGCAGCTGTTACATTATGTATTCTGAATGGGAGGGGGGTCCTCTTTTAAAGGGGTTGTCCAATCCAAACTGATAAGCCTACAGTCATACAGAGTGACTGCAGACTTATGAATCCCCCCCAGTGCATGCACTGTGGGGGATTTGTCGGTTTCTGAGTCAGAACTGTAGGGTACTTATGTGTCATACATACTCTTGGCCAGTAGGAGCGGTCTCGAGCTCCGCACACTTGTATGGAGTGAGACCGTGTCCTCTAGTAAGTATGGAGAGTGAGGCCGCTCACACTGGCCAAAAGCATGTATGTAGGATGCATACATACCCTCCGGTTCCAACTCAAACCAGCGAATCCCCACAGCGCACTGTGCACGCGCTAGGGGGATTCATAAGTCTGCAGTCACACAGTGTGTCAGTAGACTTATCGGTTTGGACCGGACAACGCTTTTAACTACTGCATATAGAGGTGTTGTCACTTTGATTAACCCCTCTCAACACATAGTGTGTTGGGGCAAACTTCTAGGTTTCAAATCACTGCAGATAATCGTCTCAGTGAGACGTATCTCCCCTCCAGCACTTTGCTAGGGACTTTGTCACAAGAGCCAGTGGTATCTGTCATTGACCAGGAGAAGGAGGTGAGCTGTGACATCACCTATTAATGGTGGATTTTCTGTAATCTAATGAATATTGATGTTATCAATAACTGTACAGGAGGGGGAGGAGGTGAGCTGTGACATTATGCATTCTAAAATGGAGGTTCCTCTGTCAACTCCTATGTATAAAGAGTTGTTAGATAATGAGGCTACTGAAAAGTCTTCTGTTCAGAACAGAAAGTATGATGCTACTGTAGTATAAGGGCTGGTGGCCATCATGACAATCTCGCTAAGAGTTCAGTCATGGTGCATATCCTTGAGAGGTGAGCAGTGGGGTTCTCAATGTTAGGACCCTCAGTGATCTGGAAGCTATTATCTATCTGATGGACATGTAATAACTACATCCTTCCAGAATAACCCTTTAAATTTGAGGAATTGGATGGATGGCATGGTTATTTCTCTACTTCAGATTTTATAAGATTTTCTGATATACAGAATATCACAGTTTCTCTGTCATCAAAGACTTTTATTGCTCTTGGTGTCCCCCCTCCAAAAAAAAAAAAAAAGAATATTTTTTGGGCCCCTAACTAGTAAGAGGGCGTATGTCTTTTAGGTTTTGTGCTCTACAATTGAATTCTCTTTCATTGCGATGAGCTCAATCTGATCAGACATTACACAGCGTGAAGCTTTTGGGACATTGAAAACCATAATAAACTGTGGCCATTTATAGAATAATCACCATTTCAGAACTTTACATAAGATAACAAGTACAATGAGCGCGTCCAATTAAGCCCTTCGTCATAGAAACGAAGTTGCACTTTTTCCTGTGTTCTTGACTCTTTCAGGACGCGACGACTGAAACGCTTACTGGCAAATTTAATGCGACTTGTACAATGAAATTAATTATGTATATTATCTTCCCCAGACTTAATGACTATGATATCTCCTCATAAGTAGATTATTACAGGCCCATGACAATGATCTTCTCCAGCTTAGAGACATAATCTCACTACTTGAGACATGAAAAAAAAGAGTCATTAGCTTCACACTGCGCCATCTCCCGAGGAGAGGACGGTGAGTGTATTCTATGGGGGTAACGGATGACAGCCATGTTAGAGAACAACAGGCCGCGTCGCTCACGGCAACCAGACGTCATTTTAAGGAGTAGTTTGGTAATGAAAGCCGAATGCTGTATGGTTGTGATAACATCTACGCCCTTTATGTGATCGATCACAACGACCCCTCAGCGACTTCATAAGACCTAATATTCTTGACAATCTGACTGAATTATTAATGGAAGCGGAGTCACTGATGTGAACAAATATTAATCCAACATGGACTCTAAGGGGATCATTGATGAAAGCCGTCGTAGAGAAGGTTCGGCCTTGTCGTCCAAAGCAAGAAATTTAGCTTTAAATTTTTATCAATAAGTTATGAAACTGAATTTACGATTGGTTGCTATGGGCAACAAGGGCATATCTCTAAGATGGAGGCCTAAATGAGGCCTAGTAAATTTGTTATTTATTCACAGGTTATCGGAGTGGTCATTAAAGTTTGACATCGACATACAACAGTATAGACGATAGATGACAGCTGCATGGATCACTAATCAGCCTTCCTACAAAATATATATATATTTTTACCTCAGTCTTGAGCCAATAGTCAGCTGCAGTAAGGTGCGGCAAATGAAGTCTACGCTAGCCGTAAAAATATTGTGCAAAGTACTTTCTGTGACAAATTTAGAGTTTTTTTATGCAAGTGGGGCGCCCTCACACCCAGGGCGGCGGGGTACTCGGTACCGGGCCCGCGGAGCTCCACAAGTGGGGTTGTTGTCACGGCAGCTATGACCCGGTCCGTGGCCCTGGGCGCCCATTGTAAATAGCAGAAATGTTCATTGAATGATTCGTGACGCCACCTGTGGTGTTCGGCAAGAAAGGTGTTAAGCCGACGCTGCAGACAGATCCTCTGGGACAGATGGTGTGGTGCAGCAATGATGTTGTGGCCCTCCACAGGTAGGGCAGTAGTCCCAGGGCAGTGTAGGTGAAGAGATAGGGGAGAGACGTAGATAGTGCAGTGTCATGCACAGAGATGTAGCGGTGCTGGGCTGGTTGGCGCAGGAATAAGCGGAGGACACCAGGGCATGTAGTTCCAAAGCTTTACTCAGTCTGTTGAGCATACAGGTGCCTGCCTCAGTGCCGTGTCCTCCGGGTCAGGAGCTCAGTCAACTTCCAAGCAAGATGAAGTACTCCTTTCCAACACTCCGCCAGCATATATGCCTTTTCTGAATGTCTCCCTTTTGCGCCTATAGTGAAGTACTCTCAGTACTGAGTTACACTGGAGTTCCTCCTGTCAGATGTTCCTATGAACTCTACTTGTACGGCAGACAGCTATAGCCTGCTTCGGGGACTCCTTGCTACTCAGTCCCAGCTCACTCACGTTGCTGTTGTGCCCCCAAGTCTTGTGTGGGAATAAAGTGGTGACGTCTATTCCTCCGGTGTCTGCTGCAGGACCATTAGTATCCATACAACCTCAGGGACCTGACCCCGGCCTTGCGCTGTGAACTTGGGAAGGGTTCTGCTCTAACCCTAATCCTCAGTCCTCCTCATGTTCCATTCAAATCTATCTTTCCTATAAAGAGTCAGGCTTTCCATCAATGTCTCTTTCCTGTGCCAGCCGACCCAGGTCACTGAGGTCCGCTGCAGCACTCCCCTCGTCCATCCCTCTCCGGGGATCTTCTCTCTCCTTCTGACCCCGTCAGACTGACTGACCAAATCCTAAACTCTTCCCGCTTTTTTGGTGCAGACTAGGCTCCATCCACCTCCCAGCACGCTTCGTGTTCCAAGCAGGGAGCCACCAAAGGGTGCTTTGCTACACTACTATGTTGTGTGGGATCCAGGTGTTGGAGTGTGGTCAGGTGTCTCCTAGTGATGTGTCATTCGTGAACGAATCAAGACAAAGAGCCGGCTCTTTCATGTGACCGACGGGAGTCGGCTCACCACTGGGAGCTGAGCCAATTGTTGTTTTTTTTCCCCCCTGCTGTTTGCGTAGCTTCTTCCTGCCTGGCTGGGGGCTGGGAGGAGCTGAGGAGGAGACTTAGAGCAGTGAGTACAAGTGGGGAGTGACTGGCCATTCTTTGATTTGCGACTGGGCTCCTCCCACATGAACACATAGCTGTACTGTGATTGGCTGCTCAGTGCAGTGAGTGCACACATGATCTGTGATAGATCACAATGTGCAGTCACACAGACTGTCAGTGTCACTGACATAACAGTGGATGTCCGGCAGCTGCTGGATGAGCAGAGGCGCTGAGGTCAGGCGCTGAGGTCAGGCACTGACAGCCATCTTATCCCTCTCATTATGTTCTGTAGTTTCTGCTGCTCTACAGTGAGAAAGTAATAATATAAATCTGAGGCAGAGAAACTCTGTGGACAGATCCGGGGTATATCTGTAATATAACGGGCTAAGCGTCACTCTGTCCGAAGCCTTTACAGACTGCGCAAGCGCAACGCGCCTGCGCAGTCTGGTTCCAGACAGAGTGACGCACCCCCCCCCCGGAGATCGCGGTAGACGCAGCCCCCCGCCGACACGACACCTTACCGATTCGGTGTGGCCGCGGGGTCTTGCTGTGATGACAGGAGAGGGCGGGTTTATGCTCCGGAAGCGGCGCATGCGCACTCCGCGCTTTCGGCGCCATTTTGGGGAAGACACACTGCAGTGTGTCTTCAAGACAATGGTGCCGGAAAGAGAGGAATGCGCAGGCCCTGATTCCGGAGCAACAACCCGCCCTCTCCTGTCATCACAGGAGGCACAAAAGATTACCGGGGTATTCGCCGTGAAGTCAGGAGACGGCGGGTTGTGGCGCCGAAATCGGGCGCCAATTACGGCCGCACAATCCCACACTCCTCAGGCCTGGATCGGGGGATGAGGGAGTACCATACATACCAGGATAGGGAATGAGGGGACCATGCACACCAGGATAGGGAATGAGGGGACCATGCACACCAGGATAGGGAATGAGGGGACCATGCACACCAGGATTGGGGGGTGAGGGGACCATGCACACCAGGATAGGGGGGTGAGGGGACCATGCACACCAGGATAGGGGGGTGAGGGGACCATGCACACCAGGATAGGGGGGTGAGGGGACCATGCATACCAGGATAGGGGGTGAGGGGGCCATACATACCAGGATAGGGTGGTGAGGGGACCATGCACACCAGGATAGGTGGGTGAGGGGACCATGCACACCAGGATAGGTGGGTGAGGGGACCATGCACACCAGGATAGGTGGGTGAGGGGACCATGCACACCAGGATAGGTGGGTGAGGGGACCATGCACACCAGGATTGGTGGATGATGGGACCATGCACACCAGGATAGGGGGTGAGAGGACCATGCATACCAGGATTGGGGGATGAGGGAATCATACATACCAGGATAGGGATGAGGGGACCATGCATACCAGGATTGGGGGATAAGAGGATCATGTATACCAGAATAATGGGTGAGGGGGCCATGCACACCAGGATAGGTGGGTGAGGGGACCATGCACACCAGGATAGGTGGGTGAGGGGACCATGCACACCAGGATAGGTGGGTGAGGGGACCATGCACACCAGGATAGGTGGGTGAGGGGACCATGCACACCAGGATAGGTGGGTGAGGGGACCATGCACACCAGGATAGGTGGGTGAGGGGACCATGCACACCAGGATAGGTGGGTGAGGGGACCATGCACACCAGGATAGGTGGGTGAGGGGACCATGCACACCAGGATAGGGGGTGAGAGGACCATGCATGCCAGGATTGGGGGATGAGGGAATCATACATACCAGGATAGGGATGAGGGAGTACCATGCATACCAAGATAGGGGATGAGGGGACCATGCATACCAGGATTGGGGGATAAGAGGACCATGTATACCAGGATAATGGGTGAGGGGGCCATACATACCAGGATAGGGGGTGAGGGGGCCATACATACCAGGATAGGGGGTGAGGGGGCCATACATACCAGGATAGGGGGTGAGGGGACCATGTATACCAGGATAGGGATGAGGGAGTACCATGCATACCAGGATTGGGGGGTGAGGGGACCATGCATACCAGGATTGGGGGGGTGAGGGTACCATACATACCAGGATAGGAATGAGGGGTGCCATGCATACCAGGATAGGAGGGTGGCAGCACATACCAGGGTGGGAGACCATATACCAATAAAAATGCTCGCCACCTGGGCGTAGAACGGGTTCATAGCTAGTGTATAATATAACGCTCTAAGCATCACTCTGTCCGAAGCCTTTATAGACTCCGCAAGTGCGACGCACCTGGGCAGCCTTGCTCCAGACAGAGTGACGCACCCTCCACGAGATCACGGTAGACGCACTCCCCCCAGGAGATCGCGGTATGCGTAAGCACTGAGCGCATACCGCGATCTCTGGCACAACAACTTACCGATTCGGTGTTGCCACGGGGTTTTGCGTCTGGCAGTAATGACAGGAGAGGGCGGGTTGTTGGGCCGGAATCAGCGCATGGGCAGTCCGCGCTTTCCGGCGCCATTTTGTGGAAGTCACACTGCAGTGTGTCTACAAGAAAATGGCGCCAGAAAGAGAGGAATGTGCAGGCGCCAATTCTGGGCCAACAACCCGCCCTCTCCTCACATCACGGCACAAAAGATTACCGATCGGGTACTCAATGTGAAGTCAGTAGAGGGCGGGTTGTGGCGCCATGCATACCTGGATAGGGGGGTTAGAGGACCATGCATACCAGGATTGGGGGGAGAGGGGGCCATGCATACCAGGATTGGGGGGAGGTGAGGGGACCATATATACAAGAATAGGGATGAGAGGGCCATGCATACCATTATAGGGATGACGGGGCCATGCATACCAGGATTGGGAGACGAGGGGACTATGCATACCATGATTTGGGGTTGAGGGGTACCATGCATACCAGAATTGGTAGGTAAGGGGTGCTATGTATACAAGGATTGGGGATGAAGGGACCATACATCCTACGATAGGGATGAGGGGGGACCATGCATACCAGGATTGGGGGGTGAGGGGACTATGCATACCATGACTGGGGGGTGAGGTGACCATGCATACCAGGATTGGGGGTGAGGTGACCACGCATACCAGAATTGGGGGGTGAGAGGACCATGCATACCAGGATTGGGGGGTGAGAGGACCATGCATACCAGGATTGGGGGGCGAGAGGACCATGCATACCAGGATTGGTAGGTAAGGGGTGCCATGTATGATGCAGATATCAGAGTTTAGGCTGGAGTCACACTAACCTGCACAAAATAAGCTCCGTATTTTACATGCGTAATACGGATGAATCACCACTAAATAGTGCTCCGTAGGTCATCCGTAATTAAGGTGCGGTCGCGTATTTTGCGCATGTAAGCATCCGTATGTAATCCGTATGGCATCCGTATGGTGAGATTTTCTCGCCGCCTTGCAAAGTGGACATATAATGGAGCCCTATGACAGGGTTTCTAACAGAAACCAAAGAATAGATATAGACACATAGAATGTATATATATATACATATATATGTGTATATATATATATATATATATATATATATATATATATATGTGTCTATATCTATTCTTTTGTTTCTTTATTAAACCTGTCAGTATGAGTTTACTGTATCGTGCACTGAATTGCCGGCTTTGCTAAAGGACACCTGGTGCGTATTTCTCGCAAGTCACATGTGTGGTCCATGTGTAATCCGTATTTTTAGCGCACCCATAGACTTGCATTGGCGTATTACGGGCGTAGTACGCTGACAATCGCAGCATGCAGCGATTGGCACGGACTGTAGAATACGGATGAGAAATATACGGCTGGTGCGAGGAACCCCATAGAGAATCATTGGTCAGTGTCTAATGCGTGCTTTTAGCGCCTCTCACTCTCCCGTATTCCTCGCCAGTGTGACCCCGGCCTTACTCTGTAAGAACCTGGAACATGTCTCCAAGGATTTACTTATAAGGGTATGTGCACATGTTGCGGATTGCTGTGTGGAATTTTCTGTGCGGAATCTGCATCTCTTGGCAGAATCCACAGGTCTAAATCCGTGAGGTTTTTATGCAGATTTATTGTGGATTTTGTGCGGATTTCACCTGCGTTTTTACACCTGCGGATTCCTATAATGGAATGCGTGTAGAATTGCTGCGGAATCCGCACAAAGTATTGACATGCTGCGGAAAATAAACTGCTGCGTTTCTGCTTGGATTTTTCCGCAGCATGTACACAGCACTTTTTTTCCCCATATTATAACATTGTACTGTAAATCACTTGTGGATCCGCAGCAAATCCGCAACGTGTGCACATAGCCTTAGAATAATCAGTGCCGGCAGATGTCACCGCACTGACTAACGTAGAACACATGGACAAATATCAGATTTTAGAGGATAACACAAATCAGCAATACGGACAGGAGTGAGGGCCTGATCCCAGGAGCTTACACTCTGAGAAAATGGCTAAAAAGCCTTCACTAGACACTTGTACAGCTGTATAACGAGGCCCAGGCTTTATAGTTAAGAGACTGGAGTGATAAAAGTGGGGAAAGTAGCACTTTTTGCAAGAAGAGCCGCTTTTTGAGCCAAAAAGAGCCGACTCTTTTTGGTGAGCAGAGCCGGCTCTTTTTGGTGAGCGGAGCCGAGTGAGCCAGATCACCAAAAAGAGCCGGACTTCCCATCACTAGT
This sequence comes from Dendrobates tinctorius, assembly GCF_039654945.1. Lineage (NCBI taxonomy): Eukaryota > Metazoa > Chordata > Amphibia > Anura > Dendrobatidae > Dendrobates > Dendrobates tinctorius. Next base: position 15,672,014 of record NW_027361810.1, on the reverse strand, counting down.
GTCTCTACACCTTACCTGAATGGTGGGGCACCACACCTTAGGAGGAGGTGCAGTACCTCTGTGGTGACTGAACCCTCAGGGGTGCCACACAAGTTTTCTGGCTTAGAGGAAATTATAACATTTACCCCCATTTCCTGTATATACCTGTACGGTGGAATTTATCATGAGGGGAATGATTTACGTCAGTTTCCCATATGGCTGTTTTTTTATGTTACTGTAATTTTTTCTCCATGTGCTCACCTGCGTAGTGGACGGGTGCAGGGCCTCCCTACTCTGTACATGCAATATTGTAAATCAGTGCAGACTAGCACATGATGCTAGGATTTTTTTTCCCTGCGGAGCTGAGGTCTACATGGACAGTTCTCCATGTGCACAATGGCCTATTTGCACTTGGATAGCGCACAGACCAAAAAATATGCCTGTGTGAATTTAGCCTAAGGCTGTGTGCACACGCTGCGGATTTTGCTGTGGTGTACAGTACCATGATTCCCTATGGGAATCAAAAACCGTAATGCAGACGGTGCGGAAGTTTCCACGCGGATTATCTGCGGTTTTCAATCCGCAGAAAAAATTGACATGTCAATTCATTCTGTGGATTCTCCTGCGGCTTGCCATCTCCTCCATTGTAGAGATGATAAACTGCAGGGCAAAACCGCAGAGCAATCCGCAGGTAAAACCGCAGGTATTTTGACCTGCGGATTTAACAAGATCCGCGCGGATGAATCCGCACCTAATCCGCAGCGTGTGCACACAGCCTTAGGGTATGTGCACATGGTGCGGATTCTGCAGCAGCGGGTCCGCAGCAGATTTAGGTGCGTTGTACAGTACCATTGTTTTCAATGGTAAACTGGAAACCGCTGTGCACATGCTGCGGATTTTTCCGCGCGGTTTTGCTGCGGTTTACAATCCGCAGCATGTCAATTCTTTAGTGCAGAAACGCTGCAGTTTCACACCTCATCCATTATGAGGTGTAAAACCTCAGGGCAATGTCCTGCGGATTTATCTGTGGTTTTTACTACAAAATCCGCAGAGCCAAAAATCTCCATGTGCACATAGCCTAAGGCCACCTTCACACATTCAGTATTTATAAGCCAAAACCAGGATGGGTGAAAAATAGAGAAGTGGTGACGTGCTTTTATTATTCTTTTCCTCTTATTGTTCCTCTCCTGGTTTTTGGCTTACAATCACTGATGTAAAATACTGAACGTGGCCTAATATAGATCTTGTGGCGGTCATTTTTGGTTGAGCACTCTTATGTTAGCTGTTCAGATTTAGTGTTAGGGACTCGCAAAATCTGGGGATCGTTGGCGTTTGGATTGTGAGCTTATCTGTCTTGGCCAAAATAGTAACTAATACCCCATATCTTTATCTTTTTATCATTTTTGCAGGGTGCAGCTAGGCCTCTTCATGTTGGCTTGGTTTTTCTGCGTGATGCATGTATATAGTGCAGAACAGCCCGCCTGCTAATACTATGGGCGTGAGCAGTACGCTGTTCAGACACTTTGCACCGCACTGTGTGACTGATGTCCTACACAAGCCTTATCTGTGTGCATTTTTCCTACTAGGCAGCCAGCCCCTCTTTTATTGGGTTACTGGCTGTCTTCATCAGTGGGTTGCACCTGTGCTGCCCTAAGCCTTTATCAGTGGAGGTCTGCTGCATCCTGCTAGTGCATCAGTCAGGGTGTGGGGAGTTTACCTTTCATAGGTAAGTTTTTTTGAGCACTCTAGCGGTCACTAATATTTAGCGCTCATGCACATGTTCCATGGATCTCGGTCAGATATCAGACCGCAATGTGTGGCCCAGCTGCGGCTCTCCCAACCCGAGTGCGACAGCCTCCTCGAAATATACAAAACGGCCTCGCTGGAGTCAGGAGACCCGCGCCATGTCCGTGATCGGACTGATTTCCATGGACGTCTGAACGAGCCCTAAATGGGTTAGGTTCAGACTTAAAAAGGAACGCAATAAGCCACAAGCCTATTGTAACTCCTTCATGAATCAACTGCAAAAATGCTATAGAAGCCCTCTATCATGAATTTTTTACCTCTTGCAACAACAAAAAATGTGTTTGAATGTGGTCACCAGGGATAGTTACAATTAACTATCACGTTCCTGTGTTTATAATTTTCCCACAAATGAGCTAAATCCTCTGTCCCTGCCATACACAACATACTTTGTATTTTCCGCTGGTCTCACACTCATCTCATTGTACATAGAACGTGCAGCAATTATCAGACCATATAATGGTGTCAGGTGCCACTTTTGCGTAATTTAGCTTATGTTAAAAACACATTAACAATGATGGACTGTTCCGGTCACCGATATATCATATCCGAGGGCAGTGAAATCGTTGCCTCCAGGACAAGCAATTACGGGACCGGCGCTTCCAAGTTCTGTATGTGGGAAAACTGCAGGTCAAGCAATGTGACCAAGATGTACTCAATAAATAGATTTCTCCAAGACTTACCTCTAGATTGTATCCCGGGGCCACAGGACTCCGTGGTTCCTGCAATTCCCTGTCTGACATAATCTGGCACAAGGATGCACTGACTCCACTCCTGGGGCCTCCACCTGCAAACCATTACAAGACACAGGTATGAGACCAGGGGTGCACAGATCGCCCTCCCCATATACTTGTGCATTGGGAAACGAATCGTTACGGTATCGATGGAGATGTGCAGCTGCTAATTCCCATTTAATTCTGAGGTATAAACCAGTTAACGGTAGAAAATGGATTTTTGCAGATCGAAGGCTAATTATACCGCATTCCCTTTAATCCTGCAAAATAAATACGTCCATTTCATTATCACTTTTCAGTCCTGACGTGCACGATCTTGATGCCTTTGTACCTGACCTTTCGCACATTCTCTGTGCAGTGCGGTGACTTTTCATGCTGTAGTTTTTGTTGCACTGTGGTTTTTGCAAAATTGCAACGAATATACTTTTATTATGGATTATCCACGTACAGCAGACAATTTTACAGAACACTGCAGCCATGAAGATGTTAGGAATGATGACAGCAGTAGAAGAGTGTGCTGATCTTGTGGCAGGCAGTAATCTGTCCTTTTATGGGACAGTGTGGGCAAGGCTGCATGTAAAAGGACCAGTGTTGTAATAAAGGGAGGAAGGTTAGAGTTAATGTAAGAACATCAGTGCCTCACCAGCACAGAGGATTTCAGGAAGAGAGCGGGCTGATTTTGTTGCAGGTTGTGACTTGTCTCATAGTTATGCCATGAGATTTGCCAGCAGTGTCATGATATAAGGAGATTTAGAGAAAAGTTTATTACTTAGGCGAACTATACTGCATTCCTAGCAGTACAGAGTATTTCAGGAAATAATAGTGGACAGGTTTGCACAATCAGGCATTGACCTATCTATAGTGATGTGAAAACTGGGCTGAAGAGACTGAACCAGATGTTATAATGTGAGTAAAGGGGACTAGAAACAAGTGGGAGGTCCACAGATTATTACCGGTAAGTTAAATGTCTAGCACCCACAGCACCACAGAGGATTTCAGGAAATAACTGTACTGATCCTGTGCATAATATATTTATTCCCAGCTTTAATATGGGAGCCTTAGTTAAGGAGCAGACCTTCTTCAATTTTTCTATAAATTATACCAGAAACTGGACAGACGGCCAGCGATGCTCGCGCCTCTTAATAAATTAGGTGCATCTTACTCCACTTAACTTTAGGATTGTTGTGTGCACTACCATTCTTCTTAATACTTTTTTCTATTGTACGTAATGTGTTTTAAAGAGACATCTAGCTGTGCAAAAAAAAATGTTCAACCAAATCGCCCTTAAAAATAAAATATCATGAAAGAGTGAAAAGTAAAACAAGAACGGGTTAAAAAGAATAAATTCTAAAATGATTCCACTTATCGGTAATTATCCGGCGCTCGATGCATTGGACATAATGTCAACTTCGCCATTTATCTTCATAGAATCACTGACAGATAAGTGGGAACTCACAATCCGGACACATTGAACCGCGCGCTTTTCAGATGTTTCATGTCACGTCTCTGAACATCCGTCTCCTGCTTCCTTTAAGTTGTCCAAAGGCAGAATAATTCCTCAGGTGCTGCAGTCTCTACATCAATCCGAAAAGTTGGGAGCTTCACAAAATGGGATCAGAGTGGAGCTCCCTTTTGTTGTATGTGACCAGTCATTCAATCATGGATATCAGGCCACATGTCTATTGACATCGTCTTATTTCTCTGATTTAGGATGAAAGGCTACAGCCGCACTATCAGTATTTGTTCAGTATTTTTTCTCAGCATTTGTAAGCCAAAACCAGGTGAGGAACAATCAGAGGACAAGGTATAATAGAAACAAGTGCACCACTTCTGCATGTTTGACCCACTCTGGGTTTTGGCTTACAAATACTGATGTGAAATACTGACTAGATACTGATAGTGTGGCCGTAGCCGAACAGATTTATCCTGACATTGATTGTATTAAAGCGTATGAACACCTTCACAGCCATTAATATATTGTCCCAGTGCCGTAAAATGAAAAGTAATTCAATTTGTGTCAACAGTTTCATTGCAGAACTATGCGTCACCATAGTAACAGACAACAATTCCTGTATAGTCTGATCCTGCTCTCATACTTTCTTCCACCTCATTCCAGCTTTAGGTCGAAAAGTAAAAAGTTCTTGATTAAAAGTGTTCTAACACTTTGTGTATACAGCTGCTATGCAAACTCATGTGCATCCATGGTAACAGACAACAATCGTACCCTGTGTAGTCTGATTCTGCAGATCCATCAGTTTCCTACTGCTCAGTCTCTTGCTGAATATAAACTAAAGTAGTTCTCAGTGGAAAAGTTTAATTTGGCTACTTGCAGTCACGGGATAAAAAAAAAAAGTATACTCCCAGCAAGCCCCTATACTTTGCTCTAGTGCTCCTGCTCCGAAAGTCCTGCCAGTGCGATAGTGGTGATGTCACTGACCACCAGTGAGCTAGCCGCTAATAGGCAGCTGTGTAAGGAGCAGCCAATCAGCAGCTGGGATTATGTGGCGCCCCTGAGGCTCAGTCACCACAGAGGTACTGCACCTCCTCCTGAGGTGTGGTACCCCATCCAGGTAAGTTGGAGGCTCCTGACCACGCTCCAACACCTGCATCCCACACAACACGGTAGTTCAGCAAAGCCACATTGCGGCTCCCTGCTTGGAGTGTAGCAGAGCACCTTTGGTGGTTCCCTGCTTGGAACACGAAACGTGCTGGGAGGCGGGTGGAGTTAGAATACATAAAAGAGTGGGAAGGGTTAGGATTTGGGAGTCAGTCAGTCGGAGAGTCACTCAGAGAGGACTGAGGAAAGAAGATCCCTGAGAGAGGGATGGAGGAAGGAGGTGCTGCAGCAGATCTCGGTGACCTGGGTCTGCTGGCACGGGAAAGGAAAGAAGGAGAAAGACATTGAACTGAAACCTGATCTTCCATAAGAAGGAAAGACTAGTACGGAACGAAGGAGTAAACGGGAACAGAGGACGTGGGTTAGAGGAAGAACCCTGCCTAGAAGTTCTAAGCGCAAGGCCGGGGCCCGGTCCCTGAGGTTGTATGGATACTAATGGTCTTACAGCAGACACCGGTGGAGTAGTGGGCTGTAAATGCACTACTCCCATCTAAGACTTGGGGGCACAACAGCAACACGGATAGAGAGCCGGGACTCAGGAGTAAGGAGTCCCCGAAGCAGACTACAGCTGTCTGCCATACAAGTAGAGTTCTTGGGAACATCTGTCAGGAGGCACTCCAGTGTAACTCAGTACTAGGAGTACTTCACACTTAAAGGCGCTATAAGAGGAGACGTTCAGAAAGGCACATGTTGGCGGAGCGTTGGAAGGGAGCATTCCATCTGGCCTGGAGGTTGATTGAGTCTCTGACCCAGAGGACACAGCACGGAGGCAGGCACCTGTGTGTACTACAGACTGTGAGTGAAGCTTTGGAACTACAAGCCCTGGTGTCCTCCATTGATTCTTGCGCCGACACACCCAGCACCGCTACATCTGGGTACCAGCTTCTACACCGCTTGTGCCTCTCCTCTACCCCTACCCTACATCTACACTGTCCTGGGGCTACAGCTCCACCTGTGGGGAGCTTCACCATCTTGGCTGCAACACACCACCAGCCCCAGAGGATCTGCATGCAGCGTCGGCTCAACATCTCACTTGCCGAACACCACAGGTGGCGTGTCAAACTATTCCATTAACTACATTCCACCATTCAAACTTCCCCTGTTAATTGGGCGCCCAGGGCCACGGACCAGGTCACCGCTGCTGTGACACATCCCGCCGGCCCGTTACCGAGTACCCCACGGCCCTGGGGGGGGGGGGCGACCCAATTATGCTTACTTTTATTTTAGTTTTAACTCCCTGGATGTTAACTGCTGAATCAGACTACACAGGGTCTGTTGTCTGTTATTATAGAGACACATAGATTTGCATAGGAGCTGTATACACCAAGAGTCCATTTGCAGTTTTTTTTAAGACACTTTTTTGTGTGTTGTGGTATTCGTTGATTTTTTTGCGCCAAATAATGCACATGGTTCATGAACCTTGCACAAAATCCAAAATGCTGTTTATTTTTGTTTCTAACCTTTTTCACAACTTTTTAGCTCAAAAAGCTGCATATTTTGCTAAAATAAGTAAAAAAAAATATATACATGTGCATAAAATTACTCCAGGGGAACTGAAATATATCTGTACAAAAATGTTGAGACTTCTTAAAGTTGAAATTCATGAATCAGCGGACAAATCTGAAAACACCCAAACGCTACCTATAATGTTGGATATAAATAAAAACAAGAAAGTGAACACATAAAAAAAATAGACATTAAAAAAAGGTACAAATCAAAAGAAAAATGAGGCGCTAATGAAGAAAACATAAAAAATAGACAAAGCGCAAACGCAATAATGAATCAAGATAGGTGCACATGAGCGGATTTGCTGTCCGAGTGCGATTTGGTAAAACAGTGGATCGCACTCGGATCAGTGTTATTCTATAGGGCTCATGTCTGAGCCGGTCTGAGGAAAATATCGCTGCATGCCCAAGTTTAATCTGATATTCGGATTGCAATGCAAGTCAATGAGCGCATCTAAGAGAATCAGATCACACTATGCGGATCCTCTGAGAATCAGATCACACTATGCCGATCCTCTGAGAATCAGATCACACTATGCCGATCCTCTGAGAATCAGATCACACTATGTAGATACTATGAGGATTGGATCACATTGAATTTGATAAGAGTGTCATTTGCATAATTTAGCCGATTTTCTCGGATGACAAATTACACTCGTTTGCACCGAGCCTCAAAGTGTTAGAACATTTTTTGATCAAGACCTATTGCAAAGTTATTTCATTTTAAATGCAGAAGCAAAATAAAAATTTCTTGTGAAGGTGGAAATCCACATGATACATATAAGGGGACAGTGATGTGTATGCCACTGGCGGACACAGACAGACGAGGCCCCGTGCAAGAACAGTATATGGGGCCTTTTGCAGCACAATAGCCCATCATAATGCATCATTCTACCTGCTTTGGAGGTAAAATATCTACTGTCTTGGCGATTTTCTCTCGGTTCCCTGCTTTGGAGGTAGTGGTAGGCAGCGTGATGTCTAGGACCCCTGTGCAGCTGCAGAGGTTGCACCAATGATATGTCCACCCCTGGTCTATACCAAGAATCGGTATAGGTATCTCTCTTGTTATGCACCATACCCTTTTCTACCTAGAAGCACTCGGTACTCTTTGACTCTTGGTCCAACTCATGCCAGGTTTCATGGACTGGCAGGTTTTCCTTTTTGAGGTTCCTTCTAGTGATGAGCGAGAGTGCTCAGAAAAAGTGTTATCTGAGAAAGCTTGTGTCCTAATTGAATGTTTATGGCGTGTCAGGAAAAAAATGCTCAAGTCGTCGCGGCTGCATGCCTCGAAGCTGTTCGACAGCCAGAACACATGCATGAATTGCCTGTTTGTTAGACAATCCCTTCATGTGTTGCGGCTGTTGAACTGCGAGACATGCAGCCGTGGAGACTCGAGCATGTTTTTCTGGCACGATGAAAAGTACATGATTAGGACACGAACGTGCTCGGTTTACACCCTGTCCGAGAACGCTCGCTCATCACTAGCCTGCTTTTCAGGGCACCCATGAGAGCTGCATGGGGTGTTTCTATGGTGCAAGCGCCCTAGTGGTTGGATATGCGAGGCGCACTATACTTTTTGAACATTTCGGCCATTCTGCAGAACGGTAGGTTAGATTTATGGCAGTCTGTATTCCGTGTATGAGGCAGGAAATATTCCAGGAAAAAAAAAAATTCTGATTCAATGTGCACCCAAGGGAGGAAATCCATGTCTGTTCACCAGCTATTAGCACATATTGACATTAGATAACATTGGTGACTCTTTATAAAACAACCTGAATTATCCAAAATTCAAATAACGAATTGACGTCAATCATTGGCTCATAGCGATAAATGAAAGGAGATGAGGTTAATGCAGTCAGATCATCAGAACAAATATGGGAGCGGAGAGACGTCGGCAGGTCAGGGTACCGGCTCCGGTAATACGAGCAGACTCTTATTTTAGGTATAATCTGTAATTAATCCGATGTTTCACAAAACATAACTGTAATTATATCTCTCTGACAAAGGTCAGCGGCTGATAGAAACTCGCTTTGAGATTCATTCATTTTAAATACTGCGGAGAATTAATCTCCTGCAATATCGAAAAACATCGCTGCTGTTAATCAACTCGTGTAATCAATGACACCACATCGGCGTTATTAACCTCCATAGTTTGATCCGACCACAGAGGGAAACAAAAAAAAAAACTAAGACAAAAGCGCAGGTAAAATATGTATCACATTGTATGCCTTGCATATTACACTAGCATACACTCACTGGCCACTTTATTAGGTACACCTGTCCAACTGTGTGTTAAGACTTAATTTCTAATCTGTTCTAATCTGCCAATCACATGGCGGCAACTCAGTGCATTTAGGCATGTAGACATGGTCAAGACAATCTCCTGCAGTTCAAACCGAGCATCAGTATGGGGAAGAAAGGTGATTTGAGTGCCTTTGAACGTGGCATGATTGTTGGTGCCAGAAGGGCTGGTCTGAGTATTTCAGAAACTGCTGATCTACTGGGATTTTCACGCACAACCATCTCTAGGGTTTACAGAGAATGGTCCGAAAAAGAAAAAAAATCCAGTGAGCGGCAGTTCTGTGGCCGGAAATGCCTTGTTGATGCCAGAGGTCAGAGGAGAATGGGCAGACTGGTTCGAGCTGATAGAAAGGCAACAGTGACTCAAATTGCCACCCGTTACAACCAAGGTAGGCAGAAGAGCATCTCTGAACGCACAGTGCGTCGAACTTTGAGGCAGATGGGCTACAGCAGCAGAAGACCACACCGGGTACCACTCCTCTCAGCTAAGAACAGGAAACTGAGGCTACAATTTGCACAAGCTCATCGAAATTGGACAGTAGAAGATTTGAAAAACGTTGCCTGGTCTGATGAGTCTCGATTTCTGCTGCGACATTCGGATGGTAGGGTCAGAATTTGGCGTAAACAACATGAAAGCATGGATCCATCCTGCCTTGTATCAACGGTTCAGGCTGGTGGTGGTGGTGTCATGGTGTGGGGAATTTTTTCTTGGCACTCTTTGGGCCCCTTGGTACCAATTGAGCATCGTTGCAACGCCACAGCCTACCTGAGTATTGTTGCTGACCATGTCCATCCCTTTATGACCACAATGTACCCAACATCTGATGGCTACTTTCAGCAGGATAATGCGCCATGTCATAAAGCTCGAATCATCTCAGATTGGTTTCTTGAACATGACAATGAGTTCACTGTACTCAAATGGCCTCCTCAGTCACCAGATCTCAATCCAATAGAGCATCTTTGGGATGTGGTGGAACGGGAGATTCGCATCAGGGATGTGCAGCCGACAAATCTGCGCCAACTGTGTGATGCCATCATGTCAATATGGTCCAAAATCTCTGAGGAATGCTTCCAGCACCTTGTTGAATCTCTGCCACGAAGAATTGAGGCAGTTCTGAAGGCAAAAGGGGGTCCAACCCGTTACTAGCATGGTGTACCTAATAAAGTGGCCAGTGAGTGTGTATGTATATTTTTTTTTAACAGCCTTCGCTTTGCAGAATACATTATGTGATATTTTATTAGTTTGGAACTCTAGGAACACTGTGAAGTCAAGAAGGGAAAAAAAAATATATATATTTTTTTTTAAACTTATTTTTTTTTTAATGTTGTTAAGCGACTTGAACCCAGAAATGATTAATTATAGTATATTGTTTTTATTAGTGATCTCCTATTAAAGGGTTACTGACATCTTCATAAACGCATGTACTTGGATTGAGCTTTGAAAAACAAGCACTTTTGCATTTCACTGCTTATTAAAATTTTCAGGAGTTCTTCAGATATTAACACCTTTATTTACAGCTCCTTGCCTAGGAAACCAACCACCTCTACTGTCTAGCTTGTAAGCACTACGCCAAAGCTGTGTAGGACTAGTGGGTAGCAGTGCACTGCAGTGATCCTGGACAGCTTTAAGTGCTTACAAGCTCAAAAGAAAAGTTTGCAAGCACTGCGCATGTTCTGCTCCCTATCAGTGGTGGTCGGCCTCCAAGGCAACAAGCTGTGAACAAAAGAAAAGTGTTGTTGCCTCAAAAACCTTTATTAAGCAGAATATTGCAAAAGTGCTTGTTATTACAAGCACTTTCTCATCATATTCATCTATAAACACGGGAACAGCCTTTTGAGATTTGTGGCAGGGCTTAATTAGAGAACAAAGGTGGCAGACCCAGGGGCCTTAACAACCCATTGGCCCATCATAATCACCACTCTATAGGACATAGTGACGAACAGTAACTGAGGCTCCTCCCCTCATCATTCAATCGTTTCGATACCATGGTTCCTAATGACTGAGACATCTAAGGCGTTACACTGCTACAATCTGCAGTAAGCTCAAATGCACCTGAACTCGGCATTTGATCATCGTCATAAGTAGCAAATCCTAAGCTCCACCTAGTGTTGACGGAAGGCAGACAGAAATTCATCATTTTTGTATGGAAGGGATACGTGGCTCTGTATCAGGAAACAGGGGAACTGCCTGCTCTAAAGATGCTTTACTGATTAAATAAATCATTACGGACATGGTGTAAAAAAGTGTATATTTCCTTTAGCAGAGCAGGGGTCCAGTGGCTGAATCAGTAGTTGCAGCCAACCTTCTCCTACCTGCCGGCATCTCTTCTAATAACATTGCCTACTAATCAGAAGAACTGCTGGGGATGCCGGGAGGTAGGAGGAGGTTCGCAGGGCCAGGGACAGACATATCATTACTGCAACCTGTGCAGCTGCACAGGGGCCCAAGAGGTAAGGGGGTCCATTTCTACCACCAGAGCAGATGTAATTTAGGGCTGCAAAGAGCCCTTATATTGTTCTTGAACAGGGGCCATTTTCTGTCTGTGTCCGCCAGTACGCGGGGCTCTTGTCTGGTGGACACAGACTGATAACATGGCTCCATGACCAGGGTCCTGGAAATGTTTTCAACATTTAAGACTAATAGGAAGAGTGATGTGTAAATGACGCTCCCCTATCATATCTAGGACAGCACAACAGATTTTACCTGTACATAAGACAGATGGGGACATCTTCACATTCCCTCTCCTCATATAGGGTATCCGGACACTCCAGACCACCATTCACAGCATCTTGTAATAGTATCCTGTATCGCCATTGTTTCACCGTGGAGGCGTTTCCTAAAATGGATTGAAACAGTCAAATTACTATCAGAATAAGCTCAACTTTTCTCCCACCTCTCATCTAACTCCCTCCTTGACATCCTGCAGTCTGGCTTCCGCCCCCACCACTCCACTGAAACTGCCCTGACAAAAATGACTCGCTGCCAAAGCTAACAGACAGTTCTCCATCCTCCTCTTTCTCGACCTGTCCTCTGCCTTCAACACAGTCGACCACTACCTACTGCTACAGATTCTTTTTTCCCTTGGCATCAAAGACCTTGCCCTGTCCTGGATTGCCTCATACCTTTCTGACTGCACATTCAGCGTTTCCCACTCCCACACTACCTCCTCATTTCGCCCCCTCTCTGTTGGGAGTCCCCCATGGCTATGTCCTGGGGCCCCTACTTTTTTCCATCTATACCCTTAGCCAAGGACAACTCAAAGTCCCATGGCTTCCAGTACCACCTATATGCGGACGACACTCAGATCTACCTCTCTGCTGTCCAGAATCTGGGATTCTCTATCAGCCATGTCCTCCTTTTTCACCTCTCGTTTCCTAAATCTCAATGTAGACAAATCTGAACTAATTATCTTTCCTCCATCTCGTATATCTTCCCTACCCGATCTATCTATTATGGTAAATGGCATCACGCTCTCTCCCGCACCTGAAATCTGCTGCCTCGGAGTAACTCTCGACTCTGCCACGTCCTTCAAACCAGACGTCCAAACTCTTGCCATCTCCTGCCGCCTCCAACTCAAAATTATTTCCAGAATCCGTCCCTTCCTCAGCCCTCAATCTACTAAAACTCTTGTACATGCCCTCATCTTCTACCACCTTGACTACTGCAACACTCTCCTCTGTGGCCTCCCTGCTAACTCTCTTGCACCACTCCAGTCTGTCCTCAACTCTGCTGCACAATTAATCCACCTCTCTCCTCGCTACTCCCCTGTTTCTCCCCTCTGCAAATCCCTCCACTGGCTCCCAATTCCCCAACAAATCCAGTTCAAACTACTAACACTGACCTTCAAAGCCATCCACAACATGTCCCCATCCTATATCTCTGAATTAATCTCCCAATATCTTCCCTCATGTAATCTTCGATCCTTCCAAGACCTCCTACTCTCCTCCACACTTATTCGTTCCTTACACAACCGCCTCCAAGATTTCTCCCGAATATCCCCCATCCTCTGGAATTCCATGCCTCAATACGTCCGATTATCCACCACCCTCGGATCCTTCAAACGGAACCTGAAAACCCATCTTTTCAGGAAAGCTTACAGCCTGCAATAACCATTCTGCCGCCTCACTACCACCCGAGCTGCCGTCCCATCACCACCAGAGCTGCTGCACCCGTGACCTTCTGTCTCTTCCCCACTATCCCGTAGAATGTAAAGGCCCCGTCACACTAAGCGACTCACCAGCGATCCCGACACCGATATGAAGGTGTCAGGATCGCTAGTAAGTCGCTATGTGATCGCTGGTGAGCTGTCACACAGACAGCTTCACCAGCGATCAGCACAGCGATGCCGAGCGCCCGGCATCGCTGGCTATAGCTGTAGAAAAGAGTATCAAAATAAAAAATATAGTTATTCTCACCTTCAGACGTTGCGTTCAGCCATCCTGCCTCTCTCCACTCTCCGGTCCCAGTGATCCTTTGCACGAATGACCGCGAGATGTCACGGTCTCGCGGGATAACAAAGTCTCGCGGTCATTCATGCAAAGGATCACTGGGACCGGAGCGTGGAGAGAGGCAGGATGGCTGAACGGGACATCGGAAGGTGAGAATAACTATTTTTTATTTTTTTTATTATTTTTTTACTCCTGATCGCTGGTCTCCCGCTGTCACACACAGCAATGCGTGCTGGCCAGCGGGAGACCAGCGACCAAAGAAATGTCCAGAGGTTTCTTGCAGCGATCAGCGATACCGGCAGGGGGGTCGCTCGCTGATCGCTGTCACACACAGCGATCTCGCTGGTGAGATCGCTGTTACGTCACAAAAGTTGTGACTCAGCAGCGATCTCGCTACCGAGATTGCTTAGTGAGACGGGGCCTTAAGTCCGCAAGGACAGGGTCCTCTCCCCTCTGCACCAGTCTGTCATTGTACATTTGATTACTGTTAATGATATCTATAACTTTGTATGTAACCCCCCCCCCCCTTCTCATGTACAGCACCTTGAATTTAATGGTGCTATATAAATAATAATATTAATGTCTATAGCCTTTCTGCTTGTGGGGTGGGGTTGTCTTCAGAAGACATGTCTCTTAAACCAGAGGCACATGAGGCTGTCATCAGTACTCTCATATCAGCAGGTCGCAGAGTCCTACACCAAGGAGTCCCATTTGGAAAAATCCACATCCATAAATAAGTAGACAGTGTCCAAACGGTTACTAGGGATGAAATATAAATGTATTATGCCTAATACGTAATGGCTACGTTTTTCTATATGTTATAGGTCTTCATCAAGCAACTTGGTAAAGACCTATAACAGTTCGAATCAATGCAGCCAACAAACATGTAGGATTAAATCTGACTTCCTATCTGTTGGATTATCAGCATAGCAGTGACAGCAATCTATAGTGACCGGTCCGGACATTGGTGGATTGCTCATTCTGCAACCTACCCTCTTGAGACCACTGTAAATTTCAGATGGAAGCTTGTAGCGGATGACTTAAACCTTCTGTCAGACTGGCACATTCCTATGGTATATGCATGAGCCTACCACTACAGTATCTACCCGCCTCATACTTACATGGGGGTACTTGGGGTGTTTCTCCACTTTGGGCAGTGCCTACTTGTTAGAGTCCTATTGACCAAAGCCAGATAAGAAAGTTTCCCTTCAATGATCAGTTGTAATCTATGGGAGACCCTGGAAGGAAGGTTTAAATTTCCCTACAGCGCCCCCAAAAGGGGAAATTAAGTATTACACAATGCACCTTCATATCAACAGGTTGTCTAGGACCTGTAGAGTCAGAGACCCTCTCTACCTCACTGACTAGAATATGTCCACCCATCACAACTAACTCAGAATTACCCACTAGGGTATATTATAGTGGGTTTATAAATTCAGCAAGCAAGAATCAAACCAAGTCAGCAAGAACAGGTGATCCCGGTGACACCCGAGTCTTAAGTTTTTTTCTATGCGCACATGTTAAGGCTTACTTTAAACATAGGTTATTCATGGTCCAAATTTGGATCACAATGTGCAGACTGGTCCCGGATCTCATAACCCGAACACAAACTCAGCCTAAATGGCATATAGGAGTCTGAGTCAGGAGACCCACGGCAGGGTCAGACATTGCAGTCCATTTGGAGGGTGAATGATGGATGTCTGAAGCCCGAGAGCCAAGATCAAGAGTGTACAGAACACCAAGGCAAGGCTTATCACTTCTCCTAAAGGAAAGTCAAAAACTGTACAAGGATCCCCTCTTTACAGACCCCCACAAAATCAGTAAGCAGCTCATGGATATTGGAAAACCAATGGAGGCGCAAACCAGCATCAAGTGTTACTGTCCAGGTACAAATTGGGGTGACATCAGCCAGCTCCAGAAGGAGCCCCATTTCAATAATTGCCCTGGAACCGATACAGGTCTATATGCACCACTGGCTATAAAGGGTCATACGTTTATAATTTACGGGATAGAAATAAGTATTTAGAGGGTTAAGCTTCCCCTCTCCTATTTATGGTCTAATGCATTCTGCAGAATGTTTTACATAGATACTTATCTCACACACTGAGGAGAAGTGAGCATCCCCATGAACATTATATCATTTCTTTCTATAATTGTGCAGGTATTTTGAGCAGCTGATAATAGCAGCACAGATGTTGCAGATTCCATTCAAGGAGCGCGTAAGACTGTTATTCCTTTCATTAGTGCTTGAATGTTCAGGCAGTGTAGCCCAGGGACATGGCGGCTGTGTCAGGTTCACTGCACGCTCCACTCACTATTCATTTATATATTTGCTTTATATACAACAAATACACAACGACGTTCTTCATAGTAGGCGTCACAGCATAGATTATTCCAAAGAGATATGATATATTAAATCATGTTTCTGTGCTTTGTATTATCTGCCAGAGGAGAAGGGAAAGGGAAGTGACAACTATTCTGAATGTATTTCTGGCCCAAAAAAATGGTTGTCACTTATAATACTGATACAAAAAAAATAACATTGTAACTATAATACCGTCTGATGCACAAAGAAAGACTATAATGCTACCACCTATCTACAAGAATTTAAGCATTATAATGCCATCTATATACAAAAAGATAATTACTATAATACTGTCCCCTATGTACAAGAATATAACTACTATAATACTGCCCCTATGTACAAGAATATAACTACTATAATACTGCCCCTATATTCAAGAATATAACTACTATAATACTGCCCCTATGTACAAGAATACAACTACTATAATACTGCCCCTATGTACAAGAATACAACTACTATAATACTGCCCCTATGTACAAGAATACAACTACTATAATACTGCCCCTATGTACAAGAATACAACTACTATAATACTGCCCCTATGTACAAGAATATAACTACTATAATACTGCCCCTATGTACAAGAATACAACTACTATAATACTGCCCCTATGTACAAGAATACAACTACTATAATACTGCCCCTATGTACAAGAATACAACTACTATAATACTGCCCCTATGTACAAGAATACAACTACTATAATACTGCCCCTATGTACAAGAATACAACTACTATAATACTGCCCCTATGTACAAGAATACAACTACTATAATACTGCCCCTATGTACAAGAATACAACTACTATAATACTGCCCCTATGTACAAGAATACAACTACTATAATACTGCCCCTATGTACAAGAATACAACTACTATAATACTGCCCCTATGTACAAGAATACAACTATTATAATACTGCCCCTATGTACAAGAATACAACTACTATAATACTGCCCCTATGTACAAGAATACAACTACTATAATACTGCCTCCTATGTACAGGAATATACCTACTACAATACTGCCTCCTATGTACAAGAACATGTTAGGAACGGCGGAACGCACTAAATAGAAATAATAATAAAGTGCGCTCGCCGCTCAGGGTCCACCGTGTAGTAGATGATATGACTGCTGCTAAGTGGTGGCAGGCAAGCAATATGGCGGAAATGCACACGTGGGTTAAACGTCACCCAGGTGAGCAGAGCAATCTTTTAAGTCACAGAGGTGCCAACAATACAATAAGGCTGAGCCTGTTGGAGTCACAGTACTCAGAGTAAATGCACACATGCTATCTGGTCACAGGAGCAGAGCCAAAGACAGCGGGACTGCGTCCGTCTAGACCTACCGTGGGTGCGACGTCGCAACTGCGGATGCCAAGGAGGACTGCAAATGCAGCACGGCGTAGGACACTGCCGCTAGACGACAAAGCTAGTACGTAAGCGCAATGTCGGACGCTAGCAACTGTGGATGATGTAGTAGTGGCGCGCTGTCGCTGACTCCAAGCTTAGTCCCGGTCCACATACGTAAGATCAGAGGGAAGGGGTTTCAAATGAGTCATTCACCAGAATCATACATCCGTCATCAGTCACACAACAGCAACTAGAGACTATACTAGCGCATGGCGGAATGGCCATGCGCTCTTTTTATAGCAGCCGGGACCTTCTGGAAGCTTCCAGATCTCCGAGATGGACCAATGAAATCTGGAGCAGGACCTGAGCACATGACTCCCGATCTCCAATGGGAAATCGTCTCATGAGCATGCTCAGTAGGAGGACAGAAGGACTTAGCCCCTGGAGAGATTTGCTGCAAGGCAATCTCCTCTGCGGTAGATAAACAGCAAGAGACCGCAGAATGTAAGGGTCTGGATTCCTGCAGAGCAAACGGAGAAACCTGACGCATAACATAACACCCCCCTCCTAGAGCCCCCTCCTCCCTAAGCCTTCCGATCCACCACCTTCTGGCCATCAGGAGCATAGACCTCAGACCCATCCGAAGGCAAGTCTGATGTCCCGGTAGGTGACACGTGGAAGGCATCAGAGGCAGCAAGGTCGCCAGGTTTGAGAAGGGACGCGTGGGAGACAACGGGGGCGGCAAAATTGCCAGGAGCAGAAGCTAAAGTGGAAAGCCGTAGTGTGTCGGCTGGCGTCTCCACTCTCTGTTTAAGGAAGCTATTCCGAGCACAAAAGGCGCAGGCCCAAATATACTTTTTAACGTCCCGAGCCCTGTGCGGCCACCAATACGACCCCGCCAGGAGTTTTGTGGTCTGCATGTAGCCACAGTGACCACCCCTCCTGGAGGCGTGTGCCCACGCGAGAACCCTCAGCCGAAGGCGGGGAGGGACAAAGGTCTTGCCCGGCGGCACAGAGTTTGGCAATTGCTGCGATTGTCTCGGTCCGAGGAACGGATCCGATAAAAAAAAACGCATGATGGGAGCAGCACCATAGAATAACATTGGGACGAATGCATTGCATTCGTCCGATTTTATCGCTAGTGTGACTCCGGCCTAAGAGTTGCTTCTGTTCTGCCATCACTAGCCAGACCCTGGCGCTAGTATAATGTTAGGAACAGCGGAACCAGGGCTGTGGAGTCGGAGTCGTGGAGTCTGAGTCGGTGCTCATTTTGGTGGAGTCGGTATAAAATGGACCGACTCCGACTCCTAAAATATATAATAAATTGGGTACAGTAGTTCAATGCAGAATATGCTGAATTTTTTTTCATAGGAATTTGGGAAAGTTATGAAATGTCCTATAAATGACTGTTCTATTCCTGATCTAAGGCTACATTCACACACAGCGTTTTTTGTGGATACGTTTTTCAGCTGCAAAAGCCGATCAGATTTTTAAAAAACCGCATCACCTGAAAGGTTTTTGAGCTCATAGATAATGTTTTCAATAGCAAAAACAGATTAGAAATCTGCTCTATCTATATATCCATTTATCCATATCTGTCTATCCATATCATATCTGTACCAAAAAGAATGAAAGCCGGACAGCACACAGACTAACACTCCATTTTTTTTAGCACCAGTCAGGTACACCTCATAGCTGCCCAAAAGGACGCCCAGGACAGGCATTGCCCATCTTCAGTAACATCAACATCAACTGATAGTTGGAATAAATAGACTGCATTCATCACCACATCTTCTTATGGTGCAGGCTTTATTTTCAAGTGTAGGGGTGCGAAGTATGAGGTTCTGCAGCAGCTGGGGTGTGCAGTATGAAATTCTGCGGAACAGTATGAGATTCTGCCCCCCCCCCCCCCCCCCCCCCAGGTGTGATCCTGGCTACGCCCATAGTGTGAATGTAGCCTGAGGATTTAGGCTTTATCTTAGCTGAGATAAGTCATAGTGTGTGTGTGTACACACACAGTACAGACCAAAAGTTTGGACACACCTTCTCAATCAAAGCGTTTTCTTTATTTTCATGACTATGAAAATTGTAGATTCACTCTGAAGGCATCAAAACTATGAATTAACACATGTGGAATTATATAATTAGCAAAAAAGTGTGAAACAACTGAAAATACTGTGTCATATTCTAGGTTCTTCAAAGTAGCCACCTTTTGCTTTGATTTCTGCTTTGCGCACTCTTGGCATTCTCTTGATGAGCTTCAAGAGGTAGTCACCGGAAATGGTTTTCACTTCACAGGTGTGCCCTGTCAGGTTTAATAAGTGGGATTTCTTGCCTTATAAATGAGGTTGGGACCATCAGTTCTGTTGTGCAGAAGTCTGGTGGATACACAGGTGATAGTCCTACTGAATAGACTGTTAGAATTTGTATTATGGCAAGAAAAAAGCAGCTGAGTAAAGAAAAACGAGTGGCCATCATTACTTTAAGAAATAAAGGTTAGTCAGTCCGAAAAATTGGGAAAACTTTGAAAGTGTCCCCAAGTGCATCGGCAAAAACCATCAAGCGCTAGAAAGAAACTGGCTTACATGAGGACCGCCCCAGGAAAGGAAGACCAAGAGTCACCTCTGCTGCGTAGGATAAGTTCATCCGAGTCACCAGCCTCAGAAATCGCAGGTTAACAGCAGCTCAGATTAGAGACCAGGTCAATGCCACACAGAGTTCTAGCAGCAGACACATCTCTACAACAACTGTTAAGAGGAGACTTTGTGCAGCAGGTCTTCATGGTAAAATAGCTGCGAGGAAACCACTGCTATGGACAGGCAACAAGCAGAAGAGACTTGTTTGGGCTAAAGAACACAAGGAATGGACATTAGACCAGTGGAAATCTGTGCTTTGGTCTGATGAGTCCAAATTTGAGATCTTTGGTTCCAACCACCGTGTCTTTGTGCGACGCAGAAAAGGTCAACGGATGGACTCTACATGCCTGGTTCCCACCGTGAAGCATGGAGGAGGAGGTGTGATGGTGTGGGGGGCTTTGCTGGTGACACTGTTGGGGATTTATTTAAAACTGAAGGCATACTGAACCAGCATGGCTACCACAGCATCTTGCAGCGGCATGCTGTCATGGTATGCCTAGGTTACTTTAGGCAAAAACCCCGGGACCCCTGTGATGTCCCTCAGACTAGGGGAACCCTGTCTGTCCCTCTACCCAGGGTTTACACTGAAGGTGTGCCTGCCTGAGCCTCCACCCTGTCCCTGTCTCCTGTCCAGCCCTAAGCTGAACCCACCACCCTCCACCCAGTGAGGGGACCAGACACCAGACCCCACAAATACGTATGGACAGGGGTAAAAGAAACACCACACAGTTAATACTCAAGGGAATACAATAATGTGCAAGGGCAACCAAATATATATATAACAGATTGGAGAAAGAACCACTGAGGGATATACTGCACCAGATATCAGACGCTCCAACACCACCACTGCTGACCGGTATTGCTAGCACTAGGCTAAAGCTATAGTCGGCGACGCCCATAGTCAGGACGAACTATTTAAAGACCAAGGGCGTGGCCCAGCCCTCAGCCAGCATGACAACCTGGTTAACCCTATCCCGACTGGAACAGAATACCCAACAGGGTATTACCGCTGTCTGCCGGACACCCTGGTGTGAACAGTGTCCGACATGACAGTACCCCGCCTTCTACGAGGGACCTCCGGAACCTCACCATGTCGAGGACCTGGCTTGTCCGGATGGCGACGATGGAACATAGTAACCAGTCGATCAGCATGAATGTCAGAGGCCGGCACCCATGTCCTCTCCTCAGGACCATAGCCACGCCAGTGGACCAGGTACTGTAGAGTGCGACGCACAACCCTAGAGTCCACCACTTTGGACACCTCAAATTCCAACGCGCCATCCACCAAGATGGGAGGTGGTGGCCCGGGGGAACCATCCACCAAACCCACAACCTTCTTTAGCAATGCTTTGTGAAATACATTATGAATCTTATACACAGCCGGCAACTCCAAACGAAATGCCACTGGGTTGATCACTGCGGAGATTCTAAATGGGCCAATGAACCTGGGACCCAACTTAAGTGACGGTATCTTGAGCTTAATGTTCCTAGTAGATAACCACACCCAATCACCCACACACAGGTCCGGACCTGGCACACGTCTGCAGTCAGCCACCCGTTTGTACCTGGAACCCACCTTCAACAAGCGCTGCTTGACTCTCCTCCAAACAGACGACAATTGAGCTCCCAACTGGTCCTCTTCAGGGACGCCAACTGAGCACCCCTGACGCAAGGTGCAAAATTGAGGATGTTGACCATACACACAAAAAAAAGGAGATTCCCCAGACGATTCCTGGCAATGGTTGTTTATTGTGAATTCTGCCAGAGGAAGAAACGCTGACCACTCTTCCTGATTGTCGGAAATAAAGCAGCGCAAGTATTGCTCCAGGTTTTGGTTCATCCGCTCAGTCTGTCCATTCGACTGAGGGTGGAAAGCCGATGAATGAGATAATTTGATTCCAAGGCGAGAACAAAAAGCTCTCCAAAACTTTGCCACAAACTGCGTACCTCGATCAGACACAATGTCAGACGGGACACCATGAAGTCTGACCACCTCGCGAATAAATATCTGAGCAAGAGTCTTAGCATTGGGCAAAGACGGTAAAGCAACGAAATGTGACATTTTGGAGAACCTATCAACAATTACCAAAATGACCGAGTTCCCTGCCGAGGCGGGCAAGTCAGTAATAAAATCCATGGAAATCTCAGTCCATGGCTTACTGGGCACCCCGAGAGGCTGCAAGCTACCAGCGGGACGGGAACGAGGAGTCTTGGCCCGTGCGCACGTGGTACAGGCAGCCACATATGAGGCCACATCCTGCCGGATTTTAGGCCACCAAAAACGACGCGATACCAGTTCCAGAGTGCTCTTAACCCCTGGATGACCTGCCAGTACCATGTCGTGATGTTCGCCCAACACTCAAGAGCGTAGATGTAGCGGCACAAAAGATTTATTAGCAGGCAACCCCGGCGGTACCACCTCCTGAGCCTCCTCAATCTCTGTCGTGATGGCAGATACCACCACACCCTTTTGGAGAATAGGCACCGGCTCTTCACATAACTCTCCACCAGGAAAACACCTGGATAAAGCGTCTGCCTTAACATTCTTTGACCCAGGTCGATAGGTAACAATGAAGTTGAACCGGGTGAAGAATAATGCCCAGCGAGCCTGTCTGGAGGACAGGCGCTTAGCAGATTCTAAATAAAGCAAATTCTTATGGTCGGTTATCACAGTAATCTGATGAACAGCCCCCTCCAAGAAGTGTCGCCACTCCTCAAATGCCAATTTGATGGCCAATAGTTCCCTGTTGCCAATATCATAATTACGCTACGCAGGCGACAGCTTCTTGGAGAAGAAGGCACACGGATGCAACTTGGCCCAAGAAGGGCCCTGAGACAGTACAGCCCCCACTCCAACCTCCGACGCATCCACTTCCACGACAAACGGTAAGGAGACATCGGGCTGCACCAGAATGGGCGCTGAGGCAAAACTATTCTTGAGGAATTCAAACGCCTGTACCGCAGGCTCGGACCAGTCAGAAAAGTCGGTACCCTTCTTAGTCATGTCAGTCAGTGGTTTGGCAATCATAGAGAAGTTCTTAATAAATTTCCTATAGTAATTGGAGAAGCCAAGAAATCGCTGAAGCGCCTTAAGATTATCAGGCCGATCCCAATGTAGTACCGCCTGCACCTTTGCGGTGTCCATCTTAAAACCTGAGGCGGAGATTATATAACCCAAGAACGGTAGCTCCTGTACGAAAAACACACATTTTTCAAGCTTGACATAGAGCCTGTTCTCTCTGAGAAACTGCAGAACCTGTCTAACATGCTCTATATGTGTATCATGGTCGCGAGAGAAAATGAGGATGTCGTCAAGATAAATTATAACAAACCTCCCCAACAACTGAGAGAAGACATCATTAATGAAGTGTTGAAAGACCGCCGGTGCCATAGTCAACCCAAACGGCATTACCAAACTCTCAAAGTGACCCTCAGGGGTATTGAACGCTGTCTTCCACTCATCCCCCTGACGGACTCTTATAAGATTGTACGCCCCCCTGAGGTCCAGTTTGGAGAACCACCTGGCACCAACCACTTGGTTGAATAAATCGGGTATAAGTGGCATAGGGTAAGGATCACGGACCGTAATCTGGTTGAGTTCTCTGAAATCCAGACACGGGCGTAAACCGCCATCCTTCTTTTTAACAAAGAAGAAGCCAGCAGCCAGAGGAGAAGAGGAAGGTCTAATATGACCCTTGCTCAGGCTATCCGCAATGTATTCCTTGAGAGCTAGCCTCTCGGGACCTGAGATATTAAACATTCTAGCTTTAGGTAACTTGGCCCCTGGTTTCAACCTAATAGCACAGTCATAGGGGCGATGCGGTGGTAGTTCCGAACAACCCTTCTCAGAAAATACATCCGCATAATCCAGCAACGGCTCCAGGATACTGGGGGTCAAAGCGGAAATACATGTAGCCAGGCACCTCTCCTGACACTCCCTGCTCCACTGAATTATGTCCTGGGTCTTCCAATCAATAACAGGATTACGCATTGACAACCATGGAAAGCCCAGAACCATCTGAGCCGGTAAGTTACTAAGCACCTTACAAGTTACCCGCTCTGAGTGTAATACTCCGATGTGGAGTTGTATATCCAACACACACTCTGTGATCTCCCCTTGAGACAACGGGGAAGCATTGATGGTAACCACCCGGATGGGGTTTGGCAATTTCTCCACCGGAAATCCCGCTGTATGCGCGAACCTCTCATCAATGAGATTGGCAGCTGAGCCACTATCAATAAATACTGTAATAGAGAGCATTTGCCCCCCAAGTACCACCCTAGCAGGGAGCATACACTGGGAAACCATGACGGAGGATACACAAAGGCTAAGACTAGACTCCTCCAAACCCTCTGAGCCTATCAGTTTTCCGCCGGCGCGCCCTTCTTAGGTACCAGGGGGCAAGCGTTAATAAAATGTCCTCCTTTGCCACAAAAAAAAACAGAGCCCCTGCCTTCTGTGCCAAGGACGTTTAGGCTTGTTACTCGGTGACTGTGCTATACCAGCGATCTGCATGGGTTCCACGGATTCACCCGCGGCAACCTCACCGACCACTCCCCCACCTCCCGGAGGCAACGAAACCAGCGCCCCCTGACGGAGACGTCGGTCTATGCGTACTACAAGTGCCATCGCAGCCTCCAGAGAGGCAGGAGTCTCGTACATTAGGAGAGTCTGTTTAACCCTTCCAGAAACCCCATGCAAAAATTGACTTCTAAGCGCAGGGTCATTCCACTGCGTGTCCACCGCCCAGCGCCGGAATTCCGTGCAGTAATCCTCAGCTGGTCGATAACCCTGTAGCAGTGAGCGTACCTTAGACTCTGCTAAGTTTAATCTATCCGGATCGTCATAGATCAAACCCAGAGCAGAGAAAAAAAAAATCTACAGATTCAAATGCCTGTGAGTCTGAAGGGAGTGAAAAGGCCCAGGCCTGTGGGTCACCACTCAGCAAAGAAATCACCAAGCCCACGCGTTGAGCCTCATTACCTGAGGAATGTGGACGCATACGGAAATACAATTTGCATGATTCATGAAACACCGTGAACTTACCACGATCACCAGCAAATCGTTCAGGAAGGGGAAACTTGGGCTCAGCTGCCCTGGCTGCAGCCTCAGCAGGTACTGCAGGAGCTGACAGGCCTTGTTGCTGGACCACCCCCCTGAGTTCAGTGACCTGTATGGATAGAGCCTCCAGCTGCTTGGTTAGGGAAAGTATAGGATCCATAGTAAGTAACCCCTATATTCCCTATCTATACCTTTTTTTTTTTTTTTTTTTTTTTTTTTTTTTTTTTTTTCCTCTCTCACTTTATTATTTGGGCCGACTATAATGTCATGGTATGCCTAGGTTACTTTAGGCAAAAACCCCGGGACCCCTGTGATGTCCCTCAGACTAGGGGAACCCTGTCTGTCCCTCTACCCAGGGTTTACACTGAAGGTGTGCCTGCCTGAGCCTCCACCCTGTCCCTGTCTCCTGTCCAGCCCTAAGCTGAACCCACCACCCTCCACCCAGCGAGGGGACCAGACACCAGACCCCACAAATACGTATGGACAGGGGTAAAAGAAACACCACACAGTTAATACACAAGGGAATACAATAATGTGCAAGGGCAACCAAATATATATATATAACAGATTGGAGAAAGAACCACTGAGGGATATACTGCACCAGATATCAGACGCTCCAACACCACCACTGCTGACCGGTATTGCTAGCACTAGGCTAAAGCTATAGTCGGCGACGCCCATAGTCAGGACGAACTATTTAAAGACCAAGGGCGTGGCCCAGCCCTCAGCCAGCATGACAACCTGGTTAACCCTATCCCGACTGGAACAGAATACCCAACAGGGTATTACCGCTGTCTGCCGGACACCCTGGTGTGAACAGTGTCCGACATGACACATGCTATTCCATCCGGTTTGCGTTTAGTTGGACCATCATTTATTTTTCAACAGGACAATGGCCTCAAACACACCTCCAGGCTGTGTAAGGGCTATTTGACCAAGAAGGAGAGTGATGGGGTGCTACGCCAGATGACCTGGCCTCCACAGTCACCAGACCTGAACCCAATCGAGATGGTTTGGGGTGAGCTGCACCGCAGAGTGAAGGCAAAACGGCCAACAAGTGCTAAGCATCTCTGGGAACTCCTTCAAGACTGTTGGAAGACCATTTCTGGTGACTACCACTTGAAGCTCATCAAGAGAATGCCAAGAGTGTGCAAAGCAGTAATCAAAGCAAAAGGTGGCTACTTTGAAGAATCTAGAATATAAGACATGTTTTCAGTTGTTTCACACTTTAATTATATAATTCCACATGTGTTAATTCATTGTTTTGATGCCTTCAGAGTGAATCTACAATTTTCATAGTCATGAAAATAAAGAAAACTCTTTGAATGAGAAGGTGTGTCCAAACTTGTCTGTACCGTATACATGTACATGTATACAGTGTATTACATATTTACAATTTATTAGTTTTCTGTGTTCCAAAGTTGTAATCCAATAAATAGATATTATGTTCTATCTCAATATCTTGATTATTAGATCATAGAAATGATTAAATGTCTGATGTTCACATTGTACCACAATAAATTTTTCACTTAAATATAAGCAATATATGTGGGAGTTGGAGTCGGTGTAAGGGAAATTAAGGAGTCAGAGTCGCAGGTTTGGCTTACCGACTCCACAGCCCTGGGCGGAACGCACTAAATAGAAATAATAAAGTGCGTTCGCCGCTCAGGGTCCACCGTGCAGTAGATGATATGACTGCTGCTAAGTGGTGGCAGGCAAGCAATATGGCGGAAATGCGCACGTGGGTTAAACGTCACCCAGGTGAGCAGAGCAATCTCTGTTAAGTCACAGAGGTGCCAACAAAGACAAATACAATAAGGCTGAGCCTGTTGGAGTCACAGTACTCAGAGTAAATGCACACACGGTATCTGGTCACAGGAGCAGAGCCAAAGACAGCGGAACTGCATCCGTCTAGACCTACCGTGCGTGCGACGTCGCAACTGCGGATGCCAAGGAGGACTGCAACTGCAGCGCGGCGTAGGACACTGCCGCTGGACGACACAGCTAGTACGCAAGCGCAATGTCGGACGCTAGCAACTGTGGATGATGCAGTAGTGGCGCGCTGGCGCTGACTCTAAGCTTAGTCCCTGTCCACATACATAATATCAGAGGGAAGGGGTTTCAAATTAGTCATTCACCAGAATCATACATCCATCATCATTCACACAGCAGCAACTAGAGACTATACTAGCGCATGGTGGAACAGTCATGCGCGCTTTTTATAGCAGCCGGGACCTTCTGCAAGCTTCCAGATCTCCGAGATGGACCAATGAAATCTGGAGCAGGACCTGAGCACATGACTCCCGATCTCCAATGGGAAATTGTGTCATGAGCATGCTCAGTAGGAGGACAGAAGGACTTAGCCTCAGGAGAGATTTGCTGCAAGGCAATCTCCTCTGCGGTAGATAAACAGCAAGAGACCGCAGAATGTAAGGGTCTGGATTCCTGCAGAGCAAACGCAGAAACCTGACACCTAACAGAATATAACTACTATAATACTGCCCCCTATGTACAAGAATATAACTACTATAATACTGCTCCTATGTACACGAATATAGCTACTATAATACTGCTCCTATGTAGAAGAATATAACTACTATAATACTGCCCCCTATGTACAAGAATACAACTACTATAATACTGCCCCTATGTACAAGAATACAACTACTATAATACTGCCCCTATGTACAAGAATATAACTACTATAATACTGCACCTATATACAAGAATATAACTACTATAATACTGCCCCTATGTACAAGAATACAACTACTATAATACTGCCCCTATGTACAAGAATATAACTACTATAATACTGCACCTATATACAAGAATATAACTACTATAATACTGCCCCTATGTACAAGAATACAACTACTATAATACTGCCCCTATGTACAAGAATATAACTACTATAATACTGCTCCTATGTACAAGAATATAACTACTATAATACTGCCCCTATGTACAAGAATATAACCACTATAATACTGCTCCTATGTACAAGAATATAACCACTATAATACTGCTCCTATGTACAAGAATATAGCTACTATAATACTGCTCCTATGTACAAGAATATAACTACTATAATACTGCTCCTATGTACACGAATATAACTACTATAATACTGCTCCTATGTACACGAATATAACCACTATAATACCGCTCCTATGTACAAGAATATAACCACTATAATACTGCTCCTATGTACAAGAATATAACCACTATAATACTGCTCCTATGTACAAGAATATAACTACTATAATACTGCCCCTATGTACAAGAATATAACTACTATAATACTGCTCCTATGTACAAGAATATAGCTACTATAATACTGCTCCTATGTACAAGAATATAACTACTATAATACTGCTCCTATGTACAACAATATAACTACTATAATACTGCCCCTATATACAAGAATATAACTACTATAATACTGCCCCTATGTACAAGAATATAACTACAATACTGACCATTACAAAGTCTGCTACAGTAACATATACTCACCAGGCTGACAGGCTTTGGGACACGGAGTCCAGTTGCTAAATAAAGTCACAATACAATCCTTAGTGCAAGGCAAAGTACAGGACCGAAATGTGTCAGGTTTTGTAGATTCTGGGCATCTAAAAAGTATAAAAGAAGCACAATGTTAAATCTACAAGTCTCTGAATATTTCTATCATTAGCGCTCTCTAGTGATGAGGCAGGAATATATAATTGTATGATGAGAAGGACGGCATCGGAGCCCCCACTCTTCTCTATAGATCCATCCTCAGTGTTCTCTTCCCCTTCACATTTAGTAAATTTGCACAGATATTAATCAAAAAATGAAGTCTCTGGCATAGACGCCTTTGAAATAGATGATGAATCTCTTTGGAAATACTGTACACTACACAAGTTTGTTATTTTGCATTCCATTAACATTTAGTAAAGGACCTTTTGCTGGTGACTTGACCTCCATGGCTCTTCATACAGGAGACTCTCCGGGTTTGCACCCCCAGGCCACATGCCGCCTCGTTGTTCCAGCCGATGGTGGCGTTAGCTTGTGTTATCTTTACGTCTGCAGCGCACGGTTCCCATGGTGATGCCTCCCAGTAAAATGTCGAGCAGGGATGGTCGTTGCACAATCGATATTCATACAAGGCTTGGTTTGAAGGACAGAGCTTTCCACCTGCAGCAGATGAGGAATGATATCATTGTGTTACCTGAGATTCCATCGTGTATTGCAATTTAAACCAAAAAAATAAACTTCAGATTATTTCCTTTAAACCGTCCATTTTAAAGGTGTAACTATCATGACAACCCCTGTCCTTTTACTGTAAAATGCAAACTTGCCAACTCTTCAGGAGCATTTGGTGCAGGCCAATTCCTTCCAAAACTTCCTTTCTGGGACATTTTGGGAAGATTCAGTGGTCCTCAGATGCTCCAGAAGAACGCATCACCAAGGCAAAAGGGGGCGCTCATGAAAAAAGAAGTCATGGCTATTTAGGGAAACCTCGTAACCCTTGAAGGTCATTCTAAAAAGTTTTCTATGTATGTTATTATGGCATATGGAACATCATAGACAAGGGTCCACCACTCAGGACCACCATCTGGAGAGGCGCTAAAGATGGAAATACACTTTGGATCACTATATTCCCAACTAATGGCTAAACCTCGAGACCCCTTACGAATGCATGCAGGCTCTGCTTGGCCAGTCATGACTTTTTTCCTAGTAGTCAATGCCATGCCTGACTCTTCTTCCCTGGAAACGTACACAGGTTCCCATTCACACAGCACTGCTGGGCACTCACCTTCTCCGGGGTAGGCGAGGATTGACCTGGTTCTGCTTTGCTTCCCTTCTGCATTTTTCGTAGAACACGACCTGGAACACGGCGACCAGTCCGACCATTCGCTGATGACACAGTCCAGACTGCAGGGCACCTTACATACCAGTTGCACGGGGGGCTCATCCACACACCGCTCTGGAGAGACCGGAAAGCCTACAATGGAATAGACACTTTAGGGTCCTCTGCAGCAGCCGTCGGGCATCAGAAGACAACTACATCTGTAATAATAGTGTCATTCCTTCTACCATAGTCAGAGGGTAAAATTTACATAGAAACAAGAAAAATAAAACTAGGACTAATATTTCTATATGTTCTAAAGGAAATACATCGAGTTCTACCGAATATGTTATTGACGAGTTTTCCAGGATGGACCATCCGCAGCAGATTACAGTGTCTGCATTGTGCAGCAGATTTTACAATATCTCATCCATGTGCTGCAGAGAAATTCTGCAGCAGCAATTCACCAGTGCTGTGGATTTTACATCCAGGGAAGTCATATAATTAGGTATGTTTTTGTGACTGCAGATTTTCAGTGCGGACATGCCAAAAATTACAAATCGGAGGCACTGTTTTTTTTTTTCCCATTGGGAATTGTCTCAGCAGATTTCATAACATTTCATGCACAATGTTGTAATCTGCAGCAGATTTTCTGTATACAACATCCGTTGTGTATCCGACCCACATGCTCCTAGTCTTATGGGTGGTCACTTGCACATTGGGAAATGAGTGACACTGGTAACGTTGGTTTGGGAGACACCGACCGGAATGAAGAGGACAGGTTAAAAAATGCTGCCGATTGTGCCCACATCCCCACAGGTGTCTGCCGGTGCATGATCATCAGCGCTGCTAAGCATTCTAATGCAGAATTGCACCAGCTCTGGCAGACAACCCCTTTAAATTAAAATGTGATACAACAGGGGTTGCATACAACAGTCTTTCTCTAAGAGAGGGGAGGAAAGAATCTACAGAATATTGAGATGCATAGGCGCATGGAAATGCACATTTAATCAAATTCCTATAGTGTTAATATGTCTCTTCCCGTTTAAATTCCATTCTGACTCACATCCGCCATTGCTGTGAGTTTCCACTATTAAATATGCATGGCCCGGATCTGCTGTTTGTTGAGAAACTGAGTGTTGTTCCAGACTGTGATCAATCTGCATGGACAGAACATGCCGGCTTCTGGGGTAATTGAATTGTCGCTATTCTGTTTTCTACCTTTGAGTTATTCCCAGAACTGAAACTTTCTAAATTTAAAGCTGGGAACAAATGCAGAGACTCGCTGCGAAAGTTATATGGACAGAAAAATTGTGTCTTGTTGTTTTTCCAGCTGTTTGATAAACTGAAACTACAGCTCCTTTTGAAGTGAATGGGATCTGAGCTACAGTACCCAAGAATGACCACTAGGGTGCTGTGCTCTTTTGGCTCTGTCCACTGTTGACTTTCGGGACCTGAAAACTGTTGATCAGTGGGTATTCTGGGTGTTGGACCCCACTGACCTGACACTGATGAACTATCATAAGGATTGGTTATGAATATCTAAGACATGGACAACCCCCCTTAATTACTGTATAAATGAAAGTTTCTGCATTTTATTTAAATATTTTAGATAATTTATTAAGACTGATATTTCACATAATATTAATAATTTTGTTGAATTGCACCCTCCGGCTATGCCCCACATACTTTGCAAAAATTTTGGTAGAAAACAATGAAAAAGTTGTAAATTATGCAACAAACGTGGCGCGCACTGTAATTTTTGAAACTTTCCAAAAAGAAAAATGACATTAGCAAATCCTTTGTGCTTCACTTCCTCACCACTTTCAAGATATCAGTGAGTGACAGTGACTGAGCACAGTCTTATCTAGAGAACATAGGACACACCAGTCAGATAACTCTGCATCCACCAATGTGCAGGGGAAAGAAGAGTCTGGAAACTACTAAGGGTGCAAACTGTTTAATGAACCCAGTTTTTAGCCCTAAATATATGCATTTAAGTAAAAAAAATTGTCCCAACAATAGCCATTTTCTTTAATTTTTTGATTTCTGAAAATATAAATTGTTGAAATTTACAGGAACCGGTGGGTGGGTTTTTGTCTCTCTACAGAAAGTGGTGGGTCATTGTTCCTCCACAGGAAGTGGTGGGTGGGTCTTTATCTCTTTAGCTCTCTAAAGGAAGTAGACTCCAAAAAGCGAAGGCAGCACATCTATGAAAATATAACGCATGAAAAAGGTCCACACTTGGGACCGAAACATCACACATGGGCCAATAATCTGCACTTGATATTTTCATGGGTGTGCTGCCTTCAGTTTTTGGAGTCTATTTATAAGGTTTGGTATATGCCTGGAAGGATTTTTGCACCCTTTTTGTTTTTGGTGATACTTTTTGTTTTTGTTTTTTCTAAAGGAAGTAGTGAGTGAGTTTTTATATTTGTACAGGAAGTGGTGGATGAGTGTCACATAATGACTAGGTACCTGGTCCTTTGAACTAAGGGGCGCCCTAGTCTATCCCTGTCCCATGGATTACCCCGGAAGGTAGAGATGCCGAGGTCAGGTACCTTGCTATACTCTTATCTTAAACCTTATCTCTTCTCTCCCCCACCCAGGGAGGTGAGAGGCTGAAGTGTATAGCATTACAATAACTAGACAGACAAGAGTAGACAGACAGGAATGAAAGAAAACTACAAATCATACGAATACACTCACAAAACAACAGAGTGGAATACAGGGGAGGCATAGGTAGGAGAAACCAAATAGGAGAGGAGGAGGATAAGCATGCAAACCAACTCCAAGCAGAAATCTCCTGAACAACTTTCCAATTCTCTACTCCAAACACTGAAGTTCTCATCCAACACCTAACCAGGAAATAGAACTATCACTTGCAATTCCCAAGTGCCAGTGGCAAGCATATACATACCATAGGAGAGTGCCTAACACATAACAGCTGAGACAATTCAGGATGGAGAGCTCCAGGAGGTAAATGGAACTGATTAACTCTTGCAATGACAGAGCAAGGAAAAAATCTGTACTGTTTAATAGGATGGTGAAGCAGTTCTATTGCATTCAGGATTTCATGTGACCAGATGCTACGATATTCTGGCCCCTCTCTGTCGCGATATCCCCATTACAGAGAGTCTTTATCGGAAGTGATGAGTGAGTATCTCTCTACAGGTAGTTGTGTTGGGAGTCCTTATCTATGTACAGGATTTGGTGGGTGAATCTTTCTCTCTCTACAGGAAGTGGTGGGTGGGTCTTTATCTCTTTACAGGAAGTGGTGGGTGAATCTTTATCTCTCTACAGGAAGTGGTGTGTGTGTCTTTATCTCTTTACAGGAAGTGGTATCTCTCTACAGGTAGTGATGTTGGAGTCCTTATCTCTCTACAGGAAGTGGGAGGCAGGTCTTTGTCTCTTAAAGGGAATCTGTCACCCTTTTTTTTGAGATATCATATAATGATATCATTCAATTGTGTGTCACATAAGGATTCTCTTAGTTCTTATGCTTCCCCCTGACCCCGCACCTTTCATGCATAAATACCTTTTTTATATCAGTTCAGATGTATGTAAACTGCCATGGTCCAGTCCGCTGGGCGGGGCTTATTCACCTGCTCCCCCCCCCCGTCTTGCTCTACGCATTTCTTCTTGTGAAGAGCAAGACAGGGAGGGGGAGCAGTTGAATAAACCCCGCCCAGCGGACCAGACCGTGGCAGTTTACATACATCTGAACTGATATAAAAAAGGTATTTATGCATGAAAGGTGCGGGGTCAGGGGGAAGCAAAAGTACGAAGAGAATCCTTATGTGACACAATTGAATGATATCATTATATGATATCTCAAAAAAGGGGTGACAGATTCCCTTTAAGGAAATGGTGGTTGGGTATTTGTCTTTACTGAAGGTGGGGCATATCTATGTTTTTCTGCTGCTAGCTCCTCTCTTGTCTGTCAAGAATACAGGTATATTAAAATGTGGGATGTAAGTTTTGAGCAGACAAGCCACTGGGCAATGG
The DNA here is from genome assembly GCF_039654945.1 of Dendrobates tinctorius. Lineage (NCBI taxonomy): Eukaryota > Metazoa > Chordata > Amphibia > Anura > Dendrobatidae > Dendrobates > Dendrobates tinctorius. The sequence continues at coordinate 15,638,366 of NW_027361810.1, read as the reverse complement.
CAGGAGCAATGCATACTAGGAGGTGAGGGAAAGTAAATTCCTGTACCTATAGTGCTGGCATAATTCATGTAAAAAGGGAACAACCTACTCAAAAACTGTGGATGGAATTCTCATATACAGTATGAGAATTCAGACAATTTCTGGACATAATAGACTGGTATGTGCTCCAGAAGCAGTTTTACCATATTGTAGGGGATAAGAGCAGCAAGATCATGCTTCTGTGCAGATTTTGTGTGAAAGGACAGCTTTACTATAATAATTACAGAGTGCCCTTTAATTACATGTACCATGATAGTCAATGAAGGATGTGACCTTGCAGAGGAGCTTATTCAATGGTGAAAAAAAAACTATGTAACTTCACATAGCATTATAGACTGAATGGAAGGTGAGGCATCACCAGAGGGTGCAATCATATATAATCGCCTCCCTCTCTTGAGTAAAATACACACTAACCATACTGTGCTGACATATGCTGCCATCTCAGCAGAACGCAGCGGAGAACACTTACATCAGTAGGGAAATAAGCCTGAAAGATTGTTAACAAAGCAGACATAAGTGTGGAGAGGAGAGCTGCATGCCAAAACCGACAGCTCATTATCCAGTACAGAGACACGACAACAATCCTATATGCATAAAATCATAATACCGGCAGCTCATACATGAATGATGGTTTTACATATCAAAGAATAGCTGAGGCCACAGCAAAACTAGCAATCCCATAATACGGCACCATCACTGCAATCACTTCCTTTTAGCCAATGGGAAGTTTCCATCATTCCTGATATACGCATGTAATATGGTCTGCAGACGTGTGAAACAAGTTACTTGTGGACCAATATTTTCATCATTTCACCATTTTTAAGATCTCTACTTGTCAGCAAATGAAAAGTTCCTGACAATTACAACCAGTCTGTGGCCTTCTGTGAGACACAATGTATCCAACATGAATATCATCTCTCTGCTACAATGTGTCTGCGCAGATCAAATGCGTCACTGCAGAGCCTGGAAGACTGGATGTAATTCATCATCTGTGAGAATTAGCAAGTCTGGAAACCTTTTCAGTTTCTGCATGTAAAGAAGAAGTTTCCAGCAAGCAGGAATCTTGAAAATTAAACACAAAGCACATTTAGGAAGCCATAAACCATATTGCTCCAACTTGTCTGCACCGCCCATAGAACTGAAAGGAGGGAGGCTTTAATTCTCTGTGATGGACACAACAGTGGCCGTCTAATAACTGGGGATCCTACTTTACCTGTCAGATATTTCATCAATGATTATCCCGGAAAACCTCTTTAATGAAGGTTTTCAATTATATATGTGAACAAGGATACTCCTAATCACTGACAGCAAGCAGAGACCAGGAAAATTGATAATGGATGGAAACAAAAATGCGTCTGATTGCAGATGTTCATTGCTTGGCAGTTTTTATGCGCAGAGTACGGAATAAAACAGTTTGCTGGAGTACTATAGATATAAAACAAAATGCAAGACGCTGCTGTAAAAGTTCAGATGTTCTTTACAAACTAGTCACTAGTTTGTAATTTCCTGAATTTTCATACTCGGGCTGGGTTCACATTGCGTTTGTGGGCAGCGTTTAACGCATCCGTTACATAGCGGCATTAATGCTATGTAACAGATGCGTTAACGCACCTATAGACTGCAATAGACGAGCGCATTGCCAACGCATGTCATAATCGGCATGAGTTCACAATGTGCCGTCATTCTGTGACGGACCCTCCGGCGAGGTCTGCAGCGTTCGGGGGAACGTCACTGCTAGCACAGATAGGGAAGCTGCGCTAGCGGTATAGCATAACGCGATCACAGTATGACAGTAGTGTAAATGCAGTACGTCAATGCTGTGCGTTGAACGGACTGCATTAACGCAATGTGAACCTAGCCTTAGAGAAGTAGAATGACAAAAAATTAGGATCTTTGCTGTTTGAGTCTTGAAATATGTGTTGAGTTCTGAGGTCCATTCAAATAAGAAGGTAAGAACTGTTGGGTCTAAACTTAAAGGGGTTATCCAGGACTATTTCTAGTTTTTACTGCGTACCTAAGAACTAACTACATGCCTGTTGTGTCTGGCACCGATCTCTACCGGCACAGAGTGGCCACAGACTTCTGCCGGTGTTTCAGCAGCTTCCACTGAAGAAACGTCGACAGAGCAGCAAATTCTCATTCACTCTGCTTTGTTGCTGGAGCGTGAGTGCCGATATCATGCTAACTGGTAGGTGGCTCCTTACCGCCTAGCCATGGGGAGCCGGCTGTCAGTCAGCATGACATCGGCAGTCACACCCCATCGACAGAGCAGACTTGGAGAAGAAGAGTTGCTCTGTTGATGTTGAGCAGATCAATTGCCGACGGGAGCTGTCTGTGACTGCTCTGATCCGATAACGGGTCAAACAGGCAGGTAACTAGCAACTACTGTACCTGCCTGTTTTTTTTTGTTTTGTTTTTTTTTTTTCCTTACTATCGGCTTAAAAAACTAAGTCCTGGACAACTGTGGCGCCCCTGAGGCTCAGTCGCCACAGACGTACTGCACCTCCTCCTGAGGTGTGGTACCCCACCATCCAGGTAAGGTGGAAACTCCTGACCACGCTCCAACACCTGCACCCCACACCACAAAGTAGTGTAGCAAAGCACCTTCGGCAGCTCCCTGCTTGGAGTATAGCAAAGCACCCCTTGGTGGCTCCCTGCTTGGAACACGAAACATGCTGGGAGGTGGGTGGAGTTAGATTACATTTCAAGGAGCGGGAAGAGTTTAAGTCAGTCAGTAGTTGGTTGGAGAGAGAAGAAGATCCCTAGAGAGAGGGATAGATGGATGGAAGTGCTGCAGCAGATCCCAGTGATCTTGGTCTGCTGGCACGGGAAAGAGAGAACGAGAGAGCAACATAGACAGAAAGCTTGACTCTCCATAGAAAGGCAGGATTAGTATGGAACGTGAGGAGTAAAAGAGAACAGAGGACGTGGGTGAGAAGAGAACCATTCCTAGAAGCTCTAAGCGCAAGGCCGGGGCCCGGTCCCCGAGGTTGTAAGGATACTAATGGTCCTGCAGCAGACACCGGAGGAATAGAAGTAGTGACCACTTTATTCCCACATAAGACTTGGGGGCACAACAGCAACTGGATAGTGAGCCGGGACTTAGTAGCAAGGAGTCCCCGAAGCAGGCTACAGCTGTCTGCTGTACAAGTAGAGTTCATAGGAACATCAGACAGGAGGAACTCCAGTGTAACTCAGTACTAGGAGTACTTCACTCAAAGGCGCTATAAGACGAGACGTTCAGAAAGGCACAAGTTGGCGGAGTGTTGGAAAGGAGTATTCCATCTGGCCTGGGGGTTGACTGAGTCCCAGACCCGGAGGACACGGCACCGAAGTAGGCACCTGTTTGTACGGCAGACTGTGAGTAAAGTTTTGGAACTACATGCCATGGTGTCCTCCACGGATTCCTGCGTCAACCTGCCCGGCACTGCTACCTCCCCTGCACCTGACACTACACCGTCTAAGTGTCACCATATCTACTCTGCCCTGGGACTACAGCCCTGCCTGTGGAGGGCTATACCATCACTGCTGCACCACACCATCTGTCCCAGAGGATCTGTCTGCAGCGTCGGCCTAACATCTACATTGTGGAACACCACAGATGGCGTCACAACTTATTCATTCACACTGAACATTTACAATGGGCGCCCAGGGCCACGGGCTGGGTCACAGCTACCGTGACCACTTCCATTGAGATCCACCGGGCCCGGTACCGAGTACCCCACAGCCCTGGGTGTGAGGGCGTCCCAACTTGGCGTCACGAACAGGATGACGAGACCCGATGCCATCGGGTTCTGTGTGCCTACGATTTATTGAACTAAAAAGTTTGTGGAAATGTGCCGAAGACCCTATTTGATAGACTGTAAAATGATCGCTAAAAATGGCCGCTGGTGCGGTGAAGAAGGGCGTGACAACATGGGTGGTCCTAAGAAAAGACCGCAAACTGTTTTGGGCCTACCCTGTCTGAACTTCTATGCAACTGCAACATGGCCCACCCCCTGAGGGGTTCGTGTACTGGCTTGGTATGGAGGAGTAGGAAAAAGATGCCGCCCTCAGAAGGAGGGGCGAAGGCCAGTGGTAGGAAAAGAGCTCAGACAGGAAGAACGGCAGAACTCCATGATGGAAGGAGGAAAGAAGCCAGAAGAACAGGGGGAGGAAAAGCAACTTGCCCCCAGGCCGCCCCTGCGGAGTATACGCCCGCTGAGACACCCTCTGCAGCACCTGTCACCACCTCAAAGCAGATATTGTCACTGGTTAAGGCCTGCCCAGAGGAGTTACATGAGGGTTCCAGAGCCGAATGGAGAACTGGGACCGCGGCCCCGTCTGGACCGGGCATGGCCACGCGGGCCCTTGCTGATGGCCTTGGCAGAAACCAACCTTGCCCCTGGCCAGATCCAGCTGCGACCTGCCCCGCCGGCGACTCCGGGAGTTGTGGCCGCCGCTGCTCAGTACCTTGCACCCGCATCGGGACCGGAGCCTCAGCAGGGAGCGCAAGGTATGATTACCGCTCCGGGCATGACCTTGGTGTTGGGAGTAGAGCCAAAGAATTGGAATGGCCTGATCGACCCTCGCCGGTGGCCCCAGGCTACAGTACCCATCATGGAGGTCCTGATGGAACTGGAAGAGGATGATCCAGTGGTGCCGGCAACAACACCTGCTGAACCGCTGACCGCAGCAGAGGTACCCCTGGAAATTTGCTGACGCGCCATCCCCCCAAGGCAGTCGATGTCTCCATGGCCCTTTCGATTACCCCGACCGGTCCCAATGTCACCCTTTGGGAAGCAGAGTACCTGCGATTAGCAAGCAATCAATCACAGGATGAAGACTCCCAAAGCATCTCGCCTGGAAGCAGCCCAAATCAACAGCTTCCAGTACCCCAGGAGGGGACAACTAGCCAGAACCTGCAAAATGACTAACTTTGTTGCCCAGAAAGGTATTTGCACCGTTGTGCCTTTTTTCTAATTTTGTTCCTCATGTTTTTCTGTTTGCACTATTGTTGCCCAGTTTGATTGGCAGCATTTCTTCATTTGGAACTGTGGAGATCATGGACGCTGAATGACCCAGAACTGTGTTTGTAAATAGTTGCACCTCTTTAGGTGCCTTCTCTTGGTTTTACATAGACACTTTGCGAAGGTAAGGTCTACCTCATCTGGAGCATGACTCCAATCAAAGGACACTGCAAGAGATCCCGGCTGGGAGTGGTGTCCAGCACTTACAAGAATTATTGAAAGTTTTAATGTGAAGTATTTGATAATGTGTCTTATGATAGCTTTTTATATAAGATTTATGATAGCTTTACATATAAGATTTAGGAATGTTTTAATAAAGATCTGAGAGATTTGAATAGAGAATGAAGACTTGTAAAATGTAGGTGATGACCCAGGTATCAGCGGTTGTCACTTTAAGCTAATGACAGAAAAGTAGAAAATGTGAAAAAGGAAAGATGAAGAAATATGTTGATGATGAAACTTGCACTTTTGAATTAAGACTTTAGACAGTTAAGTAAGAATTGCTTGCAACGCTCAAGAATGAGTGCCTCTCACATTGAGAAGATTAGATAAGAACTGTTTACTAAGCATTGCAAAAATTTTGTATGTTCCCGTGTTTGTCAACTTTGTTTGCTTTGCAGCCTGCGGATGTGCTGTGTTTAACGGGGGGGGTATGTGACACCCCTGAGACTCAGTCGCCACAGAGGTACTGCACCACCTCCTGAGGTGTGGTACCCCACCATCCAGGTAAGGTGGAAACTCCTGATCACGCTCCAACACCTGCACCCCACACCACAAAGTAGTGTAGCAAAGCTCCTTCGGCGGCTCCCTGCATGGAGTATAGCAAAGCACCCATTGGTGGCTCCCTGCTTGGAACACGAAACGTGCTGGGAGGTGGGTGGAGTTAGATTACATTTCAAGGAGCGGGAAGAGTTTAAGGCAGTCAGTCAGTAGTTGGTTGGAGAGAGAAGATCCCTAGAGAGAGGGATAGATGGATGGAAGTGCTGCAGCAGATCCCAGTGATCTGGGTCTGCTGGCACGGGAAAGAGAGAACGAGAGAGCAACATAGACAGAAAGCTTGACTCTCCATAGAAAGACAGGATTAGTACGGAATGTGAGGAGTAAAAGAGAACAGAGGACGTGGGTTAGAAGAGAACCCTTCCTAGAAGTTCCAAGCGCAAGGCCGGGGCCCGGTCCCCGAGGTTGTACGGATACTAATGGTCCTGCAGCAGACACCGGAGGAATAGAAGTAGTGACCACTTTATTCCCACACAAGACTTGGGGGCACAACAGCAACTGGATAGTGAGCCGGGACTTAGTAGCAAGGAGTCCCCGAAGCAGGCTACAGCTGTCTGACGTATAAGTAGGGTTCATAGGAACATCAGACAGGAGGAACTCCAGTGTAACTCAGTACTAGGAGTACTTCACGCAAAGGCGCTATAAGAGGTGACGTTCAGAAAGGCACAAGTTGGCGGAGTGTTGGAAAGGGGTATTCCATCTGGCCTGGGGGTTGACTGAGTCCCAGACTCGGAGGACACGGCACAGAAGCAGGCACCTGTTTGTACGACAGACTGTGAGTAAAGCTTTGGAACTACATGCCCTGGTGTCCTCCACTGATTCCTGCGTCAACCTGCCCGGCACTGCTACCTCCCCTGCGCCTGACACTACACCATCTAAGTATCACCATATCTACTCTGCCCTGGAACTACAGCCCTGCCTGTGGAGGGCTATACCATCACTGCTGCACCACACCATCTGTCCCAGAGGATCTGTCTGCAGCGTCGGCCTGACATCTACATTGCCGAACACCACAGGTGGTGTCACGACTTATTCATTCACACTGAACATTTACAATGGGCGCCCAGGGCCACGGGCCGGGTCACAGCTACCGTGACAACTTCCATTGAGATCCACCGTCCCCGGTACCGAGTACCCCACAGCCCTGGGTGTGAGGGCGTCCCACAACTCCTTTGTAAGTTTGCATATAGTAGCGATAGGCTTAGGAAGAGGTGATCTGTTAATTATACCTTTTCAAAAAGGAGTGGAATCTTTCATAATATGAGAAAGTATTAGATTGTTATTATTCAATGTTTTATTGAGAATATAAAAATCATTCTTATTAAAATTATCAGCTATAACCCCCCCCCCCCCATACTTTTCATATTAGCAATGTGGCCCAAAAATTAGTTGTGAGATACTGGAAAGACAATAGAACATCATGTATTAAGGAATGGCTTAATGAAATATGTGAAATTAAAACAATTGGACAAAAAAGAGCAATTATAGTGGACAAATTAGATAAGCATATCAAAATTTGGAACAGATGGTTCTTTTTTTTTTTTTTAACGCAATCATCCTAGATTTTTTACTTTTTTTTTTTTTTAGATTTTCGTGAGCCAAAATTTGATAGAAACTTCTCATGCATAACATCACTTTTTCATTTTGACCATATACAATAATATACTAGATGTGAGTTTCTTTCCCTTCTTTTTTAATTCAGCTGCTGTTTTAAGTGGTCATACATTTTTGATAAATGTTTAGTAAAAGGTTAACAAATATTATACATATGTTGTTCTCAGACATGCGGAAGAAAGGAAGGAGTAAGCTACCCTCACCAAAAAATAATAAAAAATTTGCAAATGCAATAAACATTTCTTTAGGTATAGAATTTAGCCTATTTGATATATCCAAAATCCTGAAGAAAATATAAAATGACAAATGCAACAAGATTATACAGCCAATAAATATGGGTAGACAATTTGTTTCAAATTAAGCGATTTGAGAATTAAAGAATTAGGTACACGGATGTGTAGCTGATGCTCCCAATTCCTGAAGGAATAAAGTAGCAAGTGCAGATTTGGAATACATGAGTAGAAAGTAAACTGAGAGCATCAACAAACATAAAGGAATCCCGAAAAAAAGCCTACAGGGCTCAAATATAAAGCAGACTCATGAATATAGACAGTGTTGCTTACACATGTAGATTAAAGAGGGGAAATCACCTGCCCGTGCCCCGACGCGCGTTTCGCCTGATGGTTTTATGAGGGGTGTTGTTCTTAGTCTCTCTATGAATGACTTCTTTATTTTTTATATGGAAATTAAAAAAACACAAAAAAAAAATAAAAAATCCAGCTATTTTATGTACACAGCTTCAATGCAGACTTATTTGTAGCCATGATTACAGACTACAAACAATCCCTGTGTAGTCTGATCCTGCAGTCATGCGTAGTAGAGAGAGTGGAGTAACCCAACTGCAGTCTTTGTTAGTGAACTGAAGATGAGTGTTAACCACTTCCCATGGTAATAACATTTGATTGCAAGATTTCCTTCTCAAAATCAGAGAACCATTGGAGGAGGTGCAATGTATGCAATCCCCAAAAGCAACATAGCTGGGGAGGGACTGACTTGTCAGGTGCTGGGTGTTAGAAATCTGGTGTCAAACTGGAGGAAACCTCACAACGTCTTTGAGCAACTCGTAGTTGTGCAAAGATTTTGTGACTTTTGGCAATCTTAGACAACTTTTTGAAAAGTCGATGGAGCTTCCCTGAGAGAGGGCGATAACAATTTCTTCATGATTTACATCCCAAAACTAAGTGGGGTACAGTATGCCGAAAATGTACTCTAGTCCGACTGGCATACATTTCTTGAAGTGACGCACGGCGCCGACGCATTTCGGCGCAGCGTCCAAAAGACGCATGCGGAGGCATCCGCATACACCCGCATGGCCTGCGTACCCAATGTGAAAGATAGGTACGCAGGATGCATGCCAACATAGGCGGAGCTGAATGGAAGAGGTGTGGCAGTGGGAGGGGCTTAACGGAGGAACTACGCAGACCTCCGCAGCGCTGCCCAACGCAAGTGTGAAACCAGCCTAAGAAAGTGACAGAACTTTTCTTTGTATTATAGCTGTTATACTGTGTCTTTTCTCCCCTCCATCCACATTCTGACTCAGTTGGACACATCTGCACATACCAAGTCTTTCATCTTCTAGACTTATTTACTAGATTCATCGGTGTGATAGTTCAGAGGGTTAAACTATCCCTCGTGCCAACTCATGCAACTTCATGATCTTCCCTATCGCAGCTTCTGCCAACATAAATTCTATGCGGCGTTCAAGGACTCTCGTCTTCATCTGCTGCTTTTCTTTCAGACGTCCACAAAAGAAACAGCAGCAAGAAATCTGCTTGAAGCGGAAAAAAATTTTGCTGATTGCAATGGAAACTACCCCTTATATTATTCACCAGCACTCACTCGGCAGAACTATTGAAAGCTGGGGTGCACGACCTGAAGCCCAGGGGCCACATGCAGCGCTCGGTCCCTTTTGGTGTTGCCCTATAGTATTGTTTGGAGACTTCTCCACACTATTGAGGGACTAGTACCCCACTCCTAAATCATCTTTTATATATTGTGTTTTTCTCGCTTTGTGTTAGCGATCTGCTGCATTGCAAGGAATTGGAATTTAACACCACTCTACTTACCATATTACTTTTATTCCATCCTTGTCTTTTGGTTGCCACCTTAGCGTCCCCTATTACTGTGAAATCTCTGCTTATTATTGTAGTGTTGATTTTTCATAATTGTCATTTAATAAACATTAAAGTTTCTTATCATGGATCTCTTCTCCATTCAATCCTTTACACTTTTGGCTCCAATTTTGTTTTGTTTTTGGATGGTCTAATGTTGCATTGCAATTGTGTGGTCTTTGGCTACACTTTAAGATTCCCGTTAATGGAACCATTACTAGGCATTGTAATGCCTGGTGAAAATGGAGCAGTAACCACCACTGCATTCATCCTGGACATAGCCAAGTATGGTCCTCAGTTTTCTCCAGGTGTCCTATACAGGCTGAATTAAGAAGTGGCGCCCTTGTGCAGCCAGCACCCCATTCTGGCATTTCATATCCATATCCTATGAATTGGTGTGGATCCAAGTGATGGACAAGTATCACAGGATCAAAGCTCATGTAATATCACACCTCAATGAAAGTGAATGTGATAAACTAAGTACAAGTTTCAAGAACGCCAAATCTGCTAGTCCGCTCGTGACTTGAATGTCAAGGCGGCGGCGACTTGCTGGATGCAAGATGACCATGTTCCCTATAACTATGGTGTGATGTTGCATTGATATTATTTGATTCTTGGCTGCAGGTTCTGTGTCCCATCATTGGAACCACCACAGATCCAGAGATCAAGGCTCCGAAATGCCCCATCATTGGAACCACCTCAGATCCAGAGATCAAGGCTCCGAAATGCCCCATCATTGGAACCACCACAGATCCAGAGATCTATCACAATGGCGCAGTGGCCGCACATGAACGCCACTGATACATTCTTTCTCTATTGGACGGCCAGACAAAGTTGGGTGCTATTGCATGGAGAATGAGTGATATCACGCAGGTGCAGCTACCTCTCCTGTAGAGCAGGGCAATTTAGATCCCCATTCTGGGGGTCGGTGGAAATCCCAGAGATCAGATCCCACATGATCTGTATGGTGCGTGTTTTGAATGATAGGAATAAACCTTTAACATACATGGCCACCGTCAGTTTAGGAGGAGAATATAAAGACCTATGTTATAAGAAGAGTCCGCTGCTGTCGCGCTCCGTTTTTCCTTCCTCCTAAGTGACTATTAATCCCTCAAATGCATAAAACATGAGCGCTGAGCGGCTCTTGTAGATTCACAAAGGGAAAACCACCGTCATATCTATTTTATCCAAACACGTCCCCCAGAAATGAAAGAGCCATCATCTATAATACATAGTTTATTCTCTGCCCTCCAATTCCAGGCGGTGCTCCCAAAATATATCCAAAATGATATCTAAGAAGTTAGCGCAGCAGAACAGTAGATGCGATCCCTTCATCTATTATTCAGATGATTGCCAAATGAGGAAAATGATGAAACCCGCTGTGGATGCCAATCTCTCAGGCCAAAAAAATATGTATTTGCAGCTGGGTCCGTGTTTGCTTCATTCTTATGCAGATCGTAATTATTTCTCAGCTACATGGAAATTGTGTATGTTTCAGGGTTGACGGAGTGCGATTTCTTTAAAGGGATATTCCAATCAGCAAAAATACAAGTTATTCATGGTAAAAATGAAAAAAAAAAAAAATAATGCTGTCTGTATCAGTTTCCTAATTATTTTAAAATCTCTACTTGCTGTCATTGAATATCAATCATTACGTCATGTGATGATCATGAGGGGGCAGGAGTAACTTCAGTTTCAGAACAGTGATTACTGGTTCCCAATGCAAAATGTGCAACAGGAGCCTCGACCTAAAATGTGACCCTTTCTATTTCTGGCAGTAGTATCCTACCCCTGCCTGGCGTCCGCCCACTTCTCCTGACCATCGCTGTGTGTGGACGGCAGATGTTTGGAGTGGGCTAATGCGCTGAGCCCGTTCCATGCCCAGCGGGTGCCATCAGTTTTACACAGCAGACAACTTCTGCAATTTGAGAACGCTCTGATCAACCCTATAGATGCGATGGTTAAGCGCGACCATGAAACATAAAAAAACTCAAAGTCTTACTGACCCATAAGAAGCCCCAATGCTGCAATCACGTTAGATGATAGGATAGACATGGTACCGAGCCACAGACACATATGTGCAGCGCATTTTCATATCCTCACTGTGAACCATAACGTTTCCATTCACAGGCAGCAAGCAGACACTGTGAACCATGGTAGAAGAAAAAATACTATATGACATTCCTTTATTGTTAGTTTGTGATAAGTAACTAAAATGACAGAGCCCAAGCTGGAGGAAGAAGCGGCAGCATCTCAAGGTTTATATTTTGCCTTCAGCCCTTTAAAAATATCATCTGAACTAATAAATATTTCAGTTTGAAAAAATGTAAAATATTAGCTGGATTTCATCCCCGTTCAGCAGTCCTGCATTGGTTGGGTCCCCGGAGAGGAGCCTCATTAGGAAAGTTTAGCCTCGGCTTATTGCAGTTTTACGGCTTTGTTCCTGTTTATGGTTTTTTAATGATTATCCTATTTTTATTTTTTTTTATATTAGAATAACGCATTGCACAAAACAATAACTTTCCACTATACAACACATGGAAAGCCTCATACACTATGAGAAACTAATGAGGCCCAATAAGGGTGTCTGCAACTGTGGATAAACTGTGACTATTGGGGAATAACATTACCAAATCACATATTTCCTAAAAGTGGAGAAATAGGGGGCGCTATTGTGCCTACAATCTGGCATAGTGGTAAGCAATGATTTCGCATGGGAAAATGTTTCTCCCTATCAGCAGTTAAGCTGCTAATCTTCCTGCTTTAGTCCTGGTTCAGACTGGGGTATTTCAAGATACGGATATGGACTGCAAAGCCCAGACTGACCCCAGGCCTGGTCTCATACGTGTCCATGAGGCTGTAGGATCCGTGGAAGAACAATATCTATAGGGCACACTTGACAACGGTTACAGTCAGTTGTGAGATTAATATTGCACTGCCAAAAATTTCTACATATGATCGCGCCTCTTTTTGACGCCACGCTCTTTCCACACTCACTCACCAGCCCCGTTAAAGGACTATCCAGGTTTTGCACAAAAGTCAGATTCTCCTTTGCCAGAAGTGGGCAGTTATATGACCACAAGCATCTGATACTTACGGCAACATACCGACTAGACGTGCGCAGCCTCCTTCAATTCGCTTGTATTCAGCTAGGCCGTGCAAGTCTAATCGGAATGTGGCCAAGAGTATGCACAACACATACTTGCAGTCATATGACCACCCACTTCCAGTGCCGGCAACGGAGAATCCTGGCAACCTGCACCATGTGTGCTGTGAGGATTCACATGTCTGCAGTCATATACAGTGCCTGCAGACTTTTGTGCCAAAACTGGAACCCCATTAAAACACCATTCACTGCCCCCAAAATGTGAAATTGGACATTGATGACAATACATGCCTATTTCAAAAACCTTTCCAAAGAGCTGATTTTCGGTAAATTTCAGGATACTTCAGCTGTGTCCAGATTTGGCAATTCTTCCGGGAGGGAGAGGAGACTATGGACGTTTCCTCTTTGTCTGGAAACTCTAATACACACAGGGGTTACAGTTGTACCCTAGCTCTGTAGCTCACATGAGAAGAAGACCAATACTATGTACACAATTGTCAAAATTTTTGCTGATGTTGTAGGGAAGGTCCGTCCGTCAATCCATCTGTAGTGGGAAACCGTTGAGATAAAGAGAGGGTGTAGTATGGTAGTTTGACCGTTAGAGGGCAGTGGAGAGTGTAAGAGTGGGACTGAACAACTGCCATTGGTCAGAGAAACTGTCAGTTCATGGTGGGCGGAGTTACCAGAACTGGAAGTATAAAAGGCTGAGGGAATGTTCTGGAAAGGTCAGTCAGCGAGAGGAGCACAGTAGAGAGGAAGTTCTGCTGAGGAGAAAGAGACAGTTGAGGCGGTCACGGGGGGTGGCTCAGAGGACAGTAGCCGCAGGCGAAGACAGGGTGGGGGTACCAAATGGATGGCGGACTCAGACTGGTGAAGCACTGTGGTGGATGGGCCTAGGGCAGCCACAGTGAAAAGAGCCACGAAAGATGCCATGACTACAGTGAAAAAGAAGTGAAGGTACCTGGGCCTGTGTATAGAGAAATGTGAAGCTGCTGTGGTGAATTGCGTGGTCGTCAGAAGGGCGGCCAATAAAAACGGACCTGTTAAATACAAATTCTGTCTGTCTCGTGTTTGTCTGCGGCAAAAAGTGGGTCACCCCCCCCAGTCGGTTACCCTACCTACAATGTGACTGTTCTATAGGCCTCCAATGACACACTGACCGGAGATAACCTCCCGCAGTGTGTCATTGGAGTTGCTGTACGGCAGCACTGCTGCGTAAGAAAATTCTCACGATGCAGTGCTGCCGTAAGTCACAGGTGAACTCCTGTGACCTCCGGCGGAGTGATACAATGATGGAGATAACCCTCCGCCGCTGTATCACTGGAGCCCGTAGAGAGCGGTCGCATCAGCTGATGCGGCTGTTCTCCACGGGAGATCGACGTGGGACCCTCGTTATTAGTGGAATACGGTGGAAAGGTAAGTTTAGGTTGCTTTATTATCTTCTGTTTATTACAGGAGACGAAGGCTTTGGGGAATTAGGTGTGTGCGGTGAGTATGTACTGTCTGTTATGTGTTGTATGTTCTATTTGTGTTTTTTTTTTACATTCGCCACATTAGCCAGATGATGGGAATACTACTTTCCCATCATCCCTAATGCTGCCACTGTAGCGGGCATAGCCGGCCCGGATGGGACAAGTAGTCCCATCAGACCATGCCCACACAGGCCCCATAGAGGCCTCATAGAGCCCGCACAGAGCCCCATAGAGCCCGCACAGGCACCCGATCGCCCGGCACAGCCCGCACAGACACCCGATCAGGCCGGCAGAGCCGCACAGACACCAGATCGGCTGGCACAGCCCGCACAGAGCCCCGCACACACGACGCTGCGTGGCCAGCCAATCACAGTAATGCCACAACAAAGAAGGCGGCGGCTTTACTGTGATTGGCTGACACATGCCGGCGGGAGATCCGAATATTGTGAGGCGAGTAGTGAAAAACTCGCTAGGATTCAAGTACTGTGAGTACCGCATTACTCGCCGAGTACCGAATCCTAACGAGTATACTCGCTCATTCCTATTTTTCATCAATTTTCCTCCTGCGGCCACGTCCAGGGAGGTCGGCTACAGTCCCATGGAGCTTACATTTCTAAATAATATGTGCAACTGTAATCACAGGAACATCAAGCTGCTTGGAGATGGTCTTACAGGTAAAAGTTATAACATGTTTGTCTATAATTTTCTTTCTGATCTCCTGAGACAACTCTTTCCTTCGCTTCCTCTGGTGCATGTTGAGTGTGATACACACCATGTCACCACACACAGCACAGTGAGTATTGGAGCCTCTATACCGGCCACTCACTGACTCCAGGATTGTACACACCTGTGATGATGATTAGTGGGCACACCGCAATGTAACATGTCCCTTTTTTCACATTATTTTCAGGGGTGCCATCATTTCTCTCCAGGCCGATTTCAGGAGTTTTATTTTTTTTTTTCAAATTCTGTGGAAGCATGGCTGAAAAGCAATGTCTGACTTTCATTTGTTCATTTTCATTGATTTTTGATTTATTATTACTTTTGTCAGATTCAAGTTATTTCTGTGACCATTGTGGGTTTTTCTGTCATTCAACGAGGGAGGGCTACCAACAATTCTGACCACGTGTGTAAACCAATAATAGGAGTCCTATTGGAGAATATTCATTGGAGCCCATGAGCTGAATGTTACGTTGGTAAGCATGGTGTTAGAGAAAGGAATGGGGTTAATGTCTTCAGCCTGTCGAATCTCACAGTCAGGCAATATTTTCGGTCCAAGTGTTGTTTTCCTAAAACAAAAAAAAAACTGACAGCGCTCGGATCAATGTTAATCCATATGGCTGCTCAGATTACCATTTTTCTATTTACATGGACTGAGTGGAAGAAAACTATTTCAGTGCATACTGGTCTCTCGGACTTTGGATAAGATTCGCCTATTAGTGCATGAGAAAAAAACGAAACAGATGTCGTACGGATCAACTATATAGCATCCAATCTTTACAGATTGCAGTTTTTAACATAGGAAACTGTATTTGCTTTTGTCCATTTTACAGGAGGGGGTCCAGGACCATTTTTTTTTTTTTTTACTCTGAGGGTAAGAACTAACATGTAGGTAGTTGCTAACTGCCTGCCTGTTCAACCTGGCGTTGGCTCTGAATGGTGACCGTCCGCTCCTGCCAGCAATTCAGCTGCTCCACGTCAACAAAGCAGTTTTTCTTCTTCTTCCAGGCTGCTTGATCAATGGGGCGTGACTGCTGACGTCATGCTAATTGACAGCCCGTTCCCCGCAGTTAGGCAGTCAGCAATCATATCACATCAACAGGGCAAAAGAAAAGCCACTGCTCTGTCAATGTGACGTCAGCAGAGGCCCCTGAATGGGCTGCAGGAATGGTCTTTGACCGCTCTATGCCGGCGGAGATCTGCGTCGGGCACAACATATAGGTAGGTAACAACTACTTGCATGTTAGTATGTAGGCCCTTGGTAAAAAATAAAAAAAGCCATGGATAACCCCTTTAATAACTACTAATGTATAAACGTGGGAGCACGGATGACCATGCAAATGAAAATTCATCCATTTTTACTGGATGAAAATCATACAATTATTTTATACACTTGTGTGAAATTCTCTGAAGGGTGTGGAAGTTCTAGAGGGAGAACAAGAAGAAAAAAACTGAAGAGGGATGAGATTAAGCCGAGTGAACACAAGGAGTGCCTTCTACTTATTAGGCAACATGAATTCTGCTATTTGCTAACATGTAAGACGCTCCTACTTATATGTATGGAACGCCTATATTCATGAAGCCTATAAATATATGAACACTCCAGCAAGACCCTGGAGAGCGCTGACCATGACAAGCCTGGGCATGTCTTCTGTTCTCATCATCTGTCAACTAAGTCTCAGAAAAATTATGTTTTTACTCTATAAGTGAATAGGAAATGTAGTGGAATACAATGTATACAGTATGTAGAGGCTGGACAGACATCTGTCTGGGATGATTTAGCAAAACCTGCTTTGAGCAGGGGGTTGGACCAAATGACCCAGGAGGTCCCTTCCAACTCTACCATTCTATGATATATGGGCAGGGCAGCTCAGTGGTTAGCGCTGCAGCCTTGCTGCGCTGGGGTCCTGGGTTTGAATCCCACCAAGGACAACATCTGCGAGGAGTTTGTATGTTCTCCCCGTGTTTGTGTGGGTTTTCTCCTGGTTCTCTGGTTTCCTCCCACGTTCCAAAGATACTGATAGGGAATTTGGATTGTGAGCTCCATTGGGGACAGCGATGATAATGTGTGCAAACTGTAAAGCGCTGCGGAATATGTTAGCGCTATATAAAAATAAAGATTATTATTATATATGGAAATGAAAAAAAAATGGAAAGGCTTCACGGGAACTAAGAAAAGATCGCTTCCTTGCTAATGTTGCCTTTTGAGGTAGTAACTTTGTACCAAACCTTTTCTTATAGCAGCATCAAGGATATCACATTCAATCAGCCAAACTCTGCTCTGCACTGCTGAGGGGCAAATCCCCTGAAACAGCTGTCTGCATATGGTTGTCTGGCTTAGTCAATATTTTAGGATAGGTTGCATGGGTCCAAGATTGACTTGTGGAGGTACATGCCGCTAGTATACGACACTTTCATGGTAGTTTGCCTTCCTCTTGGAAAGACTTAAATTTTTAATAGTTTTTTGTTTGCAGCTCTCATGTAAATCTATACATCGCCATGGTAACAGACAACAAACCGTGGAAAGTTTGATCCTGCAGCCATACTCACTTTCATCCTTTCTTTACTTTTTCAATAGTTTAGCGAGGGAACAGATGTCAGCCAGTGTAGCTGCAAAATCAGACTTTTCAGGGTTTGCTTGTAGTCTATTACCATGGAGACGCATAGATCTACAAGGAAGCTGTAGCCAAAAACGTTCTAATAAAAAAAAAAAAGATTGTTTAAATTTTTTTTTTTTTTAAAGACGGAATTCCATTCTAAGTTTTATACCCTCCATATAATAATAGCAGAATATATTTTATGTATTTAGTACTTTCTGAGTGCAGGACATAAAATCACTGACTCTTACACAGAGGGAACGCTTCCCGACCACACGAGCGGGTTTTATTCTGCTATTAAATCTCATAAGATTAATTTCTCAGAGTCGCTCTGCTACTTCATCCTGACGTTAATTGGACAGAAAAAAAATTCATTTGGTTCCAGTGAACATTTACTACCAGGAATAAACACGATTTTCTTCTTTTAGGCTGAAGCTACACACAGACTTGCACTAGATGACAGCTTTAGAATACAGCTTCAGTTTTGAATTGGTGGAGGTCTGACTTCCGGCGCCCCCCACAGATCAGGCGACTGTAAGGAATTGTGCCTGGTGTTGCAGCGCAGTTCTATACTAGTGAGCTGCAATACCAGACACAACCACTGCTGAATGTATGGCGCTGCGACTGCTAGACACTGCAAGTGATCATTGGGATCAGTTCAGAGACCCTTCAGTCTCTATCCGATCCACATTGGAATTGCAGTCACTATTCTTTATCAGCCGCTTCAGGTTAAAACCAACTATTAAGCTCATTAATGAAACCATAAAATTGAAGTCCAGAAAATACCATTTTTATCACATTCGCTACTGTATGTTATACAAGTATATCGCCAGTGTTAACAACCACAAAAAATATTGTCCGCTCATCTTATAATGCTGCTATACTTATATAATGTGCCGATACTGCAGTTACTGTCCCCATCCTGAATGGAGCAGAGGTGCGCATGCTCGGCCTCTGCTCCATTCATTGTCTTTTGGACTGATGGAAATAGCCGGCAGTCCTATAGACAATGAATGGAGTGGAGGTCGCACCGGTACCTTTTCTCCTTTCAGGATGAGGCTGCAGAGGCTGGTTCCCTGTTTCCGGAACCCTGCTGGGGGTGTCATCAATCAGCAAGGTCTTCCCTATCTTATATATAAAACATAACTTATTTTTTTTATTGAATAATAACCCTTTTTCTTGAAAAAAATGGTGTTTAAAGTTATTTCTAACAACGTTTAAGTATTTATCAACGGCTTTACACTACTTTTCTGGCACAAAGAGCCATACATTTTTGGGGATGCTGCATTTGCAGAAAATGTAGATATCTTTTCAATTTAATTAATTGGAGAGATGGTCAGCGTCAAATAAACGGGATGGAAACTGCACAGTCTCAGATTTCCTATATTCTTTATTCGCAATATCACATGGAGGAAAATTTCTTTCTGGGAGAGGAAGAGTATTTCCATGCTATTACAGACGGGCAGCACACCGGTGGAAGGATCACCCTTGTTTGCCCACTTTTCCCAGTGTTGTGCCTCCTTGTACAACCACACCAGGTGAGCAAGTCTGAAGTTGTACTTTTCTCACCAAGCAGAATTGACTCATCTACTAGGCTTAGCTAGCGCTCTCCCTCTTTTTTTCCCCTCTCCCTCTTTTTTTCCCCTCTTCCTCTCTTTCCCAGGACCTTATTCACACAAGACCAAACAATTGTCAACTTCTTGGTTTTGTTATCACTCAGTGGCTGAAAATCCCTGTACAGACCTAATAGTGGTCACCGCTGTCAGACGTTTACGATTGTATCCGCACAAGACTTTCATTTGTGGCTAAATAAATATAAACACAAAAAAGGTAAACAAGAACACTTTATCCTTTCCTGATAGATACAAAGTATCTGTCCAAGTACAGAAAGGTTTAGTTCACTTCTGCAGACTCCATTCACTATAAAGGAGTCTGCAGCCTTCCCCATTGTGGTTTCTGCCATATGTCTCCAGATAAAACTGGAGTCCAGACTGAGTGGCACAAATTTCCCTTTACAGGGCACCTACAGTGTATAGTAGGTCTGTGTGCAAAAATAAAAATAATACTTGTTATGTATTAATCTGATCTGCAGGTGCTGAAAAATCAATGCAAATTATCCAGAAGTGCATTGGGGGGGTGTCAGTGCACTACATTTATTAACAACCTCAATGCACTTCCAAGTTAATTTACATATCATTTAAATACATGATTTCTCAGCATTGTCAAATAGGATTACTACAAGACAGGTATCATTTTATTGTTGTACTATGAGCTTTACGCCCACACAAGTGTTATTGCTAAAGGTTGGAGTTAACAACAGCTGCAGACTTATGCTAGAGGGGGTCTATCTCTAGCAGATAGCAGAAGGCACTGTTTTAACAAAGTTTGCTAATGTGTGCATCTATACTGTACTGTATGACCTCTCAGCCATGTTAGTGACAGTTCTTCTCTTTAGCCTTTATGTTGCGATGGTAAAGACAATGACTGCTGCGTTTAAGTAAAACAGTTCATTCTCCCAAGTGTCTGATTGCTGAATGATTCCGCTGAAAGCTAAAATCGGCAACAGTAATATCTTCCTGACAGGTTCCCTTTAACACCTTGCAGTTATCGCATAGTGTGGAGCATACTAGTCCTCCTAATAGGAATAATCTTTATTTTTATATAGCGCTAACATATTCCGCAGCGCTTTACAGTTTGCACACATTATCATCACTGTCCCCGATGGGGCTCACAATCTAAATTCCCTATCAGTATGTCTTTGGAATGTGGGAGGAAACTAGAGAACCCGGAGGAAACCCAAGCAAACACGCGGAGAACATACAAACTCCTTGCAGATGTTGTCCTTGGTGGGATTTGAACCCAGCACTCAAGCACTGCAAGGCTGCAGCGCTAACGACTGAGCCACTGTGCTGCCCTACGGTGATCCCATGGATGACCGTATGCTCTGGGAGGGGGGGAACAGCCGTAATATGGATGGTCTCCAGTTTTCTCTAGACTTTTGAATGGAAAAACAACTTACTGTGCCTGTATTGTCCATATGCTCTAGTAGGACACAGAGAAAGTGGCTATATTAATGTTACAACCCACCAATTAGATGACAGAGAGCAATCCTAATCCATTCTAGATCTCAACACGAATGATCGTGGTAAATCTAGGCCAAGCCATTACGCTCAGTCCATCCACGACATGAGAAGAAGTGGTGGAGTCTGCAGAATTTCCATTTAATATGCATGAATATAATCCAGACAGCAGTGCATTACTTCTCCCAGGTGCTGGAAACCGCAATAAATAAGAGTTCAGAGGTGAGATAAATATAAGCCGAGAAACAGAAAGTAATTTAGAAACTCGAGCAGAATATTATCCACATATATGATTTATGAATTTATCACACTAGGCAATGGTGGCTTGCTGGAATCTTGTTAGTTTCTAGAATCCGGAATGAGCATGTATCTGTTCTCAAAATGTCCTTTAGTTGAATATTTCTCCTTCTGATTGAGTCTCTGCAAAATATTTATGCTCAAAGAAGCCGATAGTAAAAGTAATCCTCATGAAAATGAGCAATGAAACGGCCATTGTATTGGAGGCGGGGGAGATATTGCATTTTGCATTCTCGGTCGTGGAGATGTGAACATTTGGTAACATAATCCATTTGCCTCTATATTGCATTCCTAAGTGAGCAGGATAAATTTCAAATGCAGCCAAGTCATTGAGTGTACAGCCATAGAGAAGCTGCAGGATCATAGGAGGGTGAAGGACTCAGGGCACGACTTTCTGTACAGCAGAACTAAACTTATAATATCTAAGCCACTTTATTAAGAAGATGAACTAAGAAAACATTGATCATCCCAACAGCAGCTGCGGCTATACCGTCACTGTCACTAACAGACCCATTAACTCAGGTCAAAATAACATGGAGGCAGGATCTGCCAGAACCGAGAGATCACTATACAGTGCACATGTATTACAGGGAGAGTCCAGCAGCAAGGAGGCAATGTCTGTTCTCAGTCCTGACTGACTGCAAGTACAGTACATAGCAGTCTCCTCCTCTCTGCACACAGCAGTCTCCTCCTCTCTGCACACAGCAGTCTCCTCCTCCTCTGCACACAGCAGTCTCCTCCTCCTCTGCACACAGCAGTCTCCTCCTCCTCTGCACACAGCAGTCTCCTCCTCCTCCTCTGCACACAGCAGTCTCCTCCTCCTCTCTGCACACACAGCAGTCTCCTCCTCTCTGCACACAGCAGTCTGCTCCTCCTCCTCTCTGCACACAGCAGTCTCCTCCTCCTCCTCTGCACACACAGCAGTCTCTTCATCCTCCTCCTCTGCACACCCAGCAGTCTCTTCATCCTCCTCCTCTGCACACACAGCAGTCTCCTCCTCTCTGCACACAGTAGTCTCTTCCTCCTCCCCACACAGCAGTCTCCTCCTCCTCCTCTGCACACCCAGCAGTCTCCTCCTCTGCACACCCAGCAGTCTCCTCCTCCTCTGCACACAGCAGTCTCCTCCTCCTCCTCTGCACACAGCAGTCTCCTCCTCCTCCTCTGCACACAGCAGTCTCCTCCTCCTCTGCACACAGCAGTCTCCTCCTCTCTGCACACACAGCAGTCTGCTCCTCCTCCTCTCTGCACACAGCAGTCTCCTCCTCCTCCTCTGCACACCCAGCAGTCTCTTCATCCTCCTCCTCTGCACACACAGCAGTCTCCTCCTCTCTGCACACAGTAGTCTCTTCCTCCTCCCCACACAGCAGTCTCCTCCTCCTCTGCACACACAGCCTGGGAGATAATTCTGCCTCCAGAGCTTCTTTCACATGAAGGAGGTGTTCCCAGTGTGAGACAAGTAACTAACACGTGACAGGAAAAATGAAATTTGTCTTCTTGCAAATACATTTTTCCTTCTCTCTCAGCTCTGCTGTATTGTAACAATATTGCACTCTGCCTGTGAGCTGGAAACTGAATCCCAGAGGAACCTGTGGATATGTCGGGTATAATCACACACCGCTCTGCAGCCAGATCAGGAGAGCAGAGAGTGGCCATCACACATAACTCTGCCTCCAGAGCTTATTTTATACATAAGTCAGAGTTACCAGAGTTATTTCCAGACACCATCCGCCTTGGAGCCTGGAAGACGTCATTTATATCACGTGATAAAAGATGATTTCTTGGCAACAACACAGCTGATTTGAGACACAGGGAGGACGGTTCTCAGCCGTCTATAACCTGTATGCCCATATTAATAGTTATGTCAAATGTGGGGACAGATTCCTTTTAGGCTTGTGAGTTTCTAAAAACTGCCAGGCAGATAATGCAGTGCTGCATCCGCAAATCATTGATCTGGGTAAAACATGAATGAATGTGCAGCATACTGACTCATCTGGTGAGGAATTTTCTGCAGAGCCATAAATGAGGAGATCTATGACTTGCTCCCCACTGTTACATATTTGCAGTAGATGCTGGAGCCCCTATACAGTCAGAAGGCCTCTAAGGTTGATGCTTCAGTTATTGTGACATCACAAACAAGTTTCAATCAGTTTCCTTCTGTGGCATCACATGCCGGCTTTATTCAGATAAAATGCTGTCATTTCATGAGCGTTTCAGTTCTTTGGATCTGACCAGCCAGCTGCACATTAGCCGGATATACTCGAAAATCGCATTTATCCAATCTCCACACACAATCTAGTTAGTAATGATAATAGCGGCTCAGCTGGACCCTTTTTCTGACCCTCTTGAACAGCGGTGGATTGTCATATATTGTTATTTAATCCAGATTTTTCTCTTACGTCTGCAGCATCATCTAGTATGTATTTCAGGAAAATGAGTCACAAGGAGCTGGAGAATCCTCATGTGGCGGAGGCACTGCTGTCTGAGATCTTGTCATTTCTGAGGTGAAAGGCGACAAACACCAGTCATTATTATGTATGTCCAGAATATGAATTAAGTTTGCACATGATGAGAATTTTTTATGAGCTCGGAGGGGTCTAAGGAACCAGGTAAATATATATATATTCACCCACTCCGTGCCCAAGCTGAGAAACTGGTAGCCGCTGCACCAAGATCTAAGAACGGTTTTGCATATCCATAATTGTGTTCCTATTATTCCTACAAAACCTGGATTCCATAAGACCCCATTATAGGGAGACTGCCATCTCAACCCTAAAATGTAATTGAAATTTAATGCATTACTTACATTGTACGGCCACCCATAGAGAGGAGACCTAATCGGCACACTTATCCCAAGGAGCTTTGCATGAAAGAAGATCTCAGAAACTACAAAGTTAAGGTTTGTTAATGGACAGGTCATTATATCAGGTAGGCTCCACATTCCTTCATTGTTTGCAAAGCATAGTTGATACTTGCCAATTTTTTGGGGGGCTGCCCTTCTGAGACAATGATTGTGGTGCACAAATGGCACGACTAGAATGACATTCCCCTTTTTTAAGCCTTGCCTATTCTGTTCCTTTCTAAGACTCTTTCAAACCCCTCCAAGACTCTTCAAAGCCCAAGCCATACCCCTTGCTGTCCCTGTGAATGTGCATCTCAAGGCGCAAGGTTGCAGAGGGTCTTGACAGCAGGAAACTTTGGCAGCCAAGGGAATGGGGCCGAGCTCCAAAACCAGATACAGCAAGTACATAAATTCTGGAGCTGCACCTAGCAAACAATGAATGGGATCATTGCGGCCCCTCCAATGAGTTGAATAATGCCGGTGCATATCTTGGACCTTCACGGATCTGATATTGATGGTCTATACTAAGGATTAATTATACATTTTGTGGTCCTGAGCAAATTTAAATTGTCTAGATCTGGTTTAGTGATGAGCGAGTACACTCGTTGCTTGGGTTTTCCTGAGCATGCTTGGGTGTCCTCCGAGTATTTTGGCGTGCTCGGAGATTTAGTTTTCGTCGTCTAAGCTGCATGATTTGAGGCTGCTAGACATCTTGAATACATGTGTGGAATGCCTGTTTGTTATGGAATTCACACATGTATTCAGCCTGTCTACAAGTCGCAAATCATGCAGCTGAGACGACGAAAACTAAATCTCCGAGCACTCCAAAATACTCGGAGGACACCCGAGCAACGAGCATACTCGCTCATCACTAATCTGGATCTGTGGCCAGGAGAAGCAGCAAATTCATGGCTCAAGCCTCTGTGTTTCTTTCTGTACCAAGATCTTAACTTTTATGAAGCTGAAAATCCACAATAAAAAAGGATAGAAAATAAAAAATCAATTGGCTCCAATATTCAACTTCACCTTTTTCTACATTCCCCTTTATTTATGGTGGCTCAGTAGTTAGCACTGCAGCCTTGCAGCGCTGGGGTCTTGGGCTCAGATCCCACCTAGAGTAACATCTGCAAGGAGTTTGTGTGTTTTTGCCTGGGTTTCCTCCAGCACTCAAAAGTCATACTGATAGAGAATGTAGACTGAGAGCCCCAATGAGGCACATGATGACGATGTCTGTAAAGTGCTGCAGAATTAATGGTGCTATATAAGCCAATAAAAATAAACAAAATATTCAGAAAGTCACTCAAACACATCTACAAAGACATGTCTTAAACAATATATGGACATTAGTGGAGACCATTATACGCACAACACAATGGCTAATGAATATTTAATTCTGCGCCACATTTAGGGATCCTCTATGGACATGATACTTTTTTCCTGCCTGCAGCTTGCCTTGGTTTTGACTTGTCCTCAAACACTAATGACATGCATTTTAGAGGAGCTTGAAATTCATCCGACGTAGCGAGACGTAAATACATAGATGTATCCTAATGGTTCTTGGATGTTCCTTTGCTCTGAGTGTTACTTTACTCATAATTCTTTTAAAGATTGCATTAAAATTTTAGAAAAGAAGCATAAAACTTGAAGTTCCTGGAACTCTCCATTCCCCATGGTGGTCTTTGTGGCACTATAAAAAAATGCTGCCAAAAAATGATGGTCCTCATATATAGAATGTTCCAGACTAAATCAGGTCAGACTTATGCTATGGTACCATAATTAAGATTGATCTATCAATAGAGTTTGACATATACATTGCTTGCTCGGAGAGGTCGATAATGTGCAGCATCAGAATGCCTGCCCCTTTTTCACTGTCTAACGAGTCTTTGGCAAGTCCTTTTTTTAGATGACAGTCCCTGTACCATTCTTACCTATAATAACTTTACCAGTAATGTTGAGACATGAGAATAATTAAGGAGTCTGTCATCCCCAAAACCCAATTTATACTAATCAGATAGTCATATATATTGGCTTGCGAACGTATTCACCCTCTTTGGCTATTTTTGTGTTCTGCTGCCTCAACACCTGGAATTTCGCTGTTTTTTTATTTTTATTTTTTTGAAGGTTTGTATGATCATGTAAAGAACTTGTCTTCAACTGTGAACATTTGGTTTTCTTTTTATTGTGAAGCAGCCAACAAATAGGACAAAATAACCGTAAACTTCAGTGTGCAGAACTATTCACACCCGTAAAGTCAGCACTTAGTAGCGCCTACTTTTGCTGTCATTACATCTGCAAGTCGCTTTGGATATGTCTGTATGAGCTTTCCACATTTTGCCACTGGGATTTTTGCCCATTCCTCAAGATAAAACTAATCCAGCTCCTTCAAGCTAGATGTTTCCTCTGGTGAACAGCAATCTTCAAGTCTGACCACAGATTCTCAATTGGAGTAAGGTCTGGACTTTGACATTTACACGCTTCCCCTTAAACCACTCAAGTGTTGCTTTAGCAGTATGCTTTGGGTCATTGTCTTGTTGGAAGGTGAACCTCCGTCCACATGTCAGATCACTGATAAACAGGTTTTGCTCAAGAATATCCCTGTATTTCACACCTTCCGTCTTACCCTTACCTCAGACCATTTTCCCTGTCCTTCCTGATGAAAAACATCCCCACAGCATAATGCTGCCACCACCATGTTTCACTTTGGGGACAGTGTTCTTGGAGTGATGAGCTGTGTTGGTTTAGCACCAGACATAGCGTTTACTTTGGTGGCCAAAAAGTTCAATTTTGATCTCATCTAACCACAGTACCTTCCTCTATACATTTGGGGATTCTCACACATGTCTTTTGGCAAACTCAAAACAAGTCTTACAATTGTTTTGTGTAAGTAAAGACTTTTTTTCTGCCCACTTTCCATAAAGGCCACCTCTATGGAGTGTACGGCTTATTGTGGTCATATGGACAGATACTCCAATCTCAGCTGGGGAACTCTGCAGCTCCTTCAGGATTACCTTTGGTCTTTGTGCTGCTTCTCTGATTAATGCTCCCCTTTCTCAGGTTGAGAGTTTTGGTGGGCGGCCTCTCTTGGCAGGTTTGTTTTGAAACCATGTGCTTTCCATTTGATGATAATAGATTTGGTGGTGCTTTGGGGGATCATCCGAGATTGGGAGATATTCTCAACAACCTTGTCCCTGACTTGTTTGGAGGTCTTCTTGATCTTCATGGTGTTGTTTTCAGATCTCCTTGGTCTTCATGGGGTTGTTTGGAGATCTCCTTGGTCTTCATGGGGTTGTTTGGAGATCTCCTTGGTCTTCATGGGGTTGTTTGGAGATCTCCTTGGTCTTCATGGGGTTGTTTGGAGATCTCCTTGGTCTTCATGGGGTTGTTTGGAGATCTCCTTGGTCTTCATGGGGTTGTTTGGAGATCTCCGTGGTCTTCATGGGTTTGTTTGGAGATCTCCTTGGTCTTCACGGTGTTTGGAGATCTCCTTGGTCTTCATAGGGTTGTTTGGAGATCTCTTTGGTATTCATGGGGTTGTTTGGGGATCTCCCTGGCCTTCATGGTGTTGTTTGGAGATCGCCTTGGTCTTCATGGTATGTGGTTAGTGGTGCCTATTGTTAATGGCGTGCATTGCAGCCTCGGTGGCCTTTCAGAAAAGGTAAAGTGAATATACTGACAGACATGTGACAGATTGCACATAGGTGGATATCCTGTCACTAAGCATGTGACTTATGAAGAGAATTGCTTGCACCAGAGATTTTAGGGGCTTCATCACAAAATAATAATAATAATAAATTTTATTTTTATAGCGCCGACATATTCCGCAGCACTTTACATTTCAGAGGGGATTTGTACAGACAATAGACATTACAGCACAACAATAATCACATACAGTAGATTATAACAAATACCAAGAGGAGTGAGGGCCCTGCTCGCAAGCTTACAGTCTATGAGGAAAGAGGGAGACACGAAAGGTGGGTGGTAACAGTTACCCTGATTGTATGGACCAGCCATAATGTTAAGTGTGTAACAGTACAGACACAGAGGGCTAATGGATGCATAAAGCATGTGGGAACATGATGCTGGGAACCTGGTTATGGTAAAACTTTTGGCTCTGCCACACAGGGATAGGTTAGGTTACCCCAAAAGGGGTGAATACATATGCACATGCCATTTTTTGGTTATTTCATCCTATAAATTTTAATTTCTGCCTATATTTTTCTCCCTTCACTTCACCAACTTACACTATTTAGCACTGATGCATCATACACAAATTGGATTACAAAGTTATTTAAACACCGGTTGTAGTGTCACAACATAGGTAAAAAAAAAAAAAAAAAAAAAAAAAAAAGGCAAGGGGGTGAATACTTTTGCAAGTCACTGTAGGGGACCTAGCCCTGCTAAAATTATCACTGCAGACTTGTTTTTTTTTAATGATTTTCAAGAAAACAATCTTGATCTATTAAGCAAATGAGAGTGCTCAGCTCAGCCTTGGCTTGGTCAAGTTCTCAGTGCACCATTCTACCTCTCCCCTCATGTTGATTGACACTAACAGGGCAAAAATTGCCTAGATTGAAGACTATGCCCTGGGCATGCACACTGACCCTGTAGGAGCTAATCAAGCAGGCATGCACACATCCTTCTCTCCTGTTAACTGGAGCCACTAGCTCAATGCACTTTTGTGGATCAGTGTTGTGATGACCACAGAAGACATGAGAGGAGGATGTGTGTGTATACCCACTGGTTCAGCTTTGTCAGTAAGTGTGCACGCAGCGTGGAATTTGAAGTTCAGGCAGAGCTCACCCTGAGCAAGCGAGCAATGTTAATTAAAGAGGTTGTCCACTACCCAGACAGACCCTTCCAAATTCCTATGTTTCTCCCCAATAAAACACTTATGCTCACCTCAGGTGCCTGCTCTGGCTCTCACAGGGATTGTGTGACATTTTTATCCCAGGGGCCAATCAGCGCTGGATTCACTCTCCCCTCTGGAAAAATAAAGACATCAGGAGGAAGTGATAGGGCAGAAGCACCTCACATTTGCTCCATATGTCAACTATGTCCATAGGAGAGTGAAGCCAATGCTGACTGTCCCCAGGGATGGTGTAACATAGCAATGTCATGCAATCCCCGGGAGAATCGACGCTGCTAGAACTGCGTCGGCACCAGAGGTGAGTTTAGGTATTATTATTTTACTGGGGGGAAACATAGAGATTCAAAAAGGGTTGTCCAATTTAAATTTGGGTTTTGGGGGTGACAGACTTCCTTTAAGGCAGGGGTCACATTTACGAGAAACTCACACGAATCTCGCGTCTCAATACCCGGCACTGCCGCTGGCACTCAGGACCGGAGTGTGTGGCTGCATGTATTTGTATGCTGCTAGACGCTCTGGTCCGAGCTAGACGCTCTGGTACTGCTGCCGGGTATTGAGATGAGAGACCATAGCTTTACATGAGGGCAGTGTAATGCTTAATTTGCCCTGTGGAGCTGCTGCAGGGAAATTGAACACATCTGAGCTGATTGCTGGAAACACCCAGTGATCTGGATATCATTAGGCGACAGCTGACAACTATTCCTTCCTACTTCCCTGTATACATGCATGCTCAGTGCTGCACGCATTCCCAATGGGGAGAGGGGAATAATCCATCCCCAGACATTTCTGGTGGCAATTTTTTGCTCAAATGATCAGGCATGTTGAAATGCAAGATGCCCGATCCTCATTTCTTTCGAGTCGGGACATCCTCATAGATATTCAATGGCCGACTGTGGTGAAATCAGGGGGTTTGGTAAATAATTATCTAAACTGGATCTCTTATCTGTAATCTTATATCGTGATTTATCACATCTCCACATGCATCAAACTTTTTTTCAAAGTTGCGGAATGAAAATATATTCATAGTGTTGTGGAAAGTGTAAAAGTCCTGATTTCATGCACCGAGCGGAGTTAGACATAAACCACAATATATATGGGGACAGGCGTCCTAGCAGCCGGCTGAAAGTAATTCTTTTTTATTACATATATCAGTAACCCCTGCCACGATAATAAGCAACGCGCTGATTCCCAGGACAATCGTTAATCAAAATCTGTTCTGTACCAGCGCTCTGGGGATGGAAATGTAGGGGACAGGATTAACCTTATGTTATCCCACAGCGCCAGGAACGGGATGTCTGCCCTTGGCACTAACAAGCTATTTTTGGTGCACTAGATGGTGTAACTTTGGACGTCCTGTGCACACTGTGCAGAATTATCAGGCAGCGAGTAATGTGACCAGATCACCATTTTCTGCAGATTTTCCACAATCTGTGCTGTGTAAACCTGAATGCTGATTGCATGTGGAAATCGCTAAAGCTGGTTTCACATTCGCGTTGAAACAACGCTGCGCACTGCGTCGGTAAGCCCCGCCCCGATCCGGCTCCCTGCCCGCCCCATCCGGGATCACCGCCTACTTTCGCATTTGCACGCATGCGTTCGGCGCACCCTATCTTTAGCATAGGGTGCGCAGATCATGCGCTGCCAGTGTGAAAGTAGCGTTCTGCGCACTTTTGACGGTGCGCCGTGTGCGCCGAAATGCAACATGCTGTAATGTGAATGACCCTTATTCATCATATATTGAAAAGTTCCAAAATTCTAATATCCTTTGTATTTTTCACCATTTTCCAGATGTCTACACGCTGACAGTGAACAGAAACATTACTATACCCACAAGCTAATGCAACCCTTACTTATGAAAGTTGACAGGTGAAGACACTTAAAAGGTTGTCCGGGTCTGAAAACATTTTTTTCAGCCGGATCTCCACAATTGATGACGATCACCTTCAATTACACAGACATCACAAACCAGAGAATGATAATGACCCCGATACTCACCATTCTCCCCTCGGCACGTTGTGTTTATGTCGTATTTTCCATGTCCACATTCTCCATTTTCGGGCACGCAGTGTAATTGTCCTGATACCGCCCACCGATGGCACACGGGGTCCTCGCATGGGACTGATTCTACTAGATGGGGACAGTTTCCAGCCGCTGTTTTGGGCTCTGCCACAACTTGTCTTCTTCTGAATTTAAAACCTGGGGAAAAAAAGTTTTTTCTCATCTAATTAATAAATACATTGTATCAAATTTATTTTTGAAAATTATATAGATACATGTATCAAAATGTTCCACTTATGGGCTGTTGTTCAGATTTATGACCATTCGTGGGCTTTTTTACCGTTTCTTGCAGACACAAATCAATACTTTTTAAAATATTTATATATATATATTTTTTTTTAACAGGGAAAAAAATTATAACAAACCTTTTCTCCCATGAGGCTCCAGACAATTTTCATGTCTACATGGCCCCCATTCCGTCCACGGAGTCAGCAAGCAATCTGATGGACAGGGGACGTTGCACAGTTGAACAGTCGATGGTGCCGGCTTCTCACAAAATTCCAGCTCCGCGGGTCTGAAGACTAAGCAAGACGAGACAAAATTGTGACACTTAAAATATAGAAACCATTCCGGGTTCACGTCATTGGTATTTACAAGGGTTTACATGCAACAGAGCTTTTGTCTCCACCATTCAGAGGCATAAGATCCTAAACCTTGGTGGGAAATTTTGATAAATGGTCAGTCCTTTATAACGCTGTGTGGATGAGAAGCCTTCCGGCACCTAGAATCATAGAATCATAGAGTTGGAAGGGACCTCCTGGGCCATCTGGTCCAACCCCCCTGCTCAAAGCAGGATTCGCTAAATCATCCCAGTCAGATGTCTGTCCAGCCTCTGTTTGAAGACTTCCATTGAAGGAGAACTCACCACTTCTCGTGGCAGGTGCCTCCACTCCTGATAAGCATTTGCTGCCAATAATGCACATTCATTTCATCGGCCACATAAGAGCATCCACCGCTAAAATGTTCCTGTTCTCAGGATCATACAATTCTGGACAGAGAATTGAGTCCTAATGCTGATTTATGGGATGAAGTTCCTCCATAAAGAAACTGCCTATTTGGCATTGGAGGCCATATAGGCCATGCAATGCTTCCTGGGAAATATGATATGCAAATAATAGATAAGCAAATCTCCCAAAAATCGTTTTTCTCAGATCTTCTCCATTCAGTGGTGAGATTCAATTTTGCATCGAATAAGTTTAGTGCAAATCGAATCTGCTAGGAAGGGATTATAAAAAAAACAAACCTCTATTTCGGGGTTCTTGCACCTCTCTGGAAGGGCAAATTATATGTTGAGAGGCCTTAAAAGGCTCTATATAGACTTACATGATTGCTGCTTCCGATTGATGGCAATCAAAAAGCTGTCCATTCAATTAGAGATGAGTGAACGGATTCTAAAAAAAAAACAAATTTGCGACAAATGTTCCTCAATCCAAATTTTGGGGGATTCTATTTGAACAAATTCTGACGGCTGGGGATAAAACCAAACTATTGCCCCCACTCTTCGGACCTCTGCGTATCTGTACCACCACTTCTCTTCCTTCCTACATCTGGCTTCTCTACATTGATGTGCGTCATGTGCCGGCATCTCTACTAGTCATCAGCGCTGTCACCAGAAACACAGAGGGACAAGAAGAAGGAAGAGGAGCGGCGTCTGTGGGACGTGTAAGGGAGGGGAGGTTGTACGTGAGTTTCTTGTTTTTTTTATATCTATGCCCTCAGAATTTGCACAAATCAAATCCCCTAAAATATGGATTCAAGCAAAATTTGGAGCAAAATCAATTCATTCATCTCTAGCAAATAGGACAGAGTCTCTAGCGCCATCTATTGGAAGCAGCAATCCTACACGTTAATATTGACCCTTTAAAAAAACCGCACCATGTGACTTGCTTTTCTGAAGAGGGGCAAGAACTCCAAAACAGCTGAAAGCATACTGAGATTCTGGTTTGGCTCTTTAAAGTGTCAATGTTGACCTCTAGGATTGCTACTTCCAGTCGGTGGCACTTGAGACCCCGTTTCCTTTCCTATTTGCAAATGATGCTGGTTATAATATTGTCTATAGACAGGGGCGTAACTACAATAGGTGCAGGAGATACAATCCCACCTAAGCCCTGGAGCCTAAGGGGTCCCAAAAAAGGTCCCTTTGGCCCTTATAAAAAGACCAATACTGTTAAAGATTTGCAATAATTGGGGGCCTCGTTATTGATTTTACATTAGGGCCCATGAGTTTCAAGGTATGCCATTGCCCATAGCGGTATTTATTTTTGTAAACCCTTATAGTATATTTTCCATTTTGAGTACATATCAATCTACATATTTGTGAACATAGTCTTTGCTATTCTTCCAGACAGGCGGCTGCTGCAGTGCAGTCAGCAGTGAGATTCTCTATATTTTATCAATTTTCATACTTGGTCTAATTTTTGAATGTAAAGGATCAAAAATCAGAGTCAAAAAAACATTTTGCTAAGAAGATATTATCCATCTTCTATCCAGATAATAAAAGCGTGGTTGGTTGGCGCTCATAAGAAAACATAAAATTGCTTAGACTCCGTTCAGTGCATTTTCTGTAAGATAAAAACCACATCTGAGCCGGGGAACTTCTCATTTCTCTCCACGCGGCAAGTGAAGCTTTGTCTTGATAAGAAGAGACGTTCTCTACAAACAACAGGGCTGAGGATTGGGACTTTGCAACCATTTATTCATCCATCTGAAGCTCTGAAAATGCAGCAACAACTTGACATTCACCATATCTGCAACATTTATCTATCCTAATCAGCCACGCTCGACTCCAGGGCTGATTTTCTTTCTAAACTTTCTAAACTGAACCATCCTGGGCAATTACTATAAACTTCCTGCAATAGGAAAATCACAACTGACATGAAATAAAAAGAGTTGATGCAATTAGGAGGAACAGTCAACTGAGCCAGGTGATCGGACGCCAGGGAATTGGAAGTCAATTTTATTTTATAAATCTTGAGAAATTCAAAAATTCCCAAATCCTGCAGTTTTTACGTTGCTTACTAGAGCACAAAGGTATTTCCTGTATGGGTCTGTCTAGGGCCATCAGTTAAAAATTGGAACCTTTGACAGACCTGGCACATGTAAATCCGCTTAGTGGGTTCCCGAGGTACCCTGGCCTTCACCCTTCAACTCCTATACAGAGGTCAGAAGTTACATCAGGGCCCTCTGTGTTGCATCCACAAAGTAGCTAATAGCTAGTTTGATAGAGGAGTGGTCAAAAGAGAAGTGCAATAGTTAGGGTGTTGAAAACGGGAAAAAAATTTGTTTATCAGGCAAAGTCAGGGGAAGAGCAAAGATAAGGTACCAGAAGGTCAGCCAAAGGAGAATCAAAAAGAAATATGAATTTAGGGCCCCCGGGTTGCACTCATGAAGTATCTGATGGCAATTTTGAGCGAGGAATAGTAACGTAGTTAGCAAGACCGAAAAAAGACATTCATCCATCTAGTTCAGCCTATATTCCGTCAGAATAAATCCCCAGATCTACATCCTTCTAAAGAACCTAGTTACTGTAAGATACAATATTGTTACGCTCCAGGAAGACATCCAGGCCTCTCTTGAACCCTTCGACTGAGTTTGCCATCACCACCTCCTCAGGGCAGTGAGATTCTGGAATTGACTGCCTAACAGTAAAGAATCCTCTTCTACAATGGTGGAAAAACCTTCTCTCCTCCAAAAGAGTAAAAGAGTGGTAAAAAGGACAAGTGTAATAATTGAGGTGTCAAAAACTGTAAAAAAAAAAAAATATCAGGTGACTAAGAAAAGTCAGGGGAATAGCCAACATCAGGTACCAGAAGGTCAGACAAAAATGAAAGGGAAAAAAAGAGAAAAAAAAATGGTTTCCTGTTTTTCATATCTCATTTTTTCGCCATTCATTCTTTGCTACTCCCTCATATGTATCATTCTGGTCTTCCCCTTTCACTCTGTTTGGGCACATTATTTTTCTGCTTCCTTAGTAGATTGGAGATTTGTTGCATTATCCCATTTCTATAGTTTATTTTCATTTCGGTTGATTGATGTATATACAGGGTCGGACTGGCCCACTGGAAAACCGGAGGATTCTCCGGTGGGCCCAGGCCTA
This sequence comes from Dendrobates tinctorius, assembly GCF_039654945.1. Classification (NCBI taxonomy): domain Eukaryota; kingdom Metazoa; phylum Chordata; class Amphibia; order Anura; family Dendrobatidae; genus Dendrobates; species Dendrobates tinctorius. The sequence goes on along the minus strand of NW_027361810.1, from coordinate 15,603,684 downwards.
GGGCCCCCACTGCTCCAGGGGCCCCCAGCCAGTGGCATGTCGCTAATGGCAGCACACCCAGCTGCTATGGGGCCCCTGAGTTAGGGGGGCCCGCCCGATGCCAGCGGAGCAGCAGCTGGAGACAGGAGCCTGTCCCCGCTGCTAATGAGAAATGAATATTCACACTTCCCCATGCCCCCACGGGCGTGGAGAGGAATGAATGTTCATTTCACTTTAATAGGGGGCAGTGTTAGCTGCATGCAGAGGCTAACACTGCTCGCATGTAAAGCTGGTGCACTGCATCCGGGCCCCGAGGGCAATCGGTGGGTAGGGAGCGATCCCTGCAGCTTGGCAGTGGAGTGGAGCTGCAGGGATCCAATGCTGTCCTGCTTCCTGCCCGGCGCTTCCTGTCTGACACAGTGCAGCTTGATGACGTCATCATTCAGTGCGCAGCTGTTTCAGAGAGGAAGCTGCCATCGGCGAAAATGCTGCCGGGATGTGCTGCGGGGAACATGCGGAGAGGTGAGTGGTGCTGTGTGTGTCTGTCTGCGTGCGTGTCTGTGTGTGTATGTGGTGCGGTGCTTTGTGTGTGTGAGTGTGAATGAGAGAGTGGTGTTGTACTGTGTGTGTATTGGAGATTGGCAATGATGTGGGTGATGGAGAGAGCAGTGATGGGGTGGTGGGGGAGAAGGCAATAATAGTTGTGGTGGAAAGGACAATGGTGGTGGTGGGGGAAGAGGCAATGATAGGATGGTACTTTATATTCTATGAGGGGGCTACCCCAACCCCTGCTACATAATTAAGACGTGTACTACCTTATATTATACCCTGATATTAGCACATTTTACCACACCGTTACATAGTGGTCCCAAAGAATTATTTTCTCTGGTGGGCCCGAGGTGCTCCAGTCCGACGCTGTGTGTGTGTGTGTATGTATGTATATATATATATATATATATATATATATATATATATATATATATCTGTTTTTTGTTCCTTATGTGCAGTCTAACTGATGAAGGTCACTGTATGACCGAATCGTCTTCTTCATTTTAGATCGCCTATGCACAATACAATTACCTTGTTTCATCTTTTACCCGAGTGCCAAGTTTTCTCCAAGTTTTGTATGGAATAAGATCCTACTTGGGCCCCATCCACAGAAGTGCCATAATTACTATATTGTTTAATTGATTAATAACCGTATGATATGACAATCCGTCCTATGCCGTCTGGGCGATATAAGCTTTCCAAGAGGGGAAGGAGCCGTACTAATAGGTTATATCAGGGCAGCAGCAACTTGCCTTCTAGTTATTAAAACTTTGAGTGAACTTTCTCCCTTCATTAATACAACCACATAAGAAATTCTGCAGCCACCAGCAAAAGCGTCTGGACAGTTCATGCAAAAAAAAAAACCTTATTACTGGATTATCCCTATATAGCAATTACATAATAATACCAGAAAGGGCCCCAAGGGAGCTGATAGGAAATTTCTCTCTAATTGATATAATTTCGCAGGATATTATCGTACGGCAGCACAACACGCTGGGACTCATTGCCGCTTGGGTCTCAGACAAAAGAGCAAAACTGAAAAACTACTTAAAAATACTTCTAGATGCTTCGAAGACTGAGCACATGCAGAATTAGTAATAATAGGCGCATACGCTTCCGGCATCGGGAGTAATTACATACTTGTAAAATTGAGATGATAACAGCCCAGATGTATCTAAATGGTCCGACGCCGATCCAAGTAAAACCATTAACGTGACTCAAAGTTCTCATAATTACCGATAAATGTACGTTGAGCTGGAATAAGGAATCGGTAGCTGAAACTCTGACCAATTATCTTCTATCTATATTTAATATATGTATAAAGCTCATTATCGCTGCATATATTAAATATAATCGTTTCTTAAAAGGAGCACTCCAGAAAAAAAAAAGAAATCTTCCCTATCTATTGGAACATAGGCTATTATCATTCTACTGTGCTTCTTCTGTGTTGTCCGCAGTCTTCAACCTTTCTTACCTTCTGATATGGTTCCCTTAACCCCATAATATAAGCGATTTTTCATTTTTGTGCTATCGTTCTTTTCCTCCCCTTATTCCAAGAGTCATAATTTTTTAATTTTTCCATCCACATAGCTTAGACAACTTTTTTTTTACGGGGTGAGTTTTTTAATTTCTTAATTTTTAATGGGGGAGGGGGGGAAAGGGGAGTGATTTGAACTTTTATTTTCTTTTTATTTCAGATTTTTTTTTATTTCTTTTTTTTACTTTTCGCTGTATTTGTTAGCTCCCTTAGGGGACTTAAATGTGTGATCATCCGGTCGTTTGTGCCGTACATAGCAATACCATAGTACTGGTGTATATAGTGAAAACAGCCATGGGCTAGCCCTCACAAGAGTACCATGATGTCAGGCATGAGAATCTTCAGCAGATCCCTGATTGTCATGGAAACCGATCAGCACCTCGCGATCACAATGCGGGAGCGCTGCGGAGCAGTTAGAAGTGTGCGCCCTCTTGCCAGTGTGCTATCAATGGCACTGTCTCAGATTACCAGTGGCATTTGTCACATTAACAGCTCTGCTCCACCCGCGGCTGTTATAGGCAGATGATGGCTAATTAACACAGCTATCATCTGCCGGGAAAGTTGCAGGCTCAGCTTGTTAAAAGGTTGAAAAAAGGACTTTTTTGTTACTTAAATGCATGCAATTGGGACTAAAAAAAAAATTAGCAATTAGGTTTTCTTCAAAAATTTGCACCATTTGCTTCTTGTGTTGCACAGACTATCCCTGGCTTTAGAACGAATTAACTGAGAATCCATCAATCAGTGGCCTATGACTGTGATGGAAGAGTTTGAAACTCTTTTATCTGTGTTCTCTGAGCTCCTTTCAGCTGATTTATGACCACGGATCACATCAAAGTTGAATGTGCAGGAAAACAAACAAATAATTTAGCTTTTGTGGCATGAAAGCTTTGACAAATCGACCCTTTTGTTTTACCCCTCAGTTCTTCTCACCCCTCCACGTTGTCGGAAACAGTTCTTATAATTTTAATTGGGGAGCTTTGTCCTTCCACACTGTTTTAGACTGAACAGAAGCTTTCCTTCCCAGATCAGCGCCATCAGACAGGACAGACTTGTCTCCAGTCCACTTCTGCAGAGATCACACGAGTTATTGCAGCCTTTTTTTTGAATAGCCGTGGAACATAAGGAGACCATACTGGGGAAACGGAAGGTGGGACGCCCTCACACCCAGGGCAGTGGGGTACTTGGTACGGGGCCCGATGGTCCTCAAAGGGGAGATGTCACGGTAGCTGGAACCTGGCCCGTGGCCCTGGGCGCCCATTGTAAATGTTCAGTATCAATGTGTAAGTCGTGACGCCACCTGTGGTGTTCGGCAATGAAGATGTAAGCCGACGCTGCAGACAGATCCTCTGGGACAGATGGTGTGGTGCAGCAGTGATGTTATAGCCCTCCACAGGCAGGGCTGTAGTCCCAGGGCAGAGTAAATGATGTGACACGTAGATGGTGTAGTGTCAGGCGCAAGGGATGTAGCAGTGCTGGGCAGGTTGGCGCAGGAATAAGTGGAGGACACCAGGGCCTGTAGTTCCAAAGTTTTACTCACAGTCTGTTGTACAAACAGGTGCCTGCCTCCGTGCCGTGTCCTCCGGGTCAGGGACTCAGTCAACCTCCTGGCCAGATGGTATACTCCTTTCCAAAACTCCGCCAACATGTGCCTTTCTGAACGCCTCCTCTTATAGCGCCTTTAAATGAAGTACTCCTAGTACTGAGTTACACTGGAGTTCCTCCTGTCCGATGTTCTTATGAACTCTACTTGTACGGCAGACAGCTGTAGCCTGCTTCGGGTACTCCTTGCTACTAATTCCCGGCTCATTATCCAGTTGCTGTTGTGCCCCCAAGTCTTGTGTGGGATTAAAGTGGTCTGTACTTCTATTCCTCCGGTGTCTGCTGCAGGACCATTAGTATCCACACAACCTCGGGGACCGGGCCCCGGCCTTGCGCTTGGAACTTCTAGGAAGGGTTCTCTTCTAACCCACGTCCTCTGTTCCCTTTTACTCCTCACGTTCCATACTAGTCTTTCTTTCTTATGGAGAATCAGGCTTTCAGTCTATGTTGCTCTCTCTCTTCCTTTCCCGTGCCAGCAGACCTAGATCACCGGGATCTGCCGCAGCACCTCCATCCAGTTATCCCTCTCTCCCGGGATCTTCTTCTCTCCAACTCTCTAACCAACTGACCTCCCTTCCTAAACTCTTCCCGCTCCTTGTAATGTAAACTAACTCCACCCACTTCCCAGCACGTTTCGTGATCCAAGCAGGGGGCCACCAATGGGTGCTTTGCTACACTACTTTGTGGTGTGGGGTGCAGGTGTTGGAGCGTGGTCAGGAGTCTCCACCTTACCTGGATGGTGGGATACCACACCTCAGGAGGAGGTGCAGTACCTCTGTGGTGACTGAGCCTCAGGGGTGCCACAAAGGCAGAGGGATGATAGCCACCACATGCATTCACTAGCTCCAGATTACAAATCTTCAGTGTCGATCAATATATGCTCCGGGTTTTCTTTGTGGCGTCTCAAAGTCTCCCTCACACACTGGTACTGCTGTAATGCCCAGCGGTTTATCCACATGCAATTCAGAAAAATGTACAATCCGCTGTAAGATGGCCTGTGGCAACGTACCAAGGGGTGTGTTCACACTGATTATTCTCTTTTTTTAAATTGTTGAAGCAGAAATTTTAAAAAAAACTATTGGAATTCAAAGGCCACGAGATGTGATCGGAGAGTCGGAGAGTGTCTGCTCTGAAAACTCAGCAAATAAATCAGTGTGAACGCACCCTACACATGATAGGCTTTTTATAGGTTTCTTTGGAGTGGGTCTACTCCGAAAAACACCTTAAAAAAAGCACTCAGAAATAACACATCTTCCTCTTCATTTATATGGAAAAAACAACTTGTTTGTCATATGTTCAGGCTTTTGAGCCTCTTTTAACTGCTTCAGATTTCCAAAAACAACAAGCAGTTAAAAGAAATGAGCGATCAGGCTTGGACTGGCCCACAGAAGAACAGGAGAATCCTCTGGCGGGCCCCTGTGCAGTATTGGGCCAACACCCTCTTATATGAGCAGTCCTTAGCACTATATACTTGAATCACTATGTACAGACAAAGGCGGTATCTTATTTATTTCCCAGTCTACCCAGTTCATTGTTATATAAATTTGTGATTGCAGGTAATGTCACATTTGCTTGTATCTGAAAAGTGGGGGACTGAAGTTGGTTACTGATGGCAGACCCGTCTGACACTGTGAGCGATCCATTCTTCCGGCCTTTTCCTGCTTGGATGGGCGTCTTTCAGAGCAGTTTTTATGGGTTTTTGCCTAAGAAAACATGTGCATTTTATTAATTGCTTAATAGACTAAAAAAAAAAAACTCACACCAATTGACTAAAAAAACACTTAAGAAAATTAAAAAAAAAAGTGTAGAAACTGTTTATTAATAATAATAATAATAATAATAATGGAAAGTTTAGAAACTACTTATTAATAATAATAATAATAATAATAATAATAGGGGTTGTCCACTACGAAGACGACCCCTTCTTGAACTAAACGTTTTTCCTCGATAAAATAAAAGTCTATACTCACCTCCAGTGGCGGCGCCGTTCCCCCGCTGTCAGCACTCGCAGTCCCGGAGCTCTTGAGCGATGCTGTGACAATTGATGCCCGGCACCCAGTCAGCGCTGGTGTCACTGTCTCCGCCTTAGTTCATACAGATTGACGATAAAGAGGAGGTCCGGACTACTGCTGATCTCTGGCTTCCTCTTCATGTTCAATCCGTATGAAGGCGGGGACAGTAATGCCAGTGCTGATTGGACGCCAGGTTCACAAGTCACAACACCACATGAGAGCTCCGGAACCGCGACTGCCGACATCGCTGGAACAGCGCCAGCACGGGAGGTGAGTATAGGTTTTTTATTTTATGGGGGCCAAACATTTAGTTTAAGAAGGGGTTGTCCTAGTAGTGGAATTTTAAGGAAATTCCCCAAAACATGCAAAAAGATACTTAAAAAAATTTAAAAAACGCTATCATTTCCAGCTTGAAAACGTCATCCTTTTTGCCCATCTGTTAAAAACGTTGTGTGCAGACATCCTTAGGGCGCTAATGTGGCGCCCCCAGGAGTATGGCCCCCACAGTGGCTTTGCCTTCCTCCAGGGAGGGTAATGCCAGGCTTGGAAGCAGTGAAGGGTCTCTCTCGCAGGTAACCTATACATGGAACACAGTTCCACTCCAGGCCAGCAGGAGGGACTCTGAACCGGAATTGAAGGGAGGAGTGCTCTCTGAGGGCCAAGAGGACGGAGTGGTCAGTTAGTGTGAGGAGGGTCATGTGTGTAGACGTGTGGAGAGAAGCTGGAAGTTGAGCTGAGGAAAGAGAGCTCCCTCACAGCGAGAGCGCATGAACTGGAGCCTGGTCTTCACGGTTGTACGGATACTAATGGTCCTGCAACAGACACTAGAAGAGTAGGAGGCTGTAAATGCCCTACCCCCATCTAAGACTCGGAGGCCCAACAGCACGGAGTGAGCCAAGAGAGGAACAGCAGCTACAGCTGTCTGCCATACGAGGAGTGCTAGTAGAAGAGAATTAGGAGGAACTTCAGTGTATCTCAGTACTAGGAGTACTTCACTCAAATAAGCGCTAAGAAGGAGACTGCACAGCCCATCTGCTGAGAGAGAATCCCTGAGCTGCTTCCAGGCTAGCCTGCTCCAGTGCCATCTGTAATCAGGACCCTGGACTGCATTTATCAAGTAAAGGTACAGAACTTGCACCCCGCTGTGTCTGTGTCTGCTTCTTACCCTTCCGGCACTGCTACATCCCGTGCCAACCACATCTACACTGCCCTGGGACTACAGCTTCACCTGTGGGGAGCTTTTACATCTTTGCTGCACTATACCATCAGTCCCAGTGGATCTGCATGCAGCGTCGGCTTAACATCTCACTTGTCAAACACCACAGGTGGCGTCATGAACTATTCCATTAACTATATTCCACCATTCAATCTCCCCTAATACTTGGGTGCCCAGGGCCACGGACCGGGTCACCGCTGCTGAGACACATCCCGCTGACACCAGCCCTGTACCGAGTACCCCACAGCCCTGGGAGGGCGACCCAATTTGGCGTCACAAACAGGATTAAGGAGCCCGGTATCCCCGGGTCCTGTGTGCCATAGACTGTGTTTGTGTAAAAGACTGTGTTGGTGCCAATCGCCGCCATTGCCGCTCTGCTTGGCGCGCGCGGGAACCAAAAGAGGCGTGCCTTCATGGGCGGAGCCTGCCGCAGAGCGCGAAGAAGTGAGGTGCCGCACGGGAAGAGAGCACAGCGCGCGAGAAGGAGAGGAGCTGAGGCCTACAGCCCGGAGCATTGGGCCTGCGAAGCGGCCGCCGGTAAGCTCACACAGCCCCCGGCCCTGGCTAACGTTAACTAGGGGGGGAAGGGAATGTCTGTGCTAAGCAGCAATGCAGCGGCGGACGCCGCCAACCCCTCAGCGCCGCAAGGAGTTGCGCCCGCCGCAGCGGTCCCCATAATGCCGCTGTCTATGCCCTACCTTCCGGGAGCGGCCTGGCTACCGCAGTACTCGGGTGAGTCACATACCCTGAGTGAATTTAAAGAGAGACTGTGCAGTTTGTTTAAAGTATACCCTCTGTCTGAAAGCCAGAAAGTGAACATCCTTATTGGACAGCTAACGGGTGCAGCACAGAGAGAGGTGAAAGCCTGGCAGGACACTGACAAAGAGACTGTTAAAAAGATTCTAGCCAAGCTGAGAAGCACCTTTGACACCCGCACTGCAGCTGAAATCAAGATGCGATACGTTGGAAGTAAGCAGAGAGCGCAGGACAGTATAAGGGACTATGCTCTTAACCTGCAGGAGGCACTGCGAGCAGTTAAGCAAGATGATCCTGACAGTGTGAAGGAGGAAGATAAACTGTTAAAGGAGCAGTTCATTGAAGGACTCCTATCCAGTACCCACAGAGGGCAGTTGCGCGTCATAACCCTGCAAAACCCTGATCTGGACTTTGCTTATTTTAAGGACAGGGCTATTCGGGTCCTGCAGGAATCAACTGACAGCCGTCCAGCGCCCCCTAGGCGCCCAGCGATCACCCACCATCAGGAAAAAACATCTTTTCCTTCCATCCCTGTGGAGGCGGATGCACAGACTCTGGATAAAGATCCAACTGAGGAGCTGCGTCTTCAGGTCCAGGAGTTGACCAGGGGAATGGCTGCACTTACTAAAACCGTGCAGTCCCTGCAGGTGTCCACCAAAGAGAAGATCCAGCTTGCTTCCAGTCCAGAGGATGTCCCTTGGCTCCGGAGGAGGAGAACCCCGCCACTCCGAGGAAGGAACAACGACCGCTATGACCAGGACGGACGTCCCATCTGTCGTCGCTGCTACAAGGCAGGTCATCTTGCAAGATTTTGTCCTGTAAACGAGCAACCCCTGGGGCAGAGGGCCAACCCCCAGGAGTAGGACCACAAGGCCCAAGGAACTGGCGAGCCAAGTATGTTGGAGGGAGACCGGTCCTTCCTGTGGTGATTGACGGCATCCCCATGAACACTTTGCTGGACACTGGCTCCCAGGTGACCACTATGCACTATATCCTCTACAAGCGGTATTGGGCTGACTCTGAACTCACCCGTGGCCCAACTGATGAACTAACAGTAGTTGCCAGTAATGGTCAGTGTTTACCACAAGTGGGATGTAAAGAAATTACTGTTAAAGTGGGGAGGGTGGAGTTGAAATCTCAACGTCTGATAGTTGTAGATATTGATCGACGTGAATGTAATCCCATGATGACTCTTGGTACAAATGTAATTGAAAATTGTCTTTCCGAGGTTATTGTCTTGTTGCAACAGGTGGCTGAGACTGCTGGTTCCAGTGAACAACGAGTCCTGCAGAAGGAGATCAGAGCCCTGATGCAAAGACAGCAGGTAGAACTCTCTGGCGGAGAAATTGGTAGTGTCAGAGTGAGTGATGCTTTCCCAATTGCAATACCCCCCAGATGTGAAATGTTGATTTGGTGTCGGGCAGCCATAGGCCTCAGAGGGAAGGATTACCAGGCATTGGTAGAACCAGTATAGTCTGATAGCAGGCCCACTGTCATGACAGCCAGAGGGGTGGTTGATGTACATAAAGGGAGAGTACCTGTACGCCTTTTGAATTGTGGGGAGGAGAAGGCCACAATACCTCGGTACGCCACAGTTGCTAAGCTAGTCACTGTTAATAACAACTCTTTGCAGGCAGCAGAGCCCTTGGTCTCATCCGATCAGGTGGATGACAATGGCTCTGTGAAGCAGCCAGATGAGTGGTGTCAGCAACTGCAGGTGGGAACGGACTCCACCTTCATACCAGAAAAATGGGGTTTACAGAGTGACCCAGGAGTATGAGCGGGTATTCAGCAAACACTCACTAGATTTTGGGAAGGCAAAAGGGGTCCAACATCATATCCCCACTGGAGGTCATCCATTAAAAAAAGGTGCCGGCCTATACCCCCAACACAATACCAATGTGCTAAAGGTATGCTGAGAGAGATGAAGGAAGCAGGGGTCATCAGAGACAGTTGTAGCCCCTGGGCAGCTCCAATAGTTTTTGTAAAGAAAAAGGATGGTACCATGAGAATGTGTGTTGATTACAGGAAAATTAACAGCATTACACATAAAGATGCCTACCCATTAACCAGAATTGAAGAGCCATTAGCTGCACTTAAAACTGCTAACTACTTTTCCACCCTGGATCTCACTAGTGGGTATTGGCAGGTTCCCGTGGCAGAGGCAGACAAGGAGAAAACAGCTTTTACCTCTCCAATGGGTCTATGTGAGTTCAACTATATGCCATTCGGGCTCTGCACTGCCCCAGGAACATTTCAACGGCTGATGGAGTGCTGCCTGGGACACATGAACTTTGTGACAGTCCTGTTGTACCTTGATGATATCATTGTTTTCTCCACAACTTATGAAGACCATCTGGAGCACCTGGCTGAAGTGTTTGAAGCCTTGTCCAATTTTGGCCTAAAGGTGAAGCATTCCAAATGCCACCTCCTGAAGCCCAAGGTACAGTACCTCGGTCATGTGGTGAGTGCAGAAGGTGTGGCCCCAGATCCTGACAAAGTCACAGTCATCCGGGACTGGCCGAAGCCCAGCAACCTCCATGAAGTACGCCAATTCCTCGGGTTGGTAGGCTACTACCGAAGGTTCATCAAAGGCTTCACTGAAATAGCCACTCCTATGCAAAATCTTCTGGTGGGGCAGTCCAAGAAAGCCAAACAGAAGAATTCCACATTTGAATGGACTGAGGAGTTGGAGAGGTCCTTCACCCGGCTGAAGATGGCTCTCACAGGGGATGAAGTCCTGGCCTACCCAGATTATGACAAACCCTTTGAGTTGTATACTGATGCCAGCAACGTGGGACTTGGTGCAGTACTGTCGCAGGTACAGAATGGCAAAGAAAGGGTGATCTCCTACGCCAGCAGGAAGCTTCGTCCCACCGAAAGGAACCCAGACAACTACAGTTCCTTCAAGCTGGAGTTCCTCATCATAGTCTGGGCTGTGACTGAGAGATTCAAGCCTTACCTAGCTTCAGCCAAGTTTACCATCTTCACGGACAACAACCCGTTGACTCACTTGGACACTGCAAAACAAGGTGCACTGGAACAGCGTTGGATGGCTCGGCTGTCTAACTATGAGTTTACCATCAAGTACCGGGCAGGGCACAAGAATGCCAATGCTGATGCGCTGTCCAGGATGCCTAATCTGCCAGATGCAGGAGAAGACCCTGAGGCTCTTGAAGAAATAGTTACCTCCCTTCCACCGGCCACTTGCGGCCCAACGTGCTCAAGGAGTGAGAAACAGACGGTCTGGCTTGAAAGAAGTCACCCTAAATCCATTGCCCCATCATGACTGGGCAGAAACTCAGGATAGTGACCCTGCAGTCCGCCTGGTGAAGGAGCTACTGTCACAAGCTGACTCACGCCCAGAGTCAGATGCTCCTGAAGAAACCCAGCAGTTGTGGAAGGAGAGAGGCCAGCTGTTCATTTATGAAGGAAAGCTGTGTCGGAGGAGTATCAATGCCCGCACTCATGAGCTGGTTTGGCAGGTGATAGTCCCAAAGAGAGAGGCATCAATGGTCTTGGAAGCATACCACAATGGAGCTGGACACTTCGGATGGAAGAAGTTGGAAGCCATGCTCCGGGAGAGGTTCTACTGGGCTGGTATGAGGAAAGCCATTGAGAGGTGGTGCCGGGAGTGTGGACAATGTAACCTGCGCAGAAAGGATCGAGACAGCCAGAGAGCTCCTCTACAGCCAATCATCACCAAACAGCCACTTGAGTTGGTAGCCCTGGACCATGTGAAGCTGGTTCCAAGCCGGTCAGGCTACATCTATGCTCTTACCGTTGTGGACCACTACTCAAGATTCCTGGTAGTCGTGTCTGTCAAAGATCAAACAGCCAGGACAGCAGCCAGAGCCTTCCAACAGTACTTTTGTAGACCACATGGACATCCTGAGCAAGTGCTTACAGATCAAGGTGCCGCCTTTGAGGCAGAAGTGTTCCAAGAATTCTGTAACTTGTATGGTTGTAAGAAGATCCAAACAATACCGTATCACCCACAGACCAATGGCATGTGTGAGAAGATGAACCAGGTAGTGATTGACCTACTGAAGACCTTGCCTTTGGAGGAGAGGAATCTGTGGCCAGAAAAGTTGCCAGATCTGGTGGATCTCTACAACCACATTCCTGTGAATTCCACCAACTGTTCTTCAGCCTACCTAATGAGGGCGAGGCCTGGGAAACTGCCTATTGATTTGGACATGGGAGCCCTGACACCTGAAGTAACATCACCAGATGCTGACTGGGATACAGAGAGGCAGCAACAGTACAGAAGAGTACAAGAATGTGTGGAAAAGAGTTTAGCTCAGGCAAGACAAATGCAAGAAAGGCACTACAATCAGCATGCACCTGCAGTTCCCTTGTCACCAGGAGAACAAGTCCTCAAGAGGAAAAGAAGACTGCATAAGTTGGATGATCAATGGGAAGCTGAACCCTATACCATTCTACCCTCAAACTTTGACAATACCAAGGTTTGCCTTATTCGTAAAGATGGAGGAGAAACATCAACAGCAATATCAAGAGATCATTTAAAATTATGCCCTGATCAGCTAAAAGAAAGAAAGAAAGAATGGAAGAACAAGATAACATCCAACCCACAGAAGAAGAAAAGGTCAGCACCATACTTGGAGAATTCCCTGCAAATTGGACTAAAGTAAATGATTCTATAGTGGTGCCAGTGTTGATATTTCCCCAACTGGTAGCACAGGAAGAAGTGACTCAAGAAAATCCTGAAGATCAGGAAAATCAGGCAGCAGATGCCACACAGCAGTGGAGCCAGAGAGTTTCCTTTGAAGTTTTCCAGTTTTTTATCTTGTTTTATGGACACTGAACCACAGGACTTGTGTGGTCACCAATTTGTTTATAGTTCACCATTTGCCCAGGAATGGACCATGGACATTGATGCTTGGACTTGTCATCTTAGGACTATTTTTGGAACTTGTGGTTTTTGTACATTTTCATTTTTCAAAATCTTGTACAACTATATTGGTTATATGTTTTCATGTTTTGTTCAGCCCAGGAGTGCTGACTTGCACTAGGGGGGAATGTAGCGCCCCCAGGAGTATGGCCGCCACAGTGGCTTTGCCTTCCTCCAGGGAGGGCAATGCCAGGCTTGGAAGCAGTGAATGGTCTCTCTCGCAGTTAACCTATACATGGAACACAGTTCCACTCCAGGCCAGCAGGGGGGACTCTGAACCAGAATTGAAAGGAGGAGTGCTCTCTGAGGGCCAAGAGGACGGAGTGGTCAGTTAGTGTGAGGAGGGTCATGTGTGTAGACGTGTGGAGAGAAGCTGGAAGTTGAGCTGAGGAAAGAGAGCTCCCTCCCAGTGAGAGCGCATGAACTGGAGCCTGGTCTACACGGTTGTACGGATACTAATGGTCCTGCAACAGACACCAGAGGAGTAGGAAGGCTGTTAATGCCCTACCCCCATCTAAGCACGGAGTGAGCCAAGAGAGGAATAGCGGCTACAGCTGTCTGCCATACGAGGAGTGCTAGTAGAAGAGAATTAGGAGGAACTTCAGTGTAACTCAGTACTAGGAGTACTTCACTCAAATAAGCGCTAAGAAGGAGACTGCACAGCCCATCTGCTGAGAGAGAATCCCTGAGCTGCTTCCAGGCTAGCCTGCTCCAGTACCATCTGTAATCAGGACCCTGGACTGCATTTATCAAGTAAAGGTACAGAAATTGCACCCCGCTGTGTCTGCTTCCTACCCTTCCGGCACTGCTACATCCCCGTGCCAACCACATCTACACTGCCCTGGGACTACAGCTTCACCTGTGGGGAGCTTTTACATCTTTGCTGCACCATACCATCAGTCCCAGCGGATCTGCATGCAGCGTCGGCCTAACATCTCACTTGCCGAACACCACAGGTGGCGTCACGAGCTATTCCACTAGCTACATTCCACCATTCAATCTCCCTAATACTTGGGCGCCCAGGGCCACGGACCGGGTCACCACTGCTGTGACACATTCCGCTGACACCGGCCCGGTACCGAGTACCCCTCAGCCCTGGGAGGGCGACCCCCTATGTCCCAAGGGTTATGGAAAGGAGATGATGAAAAAGTTGAGTCCTTTTGTCCTAGGTTGCCTTGGTTCTGGGTGTCCTGGTACCATCGAGGCCCCATATTATTATTCGCTCTTACTGGACTATGATTCTGTTAAATGCCAAATTAAAGCAATTCTCCAAAAACCACAGTTCCCGTGGCGTGGAGGGAGATATTTTACTATCCTCCATCTCACACATCTCGAATATTTACATTGCCCTGTTCCGGTGATTGATCTGCACCTCCATAAAACCGCCTTGTTTGCATCTCTAATCTCGGCCCAGGAGATATCAGCCCCCGATCTACCGAGCATCGGATTAAATGATGCCGCGGCCTAACATCAATGTTCTGCCAATAGTCTGCCTTCTGCCATTTGCAATCATTTTCACTTCATTTTCACCGGCTGGGGATAATAAATTGGGTTATAAAGTTATATCTCCTTTCTCCGAGGGAGCGATCTCCAGGGAAGGACGGCCGTGTAAATGAACTAGTCATTTGCCAGTCACACAAATGTAATTTCCAGCGCTTAGCGACATTTCAGGATTTCACAAGGAAATGACAACGACTCGTATGTTACTTACGGAGCTTTATTAGTCGGGGTCGTAGCTGTCATCTATGTGCGATTATCGGGGACTCCAGAATTATTTTGTTTTTCAAATGTATTTCTTTTTTATATCCGAGCCTCCATTTTATAGATAAACTATGGGCAGTGGGCAATTGTTTTCTGAACCCTTTATACCTATTTTTTTTACATAGATATCCATGAATCTTGCTCTGTCTTAGACTGATACACTGTCACAAACCAGCAGCTGTGCGAGCAGGTCTAGGACAGGAGAGTTTTCAGCCGATAAAGCTGAGTGATGCACTGTATTTAGATTCACTGTTTGTAGTGGATGAATATTAATGTTCTTGTGCCGCTCACACGGCTGCAGGGCTCGTTGCAATAGGAATCTCTATGGTAATGAAATGTGCAGGTGAGCGAGCAAAGTGTGATCCAGACAAATCTGCCTCCGTTTAACGCTATATATGCAGCTTCCAGTCATGACACTGGCATTAAAATGGTTGGATGGAAGGGGGGGGTCCCATCTGTCACCTGTCGCCCCCTCTTGTAAAAAGGGGTGCTGCCATGTTTGTATTCAAATGAAATTGCTCAATGATATCACCGGATATGGATTCCGGAGCCGACAGAATTAACTCATTTTTTGATTGACAGCCTTCTTTGTAAGGAAATAGAGACATAGATTGATAGCTATTACTGAATAGAACCGCCTACTGGACTCTTGAACCCCCTGACAGCAGGGATATTAATTAATACATTACAAGTTAGATAGAATCTGTTTTCATAAAACTATATGTCAATCTGCTCAATTCCTCCTTATTAATACCACTAGATGGAGGCCCGATGCTATCGCATCGGGAGGGCGGTAATGTCACGATGGGGGCAAGCTTTCTCTCCCCCCATGTGCTCACCCACCTATCCTCTCTCTCTTTCCCCATGTGCTGACTTCTCCCGTCTGTGCTCTCTTCTTTGACCTGTCTACCCCATGTGTTATCCCCCTTGTCTGCTGTCTCTCTCCTTCCTGTGCTGTGTTCTCCCCTCGTGTGCTGTCCCGTTTGAGCTGTCTCCCCCCTGTGCTCTGTCTCTCTCACCCCTGTGTCTGACCGTGTACAGAACATACCACAGCTCCTGGGCAGGAAAGGAAGCAAAAGACAATACTGACATTACAGCAGGAGATCGCAGAGGATACATTTTGTGAGGTAAAATATTGTTTAAAAACAGTCAGTGAAATATTTTACCTCACAAGATGAATCCTCTGTGATCCCCTGCTGTAATGTCAGTAATGTCTTTTGCTTCCTCCCCTGCCCAGGAGCTGTGGTATGCTCCGTACACGGTCAGACACAGACAATTTTTAAAATTAACTTTCGTTCGTGGGATCAGCTGAATGATTCACTGCGTCTGCGTGGAATTGGCGCAGTGAGATGGTGTTCAGCTGGTGGTACCGCGCAAGAGGCTGTGTGATTGTGTGAGTGTATGGCATATAGAGTATGTGTGTATGTGTGTGGTGTGACGTGTTCCGCTGGTGGTGCCTCACAATAGGTTGGTACCAGCAGTAGTTTCCATATTGAGACACCCATCACTTGGGTGTCCCAATATGGCGGTCGGTGAACTTCCTCTGCTTGGAATTCTGGGATACGGTGACATCTGGACAGAACAGGAAATGACAACATCACAAGGCAATTATATAAATAGATGCTGTCAATCATTAATTGAGACCGCCTAATGGACTCTTAAACCCCCCCCGACAGCAATCATTTCAATCAATAAATTACTATAACACTGAACTTGTTTTCATAAAACTATATCTTATTCTACTTAATTCCTCCTGCAACCTCCTCCGTAGGTTTGAGAGTCCGGTGGGCGGTCCTACTCAGTGATTGGCAGCATGTTATAAGCAGAAGGAATTAAGTTAGCAAAAATAGAACATGCTTGTAAGATATAATAAATTACTGTTTTACTGAATGTGCTTTCATACAACTAAATATCAATCTGTTCAATTTCTCCTGCTTATGACATGCTGTCAATCATTTGAGTGGGACAACCCATCGGACTCTTGAACTTCAACAGTATAGGGATAATTGATGATAAAATTACAATATACTGATTTTTGTTTTCCATAAAACAATATATCAATCTGCTCGGCTCGGCTTGCTCTATACTTCGCTGCCTTCACCGTCCCGTTATGAAATCACCCTCGAAACCAAAGGAGGCAAAGCGATATAACGATATAATTGCTCAGCCGAGTCTCACCTTCTAAATTTAAAAAAACTGTGAATTTCTTCAGTAATTAAATTGAACTTGTCAAAATAATTTGCATGCCTAAATCTGGAGACAATGGATTACAAATACAATCCATACATTCTATTTCCAAAACTGCTATTAAATTCACACTGGTTCAGAGAGAAGCGGCGCTCGGCTCCTATCGGGGAGTATTACTCAGAACATCCTTTTATCTGACAATACAAACTATTCGGAGACATCGCAGTGAATAATTTAATGAACCCATACGGCTATATCTCAGGTTCTGGGGAGAAGATGTGTTTACATTGCAAATTATGTATCACGCTCGCGCCGCTCTAATAATTTGAAAATTTTCGATTAGAAAAAGCCTCGATGGATCATAGCAGCTCTTCTTTAATAGTTATTCCAGTGGCCATCAATTTTAATTAAAGCTGCGTTCACCGTGTTAAATCGCTACTTTCATCTTACAAGCTCGGAAAATGTAAACCAATTACACAGCTTAAGATGCAGTAAAGAGACGACGGAGGATTGAAAATGCGGAAAATGTTATCGCTGCTCCCACCAAAAAAAAAAAAATTGCTTTCCATTTACAGGTGAATCTTGTATTATTTATAACATTTAAAGGGGTTGTACGGAATTAGGAAAAAAAAAACATTGCCTTCTTCTAGAAAGAGCGCTACACCTGTCCATGGGTTGTCTATGGAGCTTATCCCAAATTGCAGTGAAGGGGGCTGAGCTCTGGCACCACACTCAACCTGTGGATTGGAATGGCGCTACTTTCGGAAGAAGCAGGCTTTTTTTTATTAACTTTAATTAACTCTTTAAGGAATGCAGTGTTTACATTCTAATTTGGCTTAATAATGGAAACATCTA
Organism: Dendrobates tinctorius; assembly: GCF_039654945.1. Lineage (NCBI taxonomy): Eukaryota > Metazoa > Chordata > Amphibia > Anura > Dendrobatidae > Dendrobates > Dendrobates tinctorius. The sequence continues at coordinate 15,586,318 of NW_027361810.1, read as the reverse complement.
ACAGAGGTCATGAGAATGTGACTGTCAATAAATTACCAAGATACTTGACTCAAGTGTTATGAATGAGTCACCGAGGAGGAAAAAACAAAAAACAAGCTAAGCCCAGAAAACCAGAGAGGTTGGTAACTAGGGGATTGCAGACCCCTGATCCTATCCACACAACTAGCAGTAGCCGTGGAGCGTGCCTACGGTGATCCTAGACACCTCGTCACGGCCGGAGAACTAAATAAGCCTAAAGAAAGAAAGGGAAAATCTAAACTGCCCCAGAGCAGACCCCAAAGCAATAGACCGCCCCAAACAAGTATTGTCGGTGAAACAAGATGAAAACACAAACACAGATAGAAAGATAGGCTGAGCAAACGATGGGGCCCAAACTAACTAGAAAGGACAGGAAAGAAAAGCTGCTGTCTGCAATCACGCAAAAAACCTTGCCAAAAAATGTCCAACACGTGTGATAGAAAAAGGCCCTGAAGTCGCTAGACTTCAATTCCCTATATCAGCACTCAGGTATATTCTGAAGACAGAGCAAATGAGATCAACTGATCAGAAACAAAATGAGAATTCAGCCAAGTCCCAGCAAGGGCTGGCTGAACACAAATCTAAGTAAACCAGCCGAAAAGTCATATGAACAATAGCAGAGAAAACTTAGCTTTGAGAAGGCAGGAACCAAACTGGAAACCAGAAGCCACAGTCAGGAGGAATCACCAGCAAGAAACTAGGGAGTCGGCTGCCTTAAATCCAATCAGAAATTCCTGATGTCCAATCACAGTCCTCTTCCTCAGGTGGCCGGTCTCTGCCATTTAGATCAGCTTCATTACCTCCCTTCACCAACAGAGGGAGTCCAGATAGAGAACTCACTACTCTTCTGTCAGCACAGCCAGCTCCATAACGCTCACCAGAAGCCAGAGGCAAACCCGAAAATGAGCCCACAACACTCAAGTATATCATGGGGCAGCCTTGGGGACCATGCCAAATAAAGCCATCAGGCTGCCAGGGCTGAAGGAGGAAGATGGGGACAAGGGGACCCCCTTCCAATTATTTCACTTTTGATCGTACCGTTAAAAGTGTTAAAGAATCATTCTTAACCACATCCATGCAAGGCACCTTAGAAGTACCCCAACATTTCTACAATAGACTGTTGCATTTTGCCATAAATTATGTTTTACCAAATTTATATTAGGTATAACATATTACATGGTGTGTAGACGGAGCGATGTGCTTGACTGTTTCCACCAGTCCCATAGACAATACATGGTTTCGTCCATTGATCGAATTTTGGATTTTTTTTGTGGACATTTATATAAAAAAAAAAAAAAAAAAAAAAGACCAACAACCTATTTTGAAAATATCCTTAGGGTGTATGCACACGTTGCGGATTCTGCTGCGAATCCTCAGCGGATTTGGCCCTGTGGATCCGCAGCAGTTTCTGCTGCGTTGTACAGTACCACTATAGTCAATGGAAAATGAAAAACGCAGTGCACATGCTGCAGATTTTTCCGCGCGGATTATCTATGGTTTTAAATCCGCAGCATGTCACTTCTTTGTGCGGAATCTGCAGCGGTTTGACACCTGCTCCATTACCAGGTGTCAAAACGCAGTGGAAAACCGCAGGCTAATCCGCACTAAATCCGCAAGTAAAACGCAGGTCATGTCAAGTAAATCCGCAGTACAATCCGCACCGTGTGCACCCAGCCTTACGGTTCAAGTATTAAAGCTGTTAGGCACACCAGTTGAGGTTGATTCACTAAGCACAGGTAACGGTGGGCACACGGACTGCGGACATTGGTGCAGCAAGAAGGAAGGCACGTGGGCAGCGAGGACTTGACAACACAGAAATCTCATGAGCAGCAGGACAAATGAAGTGGAACCTGGCAGGGATGAATGGACGCACAAACAAAAAAGCACAGATAGTGGAGCACACCAAACAAAAGACTAGAGTCTCAATCCCAAGACAAAGGTGTCTAAATGGGCCCTAAATAGGTCTAAGGGGATGATGCCACAGATCCACTCCAGGCAATATACAAAACGCAACATGGAGCACAACAGAGGGCAGAAAATCCAGGGGAAGGATGCGAAGCTTGTGAAACCTGGGACAGCAGTAATCAAAAAGACATAAAAGTGTGAAGGTTTTCATTGTTTTTTAGATTTTAAAATATGTTGGACACTCTTTTAGAAACCCGCTGGTGTTCAAGGATTGTAACATTTTCAAACTTTAAATTTTAAATCATTGACTTACAAAAATATTGAGCGCCCATGATATTAGGCATAAAACGTCACAATTAATGGGAATCGCAGCTTTACAAACAAAATGATTCAACTTCTATTACCTACTCGATGGAGAAGGAATTTTTTGTCCCAAAATATCCCTTTACTATAATTATTAAAAACAAGTTAACGCTCTCATGTTTGGTTGTAGATTGGACTCGATGGATTTGTGTTTTACTTTAACCTTAAATCAATGAAATAATCGATGATGATCGACCCATGCACGGTCACTCCGCTCACCTTCCTTATTTGTTCCAGACTCCATGATACGCTGGGCACAGAACACCTGACGAGTCTGAACGCCACCACCGCAACGTGCTGCATCCTCCACGCGGGACGCAGTACTCTGGTCCGTCAGCAGTGAGATCTTACATTCTGTCCATTCTGACGTTTTCCAAAGAAAACTGAAGGAAAACAAGAATACAAAAAAGTGACACATGTAATAATTGTTTAAGACTGAAAGCTCATAGGATGGCAAAAAGGTTATATCGCTCCTCTCCTCAACGTAAAACTGTGTATATTTTCCTAGGAGCATTTGTTTCCCATTATTGGCCTGTCTAAAAAGGTGGGCAATCTCCCGACGAACAAGCAAAATAATTGTTTGTCAAGTGAAATGGTTTTGAAGCTTCATTAAAAATCATCATTCTCGGCAGCACGTAATTTTGTGTAAACGTGCTGCCGATAACATGATCTTTCTGTGTGCATGGAAGTGCAGTCAGTTTGTGTACACCAGCTGTAAAAAAAATTTCTGATCGGTTTATACGTAACTGATCGTTAGTTGTTTAACGGCCACAATCGAGTATTGTAAATGGGACCTTAGTCATAGGTACCACAAAGAGTAATAAAACAGCAAATGACAGTGAACTATTAGAGCCCCTTCAGATAAATTAGCAATCAGGAAATTACGTCGCCTGTCTAAACAGACCAGCACTCACCCGACGAACGAGCAAAACGCTTGTTCGTCAGGTGAAATGATTTTCAAAGCACCACTCCAGCATTTTTTTTTTCATTGCACCACAGGAATGGTGCTTTACATTTAAGTCCCCTGCCTGCTGTCTCACACTCACCTGTCGTCCCCTTCATTCTTTTACAGCATCGCTCAGGTCCGTATCCAGCAAAAAGTAACTTGCCGGGGCGCTTCAGTATCTGCTGGAGCGCGTCGGAGGTCACTTTTCAATACAAGTCTATGACATCCTCATTCTGGCTCTCATACACATGCATTGAGAGATTGTGATGTAGCTTCTGACTAGCTTCCGGACAGTCAGAAGCTACTGTCACAAGATGTTGCCGCGGGACCGGAGTATTGTTGGTAAGAGGTGAAGTCGCCGGAAGGAAAAAAATAAAGGCTGGAGTAGAGTTGAGCGAAATGGGTCGAAAAAATTCAAAAGTCGCCGACTTTTGGCAAAGTCGGGTTTCATGAAACGAAACCCGACCCTAGGATGAGGTCGGCCACGAGGTCGGCGACTTACGCGCCAAAGTCGCGTTTCAAAAGTTTGTTTTGCGCTCTTTTTCAGCCAATCAGGATCCACGGACACTGTGGGCAACGTGATGACCTAGGCACGGGTCACCACCATCTTTCAGAAGGGCATGCAAGTGATTGGCTTGCTTTGGTGGGCGTCACAGGGGGTATAAAAGGGCGTGCCCGCCGACCGCCATCTTACTTCTGCCGATCTTAGTATAGGGAGAGGTTGCTGCTGATTCTGTAGGGAGAGCGTTAGGCAGGGAAGAAGACAAAAAAACTGCTTCTGCTGCTAGCGATTTGGCCTGCACAACACACAAGTCACTGTGTGTGCAGTGCAAGGGGAGGCTATATTGTGGTGTATCAGTGGTGTTGGTTGTTGGGCTGCCTTTTAAGGCTTCCTGACACGCTGGCATTGCTGTTTACCCACTGCTCCGCAAACTGCTTTTTTAAAAGCAATTGAATCTCCCTTATCCTCTAGTCACTTTTGTCACAGCTGTGCCATCGAGCCTGTCACATAGCGCTCAGATATCAGTGGGCCTCACACAATCCACAAGTGTCCAGTGTCCAAAAGTGTGCGCAGAGATTCAAAATCTCCATTATCCTCTCGTCACTTTGCTCACAGGCAGCTGTGCCATCGAGCGTGTCACATAGCGCTCAGATATCAGTGGGCCTCACACAATCCACAAGTGTCCAGTGTCCAAAAGTGTGCGCAGAGATTCAAAATCTCCATTATCCTCTCGTCACTTTGGTCACAGGCAGCTGTGCCATCGAGCGTGTCACATAGCGCTCAGATATCAGTGGGCCTCACACAATCCACAAGTGTCCAGTGTCCAAAAGTGTGCGCAGAGATTCAAAATCTCCATTATCCTCTCGTCACTTTGGTCACAGGCAGCTGTGCCATCGAGCGTGTCACATAGCGCTCAGATATCAGTGGGCCTCACACAATACACAAGTGTCCAGTGTCCAAAAGTGTGCGCAGAGATTCAAAATCTCCATTATCCTCTCGTCACTTTGGTCACAGGCAGCTGTGCCATCGAGCGTGTCACATAGCGCTCAGATATCAGTGGGCCTCACACAATCCACAAGTGTCCAGTGTCCAAAAGTGTGCGCAGAGATTCAAAATCTCCATTATCCTCTCGTCACTTTGGTCACAGGCAGCTGTGCCATCGAGCGTGTCACATAGCGCTCAGATATCAGTGGGCCTCACACAATCCACAAGTGTCCAGTGTCCAAAAGTGTGCGCAGAGATTCAAAATCTCCATTATCCTCTCGTCACTTTGGTCACAGGCAGCTGTGCCATCAAGCGTGTCACATAGCGCTCAGATATCAGTGGGCCTCACACAATCCACAAGTGTCCAGTGTCCAAAAGTGTGCGCAGAGATTCAAAATCTCCATTATCCTCTCGTCACTTTGGTCACAGGCAGCTGTGCCATCGAGCGTGTCACATAGCGCTCAGATATCAGTGGGCCTCACACAATCCACAAGTGTCCAGTGTCCAAAAGTGTGCGCAGAGATTCAAAATCTCCATTATCCTCTCGTCACTTTGGTCACAGGCAGCTGTGCCATCGAGCGTGTCACATAGCGCTCAGATATCAGTGGGCCTCACACAATCCACAAGTGTCCAAAAGTGTGCGCAGAGATTCAAAATCTCCATTATCCTCTCGTCACTTTGGTCACAGGCAGCTGTGCCATCGAGCCTGTCACATAGCGCTCAGATATCAGTGGGCCTCACACAATCCAAAAGTGTCCACTGTCCACAAGTGTGTGCAGAAATTCTAAATCTCCCCTGTCCTATAGACACCTTGTACCTTGTTTTACATTACTATATAGTTTGTTGGATTTTGTCTACATTTCTACCAAAAATGAGGAAGGCTGGTGGAAGAGGCCGTGGAATTGGGCGGGGGTTGGCAGCTGGTAATGATGGTGTTGGTGGTGGATCTGATGGTAGTGGCAAGAGCAAAATAGGACCGAATGCAGGAGGTGCTGACCCTGCGTCATCGTCTGGCTACATAAGGCCTCGAACGCTTAGTTTTCTAGGAGTTGGCAAACCGCTTTTAAAGGCAGAGCATCAGGAAAAAGTTTTGTCTTACATTGCTGACTCAGCCTCCAGCTCTATCGCCTCCTCTTCTTCAGTTGTAAAAAGTAAAAGCACTGAGTCGTCATTGGAGGCTCATGTTCATGAACCACACCTTTCCTTGTGTCCTTCACCCCAACCAAGATTGAAGGATGACGCAGGCCATACTACTGATTACTCCATGGAGCTGTTTTAACATACCATGCCTGGATTATCAAGTGAAATGGTGAATTACCCAGGCCAAGATGAGTCTGACATGGAGTGCACTGATGCACAGCCGCTGATGGATGATTCTGCTGGTACATTCACTCAGAGCACTACATTGTCCTCGCAGTGTACAGAGCCAGATTTTGACCCTGATGAGACTCAGGTGCCCCTTCCCGCACACTATACCACCATACACGGTGACACAGAGAAAGGTGCACATGACATAGAAGAGGAGGTGATGGATGACCCAGTTGTTGACCCAGATTGGCATCCATTGGGGGAAGAGGGTGCTGCTTCCAATAGCTCAGATGAGGAGCATCCACAGCAGACATCGACATCGCAACAGCTGTTATCTGGCAGGCCCGGAGCACTCCAAAGACAGGTTCCAAACATCAAAAGAGTTGCTGGACAGCTTGTCCAGACGGTCAAAAGATCACAGCGTGCTAGGCCGCAAAATGTCTGCCAAAGTAGGAAGAGTGCAGTGTGGCACTTTTTTGAACAAAATCCTCATGATCAGGCCAAGGTTATCTGTAAGAAGTGCGCAAAGACCTTTAGCCGAGGGAAAAATCTGAAAAATTTGAATACCAGTTGCATGCTTAGACATTTAACCAGCATGCACTTGCAAGCGTGGACACAACACCAAACCTCAAGTGCCACATGTGCAACTGATCACAACGAAGGTAGTCAGCAACGCTACATTGTTTCCCCCACTGTAAGCCCACCGGTTAGCACAGCAGCAAATGTTGAGGTGTCGTTGCAAGACCACAGCAGTCAGGGACTCCCACTGTTATATCAACGAAAGACTGATTCTAGGCCATCAGAAAGAACACCAACTCCATCACCATCATCAACCCTCTCTCAGTCCGCCCTGTCCACCGCTACTTCCACCATATGCAGCTCTCAAGTCCAGCTCACCCTTCCAGACACTATGAGTAGGTCAAGAAAGTACTCAGTCTCTCATCCGCGTACACTGGGTTTGAACGCCCACATTGCCAAACTAATCTCGTTTGAGATGATGCCCTTTCGGTTGGTGGAAAGCACAGCTTTCCGCGAACTCATGGCCTATGCAGTACCACGCTATGACCTACCCAGTCGCCACTTCTTCTCTCGCAAAGCCATCCCAGCCCTCCACCATCATGTGAAAGACCGCATTGTCCATGCACTCAAGCAGTCAGTGAGCGGAAAGGTGCACCTCACAACTGATGCATGGTCCAGTCGGCATGGCCAGGGCCGTTACGTGTCCATCACTGCGCACTGGGTTAATGTGGTGGATGCAGGGTCCACAGGGGACAGCGGTGGTGGGACAGTGCTGCCTAGCCCACGGTATAGGAAACAGTTGGCTGTAGGCGTTCGACCCTCCTCCTCCTCCTCCTCCTCCAGAAGCGAAAGCTCGTCAACAGAGCGCAGTCGTACGAGCACTCCATCTGCAGCTGCCACTGTTGCACACGATGTGTCCCCCTATCGAGCAGCTAGTGGAAAGCGTCAGCAGGCTGTGTTGCAGATGATGTGTTTGGGCGACAGACACACCGCCGAGGTGCTGGCCGAGTACTTGAAGCGACAAACTGAGTCATGGCTGGGCAGTGTACATCTTGAGGCAGGCAAGGTAGTTAGTGATAACGGCCGTAATTTTGTGGCAGCCATAGCCCTTTCAAAACTCAGCCACATACCTTGCTTGGCTCACACCATGAACCTGGTGGTGCAGTGCTTCCTCAAAAATTATCCGGAGTTAACAGCCCTGCTCCAGAAGGTGCGAAGACTGTGCGCGCACATCCGCCGGTCGCCTGTACACTCCGTTCGTATGCAGAAGCTGCAGCGATTGCTCCACCTTCCCAACCACCGCCTCATTATCGACATTGCAACAAGGTGGAACTCCACCCTGCACATGGTGGAGCGGCTGTGCGAGCAGAGGCAGGCCATAATGCATTTGTGGGAGGATACACGGCCAGGCACTTTGAGAGCAGACATGGAGTTGACAGGCGTGCAGTGGTCGAAGCTGAAAGACCTTTGTAAAGTCCTTCAGTGTTTTGAGGAATGCACACGGCTGGTAAGCGCAGACGACGCCATCCTAAGCATGAGCATCCCACTTATGCGTCTGCTCATGCAAACTTTGACGCACCTTAAGGAGCAGGCGTCTGCAGCCAATGTTGATGAGGAGGAAGAGGAGGAGGGAATCCTTGATGACATTCGGCCATTGTCTGCTCAGGGACCTCTCCTGGACGAGGTGGAGGAAGAAGAGGAGGAGGAGGAGGATGATGGGGATGATTACTTACGGGAGGAGGATGCATCTCGTGGGGCAAGTGAAAATGTTGGCGTGGCAAGGTCTGGTACAGTGTTTGTGCGTGACTGGAGGGATGTGGATTTGCCAGAAAGTGCTCCTCCACCCAGCACTCGCAGTGCATCATTGACACCGGGAACATTGGCCCACATGTCAGATTATGCCTTGCGGATCCTAAAAAGGGACCCCCGCATTGCCAAAATGATGAACGATGACGACTACTGGTTGGCCAGCATCCTGGATCCACGCTATAAAGGCAAATTACAAAACATCATGCCACAGGAGAACCTTGACCTAATATTGGCTAATAAACAAGCAACTCTGGTAAATCAGTTGCTTGAGGCATTCCCAGCACACAGCAGCGGTGATGGTTCTCACACGAGCCGTACGGGCCGGGGGCAGCTTGGCAGAGGTGTTCGTGGTGCACACAGCAGAAGTGGCGTTGGAGACAGGGGTTTCATGACAATGTTGTGGACTGATTTTTCAAATACCGCTCACACAACTGGTAATACTGCATCGATGGAAAGTGACAGGAGACAGCAGTTGTCAACTATGGTTACAAACTACTTTTCCTCCCATATCGATGTTCTCCCACACAGGTCATTCCCCTTTGACTATTGGGCCGCTAAACTGGACACCTGGCCTGAATTAGCCCAATATGCCTTACAGGAGCTCGCTTGCCCAGCTGCAAGTGTGCTATCGGAAAGAGTCTTCAGTGCAGCTGGATCAATCCTGACAGAAAAAAGGACCCGTCTGTCAACCCAAAATGTGGATGATCTAACCTTCATTAAAATGAACCACGCATGGGTTTCCAAGGATTTTGTCCCACCTTCCCCTGCTGACACATAGGGTGACAGAAAAATGGCTTGCTTTGGTCCACCTCTTCCTGGTACTTCACCTATTTCGCCTTTTGCATCAGCTGAATGTCCAACATCAACATATGCCACTTTCTAAAACTCCCTAACTGTGCTGCCTCCCCCCCCATGGCCGGGGTCACCACCTACCGCACGACACCGTGCGAGTGCCGTTGCCCTGAACAGGTGGGTAGGCCGACTCTTGGGCGCGGGCACTGGCACAGGGTCCCTCATAGTGCAATCAAGTGTCTCTGACGGTGGTGGTGCACACCCGCCGTAAGATACACCGCTGTACTATGAGGGGCCCAGTGCCAGTACCGACGCCCACGAGTGGGCCCCCCTTGCTTGGGCAGGGCCCCAGCATTTGCAATCTTTACCGCTCCCTGCTCCTCCGCTGTGTAATCTGGGCCGTCAAATCCATACTGTGCCTGACACCGTCTGAGCCTGCCTCCTGAGACATATATTTTGAATGTGTACGCTATCCATACATGTTATCCAGGGATACGGTACCCTCTCTAACCTTTGTGCAATCACGTGCAATCCATACTGGGCCTGACACCGTCTGAGCCTGCCTCCTAAGACATATATTTTGAATGTGTACGCTATCCATACATGTTATCCGGGGATACGGTACCCTTTCTAACCTTTGTGCAATCACGTGCAATCCATACTGGGCCTAACACCGTCTGAGCCTGCCTCCTGAGACATATATTTTGAATGTGTACGCTATCCATACATGTTATCCAGTGATACGGTACCCTTTCTAACCTTTGTGCAATCACGTGCAATCCATACTGGGCCTGACACCGTCTGAGCCTGCCTCCTGAGACATATATTTTGAATGTGTACGCTATCCATACATGTTATCCAGGGATACGGTACCCTTTCTAACCTTTGTGCAATCACGTGCAATCCATACTGGGCCTGACACCGTCTGAGCCTGCCTCCTGAGACATATATTTTGAATGTGTACGCTATCCATACATGTTATCCAGGGATACGGTACCCTTTCTAACCTTTGTGCAATCACGTGCAATCCATACTGGGCGTGAGAACGGCTGGCGAGCTGTTAAGCAAGCTACAGCACCTGTCCAGACAAGTACAGGGATTCCCTAGCGAGGAGACTTATTTGATTGTTTTCAATGTTGGGACAGCAATTTTTGGGGAGCACTATACTCTGGAGAATGACAGATGGGGCCCACCATACACTGGAACATTCCAAAGGTGGACATCAGACACTGGAGCAGCATTTACAGGGCCCATTATACACTAGAGCATTAGAAATGGGGCCCATTATGTTTGGAGCATTATTTGGGCCCATAAGACAGTGGAGCTTCATCCATGGGGACCAACATATACTGTAGCATTATGTGGAGCTCATCATATCCTGTTTCAAACATTATATGGGACCAATGATTCTGTATGGAGAAATAGATGGGCCTCGTCATGAGATGCAAAAAGTGAGGTAATTTTCATTGTACTATACCGCTATTTATCTGCCGTATCGGAGCATGATGAGTTGTGGTATGTGTTAAAGGGGCGCTCTTTCGCCCAGGGCACATGAAAACCTGCAGCCAGCCCTCCCCCCCCACAACTTTAGCCAAATAACCCCCATTTTTCAGTGCGTAACTTGTATTATGAAGTTAATTAAGGTTGACAAGCTTAAGTAAGAAGAATTGATGCTTTTGGCATTCAAATGGGCACTGTAGGTGTGTTTCCTGTCCTCCTCTCACTGCCGACTTTTATTCCCCATTGACTTACATTGGGTTTCGTGTTTCGGGACGACCCCGACTTTTCCCTATAATCGGACGATCTTGCTCGACCCGACTTTTGGAAAAGTCGGGTTTCACGAAACGAAACGCGACCCTAAAAAACCAAAAGTCGCTCAACTCTAGGCTGGAGTGGTGCTTTAAACTTGCTTCAAAATTATCATGCTCTGCAGCACATGTGCTGCCGAAAACTTTATGTTCTACTGAATAATTGTATTAATGACGGTTCTGTATGAATTTTGGTGAGCCAGTCTAAACAAGCCATTAAATGACCACCAATTGGCTTGTATGTAGCTGATCATTTAAAAGCTGGGGTGAGGTAGTGTAGATTCGTCCTTAGACAAACCTTCCATAAAAAAAAGCAATCTGCATTTTGAGCCACACTGACTTTTTCTAATACCTTCTAGAGACAAAGAAACCATTTCAAAGCTCAATAACTCTTATGCTGCATTTAGACAGGTCGACCGCGGCCATTAAACGACGAGCTTCAGAATCATCTCACCCGGCGAATGAACGTTTCATTCATCGGGTGAGTGGCTCCTTGCTTAGACAGGTTGAAAATCAGAAAATAAGGGCCTGTCTTAATGGGCCCTTGGTCACAGCTGTCACAAATAAACATGAAATGCAATTTAAGCTCGACTGACTTATTCACAGCCATTACAAAGAAACCTAAAACACCTAATATGGCTGTGGGATGAAGCCTTCTAATTCCTACACACTCATGCAAAATTGAAACATAAATTCTTAATGTTAGAAGGGACCAAGCAGCTGCCAGACACTTATGGTGTTGGTTATTTCACAAAATAACTAAGGGATGGGGAATGTCGAAATCCAACAAGGTCAACCCTTCCCTTCCTTCCTCCTACATCTGCAATTGCTGGAGAATCTCAACACAAAGAGACGTGAAGCACATTTCAGGACCCAATGACTCTTAAGTCTGCCATACACATCAGCTGTCTGTCGTCCGAACGATGCTTTGGCCGATCGGTTGTCCGACAGCCATGTCGGCCATCTCTCCCATACACTGGAGCGTTCGGCTAAGTGCTCCTGTGTTCTCTATTAGAATGCCGCCAACAGACATCTCAACTGGCGGCCTATCTCTAGGGGAAATCAAAGTGATCGGCAGTCCGAAATCGGACAGAATTGATCCACATTTTCCTAGATGATCAGTTGGCTGGAGGCCACATACACATTAGTCCATTGGTAGAATCTCTCGATATCGGTGGTATTGGCCGACATGGGTCTATCGTGTATAGGGGGCTAATCTGTTTTGAGCCTCACAAACCCTTAGTATTCTCGGCCTCTGCTACAACTAAGAAATGCAAAATTCAGTGACCTCTGTAGACCTAGATTTAATTTTAGCCCCAAAATTTCTAATCAGAGCTATTACTACAGAAAAAAAATCTTTTGTGCCTATTTTTTCCTAGCGTGGGTTTACACTGGCAGATTCGAATCCATTATGAATGCCTAACGACGATATAACGAGTCGGTTTGCACACATTTAAGGTCTAATGGAGGCGCAGGGTCATAATATGATCCTCTGGTCTCCAGACATTTTGCCAATTGTCGGCAGCACATTCCCTGTTTACATAAAGAGATGTGCTGCAGACAATAATGATTTTTAAGCAGTATAGACCAGTGATTTTCAACCTTTTTTGAGCCGCGGCACACTTTTTATACGTAAAAAATCCCGGGGCACACCACCAACCAAAATGGCACAAAATGACACTAAAACAGTACAATTCAATACAATTCAAGCAGGACATGACTGCTGAAGACCGGCAAAATATCATTTATTATTCCACACATACAGCTCTCACGGAGTTCACTCTTGGGGGTTTTAAATCAGCTTCTTATCACCACAAGAGCTGCTTTTTAAGCCCTCAAGAGTGAAATATGCCTGGCAGAGGTCCTTTCAATAAATTATTTATTTTAAAAAAGTTAAATAAAAAAGGATAACCCCCTCATATATACAATCCCATGTAACCTCATACATACAATCCCATGTATTCCCATATATATATACAGTCCCATGTAAAGTCATACATACAGTCCCACGTATATGAGCCACATAATTATCAGCATATACCATATATATATATAGTATATGGAGCTGGCGCTTGTACTCCAGCCTCATGGCCATAGTATTTCTCATTGTACCCCTTTATATTGCAGTATATGAGCCACATAATTATCCCTTTCTTTTAGTAATATGCCCCATCATTATCCCCTTCTTTTAGTAATATGCCCCATCATTATCACCTTCTTGTAGTAATATGCCCCATCATAATCCCCTTCATGTAGAAATTGCCCATTCCACTACCTCCATCATTTCCTTCTCCCCACCACCCCATTATTGCCCTTTCGACAACCCCATCATTGCCCTCACCCCACCACCGCCTTCTTATCACCCCCATCACCGCCTTCTCCATTGCCCTCTCCCCATCACCGCCTTCTCCATGACTCCCATCATTGCTTCTCATCACATCCATCAACTCACCTACACACGCACACAAACACACACCTCTCACCTAGACACACACACACTCATCCATCAACTCACCTACACACGCACACAAACACACACCTCTCACCTAGACACACACACACACACCCCTCACCTCTCCTCACCGGCAGCTTCCTCTCACTGGCACAGCAGCCGCGGGGCTGAATGATGATGTCATCCAGCCGCGCCGCTGACTGCTGTGTCAGGGAGGAAGCGACACAGGAACACGGGACTGCTGCCTCTCCGACCCGCCGCCCTGCTTGCCTCCACATGGCTAATTTGCATCGCATGTAAATTAGTCATGCGGACACGCGGCACACCCGACCATGTGTCGCGGCACACTAGTGTGCCGCGGAACACTGGTTGAAAACCACTGGTATAGACGAACCGATTAGCCAAGTGAGGAAGGCATTGTAGGGCCAGTGATCAGGAAAGTATATTCTTATGAAGACTTGCTCACTGTGTTATCGGCCCCGTACAAGGAGTTTTTACTCAATCCTACTAAGGAGAAATGTGAAATGCGTCAGTACGATGCTAGCTCACTATGTGACCTTAAAAGTAAACCTGACTCAACATTTCCCACGTGTAGCGCCATTATCTGGTGCTCCTGATTGCCTTTGTTATCTGCAGCCCACTCTCATCTTTTGCACAATCATCACTGCCGAGGCCTGAAAAGAGTTGTGGAAAGCCTAAACTTCTCCTCCTTTGCCTTTCTTCATTGTCATCGCCGTTGGTCCATCCTACACCAATGGAAAGGCGGGGGAGGTGTGGTTCAGACTTTTCACAGTGTTCCCCATTTTCTATAGTAGAGAAAAACAAGCTGCCAATACGACAGAGAGATAAAGAGGCAGCAGGAATGTGAAATGTATTGTTACTATTGTCACTAGAGATGAGCAAACCCAGACTATAAAATTCAGGGTTCGTACCGGACACGATGGTCAACTCCGGACTCAGACTTCTCCTTGAAGTCTGTTTTACAGTTCATGAGTCCGGAGAGGGGGAGAGATAGATATGTTCCAACTACAAAGTTCAGGTCCCGATTGATTTCAATGGGATTCAAGTATCAGAATCCAAAATTCCACGGTTCCGCTCATCCCCAAATGTCACATTGAAGATTGGGGGCGGTGGATCACTTTAATTTTCATTTACTCTGGCCGATTTTGGCCATCATCGAGCGGCGATGGACTGCATACAATTCCATCGGTGCTCGTTTACTGGACAATTAACACAAGGTGACAAAAACTGTATTGGGAAGAACATCCATAAATATCTTGTTTCTGTTCTTTTGCGACCCAACCATCAGATTACTTAGAAATTGAGCGTTTTCCTTGTTTGTTGGGTTGACCAAAGGCGTACTGAACAATCGTTCACTGATTATCGGCCCATATAAAAGGGCCTGAAATTGTTTGCCTTCGATGCCCATTCATCGCGACTCAGTCTTGCAAGAAGTGACAGTCTACAGTGATTGCAGCGAGGCCGCGGCCGCCGTACTAGACAATGTGCGCTCCTAACTCAATGTATTTACTTACTAATTAGTGCAGTAAGTAAATAATCCGAGACTGGCGATAACATAATCCACCTCCCAACACTGCCATCCCCGAGCGCCGGGCACTCGACACACTATCCAGGTAGCAATCCCTCATTTCTTAATATTTGCAATTATGTATCAAGTGTCTATATCCCTTCTGCTTTCAGTGGGCACTCGCCGATGCAGATACATTTCAGCAATCTGCGAAATTGGCGACTATTTGTAAACTAATATAATAAAGATAATAATCCCCAGTAGGAGATGATTATATGATCGGAGGTGACAGGCACAGTCCCCGCTAATGATGGAGTCTTCACTCATTTCTCTACCCGGAGAAACTGTGGCATTAATATTTTAGCAGCGACGCTTGTTTGTTCTCTAGTAAATAACTCCCAGACTTTTTCACGGAGAAACATTAATATAAACATATAATTACAACGTTGCCGCCGAGTTTTTCTTTTAGCGAACCTGCGGGCTTTCCGAGTCACAAGCAGCAGGGTGTCATTAAGTGAGGAAACAGCTCAATCTGATGATCTGGTAATGACTGTAATTTAAAGGAAATGTTCTAATGCTGACAGCACTACAACACTCCGTTACGTAGCGGTGGGTTTTTCGTCACTTGCGCTGGTACGAAGCAAAGTGATACGGTGACAAATTAATTTGCTTGCAACTTACGGGGGATCTACCTATGCAAATCAGTTGAGTTTAGAGATTGCGGAGAAATTAGGTATTATACCTTTAAAATGATTCAGGTATAGCCGGATTAAATAATCCATTTTCAAATCCTCCGTGTTAACCTTTCCCACGATTGAAACTTTTTGCTGTTTTTTTTTTTTATTATCCCTTTTTTTCCCTCTGTGGGACATTTCTTTATAAATTGTACTGAAAGATGTAATAAAAAACTTTTTTTTTTTTTTTTTTAAGTTTTTTTTTAAGTTTTTTTTTTGTAAATTCTTTATTTTAGAATTTTTTAAGTTTTTGAACATCACCATTAAACACAACACCAATTCTCAGGTACAGTTGGCGACATATTAAATAGTGTCTGGTTTAGGGCGGGAAGGGAGGAGAAAATAAGGAAAAAATAGGTAGGGGAGGAAAGGAAAAAAGAAAGGGAAGGGGAAAAGGGAACATATTCATATACAATATCAACAACATTAACAATAACAACATGTGGTTGACAACATGAGCACAATCATTGCATGGGTGCACTTCAAAAAATAACGCTTCTCCATGTATTACAATTGAGCTATCTAATATGGGGTAGTAAGGCCAGGAGCCCCAAAGCAGAAGCCACCCAATTCAGTAGAGCCTAACAAAACAAAAAACTCCAGAATGTTCCTAAAGAGGATTGTCTTCTAAGTACCTATTCCAAGGGGCCCAAGTCGACACGAAAGCTTTATGATTATAAATTTCCCAGCTAGACAGCTCCTCTAAACGATAAATCTGATTTATTTTCGTATACCATTCTCCCAACGTGGGAGGAGCTACATCCTTCCAATGGGTAGCTATCAACTGTCTCGCCGCACTCAACATCAGTGGAAGAAGCCCATGTTTTTTTGGTAAAAAATCTTTTGACGGGCATGAAAGGAGAGCTTCCGTGGCTCCAAGATCCACCTTTATTAATCCTAATTTTTTGAGAACTAACTCAACTCCCTCCCAAAAAATTCGCAATCTAGGACATTCCCAGAATATATGCGTATGATGTCCTCTAGGATTGAGGCATCGCCAGCAATCATCATTATCCACGAGGCCTAACTGGAACAACTTAGCTGGAGTTAAATGCCACCTAGTTAATATTTTATAAGAATTCTCCTGCAAAAGTACACATCTAGAAAAACCCCTAGCATTTGACAGCATTTTAGATATTTGATCTTCTGTAAACGTGATATTAAGTTCAATTTCCCACGAGTGTATAAATGAGGGTTTAGAATGTACATTCGGAGAGATGAGATGTGAGTAAATGCGGGATATAATTTTCTGCCGTGGGGATGGAAGTTTAATCATAATATCTAGCCAGGACCAATTAGATTTAGACGGGAATCTCCTTCCAAACTGTAAAAGTATGCGTTTGATGTGTTGTTTCTGGAGAAAATTTGTTGGTTGGACCGATGCCCCCTGTGGCCAAGATCCCTCCCGCAAAGTGTTATTACTATAAAAACTATTTAACGTTTCTCTAGGGAGGTTGGACCATAAATTGTATGGATCCTGAAAGTCTTGCTCTAACAAATAGGGAATTGAGCCAATCGGTGTCAATGTGGAGGGGAAAGTATCTTCCGGGAACTCTCCCATTACCAATCTTTTAATACGCAACGTAGTTGTAGTTACATCATCCAACCTAAGAGAGGCCGGCGGCTTAGCCCTAGTCCAGAGATACGGCAAACCTCTCGGGCCCAGTAAAGCCCAGTCAACACTATCCCCCTCCTCCCTTTCAGCACAGGACACCACCTTTAACCATCTACTGAGATGGATAGCCTTATAATATAAAAGAAGGTCTGGAACCCCTAACCCTCCAAAAGAGAGAGGACGAGAAAGAAACTTATAAGGTAACCTAGCCCTTTTATTTTTCCATATAAATTTTCCAATAAGGGATTTTAATGTTCCAAAAAATGTCAGGGGAATCCGAATCGGAACCATGTTCATGGTATATAGTATAATGGGCATTATATATGCCTTAAACACATTAATACGACCCATCCAGGATAAAGTGGGTAAGCTATACTTCTGCATCAGGTTTTTGACCTTTTGAATTAAAGGAGTGTAATTGTCATGGAATAGGTTAGTGGGGTCTCTAGTTATCATTATTCCCAAATATCTAATAGAATTAGTGGCCCAAGAGAATGGAATCTGCGTACGAATGGTGGAGGTCTGAGAGTGAGGGAGACCAATGTTTAACACTTCAGATTTTGACAAATTGATTTTGAAATTAGAAAGGAGACCAAAATGATGAAAGGCTTGGAGAATAATTGGAAAGGCCTGGGATGGATTGGAGATAAGGAAAAGCAAATCGTCTGCGAAAGCTAGAGTCTTAAGTGACCTCTGACCCACCATCAACCCCTCTATACGTTGATCTTGTCTGATGCTTTGTATCAAAGTTTCTATAACTAAAATGAACAAAGAAGGCGACAAGGGGCAACCCTGTCTAGTCCCGTTGCTAATCCCAAAACTATCTGACAGGGTGCCGTTGACTCTGACCTTGGCCGGATGTAATAAAAAACTTTTGTGGGATGAACTGGACGAAAAAAACCTTATTTTCTCTGTTTCATTTTTGCTGTAGAAATGACTTGATAAAAGGGTTTTCCCATAATTTTTTTTCTTTTTTACTGAACAGGACTGCAGGGGTTAAAAACAACAAGGTAGCGGGAAGGAGAATGCTGAGCCCAGTCATTGGCTGCTGATATGTGCGTAAGGCTGGGATCACACTTGCGAGAAACTCACACGAGTCTCGCGTCTCAATACCCGGCACTGCCGCCGGCACTTGGAACCGGCGTGTGCGGCGGCATGTATTTCTATGCAGCTGAGCGCGCCGGTCCCGAGTGCCGGCGGCAGTTCCGGGTATTGAGACGCGAGACTCGTGTGAGTTTCTTGCAAGCATGACCCCGACCTTAGGTGTAAAATCAGCGCTGCAGCATGTGAACGAAGACAGCAGCGGTGGAGACAGCATTGGGTGATCCCTTATCCCGGGGTTTATCTTAACTTTTGCAAACCTGTAGAGTAAGGCGAAAGATTTTTTAAAAAACATTTGAGTACAATTATGGCCAATTTTTATATATTTTTTTGCCTTAAAGTAAAAAAAATAGATTGTGTGGCTAATTTAGAGACACTTAAAGTGGTATTCTCATCTCCAAGATCCTATCCCAATATGTAGTAGGTGTAATAATAATGTTAGAAAATACCTCCAATTAGAAATGTAGTATACTTTAGTTCTTCTGATTCGCCATGTCTCTTTCCTCATGTGTAGGCATGGCAGGACCTAAGGGATCCATGGTTACGACCACTAGTAACTAGCTGTCAGTGGTCACAACTATGAATACCTAAGGTCCTGTCCTGCACATGAGGAAAGAGACATAGCGAATCAGAAGAACTATACTATATTTCTAATTGGAGGTATTTTCTAACATCATTATTACACCAACTACATATTGGGATAGGATCTTGGAGATGGAAATACCACTTTCATGTTTTGTTTTTGGTTTTTTTTATCCATAGAGAAGTAAGTTTTTTATTTATTTGTTTTTTATTTATTTATTTACTTTTTAATAACGAGTTGTAGTTTTTATAAGAACCATTTTGGAGTACTTTTTACATCCTTTATAGGGGAGGCCAGTTCACTGTAAAATAGCATAGGAGGACAAGCATAAATGCCCCCATTCATATTAGACAGCCGATGGCTGGGCAATTGTTCGACTACCAGTCATTTTTCCCCAGTTTGTCCATACAGAGGAACCGGCTTGGCGGAGCGTTCTTGGGTTTTTGTTAAGTCACCGTCAGTCTCTTCTGGAAGCGGTTTATCTTCCTGGCGAACAAAAGTATCGGCTGTTGAAATTTCAATGCCTGGGTCCTTTTCTCCCCAACTTCATCTATTTGAAGTCCCCCCCCCATACACATTAGAAGGTCACCAATCCCTCCGAAATCAGTGGTTTCAGCTCATTTTTATCTAATGCCTACGGAAGTTGGTTGTCTCCACCAGCTGTAGTGTAAGCTTGCAGATAATGGGAGACAGAGGACTGTCCTTTGCATAACGCCTTAGATACCTCAGTCATAATCAGCGATAGCATCTAAGGCGTAAAACTGCAGGGTTCATAGCTAACCCCAATTGCTGAAGTTACACATTGGGTTAAATAAATATTTGATCCCTTGGTGATTTTGTGAGGTTGCCCACTGACAAAGACATGAACAGTCTATAATTTTAAGGATAGGTTAATTTTAACATTGAGAGAATATCAAAAATAAAATCCAGAAAATCACACTGTATAAATTATATAAATGTATTTGCATTTTGCAGTGAGAAATTAGTATTTGATCCCTCTGGCAAACAAGACTTATTACTTGGTGGCAAAACCCTTGTTGGCAAGCACAGCAGTCAGACGCTTTTTGTAGTTGATGATGAGGTTTGCGCACATGTCAGGAGGAATTTTGGTCCACTCCTCTTTGCAGATCATCTCCAAATCATTGAGATTTTGAGGCTGCCACTTGGCAACGTGGAGCTTGAACTCCCTCCATAAGGGTATATGCACATGTAGTTTTAGGTGCTGCGCATTTGGAAGAATCCGCAGGTAAATTGTCAGGTCAAAAGACCTGTGGTTTATCTGCGGATTAGCCTGCGGGTTTGCCCTGCGGTTTACCACCTCTACAATGGAGCAGATGGCAAACTGCAGCGGAATCCGCAGAAAGAGTTTGAGCCACTCCTTCGTTGCCTTGGCTGTATGTTTTGGGTCATTATCTTGCTGGAAGACCCAGCCACGACCCAATTTTAATGTCCTGGCGGAGGGAAGGAGGTTGTCACTCAAGATTTTACAGTACATGACTCAATCTATTCTCCCATTGATGCGGTGAAGTAGTCCTGTGACCTTAGCAGAGAAACACCCCCAAAACATATTTTTCCACCTCCATGCTTGACAGTGGGGACGGTTTTCTTTGGGTCATAGGCAGCATTTCTCTTCCTCCAAACACGGCGAGTTGAGTTAATGCCAAAGACCTCATTTTTGCCATGGTTTATTGGGGTTACAGGCCAGGTGGTGTAAGAGTTAACATGGAAAGCCTCTCTATGGATCTGGGGAGGGTTCTTATAGCCTCATGGTGGAGCCGTTCGCTGTCGTTTATACTCTGAGCTGAGTTTGCCTGACCCTGTTCTGTCTGTGCTTCATGCCTATCATTGTATGTCTGCTTGGTGTTTGATCCGGTCCCGTCACGGTTAACGTCTCTTGTCTACTGATTCTGTACCTTGATTCCCGCTCCGTGTATGACTTATGGCTATATCCTGACCTCCCTTTGATTATCCCGCCTGTACCTCGCCGCCCGCCCTGTGTATGACTTTATTGCTTGTCTGACCTGGCTACTGTTTACTCCTCTTCGCCGCTGTATTGCAAGTACTGCTGTCAGCTCCCGGAGGGGCTTGGTGGTAACCCGCCCCTCTCCCTGATGTGCGGTCACATGACCGCAGGTCCTGTGGGTATCGAGCGATTCACAATTGCTCCGCCTCCCGCAGGTCCTGGATCCTGTCTGCTCATACCCACGCTATACACCGGACCCTCACAGCTGTGGGTAAGAGTCCTCCATATACCCCTTGTCGGTGTTCCTGTAATCTGGGGGGTGGTCCCATAGATCCACATCTGACAATTTTTTGTCTCATCTGACCACAGCGCCTTCTCCCAATCACTCACAGAATCATCCAGGTGTTCATGGGCAAACTTCAGACAGGCCTGCACATGTGCCTTCTTGAGCAGTGGGACCTTGCGGGCAGTGCAGGATTTTAAACCTTTACAGCGTAATGTGTTACCAATGGTTTTCTTGGTGACTGTGGTCCCAGCTGCCTTCAGATCATTAACAAGTTCCCCCAGTGTAGGTTTAGGCTGATCTCTCACCTTCCTCATGATCAAGGATACCTCACAAGATGAGATTTTGCATGGTGCCCCAGATTGATGTTGATTGACAGTCATTTTGTATTTCTTCCAGTTTCTTACTATTGCACCAACAGTTGTCTCCGTCTCACCCAGCATCTTACTTATGGTTTTGTAGCCCATTCCAGCTTTGTGCAGGTCTATGATCTTGTCTCTGACACCCTTAGAAAGCTCTTTGATCTTGCCCATGTTGTAGAGGTTAGAGTCTGACTGATTGAGTCTGTGGACATGAGTCTTTTATAAAGGTGACTATGTAAGACAGCTGTCTTTAATGCAGGTAACGAGTTGATTAGGAGCGTCTAACTGGTCTGTAGAAGCCAGAACTTTTAATGGTTGGTAGGGGATCAAATACTTATTTCTCACTGCAAAATGCAAATACATTTATATGATTTATACAGTGTGATTTTCTGGATTTTACTTTTGTTATTCTATCTCTCAATATTAAAATTAACCTACCCTTAAAATTATAGACTGTTCATGTCTTTGTCAGTGGGCAACCTTACCAAATCAGCAAAGGATCAAATACTTATTTCCCCCACAATGGGGGGTTGGAGGCTGAACCCCTACATGTCATAAAGGGATTAATGGGGAACATCTGTAGTTTGGGACCTGGAACAAATTGTCACCAAGAACGTCTCCCACTCTGGAAGAAATAAAAATGAACCTTAAGAAGGTAAACATTGTTCTTCCATAATTTGTACAGTAATGCCGAGTCACAACACCAACCCCGACCTGAGGCTGCACACGGTACCGTGACCTCTATAGGTAGTCAGCAGGAGATGCCGTCACCTATAACACTTGTTACAGAAGTAACAAGGTAACAACAAGCAAAGGACAAAATTGAGTTTAGTGAAGATCCGCAGCCCCAATGCAAAATCTGTACCTGCTCCCCACCTACTATAATGTGCCATTCTGGATAAGGATTCCTATAATTTATAGATTCAATCATTCTGCGTGAAGAACAGCAGCCTAAAAGTAGATAGGAAATCTCAGACTACCGCGGGACAATCACTAGACAGTGCAGCAAAGGTGGAGTCACTCATCATAACTGCAGCAAGTATGACATATTGGTGCTGATTACTGGGCACAAAGTTATTTTTTTCCTTACAGAGACATTTCTTTCATCTGGAATCACATAATCTGGAAATTCTAATAATATTGTTTAATAATCTAGCACTTGTTTCCAACACAGAATATGAGCCGTATGACGCATACACTATATGGCGTTATACGACACCATGCCGATATCGAATTGCTCATTATTTGTGATTCTCATAGAATCATAGAATGGTAGAGTTGGAAGGGACCTCCTGGGCCATCTGGTCCAACCCCCTGCTCAAAGCAGGATTCGCTAAATCATCCCAGTCAGATGTCTGTCCAGCCTCTGTTTGAAGACTTCCATTGAAGGAGAACTCACCACTTCTCGTGGCAGCTTGTTCCACTCATTGATCACTCTGTCAAAAAGTTTTTTCTAATATCTAATCTGTGTCTTCTCCCATTCAGTTTCATCCCATTGCTTCTAGTCTTTCCTTGTGCAAATGAGAATAAAGTTGATCCTTCTACAATGTGACAGCCCTTTAGATATTTGTAGACCGCTATTAAGTCTCCTCTCAGTCTTCTCTTCTGCAGGCTAAACATTCCCAAATCCTGCAACCTTTCCTCATAAGACAGGGTTTGCACAAAAATTACAAAAAAGTGAGAAACCTTCATCTCTCTAAGAGGTGTCACTACAGATATCGTGATAATTGGCGCTCACCAAGGATAAAATTCTGCTTGTCTCCTCCATCTAATTATTAATAAGTATCAGGGAAGAATACGTATCTCCGAGGACACTTCATTGTGGTCTGGCTTCAGTAGAACTATTATTACTGACACTGGCTTTGTCCCCACTAATAAGTCACTATGCTCTGACACTTCCCATCACATTTCATGTGGTGCTGCGTACACTAGAGGACGGGCAGCAGTCACCACAATACCTTCAACTTACAATTGGAGACACATCTCTGGTACTTGGAGAGGAAATTAAACCATTGTCCTACCCTGTACCTATAGGTAAGGGAACATTAGTCCCACCAAGAGTCTATAATTATATCTCCAGGGACCAACAGAGATGTAATGTTATCCTCTCAATTACTCTAGACCTCCAGGGAAACCAATATTAATCTCTCTACTGCTTTAGAGCACAAGTGAAGCCTGTATCATGCATTGATGCTCTGACAACCTTCCCCCAGCTACACCCCTATATTCAATGTTTTACTATTCTAGACCAACCGGAATGTAATATTAACCACTTTATTTACTCTACACCAACAAGGAAATAATATTATCCTCTCAATTACTCGACACTACCAGGGAAGTAATAGTAACTGCTCAATTACTGCAGACCACCAGGGAAGCAATATTATCCCATCTATTATTGAAAATCATCAGGGAAGTAATATTACCCTTTAAATTACTCAAAAATATCCCCTATATCACCAGAAAAGAAGGCAATAACCCATCAATTACTATCCTACACCACAAGGTGTCCTCAACTGTAGCCCACCAGGGAAACAGGAAGATACATGTCCAATACTCTGGACTACAAGGAAACCTGACATTGACTTCTCCATTAGTCTAAACCATCAGGGATGGAGGCATTATCTCCATTACTATCTCATATATGCATTCCCTCACCATTTCTGGTCCTCTTACAATACATCGATTATGTAATATCTCCCACATCACTAATATTTCTAGAAACACACAATGAGCTCCGACAATTTCCAAAATTGCATCTTTCATTTCTAATCAATAGGCACAATAACTTGTTATCTCTTCTAACGTCTCGATAAATTCATCTTCCAGGAGGAGAAGTAATGTTTACAATGTTTAATAGAGTGAATAACGGGCACTTATAGTACATTAGTCTGCCGAGTAAAAAAGCCGTTTTATAACTACCCAAGACAACAGAAGAAAAGAAATAGCTGAAATTAAAATTGTGTTTGCAGATTGCTGAAATAGTCCTGACAGCCAAAATAGTCTTTTATTTGATGACATTCAAAAATTTCAGACACATACACAAAAAAAAACATAGCGGAATCCAAGCTCTCAGAATTGCAACCGGCGGCATCTTTGCAAAGCTGAAGAACGTTTGCTCTACTTTAGACAAAGGTGATGATGGGGGATTTGTTCTGGCGATCGGAGGGTTCTCAGTGGTCAGACTTCCACTGATCGTATAGATAGAAGGTGACTTGAAGAAACTAGAATTTTTTTATGAATATCATGGGGTAGAACAAAATGTTTTGGAGATGTCTTATTACTTTGGATTTGACTTTTTTACTTTATTTTTCACTTTATTGTTTAGGGTTTTTTTTTTTTTTAAACTTGAGCCTGTGGTCTTCAGTACTGAAACTCTTCAGTATTGCAGGATATAGTGCAAATAATGACCTCCAATGAAGCCCAGCCTGTGGCTGAGCTTCGCTGGAGCATCATGATGACAGAGACAAGGGCTTTCAGCCATCCCCTGTCTGCCATTGCAGTCCATCAGACAACCTTTTAAAAAATAAAGGGTCAACAGGATAGGTTATCATCCATCTCATTGAACCTTTAAAAGGACTGTTCTTTGAAAACATGTTATCAACCTATCCACAGAATAGGTGACACTTATTGTTTGGTGGGGGTCTGACCGCGGGGATCTACACTGATTGGCGGAATCAGACCCTTTTAGAATGTAGGGTCCATTCATTCCCTAAAGGGCTGCTTCTTTCTTTTTCCAACAGCCCCCAGAGAATAAATGGAATTGGAGCTGCGGTCAGGTATCCAACCTGCCCTTCCATTTCATAATGGGGATAAAAGTTCCCCGTCTGGATAAAAACTCCCCATTCTGCCTACCTGTGGATATGTAATAACTCGTTTCCAACCTTTAGAAAACTTTTAGCTTACAAGAGGAGTCTTAGAATTAGGTCACACCATATACAAGGATCAGGCAACCTGCAAAACCCGACGTGGAGCTCAACAGAAGGCGGCGGACCCAGGAGAAGAGAGTGGAGCCCGGGATATCAGGCACATTTGTGCTACAGCAGTATCTTTTTATTTTCTAGAGTATTACTGGGAGCCAAAAAGAGACAAAACATTAATTTTATCAGCAATAAATTAGAAATTGTGATTGCATTCACTAGATGAAGCCAAAAAAGAGAGAAAGACAACAGCAGAAGGAAATCTGGAAACCGTGGCATTTCTTAGCAGAGTAACTGTGCAGTAGCTGGTGTGATGTCAATGCCAGGTCTCAGTTTTCATCTTCTCCTGTTGATAAGTTTTTGCTATAAAGTCAGTTACTTACAGTATTATTGGCTGCGAACAAACAATCTAATGGATGCATAATGCAAATATCGCGGAAATCGAGGCCAACGTCTAAGCTGCTCGCAACCTGTATGAAAAGGTGACCCCATCACCGGAATAGTGAATGCGCTTCTGTAATGTATCTATATCCTTGAGGTCTGGGAGAGCTCATTTCACTCTATATATTGTAAATACTTTATGGTGTACATCACTTTAACCCCTTAAGGATACAGCATTTTTTTACTTATGCACTTTAGTTTTTTCCTCCATTTATTCCAAGAACCACAACTAATTTTTTATTTTTTCATCGACATGACAGTATAAGGCTGTGTTCACATACAGCATTTTTTAGCGGTTTTCCCAATAAAACCGCTAAAAAACCACTAAAAATAAGCTTCCCATTCATTTCTATGCATTTTGCACTTTTTGTGCATATTGATGAGTTTTTTACCGCGAAAAAAAAAAAACGCTTTGCGGTAAAAAACGCAGCATGCTCATTAATTTCGCTGATTTTTCTGCGTTTCTGGCTATTTCTATGCATTTTGAAAACGCGCGGGAAAAAAACGCATAAAAACCGCACATTTTTTGCGCAAGAAAAGGCGCAGAAAACTTGCAGAAAAC
Source organism: Dendrobates tinctorius (assembly GCF_039654945.1). Taxonomy (NCBI): domain Eukaryota; kingdom Metazoa; phylum Chordata; class Amphibia; order Anura; family Dendrobatidae; genus Dendrobates; species Dendrobates tinctorius. Next base: position 15,559,820 of record NW_027361810.1, on the reverse strand, counting down.
AACGCGCAGTTTCTGGGAAGGGAGTCAGGTTTTCCAGCAGAAATTTTCTGCTACGTGTGCACTTAGCCTAAGGGTTTACTTTTTGCAGGACTGATCTTAGTTTTGAAATACACCTTTCATTTTACTGTATAAGATATTAAATGTAACCAGGAAACATGATTCTCCAGGTCAATATGATTATGGTCATACCAAACTTGTCCAGGTTTTTTGGAAATCTGTAAGGAAAAAAAATTGTTGTTTCTGTCACCATTTTCTGAGACCAGTAACTTACGGTATTTATTTTATTTTTGCGCACTGAGCTGATGCTTTTATTAATACCATTTGGAGGTAGATATGAAATTTTGACTCTTGTATTTTTGGAGGGAATATGGCAATTCTGGCAGTCCAATTTTTTTTCTTTTCAATGTGGTTAAAATAATGTTATATTTTGAAAGATCAAACTTGATATCAAATATTTTTTACATTTATTTTTAATTGTGAAAAAGGGGGATTTAAATTTTTATATATTGTTTATTTTAAAAAAAAGTAAAGCTTTTTTCCATTTTTACTCGTACTTTTTAGTCCACATAGGGGATTTGAATCTGCGAAACTAGCGTATTGCAGTATATGGAGAAACTGTGGTTCTCCTATGAAGCTTAGTCTCTGGCTGCACTTCACACGACGAACGATATGACAGTTATAGGGCTCCCTACTGCCATGGTAGCCCATCGGTTCCACGCAATTGTGTCGTGTGGACATGGGAACATATGTGAAATTGCGCCATTTAAATACCCCTGTCAGAAATTGACAGATACAGTTAAAGGGTTAAATTGCTGCAATCGGAGTGCGCTCCGGACTCTGCAGCTGCAGGCAGATGAATGCTTTGTTACACAGCCAGCATCTACCTGGTATGCAGCAGGCACATCTCCTGAGCCAGCTCCACACTTTCCTTACTGACCTGTGATGAAAGTGTTCAACATAAGGGGTTGACAGGCATGATTGGACAGTGTGCTTACTCTCCAGACAGAAGAAAGTTAACTATTTTAGTGTCACGGCTCGGTAGTAGGATATTCTGGGGCTAGGGGCTCATTCCTTATTCCTCAAACTATGGGGGCCCCTAGTCTATCCCTGCTCCCTGGATTACTTCTGAGGGTGAAGACACCGGGGCCACGTGCCTTGCTGTGCTCCTATATCTACCCTGATACGTCTCCATCCAGGGAAGTGGGGAGTAGTAGCTTATAAGAATTCACAAACAAGAGTAACAAGGGAATATACAGGGATAAATGAAAATAACAATCATACTAATATGCACTCATAAACAACAGAGTGGAATACCGTGGAGAAAATGAAGGAGAAACTAAATAGGAGAGGATGAGGATATGCACACACACAAAACTCCAAGCAACAATCTTCTGAGCAATCCTCCAACTCCAGAACCAGGCAGTATGAAACTAATACTCGCAATCCCTAAATGCCAGAGGCAAGTATACATAGCAGAGGTGAGTGGCCAACACTGAACAGCTAAGACCATCAAAGCAGGAAAGCTCCAGTGTCATGATCCAGGATGGGGTTTGTCTTTGGCCCGTCCTGGTCAGACAGGGGTTAATTGTTTCTGCCTCTCTCTGGCAGAGGACGGCTATTTAATGCTCACTCGACCTTGGTCCGGTGTCAGTTATACTCCTGCCCTCGGCTGAGTTAGTTGACCTCGTGCGTACGTGTGCCTTGTGCCTGATAACTTGTTGCTTGTTTGGTTTTGATCCGGTTCTGTCCCTGTTACGAGTTCTGCCTGACCCTCTTGTACTGTGCTATCTCTCCGTGTATGACCCTCTGCCTGTGACCTGACTATTCTCTGCTCGTCCCTCTGGTACCGCACAGCCCTCTCCGTGTACGACCCTCGCTTGTCTGACCTGCGTTTTCCTCTCCTCTACAACAGTTGCCCTGCAGTAGGTACATTACATCATCTGCAGCAGTAGGATACTAAGCCCCGCCCCCTGCCATCACATGATTGTAGGTCCTAGGACTCCTTACTATTTTCTGTGCCGCAGGTCCTGTCTGCTTGAACCATCACTACAGTGTTGGACCCCGTGCTCTCCCATAGTGTGGGTAAGTCACCCTGCCCTGCGTGGCAGTTTGCCGATGCTGACAGGGTCCTGACATTAGAGTCCTGACATCCAGAAGCTCTCAACTGAACTGATTAACAGTTGCACTGCTAGCAAGGAATAATCGGGGCGCCAGATTGAGTAGAGAGCAGTGCCGAATATCACGTGGTTCACGAGTGCTTGGATCCATGTAAGTGAATTAGAGAGAATTTTTCCATCCTCCGGAAAAATGCTCATCTTTGCCATTAACGTCCATTATGCTCGTTCCTCAAGTCGAGGACGTCCGAGCGCCCGACGTGCTCGTTTCGAGTACTGAGCACTCTAGCATTTCACTGATCAATCAACACTAATTATAGCCTGTGTAAGATGTGTGCATCAAGATTGGAAATGTTAAGCCTTGTACTGCCACCTAAAACCAATATGCCTGACGTTGTATACGTGATGAGCTATGCAAGTGATTGCTATTAACTGTGGTTAGTCCAGTTAAGCTTTTTAATAAAGAGAAATCTACAACCATGGCCATTCCCATTCTTTTGAGAGCAGTAATCATCCAGAGGTACACCACAGTAAGTCAATCAATGTCCAAGTGAGCGGAAAGTACGGAATGAGACTCCGCATACATATACGTGAGATATGAAAATATAGAAAATTACTGCGACTTATTAAGTTGCATTATGCCAGAATTTTAGCAGAAACACCTTACAGAATCAGCCCTTAAATCTTGACCACATGATATTGAAATTTGTTATCCAGAACTGAAGGATCTGGTGTATTTTTCTGCTCTACCCTATGTCCTATGCTACTGAGGCCAAAGATCAATCAGAAAATCCTTACTAGCCAGTAGGGTATCGCTCCAACCTGGGTTGGGTCATCTGTCTGCAAGGTCCTTGCATTACGCCAAGGGGTAGGATGGGACCTAGACAATCAACAACATACCCAAGACATGGAGGCAGGCGTCCTCCTGTTTCACAAGCCTCCTCTTCTTCCAGGGCCGGACAATGTTTCCCTCCTCCAACGGCCATGTGTTTCACAGTCCTCCTCCTGCTCCGCAGTCCAAGAATGGTCCCTTCGGGCTGACAGGTCTTAAAACAGACGCTCCACTCAGACCATTCTGATACTTCACAGTCTTTTGGCATCACACACGACTGATAATGTAGAGGCATGTTGTCCTGGGTACAAATGCTAAGAAGACAGATGACCATAATTACTGTATGTATCGTACTTTTTTGCATTACCTTATACATTGTAACCATTCAAGGGGCAAAAACATATTTTCAGATGCAAATATATTATCACTAAAAACTTAATGCTGTCTTCTTTTCTTATACACCAGAAGTTCTCAATCTTCTTCTATCGAATTAACATAAAAATCGAATAGCACACAGATGGCACTCAGATTTTATCCAAGTGCTTTCCAATTTTTCCTCTTGTATTGACGAGTTTTATCTATGTCTCGGATAAAAATTGGACATGCCTCTGTGTTTCGATCCTCAGATAAACATGGAGCCCTTTAGACTATAATGGGTACGAGTTCTACCGTTCCTACGTGAAAAACTGCCGTGTGAATGAGCCCTTACATTTAATTTAGTAAACTGTAATTAAAATAATGAAAACTTTCTTATATTCCTGTTTTGGTGCCAACATAGGTAGAAAGCAGTTGGGCATGACCATAGAACTGGAATTGTAGCAAGGTACAAGTTCCCAGAGGTTACATTTCAATGGCGAGTGATCTTGCATGATAGGCAGTCTTTGTTCAGTAGATACATCTCACCTGTATTGGCACTTTCTGGGATTTGTCAGGATCCCAATAATTGGGATTCTATTTGTCAGACTTGATGTGTCATAAAAGTCACTTTTTAGAACTACAACTTTTTGCATGAAAAGTTGGATTGGAATATACACAGTTCTACCATGTCTGACGTGTTATGAGTACAAATCCTAGAATTCCAGCTTTATGCACCATATTGACGTTTGACCAGATGTCACCTCCCTGCTCTGCTATCCAAAAGCAGTGTCTATCAGATAAAGGGCTCATGCACATGACCGATTTTCTCATAAGGCCGGGATCACACACTGCGAGAAACTCGGACGAGTCTCGCATGTTAATACCCGGCACTCGGGAGCAGAGCGTGTGGCTGCATGTATTGCTATGCAGCTGCACGCTCCGATCCGAGTGCCGGCGGCAGTGCCGGGTATAAACATGCGAGACTCGTCCGAGATTCTTACTTGTGTGATCCCGGCCTAAGAGTGCTATCCGTGGGCTTTATGGATAGCACTCTTACCTATGATATTCTATGAGGATGTGCATGTGTCTGATTTTTCTGTAGACCGATTGCTCCACCGAAAAAATTGGAGAATTGTCCGATTTTGATCTGTGGGTCAAATCAAAACGGCACTGCAATGTTATTCACGTGTGGTCCATGAAAAAAATTTGATGACATTCAAGTGCAGTCCAGTTTTCAAAAACTGACAAAGCAGAAGGTGGAAAAAAATTTTTTTTCTCCAAGTCTGGGTAATTATAATGCCACTCTGATGAAACTCTGATCAAGCTCTGATCAAAATCGGATGATTTTTCTGGGGTGTGGAGAAATTGGTCTTGTGAACCTACCCAAACCTTCATACTTTTCCTTCCACTTTCTAAGCAACAGCAAAGAAAGAACTAAACTACCGTAATCATCTTCCCACCATCTCAGCCCCTTTCCTCAACAGAACTATGAATCCTACTTAATAGCTCCACACTTTCCCCAGTATCACAAATCTACCACTTTGCTGTAACCTTTGATTCCACCCTGCCTTTCAAACCCCACAATAAAGACCTGCCCTCCTCCAACTTATTCAAATTTTCTTAAATTTGCTCTATCCCTTAGGCCTCATTCAGATGTCTAATTGTCTCACCTACCAGAAAAATGCACAGATTATTTTGATCAGACTGTATTCAGAGCTTGATCAGACTGTTCTCCAAGTGTCATCAGTTTTCCTCGTAGGTGGAGAAAAAAAAAAAATTCTGCTACGCGAGAGTGGATGAAAATCGGACTGTACTTGGATATCCTCTGAAAACAGTCCAACTTTTTCACAGACCTATAAACTTGCATTGCCAATTTTGATCCAACACTCAGATCAAGATCGGTCCACAGAAAATCACGGACATGTGAGTGATCTCATTCACTATTGTAGGTACAAGTGCGATCCATGAAAAGCACGGACAGCACTCTTATGCAAAAAAATGGATGTCTGAATGAAGCCTAACTTTGAGCAAAGTGATAAAACATGTCCGACTCCTAATAATCCTCAGCCTAGGCTATTGCAACATTGTCTCTGTGGCCTCTCATCTAGTAAGCAGTCGCACCTCTTATCCAGCCATACCGGTTAATTCCCTTCTTCTAGCAAGCATTTCATTTTACAAGCTATTGCTTATGAAATTCAGTTCCCAATAATAAAAAGGTTTTCAATGATCATTTGTGTAGCTCCATCGACTTGTGCTCCTTGAAAATAAACTCAACAGTTCTTCACCCTCCCCTGCTCTGCGCTGTTGCCCCAGTCATGTTGGCCCGTACCGTCTACAATACAAGAGCGGCTGAGCCCAGATTCCCTACTGGAAAACTTCGACAATGATTTACAAGCCATCAACAATCTGTCCCCTCCATGCATCTGTAATCTAATCTCCTACTACCTCTCTACACATAATCTCCAATCCATAACCTGTCTTCTCCATGCATCTCTAATCTAATCTCCTGATGGCACCAGTTCATAATCTGTCTTCTCCATACACCCTTCACTCAATTTCCCAATATATAAACTCCAGTCTATAAACTCTCCTCTCCATATATCTGACCTAACCTCCCGATACCACCTTACACATAACCTGTCCTCTCCATACATCTCTGTTCGAATCTCATTTAGCCATCTGCTCAGATCACCTCAAATCCATAACATTTGCCAATGTGGCGCCCCCAGGAGTAAGGTCGCCACAGTGGCTGTGCCTTCCTCCAGGGAGGGTAATGCCAGGCTTAGAGGCAATGACGGGTCTCTCTCGCAGTCAATCTATGCATGCAACACAGTTCCACTCCAGACCAGCAGGGGGAACTCTGAACCGGGATTAAGGGGAGGAGCGCTCTCTGAGGGCCAAGAGGAGGGAGTAGTCAGTTAGTCTGCGGAGGGTGAAGTGTGCAGACATGTGGAAGGAGCGCTGAGATAGAGCTGAGAGGAAGAGCTCATCTCCCGTAAGAGTGCAAGAACTGGAGCCTGGTCTCCACGGCTGTATGGACACTGATGGTCCTACAGCACACACCAGAGGAGTAGGAGGCTGCAAATGCACTACTCCCATCTAAGACTTGAGGGCACAACAGCAACACGGATAGTGAGCCGGGACTTAGGAGTGAGGAATCCCTGGAACAGGCTACAGTTCATCTGCTGAGAGAGAATCCCTGAATTGCTTCCATGCTAGCCTGCTCCGGTACCATCTGTAATCAGGACCCTGGACTGCAGTTATCAAGTAAAGGTACAGAAATTGCACCCCGCTGTGTCTTGTCTGCTTCCTACCTTTCCGGCACCGCTACATCCCCGTGCCAACCACATCTACACTGCCTTGGGACTATAGCTTCAACTGTGGGGAGCTTTTACATCTTTGCTGCACCCTACCATCAGTCCCAGCGAATCTGCATGCAGCGTCGGCTTAACACCTCCCTTGCCGAACACCACAGGTGGCGTCACGAACTATTCATCTAACTACATTCCACCATTCACATCTTCCTATTACTTGGGCGCCCAGGGCCACGGTCCGGGTCACCGCTGCTGTGACACATCCCACTGATACCGGCCCGGTACCGAGTACCCCACAGCCCTGGGAGGGCGACCCACCTCCTCCATTCATGTCTGACCCAATCTCCTGCTATCTCCTTACAAGTAATCATTGGTCCATAACTTGTCCTCAACATACATCTATGCCCTAATCTCCCGACGCCTCCACACACCTAATCTCCAGTTCATCACCTACCCCTCCATACATATCTGCTCTAATCCCAGCTAGCTCCTTGAACGTTACCTCTTCTTCTCAGAGGACCCGCTTCCTTACTCCTCTCTTGTGCTCCGTACGATTTGGCTCTTGCATCCCCCATACTTATTGCTCCAATTGGTCAGAGTCTTCGCTATCTTCAACCTGAAACCCATCTCTTCAGGAAAGTCTACAAAGTGCAATGACTAGTGTTGAGCATTCCGATACCGCAAGTATCGGGTATCGGCCGATACTTGCTGTATCGGAATTCCGATACCGACTTGAAAAAAAAAAAAAATTCCCACACAGCAATGGCATAAAGTGAGACTAGGGACTTTTTTTTTTTTAAGTGGCGGAGGAATACAGTGCGGAAGGATACCTACCTTCCGTCATTGGATTCCTGCAGCCCGTAGAGAACGGCGGCATCAGCTGATGCTGCAGTTCTCTACCCAAGATCGTCGTGGGACACACTCGTGGACTGCTTCGGATCGTGGGTGAGTATTTTTGTGGTTTGTTATGTTAATATTTATTCCTTTAAAAGACAATGGCTTCGGGGAACAATGTGACAAGTATTGGTAAGTATGTTACTCTATGTTATATGTACTGTATGTCTATGTATGTATTGTATGAATGTATTGTATGTAGTATGTATGTAGTATATACACTCACTGGCCACTTTATTAGGTACACCATGCTAGTAAGGGGTTGGACCCCCTTTTGCCTTCAGAACTGCCTCAATTCTTCGTGGCAGAGATTCAACAAGGTGCTGGAAGCATTCCTCAGAGATATTGGACCATATTGACATGATGGCATCACACAGTTGGCGCAGATTTGTCGGCTGCACATCCCTGATGCGAATCTCCCGTTCCACCACATCCCAAAGATGCTCTATTGGATTGAGATCTGGTGACTGAGGAGGCCATTTGAGTACAGTAAACTCATTGTCATGTTCAAGAAACCAATCTGAGATGATTCGAGCTTTATGACATGGCGCATTATCCTGCTGAAAGTAGCCATCAGATGTTGGGTACATTGTGGTCATAAAGGGATGGACATGGTCAGCAACAATACTCAGGTAGGCTGTGGCGTTGCAACGATGCTCAATTGGTACCAAGGGGCCCAAAGAGTGCCCAGAAAAAAATTCCCCACACCATGACACCACCACCACCAGCCTGAACCGTTGATACAAGGCAGGATGGATCCATGCTTTCATGTTGTTTACGCCAAATTCTGACCCTACCATCCGAATGTCGCAGCAGAAATCGAGACTCATCAGACCAGGCAACGTTTTTCCAATCTTCTACTGTCCAATTTCGATGAGCTTGTGCAAATTGTAGCCTCAGTTTCCTGTTCTTAGCTGAGAGGAGTGGTACCCAGTGTGGTCTTCTGCTGCTGTAGCCCATCTGCCTCACAGTTCGACGCACTGTGCGTTCAGAGATGCTCTTCTGCCTACCTTGGTTGTAACGGGTGGCAATTTGAGTCACTGTTGCCTTTCTATCAGCTCGAACCAGTCTGCCCATTCTCCTCTGACCTCTGGCATCAACATGGCATTTCCGGCCACAGAACTGCCGCTCACTGGATTTTTTTTCTTTTTCGGACCATTCTCTGTAAACCCTAGAGATGGTTGTGCGTGAAAATCCCAGTAGATCAGCAGTTTCTGAAATTCTCAGACCAGCCCTTCTGGCACCAACAATCATGCCACGTTCAAAGGCACTCAAATCACCTTTCTTCCCCATACTGATGCTCGGTTTGAACTGCAGGAGATTGTCTTGACCATGTCTACATGCCTAAATGCACTGAGTTGCCGCCATGTGATTGGCTGATTAGAAATTAAGTCTTAACACACAGTTGGACAGGTGTACCTAATAAAGTGGCCAGTGAGTGTATGTGGTATGTATGTAGCATGTAGTATGTATGTAGTATGTATGTAGCATGCATGTAGCATGCAGTATGTATGTAGCATGCATGTAGTATATATGTAGCATGTAGTATGTATGTAGCATGCATGTAGTATGTATGTAGTATGTATGTAGCATGCATGTAGTATGTATGTAGCATGTAGTATATATGTAGCATGTAGTATATATGTAGCATGTAGTATGTATGTAGCATGCATGTAGTATATATGTAGTATGTATGTAGCATGTAGTATGTATGTAGCATGCATGTAGTATGTATGTAGTATGTATGTGGTATGTATGTAGCATGTAGCATGCATGTAGTATGTATGTAGTATATATGTGGTATGTATGTAGCATGTAGTATGTATGTAGCATGCAGTATGTATGTATGTAGCATGCAGTATGTATGTAGCATGCATGTAGTATATATGTAGCATATATGTAGTATGTATGTAGCATGTAGTATATATGTAGTATGCATGTTGCATGCATGTAGTATATATGTAGTATGTATGTTGCATGTAGTATATATGTAGTATGCATGTTGCATGCATGTAGTATATATGTAGTATGTATGTTGCATGTAGTATATATGTAGTATGAATGTAGCATGTATGTAGTATGTAGTATGAATGTAGCATGTATGTAGCATGTAATTTTTATTTTTTTTTTTACATTCAACACATTAGCCGGATGATGGGACTACTACTGTCCCATCATTGGCTAATGTGTCAATCACTGTCATGGTAGCAGGCATCGCCCGATGGGACTTGTAGTCCCATCGGACGATGCCTGCACAGACCCCCGAAGCCTGCACAGCCCCCCGGCAGGCCGGCACAGCCCCCCGGCAGGCCGGCACAGCCCACCGGAGCCTGCACAGACCACCGGCAGGCCGGCACAGCCCCCCGGCAGGCCGGCACAGCCCACCGGAGCCTGCACAGCCCCCCGGCAGGCCGGCACAGCCCACCGGAGCCTGCACAGCCCCCCCGGCAGGCCGGCACAGCCCCCCGGCAGGCCGGCACAGCCCCCCGGCAGGCCGGCACAGCCCCCCGGAGCCTGCACAGACCCCCTGGCAGGCCGGCACAGCCCCCCGAAAGGCCCGTACAGACCCCAGAGAGGCTGTACAAGGCAAAAACAGGGTTTTTCTTATTCCGATACCGGAAGTCCTATAGACTTGAATGGGACTTCCGGTATCGGAATCGGCGATACCGATACTTTTTTTTAAGATCGGCCGATCCATTCCGATCCGATACTTTGAAGTATTGGACGGTATCGCTCAACTCTAGCAATGACCCCATGGACGACCCACTACCATATAAGCAGCTTCTCCCCTAGTGCCTCCTTCCCTTGTAGAGAGTAAGCGCATGTGGCAGGGTCCTCTCTCCAGTATCCTGTTTATAGCACTTATTTTTTTGCGTTACTTATATTCTTATCTTATGTATTATTTTACACTTCTGTTACGTACTGTGCACCCTTTCTTCTACTTTTAGGTCCATACCTTGCCCTGGAGTTAATGTCATGTTATAATAAGTTAAGATAATATTGCATAGTAGCCATTCCTACCTTAGTAAAGCGTTCTTTCCATCGCTCCGTGTACACTGCACCTGCCTTGTCTGATAACCAGTCTCCAAATCCCAGGAATCCGATCGTTCATAGGACTTCGAACCCTCTTGTCTAAATGTGCTTCTTTCTCCAGAATCCGACCCAAAATCCAACATGGTCCTTCCACTCAGATTAATTTCCTTCAAATAAGGCAGCCTGCACTCACTCCATGGCCCAACCTTAAGACTGTATGTATGTTCCTCTTCTCCGAAAGAGCAGAAGCTGAGTAATGGACATGACCTCCATTCCGTAAGGTTGGGACAATCTGCTCCGCCGTAAGCAGGCGGAAACACGACGGAACGTGTTCTGTGCTGGATATGGGTCCCACAGCTTTTACTGCATGTAGACCATGGGGAAAATTCGGAAACAATACAATCCTGAGGACAAGGAACCAGACAGGTTTGTTCTGTTGGTGGCCGCGGTGAAAAATGTCCACAGATTTCGGAATGTACAACGGACCTGTTGATCTTGTGGATACAGGTGACATCTCTGTGCTGTACGCCCCGCTGAGCAGTCACACACTCTGAGGTTCTAGTTTTGACCTCATTGCTCGCGTAGGGGATAAAAATACAAGTGTCCCAATCTGTAGGCTCCCAATGAAAGAGGTCACTGTGCCAGTCACAGATTTTAAAGCAGTTCCTTTGGCTTGCAGGCTCATCCTGTGGATCACAGTTTTTGATATGTGCCACCCAACCTTCTCCATGCTCACACCAAACTGATCGACTTTGTAGTCCACCAGATCCACATTCACCAATGCATTGCCCCCATGTGCCTGGAAAACAAAAATACGAGTAAGTAATCATAAGTATATGCCATGTTCTCCCCATCTATACAACTGTATATTGTTATTTATAGGAAAGCATAATAAAAACTAATTTCATTAGATGCACTACATAACTGTAATCTAATTACAGTAGTTATATTCTTGTACATAGGGACAGTATTATAGTAGTTATATTCTTGTATATAGGAGCAGTATTATAGTAGTTATATTCTTGTATATAGGAGCAGTATTATAGTAGTTATATTCTTGTACATAGGAGCAGTATTATAGTAGTTATATTCTTGTACATAGGGGCAGTATTATAGTAGTTATATTCTTATACATAGGAGCAGTATTATAGTAGTTATATTCTTGTACATAGGGGCAGTATTATAGAAGTTATATTCTTGTACATAGGAGCAGTGTTATAGTAGTTATATTCTTGTACATAGGGGCAGTATTATAGTAGTTATATTCTTGTATATAGGAGCAGTATTATAGTAGTTATATTCTTGTACATAGGGGGCAGTATTATAGTAGTTATATTCTTGTATATAGGAGCAGTATTATAGTAGTTATATTCTTGTACATAGGGGCAGTATTATAGTAGTTATATTCTTGTATATAGGAGCAGTATTATAGTAGTTATATTCTAGTACATAGGAGCAGTAGTAGAGTCGTTATATTCTTGTATATATTGGACAGTATTATAGTAGTTATAATCTCATCCTTAGATGTGGTATTTTATGATCATTATAAAATGGGTCAGTGGAATAGAGGTCTGTAGTTTTAGTGATCCTTAAACTGAATGATCATTAAATGTCATCACCACATTTGTCAGGCAGAACAGGCTCGGCTGTATACCTCATTACAACTTATACCTGATACAATGAAGAATGTGTTTTTTCCTCTATGGTAAATGTAAATGATGCACTGGTGCCAGGGATGTAATTATCTATAAGATCTGTAGCTGCAGTAACAATATAAGTTCATGTACACACATACAATCATAGGGAGGGCACAGAAGGATAACTGTCTCGTTACATAATACACTTTGTCTGTGCTCCCAAATGTTAATTGTTAGCGGCTGCATTGTTTGCTGCTGGGTTTGTTGTATTTCTCAGTCTACGTGGGATTCTCTATTCAGCTTAGTCATATTTCATATTTCTGTATTCCAGCTCTTCTCAAGGTTGCAGTTTGTAAAAAAAGAAAAGAGAAAAACTTGGCTGAACACAATGAGATTGCATTCATTCTGCACAAACTAATAAGCAATCTCCAAACTCTGGAGCACAAACACTCAGAAGCAGGGTCACGAGACCCATATATATTATATATTGCTTAGTTATATCCTTGTGTGGGAAATCTGAGGGACATCCAGTCCTGGCGGTTTAATAAACAACACCCAGCTCACCAATCGCTCTTTAAGTGTGCCTGGTTAGGCGGTATTCTCAGGTTAGGGGCTATGACTGTCACTGTGTAACGAGATAAATTTACCATGATGAAGTCTGGGAAAGCTGGATAACCGCCCGCGTGAAAACTATGTCTCAGGGATGGTTTTATAGAAGATGGGGCATTGGACAATGAGCAAAGTAAAGACAATGCTCGACACTTTTAGATTATTTTTTAATATGCTGAATAAACTGCTCAAAGTGGATGGCTATTAATTATCCAAATAATACTGTCAAACCGTGCCTAAATAATATTGTAATACAGTGTCCGCATGATACTGCATATGCAGCCAATATGCTTCCACAAAATCTTGCAACAAAATACCACCATACACAGCCCACATAATGCCACCATAGAGTGTCAAAATAATACTGCCATTTATATCACACACGTTGCTACTATAAAGTGAAAAAATAATATTAAAATAAATTTGCCACGCAGAGTCTTGGGACTGTGAGCACTTACCAGGTCCCTAGAAAAAGGGCTGCCCTATCTATTCCTGTCCCCTGGATTACTCTTGAAGGTGATGACAAGTGCCTTCCTACGCTCCTATATCAATTCTTATCTGTGCCATCACCCACCCAGTGCAGTGGGTGGGAAGCTGAAGTATATAGGAGCACACTAAGCAGACAAACAAGGGAAGACAGACAGGGATAACTGAAAATAACAATCATAAAAAATACACTCACCAAACAACAGAGTGGGACACAAGGGAGTATAACGAAGGAGAAACCAAATAGGAGAGGATGAGGATCTGCACACAGAAAAAACTCCAAGAAACAGGAACAATCTCCTCAACAATCTCCAACCACAAACTACACCTCCAACTCCAAACCAGGCAATAAGAACTAACACTGGTAATTCCTAAATGCAAGAGGTGAGCAGATATACAGTGGGTATGGAAAGTATTCAGACCCCTTTACATTTTTCACTCTTTGTTTCATTGCAGCCATTTGGTAAATTCAAAAAAGCGGAAAAATGTTCTCATTAATGTACACTCTGCACCCCATCTTGACTGAAAAAAAACAGAAATGTAGAAATTTTTGCAAATTTATTAAAAAAGGAAAACTGAAACATCACATGGTCATAAGTATTCAGCCCCTTTGCTCAGTATTGAGGAGAAGCACCTTTTGAGCTAGTACAGCCATGAGTCTTCTTGGGAATGATGCAACAAGTTTTTCACCCCTGTGTGATGTTGTCACATCTCCTGTTGTTTGTGGGCTGTTGCCCTTGTTTGCATTCTTTGCCTAGTAACAGTGATGTAGGGGAGAGGAGGAGTCGGGGGCAGGGACGTGGAGAGGAAGGAGGAAGTAAGGAATAAAAGAAAAGCACAGCCTAGCAGCCAAGCACCAGCACATCGGTGTACGTCTCTGAATTCTTTATCGCCGACATCACGACACTACAACTGGCGACGAGGAAGCGTTCATTTATCAGCCACAGGTATTTCAGTCCCACGAACAGTCTACAAGGCTATCAGCACTCACTATGGCTTGTCTACCCGCATTTCCCGCTTTTGATGTGCATCAGTCCCAAGCAAACCTGGCAGTATCTTGTGATAAATGGCTAAAGCGATTCGAGATATTTCTGCAAGCCATGAATGTCTCTGATGATACCCGGAAAAAAGCCATGCTATTACACTACGCAGGGGAGCAGGTTTACGATATATTCACTACTCTGCCGAATACAGGGGAGGACAAGGACTATGAGCTCAGCAAAGCTGCGTTAAGCAAGCACTTCTCCCCTCACAGAAATCCGGCATTTGAAATTTTTAAGTTCAGGCAGTCAAAGCAGTCGCCAACAGAAAGCATGGCTGAGTATCATGTCCGGCTACGACACCTTGCAGCGCACTGTGAATTTGCGGAGGTAGACAAAGAAATCCAAATGCAGATCGTACAAGGATGTATTTCCTCCAAGTTATGGAGACAAGCACTCAGAGACCCCACCATGACGTTAGCGAAGTTGCTAGATACAGCGCGTATAAATGATGCTGCAGACAAACAAGCTAAACTGATAGAGAACATCGAGCATGAGCCAGACGCGACATCTTCTATAGCAAACCTTACACAGAAACTAAATGTGCCTCGCACGCAGGCAGCCACATGTTACAACTGCGGTGGATCGTATCCTCACCAGAATGTCTGCCCAGCAAAGGGAGGAACTTGTCATAATTGCGGAAAGCAAAATCATTTTGCAAAGGTGTGTAGATCCAAGCCACAATCTCCTCATACCACCGCACAACCTAGGCCACCAAAGATCCAAACACTGCAGATTAATGACGAGTCCCACAGCACCTATTTATTCTCCGTGACGGAAGAGGGATCTAATACTGTGCACGCAGTTACTAATCCAAAACGAGTAATCCTAGTAAATGGCAATCCAATAGAAGCCCTGGTGGACACGGGGGCATCAGTCAATGTCATCAGTCATACAGTCTACAACCAGCTCCTAAACAAACCTACTCTACAAAGTACTAACATAAAGATTTTTCCTTATGGCTCAGCAGCTGCACTGCCCCTGTGCGGAAAATTTCAGTCAGAAGTAGCAGCTGAAGGAAAGTCCATCACTGACACCTTCTATGTGGTAGAATGCTCTGCGGACACACTTCTCAGCTGTACCAGTGCAATATCTCTGGGCCTTGTGAACCTTGTCAACAGCATTACAGGTCCTTCGGCCCGCCACATTATGCAGAAGTACCCAAATCTCTTTAAAGGCCTAGGTAAGCTAAAGGATGTTCAAATAAAATTGCATATAGATCCGTCAGTACAGTCCTCTATTCAGCCCCACAGGCGCATTCCATTCCATGTCCGCAAGCTTGTGGAGCAAGAACTGCAAGACCTGGAGGCGTCCGATGTCGTCGAACGCGTTGAAGGCCCGACCCCCTGGGTTTCACCAATCGTTGTTGCACCTAAACCGAAGCAGCCAGGTAAAATCCGACTATGTGTGGATATGCGCCACGCCAATCGGGCGATCCAAAGAGAAAGGCACATCACGCCCACTATTGATGACATTCTCGCAGACCTGAATGGAGCGAAGGTATTTTCAAAAATTGACCTAAACTCAGGCTATCATCAACTTGAATTGCATCCAGACTCCAGGTACATTACAACTTTTAGCACGCATGTGGGCCTACGCAGATTTAAGAGATTGAACTTTGGCATCTCATCGGCCGCAGAAATTTTTCAGAATATCGTCAGCCAGGTTCTGTCTGGCATTGCAGGAGTCCTCAACGTCAGTGATGACATTCTCATTTATGGCACAACCCAAGAGGAACATGACAATCGCCTAGAACAAGTATTTCAAAGACTCCAAGCCTGCAATCTCACTGTCAATCCGTCAAAATGTGAATTTAACCAAAAATCATTAACTTTTTTTGGATACATATTTTCTGAACAAGGAGTTTCAGCTGACCCACAGAAAGTGGCTGCCATAAAATCGGCTAGCCCACCGCAAAATGTGTCAGATGTTCGCAGCTTCCTAGGACTGGTCACATACTGTGGGCGATTTATACCTGACCTAGCCACTGTTTCTGAACCTCTGCGAAAGCTCACAAAGAAAGACTCTCCGTGGACATGGGGCACTGAGCAGCAAGCAGCTTTTGACGCATTGAAAACCAACCTAACCAGCGACACTGTCATGGCCTATTTTGACCCGTCAAAACCCACACAGCTACTGGTGGATGCTAGTCCAGTAGGCCTAGGGGCAATTCTCACACAAGTGTCTAGCGCAGGCGACATATCCACAATCTCATATGCCAGCAAGACACTAACGGATACAGAGCAGCGATATTCACAAACTGAGAGAGAAGCCCTGGCAGTTGTGTGGGGGTGCCTTCATTTCCATTTATACCTTTTTGGACATCAATTCACAGTGATAACTGACCACAAGCCACTCGTCCCAATTTTCAATAAGCCCTCTTCAAAGCCTCCCCCGCGTCTTGAACGCTGGTTGCTCCGCTTACAGAACTATCATCTCCAGTTGAGATACGAGGCGGGAGCTGGAAATCCTGCAGACTATTTCTCGAGACACCCAGCACCACAGCCCACCACAGACGACATCCCCGCGACGATTCTGGCGGAGGAGCATGTCAACTTTGTCGTCGCCCATTCGGTACCGAAAACTATGACCATACAGGAAATTAAGCAAGCGCTGGATGCCGATCACCAACTTCAATTTGTGATAGAGACGGTTCGGTCTAAGAACTGGAGCAGTTTTCTCGCTGAGGCCCGCCTTCACCCTACTGATCAAGCTGGGTACCTGGAGGTTTTCTTTAATGCGAGACATTCACTATCAGTATCAGACTCATATATGCTCTTAAGAGATAATCGCCTGGTGATACCTCAGAAACTTCAGAGCAGGGTACTGGATCTGGCGCATGAAGCTCATCAAGGGGTCGTGAAAACGAAGCAGCTACTGCGGGAGAAAGTGTGGTTTCCCGGACTTGACAAAAAGGTGGAGGCACTCATTGAAACATGCATACCGTGCCAAGCCACTACAGTTGCCCATAGACGTGCACCATTACAAATGACACCCCTGCCAGCCGGCCCATGGATAGCTGTTAGCATCGATTTCTGCAGTCTACCGGATAGCTCCTATCTGCTGGTGATCATGGATGACTTTTCAAGGTTTCCAGTCATCGAACATGTTTCTACAACCTCGGCCAAGGCTGTTTTACCAAAATTAGACAAGATCTTCTCGGCATATGGCATACCGGAGATCGTGAAATCTGACAATGGACCGCCTTTTAATAGCACAGACTTTCAGTCCTTCGCAACCTACCTGGGTTTCACACACCGGAAAATAACTCCTTGCTGGCCTCAGGCCAACAGTGAAGTCGAACGATTCATGCAATCGCTCAACAAGACCATAAGGATTGCTACCATGGAGCACAAGGACTTACAGCAAGAGTTGAACGCATTCCTCAGACAGTACAGGGCTACACCCCACTCTACAACGGGAATACCACCTGCAACGGCACTGTTCAACAGGCCCTTACGGGTCAAACTTCCAAGCATTCCAGCAATCTCCGTCCAGACCCCGATTTCTATTAATGACTCCATATCAAAGGAAAAGATGAAACGGTATGCAGATAAGCGCAACCATCGAGGCAGACAGCCGGCAATACAGGTGGGCGATTGGGTCCTGGCACAAAGGTTAAAAGCGACTAGCAAGTTTGCGTCACCGTACTATCCGGAACCCTTTCAAGTTATAGGCGTTAAGGGCACCATGGTTACTGCCCGGAATCAGTCGTCAGGTCACACGAAATGTGTCCCACTTTAAAAAACTCCGGGGCCACGTCCCAAAAACCACGCCTATTGAGGAAGCGGAGAGCGACGACTTCCTGCCAGAGACTGGAGATGCCGTAAGCCTAACAGGGGATGTCTCCGGGGATACTCAGGGCTTATCTGGTGATGGGCCGTCTCACCGCTATCCGACTAGGACCTATCGCAGACCACCTGCCCACCTTACAGACTATGTTTTGCAGTGAGACTTAATGTTTGAACGACAATATTCTTCAAATGTTTCAGTTTTTTTTTGTTGTGAGAAAAGAAGAGGTGTGATGTTGTCACATCTCCTGTTGTTTGTGGGCTGTTGCCCTTGTTTGCATTCTTTGCCTAGTAACAGTGATGTAGGGGAGAGGAGGAGTCGGGGGCAGGGACGTGGAGAGGAAGGAGGAAGTAAGGAATAAAAGAAAAGCACGGCCTAGCAGCCAAGCACCAGCACATCAGTGTACGTCTCTGAATTCTTTATCGCCGACATCACGACACTACACCCTGGATTTGGGGATCCTCTGCCATTCTTCCTTGCAGATCCTCTCCAGTTCCGTCAGACTGGATGATGAACGTTGGTGGACAGCCATTTTCAGGTCTCTCCAGAGATGTTCCATTGGGTTTAGGTCAGGGCTCTGGCTGGGCCAGTCAAGAATGGTCACAGAGTTGTTCTGAAGCCACTCCTTTGTTATTTTATCTGTGTGCTTAGGGTCATTGTCTCGTTGGAAGGTGAACCTTCAGCCATGTCTGAGGTACAGAGCACTCTGGAGAGGTTTTCATCCAGGCTATCTCTGTACTTGGCTGCATTCATGCTGATGTGGGTGGGGACTGTTGGTGATACAGCTCTTTTCTGGAGACCAGCCAAGCAGGAACAGTTCTATTGTGTCAGCCACGTCTGGCGTTTGGAGTCCAGTTGCTGTTATCTGCAGTGTGGAGCTTAGCAGCGGTGTACATAAGCTAAGTCTGGTGTTTTTGTTACCTTGTCCCTTTGGAGTGTCACTTCCCCCTGTGTTTATTATCTGCAGAGGTGAGGCGAGTGCTCCTTGTCGGCCAGAGCACTAGCCAGGGCAGAGTTAGGTGACAAATAAGGACGAGGTATCCTGAAGGCGGCGGCGGGGGGGGGGGAAGGACCAGCATAGGGCATTAGGTGAGTGCAGGGACAGGCTCAGTTTGGAGCTCAGGTGGTGAACATCCCTCATTCCCTATCGTTAGGGCCTTCCTCTCACCTTTTCCATCCCGCTGTATGTGAGTTGTGCCATTAGTTGACCGAACACCCATTGGGTCGTGTCACACCGTGACAGGCACTCCATCACAAAGGGTCTGAATACTTATGACCATGTGATATTTCAGTTTTTTTTTTTTTTTAAATAAATTTGCAAACATTTCTACATTTCTGTTTTTTTTTCAGCCAAGATGGGGTGCAGAGTGTACATTAATGAGAAAAAAAAAATGATCTTTTTTGAATTTATCAAATGGCTGCAATGAAACAAAGAGTGAAAAATTTGACGGGGTCTGAATACTTTCTGTACCCACTGTAACAGAGGGATGCAGCTAACGCAATCCAGTTAGGAAAGCTCCAATTGAACAGTTTAACCCTTGCACAGCCAGCAAGGAAAAAAATCTGCACTGTTTAATAAAATAGTGAAGTACTTCTAAGGGTACCGTCACACTTAGCGATGTACCAGCGATCCCGACCAGTGATATGACGCTGTCAGGATCGCTGGTGCATCGCTAAGTGGTCGCTGGTGAGCTGCCACACAGGCAGATCTCACCAGCGACATCGCTGGGGACGGGGGTCGCTACTTACCCGTCACACCAGGCGATCCTGCGTCCTCCCACCCGGCTCCACGCGTCGCTCGTCACAGCAGGAAGCGCCGCAGGAAGCTGACGACGAGAAACGGTCCAGCCTGTTCTCGCGCGATCAGCGATAACCAGCGGGGGAGCGGGTCGTAGGTAAGTATCAGACACAGAGATATCGCTAGCAATATCGCTATAACGTCACAAGTTATAGCGATATTGCTAGCGATATCGCTTAGTGTGACAGGCCCTTTACCAGAGCAGGAGTTCATGAAACCAGACTCCATGATCTTCTGGCTTCTCTCTGTCATGGTATATCCTTGACAAATATTGTCATATATAGCCCACACAAAGCCACTATATAGTGTGAAAATAATACTGATATTTACAGCTCAAATAATTCCACCATGTAGTGCCAAAATAATACTACCATATATCACACACATATCACACACAATGCCACCAAATAATTCCTAAATAGTACTATCACATACAGCACACGCAATACCACCAAAGCTAAAATAATACTGATACTGTAGATACAACACATTCAATGATACCATGTAGCGCTAAAATAATTTTGCTGGATTCAGCCTACACAATGCCACCAAACAGTGTCAAAATAACACTGCCATTTACAGCACAACCAATGCCACTGTACAGTGCCAAAATAATACCGCCACAGGAAACACACATAATGCCACCATAGAGTGCCAAAATAATACTGCCATAATAGCCCAAACCAAAGTCGCCATATAGTTTAAAAATACTGATATTTACATTGCAAATAATTCCACTTCATAGTGCCAAAATAATATTGCTACGTACATCACGCACAGTGCAACGATATAGTGCCAAAATAATACTGCCATATAAAGCCCATAAAATGCCACCACATAATGCGATATACAAATGATGCTATGTTAATAAGCCTTCATACAACATATGATTGTTACATTATAATGTAATTCAAATCCAAAATAATACCGCCATACACTGCTAACAAAAATACTGGATGATTATAGGTTAATATAATAATTTAGATGGGCATAATGCTCACCATAAATGATATTATGTCTTACTGGAAATGTGTGGGGAGCAGAATGTTTTTACTCTCCATTTTACTCCATCCCCCACATTTTACTTAGAATTGGACATTCGTGTATTAGTTTCTAACTTGAACTATCTATTTAAAGCAGATTTGTCATGGATGAATCTTCTTTCAGTTTCTATCAGGTACAAAGACCGTAACAACCATGTAAGTAATTTTAAAGAGCACTGTCAAGGAGGGGACACCGGAGGGGTCACTCAGAACCCCACCGCTGTCACCAATTTGTCAAGGAGGCGGCATCGGAGGGTTCACTCAGAATCCCAAAGCCACCAATTTGTCAAAGGTCGAACCCTGGGAGATTGTGCAGAACTACCGCGTTGTCTTTGGAGCAAACAGCTCTCTGCTGCCCCCTATCGTCCAGGCAATTACGTGTTTGACTGACGATCAACGAAGGAGGCCGCAGGCCGTTTCCACTAATAGGCTGGTTATCGGGAAACTAACAGTGAGCGTATAGTATACACCTCCGATTCTAATGCATGGAATATATGTATAAATCCCGATATGGTCACTTCACACTAACCCAAGTCTTACTCCACCACCAGTTGTTTTTTATACAAGCTGACTGGAGGCCTGGTTCTGGTAACATAAGGCCTTGGGGTACGGGTTACAGAACAAAAGGAATAGAACTATTAAGTGTTATATTTAATCCAAAACGATAGGCAGTGTTTATAAAAAAATGTGCAAAATATTTTACAAAGGGGACAAAACAATACAGCATATACAGTTACATAAAAATAAAACAAAAGAAACTTACGCTGATCACAGATACTGTATGAGTATAGCGTCAGATGCAAGAAGAGATCAGAAATTATTGCAGAAAAATGTATATATGTATATATTATAATAAGATTGTGATGTACATAATATATATGTGTATATAACCAGGATTACCCATAGTACATGGTAGAAATACACTCTAGGGCACATATATATACGTATATATATACAGGACTACGAAGGGCAACTGTTAAAGACTAACAGCAAAAAATCAAGAAGAACCAACAGTCAAAAAAGACCCATAAAAAAGTCATACTTTATTAATTCATGTACATCATAAAATGACACAGGTAATCGTGAAAAAGGGGAATGAAGAAGCATACAAATTGGCAAGAATAGGCCATGCGTGCTGTCAAGAATTCAGGATTCTAAGTGAATATAGGAATCCCTATAAATCATGTAACACCAAGCCCACAAAAATCTTCTTATTGTATGGCAATATAGGTAAATAAAAGTAATTATGCTTATAAATATCAAAAAAAGGGCACTGGTGGTACATGATAGAAGTTGTCACCTGCATGCTCACAAATCACAGCAGTAAGCCTAGCAGTCATCTGAAAACTGTGCAACATATAGGAAACGCGAGTGCATAACTGCCTATACTGTGAATCAACCAGGCTCACTGCAGGTAAGTGAATGGGAAACCAAACATGACGCATATGGAACCAGAAGTTATTACCTGATAAGAGACAGACACGCAGGCCGGACCCCGACGCGCGTTTCGGAGCAACACAGCTCCTTCCTCAGGGGGCGTGGCTAAAGCGCGGCTATGTAGGACTTATATAGCACTAGCCAAGAAATTATTCGTCATGTCGACTGTCCGTCATGCACAGGGCAGCACCTCCCCAGAGAAACCGGAAACACGCGGGCCCCACGTGATCCGGCGCATCAGAGGGAGGAAGCAGTCAATGGGCCGACTGGACAGTGTACAGAGCGCATGACAGGAAGGACACTATCCACCATCTTGGAGGGGGCAGTTAAGACAACATAGGTAATATAATCCCCTCTCAGCATTTGTTGCCAAACTAGACCACATTCTTAGTAAAGCAGTCATCAATGGTATTATTACCAAACAGTTATCCCTGGCACTTACTGTGAAGGAACCCACCATTTCTACTCTCTACCTTTTGCCAAAAATTCATAAGAATATTTCTTGTCCACCAGGACGGCCCATTGTATCGGGCAGGGGGAACTTTCTCGAAAACGTGAACAAGTGGATTGATCATCATCTTCAGCCATTGGTGACCTGCCTCCCTTCGTTCTTAAAGGATACGACTGATTTTTTGCGGAAGGTCGATGGACTCTACATGGAGAGTGATACTCTTTTGGCTTCTGTTGATGTTGAGTCCCTGTACACCAGTATTAAACATCATGATGGATTGGCGGCTGTCCGGTTCTTCCTCAATACATCTAATATTCCGGTGGCACTCAGGGACCTCATCTTGGAGCTGCTCGAGTTCACTCTCACACACAACTTTTTTGTGTTCAAGGGGTCCTTTTACCTGCAGCTCCAGGGGACCGCTATGGGTGCGGCCTTTGCGCCTGCCTATGCGAATCTCTTCCTGGGGCTGTGGGAGAGGGACCTCTTCCTGTCCGACAAACAGGGGTCAATGGAGCGTGTCCAAATTTGGGCACGCTACATTGACGATATCTTCTTTGTCTGGCAGGGTAGTTCCATCGACCTTCTGCAATTTATATCTCTCTTAAACCGCAACGACCTTAACATTAAATTAACCTTAGTATGGGATATGGGAGAGATTAATTTCCTTGATGTTACTATTAGGAAAGATGTTGATGGATTTATCCAGACAGATATATATCGTAAAGAAACTGCTACTAACACGCTTCTCCATGCCTCTTCCTGCCATCCACACCATCTTATTAGGTCAATCCCTGTGGGTCAGTTCCTATGTCTACGTCGAATCTGTTCATCCGACGGTGACTTTCATATAAGAGCTAAGGAACTACAGGCACGTTTTTTGTCACGCGGTTATAGTAAGCGCTGTGTCAAAAGAGCTTTTCAACGTGCCAAGCATGTAGCCCGTAATGAGCTCCTCTACAGGGATTCCACTTTAAATAGACCTAAAAAAGATAATTCAGTGAGGTTTATTACTTCATTTCATTCTTCACATGAGATGATGCGTAGGGTAATGATGAAGGCATGGCCTATTCTCAAGGTCGATCCGATTCTTAGCAAACTTCTTCCGGACCGGCCTCCCATTACGTTTAGGCGAGCCAGTAATTTGCGTGATAGGTTGGTATCCAGTCACTATGGGGGTCACCCAATACGTACTTTCTTGGATAATTCTGTACCCAGACAAGGTTGTTCTCCGTGTGATAAATGTGTGGCCTGCTCTAATATTGAGCGGTGCACCTCCTTTACCAACCATGATGGTACAAAGTCTTTTGAAATCAGACATTGGATATCTTGTACCACCCGTTATGTAATCTATCATGCGACATGTCCCTGTGGTTTGATCTACGTGGGCATGACCACGAGACAGCTGAAAGTGCGCGTGAGGGAACACGTCTTGGGAATACAGGCTGCATTAGCCTGCACAGATGATTCCCTTCTTAAAACCTTACCTAGGCACTTTAAAGAGACTCATCAGTGTGATAGCACGGTACTGAGGTTCCGTGGCATCGATGCTCTTAAAATAAATATAAGAGGTGGGAGACTCTCTGGCCGCCTGGCTCAATTAGAGACCAGGTGGATTTGGACACTTGGCACTTTACATCCGGATGGCCTGAATGAAAATATATCATATGCCCCAATTTTGTAGTCCCTGCTCTTTGGACATTGGCATCAATTTGGCATTATATTTTAATATTATATTTTATTGGTTTTAACATACACATTTTTTGTTTCAGTTTGCTTATATGACCTATGCATCAATATGGAGTATGCCGGTGATACCTTTTCAATCAAATTCTCAGCTCTATCCATGTTTGGATGAAGACCTTGGAAGCGCTCTCATCGATCTTCATATATTATTTAAAATAACGTATCTATATATCTTTGCATATATGGTTATTCAATCTGTATCTATTCCACTTTGCCGATCTAATGTTAGTTGCCTTATATGGCGATGGTTTATATGGGTGCATACTGCACCTTTTAAGTTTAGATACACATGATATTATTCTCATGATTTGCATTTTTGATACCGATTGATATGCCTGTTATGTGTGCAGTTGTTGATCTACAAACGCTCCAACATTTATTATACTGCTTCCTTTTATATAGAGCTTACCTGGTATTTTTCTTATACTATGACCGTTCTATATTACCTTGGACATGGGGCGTTTTTGAGCTTATTTTGTTTTTTCACATGTGTGTGTATATATTTCTATTTGCACTATATAGTTGCTTTTTGCAATATGATGGATAGCGCTTTGTTGTTTATTTGTTTTTTGTTCCATATGTCTTGTTTTGTACTGTCTTTTTTTATATATTATTACCTATGTTGTCTTAACTGCCCCCTCCAAGATGGTGGATAGTGTCCTTCCTGTCATGCGCTCTGTACACTGTCCAGTCGGCCCAGTGACTGCTTCCTCCCTCTGATGCGCCGGATCACGTGGGGCCCGCGTGTTTCCGGTTTCTCTGGGGAGGTGCTGCCCTGTGCATGACGGACAGTCGACATGACGAATAATTTCTTGGCTAGCGCTATATAAGTCCTACATAGCCGCGCTTTAGCCACGCCCCCTGAGGAAGGAGCTGTGTTGCTCCGAAACACGCGTCGGGGTCCGGCCTGCGTGTCTGTCTCTTATCAGGTAATAACTTCTGGTTCCATATGCGTCATGTTTGGTTTCCCATTCACTTACCTGCAGTGAGCCTGGTTGATTCACAGTATAGGCAGTTATGCACTTGCGTTTCCTATATGTTGCACAGTTTTCAGATGACTGCTAGGCTTACTGCTGTGATTTGTGAGCATGCAGGTGACAACTTCTATCATGTACCACCAGTGCCCTTTTTTTTGATATTTATAAGCATAATTACTTTTATTTACCTATATTGCCATACAATAAGAAGATTTTTGTGGGCTTGGTGTTACATGATTTATAGGGATTCCTATATTCACTTAGAATCCTGAATTCTTGACAGCACGCATGGCCTATTCTTGCCAATTTGTATGCTTCTTCATTCCCCTTTTTCACGATTACCTGTGTCATTTTATGATGTAAATGAATTAATAAAGTATGACTTTTTTATGGGTCTTTTTTGACTGTTGGTTCTTCTTGATTTTTTGATATATGTATATATGAACACTTTTAAAAGGAAAAAAGAGTAATAAAATATCTGTAAACAAAAATCTATATATTTTTACGGGAGAGAAAAAAATAAATAAAATATATATATATAAAAACGTCATTAAAAATTCCTTTATTAAAAATATGAATTTGTTAAAAATGTATATATAAAAAACTGTATATGTATATTATTAAAATTGAGTTGGATTGATAATTGTTTGGAGAAGATTTTTTTCTTTTATAAGGCTTGGGAATATGGCTCCAGTGAGGATATCAAAATAATTGATGGGTGCATGAGGAAAGGAGCGGACCTACAGAAATGAAGATGCAGAAGTAGGTTCGCAACCTGAAGGAGAAGCTCGCCTGAATAAGAAAAAATTCTTGAGGGAAATAATTAAAATTAAATTAATCAATCAGTGAGAGCGCTCTAATAGAAGACAGGATAAATATACAATGAATCCTCTTTAAAAAAACTCCAAAAAATTATTAAAAGAAGAAGATATTTTAAAAAAATAAAATTATAGGAAAACTTCTGTAATTTCGTTGAGACCATTGGGCTTCAGCGTATTCAGTCTATAAATCCAGAATATCTCCTTACGGTTCAATTGTCCCAATCTGTCAGGGTGGTCACTAGGTATATGTTCAATGGGACTTATTTTTAACCCATTGAAGTTTTTCCCATGTTTAAGAGCAAAATGACTGGAAAGACCATGTTGCATAAAACCTATTTTAATGTTATGCCTATGGGAATTAACCCTTCGATGTAGGGGCTGAGTTGTCCTTCCAACATATTGTTTTTTGCAGTCGCATTCTATTACATATATCACAAATCCTGTAGTGCAATTTAGGAAACTTTTAATGGGAAAGCATTCTTTGGTAAAAGTGGACTCAAAGGTTTTTTCTTTATGGGAAATAATGCCGCAACATAAGCAATTCCTTTTGCCACATTTATATATCCCTATTATTGGATTCAAGGGAGAGGAAGATGGTTTTATTCTGAGGCGGCTGGGAGCAATTAGATTTTTAATAGTAGGTGCTCTACGAAAGGTGATACCAGGATTCTTCGGGATAATTTTACATAAAATGGGATCATTTAAAAGAACATGCCAGTTTCTTGTCAGAATTTCTCTGATCTTAATATTCTCAGCACAAAATTGCGTAATAAAATTGCCAGCAAATCTCCCACTATCGGTTGTAGTCCTATTGGTTCCATAAATTAAAAGATTCTGAGAGAGACTCTTACTAGTATTATACGCATCTTTAACCAATCCTTCAGGGTATTTCTTAGCTAAAAACCTATTTCTCAATATTCCAGCTTGGTTTTCAAAATCACTTGTGTCAGTACAATTTTTTCTAATTCTTTTATATTGGTTGGCAGGTATATTTTTTAGCCATTTGTTAAAATGACCGCTGCTGAAAGGAATATAGCTATTTTTATCAACATGTTTAAAAAAAGTTTTCGTTAAAATTTTATTACTCTGAATAAATATGGTGATATCTAAAAAATTAATAGTAAAAGAATTATATGATGAGGAAAAAGACAGACCCCAAGAGTTATTATTTATGTCCATGATGAATTCATCAATATCATTATTGGAGTTATCCCACACAAAAAATAAATCATCTATAAATCTCTTGTAAGTAATAATATTATTATGAAATTTAGATTTAAAGATATAAAAATCCTCAAACACTCCCATGAAGATATTTGCATATGTAGGTGCGACCTGGGACCCCATTGCAGTCCCAAGCCGCTGATGGTACAGGCTTTCATCAAAAGTAAAATAATTATTTTTTAAAATAAATTCCATCCCTTTCAATAAAAACTTTTTTTGCAGAGGTGACAGTCTCTTATCTTTCACTAGAACCTTATTGAAACAAGCCAATCCCAGATCATGGGGAATATTGGAATATAAGGAGGACACATCCATGGTTAAAAACACATATTGCGGTTTCCATCGGATAGTTTGAAGTATTTGAATAAGGTGTGTGAAATCTCTAATATAGCTATTTAGTAAGGGTATATGAGTCACCATGATTCTATCTATATATTGTGACAAGTTACTGGTAATGGAACCAATACTGGATATAATAGGACGACCAGGGGGATTATCCATATTTTTATGGATTTTAGGAAGGTGATAAAAAATGGTGTACGAGGGTTGGATATAGTTAAAAATTTGTATTCATTTTTATCGAAAATATGATGATCCCTTCCTTCGGAAATAAGTTTATCATAGTTAGTCTGGATTTTTGTTAGTGCTTCAAATGTAGTTTTCATATAATATTTTTTATCGGATAAAATTCTCAAGGCTTCACCACAATAATCCTTATAATCCTGGATGACTATACCTCCTCCCTTATCTGCTGAACGAATAACGATGTCAGTACGGGATTTTAACATATTAAGTGCTACTTTCTCATTTTTTGTCATATTATTTTTATAGTTATTTTTCTTGTTGCGGAATAAATCCTTAAATTCCTCCTGTACCATATCGTTAAATACGTTCAGATGATGTCCTTTGCTCTCGATAGGATAGAATTTGGACTTCTTTGGTACTTCCAAATGAAATCCCAGGTTACCTGTATCAATTGGATCCTCTATAAGTATATCGCTAGTTTTTATTTGACCAGTTTCCTGTAATGCGAAATGTCGTTTAAGAGTCAATCTCCTTATAAAAATTTGTAGATCTAAAAACAGATTAAAATCGTTTGTTCTAAATGTGGGACAAAAGTGAGTCCTTTAGACAGGACCTGAATTTCATCAGGTGTGAGGCTATATGAGGATAGGTTGAAAATATTATCATCTTCTATGCCAGAGCTACTTTTTATATAATTTTCCCTTTCTTTTTTTCTCCTCCCCCCTCTGGTTTCTCTAAAGACCCTTTCCTTTTTCCATTTTTTGGTGAGAAAAAACTGTTTATGTGTGAAGGTTTTAGTGCTCGTGGTAAAAAAGGGACAGTAGTGTTATCTGTATTGGAATTATCAATTAAAATTGTATTCATTTTGGGTGTATCTGATACTGAAAGATCTAAAAGTGATTCTTGTGTTCCTTCTGGGAATTCCATAAGTGCTGGGGACGAAATTTCGATGTGGATAGGTGTGATTATTTGATTAGTGTCAAGAGTAGGATTAATCGTGTCCATAAGATTTTTTTCTTTATCAAAATTAATAATTTTATCATTATTGAGACGTGTCATTTGTTCTTTAATATTCTCTAGGTGTTTCATGGCTTCGATAAGTGGTGCAGTCATTTTAGTGGTTTTGATTATGGGGGGCTTGGAGAAAATATTTTCTTTTACTTGAGGTAACGGTACTAATAGATATAGATATTAAAGCCTAAATATTCTATCCAAAAGGAGCCATGTTAAGTAGCATACGTGTCTGCATCCGTGGTTCAGAATAAGTTATTTTTACCTACTGTAATTGTGCATACTGGAAGAATGCAACTGGAAAATAATCCTTCTTCTGGAATTTTCACACGTTCCTCTACAGTCTATTCAAACTTACTGATGAAACCATTTTGTGAGTAACGGTACATAGAGAGACAGAGAAACTGTTTGTCAAGTGCCCCACCCACTGAGCCTAGTTATGGAGTCAGAATAAGAGATGAGAAGGATGAATGAACCAAGACTTGTACATATACTGCAAAATGACCAAGTTAAAAGTTTTTCCTTGTAAAAAGTTTCAAACTGTGTGTAACGCTGGCGGGTGTGGATCCACTGCGTCTTGGGCCAGTCTTACCCTGGAGGGACGTGACTAAGTGGCTAACTGGTCTTCACTAGTGGCTCTGATGGTGAGGATAGGCTTGGGCCACAAGATAACACCGATAACCACCAGGTGCCACTCCAGGGCAGTGTCCGGACGTGCAGCAGCTGACTCACAGAGCAGGTGTACGAGGTACAGAGAGGCAAAACAGAAGTGTAGTCAGACAGTCCGGAGTCAGGACAGGCAGCACAGGATCAGAATACATAGCCGAGGTCAGGAGCAGAGAGAACAGACAGGATAAGAAGACAAGCCGGGTCAATAACGGGAGGGATAAATAACAAAACACCTTGACTGGCACTAGATGCTAACAGCAAACTGGAACCTAAGCTCAGACAAAAGGTGAGGAAGGCGGTGCTGCCTGATATAGCTCATGCTGGATGGTGATTGGCTGGGGAATAAAAATCCTGCAGGACACAGCAGGGTTAACTTCCTGCAGGATCTGGCTGCACCCCCTCTAGCCATGTGGAGACATCAGGGATATGCTGCAGATTTGGAAATGATGCATGGACTTATTGCAGTGGTCAGACAAGAGGATATGCTTAGCTGTTCTTCCATAGCTTCCAACTTTTTGGGCTGTCGAAGAGGAAAATTTGGTTAAATTTCCTGAAAGGTCCATTTTCCATACATCTGCATTGTATATGCTTAAATAATCTTTAGCAAATTAAAACAAAACCCGTCAGAACATAGAAATGTTTAAGTTCCAAATTTCAACGAAAGAAAATGATTTAAAGGAGTTGTCAAATACTAACAAATATTGTATTAGTGCGCAGGCGCCGGACCTCTCCCGAAGCCTGCACACTGCAGGACTCTGCTCTGCCCTCAATAGAGCAGAGCAGTGCGCCTGCGCCAGAACCACGACAGGCAGCAAAGAAGAGGATGTCACCGTTAAAAGATAGGAGGTGCAGGATCGGACGGCGACACCCATCGGACTGGACCGCCCCCTGGGTAAGTATAATATAACTCTTTTTTCCTATCATTCAGGTTACATCGGGGGCTTATCTACAGTATTACAGAATGCTGTAGATAAGCTCCTGATGGTTGTTGCCGGCAGCGCATAGTCAAAAAAAGGGGTGACAGATTCCCTTTAATGGAATACAGTGGAGTCACTGGAGTACAGCTTTCCATCACGTCAAAAAACAGGAGTTTTCGTACTTGGGTCGCTCTCCCAGGGCCGTGGGGTACTCGGTACCGGGCCGGTATCAGCGGGAAGTGTCACAGCAGTGGTGACCCGGACCGTGGCCCTGGGTGCCCAATTAATAGGGGATGTTGTGAATGGTAGAATGTAGTTAGATGAATAGTTCGTGACGCCACCTGTGGTGTTCGGCTAGGGAGGTGTTAAGCCGACGCTACAGACAGATCCTCCGGGACAGATGGTGTGGTGCAGCAATGATGTTATAGCCCTCCACAGGCAGGGCTGTTGTCCCAGGGCAGTGTAGATGTGGAGACACTTAGATGGTGTAGTGTCCGGCGCAGGGGATGTAGCAGTGCCAGGCGGATGGACGCAGAACGGTATGGAGGACACCAGGGCATGTAGTTCCAAAGCTTTACTCACAGTCTGTAGTGCCCGCTTCTGTGCCGTGTCCTCCGGGTTAGGGACTCAGTCAACCTCCAGGCAAGATGGAATGCTCCCTTCCACGCTCCGCCAACTTATGTGCCTTTTCCTCTATAGCGCCTTTAAGTGTGAAGATCTCCTAGTACTGAGTTACACTGGAGTTCCTCCTGACAGATGTTCCCAAGAACTCTACTTGTACGGCAGACAGCTGTAGCCTGCTTCGGGGACTCTCTACTCCTAAGTCCCGGCTCTCTATCCGTGTTGCTGTTGTGCCCTCAAGTCTTAGATTGGAGTAGTGCATTTACAGCCCACTACTCCACCGGTGTCTGCTGCAGAACCATTAGTGTCTATACAACCTCGGGGACCGGGCCCTGGCCTTGCGCTTAGAACTTCTAGGCAGGGTTCTTCCTCTAATCCACGTCCTTTGTGTTCCCTTTTACTCCTACGTTCCGTACTTGTCTTTCTCTCCTATGGAAGCTCAGGCTTCAGTTCAATGTCTTTCTCCTTCTTTCTGTCATGATCTGACAGTTTTAAATTGCACAGGGTGAACTTTTTTTACTTTGGCAAGTGCCAAGTGACTTGACTGTCCCCGGTGGTGGTTAGTGGTATTGCACTTTAGGTTTTTGTGCACTTAATTATGGATCAGGTGTGACACCCTATAAAGGTGTGCTAGGGGTGTGCAATCACTGCCTGTGATATTGTGAGATTGTGTTCACTCTGAGTTGGAGAGCCTGTTGGTAGGATGGAGCTGGAGAGGAGTCCTGCGCAGCTTAGCCAGGGGGGAAGAGTTTCAGCTATGGTGTCTGGACGAAGGGCTGGCATGGCGTGGTGGGGTCGCAGTGATGGTGTCAGCGGGAAGTGTCTGCATGGTCTGGTGGAGTGGCTACTATGGACAGTGGCACTCACCATGTGGGACTTAGCCGCTGAGCTGGACTCAAGCATGCTTGACTTCGTGGCAGAAGCTGAACTCATCCTTGGGACTCTGTAACTAAGCTGCCGCAACTGGTGGTGGACTCTGCTCCAAGGCAGCACTAAGGTGAAGGATCCTGTTATGGTGATGGATCCGGGTGGAGGAGAAGACGCACACAGGTGGTGGGCTCTGTTGCTAGGAGCGCCCGCAACAGAGCAAAGCTAAGTGGTGTTTCCCCTGTATTGTCTCTTTCCTCATGTGTGTTATTAGTGCAGTGGTGGGATTAGTCTCCGCACCGACCTATTCCCTAGTGAGGGTTTAGGTTCAGGGCGAGCAAGGGGTTAAGGTTCGCGTGCGGCGACAGGTTCGGAGCCTGTATAGGGAACGTAAGGAGTGCAGGGACACTGGCTCAGGGGAGCTTAGGAGGTCTCCACGTCCCCCATTCCCTATTGCAGGGCCCACCATTGTAATTGTTTCCCAGGTCCCCCTTATTATTTAAATTCGCCTTACTGGAGGCGGGGTTTCCAGATTGTATGTATAACGTGTAATACCCAAATTTGCCAGGTGGAGGCGGCGTATCCACCTGCACGTTTTATTATTTAAATGCGCCCCACTGGAGGCGGTGTATCCAGGGTCACGTGTGTCACATGGGTTCGCCTTGCGGAAACATCTGCGTCCAGACACACGTGATCATGACATTTTCCTTTCCCGTGCCAGCTGACTCAGATCACTGAGGCAGCTGCAGCACTCCTTCCTCCATCCCTCTTCCAGGGATCCCCACTCCTCTCCGAGTGGCTTCCTCTCTCTCCCTCACTCACTGACTCACTGACCTGTAGTCCTAAACCATCCCGCTCTTTTATGTGTTCTAAACTCCACCCATCTCCCAGCACATTTAGTGTTCCAAGCAGGGAACCACCAAAGGTGCTCTGCTTCTCTCTAAGCAAGGAGCCGCAATGTGGTTTTGCTGAACTACTCTATTGTGTGGGGTGCGAGTGTTGGAGCGTGGTCAGGAGCCCCCAACTTAACTGGATGGTGGGGCACCACACCTTAGGAGAAGGTGCATTACCTCTGTGGCGACTGAGCCTCAGGGGCGCCACATACTGCCATTCTAGTGATTGGTGAAAGGTCAAATGATGGGGCCCCCCAGTGATTAGACATGTTCCACTTATCATATGGATGGGTGGAAAAGGTTATTATCACACTACCTCCTTAAGGAACGAGAAGGAACAGAAAGACTTTGGTCAAACGTAGATAGTCCCTCCAAAACAGGGACATCTTGGAGGTGTGTGCACCTCTGTGTAAAGATTGCATTATGATATTTCCTTCCATCTCTTCTACTTGAGCTTCAATGACAACAACACAAAGAACAGTGAACAGATTTTCTCACCACTTCTACGACTATAATGCACAGCCTGGTTATATGGATCCAGCCGGACTCATTATACTCGGCTCCCGCTCAATGATTACTATTTTCTTTTTCCGGAAAAACTCAAAATCGTTCCTCATACATTTCTCCTCTCTAACTTTTTCTATTAAAACCTAATAAGACCATCTGCTCCTGGCAGTTATAGCAGCGGATCCATCTGTTTAAGAGCACTGTTTTCCTAACACCAAGTGCTGTGTGTAATAAATGTTATTTAAAAATACTGTCTGGGTACATTGTGCACACGGTAAAGTTCATGGCTGCTGCTGGGGGGGGGCGACGAAACGTCAACGTATGATAGTAAGATAATTGGAGGGGTGGTTCACTATCAGACTGCCATATTATACCTTATATGTAGTCAGCAAGTTACTGGAAAGATTTACTAGGACTAACTTCATACGTCTGTGTATTACGTCAGAGTACTGACTAGTCGCCCGTCTCCTAACCTGAATTCAACAACATCATAGGAATGTATTAGGCTGTTGAGTTTTGGGTCAGGAGATCCTTGGCCGGTCCGTAAATCATAATCCGTACTTGGACCATGCTACACGGATGTATGAAATCAGCTGAAAACACTGGAACAAGCGCAAAAATTACTTCCAGCAGCTCCTAATGCGTTTATATTGACTACGACCATTTGACGACCATAGAAATATTTTTTTTCCCGTTCCCCAAACTTTTTTACTTTTGGCTTCCTCTTTTGTCTTAAGTCTTTAATACTCTCCTTGTACAATGTGGTGATCGCTGCACATAAAGGGGTTTAGATTCATCATGATGGGCTTCAGGGAAGACTGATATTGTAATGATTACAATACTCCGTGGTTAATACCATTTCCTTTATTCAAGGTTACATTTTATTTAATACCGTACAATGTGACAAATAAGCAATAATAGAGGCACCTGAAAAAAGCAAAATGTTTTTCACATCCCAGCGCATAGCAGACATCAATGGCTCACACACAAAGAATTGTAAAGAGAATTAAAAAAAATACGGTTTTAATTAGGATCCTTTTAATGAGACCAGCCGCCCTAGATCCCTGAGCGGCATGTGGATGTACTGAACATATTGAATAAATGGGATTTTGTGTTAGACGCTTATTAATCTGAGCACAAAGCAATCTATACCGTATTACCTTATATATTGACCCGCTGGGTCTAAACAAACTCTGAAGAAAGTTTGCAACTGTAAATATCCAGGAGCTTAATTTTCCTGATCCACAGCTCCATATACTCTGATTTCTTTTGCACAGACGTATAGGTAAATGATAACCGTCTATTGGCCTGCAGCCACTAATTGGGGAAAATAGGACCGTAGAGGGGTTGTCCCATAAACATATACCTTGACAAGCTAAAGGGTAACAATGTCCTGATCTTCTGACTTTCAGGCTCCATATCTCACCATCCACTGCTGCCTCGAACATCATTTTATAGACCATGATCTTGGATATCTCATACGTAAATGTGACATGCAACTATCTAGCATATGATTAGTTATGCAGATTCTTGTAATGTCACTGTATTGTTACTGTTTTGCTCCTCCAAGTCTACATTTTAATTTTTATTATTTTATTAGTATTTTTAAATCCAGCTTTGGTTTTTAGCACTGTCTGAATCCTTCTAGGCTGCTCTCAATCAGGTTCATTCATGTCTCCACCGAAATCTGATCTCAGGTCTCTTCTACACATTCCCCATGTTGGTGCACACTGGTCGTCTCACCTGGGTCTGTATACAGCTTTTTCTTCAACTCTACTTACAAGTGTTGGATTGGGTTCAGGTCTGGGGACTGCGGGGACAATCCAGCACCTCTACTTCATTGTCATTGAACCATTTATTCTTCAGTCTCGCCGTATGCTTCGGGTCGTTGTCCTGCTGTAAGATTATGTTGTCCTTTTCATACCCATAGTACTCGAGTGTAAGAAGTAACTCGTCGTGTAGGACACTCACATATAGCTCAGCATTGAGACCACAATCGATCCTGGTCAAGTATCCAACACCTTTGGCTGTGAAACAACCCCACATCATCAGGCTTCCTCCACCGAACTTGACAGATCCTTCAATTTCTCCATCCATTAGCCCCTTTTTCCCTTGTTTCTTCCAGACCCATCTGCACCCATCAGAGCCTAGTCCATTGACTTTTGTGCCATCGCTCCAAATCACCCATTTCCAATCTTCTACTTTCCACTTTTCGTACTTTTTGCAAACTCAAGCCGACGCTTCTTATGATGATATGGAAGTCAAGGTTCTTCACCTTTTTTCAGGTCACCATTCCCAACTTGTGCGTCACACGGTGGACGTCTGTGATCTCACCATTATGAAGCATATGAGCCTCCTCCACTGCTGTGTGACCTTGGTATGAGCCGCCTTGTTGACTACGATATTTTGCCTGGACGTCCACCTTTTCGTTTCTGAATGGATGGACTTCATTTCGTATACTTCCAACTGTCATGGCGCTCACATGTTGCAGTTTGGCAATTTTCTTGGCCGAGACGCTGCTACCGATAAGCTGGATGAGGCTGTTTCTTTTTTCTTGGAAAATCTTCATGGCGGCTCCTCGATACGAACCAGTGACCTCTCACTTGGGAATCAACCTAATAACACACTGAGCTATTAGGGAATGTGAGAACAGGGTGTATGTTGTAGTATTCAGGAAGAAAAAGATGTTTCCACCACCAGGAGCAAAACAGTAACAATGCAATGACATGACGAGAATCTGCATAACTAATCACATGCTAAATAGCTGCAAGTCAAAGTTATGTATAAGATATCCAAGATGATTGTCTATAAAATGATGGTGGTCTCACGATCAGCAGCAGTATATAGTGAGATATGGAGCCTGAAAGTCAGAAGGGCAAAACATTGTTACCCTTTTGCTCGTCAGCGTATGACATATACCGTACATAGAAGATAAATGTAAGACCACTGGGGATCCCAGCGCCGACATCACAACCCCAATGGGGATGTATAAGTCCTATGTGCATAAGTATGTGTGACCACTTGTAGGAGTGGTGGTCTCTCATGCTCACGATCAGTTCAGTCACACGGGAAAATAAGCCTACTGTGTTCTCCTGATTAATGGGCGTCTCAGCAGTCGGACCCACAGTAAAGATATATTTATTATCCATCTATTGAATTATTATAAATGTAATGGGTTATATTCAGCAAATCTGAGTTCTCCACTCCATCCATCCCACAAAATTTAAATTGAACAACGACGTGAATACCCAATCACTTTTCTATTTAAATGGAGGACCCGAGACCCCTATTTTGGTGATCGATGGCATCCCAGCCCATGTACAATTGACTAAACCAGTTTTTTTATAACTTCTTGGCCCCCTCTAGTGGTGGCTGCAGACAGCCAGAATGTAATCAATTTTATGGTGGTTGTCCAGGATTATACAGGACTATGATATTGATGACATATGTTCAGGATAAGACATCAATATCACATTGGTGAGGTCTTATCTGGCTTACCCACTGATTAGCTGCTACTAGGTTCCTCAAACACTGGAGGTACAAAGTGTACGAAGGTGAAACAGCACAGCGCCTTACACTGTGTAGTGGCCTTTCTCAGGTACTGCAGCCCGGCTTCTATTAAAGTAAATAGGACCTCAGCTGCAGTAGCTGAGAGCAGCCACTAAAGAGTGTGTGGAGCTGTGCTGTTTTAGTTTCATACTTTCTGGCCTTTACTAAACCCTACCTATAGCTAACTGGCGGGGGGCCGAGTGTCAGACCCCGAATGATCTTATATCGACTTGTCATGAGGAGAGGTCATCAGTATTGTAGTCCTGAACAACCCCTTTATCTATTGCTGTATGAAGGAAAATTTGGAAGCACTCTATATATAAAAAAAAAAAGATAATTGACACAGATTACAATGTAGGACCGAAAAACTAAAAGCAGTTACTCTACTTTAGAGAGAAAATGTCAGCTGGACCTCCATATGATGATTAGGGGTTGTCTGGGTTAGAAAAACCCGCTGTTCAGCTGCGCGGTCTCCAAATTTCACAATGCAAACCGCATACACAAATACATCTCTAGTCCTGATAAGGATCTTGTATTGACTTTGAATATCTATGTCAGTAAGGCTCTATATTCCTTTATGAAAATTTCACTCCATTTTCACCCACTTAGGATAATTTCAAATTAGCTGTTTTTCCGCAGCGCATCGTGCGCAATACAAACGCATGCAAAGAACGCATCATGCGTTTTTGCATGCGTTTGCATTTTTTATGCGCATTCGTTCTCTAGGGGTTAAAACCAGTGTCTACACATATTTACGCCGAAAACGCAGACGTACGCATGTCCATGCGCACGCTTGCGTTCCCATAGACTGTAATGCATTATTTTGTCGCATTCTGTGCGCATGCGTTTTTTTTACACCTTTTGGCGGACCCAAAACAACAACTGGTTGCGTCTTGCGTGCCTAGGCGCACACGACGAAAAAAACGCATGCGCACGAAAATGCATACAATCAAGTGCAAATGCAAGACCATGCGCACGTCATGTTAAACATAGGTATGCATGACGCATGCGCATGGACGCACACGATGTGCTGCGCAAAAAAACGCTAATATGAAACCAGCCTTAGCCTGATTGATAGCTCCTCAGTGCACCTCCTCTCTGCCGCTGAATCTCCACCCATCCAGCCTGATTGACAGCTGCTCACTGTCTGTCCTCCCTGCTACCGCAGAATGTGGGGCACTTCCATTCTTTATTGCATGCCCCCTGGGCCCTGACTGCTGGGCCCTGTTTAGAAAGGGTTAAAGGCTTGTGTTCCATGTTTCCTGGTTTGCCTTATCGCCTCCCTTCCTGTTTGTCATATGTCACCCCTCCTTTTCTCCTCCTTTTGTGCCCCCTCATATAAAGGATGTGCCAGCCTCTTCCTGCCTCTCTACTCACAACAGTGGGACTCAGAGGCGGCATTGTTCCACCCTCCCTCCCTTACCTCTTGTTTCTTCAGTGTCGTGGTTGATATTGTGTTTTGTATACAAGTCACCGCCGCGGACTATTGTTATACCATAAAGAGTTTTTTGTATGTACAATGTCAGACTTGCAGCAGGAGTCCGGCTGGGCGTATCGATTCGTACCTGTTCAGCTGACCAATAGTGCCTTACCTGTGGTTTTTGATACTCACATACTGTGCACGCCCCTTTAGCTGTGACCGATCTTCACCCATTAAAAGAAAAAAGTGTTTGGATTGAATAAGTGTTTTGTCTTCATTACATTGTACACTTTGAGTTAAATAGGGTTGATGGGTCTGACCAGTCTCACATCTAGCCTGACTGACAGCTGCTCATTGTCTCTCCTCTCCACTGCAGAATCTCCACCCATCTGGCCTTATTGACAAACTCCTCAGTGCACCTCCTCTCTGCTGCTGCAGAATCTCTAACCATCTAGCCTGATTAACAGTTGCTCACTGTCCCTCCTCTCTGATGTTGCAGAACCTCCGTCCATGCAGCCTGACTGACAGCTGCTCATTGTTCTTCCTCTCTAAGTACTGAATCAACAACCATGTAGCCTGATTCATAGCTGCTCACTGTTCCTTCTCTCTGCTGCTACTGAATCTTGACCCAGCTAGCCTGATTGATAACTGCTCCATGTCCTTCCTCCCTGCTACTGAATCTGCAACCATGTAGCCTGATTGACTGATTGCCAGCTGCTCACTGTTCATCCTCTCTGCTGCTGCTGAATCTCGAACCAGCAAGCCTGATTGACAGCTCCTCAGTGTCCCTCCTCACTGCTGCTGCTGAGATCTCACACTGCCCAGTACAAGCTGCAGCTTTCCATTATACTGAGTTGACAGAGAATGAATGCACTCGGCCTCAGGCTATTTCATTCTATTGCAAGATTCATAAAAAGCTCACTTAAATATCAGAATTATACTGCCATTCAGACATGGAATTTCAAAGTAAATACACTAGCAACTTCAGGTCTAAGATCTATTTAATAATGTGTGCAATTGATATTGTGACATCTGGTGACCGATCCACTTTAAATACCGCAATCTTGAATATTTATTTTATAGAGAAAGTCCACATTTAGGGATCCTCATCTCTTAGCCAGCAACAAAGACGTGAAAACTGTGTAATACCTAATTTCTCCTGTGGAGGCACTGCAGGAGAACTAAATGCTTTCTACTGGGTATTCCCACATATTACAGTTGATCTATAGGGATCCCAGTGGCATGGCAGCCTGTGACTAACTGGGAAGAAGCCAAACCAACCAAAAAGGCATTGCCTAACACAAGCAACTCCTTTCATTAAAGGATAAGAGTTTTTCCAGAAATAAGAGGTGGTCAGTTCATACATTGATTGCTTAGCAAACACATGCATCTAATATCGACACTGCGAAAATGGGAAAGAAACCAAATGAGTCTGTTCTGCATTTTAGTGGAATTACCCCATAAATCTCAGTGTAAATACAAAGTTCCCTAAATCTTAGCTAATATCAGAGAATTGTCTCTGGGACTGAGATAAGCCGCCCAGTAATGGCTGTCAGCACATGAATAGTTACTGTCCAATCCAGTTAGTGTTGCCTCGTGGGTATCGGTGTGCTCAGCTGGTAATACCTGGCAGCCTCACAGCGAACAGATGGGAAGCCAAGCGTCCGATGTAAGCGACTCGGGATGAAATCAACACAAAACAAAGAAACTGCAGCAATTCTTCTTCAGATTCCTGAAAAACGTTCTTAGCTTAGACAATAAAAACTATAAAACAGCTGATTTAAAGAGCAATAAATGTCCCTACATAATATTCCATCGTTGTATCAATTATTCATATCCCTGTATACTAAAATATCCATTTTCAAGTATGTGCATTGTTTTATTTGGAGATTTTTAGTATTATAGTAGGAAAAAACTTACCTGTAGAGCCAGGATAATAGTCGTTATATTCTTGTACATAGGAGGCAGTATTATAGTAGTTATATTCTTGTACATAGGAGCAGTATTATAGTAGTTATATTCTTGTATATAGGTGCAGTATTATAGTAGTTATATTCTTGTACATAGGGGCAGTATTATATTAGTTATATTCTTGTACATGGGGGCAGTATTATAGTAGTTATATCCTTGTACATTGGGACAGTATTATAGTAGTTATATTCTTGTACATAGGAGCAGTATTATAGTAGTTATATTCTTGTACATAGGGGCAGTATTATAGTAGTTATATTCTTGTAAATAAGGGCAGTATTATAGTAGTTATATTATTGTACATAGGGACAGTATTATAGTAGTTATATTCTTGTACATAGGAGCTGTATTATAGTAGTTATATTCTTGTACATAGGGGCAGTATTATAGTAGTTATATTCTTGTACATAGGAGGCAGTATTATAGTAGTTATATTCTTGTACATAGGAGCTGTATTATAGTAGTTATATTCTTGTACATAGGAGGCAGTATTATAGTAGTTATATTCTTGTATATAGGAGGCAGTATTATAGTAGTCATATTCTTGTACATAGGAGCAGTATTATAGTAGTTATATTTTTGTACATAGGAGCTGTATTATAGTAGTTATATTCTTGTACATAGGAGCAGTATTATAGTAGTTATATTCTTGTAAATAGGGGGGCAGTATTATATTAGTTATATTCTTGTATATAGGGGCAGTATTATAGTAGTTATATTCTTGTACATAGGGAGCAGTATTATAGTAGTTATATTCTTGTACATATGAGCAGTATTATAGTAGTTATATTCTTGTACATAGGAGCAGTATTATAGTAGTTATATTCTTGTACATTGGAGCTGTATTATAGCAGTTATATTCTTGTGCCTAGGGGCAGTATTATAGTAGTTATATTCTTGTACATAGGGGCAGTATTATATTAGTTATATTCTTGTACATGGGGGCAGTATTATAGTAGTTTTATCCTTGTACATTGGGACAGTATTATAGTAGTTATATTCTTGTACATAGGATCAGTAGTTATATTCTTGTACATAGGGGCAGTATTATAGTAGTTATATTCTTGCACATAGGGAGCAGTATTATAGTAGTTATATTCTTGTACATAGGAGCAGTATTATAGTAGTTATATTCTTGTACATAGGGGCAGTATTATAGTAGTTATATTCTTGTACATAGGGGCAGTATTATAGTAGTTATATTCTTGTACATAGGGGCAGTATTATAGTAGTTATATTCTTGTATATAGGGGCAGTATTATAGTAGTTATATTCTTGTACATAGGAGCAGTATTATAGTAGTTATATTCTTGTACATAGGGACAGTATTATAGTAGTTATTATAGGAGCAGTATTATAGTAGCTATATTCTTGTACATAGGGGCAATTTTTATTATAAAACCAAACATAAATACAGTTATAACAAAACAAAAATCATCCAGCATTACAAAACACAAGTCACTTAGGTTATATATACACAAGCACTAAATAATCAGATCATATTCATAAATAAATTGAAGTGTCCACAACTGGGGAAAAATAAATAAATCATATTTCCTAACTGAATTTTACGTTTCTCCATAACGTTATGTTTCACGGACTCCTTCCAACTTCCAGTGATTTTATCCACCGGAGTTCTGACATAACCTGATTGGCGGCAGCGGTGTGATCGAACAGCTCATTGTGCAGTGACACCCGGGTTCTCATGTGCCAGTGATAATATTTGATGACACTGATTATAATTTACATTGTCTCTCTGTCGATGTTACTAACAGTGGAGGGGACACCATAGATTGTGTCAGGGTACTTTAGGGTCCGCAGTCTGGGGATTTTTAGATTATCTGACACTTCCTCCCAGATCTTCCTCCCTCCCCAGCAATCACATATAAAGTGTTCCATAGTTTCCTCCTGCTGACAACCAAGGGGAAAATTCCGATCAGAGACACACAGATGTTTCAGGTTCCCCCTGTCAAAGAGCCGACTATGCAGTGAAAGCCAAGTGACATCAAACAGTTTAGGAGGTAGCCGTTTCCCGTTTAGGAACCTAAGACTTTCCTGCAGGGTGGTGGTGACACAATCTCTCAGGGCCAGTGGGGAGTAGAAGAAAGTCCTACATACACGAGCATACAGGTCTCTTCTGGTACTGCTCTCAATGTAAGACCTCTCCAGTCCCCACCTCCTAACACACTTCAGACCATAGTCCAGATACTGGGGGAGGTGGTCACCTGTCCATCTCCTCCTCTTGAGACTGCCGCCTCGCACCCAAGAGTCTGCAAAAGGCAATATCCAGTACCTGATACTATTTACCCACAGGGAGCTACTGTTTGAGTCCATGTTCCCAAAATTCACCTTTAGAAACAAGGAGTCAAAGAAAACCCTTGGATTCAACATATCCAGCCCACCCTCTCTCCGCCATAGGTACGTTATTCCCCTCTTTATTAGGTTCAACCTATTCCCCCACAAGAGCTGGAAGAACAGGCTGAAGAGCCTCGCTGAGAAAGATTCTGGCAAAGGGAAAGCGACAGAGACATACAAGAAAACGGGGACCAGATACGTCTTAAACATTGTGACCCTTTCTCTGTAGGTCAGCCTCCAGTTCTTCCATCGCTGAACCTTTGCATTTCCAGTTTCCAATTTCTCCTCCCAATTTAGCGTGGCATTATCATCCCTCCCAAAATTAACCCCTAGGATCTTAATATGGGTGCAGGCTTTTGCAAACTGCGGCAGATCAAAGCTGGGCTCAGTATCTAATGTCCACAGAGCTTGACTCTTTTCAAGGTTGACCAGAGACCCGGAGGCCTCTGAGTAGCTTCTGATGGACGCAGATAACATCTGCACCTCACGAGGATTGGAGATCACCAGCGTCACATCGTCCGCATAGGCAACAACATTCAGAGGCGGGCAGTGGGGGGACCGGCACCCCCTGAAAATCGCAATCCTGCAGTGACC
Source organism: Dendrobates tinctorius (assembly GCF_039654945.1). Taxonomy (NCBI): domain Eukaryota; kingdom Metazoa; phylum Chordata; class Amphibia; order Anura; family Dendrobatidae; genus Dendrobates; species Dendrobates tinctorius. The sequence continues at coordinate 15,516,319 of NW_027361810.1, read as the reverse complement.
TCAGAAACGGGTCTAGGGCAAAAACATACAGGAGCGGACTCAGTGGGCAGCCCTGCCTCACCCCCGCCCCAACTCCAAAAGTGTCACCCTGCCAACCATTAATCAGAGGAAAGCTCACCGCCTCTCTGTACAACGTCTTCAGCCAATCCACAAATTGTCCGGGAATACCGTACTTTGACAAAGTGGCCCACAGATTGACAGGATTGATCATGACTAAGGCTTTAGCCTGGTCCAGACTGACAACATATCTCCCACACCGCAGAGCTTTACATCTCTCAAACATCTCCCGTATCGAGATGACCGCTCCAGAGATGTTCCGCCCTTTTACTGTGCCAAACTGAGAGCCTGCCAACAGTGCCAGGGACAATCTGGAAAATAGGATCTTTGCTAGAATCTTCCTGTCCACATTCAAGAGGGCAATTGGCCTCCAGTTCTTGATGTCGCTCGGCTCTTTACCTTTAGACAGCAGAATTAACGAGGACACTCTCATGGATGGAGGCATCAGTTGATTTTCTAGACAATTTCTATACACATCCACGAGGATAAGAGCCAGGAGGTCTCTGAATTTCTTATAAAATTCTGCTGTTATACCATCCGGACCTGGTGCCTTCTTCAGATATAACTTATCAATAGCCTCCTTAACTTCCTCCACTGTTAATTCTGCTGTCAAAGGAGAAAAGTTCAAATCATTAGTATCAGGCACTGGAGTTGCCTCCAAGAATTGTGCCATCTTATCATTATCCAAAACTTTCTTCTGAAACAAGTCAGCATAGTAAGATCTCACCACCTCCAGGATACCCTCCCGTGAATCCTGCAATACACCCTGGGAGTCGGTGAGACCTGTGACCATTTTTTTGGCCACCCTCTCCCTGCAATTCCCAAAGGGGTCAGGGGCCCCTAAGGACCCATAATCCCGTTCAAGAACCAGGGAGATATACCTGCTATACTGATACTGCTTTATCTCAGATTTCAGCCGGTCGATCTTCACTTTGTCATCCCTGCCCGCCGAATACAGCGACTCCAATTCTTTGCGCAGCTTTAGGTACTGGCTGTACTTATTCCTCCCTTTATTAACTGACTGTCTCTTTAAGAGGGATCTAATATCCTCCTTGACGTCCTCCCACCAGTCGGTCATGTTGTCATAGAAGTCAACCCTGTCTAGATGAAGCTGGATAAGGGAGTGAACACGGCTCTGAACATAGGAATCATCCGGTAGACTTGAATTGAGCTTCCACCACCCTCTACCAATGTCCGGACGGTTTGAGGTCCCCAAAGAGAAGCACAAGGCGAGGTGATCAGAGTAAGGGACGACCTTCTCACTCAGGGCGCCGACAGCCTCAGTAGGACTGACAAAAGCAAAATCTATCCTACTGCTCCTGTTGGAACATGAATACGTGAATTTTGGCTGTCGCCCACCCTGTGTGAAAAAATCAGTCAGTCCTGCCTGCATTATTAGGGACAGTATTATAGTAGTTATATTCCTTGTACATAGGAGCAGTATTATAGTAGTTATATTCTTGTACATAGAAGCAGTATTATAGTAGTTATATTCTTGTACATAGGGGCAGTATTATAGTAGTTATATTCTTGTACATAGGGGCAGTATTATAGTAGTTATATTCTTGTACATAGGGGCAGTATTATAGTAGTTATATTCTTGTATATAGGAGCAGTATTATAGTAGTTATATTCTTGTACATAGAAGCAGTATTATAGTAGTTATATTCTTGTACATAGGGGGCAGTATTATAGTAGTTATATTCTTGTACATAGGGGCAGTATTATAGTAGTTATATTCTTGTACATAGGGGCAGTATTATAGTAGTTATATTCTTGTACATAGGAGCAGTATTATAGTAGTTATATTCTTGTACATAGGGAGCAGTATTATAGTAGTTATATTCTTGTACATAGGGGCAGTATTATAGTAGTTATATTCTTGTACATAGGGGCAGTATTATAGTAGTTATATTCTTGTACATAGGGGCAGTATTATAGTAGTTATATTCTTGTATATAGGAGCAGTATTATAGTAGTTATATTCTTGTACATAGAAGCAGTATTATAGTAGTTATATTCTTGTACATAGGGGGCAGTATTATAGTAGTTATATTCTTGTACATAGGGGCAGTATTATAGTAGTTATATTCTTGTACATAGGGGCAGTATTATAGTAGTTATATTCTTGTACATAGGAGCAGTATTATAGTAGTTATATTCTTGTACATAGGGGCAGTATTATAGTAGTTATATTCTTGTACATAGGGGCAGTATTATAGTAGTTATATTCTTGTACATAGGGGCAGTATTATAGTAGTTATATTCTTGTACATAGGGAGCAGTATTATAGTAGTTATATTCTTGTATATAGGAGCAGTATTATAGTAGTTATATTCTTGTACATAGAAGCAGTATTATAGTAGTTATATTCTTGTACATAGGGGGCAGTATTATAGTAGTTATATTCTTGTACATAGGGGGCAGTATTATAGTAGTTATATTCTTATACATAGGGGCAGTATTATAGTAGTTATATTCTTGTATATAGGGGCAGTATTATAGTAGTTATATTCTTGTACATAGGGGGCAGTATTATAGTAGTTATATTCTTGTACATAGGGGCAGTATTATAGTAGTTATATTCTTGTACATAGGATCAGTATTATAGTAGTTATATTCTTGTACATAGAGGCAGTATTATAGTAGTTATATTCTTGTACATAGGAGCAGAATTATAGTAGTTATATTCTTGTACATAGGGGCAGTATTATAGTAGTTATATTCTTGTACATAGAAGCAGTATTATAGTAGTTATATTCTTGTACATAGGGGCAGTATTATAGTAGTTATATTCTTGTACATAGGGAGCAGTATTATAGTAGTTATATTCTTATACATAGGAGCAGTATTATAGTAGTTATATTCTTGTACATAGAGGCAGTATTATAGTAGTTATATTCTTGTACATAGAAGCAGTATTATAGTAGTTATATTCTTGTACATAGGGGCAGTATTATAGTAGTTATATTCTTGTATATAGGGGCAGTATTATAGTAGTTATATTCTTGTACATAGGGGGCAGTATTATAGTAGTTATATTCTTGTACATAGGGGCAGTATTATAGTAGTTATATTCTTGTACATAGGATCAGTATTACAGTAGTTATAATCTTGTACATTGGAGCAGTATTATAGTAGTTATATTCTTGTACATAGGATCAGTATTATAATAGTTATGTTGTTGTACATGGGGAGGCAGTATTATAGTAGTTATATTCTTGTATATAGGGGCAGTATTATAGTAGTTATATTCTTGTACACAGGGGCAGTATTATAGTAGTTATATTCTTGTACATAGGGAGCAGTATTATAGTAGTTATATTCTTATACATAGGAGCAGTATTATAGTAGTTATATTCTTGTACATAGAGGCAGTATTATAGTAGTTATATTCTTGTATATAGGAGCAGTATTATAGTAGTTATATTCTTGTACATAGGGGCAGTATTATAGTAGTTATATTCTTGTATATAGGGGCAGTATTATAGTAGTTATATTCTTGTACATAGGGGCAGTATTATAGTAGTTATATTCTTGTATATGGGGCAGTATTATAGTAGTTATATTCTTGTACATAGGGGGCAGTATTATAGTAGTTATATTCTTGTACATAGGGGCAGTATTATAATAGTTATGTTGTTGTACATGGGGAGGCAGTATTATAGTAGTTATATTCTTGTACATAGGGGGCAGTATTATAGTAGTTATATTCTTGTTCATAGGAGCAGTATTATAGTAGTTATATTCTTGTACATATGAGCAGTATTATAGTTGTTATATTCTTGTACATAGGGGGTATTATAGTAGTTATATTCTTGTGCATAGGATCAGTATTATAATAGTCATGTTGTTGTACCTGGGGAGGCAATATTCCAGTAAATATCATCTTTTATAAATTAACGCATAAAAATGGCCCCTGAGAAATGATTGAATTATAATTGCCAACTTCTCCACTTTTCTCTTTTCTTAGTATCAGCATTACTGCAAGAAATGTGTTTATTTACAATGTAAACTAGCTCAATCAATGATTTCAGTATTAGGTGGGAGGCAAATGTGGATCTAAGTTACTTTCCTTTTAAATGAAACTAAAATTGATTTATTTTTTATCCTTTTGAATCATAGCCTCCGAGCAATTGAATTTTAGTCAGAGGTTCTCACATTTAATTTGGATGTATGCAGAGGGAAGAGCTCTTATAAATCAGCCCTTGAGAGCTCTTTACCAGAGTGAAGAGCAATTTCTGCACTATAGATAACTATGAAGTGGGGAGTCGTATATCCGTATTTATACAGTTCTGCAGATTGGGGGCCTCTCCTGCCGTCAGAACTTACTAGAAGAATCGTTTTAGACTTTTTGTTCATAGTTGTAATACAATCAGCAGCTTAAGAGAATTTTCATATTAAATCTACAGTAAATATTACTCCCTTTTTCTATGAAGGTAAAATCTCCTACTAGTCAGTAATTTCTGGTAAATACTGGGGGTCAGCCGATATGGCCACCATTACATCTCCTACAGTTGTTTGACGGCAATCACTGGAAGGTGGAACCATAATACGGCATAATTAGTCACAGTACTCAAGATTCATTACATTAATAGAAGAATTCAATGTTGATATATCGGTGCTGACAATCCGTTTTGGTCAAACATGACTTAATAAAAGCAATATACCCTCTAATGCAGCTGGTAATAAGGAGAGATGTTTGACATACTTCCTTTATGAATTCAGTACGACCACTCACCACTGTTCCTACATTTTGATACCACCGGTGGTACTGATGGTTATGACTCTCCAGACTGGACAAGCCTTCTGCCAATGCTTTCATGTCATATGAAGTCATCCACAAATTGCACTTCTCTTGATTTCAACTGGTGAACTTAATTTAGGAGACTTCACCCCCATTCTCTAGCTCCTTCAGAAGACTACTTGAGTGCACTCTAGTGTTTGGTCCAATCCTATTTAGAGTTGGACTGGCCCACCAGATGTCTAGAGGAACTTCTAGTAGATTAAGGCTCTAACAAAATAATGGATCCCGAATATCCGGCATAAGATAGCCTCATTTGTAGCCGATCTTTTCCACATAAATGAAGGCTGAAAAATATTACCCTCTGGGGGGGGTGGTTCTAAAATCTCTACTCCGAAGACTGGACCCTGTCCCAGGCACTTCATCTTAGCAATCGATGGTGGTCTAGTCTCCTAAACCACTGACAATGTTGAGATTCGTCTTGTTAGTCAAAGATGTTTAGTGGAGTCTTCGATCAAACTCAACTCCCAGGTGTCCGAAAAGTTGCACAGACCACTCTAAGATATTTGCCAATGGTTACCAAAATCGCTGCAGCTTTTTTATTCTAAGAAATAGTCTTGGCTCATAGAGTCTCAAAGAATATAGAAGTTGTTTAGGTGTGTCTTCCTATAAGGCCACCATAAACAGAAGATGAAAGTCATCCGAACCAAACAATTTTGAAAGATTTGGCCGACCACCTATGGGTCACTTCCAATTCTACCCCTTGAAATGTAACTGGCCTATCTTTTTGTTTTGTTTGGTCGAGTCGAGCGCTCATGTCCATGCGGGAATTGGTAGGCGCGGTTGAATGAGATCTTGGCTTTCAGCTCTCTCATTTACGACCACCTTTAGATGGAGCGACACAGATGCCCACAAACCCAGGCCCAGAAAACTTACCTTGTGGCACATGACTTTAATGTAGGAGTAAACTACTCCATTGATAGCTCTAGACACTAAGCATTGGGCTCCGGAAATTGTCCGTCCAAACCTTGCAATTTAGTAACTTTCATCTCAGACTTGACTTATCATTTTACCCTTCTCAAGTTATAAAGAATGGAAAAAAAACCCACACAAAACATTATGAATTCAGGAGCAGACTAAAGCATAAAGTGTGAGCGTCTTTACTGCACTATTAAAATGTTAATCCGCTGCGACAGGCGCACTTTAGCAATGCAAAGTATTTTTGGTTTACTGGTCCCAGGAGCTTACAGTTTACAAGACATTGGTTATATTGTGATTCTATTCAGTCTGGCTTTCCCATTACACTCACAAAGCTGACTGTACAGTAACTCCCAACTGAGATGTGATAATCAGCAAAACGCTAAAAAAAAACAAAATCCAGAACAATGCTCAGAAGCTGGAGCTCAGCCCACATGAAAAGATCCTCAAATTCTTCTCCTTTTCCTCTGGGTTTACATATTGTGTAGGAAAAAATGATTATATTTCAAGTTTTCTTCAAAGATAGAAGGATGGAATAGCAATAAATGACTTTTTGCATCTCTGAAGTGATGTTTGGCTTATTGTATATAGTCAGAAATCCTGAAACCACAAGAAATAAGAAAAAAGCTGCAGAGAAAATAAAAGTAAAAACAATACACTGACTATAATACTGCTCCTATGTACAAGAATATAACTACTATAATACTGACCCCTATGTACAAGAATATAACTGCTATAATGTACAAGAATATAACTACTATAATACTGCCCCTATGTACAAGAATATAACTACTATAATACTGCCCCCTATGTACAAGAATATAACTACTATAATACTGCCCCCTATGTACAAGAATATAACTACTATAATACTGACCCCTATGTACAAGAATATAACTGCTATAATGTACAAGAATATAACTACTATAATACTGCCCCTATGTACAAGAATATAACTACTATAATACTGCCCCCTATGTACAAGAATATAACTACTATAATACTGCCCCTATGTACAAGAATATAACTACTATAATACTGCCCCCTATGTACAAGAATATAACTACTATAATACTGCCCCCTATGTACAAGAATATAACTACTATAATACTGCCCCTATGTACAAGAATATAACTACTATAATACTGCTCCTGTGTACAAGGATATAACTACTATAATACTGCCCCCTATACACAAGAATATAACTACTATAATACTGCCTCTATGTACAAGAATATAACTACTATAATAGTGCTCCTATGTACAAGAATATAACTACTATAATACTGCCCCTATGTACAAGAATATAACTACTATAATACTGCTCCTATGTACAAGAATATAACTACTATAATACTGCCCCTATGTACAAGAATATAACTACTATAATACTGCCCCTATATACAAGTATATAACTACTATAATACTGCCTCCTATGTACAAGAATATATCTACTATAATACTGCTCCTATGTACAAGAATATAACTACTATAATACTGCCCCTATATACAAGAATATAACTACTATAATACTGCCTCCTATGTACAAGAATATATCTACTATAATACTGCTCCTATGTACAAGAATATAACTACTATAATACTGCCCCTATGTACAAGAATATAACTACTATAATACTGCCTCCTATGTACAAGAATATATCTACTATAATACTGCTCCTATGTACAAGAATATAACTACTATAATACTGCCCCTATGTACAAGAATATATCTACTATAATACTGCCCCTATATACAAGAATATAACTACTATAATACTGCTCCCTATATACAAGAATATAACTACTATAACGTCCACCTATGTACAAGAATATAACTACTATAATACTGCCCCTATGTACAAGAATATAACTACTATAATACTGCTCCTATGTACAAGAATATAACTACTATAATACTGCTCCTATGTACAAGAATATAACTACTATAATATTGCTTCTATGTACATGAATATAACTACTATAATACTGCCCCCTATGTACAAGACTATAACTACTATAATACTGCCCCTATGTACAAGAATATAACTACTATAATACTGCTCTTATATACAAGAATATAACTACTATAATACTGCTCCTATGTACAAGAATATAACTACTATAATACAGCCCCTATGTACAAGAATATAACTACTATAATACTGCTCCTATGTACAAGAATATAACTACTATAATACTGCTCCTATGTACAAGAATATAACTACTATAATACAGCCCCTATGTACAAGAATATAACTACTATAATACTGCCCCTATGTACAAGAATATAATTACTATAATACTGCTCCTATGTACAAGAATATAACTACTATAATACTGCTCCTATGTACAAGAATATAACTACTATAATACTGCCCCCTATGTACAAGAATATAACTACTATAATACTGCCCCTATGTACAAGAATATAACTACTATAATACTGCCCCTATGTACAAGAATATAACTACTATAATACTGCTACTATGTACAAGAATATAACTACTATAATACTGCCCTCTATGTACAAGAATATAACTACTATAATACTGCCCCTATGTACAAGAATATAACTACTATAATACTGTCCCTATGTACAAGAATATAACTACTATAATACTGCCCCCTATGTACAAGAATATAGCTACTATAATACTGCTCCTATGTACAAGAATATAACTACTATAATACTGCCCCCTATGTACAAGAATATAACTACTATAATACTGTCCCTATGTAGAAGAATATAACTACTATAATACTGTCCCTATGTACAAGAATATAACTACTATAATACTGCCCCCTATGTACAAGAATATAGCTACTATAATACTTCTTTTATGACTATGATATAAATTGAGATATTTTCATTTGTTCTGTAGTTGTTTCTTGCACATTCTTTTCCATTTATTGGATGTTATCTTGTTTCACACAAAATCATTAGATCATTTGCTTTTTATGAAGCCTATGTCATTCATTCCCGATGCAATCTCCGACAATTAATTGTTTTGATTGATCATGACGCTTCCTCATTTCTTTTTTTTGATCAGAACCCCACAAGAGATCTGAGGTTGCAGGAGAGCAGCAATCTTTCTAGCTGCAATGAGCAGAGATATTGGCAGTGTGATAACGATTTCATTACTTGGCTATTAAAAAACTGTGTACAGAGACCAGGACTCTACGGGCCGTGGGGGGTAACAGAACAGATTCAGGCAATATGGAATCTATTTTTACCTTTTTCATGTTCAATATGGTGAGAGTCCATTAGAGAATAAATAACGGTTCATTAACTTTCATTCATTATAGAGGATGTTAACATGTCGATTGTTATGCTGAATGATAATTTATATAAGGACAAGTTATTGAGAAAATGATTAATAAATTGCTGTTTTCTATCATATATTACTATGGATTCCAGTTCTAAATATGTAAAGTGCTGCGGAATATGTCGGCGCTATAAAAATAAAATGTATTATTATTATTATTATAAATATGAGAATATAAATTCCAATGATACATTAATGCTAATTAATTTTTTTTTATCCCAGGTGGAGCTTAGTTTTTACATGACTGTGTGCATTCACCAACTGGAAGCGAAGAGAAATAAAATGGGGCGGAATTCGAGGGATATTATGTGTAATCATGTTATAGCCATTTTCACATGTGCCTTCAAAACTATTAAGCATGTGCATCAAACTTATCCTCAGAGCCCCATTTATCCGATGTATGCCCTGAATATCTTCTTGGTGAAAACCGACTGAAAGGCGTTCAATGTAGATCCACAGGACACCACCCGGGTCAGACAAGAAAAGTCGATTTATTCAACACACAACGCGTTTCGGGGACGATCCGTCTTCTTCATCAGGTGGGTACAAAATGAATACCACGCTCAGTGCTTTAGTTAGACAGGCACTGACGTGATTGGTTGATAATTTATAACCTACAGGTTTATTAATGATCATGATTATGCCTAAAATTTACATTAATATACATCATATGAGACAAAAACAATAATAAACATCCATTATACACTAAAAAGAAATTGTTTGGAAAGAGGAGAAAAAAATAGAAAGTACCGTAAGTACAATTCAAATACTCCTAAGATCCCAACCACCTGGATGACTCCACCAGATCTAGATCAAGAATTGATTGAATGTATCACCATAAAAGGCCTGATAATTTACGTTTGACCATTCTTGAACATAAACCTGAGACCAGTCCGGATCGGATAGAGGCTGAGGAACGGAGAATCCTTCTGGGTATATAAGTTGGCCTCTCTTTCTCCGGAGGGATTGACCCTTAGTATTGAGCGCACCCATTGGCTGAACATCATATAACTTAGCTAGGCGAGGTTCTGATTAATATTAGTGTTACATTTATGGGTTCTGTCTATAAACACAAATAGTCCTGGCCAAACAATTCTTGATCCATATCTGGTGGAGCCAGTGGTTGGGATCTTGGGGGGGGAGTATTTGAATTGTACTTACTTTTTACTTTTGTCTCCTTTCTAAACAATTTTTAGTATTATTGATTTTTATTATTGTTTCGTGCCATATGATGTGTAGTTATGTAAATTTTATGTATATTCATAATTTTTTTAAAAAACCTGTCTGAAATTAATTATCAAGCAATCACGTCAGACCCGGGACCTTGAGAATGACTTCGGGGACATCACATTCATTCCTGCACGCAAATTTTATGTTGATGGACTGCTCAAAACACGGAGCAGCAGCAACTGGGCTTTTATGCTACTGTAGGAGCTGTGCCTGCCGCAACCACCCAAGGTGAACATTGTCGCATCAATAATGCAAAAATTGTTGGCTATCACCCTATGTGCACCTTTGTCTCCCTTCACCACTGCTTCATGAACGTCTTTTTAGTAGCGGACAATATTATGTTGAACGAGCTGTGCTGCGATACATGAGGAGCCTTTTCTGTTTCAAAATTGTTTTTATTTTTTTGGGACCAACGCGTTTTGGCCACAACAAATATAGTTGCTGAAACATGTTAAAAGAACTATTTTGGAACAGAAAAAGACTCTCATTTACCACAGCTCCGCTCACTCAACGTGATTTCGTCTTCCTCTAATGTTATTCATCTGGAAGAAGTTTTCCTCCTGTAGCCACGGGGCAGCAGCAGCAGTTACATGCATCTGAAGGTGTTGTGCCTTCACAGAACACTAGATGAGCACATACTCCCGCCTTTCACTCTACTTACCAGGCGATACTGCTCTATGTGTGTTCAATTTTGTCCCTCAAAAACTTCATGAAAGTCTATTTGACGACAAAATTTGGGATATTGGGTAATTTCTTACTTGCTGGGGGTCCATCCACCGATATCGAGAATGCATTGGGCTCGGCTGGCACTCCCTTAAGAATGAATGGAGCAGCAATGCACGGGATCGTTATCCACTCCATTTACACATCCAGTTCTTGGGCACAGTGGGGGGGTCCTGGAAGTCGGACCCCCAGTGATCAGGATGTAATCCTCAATTCCAAGGATAGAGGAACCGAAAACCAAATGGGTGTAAATTTTGAAATACATGAATGGTACAGAATCTGGAGCTTAGCGCAGTTGATACTGTATCGAGCTGCTGCACAGATTATCTGTGCTGCGTATTAATCTCTAAGATAGCGGGCTGACTGTGGTTACTTGCGTTTCTTACTCCCGCCGCAGCTCAATCCCCGTATTAAACGGCTGCATAACAAATCTGATTCCCTACGTGCTAAACACGATACATAACTCTTGTTTGCTCGACACTAAGTCCTGGTAGTCTGACTTGTAGGATGTCAAATGCTCCTTCTCTGTGTTCCGATTGGATTCGCTTTGAACATATGCCCTTTCAAGCAAAATTAATCAATCTCTTTATCACTCCGGCAGCATCTGGAGCCGTAATCATTACCCAACTGCTGAGAAAGGAATGAAACTGCTAATCGCCCTGGGAGACAGGCTTACCGCTCCGAGAAAAAAAAAAAAAAGAAAAGTTTTTGTGAAGTTCTAATTTGGAGAATTATTCTTTAGAGTTGTCTGTTCAGGATTCCATATCCACCAGGAGGTTCTCACTATAGCAACCGCACGCCACGGGATGGAAATAAACAAGCGGGAGACGGGCACTTTTTCATCTTTGTATATTAAATTTCAAAGTTTTGTACGTCGTCCAGACAGCGCCAACTCCATGTGTCTCACAGATGGTAAGAAAACGGGAGAAAAATATCTACATATGAGCATAAACAAATATATATATATATATATATACATATATATGTGTTACATGTGAGGGTCACTATATGTTCCCCCCAGGATACTCACGGAGGCGTATTGAGGCCATAAGAGGGCATTGCAGTCACAGGCGTAGCTGTGGTTGCAATGCAGACTAAAGTGAGTATTGGTCTATGACAGGCTGTTTGTCCAAGACAGATTTAGGGAAAACCTGCTCTGGGTTTTTGTGCTTTGAAACAGACTACAGATGGTAGTGGTGCAGTCCGTTTCATTCCTGGCCGGGTTTTTCATGTGGCTGAAGGCCACAGATTCTAGTTGAAAGCCCTGCAGCATAAGGTTTGGGTGTGTCAGGTTCAGAGTCAGTGTCAGTCTGGTGTTGGCAGGAGTACAGAGCAGGAGGGTCTGCAGAGCTCCACCTGTGTGAGGGAACACAGGCCAGCAGAGCCAAACAGCCAAGGCAGCTGAAAGCCTGGCACCCACCGTGTACATGGTGGTGCAGTCGCCCAAGGCAACTGGTCTCGGATATGGACTGCCGTGTCCGGCGGGGAACCGGAGGTAGACTATCCTGTGCTCGAAGTAGGACTGGCGTGTTTAGTGACTGTAAACTGGAGGATATGGTTACTGGCTGTAATCCGGAGGATATCGTGTATTGTGCAATGCTGTAAGTAGAACATTAACACCACGGTGCAGTCGCCCACAACAACGGGTCAGAGGTGGACTGGCATGTTTAGTGACTGTAATCCAGAGGATATGTGCCCAGCTGCGAACCGGAGGTGGACTGTCTTATTCCCGGCTATGTTCCGGAGGTGGACTGTCCATTTTCCCGTCTGCAAACCAGAGGACATCGTGTGCTGTGTTTTTTGAGTTGAACATTAAAGAGACGCTTTGCTTTGAACTTTGCTGAGTCACTGCCTCGTCACTGAATTTCCAAGCATGACATTTTTTATTTATTTTCAGAAAATGAGAAATGGTCAAAATAAAAAAAAATGCAGTGCTTGCAGACCTCAAATAATGCTAAGAAACAACAATACTAATGTTTTAACTCAAGAAGAGTTCAGAAATCAATATTTTGTGGAATAACCATGATTGTTAATCCCAGCTTTCCTGCGTCTTGGCTGCTTTCCACCAGTCTTTCACACTGCTTTTGGGTGACCTTATGCCACTCCTGGTACACATATGTAAGCAGTTCTTCTTTGTTTGATGGCTTGTGACTATCCATCTTCCTCTTGATTACATTCCAGAGGTTTTCAATGGGGTTCAGGTCTGGAGATTGGGCTGGCCATGACAGGGATTTGATGTGGTGGTCCTTCATGCACACATTGATTGACCTAGCTGTGTGGCATGGCACATTGTCCTGCTGGAAAAACCACTCCTCAGAGTTGGGGAACATTGCCTGAGTAGAAGGAATCAACTGTTTTTCCACGATACCCTTGGATGCGGCTTGATTCATTTGTCCTTTGCAAAGATTAACCTGCCCAATTCCAGCCTTGCTGAAGCATCCCCAGATCATCACTGATCCTCCACCAAATTTCACAGTGGGTGCAAGATACTGTGGCTTGTACTCCGTTCCAGGTCTCCGAGTAACCATTAGACGACAGGGTTGGGTAAAGCTGAAAATTAGACTCATCAGAGAAGATTACCTTACTCCAGTCCTCTATGGTCCAATTCTTACGGTCTTTGGCAAACTTCAGCCTGCCTCTCCTTTGCTTCTCATTGATGAAAGGCTTTTTTCTACCTTTACATGACTTGAGCCCTGCCTCTAGGAGCCTGTTGTTACGAACTGTTTTTGTCATGCACTTCACCCCAGCTACCATTTGCCATTCCTTTAGTAGGTCACTTGATGTCATCCTGCAGTTGCTGAGTGACATTCAAATAAGATGACGGTCATCCTGGTCAGTGGAGAGTCGTTTTGACCCTCTGCCAGTCAAAAGCTTTGTTGTCCCCAATATCTGCTGCTTGACCTTGTTGTAATGGACTTCCATTTTAGAAATTTTAAGGATGGATGCAACATGACGCTCACTGTATCCCTCTGCTAGTAAAGCCAGAATTGAGCCCTTCTTTTCCTCACCCGAGACTTTTCTTTTCAACTCCTTTGGCATGGTTAAAAGTTATTTTTTCATTCGTATTACTTTTGGGATATTACTAGCACTTGTTTTGTAATCCAGCTTGTCCTATTGCAAGAGGATTGTGAACACCACAGCAGGGTTTTTTTATACTTTCCTTCATTAAATAAGATTTGGTTCAGGTGATCACCTAATCAGAAGCACAGTAAGTAGAATGAGGTGTACTCTGGTTGGAATTCAACTGACACTGGAATGGAATGGCTGTCAGACATGGAGAGAAGCCGATTTTTATAAAACTGTTCAGTGGTCTCTTAATTTTTGCCAGAGCTGTGTGTGTATGTGTACATACATATATATATATATATATATATATATATATATATATATATATATATATATATACACACACACAGTACATACATAGTATTTTGAGGAAAAACATGCTTTTTTCAATGCATTTTTTTATGCTTTTTTTTGGCAAAAATCACAATGGCCAGATATGTATACAGTATATATATAAAATAAGAATTGCTATATATACATACATACATACATACATATCTGTCTGTTCTTTGCACTGCAGGTATAATTAAAAAATAAAGTTTTCAAAGTTTAGTATTCCATAAAAAATATATATTTATATTTACACAAATAAAACTAATGAGCCATCAGCATTGTGTAATTTGTTTCATCCCAGCTGAGTTACATCCATCAATCCCCCTTCCCCTTTGTTATGAGTGTGACCACCAGTTCTGTACGTGCGCTACTGTGCAGACAGGAAGTCAGTCTCTTACTTCCTGTCAACTCCATGATGACATAATTACATAGCAAATCTTTGCCAGCAGCTCTCAGACCCTTCACCACCCAGCTCTGCCTTCCTTGTCCTTTATGTCCTCCAATGTAGCTCAAGCTATCTGATGAGGAAGATTTATGAAACAGTCTAGAAGAAAAACTCTCTTTATCCAGAGCAATCAATCAAAGGAAAGCAATGCTTTCCAACTGTATTCTGCCCTTGAAAGATAAAAGCTACACTGTCATGGGTTACTGCAGACACATTTTAGTTTTCTTTTAGACAGTTGTCATTTATTTGCACCTTCAATTCTGCTTTATAAAAGAAAGCAGTGATATAGTACATGAGAACATGCTGTAAAGTTATAGACCTGACTTACACTGCCTGTCTATATGTATAAGTGTTGTGTGAAGAACTGCAGTGGATTCCTGTGAGATGCAGCTTCATACAACTAAGAGCTGACAGAGAAACTTATCATCAGCAGGAGGCAGGGGAAACAGACTGAAGCTGCATCACATAGCATACACTCAGACTCTGTACTACATTTCAGCAGATCTACGTCACAGATCTATTACTGTCGGCCTTTAGATTATTGACCATTAGGGTCATGCTGTGGCATAGTAAAAGTTCTCGGCACCTGGGGAAAGTATTTTACTCTTCCCAAACCCGTGGACCGATAGCACTGTGGGGGGATAAGGGGTTTAATACTGAACTTGAGGAAGGTACTCAAACACTTGCAATGGATTTTAAGAAAATCATGGTGCCTTTTTGTTCTCTATTTTTTCATCTTTTTGCTGAAACCCAACAGAACATTTTTTTAATTTATTATTTTTTTCCCTTTATTGAACTATTTTATGACCCTAGTCCTAATCCTAGACCTAATCCTAGACCTAATCCTAGTTAGTTAGGGTTAGAAAACTAAATCTAAATCTAAAAATGGCACATCAGTAAAAACAAGGGTTTATAATAATGCGCGTATACAAGAGTCTCTACATTATTCTTTAATAACAGCCCATGGTGCACTATATAAGTAAAAAAAAAAAAAAAAAAAAAAATATATATATATATATATATATATATATATATATATAATTTATTTATTTTGTTGTTGCTGGAATGCCTTTTAAAAGAAAGAAAAATAAATTTTACATTTCCAGTAATGATTGTATAATAAAAAAAATAATATTTTTAGAATATTTTTTATTAATATTATACCTATTTAGACCTTTATAGTGAAGGACTTATGTATGTGTGTATATATATAAATACACATACAGTACGTGACAAGGTTGCCTGTGCTGCATTTGCAGGGTGTCAGCTCGATCGTCCAGTGCCGGATCCTCGGTGCAGTCCTTTCTCAGTAAACATGGAGCAGACATCACTTGACTCCTCTCCACTATTGATTACAGGAAATTACTTTGATATTTAACAGCAGAGAACAAAACAAAGAGAAGAAAGTTATTTCTCCGATTCCTCCCAGTCTGATCTGAACATTAGGTTGGACGAGGACAAGAGGCGAGCGCACGGTGTCTGTGATTCTCTGCCACTTTATGCTACGTGCAATCATCACATCGGGTGTGGGCGCTGTGCCGTGAAGGCCGCTGTGTATCTAAGGCTGGTGTCGGCTGAGTTATGTATCTGAACCTAATGGTGGCACTGTGTGATGCTGAGTACTGACAAAATTTGAAGCTTATGGACCCAATACAAAATCTCCAACAGGACCTCTAAATATAACCGGTCTTTAATAGTACTGGTTTTCTCATAGATGCTAAAGGGACTTTTTCTGCGTCTAGGACCGGATATGGTTGCAACCACTATAGTTATGCCTCTGGTGCCGAGCCATTGTAGCTAAGCGTATCATGTGTGACATATGTCTGCTGAGACAGTTTATCAGAACCTTTAATCGGTGCCGCTGAGTGGATGGGATGGATGAGACTGTGTGTTTCCTCTCCACTGAGTTTCGCCCATGGACACCACCTCAGAGACTCATTCCACATTATATAGCCCAATCATGGCGTGAACCTGACAATCACATTTCATATATCAAGAGTACCGGATTTGCTATGACTATGCAGATGTTTCGGAAACTCAGGGATGTCCCATACCGGCAACTGTTCTTGGATTGTTAAAGTTTTGCCCATGACCCTTCCCCAGGGTCTCTTAGCGGCATTGCCCTCACATTCACCTATAGTGCCCAGTTTTGACCTAACCGCACTTTAGAAGCCTCAGAAAATTTGAGACAGTTGGTGACAATGAGGATGTGGTTTATCGTCACCACCCGTAAATGGGTGTTCTCGTGTGGTGATGGGGTCGTTCCCATCGGGCTCACATCAGTCATGTTGGTAACTGGTCTTACATAGCTGGCAATTCTGAGCCACATACATTTGCCAGTCACACATCTCAGGGCCTAATGGACCAGGACAGGGATCTCTGCAGTGATAAATTGTCTGACTGATGTTAATTAAGACCCGTTCTGGACTCCAACACTTTGCCAGCATGGAGCCGAGTGAGAAGGGATGAATGAATTGTAGCCGTACGCTCTAATAGAGAAATTTGGCTGCCTATAAAATTGCTGGGACATTGACAAATGAGCTGCAGCATCCAAAATCAGAGGCCGCTCGGCTGCTGTGAACATTTCTGGAGAGCAGAGCGTATCCTGACACGTCTAACAGAGGCTTCTACCTTAATATTCCCTGTACGTCCTACCCAGAATGATGAAGCATGGGCTCAATTATTCTGCTCCATCCTACTTTCATGAGAAGCCTCCATCAGACTCTCAAAGCTTTTGTGTTTCCGCTTCCTATCATGCAGCTCAAAATTAATATACCAGGTACGAGAAATCCAAAAAGATTCAAAGGGTCTGTCAAATTGTTCAAATCCATCCATATTGCAAAAGTTTGAGGCTTAAACACCAGTTGGATGCCCACTAACTCCGGTGCCCGATGAGAAAAATTCATTAGGCATCACAATTCGCAGGATTCGGTCCATCGGACACATCAGTAATCTGTGGTCGTTGGACGGGATCCTGGAGAACCACCTCTTACCTCCCGTCATCCATGGGTCTTCCTTTGGTTAGCTGGCCTGGTGCAATGTCATCATTGTGCGTGATGCACATGTGACATTGCGCCAGGCCAGTTAATCACAGGATGACCCATGGATGACGGGAGGTAAGAGGCGATTCTCAGGGCTCCTATCCAACGGACACAAATTACCGACATGTCCGACGGGCCGGATCATAAGAATTGCTTCTCGCGAACTTTAACCAGAACCAAATATACACTTTCCATAATCAGCACACTGATTCTCTAAATATATTATATTACCTTGTTGTGCAGCTGTTCAAAGCAGCTTCTAAAGGAACAAGAATTTGGCTTTTTAGAAGGAAGAAAAATAAGGTAATTAAATATATTACAAAACTTTATCCAAAGTAAAAAATAAAAGTTTAGCTACTCTAACCACATTTTGGATTACTACATACTGAATCCTATAATGTAAATGAGTCTTTGTACACTGACGATTTTGCAAGATCTTCTTATGATCCAAATTGAGCATTTACATTATAGTTTTCTTGATAGAAATCACTAAACGTGAGGGTGTCAGAAGTGAGAACACCCACATCATTTTCAGTCTGGATAATTACAAATGGGGTGGATTGTCCAAGCCATAAGATTCCTACACAATCTACATATTTACACCCATGACTCTTCCTATGACCTGAACTGATCTTGAAACTTACAGAAGTTTTCTTTCAAGCTAAGAATTTCCAATTACCCATAGTGGCTGCTAATGAAAGATTAATAGAATGCCCCAAGAGGCTGCAAACTATCAGGAAGTCGATAGTGATCCGCCAGGGACTTTTCCATAGCTGTAAATTGCGTTCATTACGTTATCAAAAGAAAACACTTAGCGGAACCCAAATGTTGAACGTTCATAGTAATGAACTGATTTCTTACCAGTGTTAATCACGATGCAGATAATGGTCCAGCTGAGAATTCTCCCTGTAATAATCTCTTCCTCCACCCACTGATTCCACTACAAGGATGTTCAGTCCCAGAATTACAATGTCGGGGTCTATTGGGGACTAAATTCACTACAGTCGCTGGAGATGGACGGCAAAAGGGTGATAAAAAAAAAAATAGGAAACTTTTGTCTAAGGCTGTTTTTCCATTTGTCCACCAACTTTTCAAAAGTGGCAAAAAGTTTACAAAACTTTTTTGTGCTAAAATGCTGTATGACAAAATATACAATTATTTTTGCAAACAAAAAAAAAAGTTGCAAAACCCTTCCTAAAGCTCCGCCTCATTGCTTCTAAGTAATCAGTTCGGCAGCGCTCCATTTTTTTAAAATTAAATTTTAATAAATTTCAGATGGAATCGGCTTAAGAGTCAAAATAGTTTTTTATTAACATAGATAAAATAACAAAACACTGGTAAAAGAAGTGTTTCATGAGCAAGTAAAACTGTATAATTATTTTTACACTTTTGTTGAATTTTTTTTGCTAGTTCTTTGTTTTTCATTTCAAAAATATCTTGAAATATTCCAGATTCAAGGCCACTGAAGCATATGCATGGTAGGCTAACATTTTCTATTTACTCATGTGCAATTTTCAATTTTTTAGCTTTGCTGTGTAGACTGAGGTTGAATAAGCTGAGTTATCTCATTATTATAAAATAGAGGATTTCATAACAGTTCTGTCGTACTTATGAAGGTCTTGATAAAGCAGGATAGTAAATGCCCCCTTACACATTAAAAGCACCCAGATCTCCCAGTATTGGTGGGATGCTTTAGCTGATCCTTTGGCTGACAGTTGTCTCATCCGTCTCTCCCATACCCTCGGGCACTCGTTCTTCCAAGCGCTCTGTGTTATTTATGAGAAAGCCACTGGCTAAAATGTTGGCCGGCAGCGTATCTCTGGGAGAACAATGCGATTGGCAGTCCAAAACTGGACATATGCGATCGACATCTCTCCTGATGATCAGTCGGCTGGCGCCCCATACACATTGGGATGTCGTCCAAATCCGTCAACGACGACGGGGTTCATCTACCATCAGTCTACCATGTATGTGGGCCTTAACACTACAGACATGGATAAAGTGTGTGTAGCTCTCGTGTCTCCCCCTGGTCTCTACCTGGACATATGATTGACCATTGACTCCCACTCGCTGGTCCATAACACACACAAATCCCACCAAGGACAACATCTACAAGGAGTTTGTATGTTCTCCCCGTGTTTGCCTGGGTTTCCTCCGGGTTTATCCGGTTTCCTCCCACACTCCAAAGACATACAGATAGGGAATTTAGATTGTGAGCCCTATTGGGGACAGTGATGATAATGTGTGTAAAGCGCTGCGGAATAAGATAGCGTTATATCAACAAAGCATAATAATAACGTCCTATATCTCTATATATAAAACTGAATTTCTGTTGTCAGATGCCCGTTCTTTATCCAAATGACTGGACCAATCTGCACCAAACTTGGTCCACAGGTAAATCAGGCTCTCCCAAAGGTTTTAGACAACATTACGGCTCTGTAGGAAATGCTATTCTTGAAATATTCGCCCCTAAAAAACTGAATATGACATTAAATATTAATTTGCAGTCAAATGAATGGACCAATCCACGCCAAATTTAGTGAATAGGTAAATAAGGCTCATCCGAAGGTTTCAGGCCAGGTTTCTATAGGACCTACCATGTTTAAGATATTTGTCCGTGAAAAAAAACGGAGTACAAAAGCAAATATTACTGTAATTTATAATTAAACAGGACCAATCTGCTCCCAGTTTGGCACATAGGTGTCACGTGGACCCGCCCTGTGTGACGCGACCAGAATGCCGGTAACTAGAACAACAGGACGCGGCATGTGATACTGTCCTGTGTGACACGGCTCGCAGGCCAGTATCTAAAACAACAAGACAAAGGGAAGGGAAACAGTTACAACGGTGGGCCCTGCGATAGGGAAAGGGGACGTGGAGACCTCCTGCACTCCCCTGAGTCAGTGTCCCTAACGCTCCTAACGTTCCCTATGCCGGTTCCGCAAAAAAAAGAATATAAAAAGAGAAGATTAATTTACAAACAAACCACTGGATCAATGTGCCGCACATCCAGCACAGGAGTCCTAGAGAGTCTAAGACATTCCAAAGTGCTAGATTTACATACTGTTCGCTATATATTCATAGAAAAAAAGCAGAACACAAAAGCAAATATTTCTCTTTGGGACACAACTACAGAGATGTTCTGTGTGTGTATATATATATATATATATATATATATATCTAACCCATGAGATATTCCCTCCATTTCCCTCAATATTTACCATTTCGACAATAAGAACGTTTAGCTTTAAATTGTGAAATATTTATTCCGGTGTTTAATATTTTTCTTTTTATTTATTCATTTTTTTTTGTTTTCAAACTTCTTGACAAAGCGGGGAAAGAAAAATAATAAATGACTGTGATAAAGGGTTAATTAATTTCCGATGGGGAAGAGAGAGGCGCGGGAGTGAGATAACTGCAGTAAATTATTAAACTGGTAGGGCATGTTAATAGACAAAGCTCCCACTCTGGCGGTATAATAAGCGGAGAACAGAAGGCGTACGGCAGAATATAAAACCGGTGTATTTTATATCCCGCGGCCGCCGTATTTATCAGTATGATTATGATAGATGTACAAACTAGCTCGCTGCTCTGTCTACACAAGCCGCAGAAATGTATGAAAATTCATAGTTTCGTTTCACTGCAGATAAAATAATGGTAACGGACAGGGAAGAAATGTGGGGTGGCGAAGAGTGGGGGGATGGGGCTGCAGAAAATGATACATGGTATTTGGGCAATTTGCATGCGGCCGCTATATGTACAATGCTTCTTCTTCACTGATAAATGCTAAACAAATAGCCTTTGGCAACAGTAATAGTGCAGGTTCCCGCTGCAATAAATCATTTCTGCTGTTGAGATCCTATATAACAATGTCTCATTTTTTTTTTTTTTTAGATCAATTTAAAAAAAAAAAAAAAAAAGGGGATTACTGAAAATTGAGCAATTGTTGGAAGTTTGAAATAAAGAAGCCGCAGTTTGCAATCACACAATCAATCTCCGTCAGGTTGGATATACAGTAAAATAAGATAGCAATGATTGAAAATACGCGGGTGTCGTCTACTCTGGGCATTCATTGGCTTTCTGGATCTACAGTGTCAGGAAAGAGTTAATGTATGCTGTTCAGATCCGATTTACATAGGGAGCATGGATCATGAATCCCGGTCCTGAACTTGACTCGACTGCTGCGTTCAGATCGGGAGAACTGCAGCTGATCAGGGATTATCAGGGATCTCGCTGAGAAACTTGCTCTGTACTGATGAGGAGTGAGAAGTCTGAAACACTGCTGTCTGCAGGCGCTGATATGGGCTGGACACTGACATACAAGGTACCTACCTATAGGTGGCACTAGAGAGACTGTTGTCCTCCTTTTGTTGGAGAGTTCATTTGCATGCTTTTCCCAGCAAGCATTGCCCGTAAGATACCCCATACCAACTGGACGTCCATAAAGAGATCTAATACTTTGTAAGAGCGATTATTTGGGTTGTATGGGATTAGTTTATGGATAGATTAGCATTAGAATATCAGAGGATCAGAGTTTCACTCAGGAACAGCGCCACTACTGATCACAGGCTGAGTGTGGTATTGCAGCTCAGCCCAATTCACTTAAAGTGATTGTCAGCACAGAATGACTGTTCAAACCAAGCACAGGCGCTCAGTGCACCCTTGGCGTGGCCAAACATTTAAGTGCTCCTTGCCACCTAGTAGTTTGTTCCCTACATCCACCCCTCCTCTATTTTGATTGACAGTTCTGTATTAATAGAGCCAGAGAAGGTCGTAGATACATGGAAAACAAGCAGATGGGAGTACTTAAATGTGTGGCCAGGGTGCACTGAGCTCTTGTACTTCTGTGCTGACAGACCCCCTTTAAATGAAGCTTAGCTGCAATACCAAACTCAACCCATGGACAGATGTGGCGCTGTTTATGATAGGAGGCAACAATGATGGCTCTTTCTGGAATTACAGCTTGTGCCCTATTGAGAGAATGATGACATTTCTAAGCTAAAAATAAAGGTTTTGGTGAACTCATACGACTCAATTAAAGCTGAACTGATGGCGCTCCTGATAGGCTTGGTTTGGCAATTTTGTTGGAAAAAAAAGCGTTAACTTGAAGCTCTTGGGATTATTGCAAAATCTGTAACTACGATGTCTCATTGATAATACTGGCACCTTCTCATGTGCCCGGGGGGGGTGGGGGGGGGGTGGAATTTTGGACTCCCTCAAGCACCAGCTTCTTGGTAGAACACCCCCTATAATTACACCCCCCTATAATTACACCCCCACCGAAAGCCACCGCAGTCCACGTGCCTACAGGATCCTGCAGAGAGTGAGATATAACTCGTCTGTTTACACCACATAATAAAACTTATTACCTGATTTCCAAGTGAACGGTTTGATTTCCTGAAGTGTAAAATCGGCTTCTGTGAGAGGCAGGAGCATCGCCATGAGCAGGAGATACCGGCGCATGGTCAGTCTGGGGCAGGTGCCTGGAGATGCTCCATTTCTTACGTACATTCTGCTGTCGTTCTTCACTGACTTTCTGCTCCTAAAAATAAGAAAAAAAATATGTAATTATAGCAATTTCTGCGAAATCTGGATGATAACATATATGGCTGCCTGTGAGGCTCCTATGAGGGTCGCCACTAGAGTTAGCAAATCTCCCAAAATTCTAATTCACCCCAGAAATGTTCTTTGCATCATATAAAATCCGTAACAAAGGGATTAAAAAAAAAACCCCTTTTATGCTCCTCTGTCCTCGGCCCTCTTCATACAGTACCTATCTCACCCCTGATTACACGTGGCACAACCCACATCATTAACGTACATGGGGTCCCGCGTGATCTAGTGGATCCCGGCAGCGCCAGAAGCCTTCTGGCAGAATAAGATAGAAGAAAGAAGGATGAGGACGATCGGAGGACCATCAGCAGGAATGGGGAAAGCCAAGAAGAGGCGAATGCAATGGATTTATAATTCTAACCCCTTTTTACGCCATCAAAATCCACCTCTTGATGGAATTTATACAAATCAAACTGTGATAGTTTCGTGATACTTTTGCTTCCATTAAGCTGCATGTAACGGGATTGCCAAGAATTAATTTTAATTTTTTTTTTTGTTTTGAAGATCTTTACTTTCTTTCTCAAACCCCTGGTGACCTGAATGCAATCACATTGCTGATGAGACTGTTATACGTATCAATATATTAATATTCTCACTGTTTAGGAGCTTACTGCGTACTCCTTTATTATTGACGTCTTAGGTAATGTTCAGTCTATGAAGCTGTCGGTATATCCCAAGCACAGGGAAATAAATCAGCTGAGATGAGTTCAGAAAAAGGAAACAGATAAAAGAGTTACAAACTTCCCATCAGACCATCAGAAGAAGCTCACTGATGGATTCTCAGTTAACACATTCTACAGCCAGCAGTACGCAGCGTGACACAAGGAGCAATAGAAGGTAAATGGTGCAAAATATTCAATGAAACCAAATTGCAAACTTGATTCTTATCCTAAAATACATAATAAAATAAATACGGTAAATAATGAAAGAACTTTGTCCCCAAAGGAGGATATATTAAAATTCTCGCTGTCAACACTAGGGGGAGATAAGGAGCTTACTGCATACTGCTTTATTATTGACGTCTATGTATGATCAGTCTACGTCGCTGTCGGTATTTCCCAAGGACGAGCACAGAGTGCGTGAAGGGCGAATCCCTTCTGTCAATAGTTTGTGAATCCGCAAAAGATCAACTAATGTGTCTAAGCTCAAAATAAACAAAACAGCAATTTAATTACGGCACGCAGTAAAGAAATTATGTATTTAATCATTCTGTGCGCTCCATCTGTGCTCCCCTTATAAAATCCGATCTGATGTAATTTGTCTCCGATTCCTCTGCCTGTAATCTTTATTAGCTTCTCTATTTGGGGTTTTAATTTGATGTCTCTGCTACATTATAAAAATATACTGTATATTTAATTTTCCTTCGTCAGGGTAATACACGATCTACATTACAGTAAATTGGTGAAGAGAGTGAGAATAATCCCAGAATTGTTGTGTTGTCATCATATCCTGATCGTCTAGCAATGCGCCAATACTTTTCGTAAAAGATGGGAATATCCCTTTAAATAAGCGAACTATTAAATTTTACTGCTCTCGTTTCCTTTTTAAAGTGCGGCAGATTAATCCAAAGTTAATTACCAATGACTCAGCAGAACACGGATCGCAGTTTGCCGTTTGATTGATGTGATGGCGGCTACTCTAGTCAGTCCAACAGAGATGAAATGACCGGCGATCTCACAGGCGCAGCACCAATACATTCACTTTGGGCATTTTCGATCCTTGTTTGTTTCAGTGATCAGACCCCCAGCGAGATGACAGTAATTAGTGGGGTACTCCTTATAAGTTGGAGAACAACCTCTTAATTCCATGGGACAATGTTGTGGGCATGCTCTGTGTCGAGTTCAGAATTCACCGTACTGCCAGATCGCAAATTATTTTAAACTTAGATAATGTCATTGAAAATTAAAAATAATTTTCATGTAAAAATTAATATATAACTGAAAGATAACCTGTCACCATGAAAATGCTGTCCAATATGTTATAGAGCAGGGGGAGGTGAGTAGATTGAGAATTAATGAGAAAATATTCAGTATCACCTGTCTGTTAGTCATTTAATCCTCTATTTTCTGGGATTTTTGATCGAGTGGGCGGTCCTATCAGTGATTGACAGATTTATTTGCATAAGTTTACATTGAGAGTTAGATATCAGTCACTGATAGGATCGCCCACTGGACCAAAGATCCCAGAAAGTGAAGAGGATTAAATGGAGGAGACTTGGCACCGAGGTGATGGAGGAGGCTCAGGGTTGACGTGATGGTGGAGACTCAGCATCTAGGTAGAGGAGACTCAATGATGTGGTGGTGGAGGTGACTCGCCATCGAGGTGGTGTAGGAAACTCAGTGCCGAGGTTGTGTAGGAGATTCAGCACTGAGGTGGTGGTGGAGACTCAGCACCCAGGTAGTAAAGGGAACTCAATGACGTGGTGGAGGAGGTGACTCGCCAACAAGGTTGTGTAGGAGACTCAGTGCCGAGGTGGAGGAGGAGACTCAGTGCCAAGGTGGTGGTGGATACTTAGCACCAAAGTGTTGGGAGAGACTCAATGCCGAAGGTGGTGGAGGTGACTTATAGCCAAGATGGTGGAGACTCAGTGCTGTGTTTTAGTCTTACAAACCTCTGTTCTTTCTGGGATGTTAGTACCACCTACTGGATCAATCAGTGATTGACAACTTTATTTGTACAAGAATGCATAGAGAGATAGCTGTCAGTCACTGATAGGACAACCCACTGGAGCAAAGATCCCAGAAAGTGAAGAGGATTAAATGGAGGAGACTCCGCAAAAAGATGGTGGTGACTTAGTGCCGAGGTGATGGAGGAGACTCAGCAAAGGGGTGGTGGAGACTCAGTTCCAAGGTAGTGGAGGTGACTCAGTGCCGAGATGGTGGTGATAACTCAGTGCCAAGATAGAGGAGGAGACCTAACTCCGTGGTGGTGTGGTGGTGGAGGTGACTCAGTGGCGAGATGATGGAGACAACTAAGCGCTAAAGTGGTGGAGGAGAATCAGTGCAGAAGTGGTAGAAGAGGCTAAGCACCAAGGCGGTGGAGGAGACTCAGTGTAGAGGTGGTGGAGGAGACTTAAGGTCGAGGTGATGGAAGTGACTCAGTGGCGAGGTGGTGGAGGAGACCCAGCTCCATGGTGGTGGAGGTGACTCAGTGGCAAGATGATGGAGATAACTAGGCACTGAAGTGGTGGAGGAGGCTCAGGGTTGAGGTGATGGAGGTGACTCAGTGGCGAGTTGGTGTTGCAGACTCAGCGCTGAGGTGGTGGAGGAGACTCATCTTCGAGGTGTTGGAGGAGACTCGGGGTCGAGGTGATGGAGGTGACTCGGTGGCAAGATGGTGTTGTAGACTCAGCGCTGAGGTGGTGGAGGAGGCTCAGCGCTGAGGTGGTAGAGTTTCCTTCACATTGGCAATGTAACCTCCACTTCTCATCTCCACACACTAATAAAGATCCACAAGAGGCCAAATCATAAAACTAATACGCCACTGAAATAATTTAAGGTGGGATTTTGGACAGGACATTGTGTTCTGTGTGAGAGCTCCTGCACTGAAGCTATGAATGGAGACTGCAATATATGATGTCAATCACACCATGTAGGTGTGATTACAGCAGCAGAGCCTGGGACTAGTCCAAGGGAACATGTGCCCATATGTTCCCGAAGCAGAACCGGCTAAATTAGCTTCTTCTAACTTAAAGATTGAGAAAGGGAACTGACAACCGATCATTCTACTGTGAGCTCCGAGCCACAATTATTGGCCGGTTGCTTATTTCAGGGCGAACAATGTGATCGGCAGTCCAAAATCAGACATGCTTGGTTGACATCTATCCCGACCATCAGTCCCCATAAAAACTAGACCCTCGGCTGTCGATACGGTTGGGATCGGGTGACATTAGTCTAATGTGTACGGGGGCCTCATTTCCTATTCCATTATATACAATCTTTTGCTCCCTGTTATCAGACATTTCAGGCTTCAGTAAATATGACTGTGGTGTCTTTAAATGATGACCCCTTTAACTTACATGATCTCATCTATAGATCACATATGTCCATTGTTGAGAACCTCCGGAGTCATTCCCATCCATAGATACAGTATGTATCAGACATCAGCCGCTCCAATTATATCCCTGCCTCACTTATATAAGAGCATTAACCAAGTACAATCCTTACACTCCACTCATGAATAATTCATACATTTAGTGCTTTTTGTTTTCAGCTCTTCAAAATGATATTCACGTCGCTCTTTGAGAACATTTCTATTACTACTTTACAGCTTTTCCGTGAAGATGCTAATCTTACGATTTTTTATTTTTAGGCTATTAACAAAATTCAGCATTTCCAAAGAAGACAACAAGGATCACAAGCCGACGGCTCCGTGCACATCTTTCCCAAAGTTCCTAATAAAGTTCTGTTTGTGATAACAGTGCTACGTTTGGCCGTATGCGTGACATGAGCGTGACGCCTTAAAGATAAAGAGGTAGACACTTCAGGAAAACACTGGAGTGTGTTCTTTTTCCTGAAATGTCTTTGGGGTCCTCCGTGCCATCTTAACTTTTATTTCCTAAATCAATAGAACACATGAAAAGAAGAAACTTTGTAATATATCTTATCAGAGACATCTGCTTCTTTGTTCTCCTGAACTGATGCTTTCTTTCTCAATTCATGGGTAAAATCTATATTCAGTGAAGAGAAATCTCCTGTAATTATGATAGGAGAAGATAGTTGGTGCTTATAAGACTCTATGGAAGAGGAGGTAGAAGAGCTGGAGGCAGAGACAGACACACGTCTTGAATTCCCGCGGAAATTTCCGCGGGAATTCCGCAATTCCATGCCGCGGGAAATACGCGAGAAATCCACATGCACAATTCCCACATATTTCCCGTGTTTTATCTAGCGTTTTGCAAGTGATCTGTAGCATTGCTTGGAAAACTGATTGACAGGTTGGTCACACTCGTCAAACATAGTGTTTGACTAGAGTGACCAACTTTTTACTATTGAGGCTGCCTATGCGGCATCAGTAGTAAAAAGATATAAAGTTAAAAATAATAAAAAAAATAAAAAATCGTGTTCCTCTCACGTTCCGGCGTCCCCAGGCCTCAGCGATGCTCCCGGCAACTCCCGTTCCTAGCGATGCCTTGCGTCAATGACCTTTGATGACGTAGCATCTCGCGAGACCGCTACTTCATCAAAGGTCATTGTCGCAAGGCATCGCTAGGAACGGGACTTGCCGGGAGCATCGCTGAGGCCTTGGGACGTCGGAAGGTGAGAAGAACACAATTTTTTATTTTAATTCTATTTTTTACAGGGTTATGGTACCCAGAGCCTGGAGGAGAATCTCCTCCAGATCGTGGGTACCATCCACACATTTTCCGCTTACTTTGCGCATGGTGGGCATAGCCACATGCGGAAAGTAAGCGGAACAATACATTCCTATGTGTGCGGAATTCCCGTGATTCCGCACAAAGAATGAGCATGCTGCGTATTGTTCCGTAAAGCGATTTTGCCGCGGAAAAATACGCAGCATTAGCACAGCATGTGCGGAATGCCATTGAATACAATGGGTTACTTATTTTATGTGTTTTTGCCGGCGAAAAAACGCTGCAAAAACGCATAAAATATGCGGAAATTCCGGATGTGTGCACATCGCCTAAAAAAACAAGGGGTTAAGAGATTTTACTGCATCTGTTGTACGCATCAATTCCTGTAGGCGCAGTGTGAATTGGTTTTAGCAAATACAGGTGCTTCTCACAAAATTAGAATATCATCAAAAAGTTAATTTATTTCAGTTCTTCAATGCAAAAAGTGAGCCTCCTATATTCTATAGAGTCATTACACACCGAGTGATCTATTTCTCATGTTTATTTCTGTTAATGTTGATGATTATGACTTACACAACCAATGAAAACCCAAAAGTCATTATCTCAGTAAATTAGAATACTTTATAACACCAGCTTGAAAAATGATTTTATGATCTGAATTGTTTTTTCTTTTGCATCAATTACTGCATAAATGCGGTGTGGCATGGAGGCGATCAGCGTGTGGCACTGCTGAGGGGTTATGGAAGCCCAGGTTGCTTTGATAGCAGCCTTCATCTTGTCTGCATTGTTGGGTCTGGTGTCTCTCATCTTCCTCTTGACAATACTCCATACCTTCTCTATGGAGTTAAGGTCAGGCAAGTTTGCTGGCCAATCAAGCACAGTGATACTGTTGTTTGTAAACCAGGTATTGGTACTTTTGGCAGTGTGGACAGGTGCTAAGTCCTGCTGGAGAATGACATTTCTATCTCCAAAAACCACACTTTTCCCTTCCACTCCACTTTCCATTAATATTCTTGGATACAGCACTCTGTGAACAGCCGGCTTCTTTAGCAATGACCTTCCCCTCCTTGTGGAGTGTGTCAGTGACTGCCTTCTGGACATCTGTCAGGTCAGCAGTCTTCCCCATGATTGTGGAGCTACTGAAACAGACAAAGGGACCTTTATAAAAACTTAGGAAGCCTTTGCAGGTGTTTTTTGTTAATTATTCTAATTTACTGAGATAATCACTTTTGGGTTTCCATTGGCTGTAAGCCATACCCATCAACATTAACAGAAATCACTCTGTCTGGGGTGTAGAACAGACCTAGAACATCAGCAGGCAAGCAAGTGGGAATAATACTGGGTAGACAGGGCAGGCACCAAAACTGACACTCAGGTCCTGATTGACTGAACTAGCATCAGAAATAGCTCAAAATTTAGAACAATTAACTCCTGATTTGCAAGAAGCAGTACGACTTGGAGACATGAAATAAAAAACACAATGCAGGGTATGGAAGCAAAGTAAGCAACGTGCAACGGTAGCCTAGACACACATTACAACCACTGAAATAATGCAGAAACACTGAGAGAACAGAAAAGATCAAGCAGAAGCTGGATTAGGGCAATGTATAACATTAACATAATACAGAGATTAATCCATAAGTGTTACATTTGCCATTGGGCTCATCTGTTTTCATAACCTTCATAGAATATAAGTAGTGAGTGCCTCAGTGCCTGTAAATGTATGGACAACTCTCAGGTCCTCCTAGTTCTGAACTCAGAAATGATGGACACTGGACCGCCATCCCTGTGGTTCCTCAGACTCTCCCACCAATCAACAATTTTGAGCATACAGTAGCTATACTTCTTTCTTAATTCCACACCATGACACAAAACTCATGTATTGGTTATAGCCACTAAAATAAAACAGAATTACCAGGGGTGCAGTGCTAAGGGTGAAGAGGTTACAGCCTGGCAGTCTCCCCATCCCATATGTAGACACCAGTATTATAAATGGCACTGGGTATATTAGGGCCCTATTGCAGATTTTACACTATAAACTGATGTTGAAGTTACGCCCCTCCTTCTTCGACTTGACATACAAGCGCCTCACCAGTTCTTCTTAGATTTGACATACAAGGTCCTCACCAGTTCTTCTTAGACTTCACATACAAGCTCCTCAACAGTTCGCCTTCTTACAAGCTCCTCAGCAGTTCTCCCTCTTAGACTTGACATACAAGCTTCTCAGCAGTTCTCCTTCTTAGACGACTTGACATACAAGCTCCTCACCAGTTCTTCTTGGATTTGACATACAAGGTCCTCACCAGTTCTCCTTCTTAGACTTGACATACAAGCTCCTCACTAGTTTTTCTTAGACTTGACATACAAGCTCCTCAGCAGGTCTCCTTCTTAGACTTGACATATAAGCTCCTCAGCAGTTCTCCTTCTTACACTTGACCTACAAACCTCTCAGCAGTTCTCCTTCTTACACTTGACCTACAAACCTCTCAGAAGTTCTCCTTCTTAGACTTCACATACAAGCATCTCACCAGTTCTCCTTCTTCGACTTGACATGCAAGCTCCTCACCAGTTCTCCTTCTTAGTTTGACATACAAGGCCCTCACCAA
The DNA here is from genome assembly GCF_039654945.1 of Dendrobates tinctorius. Lineage (NCBI taxonomy): Eukaryota > Metazoa > Chordata > Amphibia > Anura > Dendrobatidae > Dendrobates > Dendrobates tinctorius. Next base: position 15,484,840 of record NW_027361810.1, on the reverse strand, counting down.
TTCTCCTTCTTAGTTTGACATACAAGCTCCTCACCAGTTCTCCTTCTTAGTTTGACTTACAAGTTTCTCACCTGTTCTCCTTCTTAGTTTGACTTACAAGTTTCTCACCAGTTCTCCTTCTTAGTTTGACATACAAGCTCCTCACCAGTTCTCCTTCTTAGTTTGACATACAAGCTCCTCACCAGTTCTCCTTCTTAGTTTGACATACAAGCACCTCACCAGTTCTTCTTAGACTTGACATACAAGCTTCTCACCAGTTCTCCTTCTTAGTTTGACTTACAGTACAAGTTTCTCACCAGTTCTCCTTCTTAGTTTGACTTACAAGTTTCTCACCAGTTCTCCTTCTTAGTTTGACTTACAAGTTTCTCACCAGTTCTCCTTCTTAGTTTGACTTACAAGTTTCTCACCAGTTCTCCTTCTTAGTTTGACATACAAGCTCCTCACCAGTTCTCCTTCTTAGTTTGACATACAAGCTCCTCACCAGTTCTCCTTGTTAGTTTGACTTACAAGTTTCTCGCCAGTTCTCCTTCTTAGTTTGACATACAAGCTCCTCGCCAGTTCTCCTTCTTAGTTTGACATACAAGCTCCTCACCAGTTCTCCTTCTTAGTTTGACATACAAGCTCCTCACCAGTTCTCCTTGTTAGTTTGACTTACAAGTTTCTCGCCAGTTCTCCTTCTTAGTTTATATAAAGTGCTCTCAGTGAGAGAAACAAAATAGGAATCTTGTGGGTATGATACCTTTTAATGGCTAACAAATAATAGTGAATGTTGTTACAAAGCAAGCTTTCGGGACTGCTTATGTCCCTTCATCAGGCTGAAGGGACATAAGCAGTCCCGAAAGCTTGCTTTGTAACAACATTCACTATTATTTGTTAGCCATTAAAAGGTATCATACCCACAAGATTCCTATTTTGTTTCTCTCACTGAGAGCACTTTATATATTTTTTTCTACTGGCTAACACGGTACCAAACCACTTCCTTCTTAGTTTGACATACAAGCTCCTCGCCAGTTCTCCTTCTTAGTTTGACATACAAGCTCCTCACCAGTTAGCTTGACTTACAAGTTTCTCGCCAGTTCTTCTTCTTAGTTTGACATACAAGCTCCTCATCAGTTCAACTTCTAACATTAGTATAACTTTTCAGACCACCATCCTTGGCACTGCAGCAGAGATAAAGCTGTACAGAAGGCGCTATTGACACCTGCCCCCACTCATTTTCATTACAAGTTGCACTGCGGTAACTTTTTGTTATCTTCTTTGGAGACTCTGAACCTCATTACACTTATTGAGAATCTTAATTACAAAAGTAGATAGAAGTATTTTAATGAACGTGGCTCCTCCAACATCAGAGGAAACACTTAACGACGTTTAAAGTTAGAAGCTCCGGAGAGGGACCTGTCCCATATTTTAATTAAGCGTGAAATCCTCAATGCGGTACGTACATGACTATACAACCTAATGTAATTATGCCTGAGGCTCGCTGCTACCGCTATGCATCACAAGTATACAGCAAGCATATACAAGTCCTCCGACTATTGTGTAACCTTGCTGAAGTTCTTATGATCTATCACCCGGTTATTTTTGGACTTCTTTGCTTTTAAAGGTGTGGTCTACTGTGAATAACCCCCTTTTAGACACATTAGGGATTAATGTCTTCAGGCCAAAGCTAGAAGGCAAAGCAAGTGTCTTTTTACTTGTTATGCAGCTGTGAATTTTGCTATCTGCTAACAGGTATTAGTCACCGAAATGTATTTATAGAATAATAATGAGGAGTGTAAAATAAACGAACACTCCAGAAAACTCCTGGAGATTATTGGAAATTATTGGATTTCTTCTGTTCTTACCACCCATAAATTGGTTTCCAAAAACTTTCAGTTAAAATTATTTTCTTAATCTAAGGCTAGGTGCAGACGACTATGCATTGTCTCATCCGAATGAATGGGGTCAATTATACAAATCACACCCAGATCCGAGTTTGATCAGTGTGATCATATTGTGATCCAATTCTCTTGGATGAGGAGAAGATGGAAGCAAACATTTCTCCATGTTCTCCATTCGGTCACTCCGTGGAAATGGATCTGCACTCACACGTCATCCGAGTGCGGTCCGATGGTCTCCACGCAGTCATTGACTTCCATGGCTGAGTATCCGAATATTGGATCACTTTCGGGCACGCTGCGATTTTTTTTTTCCTCTGGTTGGCTCGGTCCAAAGAATAAATCAGACATGTGCACAGGCCCATGGAATATCATTGATCCAAGTGCGATCTAATGTTTATTGGGACCAAAAATATGGCATTGTGCACGAGTCCTAACAGACATATCTTTTTTCATATGAGTTTTCCCACTGAAACAAATCTCAAAGGGCTATGTTTATACTAATTTGGCCCCAAATTGGTGTACTCTGCTAGTTCAGCATCACTAGGGTATTGTAAAGTGTCTATAGCTTTATCAAATAAGACATAACGCTGAGTGACATGGCAATATATGGCCACAGCAACCTTTATTGATTACAACATATATTAAAAAAATAACCATAAAATGCTCTTTTTCTCTGAGGAGATCAGAGATGGCCTAATAACAGTGAACAGCACCAGAATAAATACTCCCCACTCGCACCACTCCATCTCAGGGTTGACAAATATCACAGTCCTGTCCCTCCTCCAATTTTTACATGTTCCCCGTGAGGAACCGTCCTTGCAGGAACTAAACCATAACTTAATAATGAAGGGTCAACATATCTCCGAGATGACGCTACCCCATTAACCAACGCCATCACTGACCTCCTCACCTCCAGCTGCTATGACATAGCCACAAATAATTCCATATTCCACCATTCTACCGCCAGAGTTTTATGTTAATGAAACAAAGCGATAACATAAGGAGCAATGGTCCTGAATCTGCAGAGAAGAGGACAATCCCGGATGATCCTTGTCTTTAAAGGTACATTTAAACTTTTTTCCCCACCCCCACCTACAACTTCTTACCCAATCCTATACTAAAACCCAACCAACGTGACTTGAACTCAAAAAACCCCAACGCCGCCCTTATCTTCTCTTTTCTGTACATGAAAATCTGACTCTTATCCATTTCCTGGCCTCCTTCTTCCAAACCTCTGACCGTCTCTAGCTACACCCGTTGCGGCCCTATCTTTATAGCGGTTGTCCCATCATCATTTCCCTTGTAACAGCCGCTGAACAAGAAATGTAGTATTAGGTGGTGGCTAGTAAAATTATTGATTGTCCACGTAAGCCCAGGATGTTTCAAATCTACCAGAACTGGACCTGGAGCTAAAGTCCCTGCTGTATGAAGAACATTGTACATGAGACAAAACTTTTACCATAAGACATCGGGTTTAAAGGGGTTACCCTGGTATCAAGAGGTTATCTTCTCTTCAGAATAGGTGATAAGTTCTAAATTAGCGCGTGTCCGGCACCCACCAATCATTGGAGTAGGATACTACTGTCCCCCATCTGAATGGCGCGACAGTGCTCATGCTCAACCTCTACCCCATTCTGTATGGGAGATAGAGGAGCGCCATACTTGGCCATCAAAAACAGTCCCATAGAAAATGAATGGACCAGTGGTCAAGCCTGAACCTCTCCTTTCAGACGGGGAAACAAAGATTCCCCATTCTGATAAAAGGTAAAGGTTTCAGAGGTCAAAACCTCACTGATATAGAAGATCTCACCTATGTTCTGGATAGCTGATAGCTAGAGATGGACAAGTGAATTTCCCAAAATTAGTTTGTAACAGATTCCCTCGATAGTGGTCTGAATAAAAGGCATCAAGATCCAAATTGAAATGGCTGGGAGAAGACATTTATTATACGTCTCTCTAGATCTCAAAGCATAGTAAACCGAGGGATGGGAAGGGGCTAAAAAATAAGCAATAGACTCGTCCATCCTGATGAGCCACCGCAGCTTCCCATTGGGTCCCCGCTTGAGCCCTCTTTTCAGTCTTTACTCTTCAAGTACTCCTGGTGCTGATTTAAGGCCTCCATACACATTACACCAACGTTGGCCAATCCTGTCGATATCGATGGGTTCAGCCAACGGTCCAATGTGTATGGGGGATGCGGCCGACTGATGATCTGGGAAGATGACAATCAGCGGATGACTTTCTTATAGAGAACACGGGAGCTCTCGGCAAAGCGTTGGCTGAAATGGCTGTCGGCTGAAAAATTAGTCAACTGACAGCCATCAAATGCGTATGGCCTGCAGAAAACAAGGTCAACTTGGGCACGATGCACAACACCCTTTCGTGTTGATTTTGGGTGAAAGCACGTCATTGATATGTGTCACTCCCCAGGTAACTGTGTAAGACCTAGTTAACGGCCAAAAATCTGAAGATTGAGGAGTGAATAGTGGCAGCGGGGGACCTAGTGGCGAGCTGCAGAGAAAGATGGATGAAGGTCCGGACAGGTGAGTATAAGCTGTTAAAGGGATCATCCACTACTTGGACAACCCCTTCTCAATCCTTATGATTCCCCATAGTAAAATAATAACACCTATATTCACATCCGGTGCCGGCATGGTTCCAGAGGTGTAAGCACTGGCTCTCCTGGGGACCGTGCGACCCTATTATATCACGCGATCCCTGCAGCCATACAGTAATGGCTTCACACTTCTCTCCTTTGGATGAATCACTTATATCCAGAGGAAGTCAGAGCTGTCACCGGATCCCCAGGAGAGCCAGTGCCGACACCGATGACACCGGCACCAGAAGTGAGAAAAAGTGTTATTATGTTACTAGGGAGAAGGGATTGAGAAGGGGTTGTCCGAGTAGTTTTCCTAGTAGTAGTAGTAGTAACTAGTTAACCCCTTACTTTCAATATAAAGAATCCAACAAAATATCAGCCAGTTAATCCAAAAAATGCCTAATTCAAATTTTAAGAAAAATTTGATATGAATTGATGTCATCACAAAAATGATTTGCTCTCCGCTAGCGATAACTTCTTGCTACCAGAAAACTTCTTTTAGGCAATCAAAAGAGAAATGGGGTGGGCACAAAATACAGTGTAACTATGAAAACACTGCTATGGTAAAGGACGCGGAGGGACCTTAAGGTTTATGTAGTTCACTATTATAATGGATATTTTACTAGGTCAAAAGCGTCCAGTTTTTCCTGCTATTTTATTCCTTTTGTTCTCATCTTGTTATTTTTAAATCCCCCCATACAATTTTAGAGATATGGGCTTTTCTTTTTAGTGGAAATTTGTATGGTCTTAATCAAGGGGGGCACCAGTTTCTCCTGTAAAAAGTTGAACTAAGTATAAAGGGTCCTATCCCTGAAGCCGTACGGCGGCAGAATATTCAGAGGAGCAACGGAAATAAATTAAGAGCAAAAACTTCCCACTAATGACCTGATAAAAGGTAAAGCGGCTCCTCACTGAATCCTTATTTAAGGTAAACACATCATCTGCTGCAGATCTGCGGGTGTCGCTGACAGATTTTGGAATGGCGCTCTCACTTGAACTACTGATCTGAATCATTTACGAGTAAAAGTCCCAATCAATCACAATAATTTTTCGCCTTTTCAGACTTCCCAGGTGACTTACAAAGGAATCACTGACTAAAATGCGGGCGTGAAAGACTGACTATTATCCTGAAAGTAAGGGCACAGCATGCGGCAAAGAAAAGGCGCAGAATCAATTTCTATAGAGGCGCTAAAGTTTCAAACTCACCTGGAAATCAATTTTGAGTGACTAGCAAATAGGATAATTTCTAGGCTTCGTGTCAAAAGAATAAAAAAAAACAGCGAGTTTCCATCAGACGCAGTATGAAAAGAAAAACTGTGCCGGAGAGACACTAACTACTTAGCCGATGCCCCCCCCAACTATCTACACAACAGAAAACGGAGGAACACAATTACCATAGTGGAGCCCACTACTCCTCCAAGACCCTCTACAACCTAGAGAGCTCTGAACATAAACACAAATTAATAAGTAAGAAATCTATGATACAGCCGCAGAAATATCAGCTTGGATCAACCCTGCTACCTATAAAAAAAGATAACAGTCCTGTAACACACAACTGCCCTCCCACCATGACACCCAGAGTCAGAGACCACTCTGATCCCAGCAATCTAATTTTCAAGACTATTTATATGCGCATGTAGATCTTTCAAAGACAAGTCCAGCAATACCTTTACATTGCCGGTCCATTCCTCTGTTACTGAGAAATCAGAGTTTGAATTGATATGCAAATGAGGCTGAAGAGCTATGGTAGTCTGAAGCCTCAGTCACTCCAGCTCTATTCCCAGCCCAGTATCTATACCCCTGCTTCACTAATGGATTCTTTGCCTGAAGTTCCTCTGTTACTGAGAAATCAGTGCTTGAATTGATATGCAAATGAGGCTGAAGAACTATGGTAGATCTGAAGCCTCCGTCACTCCAGCTCTATTCCCAGCCCAGTATCTATACCCCTGCTTCACTAATGGCTCCTTTTCCTGAAGTTCCTCTGTTACTGAGAAATCAGCATTTGAATTGATATGCAAATGAGACTGAAGAGCTATGGTAGATCTGAAGCCTCTGTAACTCCAGCGCTATTCCCAGCCCAGTATCTATACCCCTGCTTCACTAATGGTTCCTTTTCCTGAAGTTCCTCTGTTACTGAGAAATCAGCATTTGAATTGATATGCAAATGAGGCTGAAGAGCTATGGTTGATCTGAAGCCTCTGTAACTCCAGCTCTATTCCCAGCCCAGTATCTATACCCCTGCTTCACTAATGGCTTCTTTGCCTGAAGTTCCTCTGTTACTGAGAAATTAGTGCTTGAATTGATAAGCAAACGAGGCTGAAGAGCTATGGTAGATCTGAAGCCTCAGCCACTCCAGCTCTATTCCCAGCCCAGTATCTATACCCCTGCTTCACTAATGGCTCCTTTTCCTGAAGTTCCTCTGTTACTGAGAAATCAGCATTTGAATTGATATGCAAATGAGACTGAAGAGCTATGGTAGATCTGAAGCCTCTGTAACTCCAGCTCTATTCCCAGCCCAGTATCTATACCCCTGCTTCACTAATGGCTTCTTTGCCTGAAGTTCCTCTGTTACTGAGAAATCAGTGCTTGAATTGATAAGCAAACGAGGCTGAAGAGCTATGGTAGATCTGAAACCTCAGTCACTCCAGCTCTATTCCCAGCCCAGTATCTATACCCCTGCTTCACTAATGCCTCCTCTGCATAAAGTTCCTCTGTTACTGAGAAATCAGGGTTTGAATTGATATGCATATGCGGCTGAAGAGCTATGGTAGATCTGAAGCCTCTGTCACTCCAGCTCTATTCCCTGCCCAGTGCCACCTCCTGCTGTTTGACAGCCTCTTTTCCTCGTGACATAAAGTAAAGGGGCAGTAAGACAAGCAGGAGAAGGCAGCACTGGGCGGGGAATAGAGCTGGAGTGACAGAGGCTTCAGATCTACCATAGCTCTTCTACCTCATTTGCATATCAATTTAAAGCCTGATTTTTCAGTATCGGAGGAAGGACTGGCCTTGTGGAGATATTTTCGGGCTTGTCTTTGAAAGAGGTACATGTGCATAGAAATAGTTTGGGGGATGGAAATCCTGCTGAAAGATTCCCTTTAAGGCAAAAAAAAAAAAAAAAACTCTTAAGAGGTGCGTTTTTTCTAAAAAAATAAAAAAAATTCCAAAATACAAAAGTATTTCAGTACGCTGTAATTGTTAAAAAAAATATAAATATACAATATTTATACTAAAGAAAATGCACAAACAAAACCATCATATATTTTTCATCCTCTTAATAGACACAGCATGCAGTGTAAATATATACGGTTATTGTAGGTAAGGATCACCTTTAAAAAGGAAAAAACTTGAAGTGTTCTTTTTTTGCCCCCCTCCCCCCAAATTAAATAAATTAAGAAAAAAGCTAACATATCTGTACGTGTAGTAGATGCTACAATCTGTCCCTCAAAGAATAAGACCACATATTTTTGACAAAAATAAAAATGAAAATGGGTTTATTCTCCACATAGATAAAAAAAAAAAAAAAGGTGAAAAATCCAAAAACTTTGTGTTGTCCCTTTGGTCAAAAAAAATGGTCTGGTACTAAAGTGGTTTTACAGGCCTTGGTTCAAGGACAATCTCTTTTTTTTTTCCTCAAAGATCCAGCATGGCCATTCACTGGGCAGACATTAAGTTTAAGGAGAGATGTGTCATGCTTAGTTCTTCCTCTGGGGGCGCTGTATGGAAATGAAATACTTGCTGCAGGATTCCTCTACAGATCACATCTGATCATTGATTGTGAGAGGGCAGTCTATCGGGATGGAATTATTCCAAGACTCGGCAATGTTGAACGCGGGAAGCCATGGAACGGCTGATTTAGTGATGGCTTCCAGAAAAAGAGCAGAAAAAGGCGGCAGATTAATATGTTGCACTTTCCCCTTGAAAGCGGATTCAGGAGCCGCGATGTATCGCCCCATTTCCGCTCGATGATGAGGATTTTTCTTATCCTAACACAAGGTGCTTAGAACAAACATTTTTGTTGACTCGTGAGATACGTCAAACTGCAGTGCTAACAAAACGCGCACTCCGCTAAGTCAGCACTGTGCCCCGCCACTAATTGAGATGCCGTAAGAGCAGGAGGCAGTGGCAAATAATGGACGCCTTAGGAGCAATTACAGAAGTTACATGTCAGTTTTTCTCACTAAGTAAAAAGCTTTTCTTGTACGTCTTACAAAAAAAAAACCCTTTTACAACCCCGTGTCGTATCACAGCTAACGGCAGCAGCATCTGATCCGCGTCTGGCCGCTATAACACGGGTATTAGGGATTTTTCTATAAGTTGCTGCATTGAATTGAACTTGGTGTTTTTCCAAAAAGAGTGCCAGCTCTCTATCTCGCCTGATTTCAGGGAGACGATCACGACTTGTGCACCCACAGAGCAGGAGCGCTACGATTACCTTTGTCCTTGTGGTTAATTCTGGAGGCTTCACAGCTGAAATATCCCAGCATTCCTTATAGGTGAAGATTAGAGTTGAGCGAAACGGGTCGAACAATTTCAAAAGTCGCCGAATTTTGGCAAAGTCGGGTTTCATGAAACGAAACCCGACCCTAGGATGAGGTCGGCCACGAGGTCGGCGACTTAGGCGCCAAAGTCGCGTTTCAAAAGTTTGTTTAGCGCTCTTTTTCAGCCAATCAGGATCCACGGACACTGTGGGCAACGTGATGACATAGGCAGGGGTCGCCACCATCTTTCAGAAGGGCATGCAAGTGATTGGCTTGCTTTGGTGGGCATCACAGGGGTTATAAAAGGGCGTGCACGCCGACCGCCATCTTACTTCTGCCGATCTTAGTATAGGGAGAGGTTGCTGATTCTGTAGGGAGAGCGTTAGGCAGGGAAGAAGACAAAAAAACTGCTTCTGCTGCTAGCGATTTGGCCTGCACAACACACCAGTCACTGTGTGTGCAGTGCAAGGGGAGGCTATATTGTGGTGGATCAGCGGTGTTGGTTGTTGGGCTGCCTTCTAAGGCTTCCTGACAGCTGCATTGCTGTTTCCCCACTGCTCTGCAAACTGCTTTTTTAAAAGCAATCCCAATTTTTTTTTGTCCTGCTAAGGCACTGAGCGTGCATTTATTCACACCATACAGCGGTGTACGCTCCTCACACAGTACCGTGTAACGGCTGTTATCACAGCCACAGTGAAGCTATCTGTGTGTCACTGTGGAGGACTTGTTCCGTTCTTACAGACCTACACTCTAGGGAGATTCCTATTCTGCCCAATTCTACAATTCACTTTTTTCACACCTGTGCCATCGAGCCTGTGACATAGCGCTCTGATATTCAGTGGGCCTCACACAATCCAAAAGTGTCCAGTGTCCACAAGTGTCTGCAGAAATTCAATATCTCCCTTATCCTGTAGTCACTTTTTTCACACCTGCTGCATCGAACCTGTGACATAGCGCTGTGATAATCAGTGGGCCTCACACAATCCAAGTGTCCAGTGTCCACAAGTGTCTGCAGAAATTCAAAATCTCACAGAAATTCAAAATCTCCCTTATCCTGTAGTCACTTTTTTCACACCTGTGCCATCGAGCCTGTGACATAGCGCTCTGATATTCAGTGGGCCTCACACAATCCAAAAGTGTCCAGTGTCCACTAGTGTGTGCAGAAAATCTAAATCTCCCCTGTCCTATAGACACCTTGTACCTTGTTTTACCTTACTATATAGTTTGTTGGATTTTGTCTACATTTCTACCAAAAATGAGGAAGGCTGGTGGAAGAGGCCGTGGAATTGGGCGGGGGTTGGCAGCTGGTAATGATGGTGTTGGTGGTGGATCTGATGGTAGTGGCAAAAGCAAAATAGGACCGAATGCAGGAGGTGTTGAGCCTGTGTCATCGTCTGGCTCCATAAGGCTTCGAAGGCTTAGTTTTCTAGGAGTTGGCAAACCGCTTTTAACGCCAGAGCATCAGGAAAAAGTTTTGTCTTACATTGCTGACTCAGCCTCCAGCTCTATCGCCTCCTCTTCTGAAGTTGTAAAAAGTAAAAGCACTGAGTCGTCATTGGAGGCTCATGTTCATGAACCACACCTTTACTTGTGTCCTTCACCACAACCAAGATTGAAGGATGACGCAGGACATACTAGTGATTACTCCATGGAGCTGTTTTCACATACCATGCCTGGATTATCAAGTGAAATGGTGAATTACCCAGGCCAAGATGAATCTGACATGGAGGGCACTGATGCACAGCCGCTGATAGATGATTCTGCTGGTACATTCACTCAGAGCACTACATTGTCCTCGCAGTGTACAGAGCCTGATTCTGACCCTGATGAGACTCAGGTGCCCCTTCCCGCACACTATACCACCATACACGGTGACACAGTGGAAGGTGCACATGACATTGAAGAGGAGGTGATGGATGACCCAGTTGTTGACCCAGATTGGCATCCATTGGGGGAAGAGGGTGCTGCTTCCAATAGCTCAGATGAGGAGCATCCACAGCAGACATCGACATCGCAACAGCTGTTATCTGGCAGGCCCGGAGCACTCCAAAGACAGGTTCCAAAAATCAAAAGAGTTGCTGGACAGCTTGTCCAGAGGGTCAAAACATCACAGCGTGCTAGGCCGCAAAATGTCTGCCAAAGTAGGAAGAGTGCAGTGTGGCACTTTTTTGAACAAAATCCTCATGATCAGGCCAAGGTTATCTGTAAGAAGTGCGCAAAGACCTTTAGCCGAGGGAAAAATCTGAAAAATTTGAATACCAGTTGCATGCTTAGACATTTAACCAGCATGCACTTGCAAGCGTGGACACAACACCAAACCTCAAGTGCCACATGTGCAACTGATCACAAAGAAGGTAGTCAGCAACGCTACATTGTTTCCCCCACTGTAAGCCCACCGGTTAGCACAGCAGCAAATGTTGAGGTGTCGTTGCAAGGCCACAGCAGTCAGGGAATCCCACTGTTATATCAATGAAATACTGAATCTAGGCCATCAGAAAGAACACCAACTCCATCACCATCATCAACCCTCTCTCAGTCCGCCCTGTCCACCGCTACTTCTACCATATGCAGCTCTCAAGTCCAGCTCACCCTCCCAGACACTATGAGTAGGTCAAGAAAGTACTCAGTCTCTCATCCGCGTACACTGGGTTTGAACGCCCACATTGCCAAACTAATCTCGTTTGAGATGATGCCCTATCGGTTGGTGGAAAGCGCAGCTTTCCGCGAACTCATGGCCTATGCAGTACCACGCTATGACCTACCCAGTCGCCACTTCTTCTCTCGCAAAGCCATCCCAGCCCTCCACCATCATGTGAAAGACCGCATTGTCCATGCACTCAAGCAGTCAGTGAGTGGAAAGGTGCACCTCACAACTGATGCATGGTCCAGTCGGCATGACCAGGGCCGTTACGTGTCCATCACTGCGCACTGGGTTAATGTGGTGGATGCAGGGTCCACAGGGGATAGCGGTGGTGGGACAGTGCTGCCTAGCCCACGGTATAGGAAACAGTTGGCTGTAGGCGTTCCACCCTCCTCCTCCTCCTCCTCCAGAAGCGAAAGCTCGTCCACAGAGCGCAGTCGTACGAGCACTCCATCTGCAGCTGCCACTGTTGCACACGAGGTGTCCCCCTATCGAGCAGCTAGTGGAAAGCGTCAGCAGGCTGTGTTGCAGATGATGTGTTTGGGCGACAGACACACCGCCGAGGTGCTGGCCGAGTACTTGAAGCGACAAACTGAGTCATGGCTGGGCAGTGTACATCTTGAGGCAGGTAAGGTAGTTAGTGATAACGGCCGTAATTTTGTGGCAGCCATAGCCCTTTCAAAACTCAGCCACATACCTTGCTTGGCTCACACCTTGAACCTGGTGGTGCAGTGCTTCCTCAAAAATTATCCGGAGTTAACAGCCCTGCTCCATAAGGTGCGAAGACTGTGCGCGCACATCCGCCGGTCGCCTGTACACTCCGTTCGTATGCAAGAGCTGCAGCGATTGCTCCACCTTCCCAACCACCGCCTCATTATCGACATTGCAACAAGGTGGAACTCCACCCTGCACATGGTGGAGCGGCTGTGCGAGCAGAGGCAGGCCATAATGCATTTGTGGGAGGATACACGGCCAGGCACTTTGAGAGCAGACATGGAGTTGACAGGTGTGCAGTGGTCGAAGCTGAAAGACTTCTGTAAAGTCCTTCAGTGTTTTGAGGAATGCACACGGCTGGTAAGCGCAGACGACGCCATCCTAAGCATGAGCATCCCACTTATGCGTCTGCTCATGCAAACTTTGACGCACCTTAAGGAGCAGGCGTCTGCAGCCAATGTTGACGAGGAGGAAGAGGTGGAGGGAATCCTTGATGACATTCAGCCATTGTCTGCTCAGGGACCTCTCCTGGACGAGTTGGAGGAAGAAGAGGAGGAGGATGATGATGGGGATGATTACTTAGGGGAAGAGGATGCATCTCGTGGGGCAAGTGAAAATGTTGGCGTGGCAAGGTCTGGTACAGGGTTTGTGCGTGACTGGAGGGATGTGGATTTGCCAGAAAGTGCTCCTCCAACCAGCACTCGCAGTGCATCATTGACACCGGGAACATTGGCCCACATGTCACATTATGCCTTGCGGATCCTAAAAAGGGACCCCCGCATTGCCAAAATGATGAACGATGACGACTACTGGTTGGCCAGCATCCTGGATCCACGCTATAAAGGCAAATTACAAAACATCATGCCACAGGAGAACCTGGACCTAATATTGGCTAATAAACAAGCAACTCTGGTAAATCGGTTGCTTGAGGCATTCCCAGCACACAGCAGCGGTGATGGTTCTCACACGAGCCGTACGGGCCGGGGGCAGCTTGGCAGAGGTGTTCGTGGTGCACACAGCAGAAGTGGCGATGGAGACAGGGGTTTCATGACAATGTTGTGGACTGATTTTTCAAGTACCGCTCACACAACTGGTAATACAGCATCGAAGGAAAGTGACAGGAGACAGCAGTTGTCAACTATGGTTACAAACTACTTTTCCTCCCATATCGATGTTCTCCCACACAGGTCATTCCCCTTTGACTATTGGGCTGCTAAACTGGACACCTGGCCTGAATTGGCACAATATGCCTTACAGGAGCTCGCTTGCCCAGCTGCAAGTGTGCTATCGGAAAGAGTCTTCAGTGCAGCTGGATCAATCCTGACAGAAAAAAGGACCCGTCTGTCAACCCAAAATGTGGATGATCTAACCTTCATTAAAATGAACCATGCATGGGTTTCCAAGGATTTTGTCCCACCTTCCCCTGATGACACATAGGGTGACAGAAAAATGGCTTGTTTAGGTCCACCTCTTCCTGGGACTTGACCTATTTCGCCTTTTGCATCAGCTGAATGTCCAACATCAGCATATGCCACTTTCTAAAACTCCCTAACTGTGCTGCCTCCCCCCCCCATGGCCGGGGTTACCACCTAGCGCATGACACCGTGCGAGTGCCGTTGCCCTGGACAGGTGGGTAGGCCGACTCTTGGGCGCGGGCACTGGCACAGGGTCCCTCATAGTGCAATCAAGTGTCTCTGACGGTGGTGGTGCACACCCGCCGTCAGACACACCGCCGTACTATGAGGGGCCCAGTGCCAGTACCGACGCCCACGAGTGGGCCCCCCTTGCTTGGGCAGGGCCCCAGCATTTGCAATCTTTACCTCTCCCTGCTCCTCCGCTGTGTAGTCTGGGCTGTCAAATCCATACTGTGCCTGACACCGTCTGAGCCTGCCTCCTGGTGTATATAGACATATATTTTGAATGTGTACGCTGTCCATACATGTTATCTGGGGATACGGTACCCTTTCTAACCTTTGTGCAATTACGTGCAATCCATACTGTGCCTGACACCGTCTGAGCCTGCCTCCTGATGTATAGACATATATTTTGAATGTGTACGCTATCCATACATGTTATCCGGGGATACGCTACCCTTTCTCACCTTTGTGCAATCACGTGCAAGCCATACTGGGCCTAACACCGTCTGAGCCTGCCTCCTGATGTATAGACATATCTTTTGAATGTGTACGCTATCCATACATGTTATCCGGGGATACGGTACCCTTTCTCACCTTTGTGCAATCACGTGTAACCCATACTGGGCGTGAGAACGGCTGGTGAGCTGTTAAGCAAGCTACAGCACCTGTGGTTTGCACACGTAAGTTTTTCATTTTTTTCAGGAATGACGGTTAGGCCTAATTCCGGAACTGCGGTTGACCTGCACTTACTGGGAAATCATCGCTCGCGAGTAATAATTGTAATCAAGGATCCCCATCACTAACGTTGTTCAGCGGGTTATCTGCACCTATAAGCGACAAACGCTGGCCTTTTCAGTGTAGCGCACATGCAGCCACGGACATGTAAGGGCATGACACACCAGTTATTGGCCAATCTCATGTGCCAGAGCCTCACTTGTCCCTCTAGTAAGCCGGACTCGGACCGCGGGGCATGACGGAGTCTCGTTCGTTAACGGAATTAAGCTTGCAATGTGTGCATCTGTTCTGTAGCTGGCATGGTTGAGGTTGCCCGTGTTGAGTCAAATTACTCCTGGTGGTGCCCTTCTGGACATTCCTTTAAGGTTTAGCTTTGCAACCATACTGCCCACGTAAAACAAACACTTTGCCTTCATGAACGCTGTTTGGAGGGTCATGACTCGTGGGAATAACGCCGCCCAATCAGTTAACCTGCTGGAGAGATCCTTCGTTGCTCCCAAGCATGACATCACACTCCCTAGGAGGAAGGTAATGCCACTGTGGCGACCGTACTCCTGGGGGCGACACAAGTGCACTGATGCCCAGCCACTGCTCGATAAATCTGCTGGTACAATCACCCAGACCACTACATTCCCCTCGCACGCTACCCGGCCTGAATCTGACCCTGATGAAACTCAGGTTACCCTTCCCATATACAGTTCCATCTTACACGGTGACAAAGAGGAAGCTGCAGATGAAAGTGCAGGTTCGGCCCACCCGCCATCAGACACACCACCGTACTATCAGGGGCCCTGGGCCAGTGCCGTCGCCAACGAGTGGGCCCCCCCTGCTTGCTCAGGATCACAGCACTTGCAAGGTTGAAATACTGTGCAGTGAGATGGAAGATGGGGACGACGAGGAGTCCAGACTAGTACAGGGATTCCCTAGCGAGGAGACTTATTTGATTGTTTTCAATGTTGGGACAGCAATTTTTGGGGAGCACTATACTCTGGAGAATGATAGTTGGGGCCCACCATACACTGGAACATTCCAAAGGTGGACATCAGACACTGGAGCAGCATTTACAGGGCCCATTATACACTAGAGCATTAGAAATGGGGCCCATTATGTTTGGAGCATTATTTGGGCCCATAAGACAGTGGAGCTTCATCCATGGGGACCAACATATACTGTAACATTATGTGGAGCTCATCATATACTGTTTCAAACATTATATGGGACCAATGATTCTGTATGGAGAAATAGATGGGCCTCGTCATGAGATGTAAAAAGTGAAGTATTTTTCATTGTACTATACCGCTATTTCTCTGCCGTATCGGAGCATGATGAGTTGTGGTATTATGTGTTAAAGGGGCGCTCTTTCGCCCAGGGCACATGAAAACCTGGAGCCAGCCCTACCCCCCCACAACTTTAGCCAAATAACCCCCATTTTTCAGTGCGTAACTTGTGTTATGAAGTTAATTAAGGTTGACAAGCTTAAGTAAGAAGAATTGATGCTTTTGGCATTCAAATGAGCACTGTAGGTGTGTTTCCTGTCCTCCTCTCACTGCCGACTTTTATTCCCCATTGACTTACATTGGGTTTCGTGTTTCGGGACGACCCCGACTTTTCCCTATAATCGGCCGATCTTGCTCGACCCGACTTTTGGAAAAGTCGGGTTTCACGAAACAAAACTCGACCATAAAAAACCAAAAGTCGCTCAACTCTAGTGAAGATCCCTGATCTATGTACTTTTCTGTAGACCAAGTATTGTCACCTACTTTGAAATGGAGACATATGGTATATTCATTGTTTCCAGTAAACTCTGGCTGCCTACGAGAACAAAAGATGGCAGCCAAGATCCGGAGGTGGAACGTTAGTTGTAGATAAGGATTTAGATAAGATAAGATAATCCTTTAATTGTCCCATGATGGGGAAATTCAGAGCATTACAGCAGCAAGGCAGGAACAAGTACAGATACAGATGCATAAAGGCATTACATTGACAGTAGGTAGGTACATATACGAAAAAAAAAAAAAGATATAACCGGACTATCACAACTTTGGATCTATCAGTTCTCTGTTTGGGTCGTTCTCCGTTTTGGACAGTGCTGGTTATACAGCCTAACTGCAGCAGGAAGGAAGGACTTTCGATAGCGCTCCCTCTCACATTTAGGATGAAGTAGCCGGTCACTGACAGTACTGCACATCTTTGTCACGGTCTCATGCATGGGATGGGAATCAGTCTGCACCATGTAGCTCACCTTGGCCAGTATCCTCCTGTCGCCTACTTCCTGAACTGGATCAAGGGGGCATCCCAGGACAGAGCTGGCCCTTCTAATCAGTTTGTCCAGCCTATTCCTGTCCCTGGTTGATATGCCACTACCCCAGCACGCCACACCAAAGAAGATGACTGATGCCACAACAGATTTGAAGAAGGATGCAAGGAGTGCCCCCCTAACTCCGAAGGCTCTCAGCCTTCTGAGCAGATAAAGCCTACTGTGGCCCTTCCTGTACACTGCATCCAAGTGATGGGCCCAGTCAAGCTTATTATTGAGGATCACACCAAGGTACTTATAGGTGTCGACTATCTCAATGTCATTTCCCTGAATGTTCACCACTACTGGTGGATTTTTTCCCTTGCGAAAGTCCACCACCAATTCCTTGGTCTTCCCGGAATTAATCCTAAGGTGGTTCCTCTGACACCACTTCACAAAAGCTTGGTTAGTATCTCTGTACTCTCCTTCATCTCCTCCTGTGATGAGGCCTACTATTGCAGAGTCATCAGAATACTTCTGCAAGTAGCAGCTAGATGAGTTGCACTTAAAATCTGCAGTGTACAGTGTGAAGAGAAAAGGGGCAAGAACTGTACCTTGAGGTGCCCCTGTATTGCAGAACACCGTGTCTGACACACTGTCCCGAACCTTTACAAACTGAGGTCAGTTCGTGAGGTAGTTAAGGATCCAGGTGAAGAGTTGGAGGTCCACACCAACAAGGCCCAGCTTGTCTCTCAGTAGACCTGGCTGTATGGTGTTAAAAGCACTAGAGAAATCGAAGAACATTATTCTCACAGTGTTCCCAGGTTTCTCCAGGTGAGAGAGCGTCCTATCTAGAAGGTGGATAATGGCATCATCCACACCAATGCCCGGCCTGTAGGCAAACTGGAGAGGGTCCATATCCGAGCTCACTAGAGGACGGAGACGTGTGAGAACCAATCTCTCTAGTACCTTCATCAAGTGTGATGTCAATGCTACAGGTCTATAGTCATTAAGGTCTTTCGGATAAGGTTTCTTCGGAACTGGTACCACACACGATAATTTCCACAGTTGTGGTACTATACCTATTCTCAGGCTCATATTGAACAGATATGGATTTCATATTGAACAGATATTAGGACACGAAAACCAGCCCCCTGCTCCCCTTGTGTGGTTTGTGCAGTATGACGCTTATCAGGGGTGGTCCTGGAGGGCTGTCGTGTTACGTTCGAGTGCCCAACATGGTGCCTTGTGATAGTGGAGTGTTGGACAGCAGTGCCAAGGGCCCACCAGTAACCAACTCCAGGACCCCACTTTTCGTCTACATGCAAAGGTGGCCTTATCCTCAATCACAAATTTATATAACAATGAGCTTAGTAGATTACTAAATGAATAAATTGCCGCCTTTGTGATTCCAGTATATTGTGCCAACTACTGCTCATATAAGAGGGTGGTGAACAGAGGCCCACCAGAGGATTCTCCTGTTCTGCTGTGGGCCAGTCCAAGCCTGGTGAAGACCTAGGCGAACACTGACTCATTCACAGGAACACACCACTGATCCGCAGGGCAATTTATGGACCTTCTGATTAAAAGCAGGGGACAGGATTTGGTGCGGAAGTGGCTTAACAAAGGATCCATGGCTGATACCCCCCAAAAAAATTGAGACCTATGTGTTTGGACTAGTATCGTCATAGATTATTATGAGACGGTCCAGGAAGTCGATAAAAAATGATCCCAGCAAAGCAACATGTTGTCACCTACTGAAATCACATCACCTGAGATAAAGGAGGATAAACAGACGGATCGTAATTGGCGACTGGATGCGACAGCAGTCAGATAAGGGTTCAATTTCCGGGTTGATCACTATGGACTATGTAACCTCGGCATGTAGCGATGTGGGACAAAACCTGACTATAGCCGGTTCATGGCTGCCAAGTGCTAGAACATGTCGCCATCTATTACACCGTATTTACGCTATAAACCCGCTGCACTGATGGAATAGACTATAGGGGCATATAACAATAGACCAGTTGGCAGATCTCCCCCCACAGCTCTGTAGAGCAGGATTTATGTGATGTAGCAGAATCGCACCTTATGTTTCCAGCCGATTTCCCTCCATATAAAAGGATACAATTATTTCCATATTGTTAACTTTGTCTTAACTTTTTTATCCAGCGCTCATCACAGCCACATAATGACAGTGCTGATAATAACAATGCTGATGGCTAATTAGCGGAAACTTCATTACAGCCATAATGACACATATCATCAGTCACAATGCTGGGAGGAATAGCAGAGCCGAGTTTGCTGTGCGCAGCCTTCTATCCCACAGGCTGTGGATATGCTGTGCACACGCGGGGACGCGCGCAGATCTCCTGAGCTTGTTGGCTCCTGGTTTTCAACATACAGATCTCAGCGCAGACAAAAGAAACTGAGAAGATAAAAATATCATGGAAATATGACACATTTATAGTTGTCTGAAACTTTTCTCTAAAACTAAAAGAAATAAATAATCACCGGTAAATATAAAACTTTCAGACTTTTTTTTTCTTCCAAGTTGTTACAACTTCTATTTAGACTTTTCTTACAGGACATACGACCCTACGAAAGTTGGGAGAAAACCTACAGATGTGTCCGCCACGACTGAAGTAATCAACTAGCCCCAGGAAATTACTTTCTCATTGGTGGCGGTCCGACCTCTAGGGAACCCCACGATCTCGAGATCTAACAGATCTATTCCATTGTGATGGGGGTTTTCAGATCTCTGGTCTTGGTTCTAGTAGTCGGGCTGATCACAAAGTAATCTTTTTTTTTTTTCTTGTTTACTTAAAGGATTTGTTCACTACTTTTACATTGATCACCTATCCTTACGATAGGTCATCGATGTCTGATCAGCCGGGGTCCGACACCCAGCACCCCCGCTGATCATCTGTTATCTGTTTCGGTGGCGGCGTACTCACTTGCTGAGCAGCTCCGTCTACTTGTAGTGGCCACTGCAGGGTACTACACATCCGCCTCCTATTGACTTGCATAGGAGGTGGATGTGACTACCAATCCCCAGCCACTAAAAGTAGACAGCCAGCTCCGCAAGGGAGTACTTCTGGACGGCGGTCGGCGCAGACACCTATAGTAGCTGATCTGTGGGGGCGGGGTGTTGTGCTGGGTATCGGTCCCCGGCCGATCAGACATTGATGGCCTATCTGCCATCGATGTAAAAGTAGCGGACAACCTCTTTAAAGAAATTGTCCGGACACTTCAAATTTTCAAAACCGATGCTCGGAATGGTGTTAAAAATAAAATAAGTAATGATCTTCTAATATCTATATCTACTACACAATGTCCATACAATCAATGCCCAAATAATAATTCTGCCATACAATTACAGGATCTAAATCATATTATCATATAATGTGCACACAATCAATGCCCAAATGCCGCCATACCATGCAGAATATACTACAGCTGTTACATTATATTGTCATGTAATGCGCACACAACAATGGCACAGTTGCTTGGCTTCTATGGAATATAGAACAGATTCTTGGTGGTTACAATATATTTTACAGAGGCTTGGTGATTACCTAATATGACACAGATGCTCAGTGGCTACAATATTTGACACATATGCTCGGTGGCTACAATATTTGGAACAGATGCTCAGTGGCTACAATATTCGGCACAGATGCTCAGTGGCTACAATATTTGACACATATGCTCGGTGGCTACAATATTTGGAACAGATGCTCAGTGGCTACAATATTCGTCACAGATGCTCAGTGGCTACAATATTTGACACATATGCTCGGTGGCTACAATATTTGGAACAGATGCTCAGTGGCTACAATATTCGGCACAGATGCCCAGTGGCTACAATATTCGGCACAGATGCTCAGTGGCTACAATATTCGGCACAGATGCTCAGTGGCTACAATATTCGGCACAGATGCTCAGTGGCTACAATATTCGGCACAGATGCTCGGTGGCTACAATATTCGGCACAGATGCTCGGTGGCTACAATATTCGGCACAGATGCTCGGTGGCTACAATATTCGGCACAGATGCTCAATGGATACAATACTCAGCACAGATGCTCAGTGGCTACAATATTTGGCACAGATGCTCAATGGATACAATACTCAGCACAGATGCTCAGTGGCTACAATATTTGGCACAGATGCTCAGTGGCTACAATATTCGGCACAGATGCTCGGTGGCTACAATATTCGGCACAGATGCTCGGTGGCTACAATATTCTGCACAGATGCTCAATGGATACAATATTCAGCACAGATGCTCAGTGGCTACAATATTCGGCACAGATGCTCAGTGGCTACAATATTCAGCACAGACGCTCAGTGGGTTCAATATTCGGCACAGATGCTCAGTGGCTACAATATTCGGCACAGATGCTCAGTGGCTACAATATTCGGCACAGATGCTCATTGGCTACAATATTCGGCCCAGATGCTCAGTGGCTACAATATTCGGCACAGATGCTCAGTGGCTACAATATTCGGCACAGATGCTCGGTGGCTACAATATTCGGCACAGATGCTCGGTGGCTACAATATTTGGCACAGATGCTCAATGGATACAATATTCAGCACAGATGCTCAGTGGCTAAAATATTCAGCACAGATGCTCAGTGGCTAAAATATTCAGCACAGATGCTCAGTGGGTTCAATATTCGGCACAGATGCTCAGTGGCTACAATATTCGGCACAGATGCTCAGTGGCTACAATATTCGGCACAGATGCTCATTGGCTACAATATTCGGCCCAGATGCTCAGTGGCTACAATATTCGGCACAGATGCTCGTTGGCTACAATATTCGGCCCAGATGCTCAGTGGCTACAATATTCGGCACAGATGCTCAGTGGCTACAATAGTCGGCACAGATGCTCAGTGGCTACAATATTCGGCACAGATGCTCAGTGGCTACAATATTCGGCACAGATGCTCGGTGGCTACAATATTTCGCACAGATATTTGATGTTACAGTATATTATATTACATAGAGGCTAAGCGGTTACAGTCTATTTTGCCCCGTTTCTTGGGTCCATCTGTTCACAGTTAGTGATGGAAACATGGCTGCCGTTACCGTTTCCTTAGACCTGAGTATTTCTTGCTCTTGATACCATTTTTTCCTTGGATGTACGCTTGTATAGACTTGTTACACCACATAGATATAGAACTAAAGATGGCATGAAAGACGAAAGAGAACGACTTAAGGATCTTTATTTTCTGAGCAGTTTTTCCTCTTAAAGGCAAAGTCTCTTTAATGATCGGCGTCCTTGGCGAAATCATAAATTTACTTTGTCGGATGACAGAACAGGACGAAGCGTCGCCGCCTCCCGCCCGCTCTTATCGCGCATCTGGAGATGACAGTATGAATTCATATCAGATTTTCTTTGTAGCAAACTTCTGTCACCGCCACAATTAATTCAGACAAAAGCCTTTTCTTCTACCGTGTCATCCCGCGCAGCGTCGCACCAACCAATTCAGCTCTGACAAATATTTGAATTCTTTACAGAATGGAAAAGCTGCCACCGGGAGCTTGGATACATGTCGTGTATCTCCAAACCTACCCAATGAATCACCGCCTCCTCCGGATGACGAGCCGGACAGGACCCCAGGACGTCTCGGAATAATGAGACCGAGCATTGGACAAGTGATCACAGTGCAATAAATCCTGGACACACTCAATAGTATCTAGTGTAATATCTGGGGTAACGTCACACATTGCTGCACACATTCCTACAACTAGACTATATCCTGAAAAGGTGGCTCCACTTTTTAACACCAAAGTCACCTTGATATTTTAGACAGTGATAATCCAAACACCTGCTGACTGACATTTTTCAATTCCAACTGCCTCATATCTATGCCCACTCAGTTAGAATGAGCGTGCATGTGTTCTCAGAGGGGAGAGGGGAATAAGCTGCTACCAATAAGTCATCTACTATGGGGATATAAAGTCTATGAGCTGTGCTGATTACTTTCTTAATAGGAAGCTCCATTTATTTCTGATACAGAGCTCTAAGTATTCGGTTAAATGATATCATTATTCCCCACTAGGGGGAGCTCATTACAGACAGAATTATCATTGAGTTCAATGTGTAATGTGTATGCGGTAAGTCCCTCCAGAATATCATCTCTGGGATACTACCGTACAATGCACCACACAATCAATGTCCAAATAATAATACCGCCAAAATAATGCCGCCATACAAAAGCTGAATAATACTACTTCACAAAGTCCAGACAATCAATATCCAAATAATAAAACTACCATACAGTGCACATAAAATCAAGAGCCATATAATAATACTGCCATGCAATGCTTAAATAACACACCCCCCTACAGGGTATAATTAATACTGTCACATAACACTGCCATACAATACATAAAAATACATTCATAAACTATGTAAATTAGATGCACAGCCAACCCATAACCAAGTAATAATAGAGATATAAATGCTTAAATAATACCTTCATACAGGATCTAAATAACACTACCACATAACCCCCACACATTCAGTGCCCAAATAATAATACTGCTATATACAGCCTAAATAAAATCTCCTTACAGGATCTGTATAACCTGACCATACCACATCCACACAATCAATTCCTAAATAATAATACTTACACTCAATGCTTAAAATAATACAGCCATATAATACCCACACAATCAATGTCAAAGTAATAATACCTCCGTACAAAATCCAAACAATGCTACCATACAAACACCAATATAATTAGTGCACCTTTAATAATACCTCCATGCAAAATCTAAATAAAACTAAATAATATTACTATCATACAATGATTACAAATGACCTTTATACTGGATCAAAATAATACTGCTATACTTCCCCCACACAATAAATACCAACAGAATAAAACAATGCTTAAATAATACCGCCATAGAGGATATAAATAATACTACTATAAATTCTACAGATTTAACATGCCAATCTACCGTATAATGCTGCCTTACAGCCTCCAAAAAAAATACAGCCATGCACGCCCTAAATAAACACGCCATCCAACCAAAACATGAAAACTGCTCCCGGTCTTTGCTCGCAAATGTGACTGCTGCGCCAAAAACTGAACCAGGGGTCGGTTTAGTCTCTCAGAAGAGGTGAGCCCCCCAGCCTCAGCCAACACCAGGATGTCTCCTATGACCAGATCCACGGTAGGTGATTGAGCTCTCGATAAGACATAACTCAGCGCCGACAGACAAGTCCCGAGCTCATCCGATGACCAAATCCTCGATAGCAATTTTCCTGTTTCTCCGAGAATTCCCAGTAGCCAGGGGCGACCATATAACGGCATTTATGCCGCCATACAAGCCTATGATTTATCTGTTTTCATTGTTTTCACACCCTAGAGATGAAATCAGCGGGGTTGTCAGTTTCCTGTTAAATGGCTCAGAAAATAGAGTTGAAGACGCCGCAGCCACCATGATGTTATAAATGATGGCAGCCAAAAGGACCGTTAATCAGGCAGAGCTTACATTCTGCAAGGCTGGCATAGCATGCTCCTTGGCTCACGCCGAGGCAGATTTGTTACTTGCATCCTTAGCAATTTTGCTTATTTCTTTGAGCTAAACTTTGCTTCGGCTCAGATCCCTACCAAAATGGCTAAATAATAAGGCCGGCCATCTTTACCTATGCATTTATACTGTTGCTTCTGTAGCACCAACATGTTCCGCAGTGCAGTACATAGCCCGAGTCACCAGCGGAGCTCACGGGGTTATTTTCCCTTCTCAACACTTTGTATTGTTTTTCTGCAAAATATTTTCATAATGAATTTATAATGGGTCCTTAGTTCTAGTTTTCTGAGTCACAGCGGCGAAACGTGCAGATGTCACGGGGTGGGGATCAGGAGCGCCACGGCATCATTCATCCCCCATGGGACT
Source organism: Dendrobates tinctorius (assembly GCF_039654945.1). Lineage (NCBI taxonomy): Eukaryota > Metazoa > Chordata > Amphibia > Anura > Dendrobatidae > Dendrobates > Dendrobates tinctorius. Next base: position 15,459,991 of record NW_027361810.1, on the reverse strand, counting down.
ACTAAAGGCAGCCTAGCTTTCTCCACAGCCCTACTCTTGGTGGGGGTCCCAGTAGTTGGACCCCCTCCATTCCATAAATCATGACTTTTAATAATGGGTATAAACCTATTAAGACATGTGAGTCGCAAAGAACCCTGGAGGAGGAGGAGGAGGATGGCACCGGAACAGAGATGGAGGTATTAACTTGGTGGCAGTAGGTGTAAGGGTGGCGAGGGAAGGTGATTAGGTGGTGATGCTGGTGATGATGCTGATAGGCGGGGAAGGTGTGCTGTGCTTAGGTGGTGCTGATCCAACAGGCTGGGGGGGGTGACCCACTTCTTGACGCAGACAGACTGGAGACTGAGACAGGAAAGTGCATTCAACAGGTCCGTGCTTTTTTCACACCCTCCTGACGACCTCCACAGTTCATGACAGGACTTTGACAATTTTCTTCTCACACAGACCCGGGTACCTGTACTTGTTCTGTGTCACTGTCGTGGTGTCCTCTGCGGTTCTCCTCACTGTGACTGCCCTAGGCACTTCCACCACAGCGTTTCCCCGATCAGAGTACACCGGTACCTATTCTGCTCAGATTGTCTCCGTCTGATGCTCCTGTGTGCCTGGGTCACCGCCTGTGACCGTCTCTACTGCCTGGTGCTCTCTGTGGGCTCTCCACTGAGCAGCAGACCCTCCTTACTAGTGAGCTCCCCTGGCTGACTGAAGCTTCTAGAAGCTTACCTCAGTCTTTATACTCACAGCCTAGGTAGCCCCGCCCACTGTCACCTGACAGTCACCTCTGACCAATGAGAGTGACCTTGACCTCTGGCAGTTACATAACCTCTCTCATGGCAGTTATATAACTACCCTTTACAAGCTCCCCACTGCCCTCTAATGGTCACTCTCAATATGACACCCTTTTCTCTTCTTTTCAGTGCCTCTGTCAGGTCAACCTCCCCACATAGGCACGAACAAGAAATTGGAGAAAATGTGGAAATTAGACCCCCCCACTACTCTTCTTGGTTGTTGGGTATTTCGGACTTTTGGTATGGTGACATTTGATGTCTATTTTCACCCCTGCTTATTTGATATAGGTATTAGCACAAGGGGAGAAAGCTTTGGGCAGTTCACCAATAGGACACTTTATCTTAGTCCTTACCAAAATTTGTAGGCTTCCAGAAGAAGAGGAGACCTTTAGAACTCTCAGAAAACAGTCAGCATGTCAGAGACACCGCACTGAACTTGCTCACTGAGCCAGTGCGCGTGTCCTGAGTAAAGCGAACAGTGCTCAAAGCTACCTGTGGAGCGGGCAGCAACCGAATAGATGTGTACTTCAGAGCCGCAGGACCTGAAGCACGTGACTGCTAGAGGCGTGGCCTAAACTCCACAGAGCTAGGAGCTGCAAGACAATTCCTAGCAGAGTAACTGCGAGACAAAGTTACCAAGGGGAATAGACAGTGAGAATAGTCAGGACGTAGCCAATGAGTCACACACAGATACAGCTGCAAGGTACCAGAGGGGCGAGCAGAGAGTAGTCAGGTCACAGGCAATGAGTCATACACAGATAATAACGCAGTACAAAATCAACAGGCAAACTCACAACGGGAAACAGAGGCGGGTCAGAACCATATAAACAAGCTATAGCAACAAACAGGCACACGGGGGTCAGTACACTAGGCCAAAGGCAAAAGTATAACTGGCAGGGATTGAAGCTACCCAGGGGTTTATGAAGCTCTCCCAGAACCAGAAAGAGGCCACAATCATTAACCCCAAGTGTGCAGGTCAAAACCTGCACAGAGCTCCAGACATTAACCCCCGGTGTACAGCTCAAAAACCTGCACTGGGATCATGACAGTACCCCCCTCTCAACGGGGGGCCTCTGGACCCCCAGGCTTCCCCGGGTACTTGGCATGGAAAGCCCGAACCAGGCGATCTGCATGTACCGAGCGAGCAGGGACCCATGAGCGCTCTTCTGGTCCATATCCCTTCCAGTGGACCAGGTACTGCAAAGAGCGGCGCACCCGCCGAGAGTCCACAATATGTCCGACCTCATACTCCAATTGACCCTCCACCAGCACTGGAGGAACAACAGTCTCAGAGTTCTCTTTGACAGATCCTGCTGGTTTCAACAGAGACTTATGGAACACATTAGATATTTTTAAGGAGGCGGGGAGACGCAACCTATATGCCACAGGGTTGACTATCTCCATAATCTCGTACGGACCAATGAACTTTGGTCCCAACTTAACTGATGGTACCTTTAAGTTGATGTTACGCGTGGAGAGCCAAACCTTCTCTCCCACCTGAAACATGTCTCCCGAGGCTCTCTTTTTGTCCGCAAAATATTTGTATCTCCCCTGGGCTCGAGAGATATTACGCCGGACTTCAGCCCAGAGGTTTTTTAACCGTTGAACGGACCCCTCTGCTCCTGGACAACCGGAATCCACCCGAGAAAACTCCCCAAAATGCGGATTAAAGCCATAGTTAATCAGGAATGGGGACATGTTGGTGGACTGACTCACCCGGTTGTTAAAAGCGAATTCAGCCAATGGTAACGCATCACACCAATCCTCCTGTCTGGCGGAGGTCAGACACCTGAGAATTTGTTCCAGGGATTGATTGGTGCGTTCTGTCTGACCATTACTCTCCGGGTGATATGCCGACGAGAAGGAGAGTGAGATGCCCAATTTCATACAGAACGCCCTCCAAAATTTGGCCACAAACTGCACACCTCTGTCAGACACAACATTCAGGGGTACCCCATGCAATCGGACCACATGCTGCACAAACAATCTTGACAACGTTTCTGCTGAAGGTAATGCTGCCAAGGGAATGAAATGGGCCTGTTTAGAAAACCTATCCACCACCACCCAGATCACGGTATTGCCCCTGGAAGGTGGAAGGCCGGTAATAAAATCCATGGAAAGATGAGCCCATGGCCTATCAGGAACCGGTAAAGGTATGAGTTCCCCAGCCGGTCGGTTATGCGAGCTTTTGGAACGGGCACATATGTCACAAGCAGAAACAAATTCCTTGACATCGGACCTTAATGAAGGCCACCAAAAAAAACCTTTCTGGCTACTGCCTCTCTAGTGGCCGTGATACCTGGATGAGCACTCAGCCTAGAATCATGAAACTCCTGCAGAAGTCTAGGCCACGATGAATCTGGAACAAACAGTTTATCGCTTGGCCTGGTTGCCGGAGCTAGGGCCTGAGCCCTTAGGATTTCTTGTTCCAACTCAGTTGATACCCCCGCCACTACCACCCCTGGGGGAAGAATGGAGGATGGCGGCTCAGGGGGAGACACTGGATCAAAACTTCTGGACAGGGCATCCGCTTTAACATTTTTGGACCCCGGTCGAAAAGTAATTGAGAACTGAAATCGTGAAAAAAAAAGTGACCAATGGGCCTGTCTAGGAATAAGCCTCTTAGCAGATTCAAGGTATGCCAAATTTTTGTGATCCGTGACAACCGTGATAGGGTGAGCCGCTCCTTCCAAAAAGTGCCTCCATTCCTCAAACGCCAGCTTGACCGCAAGAAGTTCTCTATTGTCTACATCATAGTTTTTCTCAGCTGAAGAGAACTTCTTGGAGAAGAAGGCACAGGGTTTGAGATTGGTAAGGGTGGCCGGACCCTGGGACAGCACAGCCCCCACCCCCACTTCAGAAGCATCCACCTCCACAATGAATGGTTTGGACGGGTCAGGTTGCACCAACACCGGGGCAGACATAAAACATTTCTTAATCGCAGAGAAGGATTCCTTAGCGAGTACAGACCAATTTTTTACATCAGCTCCCTTCTGGGTAAGATCCGTGAGTGGTTTCACCACTTGTGAGAAACCTTTAATGAATCTCCGGTAATAGTTCGCAAATCCTAAGAAGCGCTGGAGCCCCTTGAGATCTCGAGGCTGAACCCAGTCAGCGATCGCCAGCACCTTCTTAGGATCCATACGAAAACCCTCACAGGACACAATCAACCCCAAAAAAGACAGCTCCTGTACAAAACACGAACATTTTTCCAATTTGGCGAACAATTGGTTCTCCCTGGGTCTCTGGAGAACTGTCTTTAGATGTTGCAAGTGAGATTGGCTGTCCGGGGAATACACCAAAATATCATCCAAATAAATAATAACAAAACGGCCTATCAGATCAGAAAACACAACATTGATGAAATTTTGAAAAATAGCGGGTGCATTAGTTAACCAAAATGGCATTACCAGGTTCTCAAAGAGTCCTTCTGATGTGAGGAATGCCGTTTTCCACTCGTCCCCTTCCCGAACCCTAATCAGATTGTAGGCCCCCCGCAGATCTAACTTGGAGAACCATTGGGCCCCAGCTAACTAGTTGCATAAGTCTGGGATGAGGGGAAGCGGGTAAGAGTTCCTAACCGTTATCTTGTTCAGTTCCCGAAAGTCGAGGCACGGCCGCAAACCACCATCTTTTTTCTTCACAAAGAAGAACCCTGCTGCCACAGGTGACACAGAAGGCCTGATATGCCCTTTGCGGAGACTCTCAGCTATGTACTCCTTCATGGCTTGGCGCTCAGGCCCAGACAAATTGAACAATCGAGCCTTAGGTAACTTGGCTCCGGGTACTAAATCAATGGCACAATCATAGGGTCTATGTGGTGGCAGCGCCTCAGCCTCACTTTCGGAAAAAACGTCTTAGAAATCTTTCAGGTACTCCGGAATACCTTCCAGATCGACAGACGACACAGACACGGATTTAACAGCGTTAACAAGATGTCCCTGGTTACCACATTTATTATTGCATCCCCATTGAGTGATTTCCCCTGTAACCCAATCAATGGTAGGATTATGGCGTTGAAGCCAAGGCATCCCCAGTGCCAGTCCTGCAGGCAAGTTATCTAGCACCAGACAACTTAGTTTCTCCACATGAGTGGAACCCACTTTTAGAGAAAAAAGTTCAGACCTGCAACAGATACCGTCTTGGGTAAGAGGAGATGAGTCAATTGCCACAAGTTTAACAGGATCATGAAGCCTGACTGTCCCTATCTTATTAAGAGTCATAACCTTGGTATCAATCAGGTTCACAGCCGAACCGCAGTCAATAAAAGCAGTAGTCTGAACAGGACCATAACCAAGTTCCAGTTCCACCTGCAGCACCATTTTTACACATGAGGAAAATTGTACCTGAAGGTCTGGGTAGCCTCCTCGATTACTACCCAGACCTAGTCGTTTCCCGCCATCTTGGAGGATGACGGACAGGAGGGGCAGTCCTTCGTCCAATGTCCAGATTTCCCACAATAGAAGCACAACTGCTTTTCCTGGCGGCGTCTTCTTTCCTTTCCCTCACAGGTGACAGCGCTCACCTCCATAGCCATAGGAAGAGTCTGGGTCTCATCGCCACTGAAGAATAAGGGCAATTCCCGTTGCATAATGCCTCTAGCCCGCAGCCTGCGATCCATGCGAACCGGGCAATTTAACCGGGGATTCAGGTGGGACTAAAATGACATCTCTATTCCCCACCTGCTGGAAGCCTGCGGAAAGTACCCCCTGAACTGAGTCCTCAACCCGCCGTTGGGACTGGGCCAGAGCTTGGTGTTCCAAACTAAGCTTCTGCAGTGACTGAGTCAAGCTTTTCACCTGCTCAGATAAAGCACACATTGGGTCCATGCTGCAGAAGTGAGGAGAGAAAAAAAAATGGTAGGCCAGTTATAATGTCAGAGACACCGCACTGAACTTGCTCACTGAGCCAGTGCGCGTGTCCTGAGTAAAGCGAACAGTGCTCAAAGCTACCTGTGGAGCGGGCAGCAACCGAATAGATGTGTACTTCAGAGCCACAGGACCTGAAGCACGTGACTGCTAGAGGCGTGGCTTAAACTCCACAGAGCTAGGAGCTGCCAGACAATTCCTAGCAGAGTAACTGCGAGGCAAAGTTACCAAGGGGCATAGACAGTGAGAATAGTCAGGACGTAGCCAATGAGTCACACACAGAGATAGCTGCAAGGTACCAGAGGGGCGAGCAGAGAGTAGTCAGGTCACAGGCAATGAGTCATACACAGATAGTTGCAAGGTACAAGAGGGGCGAGCAGAGAGTAGTCAGGTCACAGGCAATGAGTCATACACAGATAATAATGCAGTACAAAATCAACAGGCAAACTCACAACGGGAAACAGAGGCGGGTCAGAACCATATAAACAAGCTATAGCAACAAACAGGCACACGGGGGTCAGCACACTAGGCCAAAGGCAAAAGTATAACTGGCAGGGATTGAAGCTACCCAGGGGTTTATGAAGCTCTCCCAGAACCAGAAAGAGGCCACAATCATTAACCCCAAGTGTGCAGGTCAAAACCTGCACAGAGCTCCAGACATTAACCCCCGGTGTGCAGCTCAAAAACCTGCACTGGGATCATGACACAGCAATTCTAGCAGGGTCTGCCGAAAGTGAAAACTTCCTACAAGCTAGTGGTTCTAGACGGTTCCTCTATTCAGATAGTGCAGGTAATGGGTCGTGGAGAAGATGAACTGGAAAATGGAGGGTCATGTTCTCAAAAACTACAGATAAAAGTTTACCTCCCGGAAGCAGCTCTCAAAAAGTTGTCAAGTAAAGGGCTAGGGAGGAAAAAAAAACTTTGAAAGAAACCTTAGCAACAATTAAATCTGGAAGTAGTGGCACCTGATGGTTGCAGGATATTCTTTATTTTTGGCCAATTTAGAAACCTGTCGGATGCTGGATTAATATACTGCACTGCAGGGGAGGATTTAGTAGAGGAGTTACCATGAGGTCACTTGTCCCCTCCCCAGAGCAGTGCCCTGATTTTTCTATTGGATGTTTCAGCACTGGCCTCTATCCTAGCCCCGCCCTCGAGGTACTGTACAGCTGTAATACACTTCATTTGTAGCCTCTCTTTCATCCAGATATTGTTAAACTTCTGTCATTCGATTCCATAAGCTCCATTAATATTTCCCACGACGTTCAGCGCTCGAATAATCATTAACATTATTTCCACCTTTCGAAGCAACAAAAAGAGCAGCGACAATCGCAATCTGTTCGTCCTGGAAGCATAATTGGAATTCAATTTGCTGGAAAAGTCAAACGCACTTTGTTATACAATTAATACAATATCTGCAAAGTGAGCGAGGTGCAAGGGAGAAGGATTGATGCTCTGTGCCATGTCTGGGTGCTTTGTGAGCAATTTAGTGTCACAGCGGCAGTGGGGGAGCGAGCGGCGATTCAGCCGAGTCTCCGCAACAATTACCTGAACAGGGGAATCAGGTGGTAATCACCCGGCCGGTTGTCACAAGCACTGAATGTACAGGGCTCTTCAAGCTCAATAAGGCTGAAGGTGAAACAAGTTGATTGTATCAAGGGACTCCGACTGATGAGAGATGGCAACTTCCAATCTAGTGATGATTGTAGCGGCAAGTAAAGTGTTCAGTGAATGACATCCCGCTCCCCCGCAGGGACGCCATGAGGTATTAAACCGAAGAAAGCCACATTTTATACAGTCTGTAAACGTCTGGGGGGTTTTGTCGAGTTGTTACCATTGAATGAACTACAAAATAACTAAATTCTATTTCGCCAATTGTATTTATAAGGACAGAGAAGCACACAAGAAATATAGAAGTTTTGAAAAAGTTTTAAATTACTGGGGTTGTCAGAATGGAAAAAAAACAAACATTTTCTAAATATTCTATTAGTGGATGTTCAAGACCTTTTATTTATTGGCCAGAATTAATCTTAATCCTCATATTCCGTTCCATAAAATGACATAATTCAACCCGCCTGCAGTCACCACAAGGGGGAGCCAAGGAGTTTACCGAAGACAGATATGTACTGCTGCAAGCTCACTCGTTTCCCTGGTGGTGCCTGAAGGTGATGAAAATATCGTCATCTCGCTTGATGACTGCGTTAGAAGGATATTTTGAGAAAAATAAAACTCAGATTTTTCTAAGATTTCATAACAATGACAGAAACTTATACATTTGATTGGAATATATGTGGAGGTCAAATTTAATATATATAATCCAAAGGGACAAATAGTTTAAAAAAAATGATTTTCTTTTGATTTTTAAAGGGAATTAAAAAAAGTAGTTTATTAAATCTGATTATCTGAGATAAATATATATTTGGTTAATGAGATATCTCCCATTCCCCTTGTGAGCATCCTGTGGCACTATATGAAAAAGTATAGCTGGTAGCAAGGTGGTAACAGCAGAGGATTATGATCTTCTACAACAATGAAGAAATTATCTGAGATTTTAAAAACAGGTCGGGTTATTTATTTTTTTTAGTAGCAGCGCCCCTTTTGCCTATAGGATGTGTCAGGTACTGCAGCTCATCTCTTTCTTTTAAAAAGTTATTCCCAGTATCACAAGTTGTCGTCTTACTGAGGGTTCAATCATAGGGATACCCAACTATTGGGGGGCTTCTTACCACAAGAATGGGGCGGTGCAGGGCCTGATTTTTAATGGATGTGCGCATGCTCTACCTCAGCTCCATTCACTGACTTTGAGAGTTCTGAGACCCCCAAAAAATGAAGAGGCAGAAGAGCTTAGCCGAGTGCCCCTCTTCTTTGAGTGCATCTTCAGAAGAGCATTTCTGCACCTTTGTTGCAGCGATCCATAGAGATCGCAGCATTCCGAATCTCACCAAAATGTCGGACCCTTTAAAAGGGTTTAAAAAACCCCCAAACATCTAAACATGTTTTGAAAGTGAGAAAAGTCAAAATAAGGACCTAAGCTACTCTCTCACAACTCGGATTCTGACGCTTTTAGAACATTCAAAGCCATTTTCTATTAAACCCTATAGAATTCAATGGTGCCACACTGTAATAACAGATGTGGCCACGGACAATGATGGCGCTGTTTATGGGAAAAAAAGAAAATCGGATATTGTTCAAAGCAACAGGTAGTCATGAAGCAGCTTTGTCCGTAGTACGATTCTTGCAGGATGTGGAGCAGATTGGCCGCTCTTCTCTTCATAGAAAACGCAGGGGTCAGACTGGCCCACCGAAGAACTGGAGAATCCTCTGGTGGGCCGGCCCTGACTTCTCCTTCAGGGGAGTTTAGAGCCACAATGTGGCTCTTGAGTGGGGGAGAATCCGGCTCCAACATCTGGATTTTAATGGTATCTAAGCAATCATGTGATAACCGATGGAATGAGCAATTATGTGCATCTCACTAATTAGTGGCAGATTCCCTCCATACTTACATCTTCTTATCCCTCCAAAAAAAGAAAACATAAGCATGAAATTATTCATAAACCAGGTACCGTCTGACGGGAGGAGAACATCGCGGCACATTCACCCATCAGTCTCGCGCAATCATTCTCAGACTCGTTTGATTTGTGCAGGTGGAAAAGCAACAAATATAAATTCCCCAATCCATCACGGAAATCTGCCGCGGCTCCACCTGTGTATTATCACTGACGCACACACAAAACCTGGAATCTTGGTGTATAAACCGTGTCGGCCATGGGTGATTAAGGCTTAAAGGTGCACTGGAGTAAGACGACCACATTCGCTACGTGCACCTTCGCCAGAGATGTTACTCCAGCATCCGGGAAATCGCGTCCCACACCAGCTCCATCCTCTTTGACGGAGCCGGCCAGGCCTGACATAAAAACGCCAACAGGTGCAAAAAAAAAATTTGTCATTTTTAAGGAGTTTTACACCAGAAAATTTGCAAAAAAAAACCTCCTTGATAAATAGGGGCTGTAATTGGAAACCATCAACAAGCAGGTTGGTCGCGGTCGACGTTTTGCTTTTATTTTGTCTTTATCTGGTGCGTTTAGTGCATCTGTTCATTCTACTGTAGCGATGGGATTAGTAAAAGCCTTAACAGGCCGCAATGCACATCACGGCCACAACGTCAGCAACAAATAACTCCAAGATTATTGCAAAATCTTGTGTTTTTCCATTCGGGCTCAACAGATCATGTTGGGAATTGTCAAGATAAAGAGAAAAAGGTAAGAAAAGTCAAATCTATTTATCGTTATTAAAGGTTTAAAGCAGCCAAACATGATGGGAAAAGTGCGGTATTGGTAAGAGTTGGTGTCAGGGGTAACTCCAAGCTCTTGGACCCCCAATGCAAAACCTGTAATACGGCCCCAATATACCATGTGCCATTTGTAATACTGGTGTTAACTTGCAAAACAAAGTCCCCCCCCCATGGAAACATGGTTCTTTGTAGAATCACTACCACCGTACCCCCTATACCTACAATCCTATGCTCACAAGCCTTTAGGCTGTGTTCACACACAGCGTTTTTTTAGCGGTTTTTACCGCGGTTTTCACTATAAAACCGCTATAAAACCGCTAAAAATAAGGTGCACAGTCATTTCTATGCATTTTGCAATTTTTGTGCACATTGATGCGTTTTTTACCGCGAAAAAACCGCATCGCGGTAAAAACCGCAGCATGCACATTAATTTTGCGTTTTTTTCCGCGGTTTAGGCTTCTCCCATGCTTTTAGAAACCGCAGCGGTAAAAAACGCATCAAAAACGCACAAAAACCGCCGCGGAAAAATAGGTGCGGTTTCTGGGAAGGGATTCAGGTTTTTGTGCAGAAATTTTCTGCAACGTGTGCACATACCCTTACGTCTCCAGATGCAGCAAAACATCCAGTGGAGACAGTGCACTCAGCTGCTATGGTGTCCATGGTGCCTGGGGACATCCGCCACCATCCTGTGGGCACTGATAGTGGAGTACAGCGGAGGAGCAGGGAAGTGACGGCTCCACCTATCACTCTGTGACCTGAGGTGCTAACGTGAAGTGTGGGGGCAATGAGGGGACATTAAGAGGACGTCATACTGCGAGATGGAAACTAAGAGGGCACCACTGCCAGGAGGCAGAATTACTACTGAAAAAATGCCCCAAAGGGCTTAATCACTATGGGGGGGGTCATAGTATGTATGGGAGAGGGGAGCCATTCCAAAGTTTTGCTAGTAACCCTCTGAGCAAAACTACAACTGCATCACATCAGGTTTCCTTATGCAACAGCCGGAGGGGCTTGAGTGATAGAAGTGGGCAAAAGGATCCAATAAAGGTCCCAGTTCAAGCCGAACTGGACCAGAGTCCATCTTGGTAGGTGCAGTCCGGGTATGCAGAGAGTTCTCGCCGCAGCTGCAGATCTTAAACATGATCATTCGGATTCTATCCCGGCCATATTAGGATGAATCAGGCATGTAAAGGGTTATCGCATGTTCATACAAAGCTTTTTTAAGAGTATTTTCAAATAGATCCTTTTCAAAAATCCATATTCAAGGAGTTTTTGATGTGGATTTTGAAGCGGATCTGAGTTTGGAAAAACTCATCGTGAACATAGCCTTAGAGGATTGCGATAGCTAGATTTGGAGAGCACTGGGTTAAGAGATTCTCTGGTGGTCCCAGCTACATTAAGATCCATGTTGTTCAGCAGAGGAGAAATGATTAGAAATAGTTCCCACTGGTGATACATGTCATGACCTGAATGGTCACATCGATACAAACTTCAAATATTTACAAATAAGTTGATACAGTAACAATAACAGAATACCATTGTCGGGGGGACGAGTCATCCTTAAGACGATGCAGGTTATGTTACGTTATGGTTCTGCAGATATAGTCCTGACTTTCCTTTATGTAGCAATGTCTGTATTCCTTTAGAATCGCGGCGAATGTTCCCTTCTACAAGGACTCTCCCACCAAGAACTGCTCTGTGTGCGCTCAGCTGTCAGCGTGAGGGAAAGATAACCCATTAATGCTTCTCTGTTGACTTTTGGTTCTAGAATTTGCGCACCCTGGTGGGAAATTAATTATTTTTAGAAGTATGAACAATGCCAGCGCCCGAGGTCCTATAGTTCTTATATTGTGGGTAATTGGATGAAAAAAAAAAATACACCCCCTGTTGGCTTCTGAAATGATTATGCCAACTGTTATAAAAATCCAATCTTCTAATTGATGAAGAGGGCTTGTTACAAGGTGAGCCGCGGGCCATGGCTAATCCTTATGTGACTCCAAAGCTATTCACAAAAACGATGATGACTGGAAATTAGACTTCGTTTAGAAAAAGTAATATTTTAAGAAATGAAAATTAACCTAAAATAACTTGACGACGGTCAATAAGAAAAATGCAACTTTTTGGGCAAAGAAAATGTTCTTTGTTATAAAATGTGATAGACTCTGGAAAACTGAAAAGGGGCTGTGTAGCCCCGTTTTGAACAATGGGGAAATGCATGCTCAGCCTCCGCTCCATTCATTGTATATGGCACTTAATAACAGAGCACAGAGCTCGGCTTTTTATCGGAGTCTTATAGTGTCATGCTATGATGGTCTTCGGTAAGGAAGGGGGCCTCAAATTGTCCCTGGAACTGGGACCCTAACTATCCCTATCCTGAGGGTACTCTTGAAGGTGGAGAGACCCGAGTCTCCAATCTTACTATGCTCCTGATAAACTCTGATCTATTCCCTCCCCCACCCCATTAGGCATGGGATAGAAATGTTACGTAAGCAAGACACAAAGACAAAACAGAAATTACAGAAATTCTCTAACATACAAAAACACAAACCAGCAAAAGGGAGGAGGATAGGGACAGGGAGGAATAAACTAAATGGGAACAAGGACCAGAAGATAAACTCTCACATACTACAGCAAACCACAGAACACTACTACAACAACTCTACTCCAATCACTTAGCTTTAGCACTCAGCACTGGAAGATGAATCTTTCACCGGCAGGGACATGAAGACCAGTTTTTATAGGAAGAGGTAATGACCATGGAGCTGTATGTTTCTTTTCTTTTCAATTATCTTTTTATTGATTAATCAAAAGATTATAACACCACATAGAAATAACCAATTTAAGGTAACATGGATTGTAATGGTGTAAAACATTTAGCAAAGGCAAAATATTTTCATTTATGAAAGAGTAGAACTAACAATAGAGATGAGGAGGGAGAGAGCTGTAAAGAAGATGGGGGAAAGAGAGAAGGAAAGAGAGAGGTGGGGGGGTAGGAAGGGAGAATAGAGGAGAGATAGAGAGAGAGGGTGAGTATTCCGCAAACATCACTGACTGAGCTTCATGTTAATCAAATATTCATACTTATAGAGGCTTGAGGGTAGATCTATACTTAATCCAGGAGCGCCAGTTCTCTTCAAAAGATAACTGTGAATGGTTCACCGAGGCAACAATCTCAGCCATACGATATAGTTGGTCAATTTTTGTCAGCAGTTGATGGGAAGTGGGTATCTGTTTTGTACCCCAGTAAGTCGGGATTAGGAGTTTGGCCGCAGCTATAATATTGTGGACTAAGGTGGGAGTCTTCTTTTGTTTGAAGTATATAGGGAGGTTCAGCAGAGCTGTCTCGGGTGTCAGCGGCACTGGGGACTCTGTGATATCTCTGACGAATTTCTCTGTTGCCGCCCAAAAGGGTCGGAGGACAGGGCAAGTCCACCATATATGAAGGTAATCACCCTCCTCTTCCTCACAACGCCAACACCTGGCCTGAGCCCCCGTCCGTCAGGTCCAAGTCTGTGGACAGATAAAAGATTGCAGAGAAAATATTACATCTAACCCTAGAGATCCTCTTCCGGCTTACTGGAGAGAATTACACAGCACTGAAGAAGACCTCTAGTGATCGCTGTCAGGACCCTGTATCTGAGGGATGGGGAAGACCCCTGAGCCCAATCACGGGGTTTCCACCTCACCCCCTGTTACATGAGTATATTGATGACCAGAAGATCCTAGAACTCACCTACAAGATGATTGTGTTGCTGATTGGAGAGGTTCCTATAAGGTGTCAGGATTAGAGTTGAGCGACTTTGGTCGGATCGGGTTTCATGAAATAAAATTTGTTTCAGATGAAACTGGTCCGACTAGGGCAAAAAAAAGTCTGAGTTTCGTCCGAAACCCGACCCCAATGCAAGTCAATGGGGAATAAAAGTCGGCATTGAGTGGATGAATGTCATCCTCTCAATGCCGACTTTTTTTTCCCATTGACTTGCATTGGGGTCGGGTTTCGGACGAAACTCCGACTTTTTTTGCCCTAGTCGGACCAGTTTCATCTGAAACAAATTTTGTTTCATGAAACCCGATCTGACCAAAGTCGCTCAGCTCTAGTCAGGATGTTGCCGTCTATTTCTCCATGGAGGAGTGGGAGTATTTAGAAGGACACAGAGATCTGTACAGGAATGTCATGATGGAGGTTCCCCAGATCCTCACACCACCAGATCTATCCAGCAAGAGGACAACACTAGAGAGATGTCCCCGTCCTCTTCTTCCACAGGACTGTAAACAAGAAGATCCTAGTGTTCCTCAGGATCATCAGGGTGAAGAATTGACCCATATTAATACTACAGAGACATGTGTGGGGGTGATGAGCGGTGTAAAGAGGAGATTCCTACATATGACTACCCAGATGACTGTACCAGGAGATCAGAGGGACAGCTGACATCTTCAATTTTTAAATCTGATGATCTTGAGATCTTACAAGATACAACTGAAGTGATTGCTTTTTCCCAGTGGGCAATGTATGCTCTCTTCAGGGATAGGTCTTTAGATAAGAGTGTCTGCTAAATTGTAGAGAGGACCTTGGTTGGTCTTGATGCCCTGGAGTAGAGAACTTCATATGGTGTAAGCTTGAGTGGAGTGTCTTGGCAATATTGTATACGTTTCAATAGCTCTCTCAAAGAATTATAGTGGAGAAAAGTGAAGCTTGAGAGGGCCAAGAGATCACTCAATTCAGTCAGCGGAAGGAGCGCCCCATCCGCCATTATCTGATCAATGTCCTCTTTCTCCGATCCTTTTCATACTAGCGATGAAGCCGCTGTTGTGTGCAATCCAGCAAACTAAAGAGATTGAGGGCATCAAAATTGGCAAAAACCACCATAAATCTGCGGCTTTTGCTGACGACTTGTTGGTCTTGATGACGAACCCACTACGAGGGTTTCCTGCCTTACTGGGAATTCTTGAGGAATATGGCAACCTTATTTAAGGTGAATGTGTCAAAATCGGAAGTTCTGGACCTAAACGTGCCAGCCCACACGCTGGATAAGTTGAAGGAGCTGTACCCATTTGCCTGGCCTAGTAGATGTATTACTTACCTAGGTATAAAGTTAGCCAGATCTGATAAAGAACTTTTCCAACTTAACTATTACCCCTTACTGGACAAGGTGCAGTCCATTATTAAATCGTGGAGAGACCATTTTCTGCCATGGACGGGAAGGAAGAATCTCCTAAAAACCTTGATCCTTCCCAAATTTACATACCTATTCTCAACTTTACCCATCCAAGTACTAAACTATTTCCTCTCTAGAGTGAACTCTTTGTTTTTCAAATACATCTGGAGGGGCGCAAGACCCCGCATTAACTCGCGCACATTATCATTGCCAAAACATAGAGGGGAATGGGAACCCCCGACATCAAAAGCTATTACTATGCAGCGGTGCTTTCTTGATCAGTGGACCTCATTAGGAATTCTAGTGACAAACATTGGGTCAACATAGAAAACACTCTTTCTCCTATACCCCTTAGATCTCTACTGTTGACATATACTAGGGGATGGAATCACTTCCCCCCAACAATCCCCTCTCTCTGACTTTGATCAGGGTTTGGTCGAGCCTCCACACCCTCTTGGTACCCCCCTCGTCCCCACTATTGAAATTGTCAGACGTCTTATCCCCATGTCTGGACACATTAAGGGAGGGAGGGGACCTAGCCCAGAAATTGAGACAAATCTACATGGAGCTGCATGTTTCTGACCAGCATCAAAATGGTCATTAACCTCTTCAGCACCAGAGGAAACTAAATCCATTTAATATTGACTGGAACTGTGATTAGAGAACTATACTGGCGGCACTGATATGTAGCACTGAGTCTGACACTGATTAGAGCACTATACTGGCACTGATATGTAGCACTGAGGCTGGCACTGTGATTAGAGCACTATATTGGCACTGATATGTTGCACTGAGGCTGGCACTGTGATTAGAGCACTATATTGGCACTGATATGTAGCACTGAGGCTGGCACTGTGATTAGAGCACTATACTGTGACACTGATATGTAGCACTGAGGCTGGCACTGTGATTAGAGCACTATACTGTGACACTGATATGTAGCACTGAGGCTGGCACTGTGATTAGAGCACTATAGTGGCAGTGATATGTAGGACTGAGGCTGGCACTGTGATTAGAGCACTATACTGTGACACTGATATGTAGCACTGAGGCTGGCACTGTGATTAGAGCACTATAGTGGCAGTGATATGTAGGACTGAGGCTGGCACTGTGATTAGAGCACTATAGTGGCAGTGATATGTAGCACTGAGGCTGGCACTGTGATTAGAGCACTATAGTGGCACTGATATGTAGCACTGAGGCTGGCACTGTGATTAGAGCACTATATTGGCACTGATATGTAGCACTGAGGCTGGCATTGTGATTAGAACACTATACTGTGACACTGATATGTAGCACTGAGGCTGGCACTGTGATTAGAGCACTATACTGTGACACTGATATGTAGCACTGAGGCTGGCACTGTGATTAGAACACTATACTGTGACACTGATATGTAGCATTGAGGCTGGCACTGATATGTAGCACTGAGGCTGGCACTGTGATTAGAGCACTATACTGGCACTGATATGTAGCACTGAGGCTGGCACTGTGATTAGAGCAGTATACTGGCACTGATATGTAGCACTGAGGCTGGCACTGTGATGAAGGCACTATACTGGCACTGATATGTAGCACTGAGGCTGGCACTGTGATTAGAGCACTATATTGGCACTGATATGTTGCACTGAGGCTGGCACTGTTATTAGAGCACTATACTGTGACACTGATATGTAGCACTGAGGCTGGCACTGTGATTAGAGCACTATATTGGCACTGATATGTAGCACTGAGGCTGGCACTGTGATTAGAGCACTATACTGTGACACTGATATGTAGCACTGAGGCTGGCACTGTGATTAGAGCACTATATTGGCACTGATATGTAGCACTGAGGCTGGCACTGTGATTAGAGCACTATACTGTGACACTAATATGTAGCACTGAGGCTGGCACTGTGATTAGAGCACTATAGTGGCAGTGATATGTAGGACTGAGGCTGGCACTGTGATTAGAGCACTATACTGTGACACTGATATGTAGCACTGAGGCTGGCACTGTGATTAGAGCACTATAGTGGCAGTGATATGTAGGACTGAGGCTGGCACTGTGATTAGAGCACTATAGTGGCAGTGATATGTAGCACTGAGGCTGGCACTGTGATTAGAGCACTATAGTGGCACTGATATGTAGCACTGAGGCTGGCACTGTGATTAGAGCACTATATTGGCACTGATATGTAGCACTGAGGCTGGCATTGTGATTAGAACACTATACTGTGACACTGATATGTAGCACTGAGGCTGGCACAGTGATTAGAGCACTATACTGTGACACTGATATGTAGCACTGAGGCTGGCACTGTGATTAGAACACTATACTGTGACACTGATATGTAGCATTGAGGCTGGCACTGATATGTAGCACTGAGGCTGGCACTGTGATTAGAGCACTATACTGGCACTGATATGTAGCACTGAGGCTGGCACTGTGATTAGAGCAGTATACTGGCACTGATATGTAGCACTGAGGCTGGCACTGTGATGAAGGCACTATACTGGCACTGATATGTAGCACTGAGGCTGGCACTGTGATTAGAGCACTATACTGTGACACTGATATGTAGCACTGAGGCTGGCACTGTGATTAGAACACTATACTGTGACACTGATATGTAGCATTGAGGCTGGCACTGATATGTAGCACTGAGGCTGACACTGTGATTAGAGCACTATACTGGCACTGATATGTAGCACTGAGGCTGGCACTGTGATTAGAGCAGTATACTGGCACTGATATGTAGCACTGAGGCTGGCACTATACTGGCACTGATATGTAGCACTGAGGCTGGCACTGTGATTAGAGCACTATAATAGTGGCACTGAATGTAGCACTGAGGCTGGCACTGTGATTAGAGCACTATACTGGCACTGATATGTAGCACTGAGTCTGGCACTGTTATGAGGGCACTATACTGGCACTGATATGTAGCACTGAGTCTGGCACTGTTATGACGGCACTATACTGGCACTGATATGTAGCACTGAGGCTGGCACTGTAATTAGAGCCCTATAGTGGCAGTGATATGTAGCACTGAGGCTGGCACTGTGATGAGGGCACTTTACTGGTAGTGATATGTAGCACTGAGGCTGGCACTGTGATGAGGGCACATGTTGATGACACAGTGAGTGTAGATATGACATCAGCGCTGACCAGTACAGACCTGTAGCTTCTCTTTCTTGCTGGCTGTACCATATGAATGCAGTATACACAGTACCGCTACCTCTGCTAATGTCTCTCTCATAGTCCCAGGTTAGATTGGAGGATAAATAAAGCTTGTGACATTTATATTCAACTTGTATAAATCAAATTACCCTGGAAATGAATGCTGAGTGATGGCTGAATGTGCCACGCACCTCATCTCCTGTCATCTGTATTTTATGGCTGAGAGACGATAACTAGTTTATGAAAAGTATCATGCAAAGAATAAAGAAATGTATGAAGATTCCAGGAACGTTTAATTTTTAAAATGCAGAGAATACACAGAGCACACGTATTAACAAAGTAAATTGGATCCGCGGGCCGCCCCTTCTTCAGGCGCGTTCCCCTCCGTGAATATGCAGGAGTCACCGGATAATCTTCTCTTCTCACTGGCAGTTTAGGTGTTTATGGATTATGATTAATCCAACCATCCTGCATTAGAAATCTGCTCTTATTTATTTTTATGAAACACAACAGCTAATGCCAACAAGCAGTCCTGCAGTGTAAAGCATGGAGGAGGCACTAACGAACAGCCTGA
Source organism: Dendrobates tinctorius (assembly GCF_039654945.1). Taxonomy (NCBI): domain Eukaryota; kingdom Metazoa; phylum Chordata; class Amphibia; order Anura; family Dendrobatidae; genus Dendrobates; species Dendrobates tinctorius. The sequence continues at coordinate 15,441,155 of NW_027361810.1, read as the reverse complement.
AACAGAAGGGTCTTTACAAATTACCTAAAACTGCTATTAATTGGACAATTGAAGTAAACTGGAAATACTAATTACTGCAAATAAGTCCATGATTTAGGATAAGTTTAAAGTGAAGCTGTCACGCTGGACATGGTGTCTGATCAGCAGATTGCAGAGAATTAGGAGCTGAGCAGCTTGATATACACTCACTGGCCACTTTATTAGGTACACCTGTCCAACTGTGTGTTAAGACTTAATTTCTAATCAGCCAATCACATGGCGGCAACTCAGTGCATTTAGGCATGTAGACATGGTCAAGACAATCTCCTGCAGTTCAAACCGAGCATCAGTATGGGGAAGAAAGGTGATTTGAGTGCCTTTGAACGTGGCATGATTGTTGGTGCCAGAAGGGCTGGTCTGAGTATTTCAGAAACTGCTGATCTACTGGGATTTTCACGCACAACCATCTCTAGGGTTTACAGAGAATGGTCCGAAAAAGAAAAAAAATCCAGTGAGCGGCAGTTCTGTGGCCGGAAATGCCTTGTTGATGCCAGAGGTCAGAGGAGAATGGGCAGACTGGTTCGAGCTGATAGAAAGGCAACAGTGACTCAAATTGCCACCCGTTACAACCAAGGTGGCCAGAAGAGCATCTCTGAACGCACAGTGCGTCGAACTTTGAGGCAGATGGGCTACAGCAGCAGAAGACCACACCGGGTACCACTCCTCTCAGCTAAGAACAGGAAACTGAGGCTACAATTTGCACAAGCTCATCGAAATTGGACAGTAGAAGATTGGAAAAACGTTGCCTGGTCTGATGAGTCTCGATTTCTGCTGCGACATTCGGATGGTAGGGTCAGAATTTGGCGTAAACAACATGAAAGCATGGATCCATCCTGCCTTGTATCAACGGTTCAGGCTGGTGGTGGTGGTGTCATGGTGTGGGGAATTTTTTCTGGGCACTCTTTGGGCCCCTTGGTACCAATTGAGCATCGTTGCAACGCCACAGCCTACCTGAGTATTGTTGCTGACCATGTCCATCCCTTTATGACCACAATGTACCCAACATCTGATGGCTACTTTCAGCAGGATAATGCGCCATGTCATAAAGCTCGAATCATCTCAGATTGGTTTCTTGAACATGACAATGAGTTCACTGTACTCAAATGGCCTCCTCAGTCACCAGATCTCAATCCAATAGAGCATCTTTGGGATGTGGTGGAACGGGAGATTCGCATCAGGGATGTGCAGCCGACAAATCTGCGCCAACTGTGTGATGCCATCATGTCAATATGGTCCAAAATCTCTGAGGAATGCTTCCAGCACCTTGTTGAATCTCTGCCACGAAGAATTGAGGCAGTTCTGAAGGCAAAAGGGGGTCCAACCCGTTACTAGCATGGTGTACCTAATAAAGTGGCCAGTGAGTGTATACAGTGAAGGAAATAAGTATCTGATCCCTTGCTGATTTGGTAAGTTTGCCCACTGACAAAGACATGAACAGTCTGTAATTTTAAGGGCAGGTTAATTTTAACATTGAAAGATAGAATATCAAAAATAAAATCCAGAAAATCACATTATATAAATTATATAAATTTATTTGCATTTTGCAGTGAGAAATAAGTATTTGATCCCCTACCAACCATCAAGATTTCTGGCTCCTACAGACCAGTTAGACGCTCGTAATCAACTCGTTACCTGCATTACAGACCGCTGTCTTGCATAGTCACCTTTATAAAAGACTCCTGTCCACAGACTCAATCAGTCAGACTCTAACCTCTACAACATGGGCAAGACCAAAGAGCTTTCTAAGGATGTCAGGGACAAGATCATAAACCTGCACAAAGTTGGAATGGGCTACAAAACCATAAGTAAGATGCTGGGTGAGACGGAGACAACTGTTGGTGCAATAGAAAGAAAATGGAAGAAATACAAAATGACTGTCAATCGACATTGATCTGGGGCACCATGCGAAATCTCACTTCGTAGGGTATCCTTGATCATGAGGAAGATGAGAGATCAGCCGAAAACTACACGGGGGGAACTTGTAAATGATCTCAAGGCAGCTGGGACCACAGTCATCAAGAAAACCATTGGTAACACATTACACCATAAAGGTTTAAAATCCTGCAGTGCCCGTAAGGTCCCCTTGCTCAAGAAGGCATATGTGCAGGCCTGTCTGAAGTTTGCCAATGAACACCTGGATGATTCTGTGAGTGATTGGAAGAAGGTTCTGTGGTCTGATGAGACAAAAATTTAGGTCTTTGGCATTAACTCAACTCGCCGTGTTTGGAGGAAGAGAAATGCTGCCTATGACCCAAAGAACACCGTCCCCACTGTCAAGCATGGAGGTGGAAACATTATGTTTTAGGGGAGTTTCTCTGCTAAGGGCACAGGACTACTTCACCACATCAATGGGAGAATGGATGGAGCCATGTACCGTAAAATCCTGGGTGACAACCTCTTTCCCTCCGCCAGGACATTAAAAATGTGTCGTGGCTGGGTTTTCCAGCAAGATAATGACCCAAAACATACAGTCAAGGCAACAAAGGAGTGGCTCAAAAAGAAGCACATTAATGTCATAGAGTGGCCTAGCCAGTCTCCAGACCTTAATCCCATAGAAAACTTATGGAGAGAGTTGAAGATCTGAGTTGCCAAGCGACATCCTCAAAATCTTAATGATTTGGAGATGATCTGCAAAGAGGAGTGGACCAAAATTCCTCCTGACATGTGCGCAAACCTCATCATCAACTACAGAAAACATCTGACTGCTGGGCTTGCCAACAAGGGTTTTACCACCAAGTATTAAGTCTTGTTTGCCAGAGGGATCAAATACTTACTTCTCACTGCAAAATGCAAATACATTTATATAATTTATACAATGTGATTTTCTGGATTTTATTTTTGATATTCTATCTCTCAATGTTAAAATTATCCTACTTTTAAAATTATAGACTGTTCATGTCTTTGTTAGTGGGTGAATTTACAAAATCAGCAAGGGATCAAATATTTATATCTTTCACTGTAGTTTGTGGGAATATTTTCAGTATAAATTGCAGTTTCTTCTTTTAAATCCCTGCTTTGTTTTAAAGAGTACAGTGGGCGGTTCTTTTGACTGCATTCCCTGTATGATTGTAACTAGAGATGTCTATCACTGATTAGGACCACCCACTGGACTCCTTACCTGAGAAAGAACAGAGATTGAAAGAATGAAATAAAAGCTGTACTGAATCTTTTCCAACAAAACAATATATCATTACATTATATGATTATTACATTATATGTTATCGCTCAATATATCATATATATTCCCCATCACCTTTGTAATCCTAAAGGATCTGTAAGATGATGATTTAAGCCTCTAGTTTGTAACGGATATGACCTTTCTACTCCACTCACAACCAAAGCTGCATTCAGAATTCTGTGTTATCAGAGAACAAAAGAATGAACGGGGCTCAGAAAAGGAGCGCAGAGCAGCTATGAAGAGCGCCTCTGGAGGACTGAGCATGTCGGTGCATTATAAGAACAACCACTGACTTTAATGGGCACCATGCGATACTTCATTTCTCCTGTGGGGGCGCTGTAGGCGAGCTGAACACTTAATTCTAGGCTTCCTAAACACATTACAGCTGTGGCCAGTTTATTTGCAGGATCCTTACTAATAAAAATGAGGTTGATGCTTTTAATGTTAAAGGGGTTGTCCAGTACTTAGACGGTAATGACTGATCTTTAGAAGTCAGCAATGTTAGATTACCCCCTCTGTAGGCAGACGCACACAGTGTGCGGAGCCAAAACAGTTCAGCTCCATACACCGTGTAGTGGCCATACTCGGTACTGCAGCTCAGATCACATTCACTGTAACAGGAGTTGAGCTGCAGTACCGAGAGCGGCCACTACACGGTGCTGTTTTGGCTCTTTGTACAGTCCGCAGTGGGGGTGCCAGTGTCAGACCAATTATTCTATGTGAACAATATCTAAGTATTTGGAGAATTTTTGAAAGCAGCTTTGGATGTGACTAGAGCACAACGTGAACTCAGTGCACAGTTGGGTGTAAATGTAACACATTTGAAGAAAACTTTCTCTGTTTGATTAGATTCAATTTCTTCTCTGCTTTTTAGAAGACTCGGTAATAATTTATTGCAGGAAGAAGTCTTGGAATAAGACAGATTTGAGAGATTTCACCCATGTGGAGCAAAGAACATGAAAAAGCCGAATTTGATATTGTAACTTATTTTTTTTTTCCTTTTCAGTCAGCGGCTCCCTAAACAGCTATTACTCTTTATCTAAAAAATGTTAGTATCCTACCTGTGGGAAGATTTTTCTGAGATTTATAATCCATAGATCCCCCGCTCTCCCCCATTATGTTTCCTCCTAGCCGACGTCTACGCCAGAATGATCAGAGATGCAATTGCAAAGGCGCTCGCGTAATTATGCACATCGTATACTCACCCTATACTTAAAGGTCAATTTGTTTGTGAACTGTGACATTATTTCATTAGGGAAATTCTATTAAATTTCCCGGAGCTGAAAATAGATCAGGATCCATAAAAGTGAGACCCGTAGAAGCGAGTAATCGCGAAACGGCCGTTGTCCGGCACCTGCCTCCGCTAGCATTCCTCTAACCTCCTGCATGTCCACATACCTGTGGATGGAATTCATGTGAAATAAAGACGCACAGTTTTTCAGCTCTATTGGTGAGTGCTGCATTTTTCTTCTTTTTTTATGATACATGTTTTTCTATGCAGTCGCACACTCCATTTCCAGTGCAGGCGGCAGTGCCAGGTTTTCATGCGAGAGACATGCAGGAGAATGGTGCCAGTCTCTCGCAAGTGAGGATGAGCCCTTAGTGTGGTTTTACACTTACCGTATTTTTTGCAGTCTGTTATTGCGGCTCGTTTTTGCGGGCCGTATCGCCGCAGTTTTTGTGGTGTACTGCAATAACGGGCCGCAAAAAATCTTTGCGGATCGCCATTTTTTTTTTCAATCCTATGCAAATAGTATTGGAGAAAAAAAAAACGGTGTTCCGCAAAACCGGAAGTGACGGGGCGCCGCGAAAACAAACTTCTGGTTTGTTTTTGAGGCCCCATTGATTTAAATAGGCGCCGTTTCCGCACACTGTGAAATATATCGAGCAAGCTCGATATATTTTCACGGCCGTACGGCACACGGCGCACCATTGAATTTTTGCGGGCCGATTTTTGCAGCCCCATAGAAAGCTATTGGGGCCGAAAAATCGGCCCACAAAAATACGGTAAGTGTAAAACCACCCTTACAGCGGCAATTCTCAGTGAGGATTTTTTCCCTTTCTGTCCACTGCTATATTTGCTGGGGCAGGACAATTCCTCTTGTTTCCACAAGGTGGCGCCATGAGTTGTCACTTTTTTAGCTGACCCCGGCCCCCTGACCTGAAGACTATTCCACGCAGACGAGAAAAAGGGCAGACTTTTAGGTTCTTCAGTGGTCACACATTTCTCATCCTTGACAATTTCCATCAAGGATGAAAAAATGTTTTTTTTACCAAAACAGTGCCACTTCTTTCCACAGGTTGTGGGTGGAATTGCATCTCTTCCCCATTCATTTGAATAAAGCTACGTTGTCATATTGCGGATGGCACTGGAGAGCAGCCATGTTTTTTTCTAATGCTGAACACCCCCTTTAAAAGGGTTTTCGAAAAACAACGAACTTTGCTCACAGAGAGTTGTACGTAGAAGCAATGTGTTCTGGACACTTGGTATGGAGACCTCATACAAGAAATTGTGCGGGTTTATCAAATCCAGCTTGGACACAGACCTGCAGGCTGCAGAGCTCGCATCTCCTGCTGTTTCAGTGCTTGTGTTATGCACCTGTCCCGGATCCGGACTTTGCTCCCCTCACTCCAGTCCATTGAACTCTGTTGTGCTCCATGTCGGGCTTTGTAAACGGCCAAACGTTATCCCACGTGATCATATGCCTGGGCCTATATAAGGCTCACCAAGACAAACACCTGTGCATTGGTATTAAGACTTTAAAGTGCCACTGAGTCCTGGCCGCCTGCAGCCTCCAGGACCTCTGCTACCTGTTCCCGGTCTCCTATTCGCCTGCAGCCTCCAGGACCTCTGCTGCCTGTCCCCGGTCTCCTATCCGCCTGCAGCCTCCAGGACCTCTCCTACCTGTTCCCGGTCTCCTACCTGCAGCCTCCAGGACCTCTGCTACCTGTTCCCGGTCTCCTATCTGCCTACAGACTCCAGGACCTCTGCTACCTGTCCCCGGTCTCCTATCCGCCTGCAGCCTCCAGGACCTCTGCTACCTGTTCCCGGTCTCCTACCTGCAGCCTCCAGGACCTCTGCTACCTGTTCCCGGTCTCCTACCTGCCTGCAGCCTCCAGGACCTCTGCTACCTGTTCCCGGTCTCCTACCTGCCTGCAGCCTCCAGGACCTCTGCTACCTGTTCCCGGTCTCCTACCTGCAGCCTCCAGGACCTCTGCTACCTGTTCCCGGTCTCCTACCTGCCTGCAGCCTCCAGGACCTCTGCTACCTGTTCCCGGTCTCCTACCTGCAGCCTCCAGGACCTCTGCTACCTGTTCCCGGTCTCCTACCTGCCTGCAGCCTCCAGGACCTCTGCTACCTGTTCCCGGTCTCCTATTCGCCTGCAGCCTCCAGGACCTCTGCTGCCTGTCCCCGGTCTCCTATCCGCCTGCAGCCTCCAGGACCTCTCCTACCTGTTCCCGGTCTCCTACCTGCAGCCTCCAGGACCTCTGCTACCTGTTCCCGGTCTCCTATCTGCCTACAGACTCCAGGACCTCTGCTACCTGTCCCCGGTCTCCTATCCGCCTGCAGCCTCCAGGACCTCTGCTACCTGTTCCCGGTCTCCTACCTGCAGCCTCCAGGACCTCTGCTACCTGTTCCCGGTCTCCTACCTGCCTGCAGCCTCCAGGACCTCTGCTACCTGTTCCCGGTCTCCTACCTGCAGCCTCCAGGACCTCTGCTACCTGTTCCCGGTCTCCTACCTGCCTGCAGCCTCCAGGACCTCTGCTACCTGTTCCCGGTCTCCTACCTGCAGCCTCCAGGACCTCTGCTACCTGTTCCCGGTCTCCTACCTGCCTGCAGCCTCCAGGACCTCTGCTACCTGTTCCCGGTCTCCTACCTGCAGCCTCCAGGACCTCTGCTACCTGTTCCCGGTCTCCTACCTGCCTGCAGCCTCCAGGACCTCTGCTACCTGTTCCCGGTCTCCTACCTGCAGCCTCCAGGACCTCTGCTACCTGTTCCCGGTCTCCTACCTGCAGCCTCCAGGACCTCTGCTACCTGTTCCCGGTCTCCTACCTGCCTGCAGCCTCCAGGACCTCTGCCACCTGTTCCCGGTCTCCTACCTGCCTGCAGCCTCCAGGACCTCTGCCACCTGTTCCCGGTCTCCTACCTGCCTGCAGCCTCCAGGACCTCTGCTGCCTGCTGCCTGGGTGCCTCACCTACCTGCTGCACCGATAGCTGTAGCCCTTGGGCCCACCCAGACCTTAGACTTGGAGCCTATGCAGAAAACCAAGGATGGGACAAACTGTTTCTGGGTCTTTAGGACAGGTCATCAGTATCATAGTCCTGGACATCCCTTTTATGGACTCTAATTTCTCAGGATAAATCAATGCATGCTAGCAAAATCCTCTCCTAGTTGTGTTACTTTCTTGTCCTGGCTCCAGCGGCGGTCCGTGCGTCTTCCTTCCTCTTTGCATCAGGCTACCAAAGAAAAATGGTGCACTCCTTCTAGGTCCGGCTCAGGAGTTGTTGAATTCAGGTAGCATGCTCCTGCTGCTCCCATGTGCTGCTGATACTTTGCTTAGTCACAATAAAAAAAAAATAGCTTTGCTTTTGCTAGGTCTTGTTGCAGCATCATCATGTTGCCTGTTTGCAAATCCAGCTCTGCTATTCCAAACTGCTGTCTGCACACCCATCTGCTATGTCAAGGTGCAGTCTTCCAGACTGGCTCTGCCTAATCAAGGTGTAATCCAGCTCTGCTGTTCCATGTGCCAATCAGCATATCCAGCTCTGCAGTTCCATGTGCCAGTCAACATATCCAGCTCTGCTGTTCCATGTGCCAGTCAGCATATCCAGCTCTGCTGTTCCATGTGCCAGTCAGCATATCCACCTCTGCTGTTCCATGTGCCAGTCAGCATATCCAGCTCTGCAGTTCCATGTGCCAGTCAGCATATCCAGCTCTGCTGTTCCATGTGCCAGTCAGCATATCCAGCTCTGCTGTTCCATGTGCCAGTCAGCATATCCAGCTCTGCAGTTCCATGTGCCAGTCAACATATCCAGCTCTGCTGTTCCATGTGCCAGTCAGCATATCCAGCTCTGCTGTTCCATGTGCCAGTCAGCATATCCACCTCTGCTGTTCCATGTGCCAGTCAACATATCCAGCTCTGCAGTTCCATGTGCCAGTCAGCATATCCAGCTCTGCAGTTCCATGTGCCAGTCAGCATATCCAGCTCTGCAGTTCCATGTGCCAGTCAGCATATCCAGCTCTGCTGTTTCATGTGCCAGTCAGCATATCCAGCTCTGCTGTTCCATGTGCCAGTCAGCATATCCAGCTCTGCTGTTCCATGTGCCCTTGGCTCGTCTTCCAGCCGCCGTGCACCAGTGTAAGGAGTATACGCCAGTATGAACTGTAGCACATTCCAGTTGTAATTGATTCCACTTTTTTGGGCGTAAATTATAATGAGCTTGTCGGCCACGCTCAGCCGCGCCACCGTCCCGCTAAGCTCTGCCACTTTCAAAAACTTTTCGGAGCTGGCAAAAAAATGATTTCATGCAGTTTTATGCCAGATTTTTGCCACAAACTTTTTGATGATTTGGGGGCCAGTGTGTTCCCTTTGCTGTAGGAAACATCCTGACCGTTTTTTCAGATAAAGTCAATGGATTAAATTTTTTTTTACCAAAAACCTTTAGGAGAAATTGCCGTTCGGTCCTTTTATTTTCCGGCACGTTTTAAGCACAGTCGTCCGCTTGGCAACAAAACCTCACCGCTACAATTACAGGGCGAGCGCTTAAATTCTGTGAATGCGGCAAATGTCTTATTGATTTTATAAAAGGCCTTGGACGCGGTTAACCACGGATTACTGACAATTTGCAGTTCCATCTTAAGCTTTACCCCCTGAAGTAATAGCGGCTTCACAACCAATGTTCATTAAAGCAGACAATTGTTCCTGGAGGCCTGACCTGGAAGACGCCACTTGTCCGGTCGGAATTCTGATACATTCAGAAATATTGTTGGAACATCCAACACTTATTACGAAGATCATTTTCTTTTGTGTGCATGAGGTTTAGGGTAAAAGGTTTATCCGGTTTTAACATAATGATGAGATGTCCGCCGACACACCCGACCGATCCGCCACTACCTGCGGCAGCCAGATGTAAGCCATATATGAAGTGTGGCTCTATACATTGCAGAGAGGACGCTCCTGGGCTCCTTGCATGCATGTGATTGTATACAAATATGAAGTAGACGGGTATTTTGAATACACAGCACTTCTGCTTGTTGGATGCTCAAGTAGGGTTCAGCAGTAAAGCAAAACTTGACCCTCGTTACTCTAAAATTTAAATACTATAGAATATTTTTACTGCAATCCCAAAAAATAATAACAACGCTTCGGTCGTACATTGGAGCTTCCTCAGAGACTTAGATTGCAGTAGAAGACAAGTGTAAGTTAGTACAGAAGTGCGGGGAGCTGAGCATCTGGCCGGGCGCGCAGCACGTCTTCTACTGCTGCAATCTGTGTTGTCTGAGGAAGGTCCGAGTTACGACCGAAACGTCTTATTGTTTGGGATTGCAATATATTATTCTATAACATGAGGAGTAGAGCATGATGAGCGCTCCTTTACCAAATATGAAGTATTCTCAGTGATCCATAAGGTAGAGGGGACAAATCATCATTTATGCTCTTATAGTCTTTCCATGTCCACGTCTGTGCACTCAAGAGCCAAAAGTGTGTGTTAACGACTATTGAAATCTTTAGGCTGAGTTCACACGTGGCATTTTTTTCGCGTTTCCGCGGCGGTTTTAACCGCGCGATTTTGCAGCGAAAACGCGAAAAATAAGCATCCCATGCATTCCTATGGGATTCCGCAATGCTGTGCTAATGCTGCGGTTTTTACCGCGGCGGAATCGCTTCGCGGTAAAAAACGCAGCATGCTCATTAATTTGCGGAATCGCGGCGATCCCACACCCATAGGAATGCATTGTTCCGCTTACTTCCCGCATGTGGCTGTGCACACCATGCGGAAAGTAAGCAGAACAATTGCGGATGGTACCCACGGTCCGGAGGAGAGGAGACTGTCCTCTGGGTACCATATCCCTGTAAAAAATAGAATTTAAAATAAAAAATATTGTTATTCTCACCTTCCGGCGTCCCGCGCAGTCTTCCCGCCTCTGTCCACGCTTTCGGTCCCAGTAAGCCTTTGCGAAAATGCCCGCGATGGCGTCCGTTCTCGCGGGATCGCAAAGTCTCGCGGTCATCGCGAATTACCGCGAGACATCGCGATCCCGCGAGAACGGACGTCATCGCGGGCATTTTCGCAAAGGATTACTGGGAACGCCTGCGCGGGACGTCGGAAGGTAAGAATAACACCATTTTTTATTTTTTTTTACATTCTATCTTTTACTGCTGATGCTGCATAGGCGGCCTCAGTAGTAAAAAGTTGGTCACACTTGTCAAACACTGTGTTTGACGAGTGTGACCAACCTGTCAATCAGTTCTCCAAGCGATGCTACAGATCGCTTGGAAAACGCTAGCATTTTGCAAGCTAATTACGCTTGCAAAATGCTAGTTTTTCCGTGGGAAAATCGCGGGAATTTAAAATGCGATTTTCCCGCGGAATGGAATTCCGGAATTCTCGCGGTAATTTCCGCAAGAGTTCCGGTACGTGTGCACTTAGCCTCACAATGATTTTTTTGGGTGGGTTTCAATTGGCTCCTAAATGCAAAATTAAGAAACCAAGAATTGTCCTATAACTTCTTGCTTTTTTTTTTCTTTCTTGTTTTTCCGTTCTTTCCGTATTTCTACTTTTTTCTCCTATTTATTTCTGTTCTGTCTCCGACATAATTCACAACCTTTGACTGTCTATTTTGATAATATCTACAATGATTTGCTATGAATATCCATAATGTTCAGTTTCAGTCATAGATTTAATGTTTTCTGTATCTTTGGCTCCATCTACTGACCAAAGTCACAACTGCAGTGTTATAGTGTGTCTTAGTTTCACTTTCTAATCATCTCTTTCCCTCCAATTCACAATGTATTCTGGGTAAGTTTGAAAAGCATTATGGTCTACTCTAGCCCCATTTTTCTCTCCAGTCTTCCATTTTCTATCAAGCCTGCATTCTGGAACATCTCATTCCTCTACTCCCCTTGTGTCAGCATCGGTGGTAGGTAATCACGCTTCCCACATCTATTCCTGTCTTAGATCACCCTGCTTAGTCAGCTCTCCTCTGGTTAGCTATTATGTGTGCCTATGAACCCAATACTGATTCTGTGTAAATATTTTTGTATTGTAGTTTCACCGCGCCAATATACCCTATGTTCAATAAAATACAGATTCGACTACAGTCTCCTTATTAGACCCCGGTATAGCGGTTTAACTGCCTGTTAAGCTACATGAAGTCTGCTTCAGTTATTGAGGACAGAATAATTTCTTTATTTCTAAGTTTCTTTCGTTGTTTTTATTCTTTTCGTTCTTTCCTTTTACTTTATTTTTGTTTCTTTCTTAGTCTCTTTCCTTTTTTCTTTCGTTCTTTTTTTTCTTTCCTGTCTAGCTTTCATTCGTTCTTTCTTTTTTTTCTTTTTCTCTTTCTCTCAGTGTTAGAAATAGGAGTAAATTGTGCATGGTGAGTCAGGAAGGAAGGATTAGGATTCAAGTTACCATGAGTACTCAATAAGGTGGTAGGTACAGGGCTCAAGGGCCCACCAGTAACATCAACTTTGGGGGCCCATTTTTCACTTGCATACAAATATTACACTACCTTCTTTCACAAATTTACCTATATCTCTATATAATAATAAACTGAGTAGTTTGGTTAATGAATGATGAGATGCTTTTTTTTGTAGGTAGTGAATTATGCCAAGTACCACCCATACATTGGGATTGGGGGTCCAGATCTGCACAGGGGCCCACCAGGGGATTCCCCTGTTACCCCATGGGCCAGTCCGAGCCTGATTTCAGATAACTTGTAGAATAGGCCGAGGGATGGCGCCACTTCTGGCCTTTAAATAACTCGCATCCTGCATTTTTCACCAGCTTTCCACTCTGCAGTCTTTCAGTCAATGAGCACGTGGGTGGAGACCGGATGCAATGATTTCTCACACACAGCACACACAGACATGGTCTACAAGGCCACCTGTTCTACAAGGCCACCTACAATACACCAGTATGTTGTCTGGGATTTGCTTACTCTTTTGGTTTCACCCCATGTCTCTGTGAATTATCAAGCAGCCATGACTGTGTCCTCATACACTGAAATACATAAGGAAGAAGGTCCTGGCAGGGCTCTACCTGACAATGATTGTGTTTTTTTATTGTTGTTTTTTTATTGATGTATTTGCTTTTTTAAAAAATCTTTTATAAATGAATTTAATTTAAATAAATGTTCAAATCTTTTATATTATCCATCAAAGATGATGGGAGACGCAGAAGGCATACTATTGGGTGCTGTCTCTATTTTCACTCAATATGTATTTTTTTCTATGTAAAAATCCCCCTCAGACCCCAATGCCGGTGAGATCTACGGGAATACATGGCCCAGATGTGGCTTCTCCCTCCGTGCTGCGTTACGCTACCACAGAGCACAAATCTTACCCGCCTTGAGATTTCTCACTGTCTGGCTCCATCGGATCCAGAATTAATTTTCACCTCCTCTTCCTGTGCTCAAGTAATTAGATTCCGAGCCTCGAAAAAACCTGTCAGATGCTTTTTATAGTCATGACCTTTGGATTTCAACATTGTCACTTAACGAGACCCCCCCCCGCGCGAGGTGCGACTCTTCCTTGGCACGGCGTTATAATGGGCTCCTTATAGAACATAGCAGCCTCGTCTGCGATACTCGGTTTCGTCCGTGTAGTAGTTATTGTACTCCTATAGTGAATTTTCCTCCGTGATTTCATTGTTTTAGGAACATCACACAAACACAAGTCACGGACAAAAAGTTTTGAGAATTGAACAGATTTTGGTTTTCACAAACTTTGCTGCTGTAGTTTTTATAGTATACAAACACACGGGCCATGCACTCAGTGAACAAGTCTGTAGGACAGTGTTAACACCACTAGAAGACTGAAACGCAGAATAACACAGTATAACAAACGTATAAAAATCCTCTGCTGTAAAAAAGTGACAGTAAAGTGCAAGTGCTAGTAAAAAGATAACAAAACAGGGTATTTGGTTGATACGGTTTTTGCAAAAAATGTATACTAAGCCGCTCTACCAAACGTCAAGGTAACCCCATATCAGAGCAGTCCCTAACCAATGTATTTAAAAACCTGACCATGTGTATAGTACCTATATAGCAAATAGGGACTGTTCTGAGATGGGTTACCTTGACGTTTGGTAGAGCGGCTTAGTATACATTTTTTGCAAAAACCGTATCAACCAAATACCCTGTTTTGTTATCTTTTTACTAGCACTTGCACTTTACTGTCACTTTTTTACAGCAGAGGATTTTTATACGTTTGCTATACTGTGTTTTTCTGTGTTGTAGTTTTTAGAGTAGCAGTTTGTAATAACTCTGATTGTTAGGAAGAACGATCAGAAGAAATGCAAATGTCAATCAATCAATGATCGGGTCATCAAGAACTTCAAAGATAGAGGTTCAATTGCCAGGAAGAAGGATTCATGGAGCCCAAGAAAGTCCAGCAAGTGCCAAGACCATTTTCTAAAGAGGATTCATCTGCGGGATCGGTACGACATCAGTGCAGAGTTGTAGTACCTATGTTCCCTTAGACAGGGGGCAGTATTTTATAGTCAGGGAAGGATAGAGGCCAGCTCACCCGCATGCACTGCTTCAAGATCCGGAGCTAAGAAAGCATCAGCGCCTTGGAAGTGAATGATTGGAAAGAAAGAAAATTCTAGCTTCACGAAAATCTCAAAACTGTTCTTTATTGGTGTGAACAGAGAACATTCCAGTCTGTCATGGTAGTGGATAAAACAACTAGTTTCAGGTATTACCATACAATGGGAAGGGTTGGAACATATATGGGGCAGAATCCGGTTTTCACATTTGATGTCTAATTAACAATCATATTAACCCTTTGATAACACCGACAAGAACAAGTCACATATAAAGTACAAAATATACAGAACGCACCTACAATAAAATATGCAAATGTACAAAAGATGCATCATATATACAACACTGTGCAATAATTGTACACAAATAAAATCATACGGCAATGCATTCTGTATACAGTACGCAGGATATATGCAAATATTCAAGGTATATTATATTTTACATTTTATGTTATTATTGCTGTTGCAGAATCATATATGTTTACAGAAATTATTAGTAATATTTGTTATAAATGCATTCCTGTTATTACAGTATTTCCATTGTCCATAAATACCTATACATCGATGCAACATAAGAAAATAGGAAGAATAGGAACATTATGATCCAAACCCATTCAACCCTTCATCTACTTTGATGGAGAATATGGATAACTAATAATGGAGCATACAATCCTCTCTAAGGATATTATGCTTTCTGAATCTCAGAAAAGATATTATCCTCCATTATTAGTTATCCATATTTACCATGAAAGTAGATGAAGGATTGAATGGGTTTGGATCATAATGTTCCTATTCTTCTCATTGCTTATGTTAAATCGAGGTATAGATGTTTATGGAGAATAGAAATACTGTAATAACAAGAATGCATTTATAACAAAAATTATTTATAATTTCTGTAAACATATATGCTTCTGCAACAGCAATAACATAAAATGTAAAATATAATATACCTTGAATTTTTGCATATATCATGCGTATTGTATACATAATGCATTTCCATATGATTAATTTGTGCACAATTATTGCACAGTGTTGTATATGTGATGCATCTTTTGTACATGTATTATTTTATTGTAGGTGCATCACACATTCTGTATATTGTGTACATTATATGTCACTTGTTCTTGTCAGTATTTTCATGGGGTTTTTTTCTGTGCATGTGAAGGGGTTAATCTGATTGCTAATAATTAGACATCAAATGTTAAAACCAGACTCTGCCATGTATGTTCCAACCCTTCCCATTCTGTGGTAACATGATTAACGGTTTCACTACCTGAAAGTAGCTGTTTTATCCACTACCATGGCATTTTAATTCACCAACTGGAGTGTTTTCTATTCACACCAATAAAAAAGAGTTTTTGGATTTTCGTGGAGCTGGATTTTTATTTCTTTGCGGTATTATAGCAGTTATATTCTTGTACATAGTATTATAGTAGTTATATTCATGTACATAGGGGCAGTATTATAGTAGTTATATTCTTGTATATAGGGGCAGTATTATAGTAGTTATATTCTTGTACATAGGGGGCAGTATTACAGTAGTTATATCCTTGTACATAGGGAGCAGTATTATAGTACTTATATTATTGTACATAGGGGCAGTATTATAGTAGTTATATTCTTGTACATAGGGAGCAGTATTATAGTAGTTATATTATTGTACATAGGGGCAGTATTATAGTAGTTATATTTTTTTTACATAGGGACAGTATTATAGTAGTTATATTCTTTAATATAGGGGCAGTATTATAGTAGTTATATTCTTGTATATAGGGGCAGTATTATAGTAGTTATATTCTTGTACATAGGGGGCAGTATTATAGTAGCTATATTCTTGTACATAGGGACAGTATTCTAGTAGTTATATTCTTTTATATAGGGGCAGTATTATAGTAGTTATATTCTTGTATATAGGGGCAGTATTATAGTAGTTATATTCTTTTACATAGGGGCAGTATTATAGTAGTTATATTCTTGTACATAGGCGGCAGTATTATAGTAGTCATATTCTTGTATATAGGGGCAGTATTATAGTAGTTATATTCTTGTACATAGGGGCAGTATTATAGTAGTTATATTCTTGTACATAGGAGTAGTATTATAGTAGTTATATTCTTGTACATAGAGGCAGTATTATAGTAGTTATATTCTTGTATATAGGGGCAGTATTATAGTAGTTATATTCTTGTACATAGGAGCAGTATTATAGTAGTTATATTCTTGTACATAGGGGCAGTATTATAGTAGTTATATTCTTGTACATAGGGGCAGTATTATAGTAGTTATATTCTTGTACATAGGAGCAGTATTATAGTAGCTATATTCTTGTACATAGGGGCAGTATTATAGCAGTTATATTCTTGTACATAGGGGCAGTATTATAGTAGTTATATTCTTGTGAATAGGGCAGTATTATAGTAGTTACCGTTTATTCTTGTGTTTAGGGGCAGTATTATAATGGTTGTTCTGCTTTATGCAGAGGGCAGTATACTAGGATTTATATTTTACTTCAAAGCAGACATTATTATGGCAATTACATTCTTTCTTATCCTTAGAGATGAATAATAAATTTGTTTCTAGTCAAGCAAAGATTTTCTGTGTTCTGTAGTTTCCTGCAGGCTTAGATGTATCACATTATCACATATTCTCTTTCATGAGTAAATATTTCCACTGAATGTAATATGATTTGTATTGAATTCAAAGAGTATTTCTCCATTGAAATATGTAGTAAATATAAATCCTTGAACCAACTTTCTAAAATCTTATTTCACATTTTCTTGGATATTTGTGCTGCGGGGAAAGCTGGATGATATGTGTCTAATCACTGATAGACAATAAATCCCCTGCATCCAATCTGTAAAAAAGATAGAAATCTGCCATTCAGAATTCTTGGAAAGCTGCATGATACAGGGGTTGTTCAGGACATATATATTGAGAAATGATCAATAGTAGATCTGTGGGGGTCCGATTCCCAGTGTCCCCACAGATGGCTTCCAGAATAGCACAGGACCATGCACTGCGCAGTGACATTTCTGGGGTACTTCAGCTCAGCTCCTATTGAAGTGAATGTGACCTGAGATGCAGTACCGAGAGCCGCCACTACACGGTATATGGGTGATTTTTGATTGACACCAAGGACTGGAGAAGACTAAGGAGCAGGATCTTATAATGATCCCACCTATGGTCGATCAGCTGGAGACGCACATAACAGGACTTGGGAAGTCACAGGAGTTTTGTAATATTCATGACCCACAGAGAGATCCTCCACATCCCTCCCCGGGTCTCAAGCTGTGGACAGTAATTAGCACCAGCGGCGATGACCTGCTTCCAATTATATATACCGACTAAAGTGTAAATGCTGCTGAGGATAAGTAATAACAGGCACCAATATAGGGAAATGTCAGACATGGGCATCATGTACCCGTGCCTGTATGCCCCATTATCAGGGGCCGAAAAGCTGCAGAACAAGGCACAATGACAAGTAATGGGGCAAATGCTAGAATCCTGCAGAGCAAACAGAAGCTGAACATTTATCACAAGGGCTCGTACTGGATGAAAAAGTAGGCGCAACTTTTAGAAACTTTCCCATCACATAGCAAAGTCCCCATCTGTGATGTCAAAGGATCAGATATCTGAAAATTGGGGGGATATCTGAGGATTGGGTGGACATGTGGAGCATATTAGTAGGATGTATAACTTACTAGTTTATGTACATTTGATAATCTCGTTTTACTAGGCATCCCCTTTAATTCATCAACCATCCCATAATATATTACTGCTATACTGAAATCTATTTTGTATAATGCATCCAATAACAGCAAAAGTACATGTGTAGGTGCCAGGGCACAACTTGTAAGCCAAGGCAAAAAAAATGGACAGAGTTCCATAGCAAACTCCATTTAAAAAAGCTCACTTGCTCTTGAGCCAAAACGTTGCGACCTGTTCACATGGGTCAATAAATTCACCAGTTTTTTCATGGGATTTGCTAGAGATTGCTGCCGACTTTTTTGTGTTTTTTCATGCATCTATAACTTGATTGATCAATTGATTGGGGTCTAGCTATGTTTCTATCTATTGTAAGAGGGTCACTGGTAATGTGCTGGAGGGGAGATATGTTTCACTGAGGTTATTAGCATCAGTGATATGAATCTGGAAGTTTTGCTCCAGCATGTTATGTGCTGAGAGGGTTAAATCTGCCACGAAAGGGCCAAGTTTATTGTGAACAGCTAAAGAGTTGGTAGGGATGGCTGTTCACCATATTTCCACCCTAGGGTGTGGTCCAGGAGTGTCACGCTGTGACGGTCCTCGGCAAGGAAGGGGGTCTCAAACTGTCCATGGAACTAGGACCCTAACTATCCCTGTCCGAGGGGTAATCTTGAAGGTAGAGAGTTTCTGACCTTACTTTGCTCCTGTTATCCCCTGATCTATCCCCTCCCTCAACCCCCTGGGACATTGGGTAGAAAAGTAATGTAAACAAGACACAAAACAAAACAGGGATAACAGAAAGCAACAGACATACAAACACTCACCAAAGGTAGAGAGGTAAAAAGTGAAGGATAGAAATGTGCCAGCCAAATAGCAATAGAGCCCAGGAGATAAACACCAACGTACAACAGCAAACTAAAGATCACCACTCCAGACACTTAGCTTTAGCACTCAGTACAGGAAGATAAATCTCTAGTAGCAACAACAAACTCCTTTTCAGCACAGCATCTCCAAGGAGCTAGGAAGCAAAGCTTTCACTGGCAAGGCAGAGAAGGTCTGGTCAGGTTTTATAGGAAGAGGTAATGGCTTGATCAGAAGCAGCTGAAAATGGGGATGCAAGTTTCTGATCAGCATAGAAAGGGTCGTTAACCTCTTCAGCATCAAAGAAAATCAAATCCATTTAATGTGGGACACAAACACACAGGCTAAATAGAAGATCTGCGATTGGCAATATGTAGTGATGTTCTGACCCCAGATCTCCTGGGAGGACGTGACACACTGATGACAAGGAGGAAAAGGTGAAGCCTCTGGTCTTAAAGATTGTTCTGTGTGCTCTGTACGAGAGCTGACCTAAAGAGCTGGGCTCTTGCTTAAAAGAGCTGAACCATGATTTTCTGAGCGTCCGGACCCCGCAGTTATATTGACTGTAATGTACGATGTTTATTTAGGCCAACAAGACTGAATTTCTATTTTGTTTTCAACTGGATTTTGAGGCATGTTTTAATAAACCAGCTGAAAATTTAAACGAAAAGCATTCTTTTGACTACCTCGTTAAGTGGCCGAGTGAGCTGGTCTACCACACTATGGATCTATCTATTTATCCATCTATCTATTTAACCTTCTTTCATCAAATTTTATCCGCATACAATAAGCAGACTGTGTCTGACGCCATCATGGTCTCTTTCCTCTTAATATATTCAGGAGGCCTGAGATTCTGTACATGAACCAGGAGGCTCAGAATGAGCAGAACGAGAGATTCTATTTACTCTACACTTTTTTCACAGGACATATAGGATTGGAAGTTATGTGTTCAGAAGAATAAGATAAGTTTCAGTTTTCCGCTTTCAGGAAAGTGGACCGGAAACACTCAAAAACACCTACAGTAGGTTAACAATCAGATCATATATTCTCTCTCCCTAGGTCCAGCGCAGGATTCTGCCACGGCCCGACTCAGTGTTTTGGCTGCAATGGTGGTATCAAGTCAACAGCATGCATCACCGCTGCAGCCTATAATTGAACTTGGCTGCAGCGGTGACGTTCATTCAACGTGATGTCAATGTTACTGCCAAAACACCAGGAGTTGGCGCTGGACCCGGGAGGGTGAATATGTGGTCTGCTTGTTAATTTTGGTATTTTAGAGCATTTAGGGTCCACTGTGCAGACTTGCAAGCATCCTGACTGGTACAACTTCCCACCTCTGTTGCCTCTATTTCTCTGCCGCAATATATCCAAATGGTACAACTCTGTACTTCTGCTGCTTTACCATTTTGCTGCATATTTTAATGTGCTTTCTAAAGCTTTGGTATAATTCATTTGTTGCACTGTATGTAATACTTACTGCTTTAGATCCGTGACTGGGGCCTCTCTAGATCTTATCAGGTGGAAGGCGCTATAGCATATTGACACAGCATGGTCTAGTGCCTTTGATCATCTAACCATCCCCTGGTGTGCTGGCCCCAGCTGCCAAATTATACCCAACCAGCTCCCACAATCCCTCTCTCCTGACCCTGTAGTGTGGCCTGTATATGTGGTAGTTCCTAAGGGGAAGCACGCAGTGTGGGGTGCAGCACGCAAGCATCCCATAAGCAAAGCATCACAGAAGCTAAGCATCATGAAAACGGCAGTTATACATGGCAGTTAGTCAGGGCAGGAGTCAGGTAACCCACACTTTGCTCTCCCCTTTGACCATGTGCTTTATTTTTATCCTCCTGTGTTCCCTTGCCATCCACATTCACCACCCTATCCCCCCTCCATCACAACTCATACACATCAGCCCCTCTATACTTCCCTCTCCCATGTACAGCTCCCATGCACTCCTCACCTTCCTGAGAAACCTCAGCCCATCTTGCCCAAACACATCGCAGAAAAAACTACTTACAATTCCAACAACTATTTGCTCTTTATCTTCCTACTCCTACTGATTTCAGGGGACATCTCCCCCAACCCTGGCCCACCATCCCCCAACCCCTACCTTACCTCATATTGAAACCATAATAATCTTATTAATATTACTTGCACTCCCTCATCTCCATCTTTTAATTGTGCCCTCTGGAATCCACGGTCTACTTGTAACAAGCTTCCTTTCCTACACAACTACTTTCTGAACAACTCTCTTAATCTGTTGGCCCTCACTGAAACCTGGATTCAGGATTCTGACACTGCCTCTCCTGCTGCCATTTCCTATGGTGGCTTACAATTCTCCCACTCCCCGAGACCCACAAACAGACATGGTGGTGGAGTCGGCATACTCCTGTCCCCACAATGCACTTTCCAGGTCATCCCCCCAGTCCCATCACTCTTATTCCCTTCTTTTGAGGTCCACACCATCAGGCTCTTTCGTCCCCTTTCCCTCAGAGTAGCGGTCATATACCGGCCCCCAGGCTCACCCACCCACTTCCTTGGCCACTTTTCAGCCTGGCTGCCACACTTCATGTCCTCAGAACTTCCAACCCTTATCCTGGGGAGACTTCAACATCCCCATTAACAGCCCTATTTCCACATCTGCATCCCAGCTTCTATCACTAACCACCTCTCTAGGCCTCTCGCAGCTTTCAACCTCTGAGACACACAAGGGCGGTAACACCTTTGATCTGGTCTTTGTCTGGCTCTGCTCCATCTCCCACCTAAATAACTCACTGCTTCCACTCTCTGACCACAACATTCTCTCCTTCACACTCACAAATCCTCGCCCACCCCAGCTCACTCCTACCTACCACACAGTCAGAAATCTACAAGCCATTAACCCTCAGACACTTTCAGACTCCCTACATTCATCACTGTCCCCAATCTCCTCTTTTTCCTGACCTAATCTGGCTGTTCATCACTACAATGACACTCTTAGAAGCACCCTTGACCAAGTAGCTCCCCTCAACCCTCAGAACCTCCAAGCACAGAGTTAAACAGCCCTGGCTCACATCGCAAACTCAACTTCTCCAGCGATACTCTAGGAGTGCTGAACGCCTATGGCGGAAAACCCGCACACCAGAAGACTTCATCCACTTCAAATTTATGTTAAGAACCTATAATGCTGCCCTTCACCTTGCCAAACAGACCTACTTCACCACCCTGATCTCCTCACTAGCCAACAACCCCAAGAAACTTTTTGACACTTTTCACTCCCTCCTCAGGCCAAAAGCACAAGCCCCTATCACAGACATTTGTGCTGATGACCTGGCCTCCCACTTTACAGAAAAAATAGATAATATCCGTCAGGAAATCTGCTCCCAACCACCAAGTGCTGTGACTCCCATCCCTTCCTGCATCTCCCCTGGCTCACTTTCCACATTTGATCCCATCACAGAAGAAGTCTCCAGACTCCTCTCTTCTTCTCGTCCGACTACATGCACTACCGACCCCATTCCCTCACATCTCCTCCAGTCTCTCTCTCCAGTCATCACAACCCACCTAACTACAATCTTTAATCTCTCACTCTCCTCGGGCATTTTCCCATCCTCCTTCAAACACGCCATCATTACTCCATTACTAAAGAAACCCGGTCTCGACCCACCTGCACAAACAACTACAGACCAGTCTCCGATCTCCCCTTCATCTCTAAACTTTTGGAGCGCCTAGTTTACGCCCGCCTTACCCGTTACCTCTCCACTCACTCCCTTCTAGACCCTTCACAGTCCAGCTTCCGCCCCCTACATTCGACTGAACCTGCACTCAGCAAAGTGACCAATGACCTTCTGACAGCAAAACGTAATGGTGACCACTCTCTGCTCATTCTTCTTGACCTATCTGCAGCTTTCGATACTGTTGACCACCATCTCCTACTCTCTAGGCTCCAGTCACTAGGCATTAAGGACACTGCTCTCTCCTGGTTCTCTTCCTATCTCTCTGTCCGCTCCTTCAGTGTTTTGTTCTCTGGCTCCACTTCATCTCCTCTTCCTCTTGCTGTCGGGGTACCTCAGGGCTCAGTCCTTGGCCCCCTTCTCTTCTCTCTCTACACAGCCCCAATTGGACAGACCATCAGCAGATTTGGCTTTCAGTACCATCTTTATGCTGATGACACACAACTATACACGTCATTCCCCGACCTTACCCCCTCTGTACTACAGAACGCCAGTGACTGTCTGTCCGCAGTCTCCCAATCATGTCCACTCTCTATCTGAAACTCAACCTCTCCAAAACTGAACTTCTTCTGCTCCCGCCATCTACTAACTTCCCTAAATCGGACATTTCCCTCTCCGTGGGTGGTACCACAATAACACCCCGGCAGCAGGCGCACTGTCTAGGCGTTATGTTTGACACCAATCTCTCCTTCACATCCATATACAATCTCTTGCCCACTCTTGCCGCTTACACCTAAAGAACATCTCTAGAATCCGCCCTTTTCTCACCATGGAAACAACAAAACCCCTCACTGTAGCATTGATCCACTCCCGCTTGGATTACTGCAACGCTCTATTAATTGGCCTCCCCGTCACTCGACTATCCCCTCTCCAGTCCATACTTAATGCAGCAGCCAGGGTTGTCCATCTGGCTAATCGGTACTCGGACGTGTCCTCTCTCTTCGTCAGTCATTACACTGGCTGCCCATTCATTATAGGATCCAATTCAAAGTACTTGTTCTCACCCACAAAGCTCTCCACGGTGCGGCACCCCCCTACATCTCCTCCCTCATTTCTGTCTATTGACCTAGCCGATCGCTGCGCTCTGCAAACGATTTTCGACTAACCTCTGCACTAATCCGTACCTCCCACTTCCGACTCCAAGACTTCTCCTGTGCTGCTCCTATCCTCTGGAATGCTCCACCCCAAGAAATTAGGACTAGCCATAATTTGCATAGTTTTCGGCCCTCCCTCAAAACACATTTGATGTTCAGAGAGGCTTATCACGTTCACTAATCAAAGCCATTCTATGTGTAAGTGTGCGTGTGTAGCCCATTCACTATCTCCATCCATCCCTGACTCCCTCAAGATGGCTGGACCATCATTGTAAATACACCATTGTAAATACACACCTGTACTCTGTATCTGCCCCACCTCATTGTAGATTGTAAGCTTTCTCGAGCACGGTCGTCTTATTTCGTCTTATTTTGCTTTAATTATTGTATTGTTAACGTTGTTACTTATGACTTGTGTTTTGAAACTGTTAAACTGTAAAGCGCTGCGGAATATGTTGGCGCTATATAAATAAAGATTATTATTATTATTTAAAGCATTTGACAATCACCAGGAAACCATGCAATCAGCCTTCTGTAATAAAGCTGGGTCCGTGTACTAAACCAGATTGTGTGAATGTAGAATTACACACAATGTAACAAATGTTCTGCTAAGATGAGCAATCAGATGAAATTAAGTATAACCTCCAGTAAATGAGATTGCCCCGTGGTGCCCGGCTGTAAATGACTCCCAGTATTGACTAAGAGATGCTGTTTATCATTACAAGTAACATACAAACCACTGTCACCGCAGCAAGAACAGTGATGACCCCCGTCTCATCCATCCTCAGACGTTCTGCAGCCATCCATCCTAAGACGACCAGATGCCCATCCATCCTCAGCCAAAGCTTGGAATCATTCACTGCGCCGGGAACTGATCAAGTAATGGAAACAGAAAATGATCATTGTGTCGCAATGACAGAAATTAGAAATGCTGTGGGATATCTATCCATCTATCTATCTATCTATCTATCTATCTATCTATCTATCTATCTATCTATCTATTATTTATCTATCTATTTATCCCATGTCTATCTATCTATTATTTATCTATTTATCCCATGTCTATCTATCTATCTATTTATCTAACTATTATCTATTTATTTATTTATCTATCATCTATCTGTCTATTATGAACTTCCTACAAGATAAATCAATCTTTCTTTATTTCCTCCATTATGGTTCTATTTTTTCTTTTTCATTTTTTTTCACCTTCCTTCCTTTCTTCTCTCTTTCCTCTCCTGCCTTCTTTCCTTCCTTTTCTTCCTCTATTTCTATTTCTTTTTTCCTGCTTTTCCCTCTCTCTTCTTTCAGTTTTTCTTATTTATTTAGTCTCTCTCAGCGATCCTTTCGTCCATCCTCCCTCTATTTCTCTCTCTCTTTCTTTTTCTCTTGCTTTTTCTTTCTCATTACCTCCCTTCCTTCCTTTCGCTCTCTCTTTCTCTCACGCTCTCTTTCTCTTTCTCTCAAATTCCAACAGTTTTTTAATGTCAAGATCAAAATACAGTGAGTGTTGCTAAAGCAAGAAAAAAAAAATGTGACCGGAAAGGGGATCAGGGTTATGGGGATGGGATTTTAGGGGGCACAGTTTTGGCAGTAATAGTCCATTTGGGGGTCTTGCGTTTCTCTCAGCTTATGATGTGTGGTGACATATTGGGCGTTGATCTCCACCATTGATTCCTCTTCCCCCAGTAGGATGCGTAATTTCCTCCTATCATTCATGATTGGGAAGTCTGGGATGTGAGTGGCGACTCTCTGGAAGTGTTGGGCCCTCACTGCTGAGTATTTGCTGCTGTGCAGCAAGAATTTCGCCTCATCCTCTAGTGCCCCCTGCTGGCAGTGCTTGCACAGTCTGTTCTCCCGTGGCTTGTATGTCTGTCGGTGCTGCCCTGTTTCCACCTCTAGGCTGTCGGAAATCAGGGTCTGTCTGTCTGTCTCTATGTGGAGACTATTATACAGTATGGAGCATCATGTGGGGCCACTATACAGAATGGAGCATCAGGTGGGACCATTATACAGTATGGAGCATCCTGTGGGGCCACTATACAGTATGGAGCATCATGTAGGGCCATTATACAGTATGGAGCATCATGTGGGACCATTATACTGTATGGAGCATCATGTGGGACCATTATACAGAATGGAGCATCATGTGGGGCCATTATACAGTATGGAGCACTATGTGGAGACCATTAGACAGTATGGAGCATCATGTGCATCCATTACACAGTATGAAGCATCATGTGGGACCATTATACTGTATGGAGCATCATGTGGGGCGATTATACAGTATGGAGCATCATGTGGGGCCATTATACAGTATGGAGCATCATTTGGGGCTTCTATACAGTGTGAAGCATCATGTGGGACCATTATACAGTATGGAGCATCATGTGGGACCATTATACAGTACGGAGCATCAAGTGGGGCCATTATACAGTATGGAGCATCATGTGGGGCCATTATACAGTATGGAGCATCATTTGGGGCTACTATACAGAATGGCGCATCATGTGGGACTATTATACAGAATGGAGCATCATGCGGGGCCATTATATAGTATGGAGCATCATTTGAGGCCATTACACAGTATGGAGCATCATTTGGGACCATTATACGGTATGGAGCATCATGTGGGGCTACTATACAGAATGGCGCATCATGTGGGACCATTATACAGAATGGAGCATCATGTGTGGCCATTATACAGTATGGAGCATAATTTGAGGCCATTATACTGTATGGAGCATTATCTGGGCCCATTATACAGTATGGAGCATCGTGTGGGGCCATTATCCAGTATGGAGCATCATGTGGATCCATTATACATTATGGAGCATCATGTGGGACCATTATACAGTATGAAGCATCATGTGGGGCCATTATACAGTGTGGAGCATCATGTGGGGCCATTATACAGTATGGAGCATCATTTGAGGCCATTACACAGTATGGAGCATCATTTAGGACCATTATACGGTATGGAGCATCATGTGGGACCATTATACAGTATGGAGCATCATTTGGGACCATTATACAGAATGGAGCATCATGTGTGGCCATTATACAGTATGGAGCATAATTTGAGGCCATTATACAGTATGGAGCATCATTTGGGGCCACTATACAGAAGGGCGCATCATGTGGGACCTTTATACAGTATGGAGCATCATGTTGATCCATTATACAGTATGGAGCATCGTGTGGGGCCATTATACAGTATGGAGCATCATGAGGGGCCATTATACAGTATGGAGCATTATGTGGGCCCATTACACAGTATGGAGCATCATGTGGGGCCATTATACAGTATGGGGCATCATGTGGATCCATTATACAGTATGGAGCATCATGTGGGCCTATTACACAGTATGGAGCATCGTGCAGGGCCATTATACAGTATGGAGCATTATGTGGATCCATTAAACAGTATGGAGCATCATGTGGGGCCTTTATACAGTATGGAGCATCAATTGGGGCCATTATACAGTATGGAGCATCATTTGGGGCCACTATACAGAATGGCGCATCATGTGGGACCATTATACAGTATGGAGCATCATTTGGGGCCATTATACAGTATGGAGCATTATTTGGGGCCACTATACAGAATGGCACATCATGTGGGACCATTATACAGTATGGAGTATCATGTGGATCCATTATACAGTATGAATCATCATGTGGGGCCATTATACAGTATGGAGCATCATGTGGGGCCATTATACTGTATGGAGCATTATCTCGGCCCATTATACAGTATGGAGCATCGTGTGGGGCCATTATCCAGTATGGAGCATCATGTGGATCCATTATACATTATGGAGCATCATGTGGGACCATTATACAGTATGAAGCATCATGTGGGGCCATTATACAGTATGGAGCATCATGTTGGACCATTATACAGTGTGGAGCATCATGTGGGGCCATTATACCGTATGGAGCATCATTTGGGGCTACTATAGAGAATGGCGCATCATGTGGGACCATTATACAGAATGGAGCATCATGTGGGGCCATTATACAGTATGGAGCATCATTTGGGGCCACTATACAGAATGGCGCATCATGTGGGACCATTATACAGTATGGAGCATCATTTGGTGCCACTATACAGAATGGCGCATCATGTGGGACCATTATACAGTATGGAGCATCATGTGGATCCATTATACAGTATGGAGCATCATGTGGGGCCATTATACAGTATGGAGCATCATGTGGGGCCATTATACTGTATGGAGCATTATGTGGGCCCATTATACAGTATGGAGCATCGTGTGGGGCCATTATACAGTATGTAGCATCATGTGGATCCATTATCCAGTATGGAGCATCATTTGGGGCCATTATACAGTATGGAGCATCATTTGGGGCCACTATACAGAATGGAGCATCATGGGCGACCATTTATACAGAATGGAGCAACATGTGGGGCAATAATGTATCAAGCACTATGTGGGGCCATAATACTGTATGGAAGGCAACGCAGGGTCCATTATACTGTTATAGAGCACTGTGTGGATTCCATTACACTTTATCCAGGACTATATAGGGCCCATTACACTCTATGGAGCACTATGTGGGGCCCATTACACTGTATCTAGGACTATGTTGAACCATTGTACTGTATTGAGGACATTTTGTGCACATTATACTGTATGGAGAGCTGTGTGGGGATTACCTATGGAGAATCACACTGTGATGGGTTCATCATTCTTTGTTTGGAGAATTGAGGGAGGGGAATAAAGTAGGGTCATCAAACTGTGCATGGAGGAATACTGTGTTTATGTATCCTATATATCCGGCCATTGGGCCATATGCTTTTTACTGCTGTTACATAACATTATTCCACTACAATTTCAAAAGTTAATCATTTTATTTGATAAGGAAAAACTTCCATTTTTTTTAACAAACATCAAGGTTCGCCCGCGACTTTGCCAAAAGCTTTTAATTTTGGCCCTCTGTGTATTTGGTTTCACATCCCATGCTTAAAGGGTTATTCTCATCATGATAAAGGGTTACAATTACAAAGAGGTTGTAAAAAGCAAACAATTTGTCAATTTTACTTTTGAATAAAAATCCCCTTCATTCTGAAGAACAGACCTCCACTGCAATCGGTGGCTAGTATTTTAAGCTTGGAGTGTAGCGCTTACAAGCTCTTTTCTATAGACGCTATAGCGCGCTAATATAGGAGTTGTTTTTCTAATCTAAAGCCTCAATATTCTGATTAAATTACTGTGTTGGCACTTTGCGATAAATAAGTAGGTTTTAGTTTGCAGTTTGGGCACTCGGTCTCTAAAAGGTTCGCCATCACTGGTATATAGGATGTTAATAAAGTCGTTCACTGCCAGGTTGACCCCTTGCTGGTCTGGTGTATAGGCACTTGTGTTAAAGTTTACAAGTAGTTCTTGAGTCTCGGTTCTGTCGATCATGCTGTTGTATTCAGTGGCTACCTGTTTGGACCACTTGAAGGCTGGTGGCAGGTTGTGGAGGCCAGTCAAGTGAGGCTCTTGAGTGGGCGACCTGTCTGTGGATCTCATGTACAGCAGTGTTCTTCTCTGTACCTGCCTTGGCATTGTACCCGTTCTGGCGCCTTTTCTCTCTGCCGCTCTCTTTCTCTTTATTTCTCTCTCTTTCTCTTATTGTTTCTTTCTATTTTTCTATTTATTTATTTCTCATTTTCTTCTTTCTTTCTTTCTCTCGCTCTTTCTTTTTCTGTTTCTTTTTTTTCTTTGTCTCTTTTCCTTACTTTCTCTTTCATTCTGTCTTTTTCTTTGTTATTTTCTTTGTTTCTTTCTTTCCCTCTCCTTCTCTCGCTCTTTCTCTCCCTTTCCTTTCCTGGGAGGAACGGCCCCCGTCGAGTGTCCGGGCCGGAACCAAGGGAGCCGTCATCTGGGTTCCGGGAGAAACTGTGCCCGGGGGGCATTATTCAGGGACGGACCGTTGTGACAGACAGATGGGCTGGGGGAGGGACCAGTATAAAAGATGCGGGGAATTCCCGGGACGATGCGTCAGCAGACCGACACAGAGACAGCAAGAGACCGTGGGAGTGGCTGAAAGCGAGAGCGACTCACCAGTGCCAGGGAGGACGCTCACCGAGGACTCCAGAAGGACGGTACCGAGGCGATTATCCGGGACTTGCTGCCCCGCTCCAGCCCGCGGCCACTGTGGCCCCAGTTCAACCCGCGGCAGCTACTGCCTCCCCTCAGCCCGCGGCTGTGGCCTACCTGCGGTAACCTGTGGCCGCTGCCGTCTCGCCCCAGCCCGTGGCTGCGGCCTGTTCCCTGCCACCTGCGGCCGCCCTGGTCTCACCAGTGGCCGCGACAAGTACAGTACCGCCGGCGGCCACCACTGTCCCGCTCCGGTCTGCAGCAGGGGCTGGGCCTCTGCTGACCGCGGACCTCCCGTCGCAGTCGTTAGCTGCGCAGGTGACCTGTCATTCGCCACCACACATCACTGAGGCCCAACCGTCCAAGGACTCCGCCGGAGCCTGTGGGGCTCCAGTGTAATCAGCGCGCCGGAGTGCGCGAAGACTTCCGTCATCGCCTCAGCAACTGGGCCCAGCAACTACTACGCCGAAAGACCACCAACATGAACGGCGAGGGACGTCTGGACGGCTAAGTTGACTTTGTAATTAAGGACCCGTAGTCGGCCATACCGCGGCCCTATAGTGACCGGCTGTTGCCGGAAGTAGTTGTGTTCTACCCGTTTGTGTTTGCTTGTATAGAACCCCTGCGAGGGCAACTCGTGTTACCCCTTTTGGTGATCAGGCCGGGCCTGAGGAAAGTTCCCTCTAGTCTTATAAACGTTAATATAGAAAGCACCTAACTGTCTCGCGACTCGTCACTGCATCCTGCGTACCTGCAAACACCACACCTTCGCTCTCTCTCCCTTTCTCTTTTCTTCTCTCCCTTTCTCTCTCTTTCGCTTTCTCTTCCTTATTGTGCCCTATAAGCCTTTCTATTTTCAATTTTTCCACCTCAGATGAAGTCTAACCCATGAATTATATGTGGCCTTGGGGTGACAATCTTATGTTAGCGTCACACAACATTAGTCAGCCAGGACCAAGAGGTTAATACATGTTCTTACCCACGTAATGGCCTATGAAACGCGTGGAATGTATGTGCTGTGTGATGTCGGCACAGGTAAGAGTCCATGCCAGAGAGCGAGATTAATATAAATACACACCCCAGCTGCAGAAGTCTCAGAAGCGGGCATGCACCAATGCTTTGTGAAATCTAATAAAAACATGTTGGAGGTAGAATATATCCTATTTTACAAGTGATTACCACACTGGGGAAGCTGAACATTGCAGCATGCTTCATCCATCACCTATGACAATCCTGCATGCTGCAAGACGTACTTAAGATGTTGTATACAGCACCTTCTCCAGCCTGATAGAGACTGAGGAATAGTAATGCAGCGACGCAGCGGGGGACATTTATTGACAGAATCAGTCCACAAGATTTATCTACAGGGGACGAGCTGAAGGAAAGACACATCTCAATGTTTTGTCTTATCTGGTAAAAATAAGTATTAGAATTAATAATAAAATAAATAACATGAATAATAACAATAATAATTGACACCTTAAAAGACCCAGTCAAATTTGAGATTAATATTAATAATACCAGAAAAGCGAGCAAGACAAATACTATAATACTCCCCTGTATAACAGTATACCGAATATAATACTGCCTCTATGTACAAGAATATAACTACTATAATACTGCCCCTATGTACAAGAATATAACTACTATAACACTGTCCCTATGTACAAGAATATAACTACTATAATACTGCTCCTATGTACAAGAATATAACTACTATAATACTGCCCCTATGTACAAGAATATAACTACTATAATACTGCCCCTATGTACAAGAATATAACTACTATAATACTGCTCCCTATGTACAAGAATATAACTACTATAATACTGCTCCTATATACAAGAATATAACTACTATAATACTGCCCCCATGTACAAGAATATAACTACTATAATACTGCCCCCTATGTATAAGAATATAACTACTATAATACTGCTCCTTTGTACAAGAAAATAACTACTATAATACTGCCCCTATGTACAACAATATAACTACTATAATACTGCCTGTCACGGGGTCCTTCTCTGGTATCACACAATCAACAGAGCAAGCGAAGAGTGAACAATTCCAAGACCTTTATTCAGGCAAAAATACGAAAAGTTCCATATTCAGTCCACCACACAAAGGATAAGATAGTCCAGATTAAGAATGCAGTCCAGTATCAGGATAAAATGTCCAGGGAAACGAGATTCCACAACTCTAGCATCCAGAGGATAAAAATGGGTCCTTCTCTCTGAAATGCAGCCTTTTCACCATCTTGTCTATACCGGAACTGACTTGTCCAGCTGCCGTTCTTCCCCCCACCCCCTTCCTTGTCCAGGGGTAGTCAAACAAGTTGCCTCCCAGAAGAGAACAAAGGGCCTTAGGGATTAATGCACTACAGGGGGTCATCAAGAGACAGATACAGTGAGGCTGTAGACTTACAATGTGATAAGAAAGACACTATGAAAATAACTGGAATTGTTAAAAATAGGAATATACAAAAAATGACATCCACATAACATATCACACCATCACAACCTCCCCCCCCCATAACAAGTGAGCACGCCATGAGGTCTACACAGACCTCTGGCCTGCTCACTTTAGTCCACATTGCTCAGTTATTTATAATTCCTTGTACAGTGGCAGGGGTAGGTCGGCCTGGGGAGCCTATGGTTCTTCTTGTCGAGACAGTCCATCGGCGTTCTGGTGTTGGCTTCCTCGCTTGTATTGGATGGAGAAGCTGTAGGGTTGTAAGGACAAGCTCCACCGCAGCAATCTTCCATTGTCCCCTGAGGGGGTTGTGGTCTGTAACAATTGTAAAGTCTCTGCCATACAAGTAGGGCTGCAATTTTTTTAGCGCCCATACGATGGCAAGTCACTCCTTTTCAATAGTGGCATAGGCAACTTCCCGATCCAGTAGTTTCCGACTGGCAAAAGCAACAGGATGTTCTTCTCCGGCGGTGTTCACTTGGCTAAGTACTGCCCCAATCCCAAAGGTGGATGCATCTGTCTGCACGAGGAACCTGCATTTATAATCCGGGGCAGCCAAGACAGGAGCAGTGACGAGGGCAGTCTTTAACGCTGAAAAGGCATCCTCGCATGCCGCCGTCCACGTCACATTCCTAGGCATGTTCTTGTGGGTCAGGTCGGTTAGGGGCTTGGCCAAGGTGCTGAAGTTAGAAACAAATTTGCGATAGTAACCAGCAGTTCCTAAAAACGCAAGTACCTGCTTTTTAGTCTGGGGTCTACACCAGTTGCTAATGGCTTCCACCTTGGCAGGCTCAGGCCTTAGTGTCCCACCCCCTACTCTATGCCCAAGGTACTGCACCTCAGCCATCCCTATTTGGCACATATCAGGGCGAATGGTAAGTCCTGCAGTAAGGATACAGTCCAGCACTATGCCCAAGTGTTTAAGATGTTCCTCCCTGGTTGTGCTAAAAATGGCGATGTCGTCTAAGTAAGCACAGGCAAAGTCCTGACATTGTTGTAACAGTCGATCCACCAGTCTCTGGAAAGTAGCGGGGGCAGTTTTCATCCCAAAGGGCATTCCCAGGAACTCATAAAGCCCAAATGGAGTAATGAAGGCTGAGCGCTCCCGAGCGTCCTCCGTTAGGGGTATCTGCCAGTACCCCTTGCTCAAGTCTAACGTGGTCACAAATTGGGCACTGGCCAGACGATCCAATAGGTCATCAATCCTGGGCATGGGATAAGCATCACTCTTGGTGGCATCATTTAGTCGTCTGTAATCAACGCAGAATCGTGTTGTACCATCCTTCTTGGGGACCAGGACGACAGGAGAGGCCCAAGAACTGTGAGATGGCTGAATAACTCCCAGTTGTTTCATCTCCTCCAGTTCGTTCTTTATCATGCCTTGAACAGCCTCTGGAACCCGGTAGGCAGCATGCTGGATGGGGCGTTGTCCGGGGGTTTCCACATGGTGACTGGTGAGAGTAGTCTTCCCCGGCTTTGAGGAGAAAGCAGCAGCCCTTGGCCTCAGTACGGCGACAATATCGTTCTTTTGTATATCCGATAAATGGGAGCCCAGGGGCACTTGTTCCAGTGATCCTCCCGCTTGGGCAACCTGGAGGAGATCTGGGAGATACTCGTCGTCCGCGGTATCACTAGGGGGGTGGCAGACAGCTAGAACAGGCAGAGATCGGTCGTGGTAGTCTTTCAGCATGTTAATGTGGACGGTTTTCTGTCGTCGACCACTAGAGTCCAGGGCAATAACATAGTTAGTGTCATTAATTTTCTTGACAACCTGATAAGGGCCTTCCCACACTGCTTGAAGCTTGTTGGTAGGGGAAGCAGTAATCATGAGCACTTGCTGTCCTTCCATAAATTCCCGGTTCCTGGCATTACGGCCATACCAGGTTTTTTGTCTGGACTGGGCCATTCGCTGATGTTCTTTAGCGAAGGTAGCTAGCTGGGCGAGACGGTCTCTGAGCTCTAGAACATAGGGAACGATGGGCATTCCAGTATCTGAGATGTCAACCTCCAAATGTTCTTTCAGAAGAGTGAGAGGCCCACGGACCTTCCGGCTAAACAGTAGTTCGAAGGGAGAGAACCCTGTGGACTCTTGGGGAACCTCCCGATAGGCGAAGAGGAGATGTGGTCTTTTTCAACGTCAACAAAAGCCCTCAGCATATTTTTTAGGGTTCCATTAAAGCGTTCACATAGTCCGTTGGTCTGCGGGTGGTATGGGGTGGTGCGAATGGCTCGAACACCACAGGTATGCCATAGGGACTGGACCAGATCTGACATGAACTGAGTGCCTTGATCCGACAATATTTCACTAGGAAACCCTACCCGGGTAAAGATGGTAACAAGGGCCTTGGCTACCTTTACTGCTGTAATACTGGACAGGGCCACAGCTTCAGGATACCTAGTGGCATAGTCCACCACGGTCAGGATATATTTTTTCCCCGACCTGCTGGGGTGGGCCAGAGGACCTATGATGTCGACGGCTACACGTTGAAATGGTTCCTCAATTATGGGCAGGGATTGCAGGGGTACCTTATGTCGAGCTCCTGGATGCCGCATTCGCTGGCACACATCACAGGTGCGGCAATAATGGGCTACCGACTGCGAGACGCCCGGCCAGTAAAAACTTTGGCTGAGTCTCTTTTCAGTCCTTTTTCTCCCATGATGCCCAGCCAAGGGGATATCATGGGCCAGTTGAAGTAGCTGTGCCCTGTACTTCTGAGGGACAATGAGTTGCCTGGTCGTTGCGTCAGGGTTGCCCTGGTCACTTCCCTTTGTTACACAATAATACAGTCCGTTTTCTCGAGTGAAGCCATCCCCATTATCTCCCAAGTGCCCAGTTTCTGCTTTTCGCCTAATGGCTGCTAAGGTAGTGTCACCCTCTATTTCTCTCCTAAACTCCTCTCTGTCCCAAGACTCTCCCAATGTAGTAGCAGCGAAAGTATTGCTTACCGACTCTGATGCGGTTCGTGGTGGTTGCTCCCCGGTGGGGTCCGGATGACGTAGTGCTTGAAGGGCCTGTAGTCGGGTGACTGCTCCCACAAATTGGCACTGTAACTCCCCAATGTCGTTCCCAAGGAGGATATCTGCAGGAAGTCCTCCCATAACTCCAATCCAACACAGTTTTTCTCCACAACCATAATCCAAACGCACAGAAGCTCGCTGTATATATTTGCGGGCACCGCCCGCCAGGACAATGGGAATTCCCGGACCCTGGTAAATTGCCTCGGGTCGAACCACACGGGGGTCAGCGATAGTCAAGAATGCCCCCGTGTCTCTAAATCCTGACACTTTGTATCCATCAATAAAGACATCCTGCAGGTGGCGTTGTCGTTGCTCTGAGTAGCTAAAGGACAGAGGCTGGAGTCCGTACACTCCAGGAGGGGTA
Source organism: Dendrobates tinctorius (assembly GCF_039654945.1). Taxonomy (NCBI): domain Eukaryota; kingdom Metazoa; phylum Chordata; class Amphibia; order Anura; family Dendrobatidae; genus Dendrobates; species Dendrobates tinctorius. The sequence goes on along the minus strand of NW_027361810.1, from coordinate 15,405,820 downwards.
TCTATGGTGCCGTAGTCGGTGGTCCACTCTGGTGGGGGTGGTGGTAGCTCTTCCTCAGGTGTGGTGGAATTTACAAGATGCACTGGACGAGGTGGGGCTGCGTGGGGCTCCCTCCGAATCTTGGAGGGACAGCCAGACTGCAAATGTCCAGGTTGCCCACACCCATAACATCTCCTCTCTGTGATACCCCCAGGTCGTGGTCGGAACTGTTGGGGCCTAGGATTGTGAGGCGTGATTGTCATCGGCTTGCGACTAGGTGGAAGGGCAGATATAATTAGATGGGGACGGGGCGCGGGAGCAGGCCGTGGTTCATTGTCCAGAAGCCTCCTCCATTGCGGCCGGATAGTAAGGGCTTCATCGGCCAGGGCTGCAGCTCTATCCACGGTACACGGCGTGCGCTCCCGGATCCATTCCCGTACCTCTGCAGGGCACTTGGCAAGAAATTGTTCTATAAGGAACGCCTGTATAACATCTTCCACAGTAAAGGCGTTTTCTGCTTCCAGCCATCTCCGACATGCCTCGAACATCTTATGTGCATACATCCTAAACGATCCCCCCGTGGTGCATGGGAGGTCTCGGAACTTGGCCCTATATGAGTCTGGGGTGAAAGCATGGTAATCCAGGATAGTCCGCTTTACAATGTTATAATCCCGATTCCGCAGTGCATCAATGGTTCGGTAAGCCTCCGCCAAGCTTCCGTTCAGGAGCCCCACTAACAAACGCATCCAGCTAGAGTGGGGCACCTCCATCACAGCACACTGCTGCTCAAAGTCTTTTAAGAACCCCTCCACATCTCCAGAAGCCTCATCAAATGGCTTAAACTCTGTCCGGGTGACCCGTACAGGCTCCCGGATTGTTGGGGTTACACTCCACATTGCGTTACTCCCTTTTTCAAGCTCCATTGCTTCCTGTCTCCTCTGTGCCCGGCGGGCAGCCTCCTCCTTGTACTCCTGAGAGACGCCGGGGCCCAGAACCGCCATCTCTTCTTCATACCACACCAACCACTGGCTTTTCTGGATGGGGATCCCTGTCTCCAGTGCTCGTCCTTCAGACATCTGGGAGGAGGTGGCCGGGCTAGCGCCCACCAGTAGATCGATTAAGGCCTGTTTAGTAAGTCCCTGGTAGTTCAGGCCCAGGTCTCTGGCTCTCTCCTGTAAACTGGATACAGTCCAATTTCTGTAATCATTCTGTGGGTGGTTCTCCATTGGGTTACGCTCTGTTGATCCCACTGCTGCCACCAGTTGTCACGGGGTCCTTCTCTGGTATCACACAATCAACAGAGCAAGCGAAGAGTGAACAATTCCTAGACCTTTATTCAGGCAAAAATACGAAAAGGTCCATATTCAGTCCACCACACTGAGGATAAGATAGTCCAGAATAAGAATGCAGTCTAGTATCAGGATAAAATGTCCAGGGAAACGAGATTCCACAACTCTAGCATCCAGAGGATAAAAATGGGTCCTTCTCTCTGAAATGCAGCCTTTTCACCATCTTGTCTATACCGGAACTGACTTGTCCAGCTGCCGTTCTTCCCCCCACCCCCTTCCTTGTCCAGGGGTAATCAAGCAAGTTGCCTCCCAGAAGAGAACAAAGGGCCTTAGGGTACCGTTACACCTAGCGACTCACCAGCGATCCCGACCAGCGATATGACGCGGTCAGGATCGCTGGTGCATCGCTAGGTGGTCGCTAGTGAGCTGCCACACAGGCAGATCTCACTAGCGACATCGCTGGGGACGGGGATCGCTACTTACCTGTCAGACGCGGCAATCCTGCGTCCTCCCGCCCGGCTCCACGCGTCGCTCATCATCACAGCAGGAAGCGCCGCAGGAAGTGACCGACGAGGAATGGTCCAGGAGCTTCTCGCGCGATCATCGATAACCAGCGGGGAAGCCGGTCGGAGGTAAGTATCACATGTAGTGATATCGCTAGCAATATCGCTGTAACGTCACAAAATCGGTGACTTTACAGCGATATTGCTAGCGATATCGCAGTGTGTAACGGGGGCTTTAGGGATTAATGCACTACAGGGGGTCATCAAGAGACAGATACAGTGAGGCTGTAGACTTACAATGTGATAAGAAAGACACTATGAAAATAACTGGAATTGTTAAAAATAGGAATATACAAAAAATGACATCCACATAACATATCACACTGCCCCCTATGTACAAGAATATAACTACTATAATACTGCCCCCTATGTACAAGAATATAACTACTATAATACTGCCCCTATGTACAAGAATATAACTACTATAATACTGCCCCTATGTACAAGAATATAACTACTATAATACTGCTCCTATGTACAAGAAAATAACTCCTATAATACTGCCCCTATGTACAAGAATATAACTACTATAATACTGCCCCCTATGTACAAGAATATAACTACTATAATGCTGCCCCTATGTACAAGAATATATCTACTATAATACTGCCCCTATGTACAAGAAATTAACTCCTATAATACTGCCCCTATGTACAAGAATATAACTACTATAATACTGCCCCCTATGTACAAGAATATAACTACTATAATACTGCCACTATGTACAAGAATATAACTACTATAATACTGCCCCATATACAAGAATATAACTACTATAATACTGCTCCTATGTACAAGAATATATCTACTATAATACTGCTCCCTATTTACAAGAATATAACTACTATAATACTGCTCCTATGTACAAGAAAATAACTACTATAATACTGCCCCTATGTACAAGAATATAACTACTTTAATACTGCCCCTATGTACACGATTATAGCTACTATAATACTGCCCCTATGTACAAGAATATAACTACTATAATACTGCCCCTATGTACAAGAATATAACTACTATAATACTGCCCCCTATGTACAAGAATATAACTACTATAATACTGCTCCTATGTACAAGAAAATAACTACTATAATACTGTCCCTATGTACAACAATATAACTACTATAATACTGCCCCCTATGTACAAGAATATAACTACTATAATACTGCTCCTATGTACAAGAAAATAACTACTATAATGCTGCCGCTATGTACAACAATATAACTGCTATAATACTGCTATGTACAATAATATAACTACTATAATACTGCTCCTATGTACAAGAATATAACTACTATAATATTTCCCCCTATGTTACAAGAATATAACTACTATAATACTGCCCCCAATGTACAAGAATATAACTACTATAATACTGCCTCCTATGTACAAGAATATAACTACTATAATACTGCCCCTATGTACAAGAATATAACTACTATAATACTGCTCCCTATGTACAAGAATATAACTACTATAATACTGCTCCTATATACAAGAATATAACTACTATAATACTGCCCCCATGTACAAGAAAATAACTACTATAATACTGCCCCCTATGTACAAGAATATAACTACTAAAATACTGCTCCCTATGTACAAGAATATACTGTAACTACTATAATACTGCTCCTATATACAAGAATATAACTACTATAATACTGCCCCATGTACAAGAATATAACTACTATAATACTGCTCCTATGTACAAGAAAATAACAACTATAATACTGCCCATATGTACAAGAATATAACTACTATAATACTGCCCATATGTACAAGAATATAACTACTATAATACTGCTCCTATGTACAAGAATATAACTGCTATAATACTGCCCCTATGTACAAGAATATAACTACTATAATACTGCCCCTATGTACAAGAATATAACTGCTATAATACTGCCCCTATGTACAAGAATATAACTACTATAATACTGCTCCTATGTACAAGAATATAACTGCTATAATACTGCCCCTATGTACAAGAATATAACTACTATAATACTGCTCCTATGTACAAGAATATAACTGCTATAATACTGCTCCTATGTACAAGAATATAACTACTATAATACTGCCCCTATGTACAAGAATATAACTACTATAATACTGCTCCTATGTACAAGAATATAACTGCTATAATACTGCCCCTATGTACAAGAATATAACTACTATAATACTGCTCCTATGTACAAGAATATAACTGCTATAATACTGCCCCTATGTACAAGAATATAACTACTATAATACTGCCCCTATGTACAAGAATATAACTACTATAATACTGCCCCATGTACAACAATATAACTACTATAATACTGCCCATATGTACAAGAATATAACTACTATAATACTGCTCCTATGTACAAGAATATAACTACTATAATACTGCCCCTATATACAGGAATATAACTACTATAATACTGCCCCTATGTACAAGAATATAACTGCTATAATACTGCCCCCTATGTACAAGAATATAACTACTAGAAATCAACAATATATTCTGTTTGCCAGCAGCATTACCTTAAAAGAAACATTAAACATTTAACACTACACGCAGAATCCTGCTGCTGCTCAGAGTGAATGGTCTCAGGATAATATAGAAGTCTCCTGAAACAAGGACCCCCTCTCTAGCACGGCATTGGAAAGAGAGTTTTCTAAAGTGGAGATTCTCTTTTAATGGCGTTAACTATTTCTAACACATTTCACTTTTTGACTTTTTATTTCTCATGACATTTTTTCTGTAGATTCGATTAGTGAATATCCTGATAAATGGAGACTCTGCATGGTATATTGAATTTCCTAATATCCTGTTATTGCATCTACGATAGTTTCTTAGATGCTGGAAAGATCTGATAATTACCCTGCAGGGCAGAAGTAAAATCAAATTCCCCTTTTGCATCCCGCCAGGCGCCATCGGCTGAAAATGGGAAAGTTCTCCGTGTGTATCCGGACAGACTCTCTGTGCAGTCTATTGACTGAATACATGGTATCCTGTAGTATCAATGGATCTTGTAGTAACAGCGCTGCGGTTATTGAGGGTAGCGGTACAAAAATTATTTGCCAGGTGACCTGTAGCATTAGAGGGCATTCATTGAAAATATTCTCCCTCTGTCCCGGCATCTCCCTCTGCTTCCAGAACCTTAAAAAGTTCCACGATCCCTTTATTGCTGCTTAGGGTCTTCATATCAAAGAAAACATAAATGTCCCCCACACTATCACCATAGCACTGACTTCTGATGAAAGAGAACATGAAGAAATGGTTCTGAGTTTAGATGAAATGTATCATCTCACATATATGTTTTATTATTGTTTATTATTATTTTTATTGTCTGATTACAATTTTTGTTCTCTAGTTTCTTTACATGACTTCGGGGTGATGTTCTGTCTCTGAGCTGCTACAATAAGGGTATGTGCACCCGTTAAATATTCGATGCTGATGAGAGTGACTTGAACTGAGTTCATTGGCTGTGAACTCGCAGGAATTTTCTCACACTCATGGTGACGTCAGTGAGGTGAAAGGAGTCCAGAGTGAGATACTGAGCAAGCATGCACAGGTTAGTGTCTCTGCTGGATGGCAGGCTGTATGGTTGCATCATGCAACAATGCAGTGTGCCATCTAGATGTAACAGAGCTAGACGTGTCATGGGATAAATGAATTATCTTCTCGGCAGACAGGGGAGGAATATTGTTGTACATTATTTTAATTCTGTTACAGGGGACATTGGCGTCAGTGGACTGGGTGATGCCATAAGTATGGTATAATTTGGATTCATTAAAGGAGTCTGTGTATTTCTTTCAATAAAAAGACTTTATTTTTGGTGTGTGTTTTTTTTATACAGTATCACTATGTGGTTAGTAATGGAGGCGTTTTATTAACGTCTGGGCTTGATGTCGCCTGACAATATAAAGGTGACATCACCCCCCCAACAATCACTCCACTTGAAACCAAACAAGGGCAAGGGGGAAAAGTGAGGCTAAGTGGTACAATTGACGCATCTTATGGGTGCGCCATTTGTGGGACGGCTGAGAGCTGATGTTTTTAGTCTGGGAGGGGGACAATATACATAGCCCCTTCATAGGCTATTAACATCAGCCCACAGCTGCCTAGCATTTGCTGGTTATTAATTATAGTGGAACCCTACATCTTTTTTTTGGGGGGGGGAAACATTTTAATAACTAGGAAAGGCTAAGTATACAGCTGTGAGCTGATGTTAACAGCCAGGGAAGCTTCATGGGCATTACCCACTTCTTAGGCTATAAACACCTGCCCCCTGCAGTCCCCTTTCCCACTGCTGGTTAATAAAATGTCGGGAGATTCCACACCATTTTTTTTCAGAAAATATTTTATAAGGTTAAAAAAAAATACATGTACAGTAAGTTGCACACGCACTGTACTGATCATATATGTGACTGACATCTTTATACAGTATCTATCTATTCTATGTGTAAATATATATTCTATCTATTCTATTCTGTGGGGTCCTGCTGTGATTTTACTGTATGCGGCAAATGAATTGCCGACTTTTCAAAGGATATGGGGTATCCCATGCCTTTTTTTTCCCCCAAAGGCACTTTGAAAAAAGCATGTACAGTAAACTACACACACAAAGCTCTGATTAAATATCTCGCTCACATATTTATATTTTCTATCTATCTATTATCTATCTATCTGTCTAGCTCTTTATATATCTATCTAGCTCTTTATCTATCTGTCTAGCTCTTTATCTATCTATCTATCTGTCTGTCTGTCTGTAGATCTATCTTATCTCTCTCTATATATAATGTATTAAAGACTTTTCCCTTGGAGAACTATGTGTAAATGACGTACAGAATTGCTCTATGTAAAAGCTTATGTTAAAATCGCATTGTAATCGGATTGCATTCACATGTAAATCGGATGCTAGGTGCTAAAATCAGATTGTACTCGCATGAAAATTGCATGATACTCATCCCACTTTTCAGGACCGAGATCGGAACTTTTTTTTCACGGTGATGGGCACGAGCCCTAAGTATTGTCATGGGACAACCTCAGCATATATTGCTATGGGTAAATGAATGGTCACTATTTTCACTGCTGTGTAGTCACGCACACTACCTGTAATGTTTATTCAGTGTTTTATAGCTTTCTCCAAATGTCTTTGTTCTTAAGCTGTCACTATCCAGATTCACATCAAAGTGGCCGCTGCATTTCCTGCCTTGGCTTTTATACAGGCTATTTTAATCAATACAGATAGGCTGTGCTATACCACGTGATGCGATAGCTGCAAGTCATTATAGGGAATCCTGCCAGACTACGTCAAAGTCACGTGAGCCTTCTCTGACTAATACAGTCTTGTGCTTTGTTCTGCTTTTTTGTCAATTCACAAATTGTTAAAATTTTCTGGCATCAGCAAATTTCCTAAAGTTAAAAAAAAAAATCAATTTGCATTGAGTTATCTGTAATATACAGTAGCTATTTTGTAGACTGGAGGAGGTGAGTTGCATTCTACCCCTATGGTCAGTAGTGCAGTGTGACCCTATGCTATCTGCCTTCAGGTTTAGGATGTTACCATTTATAATAATAATAATAAGTTGACAGTGGACCCCAGTGTACACAGCTCAATCTGAAAAGTGATGAGACGTGTTAGACAATTCTGACTGAATAGCAGGATTTTTTTTCTTATACAGGCATTTTTGTTCTTCCACCGCTGAGTAGCCTATGGGGCTTGTGAGCTCAGATTCAGTCATCTCCAGACCATTACGGGAAGCGGCCACAGGACATTTGCTTCTGTACATTACGCTACCTCTCCATTCTACATTGATTTACGGTGTTTCTTACCCAGACTACATCTAGTGCATTAAAAAAAGGCTAGATAGGAAAGGGCAGGAACAAGACAGACTTTAAAGGGGAGCTGTCACTTTCCATAAATATGCAATTTAATTACCTGGTGTAAATGTCGCTGTTCTCCTGAATCCGGCGATGTTTTTCTTTTATTTCTTCTCCTCTCCATTCCTGAGATAGGACCTCCTCTTCGGTGTACATGAATCTAGCCTTGGTAGCTAAGTGGGCGTGGTCATTGTCTTTACTTCATGGGCGTATTCTTGAAGACCATGCCCACTTTGCAAAGAGGAAAAAAGACTTATTTACATATAGAAAGAGGAGGTCATATCTCAGGAACGGAGAGGAGCAGGAACAAAAGGAAAACATCACCGCATTCAGGAGAACAGCAGAATTTACACCAGGTAAAAAAAATTACATATTTATGACAAGTGACAAGCCTACTTTAAATGCAATCTGTGTACTAAAAGATGGCTTTAAGGAGACCTGATATAATAGAAAAAGGCTTAAAAGAATTAACCTCAGAAAATCCTTTTTACCTTCCAAAAATAGTCTGCTCAATATTTATTGCCCCAACTATTACCCCAGATCCTTTCTAAACTGAGGGAGAACCTGGCAGAAATTGTTCAATTCCCCTGCAGCGCCCCCACAGACTAAATAAAGCATTACACATTTCTTATTAAAATCAATGGGCTACTAGGTCCTGCATAGAGGTTATCTCTGTAGATGACTTTTACGTTGGCTTAGTTAGACTGGGCTGAAAACATGCCCACATGTGGTGCCCAGGGGATGCAATATTTTACCATTGGCCACTGTATTCTAGCCTGATTCTGCTGCTTAGAGAATTCATAGAGGAAGGACCTCTATTAACAAAAAATGATATCATTGGGTGTCAGCTGTGTGCAGCTCCTGGAATTACACAGTGTAGAGAGCCGAAACAGCGATGATCCATGCACCATGTAGTGGCCACTCTCGGTACTGCAGCTCAGATACTGTTGAACATAATGTGATCTGATATGCAGGACCCAAGAGCAACCACTACACAGTGTGAGGAATTGTGCTGTATTAGCTCTGGATTTGTATTGATCCGGCCGCCGCAAAATTCTGATCTGTAGGTTCCCCCTCCCCAGAAACTGATATTGAATACCTATCAATATCAAAATCCTGGATAACCTCATCATAAATATGGGATATAAATATATCAGTCACATTACCCTACAGTATGTACAGGACAAAAGAAAGGGGGCGCTATACAACTGCTATCACATATAAAAGCAAGGGGCAGCATGGGGTATTTGTGCCCACTCACCTTGCCATCTGATCACCCATTTAATCCCTTGATCAACAAGATAAGGACACGTTGGTTACAGCTGTCCTTCCATTATTCGAAGGAGTCGCTGATCTGCGCCATTAAAGAAAGAGGTTTATACAGCTGATTACCATTACTACTGTGTATAAGAAGATCTGTAACTTTATCGTTTATTTCACACCTCGATTCCTCACCTTTATTAAGATTTTCTGTAAACAATAGTTTTCTTCTCTACATCCAGAAGCTGAATATCCCGCCCCAGTGCTGCTCACACAAGCGGAACACAATGTATCCAGCCTGGACCATGCTCTCTGAGCTCAGCAGCTTGGACCATGCTCTGTGAGCTCAGCAGCCTGGACCATGCTCTGTGAGCTCAGCTGCTTGGACCATGCTCTGTGAGCTCAGCAGCCTGGACCATGCTCTGTAAGCTCAGCAGCTTGGACCATGCTCTGTGAGCTCAGCAGCCTGTACCATGCTCTGTGAGCTCAGCTGCTTGGACCATGCTCTGTGAGCTCAGCAGCCTGGACCATGCTCTGTGAGCTCAGCAGCTTGGACCATGCTCTGTGAGCTCAGCAGCTTGGACCATGCTCTGTGAGCTCAGCAGCCTGGACCATGCTCTGTGAGCTCAGCAGCCTGGACCATGCTCTGTAAGCTCAGCAGCTTGGAAGCCAGGCGGATACATTGTAGCTGGATTGTTTTACCGCTCTATAGTAAAATATAATTATGTCACATAAAATGGTAAAGTCAGTGTTGGACAGGGGTGCCAAGGGCCCACCAGTAACATTGACTTTGGGGGGGCCACTTTTTAGCTGCTTATAAATATTACACTGCCCTCGATCACAAAGTTACCTCTATCTCTATATAACAATAAACTGGGTAGTTTGGTTAGTGAATGATGAGATGATGCATTTTTCTGTACAGAGTGAATCAAGTGAATTATGCCAAGTATTATCCATATAGTGGGGCTGGGGGCCCAGATCTGCACTGGAGCCCACCGGGGGATTCCCCTGTTATCTTATGGGCCAGTCAGAGCCTGGGTAAAGTCATTTAGCGCTTACTCCAGGCCCTGAAGAATGTGTAGGAGAAATGTGGGGGCTGCTTTAGATTTATTTAGCTCACAGAGGATCATCTAAACTGTATAATTGACGTATAAGTTTTCTATCAGATCCGATCCACCCATTGCAATCCACAATGAGCTCATTCACTGACAACAAGCAGAGATCTGTCAACTCAAACTGTCTGTATAAATTAAGGACATAGCCTTGTAGGAGAGATACAGACCCTACAAAAATTGCACCAGTACTGCTGCCTTCCTGCTGCAGAAATTGAAGTTCAATCAAAAATACTAATAAAGTTCCTCGGTGCACCCTGGGTGTGGCCAAGAGGCTCAGTGCACCATTACCAACGCTGGTTTTGTCGTGCCGCCGACTTTCTCACTGGACTACAGAGAAAGCACAGGCATTCCCATGGAGTCAATCTCCAGTGAGGAAGGCGGGCACATGTAAATCCAGTTACTGGAACTGAGCTTCTTGGCCACACCTAGGGTGCACTGAGCACCTAATTAGCATATTTGATTAAACTTAATTTTTTTTTGCAGAATTGAGGCATTGATGGTGTCCTAATTATAAGGGCTATATCCCTTACAAGGTGAAGTGCTTGGTGCATACTGTCAATTTGGGATGAGACACTCCCTTTAAAAGTAGTAGGAAAGTGAAGCACAAAGTATATTAGAGAGCGGCCAATCTATGCATTGCAGAATAATTCTGTCTTTGTAAAGTAAAGCTGTAATTTAAAGGGACAGTGTGTAATACAGAGCATAGTTTTACCGAGCTCATTCATCGAATCGAAGCTGCACTGAGGCCTCTAAGACCCCGGCCCACAACTTCTGACCCTTTTCTATAGTTTTTCTTCACAATGAGACAAATTTGTGCAGAATCATCCAACTTCTATCTCTAAATGCTGAAGCAACGCTGTCATCAGAAAGTCGGATTATCTATAGAGTCTAATGAAATGGCGCCCCTAGTGGTGATATTGTCACAAAAATGGGGGAAAAAATCAGAAAATGTAAACATTATTTTCACAATTTTTAGCCTATATAAATAACATATAAAATACAAAAGGAATAATCACACAGACAGATAAATCTCCTCCGTAAAATGCCAACCCCAATCTTATTTATTAATACCAGATTCATGTTAATGACTATATGTGATTGGAAAAAAAGAGTCTGCTCTTATTTTCCAGAATCAACACCACTCTTGTCCATAGGCTGTATCTGGTATGGCAATAGTCACTTGAATTTGCGCTAAGGTGCAATACCAAACATAGCCATGGACAAAGGGGGCGCTGATTTTGAAAATAAAATAAATACATATTTGCATTTATAAGAAATTTCCCTTAAACATCTCATTAAATTCTGTTTGGCAGATATGACTGCGCTGATCAGAGGCGCTCGGAATATTTCCAGACATATAGAATAGTAATCTCATCATATAAGTTGTATTTTCGTGGTAGAAGGAATTAAAGGAATCCACATGTTGACTGATAGGTTTGCCATGCAGCACAGGAGCAGTGCATGCACGATTTACTTTGCCTTGTTCTTGGCAGAGAAATGAACCGGTTCTCTGTGCATGCGCCGCTTCAGCTTCATCGCTTACCGAGTTGCCCCCCACTTAGTATTGAAGCAACACCGGAAAATGATGACGCTGATGACACAAACGTGCCATTGAGATCGGCGCATGCGCAGAATAAAGATCATTTTCACAGCCGCCCAACATGTTGACACAGAGGTAGGCAAAAACCCATGGGGCAGACACTAATAGCTCCAAATTAGGGGAAATTCCTTCCCGGCTCCATACGGCAGTCAGACGAGTTCCCGGGATCAACGCCCCATCACAGAATCTGGTGTTCATAACCTGTAATATTATATTGATTATATGTATATATTATATGGAGATTGTGTTTTTGGAATATTTTCTTTTTACTATGCCCATGTACTGGGCACTGGACAGATTCACTTGCACAGTTGTTTTTAAACCAGAAAGTCTGGTGGAAACGGTGAAAATTGGTCAGGAAGGAAAAATAGTCTGTTTTTGGCGCATGCACTGTTTTGGCTTCATCACTTTCTATGCCTTGCAGACAGATGAGGTAGATGGTTATGGGATGGATGGATGGATGGGTAGATGGAGGGAGGGAGGGATGGATGGATAGGTAGATTGATGGGTAGATGGAGGGATGGGTGGATGGATAGATGGATGGGTAGATGGAGGAAGGGATGGATGGATGGGTAGATGGATGGATGGATGGATGGATGGGTAGATGGAGGGATGGATGGGTAGATGGATGGGTAGATGGATGGATGGGTAGATGGAGGGATGGATGGATAGATGGATGGATGGATACATGGATGGGTAGATGGAGGGAGGGAGGGATGCATGGATGGGTAGATGGATGGGTAGATGGAGGAAGGGATGGATGGATGGGTAGATGGATGGTTAGATGGATGGATGGATGGATGGACACATGAGCCCTTTAACACAATGACGGGTATTATTATCGTCATTACAATAACTACTACCATCATCATCGCCGCTATACATTATAAATGTTGTAGTTTGGTCCTTTCTCTTATTTCCTGACAACTGCCAAGAAAAGTTTCCCTTCAGCCTCTGCATTCCATTATCAATGTGATCTGATAGATACAAGATTATCAAATATTTGGAAAAATCAGTGAATATTTGAAAGGAATTTAAAACACATAAGACTATAAATCATGTGACATTATTAATCTGATTATATAGCGCCATCATATTCCACAGCTTTACAGACATCATCATCACTGTCCCCATTGGGAATCACAGTCTACATTCACTATCAGTATGTTTTTTCAGTGTAGGAAGAAACTGGAGGAAACCCACAGAAACTTGGGAGAACATGCAAACTCCTTACAGATCGTCAATGGGGGGATTTGAACCCAAGACCTCAACTCTGTAAGGTAACAGAGCTCCCCACTAGGTAGAGCTTCGATTTCCATTCTGTGCTAGAATCTAGTGCCGGATTACAGGATGAGCCAGTGTATGCACCAGGACTATGGGGATGTACAGCACCGGGCTCATGGGCGTCCCAGGTACTGTACTGATACGTCACTCCCGTTGGAGACACAGTTATCTGACAGGGAGTTACACAAATATAAAATCCTTAGGAATCACAAAATAGTCAGGGGGATTCAGAAAACCTCAGAGGGAACCGGAGAGAGGAGATTCCCTACATTACTATCCCGGGGAAATATCCAACAGAATGTTATGTAATTATCAGATGTATCAATGGAGGCTCAACGAATGTCTGCAGTCATTACAGGAGTAACATTACCGATAGATAAAGAAGAGAGATAGATGGATAGATAGATAGATAGATAATGTTCTAATATATGTGTATAGCCATCATAGGTCTGCATTGATTCAACATCTTAAGAAGTAGGTTTTGCTACTGACCTCCCCTCAGAGTCCTACAATTATAGTATCTAATAACTATGAAGATCTGAATTTTAGATGGATGGATAGACAGATAATAGACAGATGATAGATAATAGACAGATGATAGATAATAGACAGATGATAGATAGATGATAGATAATAGACAGATGATAGATAGATGATAGATAATAGACAGATGATAGATAATAGACAGATGATAGATAGATAGATGATAGATGATTGATAGACATTTTGAAGTACAATTAATCCCATACAGGTCAGAACAATCCAACTTCAGACTGACCACTTGCTTTGTCTCTGTTGCTCTCTGTTATCAGCCATTCCCCTGTTTTGTTGCTGATAATAAGCGGCTCTACTACAACCCCCAGCATGCTCAGCCGGCCAGAGACTTGTAGTTTCTCCCAGACACCCAGGAGAGAGGAGCACCTACCTCTAAGAAGACCCTGCACCCTGGAGCCGGGCTCCATGGACCGAGCTCTGGAGCATCTGGGAAGAAGCTGGAGCCTCAAGGAAAGTGTCATCGAGCCTCGGGTCACAGCCGCACGGCGTGGAAGGGGTTAACGGCGGCCGGTCCCGGGGCTGCAGGGTCCATGGCTGGAGGTAATCCACTATCAGCGGAGAGGAGCGGATCCCAGCCGCCAGCTCAGCGCACACTGCTCCAGCTCCAGCAGCACCAGCGCCACCAGCACAAGAAGACCCACCTCCTGCCAGTGCTGCCACCTGTCTGCACAAGGCTCAGCACATGGGTGTGCGCAGCTCCATGCACACATGTGCCCTCCAGGCTGCCAGCACAGGGCAGGGGCAGCAGGACAGAGGCATGGGGCAGGGGCAGCAGGACAGAGGCATGGGGCAGGGGCAGCAGGACAGAGGCATGGGGCAGGGGCAGCAGGACAGAGGCATGGGGCAGGGGCACCGGGACAGGGGCAGCAGGACAGGGGCATGGGGCAGGGGCACCGGGACAGGGGCAGCAGGACAGGGGCATGGGGCAGGGGCAGCAGGACAGGGGCATGGGGCAGGGGCACCGGGACAGGGGCATGGGGCAGGGGCAGCAGGACAGGGGCATGGGGCAGGGGCAGCAGGGCAGAGGCATGGGGCAGGGGCACCGGGACAGGGGCAGCAGGACAGGGGCATGGGGCAGGGGCACCGGGACAGGGGCATGGGGCAGGGGCAGCAGGACAGGGGCATGGGGCAGGGGCACCGGGACAGGGGCATGGGGCAGGGGCAGCAGGACAGGGGCACCAATACAGAGGCAGGGGCAGCAGGACAGGGGTATCAGGACATTGGGCACAGGGGCAGGGGCAGCAGGACAAGGGTAACAGCCAGGACTGGGACAGGGGCACCGGGACAGAGGCATGGGGCAGGGGCAGCAGGGCAGGGGCAGCAGGACAGGGGCATGGAGCAGGGGCACCGGGACAGGGGCATGGGGCAGGGGCAGCAGGACAGGGGCACCAATACAGAGGCATGGGGCAGGGGCAGCAGGACAGGGGTATCAGGACATTGGGCACCGGGACAGGGGCAGGGGCAGCAGGACAAGGGTAACAGCCAGGACAGGGGCATCAGTGCAGGGGTACCAGGGCATCAGGGCAGGGGCACCAATACAGAGGCATGGGGCAGGGGCACTAGGACATGGGCAACAGGACAGGGGCATCAGAGCATGGACACCGGGGTAGAGGCATCAGGGCAGGGGCACCAATACAAAGGCATTAGGGCAGGGGTACCAAGGCAAGAGCACCAGGACAGGGGCACCAATACAGAGGCATGGGACAGGAGCAGCAGGAAAGGGGCATCAGGGCAGTGGCACCAATACAGAGGCATCGGAGCAGAGGCATCAGGGCAGGGGAACAGGGATATCAGGGCAGGGCCACCAGGGCAAGGACATCAGGATAGGGTCATCAGAGCAGAAGCACAGGTCTGTTATAGAGATAGGGCTCCTAAGTGACACCACTTATGGTATGTGTATATGGGATAGACAGAATGAAGAAATAGATGTTAGATAAT
This sequence comes from Dendrobates tinctorius, assembly GCF_039654945.1. Taxonomy (NCBI): domain Eukaryota; kingdom Metazoa; phylum Chordata; class Amphibia; order Anura; family Dendrobatidae; genus Dendrobates; species Dendrobates tinctorius. The sequence goes on along the minus strand of NW_027361810.1, from coordinate 15,390,352 downwards.
AGATATGATGTGAATATTATAGTTTATTTATTATTTATTTTGCACACTTATATAACGCCTTTGTATGCCACAGCGCTTTACAGATATCATCACTGTCTCCATTGGGACTGACAATCTAAATTCCCTATTTGTATGTCTTATGGAGTTCAATTATCTATAATATTTATCTTAAATCTCATAACATATATTTTTTTTAAATGCACCTCATGTTATCTAGCTATAATCTACTATCTATTGTCTAATTGTCATCTATCATCTATCTATCCATCTATCTATCTATTGACTGCAGCTAAATGCCTCGACTAATGAATTGCCCAAATCTATCTCATTATCCATCTTCTACATTGTATTTGATGTATGCACATATAGACTCACATTGTGTCTAATTAAAACACATCCTACAGCTAAGAGCAACCCACAACCTAATTAACGATCCATAGTGCGGCAGATTTACATTTCTTCCTGTTATCTACATGTCACACAGTATCCGCCGCCTCGTTTACATTCACAGTTTTGTGTCCTGGGTTTTACTGTACATTCACATCAGAACAAGGTGAGGTGACGGTGGATCTATCCGTCATGTTGGCTGAAAATATTATCAACATTATTTATATTTTGACCCCTCCTTTTCTTGCTCCATAAAGGGCTTTTGTCATTGTGAAAACTTTTGTTTTAATTTTCCCTGCCCCTTTAAATTTAAAGGTTCATCAATACACACGGGGGACCGGTCATATTCTGGTCTGTTGCTATAAACAGAGCAATAGAGTTTTTTTTTTTTCTCATAGATTATAGTTCAGCCGCGTTTGAGGGATGTAATTAGCTTTAAAGTAACCACAGCAACAAAATGGCCGCCCTCCTGTATTAATGTAACACTTACTTTTTTAGGGAAAGCTGCCTTTAAGATAGATCTCTTTTCAGTTTTGGTTTCTGAAATGATTTATTAAAGCAGAACTAGAAACAACTATTTAATTTGATTAACAAGCTTTGAGGGGGTCAATATCCCTCGAAATGTCGTGGGTCACGTCACACACTGATACATTTACATGTGGAGTGATATGTTTAAAAGTCAGTGGGGTGGAGCTCAGTTGAAGATAGCTCCACCCCCTGAATCTGTAGTCAAGGCAGCTTGCTGAATGGTTGAGCAGGCTTAAAGAGGGAGTGGCATATCTATACTTAGGAGTCCAGTGGGTTGTCCTAATCAATGATTGACACTCCAGCTTTTCTTATAAAACTGTGAGTAGAGAGATAGCTGTCAATCAATGATTAGGACCGCCCACTGGACTCTTAAACCCAAAACGAAGAAGGATTTAAAAGCGTAATATACAAGTTAGAATGAAGCAATATATATATATCTCCTCAGCTCTTATAGCTTGCAGATCAGACACCAAGGTCAGTAGGACAAGTTCCCTTTAAGAGGCCCTAAGGGCTGATTCTACCCACAGCTTTTTATGAAAGGTGATACAACCTGGTATAGATATATTTATTTATGTTTTTTTTTTTTAATCTGAATTTGTCTTGGAGAGGCTGAAAATAAATATCCAGGATTCCAGACTTGAAAGTCAAGAGTTGTCTCTGGTTCTTGATGTTAAACTTGGCCGTGAATAAACATTCGTACTTGTAGTAGGAGAATCTTCATGAATTATGGATCCATTTATACGAGGCAGAACTCCCCTTCTGGGTGAGATCTATTTTGGCGTGATGCTTCTCCAGAACATAAGCGTCGCTCGACCTAAAACCCTGACATTGCCGTAATTCAATCCTGCGGTCATTGGGGGGAGATTTGTAACAAACGTCGGTATTAGAAACCTCAAGAACGTGCGGTGTCCCGAATATATAACAGAGGGGACATCAAATATCTACTATATATCTAATATAACATTTTCAAAACTGATGGTCAAAATTTAAAATCTGCTGGAATATAGCTCAATCCTGGACTGCCCATCTGCACAACGTAGAAGCTGCTTATATTCACGGTTACAGTATGGTTTCTACATTGTAACTATATGTGACTCCCAGAGCAACAAGGGGAACACTTCCTAACTCCTGGAAGAGCTGGCCAATCTCCCAGGAGCCACACACGGACAGATACAATCCCCAATCTGCTCCCATCCTCCTTTGCATCAATGGGATTCCTGTCCCAGTTCCAGCTTACCATCATAACGGCGGTCAGAAGACAGACCGATCACATTAGCGCCGTCACTTTGACATCAGCGGCTCAGTAGTAGATGCAGAGGGCGACGCTTACCTCTGCTGCTTCCGCAGTAATATGTGTGATGTTGCGCATGCAGTAGTGTGGTGACACAAATAGGTAAACTTCCGATAAATTTACAAATAGCCCAAAAATTATCCCTCATAGTCATTTGTGATCAGGCAGACCATTCATTGCCGAACACTGACGGTGTCGCTGTCAGAGGTAACATTGTCCTGTTGTAATTGAGATGAGTGATGAAGTTCCAAATACTCCATATCAATTTTCACGTAGCAGTCATTCCCATTAATTGGTGGTCATCCCAATTGTCAAACGAGGGCATCTGTGGCATACGCTTGGTTGCACCACTGACTGGGCGGCTGTTGTCAGTAGTGCACAAGCTGCTGCTAGTGGTTCCCACATTTTTTCCTGTGATATGTAATAATAATAATCTTTATTTTTATATAGCGCTAACATATTCCGCAGCGCTTTACAGCTTGCAAACATTTTCATCACAATCTAAATTCCCTATCACAGTATGTCTTTGGAGTGTGGGAGGAAACCGGAGTACCCGGAGGAAACCCACGCAAACACGGGGAGAACATACAAACTCCTTGCAGATGTTGTCCTTGGTGGGATTCGAACAACCACTGAGCCACCGTGCTGCCCATTTTTTTGTCTTTTACACTTCGCATCTATTACCATTTTCTTGGATGAACTTGATGAACATTTGTCTTTTTTCAGATCTATCAACTATGTAACAAAATGTAACTATGTGATCATGAGAGTTACAGCCGCCGTCCGGGGTACCTTCGGCTCTGTTATTTGGGCGCCACCCTGTTAATTAGGCATTGAATACTTTAGTTATGACATTATACAAAATACCACTACCATCATACACTGTAAGGATAACTTATAGAGCAGTGCCGCATAAAATAAATACCGCCACACAGTGTTAAAAAAAAATGACGACATACAATGACCAGGATATGCCAAAAATGTATGATAAATAGTAGGAGGACCCGCATTTATCTGGAGAACCGGGCTTCATTGCGTGCTGCTGTCCACAGAGAAGAGGCATGAACCACCATACATTCACTTCTATGGGAACTGGAACAATTGACAAACAGGGTTGCTTGCCAATTTAAAGGGAATCTGTCACCTATTTTTTCGTATATATGATGCGGCCACTGTCATCTGGGGCATTCTGTAATGCTGTAGATAAGCCCCCGATGTAGCCTGAAAGAGAAGGAAAACGAGTTATATTATACTCACCCAGGGGCGGTCCGGTCCGGGTCCGATGAGTGTCGCGGTCTGGTCCGGGTCCTCCCATCTTCTAGAGATGACGTCCTCTTCTTTGCTTCCCGTCGTGGCTCCGGCGCAGGCGCACTGCTCTGCCCTGTTGAGGGCAGAGCAGAGTACTTCAATGCGCAGGTGCCGGACCTCTCTGACCTTTCCTAGCGCCTACACACTGCAGTACTCTGCCCTCAACTGGGCAGAGTAGCACTCCTGCGCAGGAGCTGCGATGGGAAGCAAAGAAGAGGACGTCCTCGCTAGAAGATGGGAGGCGCCGGACCGGACCTGCAACACCCATCGGACCCGGACCGCACCCGGACCGCCCCTGGGTGAAGATGCAGGTCCCAGAGTTGGGACTTGCATTTGTTGGTCATTTATGACATATTCTGTCAATCTATACTAGATGGGAGTAGAAGACTTGTGGTGGTCGCGAGTGCCCAATGCATCGACTCTGGTGCACCAATACCTCCAGCAGCCCATACAGTAGGGATGGCACTAATAGTGACAGCACATTAGTCCAGCGTCAGATCTCCGAGTGTCCGAACCTCAAAGTAATGAAAAAATAATAATCACCGTGAAGCAGAAAGGCGTTCAGTGCAGAAACGAACCTGTCACAAAGAATGTAACCGGAACGTCACCGGACGAGCGGAGCGGAATGGAAGAGAAATGAATGGAAACGCTGCTCGGATCCGGCTGCTTTGAACTTCATATTAAATAAAAAGAGCTCCGCACCTGACAACGTCCCTTTAAATGCGAAAATCACAGAGGAACAAATCTATAAAATGGTTCTTTTCACAGACTGATGAAACAGATGGCTGCACCCCCCAGAGGCGCAATCCAATACTCAGCGATAGGTGAAAGGTTACAGCGCGTGCCGGATCCTGCTCATCTGCCCACGAGAAAAGAAACCGCACAGAAGATCCATTTAGGTGGATTTAAATTATTACTGAGGCCCCGGATGCAGAGCGAGGGCCACATCAGCGCCCAATCAGAGAGCGGCCTCCATGATATCATCCATTATTTATTACATGGACGTAGAGGTTCAGAAGAAACTGTTCAGACGACCTGAAAAAGAAAAGGACTAAGTGGCCTGACATTTCAAGGGAAGATGTAGAAATTCATGGGAGAGAAATCGACTGCTAACGTCTCCAGATTTACCGCCAAATTACCGGTTTCCACTGAAGAAGAAGCGGTCAATGAGGACAAGTGTGACGTCATCCGTACGCGTAATGTGTGACCGGATGTGACGGCGCCATCTGTAGTCTGATGCCAGATGTGTCCTGGAGAATGGAAACAATGTAACACTACATGGAGAAAGGTATCCGGACAGGAACCCTAACAGCACAAGCACTGCCAGGAGCTTCATGGCTGAACAGCTTCATGCAGCCGTACATCACCAAGCACAATGCAGAGCGTCGGATGAAGTGGTGTAAAGCCGCCACCATGGACCTTACTAAGCCTCCGCTCCAAACTTCTGGCTCGCCCGCGGTGTCTAGTGACTGCTGACAATCACAGACATTCTTACTCTTCGGCACATATCGAGTCAGGTCATTAAAATGCCGCCAACCGCGGGTCGTGCAATGTTCAGAGAGCCATTCCCTGTGCACAGGACTATTGCTGAGGCCGAGGTCACACTTGTGAGAAACTCGCACGAGTCTTGCGTCTCAATACCCGGCACTGCCGATGGCACTCAGGACCGGAGTGTGCGGCTGTATGTATTTATTTTCTATGCAGCTGAGCGCTCCGGTATTGAGACGCGAGACTCGTGCGAGTTTCTCGCAATTCTGTCCCCGGCCTAATTCTGCTATCCTGTGCATACTTGTACTCGGCAGCACATGTTTACACAGGACGATGTGCTGCTAATAACGATGACTTTAGCATAAAAATAATTGCACCCAACAAAGGAGCATTTTTATTACATTTTTGTAACCTTCTTGGGTTTGTCAATAAAATCTTTTAAAGCAATGGACAACCCCTTTAATTAATATCTCTCTCTCTCTCTCTCTCCTTTTTCAGAGTCATGTCACTTTAAATTTCATGAACTACCAGCTAAAACGGATCCGTTTTTTCACACTCTGGCGGATTTGGACTGACGTAAAAAAACTGAAGTGTGAAACAGACCTTATCTGTCGGCTCTTAAAGGAGCCACGTCCCTTTTTAAAGGCAGCTTACAGCATCCAGATTAGTGGTAATAATAATAATACATTTTATTTCCTTAGCGCCGACATATTCCGCAGCACTTTACATTTCAGAGGGGACTTGTACAGACAATAGACATTACAGCATAACAATAATCACATACAGTAGATTATAACAAATACCAAGAGGAGTGAGGGCCCTGCTCGCAAGCTTACAGTCTATGAGGAAAGAGGTAGACACGAAAGGTGGGTGGTAACAGTTGCCCTGATTGTATGGACCAGCCATAATGTTAAGTGTGTAACAGTACAGACACAGAGGGCTAATGGATGCATAAAGCATGTGGGAACATGATGCGGGAACCTGGTTATGGTAAAAAAAACTTTTGGCTGTGCCACCCAGGGATAGATTAGGTTAATATGTTGAGGCGATAGGCCAGTCTGAATAAATGCGTTTTCAGGGCACGCTTAAAATTGTGGGGATTGGGGACTAATCGTATTGACCTGGGAAGTGCATTCCAAAGAATTGGTGCAGCACGTGTATAGTCTTGAAGATGGGAGTGGGAGGTTCTGATTATTGAGGATACTAACCTCAGGTCATCAGCAGAACGGAGGGCGCGGGTAGGGTGGTATACTGAAACAAGGGAGGAGATGTAGGGTGGTGCTGAGCCATGGAGGGCTTTGTGGGTGAGGGTAATAAGTTTATACTGAATTCTGGAATGGATGGGTAGCCAGTGTAATGACTGGCACAAGGTAGAGGCATCGGTGTAACGATTGGTGAGGAATATGATTCTGGCTGCAGCATTCAAGACAGATTGGAGAGGGGAGAGTTTGGTAAGAGGGAGACCGATTAGAAGAGAGTTACAATAGTCCAGACGAGAATGAATAAGAGAAACAGTGATGGCTAATAGCTTAGATACAGAGTGATACATGTATCATCCCTCTCTGTATTAAAGATTTGGGAAATCCGGGTGACAATTTCTCCTGGATAACAGCGGACATACTGAATATTATATATTAACTCTTTAATATTCACGACACAACAAAGGATAAACTATATCTTTCTATCAGTCGCTATAAATCTCGGGGATGTCAGGATTGAGGATTTTCTTTCAGGTCACATCGGAGGGGTAATTTTCCACCATGTTCGTCTCCATCTGTCCTGACCTAAAGAAGATGAATCCTGGAGATCCAATCTCCCCAGGAAATGAATGGCGGCCCCCCGGCCCAGGCTCCGGCCCCTGATTTGTATGCACCGCTGTGCGGTAAACATGCTCCATCCCATATACAGCTCCTGATCAATATCCCCTCCGTATTATGTACAGCGGCGAACCCGCTGTGATAATAACCGCTCAGACCGCGCAATTCTCCAATGACCGGTACAAAGTGAAAAACACAAAAATAAAAAAATGTAAAAAAAAAAAGGTGAAAATGGCCATTTCTTATTCTTACTATGATGCATCACACAGGATATGTCTTATGGGTAGTAGTGGAGAGAATGGGAGTGCTGCTCTAGAGAACATGGAGCAGACGCGTTTCCTACAGACAACCGCAGCGGCTTTTAATGGAATTGCAAGTTGAGCAATTGCCCAAATTCTTCAGTTACTAGTAGAGCCCTGAGGAGGCCAATCAGCAAGTATTAGCTAGCGCTGTATGGGGGTATTATTTGGATATTGATTGGCATTGCAATGTAATAGCTATATGGTGGTATTATGTGGGCAATTAACCAAATCGCCCAGTATTAAAGGGCCCCCCCATGACAGAAACCGCAGGAGCAAAGTAAAATCACCCAGAGTTCTTCAGCATCGGGTAATTTAGGTACTGAACTGCAGTTTCGTGTAGTAACTATATGGCGGTATAATGTGGGATGTTTAAAGAATATCATTTTGATTCTAAATATTATTTGGACACAGTAAGTTGAGCAATGACAAAAGCCACCTTAACTAATAGGAGACTCCTGAAGACAGAAACCTCAGAATTAGCGGGTACTATCTACTGTAATAGTGTATGGTGGTATTTTATGTGCATTGAATTGCAGTGTAATTACAGGACGGTATTATTTGGGCTTATAGGAAGTAATACTAAAATTCCTGATATCGTTTGGGGTCTATATGTTGGCATTTTGCAGACTGTTTACATCAACATTATCTTGGCACTATATGGCGGTATTATTTCTTTAAAATTAATTTTTCATTAAAAAAAATGACTTAAAAGTATAGATGGAATTAAATTGGCCAGCTGTCCTATTTTGTATGTAACTGACCTCAAAAAGGTCAATTCATGTAAGAAAGCGCAGAAGTCCCGACAGGTCACTAGCAAGCCAATGGCTAATGGAATAATAATGAGACGAGGCTACAAAGCAAAGATTGCAACGGGCCGGGAATCGCCATCAAACCGGGTGTTTAAGGCCAGGATCACACATGCGAGAAACACGGCCAAGTCTATCATGTTAATACCCGGCAGTGCCAACGGTACTCGGATCGGAGCGTGAGGCCGCATAGCAATATATGCATCCGCACGCTCCGCTCCCGAGTGCTGGCGGCACTGCCGGGTATTAACATGATAGACTCCGCCGTGTTTCTTGCATGTGTGATCCTGGCCTAATTCTTGCTCTGGGTCTTTTCCAGGACCCTTGGGGCAAATACTCAGCTTCTCGCTTACAGTCACATTGGAGAAGGAATTGCTGCACAAGCTGATGAGCAAACTTTGACTTTTTGGCAAGTGCCGAACTGTAGATCTGAGCAGCATGAATACGGCTACGAGCCTAAGGCTATGTGCACACGCTGCAGATTCACCTGCGGGTTTTTCCGCGTGGATCCGCAGGTAAAACAGCAGGTAAAGTGACCTGCGGTTTTCCTGCGGATTAGCCTGCGGTTTCACACCTCTACTATGTTAAAGGTGTGAAACCGCTGCGGAATCCACAGAAACAATTGACATGCTGCGGTTTGTAAACCGCGTGGAAAAAAATGCAGCGTGAGCACAGCGGTTTTGAAATGCCATTGGATAACATGGTACTGTACCATGTCTGCGGAACTGCTGCGTTTCCGCAGGGCCAAAACCGCTGCGGAAACGCAGCAGAATCCGCAACGTGTGCACACAGCCTAAGGGCGCTGCTGCATGCGCATAGAGCTTGCAATTTTGCACAAAGAGCTTTTTTCTGGTAAAATGCAGCAATCTTTCTCTTATCTCATATAATGCTTTTTTTTTTTCCGTCCAGGAACAGAATTCCTTCCTTAAAAGTTAGCCTTATTTAAAAAAAAATAAAAAAAATAAAATTCAGCTTTCTGCCATCCGGGGCACTTTAAAGGCAAAGTTTTATAGGCAGACTTCAATAAATGGTATTTTCCTTCATAGTCTCCAGGTCATATAAGTTATCATCTAAATCCATAAAGTCAGTCCACCATGGCGGTCTTAGCTGTAGGACGCAAATTAACATTGATCTGCGAGGTCTCGGCCGCGGCGGTCCGGCACTTTTTTCTCTTTATTAAACCTGGTGGCGCATTATCTGCTTCGCCGGTGAGGAGCTGTCAGCACATGACACATGCGCTAAACATTATCCTGTTAGGGATTAATCAGATGAGCAAACGAGTGAGATAAAGCCGCGGCAAGGACGCAGGGGAAATCTGCTATATGCTGCATACTGTTGGCATAGATTCTGTAATGAGAAGAAAAAATACTCCAAAAAAGTTGGTAAAAACTCTTTTGAACTGTTTCCAGGTGATAACTAAGAGACCTTCTTTGCTCCCACTCCAGGGTCTCATTTGGTGACAAACGTATGATCCCTCGGGGTCTGAGACCCTGTGTGAGTCAAATGTGTTTGAGCATGTGCAGCACTGCCCCATCCACTGTCTGTAGGATTGAGGAGACTTTGGGCCCCTGTTTTGGGAATCTATAGGGGTCTCAGTCTCAGCAACTAGACTCCATCCTATTTATGGGGCTATTTAATGATTTAATCATTAAAGGTGTTGTCTGGCCCAAATCAATAAGTCTCCAGTGACTCTGTGTGACTGCAGACTTTTGAACCCCCCCCAGTGTGCGCACTGTGCAGTATGGGGATTTGCCGTTTCTGAGGATCGGGAAGGTATGTATGAGTTATACATATTCCTGGCCTGAACCCGTGTAGCGAGTGCGGCCTCGCTCCATACACTTGCATTGAGCGAGTCCACACCCCCATCTCATGACGCATCCTTCAAGTGGGCAGGGGTCAACTAAAGAGTGCAGCCTTGCTTTACACATTCCAAAATCGAAGGTACAAGTAGTTAGTATTTTATCTCATGCCAGAGCTGGATTCACATTTACACTGCTGAGTATTGTTGTATAATTTCTTACATGCTGCTGATTTCTAGCTAGGGTTTTAGCTCAACCCAGAGCTGGATTCACATCTACACTTTTCAATATTGTTGTAGAATTTCCTACATGCTGCTGCTTTCTATCTAGTCTTTTATTTCATCCCAGAGCTGTATTCACATTTACACTACTCAGTATTGTAGATTTTCCTACATGCTTCTGCTTTCTAGCTAGTGTTTTAGCTCAATCCAGAGCTGGATTCACATTTACGCTTCTCAGTATTGTATAATTTCCTACATGCTGCTGCATTCTAGCTAGTGTTTTATTTCACCCCAGAGCTGGATTCACATCTAGACTGCTCAGTGTTGTAAAATTTCCTACATGCTTCTGCTTTCTAGCAAGTGTTATAGCTCAACCCAGTGCTGGATTCACAGCTACACTGCTCAGTACTGCTGTAGAGTGTCCTCGACGCTGCTGCTCCTGCTGACCATGTGCTACATAGAGTCCAGAGAGCAGGAATCCCTCATGTCTGTGTGTGAAACGTACAAGAGCAATCATAGACCTTAGTCTCCACTCACCACCACCAGCTCAGAGAAAGCTGAGAATTAGAGATAAAGCCTGCAGAGGGGAAAACCGGTGGAAAAATGCAAGTTAGAGGTTAGAAGATGGCCAGAAATAGTGTTATTCCTCATGTACACACACAGGACAGCTGTAGACTACTCAGAGCTTGAACAGCTTTAAAGGAGAATAGACACAATACAATGTAGCCATTTTCCTGGAAAGTTTTTACGCTTTTTGTAACTCCTTTGTAACTTTTGTACGTCTCCTCTTCATCCCAATGGGTCTATGACTCGTGGGACCGTTCATTGCGAATCTTTCCCTTCCTACAATAACTGCTTTACCATCACCGATTCCTACACCACGACGTTACACTTTTGCATTTTTTTTTTTCGTTCCGTCACAGCATTGCAAAAGTTTTCTTCTCTCCAACTTCGGTCGGCAGAAATGAGGTGTTAATAAACCCGGAGTGGATTATTATCAGCTTCACCAGGAGTGCGCCGGCGGAAGGAGCGTCCACGCCACGAGCTACGTCTTAATTAAGTGCCGAAATTCCCCTTCCCTCATCTGTGGAGAAGGTGTCAGCATATATAAAAAAAAGAAGAGTAAATTGCTGGGTTTTTTTAATTTTAAGCAATGCCAATAAATCAAAGTAACGCAGCGAATAGATTGAAGGCGCTTGTTATGGCACGGTGAGATATAAAGCTTTTCTGAATTCTGACTCTATGGTGAGAAAACTAATTCCCTTGTCAATGCACCGCGCACTACCTGGGTGACAGTCAATCCATATCGCCGGGATCCTCTCGCGGGACACCGGGTAATTGCGAGCACAAAGAGAGAGGAAGCTGTAACTGGATCTGGGCTGATAGATCACGTCGCGGATGGGGCGGATGTTGGAGCGAGCGGCTAATTGCATCCAGTCTGTTTATACTATTGCGGGATAGATGATTCTAATTTGAGTTTTATTTCCATGATTTAGACGATGGTTTCCGTCATCTCATCAGCGAAGGCCTCATATTGTAAAAGCTGATTTTATGCCGAGGGTTTGATTATGCGGTCGCGCAAAAGGGGCATTCATTAACCAAATTTACAGTTTTAGCTCCATGGGGTTTAATTATGATGATTTATATGATTGTAACCATGAGTTTATTCCTAGATCCTAATGTAGGAGAATGTTTAGGTCCCTGTTAGGGGATTGTGACCTATAGATTATGTGTCGGAAAAGGACCCCTAACAGCCGTTGGTCATATAAGGTGTATGGACTCCTTTTACTTTTCCAGCTGAGGTCCTGGAGCCAGACACTATATATCGTGAACTATGGACAGAGCTCCTGTATAATGGCGCTTATGGTAATCTTAGCATTGTGGCATTGTGTTTTTTTTTAATGATCAGTATTGTAGTATTCGGACACTATGTGGTGGTAATATGTGGTCTGGTCAAGGTGTGGTGGTATTTGTCCCTTGTATGTTGTATTATTCTGTCACTATGTGGTGGTAATATGTGGTCTGGTCATGAAATGGTGGTATTTGTTCTCTATATGTGGTATTATTTGGTCACTATGTATTGGTAATATGTGGTTTGGTCATGGTGTGGTGGTATTTGTCCCTTGTATGTGGTATTATTTGGTCACTATGTGGTGGTAATATGTGGTCATGGTTTGGTGGTATTTGTCCCTTGTATTTGGCATTATTTGGTCACTATGTGTTGGTAATATGTGGTCTGGTCATGGTGTGGTGGTATTTGTCCCTTGTATGTGGTATTATTCAGTCACTATGTGGTGGTAATATGTGGTCTGGTCATGGTGTGGTGGTATTTTTCCCTTATATGTGGTATTATTCAGTCACTATGTGGTGGTAATATGTGGTCTGGTCATGATATGGTGGTATTTGTCCCCTATATGTAGTATTATTTGGTCACTATGTGTTGGTAATATGTGGTCTGGTCATGGTGTGATGGTATTTGTCCCCTGTATGTGGTATTATTTTGTCACTATGTGGTGGTAATATGTGGTTTGGCCATGGTGTGATGTATTTGTCCCTGTATGTGGCATTATTCAGTCATTATGTGGTGGTAATATGTGGTTTGGTCATGGTGTGATGTATTTGTCTCTATATGTGGCATTATTCAGTCACTATGTGGTGGTAATATGTGGTCCGGCCTTGGTTTGGCAATATTGTCCCTTGTATATGGTATTATTGATCATTTAAAAAAAAATGTATTTGACAAACTCCCTTAAAGAAACATAAAATATACATAAAAAGAATATTGGATATTTTAACAAATGTTTAATAGGTCAGAGCAGAGTAGAGCCCTGCCAAAAAAAAGTCTCCTTGTCATCAAATCTTTTGGCCAAAACAAAAGCTGCTGGCTATGTATGTGTCTATGGTGTCCAGTGGGAACTGCAGCATTCACACACAGTTTTTTTTTAGCGGTTTTTACCGTGGTTTTCACTATAAAACCGCTATAAAACCGCTAAAAATAAGGTGCACAGTCATTTCAATGCATTTTGCACTTTTTGTGCACATTGATGCGTTTTTTACCGCGAAAAAACCGCATCGCGGTAAAAACCGCAGCATGCACATTAATTTTGCAGTTTTTTATGCGGTTTAGGCTTCTCCCATGCTTTTAGAAACCGCAGCGGTAAAAAACGCATCAAAACCGCGCAAAAAACGCACAAAAACCCCCGCGGAAAAATAGGTGCGGTTTCTGGGAAGGGATTCAGGTTTTTGTGCAGAAATTTTCTGCAACGTGTGCACTTACCCTTAATGTGTGATTGGTGTGGATGTGGTGCAGAAGTGGAGTTTTTCCAAGAGTGGGCGGTGGGACTGTGGAAGGTCCGAGGTGGAAGGCGGAGCTGGGTGGTTCCTGGGAAGAGTCCTGGTGGCAGCCCTCAATAAGACACTTTCCCTTAAAAAGTCTTTAATACACACATAGCTAAGTGACATAAAAATATAGTTATATTTCGTAAGAACGTAACAAGTGTACATGTGCCATCATTAGGTGGGATACCATCCCCGGAAACCTTATGTGCCGAGAGCTTCATCAGTCTGGAGGAAATGTTAGGCTCATCTCCAGTGGGATAACTAGTCATATGGGGCAAACTTTGTTGCAGGGCAACTGTGTATGGTTGGACGGTGAGGCCACCTCACTCCTCCAGGTCCAGACGAGGTTGCGGACCCTATGACTGCACCTGTTGAGCCCCTGCTCATGTTTTCCACCCAATAAAAGATAACTATCGTCATGGGCTCCTCTAAGTCCGCAGCCTGCACTGAGCACTTATGACCAACCACTATGTATGGATCCAATCTGTAATCACATGACATCAGGACTAATCAGATTATGGAGTTTTCAGTTATTCTGGAGGAGAACAGGATTCATCTTTATTCTCATTATTCCATTGAACCATTTTGCTCCTGAAAGTTCCCATCATTGATCGATTCTGATTCAGCTCATGACATTGTACTGTGCACGGCACATGAAGACAGAGGAGTCAGAGCGGATGAAAGCATATTATGGGAATTTAAAAGCGTTTGTGATTTCTTTCACCTGAGAGCTGGATTCACATGTACACTGCTCAGTATTGTTGTAGAATTTCCTACTGCTGCTTTCTAGCTAGTGGTGGATTCCCTGCCTCACTGCTCAGTGCTGCTATAGAATCTGGAGACACTGTTAGGCTCATGGCCAGTGGGGCAAACTTTGCTGCAGGGCATCTGTGTATGCTCGTACGGTGGTGCCTTGTCTGCGGGTCCAGACGAGGTTGCAGCCCCTATGACTGCACTTGTTTTCCACCCAGTAGCAGATAGCCATCGTCATGGGGACATTCAGTCCAATTTAGCTTGTTCAGACCCTTATTTAGGAGAACTAAAAAGGGCTAAAATATGTATGGGATCTAGAACGCAATAAAACAATGACGTCCCACCAGTCACCAGTGTCCTAGGAGGTCACAAACGCTGCTCGCTGTTCCTGCTCGGCTTCGTATGTAGGATGATTGTACAGTGAATGGAGAAAAGACGATCCTTTGTAAGAGATAGACGGGACGCTGGGAGAGTACAGCACTGAAACATGCAGAATGTGAATACAGCTCTGGAGTCCGGGGCGGATATATCACTGGTCTGTTTCCTTTTCCCTTCCATCAGTGTGAATGTTGCAGAAATTCCTGGCATTTCCCCTTTAATTATTTAATGAAACATTTTATCCCGGCGTTTCGCTCCTTTCTGCAAGTTAGATCAAAAAATGGCATCACTGCGCTGAATAAATAGACAGTCAGACAAAAGGCTCCAAAATCATTAGAAAAATAAATTGGAATTGCATGGACGACTTGATTTCAAATTATTTCACTTGAAATGTCTTCCTGGCAAATAATCAAGTGAGAAGCCGATGACAATATGTAGACTAAAATGTGAAGAGAACGGTTAATTTCATTAGCTTCGTCTACAACCCCATTAAAATGTTGTTTTAGAAATTAACCCAGAACTCGGCACCCCGGACGGTAAAGCGCAGAATATATAGTTACAATTAGCTGCTGCTTCGTAGAAAGTCCTAATGAGTCCTAGCATAGTGCCGCCAAATGCTGCTGGCAACGAGAACTGCTACAGAGTTACACTGACCTAAGCAGCCAATCAGAGTTCGGCTTAGAACTGGCCCCGCCCCTGCTTAGAACGTTCACATCGCTGATTCTCTTCGCATATTCAGAGTGGAAGGCGAGGGTCACACCTGCTCTACAGCCACCATAGATGAGTCCACCTAAATTGATAGACACCATAAACCAAGTGCACCCTATTAAAGTCAATGGGATCTGCAAAGTGCCATTGGGGCCTGCCTCGACATTGCTCTTATTTTTTTTATTTTTATTATTATAATGCAACAGGAGAAATGATATATCAGAGGGTATAACACACGTGCGTTTTCTGTCATTTGGGGTAAAGGTTCAGCTTGCTGTGCTACCCATAATTCTGATTACGCTGGATACAGCTAAATGGATTGTTAGTACCCCCTTTCCCTTGTACCCAACACCTGAAGCATGAGCTACGTCCCTGCTGAAAAGATAACATTTTGGCTGCCTTCAGCCACCACTAGGGGGAGCTCATTGCAATATGGATTAATACAACTAGCATGGAACTCAATGGGAGCTATAGAAATCTCTAGTGAGCTCCCTCTAGTGGAAGCTGCAGGTAAATGCTATGGCTGTCTGGTGGAAATGATTCAACACCAGAAGCCCCTTCACTGTACCATAACCCTGATGTCATCTTGCAATGTGGTTCAAAATCGCTTGAAGCTTATTAATGGAGTATACCTTTTAAAATAAGATATTAATTACAATATTGTAATTTAGAAGGAACTCCCAAAATACATCTGCAATGTCGAGCACAGCACAGGAGTCTATAAGCATTATCAGGAATTGAGACCTTAATGCATGCATATTCTAAGGGTTCAGCCTTGCTTTGTTTTTTAATTAAATAGGTTCAATATATCGTGTTCGTTAATTTTTTGATATTTTTATAATTCCTAAGTTTCTAACTTTCTGCAGCTGCCACTAGGGGGAGCTGAGCTGAATACTGTTCATAAATTGAGCTCCACAATGAGGCAGTATGCAGCAAGCTCCTAAGCTCCCCCTAGTGGTGGCAGCAGGCAGACAGAATGTAATTGTTTAGTTCTATTTCTATGGAGGGGATTTGGATCTCTGTATCAGTAAAATGGGGTTATAAAGATAAATGAATAAATCTGGAAGCGCAGAATGTTGGCTCCAAATTCGAGTTAACTAATACGAGATGATGCATATGAAAGAATCTCATTCTGTTGTTTTACATACTTTAAGTGAGATTGAAAAAAACTATTAAAACACTTAATAATTGCACTCCATTACACGTAAATGAAGCAGTGGGGAGTGGGGGGGGTGTTAATAGCTCCCTGCATTAATAATTGACTTTGATTAGATTTAATCACCCTTCCATTATCACTTGGAGCACACGTACAGATAAATGTGCAACCCGGCGTGATAATTAAAGCCGCATTTCCTATTCGTGTGTCCACTACCTGAAGAGCGGCAGATGTGTTGTAAAAAAAAGGAAACAAATGGGGTTTTTGTTCTCTGTGCGCTCCAGGCTCATGGAGGGTCCCATTATTCAACATGAGAGTTCTCAGCCCGAGCGGCGGTCCCCTCCTGCTGCTATCACTCAGTCAGTGACAAGTCTCCCCTTTCGGTGCTCAAGGCACGAATGGCGTCATTGAGAGGTCAGGAGATGGCGTGCCGGATGGACAGACAGAGCTGGAGATGGGGGCAAAATCATAACTCCATCTTTATAAGATCTGAAATACTTTTACCTAAAAGACGTTAAAACATCTTAGGTGAAACACGCTATTGGGGGGGGGGTCCTACGTTCCGGTGCAAGATATCTGGAAGCCCCTGTGTGAAGAATATTAGAGATACAGTTTCATGTCAATCATCTGTATCCCATTTAGTATCTGATTACAAAAACCCTTTCAGCATATGCTGTGGTAACATGACACATGGCCAGCTTCAAACAAAAGATTCAGCCCCCCCACAGCTAGCTGGTAGGCAACCTTCTACAGGAAGACCCCATGTGGATCCAGGCCATGCGGTCTGAGGCTTTTGTTCAGCCAGCTAGGATTTCATAAAGGAGTTCTGTAAATACTGTACTTCCTTGCCGTACATCGTATATAAATCTGAGATCCCCAGAATAGGGCGAGCGCCTGCCTGGGTCTTGAGTCATTTTAGCACTCAAGGGAAGGGAGATACATAGAACAGCCACTAGCAACTAAGTAGCAAAATCGTGTTTAGTCTCTATGAGTAGCAGGGTCCCGGTCGGATCTCAACCTAATCTCACATGCTACTGGGGCTGGTTTCTGCTCCGATATAACTCTGTTAGCGGACCAGACATATGTCAAACGAGGAACTGGTGGCAGTCCTACTAGGTTGATAAGGTTCTGTTTCACTGGGGCTAGTGAAAGGGGCCTCTCAGCCTGTCAGGGTTGTGGACGAGTGTGGTGCCACGTTAGTGACTGTGTGGGCCACCTTCTCTCACTTCCCATACCTCCCTGGGCCAGTGTGGACAGGGGGGGTCTGTATAAATCTGTACCAAGCTGACCTTACGTGTCCCTAAGGGGTGCGGAGCGTCACATTGGTACAAGTGGGGAGATCTTACCATGTGATCCCGCTGACATATTATTGACGTCTGACAGGGTGGTGAGGTGTGGCTCCTTCACATTTTGTCACACCCTGTATGTATGTGCATTGCAAGAATAGCTCATTGGTTTCAATAGAGACCATGTAATGCTCCTCATCACCCAGTGGTGTCGCTGCAGGGAAACGAAATGCTTGCACCTGAGCTCCTTCAATCAGTTGATCACTGGGGAAACAGATATAATCATGTTGTGATCAGGGAGCTTTTGGGGAACTGTGGTATTATTTAGTGCCCCATTAAAGGAATGAGTGACTGTGTCAAACAGTACATGCTCTTATAAGGCATATGGAGAGAGGGGGTCCTATTGGGACACCACCTTTAAATAAGAATAAGTCTGTGATTTGGGGTTATGTGATCCCAGTGACTTATTTACCTATATCTTATGTAGTAGGAATTGGAGTGCTGTGTTTTCATGTGCTTTGGTTGATGGTGGATCTATAGGTCAGCGGATTTGTGAGGGTCCAATACCAATACCCAGGATCCTTCAGCAATCAGCTGATAGCTGGTGCAGAGGCTGCTGGAAGTACAGGATGTATGGAGAGGAACAGCACAGCGCCATGCATAGTGTAGTGGCCATTGTCGGTACTGCAACTCAGCTCCCAATGAAATGAATGTGATGTGAGATGCAGTACCTGATAACAGCCACTACACAGCGCTGTGCTGACCTGTTTCCATTCATTGTGAATTTGACCAGTAAACTGTTCATTGATGATGGTGGACCCTCGGTCATCTGATATGGATGAACTATCCTAAAAACAGATCAATATTTCAGTCCTGGACACCCCCTTTCAGACCTTACAGGAGAACCACCTGATGTCACAGTCTTGGAATGAATCAGAGCAGGAAACCTTCCTCTGTCCAAGGTGCTAAAATGAAGTTGACTCCTCCAGTTTCATGGAGGCAGATGTGAAAGTTGTAAAAGTTTTCTTTATTTAATGATTTAATCCCTTTTACTTTCACTCTTAGTATAGAATCAGGTCCCCAAATGCCGGCATTGTCTGGGCCCCTTCAGTTTGCCGTCCACCTGCCGGGTATATAATCAACAAGGGCGTCAATGATATGGATATTCCGTACAAACAGGAAGAATAAGGGTCGCATTACGGAAAACTAATATTCCGAGCGAATGTTTCATTGATCCATTATTCAATGTTGCGATGACAAAACGTGAAAACAACTCGATCCAAAGCAGCTGAATTCAAGGGGGTTGTTACCCCAGCATCGCCCCGGCGTCTTATAGTGTGCCCCCCCCCCGATTCTCAGAAGTGACATAGAACATTTACACTTTTACCTCCATACACCACTAAGAACATAACCATTAACCCCTTTATTGCCTTAAGCAACTACCCATGACATCTCCGCCCCTGCGCCAGCTATTTTTGTACAATTTTGTGCTATTTTGCAAAAAAAAAAATGCAAAGTATCAAAAATAGAAAAAACAGCATTTTTTAATTTGGCGCCAAAAGCATAAAAGACGTGCACCATTTTGAAGAATTTGGAACAAAAACAGTAAGAAGAAACAAAAGACAAAACAGAAAAGTACCGTAACATAAAAAAACCCCCGCAAATGATGAATCAGAAGCCAAGTATTTCTTTAATAGAGGGAATCTGTCAGCTATATAATCTGACAGCAGCATTGTGTAGGGACAGAGATCCTGATTCCAGCGATGTGTCACTTAGATTAGTGCGTGCAGCAGTTGTGATAGAATCACAGTTTTTTCTCCTGGAGATCTAGCAGAGCTCTGAATGTTGAGCCTTGTATTACCCCCACACCATTGATTGGCAGCTTCCTGTGGTTGGACTAGGAAAAACAAGACAGCTAGTCCTGTAGTGATGATCTCCTGCTTATAAAACACTGATTGTATTGAAACAGCAATACACAGCCTACTAAGTGACACATCCATGGAATCAGGGTCTCTGCCTCTACTTCATGCTGCTCTTAGATTACATAATAGAGTCTCATCTGGGTAATTATATATAGAAGGAAATGCATGATTGCCCTCATCTGGGTGGGATGTGTTCACACAAATACTTGTAAGGCTGCTGTAGACCCACGAAGATATAGATACATGGAACTGGAGAAAACAAATGGGTTATTCTTAGAAAAAATGAAGGATGCCAATCAAATTTCAGATGGTTTTAATCATCAACGCGTTTAGAAGTTTTATACTTTTTATACTTTGAAACGCGTTGACGAATAAAACCACCCGAAATTGGATTGGCATCCGTCGTTTTTTCTCCACGGCTGCACAGAATTACCCATCCTTATTCTCCCGTTCTGAATATTGCAGATAGGCGATAACTTTCTGATACATAAAGAGCAGATTACAGAGATCTCGACTGACCCCGAGAATGGGACCATGATATGATTGGGCAAAATGGAGTCGTGGTCGCTCAGCTTTTTCTAGTGGTCCCTTAGGGAATTAATACAGCACCCGTGCACACGGGCCATTCCAGAGGGGCATTTCAGGACCCTTTTATTGGGAGGGGTAAGAGGTCTAGTTGTCAGACCCTCACCGATCAATAAGACAGCTCCTGTCCTGTCATTTCGTTGTCGGCAATAACCCTTTAACCCCTTCACTATCTTATTCATGCCCATATTTTGTGGGCATTTGGATGGCTTAAACATTCAAGTATAAGTGCATTTATATCTTTTAGGGAGGGCAGGCTATTTTACTTTTTACCCTAGAGCCCATTTTCCTCCTGGTAATCCAGCTTTTCCAGTTTCCTGCATGTCCCTAGATGTATGATGACATCGACCTCCCCGCTGTATCTCCGAATAGTCGGCTAATTTGCAGTTTCTGGGATTAGTACAGGTCTGCAGATTGTTTGTCACCCAGCTTTGCCAGAAACAGATATGTTCTACATTTCTTGGATTTTTTTCCTAGCTGGCAGGATTGCCTATAGGGAATATCGCTGAGTCTCTGCCAGCATGACATGGCTTCAGGGAGGAAACCTGGGGCGGCACCGCCACTCTGCACAGCAGCTAAATCAAAGTTGTGGGAAATTTTACTTTTTTTTTGCTGATATTCAAAAAGTTATTTTTCCTTATAAAATGTTTTGCTTCCAATGTGCCGTAATCTGATAATCCGGCAGAAAACTGCAACAATACGAAAAACTTCTCAAACAATTACAAAATGTTTCTATTTACAGGGAACGTATCATCTGAAAGTTACGGTATTTTGTGTACATAGTATAAGCTGGCATTCTCTGTTTTCTGCAGCTCACTTTTCTGCTCATAAATAATGACTAAGAGATTGATTTCTTAAAGGGAATCTGTCAGCAGATTGTCTGAGTAATCCAAGAGCAGCTTTATGTAGGGGCTGAGACTCTGATTCCAGCGATGTGTCACTTACTGGGCTGTGTGTTGCTATTTCAATAAAATCAGTGTTTTATCAGCAGGAGATTATCACTACAGGACTAGATGTCTCGTGCATCATAGTCAACTGCTGTGTGTAACTACGCCCCCACCCCTGATTGGCGGCTTCCTGTGTACACTGCTGCCAATCAGTGATGTGGGTGGAGTTATACAGGGCTCAGCATTTGAGCTGTGCTAGATCTTCAACAAGGATTGTATCAAAGTGAGAGCATGCAAAACAGCAAATTATATATTTATGGAATCAGGGTCTCAGCCCCTACATTATGATGCTCTCAGATTATCTGCTGACAGAATCTCTTTAAATTTAGGATAAGTAATCAAGTTCAGGTGATTGTGGCTCTGACACTGGCTTTGTATGGAGCTGTGCTCTTCTGGCTCTGTACTTCCGATGACTTGCTAACATGTAAATGGTGAGGGTGCAGGGAGTTAGACCTCCAAGGTTTTTGAGGGGCTATGTAAATCACCTCCTGGGCACTGTATCAGTCTGTGGATACATTTCTGTCTACTAATTCCCATTTATAAAGTGCAAACACCCTGCACCATTGTCTACAGGCCAGAGGTGTTTGGGTCCTGTCCTAAAAGCTACCTGTCAAGTCCCACCGGTGCCGGATTAAAGGAATTTTCCTCTGTGCAGTGAACACGTTTCCAATCTCTCACATATTTCTCTGAAATAGTTTTATGAGTTTATAGAAGGTGAGGAGAAGGTTCCATTTCAATGGCAGCAGAACAGATAGAACTGAACATCCCCGGAGCAAGTCTGCTAATGTAATCATGGGAACAAGATGAGGCGCGCAGGTAGCGACACACCGGGGCGGACTGTTCTGCACGGACTAACGGGCGCAGGAGATGGAATTAATCATTCCCTTAGTCTGAACTGTGTCAGTGTGACTCAGTGACCAGCCGGGCCCAGACGCTCCGCAGCTGGTGTTACCTGGTAAAACGTCCCGTGACGCAGCAGGTCAGCGCAATAATGAGATTCCCCAGTGGGAACGCCACGCTCATCAGACGGCATAAACCCCCCAAGACTAGACTGCTAAATACTGAAAGCTATGTATCTCGCTCCTGATGTAGCAGAGCTGAATCCTCTATCATGTGGATGTAATTATTAGCTTCCAGCTTGTATTTGTTACTAAAAACACATTTTTGACCAGTGCGGTCCTTAGTGTCTGCCCGAGAGCCTGTGACAGAGGCTAAAGACCGCACTGGTCCGAAACACGTTTCCTTATTATATCTGTGGTTCTGTGCTATACCTCCTTCAATGCCACAGTGTGAATATGTGCTATACATATGAAGCAAATGCTGAACTTCACCTGGACTTACACAACCTGGAAGCTGAATGATCAGACACAAACCTAACAGCTCAGAAGAGCACCAACATAGGATACCTTATGTAATGCACAGTGATCCACCTGCAGAACTGTGAGTGCAGCTCTGGGGTATAATGCAGGATCAGATGTAGCTCAGGATCAGTAATGTAATGTATGTACACAGTGACTGCACCAGCAGAATAGTGAGTGCAGCTCTGAAGTATAATACAGGATGTAACTCAGGATCAGTAATGTAATGTATATACACGGTGACTGCACCAGCAGAATAGTGAGTGCAGCTCTGGAGTATAATACAGGATGTAGCTCAGGATCAGCAATGTAATGTATGTACAAAGTGACTGCACCAGCAGAATAGTGAGTGCAGCTCTGGAGTATAATACAGGATGTAACTCAGGATCAGTAATGTAATGTATATACACGGTGACTGCACCAGCAGAATAGTGAGTGCAGCTCTGGAGTATAATACAGGATGTAGCTCAGGATCAGCAATGTAATGTATGTACACAGTGACTGCACCAGCAGAATAGTGAGTGCAGCTCTGGGGTATAATACAGGATGTAACTCAGGATCAGTATTGTAATGTATGTACACAGTGACTGCACCAGCAGAATAGTGAGTGCAGCTCTGGAGTATAATACAGGATGTAACTCAGGATCAGTAATGTAATGTATGTACACAGTGACTGCACCAGCAGAATAGTGAGTGCAGCTCTGAAGTATAATACAGGATGTAACAGGATCAGTAATGTAGTGTATGTACACAGTGACTGCACCAGCAGAATAGTGAGTGCAGCTCTGGGGTATAATACAGGATGTAACTTAGGATCAGTAATGTAATGTATGTACACAGTGACTGCACCAGCAGAATAGTGAGAGCAGCTCTGGGGTATAATACTGGATATAACTCAGGATCAGTAATGTAATGTATGTACACAGTGACTGCACCAGCAGAATAGTGAGTGCAGCTCTGAAGTATAATACAGGATGTAACAGGATCAGTAATGTAGTGTATGTACACAGTGACTGCACCAGCAGAATAGTGAGTGCAGCTCTGAAGTATAATACAGGATGTAACTCAGGATCAGTAATGTATATACACAGTGACTGCACCAGCAGAATAGTGAGTGCAGCTCTGGAGTATAATACAGGATGTAACTCAGGATCAGTAATGTAATGTATGTACACAGTGACTGCACCAGCAGAATAGTGAGTGCAGCTCTGAAGTATAATACAGGATGTAACAGGATCAGTAATGTAGTGTATGTACACAGTGACTGCACCAGCAGAATAGTGAGTGCAGCTCTGGGGTATAATACAGGATGTAACTCAGGATCAGTAATGTAATGTATGTACATAGTGACTGCACCAGCAGAATAGTGAGTGCAGCTCTGGGGTATAATACAGGATGTAACTCAGGATCAGTAATGTAATGTATGTACACAGCGACTGCACCAGCAGAATAGTGAGTGCAGCTCTGGGGTATAATACTGGATATAACTCAGGATCAGTAATGTAATGTATGTACACAGTGACTGCACCAGCAGAATAGTGAGTGCAGCTCTGGGGTATAATACAGGATGTAACTCAGGATCAGTATTGTAATGTATGTACACAGTGACTGCACCAGCAGAATAGTGAGTGCAGCTCTGGAGTATAATACAGGATGTAACTCAGGATCAGTAATGTAATGTATGTACACAGTGACTGCACCAGCAGAATAGTGAGTGCAGCTCTGAAGTATAATACAGGATGTAACAGGATCAGTAATGTAGTGTATGTACACAGTGACTGCACCAGCAGAATAGTGAGTGCAGCTCTGGGGTATAATACAGGATGTAACTTAGGATCAGTAATGTAATGTATGTACACAGTGACTGCACCAGCAGAATAGTGAGAGCAGCTCTGGGGTATAATACTGGATATAACTCAGGATCAGTAATGTAATGTATGTACACAGTGACTGCACCAGCAGAATAGTGAGTGCAGCTCTGGAGTATAACACAGGATGTAACTCAGGATCAGTAATGTATGTACACAGTGACTGCACCAGCAGAATAGTGAGTGCAGCTCTGGAGTATAATACAGGATGTAACTCAGGATCAGTAATGTAATGTATGTACACAGTGACTGCACCAGCAGAATAGTGAGTGCAGCTCTGAAGTATAATACAGGATGTAACAGGATCAGTAATGTAGTGTATGTACACAGTGACTGCACCAGCAGAATAGTGAGTGCAGCTCTGGGGTATAATACAGGATGTAACTCAGGATCAGTAATGTAATGTATGTACATAGTGACTGCACCAGCAGAATAGTGAGTGCAGCTCTGGGGTATAATACAGGATGTAACTCAGGATCAGTAATGTAATGTATGTACACAGTGACTGCACCAGCAGAATAGTGAGTGCAGCTCTGGAGTATAATACAGGATGTAACTCAGGATCAGTAATCTAATGTATCTACACAGTGACTGCACCAGCAGAATAGTGAGTGCAGCTCTGAAGTATAATACAGGATGTAACAGGATCAGTAATGTAGTGTATGTACACAGTGACTGCACCAGCAGAATAGTGAGTGCAGCTCTGGGGTATAATACAGGATGTAACTTAGGATCAGTAATGTAATGTATGTACACAGCGACTCCACCAGCAGAATAGTGAGTGCAGCTCGGCGGTATAATACTGGATATAACTCAGGATCAGTAATGTAATGTATGTACACAGTGACTGCACCAGCAGAAAAGTGAGTGCAGCTCTGGAGTATAATACAGGATGTAACTCAGGATCAGTAATGTATGTACACAGTGACTGCACCAGCAGAATAGTGAGTGCAGCTCTGGGGTATAATACAGGATGTAACTCAGGATCAGTAATGTATGTACACAGTGACTGCACCAGCAGAATAGTGAGTGCAGCTCTGGGGTATAATACAGGATGTAACTCAGGATCAGTAATGTAATGTATGTACATAGTGACTGCACCAGCAGAATAGTGAGTGCAGCTCTGGGGTATAATACAGGATGTAACTCAGGATCAGTAATATAATGTATGTACACAGCGACTGCACCAGCAGAATAGTGAGTGCAGCTCTGGGGTATAATACTGGATATAACTGAGGATCAGTAATGTAATGTATGTACACAGTGACAGCACCAGCAGAATAGTGAGTGCAGCTCTGGGGTATAATACAGGATGTAACTCAGGATCAGTAATGTAATGTCTGTACACAGTGACTGCACCTGCAGAATAGTGAGTGCAGCTCTGGAGTATAATACAGGATGTAACTCAGGATCAGTAATGTAATGTATGTACACAGTGACTGCACCAGCAGAATAGTGAGTGCAGCTCTGGAGTATAATTCAGGATGTAACTCAGGATCAGTAATGTAATGTATGTACACAGTGACTGCACCAGCAGAATAGTGAGTGCAGCTCTGAAGTATAATACAGGATGTAACAGGATCAGTAATGTAGTGTATGTACACAGTGACTGCACCAGCAGAATAGTGAATGCAGCTCTGGGGTATAATACAGGATGTAACTTAGGATCAGTAATGTAATGTATGTACACAGCGACTCCACCAGCAGAATAGTGAGTGCAGCTCGGCGATATAATACTGGATATAACTCAGGATCAGTAATGTAATGTATGTACACAGTGACTGCACCAGCCGAATAGTGAGTGCAGCTCTGGAGTATAATACAGAATGTAACTCAGGATCAGTAATGTAATGTATGTACACAGTGACTGCACCAGCAGAATAGTGAGTGCAGCTCTGGAGTATAATACAGGATGTAACTCAGGATCAGTAATGTCATGTATGTACACAGTGACTGCACCAGCAGAATAGTGAGTGCAGCTCTGGAGTATAATACAGGATGTAACTCAGGATCAGTAATGTAATGTGTGTACACAGTGACTGCACCAGCAGAATAGTAAGCGCAGCTCTGGAGTATAATACAGGATATAACTCAGGATCAGTAATGTAATGTATGTGCACAGTGACTGCACCAGCAGAATAGTGAGCGCAGCTCTGGAGTATAATACAGGATATAACTCAGGATCAGTAATGTAATGTATGTACACAGTCACTGCACCAGCAGAATAGTGAGTGCACCTCTGGAGTATAATACAGGATATAACTCAGGATCAGTAATGTAATGTATGTACACAGTGACTGCACCAGCAGAATAGTGAGCGCAGCTCTGGAGTATAATACAGGATATAACTCAGGATCAGTAATGTAATGTATGTACACAGTGACTGCACCAGCAGAATAGTGAGTGCAGCTCTGGAGTATAATACAGGATGTAATTTAGCTGACATAACTTTTAGTTCTAAATACCTTAAGTGCAGATATCATCTCAGCCTATGTCTAAAATCAAAAGTATAGGTACAATTGACACTATAATTATTAAAATAGTGCACAATATAATTGGTGCATTCTGCTTGGTATGTTATACACGTCCCTCTTTTTTTGGTATCACCTCATTCTGCCAAAATTGTCCATGGTAACTTGGTCACACACCATGTTCTCCACTATTTTGATGCAAGTCTGTAAATCTGAGTCACACTGGATGATATGTCGCCCCCAGGTTTATACAGCCGGACGGAGATTTGCCTTAATAAAGGAACTCTGATCCCTTTTTGTGATCCAACTTGTCACATCCCTATGGCGCTCAATCGAAGTCCATTCACCTCTAATACAGTCTGTCAGGGTTGCATCATTTTGATCCGGGGGCACAAAGATTTTTAAACAACTTTTGGCTACAAATATGAGAATTTGCCTTATTTTTTTTATCATTTAAATTTCATGGAAAGAAAATGAAAAAATATAAATCTAGGTCACCTGAGCGTCGTCCGCGCCTCTGCACTAACGATCATGTCTCCTCTGAATCGCTCGTGGCTTTGTAGCTCAATGGTGCGCAGCACAGTCCCTAAAAGTCTTAAACCTCTGGGTAGAATGTGGCGGCGTTCGCTCCCTTTGTTCCGCGGCTTTGAAGGCTCTCAGGTCTCGGCGCGGCATCACATTAGTCGGATGTTGCATTTGAATAAAATAATTCACAATGTCAAACATTTAGAGGACGCTCGCGTCTGTCTGTATTCCAGTCTCCTGCGGAGGTCACCGGGACGTCTGCTCAAGAGCGGCGGCTAATGTCGCACCATCCCATTTATCCTTAAAACTCTAGATCATTTATTTTTATCGTCATTTGTAACCTTTTAGCGTATTAAATATAGGGTGAAGTGAAGGGCGTCATTAGCTAGTCAGACCAGGGACACAATGTCGCTTTTGTAAGGACGATGCAAGGTCTTCCATGGGTTGAAGCCTATCGAAGCTTCTAGTGAATCCCATGTGGCTGGACCATTGGGGAACAGTGAACCCCCCCACACCCCATGTCAACCTCCAACCGGGTGTAGAAAGCACCAAGCAGGGGTTCTCATCTGGTGGACCGTGGTTCAAATCTGTATAGTAGACTCCATCAGTCCCGAGTCCCACAGACCAGCCATCAGGGATGAAATTCATTGACATAAATAGTCCTGAATTTGCCGGGACTGTACAGATTTTTCAGTAGAAAGATATGAAGTTTATGTAAACCCCATCGAAATGTGAGGGCATCCGCCAGATGAGAGTGTTCCCTGGTGGGGTTGAGGCCATTTGTTTGCAGGAATGACCAGCATCAGCATCATGTATGTGGCTGCGCATGGAAGTGTAGGAAACTTGGATGCAACAGGCTTTTTTTGATTTTTCTTTCTGGAGTCAGGTCTGAATTAATTTTAGGGTCTTGTCTGGGATCTGGATTAGCTGAAGGGTTCTGGTTAGGATCTAAAGTCATTTTACGGGCCTGGTCTGGGGTATAAATATTTTGAATATTTTGGGAGTCTGGTCTGGGGTCTGAATTATTTTTAGGAGTCTAGTGTTGGGTCTGAATTATTTTTAGGAGCCTGGTCTGGGGTCTGAATTATTTTTAGGAGCCTGGTCTGGGGTCTGAATTATTTTTAGGAGTCTAGTGTTGGGTCTGAATTATTTTTAGGAGCCTGGTCTGGGGTCTGAATTATTTTTAGGAGCCTAGTATGTGGTCTGAATTATTTTTAACAGTCTGGTCTGGGGTCTGAATTATTTTTAGGGGTCTGCTCTGGGGTCTGAATTATTTTTTAGAGTCTGGTCTGGGGTCTGAATTATTTTTAGGAGTCTGGTCTGGAGTCTGAATTATTTTTAGGAGTCTGGTCTTGGGTCTGAATTATTTTTAGGAGTCTAGTGTTGGGTCTGAATTATTTTTAGGAGCCTAGTATGTGGTCTGAATTATTTTTAACAGTCTGGTCTGGGGTCTGAATTATTTTTAGGGGTCTGGTCTGGGGTCTGAATTATTTTTTAGAGTCTGGTCTGGGGTCTGAATTATTTTTAGGAGTCTGGTCTGGAGTCTGAATTATTTTTAGGAGTCTGGTCTTGGGTCTGAATTATTTTTAGGAGTCTAGTCTGGGGTCTGAAATATTTTTAGGAGTCTGGTCTGGGGTCTGAATTATTATTAGGAGTCTGGTCTGGGGTCTGAATTATTTTTAGGAGTCTGGTCTGGGGTCTGAATTATTTTTAGGAGTCTAGTGTTGGGTCTGAATTATTTTTAGGAGCCTGGTCTGGGGTCTGAATTATTTTTAGGAGCCTAGTATGTGGTCTGAATTATTTTTAACAGTCTGGTCTGGGGTCTGAATTATTTTTAGGGGTCTGGTCTGGGGTCTGAATTATTTTTTAGAGTCTGGTCTGGGGTCTGAATTATTTTTAGGAGTCTGGTCTTGGGTCTGAATTATTTTTAGGAGACTAGTGTTGGGTCTGAATTATTTTTAGGAGCCTAGTATGTGGTCTGAATTATTTTTAACAGTCTGGTCTGGGGTCTGAATTATTTTTAGGGGTCTGGTCTGGGGTCTGAATTATTTTTTAGAGTCTGGTCTGGGGTCTGAATTATTTTTAGGAGTCTGGTCTGGAGTCTGAATTATTTTTAGGAGTCTGGTCTTGGGTCTGAATTATTTTTAGGAGTCTAGTCTGGGGTCTGAAATATTTTTAGGAGTCTGGTCTGGGGTCTGAATTATTTTTAGGAGTCTGGTCTGGGGTCTGAATTATTTTTAGGAGTCTGGTCTGGGGTCTGAATTATTTTTAGGAGTCTAGTGTTGGGTCTGAATTATTTTTAGGAGCCTGGTCTGGGGTCTGAAATATTTTTAGGAGTCTAGTCTGGGGTCTGAATTATTTTTAGGAGTTTGGTCTTGGGTCTGAATTATTTTTCAGAGTCTGGTCTGGGGTCTGAATTATTTTTAGGAGTTTGGTCTGGGGTCTGAATTATTTTTAGGAGTTTGGTCTGGGGTCTGAATTATTTTTAGGGGTCTGGTCTGGGGTCTGAATTATTTTTTAGAGTCTGGTCTGGGGTCTGAATTATTTTTAGGAGTCTGGTCTGGGGTCTGAATTATTTTTAGGAGTTTGGTCTGGGGTCTGAATTATATTTAGGAGTTTGGTCTGGGGTCTGAATTATTTATAGGAGCTTGGTCTGGGGTCTGCATTATTTTTAGGGGTCTGAATTCAGTTGTCAGTGATCACATCTGTACCACTCTGGAATCTCACTAGGACTGAAAAATCTGTTCAACTTTCCTATTAATGATAATCGACCTAAACCCTGCCCCAAAAAATGGCATGCCAGCGAGTCTGGTTAGACAGAGTGCTCCTTTAATTTGAAATGCGCTCAGCTAAATTAAGAAAACATTGTTGCAGATGAGCACCATAGAAACCTGCAGAAGAGCCACAGTTTGGATAATAATTGAGATAATTTTAGAATTTATATTTCGTGTCTTCAGATTCTTGTGGGCAGATACCCAGAAGATACAGGCTGGTGGAGGACTAGACGGTGCCAAGCAGAGCACCAGGAGACGGAGTATCGCGACCCAATAATGACTGCGAACAGAGAATTCTCCGAGATTATTAATCAAGTGAATCCGTTATCATTAATTGACTTCTGTAAAATTAAATATTATGACATTCTAAGATATGTGTCCCATATGACGAGAATCAAGGCTGGGATTTAGTATTGTCCAAAGGAGCAATTGCACCAGGGCCTCCAACATTTGGGCAATCACCACTCAAATAAGTCATGAAGCCACCGTCATCGTATTGAGGCATGCACAGTATGTATACTACCATAGTATAGGCACAGTACGGTACAATGCAGGACACTATTGTGTAGGTACTACATGGCAGTATTATATGGGCACAGTACGATACAATGCTTGGCGCTACTGTGTAGATACTATATGGCAGTATTACATGGGCACTGTATGGTAATGTTATCAATACAATGTGTGACACTATTGTGTAGACATATGGAAGTATTATATAGACACTGTATGGCAGTATTTGTTATAAGTTCAACTCTTGATACTACTATGTTGTGTAGGTACTGTATGGTACTATTGTCAGTACAATGCAGGACACTATTGTGTAGATACCATATGGCAGTATTATATGGGTGCACATGGTATTATCAGTACAATGCAGGACACTATTCTGTACATACTATATGGCAGTATAATACAGGCACTTATGGTACTGTTATTAGTTCAATGCATGACACTATTGTGTAGATTCTGTATAGAACTATTACATAGACAGTGTATGGTGCTGTTGTATGTTCAAATCATGATACTACAATATTGTGTCGACACTATATGGCAGAATTACGCTGGCACCGCGCAATACTTGTAACTGTTTAATGCATGATATCCTAGATATAGATACACTATAGGGACATGTTAAATGAGCACAATATTTATACTGGTATCTGTTCAATGTGTGATTCTACATTGTATGGGTATATTATGGTCACTATGTGGCAGTGTTATGGGTTCCACTTCAGTGCGTGATACTATATTGTGGAGGTATTATATGGTCACTATGTGGCAGTGTTATGGGTTCCACTTCAGTGCATGATACTATATTGTGGAGGTATTATATGGTCACTATGTGGCAGTGTTATGGGCTCCACTTCAGTGCATGATACTATATTGTGGAGGTATTATATGGTCACTATGTGGCAGTGTTATGGGTTCCACTTCAGTGCATGATACTATATTGTGGCGGTATTATATGGTCACTATGTGGCAGTGTTATGGGTTCCACTTCAGTGTATGATACTATATTGTGGAGGTATTATATGGTCACTATGTGGCAGTGTTATGGGTTCCACTTCAGTGCATGATACTATATTGTGGAGGTATTATATGGTCACTATGTGGTAGTGTTATGGGTTCCACTTCAGTGCATGATACTATATTGTGGAGGTATTATATGGTCACTATGTGGCAGTGTTATGGGTTCCACTTCAGTGCATGATACTATATTGTGGAGGTATTATATGGTCACTATGTGGTAGTGTTATGGGTTCCACTTCAGTGCATGATACTATATTGTGGAGGTATTATATGGTCACTATGTGGCAGTGTTATGGGCTCCACTTCAGTGCATGGTACTATATTGTGGCGGTATTATATGGTCACTATGTGGCAGTGTTATGGGTTCCACTTCAGTGCATGATACTATATTGTGGCGGTATTATATGGTCACTATGTGGCAGTGTTATGGGCTCCACTTCAGTGCATGGTACTATAGTGTGGCGGTATTATATGGTCACTATGTGGCAGTGTTATGGGTTCCACTTCAGTGCATGATACTATATTGTGGAGGTATTATATGGTCACTATGTGGCAGTATTATGGGCTCCACTTCAGTGCATGGTACTATTGCGGAGGTGTTATGTTGGTACCATCTTGTATCTCTGGCGCTTCATGCTCGTGTCTCTATTGTACAGTCATTGTATGATTTCATACTCAGAGTTTTTTTACATAAATGCAGTTTATTTTGTGGCTTTTTTTTAGCTGTTTGCCATTTTGAAAAAAAAATTGTAAAATAGAAAATACACTACAATCTGTATTTTTGTGTCTTTTTCACACCTTTGGTGCTTGCAAAAAAACACATGAAAAGCATAATATCTTTTAGAAGCTAGAAAAAAATTCTGTATGACAGAAGCCTAGGTGCGCGTTCAGAAGTGGCAGCTGTACCGCACTTCGTGCCACATTTTAGCTTCAGGCTCATTAAAACGCAAACTTCACCAATTCACGGTAAAACTTTGTGCATTTTTCCCCACACATTTCTGAGCCGAGCAGGAAGAACTGTGCCGCGAATATGGTAGTCACTGTCTCAGCTATCTCATTTAAAGGGGATGTCAGTTAGGGTACGATATATGACGTGTTTATGATGCGCTTTTCTTTTATTTCTGAAATTGCGGTAAAATGATTGTGTTTTGCATTAAATTTGAAAAAAAAATGCTTTATGTCAGCACACCGTTTAGGTGACACACGGTGTCCCCACCAATCAGCTGTTTTGAGGTCAGATGTACAATACAGCATGGCTCTATACACCGTATAGTGGCCATTCCCGGTACTGCAGCTCAGATCACATTCACTTCAATAGGGGCTGAGATGCACTACCAAAAATGACCACTACAGTGATCGGCACTGTGCACCTCTGGGACGTAAAAAGCAGATCCGATATTGACCTATTCTAAAGGTTTCATAGTCCTGGAGGAGAGTTCCCAGAGACGTAAAGGTCTCCTATGTGGCTGCTATAAGGTGGTCCGGGCTCCAGAGATAGCACCGGGCCCCTGCCAACTAATAGTCCTGTATATCTTAAGTCATTTCTGAGTCTATGCTTTTTGGTGGTCCGGTCGCAGCGCTGCGTTGATCCCCGCCATCCGCTAAGCTGAGCATTCTTGCAGACTTGTCCCTTCTCTATAATTTACAATAGACATTGCTCATTCCGGCGAGGCAGCGAAACGCGCCGCCGCCGCTTGATCCGTGCATTATTTACAGATAAGATCTTCTCTTTGACTTCCTGCCAATTTCTTCTTCCATATCCCACTTTATTATTATGCAAAACAATAAAAACCCCCATTACTAGCAAAGTCGGAGAAGGAATCTCAGCATGATCTAAGATGTAACTATTATTTTTTTTTCCGTCACCACCTATGCGTGCGACGTCTCCTGCCGGGAAGACGTTCATTGTTCTGACTTTGTACGTGAACACACATGGCCGGCGCTCAGAGCTGCGAGTGGACGGTCGCTGCAGAATCTCCCTATAGGTGTATATGGGATCAATATGGATCACGTTGTCCCACGCGAATAATTTGTTCTGTATAGATCCCGGCTGACCTACATCCGCGCACTTCATAGCGCTCCCGTGCGTGTAACGGTCAGAGGCTGATGGCTTATTGCAGATTAAAATGCTAATCCTGTAATAAAACATATTAGATTCTCGCTGAGAACGTATCAAAACATGTTTTTTTTTTTCCAAATCTTTAGCAAATTTCTTAGATCTGACAACTCGGAGATCAGATTGTGCCCTGAAATGGTCATAGACGCTTCTCTTGGCTATCCATGAGAGAGTGGTCATTATAGATCGGGAAGAGAATTCCAGAGCTGCATGTCACGATCCATTCTGGACTCTTTTATATAAACCTTTTTCCTTTCTGGCCCTCGGGGGTTAATGTGGGTTTTTGCCCCCGGTGGCCGCTGGTGTTACTACAAGTCTAGTGAGCCTGCTGCTGGGTTCCCCCCCCCCGGTGGCCGCTGGTGTTACTACATGTTTAATTAGTCAGCAGGTGTGCCCATTCCTCCTTCCCTTTATAAGGCCACCTACTGCAGATCACTGTTGGTAAAACTGGTCATTTGCTAACCAACCTTGGTGAAGACTAGACCTACCTGGTGCAGAGGGGGGTTCAGCTTATCTGGAGCAGTGGTGATGCTGCTGGATGCTGATCGGGTGCCTTACTCTGCTGCTGGGAGCATTGGCAGCAGATAAAGCTAAGTTTTGGTTTTTAGTTGCTTTAATCCCATGGTGTCTGTTTATGTTTCCTTTTGTGTTATTGGTGCAGTTCACTTTATTCCCTGTCTCACCTCCTGGGGAGGGGGTTGGGTGTTTAACTCAGGGCTAAACAGGAGATAGGGACAGGTCGGGGACTTGGGCCTCACTACCATTAAGTGTACCCCCAAGTTAAGGAGAGTCAGGGCACCCCCTTTAGCCTGAGGGGCCATTCAGGGGCCCTGGTTCCACGTCTCCTGTTTCCCCGCAACTGCCCCGTGACACTGCAGTAAAGACTGACATCGACACAATTTAGTCACTCAAAATCTGTAAAGAAAACCCAACATGGAATGAACTGACCTAGATAGGTGATCAATGTCAGGTTGCCGGGGGATGAAACTCTTAGCACCGCCCACCGATCAGCCGATTGGAGGATTCTAGCAACAGCTGTATCAGACACAGCGCCGTACATCCTGCGGTGGCTGCGCCTGGTATTGCAGCTTAGTCTCATTTACACAAACGCTATGGAGGTACAGTACATGTGGAGGGGGCACATACTTTTCTCCATATAGTGTGTATAACAATGGCATTGCTGTATCCTTTCCCACAATCCCAGGTGAGTGTAGCGATGGCGGCTCCTGTACGGAGAACATGACTCCACAATGTTTCCTATCCAGGAATTCTCCATTTATCATTGGTTCTTCCCCGACACAATCCTTTCATTGTATCGATGGCTCGGTGCCTGAAATCCCCGCACATCGGCTTTGCTATTTGGACGTCGGTGTCACAATACCATGAGAAATTGAGTTTGTACATTGTTTTTCCACAAAACACGGATTTTCCATCCTATAATCAGAGACAAAGAGCGGATTAAGGTGCCGGCGCTTCTATAGAATTTCTAAATACTCACCGGCGTATTCATTTCTAAGAGACTCCGACATTCAGCCCACGAGAGGTGACGGATAAAGGACGGACCTAATGCTTGTCACATTGCGGCTATTGTGCGCCGACGTTTCTTGCTTTTATGGAAACAACGATTATGAGATTAATGTAATTGCGGTTATCACAGGCCGGAGCGTTATATGCCGATATATAAAGATTATATTATTGCGGGGGGGGGTAATCTGTACCTGGTGTTATATATTGTGTACATGGCTAAGACCATAAACCAATAGAAGCGCGTTAAAGGGGATGTCTTACTATTAAAGGAATTGCAAACTAATATTTTTAATTTTGAAAAGCGTCCCATGCTGGTCTTATTATTAGCAAATTTACTCTTCAGAGAAGAGGTCTTGAACTCTAGCGCCACCTATTGGAAGTAGCAATCTTAAAAGTCCATATCGACCCTATAACGAACCTTAGTCTCAATTTGTAGAGACATGTTTCGGGCTGTTACATCCTCCTTAGTGCAAAGCATGAGATCTGACTAGGCTACATGAGAGGCCTCTGAAGTTTAAGGGTGTGTGTACACGCTGCGGATTCTGCTGCAGATCTGCAGTTTTTGCTGCGGTGTACAGTACCATTATAACGCATGAAAAACAAAAACCTCAGTGCCCACAGTGCGGAATTTTCCGCGCGGATTTGCTGTGGTTTCAAAACTGCAGCATGTCAATTCTTTGTGCGGATTCCACAGCGGTTTGGCATCTGCTCCATGACAGGTGTCAAACCGCATGGAAAAACCGCAGACCAATCTGCAGAAAATCCGCAGATTTAGTCCAATCCGCGCCGTAAATTCCGCAGCACAATCCGCAGCGTGTGCACACACCCTAAGGGGTAACATTTCTGTCAGACATGTCACTCTCCATAAGGAGAAACATTACCCTATAGAAGCCAGTCAGAGGTCTCTCGTTGTACAGCCAAATCAGATCTCATGCTTTGCACCGATGAGGAGCAATATTCCGAAACTTGTGTCTGCAAATTGAGATTCTGGTTTGGCTTTTATCCTAAGTCATGTGGCAAGGCTCGTTAAAGGGTCTATAGTGACTTTTAGGATTGCCACTTCCAATAGGTGGCGCTAGAGTTCAAGTCATCCTCTTCTCTGAAGAGCCAATTTGCATATGTAATTTCCCAGAGGAGCATTGCATGGCCTTTACACTGGCATGTCACTCTCCATAAGGAGAAAAATGACCTGTCTTTAAATAAAAAACAGATACCAGATTCCTCCATTCCTCTATACTGCTGCCCCGCAGGAAATGTCATCTGACCGGTGCAGGCAATCAGTGGCCGCTAACTAGTTGCAGTGGTGACATTCCATTAGTCTGAGCCAGACGTGACCTCTCCACATTCTTTCTTCTGGCTCAGACTACAATTAACTGCTGCAGCTAATTAATGGACCCTGACTGTCTGCATTGGTCACATGACAATCTCTGCCCTAAGGGGACATGAGAAGACTCATGGGAAACATGGGCAGACTAGCAGAGAAATATAAGTGGTCCAGTAGGTTGTGTGGGTTTCTGGGTTTTCATATCCCACAAAGACCCATTTTTAGAATAAAAAAAAAAGCTAGAGTACAATGACTTCAATATCCTTCATAATATGATCCTGTCTCTGATCTACAAGACTCCTCTCAAGCTGCGCCAGCGCTTTGGAATGCGCTACCCCAGGCAATTGGCTTCATTCGCTAAAACTCATAGTTTTATGAGTGTCCTAAAAAACATTTTTTGAGGCAGGAATATTACATTTCCTAATCTAACTCTTCTCTATTTACTCCCCTATAATTATTTCTCGATCCTTGCTCGCTTCTGTTAGCAGCACCCACCGCACTCCATGCACCCAAGTGAACATTTGTTGGACGCATTCGGAGATTTCTTATGGCACCTAGTAATTTCTGCGCTCTCCTCTGACCGGGGCACGTTTGTATCAGAATGTCCAGATCTCATGGTATTGGCATAACTGGGACTGTTGGGTTCAATGTCAAAGGGGCAAAGTCACAGGGGGCAGAAAGCCAAGCTGGGCATTGAAATATCTTGACCCATCTATTAACATCCAGGGTTCAAGAAGTCGCCACTTTTCAGGACCATTTTCTTTTTTTTGCGTATATATGCCTAAATGTATCTTAGACTAAAAATCATTCCTGCAATTGGATTTAATTAAACAAATTTGGCACCGTTTGCCTTCTACAGCTGCTGTGCTGCACTGTCTACTGCTGGCTGCAGAATGAGTTATCTGAGAACCTGTCAGCTGGCTAGGACAGGAGAGTTTGTGACTAGTTTTTATTGTCTTTTTATCTGAGCTCCTCTCATGATTTATGACCACAGACCAAATCAACGTTGAATATGCAGGAAACGAAGAGCCTGTAAAAGCAAAACGGAACAAAATTTTTAATGAAACCCAATTGCAAACATTATTTTTTGGCCCCAAATACATGCATTTAAGTATAAAAAAAACTGTCCCTCAAAACCTAAAGTGTGAATGCGGCCTTATGGAAAAGAGCTGACTTTATTTACTAAGAGGGAAACCCAAGCAATGTCACCCCTGGGTTGATGTGAACCCAGGACCCCAATGCTACAAGGTAACAGTGTGAGCTCCCATCTGTATAAGTGACAGCCGGCGGAACGTCAGCGAGATACAGTGAAAGTCACACAGGACGTTGGGAAACTTCCAGCCCAGAGATTTGTCTTTCATCAGACCAGACAGACAGCGAGAGCTTCGTTACCTTAATAAAAAATCCAGTTAATACCTGAAGGCTGCGCGGCCCCCGCCACAAAACGCTTTACGGGTGACATGAATTATATCGGTGATTTCTTATCCCGCTCATCTGAGATATGAATCCACGGGCTGTAAACTAATAGCAGAGGGAAGATGTTATTTCAGCCGAGCAAAGCGCCACCGGTGGATTGTTTTCCGGTTCCTGCAGGGAAAGTGTAAAAATGTCATGTCCTGGCAGCAGAAGGATCGGCGGACGCGGAATTCGCTTGTTTTTTTTTCTGTCTCTGAAAAGTAAGTTTTACACTTAGAAGTAAAGAAAAAAATAAAATGTATCGGCCTTAGGGTGTGTGCACACGTTGCGGATTTTGCTGCAGATCCGCGCGGATTTGGCCCTGTGGATCCGCAGCAGTTCCGCAGACAGTGTACAGTACAATGTAAATCATTGGGATTTAAAAAACGCAGTGCACATGCTGCGGAATTTTCCGCGCGGATTTGCTGCGGTTTTAAATCCGCAGCATGTCAATTCTTTCTGCGGATTCCACAGCGCTTTGATACCTGTTCCATTGTCCAGGTGTCAAACCGCAGGTAAACCGCAGGTCACTTTACCTGCGTTTTTACCTGCAAATCCGCGCGGAAAAATCCCCAGCTGAATCCGCACTGTGTGCACTCACCGTAAAGAGAACGGCAACTATTTTCCCCTATTTATCCAACCAAGATCAACATCGGATGTTACATTCTTACCTAGAGATGAGCGGCGCCACTCATTGTCACTTATCTATCCCTACAGAAAACGTCTGTCGCAGATTAATATTGAGGAAAACTTCTTCTCGTGTCGATTTAATGATGCTCTTGAAAAAATCAGTTTTTCAGCAGCTGCAGTTCAGCTTTTGTGCTTGCTGTGCCGCAGAATATTATAATGCACACTTCAGCTGCTGCAGAACCTCCTGATTAACTCAACTGCTGCATCGCCCAACCTCCTAACAGTAAGGCCGGGGTCACACTAACCGACGCAAAATACGGTCCGTAGTTTACATGCGAAATACGGATGAATGACCCCTAAATAGTGCTCCGTAGGTCATCCGTAATAAGGTGTGGTCGCGTATTTTGCGCATGTCAACATCCGTATGTAATCCGTATGGCGAAATTTTCTCGCAAGCTTGCAAAATGGACGTTTAACGGTTTTGAGGCCTGCTAACTATTTAAATCATTAGCCTGCACCCTATTTATTGGCTCAGGAACAGGTGGCTGCCTCCATTCTGTCCATTTCTGACCTTGCCTTCACTAGGTGTGTTGGTGTTCTTTGTGCAACATAGCAGACAGTCTGAGTTTCAACACAACTGAGCAGTTTCTCTTCAACTGGCTTTTGTCACGCCGCTTTGGCCAACCATATCCTGTGATAGTGGATCCGCGGAGGAGGAGACGCATGTAGGTCCATCCACTTTTGAGGCAACGACTCACAAGAGGTCATTTTCACCGCCTCTATTCTTCTCTGCGGGAGCATCCTGCAAAATTCTACCAATACTGTCGCATGAGCCTTGCAACATTTGATCTACTCTTGGAGACAGTGCGCCCTGGGATAACCTTTCAGGACACAAGGATGCGCAAAGCCATATCTGCAGAGGAGCGACTTCTACTCACAATACGGTATGTACTACACAACCACATTCTCTATGTTCATAATGTGTTGGCCAAAGTATGTAGATATTGCTTCGTGGACTAAGTTTAATGCCCTCATCTTAGTCCACATGTTTCAACTTACAGACCAGAATGCTATGTGTAATATGTACTGAATATCACTTAGTAATTGTGCAACCAAATATGTGTGTGTTAGTGGCTCTGAATTCCTCACAAGTTTGGTATGTATGTATCTGCTTTTTTTGTAATTTGTGCATTCTAAAATCTTCCTTTTCTGTTGTTCTTCAGCTTCCTGTCCACTGCACTGTCTTATGCTGCCCTCCACCATGAGTTTCTCATTGGAAGATCTACCATTTCTGGCATAGTCAGGTCAAGATGTAGTCAAATATGGTCAAGACTCCATCAAGTGGTCATGCCTGAGCCCAGGATGGAAGACTGGTTGAGGATATCAAGGGACTTTGAGGAGGACTGCCAGTTTCCTAATTGTATTGGGGCCCTTGATGGCAAACATATCCGGGTGCGTAAGCCGCCGAACTCTGGCTCCCAATTCTTCAATTATAAACAATACTTTTCTGTTGTATTGTTGGCTCTGGTAGACCCTCAATACAAGTTTATAATTGTTGACATTGGGGCCTATGGAAGGACGGGAGACTCTAGAGTCTTCAATACTTCCATTATGGCTCGGCGGCTACGCACCAACCAGTTGGATCTACCACCACCACGCCAGCTACCAGGCTCCACTCAAGAATCAGTCCCTTATGTCCTTGTGGCAGATGAGGCGTTTCAGCTAACGCGCAATGTCATGAGGCCATATCCCCGGCGCAACCTTGACCACAGGCGCAGAATTTTTAACTTGCGCCTATCATGTGCTAGGCGACTGGTGGAGTGTTCCTTTGGCATTCTTTGTGCCAAATGGCGGGTACTCCAGTCTGCCATTCAGCTGAGTGAACAAAATGTGAATGAAGTTGTGAAAGCCTGTGTGGTTCTTCATAACTTCACCAGGATACATGATTGTTCCTCCTCTGCTGGTGTTGTGCGTAGGCCGGACAGTGTGCGCAGGGTGAGACCACCTATCATCCCTCAACGTAGACCGCTCTCTGGCCTCAAAGTGCGTGATATATTCACTAATTACTTTATGTCACCTGAGGGGGAAACGTCTTGGCAAGAGCATGCTGTGTCTATGTTAGAATTTTTGGTTTTATGTGTGTCTAAATATATATATTTCTCCCCCTTCTGATTCTATGACTGTTTAATTGCATTGGTTAGCGTATGTTGATACGGTTTTTGAGAATTGAGACAGAGACGTAAACTGTAGTAGACAAATTTTTACTTTTGCCTTTTTTTTGTTTTGTTTTGTTTTTAAAGGCAAACATATTATTGCCATATGATAACTGGGGCAATGGGCCAAATTGGCCTTTTTGCAGATGTGAACATTTTAGAAAAATACAATTTTCACACATATCCAAAAAAAACAGAATGTAATAACAAAATTGCTACATTAGACATTTTGAATCCAAAGGAAAAAAGAGGTGTTCTCCATCAGCAAAATTATATGAAAAAGATAAAACTCACATTTATTAGGAAGGTTTTCAAATCATATTAATAAGCCACCATGACAGGCAAGGCTACCTTACACGTTTCTGACACATATTACATGTCTGTAAAAAAGACAATATTTCACCGCGCTATACTGGGAAAGTCAAAGGATCAAAACAGACTACTCACTTGATAATGCCTAGAAAAGGCGTGCTGCCCTTATTCAATTAGTCACTTTTTTTGGCAGCTAACTATATTCCCAAATCAAGGCGAACAGCCTGAAGAACATCACGCGCTCTCTATGTATTATCAAGTGAGTAGTCTATTTTGATCCTTTGACTTTCCCAGTATAGCGCAGTGAAATATTGTCTTTTTTACAGACATGTAATATGTGTCAGAAACCCGTAAGGTAGCCTTGCCTGTCATGGTGGCTTATTAATATGATTTGAAAACCTTCATAATAAATGTGAGTTTTATCTTTTTTATATAATTTTGCTGATGGAGAACACCTCTTTTTTCCTTTGTATTGGGATTTAGAGCACCAGTTGAACCACACTGGACATCTCCTGGCATCAGACCGCTTATGGACACTGATGTACGGTATGCGTAAAGAATTTGCATGTTTTTATGCTCTTATAAATTGTGGTAAGTTGGAGAAGGCGGAAGAGCAGCCTGTGGTTGCTGCTACTTTGCCCAACATCGCCCTGTGTGGGGGCATACTGTTGCCCATGATGTGGGTAGTGTCCTTCATCCTGGGATTGTTGGGGGTACTGGCCAGAGTAATAATGAAGAGGGGCATCTTGTTGGCTCGGGTAGGCCCGTGTCTCATACCCACCAATATAGCCATGTCGTCCCCAACCAGGTTGGGACCAGCCTCCAACACAGGGTGGGAAAAAGTGGCCATATTGGTGGGGTTGGCTAGAGGCTGACATATGTGGCTGCTGTTGGGAAGGTTGGGTAGGAGGAGGAAGGGGGTGAGGTGTAGGCCCACGTATTTGAGGATCCTCAGAGCCTGCTTGAGCAAGCATCTGTGTGGGGTGTCTAAGGCGCATTAGATTTCTGGGTGAAAGCTGCCACCTCTCCAGATATTCAAACAGCTCATATGGGGTATCGGGGGGTGTGCTTGCATCAAGCAGGATCTGAAAACATCCTCGAATACGGAGCCTCACCTCACGGGAAAGGGCACGTAGATTAAGGGCCAGGCTATGTGAGTATGCCTATCATCTGTATTCACTCTAGCCAGATAGTTGAGGACCCCTGTGTCCACATTGGTCCGGGTATCTTGGGCAGGGATCTGGCGCCTTCTTCGTCCTCGCCGGGATGGTCCAGCAGGCTGTGGGGAGCCCCGGATCTGGGCAGTTGGGCTGCTGCTCATGTTGCCCTGCTCCTTCTGTATGGCTGATGGTGCAGCAGCAGATGGTCCTGGTGGTGGGGTTTGGGGCGCAGGCACCGGGTTTTCCTGAGAGGATTCTTCACCCATGCTTCTTGTAGGGGGAGAAGATGGGCCAGCCACCTCATCCTCTACAGGATCTATGATGGGCTCTGTATCCGAGCCCGTTCCTCTATCCGTAAGGTTGGACTGAGTTCTGTTATGAAATAGAACAGAGGCAAAAATAAATCAATATTTTTGGCCCTGTAAAGTATGGG
Source organism: Dendrobates tinctorius (assembly GCF_039654945.1). Lineage (NCBI taxonomy): Eukaryota > Metazoa > Chordata > Amphibia > Anura > Dendrobatidae > Dendrobates > Dendrobates tinctorius. The sequence goes on along the minus strand of NW_027361810.1, from coordinate 15,347,632 downwards.
TGTAATGTGGTGTGAGGTATCTACTTACGGTCTCAGATCCAGAACAGGGGCGAGGAAGGAGAGGCGGTCATAATAGATGTATTTCCTCTTTATGTGGCCCGCATCACCACTCCTGGACCGCTGCTGACGTTCCCGCCTGTATTGGTCACGGATGCTGCGCCAGCGTCTCCTCACATCTTCCACTGCAATGTGACAGGAAATATTCTCAATTTCACATATTTGATCGGTCACATTTGCTACCAGTAGTCTAGGCATGTGGCCTTCTGGGGTGTGCTTTCTACCCAGGGTGGCATATATAATTGGGGCATCCAGCTCAGATACACAGGGTCACAAGAGTTCAGGTATCAAGTAACTACACTTACTAACTTGGTTGGCTAGGAGGATGAGGAGCTTGTGGCCTGGGCCAAATGATGGCAGTGTAAAACCATCTGTCACATCAAAATCTACCCGCCTCATGAGGAAAAAGTACAAGCACAGGAAGGGGGGGGGCTGATTCTATCTATATGCATCTTTTGATGTGAGGAATTTTTAAACAGTTTTTGGCCTTGTACTTACTCAGTTTCTGCTGCTCCTCACGTAGCCGATCACCAAAATCGTGGAACATCTGGTGACATATGCGCCTCCATGACGCCTCCTTTCTTGCCCGGTTGGCATAATGGGCATCACGTTGGTCCCAGAGTTCTGGCCGCTCCTGCACCAGTACAATGAGCATCTCCACATTCAGGAAACATGGCGCCATGACGCTGCTGTACTCCGTGGAGTTGTACTTCCGGGATGTCTGCAGCGCTTTTTGAGCTCATTTGCATGTCTAGGCTTCCTGATGATGGACTGGCCCATTACCTGTCACCAGCCAAAAGACCTGCGTATTTCTCGCAAGTCACATGTGTGGTCCGTGTGTAAACCGTATTTTTTGCGCTCCCATAGACTTGCATTGGCGTACTACGGCCGTCGTACGCTGACAGTCGCAGCATGCTGCGATTGGCACGGACCGTAGAATACGGATGAGAAGTATACGGCTGTTGGGAGCTGCCCCATAGAGAATCATTGGTCCGTGTGTTATGCGTGGTTTTAACGCCTCTCACTCGTCCGTATTCCTCGCCAGTGTGACCCCGGCCTTACACATGATGCAGCTTTGTGATGAATCCGGAATCTCCCCCTGCAAAGAAAGTCTTGGAAAAAAAAAAGAGGTTATGCAGCAGCTGAGGGGCAGTTTTATTTAATGGAGCCAGACCATGAGATAAGATTTTAATGTGGATTGCATTTAATTTTGTCACCACTGTTAAGATCTCTCCTTGCTGTCAGTGAATATGATCGTTTCGCCAGAGACTGAAAAGCTCGGTCACAACTAATAAGTTCTCCCAGTTGAAATTGCAGTTGTGTCCATTCTAAGGCCTGTTTCACACATACGTTTTTGATGTCAGTTGAAATCTGTGAAAATGGCGGAAAACGAATCCGTGTCCGTTTTAACAACAACGTGTGCCACCGGACCGTTGTTTTGACGGATCCGGCGAAGGCTGAATTTTAAAGGAACTGCTGCCCGGAACAAAGGAGAGAGAGAGAGATTTTTCTTTGCACCGCTGTCCCGGAACGCCGCTCAGGGGTTAAAATCCCTGCCACAGCGACTCTGCCGGGCATGCGCAGTAGAAATTAGCGGACCGTTGCTCGGAAAAAACGTTGCAGAGTCCGTTTCATCCGCCCGGGAGACGATAAAATTTTGACGGATCTGTCAAAAAACGGGTGGGACGGACGACCGTCGGTCAACATCCGCCGCTAATGTATGTCTATGGGAGAAAAGAAAAGGGTCCGCCCCTTTTTTGGCAGATCCGGTTTTTTTAAAAATTGGCGTATTTTGAATGATGTCAAAAAAGTGTGAAACAGGCCTTTGCAGCAGTCTGGGCATTGACACATTGTATCAAACTGTCAGAGCAGGTGCAAGACTTGTGCTGATGATGCATTTAGCTCACAGAGGATTATCGAGACTGGATAAAAAGGGTGCATGCTCTTCTGTGTGACCGTATTCATCATTTCCCCTCTACAGGCTTTATGTATTTTCAGCTGTCTCTGAGCTGGTGAGTGGAGACTAGCCACTATGTTATCTCCCATACACAGCACACAATAATAGAAGGGGATTCCTGCTCTCCAGTCTTTATGTAGCACATGTTCATAAGGAGCAGCAGAATAAATAGATCAGTACTGAGCAGTGTAGCTGTGAACCCAGCAGTGAGTAAAATAACATACTTCCTATAAAACAGCAGCACTACATTTGTGTCTCTCTGCTCTTTCTTCCTCCACTCCTTCCCCTGTCCATAGACTTCAATAGGCATCTGTAATCTGATCACTCATCTTGTTTCAGGTGTTCATCAGAGTGAATGCAAAGATTTTGGATGAGGCAACAGGTGAAATATTGGGAAACCAGACATCGCCTCAATGTGTTGTCAGATATTGATAGAAAGGAAATAGTGGAAAGTAATGATACCTCTGCCATCTCAGGGAATTGATGAAAATTCAGGGTTTGCTGCGTTTTGTTGTTGGGGACAGGGCAGCTTGTAATTTGCCAGAAGTGTGAAAGTGCTGGGCTCCTTTCTTCGAGGTTCGTATCATACAGGAAGATCTAAGGGCATGGTGAAACCAGTGATTAAGGAGTCCCTGGCACCCTGAAGGAAAGGCACGCTCCCGCTACGTAGCATTAAAGTGAAGAGGAAACGCTCCTCTCCTGTGACAGCGGCGGTCGCGATGCTCCGTGGTGAAAATGTAATCACTCTGGTGGAACACGGATCTGCCTTCTCTATTAACTTCAATGTCTTCTGGGGAGAACGCGTCTTTCCTTCACAGTGCATGAGCTTCCAAACTAACAAGTCGCTTGAAACATCAAATCCACTACACTGCCTGCAGCAGATTTATATATAATGGATGTGATCATTCGATTTTTAAATTTGTTACTGTATAATTAGAAAGGATACTAAATTTAAATGGCGCGTATACTCTTGAAATACTTCTGGGTTTTTTGTTTTTTTTTATCAAAATATAAAAGAAATATGCATCTTTACACACTGTATTAAAATCTTCTAAAGCTTTGTGTAAGCAGCGGCTGCGCAGATCGATGCGCTTCCATGGTTACAGACTACAAACAAACACTGTGTAGTCTGATGCCGCAGTGTTCAGGAGTGCACCGCTCCCCAGTCTCCCGGCTTCCTATGTGCACTCATGAAAATTGGCGACCTGATTCAGTTTCCCTGCACATCCTCCATACTGCAGAGGCAAAGCCGCCTGTGCACGCAGTTTGGACCAGAGGCGCAGCTCTGCAGCGCCGGACAAGTGCACGAGGCACTGCCGGATTACCGGTGATGGGGCCACCTTCAGAGGGCTCTCGAGTAAAAACCAAAAATATAAAACGCTTCAATTCATCTCAGAAGTCCTGTGTTAGAGATAAGTATCCCAGGAAACTTCCAGGGTAGACAGTCTGTGGCCTGGGTGTGGTGCACGGAGAATGCGTAGTTCATTTAGGGCTCATTGGTCCAAAGTGGATGTTCTCCAGCACCAAAGGAAAGTAGGTAAAACCTAAAATTTAATCATATAGGATAAAAAAAAGTCAGAATGTGCACATTTTAAAAATACTCTGCTTATGTCCTTCGCGGTGGTTTTTTTTATCCTATATGATTAAATGCAAAGAAGCGAAACGCGCGTTGGGGTCATTCTGTCCACATTTCAGCAAGGTTGGTCTTCGACTATATGCATTCATTATTTTACTTACCTCCATATACCTTCTCTATGTATTCTTATGGCCGATATTACTGAACGCTGTTTTCGCTGTCAGGATATATTATCTCTTATGCACTATTAATTGTAGGTCCGTATTTTGGACCACCTATATTGCACTATTGGACTTTATACTCACTAAATTGAGAGATATTTACTTATTCAACTTTGGCACCCCCAGGGGTATGGTCGCCACACTGGCTTTGCCTTCCTCCACAGGAGGGTAATGCCAGGCTTGGAAGCAGTGAAGGGTCTCTCCAGCAGTTAACCTAATGCATGCAACTCAGTTCCACTCCGGGCCAGCAGGGGGAACTCTGAACCAGGATTCTGGAGAGGAGTGTCCTCTGAGGGCCAGGAGGAAGAATGGTGAGATAGTCTGCGGAGGGTGAAGTGTGCGGACGAGGAGTGCGGAGCTGGAGGTCGAGCTGCAGAAGGCGAGCTCCCTCAGCTTGAGAGCGCACAGAACTGGAGCCTGGTCTCCACGGTGGTACGGATACTGACGGTCCTGCCACAGATACCAGAGGAGTAGGAGGCTGTAAATGCCCTGCTCCCAGTAAAGACTTGGGACACAACAGCAATTGATTAGAGAGCCAGGACTCAAGAGAGGAGTCTCCGAGAGAGGCTACAGCTGTCTGTCATACAAGTAAAGTTCTAGGAACATCGGAAGAGAGGCATTTCAGAGTAACTAAGTACTGGAGTGCTTCACACTACAAAGCGCTAGGAAGGAGACTGCACAGCCCTTCTGCTGAGACAGAATCCTGATCTGCTTCCAGGCTAACCTGCTCCAATACCATCTGTGATCAGGACCCTGGACTGCATGTACTCGGTAAAGGTACAGAAACTACAATCGCTGTGTCTTGTCTGTTCCCTACGCTTCCAGCACTGCTACATCCCCGTGCTGGTTACGTCTACACTGCCCTGGGACTACAGCTCCACCTGTGGGGAGCTACACCATCTTTGCTGCACCACACCATCAGTCCCAGTGGATCTGCACGCAGCGTTGGCTTAACACCATACTTGCCAAACACCACGGGTGGTGTCACGAACTATTCCACCATTAACTACATCTCCCCATTACTTGAGCGCCCAGGGCCACGGACCGGGTCACCACTGCTGACACCGGCCCGGTACCGAGTACCCCACAGCCCTGGGAGGGCGACCCACAACTACTTATAAACTTTCTATCTGGCAGCTATTGTTTATTTATATCTCCACACTTGCTGTTCCTTATGGCTAATTGTATATTCTTTGGGTATATGTTATATATGGATTTTATCAACTAACTTGCCTTTTAGATACTAGACCCAGTCTGAATGTGGTATCTAGGTGTCGCTGATTCCCTTTTTCATATTGTTATATATTATATATTACTTTCTATTCAATTTTTGTAAACAATAAAATTTACACATTTTATTTATTGCTCTTTGATCCTATTTTTTCTTTTGGGATTTTTGCTGTACTCTTATGGATGAGCTTTAATGTATTTAACCCTTTTTGGGATTATTTTTCTTGAAAACGAAGAGTATTATTAATAAGCGAGAAATTGTAATTTTGATGTTTTTTCCAAGCTTGTTTTTTTGCAATTTTACTAATTAATAAGAGGCAGAAGTGGAGTAACATCTGACGGCAGGATCAGACTACACGGGGTTTGTTTGTAGTCTGTCACCATGGTGACACATACATCAACAAAGGAGCTGTAAACACACAGCAGTGGGCTATTTCTTTAGGCTTGCAACAATATAGCAATCATTTAAAAAGTTGCTAAACATTTTCATACAATATTAAAGAAATGCACAGATGAAAATAAGATTAGCAGCACTGGCAATCCCATTGGGGGAAGTGTTTAATCTTTTCTTATATACTTATCTATGCACATATCTTTAAGATAAAAGTTTTATATAAACCATACATCTAGAAAAAGAGAGCAGAATATATGAAATGATATAGACAAGTAATTATGAATTGATTAATAAATAAGATTTTATCAAAGAGAAGTTTGTGAACCCCAGCTACCAGTAACAGCTCCCATGGAATTCAATAATAAGCCTCTAAACTCCCCCTAGTGGTGACTGTGGGAGGGCAGAATTGTATTATTTGTCTATTTCTATTCCAATGTTTGTGCTTTGTCTGTATAAACTTTGCACCTCAACTAATACTTTGAAACCTTAACTCTGTCTTTACTTAGTTTCCATTTCTCTAATTTAAATTTTCAATATATTGTTATAGAACTTTCATCTAGTGCAGGCACTTTAAATATAGATCTGGCATTTGGCTGATTTTTTTTTTTAAATACAAAACATTCACATAATCTGTTAGTAATAGACGTGTTAGAAAGGTTCCTGTATAATAAATTGTTCCATGAAGATGAGTAATATTTTCTTACCTAATAATGATAAAACATATGTCCACATTCCCACGCTAATTTACCCTCTAAAAATAAATACAACGTATAAAATCTAATCTTTTAGGAAATATATCAGGGCTGTGGAGTCGGTAAGCCAAACCTGCGACTCCGACTCCGACTCCTCAATTTCCCTTACACCGACTCCAACTCCGACTCCGACTCCGACTCCGACTCCCACACATATTGCTTATATTTAAGTGAAAAATTTATTGTAGTACAATGTGAACCTCAGACATTTAATCATTTTTATGATCCAATAATCAAGATATTTAGATAGAACAGAATATATATTGGTGTACTACCCGGTTTTCATTCTTTTTGGTACAGATACGATATGGATAGACAGATATGGATAAATGGATAGAGCAGATTTCTAATCTGCTTTTGCTATTGAAAACATTATCTATGAGCTTAAAAACCTTTCAGGTGATGCAGTTTTTTAAAAAGATGATCAGCTTTTGCAGCTGAAAAACGTATCCTCAAAAAACACAGGAAAAACGCTGTGCGTGAATGTAGCCTTAGATCAGGAATAGAACAGCCATTTATAGGACATTTCATAACTTTCCCAAACTCCTATGAAAAAATATTCAGCACATCCTGCATTGAATTACTGTACCCAATTTATTATATATTTTAGGAGTCGGAGTCGGTCCATTTTATACCGACTCCAACTCCGACTCCACCAAAATGAGCACCGACTCCCACTCCGACTCCACAGCCCTGAAATATATTACATAATTGATCCTGAGTTACATCCTGTATTATACCCCAGAGCTGCACTCACTATTCTGCTGGTGGAGTCACTGTGCACATACATTACATTACTGATCCTACGTTACATCCTGTATTATACCCCAGAGCTGCACTCACTATTCTGCTGGTGGAGTCACTGTGCACATACATTACATTACTGATCCTACGTTACATCCTGTATTATACCCCAGAGCTGCACTCACTATTCTGCTGGTGGAGTCACTGTGCACATACATTACATTACTGATCCTACGTTACATCCTGTATTATACCCCAGAGCTGCACTCACTATTCTGCTGGTGCAGTCACTGTGTACATACATTATATTACTGATCCTACGTTACATCCTGTATTATACCCCAGAGCTGCACTCACTATTCTGCTGGTGCAGTCACTGTGTACATACATTACATTACTGACCCTGAGTTACATCCTGTATTATACTCCAGAGCTGCACTCACTATTCTGCTGGTGCAGTCACTGTGTACATACATTACATTACTGATCCTGAGTTACATCCTGTATTATCCTCCAGAGCTGCATTCACTATTCTGCTGGTGCAGTCACTGTGTACATACATTACATTACTGATCCTGTGTTATATCCTGTATTATACTCCAGAGCTGCACTCACTATTCTGCTGGTGCAGTCACTGTGTACATACATTACATTACTGATCCTGAGTTACATCCTGTATTATCCTCCAGAGCTGCATTCACTTTTCTGCTGGTGCAGTCACTGTGTACATACATTACATTACTGATCCTGAGTTATATCCTGTATTATACTCCAGAGCTGCACTCACTATTCTGCTGGTACAGTCACTGTGTACATACATTACATTACTGATCCTGAGTTATATCCTGTATTATACTCCAGAGCTGCACTCACTATTCTGCTGGTGCAGTCACTGTGTACATACATTACATTACTGATCCTGAGTTACATCCTGTATTATCCTCCAGAGCTGCATTCACTATTCTGCTGGTGCAGTCACTGTGTACATACATTACATTACTGATCCTGTGTTATATCCTGTATTATACTCCAGAGCTGCACTCACTATTCTGCTGGTGCAGTCACTGTGTACATACATTACATTACTGATCCTGAGTTACATCCTGTATTGTACTCCAGAGCTGCATTCACTATTCTGCTGGTGCAGTCACTGTGTACATACATTACATTACTGATCCTGAGTTACATCCTGTATTATACCCCAGAGCCGCACTCACTATTCTGCTGGAGTATAATATAAGATGTAATTCAGGATCAGTACAGGATCAGTAATGTAATGCATGTACACAGTGACTGCACCAGCAGAATAGTGAGTGCAGCTCTGGGGTATAATACAGGATGTAACTCAGGATCAGTAATGTAATGTACACAGTGACTGCACCAGCGGAATAGTGAGCGCAGCTCTGGAGTATAATACAGGAGGTAACTCAGGATCAGTAATGTAATGTATGTACACAGTGACTGCACCAGCGGAATAGTGAGTGCAGCTCTGGAGTATAATACAGGAGGTAACTCAGGATCAGTAATGTAATGTATGTACACAGTGACTGCACCAGCGGAATAGTGAGTGCAGCTCTGGAGTATAATACAGGAGGTAACTCAGGATCAGTAATGTAATGTATGTACACAGTGACTGCACCAGCAGAATAGTGAGTGCAGCTCTGGAGTATAATACAGGAGGTAACTCAGGATCAGTAATGTAATGTATGTGCACAGTGACTGCACCAGCAGAATAGTGAGGGCAGCTCTGAAGGACACCCAAGATAAGTACCGTAATGTGATATATTTACTTAGATGCTCAGTTTTTCTCAGGTTTCTGTATGTATAAGTGCTGTTAAATGCTGTTCAAAAACATTCACTTTAAAATAATTTCTTCCACTTGTCTGTCTGTAATTTTTCAAGGTCTTTATGGAGTTTGTAAGAATCGAGGATTTATTGATACAATTCATCTTACAAGATGAAGTAAAAAAAAAATAATTGACATGTTCTGTTAATGTTGTCGCCTTTTAACCCCACATCATTTTTGGCGCAAGATTCTGTGCCTATTAATTTTACATTTACTGATATTTGTTTTCTGTCTCTTCTTTTCCCAGCTGTGTGTTTTGTCTTCTTCTTTCCTTCCGTCCCCTAGCGCTTGCTCCGTGTGTTCAGGCTCTTCACTTTTCCTTCATTATTCGGCTGACTGTTTGAGACCATTGAAGACACGGCAGTCGGTAATAGACAGCCCCCGACACGGCAGTCGGTAATAGACAGCCCCCAGTATACCAGCAGCGATCCTCACCAGCCACCTGCCGGATGTAAATTTCTTACAGTTTTTTTGAGGCCAGTCTCATTCTGCATTAGATTGAAGTGACCTTTTCTGCCATCTCTTTGTGTTACTGTAACAATTCTCATCTTAATAGTCATTTTTGTAAAAAGTTTTGCTTTACTTTTCAGAATTTTTTTTTATTTTGTTTGTAAGATTTTGCTCTTGCCTAAAACACTGGGACAAATAAATATGAACAGGAGTAAAATGAATGGGGGCAATTGAATAAATCCAATTCTCTGCTGTACATGGAGCAGTGCTATGAATGCTGAGCTGTGTATAACCCCGCCCAAACCTCTGATTGGCAGCTTGTACACAGGAGACTGCCAACCAGAGGTGTGGGCGGGGTTACACAGATTAGCCTGACTGCTGTGCATGTGAGACAAAGTCCTGCAGGGATAATCTACTCCTGATAAAACACTGATTGTATTAAAATTACAACACACAGCCTAGTAAGTGACACATCACTGGAATCAGTCTCTTACCCTATATTATGTTGCTTTTAAATTTAATAGCAAAATCTTGCTGATAGATTCCTTTAACAAAATGGAAAGTGAATGACCAAAAGATGAAATCTAAATCAATGTAATATTGTTTTTTTTACCACCTTTTGCCTTCATCAGTTTTTCTTGGCAAATACGATAGGGAGCCTGTTCCAAACATATTGGACACCTGACCCCAGATCTTCTGTGTATGAGGCTTGTGCGGATCCTTCTGTCTCTTCATGTGATCCCAGACAGATGGGATGATGAGAGATCAGAGCTCTTTGGGGACTGGATCATCACCTCCAGGACTCCTGGCTCGATGTTGGGGGTCGTTGTCCGGCTGCATAATAAATTTGGAGCCAACCAGACGCCTCCTGATGGTATCACATGATGGATAATTAACTCTGTATACCCAAAATATTAGCAGATTTTCCAGACTATTAGGACAGCTGCTCCACTAACTATTTTAGATGCATTGGAGCAATGATGCACAAAGCTTATCTTTAATGGAGCTCCAAAATTGTAAAGAAATGATCAAAGTAATTAGGAGAGAAGTTTCCTTCACAGTTTATCAGTCTGCAAGATTTTCTGCGTCATCTTACAAAGAATCTCCAGCTCTTCTTTTCCTTTTTTTTTGGTTGAGGAACAAAAGGGGTGAAGCTTTTCCAAGGGGTGAAGCATAGCGATCTGTACACTGTAGAGTAATGTAGAGGGGGGAGGCTCCTGCTGCAGAAATGTGTCTTTCAGCCAGACGCAGGACACTAAAGAGGAGAAACAGATAAACTTCTTAGAGACAAAGAATTTTTAGTTTTATCTCTTAGTTTGTATTGAAAAAATGATACAAAGAAGGATCATGTCGGAAATTAAAAGGTTTTCCCTACAATGGAAAGTTTCCCTATCTCCATACAATAGTAGGTGATTACTAGAGGTGAGCGAAACTGAACTTAAAAGTTTGGCGTTTGTACCGGACAGAGAGAGAGAGAAATTTTACGGCCCAAAAGTCCAGGTCCTCATTATTTTCAATGGGGTTCTGGTTCAAGTTCTGGGAATTTTCTGATACCCAAACCGAACTATGGAATGAAGCTCAGGTCGGGTAACAGAACCCGAAGTCCACTCATCCCTAGTAATTACGTATTGCCTGAAATACCCGGTGCTGTAGTCACCTTTTGCCGATAGTCCCGTAGACAATGAGTGGAGGCGGAGTATGCGGCAGTCTGCTGCAGAGGAAGGATCCAGCAATCAGTGATTTATGGCCTATGCATTAGTAGAGAATGTTCTTATTTCTTTTCTGTATTTTCTGAGCTGTTCCTTTTAAATCATTCACATTCTGAATTTCTGTATGAGACATAATTGCACTAATGTGAATATATTCAGTGTAAAAGCTCCTTAAATTGGAAGAAATCAGATTAGGTTTGTGCTCGGTGTGACACGGGCTGAGCGCTGCAGGAAGCTCGGGTTTAAGTCTTCCCAGAACCGTCGAGCATATGCTGCTTTTACAAGGCGCTGAGTTTTGGGATCTTTGATAGCAGATTTGCCTGCGCGGTGCAGCCTTCTGCCTCTCTGTCAATGATCTGCTGCATGCAATAATTACACAGTATCTTAATGAAACACATTCATCTAGATGAAATTAAACAGGAAAAACAAAGAACTTTTCCATCAGACTCCTTCATGGCCGGTTACCATGAGCAGATCTTACGGCACTGTAATATGGTGACACATGGGGAATAATGATGATCCGCTCTACGCAAGGAAAACCCAACGGTAAGAGCCGAAAAGCCAACCCCAAAAACTACTACACGTCATTGGAGGGGTAATATTAATATGTACAGCAAGATCATATAGACACTGCTGTACAGGGAAGCTATTCACAGCATATACTGGTGTATACAGGGCTCTTAACGGGGTGTTACTGCCATCAGACTATGCATTAGCTGCCTGTTTGGTAGGGGTATGACTGCTGCCAAAAACAAGGGGCCGCAGCAAGAAATGTAACCTCTTCTTATGCAACACACCTCATGGTGTAAGCTCAAGTTTACAACATAGAATTAAAAATGTGTGAGTTTTAATGGTCACTAGCTTCATCTCCCTGCAGGCTCCTCACTCTATTTCTAGGGAGAGATAGGAGGAGACATACTGCAGCCCTTTACTTTCTCCCTGCCAATGGTGGCGGGAGGAGCTAATTAGATAGATAGATAGATAGATAGAGTTGAAACCAGAAGTTTCCATCCTCTATATATAAAGACACATCTGCAGGTTTTTCTCAATATCTGACAAGAAATCAGAATAAACCTTTCCCGTTTTAGTCCAATTAGGATTACCATAATTATTATTTCCCCAATGCCAGAAAAATGAGAGAGAGAGAGAATGTTTTAAGGCATTTTTATTACTTACTGCAAAGTCAAAAGTTTCCATCCATTTCCTTAGTATTTTTTACCATTGCCCTTACACTGAATGACTTGGGTTAGACGTTTGGGATCTCCTTCCACAGGCTTCTCACAATAGTTGGTCAGAATTTGGGCCCATTCCTCCTGACAACACTGGTGTAACTGATCCAGGTCTGTAGGTCGCCTTGCTCGCACCGGCCTTTTCAGCTTTACCCATACATTTTCAATAGGATTGAGATCAGGGCTTTGTGATGGTCGCTCCAAAACATTGACTTTGTTATCCTTAAGCCACTTTGTTACCATTTTGGCAGTATGCTTCGGGTCATTGCCCATTTAGAAGACCAATTTCCTCCCAAGCTTTAACTTCCTGGCTGATGTCTTGAGATGGTGTTTCAGTAATGCCACATAATCTTCTTTTCTCATGAAGCCATCTATTTTGTGAAGTGCACCAGTCCATCCTGCAGAAAAACAACCCCAGAACATGACCCTGCCTCCCCCATGTTTCACAGTGGGGATGGTGTTCTTAGGCTTCCGAGCTTCTCCCTCTTTCCTCCAAACATAATAATGGTCATTATACCAAAAAGTTCAGTTTTAGTTTTGTCAGACCACAGGACTTGTCTCCAAAAATTAAGGTCTTTGTTCCTGTGTGCATTTGCTAACATTAATCTGTCTTTTTTATGTTTCTTTTGGAGTAATGGCTTCTTCCTGGCAGAGTGGCCTTTCAGCCCATGTTGATACAGTACTCGTTTCAATGTGGATATTGACACAAACTTACCAGCTTCCGCCATCATCTTCACAAGGTCTTTTGCTTTTGTCCTTGGGTTGATATGCACATGTCGGACCAAAGCACATTCATCTCTGGGACACAAAATCCGTCTCCTTCCTGAGCGGTTTGATGGCTGAACATTCCCATCTTGTTTGTACTTGCGTATAATTGTTTGTACAGATGAACGAGGCGCCTTCAGGTATCTTGAAATTGTACCCAAGGATGAGCCAGACTTCTGCAAGTCCACAATTCTGTTCCTGATATCTTGACTGATTTCTTTAGACTTTCCCATGATGCTACACAAGGAAGCAGTGTGTTTCAGGTGTGCATTAAAATACATCCACAGGTGTGTCTCTAATTAACTCAGAAGCTATCAGAAGTTTCCAAACACATATCATCATATGGGCAGTCCAGAATTGTTTAAAGGCATAGTGATCTTAGTTTATGTAAACTTTTGACTTTGCAGTAAGTAATAAACATGCCTTGAAACATTCTCTCTCATTATTCTGGCATTTGGCAAATATTAATAATTATGGTAATCCTAACTGACCTAAAATGGGAAAGGTTTATTCTGATATTGATTTCAGATATTGAGAAAAACATGCAGATGTGTCTTTATATATACTGGATGGAAACTTCTGGTTTTAACTGTAGATCGATAGACAACTTGAATATCTCATCCAAACAGGGGTTTGCAATATGTCTGAGTGTCTGTATGTTCGACATGTGATCCTGTGATTACAGCAGCATCAGCACAGATTCAAACTGTCCATAGCTCATTGCACTAATGCACAATTTTAGGCAATAAGGGCCCTGATAAACAGCACTATTTAATTTTTTTATATAGTGCTCATCTTAAAGGCATTGTTAAGGGGTAAGTTCTTGAAGATCTATCATTATCACATTGGTGCGCATCCAACCCATGGCACACCGACTGATCGGCTGTTACCAGGTGCACCAGAAGCATGTGTAAGGCCTCTTTCACACTTCCGTTTTTTACAATCAGTCACAATCCGCCAGGTTTTGAAAAAAAACGGATCCTCAATTTTTTTTGAGGATCCGTTTTTTTCCCCATTGACTTGCATTATCTCTCTCTCTCTCTCTCTCTCTCTCTCTCTCGACAGCGTTTCCTTTAAATTTCCTCGTTTGCAGGATCCGTCTGAAAACGGATCCTGTGCCATCCGTTGACATCAGTTAAGAACGGATCCGCTTGTCTGACTTTTTGGCGGATTTGAACTGATGCAAAAAAACTGAAGTGTGAAAGAGGCCTAATACTGACACTCTGTACACTGTATACTGGCCGTTATTGGTACTGCAGCTCAGCTCCCACATAGTGTAAGTGTGCGATGCTGTAGCATTCTTGTTCTGTACTTCCAGTAGTAATGAGCAAATGGGACGCCCTCACACCCAGGGCTGTGGGGTACTCGGTACCAGGCCCGGTGGATCTCAATGGAAGTTGTCACGGTAGCTGTGACTGGGCCGTGGCCCTGGGCGCCCATTGTAAATGTTCAATGTGAATGAATAAGTCGTGACGCCACCTGTGGTGTTCGGCAATGTAGATGTTAGGCCGACGCTGCAGACAGATCCTCTGGGACAGATGGTGTGGTGCAGCAGTGATGGTATAGCTCTCCACAGGCAGGGCTGTAGTCCCAGGGCAGAGTAGATATGGTGACACTTAGATGGTGTAGTGTCAGGTGCAGGGGAGGTAGCAGTGCCGGGCAGGTTGACGCAGGAATAAGTGGAGGACACCAGGGCATGTAGTTCCAAAGCTTTACTCACAGTCTGTCGTACAAAAAGGTGCCTGTTTCTGTGCCATGTCCTCCAGGTCTGGGACTCAGTCAACCCCCAGGCCAGATGGAATACTCCTTTCCAACACTCCGCCAACTTGTGCCCTTCTGAACGTCTCCTCTTATAGCGCCTTTGAGTGAAGTACTCCTAGTACTGAGTTACACTGGAGTTCCTCCTGTCTGATGTTCCTATGAACTCTACTTGTACGGCAGACAGCTGTAGCCTGCTTCGCGGATTCCTTGCTACTAAGTCCCGGCTCACTATCCAGTTGCTGTTGTGCCCCCAAGTCTTGTGTGGGAATAAAGTGGTCACTACTTCTATTCCTCCGGTGTCTGCTGCAGGACCATTAGTATCCGTACAACCTCGGGGACCGGACCCCGGCCTTGTGCTTAGAACTTCTAGGAAGGGTTCTCTTCTAACCCACGTCCTCTGTTCTCTTTTACTCCTCACGTGCCGTACTAATCCTTTCTTTCTATGGAGAGTCAAGCTTTCAGTCTATGTTGCTCTCTCGTTCTCTCTTTCCCGTGCCAGCAGACCCAGGTCAATGGGATCTGCTGCAGCACTTCCATCCATCTATCCCTCTCTCTAGGGATCTTCTTCTCTCTCTAACCAACTACTGACTGACTGACTTAAACTCTTCCCGCTCCTTGAAATGTAATCTAACTCCACCCACCTCCCAGCACGTTTCGTGTTCCAAGCAGGGAGTCACCAATGGGTGCTTTGCTATACTCCAAGCAGGGAGCCGCCGAAGGTGCTTTGCTTCACTACTTTGTGGTGTGGGGTGCAGGTGTTGAAGCGTGGTCAGGAGTTTCCACCTTACCTGGATGGTGGGGCACCACACCTCAGGAGGAGGTGTAGTACCACTGTGGTGACTGAGCCTCAGGGGCGCCACACAAACCTGTCAAATTTTCGTATTGGGAAGTTCCCCTGAATTTTACCATTACATTTGATTAGCATCAAACTGGGTTTTCTTCAAAGTGAGTATTCATTTTTTAGATTTACTTAACCCCTTTCTGGCCCTGGATCTGCATGGCACAAATCGCAAAAATTTTGAATTCTGGCGACTATAATTTCCTTGTTAAATTTCAGGCAGATTCCATTGATCTTGCACAAATTTGCTTGTTTCTAACTTTCAGTTTTTGTGAGAGACCTGGTAACAGCTGGTTGTGTTGGGTACTGGGTATCGACTTCCCACCATTCTGATCTTAGGGACCTATTTTCAGGCTACAACGTGAATATTTCAGCATGAACAACCCCTTTAAGCCTCCGGTTCAGGAAAATAATTCCAGAATTGCTGAACTGTCAGTGAAAAAGCCACGTAGGGAAGTTGTAGTCCAGATTCATACGTCATTTGATGTGGAAAGCTGGGCGGACTCTGCACTTGCTGCGCTCAGCATCTGTCACCAGCATCAATTTTCTATGAAGGAGACCGAGCAGGAATAATGAGATGATGTAGCAGAGCTGAAACTTTCACAATATATCGCCCAGTTAGGGATCGGTCTGGCGCTGTTAATAAGCCAACTGTCACTTTGGGTTCCGCTATGTGAAACATTACAGACTCGCATTACTTTATGGATATTTTTTAATAATACTTTGGGGTCAAATATGTAAATTCTTGCGAGAAAATGTATTATTAGGATAAGACGTGAAGCGGGTAATGACATGGGGCTGTGGATATATGATTCTATACCGTACACGGTGAATTCTCCTATTATACATGCTGCTCATATAATGATGGATTCTCCCGGAAATTGTGCTGACAATGGAACGGATTGCATTAAAGTTGCAGTTGTGATCGCAGCCTCTTTATTACTTTATTATGTTATGTATAATTCTGTCTTATTACTAAAAATATACAAATTATTCAGTACACGAAGCATGTAAGAGTGAAGCCGAATCGCTGTAGCTGGGGAATGAGATCCATATATAATGCATATTCAGTAATTCATTAGGTTGCATCCTTCCCACTTATCACCAGGCACCGTGACTAACTCCGCTGCGGAGAATGAATACACCTGGGCTCATTAGAAGGACTGACCTGTGCAGATCAATGCTTATTCCACCTGAAGTCTGGCTACACACAAACCTCACATCCAGCCTGTATTACTGGGAGACACACACAGATCTCACATCCAGCCTATATTACTGGGAGAGACACACAGACCTTACATCCAGCCTGTATTATTGGGAGAGACAGACCTCACATCCAGCCTGTATTACTGGGAGAAACGCACAGACCTTACATCCAGCCTGTATTACTGGGAGAGACACACAGATCTCACATCCAGCCTATATTACTAGGAGAGACGCACAGACCTCACATCCAGCCTGTATTACTGGGAGAGACACACAGCCCTCACATCCAGCCTATATTACTGGGAGAGACACACAGCCCTCACGTCCAGCCTATATTACTGGGAGAGACACACAGCCCTCACTTCCAGCTTATATTACTGGGAGAGAAACACAGAGCTCACATCCAGCTTATATTACTGGAAGAGATACGCAGACCTCACATCCAGCCTATATTACTGGGAGAGACACACAGGCCTCACATCCAGCCTATATTACTGGGAGAGACACACAGCCCTCACATCCAGCCTATATTACTGGGAGAGACACACAGCCCTCACACCCAGCCTATATTACTGGGAGAGACACACAGCCCTCACGTCCAGCCTATATTACTGGGAGAGACACACAGCCCTCACATCCAGCGTATATTACTGGGAGAGACACACAGAGCTCACATCCATCTTATATTACTGGGAGAGATACACAGCCCTCACATCCAGCCTATATTACTGGGAGAGACACACAGACCTCACATCCAGCCTATATTACTGGGAGAGACACACAGACCTCACATCCAGCCTATATTACTGGGAGAGACACACAGCCCTCACACCCAGCCTATATTACTGGGAGAGACACACAGCCCTCACGTCCAGCCTATATTACTGGGAGAGACACACAGCCCTCACATCCAGTGTATATTACTGGGAGAGAAACACAGAGCTCACATCCATCTTATATTACTGGGAGAGATACACAGCCCTCACATCCAGCCTATATTACTGGGAGAGACACACAGACCTCACATCCAGCCTATATTACTGGGAGGGACACACAGACCTCACATCCAGCTTATATTACTGAGAGAGACACGCAGAGCTCACATTCAGCCTTTATTTCTTGGAGAGACACTGGGAGAGAATGAAGATTACAGATTGTATATTAGAGAAAATTTATTGACTAAAGTTAGTTACTGGCATGTAAATATAATTTTTCCATGTCAAAAGTCTCCAAATCCTTTACAGTTTCAATTATACAATTAATACTTTAGCAGTAAAATGGGCAAAACTGGTTCCCCACACAGTGCCCTTTATTGCTCATACATGTAAATGTAGAAGCCCCAATTACTATTTTTCTCTCCTTCATCAATAGGTTCAAAACATATAGGAGACTCTGCATAAGGTTCAATTCATTCTCCTTCGTTTGCGAATCAGTGGTTCCTTGTGATTAACAACATCCCTACAAGTTTAGGCAAGTGAGTGCAAAATGGCGATTGCCACATACAGTATAATAAGGAATGCTGGGGTCCTGATCCATTTTTTGCACGGAGCTCAGATCTTTCTAACATCATCCCTGCAGCCAAACTCCATTTCTTCTTATTGAGAACCTCGGTGGATGGTGCCAATCAATAAAATGTGGACAGTGAAAATCCCACCATTAATGATTTGAACTGAAGAAACCGAACCGCCCGATACACCCCATGCCACAAATTGCAAACTTGAAGAAAACGATCATAAATTATTTACTAATTTTCCCAACATTTAATTAAATAAAAAACCTCATCATGCCAAGAAGCTTCTTGGCCCGAGGACGCTAAATGGATTTATGCAGTGGAGAAACCTTGTCGGATTTTCTCGTTCGCCGTCATAAATACCAGCGTAATATCTTCTTGGTGAGCTGAACCCGTGCGCCGAGCTATTCATAGAAACATGGAGACATGAAATAGACTCTGGCTCTTCTACATGAGGACGCTTCTTCACAACTGGATGCCTAATGCCCATGATAAGACGTAAAATATTCATTGTCGGAAAGGTTAACGCTCAGCTCAAGGCGATTCTCTCCACAAGTCTCTACGATCGCGCTACCTCCAAAAGGATGGACACGTAGAAATGTCTGCAGCAGTAACTATCACAATGTCTGCTCTTGTTGTACAGGGTGGGCTACAAAAAAATGAGCCTCTGTCCTGTTCCATTTTGTGGTTTGCACAGGATGATGCTTGGTGGGTCTCAGTCATCAGCGATGTCTTACAGTATAAGGCTGTGTTCACACGTAGCTTTTTTTTTGCGTTTTTGTGGCGATTTTAAACGCGCAAAAATGCAAAAAAAAGCATCCCGTGCAATCCTATGGCATTCCGCACATGCTGTGCTAATGCTGCGGATTTTTCCGCGGCAGAATTGCATCGCGGAAAAATACGCAGCATGTTCATTTTTTGTGCTGAATCACGGGAAAATCCGCACACATAGGAATGCATTGCTCTGCTTACTATCTGCATGTGGCTATGCCCACCATGCGAAAAGTAAGCAGAACATTTGCGGATGGTACCCAAGGTCTGGAGGAGAGGAGATTCTCCTCTAGGCTCTGGGTACCATATCCCTGTAAAAAATAAAAAAAATCGGGGTATACTCACCTTCCGATGTCCCTCGCAGCATCACCAGGCCTCAGCGATGCTCCCGGCAAGTCCTGTTCCCACTGATGCATTGCGACAATGACCTTTGATGACGTCGCAGTCTCGCGATACCGTAGCGGTCTCACGAGACCGCGACGTCATCAAAGGTCATTGTCGCAATGCATCACTGGGAACGGGACCTGCCGGGAGCATCGCCAGGATCGGGAACGCTGCGTGGGACGCCGGAAGGTCAGAAAAACACAATTTTTTATTTTTTTTAATTATTTTTAACATTAGATCTTTTTACTACTGATGCTGCATAGGCGGCCCCAATAGTAAAAAGTTGGTCACACTAGTCAAACACTATGTCTGAAAGTGTGACCAACCTGTCAATCAGTTTTCCAAGCGATGCTACAGATCGCTTGGGAAATGCTAGCATTCTGCAAGCTAATTACGCTTGGAATTTCCCGCGGGAAATAGGCAGGAATTAAAATGTGGTTTTCCCGCATATTTCTCACTGAATGGAATTCCCACGGAAATTTCCGCGGTTATTCCGCAACGTGTGCACATAGTCTAACTGTCTGTGGTGGGAGTTGGAAATCCAAAGGCTGGAGACCATGCAGTAGAGTGATGGAAAGTAGACCGCAATTTGGAAACTTTGGGTAAAACAATACTGAGATCCACCGAGACCATGAACAGAGCCATGACACGTCTACTCATCTCATAACTCGCCCCATCACTTCCTGACGCCTCGTAGTCATTGTAAAGTGTTAACAATTGGAAGGAAACCCAATAATTGTAAGGAACGAGATGGGACTGCAGAGCGGCTTAATAATAGATATGTCAATCTCGCCACAACCTGTTTAGACTGCAAAGATCCCGTTATAAATCATCAAGTAACCCGGTGAAGTAGAGCGGCAAATTACTGAGCAAAGTCATCAGACATGCTAATATGGGGAGTTTAAATTATTACCGAAAGTATGAAAAAAGATTTCTATTCCTGAAAATTGCGTTTCCTTATTGGTATAAATGGTGGAACGGAGAAAGTAAAAGTTTTAGTTGATCCAGTGCCAAGGAAATTCAGTCATTCCATTAAGCCATGAGTGTGAACACTATCCAATGCCCAGGATTAAAGTCGATGGTCCTTATAAACCCTCTGAGATGATTCTGGCATTTGTTCAAAGCTAGCACACAGCACCATATCACAACTGCAGTAGGTTTCAGAAGCCACACTGAGCCTAGCAGTATTATACAGTGCTTATATTATACCGCCTTTATAATAGTACCGTCTCATGTCATATAAACCCACAGAAGGTACACAACAGCATCATAAAATAGCATGTAGTGCATAAATAACAGTACTCTATAATGCGCACATAATACAGCGCTATATAAAAATGCCACCTAGATAAGTGAACACAAAACAGCACCACAACAATACAGTGCCGTACAATGGACAGTGCCATGGAGTGCCTAAATAATAGTGCCAGGCAGTGCTTTATGCATGCTGTCAATTCAAGTCAGTTTTCAGAATAATATCACTATTTATGCCCATTGTTGGATTTGTATCCTGCATTTTTCACCGGTTTTCTCCACTGTAGGCTCTATCTCCACTTTTCTTTTGTCTCTGAGCTAGAGGGTGGAATCTAGTTTCTGTAATGTCTCCCAGGCACAGCACACACAGACATGAGGGATTCCTGCTCCATTGTTTCTATGTAGCACATGATTAGGAGCAGCAGCAACATGAAGGACATTATACAGCAAATTCTGAGCAGTGTAGATGTGAATCCAGCTCAGGGCAGAGATAAAACGCTAACTGAAAAGCAGCTGTGTGGAGGACAATATACAGATGTGAATCCTGCTCCTGGGTGAGTTAAAACACTAGCTAGAAAGCTGCAGTATGGAAGACAGCAATACTAAGCAGTGTAGATATGATTCCAGCACTCAGTTGGAATAAAACCATAGAAAGCATCAATCACATTTCTCTTCTTCCCACCTTCTCCCTTTTCCCTCTCCATATTTTAAAAACAGACAGATTTAATCTGATCCATCAGTGAGCTGCCAATCTGTTTTGCTTTGACCAAGATGGATTTTAGCGGTTTTTCAGAGTAAATGATGAGTTCAGGAGCTGGGGTTGGAGAAGTGGCTTATAAGTGGAGAAAGAAGCAGATTTATCCTATAACATATGTGAATATAAACATCTCATATTTAATTGTACCATTGACTTATGCTAGCTGCTATGCCGCTTTACGTTCACTGTGCACACAGACCTGAGGGTTTTCTGCTTTCCTTTCTCTAACACATGTCCAGAAGCAGCAGCAGCATGGGTGATATTATACAACAGTACTGAGCACTGAAGCAATGAATCCAGCATCAGGTAAAGTAAACACTTACTAAAAAGCAGCAGCATGGAGGATGTTGTACAGCAGTATTAAGTAATATAGCTGTGATTACAGCTCTAGGTAGAAATAAAACACTCACTAGAAAGAAGCAGACTGGATGACAAAATACAACAGTACTGTAATGATAAGAAAAAAAAAAAAGGTTTGTTCCAGCTTCTTTAAAATTTTTTATCCTTTAATGATTCCAAAAAAAGTTTTCACCCGATTAAAAACTCCACAGACAGTGTGCAAATATGAGTGCAAGCGACATGTTTCGATCTATTACAGACCTTTCTCAGATCTTTGAGAAAGATCTGTAATAGATCGAAACATGTCGCTTGCACTCATATTTGCACACTGTCTGTGGAGTTTTTAATCGGGTGAAAACTTTTTTTGGAATCATTAAAGGATAAAAAATTTTAAAGGAGCTGGAACAAACCTTTTTCTCTTTTCTTATCATTACAAGATGACATCGCATCGGGATGGAGTTCCGTGCACCTGATGGTCTGGTTGGTGAGCTGGCTTTGGTTTTATACCATTTTCTTTTCCCAACAGTACTGTGACTGAGTATATGTGAATCCAGGTCTAGAGTAAGATAAACACTAAATTTACATTTCTCCATGACTCTCTCGTTTACTCTGCTTGTGACTCTGTTCATGCTCCTTCTTTCTTCACAGACTTCAATAGGCCGCAGTAGTCAGATCCCAACGTCTTACATTTTCTCGTAAGACGGATTTTAGCAGTTTTTCTGACTTTGGTATGAGTTCAGGAGGCAAGAGAGTGGCTCATAAGTGGAGAAAGAAACATTTCTCTGGTAAGGTATATTACAAAGTTTCTTATATTCACTTGCACTGTTTATTTATGCAAAGTATTTTTTCCTCAATAACATTGACAAGTTAAATAACGATGCTACACAGAAAATTAAAAAGAACCTCATAGGGAGTGGAGTAGGTGGGATAGGGGAGACAGCATATGAAGACCCTGGAGAGAATGCCCCATTGGGTTTGCTACGTGTCTGTGGACTATTAGAATAATGTAATAAAGTAGTAATTTACCTAAAACTTCCAAACGGCCACCGTTCTGTTATGATAAGAAGAAAATCAAGCAAGTCTGCAGCACAGTTCCACCAATAAACTGCTGAATAAAGATCGATCTTTACAATAGACGTCAAACATCTCAGTCTGGCTGCGGAGCGGAGTGTTTTATGTACACACAGCCTCTGTCATCTGTGTACTGTAAATGTGTCGCTCCTTTGATTGAAACATGTAATAAGCAGGTAGCTGAAAAAGAACAGCCGTCCTCGGCAGAGAAGTCTATTGTGTCCTCGAAAATAACAGGACGAGTTCTTCCAGCTCCAAAGTACAGTAGACATAAGAGTGATGGAAGTGAAGCAGCCGTCGGTATCTGAGACTTCTATAGAATTAGCCTTTCTGTCACCCTGTAGAGGAGATGTTGGGTGCAGAGCTTGTACAGGAACAAAGCAAAATAGAGAAAAATATACGTAATATATATAAAAAACGATACTAATCCTATATACAAGTATATCCGTATAAATGGAGAAATCTTCAAAAGGTTCACGCAAATAAATCCGTCCAATCTTGAAAAATCTTAGAGCGCGGGTCAGCTTGGGTGGGCTTCGTCTGGAGGTCTCTGACTAGTGATTGGATCAATGCCAACTTGATATTGATGGTATAGCCAAGCGATAAGTCACTAATGTCTGTAGTGAGTCAAAATGATTGACCATCCATGTGCTACATGGGTTCATCAAAGCACGAGCTGCCAATTTGGGTAATGAAGGAGTGTCTCAAGTGAAGCAACCCCCATTCCCAAGGTTAATAAGGCTGGACAGCACGGTGGCTTAGTTGTTAGCACTGTTGCTTTGCAGCGCTGGGGTCCTGCAAGGAGTTTGTATGGGTTTCCTCTGGGCACTCTGGTTTCCTCCCACACTCCAAAGACATACTGATAGGGAAACTAGATTGTGAGCCCCATCGGGGACAGCGATGATAATGTGTGCAAAACTGTAAAGCGCTGCGGAATATGTTAGCGCTATATAAAAGTAAAGATTATTATTCTTATAGGAATGGTTGGTCTATGAAGATACATGTCCATTATCCTGTGACTTCTTAGATCCTGAAGAAGCACCATTTTTGGTGCTGTATCCTCTAGATTCTCATTGCCTGAGTGTTATTAAAATCAGTAGGTGTACCATGCAATGGTGGCAAAGGTAACTTCCTGTGACTCCTCTTTTTGTATCTGTAACACAGAGAGCGTTACCCTCGAGGCCAAAAAGTCATCTTTGGAGGAAAGGACCAAAAGAAAGTGGAGTTCAGTGGATCTGACGCTCACTCAGAAAGTGATTAGAAGATTAATCCTATGTGCAGTCAGTGAGCAACCTGGGTTTGTAATTGAGTTGCTATGTTTACCTGCTATCATTCTCCTACAATGAGAGTTTTATCTTTTACAGTGTACAGCTCATTTCCATGGGACCGGCCTCCAGACCCTGGTGAAGAGTAGGATGGGAGCTACATTCCAGAAGAGGGCTTAACTCTTAACATCCCAGCCAACCTCTCTCCAGCCCATTGATTTCTATACAGCAGTTAGCTGCTCTCCTTTCTCCCTTTCCATCTCATCTTCTGAAGAGATGTCTAATCATTGCTCTCACTGTCCAAAGCCATGTGCTTGTTCAAATGTCGTGTTATCTCTATGTGCAAATGCAGAGATAATAGTGCAGCACTCCGGAACAAACCACTGATAGCTGAATGTGTTACAGCAGAACTTGTGTTCAGTTTCTAGTTCTACTAATACCACAGCTCTACCTTTAACCCGAGCTGTCTCTCAAGGAAAAGGGTAGCCGCCCTGCTAGAAAGCAAGAATTAAAGAAACTAAGGAGACTGCCCTGCTTTGACATGCTTGAGAAGCCTTGAGAATAACCCCATGCTGCTTCAGCATTCTGTAGCTGAGATTTTATATTCACCAATTGTTGATTGTATGAACCAAGTCGGATTTCACCGTTCCTGATGGTATCTATGTAATAGTATAGGAAATGGGGGTTGTTACGTGTTACAGAACCACTTAGCACCCAGAATATGTTGTGCAGTTATATGTATGTATAATAGGTTCTATGTCAGATGTATGTCCCTAATTTGTCCGCCCTCCCCCCACCTTTGTAATTCCCACAGTAAACATCGGCAGGCTCCAGCCACCTGTGGCTTTTGTAATGCATGTCTGGCCTGCCGCTTTTCTATTGGCCTGCCCTCTGTATCTGTGTGATATATTCTGTGTCCTGTGAGTAAAGTGTTGTCAGACTGGAATTACGTGGAGAAGCAGTGATCTTTTATATGCGCCCATGTAACCAAGGAATTCCAGCCAACGTCATTCATTCAGACTCCAGCCAACGCAGAGCGGACCTCCGAAAACACGGGGTGGTACTGAAAGAGGTACCCCAGCTTGGGTAGACCCCGTTACAGGGGTCGTTTTGAGGCATATCTCAGTTGGACTGTCAAGCAAATAAAGCAACCTGCAGAAAGCACCAATGGGGGGTGGGAAGTGTACATGAAAGGGAAATAAACAGAGATTACGTGTGAGCGGAGCCATCCAAATGAGCTTTTCTCCAAAAGGAGAAAAACTGGCATTATAATGTAAACTATTGCAGATAGTCACCCAGTAAAGGCCCCTTTACATTTAGCGATGCACCAGCGATCCCGACGATGCGACCCGGTCAGGATCGCTGGTGCATCGCTAAATGGTCGCTAGTGAGCTGCCAAACAGGCAGATCTCACAGCAATGCAGCAGCGATACAGCGGACGATACTTACCTTTCAGACGCGGTGATTCTGACGTCCTCCCGCCCGCGTCCACGCGTCGCTCGACAGCGCCAGCAGGAAGCCCAGCAGGAAGCGCCCGACGAGAAATGGAACTGGACAATCTCGTGCGATCAGCGACAGACAGCGGAGGAGCCTGTCAGAGGTAAGTATCACACATAGCGATATCGCTAGCAATATCGCTGCTGCGTCACAAGATCGGTGACGCTTTAGCGATATCGCTATGTGTAAAGGCCTCTTAAGTCAGTGTCAAATCCCTTAATAAGCCTTGTCAAGTGACTCTGGAGATAAGATAGCGCATAGACTTTTCCAAATGGAAAAACCCTACATCTGTAGACAGTTGTTTTGAAGCCCATTCTCAAAGGAGTAGGCTGGGTTACTGTATATCCTTCTGGAGACAGCCAAACTGGAATAGGGGGACTTATACAGTCATGGCTGAAAGTGTTGGTGGGTCGCCCTCCCAGGGCCGTGGGGTACTCGATACCGGGCCCGATGAGCTTCAATAGGAGATGTCACAGTAGCTGGGACCTGGCCCGTGGCCCTGGGCGCCCATTGTAAAAGGGGAAATGTTCAGTGTGCTTTTGATGATTAGAATGAATGAGTCGTGACGCCACCTGTGGTGTTCGGCAAGGGAGGTGTTAAGCCGACGCTGCAGACAGATCCTCTGGGACAGATGGTGGGGTGCCGCAGTGATGTTATAGCCCTCCACAGGCAGGGCTTTAGTCCCAGGGCAGTGTAGGTGAAGTGACACTTAGATGGTGTAGTGTCGGGCACAGGGGATGTAGCAGTGCCGGGCAGGTTGACGCAGGAATAAGTGGAGGACACCAGGGCATGTAGTTCCAAAGCTTTACTCAGTCTGTTGTGGCACAAGAGCCCGCATCTGTGCTGTGTCCTCCAGGTCAGGAGCTCAGCCCACTTCCAGGCAAGATGAAGTACTCCTTTCCGACATTCCGCCAACTCATGTGCCTTTTCTGAACGTCTCCCTCTTAGCGCCTTTAGTGAAGTACTCACAGTACTGAGTTACACTGGAGTTCCTCCTGTCAGATGTTCCTATGAACTCTACTTGTACGGCAGACAGCTGTAGCCTGCTTCCGGGACTCCTTGCTACTAAGTCCCGGCTCTCTATCGATGCTGTTGTGCCCCCAAGTCTTGTGTGGGAATAAAGTGGTGACAACTTCTATTACTCCGGTGTCTGCTGCAGGACCATTAGTATCCATACAACCTCGGGGACCGGACCCCGGCCTTGCGCTCAGAACTTGGGAAGGGTTCTCCTCTAACCCTAATCCTTAGTTCTCTTCTTCTCCTCTTGTTCCGTACTAATCCTTTCCTTCTTATGGAGAGTCAGGCTTTCTATCAAAGTTCCTTTCCTGTGCCAGCGGACCCAGGTCACCGAGGTCGGCTGCAGCACTTCCTTCATCCATCCCACTCCGGGGATCTCCTTTCACAGACTTACCTCGTCAGACTCCTGTGACAAAACTCACTAAATCCTATCCTCTTCCCGCTCTTTTAGTGCAGACTAAACTCCACCCACCTCCCAGCACGCTTCGTGTTCCAAGCAGGGAGCCACCAAAGGGTGCTTTGCTACACTACTGTGTCGTGTGGGATGCAGGTGTTGGAGTGTGGTCAGGTGTCTCCACCTTACCTGAATGGTGGGGTACCACACATCAGGAGGAGGTGCAGTACCTCTGTGGCGACTGAACCTTCAGGGGCGCCACATAGGCACCCTTGAAATTGTTCAAGAAAAATAAGAATTGCTTCCAGAAAAACACCATTCCTACAGTTAAATATGGTGGAGGTTCAAAGATGTTTTGGGGTTGTTTTGCTACTTCTGACACTGGATCCTACAGCAGGTTAACAGTAAAGCAGGGGCACTAATTTTGGCTGATTCTTGTGCTGCACCAATCATCACTGTTTACATACTCTGCCATTGCCCCCAAACTACTGTATATTAATGCTAAAACTGTGTCTGTTGTTAAGGAAGGAGATGATTTTTAATCAAAACAAAAATTGCAAAGTTGTTTGGGTTTTTTTTAGGCACTTTGCAATTTTAACCCTTATTAATATTGACACGACCCCTCTAAAGGATTATTTTCTCAAACAGTGTGTGAGAGTAGGCACATAGAAATGATCCTCTTGTGGCTTTTATTGCATCCTGTCCTATTTGATACATTAAAAGTGTGAGGAAAGCCATTATGCTCATTAAAGTATGTAATATAATTATGGTATGTAATTAAAATCCGGTCTTCATCATAGAAAGAGCAATTTACAGTATAGCTAATTTACTTCTGCCTATAGAGCGCCCTAATTATACGAGCCCTATAATTATAAAGGCGGTCCGGTCTGTACATTCACAAGTAGACCAAAACAAAGAGTCGGTGAGAATGACATCGGCAAAATTTATGGACACGTATCATGTCTGCAAAATGTTCCTACAGCAACAAATGGCTTTATTGTACCCTTTCTATATACTGTAATTGGCTGATTAGTCACACTAGTCTGCAGATTTAGGGTTAAACTGCAAGGGCTGCGCCACGAGAAGTATACAGCAACACACCAAAAAAATAAATGTCCAGCCGCCGCAATCTTTAAAGATGGTTTTTAGACTATTTGGGGTTTTGATCAGCGACTCCAGCTGAGCTGCATAGTCTAAAATTCACCCTCAAGCTCTTCCTTTGCTTGACCCTCATACTTTACACTGCAGCTCTGCTTGTTCTGATTGGCTCTTGTGCAATAACAGAAGCTCACCGTTCGCTGCGCAGGTCATCTGGAGCTTGTATAGTACAAGCGCTTTCATGACATTGCCATAAAGGGGTGCAAGTTCCAAGTGTCATGACCATAAGTGAGTGGCGCCCCCTTCAGGAGTGACCAGGGAAGCCCATATTTCGGAAGGATTCGGTGTTCTCCTGGTAGAATGGCATCCAGGACGGCAAGACGGCAAGGACTGGGTTAAAGACCGATTTCTTCGAGTTGATCCTATGGTGTGAACTAGCGCAAACTCTGAAATGTTTCTACACTTTCTATAGTTCCAATATTGGAATACTTTTTCCAAAAGGACAGCGGCCACTTAAAGGGAACCTGTCAGAACAATTTAACTACTGAAACAATTAGCATGGCAGTATAGGTCATAGAAAAGCAAAAAAAAAGATACCTGTTTTCTATTAATCCGATGCGCCAGCACTGAGAAATTAAGCTTTTAGGCTGCATGCAAATTAGCCTGGGAGTGCATTGTGGGCGTGCCACTTTGTATGTAGCTTCAAAGCTCGATTTCTCAGTGCTGGCACATCGGATTAATACAAGACAGGTGTCATTTTTTGCGTTGCTCTATGACCTACACAGCCATACTACTTGTCTGATTGTTAAACTCATTCCCTTAAATCAGCTTCTTCTGAGCCAATGACATAATGCAGCAGCTCGAAGCTCGGGGCCCCATTGCCAGTGCTATCCCCAGGTCCCGCTCACCCCCCAGCCCTACACATTAATGATACATTCATCAACAGCCAATAATTTGTCAAAACAGGAAATTGATTTTTTTTTCTCTGAAGTATCGATCAGCGGGAGATTGGATTGTATTTCTTTATCCCGCTATTGACTTTTTTGCTATATAGAGTATAAAATATATAGATATGTTATAAGGGATGGAACAAAGAAGAGATCATTAATTAAACCACGCTCTGTGTAAATGGAATATTCTCCAAAGACAAAGCTGTGCTCAGTGATCAGGGTTCATCGGGGTCTGGGATGTATTCTGAATCTCAAGTACAGGCGCAGTGCTGTGGGGGGGATTCGTGCCTTGTAGGGTGGGATACAAAGATCTATATTCACTGAGATGACAGTGGAGGCAAAAATCCAGGTTATACTGTGACACCAGACGTCTCTGCACCACATTGTATCTGGCTTGGAGTATGGAGAATATCTCACCGACTTGGAGACAACATGTATTTTAGTTCTACATTAACACCACCAACAAGTACAAACCATGCCCCTCTGATGACAGCTGAAATCCCCCCAATATGCATCAGTGTGCCCCCATATGCAACAGTGGCTATCAAGTCACCCATATAAACAGTGACATTAGAATATCGGTATCAGGAGAGTGCCCCAAATATAGTGCCCAGAGCGCCATCAGTGCCCGACACAAACAGTGCCCAGAGTGCCCCACACACACACACACACACACACAAAGTGCCATCAGTGCCCCACCTAAACAGTGCCATCAGAGAGCCCCAAAAAAGGGGGAGACAGAAGCGCACAATAGGGTCTTATCCAATGATATAAACGTTTCAACAGATATGGATCCACTCACCTGGTTCAGTTGTGTGAAACACAACAACCATAAGCACAAATGGGTAGGATCCGATGAACTTTGCTCCTGAGGAAGTGTACAGTGTGTACACGAAACGCGTAGAGTTTATGGAATAAAAAGTAAGTTATAATCACTGCTTGGTCCTTGGATTAACTCCTTGTGAACTTTGGACTGGAACAGCGCGATCCTGAAAGCCGGACTTCTCTCCTTCCTATATATGCAATCAGAGAGCCCCACACACAGTGCCATCAGAGAGCCCACCTAAACGGTGCCATCAGAGAGCCCACCTAAACAATGCCATCAGAGAGCCCCACACACACAGTGACATCAGAGAGCCCCATCTAAACAGTGCCATCAGAGTGCCCCCTACACACACAGTGCCATCAGTGCCCCACCTAAACAGTGCCATCAGAGAGCCCAACCTAAACAGTGCCATTAGAGAGCCCACCTAAACGGTGCCATCAGAGAGCCCACCTAAACAGTGCCATCAGAGAGCCCCACACACACACAGTGCCATCAGAGAGCCCCACCTAAACAGTGCCATCAGAGAGCCCCATCTAAACAGTGCCATCAGAGTGCCCCCTACACACAGTGCCATCAGTGCCCCACCTAAACAGTGCCATCAGAGAGCCCAACCTAAACAGTGCCATTAGAGAGCCCACCTAAACGGTGCCATCAGAGAGCCCACCTAAACAGTGCCATCAGAGAGCCCCACACACACACAGTGCCATCAGAGAGCCCCACCTAAACAGTGCCATCAGAGAGCCCCACACACACAGTGCCATCAGTGCCCCACCTAAACAGCGCCATCAGAGAGCCCCACCTAAACAGTGCCACCAGAGAGCCCCACCTAAACAGTGCCATCAGCGAGCCCCACCTAAACAGTGCCATCAGAGAGCCCATGTAAACAGTGCCATCAGTGCCCCACCTAAACAGTGCCATCAGTGCCCATCACAAACAGTGGCATCAGACAGCCACAAATATAGTGAGTGCCATCAGTGCCCAACACAAACAGTGCCATGAGAGCCCCACACACACAGTGTCATCAGATAGCCCACCTAAACAGTGCCATCAGAGTGCCCCACCTAAACAGTGCCACCAGAGAGCCCCACCTAAACAGTGCCATCAGCAAGCCCCACCTAAACAGTGCCATCAGAGAGCCCACCTATACAGTGCCATCAGAGAGCCCACCTATACAGTGTCATCAGAGTGCCCCACACACACAGTGCCATCAGAGAGCCCCACCTAAACAGTGCCATCAGAGTGCCCCACACACACAGTGCCATCAGTGCCCCACCTAAACAATGCCATCAGAGAGCCCACCTAAACAGCGCCATCAGAGTGCCCCACACACACAGTGCCATCAGTGCCCAACACAAACAGTGCCATCAGAGAGCCCATGTAAACAGTGCCATCAGTGCCCCACCTAAACAGTGCCATCAGTGCCCATCACAAACAGTGGCATCAGACAGCCACAAATATAGTGAGTGCCATCAGTGCCCAACACAAACAGTGCCATGAGAGCCCCACACACACAGTGTCATCAGATAGCCCACCTAAACAGTGCCATCAGAGTGCCCCACACCAACAGTGCCATCAGAAAGCCCACCTAAACAGTGCCATCAGAGAGCCCATCTAAACAGTGCCATCAGAGAGCCCACCTATACAGTGCCATCAGAGAGCCCACCTATACAGTGTCATCAGAGTGCCCCACACACACAGTGCCATCAGAGAGCCCCACCTAAACAGTGCCATCAGAGTGCCCCACACACACAGTGCCATCAGTGCCCCACCTAAACAATGCCATCAGAGAGCCCACCTAAACAGCGCCATCAGAGTGCCCCACACACACAGTGCCATCAGTGCCCAACACAAACAGTGCCATCAGAGAGCCCACCTAAACAGTGCCATCAGAGTGCCCCACCTAAACAGTGCCATCAGAGAGCCCATGTAAACAGTGCCTTCAGTGCCCGACATAAACAGTGCCATGAGAGGCCCCACACACAGTGCCATCAGAGAGCCCCACACAAACAGTGCCATCAGAGAGCCCCACCTAAACAGTGCCATCAGAGTGCCCCACACACAGTGCCATCAGAGAGCCCACCTAAACGGTGCCATCAGAGAGCCCACCTAAACAATGCCATCAGAGAGCCCCACACACACAGTGCAATCAGAGAGCCCCACACACAGTGCCATCAGTGCCCCACCTAAACAGTGCCATCAGAGACCCCATGTAAACAGTGCCATCAGTGCCCGACACAAACAGTGCCATGAGAGCCCCCCACACACAGTGCCATCAGAGAGCCCCACACAAACAGTGCCATCAGAGTGCCCCACCTAAACAGTGCAATCAGAGTGCCCCACACACAGTGCCATCTGGGAGCCCACCTAAACGGTGCCATCAGAGAGCCCACCTAAACAATGCCATCAGAGAGCCCCACACACACAGTGCAATCAGAGAGCCCCATCTAAACAGTGCCATTAGAGTGCCCCACGCACACAGTGCCATCAGTGCCCCACCTAAACAGTGCCATCAGAGAGCCCCACACACAGAGTGCCATCAGTGCCCCACCTAAACAGTGCCATCAGCGAGCCCCACCTAAACAGTGCCATTAGAGAGCCCACCTAAACGGTGCCATCAGAGAGCCCACCTAAACAGTGCCATCAGAGAGCCCCACACACACAGTGCCATCAGAGAGCCCCACCTAAACAGTGCCATCAGAGAGCCCCACACACACAGTGCCATCAGTGCCCCACCTAAACAGTGCCATCAGAGAGCCCCACACACACAGTGCCATCAGTGCCCCACCTAAACAGTGCCATCAGAGAGCCCCACACACACAGTGCCATCAGTGCCCCACCTAAACAGCGCCATCAGAGAGCCCCACCTAAACAGTGCCATCAGTGCCCAACACAAACAGTGGCATCAGACAGCCGCAAATATAGTGAGTGCCATCAGTGCCCAGCACAAACAGTGCCATGAGAGCCCCACACACATAGTGTCATCAGATAGCCCACCTAAACAGTGCCATCAGAGTGCCCCACACCAACAGTGCCATCAGAAAGCCCACCTAAACAGTGCCATCAGAGAGCCCACCTAAACAGTGCCATAAGAGAGCCCCACACACACAGTGCCATCAGAGAGCCCACCTATACAGTGCCATCAGAGAGCCCACCTATACAGTGTCATCAGAGTGCCCCACACACAGTGCCAACAGTGCCCCACCTAAACAATGCCATCAGAGAGCCCACCTAAACAGTGCCATCAGTGCCCAACACACACAGTGCCATCAGAGAGCCCACCAAAACAGTGCCATCAGAGTGCCCCACACACACAGTGCCATCAGTGCCCCACCTAAACAGTGCCATCAGAGAGCCCCACACACACAGTGCCATCAGAGAGCCCACCTAAACAGTGCCATCAGAGAGCCCATGTAAACAGTGCCATCAGTACCCGACACAAACAGTGCCATGAGAGGCCCCACACACAGTGCCATCAGAGAGCCCCACACAAACAGTGCCATCAGAGAGCCCCACCTAAACAGTGCCATCAGAGTGCCCCACACACAGTGCCATCAGAGAGCCCACCTTAACGGTGCCATCAGAGAGCCAACCTAAGCAATGCCATCAGAGAGCCCCACACACACAGTGCAATCAGAGAGCCCACCTAAACAGTGCCATCAGAGTGCCCCACACAAACAGTGCCATCAGAGAGCCCACCTAAACAGTGCCATCAGAGAGCCCACCTTATCGGTGCCATCAGAGAGCCCACCTAAGCAATGCCATCAGAGAGCCCCACACACACAGTGCAATCAGAGAGCCCCATCTAAACAGTGCCATCAGACTGCCCCACACACACAGTGCCATCAGTGCCACACCTAAACAGTGCCATCAGCGAGCCCCACCTAAACAGTGCCATTAGAGAGCCCACCTAAACGGTGCCATCAGAGAGCCCACCTAAACAGTGCCATCAGAGAGCCCCACCTAAACAGTGCCATCAGAGAGCCCCACACACACAGTGCCATCAGTGCCCCACCTAAACAGTGCCATCAGAGAGCCCCACACACACAGTGCCATCAGTGCCCCACCTAAACAGTGCCATCAGTGCCCAACACAAACAGTGGCATCAGACAGCCGCAAATATAGTTAGTGCCATCAGTGCCCAACACAAACAGTGCCATGAGAGCCCCACACACACAGTGTCATCAGATAGCCCACCTAAACAGTGCCATCAGAGTGCCCCACACCAACAGTGCCATCAGAAATCCACCTAAACAGTGCCATCAGAGAGCCCACCTAAACAGTGCCATCAGAGAGCCCCACACACACAGTGCCATCAGAGAGCCCACCTAAACAGTGCCATCAGAGAGCCCACCTATACAGTGCCATCAGAGAGCCCACCTATACAGTGCCATCAGAGAGCCCCACCTAAACAGTGCCATCAGAGTTCCCCACACACACAGTGCCATCAGTGCCCCACCTAAACAATGCCATCAGAGAGCCCACCTAAACAGTGCCATCAGTGCCCAACACAAACAGTGCCATCAGAGAGCCCACCTAAACAGTGCCATCAGAGTGCCCCACACAAACAGTGCCATCAGAGAGCCCACCTAAACAGTGTAATCAGAGAGCCCCACACACAGTGCCATCAGAGAGCCCACCTAAACAGTGCCATGAGTGCCCCACCTAAACAGTGCCATCAGTTCCCCACCTAAACAGTGCCATCAGAGAGCCCCACCTAAACAGTGCCATCAGAGAGCCCCACCTAAACAGTGTCATCAGAGAGCCCCACCTAAACAGTGCCATCAGAGAGCCCCACCTAAACAGTGCCATCAGAGAGCCCACCTAAACAGTGCCAACAGAGTGCCCCACCTAAACAGTGCCATCAGTGCCCCTCACACACAGTGCCATCAGAGAGCCCACCTAATAAGTGCCATCAGAGTGCCCCACACAAACAGTGCCATCAGAGAGCCCACCTAAACAGTGCCATCAGAGAGCCCACCTTATCGGTGCCATCAGAGAGCCCACCTAAGCAATGCCATCAGAGAGCCCCACACACACAGTGCAATCAGAGAGCCCCATCTAAACAGTGCCATCAGACTGCCCCACACACACAGTGCCATCAGTGCCCCACCTAAACAGTGCCATCAGCGAGCCCCACCTAAACAGTGCCATTAGAGAGCCCACCTAAACGGTGCAATCAGAGAGCCCACCTAAACAGTGCCATCAGAGAGCCCCACCTAAACAGTGCCATCAGAGAGCCCCACACACACAGTGCCATCAGTGCCCCACCTAAACAGTGCCATCAGAGAGCCCCACACACACAGTGCCATCAGTGCCCCACCTAAACAGTGCCATCAGTGCCCAACACAAACAGTGGCATCAGACAGCCGCAAATATAGTGAGTGCCATCAGTGCCCAACACAAACAGTGCCATGAGAGCCCCACACACACAGTGTCATCAAATAGCCCACCTAAACAGTGCCATCAGAGTGCCCCACACCAACAGTGCCATCAGAAATCCACCTAAACAGTGCCATCAGAGAGCCCACCTAAACAGTGCCATCAGAGAGCCCCACACACACAGTGCCATCAGAGAGCCCACCTAAACAGTGCCATCAGAGAGCCCACCTATACAGTGCCATCAGAGAGCCCACCTATACAGTGCCATCAGAGAGCCCCACCTAAACAGTGCCATCAGAGTTCCCCACACACACAGTGCCATCAGTGCCCCACCTAAACAATGCCATCAGAGAGCCCACCTAAACAGTGCCATCAGTGCCCAACACAAACAGTGCCATCAGAGAGCCCACCTAAACAGTGCCATCAGAGTGCCCCACACAAACAGTGCCATCAGAGAGCCCACCTAAACAGTGTAATCAGAGAGCCCCACACACAGTGCCATCAGAGAGCCCACCTAAACAGTGCCATGAGTGCCCCACCTAAACAGTGCCATCAGTTCCCCACCTAAACAGTGCCATCAGAGAGCCCCACCTAAACAGTGCCATCAGAGAGCCCCACCTAAACAGTGTCATCAGAGAGCCCCACCTAAACAGTGCCATCAGAGAGCCCCACCTAAACAGTGCCATCAGAGAGCCCACCTAAACAGTGCCAACAGAGTGCCCCACCTAAACAGTGCCATCAGTGCCCCTCACACACAGTGCCATCAGAGAGCCCACCTAATCAGTGCCATCAGAGTGCCCCACACAAACAGTGCCATCAGAGAGCCCACCTAAACAGTGCCATCAGAGAGCCCACCAAAACAGTGTAATCAGAGAGCCCCACACACAGTGCCATCAGAGAGCCCACCTAAACAGTGCCATCAGTGCCCCACCTAAACAGTCCCATCAGTGTCCCACCGAAATAGTGCCAACAGTGCCCCACCTAAACAGTGCCAGCAGAGTGCCCCACACACACAGTGCCATCAGAGAGCCCACCTAAACAGTGCCATTAGAGTGCCCCACACAAACAGTGCCATCAGAGAGCCCACCTAAACAGTGCCATCAGAGAGCACACCTAAACAGTGTAATCAGAGAGCCCCACACACAGTGCCATCAGAGAGCCCACCTAAACAGTGCCATCAGTGCCCCACCTAAACAGTCCCATCAGTGCCCCACCTAAATAGTGCCAACAGTGCCCCACCTAAACAAGTGCCAGCAGAGTGCCCCACACACACAGTGCCATCAGAGAGCCCACCTAAACAGTGCCATCAGAGCGCCCCACACAAACAGTGCTATCAGAGAGCCCACATAAACAGTGCCATCAGTGTGCCCCCCACACACAGTGCCATCAGAGTGCCCCCCACACACAGTGCCATCAGAGAGCCCACCTAAACAGTGCCATCAGAGAGCCCACCTAAACAGTGTCATCAGAGTGCCCCCACACACAGCGCCATCAGAGAGCCCACCTAAACAGTGCCATCAGAGCGCCCCACCTAAACAGTGCTATCAGAGAGCCCACATAAACAGTGCCATCAGAGTGCCCCCCACACACAGTGCCATCAGAGAGCCCACCTAAACAGTGCCATCAGAGAGCCCACCTAAACAGTGTCATCAGAGTGCCCCCACACACAGCGCCATCAGAGAGCCCACCTAAACAGTGCCATCAGTGCCTGACACAAACAGTGCCATCAGAGTGCTCCACCTAAACAGTGCCATCAGTGCCCCACCTAAACAGTGCCATCAGAGTGCTCCACCTAAACAGTGCCATCAGTGCCCCACCTAAACAGTGCCATCAGAGTGCCCCACCTAAACAGTGCCTTTACATGGTCCCACATAATAGCGCCATCAGAGAGCCCCACACACAGTATCAGAGTGCCTGACTTAAACAGTGTCATCAAACGCTCCCACATAAACAGTGCCATCAGAGTGTTTCACATCAATAGAGCAAGAATAGTTTTTACATAAACAATGCCAGAGTGTGCCCCCCATATGCATCAATGACAGCCAAGTGACCCATATAAACAGTGGCAGTAGACTGTTGGCACCAGCAGAGTGACCCACATATATAGTGCTAGAACAATATTATCTAAACAATGCCCCATATACTCTGTGCCCCAGATAATCACCCGAGTGCCCAACCCAAATACCGACTACAGAGGAGACCTGTGCAGCTGATGGGTTTATATGACATTGTGTAGACTGGTTTCAGATAGCTGCACAATGTGCACACTGTAGAGCCCTGTGTTATAAACCCTCATTTACTGTATGTACTTAATGTACATGCCAAAGAAAGTGGAACTTTCCTTTAAATCTGATTTTTGACAGTTTTTAACTTTTCAAAGTAAAATCAGCCCCCCAAAAAGCTGACGAGTCTAAAATGCCGTAATGAGAAGTAAGAGAAGGAGAAAGGGTTTCTTTATGATCGATGTCAGGCTGACCCCATGGGCTTGCTTAGGAGGTAGAATTCTTTGCACAATTCATCAGGACATCCTGCCCGGTTTAGCGCTGCCGGCTCCTCCAGAGTTATGAACTGTAGCATTTTACGGCGCTCCATCAGGTCATGTGACCCACGGTCCAAGCCAAAATTTCACATAACGGAAGATGTAGACGAGTTTCTGGCTGTTGGACTTGCACTTGGATTAACCTATATTACCGATGTGCACAAATTTAAAGGTCGTAAAATTGTCAAGTCAGCTCCGGCCGGAGCAATGGATGATGTTCCCAGGACCGCAGTCCTCATTCATCCTCGTACAACAAGGGAAATGAACAACTTTTGCTTTCTGAATTATGGACCCAGCGAGTTCTTTTTTCTTTCTTTTACTACAGGACTGAACAAAGAAAAATTTGGAAGAGATCGGTAGTTGCGGTGTGTTGTGCTTAAAGGGAATGTGCGCTTTTTAACACCAGTTGATAAATTCTGCGCTGGTTAATTGTCTGAGCGTTTTTTTTTTTTGAATGATACAAAGCTACAAATTCTTTTTACAGATATACATAAATAATAGAAGTCAGAATTCCTGAAGTCACCACTAGGGGGAGCTTGCTGCATTCAGATTTTCTATTGAGTTCAATGCATTAACTGTCTGCAATAATGTTCTGAGCTCCCTCTAGTGGTGGCTGATAACAGTCAGGCCATCTAGCGCTCCATCTCTGGGCAGTAGATTTAGGAAAGCACGACTCCGACCACTTTAAAGACATAATTTCACATTAATGTGGCCATTCTGAGCTGTCCGATTATAAAACTTAATATATTTGATAATGCACATGAATACCTTGCCGTTGAGTACCACGTGAAGCCATTATGCAGGTCCACATGAAGTATTTTCTCCCGGACCAATAATTAGCTATGTTTCCATTGCAATGTCCCTCTATTAATCCTCCTGGAAATGTACAAAGAAATTAACAACTAAGTTTTACCATCTCCCTTGTTAATGGGGTGCAGCCACGGCTAATTACACCGCGTATATATGGCCTTGTCCTATTGACAAAGGGAACGGTAACACCCAGTTATCATTTCCAAGGGCTTCAACAGAGGAACCAAATAGTGCAGGATTCTATAAAAGATTCTCCAGAACTGTTATTTCTCAAACGTATCAGATTTGTTACAATTATGTAAATATTTAATTTTAAATTATTATTTTTTTACCAAAACTTAGATATCCTTTAACAGGCAGAACCCGGCCCTTTTATTGTAGTTTTTCTGCACTGCATCTTGTAAAATCTGAATCCCTCTAGATTTTTATATGGATTTTTTGAGCTACAGAGATTTTTCTTTGGAATTAACAAAAATGGGAATGGAAATTATTCTGAGAAACCCGTCATTATTCACATTGAACTTCCCCTTCACTGTTTTATAAATTGCCCATATCTTCCTTCATTTGATTTTTTTGGGGGCAAAGCCAGAAAAATGAGTTGATGTTTGGAGAGAGGTGCAAGGACGGCCATGAATCTGCCCATAGACAGCAGTGACAACAGTGACACCAATAGGCCTTAGAGGGAATTGCAGCTGATACTAGAAACATTTCAAAATGTATCAATATTTTACAATAATACTCATTGTTGCATACATTGTTCCTGGTACATCAAACTTCACATTATTCTTGCACCGATGCAGTGTTGCATTTCTTCCTGACAATTCTTAGGCTCGATGCTGGTACTTTGGGAGGTTTTTAACATATTGATGGGGTTGCCTTTGGTTGGAGTTGATGGGGCTTAAAGGGGTTATTGGACAGTTTTTTATTAATGCACCCGGGAAAGTGAAAAAAAGATTCTCACCTCCCAAACTGGCAACGCTTTTTTGTACTCAGTGTTGCATCGTCTGCCGGTTTCTTTGCATCAGCATCCGATGGGGGAGCACCAGCATGCACCCTCACCCCCCCAGCATGCACCCTCACCCCCCCTAGCATGCACCCTCACCCCCCCAGCATGCACCCTCACCTCCCCCTAGCATGCACACTCACCCCCCCAGCATGTACCCTCACCCCCCAGCATGCACCCTCACCCCCCAGCATGCACCCTCACCCCCCCAGCATGCACCCTCACCCCCCCAGCATGCACCCTCACCCCCCCAGCATGCACCCTCACCCCCCCCAGCATGCACCCTCACCCCCCCAGCATGCAAGCATGCACCCTCACCCCCCCAGCATGCACCCTCACCCCCCAGCATGCACCCTCACCCCCCCAGCATGCACCCTCACCCCCCAGCATGCACCCTCACCCCCCCAGCATGCACACTCACCCCCCAGCATGCACCCTCACCCCCCCAGCATGCACCCTCACCCCCCCCCAGCATGCACCCTCACCCCCCCAGCATGCACCCTCACCCCCCAAGCATGCACCCTCACCCCCCCAGCATGCACCCTCATTTTCCTTCTCTGCGTACAATGATACATATTACTAATGCTCAGGCAGTGGCTGAGAGTACGGTCTGAGGGCAGAAGCCAGGACAAAAAAAATGTAGAGGGCCGATGCCGGAGGCACATTGACCCATCTCCACTGGGCGCAGAGAGGGCAGAAAACACTACAGTAGGGAGGGAACGACATCACACATGACATCATCATCTTCACCCGACTCACTGATAGGAGTCATCTGCACACTTTGGTCTATCGTGTGAGGCCCTGGACTCATGAGAAATTAGAAATTCATTAAGCAAATAGTTCTGCATGTGAAGGAGGCTGGCTGACTGCTCCTTTCAGTAGCCAGCACCCTCCTCAATCACGGCCCATGCCCAGATAAGTAGGGGGCTGGCTGACTCCTCTATTCAGCAGCGGAGCCAGCACTTTTCCCCGTCACAGCCCATGCCCAGATAAAGAAGGTGGCTGACTTAGCTGTTACAATGAGCAGTCAGCCAGCCTCCTCCGCACTGAGCTCTGCTCATCTTCTAATACAGAAAACAGCATCTTTTGGTTGGCAAAGCGTCACACAACCATCTTTCCCTCCTCCGAAAAAAAAATCGGTCCATTCTCAATCTTCTCCATTCTGTCAGTTTGTGAAAATCTGATGTCATCCGAGTGTGATCTAATATTCTCCAAGGACCCATAGACAAGAATGGTCGATCCGATAATCAGATGCAACTTGGGCATGCTGTGGGTGGCCCAAGGAGAACTGGGCATGGGCACGGCCCCATACAATAACATGGGGATGAATGCAAACCCTCAAAACCAGGGGTTTGGTAAACCTCTGACCAGAGTAGCTACCAGAAGAGTGTAACACCTGGTGTAACTAAAGTATATTAGTAAGGACATACATTGGCATGAAAAAGTTTAGGCACCCCTGGTCAAAATGACTGTTATTGTGGACTGTTTTGCAAGTTGAAGATGAAATGATCTCTAAAAGGCCTAAAATTAAAGATGACACATTTCCTTTATATTTTTGGCAAAGCAAAAAATTGTCATTTTTTTTCATTTTAAACAATGTCTTTTAGAGATCATTTCATCTTCACCTTGTTTAACTGTTCACATTAGTAATATTGACCAGGGGGGCCCCAAACTTTTACATGCCAGTGTAGCTTGTGTTTTTAAGTTAATTTATGACTTATTGATGGGATGATGAATACAGCCGCGGCTCGGAATTAGGGCATTAGAAGGATGAGGAGTTTGTGTATGTTCGAAATAGATGGGAAATGTAAAATTGGAAATGTGTCTTTGCTGTAAGCTCTATAGACGAGTCCTGGTTGGAGAAGTTGTCATGTCGGTCTGGGCCAGATGGAAAACATGAGAAAAGTGAACAATTTCATGAGAACGAACGTCAGCTGTAATTCACCATCCATAACTGTACTGGGATCTCTTACATGCTCTGCAGGACTGGTATCTACCACTATATGGTCACCATATGGCGGTGGTATTGGTCTTGGTCGTTGTATAGAGATTTCACTTTTCAGTAACAGGGTGGTCACCTGGTGAGGTTTCCCTTTACCCACTCTGATTGGCAAAGGCCAGTGGACACTGTTGAATTACAGCTTGGGATATGGGGGGGGACAAAGGCAGCGATCTAAAGGCATAGTCAGGAAAATGAAAGTCTCAATTGGCAGAGCAGGAATTATTAGTCATGCATCGGAATCATATCCTATCTATATGATACCAAAATCTATTCCAAGAAAACCTCTTTATTCAGTAAGGAGTTAATTGAAATGCAGAGAGTCTTCTCACCGGTTTCCACGAGACCGTCAGGCTCATCTGTCGCCTATTCTTTTATGTGTACAAGGAAAAAAAATCAATAAATCAATGGGAATTCCAATTTGATTTCTTTTAAGAGCAAAGGTGTGAACTGCTGCACTGGGTTTTCCTTTCCATGGGCGCGTTGATTGACAGAGCGCGTTCCTTCACATCATGTGATTGTCTCGGATTTTAGCCTTTTTCTGTCTATCTACAAATGTCAGATTCTAACAGCCAATAACAATCTGAAGAGGTGAAAGTGAAGCAAGGCGGCCGATCGCCAGCTGTGACAGCGGAGAGTTTTCCTTTAATATTCTCCGACTAGCATGAAGCCTTCCGTGACTTCTTTCATCATTGTAAAATCCACATCAAAGTCGGTCAGACGACCTCTCGTCTCACAAGTTTCCATGCTCCTATTAGAATTTTTAATGGTCACATGCAGCTGAATCAATTACAACTGGCGTAACTTCTATTCTCTAACGCACAGACGCATCTAGCAGAGCCGACGCTACGCTCAGTTCAGCGCATTGCGATAATATGTTACATGTGGTTTTACATAGGACTGCCGGCAGTGATGTGACTATCGCCGATTTTCCCCCAATGTAAAATTTGGACCTGGGCCACCTCCCTCCCCCTTCCCCAGCATGTTGGTCAGATATATGGGCCTCTGTAGCGTTGTAACTCCTATAAGGACATACAAGATGCCCCACCTCTAACATTATGTACTAATATCCCCCATCCTGGGCTCCTTCTTGGTACTTATGTCCCCTCATCCTGGACCCATTCTACTATATATGAATGAACCTCATCTCGTATATTTTCCATCCTGGTAAATATGTTCACGATCCCGTTATATATGCTCCCATCCTGGTATATATTTCCCCCATCCTGGCCTCATCCTGGTCCCATCCTGGTATACATGTCCCCCATCCTGGTATATATGGTCCCATCCTGGTATATATTTCCCCCCATCCTGGCCCCATCCTGGTATATATGTCCTTTATCCTAAGCCCCATTTTGGTATATATGTCCCTTATCCTGGGCCCCATCCTGGTATATATGTCCCTTATCCTGGGCCCCTTCCTGGTATATATGTCCCTTATCCTGAGCCCCATCCTGGTATATATGTCTCTTATCCTGGGCCCCATCCTGGTATATATGTCCCTTATCCTGAGCCCCATCCTGGTATATATGTCCCTTATCCTGAGCCCCATCCTGGTATATATGTCCCTTATCCTGGGCCCCATCCTGGTATATATGTCCCTTATCCTGAGCCCCATCCTGGTATA
Organism: Dendrobates tinctorius; assembly: GCF_039654945.1. Classification (NCBI taxonomy): domain Eukaryota; kingdom Metazoa; phylum Chordata; class Amphibia; order Anura; family Dendrobatidae; genus Dendrobates; species Dendrobates tinctorius. The sequence goes on along the minus strand of NW_027361810.1, from coordinate 15,304,407 downwards.
TATGTCCCTTATCCTGGGCCCCATCCTTTTATATATGTCTCTTATCCTGGGCCCCATCCTGGTATATATGTCTCTTATCCTGGGCCCCATCCTTTTATATATGTCTCTTATCCTGGGCCCCATCCTGGTATATATCCCTTATCCTGAGCCCCATCCTGGTATATATGTCCCTTATCCTGGGCCCCATCCTGGTATATATGTCCCTTATCCTGAGCCCCATCCTGGTATATATGTCCCTTATCCTGGGCCCCATCCTTTTATATATGTCTCTTATCCTGGGCCCCATCCTGGTATATATGTCTCTTATCCTGGGCCCCATCCTGGTATATATGTCCCTTATCCTGAGCCCCATCCTGGTATATATGTCTCTTATCCTGGGCCCCATCCTTTTATATATGTCTCTTATCCTGGGCCACATCCTGGTATATATGTCCCTGATCCTGGGCCCCATCCTGATATACGTTCCCCATTCTGCCGCTGTTCTTTAATGCATAGGGAAAAGATAAACAATTATACTCTCCTTCCCTTTGTTCCCCCTTGTGCGGCGTCCTGTTCTGAAGCCGGCTGCTGACTTCAGAGTGCAAGTGACAGGAGGGCATGACGTCACTGCCATGCGCCCCCAGTCACATGTATGCTGGCATCAGATACTGGCCTTTGATTGGCTGGAAGCGTGTATTGCAGTGCACGGACCCTGTGGGGGACGCACGTCCAGCTGAAGTTTGCTCTGGTGTCGGCAGGCCCCTCCACCGCACGGGTCCAGGACTGCACTGCTGAATATATTCCCTTCGTCGTCAATTAGTACTCTCTCTGTCTCAGGTACTCGCTGCAGCTTCTGCGAATGAATATTTTCTTTAAGGTTAGGGCAGGTATAGAGGACATTGCAATCTCTCATTCGAGAGAATCGGGTTGATTATGAAAATGACGCTCTGATCAAACGCTAATCTCTCGGATAGGGGGAAAAAACTTTTCTCCATCTTCTCTATTCTGTCAGCAAATGGAAACGGGCTGCACTAATATGTCATCTGAGTGCAGTCTGATGTTTCCCAAGCATTCATTGACATGGATTGCCAAGTGCGATGTGAATATTGAAACATGTTTGCCATGCAGTGATCTTTTCCTTGAACAGTCTCTGTCCAAGGAAAAAATCGGACATGTGCACGACCTCATAGAAAACATTGGTCCGAGTGAGATCCGATATTTTGTTGGATGGCACTAGGACCAAAAATAAGCTCATCTGCACCGGCCCTTAAGAAAACATAGAAAAGCTTATTTTCTGGGGTTTTTTTTCTTATTAGGAAAAAAAAAATGCACAAATTGAAAATTGGCTAAAATCCAAAGGCAAAATGATACTGAACAGCTCCAGGCCAGCGTTAGATTCAGCTCTGCTACATCATAAGATGAATGTACTGGTAATGGAGCTGTGTGTCATTATCATCACTCATTTAACTTTCATGCTGCTTGGTATTGTAAAAACAGAAATAAGTACACCCCTGACTCGCCACACTCTATACCTTTCTTTGGTTGGCTATTGGCCTGGCTCGGTGCAGTGGACCTTTAGGCTTTGTTCACACGCTGCATTTTTCATGCAAATTTTCACCTGCGTTTTACAGTACCAGCAAAGTGTGCCCTGTGTCTGTCTGTTTCTGTCACCAGCCATTGTCATTTGGGGAGTTATGTTTTGTGTTCAAGGGCCACTGACCTTCTTACAAGCTCACCAAAATGCTATCAATGGGCAAGAACCGACCCAAATATTTCATAGGTCAATCACAGGTTCTCGTGGCGCCCGGCCCCGGCCTCTGCACTCGGCCCCCTTGGAACCAAAATGTACCCTTCTATTTTTTCCTTGCATCCCATCTAATTATCTTCATGGCTCAGAGATCTGGAGTCGCAGCTCGCTTACCCTCATCACCATTATCCTGGGCGCCTATTGATCCTGGCATCTCCTCCTCTTACCTGACGAATGAGAAGCCGAATATTCTCGCTGCCAACGACCTCACCAAGGCATGCCAGCCCCCATGAGTCCCAAAGCCCACCCGTCAGTCCAGGACCCCAGGACCCCTAAGTGGATAATCATCACATTAGTCACCTGAGCATACTATAACATGCACATTATATATACATTGTATATACAGGACAAGAAATGCCAGAAATTCAGATTAGGGGAGAAATTCAAAGGTTTTTTCTTAAGTCTGGAACTTGATGAAAATATAAGGCAGCTTTTAGAGCGCTCCTTCATGGCTGAACTGCTTTTCAGCAAAGGCCAGCATGGGATGGCAATTTTTTTACAAGCTCCATGTGACACTTTCAATGCTAAAACCACTTATTGCAATAAGTTAGAAAATAGCGGCAGAAAAAAGGAAGCAAGCCAAGAAAGTGTCTCCGCAGGACTCTGTGCACACAGGCTGTGTGTGGACCTGGCACTTGTGGGGGCTGTAAGCTGGGCAGACAATGAACCCTACATTCTCCATAAACAACAGATTTTCTTTTCTTTCTTTTTCTTTCTTCTCTTGTTTTTCTTTCTCGCTTTCTTTTTTCCTTCTTTCCTTCTTCTATTTTTTCCTTTCTTTCTTTTCTTGTCTTTTTTCGTCTCTTTTTCTTTCTTTCTTCCTTCCTTTCGCCCTCCTTGTCTTTTTTTCCTTTCTTTTTCTTTCTTCCCTTCTTGTCTTTTTTCCTTTCTTTCTTTTCTTCTCTTCTTGTCTTTCTCTCTTTTTTTTCACCCTTCCTTCTTCCCTTTGTCCTCTCTTTCTTCTCTTCTTGTCTTTCTTTTTTCTTTTCTTTTTTCTTTCTTCCTTCCCATCTCTGGAGAACCTGACTCATCTGTGCAGGCCCCTAAACAATCAACTAACCGAAGCAAAAAAGTGCCACAAAAAAAAAAAAAAAAAATCTTTCACTTTCACCCTCTGGAGAACCTGGCACATTTGTGCATTACACCATATCAAGGGGCATCATGTCATTCTTCATTTCACCTCTGGAGGCACTGTAGAAAAATGTCTCTCTAGTTCCAATGGAAATAACAGGGGTAAAACCCCTTTAATCTTGTCATTAACATTTTTCTAATTGGTCCAAAACTTTTGGACTTTCCTCATTTTTTTGCATAGCAATTGTAAAGTGAGAGAGTAAAAACACCGGCTGCCCCTGGTCCAGCGGACGGCTCTCTACGGCTGGAGATGGGCAGTTTTCGGTATCGCGACCTATAATTGTCTGCAGAGACTGCGCGGCTTGTGTGGAGGCTGAGATTACCCTGGCGCTGAATATTGATGTGACTTTCTTATTATGTGGAGGATTCCTGCCGCACCAGGTGATGCCGGGAGTGTGAACACCATGTTTACTGTCATGTACAATCACTCTCACCGTGCCGTTGATTATAAACGACTGCCGCGGCGAGAGAGGTTTCAAGGCCACCTCTGGAAATGAAGTGACATGTTTTTGTCAACGTTGCAAATTGCTTGGTGACAACTTTCCATCATTTCTGTCCTTAATAACCTCATTAAGAGCCGGTCTGATGACAAGATGTTCTTGCGTCGATGCCGAGGGCCTAAACGTGCGCGGAGTTACGACTGCAGTAAGGAGCGGCACAATTAACTGGCGGAGTGAGCAATGTGTATTACAAAAGACAAACAAGCTGGGATTAGCGAGGAAACAATAACAATTAGCTAAATATTTGACTCTATGGTTAGGATAGGATGTGGCTCAGTGGCTAAGTGCACCGATTCAGATCAGCTCTAGCAAACCTCGCCGGTGTGTCATGCATCGTCATGTCTTGTATTCACTTTTCTAAAGTCCAGTGTCATGCACCGACCCCATAGGTCCTACATTGGGCACAAACTTGTCAACACTCCTATAACTTTGGGGAAACTCTTAGAAAAAAAGGGAGACCTCCAACCTAATACAGTTCCCCAAAAAGAGGCAGGGTTTATGAAACCTCCGCCTAAAAGGGGACGGTTACAATTTTTTCACTGACCTCTGGGGCTAATTTAGACTCGTATTTCCTATCTTTTCAAGAAGAGTTTTCAGCAGTTTCCTTATCATCAGAGGCAGGATGACAGTGACAGGTAACACCTCTATACACAGCTGATAACACGGGATCCACCAACCACAATAGGTGACGTCACATTCCCTCACAATGACATTTGCGTACGCTCATTAGATGCATTAAGACAAAAGATAGTATCAGAGTCTGTTCATTGTGGCTAATGTACGTGTCAATTTCCTGAAAGAACAGGAAGCCCTAGTGGCCAGTGTGAGAATTGCAAGATTTCTATATATTATTTTTAATTACAGATTGTGATAAGTAAAAAAAAAAAAAACACACATTACCAAAAATATTTTAGAAAAACATGTAACACATGAAAAGATTTAAATAATAGATCATTTTCTGGAGATATCTTCCCTTTTTGTGGGGTTGTTCCATAAAAAAAATCATATATCTACAGATTAATAAAGTTGTAATCACTGGTGGGTCTGGCTACTGAGTCCCTCATTGGTCCCGAGAATGGGGGTCCTAAGGTCCCTTCTGTGAGATGTGCGACCACCCCTACTATAGACAGTGCTTGGTCGCACATGCTCACTAATCACTTCATTCACACAATGGATTACGGTACCATCGATTTCGTGATTAGTGGGGGTCACCGCTGGGCACTATAATCCAAAATCAGCACAATACTTGCATGGATTGCTATGCCTGATGCTTGATACACATGGTGTTGTAATGTGGCATCACACCACACACCATCTTGTGACCTCATATTGGTACCGAATACGTGGGAAAATGTAGGAGACCAGGACAGCGCCGAGGATAGATAAGTCATGGACAGTAAGCGTTGCTCTGTTTACATATGGCACCCGAAGGCTCCCCCGACCACCTAAGACTCCGGTACTATAAGTGACATCCGAAGGCATCCCCGACCACCTAAGACTCCGGTACTATAAGTGATATCTGAAGGCATCCCTGACCACCTAAGACTCCGGTACAATAAGTGACATCCGAAGGCATCCCTGAACACCTAAGACTCCGGTACTATAAGTGACATCTGAAGGCATCCCCGACCACCTAAGACTCCGGTACTATAAGTGACATCCGAAGGCATCCCCGACCACCTAAGACTCCGGTACTATAAGTGACATCCGAAGGCATCCCCGACCACCTAAGACTCCGGTACTATAAGTGATATCTGAAGGCATCCCTGACCACCTAAGACTCCGGTACAATAAGTGACATCTGAAGGCATCCCTGACCACCTAAGACTCCGGTACTATAAGTGACATCTGAAGGCATCCCCGACCACCTAAGACTCCGGTACTATAAGTGACATCCGAAGGCATCCCCGACCACCTAAGACTCCGGTACTATAAGTGATATCTGAAGGCATCCCTGACCACCTAAGACTCCGGTACAATAAGTGACATCCGAAGGCATCCCTGACCACCTAAGACTCCGGTACTATAAGTGATATCTGAAGGCATCCCCGACCACCTAAGACTCCGGTACTATAAGTGACATCCGAAGGCATCCCCGACCACCTAAGACTCCGGTACAATAAGTGACATCCGAAGGCATCCCCGACCACCTAAGACTCCGGTACAATAAGTGACATCCGAAGGCATCCCCGACCACCTAAGACTCCGGTACTATAAGTGATATCTGAAGGCATCCCCGACCACCTAAGACTCCAGTACTAGAAGTGGCACCCGAAGGCATCCCCGACCACCTAAGACTCCGGTACTATAAGTGATATCTGAAGGCATCCCCGACCACCTAAGACTCCGGTACTATAAGTGATATCTGAAGGCATCCCCGACCACCTAAGACTCCAGTACTAGAAGTGGCACCTGAAGGCTCCCCCGACAACCTAAGACTCCAGTACTATAAGTGATATCTGAAGGCATCCCCGACCACCTAAGACTCCGGTACAATAAGTGATATCTGAAGGCATCCCCGACCACCTAAGACTCCGGTACAATAAGTGACATCCGAAGGCATCCCCGACCACCTAAGACTCCGGTACTATAAGTGATATCTGAAGGCATCCCCGACCACCTAAGACTCCAGTACTAGAAGTGGCACCCGAAGGCATCCCCGACCACCTAAGACTCCGGTACTATAAGTGATATCTGAAGGCATCCCCGACCACCTAAGACTCCGGTACTATAAGTGATATCTGAAGGCATCCCCGACCACCTAAGACTCCAGTACTAGAAGTGGCACCCGAAGGCTCCCCCGACCACCTAAGACTCCAGTACTATAAGTGATATCTGAAGGCATCCCCGACCACCTAAGACTCCGGTACTATAAGTGATATCTGAAGGCATCCCCGACCACCTAAGACTCCAGTACTAGAAGTGGCACCTGAAGGCATCCCCGACCACCTAAGACTCCAGTACTATAAGTGGCACCTGAAGGCTCCCCCGACAACCTAAGTGTCTGATACTATAAGTGACACCCGAAGGCTCCGTGACCACCTAAGACTCCGGTACTATAAGTGACACCAGAAGGTTCCCCTCGACAACCTAAGCCTCTGATACTATAAATCGCACCTGAAGGCTCCCCGACCACCTAAGACTCTGGTGCAATAAGTGGCACGAAGCAAGTTAAGGAGCCTTTTGCATATTTACTTTTTTGAACTTTCATTAACTGTTTTCCATTTTTGTAACGCCACCGCCATATCTGACTGCAGAGTACTTTGAATTTATCTGTGCAGATGCATCACCTTCTGGTGCCCTCTAATTTATGTAACATTAAAACCAGACTATACCAGTGAATGGCTGATGAAAAAAAAATATATATATTTATATCCTGCAAGGACAAATACATAGAGGAGCAAGTAAAAAACAATCACGCACAGCGCAGTAAAACGCATTCGGCAGAAAACATCGGTTTAAAATATTTCACCTTGTACAGAAATAAAGCCGTTTATACAAAATAAGATTCAGGCCTCGGCACATAAAGAAATTACATTAAATCTGATGGCAGAAATAGAAATGCAATATTAACCCCTTCCTGCAGGGGCCAATTTTCACTTTTCCCCTTTTAATCATTTTTTCCTGCCTTCTGGTTTTCCTGCACTTTGTGTTATAATTCCGTCTACATAGGGGCGCTTGTTGTTTGCGGGAGAAGTTGTAGTTTAGTCTGACATCATGGCATTAGTTCCTTTAATCTTATAATGTACTGAAAAATGGAGAAAAAAGCTATTCCGACATTATTTGTTGAGTTTTATTTTTGCAGCGTTCATTGTGCGGGAATAAATGTCCTAATATCCTGATTCTTCAGGTGTGTATGATTATGGAGGTACCAAACTTGTATAGTTATAAAAAAAAATAAAAAAGTAAAAAAAAAATTCAAAAGTTTGTAAAAAAAAATGGTGCCGACATTTTCTGAAACCCTTTGCCATTTTTCCTTTGTTGGAGCAGAGTAGGGGGGCTTGTTTTTTGTGGCGTTCTGTAGATTTAATAGGGATTATTTTAAGGTACAAATGACATTTTGATCACTTTATATTGCATTTTTAGTCCGGGGTGCAGCGACCAAAATAAAAGAAATAAATCTGGCTTATAGATTTTTTTTACTGCATTTTTATAATTTGTTAAGTAATATTATTTGGACATTGAATGGCATCATTGTGTAGGAAATGTGGACAGAATGTGTAACATACAAATAATACATAATGTATATAATACTATATAATATATACATACTGTATGATATAATTAGAGCTTTATGTGATTGTATGATTTGGTCAGTATTGTATTTTTTGCCATTGTATGGAAATATCAGGTATTTACACCAGAGATAAACATCAAAAAGTAGAAGGAAAATTTAAAAAAAAATCATCAATAACTTGAATACAATTTAAAAATTCATTTTTTTTCTTTATTCCAAGTAATTTCGAATTTTAAGAAAATGTAAGGAAAATCCCAACTTGAAGCGATTCTTCATCTCTCATCATCATGTTGATTTTAAGTCTGAAATTCTTTTAGGACTATTTTATGTTTACAGTGTTCAGAGCCGTGGTTTTTTTTTCTGATACAGAGCTCCAAATCCCCTGCACAAACACATGTTTTTGTTGCCTGCAGTCACCACTAGAGGGTGCTTCCTGCTTACTATGTATAACTTTATGCAGCCGGCTCCAAAGCTCGCCCTAGTGGTGGCTGCAGATAGTTAGCATTTAATTACTGGGGAGTCCGGTGGGTGGTTCTACCTGCTGATTGACAACCATCTCTGTATGCACATGTATAAAAGAATGGTCAGAGTGATAACCTAAAGTGCGGAATGAGCAGAAATTAAAACCCACCAATCAAAACTTCTGGCATGTCTCAATGTTACATAAAATAAGTTTTCTAAAAGTTCAGTTTTATATATATATAAAAAAAAAAAAATGTAACCTGAATACTTTATTGAAACAATAGATCATTTCTGATGACACATTCCCTTTACGGAAGATTTGATTCTGATGTTTTTAAATCATTTTTTACTTAAAAAAAAAAAAAAAAAAGTTTGAGAACTTTAGCTAAAAAATAAGTTTGCACCATATAGAGTCATGTCTGCCTCCCCATATATAATTGTTAAAACAAGATGTAACACAATAAATGCAGGAGAATCAGGTAATGTATGCTGCGTGGGAGTTTATGTAGGAAGCCATTAGGGACTGAATCCATTCAAAGCCAATAAAGTGTAATAATTCTTTTGTTCTGCTTTCAGTTCTTTATCATTTTCTTCTTCAAGTTTTCCAGAAGAACCTACTTTGTAATTCAGTTTGCGGGAATTACTGACTCGGATCTTTCCTAGAGGAGCTTGAATCTCGTCTCTTTTTTTTTTTCTACAGCAGATCGATTAAATCCAGGTTGTAGGGATGATTGACCTGCAGAAGTAGAGGGCATCCTCTTAAGCATAAGGCGGGGTATTAATCTTTAACATGACTGAGCACTAGATGGCACTATATAGAGTAATGCGCTACATGAGGTGTAAGCTCTTGGGCCCTAATGTTACCTATAGATTTTGCTGTGAATTTTGTAGCAAATTTGTGTCACGTGGGCAGTATTCGTGGTCACCCGGCAGCTCCAAAATGGCAGAACCCTGGGGCTTCCCTTGCATTCATCTTTTAACCCTTGTACAGGGATTAGGACTTACACAGGGGACCCTAGTCTGGGGCCATGGAGTCGGCTGTTGTTTGGTGGTGCAAGCTGGCAGGAAGGATAGTCATCTAGCCGGGTCAAATCTAGGAGAAATATCAATAAATTTCCCTAAGGCTGGGGTCGCACTTGCGAGAAACTTGCACAAGTCTCACATCTCAATACCCGGCACTCGGACCGGAGCGCTCGGCTACATAAAAATACATGTAGCCGCACACTCCGGTCCCGAGTGCCGGCGGCAGTGCCGGGTATTGAGACGCGAGACTTGTGCGAGTTTCTCGTAAGTGTGACCCCGGCCTTAGTCAGAGAACAGGCTAAATTAGATAAAACAACAGATGCACAAACAGGTAAAACCAGGTAGCACAGACATTGACTGGCAGAGGAGACATTGACTGGCAGAGGAGACTGGCTCTCAGGAGTTTATATAGTGAGCAGCCCCATCCAGTGCTGACTTCTGGAAGAAACCCAAATCAACAGGATTAACCCCATAGCTTCTGGAATGGCCAGAGCCACAAGTCTCAGGTGTAAAACAGGATTGATGCTGTCAAGCATCAGCCGCAACAAAGGTGCGGCGCCACAAAGCGGTCAAAGCAGAAACAGGCACAATTGTCACAATCTCTTGCAGATTTCACCCCATGCCTAGAAAAGGGCAAAACATCCAAATTGGAAGGATTGACCAGCTTCATTAAGCAACCGCAACACAGTTCAATCAGCTTGGGAAAAAATTCCAAAACGCATAAATTATATTTTTTTCTGCAGCTTGCACGGCATTCCTCTGTGGATTTTCCACCCTCAAATCAGCACGGAAAGTCGGCTCCAGCTATGCACTGCGTTCATTTAGCCTTTACATTCGCTACATCTGTGCTTGAATGAGAGAAACTTGTATCTTATGCTGCATTGGGAGAGGAATCTTTTCTTACAGCACCCCATGTGGTCAGATGTGGTAGTGCAAGTAAAAATGTGGAGAAAGGAAAACAAAATGGCATTGTGGCTCGTAAACTAGTGCTGGATAATGTGTAACTGGTGGAGAAAGGTTGAACTTGATGGGCCTAAGTGTTTTTATAACCTATATAACTATGTAACTATGATTTTATTATGAATACAATATCAATGCAAATGATGAGATAAAGATAATATTTTGCAATTCGATTTCATCAGCTTCACTAAAAAAATAAGTAAAAATTGATGTAGAGCGAATTGCAAGAATTGCACAGCTGTCAAGTGTCCTGAAAAGAAGAGTGTAACACTCCGAGGTCTCCTAGGACTGAATCCAACCCCTTTCAAGCTCTTTAACACAAACACAGCATTGGTAATGTCAAAATGACCTCAACATATTTGACTATAAGTAACAGCTAACCTATGAGCTGTGAAAACGTTCCACTATCCAGGTTCACCCCAAAATGGGCTTCTGAATTCCCTGCCTTGGCTTTTATTCAGGCTATGACCATCCCTCCCTATTGGCTGCGCTGTATCTTGAGATTGCTGCAAGGTATTAAGAGGAAGCCTGCCCGGCCTAGCCTGAGGTGATGTGAGACTTCTCTGGCTGGTGTAGAATGGTGGGGGAGGCAATATTTTTTCAATATGCGAAAATTTATTAGCAAATTGCTCTCCAATTCCTCATTTTTATCTGGCTTAAGCTGGGATATGAACCAATACAGTTATGATCAGGAACAATTAGAAGGTGTAGACAATCACATTGTGATCAGCTGCAATCTGTAATGCAACCTGGCACCAGGTATTCAATTTCTCTGCAGCGCCACCACTGGACAAATTAAGTATTACACAGTTCCTATGGAAAGTAATAGACAATCCATGTACCGCATGGACATGCCGAGCCCTCCGGTGATAAGAACGCACTTTCCATGCGCCATCCTAATTTGATGACCATACCCCGATCACCCGATCATCGCTTAGGGCAACTAGATGGACCTCTATGACAGACATAGGTCGTTCTAGCTACTTTGACACTACAGAAAAGCAAGAAAATACTGGATCCTAATCAAAAGCATCTTAAATGCCTGCTCTGTGGCTAATTCCAGACATTTATGCTAAACTCTCATGTCCGGTGAGTGGAGAGGCTCCTGGCGACAGAGGGCATTTTTATTGCACTTTCAAAAAATGAATTATTACTTGTATTAATGACACCAAATCTCCAGTCTGTCGGTGACGGCGCCGTGGCGGGGAGACAGTCTATTCACAAAATGTCACAATACTTAGGTTCATCGCATAAATATGTTTTTACAGCAGCAGAAACACCGAAGCGCAGGTCACAGGATGAGCCGAACAGGACAGTGATTTCTGTTCTTATTTCCATATAAAATGGAGAAAATGCCGCACTATAGTGCAAGACATTTCATACATTATCATTCTTGGAATCTGGTTCTCTCGTTACCAGTAACGCTGAGTCCTCGCCTCTTCCACGTCTCTGGACTGTGTTTTAATATAAATCCAGCACTGATTATCTGCCGGTCTCCTGAAAAACACCTCTCTGCCTGTCCACAAACTTGGCTCCGCTGTTCACAAGGTGTCTGTCCGCATACTCAGCTCTGCTGTTCCAAGGTGCCTGCCCACCTTCTCAGTGGTGTCATTCCATGGCCAAGGTGCTGTGTAGTCTATCCAGCTCTGCTGTTCCAAGGTTCCTGCCCTCCTCAGCTGTGTCATTCCATGGCCAAGGTGCTGTGTAGTCTATCCAACTCTGCTGTTCCAAGGTACCTGCCCTCCTTCTCAGCTGTGCCATTCCATGGCCAAGGTGCTGTGTAGTCTATCCAGCTCTGCTGTTCCAAGGTACCTGCCCTCCTTCTCAGCTGTGTCATTCCATGGCCAAGGTGCTGTGTAGTCTATCCAGCTCTGCTGTTCCAAGGTTCCTGCCCTCCTCAGCTGTGTCATTCCATGGCCAAGGTGCTGTGTAGTCTATCCAGCTCTGCTGTTCCAAGGTACCTGCCCTCCTCAGCTGTGTCATTCCATGGCCAAGGTGCTGTGTAGTCTATCCAGCTCTGCTGTTCCAAGGTTCCTGCCCTCCTCAGCTGTGTCATTCCATGGCCAAGGTGCTGTGTAGTCTATCCAGCTCTGCTGTTCCAAGGTACCTGCCCTCCTTCTCAGCTGTGCCATTCCATGGCCAAGGTGCTGTGTAGTCTATCCAGCTCTGCTGTTCCAAGGTACCTGCCCTCCTTCTCAGCTGTGCCATTCAATGGCCAAGGTGCTGTGTAGTCTATCCAGTTCTGCTGTTCCAAGGTACCTGCCCTCCTTCTCAGCTGTGCCATTCCATGGCCAAGGTGCTGTGTAGTCTATACAGCTCTGCTGTTCCAAGGTGCCTGCCCACATTCTCAGCTGTGTCATTCCATGGCCAAGGTGCTGTGTAGCCTATACAGCGCTGCTGTTCCTCATTTCATGTGCTATTCAGCCCTGCTTAGAGAATGCACCTCACCAGGCGAGCCATAACAGAAGAGCTGTAGAGGAGCTTCACTTTTTACCTACCCAATCAACAAAAATGCAAGCAAAATCTCAAAAAGTTTGAGAATTATCGTATTTCAGCCAATCCATAGACTTCTCCAAAAGGAAGAGACGCCCATCTACAGACAGCTGTCTTGTGAGTGATTGACCCTTATCAGTAAATAGCAAAGTACTAATTGGTTGGATGAGATGTCCAAGAAGCTGGTGGAGGAGATACAGGTTCTTATTGAAGAGGAGAGAGTCAACACTTGACATGTTCATCTCCTTTCCAGGTTTCCAGGTTTTCTGCTAACAAGTGGAGCACCTTCAGAGGACGGCAGGAGGAGGTCAGCCTCTGTAGATACACAATGCGGGAACGGCACATGTTGTGTTCTTTCCGGTAAACTTCCATGCCCAGATTATTGACATCTTAGACCTTTCAGCTTTGAAAGCAGCAGTGATTTGTAAAGTATAAGAAAATGGAACGTTTCCTAATTTCATGTCAAAAAACTATTTTTGTTTATTTTTTTTGTTAACACACCGCATTTATTCTTAGCACGAAATGTTATTAATTCCATCTCCTTATGATGGTGACTCGGTGCGAGATTCTTTGCTAATCATTCCATGCACTTTATATACATTTTCTAAATTTTGAAAATGTTTTGACATTTTTCATATCTGGGAAATACTTATATGCAGTACAATTCCTGGTGGAGAAACCTAGGAGGTCCAACGACCGGTAAAATATTCCATGTAGAGGTGTCGATTTATAAAGGCAACCTCATTAAATGGACGTCCTACCTGGGGATCAGACTTTTTCTAAGTGTCTGACTCCCAATGACTCTGGAGATCAGTGATCAGAGGGAGTTTTCTTTCATCCCCTGCAGGGAAGAAATGGCCAACTGGATAGGTACCCTAAAAAAGTTCTCTGCTCTGGCTCCCCAAAGAAAGGTCCCAAGAGAACATTGGACAAGAAACTGGAAATTCCATTAAAAGGCTGAAGAAGATCTCCCTGACTTTTACAAATGCAACTCTAAGAAAAATCAAAGACATGGAACAGTTACACAAATGAGGTGAGGCGATAAACCAGTCTAAAGAAATGCGTATGTAGGCCACTCTTAAAACTGTGGGTATTGGGAATTAATTGAATTGTCCTGGGTAGTGCATTCCAGAGAATTGGAGCAGCTCATGAGAAGTCTTGCAGATGGGAGTAGGAGGTTCGGATTATTGAGGATGTTAGTCTTAGGTCAATAGCAGAACAGAGAGTAGTAGGGTAGTAGACTGAGACGAGAGAGGAGATGTAGGTTGATGTAGAACTGTGAATAGCTTTGTGGGTGAGAGTGATATGTTTATACTGGACTCAGTAATGGATGGGTAACCAGTGTAATGGCTGGCACAGGATGGAGGCATCGGTGTAGCAGTTGGACAGGAATATGTTCCTGGCTGCTGCATTCAGGATGGATTGGAGAGGGGAGAGTTTAGTAAAAGGGAGACCGATTAGTAGTGAGTTGCAGTAGTCCAGGCGAGAATGATGAATAAGAGCGACAGTAAGAGATTTTGCAGAGTCAAAGGTGAGAAAAGATCGAATTCTAGAGATGTTTTTGAGGTGTAGGTGGCACTTTCTAAGAACAAGTTAATAACCCTGTTCTCTTTGATGCTTGATACTTCTATGTCCTGGGCTGGAGCTCATTTTCCTTCTTTCCGGTCACAGGCCTAATTTTTTTTACTGACAAATCTCTAAGTATATAAACTGCTACACTGCACTGTGTGAAAGATACTGGAAGGGCTGGAGAGAAGATTCATTCTTTACACTTGCAAGACAAAACACAAATATAATGGGTGATTCGATATCCTCCTGATCATTTGTATCGATTTACCAAAAGTCAAAAAGAAAGTATCAAATTGTTTCAATGCTATTAGTGACCCGATCATGAATCGGATTTTGCTATCAACGGAGTTGAAAGGGTTTGTACAGGATTAGAAAAGACATGTCTTCTTTCTTCCAAAAGCAGCGACAAACATGTCCTTGGCTTGTGTGTGGTTTTAGGGCTCAGGTCTAATGAAGTAAATGAGGCTCAGCTGCAGTACCACATACAACCTGTAGATAAAGGTGGCACTGTTTTTAGAAAAAGCCTTGATTTTTGTTCTCTAATCTTGTACAACCTCTTAAAGTGTCATGCCTTCCTATATAATGTGTTATAAGACTACTGTTCGGAGAGCCCTAGGACTGTGACAATTCAGTACCCTCATAAGGCTAAGAGACATGTCTGATTATACAACATCCGTCCCAATTATACTAATAGGTTAAGCTTGTCCCGATTCCTGACCTTTGTGCGTGCGGCCTGTCAGGTCCTGATATCTCATTAACTTAATGAATTACCCCCCGGTGGCTAGGCGACTTGTCTTTTCGCACCTATCCTTCATATATTCTCCGACACCTAATGAACTATTCCCAGGCCGGGCCTCGGCCGCTCCGCTCCTCTTCCATCTTACTAACATTGATTCGGAGATAATAAGTTAAGTGTCTACAGATGGATGTCCATTGATCGTGAGCATTTTATTTCATTATGAGCATCTGATGGTTTCCGTAAAGTCGGAGGGATGCTCGGCCATTACTGCGCGTTTAGACTTGAGTGCAGTTTCACAAATCATCACGAATGATGGCAATTTACTAGGGGTTATTTTTGTGCACTTATAACTAATAGGCCTAGACTAGACAAAGCATCACATTGATCTGCTATCATAGACGGCTAGCTTCTACAGCAAAGTCGACAATTAACAAATGTCCAAAAACAATGACCACCCTCACCATGGGCAATCCAAATCAGTAACGGACCACAAATCATCCTGTGACCAAAGACAGAAGTAAAGAGCTGGTTCTAATTGGTGCTATTCAATTCCTTAAGTTGCTGTTATTTGGACACCCTTACCTGGGCTCTGTATGGTGGTATTCTTAAGGAACTTTATCTTATTTTTCTATGATCTGATTATTAAGGCCTCGCAATCATGAAAGTGCTTTAAGATAACATTGTATGGGCATTGTATGACCTATCATGCACTAAAGGATCAACTTTATTCTCATTTGCACAAGGAAAGACTAGAAGCAATGGGATGAAACTGAATGGGAGGAGACACAGATTAGATATTAGAAAAAACTTTTTGACCATCAGAGTAATCAATGAGTGGAACAGTCTGCCACGAGAAGTGGTGAGTTCTCCTTCAATGGAAGTCTTCAAACAGAGGCTGGACAGACATCTGACTGGGATGTTTCAGCGAATCCTGCTTTGAGCAGGGGGTTGGACCAGATGGCCCAGGAGGTCCCTTCCAACTCTACGATTCTATGATTCTATGATTCTATATGTTGGTTCTTTGCCCACTATATATTTGACATCTCTATGATGTAATGATTTAAAGTGTTTTTTCCCCCATATTAATAGATATATATCAGTGGATAGTGCCTGTAAAAACAAGCACATTCGCAATTTACAGCTTATTAAAATTTGCAGCTATTCTTGAGATATTAACAGTTTACAGCTCGTTGCCTAGGAGACCGACCACCGCTGCTACTGCTGTCTAGCCTGTACCTGCTGCGTTGACGCTGGCTGGGATTAGCCGGTAACAAAGCGCTCCGGCAATCCTGGCCAGCTTCAAAACAGCACTTTTAAACTCAACAGAAAAGAGCTTGTAAGCGCTGCACGTGTTCTGCTGTCTAGCAGCAAAGGTCGGTCTCCATTGAAATGAAAAGTGTTAATATCTCAAGAATGGCTGACAATCTTAGCACGCAGTAAATTGCAAAATTGCTTGTATTTACAAGCTCTATCCAACAATACCCATTTATGAAGATGAAAAAATAACCCTTTAAGGCCGGTTTCACATTAGCGCTTTTTAAGCGCACGCACGGCCGGGGGTAGCTCCGCCCCCGAGCCGGCTCTCTGCCCGGCGTGCCCGCCCCTCGCTTGTAGCGCCGCCGCCGGATTTTGGCGCGCACGGCGCACCGTCAAAAGTGCGCAGCGCAGGTCAAAGCGCAACTAGCGCACGGCCTGCGCTCGATCTGCGCACCCTATGCTAAAGATAGGGTGCGCCGATCGCAGGCACCGCTGTCCGCTAGTAGGCGGCGCTACAAGCGAGGGGCGGGCACGCCGGGCAGAGAGCCGGCTCGGGGGCGGAGCTACCCCCGGCCGTGCGTGCGCTTAAAAAGCGCTAATGTGAAACTGGCCTTAGTCCCACTATTGTTATTTTGTCCCTGTATGATACTCTATTGTGCGATTTCTGTTTATATTCTCTAGCTGTGTACTGTAAGTACTAGCTGTTACTTTCCACTATTATCTTGCTTTTCGTAGAATCTTCTGTCATCCCCTTTGGCCTGATAAAAGAAGTGACTGATACAATGTTTTTCCGCATGACCTCCACAGACTTTGACCTGGCCCCGTTGAATACCAATGATTTTCCTGTGTCAAGTGATAGCAGCAAACACTAAATACAGTGAGACTTTTTTATTCTATTTATTCGGTTACACGGGTTCTGAGCAAAGATTGCACCCTCTATCTTTAGGAATACCACAATTCCTGGCCTCCCGGGGCTCTTCCCGTAACCTCTTGCACTTTTGTTTTTTCCTCCTCACCTTCCCGGAGCCATAACTTTTTTATATTTCCATCGACATTGTCGTTTATGGCGGGACAAAATGTATTTTTGAATGACAAAGTTTATTGTAACAAATAATGTACTGGAAAACTGAAAGAAATTTTGAAAAAAGTTTTGAACTTTGAAAAAAAATGGATTGATGTCACTATTTTTCCAAAAAATGGCCATTTTGGCATTTCTATTTTTTTTTTTCTATACCTGATAAGTTAAATAATATTATACCCCCTGGGACCTCCTACAGCTACGAATAATGAGTCATGGGATTATTCAGTTTCCCAATATCTCAAGCAGAACCCTCCCTGGCCATCATTTCCCCCATTTCTCCGGACCCTGCACATATTTGCATTTTTTGGGTTCTGGATTTCAGAACTATTCTTATGTTTAATGGTGAATTGTGCATTAAGTAAAACCAGTTGTTCAGTTTTACGAGTCTGCAAGCTATAAATCGTTTATTCTAAGACTGAGATGTAGAAATAATAAAATGTAAAATTTTCACAGGGGACCGTGCACCATTATTACCGGATCGCAGGGTCTCTGTTTTATGGCGATTTTTTTTTTTCTCTTTCTTCTCTGTCGACTGTAAATCTGGAGCAGAGCCTTTTATCCACAAGATTTAATCTCCTGCAGGTTCGCGCAGTCACCACCATAAGAGTGGAATAAACACTAGATAATCTGCGGGCCAGCGGCGGGGCAAGTACTCTCAGGGCGATGTCGGACCGCGCAGGAGGATGCATCCGACCTTAGGGAGCTGGAGCGGAGATGGATGCGACACGACAGGTAAATCAGCCCCAGGATCCTATGAGAATTATGGAAAAAACAATTCATTTTTGGAACAAAACAAAACAAAATCATTTCAATTTTGCGACGTAACAGGAGGGAAAGCCGAACATTCGCCACATTGCGTTCACAGAATCTGCACGTCTCCGGCCTCCCTGTCTGTGCTGCTATTAGGCGAAGGAATGCGCTCCATCTGTTATCACTAGAGGTGTGATGAGGAAATTTAGAGGGAAGATGTCACCGGAAAATCATCTATTGTCTAAATCAATTTTTTTATAATTAATGTTTGTTTGTTTTTTTAATTTTTGTCATACGCATCCTGGAAACCCCAAATTCAGAGATGACAGGTGTAGCAGAGCTGGATCGCCAAAGAATGGTGTAGCAGAGCTAGATCAGAGATAACTAATGTAGCAGAGCTGGATCATCAATGAATGGTGTAGCAGAGCTAGATGAGAGTTGACTAATGTAGCGGAGCTGGATCAGAGATGACTAATGTAGCAGTGCTGGATCAGAAGCGAATGGTGTAGCAGAGCTGGATCATCAATGACTAAAATAACAAAGCTGGATCGGCAATGAATGGTGTGGCAGAGTGGATCGGCAATGGCTAATGTAGTAGAGCTGGAAAGGCAATAAATAGTGTTGCAGACCTGGATCAGTGATGGCTGGAATAGAAGCGCTGGATCAGCAATGACTAGTGTATCAGGGCTGGATTAGAAATGAATGGTGTATCAGAGCTGGATCACAGATGACTAATATAGTAAAGCTGGATCGGCAATAAATGGTGTAGCAGGGCTGGATCGGCAATGACTAATGTAGCAGAGCTGGATCGGCAATAGTGTAGCAGAGCTGAATCAGCAATGAATGGTTTAGCAGAGCTGGATCAGTGATGACTAATGTAGCAGAGCTGGATCAGTGATGACTAATGTAGCAGAGCTGGATCAGTGATAACTAATGTAGCAGGGTTGGATCAGGATTGAATGGTGTAGCTGAGCTAGATGAGTGACGACTGGTGCAGCATATTTAGATTGGCAACGACTGGTGTAGCAGAGCTGTATCAGCGATGACTAGTGATAAATGTAACTCAAAACTACAGCTCATCCCAAAACTAAACCCTTAAACAGCTACGAAGACGGAAAGAAAAAACAGGTTATGAAGAGGAGGCAAAATCATGAGTGAAAATAAATAGAAAACAGAAAATGGCACAAAGAACCAAAAATGGCATCATGTACCGACGGCTGAACCGCGACTCTTACGCGTTGTGTGTTGGGCAACATCACAGGGCAGGAGGGAAGCCCGGAACATCGCCGCTTGTTGATCACAAAGCAATTAATTATAGCGTGCCAGTAAATGAATGACAACTAATAAATGGGTGTTTGATGTGATTTCTTGCTTGATTACGCAAGTTATAAAACTAATTAGATTTTTAGACAATTGCTGGTAAATAATATATTCCCCTCCAGCAGTAAATGAGCTGGTAGGGATTTGTGGATTACAACCCTGCTTAGCTGATGGATATTTGTATTCTGGGAAGACTTCAATGCTTAAACCATTTACAGAAAATAGAAAATAACACCACTTTCCCTGCTCCGCGGTGCCATTTAATTGTCCGGTGGGATATACAGGGTGAGGTGGGGGGCGGCTGTGTTTCCAGCTCGCGGAGGTTCGTATTCTCCCAGGACCCACATTACTGAGTTCAGTGTGTTCTGGGTCATAAACTGGATTTTAAAGGATATCGGGGAGGCATTAGAAATGAGGTGATCTTATTTATAATGTAGCCAATAAATCTCAGGTGCCGGTCGCTTAACTTGTAATTGTTCCTTGTTCTTCCTATTTTATAGCATAAATTTAGAGGAGCTTAACGCTTCCAAAATCGGCCATAACCAGTGCCTCTATTTTATATCTATGTATCATGGGATTATTTCCCTACACCAGCGGTTTCCAATTTATGACTATCCAATTCATACCAAATTAGAATTCCCAGCATGCCGCTGACTGCGGGAGTTAAAAGTTTTGCAACAGTTGGAAAGCGTCAGGTTGAAAAGTTCTACGCACAGAAAATCAACCACTGGGTATCACTGAGGCCCTCTGCTGGAGAACGTATGTAACAGCACCACAATAAGGAGGAGTCAAAAAAATCTTCCCGAAATGAAGATTTCTGATTTCTGATTGCACCATCAGAAACTGATCAACTGTTATCAGTGTTACACAAAGTCAGAAGTTACTTATGGAGAATCAATATAGACCTCATGTTCTTATCCAGACATATACCCTGGCAAGTGTAACCACATCAGCAAGCTGCCTTGGGCATTCTCTAATGGGTCCAGGTTGTAGCCCATTAATGGGCTAAGCATACAGCAGAAGAGAACCTCACTTGCCGGTGACTTTTGTTTTGATCCATTCACTTTTCACTAGTGACTACTTTTTATCGGTTGGACATAAATAACCTATTGAATTGCATTGATGATAAGTTCAGTGTGTACAATGATATTAATACAATTATAAATCTATGTGTGTGTATTTTGTAGATGTACGGTGGGACCCCAGAATCATTTCTTTGGATGATCAAAAAAAATCCAGTCATCTAGTCCGGCTCATTAGTTACAAATAATAGAGCAGGTAAGTGTTACTAATGACTACAAAACACTATTGCTTACTTCAAGGCCACTCAGGAAATCTTTGCTCCACCCTCGCTGAATCTTTGCTCCACCCTGGCTGAATCTTTGCTCCACCCTGGCTGAATCTTTGCTCCACCCTGGCTAAATCTTTGCTCCACCCTGGCTAAATCTTTGCTCCACCCTAGCTGAATCTTTGCTCCACCCTGGCTGAATCTTTGCTCCACCCTGGCTGAATCTTTGCTCCACCCTGGCTGAATGTAAGATCCACCCTAGCTGAATCTTTGCTCCACCCTGGCTGAATCTTAGCTCCACCCTGGCTGAATGTAAGATCCACCCTAGCTGAATCTTTGCTCCACCCTGGCTGAATCTTAGCTCCACCCTGGCTGAATGTTAGCTCCACCCTCGCTGAATCTTAGCTCCACCATAGCTGAATCTTTGCTCTACCCTGGCTGAATCTCATCTCTACCCTGGCTGAATCTTAGCTCCACACTTACTTTATGTTAGCTCCATCATCGCTGAATGTTAGCCCCATCCTTGCTGAACATTAGCTCCACCCTAGTTGAATCTTAGCTCCACCCTTACTTTATGTTAGCTCCATCATCGCTGAATGTTAGCCCCACCCTTGCTGAACATTAGCTCCACCCTAGTTGAATCTTAGCTCCACCCTTACTTTATGTTAGCTCCATCCTCGCTGAATCTTAGCTCCACCCTGCCTGAATCTTAGCTCCACCCTGGCTGAATGTTAGCTCCACCCTCGCTGAATCTTAGCTCCACCATAGCTGAATCTTTGCTCTACCCTGGCTGAATCTCATCTCTACCCTGGCTGAATCTTAGCTCCACACTTACTTTATGTTAGCTCCATCATCGCTGAATGTTAGCCCCATCCTTGCTGAACATTAGCTCCACCCTAGTTGAATCTTAGCTCCACCCTTACTTTATGTTAGCTCCATCATCGCTGAATGTTAGCTCCACCCTTACTTTATGTTAGCTCCATCATCGCTGAATCTTAGCTCCACCCTTACTTTATGTTAGCTCCATCATCGCTGAATGTTAGCTCCACCCTTGCTGAACTTTAGCTCCACCCTCACTGAAGTTTTCATATAAAGGCATATGTCTCCTTTAAGGCAACCAAAACTTCAAAACGTTATATGCATCAAAATATCCTGTAATTTTTTTTCCTTTACTCATAAACAAAGAATAATCTATATAGTATAAAGTAGAAAATTCTGGAGACAAACTCTCTTGATGGCAGAGCAGATTTACACAATGATCTGTTAAAAAGCTTTTAGTTGAGATGTGAAATGTGACTTTATGTTACATCAGGAGCCGAGATCTGAAGAAACAAACAGAAAAAATATGTAGTCGTTCAAACCTTCTCAGGATCGTCTGGTGACCCAGAGGTCAGAGCGCCCCTGAGTTATAGCATTTCCCAGTGATGGGGGGTATCGCTGTCAGTGCACAACACCTGTCTTTCTCTTTATGTTTAATGCCTTTTCGGGGCAATTTAAGGATAAGTAAATGTGAACATACTGTATATATGGAGAATTTGTAGCAAGATCTGCATGAAATGTGGATTGTTTTGCCGATTTGAAAAGGGTGAAATCCGGAATGGAAGTCCACAGCACCATGTGGATCTATTCTTTACAAGAGGCAATATAACGAGGTCCCTGCGGACTTCTTCGTCCTAGATGAGCACTTAAAGAGGCCACCCCACTTTAGCTAGTTATCAGGTATCCAAAGAATTGGTGACCTACCTCTGGACCCTCATCAGTGGGACTATGTCTGTGGAACCGAGTCCTTCAGAGCCTCGTTATTCGGATCCGTGCGGGTCTCAGCGGTGCTATGACGTCAGCAAGTCATCAGTAGCCATGTGGCTAGTAGAGATGAGAAATTTAGTTTGTGTTGCCCTTGTCCTGCATCAAGTCCACTCTTTATTTGCGCTTACTAAGCCTCATCCAATGTCATGACGTTGCAGGACCTAGTAAGCACCGGAGGTGCCCTGGTGCCAATCCCAGAAGTGATGATTTACTGCCACGGAGGAACGGACTGGTCCACGCAATACTATTCAATTCCTAAATAATAGCACCAGCAATGCTAAAAAAATTACCGTTATACAGAGATTAAAAAATATCATTTATTTCCCATACAATACTACTTTTCATTGGCCAATTAGAACTACGGCTCATTGTTCTAATATTATTACTAGAGATAAGCTAAAAGTTTAGCACTATGCTGATCCGGCATCCATGTTAGTATTCCATTGTAGCCAGACCTGTGAAATACTTGCATGCCGACATCCTGGGTGCTTCTTGCAATTTCTAGACCCCCAAGACTTAATGTTACAGTGTCACGCACGTCATGCTGTTGCGTGAGGTCTAACTAGGTCATTCACATACAAATTGCAAGAGGCACCCAGGGTACAAAGATTCAAGTTCACACAGTCCTGCTCCTGCTGTCATGGGGTACCGACGTGGACGTCGGACCAGAGTAGGGTGCATCATTTTGCTCCTCTCTAATTACCGCCAAACAATGCCGAAATAAAAGGGTTGTCCAGGTAAACACAATTCTATTAAAAAGTATGTGAAATATTAAGTTCATTAACTTTTCTATTACCCCAGGTGCCCCGATCCTCATAGGTTTCCTCCAGTTTTATATTTGATGGCTCCACTCCTGGCCTCGTGTTGGAAAGGGTTTTTTTGTGTTGTCAGTGTTACATCAGTTATGTGTGTGAAGGGGCTGGCTATTAGCGCTTTTCCGTAGCCAAGCCAGCCCCCTTCTCTGTCGTGGGCAATGCACAGATAGAGAAGGGTATTAGTTTGCTTTTAACATGAGCCAACACCCATCATATTTGGCCACTGAACAACATTATACATTTTACTTTTTGCTACACAAATCTCTTACATTAATGGTAAAGTCCGTGGTGGTCTATGACGCGGAGTGAAGGGGTTCAGGGTGATATATCCTGAGTCTCAGATTTCTGTGGATTCTGTCCCTGAAATGAAGAAAAGTCATCAACGGAGAGTTCTAAGGAGAGGAAACAAAATTTTTGTCGAACTGACAAAGAAAAATAGCGGTGTCAAATATTCCTCCATAAACAAGAAGATTCATGGATCCGAGTTCTATTAATTTTCGGTAGCCATCGCTCTGCAGCGTGCGGCGTTACAGAAGTGTCCCCGGTGGGTTCGGCTGTCCAAATGATGTTGAAGCACCAGTAGTTTTTGTGATTTGGAACACAAGAGAGATATTAAGTTTGAGCCATCATCGCTGCCAACGTCTCCCGCACTCCTGGCGCTGACCGCGCCGCATCACTGTAGAGACCAGAAATACGGCAACAGGAAAAATATGACTGCTCCCCTCGGCACTGACGGGGTAAAACATATTCTTCTGTCAGGACGATGTGGTGATCAATGATTTAACGCTAGCTTCCAGCATATGAAAGATTGTTTTTTTTCCTGAGAGATTTCTGCACCTGACCGGCTCCGTTTGAATTCGCCATCAGTCTCTTAATTTGTCATTTTTCAGAACTGCTCAATTTACAGGAAAATGTACAAAAAGCAGCTGAAACTTTGAGTTTTTTTTGCTGAAGCCGAAAAAAGTTGTCGGTAGAAGGTTTATGATATTTAAAGGGGAACTCCGACAACAAAACCTTTTGATACAAAGTTTTAGAGTTGAGCAAAAAAGAAAAGATTAACCCGACCTTTGAAGTTCATGTCGGTGCTCCATGGCAGCTGGACTAAGGCTGGGCAAACTTCCTCGACTTTCACTCCAATGCTCCTTGCAAAGTCATGAGCACCTGGTTACAATATGACATTGTTAGGGCTTAGAAATCGGAAGTTGCACGCACCCAGGATGCCAGCATTCAAGTGCAAGGAAATATACCATGCCCTGGTCCAGCTGCCACAGAGTACCAACCAGGGTCCTGCAAATCTTGTTGCTCAAGTTTACTGTGTCTGCATATCCAAAATGTTGTCTTCCAGAAATAAATAAGAACAGCAGCCAAGCAAATCAGCCTCCAACAGAGACTTCGGGCAGCCACCACTAGGGGGAGTTTGCTGCACATGTATTTCCTGCATGTTTCTCCCATTGACTTCACTGTATGAGTATGTATGCAGTGAGCTCCCCCTAATGGTGACTGCAAGCAACCAAAAAAATATATATACATATATATATATATAAAGCTGAGTGTATGTATGTGTGTGTGCGTGTGTGTGTGTGTGTGTGTGTATCAAATCACGCCCACTCCACATAGGCCCCCCCCACTGGCGGCTGGAGAGCAGGGTTGCAGAGGAAAAGTGTGGGACGCGGGTGGCGAGTGGGGCTGTGGAGGGAAAGAGTGGGATGGCCAGTGAAGAGCAGGGCTGTGGAGGGAGACAGCGGGACATCCAGTGGAGACAGGGGGACATCCAGTGGAGACAGGAGCTGCTGCAATTGGAGAGTGAGGCTGCGGAAGGAGAGCGCAAGATTGTGGATGGAGAGCTGGACTGCGGAGGAAGACAGCGGGGCTGTGGATCGAAAGCTGGGCTGCGGAGGGAGACAGCAGGGCTGCACAGAGAAAGCGGGGATGCTGAGGGAGACAGCGGGACGGCAAGTGGAGACAGAGGCTGCAGAGGGAGAGAGCGGGATGGCGAGTGCAGAGCGGGACGGCGAGTGCAGAGCGGGGCTGCGGAGGGAGACAGCGGGCAGCGGAGCGAAAGCGGGGCTGCAGAGGGACAGAGTGGGACGGCAGTTAGTTACGATGCCCGGGCAACACCGGGCTCTTCAGCTAGTATATACAGTATATACAAACGTTTTTATTTGTTGTTGTTTTCCTGTTATATTTGTGTTTTCTGATACAAGTTGGACACTAGTTTTATTGCTCTCGTCAAGAGAAACAAGATAATAACCTCGTGGAGTTCTAATCTTGTGTTCGATACTAAATCCCAATACTTTTCATCTACTCTCTTTCTCTAGAACAGGGATGTCAAACTCAAATACACATAAGGTCAAAATTAAAAGCTTGGACAAAGTTGTGGGCAAAGCTTAACATTTATTAAAAAAATGTCTACAATTGAGGAAGTTTTTCCTTATCACCAAACATAACAATTAACTTTTTCATATGGAAACCAACTAAAAGAGGTTGCCCCATGAACAAAGTATATTTTAATTAATAGATCTTAGAATAAAATATTGCAATAATACTGTCTAATATATTAAATAAGGGCAGTAAAAGCATATGGCCAAATGGTCTAATTACATATGTAATAACAAAGGATAAAAAACCTTGAATAATACAGATACATATGATGCCAACAAAAATGCCCCCAAACACAGTATGATACCCCCACTGTGAATTCCTCCACATAACCCTCCATATACATGGTATGATGTCCGCACTGTACCTTCCCTCCATTAATCCACCCAACAAAGAATGGTGACCCTATCACAGAATAATTCTCCAACTGTAATCCCCACACAGCACTCCATACAGTATAATGGATACAACATGGTGCTTCATACAGCATAATGCGCCCCATAGTGCTCTGTACAGTGTAATGGCCCCACATAGTGCTCCATACAGTATAATGGCCCCACATAGTCCTCCATACAGTATAATGGACACAATATAGTGCTTCATACAGTATAAGGTTCGCAATGTAGTGCTCTATAAAGAGAGTACAATGAGCACCACATAGCCCTCCCTACAGTATAATGGACACCATATACTGCTCCCTACAGTATAATGCACCCCACATAGTGCTCCATACAATATAATGGCCCCACATAATGCTCCATACAGTATAATGGACCCACATAGTACTCTACAGAGTATAATGGCCCCACATAGTGCTCAATACTGTACAGTATAATGGCTCCTCATAGTGCTCTATACAGTATGATGGGTACCACATAGTGTTCCATACAGTATAATGCGCCCAATGTTGTGCTCTATACAGTACAATTGGCACCACATAGCCCTCCATACATTATAATGCACCCCACATAGTGCTCAATACAATATAATGGCCCCACATAGTACTCTATACAGTATAATGGCCCCAGATAGTACTCCATACAATATAATGGGCCCACATACAGTACTCTATACAATACAATGGACACAACAGAGTGCTCCATACAGTTTAATGGACACAACATAGTGCTCCATACAATATAATGGGCACCACATAGTGCTCCATAAAGTATAATGGTCATAACACAATGCTCCATATAGTATAATGGGCCCCTCATAGTGATCCATACAGTATAATGTCTCCTCATAGTGCTCCATATCGCATAATGGGCACCACGTAGTGTTCCATACAGTATAATGGACATAACATAGTGCTTTAAACAGTATAATGCACTCCACATAGTGCTCCATATGGTATAATGGCCCCACATAGTGCTCCATACGGTATGATGGCCCCACATAGTGCTCCATACAAGATAATTGCCCCACATAGTGTTGCATACAGTATAATGGGCACCACATAGTGCTCCATACAGTATAATGCGCCCAACCTACTGCTTCATACAGTATTAAGGCCCCACATAGTACTCTGTACAGTATAATGGCCCTACATAGGGCTAATTATAGCATAATGGCCACACATAGTGCTCTATACAGTATAATGGGTATCACGTAGTGCTCCATACAGTATAATGTACACCACACTATATTACATACTGTATAATGTGCCCCACATAGTACTCCATACAGTATAATGACCCCCACATAGTGCTCTATACAGTATAATGGGCACCACATAGTGCTCCATACAGTATAATGTTCAGCACATAATACTCCATGCCATATAATGTGCACCACATAGTGCTCCATACAGTATAATGTCCTCACATAGTGCTCCATAGAGTATAATGGCCCCACACAGTATTCCATACAGTATACTGGGCTCCACATAGTGCTCCATATAGTATAATGGCCTCACATAGTGCTCCATAAAAAAATGGGTTCCACATAGTGCTCTTTACACTAGGGTGGTGGAAAAGACCACTAATATGCGACTAAAGATCCAATATAAAAAATATATAAATCTTTACTGGACAGTTATACAGGAATCGACAAAGACAGTGTTCAGTAATGCGAAACGGGACAAACTAGCGCCAACAATGGAAAAGGCGCTGCGTACCCCACCGAGACTCCCAAAAGTAAATCAAATGTCAGATGATAACACATTGCAGAATATTAGGTATCACATAAACCAACTAACCATAATTATAATACAGCTATGGGTTAAATATATAACTGTGATCTTGTAACACATTACAGGATATTAGATATCACATACATCACTTTTATATAATCATCATACCACAATGTGTTAAATATATGGCTGTAATATCCATCTCAACTGACCGCTGCAACCCTGGTCAGATTTGGTGCAATTATCAATATCACATAGGCAGACACTCTGCATAATATGTCACCACAATGGGTTAAATCCATGGTTGCCACGTAAATTTCATATTCCAATCTAACAGCTACTGGCCTAGATCTACTACACAGTCACTATGGTTAAATCTTGTCCTATGTCTTATCTGACAACAATATGACCAATCATGTTGTATATGTTACCAGTAGTAGGCAGCACAATATCGGGTCTCGGGGGTCCGCGTGTCTACCCCGACGCGCGTTTCGGATGCTTGTCCTTCGTCAGGGGGCATGTAATACATAGAAACCGGGAAGTTTAAAAAGGCTGTCAACCTGGAAGTCAGGAGGCGTGGACCGGAAATGACGCATCCGCAGTCATGATGACCAGGGATGCGAAGCGGCACCAGCGTCTTTCAGCGTAGGCCAGGGCATCAGGGACACCATGGTAACCCGCCGACCACAGACGTCAGAGGCCGCGACGCAGCCCGGACCATGACGCGCATGCGTGCTGGTCGAACAAATCATGCCAGTGCTGAAGTATAAAAAGTGGGACATAATAATAGTAACCCCCATCTAAGTCTGTCAATAGTTAAGGATATCCATAAATGGTATCCATGATCAGAAGGTAGAACATATTATTTAGTTCCTACAGATCATATAATAACATCTAAATTCTCACCATAGCTATATATATATATATAAGACATTAGTTGAATAACCCCTGTATAATTCCCACAAGATGTCACAGCACATGGCACCATGAGTACCACCTAGTTCTATATCCATATCAAAATGGATCTAGATACCACCAGCCATATACCGCACATGTTACATAAAAATGACACTTATTATTACCCTCAGAGTTGTTTCAAGCTATATCACCAATGCGACAGTAAGATCTTTAGAGTTAAAGGGATAGACAGCTTGGAACTGGGCATTCGGGGAGGAAAAATGTCTTATATATAAATATATAGCTATGGTGAGAACTTATTGCTGTCAGATATGACATAGGACAAGATTTAACCATAGTGACTGTGTAGTAGATCTAGGCCAGTAGCTGTCAGATTGGAATATGAAATTTACGTGGCAACCATGGATTTAACCCATTGTGGTGACATATTATATAGAGTGTCTGCCTATGTGATATTGATAATTGCACCAAATCTGACCAGGGTTGTAGCGGTCAGTTTGTCAGGAGCCCCGCACTGCACTTGCTCACTGAGCCAGTGCGGGTGTCCTGAGTACAAAAACAGTGCTCAAAGATACCTGTGGAGCAGGGCAGCAGCGGTGACGATGCGTGCTTCAGACTATCAGGACCTGAAGCACGTGACTGCTGGGGGATTGGCCTAAGCTCCACAGATCTAGGAGCTGCAGGGAAACTCCTAGAAAGGTAACTACGGGACAATGTTACCAAGGAGCATAGACAGAGACAGAAACCAGATGAAGCCAGGGTCAAAGCACGAGATAGCAATACAGTACCAAAGGGTTAGACAGAGCGGATAGTCAGGACGTAGCAAAAGGCCAGAAAACCAGAACGGGCAATAGACGGTACAATAGGGGCAAACGGTAGCGGAATAACAATAGCCAAGCCAGGAAGACAGAACCAGAGAAGACAATAGTACCTAAAACGTGAGACGGAGTTCAGAGTGAGGGGACAGGCCGGGTCATACATGGGAAGCAAACAAGCAACGCAGAGTACACGCACACCAGGGGTCAGACACACCAGAACAGCAGTATAGCTGACAGAGAACCCTGGTAAAGAGTGAGTATAAATACCCCTCCCAGATCCAGAACGAGGCCACGAACACTTAACCCTGTGAGTGCAGGGCAAGAACCCTGTACAAACCATGACAAGTTGAGATGGATATTACAGCCATATATTTAACACATTGTTGTATGATGATTATATAAAAGTGATGTATGTGATATCTAATATCCTGTAACGTGTTACAAGATCACAGTTATATATTTAACCCATAGCGGTATTATAATTATGGTTAGTTGGTTTATGTGATACATAATATTCTGCAGTGTGTTATCATCTGACATTTGATTTACTTTCGGGAGTCTCGGTGGGGTACGCAGCGCCTTTTCCATTGTTGGCGCTAGTTTGTCCGGTTTCGCATTACTGAACACTGTCTTTGTCGATTCCTGTAAAACTGTCCAATAAAGATTTATATATTTTTTATATTGGATCTTTAGTCGCATATTAGAGGTCTTTTCCACCACCCTAGGGTATTAGCTTTTCAGCGATTGGTCTACATTTAGGTCCTACACAACGGTAGAGGCATCTAGGTACATGTCCTCTAGCACTGGTTGTGTTCATGAGCGTTTTTTCTCATAGTGCTCTATACAGTATAATGGCTCCACATAGTGATCCGTATAGTATAATGATCCCACATAGTGCTCCATACAGTATTATAGGCCCCACAAAAAAAAAAAAATACTTGCCTTTGCCAATTCCCTCGCTACTTCGGTCACTTCATGGTGTCTGCAGATGCTTTACACATTTGGGTACAGAGAACAAGTTGTAATGAGACATCAGATGCAAAGGAGGAATGATGGGAGAAGAAGCATCAGCTGACACTCCCTCCTCCATCCCTGCTTTTAACTGTAGCAAAGCACACAGCGCATGAAGCAGAGCTCGATTTGTCAAGAGACTATCAATCTGGATGCAGCAGAGTGCAGCCTGTGGAGCAGAGCTGGGTTCAGCAGGAGAATAACAATCTGAATGTAGTAGAGCCAAGCATGTGGAGCAGAGCTCGGTCTGTTAGGAGACTAACAATCTGGATGTAGCAGAGCCAACATGTAAAATAGCGGAGAGGATGCAGACCCCCAAAGTACTCAGGCATCCTCCAGGCCAGGGAACAAGACATCAATAGTTTATCATAGTAACCCAAAAGCATAGGAAGCAGATAGTGATTGTGTAGATTGTGAGCCCCATCGGGGACAGTGATGATAATGTGTGCAAACTGTAAAGCGCTGTGGAATATGTTAGCGCTATAAAAAAATAAAGATTATTATTATTATTATTAGTGTCAGACAGATGGCAGGGAGCCTGGAGCTGGAGAAAGGAGACATGAGTAACTTATATATATTTTGCCTGGATTGTTCCTTTAAGCAAATAAGGTCATATCAGATGTGCTGTCTTATGTGATAGTAGCGTAAACAAATTAAATAGAATAGTCATAAGAATGAGATAAAAAAGTGCAGTTTACATATCCAGTTTCTGTGTAATTCCACATATGACCAATAGGTGGCAGTAGTGTTTCATTATCCTGCTCTGATCCCTATTACTGCACTCATTACAAGCTGCTTCCAAATACATAAAAAAATCCCAAATTCTCTATTTCACATGCAAAGACAATAATTATTCCAGCATTGAGCTTTTATTCTGTCCTATTGTTTATTGTACAGTTGAGTTAGATTTTGTCGATATTTTCTGCAGCAATGTATCATCGGGGACCGAACACATATCGATCAGTGAGTGGAGCGCGGTCCCGGCTGCTGAGCAGCGAATTCATCATCTGAATGTAAAATTTAAAGTGAGCGTCAGCATATCATGGGAAATATCTCAAGCTGCACAAACGTGGAGCACTTGTCAGTTCTAGCTGATTTTTGGGGCACAACCGCCCCGGGTTATAGCGGTGTCCACGGAGAGGAGTGCGGCGGAGGGCGACTTATTGATATGACTTTTGCTGTTAAACTCGTATGTTAAAGGGAAACACTAAAATCAATTTGATCTGAATTCACAACAAGGTGGGAGGAAGTTCATCTACAAGAACCGACCCGAATCCTAAGAACAGATCAGTACCAGACTTGGAGCCAGTCAGCATGAAGAGGTATGGAAACCTCAGAGCACTGGGTACAAAAAAGAAGACCATGGCATCACTTAGCAAACCTTAGCATAAACCCAAATCGCTATCTTAGTAAAGTTAATATCCCCCAATCTGTTTTAGGTCCATAAAAGGGGCTGCTTGTAAGACTTGAAATATAATCCAATTCTAGCTCATAAAGTCACCACTAGGGGGAGCTCACTGCATATGGAAATGTACAGCCTGCAATGACCTCAACTGGATATATTTACATATAAAAGTGTTATTGCTCTTATATACTTAGGGTACCGTCACATTTAGCGATGCACCAGCGATCCCGACAACGATACGACCCGGTCAGGATCGCTGGTGCATCGCTAAATGGTCGCTAGTGAGCTGCCACACAGGCAGATCTCACCAGTGACGTAGCAGCGGTCGTTACTTACCTGTCAGACGCGGTGATGAAGACGTCCTCCCGCCCGCGTCCACGCCCAGGACGTTCTCGCGCGATCAGCGATAACCAGCGGGGGAGCCGGTCGGAGGCAAGTATCACACATATTTGTACTTGTTTTTATGTATACCCCCCTCACATGTAAAGCGCCATGGAATAAATGGCGCTATAACAATAAATAATAATAATAATAATAGCGATATCGCTAGCAATCTTGCTTAGTGTGACGGGCCCTTTATATTCATGTACAGTAAAAAGAAGTTAGTATTATAGTAGTTATATTCTTGTACATAGGGGCAGTATTATAGTAGTTATATTCTTGTACATGGGGCAGTATTATAGTAGTTATATTCTTGTACATAGGGGCAGTATTATAGTAGTTATATTCTTGTACATAGGGGCAGTATTATAGTAGTTATATTCTTGTACGTAGGAGCAGTATTATAGTAGTTATATTCTTGTACATAGGAGCAGTATTATAGTAGTTATATTCTTTTATATAGGAGCAGTATTATAGTAGTTATATTCTTGTACATAGGAGCAGTATTATAGTAGTTATATTCTTTTATATAGGGGGCAGTATTATAGTAGTTATATTCTTGTACATAGGAGCAGTATTATAGTAGTTATATTCTTGTACATAGGAGCAGTATTATAGTAGCTATATTCTTGTATATAGGGGCAGTATTATAGTAGTTATATTCTTGTACATAGGAGCAGTATTATAGTAGTTATATTCTTTTATATAGGGGGCAGTATTATAGTAGTTATATTCTTGTACGTAGGAACAGTATTATAGTAGTTATATTCTTGTATATAGGGGCAGTATTATAGTAGTTATATTCTTGTACATAGGGGCAGTATTATAGTAGTTATATTCTTGTACATAGGGGGCAGTATTATAGTAGTTATATTAATGTACATAGGGAGCAGTATTATAGCAGTTATATTCTTGTACATAGGGGCAGTATTATAGTAGTTATATTCTTGTACATAGGGGCAGTATTATAGTAGTTATATTCTTGTACATAGGGGCAGTATTATAGTAGTTATATTCTTGTACATAGGGGCAGTATTATAGTAGTTATATTCTTGTACATAGGGGCAGTATTATAGTAGCTATATTCTTGCATATAGGGGGCAGTATTATAGTAGTTATATTCTTGTACGTAGGGAGCAGTATTATAGTAGTTATATTCTTGTCCATAGGAGCAGTATTATAGTAGTTATATTCTTGTACATAGGGGAAGTAGTATAGTAGTTATATTCTTGTACATAGGGGCAGTATTATAGTAGTTATATTCTTGTACATTGGGGCAGTATTATAGTAGTTATATTCTTGTACATAGAAGCAGTATTATAGTAGTTATATTCTTGTACATAGGAGCAGTATTATAGTAGTTATATTCTTGTACATAGAAGCAGTATTAAAGTAGTTATATTCTTGTACATAGGAGCAGTATTATAGTAGTTATATTCTTTTATATAGGGGGCAGTATTATAGTAGTTATATTCTTGTACGTAGGAGCAGTTTTATAGTAGTTATATTCTTGTATATAGGGGCAGTATTATAGTAGTTATATTCTTGTACATAGGGGCAGTATTATAGTAGTTATATTCTTGTACATAGGGGGCAGTTTTATAGTAGTTATATTAATATACATAGGGAGCAGTATTATAGCAGTTATATTCTTGTACATAGGGGCAGTATTATAGTAGTTATATTCTTGTACATAGGGGCAGTATTATAGTAGTTATATTCTTGTACATAGGGGCAGTATTATAGTAGTTATATTCTTGTACATAGGGGCAGTATTATAGTAGTTATATTCTTGTACATAGGGAGCAGTATTATAGTAGTTATATTCTTGTACATAGGGGCAGTATTATAGTAGTTATATTCTTGTACATAGAAGCAGTATTATAGTAGCTATATTCTTGCATATAGGGGGCAGTATTATAGTAGTTATATTCTTGTACATAGGGAGCAGTATTATAGTAGTTATATTCTTGTACATAGGAGCAGTATTATAGTAGTTATATTCTTGTATATAGGGGCAGTATTATAGTAGTTATATTCTTGTTCATAGGGGCAGTATTATAGTAGTTATATTCTTGTACATAGGGGGCAGTTTTATAGTAGTTATATTAATATACATAGGGAGCAGTATTATAGCTGTTATATTCTTGTACATAGGGGCAGTATTATAGTAGTTATATTCTTGTACATAGGGGCAGTATTATAGTAGTTATATTCTTGTACATAGGGGCTGTATTATAGTAGTTATATTCTTGTACATAGGGGCAGTATTATAGTAGTTATATTCTTGTACATAGGGAGCAGTATTATAGTAGTTATATTCTTGTACATAGGGGCAGTATTATAGTAGTTATATTCTTGTACATAGGGGCAGTATTATAGTAGCTATATTCTTGCATATAGGGGGCAGTATTATAGTAGTTATATTCTTGTACATAGGGAGCAGTATTATAGTAGTTATATTCTTGTACATAGGAGCAGTATTATAGTAGTTATATTCTTGTACATAGGAGCAGTATTATAGTAGTTATATTCTTGTACATAGGGGAAGTAGTATAGTAATTATATTCTTGTACATAGGAGCAGTATTATAGTAGTTATATTCTTGTACATAGGGGCAGTATTATAGTAGTTATATTCTTGTACATTGGGGCAGTATTATAGTAGTTATATTCTTGTACATAGAAGCAGTATTATAGTAGTTATATTCTTGTACATAGGAGCAGTATTATAGTAGTTATATTCTTGTACATAGAAGCAGTATTATAGTAGTTATATTCTTGTACATAGGAGCAGTATTATAGTAGTTATATTCTTGTAAATAGAAGCAGTATTATAGTAGTTATATTCTTGTACATAGGAGCAGTATTATAGTAGTTATATTCTTTTATATAGGGGGCAGTATTATAGTAGTTATATTCTTGTACGTAGGAGCAGTTTTATAGTAGTTATATTCTTGTACATAGGGGCAGTATTATAGTAGTTATATTCTTGTAAATAGGGGCAGTATTATAGTAGTTATATTCTTGTACATAGGAGCAGTATTATAGTAGTTATATTCTTG
Organism: Dendrobates tinctorius; assembly: GCF_039654945.1. NCBI lineage: Eukaryota > Metazoa > Chordata > Amphibia > Anura > Dendrobatidae > Dendrobates > Dendrobates tinctorius. The sequence goes on along the minus strand of NW_027361810.1, from coordinate 15,269,080 downwards.
TACATTGGAGCAGTATTATAGTAGTTATATTCTTTTATATAGGGGGCAGTATTATAGTAGTTATATTCTTTTATATAGGAGCAGTATTATAGTAGTTATATTCTTTTATATAGGGGGCAGTATTATAGTAGTTATATTCTTGTACGTAGGAGCAGTATTATAGTAGTTATATTCTTGTACATAGGAGCAGTATTATAGTAGTTATATTCTTTTATATAGGAGCAGTATTATAGTAGTTATATTCTTGTACATAGGAGCAGTATTATAGTAGTTATATTCTTTTATATAGGGGGCAGTATTATAGTAGTTATATTCTTGTACATAGGAGCAGTATTATAGTAGTTATATTCTTGTACATAGGAGCAGTATTATAGTAGCTATATTCTTGTATATAGGGGCAGTATTATAGTAGTTATATTCTTGTACATAGGAGCAGTATTATAGTAGTTATATTCTTTTATATAGGGGGCAGTATTATAGTAGTTATATTCTTGTACGTAGGAACAGTATTATAGTAGTTATATTCTTGTATATAGGGGCAGTATTATAGTAGTTATATTCTTGTACATAGGGGCAGTATTATAGTAGTTATATTCTTGTACATAGGGGGCAGTATTATAGTAGTTATATTAATGTACATAGGGAGCAGTATTATAGCAGTTATATTCTTGTACATAGGGGCAGTATTATAGTAGTTATATTCTTGTACATAGGGGCAGTATTATAGTAGTTATATTCTTGTACATAGGGGCAGTATTATAGTAGTTATATTCTTGTACATAGGGGCAGTATTATAGTAGTTATATTCTTGTACATAGGGGCAGTATTATAGTAGCTATATTCTTGCATATAGGGGGCAGTATTATAGTAGTTATATTCTTGTACGTAGGGAGCAGTATTATAGTAGTTATATTCTTGTCCATAGGAGCAGTATTATAGTAGTTATATTCTTGTACATAGGGGAAGTAGTATAGTAATTATATTCTTGTACATAGGAGCAGTATTATAGTAGTTATATTCTTGTACATAGGGGCAGTATTATAGTAGTTATATTCTTGTACATTGGGGCAGTATTATAGTAGTTATATTCTTGTACATAGAAGCAGTATTATAGTAGTTATATTCTTGTACATAGGAGCAGTATTATAGTAGTTATATTCTTGTACATAGAAGCAGTATTATAGTAGTTATATTCTTTTATATAGGGGGCAGTATTATAGTAGTTATATTCTTGTACGTAGGAGCAGTTTTATAGTAGTTATATTCTTGTACATAGGAGCAGTATTATAGTAGTTATATTCTTGTACATAGGGGCAGTATTATAGTAGTTATATTCTTGTACATTGGGGCAGTATTATAGTAGTTATATTCTTGTACATAGAAGCAGTATTATAGTAGTTATATTCTTGTACATAGGAGCAGTATTATAGTAGTTATATTCTTGTACATAGGAGCAGTATTATAGTAGTTATATTCTTTTATATAGGGGGCAGTATTATAGTAGTTATATTCTTGTACGTAGGAGCAGTTTTATAGTAGTTATATTCTTGTACATAGGGGCAGTATTATAGTAGTTATATTCTTGTAAATAGGGGCAGTATTATAGTAGTTATATTCTTGTACATAGGAGCAGTATTATAGTAGTTATATTCTTGTACATTGGAGCAGTATTATAGTAGTTATATTCTTGTACATAGGGGCAGTATTATAGTAGTTATATTCTTGTACATAGGGGCAGTATTATAGTAATTATATTCTTGTACATTGGAGCAGTATTATAGTAGTTATATTCTTGTATATAGGAGCAGTATTATAGTAGTTATATTCTTGTACATAGAAGCAGTATTATAGTAGTTATATTCTTGTACATAGGAGCAGTATTATAGTAGTTATATTCTTGTACATAGAAGCAGTATTATAGTAGTTATATTCTTGTACATAGGAGCAGTATTATAGTAGTTATATTCTTTTATATAGGGGGCAGTATTATAGTAGTTATATTCTTGTACGTAGGAGCAGTTTTATAGTAGTTATATTCTTGTATATAGGGGCAGTATTATAGTAGTTATATTCTTGTTCATAGGGGCAATATTATAGTAGTTATATTCTTGTACATAGGGGGCAGTTTTATAGTAGTTATATTAATATACATAGGGAGCAGTATTATAGCAGTTATATTCTTGTACATAGGGGCAGTATTATAGTAGTTATATTCTTGTACATAGGGGCAGTATTATAGTAGTTATATTCTTGTACATAGGGGCTGTATTATAGTAGTTATATTCTTGTACATAGGGGCAGTATTATAGTAGTTATATTCTTGTACATAGGGAGCAGTATTATAGTAGTTATATTCTTGTACATAGGGGCAGTATTATAGTAGTTATATTCTTGTACATAGGGGCAGTATTATAGTAGTTATATTCTTGTACATAGAAGCAGTATTATAGTAGTTATATTCTTGTACATAGGGGCAGTATTATAGTAATTATATTCTTGTACATTGGAGCAGTATTATAGTAGTTATATTCTTGTGCATAGGGACATTATTATAGTAGTTATATTCTTGTACATAGGGGCAGTATTATAGTAGTTATATTCTTGTACATAGGAGCAGTATTATAGTAGTTATATTCTTGTACATAGGAGGCAGTATTATAGTAGTTATATTCTTGTACATAGGGGCAGTATTATAGTAATTATATTCTTGTACATAGGAGCAGTATTATAGTAGTTATATTCTTGTACATAGGGACAGTATTATAGTAGTTATAGTCTTGTACATAGGGGCAGTATTATAGTAGTTATATTCTTGTACATAGGGGCAGTATTATAGTAATTATATTCTTGTACATAGGAGCAGTATTATAGTAGTTATATTCTTGTACATAGGGGCAGTATTATAGTAGTTATATTCTTGTACATAGGGGCAGTATTATAGTAGTTATATTCTTGTGCATAGGGGCAGTATTATAGTAGTTATATTCTTGAACATAGGAGCAGTATTATAGTAGTTATATTCTTGTACATAGGGGATAGAATGTAGATAAAATCTTCTCCACAGTCTTCCCTACTAATGTTGAATAGAAAGATATTATGAGTGTAATGGAAAGATGTTGTGAGCCTGAAGAATCATCTTTAGATCACAATTATTTTATTTCCACCATTTTACATCATTAAGGGATGACAATGAGCACAGAGCAAAGTTCCTTCTAACTTGAGGTATAGACAATATTACATTTGTGCTGCATCCTGAAGCACGATTAGTATTAGGAAATTCAAAATGTAAAAACTTATTAACATGTTTGTTGCATAGTTGATATTAATATTTATTACTACTGGCGTAGATCATTATGTTAGGGTACCGTTACACTTAGCGACACTCCAGCGATCCGACAACGATGCGACCTGGTAAGGATCGCTGGTGCGTCGCTACATGGTCGCTAGTTAGCTGTCAAACAGGCAGATCTACTCAACGACGCAGCAACGATCCGGTGATCCATATAACGACCTCGGCGGGCGTTGGGATCTTGTCACACAGCCGCTATTCTGACGACTCCCGCCTGCGTCCCTGAGTTCTGCGTCCCTGAGCTCTGCGTCGCCAACGAGGTCGCTCATCGGTGTCAAACACAGCGATGCATGCTGGCCAGCGGGACACCGACGATCAAAAAATGGCCCAGGACATTCGAGGACGATCAGTGATATCCAGCGGGGGACCGATCACCGCTATGTGTCACATGTAACGAGATCGCTGTTGCGTCACAAAATCTGTGACATTTCAGCGATCTCGCTAACGATCTCGCTATGTGAGACGGGGCCTTTTAGTTAGCAGCTCTGTGAAGCTCTCTGCCTCCAGCGTATCTTCTTATCATAGGAGTCCTGTGTTGTGAGGTGACGGCAGACGTCCATCTTGAGGACTTGTTTGCTCATTTGCTATTTCGGTTGGGGCTGGTGGAGCGTAAATAACAAACAAGCAATTATGAAACCACAATTACGTCTATTACGGTATTTGATCAGCACCTGCCCTGGGTTGGTTACAAATGGTCGACGAGATAGTTGGTGGTTTTGTGGCTCCTGATGTCGGAAGTGCAAATTTCACTGATGAAAACGGCGGTTCTAAGAACAAGAAGTCAAGTGTTACGGGTAACCGAGCTTGCTTGGTCATATATTACATGAGTTTCACATATTATCCACTTCATCTTCACGTGTTTCTTAGGGACATGGTTATGTGGCGTCTAGATGTATATAAGTTTTACAGGTTCTCCTCCTGATCATGTTACTACAGCTTTCCTGACAGACCGCATTTGCCTTTTATCAAAATGGCCGCCGATGGAGGAGCATACGAACATACGTGTCCATCAGTCTCCTCCAATTAAAAAATACACCATTTTTCTGTCTTCTTTCAAAGGACATGAAGAAATTAAAACAATAAATGCCTAGTTTTTCTGTGGTGGGGTGCCCATTAATTGGCTTCACACGGTCAAATGGAGGGAAGACGACACGTGTTATTGATGTCTGTGACGTGTGTCGCCATCTTGTGAGGCCGGTCTCTGGCCTCCGCTCCGGGAGGGACTGGCAGAATAACTGAAGGACGAGCGACATAAGGACAGGGGGTTATAACGTATTTTATATTTCTATAAAATGCATTGTCTTAGAAACCAGTCTAATAAGACAATGGAGAACTGTGGTGAATGGCCCCTATGCCGCACCCCGACGCAGCGGCAGCCATATATATAACATACCGTAACATAACACAAAAGTGAAACTCTCTACTGCCCCCGATGGTGGGAGGAATGATTACATATGATGAGAAAAACATCTGGAGACTTCTCCCTCCACGTAAAGAGCCTACGCGATGCAGAGGAGCAGGTGTTACCACACACGGACCGGAAGACAATGATATTACTATTTTCTGACTCGTTCTATTTTCCCTGGAGGAAGATCTGGCTAGTCCCGTGTTTGAGACTCTTAAATGAGGCTCCACGGACTTTATTTGCATATTTGTATTTCCCGGGGAGCAATGCACCTAGGATTTCACTGTGATTGAGCGCCTTTGCCGGCTGCCACAGTGTTTTCTTTGACTGGTCTCCCTGAGGTCAGTGATTGTTTCGTAACAAAATTGCTCTAAAATATCTAGTATGGTAAATGGTGCTTTTCTTTTCTTTTGATTTTTACCTATTGCCTTCCAAGAGCCATAATCGCTTTATTGTTTTGTTAACAGAGTTATATGGGGACTTGTTTTTTTTGTTGTGCGAGCTGTAATTTTTATCTTTACCATTTTGGGGTCCATACGACTTTCTGATTACTTTTTATTCAATTTTTTTTAGGTGGCAAAGTGACCAAGAAAGAGCAATTCTGCCATTTAGATTTTCACTATTGACCGAATGGGATAAATATCATAATATAACTTTTTTTTAATTTATTTTTTAGATTTTATTTGTGTTCCGGAAAAAGGTTGGGGCAACAATCAACTTTTGTTTTTTTTTAAATAATATTCATTGGGTTTTTTTTATTTTTTTATCAGTCCCACGAAGGGTCTTGAACCTGTCATTGCTTGTAAAATACACTGCAATCCTGTGGAAACAATGGCAGACTCTGATGAGGTCTTCAATAAGTTGCCATTGCCAATTACGTTGCGGAGGGGGGGAAGTGAGGTTGGAATGGCAACTTCTTAAATGTTGCGGTCACAATTGACAGGTGTATCTAAAGGGTTAAGCCGCAGCGGTTAGATTCGGGCGCCCGCTGTGCGACAGAATGTCAATGGCTGCTGCTCGGAGTAGCGGTGGATCAACCCTAGCTCATTTTAATGAAGCAACGTTAAAAAAAAAATGTAATCTAGAAGACTGGATTATGGATTTTTTTACATTTTCTTACTGCGTGAAGTGTCCCAGGACCGGGCTGTGTGATGTTTGCAAAATGCTGAATTTCACATCTAGATACTGCGTCCACATGGAAAATAATGGGAAATGATGGATTGAATAGCGCCAACATATTGCGTAGTGCTTTACAATCAAAGAACCATTCTGGAGACAGGATCAAGAGACTGGTCACAATGGTTTTGAAAAGCCAAAAAAACAATAAAGAAACAGACAATAAAATGCTCCATGCCCATTGTGATGAACACAAAGGAACACCGGGGACCCGGACACTGGACAGGGCAGGGGTGTGAGTGCCCAGTGCCCAAATGGTGAGTACAAAGCTGAACGGGATAAAGATTAGAGGCCCAAGAGGACAAAGGTGAGAAGGGAGGTCAACACACCAAGGACCATTGTAAAAGAGCCAAAGAGAAAAAACGCTGTCATCTGGAATCTTCTCAAGAATAGGACTGACCATCCTCGGTGGGGGCGGACATCTTGCATCCTCCTATAAGCATCTAACACCTTTCATGTAGTCCACACTACAAAAAGAGAAAGTGTAAAAATAAGTCTAGTTGCCAAAAAATGTCCTCCAGTTGTTGAGCCTCTGTGGGTAATGGTGGGAGGGTTCCCTCAGGGGCTTCTCTAACCTCCTTGTCATATGTGGGTCTTAGGGCACATGGACTTCATATAGCTGGACCTCCTCTGACATCTGTCGGTACACAGAGAGTTCATTGATATCAGGTTGCTGTGTAATGCATAAGGGGTTTGCCAGTATAAAAGACCCATTTTTCAACACCCTACTAGAGAATTTTGAAGAGAAGCGGACCCACTCTCTCTGTAAAAGACCCTGCAAGTCCATGCATTGCATAGACAGACCCCTGGAGTAATAGAAACCATGTAATGCTGCATTTCTCCTGTGGGGGAACCAAACACTCGCTACCAGGTTCCCCAACAGATTACGGGATGCCTTCTTTATTGGGAACACTGAGTTGACCCCATTTGTAGGGGAGATTTATTATGGGTCTCAATCTGCTGGCTGGTACTGTTAATGGGGTCGCTCTTATGGCACTCTTATTGGGGTCACTGTAGATTTGGTATGGCAGCATGGCCTTCGTGAAGGGTTTACCTAGAAAAAATGTCCAAAAAACGTGTCCTGAAAATGCATCCTCTACACATTATATAAAAGGCAGCTGACCCTGCCAGTATTGCAGGACTGGACGACCATCTGGTGTGTACGGGGACCTCCAAACTCCCACCCTCAGGATGGGAACAATGTGTATGACACTAGTCCATACCTTTTACACCATGATCTTTAAGGGTTACCCTATACCGATCGATTAAAAAAAAATACCGTACCCACTCATATATTTACATTGGGAATATGGATGATTTGTGCAATCAGGAAACATCAAAAGAGGAGCCTCGATTCCTGCGGAGAGCGTGAACATTGGAGGGAGCAGTCCCTGGTGTTTTCCCTCTCTGGCTGTGTGATGTGACAGATGTTAGATAAGTTACTGGGAAGTGAAGCAAGATCTGTATTATCAATAAGGAAACTATTTCCCCATCCTTACAAAGCTTCCTTACAGAAGAGTCACTGAGGAGACCCCAGGAATCAGAAACTCTTCCTACATCCTTAAAAATTGGGTAAAAAATAATTCTACGCGTGTGGCGCCTAAATATGACCAAATCCACACCATGTATCAATCCATCAGATAGCAGAAAGTTATACGCCCAACCAAAAAGCTGCACAGGAAAAAGCGGGCAGTGGCTCCACCATTTCCTCCATATTCAGATGTCAAAAAGGGATTATTTGTTCACCATGCTGCAGTTTTATCATTGCATTGTAGAGAGGTATTATTTTATGTTTTATGGATTATATGGCGGTATTATTTGTACCAGCGCTGATTACGCAGTGCTATTTGAGCACCAAGAACTGTTATTTCTGCACTGATTGATGACTATTTTTCATGAATTTTATGACAGTATTTCTTTTACAATACGGTATTATGCAATGCTTATGCATCGTTTGTGTTCCCTATTGCAGTATAGTTTATGCATTGCGGGACGGTATTATTTGCACACCATATGATCGTATTGTTTGTGCATTGTGGTGCAGCATTAGTGCATATGATTTAAATGAAATCCTGCACTGGTGGGCAATATTGTGCACCATTCTGACGTTTTATTAATGCACTGTGAAGAGGTTGGATTTGTGCATTGTATTATAGTAGTATCTGTGCAATGTTGTGCCATTTATTTATGCACTTTATATAGGTATTATTTGTAGAGTGCATAATATTACTTGTTTTGCTTTTTCCAAAGGTGTTGTTTGTGTCCTATATGTAAGTATAGTTTATGCATTGTGGCGCAGTATTATATGAGCACCATGTGATGCTATTTTATGTGCATTGTGGGACAGTATTAGTGTATAATAGCACCATATTTCTGTTAAATATATTCACTATAGAATGGTTTAATTAGTGCACTGCACGGCATTATTATTTGTGCGCAGTACTACCATTTTATTTACGCACTGTAGAGAGGTATTATTTGTGCACTGCACTATATAATTTGTTATATATTATATGAAGGTTTTATTTGTGGCAGTGCAATTTGGGCAAAATGGGGCCGGTTTTATCTAAACATCACATATTGGCATTGTTTATGTGCCATGGAGCAGTATTATTTGTGCATTCTGATGATATTTGATTTATCTACAAGTTATGACACCAAATATCTGTGTATTAAGCTGAACAATTAAAGTATTTGCAGCACATATTTACATCTATGTTCCTGCTTCTTTACAGGTACGGTACGTGTTGGGAGTATTCCCTCATATATATACTTGCTATAAAAGCCTCCAACATACACCACTGTATAAGGTATACAGTGGAATATCGTGAGTCAGGTGTGCTCATATACCAAAGTGTAAGTACAGTCTTACCGGAGTCACACTTGCGAGAAACTTGCACGAGTCTCGCGTCTCAATACCCGGCACTCGGACCGGAGCGCTCAGCTGCATAGAAATGCATGCAGCCGCCCACTCCAGTCCCGAGTGCCGGCGGCAGTGCCGGGTATTGAGACGCGAGGCTCGTGCGAGTTTCTCACAAGTGTGACCCCGGCCTATACACTGGGCATACACATGAGGTAACTGTCAGCCAAACAAAATGACCTCTCCCGACTTTTCCTCTATCTCTTCCAACTTTTCCATTCACCAAGCTCAATGTTTTTGGGTTTTCAACAGGGAGAGAGGAGAAAGCCACTGCCAAACACCTCTGGCAGTGGCTTATCTCCCCTGAAAGCAAAAGTATTGAGTGTTGAGTTTGAAACAAACGTAACAGACATAAGCCTCGACAGTGCCACCGAACGGGTGCCAGAACTCAATGTGAAAGCACCTGAAGACATAGCTAAAAGTCATAACATGGTCAGAAGACAAGGTCAGAAATGTAGCCAAGAAGCTAGGAAAGCAAAGAAACATCATTATCGGTCTTCGTGATGTGATGTTAATGACCCTTGTGGCTCTATAAAGTTGTAAAGAGTTTGCACTGTTAACCTGTCCTTGATGAACTTTAGCTAATTTGTGTTTATTTCATCTACACAGAAAAAATGGTTCTTGACTACTCAATGAGCGTCCCACCTGCTGAGCTGTGCGCCCGCCATCCTGACACTGTGTAGGAAGACTTGACTCTCTTCTCTGTAACAGCAGGATGTTTAGACTGTCAGTGAAGTGTTAAATCATCCCCTAGGTAAACTGGTGCCCTCTAAAATCCTTTTGTCCTGCAAAGAAAACCTTTTATTGGTGGGATCACAAAGTCTATGGGACGGATCACAAAGAAAAGTTTTTGTAGGCTCCACTCTGACGTCCATCAGCAAAAGAGGATTTAGGCCCATTCAAATTGTGTGCAGTTAAGAAACCATAAAATGTTTGGAACACAATTAATAGGAGATAATGGTGCCGTTCCGAAAAGAAGCGTGGGGGGGGGGATTGCCATATATTATCTTGGGAAAGTAGTGCTGTTGGAGCAGCCATTGTTGTAGATTGAGTCATTCCTTCAAGTTAGTTATTCACTTGGGAGTTTGGAAACCGCTCTATATATCAATTATCTATGGGCAATATAAGGGACTGAATGCGAAAGTAGCAATCACTCAGAATCAGATGGACATGTGGAAGATGGCTGAGAATACCGCGTGTGGGAGTATCTTCTATGAACGACCATCAGGGTGATTCCACTGATAGTCCAAGCTATGGATGAATGAAATGACTGATCAAGAGTGAGAGTTATGGATTTATATGGTGGCATGGGGGGGCTATTAGGGAGCGTAATGTAACATAGGAAGGGGAGTAGAAGGCGATAGAAGGACTGTTAAGGAGACCTCTTCAGTCTCACATAAGTCAATCAGCCATCGATTCAAAAGGAAGAATATAGACTTCTCAAAAAACATGGAACCTGGCAATAGAGATGTAAGGATTCTGGATTTTCCTTTGTGCCTGTTTGCCCTTATGCAAGATGGAGTCTTGTATCTCGCTTTGTCATGGAACTTCCTGTCTGTTCTGATTATTTAAGTCCGGGTCGTGTGCTCCTCTTTGCCTGAGTATTTTGTGGCTATTGGCTCCTGTGCTCCTGCCTGTCTGCTGGTGGACTCCCTGCTGCTGCTGCTCGTTAGGGAACCGTTACACATAAGGATGTCCCAGCGATCCCACCAACGATCCAACGTGGATGGGATCGCTGGGACATTGTTAGCTGATCGCTGGTGAGCTGTCACATAGACAGCCCCTCCAGCGATCCGGACCAGTGAGCACGCTGGTTACCAATGTAAACATCGGGTTTCTAAGGCTGCGGGGCTCATTGCTGGCTCCCGCTGCCACACGCAGCGATGCGCGCTGGCCAGCGGGAGACCAGCAATGAAAAATTGGACCAGGACGATCCAGCACGATCAGCGATACCCCACGGGGGGGGCGATCGCTGCTGGATGTCACACACAGCGATCTCGCTGGAGAGATCGCTGATGTGTCATAAAATCAGCGATCTCGCCAGCGAGATCGCTGTGTGTAACGGGCCCTTTACTCAGTGCTCTGCCTCTCCACGTTCTACTACCTACAGTCCTCTGTGCATCTCCCTGATACTGTCTGTGCTTAACTACTGTCTGGACTTCTAGGGTGGAGCTATTCGCCTCTGCATCTGCTGTGGCCTGTACAGAATCCTGACATTGCCATCTCCTCTAGGCCTGTGTTTGCTGGGCTGCAGTGCTGGACATGTGCTGGACTTGCAGCCCAAAAAGGTACATATAGTGACCTTCTCCTGTTAATACCACTCCTGTATAATGCTGGTCTTCTACGTTTAAGTGCCGTGTGCATTTACACCCATATGATTTCTGGACTTCTATGCTTTAGTGCTGTGTGCGTGCTCATTCATAATATAGCTGGACTTTCGTATTAAACGTGGTGTGCATACTCTCACACTTACTGCTGGACTCCCACGTTTAGTGTTGTGTGCACACCTGTGTCATATTACTGTTGGACTGGTTCATATTAGCGGTCGAGCCCCACTCTTCAGTTACACTAGATATTTCCATATTGTGCCGTGCATTCGTTACTGTTGCAGGAAGTGCTCTGTTAGTTTTGCTTTACTTGCATCATTCTATATTGTACTGTGTTTTTGTTACTATTGCAGGAAGTGCTCTGTTAGTTTTGTTTCTCTTGTTAATATACTCATTTGCATCAACTTGGGTCTCAGTTTCGTATTATCCCACGCAATCAGATTCCGTAGTACCCATATAATTGTTACAAGAGCCTTAAAAAAAATATATTCTCCATGCCCCCCGCAATAGGACAATCAGGTCAAATGAAGGGACAATCGGAACAATCTACATCACACAAGAAGATCTTAAGAACATTTGCAAAGTTTGCTTGAAATGATTGGAAATCAGTCCATCTATACTGTCCCAAAAATCTCATAGTATCAGAACAGGCCTCAACTATGGCAGACAGTCCAATAGTGGTAAGTAAAGAAGGGTTTTTTGAAGATCTGAGTTCCTATAATAGGAAATGTCGAATAAAGCCAACAATACACAATAGACTAATGTTTGCCACACACACTACACGCTAACATCGTTGGGTTCAGCTGACACTTTAATATGTATGGGAGCACCGGGTAATTAATTATTGGGGAAGTTCTTCTGGAGGTACACTGCAGGTAACCTGGAGATACACTGCCGGAAGAGATGTCTGTTAGGGACTTTCTCATAGAGGACAAAAGAATGCTCAGCCGAGCGAGCGCTCCGGTGTATGGGGACAAACCATCGTGGTGGCTACCGGACGAACTATCAGTTGAAGCATTGTTTGGCCAAAAGCCATCTAATGTGTATGGGGGGACTAAGATAAGACCATGAAAATAGATCAGGTCAACAACCAGAAATAAGATCAACAACCGGTCCACGCAAAAGAAGACTTCCATTTACATCACAGAAGTTGACCTGAACTTTTGGAGAATTTCCTTGGAATGAAAACAATCCTTCTATTTCTATGAAGAAGGAAAAGAATGATGGCCTTTTTTTCCCCATACTCCAGTCCTCGCGTCCCCCAAACACATTATGTTTAAGGATTTCCTTAGTGTTGCACAGGTGGGAGAACTTGTGGCAACTTCTGATATCTTGATAGTAATTTCATCACTTGTGCAATACCAAGGAAATCCTGAGAACCTGATCTGTTTGAGGCCGTGAGGACTGGAGTTTGGGAAACACTAATGTACATGATGCAACGATGGGTATTACAACTGTCAGTGTTGGTGAGATGAGATATACATAAAGAAGGAGAGAAGACTTTGTTAAAAAAAAGATCACAAATGGGTTTCTCTGTATAACTCCTATCTCTTTGCTAATTGACAATGTTCCCTCCATTTTGGAAATAATGGAGGATAATCGACACGGAGCTGAAGTACCGCTTCTATACAAGATCTTTGAGATACCACCCCACATACACAGAAACCCTCAGTCAACTCAAGAGGTCAGGTGCCATCATTGGACATAGGGGAGAAAGCTGCTGCCAGATTCCACTGGCGGAGGATAAGCTGCCCTAAGAACATAAGGTCCCGATCCTTAGTCCCTGGGGGCTGCAATACATTAGATAGTCCCCATAATTGGCAAGTTTGCCAAATTTAATCCAATGTGACTTCAGAAGACCCGAATCTGTGGCACATAGTCATCTGACCTCTTGATCTTGACATCTGGAGGTGCTCAGTGGTCACATTGGTCACAGACTTCCATGTATGCTAGTTGCTGTTTTTGCTTATTCTAATCATTTACTTAGGTAATAATTTAGTTTTTTTGTACTTATGAAGAATAACTGAAGACAATACACAAGCAGTACATAGACCGGTTTATTCCTCCTTCCAAATTCCAGATACCAGACTCTTTACCGAACTCTATTTGTCGGGAATGATGGTCTATTTCTATTTTGTGAGGTTATTTCAATATTCACGTGTAGTTTCCTGCCTCCACTTGTAAAGACGAGCTAATAATGTGTCTGTACTCATCCCATCTCTGATCTCCTACAAAAGGACATCCTGGATGGCAGAGGGTCTCTATATTCGGTCTGACCCCTGTTCCGTATACTCTGTAGGCTGCTTCCTACCGGGTTTCCGAGACCTCCAAAGGATTGAACACAACATGTGGGAAGTTTATGACTTGGATGATGGTAAAACAAGTGACACACGCTGTGAGTCACATAAACGCACCGATAACACTACTGTAGTGCGTGTGCCGGACCCTTCTCTATCAATCATGATATCCTATGTAATTACTGTCTTGTAGCATTGCACCAGCCAATGTTATTCCACTGTGCGGCCATGGAAGTGGCATGGCACCAAACCACATACGGCTTCCAGAATTGGTTCTTGGGAAAGCATCATTTGGCCTTTGACTTGGAGTCCTGCTCTGCCACCATAGCATTGCAGACTCTTTATATATGGAGGGAATCTGCTCTTGGATTCACGTTCTCATTTTTCCTACAGGGACAACAGTTTAAAATTATTTTAAGGGCCTCAGTGTCTCATACTGATGTATAACAAATTTTCTACTCTCTCTGAGAGCCATCTGGTATTTTCATCAAAATATATAAAACTATGGGCACTGTCTGTGAACGTAAGGCTATGTTCAGACGTTGCATTTTTGCTGCGGCTTTTTCATGCAAAGTTTTAGCTGCTTACAAAAAGGAGGTCTTGCTTAGTTTTTGTCACGTTTTTTGCCGTGTTTTCATCAGGGTACATTTGTCTCTTGTGCATGCTGATGAGGTTTAGTGCGTGAAAAAATAATCTGATTCAACGTCATCAGGTTTTGGTACCAAAAAAGCAACAAAACCTGATACCTGCGTTTTTTTGCTTCGTTTTTTGCACCACTCACTGCTTTCAATGAGTGAAAAAAAAAACGCTGAAAGAAGTGACATGCCGCAGTTTGCAAAATTGCAGCTCTTTGACAAAACAGTCAGGAAAGGAAAAAACAAGGTGTGTGCAGGAGGTTTCTGAAAACTCACAGACTTTGATGGTAAAATGCAGCTGAAAATTAGCATAAAAATGTAGCAAAAAAGTGTGAACATAGCCTAAGGGTGTGTGCACACGGTGCGGATTTTGCTGCGGATCCGCAAGCAAGGTACAGTAAAATGTTAACCAATGGATTTTAAAAACTGCAGTGCACATGCTGCGGATTTTTCCGCGGTTTTAAATCCGCAGCATGTCAATTCTTTCTGTGGATTCCGCTGCGGTTTGACACCTGTTCCATTGTCCAGGTGTCAAAACGCAGGGGCAAACCGCAGGTAAACCGCAGGTCATTTTACCTGCGGATTTACCTGTAAATCCGCAGCACAATCCGCACTGTGTGCACTCACCCTAAGAGTTCATGCACATGGAGGTGTTAAAGAGGGTGCCCAATATTAGAATAATAGAACTAAACCCTATTCACCTTACTGGTAATGAACCGCAATCCCTCACACAACCTGCAGATAGGTGTGGCGCTGTTTTGGACGAATGAATGCAGCCATGCAATGTGTCATACAAGCTGTCAAATTGACTGCTGTGATGCCCATCAAAGATGGCAGTCCAAATAAAGTTGTCACGTCCTTCTTTTTCATGGATACAGGGCTTGATATTCGCAGACGTCTTCATATTAGCAACTACAGGAAAAAGCCGCCCAAATAAAGCCAAAAGTCGTATGTATGTTATAGAGGTGGGTCAGAGGACAACAGCACATTGGCATGAGCCACCACCACGAGGCGGACACGTCTCACTCCTTCCAGGTACGTGGCCCACTCTCTCCGCTATGTCCACCAAGATGACCTTTTGCTTTAAGATAGCACTACCAAAATGTGACATCACTCTGCGCCTCAGTGATGTCATCAGTCATTTTCCTAACAATCCATATTGATTTGGTAAAAAAAAAAAATATTGTTTGTTCTCCGTGTAGGTGTAATTTATTTATGAAGCTTGAAATGTCAAGATTTTTGCACCTTGGTCTGTGTATTTAGTTATTAATGTGTATTTGGATATCAGGGATGATGGAAAACTCTGGGAAATGTCAGTGAATGTAAAATGAAATTCATATTTCACTCTAATGACATCTGAATATGGCGAAGAAATCCCACATGCTGCAGTATGTGCATGCTACACTGTGGGCAAACATCAGGCGGTATTTTCCGATACATACATCACCAGAGACTCACTGACACTGGTTACTGTGTATCCTCTATTATTAATGAGGATGTCAATGGATTCCGCAGCAGAAATCACAATATTCACTACAAGCAACGTCATCGTCCTCTGCTATTTACTCTTTTACTGCCAAGAGAACAGGGGAAAAAAGCATCAAAAAAGCCTTAGGGTATGTGCACACGCTGCGGATTGGGGTGCGGATTTGGCGGCGCGGATTTTGTAAAAAAGACCTGCGGTTTTACCTGCAGATTAGCCTGCGGTTTTGCCCTGCGGTTTTTCATCTCCACAATGGAGGAGATGGCAAACCGCAGCGGAATCCGCAGAAAGAGTTGACATGTCAATTCTTTCTGCGGTTTTGAAACCGCAGCAAATCCGCGCGGAAAATTCTGCACCGTCTGCACTGCGTTTTTTTTATTCTCCATAGGATATTATGCTACTGTACACCGCAGCAAAAACTTCCTGCGGATCCGCAGCAGAATCCGCAGCGTGTGCACACACCCTTAATGCTCCTGTTTAACCAGTTCAACACCAACACCATGCCATTTTTCCTGCAATCCTGATCACGTATGTTTCCGTTTTTTTTTTTGTTTTTTTACTTGTTATACATGAGGCTTAATTTTTATGTTATTGTCATACTCACTATTTCAATTTTTTTTTATAAATTGGGCGATATCGGTGGGAAAATAAAACAGATACATTTCTGATTTTCACTTTTTTTTTCATGTGATTATGACCACAAAGGACCACTGAAATACTTACAAAATTTTGTTCCCCTTTAAATAACAATTGTTGCTTATATATATATTGGACATGTTTTGTTTTTTTTTTGCAGGCGGGGCTAGAAACAGTGATTTGGATTAGCCTCGGCTTTTTTTTTTCTAATTTGTTTTCTTTCTGCTTTTTCTTTATATACTTATTTATGTATTTAGTTTTTATTTATTTCGCACATTTTGCCTTCTATAAGTTTATAAAAGGCTTTAGGAGGGCATTTCAACAATCACATTTTTTTTTTAACCTGATTTTTTACCTTGTAAGTGGTGCTGGTATATTACAATTATGAACATAAAATTTGGCACTCAACTCACAGGAATCCGTTGAAGAATTTTTAATGCAGTCGAAAATAGGTCCAAACGTTTCAGTCGTTAATGGACCTTCATCAGTATACCGACTGCTCAAGATATAATCGTAAAAGGTCACTATGTGAATGGAGGCCTGTTGGGAATAGGTCATCCCAATAGAGGCCTACTTCAAAAAAAAAGTGATTGCTGATCTAGATGCTCGGTGGTGGATAGTGGCTGTGTGCCCATGTCCATAAAGGTCCAAAGGAGGAAGTGCTGTGAGCGCTTCCTATTCCATAAGCACGGCACTTCTTTAGCGCAGTGTATACCGTAATAGAGAAGGCAGTGGCAGTAATATACCATCTCTGCTGTCTCAAAGGGAAGTCTGGCTGTGTCCGACATCCGGCTCACTTCTCCGGCAGCTGTTGTGCAATTGCTATTCAGAACGTCACTGCAGAGTAGAATGTGGACCGCCGTACGTGAGAAGTCTTGGAGATGGGAGTGGGAGGTACTGATTATTGAGGATGCTAACCTCAGGTCGTCAGCAGAACAGAGGGCACGGGTAGGGTTGTAGACTGAGACAAGAGAGGAGATGTAGGGTGGTGCTGAACAGTAGAGTGCTTTGTGGGTGAGAGTGATAAGTTTATATTGCATTCTAGAGTGGATGGGTAACCAGTGCAATGACTGGCACAAGGTAGACGCATCGGTGTAACTGTTGGTGATTTTCCAAGTAAGTACATCATCATCGTCAGGTCTAAGAGATCTATTTAATAATGTATGTAGACTTTAATTTATATTTCTCTAGTAGGATAGTTGAAAATGAGGTTTCCAAATCAGACAACTCCTTTAAGAATATCGCAGTTAGGCTAGTTTCACACTAACTTTTTTTGTGCTGCGCCTCGTGCGCATACCAAACGCATGCAAAAAACGCATCATGCGTTTTGCATGCATTTGCTGTTTTTTTTGCACATGCAATTTAACCAGTTTGTCACCATGTTAACTCAAAAAACGCATGCGATTTCAAACGCATGCGTGCGCATGTCCTAGCGCACGCGTGTGTTCCCATTGACTGCAATGCTTTTTTTTACGCATTCCGTGCGCTAACGTGCGCATGTGGGTTTTTTTTAGTCAGGTCAGACGGACCGAAAATGCAACAGGTTGCGTCCGGCGCGCCTAGGCGCACACTACAAAAAAACGCATGCGCACAGAAATGCACCCATGTTAAAGATCGGGGAGCAATGTGCATGCGCACGATAGCGCTCGAGGCGCAGAGCTAAAAAACGCAAGTGTGAAACCAGCCTATAATGGGCTTTCTGGGCTTCAGATTGCTGAATCCTGACAGTGCAATGAGTACATTGTGAGGATTTCGCTCCGTTTCTTGCTATATTGGTCATCTTATGATTGCAAGTATGTGATTTTCATAGCTGCCGTCAAGGAATGGAATCTAAACCTCCTCCAAGAGCAACTTCTGCCAATGATCCAGGAGCAATCTGGTGGCCATGCCTTTTCCAGCATGATGGAGACAATGACAAGTTAAGTATTTGCAGCAGAAGTGTCTGCATCATTTTTGCCTCACTTGGCAGGAAAGCGCTGCTTAAATTATATTTATTTTTCTTGTATCTTTTACTTGTGTTTTTGTTGCAGATTTTTCCCCACTCATTAGTATGGGTGAAATGTGCAGCAAAAACTCTGAAAGAATTGCCATGCTGCAAATCTGCAAAGAAAAAATAAGCAATGTGCATGAGCCTTCAAGAAGCACATTCACTATGCTGGTACTAGGAAATCCTTCAGCTTTTGTGACAAAACTGCGTAGAAAAATAAACATGACATAAACAACGTGTGCACATAACCTAAAGGTCAACACTGTAAATATTGAGTCTTTACATCAGCTTGATGTACTTGTCAATAAAAGTGTAAAAACTTTCAATAAAAGTGTAAAAACTTATGGAACATTTAATTGTACTTCAGTAACAATAGAAATATCTGACTAAAAATGCTCATTCATAAATCTGTGACAGCACACGGATGACATTCGAGTGGTGTCAAATTTTTTTCATGGACCACAGATTTGCATCGATCCGACACTGATCCCGTCTCTGTGCTTTTGTGAAGACCACTCGGTTCAGGGAGGAAAAAAAATCAGACGTGAACTACTCCGTAGACTATCATAGATTCATAGTGACATAGTTAGCAAGGCCGAAAAAAGTCATTTGTCCATCCAGTTCAGCCTATAGTCCCAGATCTACGTCCTTCTAAAGAACCTAATAACTGTAAGATACAATATTGTTACGCTCCAGGAAGACATCCAGGCCTCTCTTGAACCCCTCGACTGAGTTCGCCATCACCACCTCCTCAGGCAGGGAATTCCAGATTCTCACTGCCCTAACAGTAAAGAATCCTCTTCTATGTTGGTGGAAAAACCTTTTCTCCTCCAGACGCAGAGAATGCCCCCTTGTGACCGTCACCTTCCTTGGTATAAACAGATCCTCGGAGAGATATTTGTATTGTCCCCTTTTATACTTCTACATGGTTATTAGATCGCCCCTCAGTCGTCTTTTTTCTAGACTAAATAATCCTAATTTTGCTAATCTCTCTGGGTATTGTAGTTCCCCCATCCCCTTTATTAATTTTGTTGCCCTCCTTTGTACCCGCTCTAGTTCCATTATATCATTCCTGAGCACCGGTGCCCAAAACTGTACACAGTACTCCATGTGCGGTCTAACCAGGGATTTGTACAGAGGCAGTATAATGCTCTCATCATGTGTATCCAGACCTCTTTTAATGCACCCCATGATCCTGTTTGCCTTGGCAGCCACTGCCTGGCACTGGCTGCTCCAGGTAAGTTTATCATTAACTAGGATCCCCAAGTCCTTCTCCACGTCAGATTTACCCAGTGGTTTACCGTTCAGTGTGTAATGGTGATATTGATTCCTTCTTCCCATGTGTATAACCTTACACTTATCATTGTTAAACTGCATCTGCCACCTTTCGGCCCAAGTTCCCAACTTATCCAGATCCATCTGTAGCAGAATACTATCTTCTCTTGTATTGAATGCTTTGCATAGTTTTGTATCATCTGCAAATATCAATATTTTACTGTGCAAACCTTCTACCAGATCGTTACTAAATATGTTGAAGAGAATAGGTCCCAACACCGATCCCTGCGGTCCCCACTGTTCACAGCGACCCAGTTAGAGAATATACCATTTATAACCCCCCTCTGCTTTCTATCACTCAGCCAGTTACTTACCCATATACACACATTTTTCCCCAAACCCAGCATTCTCATTTTGTGTACCAACCTCTTGTGTGGCACGGGATCAAACGCTTAGGAAAAATCAAGATCTACCACATCCAATGACTCGCCTTGGTCCAGTCTATAGCTTACCTCTTCATAAAACCTCATTAGATTGGTGTGACAGGAGCGATTCCTCATAAACCCATGCTGATATGGCGTTACACAGTTATTCTCATTGAGATAATCCAGAATAACATCCCTCAGAAACCCTTCACATATTTTACCAACAATAGAGGTTAGACTTACTGGCCTATAATTTCCAGGGTCACTTTTAGAGCCCTTTTTGACTATTGGTACCACATTTGCTATGCGCCAGTCCTGTGGAACAGACCCCGTCGCTAAAGAGTCCCTAAATATAAGAAATAATGGTTTGTCTATTACATCACTTAGTTCTCTTAGTACTCGTGGGTGTATGCCATCCGGACCCGGAGATTTATCTATTTTAATCTTATTTAGCCGGTTTCGCACCTCTTCTTGGGTTAGATTGGTGACCCTTAATATAGGGTTTTCTTTGTCTCTCGGCATTTCATTTACCACCGTGAATACCGTGGAGAAGAAGGTGTTAATATATGAGCTTTTTTCTCGTCATCTACAACCATTCTTTCCTCACAATTTTTTAAGGGGCCTACACTGTCACTTATGATTCTTTTACTATTGATATAGTTGAAGAACAGCTTGGGATTAGTGTTAAGGCCCCTTTACATTTAGCGATGCACCAGCGATCCCGACCAACAATATGACCCGGTCAGGATCGCTGGTGCATCGCTAAATGGTCACTAGTGAGCTTCCACACAGGCGATGCAACAGCGATACAGCGGACAATACTTACCTTTCAGACGCGGCGATCCTGACGTCCTCTGTCCGCGTCCACGCGTCGCTCGTCGGCGCCAGCTGGAAGCCCAGCAGGAAGAAATGGAGCTGCGCGATCAGCGACAGACAGCGGGGGAGCCGGTCGGAGGTAAGAATCACACATAGCGGTATCGCTGCTGCGTCACCAAATCGGTGATGCTTTAGCGATATTGTTAGCGATATCGCTATGTGTAAAACCCCCTTTACTCTCCTTAGCAATGTACTTCTCTGTTTCCTTTTCGGCAGCTTTAATTAGTTTTTAAGATAAAGTATTTTTCTCCCTGTAGTTTTTAGATCTTCAGCGGGGCCATCCTGCTTTAGTAGTGTAGATGCTTTCTTTTACTGTTAATTGCCCCTCTTCTTTGTTTAGCCACATTGGGTTTTTCCTATTTCTTGCCCTTTTATTCCCACAAGGTATAAACCACTTACAGTGCCTATTAAGGATGTTCTTAAACATTTCCCATTTATTTATTATTATTATTATTATTAGAGCACTATCTGGAAAACTGACATCTGAATGAGCCCTAAAAAGATCTAAAAACACTGAAACAGCAAACTTTGTGAAAACCAAACTTTGTGTGTCAGTGTCAAAACTTTTAGCCACAAGTGTATCTATGTATGTATGGTCCCCACATGGGAATATATCAGAAAGTGTTGTGGCCTTTGGGTTATGTGTGTAATTAATTGGTAATTACGTAATTTACTGACGCACTGTATGACGTTGCCCCATGGCGGTGCTTCCCTTTAAGAAGATAAGATATTGGGTAAAAATCAGTCCACATACTCTACATTCCTTCATGGGTGGGAATAGTGATCTCCCACAGATACATTGACTCTCAGTGCAGGAAATTGACATCCCTATATTTTGTATACATTACAGAAAAGTACAATTTCTGCGTGTCCCTCCATTGTTCCTCGTGCCTCTAACGTCTGACGCTTCCTGTCTCCCAGTCGACAGAATAATGTTTTCTTTAGATTTCATTAAAATGCTGCCTTTTGATCTAAGGAACGAGAAGAAGGACCGGAGAGGCAGTGATTGTAGGCTGTGGTGCCAGTCATTGGGCACTTGCAACCCGATGATGACTGGGTGCTCTGCCTTCATCTGTAGCACAAAAGTCTGCACCCTCTGTATTCTACAGCTACAAGAGTTGGGATGCAGGATTTAAAGCAGTGTTCCTATCAATGCAGCTTTATTTATTTGTAGAAAAGATTTTTGTTGGAAGAGTGAACGGTTTATACTCCAAAACCAAAGCAATACAGACACATGGGCCATGCACACAGTGATCAAGTCTGTAGGACGATGTTCACACCACCAAAAGACTGAAACACAGAAAATCACAGTATAACAAACGTATAAGATGGTCAGGTTTTTAAATACATTAGATAGGACTGCTCTGAGATGGGGTTACCTTGACGTTTGGTAGAGCGGCTTAGGCCTCTTTCACACATCAGGTTTTCGCCATCAGGCGCGATCCGGCGCTTTTGACAGAAACCGGATCCGGCGAAATGCAATGCCGGATCCGGTTTCCCCCCCATTGACTTGCATTTGCGCCGGATCGCGCCGTATGGCCATGCGTTTCATCCGGTTTTCGCCGGATCCGGCAATGTGTCGCGATCCGGCGTCTGGAAAAAACGGCTACTGTAACGTTTTTTGTCTCCGGCGAAAAAGCCGGACACGCCGGATCCGGCACGTCCGGCTTCTTCACACAATGAAAGCCTATGAGCGCCGCAATGCGCCTGATCCGGCGAAAGCCGGATCCGGTGGCCGGATCCGTTTTTTTTGGTCTGAGCATGCTCAGTAGCTCTGCCCACAAGACATATATAAAAGCAAGACAGTGGGACCCACAGCCACACCCAACATGCCACCCAAGAAAGCAACCAAGCGAAGGAGAAGGCAGGAGACCACTGCAGCACCATCAGCACCACCACCACCCCAAATGGAGCAGCAAATGGAACATGCTGAGGAGGGGAGGCCAGCAGCAGATGAGAGACGGTAATTATCAAATCCCCCATTCCTCCAAACTAGGGCTATTGAATATCAAGATATTCATTGGCCCTTTGTTTCTCTTTATTCAACAGCCGCCCAATAGATGCAGCAGCAGAAGCAATGGCAGCAGCTGGAACACCACCCACAGGCATGGAGTGTGGCCACCAGGAAGACAGCACATCATCTTCTGGGAGCCCTCCCTCGCATCGTCAGCGTTTGACGGTAAGTTTTTATTTCCAAAATCCATCATCTCTGTAATATATGTCTATTCATTGCCTTTTATTTCAAAACAGGAATCACAAGATGAAGAGGAGCTCCCAGAAGAAGAAGGAAGGGGTGGACAGACACTTGGAGTGGGCTCACAATTGGTAAGTTTTTTGCATCAAACGCAGAAACACAACATCACACTACACACAACACATAGAAAACAATGTTCTGCAGACCACACACAGCAAACAAATGCCTACATCCAAAGACATAACATTTTTTGTTTTCTTCTCTAGTCTTCCCAATCTGGTGCTTGGCCAAGAGGTCCTCGCAGTGCCTCCCAGGGTCGTCGGCGACAGCAACGCGGCGGTCACCAGCGTGTAAGTATAAATATTTTTGCTTTGTTTTTTTGCACTTTTTATTTCATTTCTTTTGTGGAGGCTAATTATGTTATTTTTGTCTTTTTCTTTAACAGCCTTCACAGCGTGCTCCCGACTCTGACGGTGAGGATGGAGGACTCGATGTGGACCACCTCATCGATCTCGTCAGAGAAAGGGAGCCGCTCTGGAATATGGCTGACCGCCGCCACGCTGACCTGATCATTACCCGACGACTCTGGGAGGAAATCTGTTCGCTCCTTGTGGGCCGCTGGGAGGACCTCGATGTTCGGGCCCAGATTAAAGAGCGTAAGTATATACAGTACCGGTTGCTTGATGTAAACCAGTGTTTCCCGAACTCCAGTCCTCGTGGTCCCCACGGATCATGTGTTCAGGATTTCTATTTACTAAGGAAATCCTGAAAACATGACCCCTGGGGACCATGAGGACTGGAGTTTGGGAAACACTGATGCTGTATACTAACCACTCCTTTCTCGTTTCAGGGAACAGAATTGTGAATCGGTGGCGGTCTGTGAGGGATCGTTTCAAGAAGGAGTTCAATAAAGAGATGCGGGCCCCGAGTGGATCTGGAGGACGCAGGAGCAAGTACAAGTACGCACGAGCCCTGTCGTTCCTCCGGGAAACAATGTTCACCAGATGGTAAATATTACACACCACATGTGAAAAAAAATGTTAGATGTAATTTTTTTTTTTCAGCCAGGGCCATACCATGTCAGTATTTTAATTGTTTTTTTTTCTCTTTATTCCACAGCACGGTGAGCAGCACTCGGGAGCCTGCACGATTGGACCCTTCTGAGGCGATCCCTGAGGAGACCGGCACCGAGGGACACTTCGACCGCCCCGGTACATCTGCACCTTCCCAGCCTTCCCACACATTCGACCCATCTGTCCCATCCACCAGCACAGGAGCATCGTGGCCGCCTACATTACATGAAGCTGCTGGTGAGGAGATCGCTTTCCCTTTACCCCACCCTTCTGCCCCTGCCACCTCTAGTACACCTGCGGGTACTGGGCGGCAGCGGCAGAGGGGTCAGGAAAAGACTTATGCGCCAGAGTTCTTGCATCTGAATGCATCTTTCCAGAACTGTCTAAAAGTCTTGTCAGAGCAAATCTCCACAGGCTATCAGCAGATCAACTCCAGCATTCTGGAGGTGAAGACACTTCTGCAAACCATGCATTCAGAAGCAAGATCTTCGCCAAACCACACCTTTTTCAGGTGTGTTGTGGAGCGCATGGAAACGCTCTCTCCTGCCCAGCAGATGCATGTAATGCATTCATGCCACGCTGCTCTCCAGCAAGTTACCTCCCAACCTCCTCCTCCCACCACAGTAGTTCCTCCACCTGCACCCCCTCCAGCCACTTTCCATCCTCCCCCTCCTATTACATCTACACCCCCTCCAGCCACTTTCCATCCTCCCCCTCCTATTACATCTACACCCCCTCCAGCCACTTTCCATCCTCCCCCTCCTATTACATACCATCCACCTCCCCAGCACCATCCACCTCCCCAGCACCAGCAACCTCCCCAGCACCAGCAACCTCCCCAGCACCAGCAACCTCCCCAGTACCAGCAACCTCCCCAGTACCAGCCACCTCCCCAGTACCTGCAAACTCCCCAGTACCAGCAACCTCCCCAGTACCAGACATCTCCCCACTTCCAGCAACCTGCCCCGTACCAGACATCTCCCCACTTCCAGCAACTTGCCCCGTACCAGACATCTCCCCACTTCCAGCAACCTGCCCCGTACCAGACACCTCCCCACTTCCAGCAACCTGCCCCGTACCAAACTCCTTCCCCATACAACTTGCCATCAACATCATCTGCTCCTACAGTCCCTGCCCAACCCTCCACTCCACCACCCACCACCTCTTCTGCTTCCCACATGTCCACCCATTCTGTAGTTTTTTCCACACCTTCACCTCTAACTGTTCCTTCCCCACCACGATCCCAGTCCTCTCTCCACACTCCCAGTGTCGAAGTGTCCCGCAGCCCCTACAGCAGTATTTCCACCACACACTACACAGATTTATAATGTGTGTATTTAAATAAAAATGACCAGTTTTATGGTTTCAGTTTTATAGTTTCAAAGCTTTATTAAACAAGTTTATTAAAATTTTAAAAAAGTTTACTAAAAAAAACATTTTTCAATAAAAGTTAAATTATTTTACACTGGTTGTCTGTCATTTCTTTCTGTGGCGAAAAAGGTTAAATACAGGGTATTTAAAAGGTGAAATGGTATTCAAAACCAGGTATATAACTGTGGGTAAATTTTAGCTTTTTGCCACAGTTGTGTTCCTGGTTGTGTTTGAAGCAAAGTATTTCACCTAAAAAGTTGTGTTTATTGTTGGTGATTTCCTAACAATGTACACAACTTTTGTTAAAAGGTGAAATACTTTGCATAAAACACAACCAGGTACACACCTGTGGCCTAAAGCTAAAAATAGAGACCATGACAAGATAGCCAACTTTGGTTGGCAAAGGTATATACTGTTGGTACAGAAGGTACACAAGTTTGGTTGGGCACAAATCTTTCACACTCTGTCATCCTGCCAGTGTACTCTGCCTTGAGGTGACATAAAGTATAGTGCAAAATTGTCCCTCATTACTGAAACCGTCACAGAACTTCTAGTGGTAATGTCATGGTAATCTTGCAAGGTGGTTTCTTCAGAGGTGTCCTCAATGGAAATGGGTTCCTTGCAGATAACAAAATTGTGGAGTACCACGCACGCTTTGATCACCTCGTCCACAGTTTCTGTCTTGAGGTTGATCGCAGTCAATAGGACCCGCCATTTGGCTGTCAGAATACCAAAGGTACATTCAACCATTCTTCTTGCTCTTGTGAGGCGGTAATTAAAAATGCGTTTTGGTCTTGTCAATCCTCTGCTAGAGTACGGTTTCAAAAGGTGTTCTGACAGCTGGAAGGCTTCATCCCCTACACAGACAAATGGCATAGGTGGACCAGATGTTTGCGGCAGCGGTCTAGGTGGTGGGAACTGGAAGGTGTTTACATACAGTTTACGCCCCATGGCAGACAGTTTGAAAACTTGAGAGTCATTGGAGCGGCCATAGGCCCCAATATCAACCGCAATAAATTTGTATTCCGCGTCAGCGATGGCCATGAGGACAATTGAAAAATATTTCTTGTAATTGAAATATTCCGATCCCGATCCAGCTGGCTTTACAATGCGGATATGTTTCCCGTCCACAGCGCCCAAGCAGTTGGGAAACTGACATATCTGTTGAAACTTGTCAGCAATTTCAATCCACCTCTCTGTTGTGGGCTCTGGTAAAAACTCTTCAGCTAAGGAGTCCCACAGTGCACGGCATGTGTACTTCACAATTCCAGATATGGTGGAAATCCCGAGTCTGTACTGGAAATGCAGTGACGAAAGGGATTCTCCAGTTGCAAGAAATCTGTGGGGAATTAAAAAACAATAAATTAGTTTTAAATCACAGCATTACATACCAAAACTGACCTATAACACTTGGAGATACAAACTACCATCAACAAGATTGCAGTGAAAGTGTGCTCTGATGCGATCACATCCAATAAATGTGGCTTACCTTAAAGTCACCATCAGACGCTCTGCGGGTGAAACAGAGAAGCGGCAATAGGTGTCCGCTTTTCTTATGAGGTGTGCAATGCGCTCCACCAAGTAATCAAAATTCTCCATTTTCATCCTAACATATCCAAAAAATTTATCCGGGTTTCGTCGAAGGTCCATGCAGAATGTAGAATAGACCCCACGCGTCATTCTCTTGGCTGTGATGGGGTGGATCCACAAACGTCGTCTACGATGCCTGATGCGCTGCTGTCTCGCTCTCTCCTTCTCCAGAACAATCACCCTCAAACGATTCGCCTCCGCTATAAAATCCGCCAAATTCTTCAAAATATTTCCAATGACAACATCCATCTTCGCCAGTAACTTGCTCTTCTCTCCAACCTGCACTTTCTCCTCTACAACCTGTCAAAGAAGGGCTGTAGGAACATGCTATATATAGTTTTCCAGTAGCCAATCCCGTTCGGAAGGCCACAAGGGTCAATTTTAAAAACCGGATCCGGCGTAATCCGTCGAAAAACGGATAGAAAAACGGATGAACCGGATGAGACGGATCCGGTTTTGTCTGTCAAGAAAAAGACGGATCCGGCAGAAAACCGGATCCGTCACATCCGGTTTTATGAAACATTTGCCGGATCCGGCGTTCCGGCACGACGCCGGATCGCGCCTGACGCCGAAAACCTGATGTGTGAAAGTAGCCTTAGTATACATTTTTTGTAAAAAAAAATGTATCAACCAAATACCCTGTTTTGTTATCATCTTTTTACTAGCACTTGCTGTTTACTGTTATTTTTGCACGACAGAGTATTTTTATACGTTTGTTATACTGTTTTTTTCTGTGTTCCGAAACCAAAGCAGTTTGGATCACCCAGCTGAGCGTTTGTCACATAGTCTCAGCGTTGGCTGAAATGTCAGATACAAAAGCTGCTTTGTGTATCTCTTTGCAGGTGTACTTGCAATTGATACATTGTAACAAACTCTCCCTGGTGTGAGCAGGGCCTCTGAATGCAAACAATCATTAATTAACAGCAAGCAGAGATTTGAAAACATTCAGAAATAACATGCTACAAAGTCGCAGACTCTCTTCTACCAGGCAATGATTAACGTGTAATAACACATTGCTGATATTATTATTATTATTATGCATTTATATAGCACCATTTATTCCATATTGTGATCAGAGGCTCGCACGCTCGCTGGGCTCCACATCTGGAGTTAGAAACTCACTCTGCAGACATATTATATACGCAGGTTAAAAATAAAGCAATATAAACATCGCGTCACGTGATAAAAGTGCCGACTGGTGGGGGGGGAGGAGAACACTGCACGTCCAGGACACCTTGTGCCATCGCTTATAAACAAGCGCTATCTTACAAAATTATCCGGGTGTGGCCCCAAATACAAACTGTTTCCATAGCAATGATTCTGAAGCAGTTTCAGTTCTCTTACCTCCTCTTGTTGATTATTTAATGGAATATTTCTATTTCACTGACAGAATGCAAATAGTATATGCACATGATCATAACCAGATAGATATGGGATAGATAATAGATACATAGAGAGATAGATAGATATAAGAGAGAGATAGATCGATGATAGATAGATTGATAGATAGATAGATAATAGAGAGAGAGAAAGATAGAGCTAGATAGATAAGAGAGAGAGAGATGATAGATAGATAGATAGATGAATAGATAGATACCAGCAGCAGCACACCATATGTGCTATTTATACAAACCTTGAACGTATAGAATCTTAGCCGCATTACTACCTTATAGACTGCACTTATGGAATTAAGGCACTTAAGTCACAAATTGGCCAATTCCACATAGTCACGCCGCCAGCTCTACAGCAAACATCTGAGCTCAGTGATTGTCTGAAGCGCTATGGAGGTGATAACAACACTGCAGACAATGACAGACTCCAGGAGAAGTAGAGACTCAGCTCTAGACCGGGGGAGGATGAGCAAATACCATTTTGTTTTGTTTTTTACAGCAAACTACTGCCCGTCAACAGGGATTTTTCCAACACCAGAAAACCCCTTTAACTAAAACATTCCAAATGCACTTAGATACATACTCAGTAATCAGTATTTGTACTGATCCAGCCCATCTGTCTGTATCCACCTGATTTTGATAATATCATTGATCCATGCGATAAGTGCCCTGGCATGGGCAGTATTTAGACTGCAGTCATGTGATCTCTTGGAACACGTGCCAAGGACAGGATATAATGCCATAAGGGTGTGTGCACACGTTGCGGATTCTGCTGCGGATCCACAGCGGCTTTGGTCCTGCAGATCCGCAGCAGAATTTGCTGCGTTGTACAGTACCTTTAAAGTGAGCCTAAAACAAAAACCACTGTGCATAAACGCTGCGGGTTCATTTCCGCAGCATGTCAATTCTTTGTGCGGATCCGCAGCCTTTTGACACCTGCTCCATTATGGGAATCCGCAGGTGTCAAAACCCAGAGGAAATCCGCACAAAATCTGCAGAAAATCCGCAGGTAAAATGCAGGTCATTTAACCTTATGATTTACCTACGGATTTAGCCAAATCCAGGCAGAAAAATCCGCAGACGAATCCGCAACGTGTGCACATATCCTTAGCATAAAGCAGGGAATCCTGACCAAGAACGCTACTATTCTTGACATAAAGTATATGACCCTTATGTTACAGAAATTGATAAGGACCTTTAATATAGGGGTTGTTTTAGAACGTTCCCGCGCAGTCGGTGCAGACCTTACCCCAGTCCAGAGGGGGCGATATAAACTGACCACAGTTGACACCAGGAGCAATCAGGCCACACTAAGGCTCTGCTTGTACAGTGCAACATATATAAAGAATCCAAAGTATATTAAAGCAGTGCCCAATCTGCTACATCTCACAGCCCTCTGTGCCCCTGATCATGTATGACCGCCGACCACTGTGAATTCCACATCGGCCATTGCTGCATTCCTGAGGATTCGTTTCATAGTGGCCATCAGTTTGTTAGACCCCAATGGTCATCACAGACTTCTCACCTGTTTCCTGTCACAAGGTTAACATAGCAGAACATATCATGTACCCAGCAGAACAAATCACTTGACCTCTCCGCTCCATCACTGCCTTTACTATACACCTGCATCAACACTATAAATACTGCCCATGACGGCGAGGGTTAAAGGACAGTAATCAATATTACATGGATGTTCCAGTGCCACCAAAATGCAGGAATGTGGGATGGATGGCTTGGTCTCTTATGTTTGATTTGTTGAGTTTCCTTACACAGTTCTGTCATTTCATTTGGTTGTTGCTGATAGAGGGCCACACAATGTATGGTACAACAACACTGCAACCTGTGACATTGTAATAACCTGCAGGTACGGAGCATGTTGCCACGGATCTGAGGCAGACCAAGAGATAAAGGTTTACTTACAGGGATGTTCACTCCACACAAGGAGGAGCAACGAGGGGGGTAATTGCAACAAGTAAACGGTAATACGGTATTAAAGGAAATAAACGAAGGCAGGAATAAACTTATCAGTCTATAGAAGGCTTGATTGAAGGGTCTAATTCTCCAACGTTGGCAACATCAACAGCGGCACGTGCAGACTCTCAAGTCTCTGTCCACGATGAAGAAACGGCATCTGGGGAAAACAACAGGGTGCTGGGCTGTCTGGGTGTTATGTTCGACTCCGATCTCTCCTTCACCTCCCATATACAATCTCTTGCCCGCTCATGCCGCTTACACCTAAAGAACATCTCTAGAATCCGCCCTTTTCTCACCATGGAAACAACAAAAACTCTCACTGTCGCCCTGATCCACTCCCGCCTAGACTACTGTAATGCTCTATTAATTGGCCTCCCTCTCACTCGACTCTCCCCTCTCCAGTCTATCCTTAATGCAGCAGCCAGGGTTGTCCATCTGGCTAATCGTTTCACAGACGCGTCCGCTCTTCGCCAGTCGTTACACTGGCTGCCAATTCATTACAGGGTACAATTCAAAGTACTTGTTCTCACCCACAAAGCTCTCCACAGTGCGGCACCCCCTTACATCTCCTCCCTCATTTCTGTCTATCGGCCTAACCAACCGCTGCGCTCTGCAAATGACTTTCGACTAACCTCTGCCCTAATCCGTACCTCCCACTCCCGACTCCAAGACTTCTCCCGTGCTGCGCCAATCCTCTGGAATGCTCTACCCCAAAATATTAGGACCATCCACAATTTGCATAGTTTTAGGCGCTCGCTCAAAACACATTTGTTCAGAGCGGCCTATCACATTCAGTAATCAAAGTCATGTTTGTGTGTGTGTAGCCCATTCACTATCTCCATCTAACCCCCACCCCCTGAAGATGGCTGGACCGTCATTGTAAATACATCATTGTAAATACAAACCTGTGCTTTGTATCCCCCCCACCTCATTGTAGATTGTAAGCTCTCACGAGCAGGGTCGTCTTATTTCGCTTTAATTATTGTATTGTTAACGTTGTTACTTATGACTGTTGTGTTTGAAACTGTTCAACTGTAAAGCGCTGCGGAATATGTTGGCGCTATATAAATAAAGATTATTATTATTATTATTATTATAAGGGGGTCTGCTCTCACCACTCTTAGTCACAAGTTTACACTCCGAATGTGTCACCGCAGGAACGATGCCGGGCTCCTCAGTCAGTCCAGCTACTTCTCTCAGGGGCTCAGGTCTGTCACTGTATACACCAGGCCTGCACACACTAGTGACTGTCTCTGACCTGTCAGCAGAGTCTCCTCCGGTCACGGAGGCAGGCGGGTCCACGTTCACACAAAGGACGCTCACAGCGTACTGCCTGTCTGTCTCAGTTCTCAGCCGGAGGACCCTCACGCTCAGGGAATGCGGCACAGCTGACAGCTCTCTCTCCTGCGCGCTATACTTTCCCGCTCTGACTCTGCTCTGCTTTCTGCGTGCAGCCCCTTTCTAACAGGTCACCGCCCCCTGCTGTCACATGGAAAGGTCGGTCCAGGTCCGATAACCTTCCCCCAGGGAACACTGCTGCCTGGCCAGGTGGTTCCAGACACGGAGCAAGAGAGATAACCCCATTTAAGTTCCTCCTTCTCTTCACCCCCTTACAACATCACAACAATATCTATGTATATCACAAATATACTGTACATATGGTGTGATGTCATAGCTCACCTCCTCCTCCTGCACAATGAATAATAACCTCTATATACAGTAGATAACACAGGTTCCACCATTCACAATAGGTGATGTCACAACTCACCTCCTCCTCCTGTACAATGACTGTACACCTCTATATATAGTAGATAACACAGGGTCCATCATTCATAATAGGTGATGTCACAACTCACCTCCTCCTCCTGTACAATGACTGATGACACCTCTATATACAGTAGATAACACAGGATCCATCAGTCACAATAGGTGATGTCACAACTCACCTCCTCCTCTTCCTGTAGAATGACTGATAACACCTCTATATACAGTAGATAACACAGGATGCACCATTCATTACAGGTGATATCACAGCTCACCTCCTCCTCCTGTACTATGACTGATATAACTTCTATATACAGTAGACAACACATTATGAATAGAGGAACCTGGGTTATGTCACATCTCGCCTCCTCCTCCTCCAGTACAATGACCTCTGCACAGGTCACAGAGCATGTCCATAACACTTTCCCATAGAAGTAAATGAGTAATCTCCAGAAGCTTTAAGCAATGCCATTCTAAACCATGGGCCCTGTTTCACCAGAGCACATGACTCTTTAAAGGGATCTGTCCCAGTAAAAGGTTTCATTTCTGTACCAAAAATGTAAAGTGTTGAATGAGCGAATTACTTTTGTCATCCATGTAGCACTTCACCAAGCAGAATAAAAGCTCTATTGAAACAGGCGATTTTCCATTTAATGAATTATTCCCATGAAATCGAGCTAGCAACATCCTTAGGATACGAGATAACAAGGGGTCCGACTGCTGGGGATGCCAGGAATTCTGAGAACCTCAAGAATTGGGATCTACGGCCATAACCTGAATGCTTGGCCTTTCTTCTATTCACTGTTTATGGGACTGACGGATATAGCCAAGTTCTGTGCTTGGCAGTCCCATAGACAACAAACAAAACCGAGGCCGAGCATGAACATTCAGGGAGAGTCTGAAGAACCTCCATCTCTGGGTTTAAGCGCTCCATTCTTGGGACCACTGGGAGTCCCAGGAGTTGGACCTTCAGTAATCCGCAAGTTATCCTTTATCCTGTGGATATAGGATAACTTCATTTCTTGACAATAACCCTTTAAATAAAAGGCTAGGAGTCTCCAAAGTAAGGCCAGCTAAGGCCGTGTTTCGAGAGCTCAGAAGGTTACAAAGTGATCAGAGAAAACATGAAATCTTAATTTCAATTTTTTGGAGACCAGAATATCAATTATAGAACTTTCAAAATTTTCCCCCCCAAAGAAATCCAAATGAAAGCTGTTCCTGAAAGGAGAGGAGCTTGGGGTCTAAAATAACCCCATTTCCCTGTGTGAAAATTGCAAGATGATTAATTTTACTTTTAAACAAAAATCGTGATATGAAAAAATAATTGCCAAAAACAAAACACATGTAACACAAAAACCTGACTTAAACAAATAGGTTGTTTTCTGAAGGTGTGTTCACTTTAAAGCCATGAAAACTGATGAAAGTCGCCATAATAGAAGGGAAAACCCATTTGTAGCACAGAGACACTGTCACTTTTATGACATAGATCAAATAAGACAAATGATGGCAATTCCCGGACTGGTATAATGGCCGCCATGTCTATCCGTGAGCAGCAAAACGGCATTTAAAAAGTAATTTGTGTGCACGGTGGCCTGCGGCCGGCTGGAGATAATACGGGGTGCACTATGTATTCTTAATAAGTTATATCCATCGCGAGAGCGGAAGAGAGGCGGCCGCGGGCGCCGTGCATCACTTTTATGTTGCTGTATATTTCATGGACTGTGTGAAGAAGGTCATCGTGATGTCTCCATTTAATAGGACAGGTTCTTTAATAGGTTCTGAGGCTCCGTGATCTCCGGGACGCAGGTTTACAGCTTCATACCTATTAAATGGCATATTTTGTGTGGAGGAGGCAGGAGGATGTGACTGCCTTTGTCTCCGAGACGAGAGATAAGCAGATTTATGTCTTTTTGTGTGTCCCTTTACGGGAATGAAGGTTGAAAAAGACTGCAACAGAAGATCAAGATATATTCCAGCAAAAATATAACGTTTAACTCTAAAACGCTGCGAATAGCCGCCGAGGACCGAGCCGCACGGGAGACAAGTCGGATAGGCGGGTCCTCGTTGCCTTCTCGGCGCCCGTTGCTCTGGATTGTCGGGTCTCCACCTATGTGGCATTTGGTTTTTAAACCTGAAAAAGGGGCAAATCCTGCGCCGAAATCTGTTGGTGTGAATAAAAAAAACCCTGCTTATACTTTCCGGATCTCATCCCCTCTGCGCATTGTGATGATCTCTGATTTGCCATATGTGCGTGTATAGACAGAACCTGTCAATCCAGGACAGCAGGCGGGGAGAAGCCACCAGGGATCCACCTGTCTGACTAGTCTTGAGTTCGGCTATTAAACTATGTTTTTTTTTCTGAAACACTTCAGTGTTTGAGTCAAACATACCCTGCTGAGATCATCCAGCCAGTGACTGATAGATGCTTCCAGTGGATCGGACAGCATATATCAGCTGTCAGGTTCCTTTTTAAGGAATTTCCAGGATTTGCAAAACATGGCTGCTTCCTTTTTTAATGTCGCTAACACTTCTTCTTGCATTTCTGGTGGGTAGACATGTTGGACTCAGTTCCAGCAGTGAATTCTGAACTAAATTTCAAATAAATCCTTGTACCCGCTGTCTAGACAGTCTTGTTATCACCTAGTCCTGTGCCCCTTTGTATCACTCTACGCATGCGCGGGATAGGTCAGTTGCGCATGCGTAGTGGAGATCAATGGAGATAAATGGTTTTGAGATGGAACCTTATTAAAAGAACATGCAACTGGTCGATCATTAGCTTTATCTTCTCTCATGAGTCCAAGAGAGCTCAGTCCTGACCTGATAACTCATCTGTAATGAAAAAACAAGGTAATACTAATAGTATCTTTAGCTGCTGTCTCAGGTTCAACTGTGCCCTCCACCTGCTGAAATCCCATAGGGATGGTAGCAAGTGTGCCGTACTTACATTCCCACATACTGATCCTCATTCTTTAACAATCTAAAAATGTGCTGCCCTTAAAGTGACCCTATGAAATCAGTTCAAATCCTTGAATCATTACTTAAAGCGTCCCTGCAGTTTCAGGTGACTGTTCAAATTAAGCTATCATGTGGGACAGCACTATTCCTGCTCATTATATGACTTGTATCCTGCATGCTCACCAGTTTTTCCCTCTGCAGACTCTATCTATAACTTTCAGTTGTCTCTGAGGCCTCTTTCACACTTCCGTTTTTTACAATCAGTCACAATCCGCCAGGTTTTGAAAAAAAACGGATCCTCAATTTTTTTTGAGGATCCGTTTTTTTCCCCATTGACTTGCATTAATGGCGGATTGTGACGGATTGCTGTCCGTTGCATCCGTTTTTTTTGAGGATCCGCCAAAAGTTGCTGTCCGTCACCATCCTCAAAGATTTCAAAACGGAGCTTGTAACGTTTTTTTCTCTGGCGGATCCTCCAGACACTGAGTTAACCCGAATTCATTCTCTCTCTCTCTCTCTCTCTTCCCGGAGAGCGTTTCCCTTAAATTTCCTCATTTTCAGGATCCGTCTGAAAACGGATCCTGTGCCATCCGTTGACATCAGTTAAGAACGGATCCGCTTGTCTGACTTTTTGGCGGATTTGAACTGATGCAAAAAAACTGAAGTGTGAAAGAGGCCTGAGCTTGTGGTGGTGAGTATAGACTAGCTGATATGATGCCTCTTGTAGAATGCACACACAGTCATGACTGATTCCTGCTCTTCAGTCTCTAGGTAGCAGATGTTCAGGAGCAGGAGCATGGAGGACATTCTACAGCAGTATTAAGTGTCATGATCTCAGTGCGGGTTTGACTCGCACACGTGGGGTTAATGTATGGAACCAGTACTGATGACTGGCATTTCTGGGGTTAAAGGTTGTAATCCCGGTGCAGGCTTACCTGCACACCTGGGGCTATGATTGTGGCCTCTCCCTGGTTCTGGGGGAGGCTTCTTATAGCCTCAGGACACTCCCATCCATGTCGGTTATACTTTCGCCCTTGGCATTGTGTGGTGACCCCTGAATGTGGTGTCTGATCGTGGTGTGCAGTTTGTGGCTAAGTTTTGGCGTGCTTTCTGCAAAAAATTAGGTATGTCTCTGTCCTTTTCGTCTGCATACCATCCTGAGAGCAATGGGCAGACGGAGCGCACTAACCAGTCCCTGGAACAGATCCTCAGGTGTCTAACCTCTGCTAGACAGAATGACTGGTGCGATGCACTGCCGTTGGCTGAATTTGCCTTCAATAGTCGGGTGAGTCAATCCACGGGTATGACTCCTTTTTTGATCAATTATGGGTTCAGTCCTCATTTCGGTGAGTTTTCTCATCTGGATTCGGGGTGTCCCGGGGCTGAGGACTCTGTTCAGCGGTTAAAAGATACATGGGCAGAAGTCCACGGCGTATATCTAGGTCTCAAGGCAGGTATAAGTTTTTCGCGGACAGGAAACGAACACCTGGTCCCATGTTTCGGGTGGGAGAGAAAGTTTGGCTCTCCACGTGAAACATTAACTTAAAGATTCCGTCAGCCAAGTTGGGACCCAAATTCATTGTGGAAAAAATCAATCCAGTGGCGTATAGGCTGTGCCTTCCACCCTCTTTCAAGATCCCTAACGTCTTCCACAAATCTCTACTGAAACTATTTGAAGCAGTCCGGGGAGACTCCGAGTCTGCTGCTCCTCCGGTTTTGGTCGAGGGGCAGGTGGAGTACGAGGTTGGTCATATCGTAGATTCCAGGTTGGTACGGCGGTCGGTACAGTACCTGGTTCATTGGAAGGGGTATGGACCGGAGGACAGGTCCTGGGTACCGGCCCGGTTGATGCATGCTGATCGCCTGGTGCGGGCTTTCCATGCTAAGTACCCGGGCAAGCCTGGGGGTCCAGAGGCCCCACGTTGAGAGGGGGGTACTGTCATGATCTCAGTGCGGGTTTGACTCGTACACGTGGGGTTAATGTATGGAACCAGTACTGATGACTGGCATTTCTGGGGTTAAAGGTTGTGATCCCGGTGCAGGCTTACCTGCACACCTGGGGCTATGATTGTGGCCTCTCCCTGGTTCTGGGGGAGGCTTCTTATAGCCTCAGGACGCTCCCATCCCTGTCAGTTATACTCTTGCCCTTGGCATTGTGTGGTGACCCCTGAGTGTGTTAGTGCTGTGTTCTGGTTGCTTGATTCTCTGTGTATGACTCGGTCTGTTCCCTGGATATCGCTTTGGATTCTGCCTGGTACCTCCTATGTCTGTTTGGTTTTGATCTCTGCTTGGCCCTGATTATCCGCTCTGTCTCATCCCTGGTACTGTACTGTGATCCTGTGTATGACCTTTGGCTTTGTCTGATCGCCGATCTGTTTATTCCTCCTGTACATCGTTTAGCACTGCTTCTGTACTCAGGACACGCGCACTGGCTCTATGAGCAAGTGTAGTGCGGTGTCTCTGACACCGGTTTTTTTTTTGTAGCCAAAAAGGATGGATCATTAAGACCTTGTATTGATTATCGTGCCCTCAACAAAATTACTGTTAAATATCAGTATCCGTTACCCCTGATTTCGGATCTATTCTCCAGAGTTAAAGGTGCTTGCTGGTTTACCAAGCTTGACCTCAGGGGGGCGTATAATCTTATTCGCATTAAACATGGGGATGAATGGAAGACGGCGTTTAATACTCCGGAGGGACATTTTGAGTACCTGGTGATGCCTTTTGGGCTCACTAATGCCCCTTCTGTCTTACAGTGCTTCATGAACGATATTTTCCGAGATTTTGTGGATAAATTTTTGATTATCTATCTGGATGATATTTTGATCTTCTCCAAGGATTGGGACTCTCATGTGGAACATGTTCGGACTGTGTTCCGGATTTTGAGGGAGAATTCCCTGTATGTCAAAGGATCTAAATGCCTTTTTGGAGTACAGAGTATTTCTTTTTTGTGCTTTATTTTGTCTCCGTCAACTATTGAAATGGACCCGGCCAAGGTACAGGCCATTCACGATTGGGTTCAGCACACTTCTTTGAATGCCCTCCAGAAGTTTTTGGGTTTTGCTAATTTTTATCGGAAATTTATAGCAAAATTTTCTAGTATTGCCAAGCCATTGATTGATTAATTCTGAGTTTGTGAAGCCTGGGTGAACATGGAGCTGAAGAGGAGTCCTGCGCAGTCAGCCAG
Source organism: Dendrobates tinctorius (assembly GCF_039654945.1). NCBI lineage: Eukaryota > Metazoa > Chordata > Amphibia > Anura > Dendrobatidae > Dendrobates > Dendrobates tinctorius. The sequence continues at coordinate 15,230,790 of NW_027361810.1, read as the reverse complement.
AGGAGACGAGTGGCAGCTAATGGTGTCTGCAGGAATTGCTGGCATGGCGTGGAGGAGTCGCAGTTTATGGTGTCGGCGGGAAGTGCGTGCATGGCTTTGTGGAGTGGCGACTATGGAGAGAGTTGCACTCGGCATGCTTGACTTGGTGGCCGAGAGCTGGACTCAAGCATGCTTAGAATTTTGGCAGAGGCTGACTCATCCTTGGGACTCTGTTATTGGACTGCTGCAACTGGAGATGGACTCTGCTCCAAGGCTGCACTATGGTGTAGGATCCAGGATGGTGATGGATCCGGGTGGAGGAGAAGACGCACGCAGGTGGTGGGGCTCTGTTGCAGGAGCATAAGCACAGAGCATAAAGCTAAGTGGTGTTTCCCCTGTATTGTCTTCTTTCCTTTTGTGTCTCTAGTGCAGTGGTGGGATTAGTCTCCGGACCGACCAATTCCCTAGTGAGGGTTTAGAGTCAGGGCGAGCAAGGGTTTAAGGTTCGCGTGCGGCGACAGGTGCGGAGCCTGTATAGGGAATGTGAGGAGTGCAGGGACACTGGCTCAGGGGAGTGCAGGAGGTCTCCATGTCCCCATTCCCTATCGCAGGACCCACCATTGTTAGTGTTTCCCAGGTTCCCCCTTATTATTTAAATTCGCCACTGGAGGCGCTGTATCCAGGGTCATGTGTGTTATGGGTTCGCCTTGCGGCAACATCTGCGTCCAGACACATGTGACCATGACATTAAGCAGTGTAGTTGTGAATCCAGCTCTTGGGGTAAAATAAAACATTAGCTCTAAAACAGCAGTACGGATGACATTATACAGCAGTAGAGATACGAGTCCAGCATTGAGGTGAAATAAAACACCTAGTACAAAGGAATAGCCCAATTTCTCTGCTTTTCTCTTCCCTCTTGGTTTTTCCCTCTATATGAACTTCAACAGGTAGCTGTAATCTGATCCCTCAGTGTGCTGAGACCAGCTTGTCATGCTCCTGGGTTCGAACCCTTGAGCCTATGTTTTGTGGTCAGCTTCTCTTTCTGCCAAGCCACAGCAAATGCACCTTTTCTCTTAATGTTTAGGTGCTGTTATTTTCGCTGCAGTCAGTTTAGCATAACACAGGTGTTTTCATTTGTCTGCCCTATCACCTTTAAGGTGTGGCTTTATATTCTTTCCTGCTGGTGATATTCTCATTTGGATATCCAGCCAATCTGCTGTAGTTTAAAGTCAGTCAGTGAAATTCTAGCTAGGGTTTCTCTCTTTGCTGTTTATGTTCTTTGCGCTCTACCTATCTTCTGTTTCTTTTTAGGAATTAGGAAGTATACAGTTTAACAGTATGTACTTTATACTTCATTTTGTATTTTGTGGTTTTACTCACTCTGTGATTTTTCTTTTTCTGAGCACACTTTCCATTTTTTAGGTAATTCGTACTCTGCTCTGCCCTCTGGTTCTTTAGGAAGAACGTGAAGCTCTCGACGGCCTTTCAGGCAACATAGGTCCAAGTTGCCATCTTCAAGTCTGTGGATAGGGCTATCTCTGCTCATGCAGGAACCACTAAGAACGTCGGGGTCACGATCTCTAGTCTGTACAGTAACCGGCAGCGTCAGTTGCAGTTTTTAGCTTTACCTATTATCCAAAGTGAGTAGCTACACTAGCATAACTCAGCTGCTATGATGTCTACCATACCCAGCACACAAAGCCATGAAGGATTCCTGATCCCCAGTCTCTATGTAGCAGATGTACTGAAGCAGCAACAGCATAGAGGTTTTTCTACAGTAATATTAAAAAGTGTAGCTGTGAATCCAGATCTTAGGTTGAGATACAACATTAGCTTAAAAGCAGCAACATGGAGGATGTTATACAGCATTACTGAGCAGTGTAGATGTGAATCCAGCTTTGGGGTGAAATAAAACACTAATTGTAAAGCAGCATCTTGGAGGACCTTATACAGCGGTACAAAGCAGTTTAGACATGAATCTAGCACTGGGGTTAAATAAAACACTTAGTACAAAGCATACATACACCCTTACTTGAAAGTTAATTACAAGTTTATGTCTTCCTCTGGCTGTTCTCTCATTCTACTCTGCCCGCCATCAATATTTCAATCCCAAATTGTGGAAGATTAAGCTCTAACTTTCACCCAAGAAAGAAATGCACAAGGTACCGTATACAAATGTGACTGTGCAGTGAAATTAAAGACTGTTGGTGAGAAGGTAGAGGGATTTTTATTTGAGAGATTTTGTGACATTGCAATAACATCTTCCAGTTTCAGAAGCACAAATATGACATAAAAAATATAACAAATATTGAAAATTTGTTGTTTCTTTAGATGGATAAAATTTTGACAATTTTCTCTGAAAACAGATTTTACCTGTGAATTTAGAAATGTAAGACTGATTGGTCCAGGAGGAGAAAGAAGCAGATTTCTCTTAGTAAAATATCTTATAAGATTCTTATTTTCATATGTGCTACTGATTTATGAGGAGGGAAAAATAAATAAAATTACTGTTATTCTGTAAGTCTTTTCTTTATGGAGATACATTAATCTGTTCTAAAAATATAGGTTTGTATCCAGACGTGCCGGTTCAGCCCCTCTAGTCGATGACTTGTCAATATGCCACACATCAGCGCTACATAACAGATCGATGATCACACAGCGACACAGGGCGGGCTGCGGGCCGGGGTGTAGAGGGCGACGCTCGGAGTGCAGAGCTGCATGTAATCAATAAAGGCTAATGATGGATCACATTGCTGAGCCGGATGATGTCGCCCCGATCTGCTCCTCGCTGGTCACAAAGAGTCAGACCACAAATGACTTAAGTTATTGAGTCAATTGCAGATGATTCTTCTGAGGGTTACACAAAGTCAACTTCAATTTGTAAATGAGTCTGCTGCTCCTTTCAGAGAAAACCTGTCACTTTGTCTACATTGGGGCTTGTTCACACACTGCGTTTTTGTTTTGTTTTTATCCCTCGTGTTGTGGACAATACACATTGTTTTACACTACCAGCAAAGTGAAGGAGATTTCTGAAATCAAAGCATTTTTTTGTTTCAAATCTGCTGCAAGTCAATTCTTTGTTGGGGGTGACGTGCAGCACATGGGGATTCTATGGGGGTGACATGCAGCACATGGGGAGGCTATGGGGGTGACATGCAGCACATGGGGAGGCTATGGGAAGGCTGTATACTGTCATGCAGTGTATGGAAAGGCTGTGTGGGGCTCATGCTGTATATAGGGAGGCTGTGTGGGGCTCATGCTGTACATGGCGAGGCTGTGTGGGGCTCATTCTGTATATAAGGAGGCTGTGTGGGGCTCATGCTGTACATGGGGAGGCTGTGTGGGGCTCATTCTGCATATATGGAGGCTGTGTGGGGCTCATGCTGTACATGGGGAGGCTGTGTGGGGCTCATTCTGCATATATGGAGGCTGTGTGGGGCTCATGCTGTACATGGCGAAGCTGTGTGGGGCTCATGCCGTACATGGCGAAGCTGTGTGGGGCTCATGCCATATATAAGGAGGCTGTGTGGGGCTCATGCCGTATATAAGGAGGCTGTGTGGGGCTCATGCCATATATAAGGAGGCTGTGTGGGGCTCATGCCGTATATAAGGAGGCTGTGTGTGGCTCATGCCATATATAAGGAGGCTGTGTGGGGCTCATGCCATATATAAGGAGGCTGTGTGGGGCTCATGCCATATATAAGGAGGCTGTGTGGGGCTCATGCTGTACATAGCAAGGCTGTGTGGGGCTCATGCCATATATAAGGAGGCTGTGTGCGGCTCATGCCATATATAAGGAGGCTGTGTGCGGCTCATGCAGTATATAGGGAGGCTGTGTGCGGCTCATGCAGTATATAGGGAGGCTGTGTGGGGTTCATACCACATATGTAGTAGGCTGTGTGAGGGTCATGCTGTATATAAGGGGCTGTGGGGGGTTAAAGAGATATAGGGGAGTGTCAGCATACTTAATTCTGCTCAATATTAAGTGATACAATTAATATTAATAAATTAATATTGAGTAGAATTAATTTCAAGCTATTGGTTCGGCCCTCCACAACAGTCATGGTTTCTCATGTGGCCCCTGGGGAAAATTAATTGCCCCCCCCCATCTAAACTGTTACCAAGAGAAATCCCAATGATAGCACAGTATTATCGAGATGCATCCATGCAACTCTCATAAATATTCATCACATTTCCAACTTTAAGAAAATATGATCCTGCACTACAAAACAGTGCTAATCTTCACAGCAATACTCCTATGTATGACTTCACCCCTCCACCACTGCTTAAAATCAATGGCGGTCTCTTACAGGACTGTCTAATGCATGCAGCGCTCCGGGTATCTTTTTTTTTTTTTACTTCCTTGTCTTTTCTCTTGAGCAGATGAAAAAAGAAAATGTTACTTGATATTCTTGGGATGGATTCCCATAACTGACTGCGCTAATAAAATCACAAAAGGTGTAATAAAATTACAGCAGGATGGGGTCACAAAGCCATGGAGCGAAACATGCAGCCAGCAGCTGAAACATACACCAACAAGAAAAATGCAAAGCCTGGAACATAGATAGAGAGCTACATAGATGGCTAGATAGATAGATAAGGACATACATGTAATAGTGTCCCCATCATGGCACTTTCCTGCAATAATGTGCCCTATCCTGTCCCCTTCCTGTAATAATGTTCCCCATCCTGGCCCTTATCCTGTAATAATGTCTCTCATCTTGGGCTCCTTTCTGTTATAATATCCCCCATCCTGAGCCCGTTCCAGTAATAATGTCCCACATCCTGTGGTCCTTCCTGGTATAATAATGTCCCCCATTCTGGTCCCTTCCTTTAACAATGACCCCCATTCTGGGCCCCTTCCTTGTATTGTGACCCCCATCTTGGGCCCCTTCCTGCTATAATGTCCCCCTTCCTGGCCCATTCCTGTAACAATGACCCCCATTCTGGACCCCTTCCTTGTATAGTGTCCCCCATCCTGGGCCTCTTCCTGCTATAATGTCCCCCATCCTGGGCCCTTTCCTGGTATAATGACCTCAATTCTGGTGTAATTAATCCCCATCCTGAGCCCCTTCCTGGTATAATGTCCTGTTTTCCAAAACATTAAAAAAAAAACTATTCGTTCTAAAGTGCAGCATCTTCTTCTGCAGCCGGCAGGTGCCGTGCACCGCTCATAACGGGCAAGCCAAAGTCAGCTCCCGCCCTCTGATTGGCCAACAGGCTGTATTGCAGTGCAGGGATCCATTGCGTCCACCAGCTTGTCTTCTTCCCATACTGCATCATGGCACCATCTCTTCCCCAGGTAAGTGATGCACACTCATCCGAGCATCTTCTTTCATTGATCTGATGCCCACCGCAGACGCCTTTAGTGGTGGACGCTAATCCGCATGGGCGCTCTGACCAGTCTGCAGCTATACCAGGCCCATGCAACAGCAATTCCATAGCAAATTCCGCCAAAATGCACATTACGTAAAATCAGCAATAATTGCCCTAAGAACGAAGTGAGTGAGTGAAAAAGACTCTCGTAGACTCACTCATCACAGAATCAATAGACTTCCACCATCTGTGCGGGGAAACCGTCCCTTTAAGGACATTACTCATTGAGTAATTGGGACTGTGTCAGCTGTGGATCTATCCTAAACAGGTAGAATGAATGCCACACAGTGATTGATGGGCTGGAGATGGGGCGCAGAGACTACGTAAAGTCTAGTACCATATGGACTATGGACATCCAAAGGGCACAGTCAAGTAAAGCTTATTTGTATCTGCGGAGTGCGGACCATGCGGGGGAGGCGGGGGGCCGCCAGGAGAGACATTGTATAAAGTTATCATACAATGCAAAGTATGTGTCCGTATAGTGATGTAAACGGCGGTTTTATATATTCAGTTGTACATTTCTAATTCCAGGATTGTGTCTGACGTGATTGACAGTGTTAATAGAATCAGTTGGATGAAGAACGATCTCAGCATTTTGGCAGCTGCTCATGTGTAAAATTGTGGTTCCACCCGTTGTGTGTCCCTACAAAGATGTGATCAGCATCCATGCATGAATACAAGATTTGGGTGAATTTTGAACACAATTAACCCTAAATGTATTTTTCAGCTCCAAGATGATTATTTTTGACAAGATGTTTAAGTGGAGGAATCCAAAACAAAAGTATACCTTAAAAAAAAAAACTTAAAAAAAAAGGTTTTCCCTGTGTTGAAAGCTTTCAACAATAGCTTCCAAATTGCACTTTTGCTGTTTCTTCTCCTGGCAATCCTGAGCCCGATGTCTCGCCACGGGCATTTAGGCTCGGGTCACACGAATTAATAGTCTACCATTCGAGAGAATCGGGTCAATTATGTAAACACACTCTGATCATAGTGTGATCCGATTCTCTGAGATGAGGAGAAGGTGGAAAAAAAAATGTTGCCATCTTCTCCATTCTGTCAGTCCGTGGAAATTGTCATCCGATATTTTCCATGGACTTATTGACTTTTATGGCTGAGTGCCATCCGATAATTGGATCAATTTTGGGTATGCCACAATATTTTCTTTGGACCTGCTCAGCCCAAGGAAATAATCAGATGTGCACGGCCCCATAGAATAACATTGGACCAAGTGGGATCCAATGTTTTGTCGGATCGCACTCGGACCGAAAATACTGCGGTGCGCGCAAGCCCTGACTCGCGGCACTTCCAGCTCTCTTTAGCTGCGATATCCAGCATGGTCCAGCTCTCCAGCACTTTGCTATTAATGACCTTTTAAACTGCAGATACTCCAAGGGGCACATCCGGCCTCGAATGTCAGTACATTGCCAAGGATGAGACATCTTGAAGAGAACGTTATACGGCTGTGTGCCCACGTAAGCGTTTTTCGGGGTCAAACCGCTTAAAAAATGCTTAAAATAAGCATCCCATTCATTTTAATGCATTTTGGCCTTTTTGTGCCAATGGATGCGCTTTTTTCCGCATAAGAAACGCTTAGCGGTTAAAAACGCAGCATGCTCATTAATTTTGCGGAAAAGTTCGCGTTTTTAGCTATTTCCTATGAGTCCAGAAGAAGCACGGAAAAAAACGCGTCAAAAAACGCGCGGTTTCTGGGAAGGAGTCCGTTTCTGAAGCAGAAGTTTTCTGCATACGTGGGGGCATAGCCTTAATCTTACACCAGGGGCGTCACCTGACCAGGGTGAGGCTATGTCCACACGGTGTGGAATCTGCTGAGGAATTTTCCGCACAGATTTTACTAAATCCGCAGGTAAAATGACCTGCATTTTACCTGCAGATTTAGTGCCGATTTACTGCGGATTTACTGAAGTTTTTGTGCGTTTTTTCCCTGCGGTTTTCCACCTGTGGATTTCTAGAATGGAGCAGGTAGAAAACTGCAGCAAAACCGGACAAAAGAAGTTTCAATCCGCAGCAAATCTGCGAGGAAAAAAATGCAGCATGTGCACTGCGGATTTTGATTTACATAGACTTTAATGGTACTGTACATCACATGCAGTTCTGCTGCAGATCCGCAGGGCCAAATCCGCTGTGGATCCACAGCAGAATCCGCACCATGTGCATATTGCCTGAAGATGCAGCAATCGGCAGAGATTTGGGAAAGTTTATCTTTACTTTCATTAAGAACAAAGTAAGGTTTGGAATAGTTAGAAAACCCTTTAAATGGTCACCAGTCAGCAGGGATTTACATAATGAAGTAGTGAAATGGTTGTATAGGCTCTTGTCCTCCAATAAACATGCTACCTTTTTTTGCAGAGATCTGATGTGCCAGTTGTGAGATATTTAGCATAGAAACTATATGCAAATCAGGCTGCAAGTGCAATGTGTCATGGGTTTTACTGCAGCAGAGAGTAGCCAGGGTCCGATTTCTCCTACTCCTGCACTGATTAAAAGCACTTCACCTTCATATTAGCAGTGCAGGGGTTAATCTGCTCAGTAGAGAACTCTTGGAAGCTTTCCCGCATTAAGGCTCTCAGCTGTTCACTGTTGCCACTCTCATCTCCTATGTAATCTGGGTCCTGGCTAGCACTCACTGTCAGAGTTAGCTTATGCTACATGGTTAGGAAATGGTGGTTTGCGATTGTTGTTTGAGAAGGCATTTGGTGGCTTTATCTGAGACTGTTGCTAGGTTTTGGGTCTGTCTAATCTCCCCATTCTCCACTCCCCAGTGTAACCTCTGCTGTTTGTGTGAGTATATTTGTATCATTGGTATTTTCCTTTATCCCTGTTTGTATTACCTTGTTAGTCTGGTTGGTGTATTACGGTACACTACTACTTCTTTCTTCCCTGGGTGGGGGAAGGGTACAGACTGAGGGCAGAATCAAGAGCTAAGGTGTCACGTTGACCCGTCCTGTGTGACACGACCCGCAGGTCGGTAACTAAAACAACAAAACACGGCACGTGTAACTGTCCTGTGTGACACGACCCGCAGGCCGGTAACTGAAACAGCAAAACACGGGGGAAGGGGCAACAGTTACAACGGTGGGCCCTGCGATAGGGAACGGGGACGTGGAGACCTCCTGCACTCCCCTGAGTCAGTGTCCCTCACACTCCTAACGTTCCCTATACAGGCTCCTCACCTGTCTCCGAGCCGGATACCTGTCACCCTAGCACACCCTACACCTATCCCTTGCTAGGGAGCTGGGTGGTGCAGGCACTGGCCCCACCGCTGTACTAATACACACCAGGGAAAAATACAAACTCGGAAACACCACTTAGCTTTGCTCTGTTGCTATTGCTCCCAGCAACAGAGTCCACCACCAGAATGCAGCTTTCCTCAAGAATAGCTGCTACTTCTCCAAGCTTTGTCAGAGCTGCAAGGAACACCTCTCTGTAATTCCTTCCTTCACCAGACTTTACACCAGAGCTCCCCTGAGCTGCTCTCTGTAGTTCCTTCCTTCACCAGTCTTGGTTGGAAATGAGCAATATCACCAACACCTGCTCATAGACCATGTGACCCTATATAGGAAAAGGGAATGGTCAAATGATCAGGGGCCAAAAGCTGCTATAATCCCAGTGACCATTGGGGGCAAAAGGCAAAGCAAAGAAAACATCAAGTGCAATGACCTAACGGCCACCGGGGGCAAAACTAGAACTGAAACCACACAGCTTAAGGAAAAAAAAGGTTACTAGTGCTTTTTATCTGTCATGATCCAGCATGGATCATGACATAAGGTAAGGTACGCGGCCCCGGCGTCTTCACCATCAGAAGTAATCTGGGAACAGGGCGAGCTAGGGTACCTCTAGCTTTAAGGACAGGAAGGAGCCCCTGGTCCCGGGACACCCAACAACAGAGTCCTGACACAATAGAGGTGTGTCAAGGCATTTAGAAGGAGCCTTCTGACACGCTCCAAGTGCACTTTCAGCCTGATATACTTGCGATTTTTACAATAGATTTCTCATGACTGGCACATCAAATCTGTACAAAAAAGAACCATTTTTATTGGGATACAACCATCTACACAGTTGTGCAACTACTTCCTTGCTGACAGGTTCCCTTTAAATTAATCTTCTATTCCTTGAAGGGTTTTTTTTCCACTCTGATCCACCTGAAGTCCAACAGGGCGGTGGTTAACCATTTTTGCGGGAGTTATAATGTCGATGATGAGCACTGAAGTTATGATGAGCCTCTGTCTTTCCATCACCATAAATGAGAAATGATACTCTCCTTCTCCTTGCCTTGTTGTAAGACTCAGACTCTTACAAGTTTGAATTCCTTAAAAAAAAAAAAAATTCAGATTGAGGGCAGTGTTCTGATAATTTCCTATTATAGGTCAATGGGGTTTCTGTGACTATTGACAATGGGTGCCAAGTCTAAATATTATATGATGGGCTGTAGGAACGAGAGGTGCAAATTTTCTGGGGCTTTATGGGTTCACACCATGGATTATATATGGGACGACATGGGATGACTACTCTGAAGGATCAGTTTGCAGAGAGCTTTGTAGCAGCTGAACTTTGTGTTTATTACTTTTGTACTACTGTCATGTAAATTAGGAAAAAAAGCTACAAAGTGTTCTCAACAGATCCGGAAGTTCACTAAAGACTGCTCCATCTGTTGTAGTAAACAAGACAAAGTGCGGTGGTGAAATAACGTTACTTCACTCGCGTCATGAGATGACAGCTTTGAGAAACTTTCACATTGAAGTTGTGGAAACTTACGCCCGGGTTTCTGTTTCTTTACATTAAACATTAAATAAAGATTCTGGACACAATGAATTTCAAAGCGACTTTCCGTTTTTTTTTAATGAGCTTTTGTATTTTGGTTTACCATTCTGTTTTGATTTTATAACGTATCTTTATAAGGGTGTGAGGCCAGTTTTTCTGATACAGGGCAACAAATCTGCTTAGAGTGTAATGACATAAATCTGGCTGCCTGCAGTCACCACTAGAGGGAGCTGGGGGTATATAAACAGTATAGAGTAAGCTCCCCCTAGTGGCAGCTGCAGGTAGACACAATTCTATCACGTTAATCAGTATAGTGCAGTCAGTAGCGTCTGTCCAAGCAGTGGATTTGGAGCTTTGTAGCAAAAAAAAAATGACATCTTCATAATTAGTTTGTAGGAATGGCAGCAGGAGCGATGTTGTCCAAAGGTTGGTCTGGTTGTGTGTTCTATGTGAACAACATAGGTGGGAGAAATATGATTGTGGCACCCAAAACACGCCACTGAATGGTTCCATCTGACAGAAGTGTGAAGGCTGCAGCCCATCAGTGGCCGTCGACAGGCTGCAGCGCTCACTTGATGTAAACAATGTAATGAGTTTGACATGAGAACATGGTTGGAGCGGATTGCTCCATCTGCACTTGGATGTAAGAGAAAAAGACTCAGCAGATGGGTTCATCTTGGATTTGAGGTGAGTATCCTTTAGTTTTCTGGGGCATTTTTTTTAAACAGGCACTTATGGGGCATTATTACATTTTAGGGGGCATTCAGGGGGCCCTATTATTTTGTTATGGGGCATTATTACATTTTGCAGGGACTCAGGGGGCACTATTATTTTGTTATGTGGCATTATTACATTTTGCAGGGACTCGGGGGGCACTATTATTTTGTTATGTGGCATTATTACATTTTGCAGGGACTCAGGGGGCACTATTATTTTGTTATGTGGCATTATTACATTTTGCAGGGACTCAGGGGGCACTATTATTTTGTTATGGGGCATTATTACATTTTAGGGGGCATTCAGGGGGCCCTATTATTTTGTTATGGGGCATTATTACATTTTGCGGGGACTCGGGGGGGCACTATTATATTGTTATGTGGCATTATTACATTTTGGGGGGACTCAGGGGGCACTATTATTTTGTTATTGGGGCATTATTACATTTTGCGGGGACTCGGGGGCACTATTATTTTGTTATGTGGCATTATTACATTTTGGGGGGACTCGGGGCACTATTATTTTGTTATTGGGGCATTATTACATTTTGGGGGGACTCAGGGGGCACTATTATTTTGTTATGGGGCATTATTACATTTTGGGGGGACTCAGGGGGCACTATTATTTTGTTATTGGGGCATTATTACATTTTGGGGGGACTCAGGGGGCACTATTATTTTGTTATGGGGCATTATTACATTTTGGGGGGACTCAGGGGGCACTATTATTTTGTTATGGGGCATTATTACATTTTGCGGGGACTCAGGGGGCACTATTATTTTGTTATTGGGGCATTATTACATTTTGGGGGGACTCAGGGGGCACTATTATTTTGTTATGGGGCATTATTACATTTTGGGGGGACTCAGGGGGCACTATTATTTTGTTATTGGGGCATTATTACATTTTGGGGGGGACTCAGGGGGCACTATTATTTTGTTATGGGGCATTATTACATTTTGGGGGGACTCAGGGGGCACTATTATTTTGTTATGGGGCATTATTACATTTTGGGGGGACTCAGGGGGCACTATTATTTTGTTATTGGGGCATTATTACATTTTGGGGGGGACTCAGGGGGCACTATTATTTTGTTATTGGGGCATTATTACATTTTGGGGGGACTCAGGGGGCACTATTATTTTGTTATTGGGGCATTATTACATTTTGCGGGGACTCAGGGGGCACTATTATTTTGTTATGGGGCATTATTACATTTTGGGGGGACTCAGGGGGCACTATTATTTTGTTATTGGGGCATTATTACATTTTGGGGGGACTCAGGGGGCACTATTATTTTGTTATTGGGGCATTATTACATTTTGCAGGGACTCAGGGGGCACTATTATTTTGTTATTGGGGCATTATTACATTTTGGGGGGACTCAGGGGGCACTATTATTTTGTTACTGGGGCATTATTACATTTTGCGGGGACTCAGGGGGCACTATTATTTTGTTATGGGGCATTATTACATTTTGGGGGGACTCAGGGGGCACTATTATTTTGTTATTGGGGCATTATTACATTTTGCGGAGACTCGGGGGCACTATTATTTTGTTATGGGGCATTATTACATTTTGCGGGGACTCAGGGGGCACTATTATTTTGTTATGGGGCATTATTACATTTTGCGGGGACTCAGGGGGCACTATTATTTCGTTATTGGGGCATTATTACAGTTTGGGGGGACTCAGGGGGCACTATTATTTTGTTATGGGGCATTATTACATTTTGGGGGGACTCAGGGGGCACTATTATTTTGTTATGGGGCATTATTACATTTTGCGGGGACTCAGGGGGCACTATTATTTTGTTATGGGGCATTATTACATTTTGCGGGGACTCAGGGGGCCCTATAATTTTGTTATTGGGGCATTATTACATTTTGGGGGGACTCAGGGGGCCCTATTTTGTTATTGGGGCATCATTACATTTTGGGGGCATTTGAGGCATTTTTGTTTTGTTATGGAGCATTATTACATTTTCGGGAGCACTCAGGAGGCAATTATTATTTTGCTATGGGGCATTCAAGTGCTTTATTACCTACCGTGTTAGACGGGCGCTGAAGGGGGATTATCACTTTTTGGGGGACACTACAATGAAATCGGTATTTTTTTAAAGTACAATATTGAGAGTACTCCCCCAAGAACAGGGACTGCAAGAATGACATAATTCAGGGTAGCAGCAAACTGGCCTGTTGGGAATAGATGGGGAGTCAACTGTGTCTGTGTTGCCAACTCTGCAGTTGAGTCGTGTCTGGAAGAAGTCTTCGTGGTGGTCTGGGTTGGATGAAAAAGATGGAAAAGTGAAAGAATGTAACCTAAAAATGTGAAAGGCGACACTTTATACATATGTATAATCAGCCCCTTTATGGTCTCTGTATGGCAGCAATGCGGATCTTGTTCTTTGTATATAATGCTTTGGATGCCATAAGTTGTAATGTAGCCATATTATACACATATTGGGGTGTTAAATACTTTTGTAAGGCACCATGAATAAAATCTGATCACAATACGTGTAAATTCACCTTTTCATGTAAAATGAGCATTGTCCCTGAAGCGCAGAACTCCCCTCCCCCCCGCTCCCTATATGCCGCCGCTTTCACTATGTCTCCTTTACATTAAAGCCCCCATCTGCTCTAAGTGCCGCACTCTCTCCTGAGCGATTACAGGTCTTTTGTTCTGCAGATTCCACTCTCAGATTTAATGACGGGTTTCCTCGGCGTATTCCGTATTCCCATTACCTGCGCATTCACTGTAAAATTGCAGTGTATATGATGCGGGCAGGTGAATGTCTGACACTGGCCAGCCGAGCGCTGAGAACAGCAGATCCGAGGAATGTGGCGAGAAATTCGAGGCTGAAGCAGACAATATACGCAGATATATAATACGTGGCTCCCTATAGATCGTGATGGGAGGAGACGGGGTATAATTAAGACATCAAACCCAAGGAGCGAGGTGGTATTACTATAATCCGTGCTAGAACCATTCCATCTCTCCATAACATCCTTTATCTAAAATTACCCCCGTAAAAGACGCAAATAGGACCTGCGCTACAACAAATGAAAATGTCAGCCTTGTGGGACGTGCAATTTCATTTCGTACAGGGTTTGATTATTACTATAGGGTCACAGAGGTGTCCACTTTAGAAAACCCATTTTTAATACCCCGTTAGGAAATTCTGAATTACCTCTGCTCTTTGATAGGGCTCGTGCAGAAAACCGTAAAAATCGGACAAGCGCTATCCGTCATTTTGATGGCTAGCACTCGTCCCCATGTTATTCTATAGGGTCGTGCACATGTCCAATTTTTGTCAGTCCGAAGGAAAATAAAAAATAAAAAAATCACAGCATGCACAAGTTGCCTCTGATAATCGGATGGCACTCGTCCATTTATGTCTATGGGTTCATGGAAAACATCGGATGACGTCCAAGTGTGGTCCAATTTTCATGGACACGCTGAATGGAGAAGATGGAGAATTTTTTTTTTTTTTAATTCTCTACATCCAAGAAAATCAGATCACGCTCTGATCAGAGTGTATTTATCATAATCGGACTGATTTTCTCGGGTGAGAGAAAAACGCTCTTGTGACCACAAAGAGCAGCAACAAAAAGTGTGGAGGACCCCACTGTATTACACTGGCTACCCTTGATTTCAATAGGAGCGGTGTAATACATCATTTCACCAGTGGAGGCACTGCAGGGAAGCTAAACACTTAGTACATGGGATTTCCCACTGACGATCACTCCACGCTGATCGCTGGGATTCCAGTGACTTAAAGGGAACTGATGGGGTTTGGACAGTGTAGCACCCTATATGGCCATCAGATCTTTATCAGTGATCCTTACAATTTCGAAAGGCTCCTCAGCGTCGTAGCATGACGGTAGGCACAAGTATGGATGCCCTTGGCGCAAAATTTTTAGTTGCAGAAAGAGAAAAAAAAAAAAGAACAAACAAGTGGAATGACTAGTGCTATGCCCTCGACTCCTGACCGGGTGTTCCAGGTCTCCGACACTTTGATGTTGTACAGCATGGCGTCCTGACGTCCGACCATCCGTCTAGTAGGACGCAGCCTCCCGATGCACCAGGCAGCACAATGACGTCACTGCTCTGCGCCACCTGTGCCCGCTCTGGGTGCTGCGGAGAAGAGGACTCCAAATCTCACATTATCGGAGTATATGTAGTAAACGCTCTCTTTTTCTGGCGGCATTATCGCTTTTGAAAGACAATACTTTTTAATGGTGGCATTATTTGTTTCAAAGGGGCAGTCACTAGGCATAGCTTCTTTTAAGGGGGTACTCAGGAGTCAGTATTTGTTTTAATGGAGCACTTAGGGAGAATTAGGTGGCTCAATACTTGGCTTCCCTAAAAGGACCCACACACCACCGCCACTGGGTCCTCTAAGAATTTTGTATTTATGAAGACAGCCAGACCGTCAATGCGAGCAGCAAAGATTAGAAAAGTTGACGAAAGGTGGCCACACGCTTGTTTCTCTAGCCATCATGTCTATTAGAGGGTCGGGTATCTTCTCAGCCAGCTTCCTGAAGAATAAAAGTAGGGGACATGTTTAAATCTATCAGCCTGAACCTTCTTGTCTTCCGACATAAGTTGTTGGGGACCCCATTACGCGTCCCACTAGTCCTGCCAAAATTGTCCACAGTGTATGGCCCGCTGTCCAGTGCTTTGTTTGCCCTGAGATAAGTGATGCAAAAGGGATCTGGCGGCTGCTTATCTCCAATCCCCAATAGAAAAAGCTGGTCTGTCAAGTTTGATAAAATGGTTATATCAATGGAGGAGTCAGAGAAGAGACGGCTGCCAGACAGTCAATCTTACAGCTGACAACTACCTGTCTAGGCAGCTTTAGCTTGGGGAATAGGTGGAGGTCCAAACTCGGGCTCCGGACATGTCTGGAAATATCATATCAGTTTTCAATTCCTCTAGATAGCCATAGTCGTAAAGATTTCCCTCAGCTCCTAATCTCCAGTCATTGCCCAAGGCTTTGTCTGGAGACGCTTCACTTCTATCTGTTAAAAAAATCCATCTGATCCAAGAAAAATGTCATCGAATATTCTCAGTGTCGCACATGGGACGGTTTCTAATGACATGTATGACTGCCAGAGGCGTCTTTAGGGCAGGTTCAGCCCCACCTAACCTTATAACAGGACTCGTTCACTCTGGGTGAGTATGATAAGGATGGGGTCTTCAATATTTATAATCTTGAGACCCACATCCAGCTCTGAGACACGACCACCAGAAACATGCGAAGAAACCTTAGAAGCCGCCTGTGTGCGCCTCTGAGGGCTATAATTACTCTAGTGCACCCTGTAAAGTAATAATGCCTCCCATGTTCCCTTGTAAAGTAATAATGACCCAAGTGCCCCCTAATAAAACAGTCATGACCTGAGTGATGCTCATAAAATAATAACAACGCACCTTTAGTGTCCCCATTAAAAAGTAATGATGCCCCTTTAGTGCCCAATCAAAAAGTATTGATGCCCCTTCAGTGGCCCTTCAAAAATGGGGGCACAGGAGTAGAAGCCATTACTTTAGGGGGCTGTGGAGTAGAAGCCATTACTATAGGGAACACTGGAGTAGAAGCCATTACTTTAAGGGGCTCTGGAGTAGAAGCCATTACTATGGGGGCTCTGGAGTAGTAGCCATTACTATTAGGGAACTCTGTGTCATGATCCAGGTTGGATCTGACAGATATATGTACAAAGTAACCTTTTTTTTCCTTTGGCTGTGTGCCAAGGTTTGGTTTTTGCCCCCGGTGGCCATTGCACTGTGGTGTCTTTTGTTCTAAATTTGCCCCCCGGTGGTGGTGAGCGTCATTGCACTTGGTTACTTTAGTTTGTGCACGCAATTATGTAACAGGTGTGATTGCTCTATAAGAGAGTGTCAGGTGTGTCAATCACAGTTGGGTGATTAGTCCTCAGTTTCATGCAAGCCTGGGTGAAGGATGGAGCTGAAAGAGAGTCCCGGGCAGCTCAGTGAGAGTCCTGGAGTGGCAGCTATGGTGTCTGCGAGGAGGGCTGGCATGGTTTGGTGGAGTTGCAGCTATGGTGTCAGCAAGGAGTTCTTGCATGGCTTGGTGGAGTGGCAGCTATGGTGTAGAGCTGCACTCATGATGCTGGATTCGGTTGCTGGAAAGCTGGACTCAACATGCAGGACTCTTTTGCAGAAAGCTGGACTCTGTTTTCTGGACAGCTGCACGCGGGTGGTGGACTCTGTTTGCTCCAAGGCTGCACTATGGTGTTGGACCCGGTCGGAGGAAAAGATGCACGCAGGTGGTGGGCTCTGTTGCTGGGAGCGTAAGCAACAGAGCAAAGCTAAGTGGTGTTCCCCTGTTTTGTCACTTTTCCTTGTGTGTTTAGTGCAGTGGTGGGATTAGTTTCTGCACCGACCATTTCCCTAGTGAGGGTTTAGGTGCAGGGCGAGCTAGGGTTTAAAGGTATCCTGAGCGGCGCCCGGTGCGGAACCGGCCTAGGGAACGCTAGGATTGTAGAGACACTGACTTTTGGGGAGCTCTGTAATAGAATCCATTACTATGGGGGGCTCTGGAGAAGAATCCATTACTATGGGGGGCTCTGGAGTAGAATCCATTACTATGGGGGGCTCTGGAGTAGAATCCATTACTATGGGGGGCTCTGGAGTAGAATCCATTACTATGGGGGGCTCTGGAGGAGAAGCCATTACTATGGGGGGCTCTGGAGGAGAAGCCATTACTATGGGGGGCACTAGAGGAGAAGCCATTACTATGGGGGGCACTAGAGGAGAAGCCATTACTATGGGGGGCTCTGGAGGAGAAGCCAATACTATGGGGGCTCTGGAGGAGAAACCATTACTATGGGGGTTCGAGTAGATATTTTTATTATGGAGGCACTGGCGTGGATGTCCTTATTATGAGGACACTGAAATAGAAGTTATTATTATGGGGGCAATGGTGTAGATCTCATCACTATAGGGGCACTGTTATCTATTATTGATACAGATACGCAGATATGCCTGGTATTATTAAGGGGACTCTCGGTGGTGGCCATACCATTGGTGT
Source organism: Dendrobates tinctorius (assembly GCF_039654945.1). Lineage (NCBI taxonomy): Eukaryota > Metazoa > Chordata > Amphibia > Anura > Dendrobatidae > Dendrobates > Dendrobates tinctorius. The sequence continues at coordinate 15,212,887 of NW_027361810.1, read as the reverse complement.
AACCTGTGCAGGGGCCCACAAAGTGTAGGGGCCACTATGACATCCAAAGCAGGTGGAATTGTGTATTATGAGGATCTATTAGGCTACAAGGGGCCCATATACTGTTCTTGCACAGGGGCCTCTTCTGTCTGTGTCCACCACTGGGGGCATTGTCCATTTTCTAGGTGATCTGATTGTCTGGAATGCGACTCCCGGCTAAACTGGCATCAAACATAATTAGCAGAAATCTTAACGGTCACATAGAATAATAACAGACATTGGGTTATTGATAGGGTTGCATCTCAATGTCAGATAGCTTCTGGCCCAGTGGGTCAGAGAACAGGAGATGGTCCATGGAATCAAATTCCAATTACGGCATTAGAAAATGATGTGTCCAGAGCCTGGTGCTTCACGTAAGTCTGTTCCAGCAGATACACCATCTATATAACCAGGAGGTAACAAACAATGGCTTGTCGAGAGGGAGACTGTTCAGCTGAGGCTTGTAGACAGGTGCTTACGTAAAAACACAGACACAGCGGCATGTGGGGATTGTGGACGGTCTCGTGTACACAGATAAGTGACCATCTAGTAAGTGCTTTTTTTGCAGCATTTTTTTTCCCTGTATTAAAACTACAGCATGTTGGTAGGGAAAACGCTGCATATATCATGCACAATTTTAATGTGCTTTTTGAACATTTTTATGCATTCAATTGAACGGTTAAAAAAAAAAAGTGGAAAGAATCGACATGCGGCTGTTTACAAAAAAAAAGTCACACAGCAGCTTAAAATACTCAAGGAATTAAAATGCACCATGTGAATGAGATTGTAAAATTCTGATTTATTATGTTGCTAATGTAAAATGCTGCAATTTTCATACATGAAAAAGAAAGGGGGGAAAAAAAGTTCAGAAACGCGATGTGTGAACACGACCTAACACTTTTCTTCTGATGAACAACTTAAAAAAAAAAGAATTTGGTAATTTTGCCCTTCTGATGTGTATGGGGGGGGGGGGGTGTACTGACTTTATTGGGCGTGAGAGAAGTCGGGCTCTTGGACTTTGAGACTTTCCCCATTTTGGTAAAACGTGTATGAAGCAGCGATTGGCCGACAGTTGTCCAGTGTATGGCCGACTTTATCTGATGGAATCCACTATTTAATTTTCCCGCTCGATAGGCAAATCAAGTGAGCGGTGCGATGGCATGTATGGACCATTCTTGGCACATTCTGTTAGTTTTAGGTTATGTTTACACCAAGATGCACTCCGAAAACCACATAAAAATCACTTTAAAAAAGAAACCATTTCTATTCATTTATATTGGAAATCCACTTTGTTGTGCAGGAGGAGTTTTTTTATATTTTTTTTTTTTTCTTTTCGTTTCTGATTTTGAAAATTGTCTGGTGGGAAAGAAAAAGTGTGTGTAGTCACTCCAATGAAGTGGCTCCTGATGGAAAACAATCTGAAGTAGGCAAGGTCCAGTCAAAGGGCAGCAAAAGGAAAAAACGCTTCAAGGGTTTGTGCACACAACATTTATTTCAGGTGGATTCTGCCCGGGGTCGACAAGAAAAAGCTCCACCAAAGCTAAGCAGCCAAAAAAATGAACATAATCTACCAGCCATGTTGAACTCACATTACCTTGCGTATGTTTCATCTTATGTCTCTTCCTTTAACTGATTCAGGAAGCGGAAAAGAAGTAACGTTCATTCTTCAGGCGGCTTCCGAGCGGTGGTGGAGAAGCTGACTGGGGGGGAAAACGGGAGCGTCTTCCCCTGGAGAAACTCGGTTGCTTTGCCAGGGTCTAAATGACATTGTATTCACATACTCCGACCTCCCCAAGGCTATGTTTGGTCAAGGATCATTTTTAGCACAAACTCTCCAAATCTCAAAACTCCTCAAAAACTTTGCGTTTCCATTTAGTTTCTGCTCCAAAAACTTATTGTTGTAGGCCACCAAAAAAAAAAGATTCTTTTTGCTGACGTTTTGGAATGGAAATGGAGCAAAAAATCCAAAGTTTTCATTTTTTGAGATGCCACAGCCTTACCTTGCTTGGCATGCCAGAGACAGTATGTCACTCTCCAGGAGAAATGATACCACTTAGACCTCATTTTTTGTGAAGGATTTGAAGAGTTTTCACTCCAAAAACTCCTCAAAAACCTCTTTGTGCACATAGCTCCGAAAACGCCTTACCCTTAGAACTCTGTCTCGCTCTGACATGGACGACGCGCCTCTATCTACATCATCAACATTGAGTTGAAGCCCAATGGATTTTATCAGATACAGATGACATTCATTTACAGATGTTTTTTATGGGATTCATCCAGGGACTGTAGCTGGAGACGAGACTACTCCGGTGCAGCCCCCGGACGGCTTTTCCCAGTGTCGCTTCAGGTAATTGACAGGTCGGCTATGTTCACACTAGGCATTGTTGCAGCTGTTTTTTATGCAAATTTTCAGCTGCATTTTATAGTACCAGCAGTCTATGAGCTTTCAGAAATCTCATGCACACAGCATTTTTGCCGTAGCTTTTTACTGCCAAGAGATTAAGTTTTGCGGCAGAAAAAAAAGCTGAAAAAATGCTTAGTGTGAACATAGCCTCACAGGTTTCCTTCAAAGGGACGTTGCTGAGTTGATCCTGACACTTGTTTATGTAGAATTTGCTCTCTGGGGCTACAGAGGTAAACAGGTCCTTACACTGCACTGGTCAGCGGGATCCTGTTACCTATGGGAAACCTCTCAGCAGAAGTGACCTGTATCCAGAGCGTCATTCATGTGCACAACCAGAGATGATGGAAAGGAAAATAAGTTTGTTGTTTTAGGATTTAGTATTTGGTAAATCTGCGCTGAGCTTGATTAACACTTGGGTCATTTCACTGGTGAGAATTTCCCTGAAATACTAAAAAGCTGGGAAAATAAATAAACATGTAGTCACCCTCCAATGCCTGTGCGGCAATCAAAAATGTTATATTTTTCCCAACTTTTCCATATTTCATAGCTGCCAACTCTGTCGACATGTTCTTGAAAAATTGGAAGACCTCTCAGCAGGGGCGTAATGACCGGGCGGGCGCATGATGGGTGGGGGCCCGCCGACGCCAGCACAAACTTCAACTGGATGTTTTTCCTCGGACGCACATTCAGCTGAAGTGTATTGCGGTGCAGAGATCTGTTGGGTCCATGTGTGGCAATACACTCTGCCCCCCTATCAGAGGCCAGCCGCTGACGTTGGTGTGCACGTGACTGGGGGGGCGCATGGTACAGTAGTTATGTCATGCGCTCCTGTCACTTATACGCTGAAGTCAGCTGCCGGCTTCAGAAGAGGACGCCGTGTGGTGGGGGAGCAAAGGGAAGGTGAGTATATTGGTTTATTTTTTTCTATGCATTAAAGAACAGTGTTTGAACAGGGGACATATAAAAGACTTACATTCCAGGATGGTAGATATATATATACCAGGATGGGGCCCAGGATAGGGGACATATATACCAGGATGGGAGATATATATATACCAGGATGGAGCCCAGGATAGGGGACATATATACCAGGATGGGAGATATATATACCAGGATGGGGAACATCCATATACACCAGGATGGAGGGCATATATACATTATATACACCAGGTTGGGGGGTCCAAATCTTGCACTGGGGCCCATCAGACTCTAGCTACCCCACTACTGCCTCTCAGACTCGTGGGACTGTCTCCTGTACGTGAAAAGTCTCCATAACAACCCTTAAGGCTATGTGCACACGGTGCGGATTCTGCTGCAGATCTGCAGCGGTTTTGGCCCTGCGGATATGCAGCAGAACTGCATGTGATGTACAGCAGCATTAATGGCTATGTAAAACAAAATCCGCAGTGCACATGCTGCGGTTTTTTTCCGCGCGGATTTTGTGCGGAATGAAAAATGCAGCAGGTCACTTCTTTTGTGCGCTTTTGCTGCAGTTTTCCACCTGCTCCATTCTAGAAATCCGCAGGTGGAAAACCGCACAAAACATGCACTAAATCCGCAGGAAAAATGCAGGTCATTTGACCTGCGGATTTAGTAAATTCTGCACGGAAAATTCCAAAGCAGAATACGCACCGTGTGCACATAGCCTTAGACTCCATGAACTTCTTAAAAAAACATCTCTCCAAAAGGATTCTGTCTGTGACACCAGGATGCTCCATTCAGGTGGAGCTATGGCATCAATCTGCAAATTCAGAAGGGGAATCTGACGCTGGAGGCATAGCTATGGCGGCACAAAAACAGAGAAAACCAAGAAAGGACTAAACATATACAGTATATCAATATTAATTAATGAAAATATCTGGACTGGGTGTAGTTCTACTGAACAGGACTTGAATAAGTGAATGTTAGGTCTAGTCCAGTAGAACCCCAGACTATATTATGGATGCTCAAATGCTCTTGTATTATGAAAGCAAAATTTTTGGACCAAATTGATGGCATCTATTACTACTTCTACTATGTCACCTAACTGTAAGGAGGAATAAGACTGTGCAGGATGGAGCCCCTGAGCAAATGGAGGTCAGATTGTCAGGGGCTCGTCGGCCATATTGTTAGGCAAAAGGTTTCCGTTTACAGGCTTGTAAAGTTGGATTATGTGAGGTTTCTACCCAAAGCGTCAGCAGTGCACCAAAAGCTACATTTTAAAGTGACGGTTGTTTAATATATCCCATCAATGGGATGTTCCTTCAATATGGTCTCATTACCGTGGAGAATTTACATCTATCAGCAAAATGCAAGTCCTGTCCTCTACTCATCACCTGGCACATGCAAAACCAATTAGTAACAAACTGGAAGTATTACATCTGTACCTCTGCTACATTGTAATACACTTTTTTGCAGCGAAAATGGTTCTAAGGCTACTTTCACACATCAGGTTTTCGGCGTCAGGCGCGATCCGGCGTCGTGCCGGAACGCCGGATCCGGCAAATGTTTCGTAAAACCGGATGTGACGGATCCGGTTTTCTGCCGGATCCGTCTTTTTCTTGACAGACAAAACCGGATCCGTCTCATCCGGTTCATCCGTTTTTCTATCCGTTTTTCGACGGATTACGCCGGATCCGGTTTTTAAAATTGACCCTTGTGGCCTTCCGAACGGGATTGGCTACTGGAAAACTAGATATAGCATGTTCCTACAGCCCTTCTTTGACAGGTTGTAGAGAAGAAAGTGCAGGTTGGAGAGAAGAGCAAGTTACTGGCGAAGATGGATGTTGTCATTGGAAATATTACCACTAGAAGTTCTGTGACGGTTTCAGGGACAATTTTCCACTATACTTTATGTCACCTCAAGGCAGAGTACACTGGGATGACAGAGTGTGAGAGATTTTTGCCCTAAACTTGTGTACCTTCTGGACCAACAGTATATACCTTTGCCAACCAAAGTTGGCTATCCTGTCATGGTCTTACTATTTTTACCTTTAGGCCACAGGTGTGTACCTGGTTGTGTTTTATGCAAAGTATTTCACCTTTTAACAAAAGTTGTGTACATTGGTAGGAAATCACCAACAATAAACACAACTTTTTAGGTGAAATACTTTGCTTCAAACACAACCAGGAACACAACTGTGGCAAAAAGCTAAAATTTACCCACAGTTATACCTGGTTTTGAATACCTTTTTACCTTTGAAATACCCTGTATTTAACCTTTTTTTAAAACATAGTTCGCCGCAGAAAGAAATGACAGACAACCATTGTGAAACGATAATTTAACTTTTATTTAAATTTTTTTTTTTTTTTGTAGAATGTTTTTAAAGTGCAAAAAAACTTTTTTAGAAAGGTTTTAAACCCAATGGGCATTTTTATTACAAAAAACACACATTACAATTCTGTGTACTGTGGGGTGGAAATACTGCTGGAGGGGCTGCGGGACACTTCGACACTGGGTGTGTGGAGAGAGGACTGGGATCTTGGTGGGGAAGGAACAGTTAGAGGTGAAGGTGTGGAAAAAACTACAGAATGGGTGGACATGTGGGAAGCAGAAGAGGTGGTGGGTGGTGGAGTGGAGGGTTGGGCAGGGACTGTAGGAGCAGATGATGTTGATGGAAAGTTGTATGGGGAAGGAGTTTGGTACGGGGCAGGTTGCTGGAAGTGGGGAGATGACTGGTACTGGGGAGGTTGCTGGTACTGGGCAGGTTTCTGGTATGTAGTAGGAGGGGGAGGATGAAAAGTGGCTGGAGGGGGTGCAGATGTAATAGGAGGGGGAGGATGGAAAGTGGCTGGAGGGGGTGCAGGTGGAGGAACTACAGTGGTGGGAGGTGGAGGTTGGGAGGTAACTTGCTGGAGAGCACCGTGGCACGAATGCATTACATGCATCTGCTGGGCAGGAGAGAGCGTTTCCATGCGCTCCACAACAGACCTGAAAAAGGTGTGGTTTGGCGAAGATCTTGCTTCTGAATGCATGGTTTGCAGAAGTGTCTTCACCTCCAGAATGCTGGAGTTGATCTGCTGAAAGCCTGCGGAGATTTGCTCTGACAAGACTTTGAGACAGTTCTGGAAAGATGCATTCAGATGCAATAACTCTTGCGCATAAGTCTTTTCCTGACCCCTCTGCCGCTGCCGCCCAGTACCCGCAGGTGTACTAGAGGTGGCAGGGGCAGAAGGGTGGGGTAAAGGGAAAGCGATCTCCTCACCAGCAGCTTCATGTAATGTAGGCGGCCACGATGCTCCTGTGCTGGTGGATGGGACAGATGGGTCGAATGTGTGGGAAGGCTGGGAAGGTGCAGATGTACCGGGGCGGTCGAAGTGTCCCTCGGTGCCGGTCTCCTCAGGGATCGCCTCAGAAGGGTCCAATCGTGCAGGCTCCCGAGTGCTGCTCACCGTGCTGTGGAATAAAGAGAAAAAAAAACAATTAAAATACTGACATGGTATGGCCCTGGCTGAAAAAAAAAAGTTACATCTAACATTTTTTTCACATGTGGTGTGTAATATTTACCTTCTGGTGAGCATTGTTTCCCGGAGGAACGACAGGGCTTCTGCCTACTTGTACTTGCTCCTGCGTCCTCCAGATCCACTCGGGGCCCGCATCTCTTTATTGAACTCCCTCTTGAAACGATCCCTCACAGACCGCCACCGATTCACAATTCTGTTCCCTGAAACGAGAAAGGAGTGGTTAGTATACAACATCAGTGTTTCACAAACTCCAGTCCTCATGGTCCCCAGGGGTCATGTTTTCAGGATTTCCATAGTAAATAGAAATCCTGAACACATGATCCGTGGGGACCACGAGGACTGGAGTTCGGGAAACACTGGTTTACATCAAGCAACCGGTACTGTATATACTTACGCTCTTTAATCTGGGCCCGAGCTTTGAGGTCCTCCCAGCGGCCCACAAGGAGAGAACAGATTTCCTCCCAGAGTCGTCGGGTAATGATCAGGTCAGCGTGGCGGCGGTCAGCCATATTCCAGAGCGGCTCCCTTTCTCTGACGAGATCGATGAGGCGGTCCACATCAATCCCTCCATCCTCACCGTCAGAGTCGGGAGCACGCTGTGAAGGCTGTTAAAGAAAAAGACAAAAATAACATAATTAGCCTCCACAAAAGAAATGAAATAAAAAGTGCAAAAAAACAAAGCAAAAATATTTATACTTACACGCTGGTGACCGCCGCGTTGCTGTCGCCGACGACCCTGGGAGGCACTGCGAGGACCTCTTGGCCGAGCACCAGATTGGGAAGACTAGAGAAGAAAACGAAAAATGTTATGAGTTTGGATGTAGGCATTTGTTTGCTGTGTGTGGTCTGCAGAACATTGTTTTCTATGTGTTGTGTGTAGTGTGATGTTGTGTTTCTGCGTTTGATGCAAAAAACTTACGAATTGTGAGCCCACTCCAAGCGTCTGTCCACCCCTTCCTTCTTCTTCTGGGAGCTCCTCTTCATCTTGTGATTCCTGTTTTGAAATAAAAGGCAATGAATAGACATATATTACAGAGATGATGGATTTTGGAAATAAAAACTTACCGTCAAATGCTGACGATGCGAGGGAGGGCTCCCAGAAGAAGATGTGCTGTCCTGTTGATGGCCAGACTCCATGGCTGTGGGTATTGCTGCTGCCAGTGATGCCATTTCTGCTGCTGCTGCTGCTGCATCTCTTTGGCGGCTGTTGAATAAAGAGAAACAAAGGGCCAATGAATATCTTGATATTCCATGGCCCTAGTTTGGAGGAATGGGGGATTTGATAATTACCGTCTCTCATCTGCTTCTGGACTCCCCTCCCGTTTAGCATGCTGCTCCATTTGGGGTGGTGCTGATGGTGCTGCGGCTGCATCTCTTTGGCGGCTGTTGAATAAAGAGAAACAAAGGGCCAATGAATATCTTGATATTCCATGGCCCTAGTTTGGAGGAATGGGGGATTTGATAATTACCGTCTCTCATCTGCTGCTGGCCTCCCCTCCTCAGCATGTTCTATTTGCTGCTCCATTTGTGGTGGTGGTGGTGGTGCTGATGGTGCTGCAGATGTCTGCTGCCTTCTCCTGCTTCGCTTGGTTGCTTTCTTGGGTGGCATGTTGGGTGTGGCTGTGGGTCCCACTGTCTTGCTTTTATATATGTCTTGTGGGCAGAGCTACTGAGCATGCTCAGACCAAAAAACCGGATCCGGCGCATTGCGGCGCTCATAGGCTTTCATTGTGTGAAAAAGCCGGACGCGCCGGATGCGGCGTGTCCGGCTTTTTCGCCGGAGACAAAAAACGTTACAGTAGACGTTTTTTCCAGACGCCGGATCGCAACACATTGCGACACATTGCCGGATCCGGCGAAAACCGGATGAAACGCATGGCCATCCGGCGCGATCCGGCGCAAATGCAAGTCAATGGGGGTGAAACCGGATCCGGCATTGCATTTCGCCGGATCCGGTTTCTGTCAAAAGCGCCGGATCGCGCCTGACGGCGAAAACCTGATGTGTGAAAGAGGCCTAAGGCTACTTTGCCACAATGAGCCTTTGGTGCATTTTGATGTTGCAGAATTTCAGCACCATTTCTGCATCTATTATTTAAATTAGGTTACTTGCATTTTTATCATGTTTTTGATGCTACATTTTCATCTGGTGTGTCATGCTTTGTTCTTGATACTTCTTGGGTTTTTTTTGCTTATACTTAGGTGCAGATTACATGTGTTTTTGATGCATTTCCGCAGCAGAAACACATTAGAAACACATGTGCGTCTTCTTTCCACGTTTCATGTAAGTCTATGGAGAAAATCAGCACAGAAAACGCAATGTACCCGCAAAAGAAAGTGCCGCGGACTCGAAACACGCACTATAGGTGAGTGCTTTGGAGGTAGATGTGGCCCCTAACTTCCTGGGCCCCAGGTTACACCAATGATGTGTCCACTCTTGGCCGAAACCATTAGTGATGGGGTCTGTTGGTTCTTTACTGTTTTGTGGATGTCAAAAAATGTCAGTCATATATTTTTAAAGGGGAAGTGCAATTTGTAATCCATCGATGCAGAATCCGTGTAGCAGCGTAGTGTTTGTCGACACCGGACACTTCCAGAAATCACATGGACAAACATTTCCTGACGTCCGCATGGCTGCCCACCTTTGTCTTAGCTGTTTGCTCTTAATATCGGCTTAAGCCTTCTCCCTCTTTTTCTTACTCGAGTTTATCTGTCACAATGTGAAACCACAAACGCAGCAGCTTTACATGATCGCTCAAGATAGGCAAATTAATCATTTAACAATAAGGTGATAATTTTCGAATCTTGTTGCCCCAACCTCCACCCCTTCCAAAAAAAAAAAGTGTAACTTCATATTGAAGAAAAGACGTGCTTAATTATTGATAAGCCCCAGAACTCCAATATGGACACCAGCCGGGTAAATGAGTGTGGATGGGCGCTGTCAGGGCACAAGAGCTTGCTCTGGTTATTCTGGAGCTTTCTCATTCCGTATATAACTCCCAAATACTTTAAAGGGGTTATCTGTGATGTCAGCACTGTGATGACGACTATCATTGAATATTGTTGAGTCACATTATTGCTGCAGCCAGTTAGCATCCGCTGATCTGCTGCAGCCTTCTTGCTTGGATCTGATAAATTTGTGAAATGCTACAGACTATCAGTGAACCACCCCTTTAATGTCTTAAATGGAGAGGGTCCCATGCAAAAGAGTCCAGCGTATATAGAGTCTGTGAGATCTGGCACCCTTCTACATAGCCAGCAACACTTCTATCAGAAATCAATGTAGCCATCACAATTTGGTCCTGAGATTCTTAGGGTATGTGCACACGTTGAGGATTTGCCACTGCAGATTGGCTAGTGATTTACAGTACAATGTTATTCTATGGGGGGAAAAAACCGCTGTGCACATGCTGCGGAAAAATCAGCGCGGAAACGCAGCGGTTTATTTTCTGCAGCATGTCAATTCTTTGTGCGGATTCCGCAGCGTTTTTACACCCATTCCATTCTAGGAATCCGCAGGTATAATAACGCAGGCGAAATCCACAGGAAACCCGCAGGAAATCCGCATAAAAAACGCATGGATTTTGACCTGCGGATTCTGCCAAAAGATACCGATTCCGCGGGGAAAATTCCGCAGAGCAATCCGCAACGTGTGCACATACCCTAACGCTTGCTCATGTTTCCTGCATCCAATCTAACTCCAAGAACTGATTGCTCACTTGCTGCTAAATAAATCCCTCTCGTTAACAGGTGCTATTGTAGTCACTACCGGGATTCTAAACTTATGGCTGATGGGAGTGTATACTATATGTATTCTTTTTTCGAAAGTGCGTTTAGCGAAGACATTGGGAATAACAACGCTCCGTTACTTCAGCAATTGTTTGTGATGGTGTTAATTCCAGTAATGCACCAACAAACTGACCACATCAATTATATTGCCCCAAATCCAGTGACAAAACTTGACACATTCCAGCCGCCAGTCCCAACACCTGAATGTCCTCCTTTTTTCACTTCTACAACTTTAAAGTCTCCTTGAAGCTTTTTTTTTAACTTGCAGAATCCCTGAAAGCTGTGGATACGGACACGTTAATGGCACTTTATTATTTGTAGATGGATTGAAAACCCTGTTATCGCTATCACTCCTGCCATCCACTCCGCTCTCCCTCCCCAGCATGGATAATAACCCTATCCCCAAATATTTCCCCATCACATGAGAGTGACATTATGGAATAAAGAAGGAACTGCAGCAACTCAGCCATGAAGAGGAGACCCCGTAACGTTACAGGGCGGGGGGCTGAGGAGCAGAGAGCAGAAAAGTCACCACCGGCTCTGCTGACCCCATAACTCCAGAGTCCAGACCCCATCTGGTATTAACATCAGCACAAACACTGCCCCTCCACCGGGAGCTTCATGGCCGAGCAGCTGCATGCAGCCGTACTTCACCAAGCACAATGCCGAGTGTCGGATGCAGTGGTGTGAAGCCGACACCACTGGACTCTGGAGGAGACGTGTTCTGTGCAGTGACGGCCTCTTTACTCTTAGCAACCAATCACAGCAATGCTTTCATCTTATCGGAACAGTTTAAGAAATGAAAACTGGACTATGATTGGTTGCTATAGGCAACAAAGGCCCATTGAGCCTTAGAGATCACAACCAACGTAAATACAGGCTTCAATAGACTTGGCATCCAATCACAACGATGCTTTCATTTTATCAGGGCAGTTTAAAAAATGAAAGGTGCTCCATGATTGGTTGCTATGATCAGTGAGGTAGATTTTTTAATCAGACTGAAAAAAAGTGTCATGACTGTCATGTATGAACTAAGTGGTTAATCCTTTATTTTAACTTTGTCGTGCTGGAAATACACAATAAGTGATTTCCATATGTGCAGGTGCCGATAACAGTGTGTGATGGTACGCCATTCTTGAGGTCCTAGATGTGGTATCAGTTTGGAGTCCGTTCTACTTTCTGATCTCTTTTAATCAATTCTTTTGGGGCAGTAAAGTAACAGAAAACAGTGATTCTGTTATTCACCATATGGGATACACATATTTTATTAGTTTAGATAGATACCAAATATGTTCTTTTTTTTTTTTTAGATTTTACAGGGTGGGCCATTTATATGGATACACCTGGGTGGGCCATTTATAAAGTTGGATCCAAAATGGCCGACTTCAAAATGGCCGCCATGGTCACTACCCATATTGAAAAGTTTCCCTTCTCCCATATACTAATGTGCCACAAACAGGAAGTTGATATCACCAACCATTCCCATTTATTTAGGTCTATCCATATAAATGGCCCACCCTGTATTTCTGCTCCTGGAAGAGGGAGATGATTTGAGATAGTAAATATATATCTTTTTTTTTTTTTTGTTTTCACTTTTATTATAGGTCCCTTTAAGGGATATGAACCTACATTCGCTTCTACAATATACAGTAAAAAATTGAGTATTGTAAAATGTCCAATTTCCTATTCGGCCCGGCCACAGACTGAGCTTTAGAGATGTACAAAAGTGGCAGACACAGGGGTCATCAATAAGCTCCAGGCTGCCATGACAGAGCCGTCCGCACACCATTTCCAACCTGAGACAGTCGACAGCCGGGGCCAGTCGGTGTACTCTAAGGGGTTAAACTGCTGCAATTGGAGCATGCTCAGATTGCGGCAGTAAGACTAGGGGGGCCGTCCAGCAGAATACAAGGGGTTAAAATGCTGCAGAATTTAAGGGGGTTACACTAGTTAGACTTGGGTGCTGGCTGCACAGTTCCTGAGACCATGCCGTACATTGGTTGAATGCACCCCCGATACACGTCGCTGGGTTTGCTTGGTGCTGGCATTGGGTCTGATGTTCAGGAAAGTCTGCACTAACTGCGAATTGATGAGCCCTTATTGAGGGTCCATTAATATTCCAAAAAATGTAATTTTAATTTTCAGTTTTTACTTTCTTTCTCTTTTCTGTCCCCCCCCCCCCGGTCATTAGTCCATGTTATTGCAATGCACTAACTAATGCGGAGCGCAATGTGGGAAAGGCGATCTGTTAGCAGCCCCTCCTAGACCCCCTTTCATACATTTCCTCCCTCTCGTTTCTGGGTTTTGTGTTCCTCGTCTGATTGAGACGTCTTGATCTGCACAAAGTTCTTTGTGTGATGTTTCCACCAATTAATTTTCCCAGGGTGACCGCGGGAATGTCGGTGTCAGGTACAGCATTTTTAGCAGCGATATGTTGTACAATCGGCTAATCACAGGAGCCGTACATGTGTAATGATAAGGCCGCTGCGCGCCTGCTCATTGTTCTCATTTTATTCCTTTACATCCACTTCTTTATTACTGATCCTGCCAAAATTCTTATTTTACAGTAATTATGTCTAATCAGCGGGATTTATTAAAATGTAATCAGTTTGAGACGGGTTATGTCTGGCTACGAGATATTGAAATAAAACAGAAAATGCAGGAATTAGGTAATTTAGATATGCACTCAGAAAATCCTTCTTCCCAGTGGGGCTCAAAGTCTAATTTCCATATCTCAAGCTAGCGCCAATTTCATAGAAAACCAATTAACCTGTTAGTTTAATCTTGGCATGTAGAAAAAAAAAAATCTGAATAACACGGAGGAAACCTAGAAGAAAAAAACATAAAAGACATTAAAACTTCTTGCAGATTTTACATATGGTAAAATTCAAACAACTTATCTACATGCAAGAATACCGAAGTAACAGAGGCCTGATCGTGGTCAGGGGAGGACTAAACACTTGTGGAACCATTCATAATGGGTTCAGAAAAACCTGTCTCAGAACCATATTGTGCATCAATAAATAATACCGCCATACTGCACTGCAAGTAACTGTCCAACCATGTCCAACTAGCAATATTACAGTTCCTAAAAAAATGTTGCAAAAATAAAATTGCTTTAGTGAATTTACGGTCATAGCATGTCCAGATAAGTGATACACAAGACCTAAATATTACCATATCATGCCCCAAAATAGTGACATACAGTGGCTAAATAATAATACCATCCTAACATGCCCAACAAACAGTGCCCTAATAATATTAAGATCATAGCTTTTAAAAAAAAAAAAACAGTGATATAGAGTGAGAAAAATCAGTATTTGATACACTGCCGATTTTGCAAGTTTTCCCACCTACAAAGAATGGAGAGGTCTATAATTTTTATCATAGATACACTTCACCTATGAGAGAAGGAATCTTAATAAAAAATTCAGGAAATCACATAGTATGATTTTTACATAATTAATTAGCATTTTACTGTATGAAATAAGTATTTCATACTACAGAAATACAGAACTTAATATTTGGTACAGAAACCTTTGTTTTCAATTACAGAGGTCGGATGTTTCCTGTAGTTCTTGACCAGGTTTACACACACTGCAGCAGGGATTTTGGCCCCCTCCTCCATACAGATCTTCTCCAGATCTTTCAGGTTATGGGGCTGTCGCTGGGCAACATTGAGTTTCAGCTCCCTCCAAAGATTTTCTATTGGGTTCAGGTCTGGAGATTGACTAGGCCACTCCAGGACCTTGAAATACTTCTTATGGAGCCACTCCTTAGTTGCCCTGGCTGTGTTTTTGGGTCATTATCATGCTGGAAAACCCATCCACGACCCATCTTCAATACTCTTACTGAGGGAAAAAGGTTGTTGGCCAAAATCTTGCAATACTTTACCCCATTCATCCTCCCTTCAATACGGTGCAGTCGTCCTGTCCCCTTTGCACCCACAATGTACGATATTTCCCCCACCATGCTTGATGGATGGGACTGTATTCTTTCAGTTGTACTCATCCTTCTTCTTCTTCCAAACACGGCGAGTGGAGTTGACACCAAAAAGTTCAATTTTGGTCTCTTCTGACCACAGGACCTTTTACCATTCCTCCTCTGGATCATCCAGATGGTCATTGATGAACTTCAAATGGGCCTGAACATGTGCTGGAGTGAGCAGGGGGACCTTGCATACCCTGCAGGATTTTTAGCCATGGCGGCGTAGTGTGTTATGAACGGTAGTGTTTAAGATCGTGGGCCAAGCTCTCTTCAGGTCATTGACCAAATCCTCCCATGTAGTTCTGGGCTGATTCCTGACCTTTCTCAGAATCATCCTTACTCCAGAAGGAGAGATCCTACAGGGAGCACCAGACCAGTGAAGACTGACCGTCATCTTGTGTTTCATTCCATTTTCTAATATCAATGCCAACATTTGTTGTTGCCTTCTCACCAAGCTGTATGCTTATTATCCTGTAGCCCATCCCAGCCTTGGGCAGGTCTAAAATTTTGTCCCTGATGTCCTTAGACAGCTCTTTGGTCTTGGCCATGATGGAGAGGTTGGAATGTGAATGACTGAGTGTGTGTACAGGTGTCTTTTATACAGGTAACAAGTTCAAACAGGGGCAACTAATACAGGTAATAAGAGCTGAGTAGAAATACTAACATGAATTCTTGCTGGTTGGTAGATGATAAAATACTTATTTCATGCAATAAAATGCAATTTAATTATTTCAAAATCATACAATGCGATTTTCTGGTTTTTATTTTTAAATTTTGTCTCATAGGTGAATTGTAACTACGATAAAAATTACAGACCTCTCCATTCTTTGTAGGTGGGAAAACTTGCAAAATCGGCAGTGTATCAAATGCGTATTTTCCCCTTTGCACATTGCTTAAATCATAATACCATCATAGCAAATCCAAAACAGTGACAAATAGCGGCTAAATATTAGCATCATAGCATGTCCAAATATTAGTACTACAGAGCTGCTAAATAATGTTACCATCACAGCATAATACTACTACTACTAATAATAATGTCATCAATATAGTATGCACAAATAAAAGTGGTTTCATAATTTTATCATCATAGCATGTGTTATACAGTGCCTAAATAATAGCATCATAGCCCAAAAATATTGTCTAAATAATAATAGCATCATAGCATGTCCAAGTGATCGTGTTATACAGTATCTAAATAATAGATCCTACACTAGAAAAAACGGAGTACATAAGTCCAAAAAATTGTAAAAATATCAGATTTTATTTATATTAATATCCACATAAATGACAAAATACTGTAGTATACAGACCCAGAAACACAAAGCGTACTCCAAAAGCTCATGTGTGAAGGTCACAAAAACACTGTTGTAGCAGCATGGGCATTGAAATTATAGCCCCCCGAGGAAGCCCAGGCGAAACGCGCGTCGGGGCTGCATATTGGACACATACACTGGCAGCTATTCATGGGTAAGACAAGTATTCTCTTACTGGGGTCTTTATAATTGGGATTTGTATGAGAGTGCTAGTGATTCTTTGGCTCTTTAGTATTTTATTTGAAATCCCTCCTTTGCAATTCATATGCACTATGCACTTTTTTGCAGTTTACCTGTTATGATGTTATTATCTCTTTGTAAATCTCATTTACGCTTTGTTTGCTAATGCCCATGCTGCTACTACAGTGTTTTTGTGACCTTCACACATGACCTTTTGGAGTACGCTTTGTGTTTGTGAGTCTGTATACTACAGTATTTTGTCATTTATGTGGATATTTATGTTAATGAAATCTCTGATATTTTTACAATTTTTTGGACTTATGTACTCCGTTTTTTCTAGTGTAGGATCTATATTTGTTGGAGGGTCCTCTGATTTTTTTTTTTTTTTATCCTTGAAATATGTATTTTTCAATTTATGCAGTGACATGTATCAGTGGAAATTGTTCTTAGTATCTAAATAATAGCATCACAACATTCCCAAAAATATTGTCATACATCTGCTGAATAATAATATCATCATATCATGTCCAAATATCAATGCCGCACAGGAAAGCTCAAGAGAAATTCCGGTTTCCCACTGTTGCCCTGTGAATCAATCAGAAAACAATTGCGATGTTGATTCACATTCTTTACAGTTTTCAACTTTGGAACTTTGTAAGTTGCTGTTCAGAAGCCGAAATTTCCTTTTAAAAATCATCAGGTCAATAGTATGCCCTTAATAATGCAAATATACTCTATGGAAGTGACTGTAGAGCGGAGTTCATCGCTGTTACCGGAGCAACAAACTATCTGCAAGCATACACTGATCACAAGAATCACAAGGACCCATCTGATAGCAGGAGAACATCCTGGATTCCGTGCAACTTTCTGATGTCTTCCTGAACTTGGAGGAGCATCGTTTGTATCTCACCCCTTCTCTGGAAGGCTTCATTTGCATGCAAGGAGTTCATTAAACACTTTAATTGCTATTTCTCTTTAATTAGCACAGTATGAGAGCTCAATTCCCCCTCTGGAGATAAAGCTCCCCCAATTTATCATCACTTAATTAATTTTCACAGTATTTTCCATTCTTCTTTGTTGTGAGCCCACACTCCTATTCTGCTTGCCTCCGGGCGAGGAATCCTCTTGGCCCCTTGTGGAGATGGGAAGATGGGGATGGGTATCAATAGCACGCAGTGGAATGTGAATGGCTGGTATGAGGTATCATCTCCTTGTGCACACGTGTATAATTGTAATATTTCATCAGTGCCCTCATGCACTGTACAACTGTTTCCTGGACTGTGCCCCTTAAAGGCGTTTATATACCTGGGCATCTAATGTGATGAATATAGAAGAATATGCAGCAAGTACAAGTAAGGCTCCTTTCACACCTTCCATTGGAAGTATAGATTATTATTTATTTATATAGCACCATTGGTTCCATGGTGCTGTACATGAGAAGGGGTTACATACAAATTACAGATATCACTTACAGTAAACAAACTAACAATGACAGACTGATACAGAGGGGAGAGAGGACCCTGCCCTTGCGAGCTTAGATTCTACAGGATGGTGGGGAAGGAGACAGTAGGTTGGGGGGTTGCAGCAGTTGCGGTGTTTTGTTGGTTGAGGCAATATCTCCGGTAGTGACGAGGAGGCAGCAGGGTCATTGCAGGCTGTAGGCTTTCTTGAAGAGGTGGGTTTTCAGGGTCCGTCTGAAGGATCCGAGTGTGGTTGATAGTCGGACATGTTGGGGCAAAGAATTCCAGAGGATGGGGGATATTCGGGAGAAGTCTTGGAGACGGTTGGGTGAGGAGCGATAAGTGTGGAGGAGAGAAGGAGGTCTTGGGAGGACCGGAGATTACATTAGGGAAGATATCGGGAGATTAGTTCAGAGATGTATGGGGGAGACAGGTTATAGATGGCCTTGTAGGTCAGTATTAGTGATTTGAATTGGATACGTTGAGGGAATGGGAGACAATGAAGAGATTTTCAGAGGGGAGAAGCAGAGGAGTAGCGAGGAGAGAGATGAATTAGTCAGGTGGCAAAGTTAAGGAAAGACTGGAGAGGTGCGATGGTGTTAGCAGGGAGGCAACAGAAAAGGATGTTGCAGTAGTCGAGGTGGGAGAGGATTAGGGCATGCACAAGCATTTTAGTAGATTGAGGGTTGAAGAAAAGACAGATTCTGGAAATATTTTTGAGCTGGAGGCGACAGGATGTGGAGAGAGCTTGGATGTGCGGTTTGAAGGACAGGGCAGAATCAAGGGTTACTCCGAGGCAGTGGACCTCCGGTATGGGGAAAGCGTGATATCGTCAATTGTTATAGATAGGTTGGGGGAAAGATGATCAGTTCAGATTTGTCCACACTGAGTTTGAGGAAGCGAGAGGAGAAGAAGGAGGATATGGCTGATAGACACTCCAGGATTCTGGAGAGCAGAGAGGTGACGTCTGGGCCAGAGAGGTAGATCTGAGTGTCATCAGCACACAGGTAGTACTGGAATCCATGGGACTTTGAGTTGTCCCAGGCCAAGTGTATAGATTGAGAAGAGTAGGGGTCCTAGAACAGAGCCTTGGGGGACTCCAACAGAGAGAGAGTGGGATGAGGAGGTAGTGTGGGAGTGGGAGACGCTGAATGTGCAGCTGGAAAGGTATGAGGAGATCCAGGATAGGGCGAGGTCTTTGATGCCAGATAGATAGATCAGGAGACTTTCCTAATTTATACTTCTAGTGTACGCCGCCACTGCAAAAGCGGAGACATACATCACAAAGCAAAAAAACAAAATGTATATTACGGAGTAAACAGTATATATTTTTGTGGGATGTCTCTGCAAAGAAAAACATTTTGATTAGTCATTTCTACAAACTTAAATATGTACATTGATATAAACCATGTCAACAAAGACCAAAAGGACAATATTTTGACCACCATTGGTTATATGGTGCCCTATGGATATGTTTGGTGTAGACAACAAATGTAGAGTCAAATGTTATGTAGAGAAAACCTAATATAAACTTACCAAAAAAAATGTCCTATAAACTGTTACCTTTTCTGGACTATCAGACTCTTCTCCAAATTATGAGGAAGGCCTTTACTCCCTTTACGGTCTAAAGATCCTCCACCTCTCTGCCCAGGTAGGTTAATCTAATCTGCTTAGATGAGCTTTTTCTAGCTGCACCTCTGGTAGTCACTATTTTAATGCGTAGCATGTTCATTGCTCTCCTTTAGCATCCCAACCAACAGGGATTTTTTTTGCCAACTGTCTGCGATCCTTTCCGATCGAGAAGAGGTGCAGTCCAAGTGAGATTCCAAAATTACCTCCCATAGACTCTAATGGAGAGAGCCATTTACATGCATGCCCACTCACCTTTTCTACATGTATGCTGCCCTACCGAACGGCCCTACCAAACGCTCAAGGACCCAGCCCCTATATGTAGAAGTTGACAAAACAGGTTTGGCGCAAGTATCTTCTCCTCCTCACTACTTTACTTATTAGAAGGCACAATGCCCCCATTGTAAGGGTAAACATGACTGATGGGCAGATGTAACAGAGCAATGAAGTCACCATAGGGTGCGTGAAGGCATCTCATAGCACTTTTCAGTAGTAAAGTTATAGGAGGTGCACACGTCACTTAACTAACCCAAAAAAGCATTTCTGCCATGCCATAAGTAGGCAAAACCACTGCAAATTGTGCATGGGTAAGATGGCGCATAATTGTGCAAAGTTATTACAAATAGCTAGTAGGGGGCCTGACTTTGCATTGGAGATTAGGGGGTGTTGTTCCGATTTTTGTAACGCAGTGTTTATTCCACGCCCCTATTGCTTTATGGTAAAGAACCAATTCATCTTCACAGCTTTTGTACAAAGTATTATCTTTCATTATATTATTTGCATATTGCGTAGGAAGATCAGTAGAGTCTTCAAATCTTGGTCTCTTTGGGGTGTACTTTACCTTTACTCTTCGGTAGGCACTACTTTTGACCCCCTCATAGTAAATTTAACTATTAATCCCCTAATATCAGTCTCTTCTCGCTAACTGTACGATATATACCTGCACTCATGAGACAGGATAGAGAGCGGCAATATTGTGGGCAGTTGGCATGATTTTATTACATCGCCAAGTAGGGTAAACATTTACTTTTTAAAATAGCTGTGCCCCAGCAAATGTGAACTTGGGGGGTCAGTGTTGGTTGTAATTGAGCAGCCTGGACTTTAGTCATTACCAGAGTCAGGTCAGTAGTGAAACCTGAGAGATCAGACTGACCCCAGGCTGAACAACTGTTGCTTATTTTATGCCGCATGGGCAAGGAATGTGTCCTACATTTTTGTGCTGTCCCTTTAAAAGGTTCTGGGTGTACGAATAGGGAATTCCTATGTAGCAGAAAAGGCCAGGAGTCTTGTGATAATTAATCCTATAGATCCGACAGGTGCTGACTAAACAGGTGGAACCGTACTGGTCCATATTTACATGACAATAGCAGGGGGTTTTCATGTTCCCTCATTCCTTACATGACCCCTGGGGCCAAAATGATAAGAAAAACAAAGTGGTGTTCACTGGTGCTTTAATGGGGCACTATCCACACTCTTGTACAGCAGTTGTAGGCAAGCTACAAAGGGCGCCACATGGCGCTAAGCTATTGGGGAAAGTTAAATCCAATGTGACGCTTCTATTCCCATGGTTGGCTCTAACAGGGTCCTTCGCTCAACACATACAGTAGGTGCCAACTCTACCAAAACATCCCTAAGGCTCTTGGGAAAAGGGGAGGCCTCCTAAAATCCTGGGGGAGTTTGCAAATATCCTGGTTACTTGCCAAAACCTCCTAAAACCACCCAGAAAGCCGCGTTCCCTTAGAGTTTATTGAGCAGGACATCCAAACGATCATTCAAAGGGTGTGCAAGAGACATGGAGTGGGTTTGGCAGAGGACTGCAGGGGGGCACTTAAGAAACTTGACCTGTAAAGTAGAGCAAAAAGTTTCAGAGGACCCATCAGTAGTCTGTGGTTGTCAGACCCGAGCCCTTCAAGACCCCTCTTTCCTGCCTCTTCTGATTAGTAGGTCCACTTGCACCACAACAGTGACATCGCGTTGAGCCCACTAATGGGCGATGGGCTGTAGACAAGTAGGAGGAGGTTCCGGGGCTTTGGTCCGAATACTGATGTGGCTACTGGACCAGGGTATTGTGAAACTTTATGCTCCAATGCAAAGGCCTGAAAAGGGGGAAAAATGTTTGCCCTGGAGGGACATCCATGAAGGTTAGCATATGTCATTTATTACAATTCTTAGCTGGCAAAATGGCATTTCAGGCCCCCTCATGCTCTGGGACTACTGCCTTTGAACTTCCTATAGCTCCATCATCAGTATCAAAAATAAAATATTTGCTATCTGGATCCAGTTGACATTAACTGATGGATCCAGGAGGTGCCAAGTTGGAACTGCATACAATTCAATTACGAGCACCACATAATATTTGGGGGGGAGGTGGGGTGGAGAGCAAAGCAAACAAACTGCCTACGATTCACTGACAAGGGAGCATTCAGGGTCATTTTTCCTTAGAATATGACCCAGCAGTCCTCATTTGTGAAATCCACCCCCATATTCAGCTCTTTAATCCCATTTATGTCGCCTGCACCAGATGCAGCTCACAGCTTCGGTGGTAACGCTGGCTTTCTGAACATCTCGTAAGTTCCTTCCAAACAAAGGAGCCAAACGGCAACTCTGTTGTATCTACAATTTCTGTTAATTGCACACTCTCCAAATCAAGGTTATCAGCATCTGCTTATATTACGCCTGAGCCGGAGGGAGTCCCACCGAGGGGTTTGGGGAGCACAAATACATCCATCTCATTAGTCTTCTCCAAATCTCAGTCCTTTGTGGAGCAGCGTGAATCTTGGATTTTCTGGAACGAAGCGTCAGCAGCATATTGTGGGTTTAATGAATTAGTAATGTCACCGGCTGCATCTCCTCTCATTGTGTCTGCTGCGTTTCCCTAATCATCAGTAAACACTGACAATCAGTCCAGAGTCAGGAAGCGGCAATGAGTGATATTCTGTCGACTTATTCCTAGAATCCTTGTGCATGGAGGAAAATGCAAGTTGTAGATTCTCATTCGTAGTTTTAAAAAGTTGTGTATTTTTTTTTTAAGCTACTAATTTTTTGGGATGTTTTGGTTAATGGGAAAGATGGTCAACAACCAATATGGACGCCATTACAGCAGAATCCAAGCCTAGCGAATGGATAGCAAATCAGCCAAGATATATTGCATACATATTACGGTAGGACGAGAGAACTTTTCCAGTAGCTATATATTTGGCCTTACTGGTCTTACACTTCCAGCTTTCCATGGAAGGGTAAAACTAAGGATTGATTCCAGGATTCATACCAGTGGAGGTTTATTTTTTATGGTAAGAAGAGACGTACCGGAATATAACTACTGATCAGAGCTGGACAAAATGTGCAAGTTTCCCAGAACCTCCACTGTCTATGGGCCTCCACAGCCTTCCTTTTGGTTTTATTGACAGCTGAAGCTATCCAAGTGTTGTAGGGCTGCGGTCAGTGGGTGGATTGACTATGGACTATTGGCTTTGCCTAGTAATCCTGGCCATAGATGGCAAGATTTGTACCCGACCCAGTCTTTTTACAATTAGGATGCCAAAGAGTCAGGTGCTAACAGTCATGGCCGAAAGTGTTGGCAACCTTGAAATAGTTCCAGAAAATAAAGTATTTCTCGCAGAAAATTATTGCAGCTACCCATGTTTTATTATACACATGTTTATTTCCTTTGTGTGTATTAGAACACAAAAAAAAACAGGGGGAAAAGGGCAAATTGTATATAATTTCACACACAACCCTAAAAATGATCTGTACAAAATTGTGTCACTTTTCCAAAAAATGTGGGTAAACAAGTTTGTTTTAAGCTCATAACAGGTGTGGGCATTATGAAAATCACACCTGAAACCAGATAAAAAGGGGGGTAAGTTGATTCAATCTTTACATTGTGTGTCTGTGTGTGCCACACTAAGCATGGAGAACAGAAAGAGGAGAAGAGAACCAAAATAGTTGAAAAATATCAACAATCTCAATGTTACAAGTCCATCTCCAGAGATCTTGATGTTCCTTTGTCCACGTTGCGCAACATAATAAAGAAGGTTACAATTTGTAGCTCTTCTCCTTGGACATGGACAATAGAGAAAAATTGATGAAAGGTTGCAACCCAGGATAGTCCGAATGATGGATAAGCAGCCCAAATCACGTTCCACAGAAATTCAAGTTGTCCTGCAGACTCAGGGTGCATCAGTGTCAGCACAAACTATCCGTCGACATTTGAATTAAATGAAACGCTATGGCAGGAGATCCAGGAGGACCCTACTACTGACACAAAGACTGCTAGACTGCAGTTTGCCAAGATGTACATATATAAGCCAAAATCCTTCTGGGAAAGTGTCTTGTGGACAGATGAGACCAATATAGAGCTTTGTGGTAAAGCACATCATTCTACTGTTTACCGAAAATGGAAAGAGGCTGACACAAACAGAACACAGGACCAACAGTCAAATATGGTGGAGGTTCAAAGATGTGTTGGGGTTGTTTTGATGACTATGGCACTGGATGCCTTGACTGTGTGCAAGGCATCATAAAATCTGAAGATTACCAAAGGATTTTGGGTCGCAATTGAGTGCCAAGTGTCAGAAAGCTGGGTTTGTGTCCTAGGTCATGGGTTATCCAACAGGACAATGACCCCAAACAGACTTCAAAAAGTCCCCAGAGATGGATGGAAACAAAGCACTGGAGAGTTCTGAAGTGGCAGCAATGAGTCGGAATCTAAAGCCCATTGAACACCTGTGGAAGCGATTAATTGCAGTTATTTTTTCCAAAGTGTGTGCAACCAAATATTAAGTTGAGGATGCCAACAATTTTGTCTGGCCCATTCTTGGGGGGTGTTGTGTGAAAATGTGTCCAATTTGCCTTTTTTTGTGTTGTTCCAATGCACACAAAGAAAATAAACATGTGAATAACAAATCAAGTATATTTGCAATAATTTTTCTGGGAGAAATACTACATTTTCTGGAACAATTTCAAGGGTGCCAACACCTTCGGCCATGACTGTAGATGATCAAAAGAGATTGAGACAAGGAAAATGATATGCATCGCTATTGCAGTTATGGGGTCAAACTAAAGGCCCTTCACATGTGTCAATAATCTGAAGATCAAGTTGAGCGAGGGGATGTGCTGCTGACAATATGCAAATTGTATGAGGATTGTATTAATGGTCTTTCTTCCCCCATACAGTTCACATTAACCTGAGTAAAATGGTCTTAAGGGTTTTTTTCTCAAAAGCTCAAATCAATCCCTACCTGAAGGAAAGGGGATAACTTGCTGATTGCTGGGGGTCCAACATCTATGACCCTCAGTCATTGCTGGAGAAAGCTGAGAAGAGCTCTCTGCTATTTCCTTCAGCCATTCTAACCTTGCTCCATTGAAGATGGGGCTTTGAAGAGCACCATTCTCGAGGAACACCATGACATTTTAAGGTCACTGTGGCTGGTATTTTATGGAACGAAGTCTGGTACAACAAGGACAGGTTTGCTTCTAAAACTGTAAACTTACATTTTCTATGAGACACTCCTTCCACCGTGCACGTCCCCGTGTCATTAGCCAGCTTTACCACTTTGTAGTACATTTAGGCACTTTACTAGCCGTCCACTCCGGACCTCACTGACATGTACTTGTTTTACAATTACTCGGCTCGCTGTATTATTTAAAAGCCATAATATCGCTCAATTGTAGCAAATGTGTCATTTACACAAGACTGCAATAATGGGGGTAGGAAATGGCAAAAAGGCTTTTTTTCCACCAGTCTACCCCCCTTTTGTAGACCAGTAAGCAATTAGGCAAGACCGGGTTATTAGGCAATAAAGTTGACAAAGCTCTGAGTCGTCCAAGATTAATTACATCCCAAATATCTGAAGGAAGTAGCAAAGGAAATAGGAAAAAGCTACAGAAAAGATATTTCTCTTTAGAAGTTAGAGGTTGGGGGCAGGTTATGGAGCAGAGCCATCAGCCAAGGAAGTTCTCCTCCCGTCCTTGCTTATACTGTGATGTTAAGGCCGCAGGACTGTTTGGCTAGCTGGGTGGCTTCCCCGATAACTTCTGGGTCAAAACAATTCAGCAAGAAGCTCGTTGTTATCATGTCGATACATTTGTAAGAGGCGATAAAAGATCACGCTGCAGGGTTAGCCATTGTCTCTAAGTGCCATTATGTTGGATGGCAGCAGGGGAGCATGAGAAAATAGATCAGGCTGTATAAGTTCAAGAGTTCAGAAAGCAAAGATTTATCCAACAGAAGGCAATCGTAATAAAGAATATTATCGGTTACATTTAGTTTTATTAGGGTCCAACATTGCTCAGTGTACATGCATTGCATCAAATCTGACAATGATTCTATTGCTACCTTTTTTGCTACATTCTCGATTGCTCCCTCTTTTGGGTCACATTATTTCCATTACTATGTCTCCACTGCTCCAGTGTTCTACATTACACTCTCACAATGGCCCCTGCTCTTGCAGAATACTCTCTGTTGGCCTCTTTTATGCAGCACATTCTACACATTGCCCTTTCCTTGTGCACACTCTCCACTGCTCCCTCTTTTGCATGATACTCTCTTCATTCTCCACTTTTTTACATCACATTCTACAGAATCCTCTCTTTTGCACCATCTTTTGTAGCACTAACTCCATTGCTCCTCTCCTTTAGATAACACTCTCTCCACTGATTCCCTTTTTTTAAACTATTTTCTCTATTGTTCCTTGTGTCATCACATGATATCAATGTCTACATTATTTTGTAACACATTCTCCATTGCACCCTCTTTCAAATCACACTCTTTCCATTGCCTTTTTTTTGCATTACCATATATTCTACATTTCTCCATCATTTATACTTTACTTTCCTCCATCTTTTACACTATACTTGCCATTGCTGTTTTTTGCACTTTACTCCCTAATCCTACATCTTTTGCACTTTATTCTCATTTCTTCCATTTTCCGCACTTTAATCTAATTTCTTCCATATTTTGCACTTTTCTCTTTAGGCTACGCCCGCACAGTAAGTAATCGGCAACGCTTTGGACGCAGCACATGTCCGCTGCGTCCAAAGTGCTGCCGGCTTTTGAATGCATGTGATTTCGCATGTGTTCATTGAATCGTGCTGAATCACCACGTCCAGTACATTGTACAGGTGACATTTATCTTGCGGAGACTCACATCTCCAGTCTGGAAAGATGCGCCGCATGTCTGTCTCTGCGGGTAAGCCGCGGACATCTCTGGGATGGGATTTCTATGCTGTAACATCTGGCCGCTGCAGCAAGATGTAAGCCATGTCCAACCCGCAGCATTTACTGACCGTGGGAACATAACCTTATTCTTCCTTCTTTCGTATCTTTCTTTCCATCACTCCTTCTTTTCCATTTTCTTACATCTTTTTCACTTTTCCCTACATTCTTCCATCTTTTGCACTTTACTCTCGCTTTTTCCATCCTTTCCACTATACTCTTGTTTCTTCCTTCTTTTGCACTTTACTCTCCATCCTCCATCCTTTGTACTTTACTCTCCATTCCTCCATCTTTTCCACTATACTCCCGTTTCTTCCATCTTTTGCACTTTACACTCCATTCCTCCCATCTTTTGTACTTTACTCTC
The DNA here is from genome assembly GCF_039654945.1 of Dendrobates tinctorius. Classification (NCBI taxonomy): domain Eukaryota; kingdom Metazoa; phylum Chordata; class Amphibia; order Anura; family Dendrobatidae; genus Dendrobates; species Dendrobates tinctorius. Next base: position 15,186,081 of record NW_027361810.1, on the reverse strand, counting down.
CATTCCTCCATCATTTGCACTTTACACTCCATTCCTCCCAACTTTTGCACTTTACTCTCTATTCCTCCATCGTTTGCACTTTACACTCCATTCATCCCATCTTTTCCACTATACTCTCCATTCCTCCATCGTTTGCACTTTACACTCCATTCCTCCCAACTTTTGCACTTTACTCTCCATTCCTCCATCATTTGCACTTTACACTCCATTCCTCCCATCTTTTCCACTATACTCTCTATTCCTCCATCGTTTGCACTTTACACTCCATTCCTCCCATCTTTTCCACTATACTCTCCATTCCTCCATCGTTTGCACTTTACACTCCATTCCTCCCAACTTTTGCACTTTACTCTCCATTGTTTGCACTTTACTCTCCATTCCTTCATCTTTTCCACTATACTCTCGTTTCTTCAATCCTTTGCACTTTACTCTCCATTCCTTAATCCTTTGTACTTTACTCTCCATTCCTCCTTCTTTTCCACTATACTCTCCATTCCTCCATCGTTTGCACTTTACACTCCATTCCTCCATCCTTTGTATTTTACTCTCCTTTTCTTCTACCTTTCTATTTTGCCATCATTTAGCTTTACTCTTCTGCAGCACACTTTTATTAGCACCAGTTCCTCAATTGTTCCCCCTTTGATAAGGATAGCAGTAGCACTAATTACTGATATTACACTGCAATATTTGCTGTCTCCACCATTCACTCTGATTCATGTGATTTAGAGGAAGGAACAGACCTTCTTTAGTGAGATCATCATGTGGCTGATTTCAGTAGCATGTCTATTGGGTCTGGCAGATCTTTATCATGGGACTGCTATTTGGGAAAGTAAGGATTTATTTTAGTTCAATCCTTTTGTCTCTTAGATAAGCAGCAAAAAAGGTGTCTGGCACACGCTTATCTCTCTTCTCTCCTAAAACATTCAGCTGTTTTTCTTTATCTCTGTTTTTAATGCATTTTGCAGGTAGTTCTAGGGTTAATCCGATTACTAATCCATAAATTTACCTGATTTCCATATCACAACCGAACTAGCAGGTGTTTTGTGTGTTAATCTCCACAGTCCCCAGAGAAGGGCTTTGCTTCCAGGCTGATAGGATTGTTATCCGCTTCCTGGGCATATTACCCCATTATGACAATGCTGTAATAGGGCACAAGCCTCCCCTAACAGAACCTGAATTATTCATTGCCCTGTGGTTACAATATTAAACATGCCCTGAATGCACAGCTATTCATATCCAATTCATAGAACAGAGAGAAATCAACGGCAAATAATGAATCAAAGAGCTGCTAGGTACAGAATTACACTCCGGAGTATTGTGGAAGGGGTAGTGCGGGGGTTAATCATATGAAGGAAAGCAACTAAGATAATAATCACCATGCACAAATGACTGACAGATCCAAAAGTAATTCTTAGGTCTCCCCGGGTCTGGGTCATCGGCAATATGGAGATATGGCTGTCTATAATGTTCATAAAAGAGAGTAGCAGACACAATTCACATAAAGCTATATATAGAACAGTATCAGACACGGTGCCCATGGATCAGTAGCAGACACGGTGCCCATGGATCAGTAGCAGACACTGTGCCCATGGATCAGTAGCAGACACTGTGCCCATGGATCAGTAGCAGACACGGTGCCCATGGATCAGTAGCAGACACGGTGCCCATGGATCAGTAGCAGACACGGTGCCCATGGATCAGTAGCAGACACGGTGCCCATGGATCAGTAGCAGACACGGTGCCCATGGATCAGTAGCAGACACTATTGTGCCTATAGATCAGTACCAGACACGGTGCCCATGGATCAGTAGCAGACACTATTGTGCCTATAGATCAGTACCAGACACAACAATGCCTATAGATCAGTACCAGGCACGACGGTTCCCATAGATCGCCACCATAGACAGCGATGCCTATAAATCAGTATCACACATGATACTAAAAGATCACTACTAGACACGGTGCCCATAGATCAGCACCAGACACGGCACCTATAGATCCGTACCAGACACAATAACTTTAGATCAGTACCAGACACAATGACTATAGATCAGTACCAGGCACAGTCACAGTAGATCAGTACCTGTATTATTTCCCCCTCCCATTGGCACTATTTTTATGGACCGACCATAAATTTATGCACAGTAATCAGATTGCAAAAGTTTTGTTAAAATGTGGTGTCAAAAGTCCATAGCAAAATAATCTATTTATATAATTGCCTTGTAATGTTTTCATTTCCTGTTCTGTCCAGATGTCACTGTATCCCAGAATTCCAAGGGGAGGAAGTTCACGGCTGCCATATTGGGACACCCAAGTGATGGGTGTCTCAATATGGACACTGCTGCTGGTACCAACCTATTGTGCGGTACCACCAGCGGAACACCGTCGCATCACACACACACACACTCAGTCACAGTCACACTCACAGTCACACTCTCATCCACACTTACACTCACTCACACACTTACACTCAGTCACACTCACACAGTCACGCTCACACTCAAACACTCACAGCCACACTCACACTCACTCACACAGATTCTTGCGCGGTACCACCAGCGGAACACCATTGCACTGTGCCTGCGCAAATTCCGCGCAGGTGCAGTGAATCATTTGGCTGATCCCAGTGGCAGTTATGCAACGTGTCTACAGGCAGAGGAAGCCGGTCACATTAAAGGGGTTTTCCCACGAATGAAAGTTCATTTTAAAAATTGCCTGTGTCTGACCGTGTATGAAGCATACCACATCTCCTGGGCAGGGGAGGAAGCAAAAGACAATACTGACATTACAGCAGGGGATCACAGAGGATTCATCTTGTGAAGTAAAATATTTCACTGACTGTTTTTAAACAATATTTTACCTCACAAAATGTATCCTCTGCGATCTCCTGCTGTAATGTCAGTATTGTCTTTTGCTTCCTCCCCTGCCTAGGAGCTGTGGTATGTTCTGTACATGGTCAGACACGGGTGAGAGAGACAGAGCACAGGGGGGAGACGGCTCAAACGGGGCAGCACATGAGGGGAGAACACAGCACAGGAAGGAGAGAGACAGCAGACAAGGGGGATAACACATGGGGTAGACAGGTCAAAGAAGAGAGCACAGACGGGAGAAGTCAGCACATGGGGAAAGAGAGAGAGGATAGGAGGGTGAGCACATGGGGGGGGAGACTCTCAACACTGCAAAGCCTGCCTCCATCGTGACATTACCGCCCTCCCAATGCGATAGCATACGGCCTCCATCTAGTATTAATAAAAATAATCTTTATTTATTCAGCGCCAACATATTCTGTAGAGCAGGGGTCCCCAAACTTTTTAAACCGGGGGCCAGATCATGGTCCCTCAGACCATTGGAGGGCCAGAATATAATTTAAAAAAAAAAAAAACTATGAACAAATTGCTAATTTCTATGCACACTGCACATATCTTATTTTGAAGTAATAAAACAAAATAGGAACAAATACAATATTTAATATGAAGAATAAGTAAAGTTAAATCAACAAACTTACCGATTTTTTTAATGGGTTCTTTGAATATCCTACACTTGGAGTCAATTTTTTCTCTTTCTTGATAACATTGTTTCCTAGGGATTCAAAATTGCTATTAGTAAAATACCAATATTTATACAGCGCTACAAAAACTATACCAGCAATAAAATTGCCCACACAGAGACATACAGACTACACTACCCATCAATGCAGCCTGATCAGTGCCCACCAATGTAGTCTCACCAGTGCCCATATTGGTCGAACTCCGCTTTTACCTCAGGCTCAGACTGGTGTGGTGAGAGAGTCCCCAATAGTCAGGTAAATGTCCCCAATAGGCAGTATAGGTCCCCAATAGGCAGCATAGTCCCCAGGAGGTAGCACAGGTCCCCATTAAGGGAAGTAAATGTCCCAGTAGTCATCATTAGGTCCCCAATAGGCAGCATAGGTCCCCATTAAAGAAAGTAAATATCCCAATAGGCAGCATAGGTCCCCAATAGGCAGCATAGTTCCCAGGAGGTAGCACAGGTCCCCATTAAGGGAAGTAAATGTCCCAGTAGTCATCATTAGGTCCCCAATAGGCAGCATAGGTCCCCATTAAAGAAAGTAAATATCCCAATAGGCAGCATAGGTCCCCATTAAAGAAAGTAAATATCCCAATAGGCAGCATAGGTCCCCAATAGGCAGCATAGTCCTCAATAGGCAGGTAAATGTCCCCAGTAGGCAGCATAGTCCCCAATAGGCAGCATAGGTCCTCAATAGGTAGCATAGTCCCCAATAGGCAGCACAGATCCCCAATATGCAGCATAGTCCCCAGTAGGCAGCATAGGTCCTCAATAGGTAGCATAGTCCCCAATAGGCAGCATAGTCCTCAATAAGCAGGTAAATGTCCCCAGTAGGCAGCATAGTCCCCAATAGACAGCATAGTCCCCAATAGGCAGCACAGGTCCCCATTAAGGGAAGTAAATGTACCAGTAGTCATCATTAGGTCCCCAATAGGCAGCATAGGTCCCCAATAAGGAAAGTAAATGTCCTAATAGGCATTAGGTCCCCAATAAGCATCATTAGGGCCCCAGTAGGCAGCATAGTCCCAAATTGGCAGCACAGATCCCCAATAGGAAGGTAAATGTCCCCAATAGGCAGCACAGGTCCCCAGTAGGCAGCACAGGTCCCCAATAGGCAGGTAAATGTCCCCAATAGGCAGCACACATCCCCAGTAGGCAGCACAGGTCCCCAATAGGCAGCATAGTCCTCAATAGGCAGGTAACTGTCCACAATAGGCAGCACAGGTCTCCAATAGGCAGGTAAATGTCCCCAATAGGCAGGTAACTGTCCCAAATAGGCAGCACAGGTCTCCAATAGGCAGGTAAATGTCCCTAATAGGCAGGTAACTGTCCCTAATAGGCAGGTAAATGTCCCCAGTAGGCAGCACATGTCCCCAATAGGCAGTTAAATGTCCCCAATAGGAAGGTAAATGTCCCCAATAGGCAGCACAGGTCCCCAATAGGCAGCATAGGTCCTCAATAGGCAGCATAGTCCCCAGTAGGCATCACAGGTCCCCATTAAGGGAAGTAAATGTCCCAGTAGTCATCATTAGGTCCCCAATAGGCAGCATAGGTCCCCATTAAGGAAAGTAAATATCCCAATAGGCAGCATAGTCCCCAATAGGCAGCACATGTCCCCATTAAGGGAAGTAAATGTCCCAGTAGTCATCATTAGGTCCCCAATAGGCAGCACAGATCCCCAATAGGTAGCATAGGTCCCCAATAAGGAAAGTAAATGTCCCAATAGGCATTAGGTCCCCAATAAGCATCATTAGGGCCCCAGTAGGCAGCATAGTCCCCAAATGGCAGCACAGATCCCCAATAGGAAGATAAATGTCCCCAGTAGGCAGCACAGGTCCCCAGTAGGCAGCACAGGTCCCCAATAGGCAGGTAAATGTCCCCAATAGGCAGCACATGTCCCTAGTAGGCAGCACAGGTCCCCAATAGGCAGCATAGTCCTCAATAGGCAGGTAACTGTCCCCAATAGGCAGCACCGGTCTCCAATAGGCAGGTAACCGTCCCCAGTAGGCAGCACAGGTCCCCAGTAGGCAGCACAGGTCTCCAATAGGCAGTTAAATGTCCCCAATAGGCAGGTAGATGTCTCAAATAGCCAGCACAGGTCTCCAATAGGCAGGTAAATGTGCCCAATAGGCAGCACAGGTCCCCAATAGACAGCACAGGTCCCCAATAGAACCCGGCGGTAAAAAAAAACAAAACAGTACTCACCTATGTCCCCCGCTGCTCTGAAGAGGCGCCCGCTCATCTCCGTCTTCTTCCAGCACAGGCGGTGTTACGTCATCAGGCTGCGCAGGTGGCGTGATAACAATCACGTCGTCTGTGTGGCGCCCCTCTCATCTCCGTCTTCTTCCAGCACAAGCGGCGTGACGTCATCAGGCTGCGCAGGCGGCGTGATGACAATCACTTCGTCTGTGTGGTCTGTGCTGCATAGTGAGGGCTGCATGCGCAGCGCCTTTCCTCGGCGCCTCGTCCCACCCGCGATTACAGGCCCGCCGGCATTGAACTGCAGTGAAGTTCAATGTCGGCTGGGCCCAGGGGTCCGGATAAAAGTCCTCGGCGGGCCGCATGTGGCCCGCGGGCCGTAGTTTGAGGACCCCTGCTGTAGAGCTTTACAGTTTAACAGTTCATACACAACAGTCATAAGTAACAACATTAAAGATAATACAATAATTGAAGCAAAATAAGACGACCCTGCTCATGAGAGCTTACAATCTACAATGAGGTGTGTATTTACAATGATGTTCCAGCCATCTTAAGGGAATGGAGATAGATAAAGGCTGCATGATGTAGTCACCAGCCACTATTTGTGGTACTGTTGGGTGCGGTGGAATTTGATGGAGGGTTATTCCCAGATAGACAGTGAATGGGCTACACACACACGCATAAAATGACTTTGATTAGGGAACGTGATAGGCCTCTCTGAACAGATGTGTTTTGAGGGAGCGTCTATAACTGTGCTAGTTGTGGCTGGTCCTAATTTCTTGGGGTAGAGCATTCCAGAGGATTGGTGCAACACGGGAGACATGGGGTCCATACTCATGGCAGAATAGCCCCTCTTTTTTTTTTTTTGCCACTAAATGATACCACCTTAATCCACCATCCTGGCACTTGCTTTCCCCCATAATAATGTATAGTGGAAGAGATCGGTAAGACCCTCAGGGCCTCTCGGTATTTGATCCTCCTTTGTGTTTTTCTGACGAATACGGCCTTAAGGCAGCTGATATGGGGTCGAGAGACTGAGGGGCCTGTCTGGGTTCTTTGGGTTTTTCTCCCTTTTTTCAGCTTTGTTGATGCATGAAATGAACCATACAAGTGAGGGTCTTTGTCCCCGGCTTTATGACATCAGGCACTTAAGAGTGTTTACATTAGCAAAGTGCTCAGAAGAAATACTGTATAGTCTCCGGCCAACGAGTAAATGGAATTAACACTACTGGTCTGCAACCTGTGAGTTACCATCTGCCGTGCAACTACAACTCCTAGCATACACTGCAATCTTACACCTTTTATAACATGCTGGGAGTTGTAGTTTTATCCACCTATTAAGAGGTGCCATGAGTTGCTAACTGCTTGGCCCGAACGGAAATTTGAGATTTAGAAATAAATGTCATTCATATTGTTGTTTGCAGGACAACTTGATAACTGCAGAACATGTTTTCCAAAATCATGAAGTTACTCCCCAAACCAAGCACGGGCATGTGCCCCTGGTTTTGATGCCGACCCTGATTTCTTGGTTCTGCTGGAGTACTCCAATCCCCCAGAAATATTTTACAGGGAACTTGACAGCTGATTCCTGTTTGCCGAACGACAGGCGGCATGAATCAGAGTCCAGCTCCATCAGAATCAAATACTTTGAAAAACTGTCCCGGGCCATGCAGAGGCGTATCTAGGCTTCCTGGCACCTGGGGCAAGAATTTGGTTCGGCGCCCCCCCCCCCCCCCCCCCAAGTACATATGCGACTTGCACTCGTAGGCCGGAGTCACACTGGCGAGGAATACGGCAGAGTGAGAGGCGTTAAAAGCACGCATTAGACACGGACCAATGATTCCCTATGGGGTCCTTCGCACCAGCCGTATATTTCTCATCCGTATTCTACGCTCCGTGCCACTCGCAGCATGCTGCGATTGTCAGCGTACTACGCCCGTAATACGCCAATGCAAGTCTATGGGTGCGGAAAAAATACGGATTACACACGGACCACACATGTGACTTGCGAGAAATACGCACCAAGTGTCTTTAGAAACCCTGTCATAGGGCTCCATTATATGTCCATTTTGCAAGCCTGCGAGAAAATCTCGCCATACGGATTACATACGGATGCTGACATGCGCAAAATACGCGACCACACCTTGATTACGGATGACATACGGAGCACTGTTTAGGGGTCTGTCATCCGTATTACGCATGTAAAATACTGACCGTATTTTGCGCAGGTTAGTGTGACTCCAGCCTTAGCCATGTACCCACGAGCTGCTCTCCCTAATACTCTCAATGTTCAGTAAAAAACTGAGAGCAGGAAGAGAAGCTCGTTGTCAAGTATGAAAATCGCATATGAGTGAAGTGTCCATGTGATGACTACTGGAACCTGCAGAGCTGAATCCTGACATTGCAGCTTCTGAATTCTCACAACGAATGCACTGCATACATTTAGGAATCTCCCTTGCCGATGTACAGTCATGTCAGCACAAGTATGTGATTTATATACTTCTGGCCACATTCCGACTAGACGTGCCCGGCCTCGCTCCTTTCATTTTCATTGAGTGAGGCCACACACGTCTAGTCAGCATGTGACCGCATGTATGTAAATTACCGGCACGAGAGAATCCTGACAGCGTTCAGTGCGCACTGTGAGAATTCAGAAGTCTGCAGTCACATAGAATGTCTGCAGACTCCGTACAAACCTGGACAACCCCTTTAATGTTCCTAACAAATAAAAACATGAGAATAAGTCAGTATCACAAATATTATTTACATCCAGGTACCTTATAGATGACATCTCCGGAGTCGGTCTCCTTTTCTTCTTCTTGTCCAAACCCCATGATGAGTTTTCTCACCCACATCTTGTCTCTGCAGAATTCCATCTTCTCCGGTCTTCTGCAGCAAATCTCCACACGATGCCCTTAAAGATAGAAGTGTCATTATAATGCTCCTAAATACAAATATCTGCAATATACTGTCGCCTCACACTATTCCCCTCCCTCCTCTAACATCCCTCTGTTCACCATACTGTCTCATCATATATTTACCCCCTCACTCTCTATACTGTCTGCTCACACATACCCCTGACTCCCTATACTGTGTCCACATACATTAACCCGTTCGCTCCCCATACTGTCTGCCCCCAACCCCCATACTGTTTCCTCATACATGCTCTGTGTCCTCAAATCTCCCCACTCCCAAATCCCCCACACATTAAATAACCCCCATCCCCACTCCCAAATCCCCCCCACACATTATGTACCCCCCACTCCAAATCCCCCACGTATTAACCCCATCCCTACTCATTAACCCCCCTAAACAATAACCCCCATCCCCACTCATTAACCCCCCCGTCCATACTCCCAAATCTCCCAACACATTATGTACCCCCCACTCCAAATCCCCCACACATTAACCCCCATCCTCACTCATTAACCCCCCAGACATTAATTCCATTCCCACTCATTAACCCTCCACAAATTCCATCCCCTACTCATTAACCCCCCAGACATTAACCCCCATCCCCACTCATTAACCCCCAGACATTAATTCCATCCCCACTCATTAACCCTCCACAAATTAATTCCATCCCCACTCAATAACCCCCATCCCCACTCATTAACCCCCCACACATTAACCCCCCCACTCATTAACCCCCATCCCCACACATTAACCCCCATCCATTAACCCCATCCCCACTCTTTAACCCCCCCACGCATTAACCCCATCGCCACACATTAACACCCCCCCATCTTCGGTGGTTTCTTCAGCTCCACATTGGAGCACACTTACCACCAGCGCTGAGCGTTCACTCTGGGCGCCGGGGAGTGACGTCAGCAGCATGATCACATGACATGTCATGCTGCTGACGTCGCTCTGGCCTGGCGGTCAGAGCTGCAATTGTACTGGCGTCTATACAGATGCCAGTACAATTGTTCCCTGGGAGCCGGCACGCGCACCTTCTCTGCGCCAGCTGTCAGCTAGACAGCTGACACAGAGAACCGCCGACTCTCAGGCCAGGGGGGCGGCAGAACACAGCCGCCAGGGAGGACACTGCGGACCGCTGCATTAGGCGGCCCGGACTGCGCCCCCTGCCGGCTGCGCTCGGGGCAACTGCCCCGGTTGCCCCCCCCTAGATACGCCCCTGGGGCCATGCGTTCCACGATGGTGGACCCCGGTGGCTTTTCACCAAATCACTCCTATTGAGTACCATGTATTTTCCTATATGTCTGTATATGGAGAGAACTGTTAGGCTATGTGCACACGTTGCAGATTCCGCTGCGGGTTTTCCCACGCGGAACCACAGGTAAAACCGCAGGTAAAGTGACCTGCGGTTTCACACCTCTACTATGTTAAAGGTGTGAAACCTCTGCGGAAACCGCCCAAACAATTGACATGCTGTGGAAAAAAAACCGCAGCAAATCCGCACGGAAAAAACCGCAGCGTGAGCACAGCGTTTTTGAAAACCCATAGGCTTTCATTGTACTGTACTATGTCAGCGGAACTGTTGCGTTTCCGCAGGGCCAAAACCGCTGCGGAAACGCAGCAGAATCCGCAACGTGTGCACATAGCCTTAGGCGAGAGGGGTGGGGATAAGCAGCTGGGGTCTGGCCTCTTGGACTAGTCACCTGAACCACATGCTCCCCACGGAAGGATTTTTAAAGTATCCAAAAATGCATCTTGTTTACTGAATATTGAGTAAAACATGTTGTAACCACATAAAGTGAAGTATGGAGCTTACGCGTTTTGAGACTAAAGATGCATTTTTTATCTTCATTGGAATGTTACACAGGAGCACGGTCTGTGCCTTTTATTAAGTCTATCTACACCCGGTGAGATTGTAAACTTCTTGGGTTTTCAAAGTACATTTTCCCAAAAATAACACAGCATTGCAGAGAAAGACTTAGGCCTCTTTCACACATCAGTTTTTTGCCATCAGTCACAATCCGTCATTTTGTGAAAAAAACGGATCCAGCAAATGATGCTACTGGATCCGTTTTTTTCTCATAGACTTGTATTAGTGACGGATTGTGACAGATGGCCACATGTTTCATCCGTCTTTCGACGGATCCGTCGGAAATTCTGTCTGTTAGCTGGATACAACGGACATAGTAACTTTTTTGTGTACGTCGAAAAGTCGGACAGCGACGGATCCAGCGCTATCGGTCGTTGGCTATAATGGAAGCCTATGGGCGCAGGTTCCGTCGCTGTGCGTCAACAGACGGATCCGTCGTCGGATTCCTTTTTTTCCAAATGAGCATGCCTGGAATCATTTCTGTTCCTTTAATTTAACCCCAAAAACCTTTTTGGCACCAAAAAATTCTCTCTCTCCCTCTCTCCCTCCTCTTCCTGCAGCAAGGCTGCTGCGACGGATCCTTCATAAAAACCCATCCAGTGCATCAGTTTTTTGCAATCTGCACAGGATCTGTTTTTTTCACACTTTGACAGATTGTGACTGATTGCAAAAAACTGATGTGTGAAAGAGGCCTAAGGGTGGTTTCACATTAGCGTTTCAGGCAGCAGCCGCGGCTAAGACCCGCCTCCTCCGGTAGCTCTGCCTACGGGCGCATGACGCTGCATGCGTCCCCTATCTTTAGCACTGGGGACGCAGGCTGTGCGCAGGTATGCGTTTGGCGGCGCATGCGTCCTTTTGACGGTACGCCGAACTGATTCATGCTGCCCGCGGATCAGGCATCACTCAGGTGTGATGTTTAGTTCTAATTGCCTTCTTACATTAATGGATCAGCCAAGCTACTTGTTGACGGTTTCCACACTTTGCTTCTTTAACAATTGTATGCATTGTGTAAATTTACCCTACTGACACAGGAGTCCACAGTATAATACATTAGTAAAGGCAGTTATAGGTGTAAAAAAAAAAAAGTCAACCCCAAAAGGAAATACTGTGACCATAACTTATATGAAAAGCCTAAAAGCAATAACTGTACGGATGGAAAGATTGCCATGAGATTTCCAGTTTGAAAATGTTACAATTCTACTTTTGTACAGTAATGAAGAAACGAATAGAAGACAATACAGTCTCTTATGTAATGGTCGGCAGCCGCCAGGGAGAACATTCACACTGTAAAGGAAAGGCCATCTGCCTGGGGTCTGAAGGGCTTCATGGGGTCTTGCATGAAACCTGGAGAGTCATTTTGCAAAGACCAGTGTTATACCAGACTGGTACAGAAGACAGATTACTCCAGGAGTGAAAACCACATGTTGACAGTCAATTAATACTAGTGGTAGGAGTAATATTGGACCCGTTGTTTGTAGCAGAACTACCAGAGACAGTGAAAGAAGGTAATAAGAAGGTTTAAACAAGTTGACTTCTGGAACCCCCCCCCCAATGAACCAGGATCAGGATTCTGGAGCCCCAAGAGCGGGGTCCTGAGGTGCCGTTCTAAATGGAGTGGAGGTACACATGCTCGACCACTTCATTCATTGTCTATGGGACTGCACCGACTTTTCAGGATGGGCTATAGATCCCCATTCTCAATGTTCCAGAGCCCCGATCTGAGGATTACTGAGGTCCCAGAAATTGGACCCCCCAACAATCAGAAAGTTATGGGATGACTTGTTTTTGAGGGCATAAACTTTTATTGTTGAGTGCTCATTTCCTGTAGTCAACCAATCAGAGGGACTCGACCAGAGCCACCAAGGCACCTGAACCCACCAAATGAAGAGTGTCTAAGGGGCTCAACTTACAGCTATACAGCTTACAGCTAAATCTCAAAATCCATAGGAGCAAGCAATGTACTGTCAGCCTTAAATTGAGGTTTGCTTGGCTGGAAATGATGGCTCTCAATGTGTTTAGAACTCAAAGTCTAAACCACTGGACCTCAATAGACCCATTGTACCTTAGTGATGAGATGCCCCAATAACCTAATATATGGGTTACTCAACCAAAAATTACTTTACATAGATCATTTTCCTGAAGTACCTAAGGGCCACCGATATGGCTACTATCATAGCTTCAATGGGAGTTGTCACAAGTTTTCAGCTTCTTGAATGGCATATGGGCTGTCAGTGTAGAGGGATCATCATTATTCTCATTTGCACATGGAAACACGAGAAGCAATAGAATGAAACTGAAAGGGAAAAGATATAGATTAGATATTAGAAAAAAAAAATTGAGGGTGAAGGTGATCAATGAGTGGAACAGGCTGCCAAAAGAGGTGGTGAGTTCTCCTTCAATGGAAGTCTTCACACACAGGCTGGACAGACATCTGTCTGAGATGGTGTAGTGAATCCTGCATTGAAACAGATGACCCGTGAGGTCCCTTCCAGCTCCAACATTCTATGATATCTACTGATACATGGATGTACTACCAGAGATCTAGAAAGATTTGCCATGGTATGGCAGCCGTTCATGTACAGAGCCGTCATGGTGTGAGAGAAGGGAGCAGAAACGGAAAGTACTAATCTTGGTTTCCTCAAAAATTCCTTGACCAGGTAAATTCAGATAAAATACCTGGTGCAATTTTGTACATAAGTTAGTCGGAAGGTGGTGAGTCAATGTCAGGAAACTTGTATGGAAACTGAGGGTAACTGTCATTTTTACCACTTTAGAGAATGAAAGCGATTTCGCTGGTTGCTGTGGTCAAAACCACGTCGCTCCTTTTGTAGAAGACAAGTCTGTCTGTTTCATTGAATTAATCTAGTCTCTGGAGTTCTCCACTGCATGACGGTGCAGAGCAATACTAAATTACTCATTGACATAGTGACATAAACTATATCCCCAGTGACCCTGGTCCATGTGCACGTAGGTCTGGTTGCCCCTATCAAGCAGTAGCTCTGTTGTGCAGGACTTCATATGACATGCATAGTAATTTATCTCTCTAGGCGACATGTCATTTTCCACCATTTGCATTCTCTATGCTTTGTGTTGCATTTACTATTGCTGGCTGCACAGTGAGTTAACTGAGAATATATCAGTGAGCGCTTCTGATGGTGTCTTGGGAGCATTTGTAACTCTTTTATCTGTCTTATCTGAGCCCTCTAAATTGATATATGACCGCACATCACATAAAAGTTGAATGTGCAAGGAAGCAAAGAGCCTGTAAGAACGGTGACAAATTAATTTTTAACCCCAAACGTATATTTAAGCAGAAAAAAAATATCCCGATAGATGGAAAACCCCTTTAAATACTGATTCGCTGAGCCCCCTATGCAGCTGTATGTTGGGATCTCGAACTTTGCATAAAAAAATGGAGCTTTGAAAAATTAGTGCATTGTGATATTACATTTGAGGACTACATAACCCGGACCACTGGCATGGGATCTACATCAGGAGGTGGGGTAGTGCTAGGTGGACATCCCCTTTAAGCCATTGTTTGCTACTTGTTTTCTACAATAAATGATACTTCATCACACTTGTGGTTGATGTTTCCCACTGTCAGGAAGATCTAAAAGAAGCAAATGTTCAGGGTTGTTGAGAAGTTTGTTTGACCGCAATGAAAGTTTATATAAATGAAACCTGGGAACCAGCGTCTCTGAGATTAGAACAGAACAAGTGGGTGGGACAATAAATTTCACCTCGTGCAAACTACTTCTCCTATAGAGGAACCACTGAAACTCAGCCGTGAAGTCTAGACGACAAATTCATGACCTCGGGTTTGTCTTCTGCTCATTTCTCGAAAAGTCGGTTTACACGTACACAGAGGAGAGAGACGTGACGCACAACTGCCAAAACAGTGAGATGAGTGTGATATATAAACCGTAGAACTGGTGATCGTCATCCAGTAATACATGTTTGATACAGAAAGAAAGGGGGGAAAAGAATGTAAAATCTGAGGTCGGGCTCAAATTAAAGCGGTCGTCCTCCTTACAATATACGGTGGACCAATAAAACTTTAGAGGATGAAAGCTTCGGTACTCCATGATAAAAAAAAAATCTTCTCCAACATCTAATGAAGTTTATTACTAGAATTTTCAAGTCTCCCAAAATGTCAAGAAGGCGACACAATAAAATGTAAGACCTCCCGAATATCCGAAAAAGCTCATGGCACCACAAAAGCCTCCAAGAGAGTCTTACCATAAGATTTCCTGGCACCAGGATGCTTCCTCCTTAGACAGAGCCTGGTATACAGACCCAAATTTAGGGGTCACGTAGGACATGGTCTACACTACATATTGCACTTAAGAATCTGCCACCAAAGTATCACTTGGAACCTTTGAAAGTCAAAGTGACCCTTCACTCTTTATCAGCATAGCATTGTCTTGGCCACCCACAGTGTGAATGGGACCCTGGCTAGTGGGATCAATCATTATACAAGAAGCATGAGTTCTGGTGTAAGCCCCCCTTTTAAGACAACCCTTCATTGTTTGCCCCTTCAGGTCTGCAGAGGCTCAAGGGCTCCGGCTCTTAAAGGTTTTGATCACTTTAAGCAATGTCTTTAAGTCAGATGGGTCTTTGAACAATAACCTGATCCTTCTGGTGGGAAAGTCGGCAATCCTCAGCTGTTCTGCTGGGAAATGTTTTATCCCCCTACAGCGCCACCACAGGGAAAATTAAGCATTACACGGTACCCAGTGAAATAAATAAGGCTCATTTACAAATCGAGAGAGAGAAACCCAATGTGGGCAGTCGTAGGGGATTACCAACTCCGAATTACCTTAATTGGAGCATGTTTGGGAGACTAAAAACCAATTGGAAAAGCCTAAGATAAAAACATGATTTTGATTAAAAAAAAAAATAACATAAAAGTCATCCCACCACGTCAACCTGACCCTATTCGGGAAAGTGCTAACGGCTAGTATTAAAATCATGTGTCTAATGACATGCAAAACCTGAAAACAAAAACCTAAACAGATGAACTGGAATATAAGTTGGTGTGCATGCAGCTTGTAGGCGCATGTTCACACTGGCCACTAAACAGACAAAACCTAAGATAAAAATAAAAAATAAAATGAGCAAATACCCTGCAGTAAATAAATAGCAAAATTATATGAAAATAACATAAGGGACTTAGTTATTGCTTTGCCTCTGCAGCAACTGGGCAGTAAAGGTGCACCAAAGCTGGCCAGTGCTAAAGAACTAACAAGCTTCAATGTAGCGCTTACAAGCTTTATACCAAAGCGCTTGCAAGCGCTGCGCTTCTTGTCTAGGAGACTGACAATAGCTGATAGACTGCAGAGGCAGACGGCCAACTGGCCAATGGGCAGTAAACAATAAAATTAAAAAGCCCTCCGTTCTTGAGCAGAGAATAATTTTAATAATAAATAAATTGCAAAGTTGTTTGTTTTAGAAACTATTTGCAAAGATGAGAAAACCCCTTTAACGAGGACTTTTCACTGCAATTTTTAATTTGAACAACGTACTTCGTCCAATTTCTGCTGCTCCACTGATTCCGGAACAGTTTTTCTTTTTTCTTCTGTTGCCCCTATGTTCCAAAGTTATGTTTCCAGAAATAAAGGTGCACATTGTTCCATCAACCAACTGGGCGTGTATCACAGAACTTCTCTGTAGGCGCACCCATGTTTGATTGTCCGAGAAAAAAGAAAAACCTATAAAGAAGTCCTATGGTATACGCCCAGTTGGTCAAAGGGAAAATTAGCATCTTTATTACCGGAGGACATAACACTGAAACGGAGGGGAGCAGAAAAAAAAAACTGTTACAGAATCAGTGGAGCAGCGGCAAATGGAGGAGGCATTCAATTTAAATGGAAAAAAAAATCCAGTTAAAGGTCGTCTTTAATGACAAAGGACGAAAAATGCAGATCAGAAGTGGGTACAAAATGCAGAAGTGGTGAGTGGTGTTTCTATTATACTTTTCCTCTGATTGTTCCACTCCTGATTTTGGCTTACAAGTACTGATGTAAAATACTGACCAAATATTGAACAAAAGGTCTGATATTTTTCCTGAAAAGTCAGACAAGTGTTGTGCAATTGTCTTATAATTTTCATGAGAGTACAATACAATTTTTATCACCTAGTATCCGATTGACATCCAAATCACATGCAAATGTAATCCGTATGCAATGCGATTTTAACATGAGCTTTTACATAAGCCAACAATCAGCGAGAATCACTCACTATATACACAGCATATATGAATATTCATAAAAGACAATAGAAACCTTCTCAGTTAGATATGAATAAACAAAAATAAAGTCCAAATTGATAAAGACTTAAAAAAGTTTTTATTTAATTACGCAATAAAAGGAAAACCAAACAAATTGGACATAATACAATACCATAAAATGTCATAGTATAAGGAGATAGTTACATAGTAAACACATGGGCCATGAATAAATATAGTGATCATGAAAAATCCATCAGCAATCTAAAGTGCATATAGTAAGCAGACACAGGGTCTGAAAGCTCAAATAAAGTGCATAGGAAATGTAATAAGATCATAGATACCCGTCCTTGAGAAAGCCACGGTAGGCGAAACGTACGTTGGAGGGAGCTGGAGACACACTGAGCCACTGATCACGGGTATCTATGATCTTATTACATTTCCTATGCACTTTATTTGAGCTTTCAGACCCTGTGTCTGCTTACTATATGCACTTTAGATTGCTGATGGATTTTTCATGATCACTATATTTATTCATGGCCCATGTGTTTACTATGTAACCATCTCCTTATACTATGACATTTTATGGTATTGTATTATGTCCAATTTGTTTGGTTTTCCTTTTATTGCGTAATTAAATAAAAACTTTTTTAAGTCTTTATCAATTTGGACTTTATTTTTGTTTATTCATATCTAACTGAGAAGGTTTCTATGAGCTTTTACATAGAATAATTCTGTCATTTAAACATAGCTTGCAAGGAAATATTCTTCTATACATATACTGTATATTATATATATATATAGACTACTGTATAGATTAGATAGATATGTGAGTGAAATATATTATCAGTGCTTTGCGTGTGTAGCTTACTGCACATGTATTTTATTACTAAATAAATTATTTTATGAAAAAAATGGAGTGCAATCCACAGAAATGTTATTAACCAGCAGAGGGAAAGAGGACATCTGGGGGCAGATGTTTATAGCCTGGGAATGGGGTAATACCCATGGAGCTTCTCAGGCTATTAATATCAGCTCACAGCTGTATACTAAGCCTTTACTGGTTATTAAAATGGGGAACCCCCCCAAAAAAGACATAGGGTGCCCCTATAATTAATACCCATCAAAGGCTGCTGGCTGATATTAATAGGCTAGGAAGGCTCCATAGATATAGGTCCCATCCCAGAATAAAAACATCAGTTCTCAGCTGCCCAACAAAAGGTGCATCCATAAGATGCACCAATCTGTTCTCACG
This sequence comes from Dendrobates tinctorius, assembly GCF_039654945.1. NCBI lineage: Eukaryota > Metazoa > Chordata > Amphibia > Anura > Dendrobatidae > Dendrobates > Dendrobates tinctorius. The sequence continues at coordinate 15,168,066 of NW_027361810.1, read as the reverse complement.
CCTCCTGCTTACTCTGGTGCGTGTGCGAGTGGGGTGATAATATTGGGGTTGATGTCAGCTTTGTGTTGTCATCAAGCATCTAGTGGATGCACCTTATTGGGGGCAGCTGAGAGCTGATGATTTTAGTTGGGGAGGGGACCAACATCCATGGCCCAGAGGCGTAGCTAGGGTTTCGGTTCAGGGGGGGCGAAACTTCTGAGTGGGCCCCTAACTAGGTAACTGTAATTACAACTCGGTGACGCCCCCTAATAGTGGATGTAGGAGATGACTGCGCTGTTACTGAAAATAATCCCTATATAAAGACCAACATGGATATTACCGCAATATGGTCAGTGGTAAATACCAGTCCTACAAAACATATGTGATTACTGCACAGGTATAGTTGGTGACTTACCGCTGACGTTCTTTCTGATGGAATCGGTCACTTTTCACATCTTTTCCATCTGGCGCAGACCGACATGACAACTCCTCCAGTCAGGACTCGGCTACAGAGAATACAACAACGACACGTTTCACTTCTCATATTCTAGCCCCATCACCATGTATCCCCAACCTGCACAAACCCATCATCCTGCTGATACCCCAATGCTGAGCCGCTACTGCCGTATGTGTCCCTATTACAGCACCTGATACCCCAATGCTGAGCCGCTGCTGCCGTATGTGTCCCTATTACTACACCTGATACCCCAATGCTGAGCCACTGCTGATGCTGTATGTGTCCCTATTACTGCACCTGATACCCCAATACTGAGCCTCTGCTGCCATATGTGTCCTTATTACTGCACCTGATACCCCAATACTGAGCCTCTGCTGCCGTATGTGTCCTTATTACTGCACCTGATACCCCAATACTGAGCCGCTGCTGCCGTATGTGCCCCTATTACTGCACCTGATACCCCAATACTGAGCCTCTACTGCCGTATGTGTCCCTATTACTGCACCTGATACCCCAATACTGTGCCGCTGCTGCCATATGTGTCCCTATTACTGCACCTGATACCCCAATACTGAGCCTCTGCTGCCGTATGTGTCCCTATTACTGCACCTGATACACCAATACTGAGCCGCTGCCGCCGTATGTGTCCCTATTACTGCACCTGATACCCCAATGCTGAGCCGCTGCTGCTGTGTATGTCCCTATTACTGCACCTGATACCTCAATGCTGAACCGCTGCTGCCGTATGTGTCCCTATTACTGCACCTGATACCCCCTATACACACACGGCTCTGCTCCACACCCCCTATACACACAAGGCTCTGCTCCGTACATGCTGTACACATGCGGCTCCGCTCCGTACACCTTGTACACACACGGCTCTGCTCTGTACACCCCGTACACACAGGGCTCTGCTCCACACACCCCGTACACACGCGGCTCCGCACCATACACCTCGTACACATACGGCTCAAATCCGTACACTTTGCACACACGGCTGCACTCCGTACACGCCGCACACACACGGCTCTGCTCTGTACACCCCGTACACACACGGCTCTGCTCCACACACCCCGTACACACGCGGCTCCGCACCATACACCTCGTACACATACGGCTCAAATCCGTACACCTTGCACACACGGCTCCACTCCGTACACGCCGTCACACACGGCTCTGCTCCGCACACCCCTTACACACACGGCTCTGCTCTGTACACCCCGTACACACTTGGCTCCGCTCCGTACACAAACAGCTCTGCTCACCCCATACACACGCGGCTCCACTCCGTACATCTCATACATGCATATCTCTGCTCCGTACACCTTCTACACACACGGCTCTGTACACCTCATACACACAGCTCTGCTACATCCACATTGTAAACCAATCCTGACCCCATACAGAAACTTACTTCACCTCATCCAGCACCATGACAACCAGCACAGCAGAGCCCTGCAGCCGCTGAAGCTCCTGATCATGTGACCCCCCTGACTCCGCCCCTCCTGTGACATCATCACAGGTCCTGTGCACACAAAAAAGCTCATAACGACATTGCTGGCTGTGAGGTGGGGGGCGCACTGCTGGCACCGGGGCCCCCCACTGCCCTCTCAGGGGCCCATAGCGGCTTGGGGGCAGAGTAGGGAGATTGATTCTCCCTGCTCTGCCGCAGAATGTAACTGTATGGGCGTGCTGTGCACGCCGATACAGTTACAGTAGCGTAGCTCTGGTGGGCCCCCTCAGAGCTCGGGGCCCATGGGCGACCGCCCCCTCTGCCCCCCCGGTAGCTACACTACTGCCATGGCCCCTTCCTAGCCTATTATTATCAGCCCGCAGATGTCTGCCTACTCTTTGCTGGTTATTAATTATAGAGGGACACTATGTCATTTTTTTTTTTTGGGGGGGGTCCCCCATTTAAATAACCAGTAAAGGCTTAGTATACAGCTGTGAGCTGATTTTAAAAGCCTGGGAAGCTTCATTGGTATTAACCCCTTTCCAGGCTATAATCATCTGTCCCAAGCTGTATGCTTTCCCTCTGCGGGTTAATAAAATTTCATGGTATCTACTCCATGCGTAAAAATCAGACGGCACTCGCATGGTCCTAGTGCCATGCGATTTTTTTAAATCGCACCTATTGACTTGCATTGGCAAGTCTTCCGATATATGAGTACAGTCACAGCATGCTGATTCTGAGGTGAGAAAAAAATTGCAGATGAGCGGGACTCATAGATTAACATTGGTCAGATTGCAATCCAATTTTTTATCTTATTGAATTCGTCCGTTTTTCTCACAGATGAGTATGAGCCGTTAAAAAGAAAATCATTTAAAAGTTATATCCACCAAAACCGTGTCTGGTAACAAGGGCCTAAATCACCCTGAAGCTGAACTGGTTAATGGATCTTTTGCATTGCAGCTTATTACAATAAATTCCAACAAAGCAAAGAGGAAAAATCCCACGCCTGCTCTGCCTCTCATATAACATATATAGGCATACAGTGCACATCTAGAACACTTGTATCCATATAATGCACTCGCCCTTATTACCTGCAGCTATTTACGATAAGGCATTTGATATTTATTGCCTTTTTCCAGCCAAAATTCTGATTTTCTCGAACAAAAATGTTTTTCATTACATATTACGGGCCTCAGCCCCAAACTTCAGATAAAAGGGGGAATTTCTCCTAAGAATCTAATTTACAATTTATTGCTATGGAGGATTCCCCCTGTGGATATTACTGAGATATTCTTTGTATACGGAATTTTCTAGGGTTTTATTGTGACCTCGCTGAACGTTGCCCAGCGCCTCCCTCAGATGGGATTTATTAGTCCGTGGATTGTCGGCTTCTCCTCTTGGCAGCGATATAAGAGAGCCATGCTAAGATCCCGTCCAAGAATGTATCGGTGCCAACAATGTCTTCATACAGGCGGACAAATATTAACCGGATTTTAATCAGTGTATTTTAGTATTGTCAAAAACGCAGGTTTACGGGCTGCTATTTTTTTCTTTTGGAAGCCGACGCAGGTTATATTGTGAGAAAATAAACCTAAACCCCTATTATTATTTCCTTACGTCCCAAGTTCCAGTTTCAAAGCAATGACTTCACTGCACTCAAACATTGAGTGACGGCATCATTCTGCCGGCCATGCTTTCATCATCCTGCGGAATATTAGTGACCGGATCTATATTGATGAAGACCCGGTGCACGGCCTTATACATTGCCGTTGATCTTTTGTCTTTTCCCCCGCGCACTTTGCTGTCGAGCAGCAGCAGTTCTCAGATGAGTCTCATAACCAAAAACTTTTGTGCAACTTGCCTGCGACTTGCTGTTGTGCGACTTTGCACAAGGACCACAGGCAACTTGCGACCAGCGACAGAAGATCCAACACATTTGGAAGCACATTTGGAACTCTGTGTTGCAGTGAAAGTAGATCACAAGTCGTAATGCAAATGCAACACCGTAGCATACCATTGGATGAAATGACGCAACGTGACACTGCGAACTCAATGCCGCGAGGTTCATGTCTACGTGTAGCTCTAACTTTTAGATTGGAGAAGTTGGCTGTAGTGCTTGTCGCGGGATGACTGATGGGTAATACCCCTACAAATCCCGGCCACTAATGATCACTTACAAATTATATCACAAGCTGTATTAAAAGCTTAAAGGAATTGTCTCAACTTCTCTCCAGGTGCACTCCGCTCCTCTGCCCCTTGACTTCCTTTTTGTCGGTGGTGGTGCACTCCTGAAGATTGATAGTTCGCACCTATGTTCTCTGTGTGAGACTCACTGCCAGAATCTTTATCTACCCACCAAACAAAAGGTGCTTAAATATCTGTCAGGGGAGAGTCGGGAATCACATGTCCGCATTCTTCTCTGGCAAACCAAGACACATCCATTTTTGATCCAAGTCATAGATCAAACTCTTCCATTAATGTCAATAGATCCATGAAATAAACGGACAGCGCACATGGGTGTCGTTCATGTGCCATCCATTTTTCACTGGAAGGACAGTGGAAGCTTGCAAAATATAATTTTTTTGCATTCAAGATAAACACATGACACACTGGTGATGAAAACGAACATCACATAAAAAATGGGTGAAAATTGGATTCAGTACACCAGTTCATATTTTTCTCGCATGCAAAAAAAATGGATGTCTCAACACAATAATTTTGCTTGAGTGATTAGTCCGGTGCACCTAAAGACATCTTTTTAAAAGGAGGCATTTCCATATTGTTTAAGGGTGCTACTTTTTCAGAAAAGGAAATAGAGATAATTGGATGCCATGATCAATAAAGTTCTTCCATTAGGGCTCATACTCACTTGCGAGAGACTCGCACGATTCTGGTGCGAGTCCCTTGCATGAAAACCTGGCACAGCCACCGGCACTGGGACCAGAGCGTGCGGCTACATGTATTTCTATGCAGCCGCACGCTCCGGTCCCAGTGCTGGCGGCAGTGCCGGGTGTTCATGCATGAGATTCGCACCAGAATCGTGCGAGTCTCTTGCAAGTGAGTATGAGCCCTAAGACACATTTGATAAATGAAGTTCTTCCTATATCCATCTAAGCAGTCCTATGTGAAGTTTAGAGAGTACCCATACATTCAAGTATATTTCCAGAATAATCTGTCTTATATGGGCACATGAACAATAACACTATTTTTGACATTATATCCTGCATTTTTCTATCTCTTCATTTGCAATTGGCACTGAGCTAGTGAGTAGATACTAGCTTTTTGATGTACGCAGCATACACAGATGTGAGCGATTCCTGTTCTTCATTCATAAGGGCCCCATCACACATAGCGGTCTCGTTAGCGAGATTGCTGCTGAGTCACAAGTTTTGTGACAAAACATTGATCTCACCAGCGAGACCGCTGTGTGACAGCGATCAGCGACCGGCCCCCCTGCCGGTATCGCTGATCGCTGTAGGAAAGCCCTGGACATTTTTTTGGTCGCTGGTCTCCCACTGGCCAGCACGCATCGCTGCGTGTGACAGGCGGGAGACCAGCGATCAGCTGGTAACTAACGTACACATCGGGTATCTAAGGGACGTGCGTCCCTTATAGATACCTGATGCGTACCTTAGTTACCAGCTCCCTGCATCAGCGCACTGGTAACTAATGTACACAGCGACGCCGCATGCTCGGTGTCGCTGTGCTGATCGCTGGTGAAGCTGTCTGTTTGACAGCTCACCAGCGATCACATAGCGACTTACCAGCGATCCTGACACGTTGATATTGTTGTCGGGATCGCTGGTGAGTCGCTATGTGTGACTCCAGCTTTAGTTAGCACACAGACCAAATCAGCAATAGGATGGAGGACATTAGGCCGGGATCACACACAGCGAGATACGGCCGAGTCTCGCAGGTTAAAACCAAGCTCTGGCGCCGGCACTCCGGAGCAGAGCGTGCAGCCGCACAGCAATACATGGAGCTGCACGCTGCGCTCCGGAGTGCTGGTGCCAGAGCTTGGTTTCAACCTGCGAGACTCGGCCGTATCTCACTGTAGTGTGACTCCGGCCTTACACTGCAATACTGAGCAGTGTAGATGTATATCCAGATCCGGGGTGAGATGAAAGACTTTTTACAAAGCTCAGTATGATCTTTCTGTGTCTCTGTTTTCTCACTCTGCTCCTGACTCATCCCCTCTCCCAATGGAGTGCGCAATCCAACAACTCACCAAGCAGGGAGTCTATCTTATCTCAGACAAGATGGGCTTTGAGCTGATTTTTTTTTCAACGTGAATGGTGAATTCTTTATTTAGGGTGAAGGGGGAAGAAGTGACTCTGGAGTGAAGAAAGAAGCAGATTTCTCTGTGAAGATACATGCACCTGTAGTATTGATTTTTAGTTTGTTGAAAGTACAGCTTCCATTTAACACACCAGGAGCACAAATCTTTTTTTTTTTTTTTTTTGTTATGTTGTATCCAGTGTAGGTAAAATATATAATCCTGGAGTGGAGAGCTTTGCTTTGACTGAGCGCAGTGAAATCATAGCAAAAGTCTCCACAGGTTTTCAGTCTTTGGGTGCAAAAATAAAAATTGTAAATTTTCCATCAACTTGACAGCAAGATAAGTTAAAACCAAAAAAGATGAAGAATCGAAACACAATCATTACAAAGTTGTAAAACTTTTCTTTATACAATGATTAAAGAAGATTTTCCCATCTAATATCAGGTTCCCTGGCTAGTTCTAGGGCAGGTGGTCAGAGTGTAATCATATTATATCGCCATATTTCTAATGTAAGCATCTACAGTGGGGTTTTCTTCTTCTTGAATAGATGACGATGACACAATGAGATGTTGGTGGGCTTACAACATTTCGCCTGGTAAATCTTTTCTCTTAAAGCCTTTTTTACACAAAGATCTTCCCAGATGTAAATGGAAATCATTGTTGGGCTGGTGAGGTTACGATTAGTATGCCGTCCACCTATTTTCCAAGGGTCCTTTGGAGCTGAAGATTCCAGTCTGCTCCTCCACTGTCTGATTGCCAAGGAGACCCGGTGACAAAAGATGTTCTGTGACTCTTAAGGTTTACATCATCGGCGGGTATTATTCGTGAAGGTTCCCTCGGTCATATTGTGTGTGAGCTGCTTATAAAGGGCACTACAGGCTCAGCCTGCCTCCTTCGCTGCACACAATAGAGCTCTCTTTTCAGCTCACTTTGGAAGCAGATTGATGGGCGAGCGACTTTCCAAGCTTCTTTGCTGCCCATAACGATTTTCAAGTAAGGACCAAGCTGTCTTAAAGCGACACTACAGTTATAGATCATGAGAGCCTTATCCCCAACACTGCTCCCATATCATATTCCAAAAAGAGAAGGTAGTAAATGATGTTCGCTGGGAAGTCTTCATTTTATCTCCCCCATCCTCTTCATTTTTCCCAATCAAGTGCTAGTATATGAAAAAAACTTAGAGAAAGGGTGTTGTAAATGGATCTGTCACCATGAAAATGCCGCCCAAAAAATCCAAACTACTGGCATCATATTATAGAGCAGGATTGGTATATAGTGTTGTGTGCAACCATTCAGTATAGCGCAATAACAGGCCACAAAAAATGTTTGCGGATCACCGTTTTTTTTTTTCCAATACTATGGAAATAGTATTGGAGAAAAAAACGGCGTTCCGCAAAACTGGAACTGTCGGCGCGCTGCAAAAACAAACTTCCGTTTTATTTTTGCGGCCCCATTGATTTAAATGGGTGATATTTTATCACGGCCGAATACACGGCCCTCAAGGCCTTATGGCAAACGGTGCACCATTGATTTTTTGCCGGCCGATTTTGTGGCCCCATAGAAATGCAAATCAGCCCGCAAAAATACGGTAAGTGTAAAACCACCATTACAGAGATAGTCCGTCACTGTTTAGGACCACAGACTGGACTGTTAAGGTACTGTATGTGCAGATGCCGATGACATGCAGATCTACCGATTTACAACACCCTTTCTCTATGCTGATGACACGCAGATCTACCTATCTGGACCTGACCTCGCCTCCTTACTGACCAAAATTCCACAATGTCTGTCTGCTATCTCAGCCTTCTTCTCTGCTCACTTTCTAAAACTGAACATGGACAAAACAGAATTCATCATCTTTCCCCCATGTCACTCTACCCCTCCACCAGACCTATCCATCAATGTCAATGGCTGCTCTCTATCCCCCGTCCCGCACGCTTGGTGCCTCGGGGTGATCCTCGACTCTGCCCTCTCATTCAAGCCACATATCCAAACCCTTGCCTCCTCCTGCCGTCTCAAACTCAAAAATATTTTGCGCATCCGTACATTCCTTGACCATGAAACCAAAAAAACACTAGTGCATGCCCTTATCATCTCCCACCTCGACTACTGCAGCCTCCTACTCTCTGGCCTCCCCTCTAGCACTCTGGCACCACTCCAATTCATCCTACATTCTGCTGCCCAACTAATCCACCTGTCTCCTGTTATTCCCCAGCCTCTCCCCTATGCCAAGCCCTTCATTGGCTTACTATCTTCCAGAGGCTCCAGTTCAAAACCATAACTATGACATATAAAGCCATCCACAACCTGTCTCCTCCATACATCTGTGACATGGTCTCTCGGTACCTACCGACACACAACCTCCGATCCTCTCAAGATCTCCTTCTCTACTCTCCTCTTATCTCTTCTTCCCACAACCACATACAAGACTTCTCCCGTGCTTCCATCATACTCTGGATTTCTCTACCCCAACACATCAGACTCTCACCTACCATGGAAACCTTCAAAAAGAACCTGAAGACCCACCTCTTCCGACAAGTCTACAACCTGCAGTGATCCTCAGTCTACTCAACCGCCGCACGACCAGCTCAACCCTCTCCTAGTGTATCCCCACCCATCCATCTGTAGACTGTGAGCCCTCGCGGACAGGGTCCTCTCTCCTTCTGTACTTACAGTGGGGAAAAAAAGTATTTAGTCAGTCAGCAATAGTGCAAGTTCCACCACTTAAAAAGATGAGAGGCGTCTGTAATTTACATCATAGGTAGACCTCAACTATGGGAGACAAACTGAGAAAAAAAAAATCCAGAAAATCACATTGTCTGTTTTTTTTTTTCATTTTATTTGCATATTATGGTGGAAAATAAGTATTTGGTCAGAAACAAAATTTCATCTCAATACTTTGTGATATATCCTTTGTTGGCAATGACAGAGGTCAAACGTTTTCTGTAAGTCTTCACAAGGTTGCCACTCACTGTTGTTGGTATGTTGGCCCATTCCTCCATGCAGATCTCCTCTAGAGCAGTGATGTTTTTGGCTTTTCGCTTGGCAACACGGACTTTCAACTCCCTCCAAAGGTTTTCTATAGGGTTGAGATCTGGAGACTGGCTAGGCCACTCCAGGACCTTGAAATGCTTCTTACGAAGCCACTCCTTCGTTGCCCTGGCGGTGTGCTTTGGATCATTGTCATGTTGAAAGACCCAGCCACGTTTCATCTTCAATGCCCTTGCTGATGGAAGGAGGTTTGCACTCAAAATCTCACGATACATGGCCCCATTCATTCTTTTATGTACCCGGATCAGTCGTCCTGGCCCCTTTGCAGAGAAACAGCCCCAAAGCATGATGTTTCCACCACCATGCTTTACAGTAGGTATGGTGTTTGATGGATGCAACTCAGTATTCTTTTTCCTCCAAACACGACAAGTTGTGTTTCTACCAAACAGTTCCAGTTTGGTTTCATCAGACCATAGGACATTCTCCCAAAACTCCTCTGGATCATCCAAATGCTCTCTAGCAAACTTCAGACGGGCCCGGACATGTACAGGCTTAAGCAGTGGGACACGTCTGGCACTGCAGGATCTAAGTCCATGGTGGCGTAGTGTGTTACTTATGGTAGGCCTTGTTACATTGGTCCCAGCTCTCTGCAGTTCATTCACTAGGTCCCCCTGCGTGGTTCTGGGATTTTGGCTCACCGTTCTTGTGATCATTCTGACCCCACGGGGTGGGATTTTGCGTGGAGCACCAGATCGAGGGAGATTATCAGTGGTCTTGTATGTCTTCCATTTTCTAATTATTGCTCCCACAGTTGATTTCTTCACTCCAAGCTGGTTGGCTATTGCAGATTCAGTCTTCCCAGCCTGGTGCAGGGCTACAATTTTGTTTCTGGTGTCCTTTGACAGCTCTTTGGTCTTCACCATAGTGGAGTTTGGAGTCAGACTGTTTGAGGGTGTGCACAGGTGTCTTTTTATACTGATAACAAGTTTAAACAGGTGCCATTACTACAGGTAATGAGTGGAGGAAAGAGGAGACTCTTAAAGAAGAAGTTACAGGTCTGTGAGAGCCAGAAATATGGATTGCTTGTTTCTGACCAAATACTTATTTTCCACCATAATATGCAAATAAAATGAAAAAAAAACAGACAATGTGATTTTCTGGATTTTTTTTTCTCAGTTTGTCTCCCATAGTTGAGGTCTACCTATGATGTAAATTACAGATGCCTCTCATCTTTTTAAGTGGTGGAACTTGCACTATTGCTGACTGACTAAATACTTTTTTTCCCCACTGTATGTGTGTCTTGTATTGCTCATGTTTATTGTACTTGTCTATATTTGCCCCTTTTCACATGTAAATAAATGGAATAAATGGCGCTATAAAAATGTATAATAATAATAATGTGCACATGGAGTTTTCTAGTGGAAATCACACCAGGAAATGTTGCTTCTTTGGAGAGTTTTTGGATAATTTTTATTCATTTTCTGCAGCAATTTTGAAGAGTTTTTGAAACATTTTTGGTATTTTTTTTCTGCAGCCTTTTGATTGGACAGTGCCTAGATTGGAGCAGATTCTATTAGGAGCCATTTCAAATAAGTAACTTAGAACTTTATATTGTTCCCGTCAGTCATTTTTCAAAACGTGAAGTAGGAAAAAAAACGCGCAAAGCGTTTTTAATCGATATTTTTTAGGTGCATTTTGGAGCTGACCCTCTCCAAAAATCTCTGTCTGCACATCGCTTTGTATTACATGTTTTCCCACAATCCTGCATCTCAATCTGCTCAGCTTCTGCTACTCTATGCCATGATGCTAGCACATGAAGACCTGGTACCCCCTTCATGTTGGTGAGATGTAAGGGCTCTCGTAGTGTTCAAAATCCTATAGACATATGTGTTTGCCCCCTCATACAATGATGCCCCTCATCCTGGCAACCTTCCTGTAATAATGTCCCCTATTCCAAGCCTCTTCCTGGTATAATAACCCCATCCCAAACCCCTTCATGGTATAATGTTCCACACTCTGGCCCCTTCCTATAATAATGTTCCCCATCCTGGCTCCTCCCAGTAAAAATGTCCCCCATTCCTGGGTCCCTTCCTGGTATAATGTTCCCGGTTCCATTCCAACACATTAAAAAAAATCATTTTTTTTACCTTCCTCTACTCCCACAATGGACTCCTTCCTGGTATAATGTCCCCCATCCTGGCCCTTCCCAGTAATAATGTCCCTTATTTCTGGGCACCTTTCTGGTATAATATCCCCACCCTAGCCCCTTCCTATAAAAATGTCCCCCATCCTGGCTCCTCCTAGTAATAATGTCCCTTATTTCTGGGCCCCTTCCTGGTATAACATCCCCCATCCTGGTCCCTCCCAGTAATAATGTCCCTTATTTCTGGGCCCCTTTCTGGTATAATCTCCCCATCCTAGCCCCTTCCTATAATAATGCCCCCCATCCTGGCCCCTCCCAGTATTAGAGTCCCTTATTTCTGTGCCCCTTCCTGGTATAATGTCCCCATCCTAACCACTTCCTATAATAATGTCCCCCATCCTGGCTCCTCCTAGTAATAATGTCCTTTATTTCTGGGCCCATTCCTGGTATAATGTCCCCATCCTGGCCCCTCCCAGTAATAATGTCCCCCATTCCTGGGGCTCTTCCTGGTATAATGTTCCTGGTTCCATTCCAACACATTAAAAAATATATATATATTTTTCTTACTTTCCTCCACTCCCAAAATGCACAACATCCACTTCTATACCTGGCACAGGAGATGGCAATTGGTTTTGCCTATGTCACTGCCATGTGTCGCCTGTGACAGGCACGCCAATGTCAGCTGCCAGTCTCTGATTGGCTGGCGGCTTGTATTGCAGTGCAGAGAGCCAGCGGGTCTCAGCACCAAAATACATTTCAGCTAACTGTGCTTCCTTGAAAACACATCCTACTGAATTAAGGCGCTGGTATCGGAGGGTCTTCTTCTCGCATGGGCCTGGTCACAGTCGCACCCTCTGCGATTGTGATTGTTACACCCCTGGTAGTAGTAGTAATAGTAGAGGTGTGATCTCTAGCTGTATTCTGTAATCCAGGGTGTGTACAGAGCAGACTTTCTCCACATCCTATTTCCACATAGTGGTTACATTTGCTTTGCAATTAGTGAAGTCGTAATCTCTTGGCCTATGATGAAGATATATTTTATTATTCCGGCATAGGGACGGATTACTATAAAATAAAACATTGATGAATTGTGGGAAAACTGGAAGAAAGTCAAGAAAAATCCATGGCCCTCCCGGATCACAACTTTATCCCACAGTCTGCAGTGCTGAATGTCCCCAGAAATGTTCGTATCCAAAAGTGTGGAAGATATTAGCTGCTTCTATGGTTCCAATCTTACAGAAATCCATGAGACGAACTCTGAGACACATTGCATATGATGCACAATTGATGCTTGCAGCATTGGTCCAGCAAAAATAAGCCACGTTGTAAGCCCTTAGTCGGTGGAATATTAGTCCGTTGAATGTCAGGTAGACTGCGAAGAATGACAGTTTTGTAACACAAAAGATATAAAGCCCTTACATTGCCATACGCTAATAGAGAACATCATTAATCCATATCTCTTTGTCTACAGGGTAAATAATGTTCGCTTACCCAGCATGGCAAGGCACCAAAAAGCTACTTACAGGAGTCTTGCGCCCATCTGTCATTTCTTGGCTGGCTTAAGGTAACAATGAGGATTCGCCAAATGCTCTTAGGTGCCATAGAGGCGAAGACCGTCCCTGACAGGTTTACTCATCGTCTCTTGTGTCACAGCTCATAAACAGCAGGGGAAACCTGTATGTATGAAGCCACCTGAGACCATAAACATCTTATATCCCAACTCACGATGAAGATTTGATTTCTCTGTTAAAGAAAATACAGTTGAGAAATGGATACTATTGTGGCTGCGATGGGTGTAGTAGTATTTGTGGGGCTCCAAATGCAAGCGATGGCTCCATACAAAACACAGAATACACCAAGAAGGTGCAAATGTGGTGCCCTGTGTCTTTACCGCCACAAAAGGGTTAAATATGTACTGTTTTGCATGTGTTTTGTGAGCAATGGGAGTTATGCTTTCTCTGCTAGAGACCACAGCACACACACACAATTTACCTCTCTCCCTTACTTGTCTGAAGCTTAGAGCTTGGCAGACATACCCTAACTGGGAGGGGGAGGAGCCTAGTTGTTGTTTTCAGTGGAGAAAAAGGGGAGAATGAAGAACGCTCCTGGAAGCCATGACATGCGCTTCCTCCATGATCAAAGCTAATAAGAATCAGGGAGTCAGCCCCTAGGCCATCCATGCTTTCAGAGCAGGGTGGTAAGCTGAGAGACTGTGTGGGTTTATACAACCAACAGCAGAGTGTTTTCCCTGGGAAGACTGCAGCAAACTAGGATTAGTGAAGGATTGTGCAAGAAGAAACTGAAGCTTCACACAGGATCCAAGCTGCAAGTTGCCAGAGGAGGAAAACACAGTGAGTAAGGACTATACTGGAAGTTCTAGACTCCGGGAAGCCTTGGTCCCAGAAGGGATTAGAATAGCAGGAAGCTTACAATGAGTCACAGCAGAGTGAAGGATAACTCCCATTCTGCAGAGCAGACTGTAACCTAGTGAGAGTTATAATATCTCCTCTGAACTGCACCTGAACTACAGTAAATGATAAAGTGACTTTCCTTGTCTCCTGCCTGATTACTCCGTGCCTTCTACTTCCATCACAATCCCTTGGGGTCAGCCCTGGTTGGAGAGGGTTAAACATCTGCACTGCCATCACCATCTACTCTCCCAGGGTTCATCTGCAGTGCCGGCTATACTATAGTCGAACACTCCAACTGGCGTCACTAATCACTGCATAAACTTTATCCCTAATCAATACTCCCCTTTTACATGACCGCCTGGGGCCACGGACTGGGTTACCGCCACTGTGACACATCACTTTAAGATGACCGGCCTGGTACGGAGTATCCCCCAGCCTCTGGGGCGTGTCACAAACAAAAGACATGGCTTCAGCAAGAGGAGACATAAATATGGAAGCAGGAGACAAGATTGAGCTTTTGTGGTGCTGTAACTTTTGGGGGATGAAGAGGTAGCACTAGAAATCTGGACCAAGACAACATAGAGGCACAGGGGTCCAAAGTCCCCAGCCACACAACAAAGCTGGATTATCAAATGTGGTGCAAATACTTTAGGCCTCGTTTACACGTACCATTTTTTCACGTTTCCGCGGCGTTATTTTCTGCGCGTTTTTGCCGCGAAAACGCGAAAAGTAAGCATCCCATGCATTCCTATGGGATTCCACAATGCTGTGCCAATGCTGCGGTTTTTACCGTGGCGGAATCGCTTCGCGGTAAAAATGCAGCATGCTCATTAATTTAGCGGAATCGCAGTGATCCCGCACCCATAGGAATGCATTGCTCTGCTTACTTTCCACATGTGGTTGTGCACACCATGCGAAAAGTAAGCAGAACATTTGCGGATGGTACCCACGGTCCGGAGGAGAGGAGACTGTCCTCCGGGCTTTGGGTACCATATCCCTGTAAAAAATAGAATTTAAAATAAAAAATATTGTTATTCTCACCTTCCGATGTCCCGCGCAGCCTTCCCGCCTCTCTCCACGCTCCCAGTAAGCCTTTGCGAGCGATGACGTCCGTTCTCGCGGGATCGCGAAGTCTCGCGGTCATTCGCGCGACGTCATCGTGAATGACCGCGAGATGTCACAATCCCGCGAGAACAGACGTCATCGCGGTAATTGTCGCAAAGGATTACTGGGACCGGGAGCGTGGAGAGAGGCGGGAAGGCTGCGCGGGACGTCGGAAGGTGAGAATAACAATATTTTTTTTTTTATTATTATTTTTTACATTCTATCTTTTACTACTGATGCCGCATAGGCAGCCTCAATAGTAAAAAGTTGGTCACACTCGTCAAACACTATGTTTGACGAGTGTGACCAACCTGTCAATCAGTTCTCCAAGCGATGCTACAGATCCCTTGGAAAACGCTAGCATTCTGCAAGCTAATTACGATTGCAAAATGCTAGTTTTTCTGCGGGAAAATCACGGGAATTTAAAATGCGATTTTTCCAGCGGAATGGAATTCCGGAATGCTCGCGGTACGCACGTGTGAACCCAGCCTTATTGTACAGGATGGAGCTACAAAAATAAATAAATAAATGGTATAATGCATTGTACGTAGATAGTTTATGGCTTATTCCAAAGAGACCAGAGAATCCAAGCTATGCATTTGTACAGCATGGGAGAGAAGCAGGAGATAAGTGAGGATGAGTATGAGGGAGGCAGGCAGGCAGGAGGAAAGGTAAGACTGCTATGGGGAGGCAGTGCAGGAGAGACCTGCATGCAAGGGAGTGATAGGCAGGAGAGAAGAAAAGGCAGTATGAAGGAGGCAGGCTGGAGACAAGGTAGAACAGGCATGAAAGAGGCAGGCTGAAGACAAAGTAGGGCAGGCACCAGGCTAAAGACAGGGTAGGACAGGCAAGAAAGAGGAAGGCTGAAGACAAAGCAGGGCAGGCACAAGGCTGAAGACAGTAGGACACTGGACAGGCATGAAGGAGGCAGGCTAAAGACAAGATTGAACAGTCATGTAGGAGTCAAGTCATGTAGAAGTCAAGCTGAAGACAAGGTAGGAGAGGTAGGCTGAAGACAAGGTAGGAGTGGCAAGAAAGAGGCATGCTGAAGACAAGGTAGGACAGGCCTGAAGGAGGCATGCTGAAGACAAGGTAGGACAGGCCTGAAGGAGGCATGCTGAAGACAAAACAGTACATGAATGAAGTAGGCTGAAAACAAAGCTGTACAGGCATGTAGGAGGCAGGATGAAGACAAGATAGGACAGGCATGAAGGTGGCAGGTTGAAGACAAAGTAGGATAGGCTTGAAAGTGGTACGCAGAAGACATGAAAGAGGTAGACCTAAAAAGGTAGTACATGCATGAAGGAGGCAGGCTAAAGACAAGGCAAACAAAGATATCCAGCCTTTTGGAAATAAAACTTCACAAATTTACAGCTTAAAACATTCTAGATATAATAAAAATAATGCATGTAGGCAAAAAAGAACGCGTTTTGGGCATAGAACTGTCCTTATTCATAGTATGAAAGGAGGCAGGACGAAGACAAAGTAGGACAGGAATAAAAGTGGAAGGCAGGAGACAATGTAGTACAGGAATGAAGTAGGAAGTCACGAAGAAAAATAGAATAGGAATGAAGTAGGCATTGACAAGGTAGGACAGTAATGGGGAAGGTAGAACGGAAACAGAAGGTCACATTAGTATGAGGAAGGAAGACTGGAACACGTAAGTTCAGAAAAGAATACATGACAATGCATATGTAAGACGGGCAAGTCGCACAGTGATTTTTTCATAATTATGTTGCTTTAAGAATATTCTCATCAAGAAAACATCTTTTGTTGTACCAGAAGGACAAACGAAGAAAAAGAGCTTTTGTCAATCTCATCTCCCTCCTCTATAGATGTTCTGCGGAGCCCATCCCCCAGCTCTCTCATCACAATTTCTTCGATTCCCCTTTGTCCTCTTACCTTTTTCTCTACCTTCTCCTAATTGCCTGAATTTATTTTTCCGCTTTCCTTAATGCAAAATCAATGTTATTTTAGTGAACAGCAAGTGACGTAATTCAAAGAGAGGATATAGGGTGATGTCCATGTAATCAGCAGTCCGGAGGAGATACAAGAAAATATACGTACAGATTAAGAAAAAATAGGCTCAGTCAATGGATTGTGACCCCCCTGCCCAGAGGTGCAATGTGAAACTCCTGGACAATAATGCAAAATCTAAAATACCCCCACCTCACTTCCTATGTGCCATTTTTACCGGTGTCTTCTTCTGTTACAGTGGGATTTAGACCCCAGGTGCAACAACTATCTCTAATACCCCCTATAGTTACCCCCTTCATCTAACTTTTCTCAGGTATCCTGTGCATAATAGGAAACATCTCAACATATAGGAAAATCTTGTTTACACACTCCAAGGCATGAATAGTGCCAAAACATTGAGCCCCAAAGTAAAGTACTATATGGCCATCATAAAGTAGAAAAGATTGATCTATGTATTTCATTACCTAGGGTGAGATAATTCTACAAACCATAGGCATACAAATAATTAGGGGCCCTATGGAAAAAAGCAGTATGAGGGCCCTTGCTCTCAAACAGCTACTCTCTGACATTTTATAGAATGGAGAGAATTACATTAAACGGGCTGCGCTGCGGGAAATGAGGAGCCTTGGCGCTTCAGATATGAATATTATTAGAACCAACGCGTTTCTGAACTGAACCAGCGCCTTTCTTAAGGCCCCGTTACACATAACGATGTCCCAGCGATCCCACCAACGATCCGACATGGTGAGCTCTCACATAGATCGCTGGTGAGCTATCACATAGACAGCCCCTCCAGCGATCAGGACCAGCGAGCAAGCTGGTTTCTAATGTAAACATCGGGTATCCAGGGGCTGCCGCTCCTGGATACCCGATATTTACATTAGAAACCAGCATCCAGCGTCGCTGATCGCTGGTCTCTCGCTGCCACACACAGCGATGCTCGCTGGCCACCGGGAGACCAGCGATCAAAAACCAGGCGGATTGAGCACGATCAGCGATACCCGGCAGGGGGGCCGGTCGCTGATCCCCGTCACACACAGCGATCTCACTGGCGAGATCGCTGTGGCGTCACAAAATCAGCGCTATCGCTAGCGAGATCGCTGTGTGTGTGACGCGGCCTTTAAGGTAAAAAAAAACAATGACCATGAGATTATTAACTGGTGCTGGTCAACACTCTAGGATCCTCTTCACCAGGAATACAATGGAAGGAGTGATCGTGATCCATGGGAACCATTAGTTAATTCTTTCCATTTCAGTAGCATACATGAATAATACAGGGACATACAGCAAATATCAATCTTGACTTCCCATTATGGTTTTTGGTTCCAACACTCCCAAGACAGGATCCCTGTTATTTGATCTTTCTCACCTGTCCTTAGAGCTAGAGAGATGGCAAAAAGGCGCATGCTTCACCGAAAACACCCACTGAGATCTGAACTTGCAGCTCCACAAGCTGCATGATTGCTTTGTAAAGGGATGTTAATGTGTATCAACCTGTATCTGATAGTTTTGCATTGTTGTCCTTTATGGTACAGTACATCTGTTAATGTGAGTATTTTTAGGGTTCAACAGTGGCTGTTAGGGCCAGATTCCGGGGAGCGGGGTGCCATCTAGACGATGCCAACCTCCGTGGCCAGATATGGCTATTTCTAGGGACATTTAGAGATTTCTTTTATTGGAAAGGGTCACCTTTTTTTTTTCCTGTTTTTTTTTTATGCCCCCTTTTCCTGTATTTCATGTTTTTCTTACTATTGTCCTTGCAATATGGATTTTTTTCACAAGTTAGTTTTCCCTTTGCAAGTCACATTTTAGTTAACTTGTTTACACTGATACATGTCCAAAAATCATTCACTTATCTTCATAAAAATAGTTCAGAATCGGGACTGAGGTTTGTGGCAGACAGAAATGTATAAAAACCATCGCTGCTTCCTTCCAAAACCAGATCCACACTTGTCCACGGGTTGCGTGAGGTGCTGCAGCAATATGACACCCAATCCTAACCCCAGCTTCCATCATCACTACTTTGTGTCATGTATCTCCAGTTCTGAGACCCTTCCACAACTATTCGTATGATGCGCATATAGGTAAGGATTAAAATAAACTGGTGACTTTACCTATAGCACTGTAATAACCTGTCCAGTGGGTATATAGGAAATGACATACTGGGAATGTTCTAAAATGAGCATCAAATATTATTATTTTTTCTAAAGTAAATAAATAAGTAATAATTAATAAATAAATAAATCACCATGCAATTAATTTCCTTTTAATACACTGTAAGTCCCCTACCCTTTCTCAGTACAATTCACCATAGACCTACACTAAAAGCCGCCTTAAAAAAATTGAATTTGCATCAAAACAGATTGCTCCACTTCTGGTTACAGAAACCACAAAGAAAAGACGGTTAGAAAACCACAAGCTGAAATGTTTACAGTCTATGGAGCTAAGACTGGTAGGTAAATAGAGGAGGGCAAGGAGAATTCTGTAATTCCGGACCTCAGGAAACTTGCTCAACTCAGTCTTGTAGTCGAGCTCTTCCCCCGGCCCTTCGGAGCCACATAGGGAGCTGATACTACAATAAATGTGGTCCCCAAAATGTCTCCAAATGCAGAAAATAAGACTTGCAATATGTAGACCAAGGAACCAATTCATCAAGCAGAATTCTGACCTATGGGGACATTTTTTTTTCTATTAAATGTATATATTTTGGGCTAAAAATTATTTATGCAATTGAGTTTCATTGCAGAATTTTCGCCATTTTGCTTCTATTGCTTCCGTGCTGCTTTGCCTTCTATTGCTCAGGTGTTCAGTCGAGCTCAGTGTAATAAGTTGTGAAGCCAAAGTTCTCAGGTGGATGCAGAAAATAGATAATTTGTGGACTGAAAGATAATTAAAGGGATTATATACACAAGATATTGCTGGAGGTCCAACCACCGGGACCCCAGTATGGGGAAGTTTTGGAAGTAAAGTCCACATCTACTTTCTGGTATGAAGCATCAGTGTTTTTGACTGACTAGTCTCTTGGGAAGATGACCTTATTCCACTAACTGACAAGTGTCACATCACTTATTTTCCTTGAGAATAAATGATTGGGCATACTGAAATATAACATGTATGATCCTGATCACATGAGATGGTCTGGCCGTCTGGCAATTTTAGCCAACCCTAGTCTTATATGTATACATCAACAATGCAAACTGCATATATTATTACAAAGATCTCTTAGCCCTCATGAGACTGGTGTACTTACTTTGATAATTCAAGTCTGAATGGCTGTATAATCTGTATGCTAAAATGAGCATTTTTTGAGTCCAGCTAAAGAATGCAACTGTTCATGAGTCTAGGATGTTCAGTCTCTTCCCACTCAACATGTCTGACAGCTGCAGCTTGTACTGAGCATTGTGAGATTTCAGCAGCAGGGTGGAAAGACATGGAGGAGCTGTGAATCAGGCTGGATGGGAGGAGATTGAGCAGCAGGAAAGAGGGACACTGAGGAGCTGTGAATCAGGCTAGGTGGGTAAAGATTCAGCAGCAGGGAGAAGGAACATTGAGAAGCTATCAGGTTAGGTGGGTGACCTTGAGCAGCAACAGGGAGGAGGGACAATTAGGAGCTCTCAGACAATGTTTGCGGAGATTTGGCAGCAGGGAGAAAGGACTGAGGAGCTGTCGGGCTGGGTGAGCAGAGATTTGGCAGCAGGGAGGAGAGACACTAGGAGATGTCAGTCATGCTGGGTGGGAGGAAATTCAGCAGCAACAGAGAAGGAGGGACACTAAGGAGCTTACATGCTTGTAGGGCAGAGATTGGGGTTACACTTTCAAAAGAGGATTATACAGCCATTCTAACAATTTCAGATTTTCAAAGTAAAAATACCAACCTCATCAGGTCACAAGTGACGTGACGGCGATTATTATTCCAGCAGCCTGACCTCTGCAGATCCCACCGTAATGACTCGCCTGATTGGCCTAAACTCTACTATGAGGATACCGCAGGTGTCTGCAGTACAGTAGGTCATCCACTATGGTCAGAAACCATCACCGCTCACACTGCAGAGTTGTAGTGCACTCAAGAGGATCATTCCCAAAGTATTTGATCACATTGTAAATGGCATTTCCCATGAATGAAAGAAAGCAAAGCGGCTCCAACCTCATGCTAGGCGGCTACTTAAACCGGCCGTTACCATTGATTCTCCTTTTAGCTTTTATGTACTTTTAGTCACAAGCCAAAAAAGATCAAAAAAATCATCGCATTCAGAAATAATGAAAACAAAAACCGTCCAAACAATCTCAGGTAAACTCCATGTACAAAACCTTCAAACGGCTTCTTACCGCAAACACAGCAGCTCGCAATGTGACATGTCTCCCAGGTGTCCTATTGTGCCCCGCACGGGATCCTCGCAGGTGATTACTCCAGGCCCAACTCCTGCTTCTCTGCGGAAATCTGAGCTGACAGAGAATCCACCCCTTTATATGTCCAAGGTTATTTCTATATAAAAAATGTACATATATATTTTTATTAAGTAGACATACAAATATTATACTGGATTTAAACACCGCATTCACATCAGGTTTTGGTTTTCTCTTTTATGTGATTTTAGTAGTAAAATCAACATTCGTTATTAGTGATATCAATAATCTCACTAATATTCTCATCCATTTCTTTAGTAATTAATTAATGCTTGCTGACCGTATGCCTGCAGCAATTCTTAGATTTTATAACATTATCTCAAGGAAGACAAAGACTTCAGATCAATGCAACCCACTTAATATGCAACCATCTGTGCAACGGAGGAATTATTTATACAGGTTGGAAAAATGCCAAATAGATGATGGAGTGACAGTGGCACAAACTGGTAGAAACATAAGGAGAAATCAACATGCTGCCACATTCTCCAGTCATTAGGAACCTCCATACGAAGATACAGGTTTTTTTGTCTAGTGCATATGCATTAATAAGTATAAAGCCAGACATACAGTACATATAAATATGTAGATGTCTAGATAGGTAGATAATAATAAATAGATAGTTAACAGATGGATAATAGATAGATAATAAATAGATGATAGATAATAGATAAATAGATAGATAGACAATAGATAGATGATAGATAATTAAATAGATAGACATCTATGAAACACAGTCTGCATATGGACCACGATGTCTAGACCGGCCATGGGGTCTCCCGATGTGATCTCAGCAGGCTCATATAGGTCTATGTCGTGTCAGGAGACCCCGCGGCCTGTCTCGACATCTTGGTCCCTATACAGACTGTATTTCACAGACACCTGAATTCTACCTAAAGCTTCAATCAGATATCTTATTTTATTATTTTTTTTGCGTACAAGAAAACTGTACCGATATTCTGATCAAGCTCCGATCAGGGTGTGATACAAGCGTCATTCGATTTTCTCATACATAAATAAATTGAAAAACAAAAATCTCCACCTTCTCAATTCCGACAGTTCATGAAAACCGGACCGCGCGCAGATGGACTTGCGTTACTGAGTTTGATCCGAACTTTGGCTCAGAATCAGACATGTCCCATATTTTCTGCAAACCTCTCGCTTCCAAGAAAGAAGTCGGATATCTGAATGGCCCCATAGACTATCACAGGTACAAATGATATCGGTGAAAATCTTAATGAGGCCTGAGACTGAGCAGGGGGTTGGACCAGATGGCCCAGGAAGTCCCTTCCAACTCTACGATTCTATGATTCTAGGAGTGCTCATCCAATTACTGTATAAAAACCGTCACCACCTACAAATATGTGCTACAAAGAAACAAAGAACCGACCAGTACCTCCTGAAAGAATGAAGCAAATGTGAACAGGCACTAGCGTCTGTAACTACAATATATACATAGAAGAGTGGAGCAGCCACTGTGTGCACCAAGACACGTAGGCAACGGATATATGGAGTCTGACCAGCAATACTGCCATATAGACTATACTCATTCTAGTGCTAATGCATATGCTTGTGTATATCATAGAATCATAGAGTTGGAAGGGCCCTCCTGGGCCATCTGGTCCAACCCCCTGCTCAAAGCATATATACATATATACATGTGTATATATTCAAAATGCGGACATAACGCTGAACAGACTACGCGTTTCAGCGGTAACAACTGCCGCCTTCTTCACGGTCTCAAACAATAAAAATTCTAGGATTTTATTATACCACCTGAAGTTTCCGCTTGCTGGACTTTTCTGCCTTGATTTCTACATTGTTGGACTTGTTCCCAGTCTTGGTCCGTGCAACACAGAGGAAACAGGTATTTACCATCCAGAGTTCGGAGGTTAGCTGGTTTATGTGTTGTTTTGCGATATATATATATATATAAGAAAGTGTTGGTTCTCCAAGACTTGGACCTGGAGGAAGACACACGTAGTGTCGAAACATGTCGTCCAAAAGGGATTGACCATATGCAAAATTGTCACTGAAGAAACCGGGAACTTTTTTAATGGAAAAATAAAAGTTATATTTTACCCCACCATTGGACTGATTGCTGGAGAACCAACACTTTCTTTTACATGCAAGGATTTATCCCAATCCGTTTCCGTGCGAACTGCTACCATAGGCTGGACTTATTCCTGGTTTTCTTCAAAGCGGTGAGCTGGCTGTGCCAAAAAATCTTTTTTTTCATATATAATAATAATAATAATAAATTTTATTTCTATAGCGCCGACATATGCCGCAGCACTTTACATTTCAGAGGGGATTTATACAGACAATAGACATTACAGCATAACAATAATCACAGAGATTATAACAGATACCAAGAGGAGTGAGGGCCCTGCTCGCAAGCTTACAGTCTATGAGGAAAGAGGGAGACACGAAAGGTGGGTGGTAACAGTTGCCCTGATTGTATGGACCAGATATATATATATATACATGAATACTTGTGTATTTATGTGCACATAATCTTTTTTTATACTTTTTGCCTTTTTTTGTTATTACTTTTTCATTGTTTTTATTTTTGAATGCCCTTGCCATTGAACCCTATTCCTTCCCGAAAAAAAGCCTTATCTAATGTAAGTGAAAGGGGAGATCATTAATCAGCGTGGTCTGGAGCCATAAAGCAGATTTATTGAGGAAAATCATCTCTATTAAAATGAAACAGATTGTCCTAATTGATAAATATGGCGGGCTGACCTCATGCCAGTTGGACTTGAATTTGACAGCAGGAAAAAAAAAAAAAAAAGCTAAATCAAATGAATGATTCTGGAATTTTATTTTACAGTAAAAGGAAAATAAAAGTAAACTAAAAAAACATAAACAGAGACATATTACAGAAAAGAAATAGATAATAAAAACAAATCAAAAGTATAACAATTTTTTTTTTTTACAAAGGTCCATTATTGGGAGAAGATAGATGATGCTCTATTGCAATAACCGGATCAGACGAAAAGTATTAAACCCTGTCAAGGTTGGAATTAAAGCCTCTATAAAAACACCTGATCCCATCAAGAAAGAGCGAAGACTCGTATCTGTCCTGCAGCACCATCTGCGGATTCATGTCAGATCAATTCCATCAGCGATCTGTTGTTCCTTTGTCTAATATCTGTTTCAATCAAACCTGTTACCATCAATGGAAATACAACTTAATATTGAAAAATGGTCAGACCTTTAGTATTTTTTTGCCTTTTATTATTTATCTTGGTACAATATCTTGTTAAGCCTTTAAGGGCCTGTCACACTAAGCGATATCGCTAGCAATATCGCTATCAATGGTTTTGTGACGCAGCAGCGATATTGCTAGCGATATCGCTATGTCTGATACTTACCTCCGACCGGCTCCCCCGCTGGTTATCGCTGATCGCGCGACAACGTCCTGGGCCGTTTCTTGTCATCAGCTTCCTGCGGCGCCGACGAGCGTGGACGCGGGGGGGGGCGGACGTCAGGATCGCCTCGTCTGACAGGTAAGTAGCGACCCCCGACCCCTGCTATGTCGCTGGTGAGATCTGCCTGTGTGGCAGCTCACTAGCATCCACTTAGCGATGCACCAGCGATCCTGACCGCGTCATATCACTGGTGCATCGCTAAGTGTGACAGTACCTTTGGATTTATAGAAAATTATCTTTCAATGCCACTAATTACAATGAGCGCTGGAGCCATCATACGCCCAGTAGGAGCAGGAGTAGGGAGCGGCCGGGCCCATTGGCTCACTGTCTTTTCAATATCGCGATCAAAACTGAATTATTTGTCACTTTAGGTGTTAAAAAAGTCTCTGCACCCCCCCTTTCTTTATGTAGCCGTGTTTTACATCTCCTAATTGATTTTTTAATTACAGTGGAATCGTTTACAGAAAACTGTTAAGAAAAAAAGAGCATTTAAGGAATATATATAGTTCTAAGAAACAAATCATAGATATATTTATCATACATAAATAATAGATAGATAATAGATAGATAGATAGATAGATAACAGATCATAGATAAATAATAGATAGATAGATAATAGATATATAATAGATAGATATATGATAGATAATAGATAGATAATACACAGATAGATAATAGATAGTGTGGTGTAGTAACCACTGTGTCCGCTGGGGGGCGCTGTGTGGATGTCCCAGGAGAAAGGATGAATGGCAGAATACTAAATGGCCATTATGTATCTCAAAGTGGGTGGCTTTGAGATGGAGACTTATGTGTTGATCAGCAGTGATACTGCTGAGGTGCTGCTTTAATGTGACAGGGAGAAGTCTCCAGGTAACTAGGGAGATGGGCGGGCCAGTTACCTACAAACCCACCCAGGGGGTGTGTTTAAAGAAAATTGTTGTAAAGAGTGTGTAAATGCTTGAAGGACCTGTGATGAGGTCAGAGTCATGTGACCCGGTGGGCGTGGCTATGAACCATATAATGTGGTCAGGGTAGGTCACATGTGGTGAATGCTGGGACCCGATTGGTCCAGTGTAGAAGGTCCCTCTGAGATGGAGCTTCCTGGCTAATGTGGCGCCCCCAGGGGTATGGTCGCCACAGTGGCATTACCTTCCTCCTAGGGAGTGTGATGTCAGGCTTGGAAGCAATGAAGGGTCTCTCTGGCAGTTAATCATAACATGCAACACAGTTCCCACTCCAGGCCAGCAGAGGGAGCGCTGAACCAATACTAAGGGGAAGAGCTTCTCTCTGGGGGCCAGGAGGGGAAATTAGTCAGTTAGTGTGAGGACGGCAACAAGTGTAGACGTGTGGAGAGAAGCTGGAGGTTGCGCTGAGGATAGAGAGCTCACTCCCAGTGATAGCGTATGATCTGGAGCCTGGTCTCCACGGTTGTATAGATACTGAAGGTCCTGCAACAGAAACCAGAGGAATAGGTAGCTGTAAATGCTCTATTCCCAACTAAGACTTGCAGGCACAACAGCGAAGGGTGAGCCAAGAGAGATAGAAGGCTACAGCTGTCTGCCACACGAGGTAGATCCAAAAGGGAAGAAGAAGGAGGAACGTCAGTGTAACACAGTACTGCATGTACCTCAAGTAAGCGCTAGAGAGGAGACTACACAACCCATCTGATAGAGAGATTCCTAAGTTGCTTCCAGGCTAATCAGCTCCTGTGCCATCTGTAATCTGGACCCTGGACTGCACTTACAAGTAAAGGTAAAGAAACTACATTCCGCTGTGTCCTTGCCTTCTTCCTGCAACTTCATCAGCACTGCTACATCTCTGTACCAGACACTGCACCCTCTTCCCCAACACCTATCTACACTGCCCTGGGACCAACAGCCCTGCCTGTGGAGGGCTACAACATCTTTGCTGCACTACACCATCTGTCCCAGAGGATCTGTCTGCAGCGTCGGCTTGACACCTTCATTGCCGAACACCACAGGTGGCGTCACAAATCACTTATAAACTTTATTTCATCACTCAACCCCTTTTACATGGGCACCCAGGGCCATGGACTGGGTCACCGCTGCTGTGACAATCCTCTCTGAGAGGCCGTCCCGGTACGGAGTACCCCACAGCCCTGGGAGGGTGACCCATTTTGGCATCACAAACAGGATTACGGAGCCCGGTATCCCCGGGTCCTGTGTGAGACTGTTTTGAGTACTGTGGACTGTTGGCGTCATTGCCGCCATTATCCCGCTGCTTGGCGCGCGTGGGAACCCAATGAGGTGGGCCGTCGTGGGCGGAGCCTGCCAAAGAGCGCAAGAAGTGAAGTGCTGCGCGGGAAGAGAGGACAGCGCGCGATGAGGGGAGAAGCTGAGGCCTACAGCCGGTAAGCCGCTCAACCCCGGGGCCTGGCAACCGTTAACTAGGGGGGAAGGAGAATGTCTGAGGCAAGCACCGATGCAGCGGCAGACGCCCCCGCCAGCCCCTCATCGCCGCAAGATGCAGTGCCCAACGCGGCTGCGGCTCCAATAAAACCCACCGCAGCGGTCCCCATAATGCCGCTGTCTATGCCTTACATACCGGGGCAGCCTGGCTACCGCAGTATTCAGGGGAGTCACATACCCTGAGTGAATTTAAAGAGAGACTGTGCAGTTTGTTTGAGGTGTATCCTCTATCTGAAAGCCAGAAGGTGAACAACCTGATTGGGCAGCTAACAGGTGAAGCACAGAGAGAAGTAAAAGCCTGGCAGGACACTGACAAAGAGACTGTTAAAAGATTTTGGCCAAGCTAAGAAGCACCTTTGACACCCGCACTGCAGCTGAACTCAAGATGAGGTTCTTTGGATGTAAACAGAAGGTGCAGGACAATATAAGGGACTATGCTCTTAACCTGCAGGAGGCACTGCGAGCCGTCAAGCAGATTGACCCTGACAATGTGAAAGATGGAGACGAACTGCTAAAGGAGCAATTTATTGAAGGACTCTTATCCAGCACCCAGAGAGCACAGCTGCGCATCTTAGCCCTACAGAACCCTGATCTAGACTTTGCTGATTTCAAGGACAGGGCTATCCGGGTGCTGCAGGAACCAACCGTCAGCCGTCCAGCGCCCCCTAGGCGCCAAGCGATCACCTACCACCAGGAAGCAACATCTTTCCCTTCCATCCCTGTGGAGGCTAATGCACAGACTCTGGATAAAGATCCACCCGAAGAGCTGCGTCTTCAGGTCCAGGAGTTGACCAAAGGGATGGCTGCACTTACTAAAACCGTGCAGTCCCTGCAGGTGTCCTCCAAGGAGAAGATCCAGCTTGCTTCCAGTCCAGAGGATGTCCCGTGGCTCCGGAAGAGGAGAACCCCGCCACTCCGAGGGGTGAACAACGATCGCTATGACCAGGACGGACGTCCCATCTGTCGTCACTGCCACAAGGCAGGTCACCGTGCAAGATTCTGTTATTTCAACGAGCAACCCCTGGGGCAGAGGGCCAACCCCCAGGAGTAGGACCACAAGGCCCAAAGAACTGGTGAGCCAAGTATGTTGGAGGGAGAACGATCCTTCCAGTGGTGATTGACGGCAACCCCATGAACGCTTTGCTGGACACTGGCTCCCAGGGGACCACTATGCCCTATATCCTCTACAAGCGGTATTGGGCTGACTCTGAACTTACCCATGGCCCAAGTGATGAACTGACAGTAGTTGCCAGTAATGGTCAGTCTTTACCGCAAGTGGGATGTAAAGAAATTACTGTTAAAGTGGGTAAGGTAGAGTTAAAATCTCAAGGTCTGATAGTTGTGGATATTGATCGACGAGAATGTAATCCCATGATGACTCTTGGTACCAATGTGATTGAAAATTGTCTTTCCGAGGTTATTGTCTTGTTGCAACAGGTGGCCGAGACTGCTGGTTCCAGTGAACAACGAGTCCTGCAGAAGGAGATCAAGGCCCTGATGCAAAGACAGCAGGTAGAACTCTTTGGCGGAGAAATTGGCAGCGTCAGAGTGAGTGATGCTTTCCCCATTGCAATACCCCCCAGATGTGAAATGTTGATTTGGTGTCGGGCAGCCATAGGCCTCAGAGGGAGAGATTACCAGGCATTGGTAGAACCTGTATACTCCGAGAGCAGGCCCACTGTCCTGACAGCCAGAGGGGTAGTTGATGTACGTAAAAGGAGAGTACCTGTACGCCTTTTGAATTGTGGGGAGGAGGAGGCCACAATACCTCGGTATGCCACAGTTGCTAAGCTGATCACTGTCAGTAATAATGCAATGCCGGCAGCAGAGCCCTTGGTCTCATCCGACCAGGTAGAGGACAACGGCTCTGTAAAGCAGCTGGAGGAGTGGTGTCAGCAACTGCAGGTGGGAACTGACTCCATCCCTTCATACCAAAAGAATGGGGTTTACAGAGTGACCCAGGAATATGAGCGGGTATTTAGTAAATACCCTCTAGATTTTGGGAAGGCAAAAGGGGTTCAACATCATATCCCCACTGGAGATCATCCACCCATAAAAGAAAGGTACCGACCTATACCCCCAACACAATACCAATGTGCCAAAGGTATGTTGAGAGAGATGAAGGAAGCAGGGGTTATCAGAGACAGTTGTAGCCCCTGGGCAGCTCCAATAGTTTTTGTAAGGAAAAAGGATGATACCATGAGAATGTGTATTGATTACAGGAAAATTAACAGCATTACACATAAGGATGCCTACCCATTACCCAGAATTGAAGAATCATTAGCTGCACTTAAAACTTCTATTTTTCCACCTTAGATCTCACCAGTGGGTATTGGCAGGTTCCCGTGGCAGAGGCAGACAAGGAGAAAACAGCATTTACCACCCCAATGGGTCTCTGTGAGTTTAACTATATGCCATTCAGGCTCTGCACCACCCCAGGAACATTTCAACGACTGATGGAGTGCTGCCTGGGACACAAGAACTTCGAGACGGTCCTGTTGTACCTTGATGATGTCATTGTTTTCTCCAAGACTTATAAAGACCATCTGAAGCACCTGGCTGAGGTGTTTGAAGCCCTGTCCAACTTTGGCCTGAAGGTGAAGCCTTCCAAATGCCACCTCCTGAAGCCCAAGGTTCAGTACCTCGGTCATGTAGTGAGTGCAGAAGGTGTGGCACCGGACCCTGACAAGGTCACAGTCATCCGGGACTGGCCGAAGCCCAGCAACCTCCATGAAGTACGTCAATTTCTTGGGTTGGTAGGCTACTACCGAAGGTTCATCAAGGGCTTCACTGGAATAGCCACTCCTAAGCAAAATCTTCTGGTGGGACAGTCCGAGAAAGCCAAACAGAAAAGTTCCACATTTGAATGGACTGAGGAGTTGGAGAGATCCTTCACTCGACTGAAGATGGCTCTCACAGGAGATGAAGTTCTAGCCTACCCTGATTATGACCAGCCATTTGTGTTGTATACGGATGCCAGCAAAGTGGGACTGGGAACAGTACTGTCACAGGTACAGAATGGCAAAGAAAGAGTGATCTCCTACGCCAGCAGGAAGCTGCGTCCCACCGAAAGGAACTCTGACAACTACAGTTCCTTCAAGCTGGAGTTCCTCGCCATAGTCTGGGCTGTGACTGAAAGATTCAAGCATTACCTAGCTTCAGCCAAGTTTACCATCTTCACGGACAACAACCCGTTGACTCACTTGGAAACTGCCAAGCTAGGTGCACTGGAGCAGCGATGGATGGCTCGGCTGTCTAACTATGAATTTACCATCAAGTACCGAGCGGGGCACAAGAATGCCAATGCTGATACGCTGTCCAGAATGCCTAATCTGCCAGATGCAGGAGAAGACCCCGAGGCACTTGAAGAAATCGAGTTACCTGCCTTCCACCGGCCAATTGCGGCCCAACGTGCCCAAGGAGTGAGAAACAGACGGTCTGGCTTGAAAGAGGCCACCCTAAATCCACTGCTGCATCATGACTGGGCAGAAACGCAGGATAGCGACCCCGCAGTCGGCCTGGTGAAGGAGCTACTGTCACAAGGTGACTCACGCCCAGAGTCGGATGCTCCTGAAGAAACCCAACAGTTGTGGAAGGAAAGAGGTCGGCTGTTCATCTATGAAGGAAAGCTGTGTCAGAGGAGTATCAATGCCCGCACTCATGAGCTGGTCTGGCAGGTGGTAGTCCCAAAGAGAGAAGCATCAATGGTCTTGGAATCATACCATAATGGAGCTGGACACTTCGGATGGAAGAAGTTGGAGTCCTTGCTCCGGGAGAGATTCTACAGGGCTGGTATGAGGAAAGCCATTGAAAATTGGTGCCGGGAGTGTGGACAATGCAACCTGCGCAGAAAGGACTGTAACAGCCAGCGAGCTCCTACACAGCCGATAATAACCAAATAGCCACTTGAGTTGGTCGCCCTGGACCATGTAAAGCCCAAGCCATTCAGGCTACATTTATGCTCTTACCATCGCTGACCACTACTCAAGATTCTTGGTAGTCGTGCCTGTCAAGGATCAACAGCCAGAACAGCAGCCAGAGCATTCCAACAGCACTTTTGTAGACCACACGGATATCCAGAGCGAGTGCTTACAGATCAAGGTCCAGCTTTTGAGGCAGAAGTGTTCCAGGAATTCTGTAACTTGTATGGTTGTAAGAAGATCAGGACAACACTGTACCATCCACAGACCAATGGCATGTGTGAAAAGATGAACCAGGTGGTGATCGACCTACTGAAGACCTTGCCTTTGGAAGAGAGGAATCTGTGGCCAGAAAAGTTGCCAGATCTGGTAGACCTCTACAACCACATTCCTGTGAATTCCACCAACTGCACTCCAGCCTACCTAATGAGAGCGAGGCCTGGCAAGTTACCTATTGATTAGGATATGGGAGTCCTTACACCTGAGGTGACATCACCAGATGCTGACTGGGATACAGAACGGCAGCAACAGTACCGTAGAGTACAAGAGTGTGTGGAAGAGTCTAGCTCAGGCAAGACAAAAACAAGAGAGGAACTACAATCAGCATGCACCTGCAGTTCCCTTGTCACCAGGAGAACAAGTCCTAAAGAGGAAAAGAAGGATGCATAAATTGGATGACCAATGGGAAGCTGAACCCTACACCATTCTACCCTAAAACTTTTACAATACCAAGGTGTGTCTTATTAGTAAAGATGGAGGAGAAACCTCAGCAGCAATATCAAGGGATCATTTGAAATTATGCCCTAACCAGCTAAAGGAAAGAATAGAAGAACAAAATAACATCCAACCCATAGAAGAAGAAAAGGTCAGCACTATACTTGGAGAATTCCCTGCAAATTGGACTAAAGTAAATGATGCCATAGTGGTGCCAGTGTTGACATTTCCCCAACTGGTAGTACAAGAAGAAGTGACTCAAGGAAATCCTGAAAATCAGTAAAATCAGGCAGCAGATGCCACACCAGCAGTGGAGCCAGAGAACCCTCGCCCTGCCAGTGGTGAATCTGTCATGCCCACAGTGAGTAGAAGTGGTCCTAGGAAATCTAGTATCCCTGTGCTACGCAGAACCACCAGTAGTGTATCCAGTACCTCCAACACTACACCAGTAGTTAGCATCAGGCAACCAGTAAGATCCTCAACCACACCAGTGTTACGTAGATCTACCCGTACTACTCAAGATATACCACCTCTCAGATTCCGCATATGAATAAGTTAAAGCAATGTAAGTGTTAACACGTATATATGTAACTGTTCAAATTTTGTGCCTACAGATATTCTGTAAGAAATTCTTTTTTTGAGTTTTCTCGTTTGTGTTATGGACATTTTGGCCACTGGACTAAGTGTGGT
Organism: Dendrobates tinctorius; assembly: GCF_039654945.1. Taxonomy (NCBI): domain Eukaryota; kingdom Metazoa; phylum Chordata; class Amphibia; order Anura; family Dendrobatidae; genus Dendrobates; species Dendrobates tinctorius. The sequence goes on along the minus strand of NW_027361810.1, from coordinate 15,135,681 downwards.
CACTAACTTTGTACATAGTTCACCATTTGCCCAGGAATAGACCATGGACGTTGATGCATGGACTTATCATCACAGGACTATTTTTGGAGCTTTTGGTTTTTGTAATTTTTCATTTTTCTAAATCTTGCACATTTAAACTTGTTTATTCGTTTATATGTTGTGTATGTTTTTCATCAGCCCAGGAGTGCTGAATTGCACTAGGGGGGAATGTGGCGCCCCCAGGAGTATGGTCACCGCAGTGGCATTACCTTCCTCCTAGGGAGTGAGATGTCATGCTTGGAAGCAATGAAGGGTCTCTCTGGCAGTTAATCATAACATGCAACACAGTTCTCACTCCAGGTCAGCAGAGGGAGCTCTGAACCAATACTAAGGGGAAGAGCTTCTCTCTGGGGGCCAGGAGGGGAAATTAGTCAGTTAGTGTGAGGACGGCAATGAGTGTAGACGTGTGGAGAGAAGCTGGAGGTTGAGCTGAGGATAGAGAGCTCCCTCCCAGTGATAGTGCATGATCTGGAGTCTGGTCTCCACGGTTGTATGGATACTGAAGGTCCTGCAACAGAAACCAGAGGAATAGGAAGCTGTAAATGCTCTATTCCCAACTAAGACTTGGAGGCACAACAGCGAAGGGTGAGCCAAGAGAGATAGAAGGCTACAGCTGTCTGCCATACGAGGTAGATCCAAAAGGGAAGAAGGAGGAACGTCAGTATAACACAGTACTGCATGTACCTCAAGTAAGCGCTAGAGAGGAGACTACACAACCCATCTGACAGAGATTCCTAAGTTGCTTCCAGGTTAATCAGCTCCTGTGCCATCTGTAATCTGGACCCTGGACTGCACTTACAAGTAAAGGTAAAGAAACTACATTCCGCTGTGTCCTTGCCTTCTGCCTGCAACTTCTTCAGCTCTGCTACATCTCTGTGCCAGACACTGCACCCTCTTCCTCAACACCTATCTACACTGCCCTGGGACCAACAGCCCTGCCTGTGGAGAGCTACAACATCTTTGCTGCACTACACCATCTGTCCCAGAGGATCTGTCTGCAGCGTCGGCTTAACACCTTCATTGCCGAACACTAAAGGTGGCGTCACGAATCACTTATAAACTTTATTTCATCACTCAACCCCTTTTACATGGGCGCCCAGGGCCACGGACCGGGTCACCGCTGCTGTGACAACCCACTCTGAGAGGCCGGCCCGGTACGGAGTACCCCACAGCCCTGGGAGGGCGACCCACTAACAGCCTGTGAAGTGGCTGTGGTGAATGGCTTCACATGCCTGATAGTTCCCTGGAGGGAATGGATATCTGCAGTATGATAAAGGAACCATGAGGTTACCCTGACGTGGGTGAGATAACCGAGGCTAGAAAGCCTGTGTAGGCATAACCTGTATGACTACAGAGTAACAGAGCTGAACTCTGTCACTGACGCTATGCTGTTAGGTGATCTTTATGTTGCTGTTATGGGTTTATGGTGCTGAATAAACCACATGGACTGTTTTGGTTTTATGGAAAACCTGTGCCGGATCTGATTTATTAGCTGCCAAGCGAGTGATCCCCTACTTAAATGACAGCGCTACCTCACAATAGATAGATAATAGATAGATCATAGATAAATAATATATAGATAGATGATAGATTATTGATACGTAGATGATAGATAGATAGATAGATAAACAGTCAGCACTCCAAAAATTAAAGTAAAAAAACGTGGCATAACTGATCCATTAGCAGCAATGTTTCGGCAGAATACTCTGCCTTTCTCAAGCATGCTGCCGAAACGTTGCTGCTAATAGATCAGGTAAGCCACGGTTTTTCACTTAAATTTTTGGAGTGCTGCCTGTTTTTTTCTGATTTTCTATTTTGGAGGTTTGGATAACACCTTAAGGGTATGTGCACACGCTGCGGATTCTGCTGCGGATCCGCAGTGGTTTTGGCTCTGCAGGTCCGCAGCAGATTTTGCTGCGTTGTACAGTACGTTTATTTCCTATGGATCAAAAAAATGCTGTGCACATGCTGCGGATTTTTCTGCAGTTTACAATCCACAGCATGTCAATTCTTTGTTCAGTTTCCGCTGCGGTTTCACACCTTATCATTATGAGGTGTGAAACCGCAGGTAAAAACCGCTGGCTAATCCGCAGATAAACCGCAGGACTTCTGTCCAGCGGATTTACCTGCGGATTGTTCAACAAAATTCGCACAACCAAAATACTACGTGTGCACTTACCCTAACAGGTTTTATTGCGCCTGGCTACTTTTGGTAGTGCTGCCAAATTTTCTTTAATTATGATAGATAGATAGACAGACAGACAGACAGACAGACACAATAGAATAGATAATGCACAGAATCATAGTGTGGGTGAATTCTCTGGGTGAAAATAGAGATTTCTCCTAGATTCTGACAAAGTCCAGAATTGTGATGAAAAACGACTAAGTCCCAAGGACACTTTGAGCCAAACACTCTGCAACTGTTTTCGGACGCACTCACAGACATATTTCTGTCTCTGGAAATCTGACACAGGGCGAAAATATTCTGAATCCCAAAAAAATTTTTCCAGCCAAATTTTTTTTTACATCTGACAAGCACACATTTGACCCACACGTTTGGGACTCTTTTGGGACACCCTCAAACACATATTTCCCTCTCTGGGTGAAAATAGAATCCCAGAATCATAAAATCATAGTATCCTAGAATGTTAGAGTTGAAAGGGACCTCCAGGGTCATCGTGTCCAACCCCCTGCTCAACACAGAATTCACTAAACCATCTCAGTCAGATGTCTGTCCAGCCTCTGTGTGAAGACTTCCATAGAAGGAGAACTCACCAGCTCTCGTGGCCTCCTGTTCCACTCATTGATTACCCTCACTCAAAAAGTTTTTTCTCATATCTAACCTGTATCTTCTCCCTTTCAGTTTCATTCCATTGCTTCTCGCGTTTCCAGGTGCAAATAAGAATAATGATGATCCCTCTACCCTGTGACAGCCCTTCAGATATTTGTAGACAGCTATTAAGCCTCCTCTTAGACTTCTTTTTTGCAAGCTAAACATTCCCAGATCCTTTAACTGTTCCTCGTAGGACATACTGTATAATGTTTTTGTTCCACCTGAAACCCTTTTTCATGCTTGGCCCAATGGTTGCACTGTATATTGCCACCTACAAAAGTGATCAGTGACGTCCTCCAAGTCATCAAAGAAACCTTTCTGAATTGGACACTATGCTTATTCAGCTAATCACCCTTTTAGACAGTACAACTCACAGCAGGTACATTGGGAAAACAAGGTCATTCTTGGATCCATGGGTGGAAGTGAGACCAGAGTCAAAATTTGGAAGACGTTTGTATGTTCTCTCTATTAGGTTTCCAATCTCCTCTCATAAAACTTCTTATAGGTTAATGGTGATTAGGGCAGCATGGTGACTCAGTGGCTAGCACTGCAGCCTTGCAGTGTCGGGGTCCTGGGTTCAAATCCAACCAAGGACAACATTTGCAAATGTAAAGTGTCCGAGAGCATTAAGGTACTGTCACACTTAGCGATGCACCAGCGATCCCGACAACGATATGGATCGCTGGTGCATTGCTAAATGGTCGCTAGTGAGCTGCCACACAGGCAGATCTCACCAGCGACATAGCAGCAATCGGGGGTCGTTACTTACCTGTCAGACAAGGCGATCCTTACGTCCTCCCACCCGTGCCCACGCGTCGGCGCCACAGGAAGCCCAGCAGGAAGCTGACAACGAGAAACGGCCCAGGCCGTTCTCGCGCGATCAGCGATAACCAGTGGGGGAGCCGGTCGGAGGTAAGTATCACACATAGCGATATCGCTAGCAATATCGCTGCTGCGTCACAAAACCAGTGATGTTACAGCGATATTGCTAGCGATATCGCTTAGTGTGACGGGGCCTTTTGTCAAGACTGAGCTGCTGTATGGTTGTGCTATGGCACTTTACAAACAAGTGGTGTCCCAGTCCCGGTGTGGTGTGAATCACACTCACTTGTAGGCTGCAGGCCTCCGCTGCTTCCAAGCTTCCGTACTCAGGAGCCAACACCGCACATAAAGCATGGGACACCAGGTTCTTTGCAATGGTCAAACTTTTACTAAACAGTCCAAGATTATCAGGCGAGTACAGGTGGGATAGGGCACAGCAATTCACACTACCTTCCTCCTTAGTACAACTTCTCTTCTGTTCTGCCACCCATTCATTCTGGACTACCTTAAAGCCCACTGGCTCCATCAGCCTCAAGAATTCATTGTCCAATCTGGCAGTACACTCGGGACCGGCCACCTGCCCCTCATGTAACTCCATGTCCACCGACCTCGGAATGTCGGAAGACCATTCCCGCTCCATGGTACCTGGTCCGAGTCCTAGACTCCAGACTCTGTTGGAATGTCCATCAGGGATCTCCATTTGAGCTCCCACTAGCTTGAATGTTTGGCCCATGCTAGCAACCCACCCCACCTGAACCTGAACTCTCCCCCACGCTTCACTGGCTAATACTGAACTCCCTCTACCCAGGCAGTGCCCCCCTTCTTATTATCACCACTGGGATAATCCTAACCCTAACGTTCCTATCTCACTAACCTATTATCCTTAGGGCCCCGTTACATTTAGCGATGCACCAGCGATCTCGACCACGATACGACCCGGTCAGGATCGCTGGTGCATCGCTAAATGGTCGCTAGTGAGCTGCCACACAGGCAGATCTGACAGCGATGTGGCAGCGGTCATTACTTACCTGTCAGACACGGCGATGATGACGTCCTCTGCCCGCGTCCATGCGTCGCTCGTCGGCGCCAGCAGGAAGCCGCCGCCGAGAAATGGACCAGGCCGATCTTGCGCGATCACCGATAACCAGTGGGGGAGCTGGTTGGAGGTAAGTATCACATGTAGCGATATCGCTAGCAATATTGCGTCACAAAATCAGCTAGCGATATCGCTATGTGTAAAGCCCCCTTTATGCTATATGTTGTCCAAAGCTTACCTTTATGTTACATTCACATTATGCATTAACACCTTATACTGTACATCACCATACTACATTACATTAGACACACGTTACTTTCACATATAAAACTGCACAACAGTATTCACATAATGCATCTGCTGTCTTCTGGGGCAGGAACAGGGTAAGATGGTCCACATCCCTACAGAAGGAGTTTGTATGTTCTCTGCGTGGTTGCGTGGGTTTCCTCCAGGGCCTCCTATTTCTCCCACATTCCAAAGACTGATAGGGAATATAGATTGTGAGCCCCAATGGGGAGAGCAATAATAACGTCTGTAAAGCGCTGTGGAATTTATAGTTGTGTAAAAATAAAATAAATTAAATAGAGACAGGCAGTGACATTACTGGGTACACTCTGCATTGGCGTTATGCATATAATAACCAAATGAAGAAAAATGATTATATGTGTTGCCCTTTTGCTTAAAAAAAAATCAAATTTGCCAGATTTTTGTTGCAATGGAAACAAAACGGTGCTGGGTTCTGAGTTCAGGACTCCCTATGATGACATGTTGGAAAATTATTTAAATATTTTTGCTTTTTTATTAGATTTAAAAACATTCTATTTAAATCTAAAATTTAAAATTTTTGAGTGATGGCAAAATACAAGAGACATTAAACACTGTTGAAATTCTCAGAAACACGTGGAGACATTTTTTGCACTAGAGACTTTGACACCAACATGGATAAGTGGATGGATCTGTCCATCGATAGTAATAAAGAGAGCAATCAACATCCAGTCCTAATGGGCGTCATCCATCGCAGTCCCTTTAAAAGCACTCCTCCTAAATGTGCTACCTGTTTCCTTTCTTCCGTTATTAAGAAATGGTTGTAAATCACTTTCATTTGGTAATGGGCGACAATGCAGCCGTTCTGCTAAGAGCGCTAATTTTACAAGCCAAAACACTTGACATAAAAATCTGTAATGTATCCACAGTGGCCATAAACATTGCACTACGGACCGGGGGCACATGTGGACTGGCTTTTTTTTTTAATAGGACATTTGTAAAGGTGGTTATAAACAAGGTGGTCCCCAAAAGAAACAGAAATCATCTTCTGGGGGCCAGTGCGCTGGCAGTACAAGTTTCCACCACTCTGTGAATGTTTGCGGAACCCTTTTGAGTCACTATTCTAGCCAACGTTTTTAGGAAAGATTGCATTTGGCTCCAGTAATTTTTTTTTAATGAGTTGTTCAATCTTCCGCCTATCTTGGGATGGCTGATCCGCACGAACAATGTGACCCTGAAATTTGGTTTCCTTTTTTTGGAACAAAAAGCTTCAGAAACGGTTGTTGGTGTCCAAAGGAAACCACAATTCCTTTTTAAAACTTAATGTATTTATTTGCACATTTTGAAACTTCAATACCCCTCAAAGTCTTCTCCTGACGATTGTCTCTCTGGTCAGAGGTGAGCAGATGAGGCTCGAATGGAGCTCATTTCATTCCACCATTAAAGTTCACTAACAGAAACTGCATTAAATTATTATTATTATTATTATTATTATTATTATTGTTATGCATTTATATAGCGCCATTTATTCCATGGTGCTTTACATGTGAGAAGGGGAAATATAGACAAGTATAATAAACATGTGTAAGACAAGGGACACACAAGTACATAATGAGAGGGGACCCTGCCCGTGAGGGCTCACAGTCTACAGGGATGGGTGAGGATACAGTAGGAGAGGGTAGAGCGGGTCATGCGGTGGTTCAGTAGACCGAGGATCATTGCAGGTTGTAGGCTTGTCGGAACAGGTGGGTCTTCAGGTTCTTCTTGAATGTTTCCGTTGATTGTGAGAGCCTGATGTGTTGCGGCAGAGTTCCAGAGTATGGGGGAAGCACGGGAGAAGTCATGTATGCGGTTGTGGGAAGAAGAGATAAGGGGAGAGTAGAGAAAGAGATCTTGAGATGATCGAAGGTTGCATGCGGGTAGGTACCTGGAGATCATGTCACAGATGTATGGAGGGGACAGGTTGTGGATGGCTTTGTATGTCATGGTTAGGGTTTTGAATTGGAGCCTCTGGTCAATAGGAAGCCAGTGAAGGGCCTGGCATAGGGGGGGAGGCTGGGGAATAGCGGGGAGACAGGTGGATTAGTCGGGCAGCAGAGTGTAGGATGGACTGGAGCGGAGCCAGAGTGCTAGAGGGGAGGCCAGAGAGTAGGAGGTTGCAGTAGTCGAGGCAGGAGATGATAAGAGCATGCACTAGTGTTTTTGTGGTTTCACGGCTGAGGAATGAGCGGATCCCAGTCATTCCCAGTCAATCAATGGTCGGACGGCATCTTCCAGAATGACTTGGGAAATTTTGGGCATATTTTCATCTTAATAGCAATAAAAAAAATAACAAAATATGCAAAAGATTTATTTCGTTAAAAAAAAATCACGGGAGCCAAACCAACCTTTCCCAACAACGTTGGCTCTCATATTGATTTCGAAGGGTTCTGCTAACATTCACTAGTGAAACCACCCATGGGAACCCCCACAGATCTCAATAAAGGGGTACTCATATGCCCCTTTAGAATGGAGCTATCTGCTATCTCCAACAATGAATGGAGAATTTCAGAGCCCCTTTCTCGGATTCAGTGTGGATCTGTTGGATAAGTGATAACTTTTCATGTTAGGATTAACTCTTTCAGTGTACCATTGTGCTTTAAAGAGGCAGACTAAAAAGGGAGAATGTCCAATTAGGGCACATCTAAATGTCATAGACGCAGAGCAGAAAATCTTGATCGAGTCAATCCATCAGGTCAGCCATTCATGTGCTGGCTGTCGAAAATTCCCAATTAGCAGGTCGACAGGTTCAGGAGTCGGATCTTTATTGATCAGCTGATCACAGTGTTAAGGCCCCTTTACATTTAGCGATGTACCAGCGATCCAACCACGATACGACGCGGTCGGGATCGCTGGTGCATCGCTAAATGGTCGCTAGTGAGCTGCCAAACAGGCAGATCTCATCACGCAGCAGCGGTCGTTACTTACCTTTCAGACGCAGCAATGCTGACGTCCTCCCGCCCGCGTCCCCACGTCGCTCGTCGGCGCCAGCAGGAAGTGCTTGACGAGAAATGGACCCGGCCAATCTCGGGCGATCAGAGACAGACAGCGGGGGAGCCGGTCAGAGGTAAGTATCACACATAGCGATATCGCTAGCAATATCTCTGCTGCGTCACAAAATCGTTGACGCTTTAGCGATATTGCTAGCGATATCGCTATGTGTAAAACCCCCTTTAGCCTCAATGTAAAATGGAAGAAATCAAATCCACCTCTGGTTTCCATAAAATGATGCTTAAATGGTCAGATTTTAGGACTGCCAAACCATTGCACCAACATGACTGGACAAGTTATAGCAAAATGCAAATTGGACATATCCTGACAAAAAAATCAGTTAGCAAGGAGCAAAGCCACATACAGGAATAATATCATTGTTTAGGGTTAAACTTTGGGAATTTGGGGCACAAATCCTTGTAAAAATAACAAAAAATACATGTTTAGTATTATTTAAAGGTCAATTAATCCAAAAACTCCCTTATGAGCAATTTCTTCATCAGAATATATGCAACCTACAAAAATATACATGGTGTCCTTTATGTTGAGCAGCCAAAAATTTTCCAAAAATACCAATCTCTGTTTTTTTGGTTTTCCAAAAAGTTTTGTTTAGTTTCAGCGGGCTTTAAACAATGACTTAAGATTTGCACGTCTGCTAAGAACAACTGTGGCGCCCCTGAGGCTTCAGTCGCCACAGAGGTACTGCACCTTCGCCTAAGGTGTAGTGCCCCACCATCCTCCAGGTAAGGTGGGAACTCCTGACCACACTCCACACCTGCATTCCACACACAGGATAGTTCAGTGGGGCCACCTAACAGCTACAGGCTGGGGGTTAGCAGAGCACCCCTCGTGGAACCCTGCTTCGTAACACGAGATGTGCTGGGATGCGGGTGGAGTTAGATGATATAAAAGAGAGGGAAAGTGTAGGATTTCAGTTCAGTCTGGGAGAGACCCAGAAGAGGTCAGTCTGGGAGAGACCCAGAAGGGGTCAGTCTGGGGAGAGACCCAGAGAAGAGAGCAGGCTGACAGCAGGTCAGCCTGAGAGAAGCTCAAGGCGGTGGAAGGCTGTCAGACACGAGAGGCTGAGGACTGGTCTTAGTGGAACGAGCTTCTCAGGGAAGGAAGAGAAGGAGAAAGAGACATAGACTGAAGACTACAGATTCCATAAGAGAGAGATAGAACAGATCGGAACGAAGGAGAAGGAGAACAGAGAGGAGGATTGGGTTGGATAGGAACCCTGCCTATAGGTTCTCAGCGCAAAGGCCGGGGCCCGGTCCCCGAGGTTGATTGGATCTTTATATCCGGCAACAGACACCAGAGGAGTAGTGAGCCGCTAACGCCTTACTCCCACCATAGACTTGGGACACAACAGCGAAACAGATAGAGAGCCGGGACTCAGGAGAGGAGTCCCCGAAGCAGGCTACAGCTGTCTGTCATACAAGTAGAGACTAGGAACACCTAGAGAGAGGCATTCCAGGGTAACTAAGTACTGGAGTGCTTCGCACCTAAATGCGCATTTGAGGAGTCGTTCAGTGAAGGTACATATTGGCGGAGTGTGGAAGGGAGAGTCCTGTCCTGCCTGGAGGTTGGCTGGAGCCCTGACCTGGAGAACACAGTACGGAGGCAGGCAGTGGTGTGAACTGCAAACAGTGAGTAAAGCTTTGGAACCGCATACTCTGGTGTCCTCCAGTTATTCCCGCATCGCTATACCTGGGTAACAACATCCTGTGCCTCTCCTCATCCATTGCACCTACACTGCCCTGGGACTACAGCTCCACCTGTGGGGAGCTATACCATCTCTGCTGCACCACATCATCAGTCCCAGAGGATCTGTACGCAGCGTTGGCTAACAACTCACTTGCCAAATACCACGGGTGGCGTCACGAACTATACCAATAAACTCTAACACCTTTAACACCACTGCCATTGATATTGGGCGCCCAGGGCCACAGACCGGGTCACCGCTGCTGTGACACATTCCCCTGACACCGGCCCAATACCGAGTACCCCACAGCCCTGGGAGGGCGACCCACAACCACAGCCCATTATTTCGGGTATCAGATCAGTTTCAGCATCGTCTACCAATTGTCTGCTCTTGGACAAAATCACTTTTCTGAATTGGCTCTTAGGTGGAGGTCATCAATTCACCTGATAACTTTGTTAGTAATACTAAAAGTTATATAAGGATGGGCTGGTGTGAGTTTCGACATGTGACACTGGTGGGGTCAGCTACATATCAGGTCCCAAGACATTAGGTAACTTTACATAGCATGCATGAAGACTGCCAGTCTACTTGACCTTTGGGACAAAAGGAGAAGACCCTTTGGAACAACACGTTTCTAAATAGTCTGTTGGGTAATGTCGAGAAAGTAAGGGGGTCACTAACTGGCTCACCCTGAAGGACCTGAACATCCGGTGATTTAAACCAAGGGGTGGACTGACAATATGTCCAATTGGGCATAGTGCCTTTGAGACAATTTTGATTACACAGTGAAAAATGGAAGCTGCCCTAATCCAAGTCATCTGCTTATATTGGCCAGGTCTGCTACCAGTTTGGACTCACCTACAACACAAGACCAATTTAGACTTCCTTCCAGAATCACTTTATGTTCCTAATCGATACCTGTGGATACCCATTAGTTTTCAAATTATAATCATCTAGCGGTTCTGTCACTAAAAACAACAACAAGCCATTGTTGCCCCCAATGGTTTGGAAGCCACTGATGCCCCCAATGGTTTGGAATCCACTGCTGCCCCAATGGTTCGGAAGCCATTGCTGAGCCTATTGGTTCAGAAGCAATTGCTGCCCTTATGGTTTGGAAGCCATTGCAGTCCCCGATGGTTCGGAAGCCACTGCTGCCCCCAATGGTTTGGAAGCCACTGCTGCCCCAATGGTTTGAAAGCCATTGCTGAGCCTATTGGTTCAGAAGCAATTGCTACCCTTATGGTGTGGAAGCCAGTGCTGCCCCAATGATTCAGAAGCCATTGCTGCCCCCAATGGCTCGGAAGCCATTGCTGACTGATGATTCTGAAGCAATTGCTGCCCTTATGGTTCAAAAGCCATTGCTGCCCCTACATTTCACATGTCGACCAGTTACATTACATTGTGTTTTGTTACTCTATTAATGGTTTACTTATGGGATTAACATTTACAATGTTTTTTTTAGGATTAAACTAAATTTGCACAGCAGGACAAATAAGTAGTCACTGTCACTGACCAATTAGAACCATTTAAGCAACCTGAATATTTTTTTCCACCATTGTATAAACATTGGGGCAATGTGGCCGGACATATCTGTTTTTTATCTTTCTTTGGTTTTTTTCCATAAAGTTGGACAACCAAATATCCTTTAAGAGTAAGGGCCCTGTCACACATAGCGATCTCGCTAGCGAGATCGCTGCTGAGTCACAAGTTTTGTGACATAACAATGATCTCATCAGCGAGATTGCGGTGTGTGACAGCGATCAGCGACCGGCCCCCCTGCCGGTATCGCTGATCGCTGTAGGAAACCGCTGGACATTTCTTTTGTCGCTGGTCTCCCGTTGGCCAGCACGCATCGCTGCGTGTGACAGGCGGGAGACCAGCGATCTGCTGGTAACTAACGAACACAGCGACGCCGCGCGCTCGGCGTCGCAGTGCTGATCGCTGGTGAAGCTGTCTGTGTGACAGCTCACCAGCGATCACATAGCGACTTACCAGCGATCCTGACACGTTGATATAGTTGTCGGGATCGCTGGTGAGTCGCTATGTGTGACTCCAACTTAAGTGCACAAAATAAATAGAGGCAAAACTTATCTGTTATTGACTTGAAACATTTTGGACTTGATGACATTATATCCAAAATCAGTTTGCATTTGGTGAGTTGTTTTTTTTTACAATTCTACTAATTACAAAAAAAATGTTTCCAACTGGGGAAAGAGCCAATAAATACTGGTGTGAACTTACAACCTGTTTAAGGATATGCATCCTCGTTCAAGCCGCATTTCAATTTACACCTCTATTCAAGGACACTGATCAAATAGTAAAGCCAAGAACTTCGTTCAGACCTGTCCTGAGGACCCGAGTGGTGACCGAAAGCTCCAGGAATGAACGCAAAATCTGAAACAAGCTCTGGAAGTCATTTATGGTACTACTGTTCTCATATAGGGTAGAGGGACTTTTTGGATTCAAACCAAAGAATCTCTTTTAGGGTAAAGAATCCCACCTCCTTTATCAAATGAGTCCCTATGACTATAAAATATGCTCAAAATGAGTATGAGGCATAGACACATCTAATATATATTTACCTAAAATTGGCCGTCATCCACTTCCTTCTGGATGTCCTCGAATCCCATAATTCACCGCACCGACCGGAAGTACGCTGACCGCCATATTGGAATACCCAAGTGATGGGTATTCCAATATGGCACCTGGTGGTGGTACCAGGCTCTTTCGCAGTACCACCAGCGGGACATCGCCGGGACACCCCCCCGCTGCCACTGGACCCCCCGCCGGACCCTGCCGCCGGACCCGCCGCCGCCTGACTACACATGCTGGATCCCGCCGCTGCCTGCCCATCCACCTCCGTGCAGTCACAGCCAGCAGGAAAGACCGCGGCTTGCGGCCTGTGCTGGACACACACACTTCCCTCCCAATGCAATAGCATCGGGCCCACCTCTAGTTCTTATATAACTCCAAAAAGAAATTTGTATTAATAAATTATATCACAAATTATTATCAGCTATAATTAGAGTATAGTAAATTTGTATAATAAATATCAGCTGTTATCAGTGTGTAATAATAGGACATAAGATAAAAAATAAATAGAAAATACTATCAGTTCATAGTAATATAACAATATAAGATGCAAAAATATTATATAGCAGCTATTTTTGATGTATAGTTATATTCATGATTGAAATATAACATAATAAATATAAGCCTAAGATAAATATAACGTAAAAAAATATAATAAGTCTCAACTATTATCAGTCAAAACTAATATAACAAGGTAAAATATGATACAATATATTAATACAACTTGTCCATTAACAGTCATATTTGTGTTATAAGATGCAAAATTATTTACCTTTATTAAATTATTTAAAAATGTTGATAAATCATATCTAATCCCAAACTGTGCATAAAATATTCTACAGTATATACTAAAATACACACAAAAGCACATCTACAAAGTAAAAATAACATAAAAGGAATGAAAAAATGAAGAAAAAAATATGGTGAAGGGACATAAAAGGGAAAAAATGATTTTAAGTGCATATTTCGAGGGTCTCAAATCTCCCCCCTCCTTCCCCAGCAAACCGTATTTCTATATCGTAAATCAGAGACAATTGGACTACAAGCAGAATGAAATGAATGTCATTATATAGTACACGGCGGCACGGTGCCGGGTAATGAGATGCGCCCCGCAGCTTCCAGCTCATGTTTAAATTTAACTCATTATGGCTCATGAATTATTCATCACAAACCTATTACCAGGAATGGTTATACTATAACTTTCCACCTGAAGATGCGGCCGATGTCTGAAAAGCTAATATTTATCAGATGAAGAAAATTGTGATTTTCATAAAAGACAAATGTGATTTCTACGGCGCCGGCGCTACGTACGAATAAAGATAAAATTTGTGTATGACAGGTGGATTGTGGCACCGCATTCTTCACATAGTTTTAGCTCATTTTTGGTCGCATCGTGTTACACTAATGTAATGCTAGGTTATGTTTCCACGGTCAGTAAATGGCAGCGCTTTGGACGCAGCACATGTCCGCTCCGGCCAAAGTGCTGCACGCTTTTGAACGTCGGTGATTCCACATGTGTTCATTGAACCATGCGAAATCACCGCATCCCATTACATTTTATGGGTGGCTTTATCTTGCGGAGATGGAGTGTCTCCGCAATATAAATAGACATGCTGCGGTTTGGAAAGAAGCGCCGCATGTCCAGTTACACAGGGAAACCGGAGGCGTCCCTGCATGCATAGTGGAGATGGGATTTCATGAAATCCCATCCACTATGCTGTAACATCTCTGTCTCGCTCTGGCTCTTGCTATGGCTCTCTGGCGCCCTCTAGCCTTCCTGCTACTTCTCTCCTGCTCAGTAGACTGCCCCCTGCTGGCGTCCTCAGTCCCTTTTATCCTTGCTCCGCCCCCATCCCTTCCAGAACTCTCGTCCGTCCTCTAATTGTGTCCCCCGGAAACAGTCCCCTTAGGAACTTGGGTGACAGTCCCCTTGGCTCCGGCCCGGCTACACAACGGGGGCTCCTCCTCCTACACTCCCCCATCCTGTATGCTCGCCAGTCCTCGGGCGAGGGCTTGGAGGGTCCTGGGACGGTCTCTCGAGATGATAGTTTTTTCTGCCACACAAACTGATCCTGTTCATAGCGTTCGGGAGGTTTGCCAGCTGTTGACCACTGGGAGCGTCGTGGTTCGACTGTGGTGGGATCCTCTGGGGTGGTGGAAGGTGATGTGTCAACTGGGTTCGCTGGTATATTATTTCTTGAAGTGTCTGGCCATACTGTTGGAGGGTCATCCTCGTCGTCCTCATCCCATACTGCTGGCGGAGGTTCTGAGACCTGAGGAGGGGCCTCGGGTCGTGCAGGGTCTGTGCAAGTACAGGGTCGTAACATATTGCAGTGTACGGTACGGGAAGGGTGGTCCTGTCTTTTTCAGATTGTATTTCGTACACTGGCCCATCAGGGCTTACTCGGCGCAACACCCGATAGGGACTTTCTTCCCAGCGGGGTTCCTACTTGCGTTGGGGGCGCTGATCTCGTACAAGTACCCGATCTCCTGCCTGCAGATCGAGGCAGAGCCCCTCCCGGGTGTTCCAGATCCTGAAGTTTGGTGTGTACGATTCGGTGCAGGGTTTGTAGCCGATACCGGTGATTTCGGACCCACGAGAAGACCCCCGTCCATGGTTGCTTCTCTTCTGGATTTCACTCTACCTCCATGATTCCCTTGCCTTCCCGGCCGAATAGCAGCGAGTATGGAGTGTAGCTGGTGACTCAATGTACCCGGTTGCTATAAAACCACACCAGTTCAGGGATGTATTCGGGCCAGCGGGCCTTTCGGTCACTTTCCAGGGTAAATCGCTCGCAGGCCCCATTCCCTTGAGGGTGGTACGGAGTAGTTTAGAATTTATCGATACCATAGAGGCGGTGTAATTCTTCCATTACTTTTCCCAGGAAGCACGCACCCTGGTCTCAATGGATCCATTGGGGGCAGCCGTATACTTGAATAAAGGTTTTACAAATCGCGCAGGCGGCCGGTTTGATCCCGGGTAGGGGTCACCACGGCGAACTTGGTGAAATGGTCCACCATGACGAGACAGTGTTCATATCCCTGGTGCGTGGGCCCAATGGTTAAATAGTCTATCATCAAGAGTTCAAGGGGTGCTGCTGTTACTATTGTCTGTACTGGGGCCCGTTGCGTGGGTGGTTTAGTTAGTTCACACAGGCGGCATGCACGGCAAACTTCTTCCACTGCGGTCTGCAAGCGGGGATGGTAGGCCATTTGTTGTAACCACTGAAAAGTCTTCTGTGCCACAAAATGAGCCCCCTTTTCATGGGCCTCACGAGCAAGTTCACTAAGTTGGGCTCCCGGTATTACTAACTGCCAAGCTATCGCTGATGTTGTCCGCGACACTGCTTTTCAGTATAATAGTCCTACTTTGATTACCAATTTCTCCCATTGACGTAGCATTAGCAAAGTGTCCTGAGTCAAAGACTGCCTATGAGTGTTGCTGGGTATTCGGTTCGTGGCCACCCATTGACGCAGGGGTCCAATCTCTCCATCTTCTTGTTGCTGTTGGATCCATTTATCCCAGGATTGTTCTAATATGCCCCTAGCGGGGCCTTTGTGGGGTTGCTCTCGAGTCGCAGCTGTGAGTCCGGCGGGGGCCAGAGTGAACGGTGTTTCTTCCCCTTCAAGTTCGTCGTCTCAGCTTCGCCCTGGGGCCGTACGTCGAATCCTGGAGAGGGCGTCGGCATGCACATTCTCCGCTCCCCATTTATAGATGATTTTGTATTTGAACTTGGCCATGCGGGCGGCCCATCGTTGCTCCAGGGCCCCCAGTTTGCCATTATCAAGGTGGGCCAGCGGGATGTTGTCAGTTCGTACCACTACCTCAGAGCCTGCCAGGTACTCCGCGAACCGCTCCGTCATGGCCCACACTACTGCAAGGAGCTCAAGCTTAAAGGAGCTGCAATTGTCGGGATTACGTTCAGAGTCGTGGAGTGATCGGCTGCCATAAGCGATCACTCTCTCACGGCCATCTTGGACTTGTGACAATACAGCTCCTAGCCCGTGTAGGCTCCCGTTGGTGTGCAGTATGAACGGCTGCGAGAAATCCGCATAAGCTAGCACTGGGGCGTCCGAAAGTGCGGCTTTGAGATCTCGGAAGGCCTCCTCCTGCGGTTCTTGCCACTGAATCTTCCAACCATTTGCTCCTGCAGGGTCCCCCTTCAGCAGGTCTTGCAGGGCTCGGGCTCGACGGGTGAAATTCTTTACGAAGCGACGGTAATATCCGGCCAACCCCAGAAAGGCTCGTACGTCTTTTACCGTCTCAGGAGTAGGCCACCCTTGGATAGCTGCGACCTTTTCCATGGACGGTCTAACGCCCTCGGTGGAGACAGTATGCCCTAGGTATTCGATCTGCGTCCGGAACAGGTGGCATTTCTGGGGTTTTACCTTCAACCCGTACTTTTGCAGTCGACCGAGCACCTGCCCCAACAGCCGCAGATGATCCTCAAATGTGGCAGCATAGATGATAATGTCATCCAGGTATATCAACGTGGCTTCGAATTTGAGATCTCCCAGACACCGCTCCATTAGCCGTTGGAAGGTCCCAGGGGCGTTGGCCAACCCGAACGGCATGCAATTAAATTTAAACAGTCCCATGGGTAAGATGAATGCGGTCTTGCCGCGGTCTTCCTCGGACATGGGCACCTGCCAGTACCCGCTGGCCAGATCTAGGGTCGAAAAGTATGTTACTTTTCCCAGGGCAGATAGGGACTCTTCTATCCGGGGCAGCGGGTACTAGTCCTTGCCTTGCAGGCGTTCAATTTTCGATAGTCCACTCAGAACCGCAAGGTGCCATCCTTCTTATGGACTAACATGATGGGGGCCGCCCAAGGACTCTGGCTTTCTCGGATAACTCCTTTCCGCAGCATTTGGCCTAGTAGTGTTTTTACCTCCTGGTATAGTTGTGGAGGAACTTGTCGGTATCATTCTCTAATAGGAGCCGTTCCTGCAGTGGGAATGCCGTGCATGATGGCTGTGGTACATCCGAAATCGTCCTCATGGTTGGCGAATACCTCCTGGTACTGGCCCAGAAGTACTTCTACCTGGAGTATTTGGGCCGGGGTAAGGTCAGAGAGTTCTGATCGCATTTTCTCCAGGATGGTTTGGCCCTTTTCTTCGACCGAGGACCCGGTGGTTCGAAGGGATCAGATAGTGACCACCAATGGGTCCCCCGTCTGCACTCTTAACTGGAACGCCAGGGTCGGAAACACCTCCTCTAGAGGTCTCACCAGTTTCGCAATTTCGAACCGCAGCTTCAGGACGATGTCTTTGTCTTCTAGGTTGACGCAACGCACCAGGACAGTCCCTTTCCACACAGTGGCCAAGGTGCGGGCCACCAGGACTCCAGGTGTAGGCGCTCCGAGAAGCCCAGCAGTGGGCAGGGCGCAGGCTGGAGTCAAGCTGTGGCGGCTGCGGGCAGGCCGCAGCTGCGGGCTGGAGAGGAGTTGCGGCAGCCGCAGGCGGCAGCGGGCAGGCCGCAGCCGCGGGCTGAAGTCGGGCTGTGGCGGCTGCGGCCGGCAGCGGGCAGGCCGCAGCCACAGGCTGGAGGGAGGCTGCGGGTGGCAGCGGGCAGGCCACAGCCGCGGGCTGGAGTCTGCCGTGAGGCTCGCAGTCGGGCGGTCGGTGTCTCTCTGCTGGACAGCTTGGTGCCATCTCTCGCCTGTCTCCGGTGTGTCTCCCTTCAATCCCTCCAGTCACTGCTCTCTTCTTCTAGCTCTCACTCTGGCTTTTGCTATGGCTCTCTGGTGCCCTCTAGCCTTCCTGCTCCTTCTCTCCTGCTCGGTAGACTACCCCCTGCTGGCGTCCTCAGTCCCTTTTATCCTTGCTCTGCCCCATCCCTTCCAGAACTCTCTCTCGTCCATCCTCTAATTGTGTCCCCCGGAAACAGTCCCCCTAGGAACTTGGGTGACAGTCCCCTTGGTTCCGGCCCGCCTACATAACGGGGACTCCTCCTCCTATAGTTACACAAAACCCTGTCTACAATAAAAAAATACAAAAAAACAACAAACAAAACATTGGAAAATAGACTTTAAAAAGGAGCAAATTATAAGGAGAAAAAGGCAGAAAACGATAAAAACGAGGCAAAGAAAAGTGCAAATACAATAATGAATGGGGCTCATAGTCTCTGAGGGTTCAAGGCCCGAATGAACTTTCGGTAAATTAATTGCTGTCGACCTCCAGACACTGGGGAGAGGAGATATCGAATGCTTGGGTGACTTCATGATGTGGTCATTTCTTGGAAGTCAGTGCCTACAGACATATCAGGATTAGATTCATTACCTCAGGGGTCCATTTGGCTTATAAGTGTATGTCATCCTGAGGAGAGGTGTTACAACAGAATGGGGAGGAAATTGTGTCATGGCAATCAGTTTTCCTGAGGGTCTCGTAATGTGATGTTATAATGGTATAGTGGAGCATAATATCAGGACCCCATACACAGCAATGGAGGCATCCCGAATCAAAGAGAGATAGGAAGACAGCTATATAATCGGTATGGGGTCTTTAGATTGCCCCCTTTATTTTAAAGCAAGATAATATCTATATATCTAGTATTGTACTGTACATTGGTGCTGATTAGTGCAAAGTCAACACCGATATCAGCAGATAACCCCTTCAAATGCCCTGACGTGTATATCTGTCATGGAGTAGGGCAACCCAGGACCTTCTGTAGGCCGCACAGCCTCCTGCTTGGAGCTACTGTGAAGCTCGGCCACTCTATCTAAGTCCAATCTATCTAAATATTAAATAATGTAACCTGAACAGTAAGAACAAAAAACGAAAGAGAAGAAAAGGACAATATTGCTAGTTTTTAGTTTCCCCGCCCCCCCCCCCCCCCAAAAAAAAATGCAAAATGTCATATGTATCCCAAAGTGGTAACCAATAATAACGTCAACAAAGGCAGAAAACAAGACCTCACACAGCTCCAAATAAAAAAAAAATTATGGGTCTCGGAAAATGGCGACACAAACCAGTTTATTTATGCTTTTTACAAAGTTTTTATCATTTTTTAAGTCACTAAAATAACGAAAAATAAATATAGTTTGGTAATGCCGTAATCATACTGACCTGTGGAAACACGTTTTCAGGTCATTTTTACAGCACAGTGAACGTCATGGAAATAAAACCCAATGTCGGATTTGTGGGGGGGTTTTTTCCCCATTTCATCGCACCAGGAATTTTTTTTCCCGTTTTTCAGTACATTATATGGTAAAATGAGCGATGTCATTCAAAATTACAACTTGTACCGTGAAAAACAAGACCTCAGGCAGCTATAAAAGATTAAAAATGTTAAGGCTCTTGTAAGAAGAGGAAGAAAATATGAAAATGCAACAACCGTAAATTGGCTGCATCGTTAAGCGGTTAATGTGCCCTGTCTGAACACGGCCTTACACAACGCACTGCCAAAATATGGATGAATTGCCAAGTTTTGGAAGATGGCAAAAAAAAATGCAAAATTGCAGGAAAATGTGATTCGATTAGAATTTGTGAATACTCCTTCACTTTGTGCACCATGATATATATCCCGCGAGTTTACTGCAGTCCTATGTAATCATCTGATTAAAGATCAGAGACAGTCTGCCCGCAGTTTTCGATTTCCTGCAGGTTTCATGTCTTCGCTGAACCCCTAATACTTTTATATTTGACTCCAGCAAAAAAATTTCTGATTCTTCTTTACACCATAAACAGCGGTAAACTTTACGGATCCGTATTTCCATTGACTTCTATGGATATGACAAACTCAGCTCTGCTTCTTCTGCACATCTACGCTCTTGTTCTCTGCATTTCTGTAGGCTCCATTTGGTGCCTTTCAATGCTTTTATTTGCTGTCCTTTTTTTTTTCTCCCCCCTGCCCACCCAACCACAGGTGATTACTGAATTTTCAAGACCCTCATCATATCCGAGGCAATCACTCGCCACCGGGAAAATGACTTCACTCAGATAAGTAATCTTATGGCTAATGCAGGAAACTGACTCAATCAGGCAAATAGGCCGCGTCCAGCGGCGGCTGAAATGAGGCGGCTGATGATTTTATCATCACAGAAGAATGGCTCAATGATTGGACGAAGGCAGGCAATGGCGGACGCTCGATAGATCATTGCCGGAAGGAGGGGACATTTTTTTTTTTTAAATCAAGTAAAATAAATGTAAACGTCTAATATTCAATAGTAGGAGGAAGTCGGAAAATTAGGAGCTGATGCCACCATGAACTGGTGTATCAGAGCATCATGATTTCCATTTATAACAGAAGCCAATGGAGAAGAGCAGATCGTCTGAAATGTGGTCAGATGCACTCGAAACAATGGGCAAATTCTGTCCAAATCGAAACCTCCCCAAAAAGATGATTACCATCTTCTAAGATCTCTCCAGACCCCAAAGCATTTATGTACTGGCAGTAAGCAGAGATCATTATAATTTAGACGGAAACACAAAGAATAAGACTCTTTACATAGGTCAGTAAGGTGAATGAGTTTCATCCCGTGTAAACATGCAACATTCGGTGGGTGATTAGCTAGTTTATGCATCTACAGTATAAAATTCATTGTTGCTGGCAGCATATAGGAAATGTGCTGCCAATAATATGTTACTGTATGAAAGTAGAACCATCATTTGATGGTACAGTTTTTGTCGGCCTCTGGAAACAGAGACATGAACGAGCGCCAATTATCTCATATATATAGTATATCGACGCTTGTTAATGGGCCAAGGTTAGGACTTATGTTGGTCAGTGTTGAATATTTTGCATTCGCCTCTTAATTTGATGGCTCTCATACACATTGGATTAAAATCAGTCAAACCCTCTGGTATCAGCGGGATTGGCCAGCAGTCTAATGTCTATAGATTGAGGGCTTCTGCCCCAAAAGATGATGTCAGGGGAGAAAAGAATCCATGCTGCCTCTCCCAGAGAACAATAGCTGATTAATTTGTTCTCTGGGAGATAAGCCACTGCAAGTATGGTGGAGGGACTGAGGAGTCTGGAGGGAACAGAGGAGTCTAGAGGGCGGAGTCTGGATTGCTGAGGAGTCAGGAAGGGGCAGAGGAGGATGGAGGGGAATGGGGACAGAGGAGAATGGAGGGGAGAAAAAAGACTGAAAGGGACTGAGGAGATTGGAGGGGACAGAGTAGACAGCAGGGGACAGAGGAAACTGGAAAGGACAGAGAAGTCTGGTGGAGGGAGCTTTGAGTTTGGAAAAAACAGAGGAGTCTAGAAGGCGGAGTCTGGAATGCTGAGGAGTCTGGAAGGGACGGAGGAGTCTGAAGGGATCAATGGAGTCTGGAGGGTGGAAAGATGAGTCTGGAAGGTAGATAGAGTAGCCTAGAGGGAACAGAGGAGTCTGGAGGGAATAGAAGAGTTTGGAGGGAACAGAGGAGTCTGGAGGGAAAAGAAGAGTCTGGAGTCTGGATTACTGAGTAGTCTGGAAGGGGCAGAGGGGACTGGAAGGGAGAGAGGAGTCTAGAGAGAACAGAGGAGTCTAGGAGGCGACCAGAGGAGTCTGGAGGGTGGACAGGGAAATCTGGAGGATGGACAGAGGAATCTCTTGGGCAGACAAAGGAGTATGGAGGGCAGGCAGAGGTGTCTGGAAGGGACTAAGGAGACTGGAGGGGACAGAAAAAACGACCGAAGGGCCTGGAGTGAACATAGGTGTGTGGATGATGGACAAAGAAGTTTGGAGGGAACAGAGGAGTTGAGAGGGAGGACAGAGGAGTGATGAGTACTGAGGAGTCTGGAACGGACTGAGGAGACTAGAGGCTCCAGAGGAGTCTGGGAGGAGGGACTGAGGAGTCTTGAGGGGGCAAAGGAGTCTGGAGGAGGCAGATGAGTCTGGAAAAGGGCAAAGGAGTCTAGAGTAGACAGAGGAGTCTGAAGGGGACAGAGGAATCTGGATGAAGCAGATGACTCTGGAGAAGAGCAGAGGAGTCTGGATTGGACAGAGGAGTCTGAAGAATAACAGAGGAGTCTGGAGTGGAGAGAGGAGTCTGGAGTGAAGAGGAGTCTGAAAGGGATAGAGGAGTCTGGCAGTAGCTCTGTCATAGAGAACACAGGAGCTCTTGGCTGAGTGTTCTTATATAAGGGGCAGTGGTAGAAATAGGTGTCCGAATTAATCTCTTTTCCATCCTCATTTAAAGGGAATGTTGGTCTTTGTGCATTAACACTACTGAGTTTAGTAAACAGAATCCTGAGTTTTCCTCTGATGTCTGAGTGTAATTACTGCAATAGTTAATAGACTTAGCGGATAAAACCCTGAATCTGTCAGACCAAATTGATTAAATTAGTCTGTCATGTTCATTAGTGATGTAAATTCAGAGGCTGCACAGACACCGAGGAACGGAAAATTCTGCAAATTATTTGTTATAGAATAAATCCCTTTAAAAGGGATGGACCTATCTGACCGGTCATTTAACAAAACTGTGATGAGTAATTTATCTATTTAGTATCAGGAAAAGTTCACACATTATAGTTATATTTGGCAATGATTTTTGAGAAAAAAAACATGTAAAATGACACCTTGATCACAAGTTTACCAAGAACCAGATGTAACCATGAAACAGATTATCCACCATGAACAATCACTTTGTTGTTAAAATGGTCCCATGAAAATAAGCTGCTCACAGATTGTCCAGCTGCAGGTGTAGGGGATTGTGTAGAATATCCCTTTAACCCCTTCATGACCCAGCCTATTTTGACCTTAATGACCTGGCCATTTTTTGCAATTCTGACCAGTGTCCCTTTATGAGGTAATAACTCTGGAACGCTTCAACGCATCCTAGCGATTCTGAGATTGTTTTTTCGTGACATATTGGGCTTCATGTTAGTGGTAAATTTAGATCGATAATTTTTGCGTTTATTTGTGAAAAAATCAGAAATTTGGCGAAAATTGTGAAAATTTCGCAATTTTCAAATTTTGAATTTTTATTCTGTTAAACTAGAGAGTTATGTGACACAAAATAGTTACTAAATAACATTTCCCACATGTCTACTTTACATCAGCACAATTTTGGAAGCAAAATATTTTTTTGTTAGGAAGTTATAAGGGTTAAAAGTTGACCAGCGATTTCTCATTTTTACAACAAAATTTACAAACCCATTTTTTTTAGGGACCACCTCACATTTGAAGTTACTTTGAGGGGTCTATATGGTAGAAAATACCCAAAAGTGACACCATTCTAAAAACTGCACCCCTCAAGCTACTCAAAACTACATTCAAGAAGATTATTAACCCTTTAGGTGTTTCACAGGAACTAAAGCAACATGGAAGGAAAAAAAGGACATTTTAATTTTTCCAACAAAAATTTTCTTTCAGCATCAATTTTTTCATTTTTCACATGGGCAACAGGATAAAATGGATCCTAAAATTTGTTGGGCAATTTCCCCTGAGTACACCGATACCTCATATGTGGTCAAAAACCACTGTTTGGGCGCACGGCAGGGCTCAGAAGGGAAGGAGCGCCATTTGACTTTTTGAATGGAAAATATGCTGGAATATTTATCGGTTGCCATGTCGCGCTTGGAAAGTCCCTGTGTGCCTAAACACTGGAGCTCCCCCACAAGTGACCCCATTTTGGAAACTAGACCCCCCAAGGAACTTATCTAGATGCATAGTGATCACTTTGAAGCCCCAGGTGCTTCTCAAATTGATCCGTAAAAAAAAAAAGTCCTTTTTTTCACAAAAATTATCTTTTAGCCTCAGTTTTTTCATTTTCACATGGGCAACAGGATAAAATGGATCCTAAAATTTGTTGGGCAATTTCTCCTGAGTACACCGATACCTCATATGTGGTCATAAACCACTGTTTGGGTGCACGGCAGGGCCCGGAAGGGAAGGAGCGCCATTTGACTTTTCGAATGGAAAATTAGCTCCAATCGTTATCGGACACCATGTCGCGTTTGGAGAGCCCCTGTGTACCTAAACATTGGAGCTCCCCCACAAGTGACACAATTTTGGAACCTAGACCCCTTAAGGAACTTATCTAGATGTGTAGTGAGCACTTTGAACCCCCAAGTGCTTCACAAAAGTTTATAACATAGAGCAGTGAAAATAAAAAATCATTTTTTTTCCTCAAAAATGATTTTTTAGCACGCTATTTTTTATTTTCACAAGGGTAACAGGAGAAATTGAACCAAAAAAGTTGTTGTACAGATTGTCCTGAGTACGCTGGTACCCCATATGTGGGGGGGGGCACTGTTTGGGTGCACGGCAGGGCGCAGAAGGGGATGAGCGCCATTTGACTTTTTGAAATGAAAATTAGCTCCAATCGTTAGCGGACACATGTCGTGTTTGGAGAGCCCCTGTGTGCCTAAACTTTGGAGCTCCCCCACAAATGACCCCATTTTGGAAACTAGACCCCCTAAGGAACTTATCTAGATGCATAGTGAGCACTTTGAACCCCCAGGTGATTCACAGAAGTTTATAATGCAGAGCAGTGAAAATAAAAAATCTTTTTTTTTCCCTAAAAAAAATTTTTTTAGTTGGCAATTTTTTATTTTCACAAGGGTACTAGGATAAATTGGACCCCAAAAGTTGTTGTCCAGTTTGTCCTGAGTACGCTGGTACCCCATATGTGGGGGGGAACCACTGTTTGGGCACACGTTGGGGCTCAGCAGGGAAGTAGTGACATTTTGAAATGCTGACTTTGATGGAATGGTCTGCGGGCGTCATGTTACATTTGCTGAGCCCCTGTGTGCCTAAACAGTAGAAACCCCCCACAAGTGACCCCATTTTGGAAACAAGACCCCCCAAGGAACTTATCTAGATGTGTGGTGAGCACCTTGAACCCCCAAGTGCTTCACAGAAGTTTATAATGCAGAGCCATGAAAATAAAAAATCTTTTTTTTTCCTCAAAAAATGAATTTTTAGCTCACAATTTTTTATTTTCACAAGGGTAACAGGAGAAATTGGACCCCAAAAGTTGTTGTCCAGTTTGCCCTGAGTATGCTGATACCCCATATGTGGGGAGGGACCATTGTTTGGGCACACGTCGGGGCTCGGAAGGGAAGTAGTGACGTTTTGAAATACCGACTTGATAGAATGGTCTGCGGGCATCATGTTACGTTTGCAGAGCCTCTGATGTGCCTAAACAGTGGAAACCCCCCACAAGTGACCCCATTTTGGAAACTAGACCACCAAGGAACTTATCTAGATGTGTGGTGAGCAGCACTTTGAACCCCCAAGTGCTTCACAGAAGTTTATAATGCAGAACCGTGAAAATAAAAAATCTTTTTTTACTCAAAAAATGATTTTTTTAGCCCGCAATTTTTTATTTTCACAAGGGTAACAGGAGAAATTGGACCCCAAAAGTTGTTGTCCAGTTTGTCCTGAGTACGCTGGTACCCCATATGTGGGGGGGAACCATTGTTTGGGCACACGTCAAGGCTCGGAATGGAAGTAGTGACGTTTTGAAATGCAGACTTTGATGGAATAGTCTGCGGTCGTCATTATGTTTGCAGAGCCCCTGATGTGCCTAAACAGTGGAAACCCCCCACAAGTGACCCCATTTTGGAAACTAGACCTTCCAAGGAACGTATGTAAGATGTGTTGTGAGCACTTTGAACCCCCAAGTGCTTCACAGAAGTTTATAATGCAGAGACGTGAAAATGAAAAAATCATTTTTTTCCACAAAAATAATTTTTTAGCCCCCAATTTTTTATTTTCCCAAGGGTAACATGAGAAATTAGTCCCCAAAAGTTGTTGTGCAATTTTTCCTGAGTACGCTGATACCTCATATGTTGGGGTAAACCACTGTTTGGGCACACGTCAGGGCTTGGAAGGGAGGGAGCACCGTTTGACTTTTTGAACGCAAAATTGGCTGGAATCAATGGTTGCACCATGTCGCGTTTGGCGACCCCCTGATGTGCCTAAACAGTGGAAACCCCTCAATTCTAACTCCAACCCTAACCCCAACACACCCCTAACCACAGCCCTAACCCTAACACATCCCTAACCACAAGCCTAACCCTAATTCCAACGCTAACCCTAATTCCAACCCTAACCCTAACCCTCTTTCCAACCCTAACCCTCTTTCCAATCCTAACCCTAACCCTCTTTCCAACCCTAACCCTCTTTCCAACCCTAACCCTCTTTCCAACCCTAACCCTAACCCTCTTTCCAACCCTAACCCTAACCCTCTTTCCAACCCTAACCCTCTTTCCAACCCTAACCCTCTTTCCAACCCTAACCCTAACCCTCTTTTCAACCCTAACCCTAACCCTCTTTTCAACCCTAACCCTCTTTTCAACCCTAACCCTAACCCTCTTTTCAACCCTAACCCTAACCCTCTTTTCAACCCTAACCCTAACCCTAATGGAAAAATAAAAATAAAAATATTTTCTTTATTTTATTAGTGGTGCCTACCTATGGGGGTGATAATCGGGGGGTTTATTTACTTTTTCTTTCATTTTGATCACTGTGAGAGTGATCAAAATGAAAGAATTGAATCTGCAGCCGGCAGATTCGGGCGGGCGCACTGCGCATGCGCCTGCCATTTTCTAAGATGGCGGCGCCCATGAACCGGACCCGCCGGACACCGGGAGCGACGGGGGGACCGGAAGCTGGCGGGGAGCGAAGGGAATGGGAGGGGGGCAGATCATGACAGCGGCGGCAGATCGCCGCTGTCATTCAGTTGCGGGGGGGCGATCGCCGGTGGGGGGGGTGGAATCGGTGTCTCCAGCCATGTCCGATGCTACAGCAGCATCGGCCATGGCTGGATTGTAATATTTCATCAATTTTCATTGATTAAATATTACTATCGCTCTGATTGGCTGTTTCACTTTTAACAGCCAATCAGAGCGATCGTAGCCACGTGGTGGCGAAGCCACGCCCCCTGTGGCGAAGAACAAAGCCCCCTGTATCTGCGGGTCGGGTGACCTTTCAGTGACCTAGGTCACCCGACCCGCAGGGGGGCTTTAAAGTCATGACGCCACATAGGCGTCATGGGTCGTTCTGGCACGACTTTTCATGACGCCTACGTGGCGTCAAAGGTCGTGAAGGGGTTAATGCCACCTCCCCTTTAAGGAGTTCTAATATTAACATATATTGTAAATGATGTACAGATATTATGATGTTTCAGTACTGCTACACTACGGTGTATTACCTCCTGTTCATTGGTGCTGCCACATTATCTGTTTCCATGTTGCAGTATATTGTATTATATTGTATTGTATGCCGCATATTAATGCTTAGATTAAGGTAAGCCAGTGCATCCTTTGGGTTCAATAGTGGAGGGCACTGTTAGTATATAGTTCCATAGACTGGGTAAGCGTAGTTCTGTTGTGGGCCACTATATGGGGGTATACAAGTAGGCCTTGTTAGGTATAGCTGTTAGGTAGTTCACATAGGGCTTAACGGTAGGAAGAGCTGCTATGGGTTAAGTAAGTGTAGGCTATAAGATTTAGGCAGAAGGGCGAGCATGCCCAAAGTGTCCACAAGGGCTCTAAGCCCAGGACGCCATAGCAGCTACACAACTTGTAGAAAAGAAGCATAACACAAAAACCCATGAAAAATGAAAAGGGCACAACAGCTAACTGCAATCAATGATCATACAAAAGAGAAAACCAGTATAACATGCCAATTAAAATAGATTATACTTTATTCAATAAATTCACAATTAGAATAAATAATATGCAAAAACATCAAATCACATTACAAGGTCACTACTAAATCATTATGGGAGTAAACAACATCATAAGCTTAACCTACTTTTTATGTAACCTAGTGCACAGAATAATTCACTAAAATAGCCATAAAATATCTACAGTTCCCAGTACTGGCAGTCTGTAATCAACAGCTACAGTACAATGATGCCTGAACAATGGCTATTATAACATGAGAGATATTTTCAAAGCACTTACATTATTCGTGGTCTGCTTAATGCGGTCCTCCACAAGCGCCCCAACGCACGTTTTGTCCCTTCATCAGGAGGGGGTATATACCTTAAATAGTTTTGTCAGTAATTGGAAAACCTAGTACCGATGTGTGTGGTTACCATATAAAGTATAATCTATTTTAATTGGTGCAGGATGCTGTGTGGACTGTAATATAACTGATGTGTCCGGGACCGTTGAAGAAGAAAGTAAAGTCGTTGATTTGGCATCAGAACCGGTATCTGTGGCCGTTATTTCTACCCTGAGCACTGGAACCAAGTGTGCAGGAGCTGGGTCGCACCGCAGTGGAATCCCTGTCCGTGGACCAGCAACCCAAACAGGTACGCCGGTAGAAGTTGGAAGTTTTCCTGTGGCAGGAGGCCAGGATTTCCTGTGGCCCCCTCTTACACAGGCCCCCCCAAAATTCAGCTGTAATAGCACCTGACAGCAAGTGTTCAATTCCTTTGCAATGCCTCCACAGGATAAATGAAGGATTACATGGTGCCTGTGTAAAGTATGGACATGGAAGGTCCTCCATAAAGAGAGACGTTCTTTGTAGGCATTTTTGTTTTATTAATCAGAGGACCCTTTAAGTTTTTAGAGCCAAATAAACCCTTTAACTATAGGATTTATACTTTATGGCTTTTTCTTTTAAGAAAGGAATCTTAAAAAAGAAATGGGAACATGTCTTACGGGTCATATTGTGCTTCAAAAGGGGTTTTTTTCTTACTCTTAGGGCTCATTCAGACATCCCTGCAAGTGTCGGACCACAATACACGGACTGGCTGAAGGTCTCCCGACCGGAGCATGACAGCTTCATATATTTCTATGACGCTGTCACACTTAGGTAGAGAGAGCAGCGGTCGGTCCATGCATTGTGGTCCATGATCGGACTGATTTGCACAGATGTCTGTATGAGCTTTACTCAAAAAAAAATTCATCCATTTTTGGTCTGTCTCAGATTTTACTATCCGTGTAAGAGAAAAAAAATGATGGAAGTTTCTCAAGCTTCCCCAGCATCTACTCAGTGAAAATGTGTGCTGTCCATTTTTTATGCCGATGCATTTGGATCAAAAACCAAAAATTTGGTTCAAAATTGGACGTCTTGGATAAAAATGACCATGTAAAAAGGCTATTAGGCTAATATGAGAAGATGTTCTATCTGTGAAAAAAAACGGATACCACAATATCCGACATGTGAAGGGCATAAGTTCACAGGAGGGTATGAAAAACTGTCCGTTTTTCATCTAGAAACAAAGGACCATTTTTCACCTGTATCATCATCGGTTTATATACATCAAGAATAAAAAAATGATACAAGGCCAAATGATGGGCCCAACAAGGCTCTTGGCTCAAGGCCACATGGTTTTAGTGGGAATCATGAGAGTCATTTTCTCTACGTAGGGACCGCCAACAATGAGCTGAGCACCCATAATCTAAAAAAGGGTAACCAAAATTGTATGTGAAAGCCTTCCGAATCTCCGAACCTACAAGTCCAAGCATGCGGCCGTGCAAGAACAGACATGTTCAACACCAACTGGTTTCTCAAGCGAAAACACAAGAGACAAAATTACCATTAATTGTGTGGACAAAAGGGCATTTTGCTCCCAGGAGAGGTGCTGGGTTTAACCATGTATAATTGGAGTAAATGACTGAGATGTAAATGGCGCTTTATTTACAGTGGAAGCCTCCATTCTGAATATATAAATACAAACTAAATCACCAAATGAGCCCCCAATACACAGTCACATCCTCCCCCCCCAGTGAAACTAAAAGAAGATGCAAAGAGCAATTATTGGTGCAAGAAAAGCACCTGTGCATCTACGGCCGATTGTACATAAAATATACTGACAAAATAATAGGTTCAAAAGTACCATATACACGCGACGATTTGTAATTTTCCAATGTTGCCTAGATTAAAGGGGTTGTCCGGTGAAAACAAGTTATCACCTATCCACTTATTGATCGGTGAGGATCTGCCTGCTGGAATTCTGCTGAAAAAATCCATATGTCATTGATTCTGTATTGCTCCGGCGCCGCTGATCCCTCATCCTTTCTGAGTAACTTGTGATACCACATATAATAATAATAATAATAATAATAATCTTTATTTATATAGCGCCAACATATTCCGCAGCGCTTTACAGTTTAACAGTTTCAAAACACAAGTCATAAGTAACAACGCTAACAATACAATAATTAAAGCAAAGTAAGACGAAATAAGACGACCCTGCTCGTGAGAGCGTACAATCTACAATGAGGTGAGGGAGATACAGAGTACAGGTGTGTATTTACAATGAAGGTCCAGCCATCTTGCAGGAGTGAAGGATGGATGGAGATAGTGAATGGGCTACACACGCACACTTACACAGAGAATGACTTTGATTAGTGAATGTGATAGGCCGCTCTGAACAGGTGTGTTTTGAGGGAGCGCCTAAAACTATGCAAATTGTGGATAGTCCTGATTTCTTGGGGTAGAGCATTCCAGAGGATAGGAGTAGCACGGGAGAAGTCTTGGAGTCGGGAGTGGGAGGTACGGATTAGTGCAGAGGTTATCATATATATCATGATCATGGATTTTACATCCACCTCCAAGAAGAGAGGTTTGGGAACAACACATATTTAGGGGAGCTATAGCATTGGCGGTCTGTTGTCTTACAACCACACTGATCATTACGATCGATTGACGTCAGTTGCATCCCTACTTTTAAAGCAGGGAATAATGGTTCTGTGTCATCAACCAGCAATGGAGCTTAAATAATGACTGGGGTCTTGGCTGCCCTACCAGTCATCTTTAGGGACCGTAAACTCTAAACTTGACAATAGGAAGACATTATAAGTAAAGACCCCTGTACAATTTAGATTAATGTTGGTCGAGCCCGCCGGCTGTCCATTGTGTATGGGAGCACCGGTCGAATGATTGGGGGGAGATGTTTATCACACATGTCTGATTTTCAACTGCCGATCACATTGTTCTCCGGGAGAGATAAGTCACCGGTCAACATGTCAGTTGGTGTTTTTTTTCATGGAGACCACAGGAGCGTTTGGAAGCATCGTTTGGCCAGCAGCCATCTAATGTGTATGGCCAATTGTTAAACAGGGGGGGTATAAATGTCTCTCACCTTCACGTGACCTTGGCATGTTTGGGTCTGTACACTGGTAAATCTCTAACCTGGAGAGATCTGTCATGACTAGGTCAATAGAGGTGTTTAAATAACACACATTAAATTGTCTGTGGCAGGTATGGAGAAGGCTCTTCCCAGGGTTAGGAGACAGATGCATTATTTTGGCAGCAGTAGATTTACACATCTCAACTCCTAATGTGAGATCCCTGATGATGAGGAAATGGGGTCAAATTGGAAGACACGGAGAGTCAACTCAGAATCCTGGATCCAAATATTACCTAAAATAAAAGTAAAAATTATGAAGAATCAGATGAAGCTGCCAGAAAAACACGATGTACCAGGTGAAGACGTGAACGTTACTCTAAAAACTGTACTCCCCAGATACGGGTATGACTGTCAGATTGGAGTTACGGCTTATCCTAAAGATTGGAATAATGTAACCCCGAAGGACTAGAAGAACTGGTAGAAGATATGTCTCCAAGACTGAAAGTCACAGTATTGTGGGATAATTCCAAAGTCTAGAGATGCCAGGGGAAAGTGCTAACACTCAGGGTCTGTACATATTACGTAGGTGTTACACCAAGCTGTTAAGGACTAGAAAAAGTACGTGAGGCTGACACCCTGAGTACTGGAAGTTGCTGGTGGCGAGAGTGTCCTCCCAAAGACTGGAAGGGCCAGGTGCGGGTGTTACGTCTAAGTTTTGTTAGACCTATTGAGGCTATTACCCCAAAGACTAGGTCTTACAACAATCCCCAAGGATTGGAAGAACCAAGTGAGACTCTTACTCCAACATTTCAAAGTATAGATAAAATTTTTACCCCAAGATTTGGAAGTAAAGGGGAGACTCTTATCCCCAAAATTGGAAATAAAGGAGAGGATGTTACCCCAAGGCTTTGTGGTACCAAATGAGGCTGTTATCCTAAAGATTGGAGGGAACAAGGATTAGAAAAAGTAATGTAGACTGTTACCCCAGCATGTGAGAATGATGGATAATGATGCTACCCTAAAAGATAGAACTTGCTGGTGAAGCTGTTACCCTAAAGACTAGAAGTTGCCCCACTGTACAGCGCTGCAGAATATGTTAGAGCCATCTACATAAAACATATTGTTATGTGTCCTCCCTGTAGCTGTAAATCCAGATCTACAAGTGACTTTGTGTATTACAAATCACTATAAAGTGTATCACAGATACCAAGGCCTCCCATCCTGCCGGAATATAATGGCTCATTAACATCACAATGCCATATAAGAGCCCTGGCACAAGCCCCCACTATCCCTAATCACCCTCTTTACATACAATAGTTGCTTTTCCCTATGTAATTCACAAAGGATAGATACTAAACCCACATAGCTGCTACATCATCATGGAGTTACTATATAACTCTGATAGTATATAGTATCACAATGATACAGTCATCCTCACTGATACAATCTGCACTCCCGCCATAAACCATTGCAGTACAAGGATATATCCATTTCCAGTGGTCACATTGGAGCTCCTGACATTGCTGTGTGTACTGGGGGAGGGAAAATGTACAGAATAATAAGCACAAACTGGGGGTTTTTTTGTAGCTACTTTCGTCATGTCACATTACACAGCTCCACTCACTGGAATAATAGCAAATATTAGCTTTCATATTTTTTTTAGATATTGAAATAAATTAAATAATGAAGATGATAATTAATAACATCATTTTTTTTTACCCCAAATTATTTTTGGCATTTTAGAGTAGTAGTAAAACATTTCTTTTCCATTTATTTCCCGTGTGTCATAAAAATATATTATACATCTATGATATTTAAACAAAACAGGTGTCAGAATGAAGAACAAAAATGTAACGTACAGAATAATGGCCGGCGTTGTTTTATTTTACTAAACGATATTCAGAAGAATAGAAAGTTTTTGACCTCTCGTCTTTCAGGATTTGTCAAAATGGTGAAAAATTTCAATTACAAGCCACATATATAAAATTATAAACTGTTAGCTATAGGATACCAATCTTTTAGGGTTTGGATAAGCAATGTTCAGTAGTCCAGCTGATGCCAAACTACAACTCTCAACAGGTTGTGGCTGTCAGGGAATGTTAGGATTTGCAGTTTCACAACAGCTGGAGTCCCGCAGGTCACTTATCTCTTCTCCAGAGAATATTAATATTTATTGTAACATCATCATTACACACATCCAAGCTCTTTCAACCTCCTGTCGCCTCCAGCTCAAAAATATTTCCAGAATCCGTCCTTTCCTCAACCCTCAATCTACTAAAATGCTTGTGCATGCCCTCATCATCTCCCGCCTCTACTACTGCAACATCCTTTTCTGTGGTCTCCCTGCTAACACCCTCGCACCTCTCCAGTCCATCCTTAACTCTGCCGCCCGACTAATTCATCTCTCTCCTCACTGCTCCTCTGCTTCTCCCCTCTGCAAATCTCTTCACTGGCTCCCATTCCCTCAGCGTATCCAGTTCAAATTACTAATTCTGACCTACAAGGCCATCTATAACCTGTCTCCCACATATGTCTCTGAACTAATCTTCTGATACCTTCCCTCACGTAATCTCCGGTCCTCCCATGACCTCCTTCTCTCCTCCACACTTATTCGCTCCTCACCCAACCGCCTCCAAGACTTCTCCCGAATTTCCCCCATCCTCTGGAATTCTTTGCCTCAACAAGTCCGACTATCAACCACATTTGGATCCTTCAGACGGAACCTGAAAACCCATCTCTTCAGGAAAGCCTACAGCCTGCAATGACCCCGCTACCTCCTTCTCTCTCACCACTACCGGTGATATCACCTCAACCAACACCGGAACTGCTGCAACCCACCAACCTACTGTCTCCTTCCCCACCATCCTGTAGCATGTAAGCCCGAAAGGGCAGGGTCCTCTCTCCTCTGTATCAGTCTGTCATTGTTAGTTTGTTTACTGTAAGTGATATCTGTAATTTGTATGTAACCCCTTCTCATGCACAGCACCATGGAATCAATGGTGCTATATAAATAAATAATAATAATAATAATAATAATAATAATTAGGGCTCATGCACATGGGTATATTCTATTCTGTATAAGGCTAGTTTCACATTTCCGTTCTTTTAATCCGGCGGGCTGCGGCGAAAAGTTGTCAAAACAGATCCGGTAGAAGCCTCAGCCCACCGGATCATATGTTTAGGCCGGAGACGTTGCAGGAGAGGGAGAGAGAGTCTTCGGGAATGCGCTCTGCAAAAAAGCGGTCCGGCGCTGTCAAAAGACGTTGCAGGGAATGTTTTTTGCAGACGCCGGAGAGGCTTTTATTGCCATATCCGGCAAAAGCCAGACACGCCGCATGACCATCAGGCGCAATGCGGCGATAATGCAAGTCTACGGGAAAAAAGCCGGATCCAGTGGCAACCGGTGCCGGATCCGGTTTTTACATTTTTCGCCGCAGCGTGCCTGATGCTTAAAAACGGAAATGTGAAAGTAGCCTAAACCTCCCGTCATATGGCATCATCGGGGGTTTAGGTATAGTGGCTGCAGGGGATGCAGTGAGGCTAGTGATGAGCGAACGTGCTTTTATAAGGTGTTATCTGAGCATTCTCTGGTGCTGAGTGACTTCGACGTGCTCAAAAAATATGTTCAAGACCCTGCGCCTGCATGTCGTGCTGCTGTTAGACAGGGGCAACACAAACAGGAATTGCATAACAATCAGGCAATCCCTGCATGTGTTGCGTCTATCAAACAGCTGCGAGACATGCGCGCGGGAATCAAACATATTTTTCGAGCACGCCGAAATCACTCGGTTACCACACAAGCATGGTGGGATAACACTATATCTGAGCATGCTCGCTCATCACTAAGTGGGACCCCAAAAGGTTTCTTCGGCCCATCTGTATTGGCTCATTAGAAGACAAATACTATGAAAGACCTGTGATAATTCGGAGCTCTTTTGCAGATTTTGCATTGGAGACCATTAACTTCAAAAAACACAGCTGGGCTCCCTACTACAGCACCAATAGGGCTCCATGGGGCACTTATATTCCTCTATACAGGGGCGGATGTAGCATTGGTGCAACTTGTGCAGCCGCACAGGGGCCCAGTAAATAAGGGAGCCCATTTACACCTTTAAAGCAGGTGGAATTGTGCATTATTATGAGTGCATCTAACGGTCTCTTGGCATACCAAGATTTTGTGTGCTGGATTTTTTAGTATCTATAAAGAACAGGAAAATTGTGGCTTCTTCCATAATGATGCACCATATGTCGCATGGTCAGTCGGAAAGGCTACCACTCCATAGAATGAAACTGTAGAACCTCCATGTGCCATCATACATGATCTGTGCAAACAGCTGTGAGTCCTTGTGGTTGTCATTTCGATATTTTTACTATATATGATTATTAATTTATGAATTATAAATATAGCATGGATACAAATGTATTAATAATTAATGTAATAATATTATTGTATTATTCCATTTTTTTCTGCAAATTCTCTAAGCTGTACATAACATTGGACCATGCAAAAATATCCAGAACCACCAATGTACATAGATAAAAACCCTCACTGTTGCCCTGATCCACTCCCACCGGGACTACTGTAATGCTCTATTAACTGGACTCCCCATCACCTGACTTTCCCCTCTCCAGTCCATCCTTAATGCAGCAGCCAGGGTCATCCATCTGGCTAATCGGTACTCGGACGCGTCCGCTCTTCGCCAGTCGTTACACTGGCTGCCCATTCATTAAAGGATCCAATTCAAAGTACTTGTTCTCACCCACAAAGCTCTCCATGGTGTGGTACCCCCTACATCTCCTCCCTCATTTCTGTCTATTGGTCTAACCGACCGCTGCGCCCTGCAAACGACTTTCAACTAGAGTTGAGCGACTTTAGTCTAATCGGGTTTCATGAAACAAAATTTGTTTCAGATGAAACTGGTCCGACTAGGGCAAAAAAAGTCGGAGTTTCGTACGAAACCCGACCCCAATGCAAGTCAATGGAAAATAAAAGTCGGCATTGAGTGGATGAATGTCATCCGCTCAATGCCAACTTTTATTTCCCATTGATTTCCCATCCCTCACTCCCTCAAGATGGCTGGACCTTCATTGTAAATACACACCTGTACTTTGTATCTCCCCCACCTCATTGTAGACTGTAAGCTCTCACGAGCATAGGCGGCTTAGTTTTCTTTAATCATTATATTAGTGTTAACGTTGTTACTTATGACAGTTGTGCTTGAAAGTGTTAAACTGTAAAGTGCTGTGGAATATGTTGGCGCTATATAAAGATTATATTATTAAACTGTAAAGCGCTGTGGAATATGTTGGCGCTATATAAAGATTATATTATTAAACTGTAAAGCGCTGTGGAATATGTTGGCGCTATATAAAGATTATATTATTAAACTGTAAAGCGCTGCGGAATATGTTGGCGCTATATAAAGATTATATTATTAAACTGTAAAGTGCTGTGGAATATGTTGGCGCTATATAAAGATTATATTATTAAACTGTAAAGCGCTGAGGAATATGTTGGCGCTATATAAAGATTATATTATTAAACTGTAAAGCGCTGTGGAATATGTTGGCGCTATATAAAGATTATATTATTAAACTGTAAAGCGCTGCGGAATATGTTGGCGCTATATAAAGATTATATTATTAAACTGTAAAGTGCTGTGGAATATGTTGGCGCTATATAAAGATTATATTATTAAACTGTAAAGCGCTGAGGAATATGTTGGCGCTATATAAAGATTATATTATTAAACTGTAAAGCGCTGTGGAATATGTTGGCGCTATATAAAGATTATATTATTAAACTGTAAAGCGCTGCGGAATATGTTGGCGCTATATAAAGATTATATTATTAAACTGTAAAGCGCTGCGGAATATGTTGGCGCTATATAAAGATTATATTATTAAACTGTAAAGCGCTGCGGAATATGTTGGCGCTATATAAAGATTATATTATTAAACTGTAAAGCGCTGTGGAATATGTTGGCGCTATATAAAGATTATATTATTAAACTGTAAAGCGCTGCGGAATATGTTGGCGCTATATAAAGATTATATTATTAAACTGTAAAGCGCTGTGGAATATGTTGGCGCTATATAAAGATTATATTATTAAACTGTAAAGCGCTGCGGAATATGTTGGCGCTATATAAAGATTATATTATTAAACTGTAAAGCGCTGCGGAATATGTTGGCGCTATATAAAGATTATATTATTAAACTGTAAAGTGCTGTGGAATATGTTGGCGCTATATAAAGATTATATTATTAAACTGTAAAGCGCTGCGGAATATGTTAGCGCTATATAAATAAAGATTATTATTATTATACATATCAAGGTAGCGCTATACCTCTCCTAAACAATAACCGAAGTATGAAGCAGCCAGTTTACAAGGCAGAAGGCAGCTCTAGTAACATGTGCAGCTGCCCCTCGGTGTGGCAGGCTCCTCCTGTGCAGAACACTGACATTTCTGGAGTTGTTTTCGAGCTGATGTTTTTTACAGATGCTTATCTGAACACAAAACCTTTGCCAGCTGCAGGATAAACAACAGGAGGTCCTGGAGCAGCACAATGAGTGCAGAGAGGGCTGAGGGCATTGGATGGGCGGCTGATGGGTGGGTGCTTATATAAAGCAGTGCAGCCGGCACACACGACTCAATTCTTCCTCTGCGAGTGACGATCCCACACAGTCCCTGCAGCAAGGTCTCACTGCGAGCGCTGCACACAGTCCCTGCAGCAAGGACTCACAGCGCTGCACACAGTCCCTGCAGCAAGGACTCACTGACAGCGCTGCACACAGTCCCTGCAGCAAGGTCTCACTGCGAGCGCTGCACACAGTCCCTGCAGCAAGGACTCACTGAGAGCGCTGCACACAGTCCCTGCAGCAAGGACTCACTGAGAGCGCTGCACACAGTCCCTGCAGCAAGGACTCACTGACAGCGCTGCACACAGTCCCTGCAGCAAGGACTCACTGAGAAGCGCTGCACACAGTCCCTGCATAGACCTCCAGCTCATCTCCATCCTGGAAACAGAGGGAAACACAGACATGGAGCAGATAGTAAGTACCCAGGACTAGATCACAGATCCAGATCACTTTGCCATGCGTTTTTGCAGCATCAGATCCAGCAGAGTGCAGCTCTTCATGTTGCACTTACTTTTTATCAGCAGTCTTTTTGAACATTATTTTAATATTTCTTATGAGAGTTTCTTACAATACTTGAGTTACAAGTTTATTACGAGTTAGTGCAACTCTGTAAACTTGTGCAGGGAGTAAAAATCTCCTGCGCTGAAGATTTTGGCTTGGAAGGTTGAAGAAATGTATAGGACCACCAGGAGTTTTACAGCAATTCCAGGTGGTCCTGACATTTGGGATGGTGACAGTGGGCACAGTGATCACTTTCTGCTCCTTGGCATCTTTGTTCTGTTGCGCACAGTTCTGTCTTTCTATCTAGTTGTTGCTTTGCTGAGTACTTCACTCTTCACTTATATTAGTGGTATTCTGTCCTGAGAATCTCTACCTGGAAAATAGGGCAGTAAATGAGGTTTAGAAAGTCCCTTTTGTGTGTTGAGATACATGAGAAAGACCTGCACATCATCCGCCCTATATACATCGCTAGATGAGCTGCTGCAATATTTGCATTTGTGGAAATTACCGAACACTTTAGGAACAAAGATGAGAAAATAGGGCTTGATCAAGAGAAACCTCTGGTAGAGTCCTATGGATTTGCTGGGAGTCAGATCTGTAAGGAGATTTATTCTTATACAAGACACTGGCTAGAGATCTGTAGTATTCAGTCATATTTGGTCTACAATGACTCCCAACTTGCTCCTTTTCTGGCCAGATTGCCCCCCAACATTTAGGCAATTGTGCGCCCTTACTCACCTTTTTAAAAATCCCGCTTGGTCTTTAGGTCACTGCCCTAAAATCGTTAATTTGTGCAATCATACTTCCCTTTTATGATACAAAAACTTTACAAACAGGCGATGCTACAGTCCCCAGGTAACCTGCCTGGAGCACAAACCTTATCATGTGCGACAATAAAAAGATCAATAAATGATCCTAATCTACCTGCATAATTACTGGATCCACTGGACGCTTTATCAGTAAGGAGTCATTATCACTGAATTGTAGCAAGTGACAATCTGATCATTAATGCAGATAATTTAATTCCATTACAATAACAAGTGGGTAAAATGTTGAAATCCAGGTTAAAAATAAATGCATGAATGGTTTTAGACATATTTGATACAAAATATAAAGATGGGAGCCAAATCGGGATTCTCTTTATCCATGTCTAGCCTTAAACAGGTCTAGGAAGGACACTAGTGCAAGTTACATTTGGAGATTCCAGGAATCTCAGCTAGAGGGCGCCATTACATCCATATTGTCAGCTTTTGCTGGCTGCCTTGAATTATGTGGACTGTGTCTTTAAAAACGATTTTATTAGTTGCCGTAACCATTAGTTCCTATCTAGGTGCCCATTTGGTCTTTTGGCTCCTTGTAAAGGAGCCATTTCTGAAAGCCACATTGACCTGTTGCGGCAGTAGAACGACTTTCTTTTTGCTCCGTCCCCATTTGCTTCCTCTGACTTGTCTAGAAGCTGTCGGCACTTGTTCCACAGTTGGGCCGGTGTCGATCACTCGCCATCTGCCAGCTGAACGTTTAATGCCGATGTGTTTGCATATGGATTTTTGGAAACAAACCTTGTCAGTTGTTGCACGGGAGAAATATTTTGTGTGTTCCTATAATGCAAATATTGGGCACTTAACAATGACATGAGCCACATATAGTGTTAGTGATCGCAGGGCGCAGCACTAATGTGAACAGGCTCTGAACCATCTCGTCTTTCACATGCAAAGTATCTCGAATGTGTCACGTCACGCCTTGTACTACTAAGACTATAGGGGATTTTGTAGTTGATTCTCGGTTTTATATTCTACCTTCTATCGAAATTCATAACTTATTTTTATCTTTTTTTTCCAGTTCTCCGGGTCAATAGATTTTTTTGATGACAATACTACAGATCCGAATAACACCGAAGACTTTTTAGATCTTCTGGGTCCATGTTTCACCCAAGAGAACAATGACTTCAACCGAATATTCCTTCCCACCGTCTACTCCTTCATCTTCCTACTTGGAATTATCGGCAATGGATTGGTGGTGCTGGTCATGGGTTATCAGAAGAAGTCCAGAACTATGACCGATAAGTACAGGTTGCACCTCTCCGTCGCCGACCTGCTGTTTGTGTTCACGCTTCCATTCTGGTCTGTGGATGCCGCCATTGGTTGGTACTTTAAGGAGTTCTTGTGTAAAGCGGTTCACGTCATTTACACAGTCAACCTTTACAGCAGCGTCTTAATCTTGGCCTTTATAAGTTTGGATCGGTACTTGGCCATTGTCCATGCCACCAACAGTCAAGGATCTAGAAAGCTCTTGGCGGAGAAGATTGTGTATGCCGGAGTGTGGCTCCCAGCTGTCTTGTTGACTGTGCCCGACCTTGTATTTGCCAGTGTGTCAGACATAGAAGGCACCTATGTGTGTGACCGCATCTACCCGGTAACGAACAGGGAAAACTGGACCATTGGGTTCCGTTTCCTCCACATCACAGTTGGACTTGTTCTGCCCGGACTCGTCATCTTAACTTGCTACTGCGTCATCATCTCAAAGTTGTCTCACTCAAAGGGCCATCAAAAACGCAAAGCCTTGAAGACGACTGTGATTCTCATCCTGGCCTTCTTCGCCTGTTGGCTCCCGTATTATATCTGCCTTACCATCGACACTTTTGGCTTACTGGGACTCTTGAAGTTTGATTGCTACATCGATAACCTGCTTCACAAGTGGATTTCCATCACAGAAGCCTTGGCTTTCTTCCACTGCTGCCTCAACCCCATTTTATATGCCTTTCTTGGGGCTAAATTCAAGACCTCTGCCCAAAATGCCTTCACGTCCGTCAGCAGAGGGTCCAGCTTAAAAATACTGTCTAAAAAGCGCGCTGGACTCTCATCCGTCTCTACAGAGTCAGAATCCTCCAGTTTCCATTCCAGCTAACGGTCTGGATGCCAAGGACTTTGTTTTTGTAATATGTATGTATATATATATCATATATTGACTGAGAGGCATAAACCTTATTTATACAATTTTTTTTTCATTTTTTTTGTATCTCTATTGTAGGCCGGACCTAAGGACTCTTGATTGATCCACAATAAAGTTTTTTACATTTGTCTGTTACAGTGCCAAATTTACGGTCTCAGGGACCCGTCCAGCATTTCCTGAATGTGGCGCTCCCGACCCCATTATATCTGTATATATGTATACAACATTACTGTCTTGTGTGCTATTTATTCTGTGTGTAGATGGTTAAGGGTGGAGGGTGGACTATGAGGGCTAGCTAGCAGTAATTGTCAATTTAGGCTCACTTTTATTTGTAAATGGGAATCTGTGCCAGATCTGATCTGATCTTTATTCCATATAGTAGAGTAGAGCAAAATGGCCAGTGTGTATTCCAGTATACAATCTCGTGATTTCACAGGGGTGTTCATAGAGGAATGGGGTCCCATAGAAGAAATCAATTGAACATTCCCATATCTTCCCATCATATCCATATCCCCCATCATATCTATATCCCACATCATATCGATATCACCCAAAATATCCATATTCCACATTATGCCCTCATCATATTTATAGCTCCTATCATCTCCGTATTCCCCATCATATCCTCCATCAGATCTACATCCTCCATAATATCCATATCCTCCATCATATCCAAATCCTCCATTATATCCATATCCTCCATCATATCCAAATCCTCCATTATATCCATATCCTCCATCATATCCAAATCCTCCATTATATCCATATCCTCCATTATATCCATTTCTCCCATCAGATCTATATCCTCCATCATATATGCATCCTCTATAATATTCATATCATCCATCATATCCATATAACCCCATTATATTCATATCCTCCATCATATCCAAATCCTCTATAATATCCATATCACCCCATCATATCCATTTCACCCCCATCATCCATATCATATCCATATCACCCCATCATATTCATTTCACCCCCATCATATCCATATCATCCCATCATATCCATATCACCCCATCATATCCATTTCACCCCCATCATATCCATATCATCCCATCATATCCATATCACCCCATCATATTCATTTCACCCCCATCATATCCATATCACCCCAACATATCCATATCATCCCATCATATCCATATCACCCCCATCATATCCATTTCACCCCATCATATCCATTTCACCCCCATCATATCCATATCATCCCATCATATCCATATCACCTCCATCATATCCATGTCTTCCATCATATCTCACAATTGTTTGCCACCTCCATTGACCAAGACTCGGGAAGCCTTGAGTTGTTTCCCCCCTTATTGGTGTAAGCCTGGCTCAAGTTGACACCATCCACTAAGCAATGTACTAGAACCTTTGTGGGGGACCCTTCTAAGATTTTTTGACCCCCTCTTTGAATGACCCCTTCTATAATTCCATACATTTGGACCAGTTGACCTCACAGATCTCAGGAAACAGAACACTGGACCAGATGTCTATTTTCTAGCCATGACTTAGTATTACCCCGACGTTCACATACACTAATCTGAGGGTATATTACCGTGATTAAACACTTGCTGTTGCTCATTGGTGGATACGATCGATCGTCTAGCCGTTATCTGATGGTTGGGGAGCGCTGGGGATGGACTGCGCCATGTTGTGTGATTGCACTTATCGATATGATATGATATGACTGTTAACCTAGGTCTTCTCGTGCTTCCGATTCAGTATTGCCGTCCTTACAAGCCATATACTGAGCGCTGTACAGAGTGTTTCTTAATACAATTTTCAAAAATGAAATCGTTGTCGTGTTTCTTTTTATTGCAATTCCGTTCTATTCACAAATTAGAAGATGCTTCATGTATAGCATTAATGCAACTACTGACTGGGAGATGGGGCGAGAAGTGCAGCAAAGCAATGTGCATATAAATCCCAGACACAACCCAGGGGTGGCGCTGTATCTAGAGAAAGCAGCCATGTTATTCTGATTCCATGCAACTGCTTTAAAACTTCCATATTTTATAGAGTAAAATCAGTGAGATACATGGTACTCGGCTCTGCTGCTGCAGAACCTCTTAATAGACACCTCAGCTGCTTCAGATCTTCATAAAACACACCAAGCTGCTGCAGAACATCATAGTAGACGCCTCAACTGCTGCAGAACCTTATAACACACACCTCAGCTGCTGCAGAACCTCATAACACATCTTCGCTGCTGCAGAACCTCATAATACACACCTCAGCTGCTGCAGAACATCATGATAAACACAGTAGCTGCTGCAGATCATCATAATACACCTCAGCTGTTGCAGAACCTCATAATATACCTCATCTGCTGCAGAACCTCATAGTACACCTCAGCTGTTGCAGAACCTCATAATACACACCTTGGCTGCTGCAGAACCTCATAATACACACATAGGCTGCTGTAGAACCTCATAGCAATCACCTCAGCTGCTGCAGAACCTCAAAATACACACCTCAAATGCTGTAGAACTTCATAATATACACCTCAGCTGCTATAGAATCTCATAATAATCACATTAGCTGCTGCAGATCATCATAATACACCTCAGCTGCTGCAGAATCTCATACACCTTAGCTGCTGCAGAACCTCATAATACACCTCAGCTAATGCAAAACCTCATAATACACATCAAAACTGCTGCGGAACCCCTTTGTCAAGGAGGAGGACATTTCATGTTAATGAGAGATGGATGGAGATCTCATTCTTCCTCTTGAAAATAATGTTCTGCAGCAGCTGAGGTGAAC
This sequence comes from Dendrobates tinctorius, assembly GCF_039654945.1. Taxonomy (NCBI): domain Eukaryota; kingdom Metazoa; phylum Chordata; class Amphibia; order Anura; family Dendrobatidae; genus Dendrobates; species Dendrobates tinctorius. The sequence goes on along the minus strand of NW_027361810.1, from coordinate 15,091,520 downwards.
ATTTCAAGAAATAATGTAACCTCCACTCCAAATTACTAAGTTCTGTGACCCAAGACAACTCCGGGGCTCTCTGTACAAGATATGAATGGGGAGGAATTGTGACCCTTCCCATTGATAATGTCTATTACCTTCTCCCGTGTGAGTTGATATTTGGCCCCACCGTCTGATTTTCTACTTGTAGCCCTAATGCTGATAATTACGTCCAAACAGGATAAAGTATTTACCTGTAAAAGTCCCAGAAAGCGAAGTGATAATGGGAAAGAAGAAAACATGAAAGTTGGCGTCTACACTGGACCTGTCACACTGCTGGTAGGTCTGTGTAATGGAGAAGAATTAGGAGGCAAATACATGTACATTGATTATCCAGGGAAATGCGATGCCACGAAAGCCCCCAAACGAGCAAAGAAAGTTCCCAGGAAATATTTGCCCCCTGCAGCGCCACCACAGGAGAAAGGAAGCATTACATAATGCCCATTGGGCTTTGGCTATATGGCGACATGTGTCGCGTGACTGCAGTCATCAGACAAGTCGCGCAACCAAAAACATTGGTGCAGTTTGTCTGCAACTTGCTTCGGCGCAACTTTTTTAGAGCTAATACTAAAAAGCCAAATCGCAGAGAAGTCGCTCGTAAGTCGCAGGGAAATGCATTAAAGTTTACGGCCAGTGAGATGCATAAGAGCTGCGGCCAGCGACCCAAAAATGAAAACTTTCGGAAACTTTTGCAACTGGAAGGTCTCAGTGCGACACCACTGGAAATCATTCCTTGCGATGTTCCAATGCGACACTGTGATTTGGGAGTCACGTCGCCTTTTTGTAACCAAAGCTTAAATATCAATACGTTGCCTGTGTAATGTATTTGATCCGTAGATAAAAAATAAATATATATATCGTATATTTTTTTATTTTTTTTTAAATGGCAAGTATATATGACAAGTGACACATGAAAAATGACTGTGTCCTAAAAATTCTGGTATCAATAGGTGCAAAATCCTTTTTCATTCTGTTCTCTAAATGGTAGAATATACAAAATAAAATATTTTCGTTAAATTAAAAAATATTTTTAAAAAATCAACTAATTTTTAAAGATTTATTTCCTTAAAAAATGTCTTTTGTTATAGTTTGTGAGAAACCTATAATTCCGTGATGAAAGAGCATTGACATAATTTTCATCACTGGGACCCTCAAAGATCCCGAGAATGATTTTCAGCAATACCCCCGTAGAATGGCGATATGGCCACCCTCTCGCATGACTGCTCCATTCATTGTCAATGAGACTGCCCAGTGTTGCCCCATAGACCATTAATAGAGCCACGCTGCAGGTGCATGGCCATCGCTCCATTTTAATAAAGCATCTCAGAACCCCTTTCTCAGGATTGATGGGAATTGCAGCATTGGACCCCCAGCAATCATGTGGTTGGGTGAAAACTTGTCAATATGTAAATATTCCATTTAATGGGGTATTTCCATCTCACATTTTTCTGAACTCCCATAGAAGTGAATGGAGAGCGCTCTGCATGTGCATTCCTGGTGGTGCTAGAAGGGACCTTCTTCGCTCAACAGGTGGGATTCATATCTATCATGTACAGTATGGCGTCTCCTATGGATGCCTAAGATGGGAAAACTCCTTCAAGGGTACAATTACGATACGATACACTTTATTGATCCCGAGGGAAGTTAGAATTTGGTCATGTAGCCATATTTGGGACAGCTGTAATGGCCGCTCTCATCCTGGTGACAATATAGGAAGATGTCAGTAATATAAATGGTGCATCATAGTTGGGGGCAGGATTTGCAAATGACATATTAGTTGTCTCCCAGATTTTCTTAGAAAAAGACATATCTAAGAAATGGAGGAATGGAAGAAGAGTCCGATCAGTCAATGGGCAGAAATGATTTCATTGTGGTGGCTGAGATCATGGATACAGATGTTTTCTGGGGTTTAATCTGCATAATTATCTGTATACCTATGTCTAGCGCTAAACAGGTTATTCCGAGCTGCTCCCAACAATCACTTTCTAAAATCTGTTTGCATATGTTAAGGGGATCCACTTGCATGTGAAGTCGCCTTATCCAGGATCAGTAAACAGGAATTTCCTCTATTTAGCAGTTCTCAAAGTTAAAATCCAAACTCCATTTTATTGCTGTCGTCAGATAATACAGATTCCGATCCGGTCGGACGAGTATGGAGGTCTAGATAAGAAGCACAATCTATGTCATCAGGTAACATAAAATGACTTTCCCGCTTATGTGGATTACCAGTCTTTCTGGCGACCCGGTCACTGGTTGTACATTCGATCGATCGGGACCGTTTTATCTAAATAAGAATTAATTGCTGTAGAAGTTCCTAATATAAATTTATTTTCTTTATTCTTAACCATTTTCTGTATTTCTGCTTCCTGTGGAGCATCAATAGATTAGAAGCATGTATCGATTAAGACCCAATTCATTATTGTGTTGCGCCTTTTTTGTATAGTTTTTTTGTGTTTTACATATCTTTGCCATTTGCACCTTTTTAAAGTCTATTTTACACGCATTTCTCAGTTTGTTTGTTTTTTTTAAATTTTGCCATAATGGGGTTTCAACAATGGCTACATTGCAAAAAAAAATTCATAAAAATTTGGCGCGAATGTACGAGTATTCTAATCCTCCTGGAGTGATTTTATGTCTGACGGTTATTTTGTCACCAGTTTTGTGCCATTTTATGCAACTTGCAATTTGTTTGCGCTGAGATGCTACAAAACAGGCCAGAGACGAAAATAAAAGGTTGTTTTTTGTTTTTTTTTTTACTTTGCTCAATATTCCTATTCGATTTTGATGCTAAAAATGTGAATGAACGCAAGACAGGAAAAGAAAAGTGACCTAAAATAAAAACCTCAAATGATGAATGGAGCTGATAGTCCTTGGTGCTTATAGTTGTATCAAGTTTATGCAACCTTTCAGGTTACCCTTCAACTACCCTCACTAATCTTCCTTTCTTTTGAGGTCCATGCCGTCAGACTCTACACCCCCTTCTCCATGCGGGTGGCGGTGGTGTATCGTCCTCCCGGCCCCTCCCATCAGTTCCTGGATCATTTTGCCACTTGGCTTCCACATTTTCTCTCCTGTGACATCCCTACCCTCATCATGGGATATTTCAACATCCCCATTGCTCTTCCCCTCTCCCCATCTGCTACTCACCTTTTATCTCTAACCTCCTCATTTGGCCTTTCGCAGCTTACTAATTCTCCAACGCATGAAGACGGAAACTCCCTCGACTTGGTCTTCTCTCGGCTTTGTGCAGTGGATGATTTTGCAAACTCCCCTCTCCCGCTCTCTGACCACAATCTTCTTTCATTCTCTATAAAGAACTGCCAGGCTGCTCAGGTCACCCCCACTGTCCAGACTTATAGAAACATACAGGCCATTAACACCCAGAAACTTCTGAAGAACTTGCAGTCTTCATTGGCCCCTATCTCCTCCCTCTCATGTCCTGATTCCGCACTGAAGCATTACAATGAAACACTTCAAAGTGCCCTGGATGAATTTGCACCCCCTATAAATAGAACACCACAACGCAGACGGCGACAACCCTGGCACACGGTGCAAACACGTTTCCTGCAGCGGTGCTCCAGGTGCGCCGAACGTCTGTGGAGAAAATCCAATCTACACGAAGACTTCATCCATTATAAGTTAATGCTTTGAACATACAACACTGCCTTTCACCTCTCCAAACAAACCTATTTCAACACCCTCATCACCTCACTGTCCAATAACCCTAAACGTCTATTTGACACTTTTCATTCTCTACTCAACCCAAGAGTACACGCCCCAACCACGGAGCTCCGAGCTGACGATCTGGCCAATTACTTCAAAGAAAAAATTGACCAGATTCGACAGGAAATTATCTCCCAATCACCTCATACCATGCACTGTCCTCCCTCCCCCACTGCATCTAGCTCACTCGCTGATTTTGAACCAGTCACAGAAAAAGAAGTAAGCAGGCTCCTTGCATCTTCTCGCCCAACCACTTGCACCAGTGACCCATTTCCATCACATCTCCTCCAGTCCCTTTCCCCTGCTGTCACCCCTCACCTAACTAAAATATTTAACCTCTCTCTCTCTTCTGGTATCTTTCCCTCCTCATTTAATCATGCCATCATACATCCACTACTTAAAAAACCATCCCTCGACCAAAACTGTGCCGCTAACTATAGACCTGTCGCTAATCTTCCCTTCATCTCTAAACTCCTGGAACGCCTGGTCCACTCCCGTCTTATCCGCTATCTCTTTGATAACTTTCTTCTCGACCCTCTCCAGGTTTCCGCTCTTTACACTCTACTGAAACTGCCCTCACTAAAGTCTCTAATGATCTACTAACAGCTAAATCAAATGGTCATTACTCCATGCTAATTCTCTTGGATCTCTCTGCAGCATTTGACACTGTGGATCATCAGCTCCTCCTCACTATGCTCCGTTCCATTGGCCTCAAGGACACCGTTCTCTCCTGGTTCTCCTCCTATCTCTCCGACCGCTCCTTTACTGTATCTTTTGCCGGTTCCTCCTCCTCTCACCTTCCCCTTACTGTTGGGGTTCCTCAAGGATCGGTTCTAGGCCCCCTCCTCTTCTCTTTGTATACTGACCCTATTGGTCAAACAATCAGTAGATTTGGTTTCCAGTACCATCTCTATGCTGACGACACCCAATTATACGCTTCTTCTCCTGACATCACGCCAGCCTTTCTAGAAAATACCGACAATTGTCTAAACGCTGTGTCTAACATCATGTCCTCACTATATCTGAAACTGAACCTGTCAAAGACTGAACTCCTGGTGTTTCCTCCCTCTACTAATGTACCTATACCCGACATTGCCATTTCTGTGTGTGGTTCCACTATTACTCCCCAGCAACAGGCCCGCTGTCTTGGGGTCATACTTGATTCCGAGCTTTCCTTTGCCCCCCACATCCGATCACTGGCTCGCTCTTATCTGCACCTCAAAAACATTTCTAGAATTCGACCTTTTCTTACTTTTGACTCTGCAAAAACTCTTACTGTTTCTCTTATTCATTCTCGTCTCGACTATTGTAACTTCCTTCTAATCGGTCTCCCTCTTACCAAACTCTCCCCCCTCCAATCTGTCTTTAATGCTGCGGCCAGGATTATATTAATCACCAATCGTTACACCGATGCCTCTACCTTGTGCCAGTCATTACACTGGCTACCTATCCACTCCAGAATTCAGTATAAACTTATTACCCTCACCCACAAAGCCCTCCATGGCTCAGCACCACCCTACATCTCCTCCCTTGTTTCAGTATACCACCCTACCCGCGCCTGAAAACACATTTATTCAGACTGGCCTATCGCCTCAACACATTAACCTAATCTATCCCTGTGTGGCACAGCCAAAAGTTTTACCATAACCAGGTTCCCCGCATCATGTTCCCACATGCTTTATGCATCCATTAGCCCTCTGTGTCTGTACTGTTACACACTTAACATTATGGCTGGTCCATACAATCAGGGCAACTGTTACCACCCACTTTTCGTGTCTCCCTCTTTCCTCATAGACTGTAAGCTTGCGAGCAGGGCCCTCATTCCTCTTGGTATCTGTTATGATCTATGTGATTATTGTTATGCTGTAATGTCTATTGTCTGTACAAATCCCCTCTGAAATGTAAAGTGCTGCGGAATATGTCGGCGCTATAGAAATAAAATTATTATTATTATTAATGCAATCCTCTGTAAGCTTCTATGACACTACAACTCCCAATGTGCCCTAACAGTCACCTGCCATCACGTGGTTGTCAGGGAAAGCTGTGAGTTACAGTTTCCATAATAGCTGATCCCTGATTCTTCTGCTACAATGTATCAGTGTAGGACATCAGTATATCAGTTTTTGCTGTCATTGACTATAATAGCCCATTTTCCCTACAAATGAATAAATCAGTAAAATTACAGCTTGCCATATTTGTTCAGGTAGTGGAAAATTGTAATGAACTAATTTATTTTGTCATCTCTAGTTATAAATGATCCTTGAAAGTCCCATCGGTCAAAAGAACTGGGGTCCCACTGTCCCCCATTTGATTCAACCTCTCCATTCATTATCTATCAGACTCACATAAGTAGTAAATTCTCTATCGATCCCATGGATAATGAGCGGAGTGGATGTGCCCACGTGTGTCAGGAACACTGGACCCCTGTTCCTGTGATTGGTAGGCCCCCCCCATGCCTTTATACAGTCAGTGATTTAATGACAAATGTTCTTTGTGCACGAACCCCATTAATACTAGTGGTGCAGAGCTTTTAGTTGCACCTGGGGCCCTGGAACCAGAGGGACCCAAATGGTCCATTTGCACCAAAAAATGACAGTACATTGTTCCCACGAATTGTGCTTGTAGCTTTCTGCGAGACCCATTATTACAAGATACATGAAGAATTTATAAACATTCTTAGATACATTGTATGTCCTGTAGATTTGCTTTGGGGAAAGCGGTGAATATCAAAATTTGATCATGTAGGGTCCGTGGTTGGGAAAATATGTGGAAACTTTCCAGACAGGGAGCAGATTTCTAATGTTCGTTAATAGAAGTTCATTGAGAATATACATTGAAGAGCCTCAAGTTGGGGGGAAGGGAGGTAAAAATATGTCTGATCTCACCATTTACATAACTCATGTCTCGCAACAAAGAACAGAATCCTTCATCTTCATGGCCACATTATATGGTCAGGGACAGGAATCGGCTGATTTATACACTGGCATGTAAGAATTCAAGGGCTTCAGTCCGTGATCTGCAAAGTCGTCTTATGTAAGAATGGATCGCTAAAGGGTTAATCCAACGCACATCATGGAGCTAATTACATTGCTGACTATGAGACTGTGCCGGGCGATGAGGACACAGTCTAAAAAGGACATTTCCTCAAAAAAAATTTAAAAAAAGTCTCTAATGTTGGCAAAAATTCTATTTATCCGTTTTATTTTATTTATTTGTTTTACTCATTTATATAGCGCTATTAATTCCACAGCGCTTTACAGATTCCTAGGAAAGCTGGAAAACATTAAATATGGTCGCGTAAGGGTTGTCAGCTCGGCTTCCCTAGCTCTCAGATACTAAATATTCACAGGTAGATAGAAGCAGAAACTACATCACTGCGTGTAGGGCTCCAGGAACGCAGGGTGGTGATCCAGATAGTATTGGAAGCAAGTTATTTGTGTGGAAGGATAAGCGGCTCCCATATGACTTTAGCTTGGCTTATCCCCCCCAAAAAACACGGATGCAGCCAGAAGGGGGGGAAGGCAAGAAAGACTGACTGATTATAAATTATTCCAAAATCTTAAGCAATCTAGGATCTGACCAATTGCATACAGTTAGGTCCATATATATTTGGACAGAAACAACATTTTTCTAATTTTGGTTCTAGACAGTACCACAAATGAATTTTAAACAAAACAATTCAGATGCAGTTGAAGTTCAGACTTTCAGCTTTCATTTGAGGGTATCCACATTAAAATTGGATGAAGGGTTTAGGAGTTTCAGCTCCTTAACATGTGCCACCCTGTTTTAAAAGGGACCAAAAGTAATTGGACAATTGACTCCAAGGCTATTTGGGCAATCCCTTCGTCATGTCATTCTCAATTAAGCATATAAAAGGCCTGGAGCTGATTTGAGGTGTGGTGCTGCATTTGGAAGGTTTTGCTGTGAAGGAAACATGCGGTCAAAGGAGCTCTCCATGCAGGTGAAACAAGCCATCCTTAAGCCACAAAAACAGGAAAAACCCATCCGAGAAATTGCTACAACATTAGGAGTGGCAAAATCTACAGTTCGGTATATCCTGAGAAAGAAAGCACTGGTGAACTCCTCAATGCAAAAAGACCTGGGTGCCCACGGAAGACAACAGTGGTGGATGATCGCAGAATAATCTCCATGGTGAAGAGAAACCCCTTCACAACAGCCAACCAAGTGACCAACACTCTCCAGGAGGCAGGCGTATCAATATCCAAATCTACCATAAAGAGAAGACTGCATGAAAGTAAATACAGAGGGGTCACTGCACGGTGCAAGCCACTCATAAGCATCAAGAATAAAAAGGCTAGACTGGACTTTGCTAAAAAACATCTAATAAAGCCAGCACAGTTCTGGAAGAACATTCTTTGGACAGATGAAACCAAGATCAACCTCTACCAGAATGATGGAAAGAGAAAAGTATGGTGAAGGCGTGGTACAGCTCATGATCCAAAGCATACCACATCATCTGTAAAACACGGCGGAGGCAGTGTGATGGCTTGGGCATGCATGGCTGCCAGTGGCACTGGGTCACTAGTGTTTATTGATGATGTGACACAGGACAGAAGCAGCCGAATGAATTCTGAAGTATTCAGAGCCATACTGTGTGCTCAGATCCAGCCAAATGCAGCCAAACTGATTGGTCGTCGTTTCATAGTACAGATGGATAATGACCCAAAACATAAAGCCAAAGCAACCCAGGAGTTTATTAAAGCAAAGAAGTGGAATATTCTTGAATGGCCAAGTCAATCACCTGATCTCAACCCAATTGAGCATGCATTTCACTTGTTAAAGACTAAACTTCAGACAGAAAGGCCCACAAACAAACAGCAACTGAAAACCACCGCAGTGAAGGCCTGGCAGAGCATCAAAAAGGAGGAAACACAGCGTCTGGTGATGTCCATGAGTTCAAGACTTCAGGCAGTCATTGCCAACAAAGGGTTTTCAACCAAGTACTAGAAATGAACATTTTATTTACAATTATTTAATCTGTCCAATTACTTTTGGTCCCTTTAAAAGCATGGTGGCACATGTTAAGGAGCTGAAACTCCTAAACCCTTCATCCAATGTTAATGTGGATACCCTGAAATGAAAGCTGAAAGTCTGAACTACAACTGCATCTGAATTGTTTTGTTTAAAATTCATTGTGGTAATGTCTAGCACCAAAATTAGAAAAATGTTGTCTCTGTCCAAATATATATGGACCTAACTGTATATCGGGAAACCTCCAACAGGGGGACAGGGACTCTAGTGCTGGCCTCCAACGAGAGGGTTAGAACCCAATGTCACGGTTGTAATTATTGCCGTAGCAGTCATGGTAGCTTCTATGGGGCCCAGATGTTACAGAGGGGCCACTCAGGTGCATCTTTTTCTATGGCATAACACATTGGCTGCTTTCTCTGATACATGATGTATGGTCATCGCTACCGATGCTGCTTTTCAGTTTCCTGTCTTGTTGTGTGGCCTTATAAATTCTAGTTATGACTTTGTCAAATACGTATCTTAAAAGAGAAATAAAAAGTCAGAATTCCTTATGGTGCATATATAGAGATCTGATTATCATCTCCATTGTACAGTTTGGACCACAGCAAGTTATACCACCATGTTACCAACCATCCAGAAATTCCTGGACAGTCTGTAAAAATGCAGCAATGTTTTTCACAACCCATAAAAGCAACTGTGATGGGTCCATGATTTTTAAAGATGGAGAAACCCATTCAGATTTTTGTGACTGTAAAGACGTTATCAATACCATGGATGGCAAGAAGAACAATTTTGGAACAAATCAAGCCAGACATGTCACTCAGAGCAAGGATCTCCAGGCTATGACTTTCCTACTTTGGACACATCATACGAAAAGAGCAAACACTGGAGAAGGACATCATGGTCGGAAGAATAGAAGGAACAAGGCAAAGAGGAAGACCAGCAACCCAATGGCTTGGTACTATCAAAAAAATGGCGGAGAAGACCATGGTGGACCTATCTAGGCTGCACAAGATCGATCTTCCTTCCTACAAAGCACTCATTCATCAAGTCATCATGGATCGGGATCGAGCCGAAGGTTCTTAAAAAAAAAGATCATCACTTTACAGTTAATAGTGAATGTAGCTGATGTCTTCACATCAGAATTATGGGCTGTAGACAGATCTCTCGGAATTTATGGGACCAGCGGAGATGGCTGAGTTCAGCATATGGCTGGTCTTCAGGATTCCCATTATGAATGAATGGAGCAGCGCTGTGGATGATCAACCAATGCTCGATTCACAAAAGGCTCTTGGTTCACAGGATTGGTGGGGGTCCTAGCGGTCAGACGCCCTGCAATTGGAAAGTTATCCCCCCATCCTGTGGTTAGATTTTTTTTCCAAAGCATGTGTAAGATCTTATCTTTTTTGCTATTAATGTCTCATGTGATTACGAGATAAAATCCCCCTAATGCGAACATGCCCTAAATGTCAGAGGATACAGTTAGATAAACCTAGTTAGCTGAGAAGTTAAAAATGAGAAGCCGGAGGTATAACGATCTGTGGCCCCGCGGGGAGTCCCTGGAGTTTGTATATTTTTCTTTATATTACAGTCGCCCTAATAAACACCCGACCCTTTATTCTCCGCTTGTCCAATCTCACTTGATTTTATTTTTCTTTAATTGAAGTTCATTGGAAGGAAGTTGTAGTTGTAGAAGTCATGGCATGCGCCCTTGTGATCTGTCTTCCTTATCTAGCTGACTTGTTATTTTATGGTGGGTTTCATTGATTAAATTAAAATGTCACCCTGCAAATGGTCACTGCGTCCATTTGTTTCATGGGACGGGGATAAAAGGTTTTTTTGTCCTTGTGGACATTCATTAGACTCAGAGAAAAGCAAACATTATAAAGTCAGAGGAGGAGATAAAGATGCCATTTACCATTAGTGGGACCTCTTCCTATAAACTGCAGCTAAGGGGATAAATGCTGTCCCAACTACAAGGCAAATGGCTTGTATACATTTTATATAGTCAATGCTCATACAGATGACTTAAAGGGGTTATCCAGGACTAAAGCTCCGCATACACATCAGACGAACGCTGGCCAAACCTGCCAATATCGATGAGTTCGACCCACAGTCCAATGTATATGGGGGCCTCTGTGTGAAGATTGTCGGGGGAGTTAAGGATCCGGCATGTCCGATTTTGGACTGCTGGTCCTTTTTTTGTGCCTGAGATAAGCCGCCATCACATATGTCTGGCAGTGGCTTTCTCATAGAGAACAATGGAACACTCGGCTGAGTTTGACTGACCACTCTTCTGTATGGGCAAGTCAGGCAAGATAGCTACCTACCAACCAAATGATTGTCCTAACCATTGTTTGGCAGGCAGCTATCTAAAGTGTAGAGAGGCTTAAAGGCCGTGTCCGGTGTTAGGGTACCGTCACACTTGGCGATATGACCTAGTAGGAATCGCTGGTGCATTGCTACGTGGTCGCTGGTGAGATGTTGAACAGTCAGATCGCACCAGCGATGCAGCAACGATACGGAACGATCCAACGGTCGTTGGGATCCTGTCTCTCAGACCTGTAGTATTGAGGTTGTTCGTTGTTGTTCCTGTAAAACACAGTGATGCATGCTGGCCAGCAGGACATCAGCGATCAAAAAATGGCCCAGGACATTCGAGCACGATCAGCGACATCGCAGCAGGGGCCCGATCGCCGCTATGTGTCACACGTGGCAAGATCGCTGTTGTGTCACAAAATCGGTGAGCGATCTCGCTATGTGAGACGGGGGGCTTTAGGCTACAAGTCTGCAGTCACTCTATGTGACTGTAGACTTATGAATTCTCAATGCATGCACACTGTAAAAACTCTCTGGTGCCGGGAGCAGCGGGTACAAAGTTGGACATGTCTAGTCGGAATGTGGCCAGGGTATGCAATTGCATTCTTGTGGTCACATGACCACCCGCACCAGATAATTCCCAAGGCGTAGTGCATGAGATGTGAGGATTCACAGGTCTACAGTCACATAGAGTGACTGCAGACTTTTAGTCTAAGGCCAGACAGTCCCTTTAAGTCCCTATACATCTTAGATGGCTTCCTGCCAAAGGGTGGTTTGAACAATCACTTGGCCGGCAGCTATCTTGCCTGGTCAATTCCTTTAAGCAGATTTTCATATTTTAATTTAAACCCTTCATGACTGTGGCGAGTATGCATTTTTTCACTTTAATTTTTTCTTCCCCCTCTTCCAAATACCATATTTTTGTTATTATTCAGTCAACATATCCAAAAGAGAGCTTGTCTATTCCGGGATGAGTTGTAGTTTTGAATGATAACATCCATTTTACCATTTTATTTCTTTATTTCTTTATTTTTGGGAAAAGGTAAGTGATTGCGCACCGGCAAGCAGTCTGTTTAAATGCCGCTGTCACTGACTCGCTCTGGTTGCTGCTGTTAGTAGCAGGTGTCGGCTGTGTGATACAGTTCCTGAGCTCTCCATACATCCCCACCGGACAAAGGATGTGCTGGTATGTCCTATGTTGGCAAAGGAAGGGGTTAATAAAGCTGAATCAATATAAAAATTAAAAGTTCTACAATTTTTTAATAGACTTTTACTTTCGTCACTATTTTCATGGTATTTAAGATTGCTGTCAGTGAATGAAAATATTCTTGTTTCCATTCAGTAAGGCTATGTTCACATGTCCAGGAATCATCAGTTAGAACGGATCCAGCAGTAATTTGCTGTACAAAAAAAAAAATGAGAAGACACAACTTTTCTGTCCATCTAAAAAGACTGACTTCAACTAAATCTGTATTTTATCTATCTATCTATCTATTTATTATATATCTATCTATCATCTATCTATCTATGTATCACATATACACAGTGGGGAAAACAAGTACTGTATATACTCGAATATAAGCCGAGACACCTAATTTTACCACAAAAAAATGGGAAAACGTATTGACTCGAGTATAAGCTTGGTATGCATGGCCTCCTCATCCCTATCCTGGTATGTATGGCCTCCTCATCCCTATCCTGGTATGTATGGCCTCCTCATCCCTATCCTGGTATGCATGGCCTCCTCATCCCTATCCTGGTATGCATGGCCTCCTCATCCCTATCCTGGTATGTATGGCCTCCTCATCCCTATCCTGGTATGTATGGCCTCCTCATCCCTATCCTGGTATGTATGGCCTCCTCATCCCTATCCTGGTATGTATGGCCTCCTCATCCCTATCCTGGTATGTATGGCCTCCTCATCCCTATCCTGGTATGTATGGCCTCCTCATCCCTATCCTGGTATGCATGGCCCCTATCAGAAAAACATAAAAAAACATAAACCATCCTATTTACCTTCCCTGCGCTCCCTCGCAGCGTCTTGTTCCAATGCCAGCAGCTGATTTATACTTGTAAGCAGCGCATGGCAGGGATGTCATGTGCTGCCTACAAGCAGAGGACAGCTGCCAGAATACTCACTGCTCTCCATGCGGGACTATGTGGGTGGAGAGGAGTGAATATTCATTGCTGGCTGCAGCGGCCGGGCGATCATGTGTGCCCGCTACTAAAGGGAATGAATATTCTCTACTCTCCACGCCTTAGGAGTGCTGCTGGGTTTTTTTTTTTTTTGGAAGATGGATAGATGGATGAATGGATGGATAGATAGATGGATGGATGGATAGATAGATGGATGGATAGATGGATATGAGATATATATGAGCTATGAGATAAGAAAAAGTAAATACATAGAGGAGAGACAGTATATGACCTCCTTTTACCAGGCTGAGTGATGCCTGTCATTTACAGCAATAATCGGATACTACCAGCGAACACGTCTAACAGGCGGCAGAGAACTATCCGCAGGTTCTCGTTTCATTGAGTTTCCTTTATTGGTTTGGGAAAGGAAATCGCCTGAGGAAATATATTCCTGAATGGGATATACACTAAAAAATAGTCTTCGGAAACTTCACAATGGTCGCCCTTTGTGCGCCGCCCTTTCATATCACACAATGGCCTGGTATAGAAAGTTATTGTTTACTTTTCGGCTTAGGACCCCCTCCCTTCTCAGCTGGGTCCTGTATAGACATTTAACCCATTCCTTCTGGCCTGTGGATGGGAGCAGTCTCGCAGCCCTCCGATATCACCCCGGTGGGGGTCATTTGTTTTCCGCACTTTAAGTACGTAATTTCTCATTCCCAAAATGTTTTTGAAATCCTTAGTGCCCCATTAAGTCCGGATTTTAGTCAATTCCACAGAGGTCGGACCATGAAAATGAAAAACAAAGCTGAGCGATGATCAGAGGCAGGCGGCCTTCATTATCATGTCGGATTAAGCTGGAGAGCCAGCCATGCGAGGAGAAGCCATGCACCGAGCCAACGGGGCCGATCCTCCACAAAATATCAAAGAATTTCTTGCATGTCTCTATGGGCCATCTGTAATGGGAGGCAAATGCTCACAACACAGGCCAAACCCTTCAGTCCTGAGCCCCAGACAACAGGGCCCATGGGGGGTTGGGGCAGGGGCGCTGCAGCTTTCTGATTCCGACCATTGAAAGTTATAATCTATCCACAGATAGGCGATAAGTTACTGACCACTGGGAACCCAAACGATCCTGAGAACGGGGGCCCCGTTGGAATAGAGCCATGCTCGCTGGAGATGAGCAAATCTCACGAAATTTGCTTCAGGAACATTCGATTCGGTCCAAATAAAATTCTGTTCTGGAATCATGTTTCTTATTCTCTGAGATCTCTGCAGACCCCAAAGCTAAAGGTGGCAAAAAATTAAGTAAGAATATACTCACCTGTCCTGACGTCGTTGTCCCCTGGCCGTCCCTCCACCAGATACCTCCGGTCTTCTCTTCAGCCTTCGCTTCAGTCAATGACATTGGTTTCGGCCCAAGTGACCACGTGAGGCCAAGTCAGTGACAGAAGATCCAGATCACAGACCGAAGGGAAGACCTGAGCCAAGAGGGGAGCTGCGGTGACAGGAGAGGTGAGTGGATTGGCATGGAGGTAAAGCTAAATACTAGGTAATAGCCTTATAAGAACTCTGCCACCACATTTTTGACACCTAATGTCAAATGTAGGCACAGAAACACTGATTCCAGTGATATGTCACTTACTGAGCTGTTTGCTGTGCTTTTCATGAGATCACTGTTTTATCAGCAGGAGATTATTACTAGAGGACTAGCTGTCTTGTGCCATGTAGTCCTCCTGCTCTGGCTAACCACACCCTCACCACTGATTGGCTGCTTTCTGTGTACACTGTGCATAGCTAGAAAGCTGCCAATCAGTGGTGTGGGCGGGGTTATACAGAGCTCAGCAGTCAGAGAACCAATAGATCTACAGCAGATAAAAAAGGGATTTTGTCAAAACTGCAGCAACCAGTAAAGCAAGTGATATATCACTGGAATCAGGCTCACTGCTCCTACATCATGCTGCATTCAGATGGTTCAGCCAAAACTTGGTGACAGATTCCCTTTAATTAATAAATTAGTTTTTATTGAGCTTTACGATTTCAGGGATTATTTGAAATTTTGGGTGGAAATAATGTCAAAGCAAGGACATATAAGAAGGGCACAGACAATGAAGAATTTGGTGGAGAAGAGAATGTTAAGGGTCCTGGAATGAGGAAGGTCCGACATTCCTGCTATTACTGAGCCTGGGACGGAGAGATGGATGTGAAGCCATTTGACTTCCCTGCCTTTTGGCCGCAGAAGCGCAGCTGTGTGAAGGACTTGGACAGGACAATGGCAGGAGCCACAAGGGCTGACTCTGACCCTTGGAGGCCATTTACCAGGCATACAGCCAGCTTTTATATTGGAAACAGCTGCTGCTAATTGCTGAGAAACACCAACACATTAACACCCAAACGTCCTGGACACACATAGACCTGCACGGTACCTCCTCCTAGGCCCGAAAACCCATAAACTATCCATCTGTAATTCCTTCAGTCAATCAATGCAATAATGGCGCTTACTATGAAATAACCTCAATTCATGAGCACATTCATCTGGGACAACCGTGGCTGGTAATATAAAGGAGTAAGAAGACATTGCTGCCTGAAAACCCTAGTGTGACATATTTTACAGAGGACCTGTCACTTGTATTTTTTGGGGGGGGTTAAATGCTGCTGTTCTCCTGAATCCAACAATGTCTTTCTCTTGTTTCTGGGTCTCTCCGTTCCTGAGATATGTCCTCTTCTTTCCTTTATATTAATCTAGCCAAGTGGGCATGGTCCTCAAGAAGACGACCAGGGAGTAGAACTGAGGACCACACCCACTTGGCTATAAAGAGCAGATTCACATATAGGGAAGAGAAGGCCATATCTCGGGAATGGAGAGGAGAAGAAACAAAAGAAAAACAACGCCAGAATCAGGAGAACAGGGGCTTTTTCACCAGGTTGAAAAAATATATATATTTTGTGGCAAGTGATGGAGATTAGAAGTTCAGAGATTAAAGTCCAATACGGCCAATTCTGAAAGCACTATGAGCGTCAACAAGTCAAAAGTCTTTCTAATAATGAGGGTTTCGAGAGTTGGTGTTCCCCCTCTATAGAGATGAGCGATTTGATTTATACTGCCCTGGTTTAGTATCCAGTCCGGTCTTCCTTGGCAGACGGTCTTCACTTCTGAGCCCGGCATCCTCAACCTTGCATCCTGGGTGGCTATGTCGCTTGCTAAGCCCTGCAGCATAATGATGTCGCATTACTAGTCTAGGGACTGGGCCTCACCCACTATCACGATGTTATGGGGCCTAGTATAAGCCAAAGGCGCCCAGGATCTAGTAAAGTCTGGCTGCCGGGGAGGACCAGATTGGACGCCAGATCTGGGCAGCACAAATCGAATTGCACATCTCTACCTCGGTGACACATATGTGCCTAGGCCGGGGGCTGCCCTAATGTCACATCTCTTATAAAGGGGATCATGCTTTTATTTTTCTGTGTGCCCCAAATAATCAGCATCTTGTATTAACTTTATGAAAGTTTCAAAAAGTTGCATTAAATTAAAATTAACTGATCATCCACTTGATTCTCTAGTATGAGATTTGCTCCTTGGATTTAGACACCTTACATGACCTGAAAATGCCTCTATGGACCCCAAGGAAGTCAATGACTAAAATGTTATAAGTTATAGGCGTCATTCTGAGAAGCTTATGGTCACTACATGACGAGTGATAAGATGAAAGAAGTATTGAACCCATCACGATTGGCACGTTCTGATACCAGAGCAAGCACGAGTATGGGCATGGTCACGTCAACTGGTATCTTTGGTGTTTTCACATGTGGTTTCCATGTGTTGAAAGTGAATGGAAACCACAAACATGTGAACATACCCTAAAGCTGACCACACTTACAGAAGTAGCCTTATCACTCCAGACCCAGCGTCCTGGCCCCATGCCCATATGACGTGCACCCTGACAGACGGTCAAGATCAAGATAACGGCTGTCAGCAATTATCTCCTGTCGCAACTTTAAAGCCATGTCCAAATTTACGCCCATATTAAAAGACTTAATAATAAAGGATTATGAGATCTGAAACAGTGCCAATCCTGCATGGGCCACGAGTGGAATTGTAACCCAGCCTAATCCCTTAATGGAGTTTGAGTCGCAATACCAAGTACAACCTGTGGGCAAGAGTGGCGCTGTAACAAAAGGCTTAGACACTCAACCAGTGAAGGGGTCTCACAATGTCTAAATGTCTTATCGGGGCATAGGAAGGTCATTACATCCAGTTATAAGTATCATTAAGATGTTACTGTTTTTTGACCACAGCCAATTTTCGTTTTCATGCTTTCGTTTTTCTCTTCCCTTTTTCCGAGAATCATAACCTTTTAACGTCTCCATTCTTATAGCCGTCCGAGGGATTGTTTTTTGTAGGACGATCTATCGTTTAAAATGACATCAATGACAATTTACTGAAAAATGGGGGGAAAAAATCCAAATGCGGTGAAATTGGCAAAAAAAAAAGCATTTTCACCATTATTTGTTAGGTTTTGTTTCAGTGGTTTAAGAGAATTATTACAAAAAATTGGTTTGTGTCTCTATTTTCTGAGACCCATAAGTCTTTTGTTATTCCATCAATGTCGCTGTGTAAAGACTTGATTTTTTGTGTGTTCGGTGCTGCAGTTTTTAATGGTACCATTTTGGCATACATACAAAGCTTTGCTTTCTGTTGCATTTATGCAGGGCGAAGCAGTGACTCACGGACAAACGTGGTACTGTTTTTGAGAAAAGGCAGCCATGTTTTCATAATCTTGAATAACATAGTAATAATTCACCAACATAGTATATGTAAATTTAAAGAGACACTTCAAATTAATCTGATACACTGTTCAATGTTATGATTGAGTCACCGAGGAGGAAAAAACAAAACACAAGCTCAGTCCAGAAAATCAGAGAGGTTGGAAACTAGCGGATTGCGGACCCCTAATCCTATCACACAACTAGCAGTAGTCATGGAGTGTTCCTACGGTGATCCTAGACACCTCGTCACAGCCGGAGATCTACATAAGCCTAAAGAGAGAAAAGGGAAAAACTGACTGCCCCAGAGCAGACCCCAAAGCAATAGGTAGCCCCCAACATATAATGACGGTGAAGCAAGATGAAAACACTAACACAGATAGAAAGATAGGTTGAGCAAACGATGGGGCCCAAGCTAACTAAAAAGGACAGGACAGAAAAGCTGCTGTCTGCAATCCAAGAAAACCCTGCTAAAAATATTACCAACACAACTGATAAGCAAAAAGGACCCTGAAGTCACTAGACTTCAAACCCTATATCAGCACTCAGAATATTCTGAAAGCAGAGCAAAAGAGAACACTGATCAAGGAAAAAGAATCCAGCATACCCCCAGCCGGGGATGGCTGAACTCAGAAAACAAGGAAAACAAAACCAAAACTAATAAGTTCAATAGCAGAGCAAAAGCTTATCTTTGGGAAGCAGGAATCAGACTGGTCTACAAGAATCCAGCAGAGAAATGACCAGCCACTCAGAAGGGCGTCGGCTGCCTTATATCCAGGCTGAAGTTCCCATTACCCAGTCACAATCCACCTGATCAGGTGTTTGGTTTCTTTCATCCAAATCAGCCTCACTACCTTCCTTCACCAGAAGAGGGAGATCCTCGGACACAAAAGGTGAATGAACAGATGAGCTCACAACAGTTCAATTTACGAATGGCTCCGTGGGGGCGGAGCATGACACAGACATCTAAGGAAAAGAGTCAGGCCCCACCCCCTCGGACCCTGAACTGGGAATTACACAACGTTCTGTTTTTCCCAAAGTGTTTTCTTAAATATTTTCTAAATCATTCCTTTTTATTTACCCAATAACATCCTTTGGAAAACTAATTTTGGAACCTGATTACATTGTAAATGATTCATTATATAAAAAAACTGATCTATTATGTAAAATGTAAGTTTCCAAATCTTTCCACATTTACTAATGTTTCGTACAGGCCCTTTGATGACTCCGATAATATTCTGCTGTTATTCCAAATCCAGAAATACATTGTGTAAACTTTAGTTTTATGAGATGAAATAGATTTATAATAGTCCCAGAGGAAAGCTGAAACTCTACAGAGAAAAACCCAAAGAAAGTCTACAATTTACTGCTCCGATAGCTCAGGACAAGCCAAGGAAAGTTTATTTCCCAGATTTATTTTTTTGGGGAAAATTTGATATTTCCATGTTTTCTATTGTACAAACAAATTAACTGTATATGGGCTCTTGATAACAGAGTCACAACTGTCTGGACCTCAAGGGAACTCCACTCACGGCTTTTGCATGTAGGACAGGTTTAAGCAAATTGTCATGGCATATCTGCAACAGACCCAAGTTTGGCGGAACTCTCTTGATTTTTCAGAAACAGTCCAAGAAAATTTGGGGATGCCCTGGACAGAAAAGAACTTGTAAAACCAACCCTCGGGGGTTCACTCTGTATGGGGGCTTTGTCTAGCATAACTTGCAGTGGAACTATTTTGCCAACAGAAATGTTGGAAAGTATGCCACGGGCCCCCCAAACCTAGGGTTAGCCCTGAGCACAGTTTCTTGATCAAGTTGTGATTTTCCTTGCCATCTTTTGAATTACTTTGGCTCTTTTTTATCCTCATTGACTTCCATATTAAAAAGGCATTCTAAGAGAATAAAAAGCAGTTAGTGCCATTTGTCACATGATTAGTAGGTTTTTAACAGTACTCGATTATTCCTAAAGACAGCTACGAGAAGGCTACACAAAGAAGTCACAATATTCGTGCAGTGATTTGTTCATATAGACAACTCCTTTTTCATACGCTCTATTAGAGTCTCAGACAAAGCCGTTGGCGAAACGCATGTTGGGTGTGCATTGGTGGCTCTATTATTGTTTACTACTTGTTAGTGTTTATTTTTGACATTACCTATTCATCTTTAATATAACCCTCTCATTCTGTCTCTGATTTTATTTCTTGGCTTGTTTCAATACTGTGATCACATAAACTCTCAATTGCACTTTACTATTCTTTGCTATTTTTGCACATTCAATAAATAAATATTACTTTTATGTAATTTATTTTTTGGGGGGAGGCGCCTTGAACCTTTATAAACTTTGTCTTTTTTCCATTCTCTATTTAAACTAAAGTATGTAACAGAGCACCCATATATTACTTAGTCAGCTGCAGCAGACATTTAATTG
Source organism: Dendrobates tinctorius (assembly GCF_039654945.1). NCBI lineage: Eukaryota > Metazoa > Chordata > Amphibia > Anura > Dendrobatidae > Dendrobates > Dendrobates tinctorius. Next base: position 15,071,129 of record NW_027361810.1, on the reverse strand, counting down.
GTTGACATGTAATACTACATTTCACCTGTAGTGGCCGCTGCAGGGAAAATGCATATCTGAAGACGTTCGCTGATCAGTCATTGAGCAGCTCTGATTTAAAAATGTCTAAAAAGCAAAAAAAAAACTTTGGATTTTTTGCTTGCTTTTTTTTTTTTTTTAAATAAAACAGAAACTGTAATTGTTTTATAGGGTAGAGGGTGAGCTGCAGCAGCTATGATCTGCAAACAAAGCATTCATCTGCACAAAAATGTGTCCTCAGATAAAGAGAAGACTGTATTCAGGGACATCTTTGATTTTCTTTAGTTTGATATTTATTCCCGACTTATGCATAAAACCTCTTAAAAGGAGGCCATTGACATCATAGCCCGAGGGAGCGCCGCTCAGAACAATGTATCTCAGAAGATGGGCAGGTTCTCCGGCAGTTTGAGTGCGAGGACTTCTAAGCCTCTCGTGTAAATAGAAGCCGTATTTTTAGCCTCTTGTACTAATTGTAGCCGGGCTTGTTACATCTTGAACCTTTTTTTATGCTTTTTGGAAAGTATAAGCTGGAATCATCAAGACTCCTGCAGCAATGAAGTGAAGGTGCCATATAGCATCCTCCATATCACACATGAGAAGTCTTACCTTGCTGCAAGTGGCCCGCATATGGCTAAGGGCCGAGCAGCGACATATGTTACATGCCAGCAAATTTCAGACTCACTTATAACCAGAAAATAAAACATTTGTGCAACTTGTTGGCTTGGAAGTATTTTAGGGATGCAATTTTTGCTGTAAAAATTGGCCAAACTGATGGCAAGTGGCACGGAAGTCATGGAAGTCAATGGCAAGTGAGCCGTGTGCAAAAATCCACAGCATTTGCTAAGAATGTATGTTGTGGGAGTTCTCAGACCACATTGAAACATCATAGGAAATCATGTCCATGTGGCCTAAGGACGCATTCACACAGCATTGCCACGTGCCCACTCGGAGTCCGGGCAGGTCCTTTTTCTACATAAAGCATAAACTCTCCCCTAGAAACACTTCTTGCATGTCCCATTACATGCAGATTCATTAGTTGGGCCCTATATTGTTTCCATTGCAATTTTTGTGCAATAGTCAAAAAAAACTACAATGGGACTAAAGCATGCAAAAAAAAAATCTGAATAGTAATGTTTTTTTACAAGTGGTTTTTCATGGAGAAAGAAAAAAAAAAAGACCGGGATAGACAATGAGCAAGGAACAGATAACGTGGTACAAACTTTGAAAAACTAAGCTCTCTCCGACCCAGCGTGCCCTGCGTGGCTCTGACAAATCCTGCGATAAGATCCGCTACACCCCTGTGAGCTACATGCCGCCTCACCCACGGTCAGGGGACAGTCTAATCGTGTTTTATAAGGGGATTTTGGAATCCTCGGGGCGTTTACTTAGACTTTGACCTTTAAGTGCATTATTTAGTCAGTTTCTATTCTTACTTTCCATTGGAATACCCCATTCCATTCTTCTGCTTCACTGTACAATTATTATAATGAGGACAGTGCATGATATTTGTATTCAGTTTCCTCTTTCTTTGAAGTTATGACATTTTATTATGAAAGTGATAGCAGTCTCCGCTCAATTCCAGCCTCGTTCTCGGGTTCTGTGGGGGTCCCGGTCCCGGATAGTGAATGAAGAGTCACAAGGTTGGGTTATGGCTTAGTAAAGGGAAGCGAGAATCAGACCCGCAATATTCTGATTACCTATTTTAAAGGGGTTTTCCACTTTAAGACAAATGGACCCCAGATGCTCTTATACAGTAGGTACAGAAAGTATTCAGACCCCTTTACATTTTTCACTCTTTGTTTCATTGCAGCCCTTTGGTAAATTCAAAAAAGTTCATTTTCTCTCATTAATGTACACTCTGCATCCCATCTTGAGTGAAAAAAACAGAATTGTAGATTTTTTTGCAAATTTATTAAAAAAGAAAAACTGAAATCTCACATGGTCATAAGTATTCAGCCCCTTTGCTCAGTATTGAGTCGAAGCACCTTTTGAGCTAGTACAGCCTTGAGTCTTCTTGGGAATGATGCAACAAGTTTTTCACCCCTGGATTTGGGGATCCTCGGCCATTCCTCCTCGTAGATCCTCTCCAGTTCCGTCAGGCTGGATGGTGACTGTTCGTGGACAGCCATTTTCAGGTCTCTCTAGAGATGCACAATTGCGTTTAGGTCAGGGCTCTGGCTGGACCAGTCAAGAATGGTCACAGAGTTGTTCTGAAGCCACTCCTTTGCTATTTTAGCTGTGTGCTTAGGGTCATTGTCTTGTTGGAAGGTGAACCTTCAGCCATGTCTGAGGTCAAGCACTCTGGAAGAGGTTTTCATCCAGGATATCTCTGTACTTGGCCGCATTCATGTTTCCTTCAATTGCAACCAGTGGTCCTGTCCCTGCACATGAAAAACACCCCCATAGCATGATGCTGCCACCACCATGTTTCACTGTTGGTATTGTATTGGGCAGGTGATGAGCAGTGCCTGGTTTTCTCCACATATAACGCTTAGAATTATCACCAGAAGGTTCTATCTTCATCTCATCAGCCCAGAGAATCTTATTTCTCATAGTCTGGGAGTCCTTCATGTGTGTTTTAGCAACCTCTATGTGGGCTTTCCTATGTCTGGCACTTAGGAGAGGCTTCTGTCAGGCCACTCTGCCATAAAGGCCCGACTGGTGGAGGGCTGCAGTGATAGTTGACTTTGTGGAACTTTCTCCTATCTCCCTACTGCATCTGTGGAGCTCAGCCACAGTGATCTTGGGGTTCTTCTTTACCTCTCTCACCAAGGCTCTTCTCCCACGATTGCTCAGTTTGGCTGGACGGTCAGGTCTAGGAAGATTTCTGGTGGTCCCAAACTTCTTCCATTTAAGGATTATGGAGGCCACGGTGCTCTTGGGAACCTAGAGTACTGCAGAAATTCTTTTGCAACCTTGGCCAGATCTGTGCCTTGCCACAATTCTGTCTCTGAGCTCCTTGGCCAGTTGCTTTGACCTCATGATTCTCATTTGATCTGACATGCACTGTGAGCTGTGAGGTCTTATATAGACAGGTGTGCGCCTTTACAAATCAAGTTCTATCAGTTTAATTAAACACAGCTGGACTCCGATGAAGGAGTGGAACCATCTCAAGGGGGATCACAAGGAAATGGACAGCATGTGACATAAATATGAGTGTCTGAGCAAAGGTCTGAATACTTATGACCATGTGATATTTCAGTTTGTTTTTTTTTAATAAGTTTGCAAAAATTTCTACATTTCTGTTTTTTTTTTCCAGTCAAGATGGGGTGCAGAGTGTACATTAATGAGAAAAAAAATAAATTTTTTGAATTTACAAAATGACTGCAATGAACCAAAGAGTGAAAAATTCAAAGGTGTCTGAATATGTTCTGTACCCTTTGTATACCTAAAATAACAATTGGAGCATGTGCTCACCCTCCTTGGGTCCAGCACACCTTCCCAGGGTCCAGCACACCTTCCCACTGCTTGGGTTCCGGTGTTTTGGCTGCAGTGGCTATGTCAAGTTGACATTACTGATCTCAGCAGCTCACTGGAAGTCCGCTTTAAGGATAAGTAAAATATCATAAACCATATTCTCAGTTATTTAGAATTCACAGCTGTAATCTCCCAGTATAGCTTGCTGGTTTATTAACTGCAGAGAGCAGGTGGAGAAGGGAGCCATAGGCCCCACCACTCTATCTTGCAGGGTACAAGATGTCAGCATCCTGACGCCAGCAGATCAATGACGCCATTGCATTGCGCCTAGTGGAAAAGAGAACTCAGCAGTATGGATAAGAATAAAGTTTGGTGTTTTGCGCGGTGGCATAAAGGTGCCATTATTACGTTTGGAGGGGGAGTTCGATGAGCATCATTATATTTGGAGGAGGCACTAAAGGGGCATTAACACTTTCTAAAGGGGACAGTCAGAGGACATTATTACCAATCATGAGGGCGCAATTCTTGACTTGCCCAGGGCGCTTGCAGCACAAGATATGCCACTGTCTTTTGGGCGTCCTCTTGCTCCAGAGTTCTGGTACCACTTTGATGTCTGCGCAGACCCCTGGATGCTCCTCGGACCTGGACAGGCCTAGTGTTGAAGGTCTTCTACTCAGGAGACTGCGATGCCTCAGGCTGATATATTGTAAATAGATTAGGAGCCATAATCTGCACCTCTCAACATCTCAGCCGGACAAAGGAGAACACTTAACACTCAGTGAGCTGAATAGCCGGTTACTTATGTGGTTACAGACACCTGCGAGTGTGAGCGAGAAATAACCGCAAAACACAATAATACAAAGGGCGGAAGATGGCGCGGAGAACAAAAGTATTGTCTGAAGCTGGAACCCATCCACACAAAGAGGAATGAAGATGGTGTGGCACTCCCTGCAAATAAAGGGCCCGGTGGGTTTTGTAGGATAGAGCCTGCAGTGATCAACATATTGGCAGAGTTGTAGATATGATTTTGTTTACTTAGGATAAAGATTCAGTTTTGTCATAGGCCCGTATATAAATACCCTGTACAAAGCCAGAGGACTTGTTTCTACCCTTGCCCCAGCATCCAGGGTACATGACTTGTCAAACTTTCCCCTGACTTCCACCCTAACACAGGGTGTCCTGCTGGTAAGATCGCGGTGCTGGATGAACCCGGTCGGACGGAGCGCAAAGAGAGGGGAAAGTAGATTTAAAATCTTCTTTTACTATTGTAGTCCACAACGCGTTTCGACTGAAGCATTTGTGTTCGTCAGGTGGCAGTCACCGCAACCTACTTCCTCCCCTGAGGCACCCGGCTGGAGCTGCATTGTTCTCCCCAAATAACGCACGGCTGGCGCTCCTCTGTGACCGTCATTACCATTACCTGGACTGCTGGTAAGATCATCAGTGATCTGCTGGGATCTGAGGGGTAAGCGGGCAGCAAGTATTCATTTTCTCAACAGCACTCCCAGAGGTAAAATAAAGTATTACACCGTTCTCATTAAAATCAACAGCAATGCCCGAATATGCCGTGTCCTCCAAAGAAATGCTCTTTGTAGCTATATAATTTATGAAGATTCTGAACACGTGACCCTCACAAAAGGGTATTTCAAAATGCTTTTTTCTACAACCCCTTAAAAGGGTTATTCGAAAAATATGAAGTTATCCTTTACTCAGAGGATAGGGGATAACTTACAGATTGCTGGGGGTCTGACTGGTGGGACACACAGATGGCGAGATGTCTGGGTTTTGAATCCCAAGAATCTGTTTCTGTAGAGTGCCATCTTAAATGCAGCAGACGTGCACACACTCGAGTGCTGGAACTAGCTGCAATCAGTAAGTGGTCAATACGTTATCCCTTATTCTGTGGCTAGGGGATAACTTCATATTTGGTGTATAACACCTTAAAAGAATGTATTTATGATGTAGACGTAGTACAAGCTTTGCATCAAACCCAGATGCTTTAGGGCATGTTCACACTGAGGTTTTTGAAGCCGATCTGCTCCAAAATCCTTGTAAAAAAAACCCTCAGACATTGAGAACATACAGATCTGGATACTTTATTGTTCTCGGGACAGAAATCTACCGTCCTGATCTTGTAAGAGATGTCACCCTCACCAAAGCTGATATGACTCAGCTCCACGCTGGAGTTTGTAGAGCATCTGCCTGCAATCTGCGACAGCGCCGCTGCCAAAGTAACCAGCAACTTCATCCAAAAATGAAAATTACTCTTGTCTCAGAGACTCGGACCTTGGGCGAGAGCACAAAAGAAATTGCAAATCGAGTATTTTTTGTATGGTGTTTGTCAAACACTTGTAGACGCAGGCGGCCATCCCCTAGGAAAACGCGGCTTCTTTCATGTCTGGGGAGCGCCTCCTCCCTCCTGCCTCCGGATTGTGTTGTGCACTTATGTTGCTAGCGGCCCTTTGTGCGCAGTTGGTGCTGAAACACGAGACCCTATAATGCACGGCAGTAATAATAACTCCAGGTGCCTGCCGCTGCGTATAATAGGCAGGTAGGGCGGCAGCCATGCTTTTATCCTACCCTCTTCAATTACTGTACTGTTTTGATGCTGAACCCATGATGATTCCCTGAAAACAATGGAGATTGGGCAGATGTAACAATAGAGGAGGAGGTGCAGGCTATCCTGAATTTATATACATAAAGCTTAAAAGGGAACCTGTTAGTTGATTCATGGGCAGCATAAATCAGGGCCTGGCAGCGTTATTGCAGCAGTATATGTTTTACGCTGTGGCAAAAATCCGGGTGGGCATTATGCATCACAGTTGACTAGTCCAAAACCGCTCTCCAGCAGCTACCCCCTGCCCTAATCCCGCTGAAATGACTTGTCTTTATGTATGCATGTGCATGGGGTGAGACCTGTCAGTCAAAAGCAGTGGGGTGGGGACAAGCTGTCGGGGACTAGTCACCTGAGATGCATAATTACCGGCTTTTCAAAGATTTTCAGAGTAAAACATGGTGTCTAATTAATGCTCCTTGTGGTTAGGGAAGGAAGAATCCACTGTCAGGCGCCCTTAAAAGCAGGAGTGGACACATCATTGGTGCAACCTGTGCAGCTGCACAATGCCCGAGATGTCAGGGGCCACATCCATCTCCAAAGCAGGTGGAATTGTGCATTATGATGAGCTATTGGGCTGCAAAGGGCAAATATATTGTTCTTGCAAGGAGGCCTTCTTCAGTCTGTGTCTACCACTGCATATAAGCAATGACCCATAAATAATATATTACTTATTCACAATAGATGGTAAATATATGATTGTTATGCATCCTACCCCTTAGATCTGTCATGATCCCAGTGCAGGTTTTGACCTGCACGTCAGGGGTTAATGCCTTGAGCTCAGTGCAGGCTTGACCTGCACGCCTGGGGTTAATTATTGTAGCCTCTCTTTGGCTCAAGGAGAGCTTCTTATAGCCCTGGGAGACTCCTATCCCTGTCAGTTATACTTTTGCATTTGGCCGAGTGTGGTGACCCCTGTGTGCCTGTGCCTTCTGATTGTCTTCTACCTTGCTTATATGGTTCTGACCTGGTTCTGTCCCCTGTTGTGAGTTTGTCTCTTGATTCTGTACTGTTTATCTGCTTCCCTGGTTTCTGACTCATTGCCTATGTCCTGACTAGTCTCTGATTGCCCCTCTTGTACTGTGCTGCTATCTCCGTGTATGACTCATTGCTTACGTTCTGACTACTCTCTGCTTGTCCCTCTGGTACCGCGCTGCCCTCTCTGTGTATGACCCCCGTTTGTCTGATTTGAGGATCCCTGTAGTAGAATTCTGCATTTATCTCCAGCAGCAGGATGCTAAGCCCCGCCCCCTGCAGTCACATGATCGTGGGTCCTTCACTGCTTTCTACCTTCAGTGACACAGGTCCTGTGAGCCTGGAGCATGCATCGTCACCACTGTTGCCCAGCTCCACAGGTATCTTTGGGCACAGGTTTGTACTCAGGACATGCGCACTGGCTCAGTGAGCAAGTGCAGTGCAGTGTTCCTGACAAGATCTTTAGGATTGTGAGTCCTCTGAGTGAAATGGTAGTGAGCATGTGCACCCAAAGCTACATCCACTGTCTATCGGAGTGATGGTCGCACATGCTCACTACCATTCCATCCACAATGGGAACTTTAGGGCACTCCACTAATTGGGGTATAGTCTAACGATCAACATCGTACACCTGTAAGGTGCACAGGGCGGTAGTCATGGGCGAGGGGCTGCTGTGTTACCATACCCAGGCATCCTGCAAATAAACAATGTCCCTGTGTGCTGTGGATGTGGTGTGGTGCAGAACACTCACGTTTCAGCCGCAGGCCTCCTCTGTGTCCACGATTCCAGAACCAGGGACATTCGCACATAAATCATGGGACATTCGCTTCTTAACAAGCAGTTTAACTTTACTTAGCATCTTGAGTTTTATTGCAGCAACAGCACAATATGTTTCCACGCTCTTTGTTCCGCCTGAGCTATCCCTTCGCTTAATGGCTCCCTCGGCCCCTGGGATACTCTACCCGGCTTCAAAGTTTCCATGAGTCACCTCCCATGTCCCTCACGCTTCCCAGTGCCTAGTTCAGACCTTAGGATCGGAATATTACAGCAATGTCCATTAAAGACAACTGCCGACGTTCTCATACTGCCAAACAGTTCATACTTCTCGTGCCCTCCAGTCCTCTGGCCTTAAACTCCTGCTAACACTTTATCTCCAACTTTAGACTCGCTAAAGCCAGGAAATGCTCCTCTTATTAAATGCCCCTGCCCCTTCCCATGCTTGGGCTGATCCCAAACATGTAACTGAAGCCTAACCTGTGCAATTTACTTCCGATATCTAGTATGCCCACAACTGAATCGTTCCCCTTTTTAACTTAATCCTTTTGTCCTATAATAATAATAAATTTTATTTTTATAGCGCCGACATATTCCGCAGCACTTTACATTTCAGAGGGGATTTGTACAGACAATAGACATTACAGCATAACAATAATCACATACAGTAGATTATAACAAATACCAAGAGGAGTGAGGGCCCTGCTCGCAAGCTTACAGTCTATGAGGAAAGAGGTAGACACGAAAGGTGGGTGGTAACAGTTGCCCTGATTGTATGGACCAGCCATAATGTTAAGTGTGTAACAGTACAGACACAGAGGGCTAATGGATGCATAAAGCATGTGGGAACATGATGCTGGGAACCTGGTTATGGTAAAACTTTTGGCTCTGCCACACAGGGATAGGTTAGGTTAATGTGTTGAGGCGATAGGCCAGTCTGAATAAATGCGTTTTCAGGACACGCTTAAAATTGTGGGGATTGGGGACTAATCGTATTGACCTGGGAAGTGCATTCCAAAGAATTGGCGCGGCACGTGTAAAGTCTTGGAGACGGGAGTGGGAGGTTCTGACTATTGAGGATACTAACCTCAGGTCATCAGCAGAACGGAGGGCGCGGGTAGGGTGGTATACTGAAACAAGGGAGGAGATGTAGGGTGGTGCTGAGCCATGGAGGGCTTTGTGGGTGAGGGTAATAAGTTTATACTGAATTCTGGAGTGGATGGGTAGCCAGTGTAATGACTGGCACAAGGTAGAGGCATCGGTGTAACGATTGGTGAGGAATATGATCCTGGCTGCAGCATTCAAGACAGATTGGAGAGGGGAGAGTTTGGTAAGAGGGAGACCGATTAGAAGAGAGTTACAATAGTCGAGACGAGAATGGATAAGAGAAACAGTAAGAGTTTTTGCAGAGTCAAAAGTAAGAAAAGGTCGAATTCTAGAAATGTTTTTGAGGTGCAGATGACAAGAGCGAGCCAGTGATTGAATGTGGGGGGCAAAGGAAAGCTCGGAATCAAGTATGACCCCAAGACAGCGGGCATGTTGCTGGGGAGTAATAGTGGAACCACACACGGAAATGGCAATGTCGGGTGTAGGTACATTAGTAGCGGGAGGAAACACCAGGAGTTCAGTCTTTGACAGGTTCAGTTTCAGATATAGTGAGGACATGATATTAGACACAGCGTTTAGACAATCGCCAGTGTTTTCTAGAAAGGCTGGTGTGATGTCAGGAGAAGAAGCGTATAATTGGGTGTCATCAGCATAGAGATGGTACTGGAAACCAAATCTACTGATTGTTTGACCAATAGGGGCAGTGTACAAGGAGAAGAGGAGGGGGCCTAGAACCGATCCTTGAGGAACCCCAACAATAAGGGGAAGGTGAGAGGAGGAGGAACCGGCAAAAGAAACAGTAAAGGAGCGGTCGGAGAGATAGGAGGAGAACCAGGAGAGAACGGTGTCCTTGAGGCCAATGGAATGGAGCATAGTGAGGAGGAGCTGATGATCCACAGTGTCGAATGCTGCAGAGAGATCCAAGAGAATTAGCATGGAGTAATGACCATTTGATTTAGCTGTTAGCAGATCATTAGAGACTTTAGTGAGGGCAGTTTCAGTGGAGTGTAAAGAGCGGAAACCGGATTGGAGAGGGTCGAGAACAGAGTTTTCTGAGAGATAGCGGATAAGACGGGAGTGGACCAGGCGTTCCAGGAGTTTAGAGATGAAGGGAAGATTAGAGACAGGTCTATAGTTAGCGGCACAGTTTTGGTCGAGGGATGGTTTTTTAAGTAGTGGATGTATGATGGCATGCTTAAATGAGGAGGGAAAAATACCAGAAGAGAGAGAGAGGTTAAATATTTTAGCTAGGTGAGGGGTGACAGCAGGGGAAAGGGACTGGAGGAGATGTGACGGAAATGGGTCACTGGTGCAAGTAGTTGGGCGAGAAGATGCAAGGAGCCTGCTTACTTCTTCTTCTGTGACTGGTTCAAAATCAGAGAGTGAGTTAGATGCAGTGGGGGAGGGAGGACAGTGCATGGTATGAGGGGATTTGGAGATAATTTCCTGTCGGATCTGGTCAATTTTTTCTTTGAAGTAATTGGCCAGATCGTCAGCTCGGAGCTCCGTGGTTGGGGCCTGTACTCTTGGATTGAGTAGAGAATGAAAAGTGTCAAAGAGACGTTTCGGGTTATTGGACAGTGAGATGATGAGGGTGTTGAAATAGGTTTGTTTGGAGAGGTGAAGGGCAGTGTTGTATGTTCTAAGCATAAACTTAAAATGGATGAAATCTTCGTGTAGATTGGATTTTCTCCACAGACGTTCGGCGCACCTGGAGCTCCGCTGCAGGAAACGTGTTTGCACCGTGTGCCAGGGTTGTCGCCGTCTGCGTTGTGGTGTTCTATTTATAGGGGGTGCAAATTCATCCAGGGCACTTTGAAGTGTTTCATTGTAATGCTTCAATGCAGAATCAGGACATGAGAGGGAGGAGATAGGGGCCAATGAAGACTACAAGTTCTTCATAAGTTTCTGGGTGTTAATGGCCTGTATGTTTCTATAAGTCTGGACAGTGGGGGTGACCTGAGCAGCCTGGCAGTTCTTTATAGAGAATGAAAGAAGATTGTGGTCAGAGAGCGGGAGAGGGGAGTTTGCAAAATCATCCACTGCACAAAGCCGAGAGAAGACCAAGTCGAGGGAGTTTCCGTCTTCATGCGTTGGAGAATTAGTAAGCTGCGAAAGGCCAAATGAGGAGGTTAGAGATAAAAGGTGAGTAGCAGATGGGGAGAGGGGAAGAGTAATGGGGATGTTGAAATCTCCCATGATGAGGGTAGGGATGTCACAGGAGAGAAAATGTGGAAGCCAAGTGGCAAAATGATCCAGGAACTGATGAGAGGGGCCGGGAGGACGATATACCACCGCCACTCGCATGGAGAAGGGGGTGTAGAGTCTGACGGCATGGACCTCAAAAGAAGGGAAGACAAGTGAGGGTACTTGAGGGATAACATGAAAGGTACATTTTGGTGATAGGAGCAGACCAACGCCTCCACCAGCTCTATTGTCTGATCTTGGGGTATGAGAGAAGTGTAGTCCTATGTCCTATGCTATTCCTATGTCCAATACTTAAAATCCAATACTTAACTTAATACTCTCCCTATATACTATACATAAATCACATTATATACATTTATCACAGTACTTACATTAACCGCACACATTAATGCCTATAAAACTCTATGTAGTTCCACATATTAATACAGTCACAAAAATACAATAAAATCATATACTTTCTACAAACACCGTTTTGAGAAGTAAAGGCATATGACAGCCCGTCACACCCTTGCACACTGAAAAAGGCACCATAATTGTGGCTCAAGTTTCTAGCACAAAGTAAGCAACGTAATAAGTGCGAAAAACTTATACTAGACACCAGATTTATTAAGAAGCAAGAACCATTATAACAAATCTGGCGCATCACATGACTGTGTTGTCTAAGTCACTGATTCATAACGTTTAAGCCACTTATGTGTCTCGCTTTTCTTTATGCGTCAGCGCATTTTCCATCAATTCATTACACTGGAATATGATTTTTAATTTTGTGCAAATTGAAAGATGTTTCTATGGAGATCTTTTCCTTGTCCTGTGCCTTTTTTTAATTAGAAATTGCATGATCCTTAAAAATGTTGCATATTTTCAACTACGCCAAAAAAGCAACAACAACATACACCAAGGAGGGGAATAGTGGAGAACATTTGCGCCAAAAAATTGAGACTTTTTTTTCAAAAGTTTCAATTGATAAACAACCGAAATTGGCTATCCACACCCACATGGACAACAAAAAAAGTGTAACTGTATCTAGAAAACATAAAAAAGGTGGAAACAGTGAATTAGGTGGGAAAAAAAAAAACAGTACAGAAAGAAAATTATTCCAAAAAAGATGCAAATTCTATAAGTCCCAATGTTTGCATTGTTCAAGTGTTAGACAGTATTGATAAATATCGCCCTTTGTGTTTCAGTTCCTCAATATTTTCAACATCTCTGCTTGCTTTCAATGTATGTAAATATAAGTCCTGCTTACAGCTGAGTGTTTGCTGGAGTAGTATATCGTTTAGACACTGTGGAGTGGATGAAGCGAGGATGGCTCTGCAGATATAGGAAGGACCACCCAACATCAACATGCAACATGTCAGTATTCTAGAATCTGTAATATGGGGCACATGTGGGTCCATTTTCCACCTCAAATGCTTTATTACGGTGGATCAGACTATGATACAATAATGGGTATCCCGTGTTCTTGCTAAACTTCAGGCCAATTCATCTCCAATGGCAAAAAAGTTTCACCGTATCAATAGGGGGTCCCAGCAATCAAGATCCAGGCATTGCAGCCTCATCTCATATAGATTGGAGGTGCACATGCTTGATCTACCCATCAATCATTGTCTATGGGATTGCCAAGTGCAGTGCTTAGTTATTTCCCATAGACAATGAATGGAGAAGAGATCTCACAAGTGCACCTCGGCTCCATGCAGGACGGGACCGCAAAGTGTCAATTTGCGGGATTACAAAGCCCCAATCTTCTAATCACTGGGGGTCCTATGGAAATTGGATAACTTGACTTTCTGGGAATAACCCTTAAAGGCCTCATTCAGACGTCCGATGTTCTCGCACGAGTGCTTTATGTGGTTTTCACAGACAGAACTCGTACAGCACCTGTGATAGTCTATGGGGCCATTCACATGTCTAGGACTTTTTGGGGACCAAGCAGTCCATGAAAAAGTACATAAACATATCCGATATTGATCCCAGCATCAGATCAAAATCAGCAGTGCAAGTCTATGGATCCATGAAAAGATCAAGTCGCACTTGAATAACATCGGACTGTCACATAGGAGAAGGTGGAGAAACTTTTTAAAAGGGGTCAACACTGTAACTATTGAGTCACATAAACTTGATTCTTTTGTCAATAAAAGTTTAAAAACCTATAAAATGCTGATAATTGTCCATCAGTGACCATAGAAACAGCAAACTAAAACACCGAAAAACTCTAAAGCGGCAAAATGTGTAAACCAAACTTTGTGTCAGTTCCAGAACTTTTGGCCAGGATTGTAGTATTTTCCTTCATTGTCACTAATTGGAGAAACCCAGCAAAATCACCATCCTTTTGTAAAAGACAGAAAATGTGCAGTTAGCCTAAAGAGAGTCTACACCTACTGGTGCTTCTCACTAAATTATAATATCATCAAAAAGTGAATTTATTTCACTTCTTCAATACAAAAAGTGAAACTCATATATTATATTGAGTCATTATAGAGTGATTTATTTCATGTGTTTATTTCTGTTAATGTTGGTGATTATGGCTTACAGCCAATGAAAACCCAAAAGTCATTATCTCAGTAAATTAGAATAATTAACAAAAAGCACCTGCAAAGGCTCCTAAGCGTTTATAAAGGTCCCTTAGTCTGTTTCAGTAGCTCCACAATCATGGGGAAGACTGCTGACCTGAGAGATGTCCAGAAGGCAGTTATTGACACACTCCACAAGGAGGGGAAGCCACAAAAGGTCATTGCTAAAGAAGCCGGCTGCTCACAGAGTGCTGTATCCAAGAATATTAATGGAAAGTGGAGTGGAAGGAAAAAGTGTGGTAGAAAAAGGTGCACAAGCAACCGGGATAACCGCAGCCTGGAAAGGATTGTTAGGAAAAGGCCATTCAGTAATGTGGGGGAGATTCACAAGGAGTGGACTGCTGCTGGAGTCTGTAACGTCCGTCTGCAAGTCTGGGCAGCGAAAAGACAGCTCCCTGAGTAACCCCGATACAGGGATCAGGATTTACAGCAGAGCCCAGGAGGCGCTGTCGGAATAGGAGCAGTGCGCCAGAGCAGGACGGTCGCCAATAGAAAAGCAGGAAGGGAGCCAAAAACGTAGTCAGAAACCAGGCGAGCGGTTGAGGTGCAAAAACGGCAGGCGGTAGCAGAGTCGAATATCCAGGCCAAGGTCACAAACCGGGAGAATAGCAGAGGTACAGAATCAGCAGGCAGAAGAGAGGTCAGGGAATCCAAGCCAAGGTCAGCGTCAGTAGTCAGGAGTAAGGCAAACGTAAGAAAACGGCAGGCAATAGAATAGTCAGAATCCAGGCTGAGGTCAGAGTTAATTATAGAATCACAAAGTAGCACGCAGGGGAACCAAAAATATATCCGGTGGCTTGCAAGCCCAGTCCCAAAGTATTTGAGGGATCAGGTCATCTCTCACAGGCTCCTGTCTTGCTGATGTCATCAGGACCGCCCCCAGGACCAGACCCGATGATGATGCACCAACCCCTTCATGACTGACATTGGAGCGGAGTCTGCGTCCACTAGACGTCTGCGCAGAAGCCCTTTCACTGTTGCCGCCATTACTCGGGCGTGAGCCACGGCACCTCCCAGTGGCCGAGGCAGGAACAGCTGGCCCCGAGTTCGACGGCGATGTGTCAGTCCGACGCCTCCTGGTGGCCGAGGCCTGGACAGCATGCCCCGAGCCCGAGGGCGGCGTGACAGTCCGTCGCCTCCAAATGGCTGAGGGCGGAACAGCAGGCCTCGCATCTGACGGTGACGTGACAGAGTCATTGCTTCTAGAGTCACAACACACAGACGTATCCAGGACATGGGCTACAAGTGTCACATTCCTTGAGTCAGACACTCATGACCAATAGACAACACCAGAAGCGTCTTACCTGGGCCAAGGAGAAAAACAACTGGACTGTTGTCAGTGGTCCAAGGTGTTGTTTTCAGATTAAAGTAAATTTTGCATTTCATTTGGAAATCAAAGTCCCAGAGTCTAGAGGAAGAGTGGAGAGGCCACAATCCAAGCTGCTGGAGGTCTAGTGTGAAGTCTCCACCATCAGTGATGGTTTGGGGAGCCATGTCATCTGCTGGTGTAGGTCCACTGTGTTTTATCATGACCAAAGTCAGCACAGCCATCTACCAGGATATTTTAGAGCACTTCATGCTTCTCTCTGCTGACAAGCTTTTTGGAGATGGAAATGTCATTCTCCAGCAGGACTTGGCACCTGTCCACACTGCCAAAAGTACCAATACCTGGTGTAAAAACAACAGTATCACTGGGCTTGATTGGAAGCAAACTCGCCTGACCTTAACCCCATAGAGAATCTATGGAGTATTGTCAAGAGGATGCTGAGAGACACCAGACCCTACAATGCAGACGAGCTTAAGGTTGCTATCAAAGCAACCTGGGCTTCCATAACCCCTCAGCAGTGCCACAGGCTGATCGCCTCCATGCCACACCGTATTGATGCAGTAATTGATGCCAAAGGAGCCCCGACCAAGTATTGAGTGCATTTACTGATCATACATGTCAGTAGGACATTTCAGATTTTAAAATCATTTTTCAAGCTGGTGTTATAAAGTATTCTAATTTACTGAGATAATGACTTTTGGGTTTCATTGGCTGTAAGCCATAATCATCAACATTAACAGAAATAAACACGTGAAATAGATCATTCTATGTGTAATGACTCTATAGAATAGAGGAGAGTCACTTTTTGTATTGAAGAACTGAAATAAATTCACTTTTTGATGATATTCTAATTTTCTGAGAAGCTCCTGTACCTGAACACTTTGCCAAAGGTCCAGTTTGCTGCTCTGGCGAAGACTGACTTGTTCACATCCCTCACATACGAGGCACATGTCCCTCCAGCACATTCCCTTGCTGTACCCCAAATGTAATATATATAGGGGATTATATTTTTACATACAAACTGTTACCGTATTTTTCGGACCATAAGACGCACTTTTTTCCCAAAAAATTTTGGGGGAAAGTGGGGGGTGCGTCTTATGGTCGCAATATACTAACCTACGATCATGGCTGGAGGCTGGTGTGGGTGCTGCGGGGCTTTGTAGTGCGGTGGTGGCAGCGGGCTGTGCTCTGGTGAAGGGGTAGCGGCTCTCTGTGCTCCTGTGCAGGGGCTCCGCCGGCATTTCCTCCAAGCCCGGAGGCCCCTGCACATCCCTTGCTGGCCGCCGCCATGTTGCGGTGGCCTCCGGGAACATGGACGCCGGGAAGATGGCCGCCAGTCCGGAAACGGCGCATGCGCAGGTTCAGATCTCGTCCCGAGATCTCGGGGGACGAGATCTCGTTGCCGAGATTTGAATCTCGTCTCCCAAGATCTCGGGACGAAATCTGAACCTGCGCATGCACCGTCCCCGGACCGGCAGCCATCTTCCCAGCGTCCATGTTCCCGGAGGCCACCGCAACATGGCGGCGGCCAGCAAGAGATGTGCGGGGGCCTCCGGGCTTGGAGGAAATGCCTGCGGAGCCGCCGCCCCTGCACCGGAGCACAGAGAGCCGCTACTCTCACCCCACAGAGCCCACCTGCCCCAGCCCAGCTGCCCCAGCCCCAGCACAGCCCAGCTGCCCCAGCCCAGCAGAGCCCAGCTGCCCCAGCCCCAGCACAGCACAGCTGCCCCAGCCCCAGCACAGCACAGCTGCCCCAGCCCCAGCACAGCTGCCCCAGCCCAGCTGCCCCAGCCCCAGCACAGCCCAGCTGCCCCAGCACAGCCCAGCTGCCCCAGCACAGCCCAGCTGCCTCAGCCACAGCACAGCTGCCCCAGCACAGCACAGCTGCCCCAGCCCCAGCACAGCACAGATGCCTCAGCCCCAGCACAGCACAGCTGCCCCAGCCCCAGCACAGCTGCCCCAGCCCAGCTGCCCCAGCCCCAGCACAGCCCAGCTGCCCCAGCACAGCCCAGCTGCCCCAGCACAGCTGCCCCAGCACAGCACAGCTGCCCCAGCCCCAGCACAGCTGCCCCAGCCCCAGCACAAATGCCCCAGCCCCAGCACAGCCTAGCTGCCCCAGCACAGCACAGCTGCCCCAGCACAGCACAGCTGCCCCAGCCCCAACTGCCCCAGCCCAGCTGCCCCAGCCCCAGCACAGCTGCCACAGCCCAGCTGCCCCAGTACAGCCCAGCTGCTCCAGCACAACCAATCTGCCCCAGCACAGAGCCGCCACCGCACGAGCCTGGACCACTGAATGACCCCTGTGACCACTCCTCCACCTGTGCCGGATCCCTTCCCAGGTAAGCTGAATTCGGACTGTAAGACGGACCCCCATTTGACACAATATTATTTTTTTCCTTCTGAAAATTGGGGTGCGTCTTATGGTCCGGTGCGTCTTATAGTCTGAAAAATACGGTATTTTATTTTGAAATTCTGGGCAAAATTATTGTAAGTTTAACCAATTTTCAAAGTGAATTCTGCCATTTTTTCCCCATCTAAAAACTGAACAAAAAAGACCTTTCATTTATTCAAGAGCCCGAGTGCATAACCCCGACTTCAGGCTAGTTAGTGACAATAGGGCCACATGCACTAAAATTTCTCACCCGATTAAGTTTGTATAGTAAATAATATGTGTCTTATAAATCTTTTCCAATAAGGATGGAGGCAGCTTTCAGTGCAAGGACTCTTCTCCATAATGCAGTCCCTCTGTGACCATCTCCTAAAGTGTCGCTCCTTAAGATTTATGCTTTGATCTGGACAATCCTATCAGGGGGCAGAAAAGCCTCTTGACCTGGACCTCATTACTTGGTGCGGCCATAAATCTGGACAAGTTTGGGTAATTTTTCAGGCATCCTGACAAATAGTCAATTAGAATAAAAGAAACAAATGTTCCCTGATCACTTGTTCGCAGTTGTCACATAGAGGCTGTAATATATACTGACAGCGGACAAACCTCAGGCCTAACAGCCCCTGAGCCTCTCACATTACATTATAGGGCTGGAGGATCTCCTGTACATTTATTACTTGACGAGGCCACTTATAACATCGCTCAAGATGGTGACTTGGCTTCTTCATGATACTCGACTGAAAATGTAGCAAAACAAAAATGCTAAATTTTTGTGAGATTTTTTAATGGAGCCATCATTTTATTGTTTCCAGCCATGTTTTAGATGTACTGAAAAAGTATGAATTTAGAAACGGCGCTCCTTTTGTACATAGGCTTTTTCCAACATTCACTCGGGGAATGGAGATAACCTGCAATACCAGCTACAGCCATTCTCAAAAGTGGCGCTATTACTTAAAAACATTAAATTTTTTCTATACTGATAAAACTATACATACTAGTTTTTCTTATTACTAATTTAAGAACTGGATCCCAACTTGCTAGCATGAATCAAAAATGAATTATACCTGTTTCTCACTTACAGCCATTATTATACCCCAGAGTTGCACTGACTATTCTGCTGGTGCAGTCACTGTGTACATCATTACTGATCCTGAGTTACATCCTGTATTATACTCCAGAGCTGCACTCACTATTCTCCTGGTGCAGTCATTGTGTACATACATTACATTACTGATCCTGAGTTACCTCCTGTATTATACCCCAGAGCTGCACTCACTATTCTCCTGGTGCAGTCACTGTGTACATACATTACTGATCCTGAGTTACATCCTGTATTATACTCCAGAGCTGCACTCACTATTCTGCTGGTGCAGTCACTGTGTACATACATTACTGATCCTGAGTTACATCCTGTATTTTACCCCAGAGCTGCACTCACTATTCTGCTGGTACAGTCACTGTGTACATACATTACATTACTGATCCTGAGTTACATCCTGTATTATACCCCAGAGCTGCACTCACTATTCTGCTGGTGCAGTCACTGTGTACATACATTACATTACTGATCCTGAGTTACATCCTGTATTATACTCCAGGGCTGCACTCACTATTCTGCTGGTGCAATTACTGTGTACATACATTACATTACTGATCCTGAGTTACATTCTGTATTATACCCCAGAGCTGCACTCACTATTCTCCTGGTGCAGTCACTGTGTACATACATTACTGATCCTGAGTTACATCCTGTATTATACTCCAGAGCTGCACTCACTATTCTGCTGGTGCAGTCACTGTGTACATACATTACTGATCCTGAGTTACATCCTGTATTTTACCCCAGAGCTGCACTCACTATTCTGCTGGTACAGTCACTGTGTACATACATTACATTACTGATCCTGAGTTACATCCTGTATTATACCCCAGAGCTGCACTCACTATTCTGCTGGTGCAGTCACTGTGTACATACATTACATTACTGATCCTGAGTTACATCCTGTATTATACTCCAGGGCTGCACTCACTATTCTGCTGGTGCAATTACTGTGTACATACATTACATTACTGATCCTGAGTTACATTCTGTATTATACCCCAGAGCTGCACTCACTATTCTGCTGGTGCAGTCACTGTGTACATACATTACATTACTGATCCTGAGTTACATCCTGTATGATACCCCAGAGCTGCACTCACTATTCTGCTGGTGCTGTCACTGTGTACATACATTACTGATCCTGAGTTACATCCTGTATTATACTCCAGAGCTGCACTCACTATTCTGCTGGTGCAGTCACTGTGTACATACATTACTGATCCTGAGTTGTATCCTGTATTATACCCCAGAGCTGCACTCACTATTCTGCTGGTGCAGTCACTGTGTACATACATTACATTACTGATCCTGAGTTGCATCCTGTATTATACCCCAGAGCTGCACTCACTATTCTGCTGATTGTCATTGAATGAAAACAGTCAGTAATACTTTTGCAAAACACATTATTTCCTGGGGAACAAGTACTAAATTTCATTTTTGTAAAGTTAATGGAGTTGTCCAGAAATTAAAGTTCATCCCTATCCACAGTCCTATGGGAATACCGGAAATAGTTGCATGCTGTAGTTGACTTTCTCCAGCAGGCCCGTAAACAATGAATGAAGGATGTGCATCTCTGTTATCATTCCATACAGATACGTGCAAAGCCTTGTTCTCAGGATCACTTGGGGTCAGAGCAGTCGGAACCTCCGCGATCGGTAAATTATCCCCTGGGAGCAACCCTTTATAGACTGCACGCCCCATAATGCAAGCTCTATGCAGATACTAAGATGGTAAATAATGCTGCACACAGAGTTCAGCTCCAAAGGGAACAAAAATAATAAATTCAGCAATGTGATACCGACTGTAATACAGTTGATGACATTTATTTAGTGTTGTAGCTGTTCCCATGTAATGATGTCATCTCCACGTCGAGTGATGTCATCCTGCTCTATGAATGCATATCACAGGGTAGTGGGTAACCACGTGTCACTGTTTGCTTCCAGGGTAGAGTACCTCCGTAATACCGCATACAGTGGCACAGGGCTTGACGATTACCCTTTTATATGGCCCATATGTGCCAAAAGAGAAGGGTCGTAGCTTTTCCAGCTTTATAAATCTTATCTATATATATAATTGCCTTAAATAGTCTGTCATCCACTTCCGTGTGGATGTCCCCCAATCCCACAATCCACTGCTCTGCACCGGAAGTACGCCAACCGCCATTTTGGTACACCCAAGTGATGCTGCTCGGATTCAGGACGCAGCTGTGATCCCGGCCACTGCGCATGTGTGAATTCAGTCTGTGATCCCGGCCACTGCGCATGTGTGAATTCAGTTGCTCATTTATGAACTGCGTCACAGCATGTCATTGCTGTGCTGCACCTGCCAGCAGACTCTGCACTGGTGTACATAAAAAAAAAAAAGGACTCTGAATCGGTGTACATAAAAAAAAGGTTACACTTACAGCCTGTCACTGGACCTAAAGCATAAACATTACAGTGTGTCACGGGACCTAAAATAATACACGTTACAGCATGTCGCTGGACCTACAGAAGACACGTTACAGCATGTCGCTGGACCTACAAAAGACACGTTACAGCATGTCGCTGGACCTACAAAAGACACGTTACAGCATGTCGCTGGACCTACAAAAGACACGTTACAGCATGTCACTGGACCTACAGAAGACACGTTACAGCATGTCACTGGACCTACAAAAGACACGTTACAGCATGTCACTGGACCTACAAAAGACACGTTACAGCATGTCACTGGACCTACAGAAGACACGTTACAGCATGTCACTGGACCTACAAAAGACACGTTACAGCATGTCACTGGACCTACAAAAGACACGTTACAGCATGTCACTGGACCTACAGAAGACACGTTACAGCATGTCACTGGACCTACAAAAGACACGTTACAGCATGTCACTGGACCTACAAAAGACACGTTACAGCATGTCACTGGACCTACAAAAGACACGTTACAGCATGTCACTGGACCTACAAAAGACACGTTACAGCATGTCACTGGACCTACAAAAGACACGTTACAGCATGTCACTGGACCTACAAAAGACACGTTACAGCATGTCACTGGACCTACAAAAGACACGTTACAGCATGTCACTGGACCTACAAAAGACACGTTACAGCATGTCACTGGACCTACAGAAGACACGTTACAGCATGTCACTGGACCTACAAAAGACACGTTACAGCATGTCACTGGACCTACAAAAGACACGTTACAGCATGTCACTGGACCTACAAAAGACACGTTACAGCATGTCACTGGACCTACAAAAGACACGTTACAGCATGTCGCTGGACCTACAGAAGACACGTTACAGCATGTCACTGGACCTACAAAAGACACGTTACAGCATGTCGCTGGACCTACAAAAGACACGTTACAGCATGTCGCTGGACCTACAAAAGACACGTTACAGCATGTCGCTGGACCTACAAAAGACACGTTACAGCATGTCGCTGGACCTACAAAAGACACGTTACAGCATGTCGCTGGACCTACAGAAGACACGTTACAGCATGTCGCTGGACCTACAGAAGACACGTTACAGCATGTCGCTGGACCACTGGACCTAAAATAATACACGCTGTACAAACGGGATAACTCAGCACATGGTGAAAAGGGATAGTGGATAGGTGGGTGAGCGCTTGGTGACGACTCAGAGCGGCAAAGCCTGCCCCCATCGGGACGTCACCGGCCTCCCGATGCGATAGCAGCGGGCCTCCATCTAGTTTACTATAAATGTTTTCATAACAATTTAATTACTTTTTTAACCAATAAAATCAGAATTTGTGCAAATTAAATTAAGAAAATATTTATCCTGCTCTGTGTCTGAACTTCTCAAAAAAGTTGGGAGAAAAAAAACAAAGGCAAAAAGCCCCCCCCCCCGCAACAGGTGAAAATTAGGAGCCTATGTAACCGGATACAGTTAATGAGTGGTAAGAAGCAGCGCAGATAGAATGGCCTGATCGTGTTAAGTGTGGAGGTCTCTAAGGAACGGGCCCAGATGGAGCCTTAGCTGGCAGCTTCATTGCACGTGCGATTTTAACAATGTGACCCTACCTACAACATTCGACCACTTTGCAGAAAGCCAACAATCCCCCCCCCCCCCCCCGTATGGATTTATTGACATCTGACTCCAGACCCCCCCCACCCCCTCCTCAGATCTTCGGAAACCTCACCCTGACCTTTGACTTCACATGCGGCCCTAAAAAATACACGGCTATCCCATAAAAGAGCATGTAATAAGCGTGCGGTGCCATTAACCTCATGTAGCCATGTAATTATGGGAAGTTAGAATGGTCACACGCACAGTCCTGGATCTTCCCGCACATTAGGCAGGAATCGCGCGCAAAAAGGAAAAATGCCCGGCTAAGTGCAAGACCTTGAGTGATCCTAATTAATAGATTTCTTAGCTGTAAGATACCAACATGGCCATCATGGCTTAGGGGGATAAACTACAAACTATATTCCCCTGTGGGGTTCTAGTCATGACTTTTTTTTAGTTGTAACCCAAGTTTTCATGGAAACAAACTACGGTATTTAAAAGAGGTTTGGTGAAAACAAAATATAACCTGTCTACAGGATAGATAATAATTTACTGATCGTGGGGGTCAGACCCGGCAGAACGGAGCACTTAAATCCCTGTTAGCGCAGTTTCGAACATTGCTCCATTCACTCTCTATGGGCCTGTCGTGCTCTGCTCTCCGCTTTTTCCATCAGTTCCATAGCGAATGAATGCAGCAGCACTCCGGAAAGCACAACAGGGATAAAAGTGCTCCGTTCTGCTGTTTAATTTCAGCAGTCGGACCCCCACCAATTAATATGTTACCCACCTATACTTTGGATAAGTAATAAATAATCTACTCTGGACAAACACTGGAGCTCACCCAACTCGAGAACAGGGCTCTGTGTTGCAGTGGCTGGACATGCCATTAGTACAAGGACAAAGGAATGCGCGACCATCACTCCATTCAAATGATGCAATTCAGAACCTCATTCTCATGATTAGCGGGAGGCACAATCTACAACAAATTTTCTTCTGTGTACACTTTCACCCCCTGTTGAGTACTATACGTCCTTTAAGCAGTCATGACATAAAATATTGCCCCCTATGTACAAGAATATAACTACTATAATACTGCTCCTATGTACAAGAATATAACGACTATAATACTGCTCCTATGTACAAGAATATAACTACTATAATACTGCTCCCTATGTACAAGAATATAACTACTATAATACTGCCCCTATGTACACAAACATAACTACTATAATACTGCCCCTATGTACAAGAATATAACTACTATAATACTGCCCCCTATGTACAAGAATATAACGACTATAATATTGCTCCTATGTACAAGAATATAACTACTATAATACTGCTCCTATGTACAAGAATATAACTACTATAATATTGCTCCTATGTACAAGAATATAACTACTATAATACTGCCCCTATGTACAAGAATATAACGACTATAATACTGCTCCTATGTACAAGAATATAACTACTATAATACTGTCCCTTGTGTACAAGAATATAACTACTATAATACTGCTCCTGTGTACAAGAATATAACTACCATAATACTGCCCCTATGTACAAGAATATAAACACTATAATACTGCCCCTATGTACAAGAATATAACTACTATAATGCTGCCTCTATGTACAAGAATATAACTACTATAATACTGCCCCTATGTACAAGAATATAACTACTATAATACTGCCCCTATGTGCAAGAATATAACCACTATAATACTGCCCCTATGTACAAGAATATAACTACTATAATACTGCTCCTATGTACAAGAATATAACTACTATAATACTGCCCCTATGTACAAGAATATAACTACTATAATACTGCCCCTATGTACAAGAATATAACTACTATAATACTGCCCCCTATGTACAAGAATATAACTACTATAATACTGCCCCTATGTACAAGAATATAACCACTATAATACTGCCCCTATGTACAAGAATATAACTACTATAATACTGCCACTATAATAATAATAATAATAAATCTTTATTTATATTGCGCCAACATATTCCGCAGCGCTTTACAGTTTAACAGTTTCAAAACACAAGTCATAAGTAACATCGTTAACAATACAATAATTAAAGCAAAATAAGCCGCCCCTGTTGGTGAGAGCTTACACTCTACAATGAGGTGAGGGAGATACAGAGTACAGGTGTGTATTTACAATGGTGTATTTACAATGAAGGTCCAGCCATCTTGAGGGAGTGAGGGATGGATGGAGATAGTGAATGGGCTACACAGGCACACTTACACATAGAATGACTGATTAGTGAACGTGATAGGCCGCTCTGAACAAATGTGTTTTGAGGGAGCGCCTGAAACTATGCAAATTGTGGATAGTCCTGATTTCTTGGGGTAGAGCATTCCAGAGGATTGGCGCAGCACGGGAGAAGTCTTGGAGTCGGGACTGGGAGGTACGAATTAATGCAGAGGTTAGTCGAAAGTCGTTTGCAGAGCGCAGCGGTCGGTTAGGCCGATGGACAGAAATGAGGGAGGAGATGTAGGGGGGTGCTGCACTGTGGAGAGCTTTGTGGGTGAGAACAAGTACTTTGACTTGGATCCTATAATGAATGGGCAGCCAATGTAAGGACTGGCGAAGAGCGGATGCGTCCGAGTACCGATTAGTCAGCTAGATGACCCTGGCTGCTGAATTAAGTATGGACTGGAAAGGGGATAGTTGAGTGACGGGGAGGCCAATTAATAGAGCGTTGCAGTAATCCAGGCGGGAGTCGATCAATGCTACAGTGAGGGTTTTTGTTGTTTCCATGGTGAGAAAAGGGCGGATTCTAGAGATGTTCTTTAGGTGTAAGCGGCAAGAGCGGGCAAGAGATTGTATATGGGATATTGGGATGTGAAGGAGAGATTGGTGTCAAACATAACACCCAGACAGCGCGCCTGCTGCCGGGGTGTTATTGTGGTGCCACCCACGGAGAGGGAAATGTCAGATTTAGGGAGGTTAGTAGACGGCGGGAGCAGAAGAAGTTCCGTTTTGGAGAGGTTGAGTTTCAGATAGAGAGTGGACATGATATTGGAGACTGCGGACAGACAGTCACTGGCGTTCTGTAGTACAGCGGGGGTAAGGTCAGGGGATGACGTATATAGTTGTGTGTGATCAGCATAAAGATGGTACTGAAAGCCAAATCTGCTGATTGTCTGTCCAATTGGGGCCGTGTAGAGAGAGAAGAGAAGGGGGCCAAGGACTGAGCCCTGAGGTACCCCGACAGCAAGAGGAAGAGGAGATGACGTGGAGCCAGAGAACAAAACACTGAAGGAGCGGTCAGAAAGATATGAAGAGAACCAGGAGAGAGCAGTGTCCTTAATGCCTAGTGACTGGAGCCTAGAGAGTAGGAGATGGTGGTCAACAGTATCGAAAGCTGCAGAAAGGTCAAGAAGAATGAGCAGAGAGTGGTCACCATTACGTTTTGCTGTCAGAAAGGTCATTGGTCACTTTGATGAGCACAGTTTCAGTCGAATGTAGGGGGCGGAAGCCGGACTGTGAAGGGTCTAGAAGGGAGTGAGTGGAGAGGTAACGGGTAAGGCGGGAGTAAACTAGGCGTTCCAAAAGTTTAGAGATGAAGGGGAGATTGGAGACTGGTCTGTAGTTGTTTGTGCAGGATGGGTCGAGAGCGGGTTTCTTTAGTAATGGAGTAACAATGGCGTGTTTGAAGGAGGATGGGAAAATGCCCAAGGAGAGGGAGAGATTAAAGATTGTAGTTAGGTGGGTTGTGACGACTGGAGAGAGAGACTGGAGGAGATGTGAGGGAATCGGGTTGGTAGTGCAATGTAGTCGGACGAGGAGAGAGGAGTCTGGACACTTCTTCTGTGATGGGATCAAATGTGGAAAGTGAACCAGGGGAGATGCAGGAAGGGATCGGAGTCACAGCATTTGGTGGTTGGGAGCAGATTTCCTGACGGATATTATCTATTTTTTCTGTAAAGTGGGAGGCCAGGTCATCAGCACAAATATCTGTGATAAGGGCTTGTGCTTTTGGCCTGAGGAGGGAGTGAAAAGTGTCAAAAAGTTTCTTGGGGTTGTTGGCTAGTGAGGAGATCAGGGTGGTGAAGTAGGTCTGTTTGGCGAGGTGAAGGGCAGAGTTATAGGTTCTTAACATAAATTTGAAGTGGATGAAGTCTTCTAGTGTGTGGGTTTTTCTCCATAGGCGTTCAGCACTCCTAGAGCATCGCTGGAGAAGACAAGAATATATCTACTATAATACTGCTGCTATGTACAAGAATATAACTACTATAATACTGCCCCTATGTACAAGAATATAACTGCTATAATACTGCCTCCTATGTACAAGGATATAACTGCTATAATACTGCTCCTATGTACAAGAATATAACTACTATAATACTGCCCCAATGTACAAGAATATAACTACTATAATACTGCCCCAATGTACAAGAATATAACTACTATAATACTACCCCCTATGTACAAGAATATAACTACTATAATACTACCCCCTATGTACAAGAATATAACTACTATAATACTACCCCCTATGTACAAGAATATAACTACTATAATACTGCTCCCCATGTACAAGAATATAACTGCTATAATACTGCCCCTATGTACAAGAATATAACTACTATAATACTGCCCCTATGTACCAAGAAGATAACTACTATAATACTACCCCCTATGTACAAGAATATAACTACTATAATACTACCCCCTATGTACAAGAATATAACTACTATAATTCTGCCCCCTATGTACAAGAATATAACTACTATAATACTGTCCCATATTTACAAGAATATAACTACTATAATATTGCCCCTATGTACAAGAATATAACTACTATAATACTGCTCCTATGTACAAGAATATAACTATTATAATTCTGCCCCCTATGTACAAGAATATAACTACTATAATACTGTCCCCTATGTACAAGAATATAACTACTGTAATTCTGGCCCCTATGTACAAGAATATAACTACTATAATACTGTTCCCTATGTACAAGAATATAACTACTATAATATTGCTTCTATGTACAAGAATATAGCTACTATAATACTGCCCCCTATATACAAGAATATAACTACTATAAAACTCCCCCTATGTACAAGAATATAGCTACTATAATACTGCCCCCATATACAAGAATATAACTACTATAAAACTCCCCCTATGTACAAGAATACACTACTATAATACTGCCCCTATGTACAAGAATATAGCTAATATAATACTGCTCCCGTGTACAAGAATATATCTAATATAATACTGCCCCTTACGTAGATGAATATAACTGTAACAACCCTGCGGCATCACTGCATGGCCTCCCATCCCCCACCTGCCTTACACACCAACTTACTCACTACTCCGGGCCATGCTGTGAGTTCTGTCTTCTGCCGGCTCCATGCTGGGTGCCTCTTGTCTCCTGCCTGTGTGAGGAAGGTGACTTGACGGACAGACTTGACTGGTAGTAGGAGGGGACGGTTTATGCACTGTTGACGGAGTTTGGCAATGACAGAAGGGTAACAGCTGGGAAAGATAGAAAATGGAGTTCAGTACCTAGAATTGACCACAAGATGGCAGGGGGAGTGTAGTTCAGGACTTGACATCAGCTTAGGGCTTAAGAAACCGCTTAGTCATGGGGGGCGAGGAGATAAGAACCCAGGAGGGAAATTCCCAGTGAGAGAGGGGATAAATAGAACAGGAGTGGGTTCCAGAGAGTTCTAGTCCCGGGAGGAGCTCAGGAGCAGAAGACTGACAACGGTGGAGAGCTCGACCAGGGGACTGACAGGAATAGACAGTCGGGGGGGTGGCCCTGATATCAAGCACCGCAGGACAGACGAGGCCCCGAGGGTACCGATTGGACAACGACCTCGGGCAGGTGAAGCGCTGGCGGTAGATAGGTCTAGGACAGCCCCAGTGAAAGATCCACGAGGAACATCACTACGACTGAAGGAAAGGTGAGGGTACCTGGGCCTGAGTACGGAGAGCTGTAAAGGAACTGCGGTGTATGGCTACGGTCGTCAGGAGGACGGCCAATAAAACCCAGACCTGTTGCAACTGAAATCTGCCTCTGTCTCATCTGTGTGTCTGCTGTGTGCAGTAAGCAGTGGACCAACCCCCAATCTGGGCCCTTACCACACCTGCTCTCTGCATACTTCCTGGCTGTGTGCATAGGGCGCAGCGCCGACACTCCCTGGCTCTTATTGAGTCAGTGTGCACCTTCCTAAGGTTTCCCCAGCCAATTGTCAAGAGGCCTCAAGTACTTAAGGCATCCCCGCCCATAAGAGGATGCCTGAGCAACTATTTCCCTCAGTCAGTGTCTTGCTGCTGAGGTGCCAGGTCTTGTCTTGTTTCCGCCTTCTCTGGGGGCTGCATTCCCAGACCTTTTACCGTGTGCTTTGTGTCCTATGTTTCCGCCTCCCTGAGGGCTGCATACTCAGGCCTGTGTCCTTGTCTAGTATCTGTTCCTATGTCCGTCTTTGTCTGTACTGTGTCCTATTCCTGTACCTTATCCTGTTCCGGTACCTAACCTTGTCTGAACTCAGTCCTAACCTCTGTCTGTTTGTCTCCTTGTCTTTGGCTTCTTTTCCCTGCTGTGGGTATCCTCGTGTCCTCTCCATCTGCCCTGCTCTTGTGACTTGCTCTGCGGTCCCGCTCTGCTCTCGCTCTATGGTCCCGTTCTGCCTTGCTCCGCTCCTTGCGTTTCTGCCTTGCTCTACTCCTTACGGTTCTGCCTTGCTCCGCTCTCTGCGGTTCTGTCTTGCTCCGCTCCCTGCGGTTCTGTCTTGGTCCGCTCCTTGCAGATCTGCCTTGCTTCGCTCCTTGCAGTTCTGCCCTGCTCCGCATACCTGCGGTTCTGCCCTGCTCCGCATACCTGCGGTTCTGCCCTGCTCCCCATACCTGCGGTTCTGCCCTGCTCCACATACCTGCGGTTCTGCCCTGCTCCACATACCTGCGGTTCTGCCCTGCTCCACATACCTGCAGATCTGCTCAGCACTTCCTCCGCAACCTTACAGCTTTTCTCTGCTCCGCAACGTTGCGATTCTGCTCTGCTTCGGTTCCACATCCTGTGGACCTTTGTCCTACCAGTCTATACTGGTTCCCAAATCAGCTCCAGTTCCTCCAGTCTGAACAGGTCTGAACCTGTTCCCATATACCCTCCAGTCTGAACAGGCCCCTACCTGTTTCCATATACCTGCCCATATTCCTGTCCCTACCAAGTCAGTACCTGTCCTGCTGGAGAGCCAGCCATGCCCACCTGCCCTGCCAGTGTCTCAGCCGTGCCCACCTGCCAGTGTCTCAGCTGTGTCCGCCTGCCAGTGTCTTAGCCGTGCCCGCCTGCCAGTGTCTCAGCCATGCCCGCCTGCCAGTGTCTCAGCCGTGCCTGCCAGGCAAGCCCATTGCCTGCTCCTGTCCTAGTGTTCCGTCCCCCAGTGGGATGAGCAGCCACAGCCAGACACCACCCTGGAGTGGTACCTGGCAGCTACCTGCCCCACAAGCCTGACCTCACCATCAGAGGCTCAAATGAACACCAAGGTAGTTGCTTAGTCACTCCCCTTCCAGGGTAGTCTGGTTTTGTGGCACAGTGGGGCCACAACCCCCTGGCTCACGCCAACCTGCCAGGGTGCGAGCGTAACAATAACTATGGGGATATTGATCCTAATGTACAAGAATAGCACTATACCTGGTGAAATATTAGCTTTGCAGAGTCAAGGAAAATTTCATTTTAACTCCTTGACCCTTCAGTTCTACTATTTTATTAACCAAGAAAAGCCAATCACAGTGTTGCCTCTATGTCCTCGTCAGCTCAACATAGCGAGAACTTCACTGAACAGATATATATATCTCAGCTTGGGTTATTGTATTTTTACATTTAAAGTGATAGGTCCTGGTGACATCACCAACTGTCTGAATTTTAATTGAATGACATAAACACAGAAGAGCGGATTAGGTCATTACTACTAGAAGTGAGCATAGTATTCCCAGGGGACACTGGGGAATACACTTTATGCAGCAGCTCAGCAGATGTGACCTGCTCTTTAATCACTGCGAGTGTATTAAATAGATTTAGTTATCTCTTAATGAAAGAATCTATAGCAGAAGATGAGGTCATGCACGAAAATGGAAAAATTACGTAACCACTTAGGTATCAGAGGACGTAACCTACTGCAACACACAATAATTATACATATATTTGATTGAAGCTATGGTGTATTGAAAGTAGTCATGATATCTCATTGAACTAAATCTGTCCCTTTAAATATGCATTATCACCATGTTAACTTTTGTCAGAGTCAAAAAGCTTCAAACATAATAAGCTAAGGGAATGCAGTGTAACCTTCATGGGACAAATGAAGGCTAGAACCTTGGCTCTGCGAGGGCCCTCGAAATGGTGTAAGAATTGTTGAAAACTGACATTGAAGAAGGAAGTAACTAACTTCTCGTCCTACAGATTTCACAGGATGTAGCTAACTTTTCAGCTAAGTTCCTCACATATAGATTTCAAAGAGAGAAGTATATAACATTTCCTTTTACAGGTTTAAGATGGAAATAGCTAATAATTTGTTCTACAGGTTTCAAAGAGGCAAGTAGCTATCTTCTCACATGGGTTTTACAATGAGAAGTAGTTATCTTCTCACCTGGTGTGAAGCTGAGTCACTTCTCACAGCCAAGCCGTGAGATGGGAAAGTCAAGGAGCCCGAGGTCAAAAGCCAGGAGGGTACGTCATAAACAGAAGGAAGAAACAAAGGCGTAGTCAGGTAATGGTTCTTAGGTCAAAATACCAGGAGGCTAGCGGATCAGAGCAAAAGGAGTTAAACGGACAGATGGTCAGAACAAGATCCAAGGTCGGGCAACAAAAGATCAACAAACAGAACGCAAGGCACAGAGAGACAAACCACACAGTAGCTGAATGTACATCTGGGACTAACAGCACAGTTAAATAGTCTGGCGATCACCTGGGACAATGAACACCTGGAAGCAGCCATCACCCGCCAGTCTCAGATTGGACAGCCGAGCTCTCAATCAAAACACTGACACCTCAGCACACTCCTGCACCAGACTGGATGACTGAGCTGTCAATCAAAGTACTGACAGCTTCAGCATGTCGCTGTACGAGATTGGACAGCTGAGCCATCAGTATCTGCATCCCAGACACACTGAGGGGTGGAATCAGGACACATGGATTTTTATAATGGGAAGTAGCTAGCTTCTTTTCCAATGAGTTTTCATTTTACAGGTTTCAAAGACGGATGTATATCAATTTTTGTTCTAAAAGTTAAGAAAAGGGAGGACGCTAACTTCTCATATGGGTTTTTTATAAAAGGAAGTAGCCAACTTCTCTTCCTATTGGGGTTGTAAAAATAATAATTTCTCTTACACCTTCCTGAATAGAAAGAAAATCAAAGATGCAAGATTTATTATGCACATGAAGCAGGCTAATGTATTGCCCAAAAATGCCACTAATAACTTTCATCCAAATCTCTGGAAACACGCTTTAAAGAAAATTTCCAATGTACTGCAACTCCACACCAGGGTCTGATATACCGTAGTTAGTATTTATGAGCCATTCACAAGGCAATCAGTAGTAATAAAAAAAAATAGCTGCACTTTCCTGTTTGAAGTTGAAGGTCAGTTTAAAGCGTACTTCCACTTTAAATACAATGTCACAGTATATATAACATGTAAAGCATAGTGTGTTTACAAATATTTACAAACACTTTGTTTTATGGCTTTTGATTTATAAACATTGCAAATGTCAATAAGGTGAATTGTTTCTCACATTGTATTTGATGGCTGGAAAATTGTGAACAGTGTAAAATATTATAAAAATTTAAGAAAGATAGATATAAAAGCAGATAGATAGAACAAGAGAGAGAAAATGGGTAGAGCAAGTGATATATATTATTTATATCAAAATTAGATAATAAATGATATTTAGATATGAAATAGAAAGATATGCAGATAGATAAAGAGATAATATAAAGACAAACAGACAAATAGATAGATAGATAGATAGATAGATAGATAGATAGATAGATAGATAGATAGATAGATAGATACAAAAAAAAAGAAAAGAAGAAGCAGCAACAGCAATGTATCTGGGTGCCGTGCCCAAAGGCAAATACCAAACCTTCAATATTGTAGAAAAAAATGGAGGCAGCACACCAGCTTGTAAAGGTGAAAATAATAAATAATATATAAATAGATAATACATAGATAGATAGATATTATTATTATAGATAGATAGATAGATAGATAGATAAATACATAGATTTGTAATAGATGATAGATAGATAGATGTATCTAGACTTTCTGGCACCCGGGGCAAGAATTTGGTTCGGCGCTCCTCCCAAGTACATATGCGACTTGCAAGTACCCACGAGCTGCTCTCCCTAATGCTCTCAATGTTCAGTAAAAAACTGAAAGCAGGATGAGAAGCTCGTTGTCACAGGACCATAACTGTGAAAATTGCATATGAGTGAAGTGTCCATGTGATGACTAGTGTTGAGCATTCCGATACCGCAAGTATCGGGTATCGGCCGATATTAGCGGTATCGGAATTCCGATACTGACTTCCGATACTTTTGTCATATCGGATTCCGGAATCGGAATCGGAAGTTCCCATCATGCTATGAGCCTGCTTGCTTTGATTAAGCCAATGGGAATCCTCCGAAGTGTGGGCACATCCTGTTAGGCATGTAGGCATGTTAACTATTGGCATGGCTGTGATTGGCTGCCGAAATGATGTCATGATGCACTATAAAAGCCACCGCAGCCGCCATTTCTGGTTCACTCTGCTGTGAATTCAGTTAGGGACAGGCTGCTGTAGAAGACTGTGAGGGACAGTTAGAAATAGCGATTCCACCAAACATCTAGTGCTTTACCCAGGCTACATAAACCACCACTGTAGCCTTCTTTGCCCTAGCAGCAGTGTTCACAGCTGTCTGCAAGGGCTGTGTGAGTGCAGCTCACGCTGTGGAGTGGGTCCTGCAGCCACGTCAGGCTGTAGGCCACCCAGTGTGATCACTGCTGCCTCATACATCTTTTATTTTTTGAGCTGCATTTTTTACATAATTTCAATCTAGTGTGCTTCCATCCGTATCCATATACGTTGGTTGCAAACACTAGTAGTAGACAGCGGAGCCTTTCTGCAGCCTTTCAGTGCTAGTGTCCACTTTGCTGCACTGTTCACGGCTGTCTGAGAGGTCTCTGACTGTGTGTGAGTGCAGCTCACGCTGAGTAGTGTGTCCTGCAGCTACGTCTGGTTGTAGGACGCTCAGCGTGCGTCAGTGCCTCACACATATTTTTATTTGAGTGCAGCTCATTTTTTCTTCTATTAGTGTGCATCCATCCGTCTCCATCTACGGTGGTTGCAAACACTATATAGGAGTACACAGCGGAGCCTTTCTGCAGCCTGTCAGTGCCAGTGCCCACTTAGCTGCACTGTTGACGGCTGTCTGAGAGGCCTCTGACTGTGTGTGAGTGCAGCTCACGCTGAGTAGAGTGTCCTGCAGCTACGTCTGGTTGTAGGACGCTCAACGTGCGTCACTGCCTCACACATATTTGTCTTTGAGTGCAGCTCATTTTTTCTTCTCCTATTAGTGTGCATCCATCCGTATCCATCAACATTGGTTGGTTGCAAACACTATATAGGAGTAGATAGAGGAGCCTTTTTTTCTGGCTTGTGCCCTGCCGGCGCAGCCAGATTAGTATTACCCAATTTTTTTGGAGCCTCATCTTTTGCATTGTAGGTTACCTGCCTGCATTGTAATAGCTCCAAAAAGTTGGTGATACTATCAGTTTCAATTCTTTGTTCACATACTTTGAGTTTGTTTCCAACAAAGAAACCACAAAAAAAGTTCACCAAACACTACATTTGGAACTTGTGTAGGCCACATCAGCTCCTATTAAAGTGTAGTCCACACACACACTTCATAAAATTAGTGTTTCTTGTACCTGTAACCAGCTGTTCAGGAATAAGCACACTAAGGCCCCCCGTTGTACTTTTCTGCCAATCTTAAGCAGTCTGGCAAGATGAAGAAGGCAGGGAGTAAGGCGCGTGGGCGTGGGCGTGGAGTTTCAGCAGGGAGAGGACGTGGGGATTCTGCAGGGAGAGGACGTGGGGATTCTGGGCCTGCTGCGGGCACCAGTGGATCAGCATCCCCCAGTTTTAGCAGGCAACAGTCCTTTATGCGCAGCTTTGTAGGACCTCAACGTACCCCACTGCTGCGGGAGGAACAAATTGAAGCCGTTGTCGGATGGATGGCAGCTAACGCATCGACTTCAATTACTTCCACAGCCTCTCAGGACCAGAGCACCGAAGAGCAACCATCTGTCTCTTCACCACCTGCCAAAGTGCCCAGGCAGTCAGAGAGACATGGACAGGAGCCATCACAGTCTCTACTTCTGTTCTCGGAATCTGTTGGCTTGGAAAGAGGGGGCCAGCCAAGCAGCATTCCTGAATGTGAAGAAGAGGGAGTATGCAGTGATGCGCAACTTCTTTGTCCCTCTGAATCTGAAGAGGCGAGTGGGCCAGTGCCTATGGTCAGCACACCTCAGTACGCATCAGATGATGACGAGACTCAGTTGCCACTTTCTGGTGCGTACGGTGCTGGCAAGACAACCCCGGAGAAGCAGCTGTTTGAAGAGGGGAGGGAAGATGATGAGGTCCTTGACCCATCATGGCGTGAGGAACAGGAAGGTGGTGGGAGCAGCTCGGAGGAAGAGATTCCCCTACCGGCCAAAACAGGAGGCAGAGGGAGGGGGAAGACTTGGTTGCCTGTACCCTCCACTTCGGCACCCGTTAGGAGCATTCCTCATTCCAAAGGCAAAACGGGCGCTCCCAAGAGTTGCAGTGCGTGGTCCTTTTTTGACACAGTTGCAGATGACATTTGCTTTGTCAAATGCAAGCTGTGTCATCAGATAGTCAAAAGAGGGAGAATTGTCAGCAACCTCAATACCACAAATATGTGGAAACATGTGCGCACCAAGCACGAGTTGGAGTTGCAGAGACACCCTGAAGACGTAGGCCAACGTACAGCACCACCAACCACCTCTTCAGTTCGTGTTGGGGCCTCTTCCTCCAGCTCACACACTGCTGGTTCGGCTTCCTCACAGGATCGCCAAGGAAGAACCTCTGCCACTGTTGTCCGGAGACCCTGTCAGATTCCACCCATAGCAGCACGTTCCCATCCATCACAGCCATCGGTAGCACAGGCATGGGATAAAAGGCGCCCTTACTCGGCAAACCATCCCCGAGCACAGTCTCTGAATGCTGGCATTGCCAAACTTCTGGCAGTTGAAATGCTGTCATTCAGGCTGGTGGACACTGACACCTTCCGGGACTTAATGGCATTGGCAGTCCCCCAATACAACGTGCCCAGCCGCTTTTATTTCAGCAGGCGAGCCGTCCCTGCCCGCAGAAACATGTTGAGGGCAAAATAAAACATGCGCTACTAAACGCCGTTAGTAGCAAGGTCCACCTGACCACCGATGCGTGGACCAGTAACCATGGACAGGGACGATACCTTTCCCTCACTGCCCACTGGGTCAATGTTGTGGAGCCGGGTACAGATCTGGAGAGTGGCGCTGTACGTGTTCTTCCAACGCCACGGATTGCAGGACTCCAGTCTGTACACATAGACTCCTCCTCCTACTCAAGTTCCTCAGAAACAGCAGAGCAGGAGCCTGTTACGACCAATATGAGCACAGCCGTGGCCAAACGTCAACAGGCTGTACTCAAATTAATTTCTTTGGGGAATCGAAGCCACACAGCGCAGGAGCTCTGGAATGCTATCAAGCAGGAGAGCGATGTGTGGTTTGGGCCAGCGAATCTCCAGCCGGGCTTGGTAGTGTGTGACAATGGCCGAAATCTGGTGGCAGCTCTTGGCCTAGGCAACCTCACACACATCCCATGTCTGGCACATGTGCTTAACTTAGTCGTGCAGAGCTTTCTGAGGGACTATCCGGATCTTGATGCACTGTTGCACAAGGTCCGCATAGAGTGCGCTCACTTGCGGCGTTCCAGCACGGCAAGATCGCGCCTCGCTGCTCTGCAGCGACGATTTGGCCTTCCGGAACATCGCATCATATGTGACCTACCCACCCGGTGGAATTCAACGTTACATATGTTGGAGCGGTTGTGTGAACAGCAGGCAGCAGTCATGGAGTACCAGCTGCAGCAGGCGCAAACAAGTCGCACTGTGCGCCGTTCACACTTCAGCACCATTGAGTGGGCCTCTATGAAGGACATCTGCCTCGTTTTGCGTGCCTTCGATGAATCCACGCGGATGGCGAGTGCAGATGATGCACTAGTCAGCATGACTGTCCCCCTTATCTGCCTGCTTCAACAAACACTGCAAACACTAAGGGATGAGGTTTCGGAAGAGGTGGAGGATGAGGAGTCCCAAATGCCATCTGCTTCTGGACAGTCTGCGCTACATGTTTCCTCACAAAGGCCTAGGCAGGGGACACTTTGTGAGGAGGATGAGGAGGAGTCGATGGAGGAGGAAGACATCTCTCCAGAGGAGGGAGGTACACAAACGTCTACTCAGTATGTACAGCGAGGGTGGAGTGATGCAGAGCAGGCCGAGGTCACGCCTCAAACAGGGGACAGCGGTTCTTTGGCAGTTGGGAGTCTGCAGCACATGGTTGATTTCATGCTGCAGTGCCTGAGAAACGACCGCCGCATCGCCCACATTCTCGTCTCGGCTGATTATTGGGTGTACACCCTCCTAGATCCTCGCTACCGGGACAGCGTACAAAGGCTCATACCAACGTTGAACCGGGAGCGTAAACTGCGGGAGTACGAAGAGTCACTGGTGCAGTCCATAATGTTTTCCATTCCACCCGACAGCATTGTTGCTACTGCTTTACAAAGCAGCTCTGTGCATCGAGGCAGTGGAGGAAACTCTGCACAAAGAGGGAGCAGAGGCAGCGCCGCAGCACAAGGCAAGACCACTATGGCCCAAATGTGGCAAAGTTTTGTGTGTCCACCACAATTGTCTTCACCATCAGCGACGCCTCGAGTCAGCAGGAGGCAACGCTTCCGTCAGATGGTGTCAGACTACATGTCTTGCCCTGTCACTGTACTCCCAGATGGCTCTTCCCCCTTCAAGTTTTGGGTCTCTAAGCTGGATACATGGCCAGAGCTTAGCCAGTATGCATTGGAGGTGCTGGCTTGCCCTGCTGCCAGTGTATTATCGGAACGTGTCTTTAGTGCCGCAGGTGGTGTACTAACAGACCGTCGCACGCGACTATCTTCCGATAATGTTGACCGGCTGACTTTTCTGAAAATGAACAAGGCCTGGATCTCCAAAGACTTTGCCATTCCTCTTACACACTAAATTAGTGGTTGGCAACTGTATCCAGGTCTGCTGGTGTGTTCATTTTTCTACCACCTGAACTATAATCCCTTTGCTTCAACACAGCCAGTTGTCGCTCAGATGTGTCGTCTGCACAGAGAAACACACTAGCTCCTGTGTTAGTGGGGTTCAGTAATGCCAGCTGATCCCCTGCTGTGTGGACGGCAAAGTCACCAGCTCCATCAACATTCATACCACTACTGATTTTTAACCGTGCCCAACTTAGGCCTCTGGCTCCACTGTCTCTACTATTTCCCCTGACCTCCAACCCCGCCATCTACATCTCTGAAGTGGCATCAGCACAATCTACACTTGTTCCTGTGTTCCTGTGGCTCAGTCCCATCAGTTTATCCCCTGATGTGTGTCCGGCAAGGTCTCCTGCTCTGTCCACATTCCCATAACCAGTAGTGGGAATGAGGACAGAGCTGGCGAACTTGCCGGACAAACATCAGGGG
Source organism: Dendrobates tinctorius (assembly GCF_039654945.1). NCBI lineage: Eukaryota > Metazoa > Chordata > Amphibia > Anura > Dendrobatidae > Dendrobates > Dendrobates tinctorius. Next base: position 15,032,788 of record NW_027361810.1, on the reverse strand, counting down.
ATCAACTGACGGGACTGAGCACCAGTAACACAGGAACAAGTGTAGATTGTGCTGACGCCACTTCAGAGATGTAGCTGGCGGGGTTGGAGGCCAGGGTAAATAGTAGAGACAGTGGAGCCAGAGGCCTAAGTGGAGCATGGTTAGAATCAGTAGTAGTCAACAACCTCCATAAAAACCGCTGCCCATTGGCCTCTGCATGCGGCATGCGTAATCCTGGGCTCCAACAGCGTCAGTTGGTGTTCAGAAGTGTCGTCTCCACAGAGCCAAACACATTCGTTCGAGTGTTAGTGGGGTTCAGCACTGCCAGCTGTTCCCCTGCTGTGGAGATGGCAAGTCTCCTGCTGCCTACACCTGCCAAAATCCAGTAGGCCCCAGCCTGCTCCACGCCTGATCCTGGGCTCCAACAGCGTCAGTTGGTGTTCAGAAGTGTCGTCTCCACAGAGCCAAACACATTCGTTCGAGTGTTAGTGGGGTTCAGCACTGCCAGCTGTTCCCCTGCTGTGGAGATGGCAAGTCTCCTGCTGCCTTCACCTGCCAAAAGCAACAGGCCCCAGCCTGCTCCTCGCCTAATCCTGGGCTCCAACAGAGTCAGTTGGTGTTCAGAAGTGTCGTCTCCACAGAGCCAAACACATTCGTTCAAGTGTTAGTGGGGTTCAGCACTGCCAGCTGTTCCCCTGCTGTGGAGATGGCAAGTCTCCTGCTGCCTTCACCTGCCAAAAGCAACAGGCCCCAGCCTGCTCCTCGCCTAATCCTGGGCTCCAACAGCGTCAGTTGGTGTTCAGAAGTGTCGTCTCCACAGAGCCAAACACATTCGTTCGAGTGTTAGTGGGGTTCAGCACTGCCAGCTGTTCCCCTGCTGTGGAGATGGCAAGTCTCCTGCTGCCTTCACCTGCCAAAAGCAACAGGCCCCAGCCTGCTCCTCGCCTAATCCTGGGCTCCAACAGCGTCAGTTGGTGTTCAGAAGTGTCGTCTCCACAGAGCCAAACACATTCGTTCAAGTGTTAGTGGGGTTCAGCACTGCCAGCTGTTCCCCTGCTGTGGAGATGGCAAGTCTCCTGCTGCCTTCACCTGCCAAAAGCAACAGGCCCCAGCCTGCTCCTCGCCTAATCCTGGGCTCCAACAGCGTCAGTTGGTGTTCAGAAGTGTCGTCTCCACAGAGCCAAACACCTTCGTTCGAGTGTTAGTGGGGTTCAGCACTGCCAGCTGTTCCCCTGCTGTGGAGATGGCTAGTCTCCTGCTGCCTTCACCTGCCAAAAGCAACAGGCCCCAGCCTGCTCCTCGCCTAATCCTGGGCTCCAACAGCGTCAGTTGGTGTTCAGAAGTGTCGTCTCCACAGAGCCAAACACATTCGTTCGAGTGTTAGTGGGGTTCAGCACTGCCAGCTGTTCCCCTGCTGTGGAGATGGCTAGTCTCCTGCTGCCTTCACCTGCCAAAAGCAACAGGCCCCAGCCTGCTCCTCGCCTAATCATGGGCTCCAACAGCGTCAGTTGGTGTTCAGAAGTGTCGTCTCCACAGAGCCAAACACATTCGTTCAAGTGTTAGTGGGGTTCAGCACTGCCAGCTGTTCCCCTGCTGTGGAGATGGCACGTCTCCTGCTGCCTTCACCTGCCAAAAGCAACAGGCCCCAGCCTGCTCCACGCCTAATCCTGGGCTCCAACAGCGTCAGTTGGTGTTCAGAAGTCTCGTCTCCACAGAGCCAAACACATTCGTTCGAGTGTTAGTGGGGTTCAGCACTGCCAGCTGTTCCCCTGCTGTGGAGATGGCAGTCTCTCCTGCTGTCTCCGCATTCCAAAGACAGTAGGCCTCTGCCTACACCCTCCTATTTCCTGGGCTTCAACACAGCCAGTTGTAGCTCGGAAGTGCCGTCCACACGGAAAGAGACACTTGCTCCCGTGTCTCAGTGGGGTTCAGTAACGTCAGCTGATCCCCTGCTGTGTGGATGGCAGTCTCTCCTGCTGTCACCACATTCCAAATACAGTAGGCCTCTGCCTACACCCTCCTATTTCCTTGCTTCAACACAGCAAGTTGTAGCTCGGAAGTGCCGTCCACACGGAAAGAGATACTTGCTCCCGTGTCTCAGTGGGGTTCAGTAACGTCAGCTGATCCCCTGCTGTGTGGATGGCAAAGTCTCCTGCTGCCTACATAGTCGTACCACTACTGATTTTTAACCGTGCTCCAATTAGGCCTGTGGCTCCACTGTCTCTCGTATTTCCCCTGTCCTCCAACCCTGCCAGTTACAGCTCCGAAGTGGCGTCTGCACAATCCACACTTGTTCCTGTGTTACAGGTGTTCAGTCCGGTCAGTTAATCCCCTGATGTGTGTCCGGCAATGTCGCCTGCTCTGTCCACATTCCCATAACTAGTTATGGGAATGTGGACAGAGCAGGCGACATTGCCGGACACACATCAGGGGATTAACTGACCGGACTGAACACCTGTAACACAGGAACAAGTGTGGATTGTGCAGACGCCACTTCGGAGCTGTAACTGGCGGGGTTGGAGGACAGGGGAAATACGAAAATCAGTGAAGCCACAGGCCTAAGTGGAGCTTGGTTAAAATTAGTAGAAGTCTTCAACCGATCTTAAAATTTCTTCAATGCAGCCTCAGCCTGCTCCGTGCTTGTCCCTGGGCTTCAACACAGCCAGTTGTTGCTCGGAAGTGCCGTCTTCACAGAGTAAAACACTAGCTCCTGTGTTTGTGGGGTTCAGTAACGTCAGCTGTTCCCCTGCTGTTTTGATGGCAATCTGTCCTGCTGCCTCCCAATTGACAGCACATCAGGCCTCAGCCTGCTAAGTGCTTGTCCCTGGGCTCCAACATCGCCAGTTGCTGCTCATAACTGACTTTGGCACGGGTACTCCCTCCTGCCCAGCTTGGTTCCAGCCCTGCCTGCTGTTTCCGGGAAGTGTCAATGTCAGTTTGCCACCCCAAGTTGCCATGTCGTGTTGCGGTTGGGTTAGCCGAGGCTAGGGTGCCAGCAGTTTAGGTGCTTCCTATGTGGACTGCGGGTTCTGGTAAGAAAGGCTTGTTCCGTAGTGCCAGTAGGACAAGCACCCCCTGTAGGACTGTGTGATTCGGTAACTGCGGCCAGCTTGCGGCATGCCAACTTTGCTTTTCAGGGGTAACTTCTGCTACCCCTCCGGGTTCCAGCACCGTCAGCTGGTTCTCGTCAGAGCCTTTGGCCTAGGTGCCTCCATCTCGGTATCCGAGTTCCGGCAACGTCTGCTGGTCCTTGGTAGTGCTTTGTAGCACAGGTACCTCCTGCTTAGTAACCGGGTTCCAGCACCGTCAGCTGGTCCTCGGTAGTGCCTTTGGCTCTTGTTCCTTCTGCTGCCCCTACGGGTGCCAGTACCGTCAGCTGGTTCAAGAGGACAAAGAACAGGAAGACAACCACCAAGATGCAGAACAACAAGAGAGAGAAGACAAAGAAGCATAAAAAAACAAAGCAGAAGAACATTAAGCATAAGACTAATACTCTGAGCAAATGATATTATCTTATTTATAAACAGAAGAAGACTAAGCAGTGTATGGGGGTGAGTCCGTTCCTCCTCGTGGTGCCCCTGGAAAAGGCCTGCTGCTGCAGGCCAAACTGAACGCGGACAAATCCTGTTGTAAATCTTTTGTGACAGGCAGAACGGAAGGTGTAAACTTCTAACTTTTCTAGATAACAACTACAGGAATGCCTGACACAAACAAGAATATGATGAAGAAGAATAGGAAGAAGATGAAGAAGTTGAATATGTAGAATAATAATTGTTGAATAAGAAGAATATGAAGAATTTAAAAAAAGGAAGAAGAAGAATGTAAAAAAAGGAATAAGAAGAAGAATGTAAAAAAAGGAAGTAGAAGAATGTAAAAAAAGGAAGAAGAAGAAGAAGAAGAATGTAAAAATAGGAATAAGAAGAAGAAGAAGAAGGTAAAAAAAGGAAGAAGAAGAAGAAAGAAGAAAGAAGAAGAAGACATACATGTCTGGCAAAATATAAATGAGGCTAACATAGTCAATATCTTTGTAACTCCTAACGTCTTTAAAAAAAAAGTTTAATTCCTGCTATTCCATTTGATTGGGCTAAACCTCTCTGGCTTTAATGTCTCCTCCACCTCCCACAATATATTCTACATTATTCTTAGTTGTTTTTCTTCATGTAGAATTAACCTACAAGGAAAAAAAGGGTTTTTTTTAATTCCGATATTTTGGCCCCATTGACTTGCATTGGTTCCCGGTATCGGAATCGGCGATACCGATACTTTTTTTTTTTTTTTTTAAGATCGGCCGATCCATTCCGATCCGATATTTTCAAGTATCGGCTGGTATCGCTCAACTCTAGTGATGACTGAATTCTCACAACGAATGCACTGCACACTTTTAGGATTCTCCCTTGCCGATGTACAGTCATGTCAGCACAAGCATGTGATTTGTATACTTCTGGCCACATTCCGACTAGACGTGCCCGGCCTCGCTCCGTTCATTTTCATTGAGTGAGGCCACACATGTCTAGTCAGCATGTGACCGCATGTATGTAAATTACTGGCACAAGAGAATCCTGACAGCGTTCAGTGAGCACTGTGAGAATTCAGAAGTCTGCAGTCACATAGAATGTCTGCAGACTCAGCACAAACCTGGACAACCCCTTTAATGTTCCTAACATAAATAAAAGCATGAGAATTAGTCAGTATCACAAATATTATTTACAACCAGGTACCTTATATATGACGTCGTCTCTGCAGTCATTCTCCTTTTCTTCTTCTTGTCCTGACCCCATGATGAGTTTTCTCATCCACATCTCGTCTCAGCAGACTTCCATCTTCTCCGGTCTTCTGCACCAATTCTCCACACGATGCCCTTAAAGATAGAAGTGTCATTATAATGCTCCTAAATAAAAATATCTGCAATATTCTGTCGTCTCACACTGTTCCCCTCCCTCCTCATACCGTCTCCTCTAACATCCCCCCTGTTCACCATACTGTCTCCTCATATATTTACCCCCTCACTCTCTATACTGTCTGCTCACACATCACCCTCACTCCCCATACTGTGTCCACATACATTCACCCATTCGCTCCCCTTACTGTCTGCACCCATCCCGCAAACTATTTCCTCATACATAAATAATAATAATACATTTTATTTCTATAGCGCCGACATATTCCGCAGCACTTTACATTTCAGAGGGGATTTGTACAGACAATAGACATTACAGCATAACAATAATCACATAGATCATAACAGATACCAAGAGGAATGAGGGCCCTGCTCGCGAGCTTACAGTCTATGAGGAAAGAGGGAGACACGAAAGGTGGGTGGTAACAGTTGCCCTGATTGTTTGGACCAGCCAAAATGTTAAGTGTGTAACAGTACAGACACAGAGGGCTAATGGATGCATAAAGAATGTGGGAACATGATGCGGGAAATCTGGTTACGGTAAAACTTTTGGCTGTGCCACACAGGGATAGATTAGGTTAATGTGTTGAGGCGGTAGGCCAGTCTGAATAAATGCGTTTTCAGGGCACGCTTAAAATTGTGGGGATTGGGGACTAATCGTATTGACCTGGGAAGTGCATTCCAAAGAATTGGCGCGGCACGTGTAAAGTCTTGGAGACGGGAGTGGGAGGTTCTGACTATTGAGGATGCTAACCTCAGGTCATCAGCAGAACGGAGGGCGCAGGTAGGGTGGTAAGCTGAAACAAGAGAGGAGATGTAGGGTGGTGCTGAGCCATGGAGGGCTTTGTGGGTGAGGGTAATAAGTTTATACTGAATTCTGGAGTGGATGGGTAGCCAGTGTAATGACTGGCACAAGGTAGAGGCATCGGTGTAACGATTGGTGAGGAATGTGATCCTGGCTGCAGCATTCAAGACAGATTGGAGAGGGGAGAGTTTGGTAAGAGGGAGACCGATTAGAAGAGAGTTACAATAGTCGAGACGAGAATGAATAAGAGAAACAGTAAGAGTTTTTGCAGAGTCAAAAGTAAGAAAAGGTCGAATTCTAGAAATGTTTTTGAGGTGCAGATGACAAGAGCGAGCCAGTGATCGAATGTGGGGGGCAAAGAAAAGCTCGGAATCAAGTATGACCCCAAGACAGCGGGCATGTTGCTGGGGAGTAATAGTGGAACCACACACAGAAACAGCAATGTCGGGTGTAGGTACATTAGTAGAGGGAGGAAACACAAGGAGTTCAGTCTTTGACAGGTTCAGTTTCAGATATAGTGAGGACATGATATTAGACACAGCGTTTAGACAATCGCCGGTGTTTTCTAGAAAGGCTGGCGTGATTGTCAGGAGAAGAAGCGTATAATTGGGTGTCATCAGCATAGAGATGGTACTGGAAACCAAATCTACTGATTGTTTGACCAATAGGGTCAGTATACAAAGAGAAGAGGAGGGGGCCTAGAACCGATCCTTGAGGAACCCCAACAGTAAGGGGAAGGTGAGAGGAGGAGGAACCGGCAAAAGATACAGTAAAGGAGCGGTCGGAGAGATAGGAGGAGAACCAGGAGAGAACGGTGTCCTTGAGGCCAATGGAACGGAGCATAGTGAGGAGGAGCTGATGATCCACAGTGTCGAATGCTGCAGAGAGATCCAAGAGAATTAGCATGGAGTAGTGACCATTTGATTTAGCTGTTAGCAGATACATGCCTCGGCACACAAAATTTATGAAATATAATGCTCAACTTTATAAGACTAACGCAATTCTGATAAAGTTATTTCAATACATATATGCTGATACAAAGAAAGTACCTCAGATTACCACCACAGAGATAAGCAATAGTGTTTATACTGTTTATCTCTGTGGAGGTAATCTGAGGTACTTTCTTTGTATCAGCATATATGTATTGAAATAACTTTATCAGAATTGCGTTAGTCTTATAAAGTTGAGCATTATATTTCATAAATTTTGTGTGCCGAGGTTTTTCTACTGTACAATATATGTCTTTTAACTCTGAGCATCTAAATTGGCAGTGAGCACCCCGTTCTCTCCAGTATTCCTCTTACAAGCCCTGATACATACTCTTCATTTTGTGTCCTCAAATCTCCCCACGCACATTAAATCCCATCCCCACTCCAATCCCCCCATCCCCAATCCCCCATACACATTAAGTACCCCCATCCCACTCCAAATCCCCCCCACACATTAAATCCCCCATCCCCACTCCAAATCCCCCCACATTAAGTATCCCCCATCCCCACTCAATAACCCCCGTCCCTATACCCAAATCCCCCACTCATTATGTAGCCCCCACTCATTATGTACCTCCCACTCCAAATCCCCCCACACATTAACCCCCATCCCCACTCATTAACCCCCCACACATTAATCCCCCACACATTAACCCCCATCCGCACTCATTAACCCCCCCACATTAACCCCCATTTCCACTCATTAACCCCCATCTCCACTCATTAACCCCTCCATTCATTAACCCCCATCCCCACTCATTAACCCCCCAAACATTAACCCCCATCCCCACTCATTAACCCCCCCACTCATTAACCCTCCACACATTAACCCCCATCTCCACTCATTAACCTCCATCTCCACTCATTAACCACAATCCCCACAATAACCCCCATCTCCACACATTAACTCCCCCCCATCTCCCATCGGTGGTTCTTCAGCTCCACAGTGGAGCACACTTACCACCTCCACCAGCGTTTGCTCTGGGCACCGGGGAGTGACGTCAGCAGCGTGATCACATGACCTGATCACGCTGCTGACGTCGCTCTGACCCGGCTGTCAGAGCTTCAATTGTACTGGCGTCTGTGTAGACGCCAGTACAATTGCTGCCTGGGAGCCGCCGCGGCCTCCTTCTCTGCCGTCAGAGAGGACAGCCGACTCAAAGGACGCAGCCTCTGGGGGGGGGAGACACTGCGGAACGCTGCATTAGGCGGCCCGACTGCGCCCCCCTGCTGGCTGCGCCCGGGCAACTGCCCCGGCTGCCCCCCCTGGATACACCTCTGGATAGATAGATAGATAGATAGATAGATAGATAGATAGATGCAAACATAGATAGATGATAGATAATAGACAGATAATAGATAGATAGATGATAGATAGATAATATATAGAAACATAGATAGATGATAGATAAGAGATAGATAATAGATACATAGATAATAATAATAATTTTTATTTCTATAGCGCTGACATATTCCGCAGCACTTTACATTTCAGAGGGGATTTGTACAGACAATAGACATTACAGCATAACAATAATCACATAGATCATAACAGATACCAAGAGGAATGAGGGCCCTGCTCGCAAGCTTACAGTCTATGAGGAAAGAGGGAGACACGAAAGGTGGGTGGTAACAGTTGCGCTGATTGTATGGACCAGCCATAATGTTAAGTGTGTAACAGTACAGACACAGAGGGCTAATGGAGGCATAAAGCATGTGGGAACATGATGCGGGGAACCTGGTTATGGTAAAACTTTTGGCTGTGCCACACAGGGATAGGTTAGGTTAATGTGTTGAGGCGATAGGCCAGTCTGAATAAATGCGTTTTCAGGGCACGCTTAAAATTGTGGGGATTGGGGACTAATCGTATAATAATAGATAGATGGATGATAGATAGATAATAGATAGAGAGATAGACACAACAGATATTTTTTTTCTAAAAAAGACTACCAGTACACTGAGAGGCAGGCCTCATTATCAGTACAGTTTTCAGAGACATCGGTGCAGGGGGATTGGGGATGAGGCCCCTCTGATACCAGCGCGTTTCACGATGGCGAGCTTTGATGCGGAGATTCAGGATTCCAGACAGCAGCGGACACTTACTGACGCTAATGTATAGGATTCAGTTGTTTTCTTTCCACAAAGAGATATTTTCATGGGTCTGATAAAACATTACTGATAGATCGATCAAACGCTTCTCTCCTCTGTGGAGGCTTTGTCCCGGCATTAAAATACATAACTCTGTGTCAGCTCGGAGCGATGTCATCTGTGTGTAATTTACACAGCAATTTGGCAGAATCAGCACCATTTGATGACAATCTTCACTCTGTTGTCACCCCCTCAGCTGCTTCCCCTACTGCTGGAATCAATGGTGGCTTCTTGTTACGAGGAGACAAATAAGTCTGCGGCTGTCTGGGCTGCACTCACCCCGGCTGCTGGAGAATGACTCCATGGTAGGATGGGGTTTGTTTCATTTCAAAAGTAGGATTACACAAAACACTTATAGCCACCTTCAAATGTTTTCCATCTTAAGGGTAAGTTCACACTAGGCATTTTTCCAGCATTGTTTTTTGCAGCAAAACCTGATCTCTTGGCAAGAAAGAAGCTGCAGAAAAAAAGCATGCTTTCCTTGGTTTCTCTTGTTTTTTTGGGGGGGACCTTTTTGTGAGTTTTTTGTGCAGTTTTGGCATCATGCTAGATTTGTCTCTGATGCTGATAAAGTTTAGTGTTGAAAAAAAAAGTTCTATTCCATAGAATCAGGTTTTGGCACAAAAACGCAGCAAAACATGATATCAGCGCTTTGGTGCATTTTTTCAGCATTTTTTTCAACACCCATTCAAGTCAATGGGTGGAAAATAGTGAAAAAACGTTGAAAAAAGTGACATGCTCTATGTCCCAAAAAAAAAAAACCATGCAAAGCACAAAATACTGATGACAAAAAAAAAAACAATGTGTGTGCATGAAATTTCGGAAATCTCATAGGCTTTGCTGGTACTGTAAAATGCAGCTGAGAATTAGCATGAAAAACGAATAAAAAAAACCGCATCAAAAACGTCTAGTGTGAACTTCGCTTAAACAAACTAAAAATCAGAAGAGAAGGCTTTTTACTAAATGCTTGTACGCTCCATGAATTCACAATTTTAGAACCTATCATTGTGATGTTCCTTTGTTTTTTCTCCTGGAAATGTATGTAAAAATTAAAGGAAATCTGTCACTGGAAATTTGCTGGCTATGTAAATGTACTGTGTCCGGTCTGATGGGTGGTCTTTCTTCTTTTCTCCACCCCATCCGTGGATGCCGTCCGCGATATTTTCCAGAATTAGAGTAGTTCTCCTACATATTTTGCGCATGCGCAAAGCAATCTTGCTTCGCGCATGCGCAGTATGCTTTGCCCAACTGCGGGCAAAACCGAAAATCATTACTGCGCATGCGCCGATACACTATGTCCCGGAAGTATTTTGCTGTGTTCCGAGACATAGTGCACTGGCGCATGCGCAGTAATGATTTTCGGCTTTGCCCGCAGTTGGGCAAAGCATACTGCGCGTGCGCGAGGCAAGATTGCTTAGCGCACGCGCAAAGTATGGAGAACTACTCTAATTCCGGAAAATATCGTGGACGGCGGCCATGGATGGGGTGGAGAAAAGAAGAAACAGCGCCCATCGGACCGGACACAGGGCATTTACATAGCCCGCAATTTTCCAGTGACAGATTTCCTTTAACACTGGGCATTAACATTCCCCTTGCTAATGGGGATGTCTCTATACAATCTTGCACTCTTCAAATAGAATGTACAATTTCAGACTGGAAAGAAACACCCCATTGACACATTGACAATATGAATGATCTGACCTAGTTGTCAATCTGTACATGCATTTCCAGGAGGAATAACAGAGGGATACTCCAAAATATAGTTCTCTAGATTTGAATGTTTTTAGAGTATTGCATTTACAAAATAGACATATCATGAAAGATTGGAGGTCACATTTAGATTGTTCTCTATCAAATTTTTAAAAAATTATTTTCAGCTGTAACGTAAAGAAGACATGACACCTCCAAACAAACTTCAAGTAACAGAAGGAGACCAAATTATCAAATGCATAAAATTAGAAAAATAAAATGAAAAAAATCTTGTGTCATTTAGTGATAATTGCTACTGCCCTATAGGATTAAGGGAGACTGAAGTTGGCTGAACTCGGGCTCTCTGGTGTCTCACTATTTTGAAGAGTTTATGAGACTTCCTGCTTCTGACTTGAGAGATATCACATTGGGGGTAGAAACTGTGTGTGGTGGGTACAGAAGCACAGGGGAGCTCTGTACTGCTATCTTACTTCATGCTGGGATATAGTTAGATAAGAGATGTAAGATGGATTCCTGTGTATCATGGAGCAGCAGGAGAAGGTTAGACACAGCAACAGAGGTAAATCACGTCACGGCCTTCTCTTCTTTCTATTGTATCTGTCGGTGCAGTGTGTAGTGAGAGACCAAGATTGACACGGTCAATTCCTTCGTTTTCAGACTAAAGGGTTTGTCCGGGACTCACATATTAATAACCTATCGATAGTCATATTATTATTTTAATCAAGATTATTTAAAAAGCTTCATTTTCAATGCATTGTTAAAGTAAAAACTGATGAATGGAAACATTTACATACAAGTTACCTTTTTTCTGTATGGTTTATTTTCTGGATCCGAAGGTTTAACACTGTGTCCTGCGCTCCTTATGTGCCCAGGATGATGGGTGAATGATCCCCAAAAGTTTATACACTTCATGAATATTCAATGGAAGAAAAAAAAAAGAATTAAAGTTCATAAAACAAAAAAAAAAAAATAAGTCGAGGGTTTCACTTTCATCTTCATCCAAATTTGCACTTGTAATGTTTAATTAGTAATCAACTGTATTTAAGCAGCGGGAGGCTCGTGATGTTATTACCGGCAGACACCAGATAACAATCGTTGTCACTGATCGCTGGCTGAAATTAATTATATGTAGCTCGGCATAAGAGATGCTATTAACCCTGTAAGCATCTGCTTCCAAAATAAATCCAGTGCAAAAAATGGACCATTCTGCAGTATATAGTTTACAGGAGATGCTGGAAGTCCAACCAGTGGTCATCTACAATTCTATCCAGTAGCCCAATACAATACCCCCACACGTTTCTGTTTTTCTCTCTCAATTAGCCACTGTTGACATTCGGTGGCTTCAGGTGAAAAGATTTTAGTACATGCTGCCATGTTGTTCTGCGTCCGCTGGGATCCTTTTCACATCAGTTTTCCTGATAGCCTTGCCATATGACTTACGATAAAAGCCAAACCAGAATCTCAATTTACAGACATGGTGTTTCTGGGTAATTCCCCTCGTCAGGGCACAGCATGAGATCTGATTTGGCTAGGTGAGAGACTGGGATCTAAGGGGTAAGTTTGTCCTTGTGGAGAGGGGAACATGCATGGTGTATAAGTCTCCTCACTATGACATATCAGGCCTGGCTTGGCACTCTCCACAAGGAGAAATATTACCCTTTAGATTCCAGTCTAACACTCTCTCCTAGCCTAATCAGATCTCATGCTTTGCATTGATGAGGGGCAATACCCTGAAACACTGTCTCTGTAAATTGAGATTCTGGTTTGGCTTTTATCATAAGTCACATTGCAAGGCTCACTGAAGGGTCGATATTGACTTTTAGGATTGCTACTTCCAATAGGTGGCGCTAGAGTTCAAGTCCTCTTCCTCTCTAAACAGGAAATTTGCATATTTACTTTCCCAGAGGAGCATGCATGGCGTATAAGTCTCCTCACTCTGACATGCCAGGCCTCATGTTTCTTGTATCATGCCTCAGGCAGCATGAACCATGTGATATGTTCCATTTAATGGGAATCTGTCACCCCATTTTTTGACAATGAGCTGCCGGCACCGCCATCAGGGGCTTATCTACAACATTCTGTAATGCTGTAGATAAGCCCCCAATGTAACCTGAAGAGAAGAAAAAGTAGTTATATTATACTCACCGGGGGAAGGTCTGGTCTTGGTCCGATGGGTGTTGCGGTCCGGCTCCTCCCTTCTTCGAATGGTGACATCTTCTTTGCTGCCTGTCGTGGCTCCTGCGCAGGCGCACTGCTGAGGGCAGAGCAGAATACTGCAGTGCGAAGGTGCCGGACCTTTCTAGATAAGCCCCTGATGGCGGTGCCGGCAGCTCATAGTCGAAAAATGGGGTGACAGATTCCCTTTAAATGGTTTCTAAAATCCAATTTTGAAGTGGGTTCCATGGACTAATCCATAGGAATGGGATAATACAAGCTGCACATCTGGGGCAAAACTCCAAGGTTCTGTTTAATGTTTTTACCATGGATTTTCAAGCAAATATACAGTAAGTCATATCTTTATGATGTGCATTTACTCCATGTGAGCATTGTCGCAGCTTTCTTATTGTTTTAGGTGGAGTGGAGAGCGGAATGCCTTGAAAATGCAAATCACAAACCATTTCTAATACTCTGAATTTGCTTTTAGTGGTAAATGCAGATTGTTGTTAATGCATTTTTTTGTGAGGTTTTTCCGACAAAGTTTTAAAAACCTTGAAAAGGAAATAAAAAAGTGACATGCCACTTCTATGATGAGAATTAAATCTGAAAACCTTTGAAAAAACCTGACTTGGTTTTCTCTTCAAAACACTATCGGATTTTTCCTCCTCCAAAAACTCTGTGCATACATACTCTAATAGGAAGTACTCAGGGAAGCAAGTTGGGAAAAACAGCACCAGAGTATTTCAAGCAGTTTTTAGTGTGGATTTAGGAGCAGAATGAAAAATCTTTGTCAAAAAAATTCTGTGCGAATATAGGATGTTCACAAGGAGTTCCTTTATGTGTATTTTTCTGGCTAACATTAAAAAAAAGTTCTTATCCTGATTCTATTGATTAAGTATTCAAATTGGGAGTGGGTTTTTTTCAAGCAGAAAAGTTTATTTTTCCACATGGATAATTGTTTGTTTTCCTAAGAAAATCAATAGGAAGCTTACTCAAAGAACACTTGGATTTATTTTAATCCAAATAGGGAAAACAGACAAATAATCCACATAGTGCAAGTTTTTTTCCATGGGGAAAAAGAAGCAACATGTAATTGAGGCATTTGGGTACCTTTATTTATACAAATTCTGCTTCAAAATCCGCTAAAATAAAACAAGAATGTGAGCATGCCCCTTGTGCTTTAAAAATAGTGCAAATATAACCTCTAGATTAACCAAAGAAGAAAAATACTTCATATACAAAAAAAGTAACAAAAAAAATCCCAAAAACCACTTTAAAATATTTATTTATTTATTTTTTTTTTTATTTGAATTGGGTTTTTCTGGTTGAAAAATCCACATCGCAAAACTCAGTGTGAAAACAACCAAGGTCGCATGTCAGCTGAGCTGTTACATTTTTCCCACCACCTGCCGGGGATGTTAGCCCAGATTTTAAGGTTGGGGTCAGACAAGTGTATGAAAAATCATCCGAGTTTCATACAGAAAACTAGGATGATTTTCATTCATATTGTCCTCCGTGTGTTGTGTGTCTGTTTCTTACATCTGTGTAACAGCCGTATTTCATTCATGAGTCCGGTTTTTGTTTATGTGACATCTGTACCTATACATCAACATCAGAAAATGTACCTTATAGAATAGTTTTCTAGGTTAATAACGGCAACGTATCCGTAAAAATTGGATGCATTCAAAACTACAACTCGCCCGCAAACAGATAGCCCTCATACGGCTATTTTGATGGAAAAAAAAAAAGTTATGACACTTGGAAGAAAGGGAGTTAAAAACAAAAGCCTAAAAATTGAAAACTGCCCTGTCGAGAAGGGGTTAATATATCAGTAAAATTAAATTTTTCACCAATATGCTGCTAAGGGTGTCGAAATCTGAGGAACAGTCCCTCTCCTATGTTCTGCGGACAATACAGCTGGGCGGAGGATTCTGCATCCCTAATCATGCTCCTCATATGTCTTCATTTCCATTTACAAGCGAGTAAATAAAATCTATTGTCCTTTGTTACCAGCCATATTAGGTTGGGAAAGATCAGACTGTAGCGTTCTTTAATTGGAAAACTATGCCCCAATAATCATGACCATATATCACATATCTCCGCACTGAGGAACATTTACAGCCTTAGTCCTTCTCTACTTGCTCCTGAGTTTAGGCTTAGTGTCCCTTCCAAAACTAAAAACTAAGTATTCACAGTCTTGGAGATCCATAGGGGGCATATGACCTAAAAAAAAAGCATAACACAGCATCACCATTGTCCATGGCTTCATCTGGGGTTGCAGCTGAGCATCATTTAAAGAGGATGTGTCACTTGCCATAAATATATAATTGTTTATCTTGTATAAATGCCGCTGTTCTCCTGAATCCGGCGATGTCTTTCTTTTGTTCCTGCGCCTCTCCGTTCCTGAGATATGGCCTCCTCGTCCTTGTATATAAATCAAATCTCTTTAGCCAAGTTGGAAGAATTGATAACCACGCCCACTTATTAACAAGACTAGATTTGCATATAGTAAAGAGAGGGTGATATCTCAGGAATGGAGAGGTTCAGGAACAAAAGAAAAACATCGCCGGACTCAGGACAACGGCGACATTTATACCAGGTAAAAAAACATATATCTTTATAGCAAGTGATAGATCCCTTTAAGTAAAATGCCGCATTACCAAACAAAACCAAGGACAAGACTGGTGCGGTTTCATGTTTTCCTATTCCTAATCTTACCATTTACATTTAGTCACATTCTTTATTCTGAAATTCAAGACTCAAATGTCACTTTCCAGCTCAACAACCATGTTGATATTTTGCTCCATTTGGCGCCAGAGCTTCCTCATTTATAACAGCGCAGCGCGGTGATGAATGTCAGCTCAGATTCTGTCCCTTGGCAGAGTTACATTTTCCCATGCAGATAAGATCAGGTTATTATCTTCACGTTGTGATAATGGTCTAATTAATCTTTTCTCACCTCTGAGAATTTACATGAATGCATTAGGCAGATGTTCCAGCCTGAAGCTCGATCCTGTGGTGACGCTTATCCTTCATCTCGAAAGAATAATATTCCATCTTGAAGAGTGTTAAAAAACGTATCAAAGTGCTAAAACTATTAATAAGTCACTTTTTCCCGATGTGTGGAAAGATGGCGCCCACTCTTGTTCATCCATCGATTTGAAAAAAGATTTACATATTGATAAAATAGACAAAAGAGAGATGTGCAAACCTTTTGGCAATCTGTTCCATACACAATGTTTTAGTACGATTTTTTTTTTTAAAGTAGCATTTTTTGTCTTTTTTTATTTTATTTTGACCATACTTTGTTTACAGCTCCTATGCAGAAGTATTGTAGCAGACAAATCTAGTCTGATTGTGTAGCCATACTCCACTCAATCTGTCCTCAAGTTCTGGCTAATATACCAGTTATTCCCCAGCATCTCCTCTCTGCCAAACCCTTCACTGGATTCCTATCGTCCAGAGGCTCCAGTTCAAAACCCTAACCATGACATACAAAGCCATCCACAACCTGTCTCCTCCATACATCTGTGACCTCGTCTCCCGGTACCTACCCGCACGCAACCTTCGATCCTCTCAAGATCTCCTTCTCTACTCTCCTCTTATCTCTTCTTCCCACAACCGCGTACAAGACTTCTCCCGTGCTTCCCCCATACTCTGAAACTCTCTACCCCAACACATCAGACTTTCGCCTACCACGGAAACTTTCAAAAGGAACCTGAAGACCCACCTCTTCCAGAAAGCCTAAGACCTGCAGTGATCCCCAGTCTACTGAACCGCCGCACAACCAGCTCTCCTAGTGTATCCTCACCCATCCCCTGTAGACTGTGAGCCCTCGTGGACAGGGTCCTTTCCCCATTTGTACTTGTGTGTGCCTTGTATTGCTCATGTTTATTGTTCTTGGCTTTGTATGCCCTTTTTTCATATGTAAAGCTCCATGGAATAAATGGTGTTATAAAAATGAATAATAATAATAATAATAATAATAATAATAATAATAATAATAATAATAATAATCTTATTAAAAAATTGTGGACAAAATAATGAGATTATGCATACAGAATACAGGAGTTTTTTTTGTTGTCTGGTACCTTGGAGACATAGTATATGCAGACACAAAGCATCAGGAAGTTTTTAATAAAGACTATCTGCAACATTGCATCATTTTTCATAGTAAATGCATTGTAGCAATTAAAAAAATTTCTACAAAAGGCAGAATAATTTTGGTAAGGGGAATTCGTCATTAGTTTTTACGCCGCTGTTACTCTTTATCTTTCTGAAGGTGTCCCTTTATCTAATATTAGTAATTTAATTATGAATAAAATAACAAGTTACATTGTTACATTAGCTAGGAGCATAATACTTTGTAGGAGTCACATAAACAAGGGAAAAAAATTGGTCCCATTGTGGGATAGGCAAATAATATAGGTAATACTATTATATAGTGTGCATAATATCCTCACAAACTGAAAAAAAAGAGCATGTGTGTCAAAGAAAGGGGGACAGTCGGTGAATGACCCAATGAGAAATAAAGGAAGAACGAAATCCAACCATAAAAATCCCAATATGTCAAAAATAGTGAACCAAAATTCTACTTTATTACAACCAGGTGACAAACAGAACAAAACCAATGTCTGACAAAGGTGGTAGCCAAAACGCGCGTCGGGGTGGACGCCGCTCGAAAGACAGCTTGATATTGTAAGTCCCTAAACTATTTTCATTTATTCTTCAAGCATATTTATTCCTGCGATAGTGAACATTATAGGCATCAGATATTGGTCCACATATGACAGATATGCAGCAGGAAGAGCGATTTTTTACTATACCAATAATACATGAGCTGTATATGTAAATGATGTCATCTTAATGTGCAATTCCTATGAACTCCATATAGATACTCCTTTAATTTTGACCCCAATACCTTTCCTGTGGGCATCAGTCAATATTTTTCTGGATGTGCGCCCCTTGGTTTTTCTTACATTTTTTTAACTTATGTATTTTTAAGACATTGAGTTCCGCACCATTCTATTTGTTGTCACCTGATTGTAATAAAGTATAATTTTGGTTCACTATTTTTGACGTATTGGGACTTTTATGGTTGGACTTCTTTTTCCCCTTTTTTCTCTCTTTTTAGGAGTCATGAAGGAGGAGCCACATGGCCAAAGAGTCATGGCAGCCACACTGTAAACAACCATAGGGAACAGACCCTATGTGTGCTGGCTGGATTTTTTTTCTGGAGGGGACTAGCCCTTTTGTGCTGGGTGACTCTTTTGTCTGAGAAACTACCCCTATAAGTGCTGGGTAGCTCTTTTGATCACTCCAAGCTAAAAACAGATGCATCATAGATAGAATTGTTTTAGGAGGTAGATCTATATGTCCTACATGCCAAGGGATTGCAGAACATTTACCGCAGATGGTTGATGCCAGAGGAGGTGCAAAATAGCCACGCTTCTAGGGTTGTAACTTAAAAATGACCCCTATAACCAAGGAGGTGTATGCATTGGCGATGCTCTTCACTGGCAACTTCCACCTGTGCCCAAACCCTTTTAGCTAAAGTCATGCCCATCCATTCCCACTCCCCTGATCTCTCTGCGCCCCATTTATCTTTTCCAATATTTTTTTTTTTTTTTAACAAGGGTATAGAGGGGGGGGGTAGAGGGGATGGGGGGGGTAGTTGATGTAAGGGTAGGGCAGTAAACATAACAACAAACGTAAATTTGCAAAGCAGCAACAATTTGACCCAAGTAAAGCAAGGGACGCAGCCCTTGAAAAAATAGCATTGTAAACAACAAACTATGGTATACAGAATAGAAGCAAACAGTGCTATGATAGAACAGGACCAATATAAGATAATACAGAGGCCAAGAATAATTAAATATAAAGGCTAATCAGGTAAGTGATGGAGGGAAAGATTGATCCCATTTGTGCCACTTTCTGTAGAATTGGCCGAAACTATTGTTGGACAGAGCGAACTTAAGTTCGAGGTCTCTGTGTTGTGTAATTAGTTTGACAATGAAGTCAACATCAGGTAAAGTATGACTTTTCCAGTGAAAGGCGATAGCATTTTTGGCGACCATACAAATATGTATAACAATTCGTTGAAGAGAATTATCTAAGGCAGAGGTATTCAGAGAGAGCAGGGCCAATTGTGGTGTGAAGGTAAATGGTGAACCAGAGAGTTTGGTAATTATAGAGGAAATTCCTGACCAAAAGGTAACAACAGTAGGGCAGCTCCAGAAAATGTGTAATAGATCCCCCTTACAGCCGCATTTTCTCCAACAAAGTGGGGAGTTGGAGACATCTATGTGAGCTAGTCTAGACGGTGTATAGTACCATCTGGTGTATACCTTGAAGTGTGATTCCAGGAGAGGCATAGATATCTTAGACCGGTTGGATAATGAAAATGTTTCCTCCCATTCATCTGCAGAGGTAGTGAGGTTGAGAGATTTCTCCCAAGTGAGCATATGGGCGCTTTTTGTAAGAGACAAGTCTTTGTTGAAGCAATCAAATAAATTTATGTCCCCAGAAGATTTGGTGATGCAGGTTAACCAAAATTTTTAGAGACGCCTCTGTAAATCTAGGTTTATTACTTAAGAATAATTTGATATGTTCCCTTAGTAACAAATATTCATGGAAGAAAGAAGAAGGCACTTTGAAGTTATTCTTTATTAAACTGAAACTCAAGTAGTTGGGGCCATTGAAGATGTCACCTATTGTATTTATTTTGAAGTCAGCCCAGTGAGGGGGTGTAGTTTTTCCCAAGAATGTATAGACATGGGTTAAAGGTAGTCTATACAGCGTGGATATTTTTTGGCTACGGCCATCTAATCTAGAGATTTTACACCAGGCCAAGGAAATTGCCTGAAATATCGGGTGAGTGTGGTTATTTGTAGTCAGATTAGAAATGGCTTTGAAAACCAGAGATTTGAGATGATTACCTTTGTTGATGTCTACCTCCAGGTCATGCCATGCGGGAACACTCGTGTCTGATAACCAATGTATACTCTGTTTAATTAACAAAGTATAATAATGAGCGGAGATATTCGGAAGACTAAATCCACCATGAAGTTTCTTTTTGAATAATGTTCTGGTGTCAGTTCTTGGTTTTTTGTGGTTCCAAATAATATTGTTTATTCGCGACTGAATGGCCGTTAGGCATGCCGTGGTGATAGGAAGTGGTATGCATCTGAGAATATACAGAATTTTAGGTAATGTAAACAATTTCACCGCTAGGTTCCTCCCCCACCAGGTCAGGTCTCTATCTCTGAAGGTATTGCTGTCCTTCTGAATCGAGTCCGACAACTTTTTCATGTTTGAAATAACAGGTTTTGTTTAAATCTTTATTGATTATAATACCTAGATACGGTAGTTCCTTCCTGCACCAATTAAATGAAATAAAAGATTTTAGGCGAGTAGTTTCTTCGGGATTGACATGGATAGGTAGTATGTTGGATTTTGAGTTATTGGTTTTAAAATTTGAAAGGGCTGAAAAGGTTTCTAGTTCCTTGAGGGTTTCCATAGTTGATGATACAGGGTTTGTAAGGGTCAGGATTATGTCGTCCGCAAACAGGCTGAGTTTATGTTGGCGGTTGTTGGTAGAGAGGCCAGTTATTTTTGAGTTTTGTCTTATGGACTCCACTAATGGTTCTAACGCTAAGTTGAATAATAGTGGTGAGAGGGGGCATCCTTGTCTTGTGCCGTTATTGATAGCGAATGTATCTGAGATGTGATTATTGCAGTTAACTTTAGCTGTGGGGTTTTTGTATAGTGCCATGAATGTTTTAAGGAGATTGTTGTTGAACCCAAATTTAATTAAGGTATGTTTCAGGAAACAACAGTCGATGCGGTCGAATGCCTTCTCGGCGTCAAGTGATATGAAAACTGTTGGGGACCTGGTGGAGTTAGTAAGTTTGACGGAGTCCAGTATTCTCCTTGTAGCATCGGCTGGTTGCCTGCCTTTTACGAAACCCATTTGGTCGTTCGCCACCAAATTGGGAAGTATATAACAACCTGTTTGCTAGGATTTTTGAAAATAATTTTGTGTCTGTATTGAGCAAGGAAATTGGTCTGTAGTTACTTGGAGATAGGGGGTCACCAGATTGTTTGGGAATTAGGGTAATGGAGGCCTCCAGCATCTCAGGCGGAAAGGAACCTATTGCGGAGGCATGGTTGAAGAGTTTCATTAACTGTGGGGAAAGGGATTTACTGAAGATTTTGTAGTATGTATTATTATAGCCGTCCGGCCCAGGTGACTTATGAAGATCGAGGTGTTTAATCGTGTCTTCGACTTCCTGAGTAGTGAATGGAGCAGACAAAGATTCTATATCGTCGTTGGTTAAAGATGGTAGTTTAATGTTTGTCAGGTATGATTTGATGTCCTGTTCTTTTGGGGGTGGTGATAGGGGATCCGTGTTCAAATTATAAAGTTTGCTATAATATTTGGAAAACTCATTAACTATATCTTGGGGATGGTGAAGAATTTTATCGCCTTCCATGGATGAAATTTTACTAATTCTGTTGTGGATCCTTAGTCTTTTAATTTTATTTGCCATATACCGTGTGGGTTTGTTTAAAGCGGAATAGAATTTATACTTCGAGGAATTAAGGGCTGCTTCATAGGGTGAATAAAGTAAATTGCGTAGGTCTTGTCTTAATTTTGCCAATTCTGCCTGTTTATTAGAGGGACATGAGGGGTGGTCTAATATGTATTTCTCCTGTTCACGTATGGACTTGTGAAGTTTATCCAATTTTTCCCTATTTTCTCTTTTGATCTTGGAGGAAATATTGATTAAAATACCCCTGATGACGGCCTTATGGGCGCACCAGTTGTTAGATGGATTGGTAGCCTCCGGGGTATTTTCAAGGAAAAAATCGTCTATGGCTTTTTGGATTGTTGCTTTATGGATGGGATCGTGTATGATGTTAGAGTTACATTTCCACATTCTGGTGTTTCTTAATGGCGGCCCAAAGAGGAATTCGCCAATGACTGGGGAGTGATCGGATATAGTCCTATCTCCAATACTGACCTTTTTAAATTTTTTAAGGGAAAAGATGTCGGATAAGATTAAATCAATCCTGGAGGCCGATTGGTGGACTGATGAAAAATGTGTGTATTCTCTGTAGGATGAATTTAGACATCGAAATGTGTCGTAAAGTTCATTCTTATCCAGCCACCAATTCAGATCGTTCGAGGCCGGTCGGGAATCTGAAGTGGAATCAATAGTCCTATCTGGAGTGGTGTTAAAGTCGCCCAGAAGTATGAGGGTCCCTTTTCTCACCTCGGTTACCTTTTTCATCACTTTCGTCAAGAATCTGGCCTGGTGTCTATTCGGTGCATATATGTTGACCAAAGTGCTAGTTTGTCCGTTAATAATGCAGATTAAGATGTGATACCTGCCTTTAGCTTCACCAAAATCTTCAATTACCTCAAATGGAACCGTATTTTTGACTAGGGTAACCACACCAGCTCGTTTGCTAGAATTGCAGGCCTCAAAAATATGGGGGAAGCTGCGATGTTGAAAGTAGGGGTGGTTTCCTGTCAAAAATTTAGTCTCCTGAATACAGGCGATGTCCGCTTGTGATTTGATTAATTCTCTCCACAAAGCGTGCCTCTTTTGGGGGCTATTTAGTCCTCTCACGTTGTAGGACACAATTTTAAAAGTCATTTTAACCATTAGATAACTGGAACCTGTAAAGGAAATTTGACCTGGATAACAAGATAAGATCTAGAAAACTTACAAGTCTTGAACCTAAAAAGCAAAAATTGCACTGAATATTGTAATTAACAGTAATAAGTATACCAACTACGAGTGTTGCAGGAGCAATGACGGGTTTTTGATTGAAGAATCCAATGAGAGAACTCTGGATCCTGTAAAATTAGAACCTAAAATATAGAATATAAAGAATAGACAACAACAAATATGTCAACTGTAAAATAGACACAAGTAGGTCCGTAGAGCTACCTGAAAAGTAAGAGGGGGTTAGTGAAAGTGGACGGGAAAAAGGGAAAATCCTAGGTTGCAGAGAAGCGGAGGCTTCTATTAATTAGAAGACATTTTTCCAGCGGATGCCTGGTCAGTCTCTGTCAAGTGACCTAACAAAGTCCATTCCATCTTCGACGGTGTAGACTGGTATATTCCTGCCCTGATGTGAGATCAGCAGTCGTAGAGGAAATCCCCATTTGTAGTCGACTCTCTTGTCGCGGAGGGCCATAGTCACTGGTCTGAACTCTCTTCGGCCTTCCAAAGTCTCTTTGGAAAAGTCGGGGAATACTTTTAGAGCTCCGTGTGGTTCCGGAAAAGTTTTTATATCTTTTAAGTAGTTAAGGAACCGTTCCTTAGTTTTGAAAAAAATGCACTTTAAGAATGGTATCTCTGGGCAATTCCGCCGGGATCTTGTTGGGTTTGGGTAGACGGTGAATTCTATCTATCGTCAGGTCCAAGTCAGACAGGTCTGGCAGGGCTGATTTAAAGATAGCTTTGAGGTGCTCCGAGAGTTGTTCTTGAGGTACATCTTCCGGGATACCTCTGACCTTCAAATTATTTCGCCTGCTCCGGTCCTCAAGATCCGCCATCTTAGTACGCAGGTGCTTCATCTCTGAGGTGAGTCTGTCCACTTCCTCAAAGGAAATAGTTGACCTGTGCTCGAGTCTACTGATCCTCTCCTCATGTTTTGTCAGTTGTCTGTCTATACTGTCGATTTTCTCGCAGTATTTTTGGAAGTAGGACTCCATGTCTGATCTCACTTCCCTACGATGGGATTCAAATCTCTCATCCAACATGCGAGAGAATTTTTTTATTAGGTCATCACGGCCCGATTGACCTGAGCTGGCTGAATGTAGAGGAGGGAGTAGACTTGGTGGACCTTTATCTTTGTGGGACTCAGAGTCTTCGTATTTTCCTTTGCTTTTTAATGGAGATGGGTTAGGGGATGTATGGCTAGATTCCGTTTTGTCTTCGTAATTGTTCCCAGAAAAGGTACATTTTTCATTATAGGCTCCTGGGTTTGTTCTCTTTAAATTTACAGAGGAATCCATTTTGGTAGCGGATGATTTATCGCCTGCAGAATTGTTGTTGAGTCCATAGTCCAAGAAGCGAGGCTTATCCCTCTGCGGAGATCTGGACCTACGCCTGGGAGAGGCGATGAGACTAGGTCTGTTTCTTTCTTGATCTCTGCGGCCCTGTGGTCTGTCAAATTGTGACCCCAGTTGAGTTTTGATTGGGGTAGAAGGGACATTTTTCCCCTTAAATTTTTGGTTGCTCATGATCGTGATTGAGAGTGAGAAGGACGGGCAAATTTAACTCTATGTGCCCAAGATTGCCGGCAGCACTATAATCAGTCACAAAAATAGGGGCAAAGATCAAGGCCACTAAGTCAAGGGATCCTTTATTATGTGTGCAAATTAGGGCAGGGAATAGAAAATTTTATTGTTAAAGCTATTTCCACTTGAGTCTCGCTGTTATCAGCCACTTCCTGATGCACTGAGAAATCGTCCGGAACTACTTCCCATAGACATCAATTGCAAATATTAAAAGTCTCAGTTGCGGGTAAAACCAGCGAGTCCAATTAGTAGTGGGGATGGGGGGAGGCACATACAATAATTATCAGTCCAGTGGGGCCCCCCTAAATCGGCTCTATATCCCTTTTTGGAGGAACTACTTTTTTGGGCCTCCAGTGAACGCCAGGGTAAAGCCGGGGACTAAATTTAAAGGCCGCGAATAACGCTGTTGTGCCCCCACTAAATGGCCTCAAAGAGCGGTGCTAATCCTGCGGTTTAGTCCCAGGGGTCCCCTGCTACGTTTGGAGACCTGCACTAATCAGATAGCAGGTCTCCAAGTATGTTTTAATGGCGCTTAAGCGGTGCTATTACCTTGCAGGCAGGGTTGTAGAGGTCCAGGTCCTGCTTCAATGAAGGAACTTGGGGGATCTTATTGAGTTTTGGAATCTCCGGGGGGTCCCCTCAGACACCGATGGAGAGGAGAATGCGGCGTTTCATGCTATATATAGAGCGCGATGGCGCTGTGCCTCTATTCTCTGGTGTCAGCCAGGAATGCCACAACTGCAGCAAAATGTCCGGGGGTCTATGTTGTAGGAATTTTGTGGGGTCCTTGGTTATAGGGAGCGATTGTGTGCAGAGGATAAGCCCAGGTACAGGGTTCTTAAGCTTCCCTGAGTCAGTGGGTCCCGCAGGCTCCGGTTGGTGATATTAGTCCTCAGCCCCATGCACAAAAAAAAAATAAATAAATAAATAAAAAAATAAATTCTTTGGAAAATATAGGATGGGGGTATTCTTGGTGCAGTGGGGGGTCCGTTAAGGAAGGTTTGCGGGCAGGATGCCTCCAGAAAAATGCGTTTTTGCCGCTTTTTAGGGATTTTCCCTGGAGCTCCCTCTTCAAGTGTGCTTCCTCATAGACACCGAAGCCACGCCCCCTCTGCGCCCCATTTATCACCTATTGATACCCAATTCTCTGCCTCCCTAAATTGTTATTATTATTTCTTATTATAGCGCCATTTATTCCATGGCGCTTTACATGTGAGGAGGGGTATACATAATACATACAAGTACAGTAATTTCAAACAATACAAGTCACGACCCTGCCCGCGAGGGCTCACAATCTACAAGGGATGGGTGAGGATACAGTAGGCGAGGGTAGAGCTGGTTCTGTCGTGGTTTGGTGGATTGCTGTTTACTGCAGGTTGTTGGCTTGTCGGAAGAGGTGGGTCTTCAAGTTCATTTTGAAGGTTTCCATGGTAGGCGAGAGTCTGATATGTTGTGGTAGAGAGTTCCAGAGTAGAGGGGATGCGTGGGAGAAATCTTGTATGCGATTGTGGGAAGAGGAGATAAGAGGGGAGTACAGAAGGAGATCTTGTGAGGATCGGAGGTTTTGTGCAGGTAAGTACCGGGAGACGAGGTCACAGATGTACGGAGGACTCAGGTTGTGGATGGCTTTGTATGTCATGGTTAGGGTTTTGAACTGGAGTCTTTGGGTAATGGGGAGCCAGTGCAGGGATTGATAGAGGGGAGAGGCTGGGGAATAGTGGGGGGACAGGTGGATTAGTCGGGCAGCAGAATTTAGAATAGATTAGAGGGGTGCGAGAGTGTTAGAGGGGAGGCCACAGAGCAGGAGGTTGCAATAGCCAAGGCGGGAGATGATGAGGGCATGGACTAGGGTTTTCGAAGATTCTTGGTTGAGGAATGTACGGATCCGTGAAATATTTTTGAGTTGAAGTCGGCAGTAAGTGGAAAGGGCTTGGATATGTGGTTTGAAAGAGAGACCAGTGTCAAGGATAACCCCGAGGCAGCGAGCTTGTGGGACTGGAGAGAGTGGGCAGTCGTTTACTTTAATGGATAGGTCCATTTGGGGGGGGCACATGGGATGGGCGAAAGATGATTAATTCTGCTTTGTCCATATTAAGTTTTAGAAATCTAGCGAAGAAGAAGGATGAAGTAGCAGACAGACATTGAGGGATTCTGTTTAGTAGGGAGGTGATATCTGGTCCAGAGATGTAGATCTGTGTGTCATCAGCATAGAGGTGATACTGAAAGCTGTGAGATTCTATGAGCTGTCCGAGGCCGAAGGTGTAAACGGAGAAGAGCAGGGGCCCTAGGACTGAACCTTGCGGGACTCCGACGGATAGGGGGCGCGGTGAGTAGGTGGTGTGCGTATGGGAGACGCTGAATGTCCGGTCTGCTAGGTATGACGCAATCCAAGATAGGGCCAAGTCTGTGATATCAAGAGATGAGAGGGTCTGTAGTAATAGGGAATGGTCCACTGTGTCAAAGGCAGAGGACAGGTCCAGGAGGAGGAGGACAGAGTAGTGTCGCTTGGCCTTGGCGGCTAGTAGGTCATTGGTGACCTTAGTTAGGGCAGTTTCATTGGAGTGTTGAGGCCTGAAGCCGGATTGCAAGTGGTCAAGGAAGGAGCAAGAAGAGAGATGGGAGGATAGTTCAAGATGGACGTGTTGTTCCAGTAGTTTTGAGGCATAGGGGAGAAGTGATATAGGGCGATAGCTAGATACAGAGGATGGGTCAAGAGAGGGCTTTTTGAGGATAGGTGTGATTGAGGCATGTTTAAAGCTTGAGGGTAAAACACCATTTGTTAGTGATAGATTGAAGAGATGGGTTAGGGTTGGGATGAAGACTTTGGTGAGGTTTGGGATGAAGTGGGATGGGATCAGGTCAAGTGCACAGGTAGTGAGATATGATCTTGAGAGTAGAGTGGAGAGTCGATCTTCTGTAATGGTGGAGAAGTTGGTTTTGGGGGAGGAGGGCAGGGCAGGTAGGAGGAAGGGCACTGGGGGTTGTTGACCAAAACTGTCTCTGATGTTATCAATCTTCTCCTTGAAAAATGAGGCAAAGTCTTCAGCTGTGATGAGTGGAGAGGGAGGAGGTGCTGGGGGGCGGAGGAGAGAATTGAAGGTGTTGAATAACTGTTTAGGGTTGTGAGACAGGGAGGATATGAGAGATGAGAAGTAGGTTTGTTTTGCTGCAGCGAGTGTGGCCTTGAAAGTAGTGAAGGACTGTTTGAATGTGATGAAGTCCTCATTGGAGTGGGAAGGAATGAAGGAACATTGAAAAATAGATGGTTTTCTGGAGGATTTACTAACTTTAAATTCTCTCCTTATTCCGGGAGCCTCCTGGTTTTTCTGGGTGACTTGCCAAATATGCCATACTATAGGAGGTGCAATCTCCCAAAGGTGTTGGATAGAGCTCAATGGTCCCGCTACCATACAGCAGACGGCCAGTGTTATAAATGGCACAGGAGAGGCAAATATTTCACATCAGGATTCAAGTCAAGAGCTTGAAGTTACGTCTAGGACCAGGACTAAACCCTTGGAACCTGGCTACAACTTTATCAATAATGACCCATTTTCTTGCCCTTTGTCTCCTAACACAAGGACAATAAAAAACCCCAAAGGCTTTTCATGCATTTCCCAGTAATATTGATTGACAGGTAAACAAATTAGCAAAATGTTAAAGGTCCAAAGGGAAAAAGTGCTATTTGCTGACACACATTAGCTCCGATGATCCCCCCCCCCCCCCGTCAGGGCACATGTCAAGGGGATTAGCGAGTATGCACAAATGAAGGTTATTTGAGTTTTGGGAGTTAAGTTTCTTCGGTGACCCTGCACCATCCATGGGTCGATCACTTACTCTCCTCACACTGACTGACCGATAATTGTAATAATACGATACCCGTATGACATATTTCCCTGGCATATGTCTGCGGCGTGTCCGGTCGCTGGTTGTTTGATGGTCTGTGAGTCACCGTAACCTGGGAAAAACTCTGAATTTCACGGTTCTTGACACGGCCGGGAAAGTCTTAGCAAACGCCGTATAAAGTGTCAGGATCACAGAACTTTCCAAATAACAGAACCTTTTTTTTCTCTTCCACCAAAAACATATTACTCATGTAATCTACCTCTTTTAATTTTTCTTTCCTAACTTTTGGATTTACAACCCTAGCGTGCTCTGATGGTTCATCTGTGCTACTGAGCAATTTATTAGCCATTAACAACTTTTCATTGTCTGTAATGGTGGGATCAAAAAACGATAATCCCACCAACTCTGCATTCAAATACCACAAATGGTTCGAAAATTTGGTCAGGGCTATTTCTGCAATGTTGTTGTCACATTCTTTATAGTCTAACAGACTATGCAAAATACCTAAATCTTAAAATACCTCAATTTGGATTTTTTCAAACTTTGAGCGACGAGCGGCACGGGTTAACGTCGGTTTGATCGAGCTCAAATTTTGGCTATCTCAATATCTGGAAAGGGGAATCGTTTTGTGGGGTCCAGACGAACAAGATTCTGACATTTTTTCCCCCTCCATATGAGATCCGGTCACCCTAGTGACCATGCTATTTTAGAATTTTGGATAACTAGAGGAGGAAGACCTGTGAAGACTCAGATGTCAAGGTTAGATTTCAGAAAGGCAGATTTTAAGGGATTCAGAAAGAGAATTGGAGGGATCCAATGGCTGGATATCCTTAAAGACAAAAATGTCCAGGAAGGATGGAAAATCTTGAAAAATGAAATTCTCAAAGCACAATTGTTAACAATTCCGAAAAGAGGGAAGAATAGGAAGGATTTAAGGAAACCAGGATGGATGAACAAAGAACTTAACCACATGCTATAAAGGAAGAAAGAAATGTTTATAAAATGGAAAGAGGAAGGCATATCTAAAGAAGAATATAATGCTGTCTGCAGAACCTGCAGGGCACAAATCAGATTACCTAAAGCTATGAATTGAGGCTTGCAAGAGACGTCAAAAGCAATAACAAAGGATTTTGGGGATATGTCAAAAGTAAAAGAAAAGTCAAAGATGCTTTAGGATTTTTACAGGATGAAAATGATGAAATGGTAAGACAGGATGTTGAGAAGGCCGAACTTTTAAATTCCTATTTTGCATCTGTTTTCTCTCAACAAGGAAATGGAATATCATCTGTTCTTCACTGTCCTATTAAGGGAATAGAAGAATCCAGGATATCTATAAACAGAAAGATAGTGAGGAAACACTTAGCTAACCTAAATGAATTCAAGTCTCCAGATCCAGATGAATTACACCCCAGAGTACTGAAGGAGACAGCAGAAGAAATTTTTGAACCCCTCTTCATAATCTTTGAAAATTCTTGGAGAACAGGAGAAGTCCCAGAAGACTGGAGAAGAGCAAATGTTGTTCCTATCTTCCAAAAGGGGAAGAAGGTGGACCCAGGCAACTATAGGCCGGTGAGTTTGACTTCTATACCAGGAAAGATCTTTGAACAAATTATTAAACAACATGTATGTCAGTACCTGGATAAGAATGAAGTGATTAAACAGAGTCAGCATGGGTTTCTTACTAATAAGTCATGTCAGACTAACTTAATTTCCTTCTATGACAGAATCACGGATTGGGTGGATCAGGGAAATGCTGTAGATATAGTATAACTTGACTTCAGCAAAGCATTTGACAAAGTCTCTCATACAATCCTTATTGAAAAAATGGCTAAGTATGGAATGGACAAGGCAACTGTTAGGTGGATTCATAACTGGCTTAGTGATCGGACCCAAAGAGTGGTCGTAAATGGCTGCACATCCAGTTGGAAGAATGTCTCAAGTGGGGTACCACAGGGCTCTGTCCTGGGCCCTGTATTGTTCAACATCGTTATCAACGATTTAGATGAAGGAATTGAGGGTAAACTGATTAAATTTGCTGATGACACAAAGCTAGGAGGGATAGCTAATACTAGAGAAGAGAGAAAGGATTCAAAAAGATATAAATAAACTGGAGCAGTGGGCAGCAACTAACAGAATGGTTTTTAACAGGGAAAAATGCAAAGTACTACATCTGGGCAATAAAAATGAGAAAAGAAAATACAGAATGGGAGGAATAGGGCTAAGTGACAGCACATGTGAAAAAGACTTGGGTATACTAATAGAGCACAGACTTAAAATCAGTCAACAGTGTGATGCAGCAGCAAAAAAGGCAAATGCAATTCTAGGATGTATTAACAGAAGCATACAGTCTAGATCATGTGAAGTCATTATTTCCCTCTACTCCTCTTTGGTCAGACCTCATCTGGAATATTGTGTCCAGTTTTCAGCGCCACATTTTAAAAAAGACATCAACAAACTGGAGCAAGTTCAGAAAAGAGCGACCGGAATGGTGACCGGTCTGCAAACCCTGTCTTATGAGGAAAGGTTGCAGGATTTGGGAATGTTTAGTTTGCAGAAGAGAAGACTGAGAGGAGACTTAATAGCTGTCTACAAATATCTAAAGGGCTGTCACATTGTAGAAGGATCAACTTTATTCTCATTTGCACAAGGAAAGACTAGAAGCAATGGGATGAAACTGAATGGGAGGAGACACAGATTAGATATTAGAAAAAACTTTTTGACAGAGTGATCAATGAGTGGAACAGGCGGCCACGAGAGGTGGTGAGTTCTCCTTCAATGGAAGTCTTCAAACAGAGGCTGGACAGACATCTGACTGGGATGATTTAGCGAATCCTGCTTTGAGCAGGGGGTTGGACCAGATGGCCCAGGAGGTCCCTTCCCACTCTACGATTCTATGAATTATTGCAAACCTTGTAACAGTATTGGTCTTTTCATATAAGCAAAAGTGAGTTTTGGGGTCCCCTAGGCTCCAGGGCCCGGGTGTGATTGCAACTCCTGCACTTATTGTAGTTGTGTCCCTGGCAATAGGTGATAAAGTAAATGCAGGATCCCGTCCCCTAATGGGGACTAATCAAAAATGGAAAAAAACATTAAAAATATTTGTAGAAAATATCAGAATAAATTATATATTTAATTTGAAATTGTGTATTTTATGCATATATGTATACTTTTCCTATAATTATTATTAGTGTTATTAATAATAATAATAATAATAATAATAATAATAATCCTCCTACGTATATTGTGCATCATCATAACTGCAAAGTACTGTGAAAACAAAACGCTATAGAAAAAGCGGATATTGCTGTTTTTTTCCCACCAAGTTCACCCCACTTGGATTTTTTTCCCGTTACATTATATGGTAAAAGGAATGAAGTTTTTCAACAACTTGTCTCGCAAAAAAAACCCCCCCCTCATATGGCAAAATAAAAAAGTTATGGCTCTTGGAAAAAAAACAAAAAGCGCTAAAGTTATAAATGGCTGTATCTGCATGGGGCTGGAAGGTAGATTATCAAAAGTGTCTTAAAGAAGAAAAAAAACTACCTTTGTTGCTCACAGCAACTAATCACAGGGCAGCTCTCATTTTACCAGAGGTGTTTAAAAGATGAAAGCTAAGCTCTGATTGGTTGCTATGGGCAACAAAAACTATTTTGATAAATGTGAACACAGCCTTATCCCAATACAGTCAGATTGTCTTTAGGCTGTATTAGGAGATGTCTGCTTATCTGAAGAGCATGTACAAGTGCCAGAGAAATGTTAATGGCTGTGCCACCTTCCAGGGCAGCCATAAAACAAGTCAGCGTGGTGCAGTGAGTGTGACTCAGGCCCACTCCTCTCTTCCCGCTCTTTCTGGTACTTGAATCTGCTAAGACTGTTAACAACACGAATTGCCACCATGATAAAATCTCCAGCTCTTGGTTTACAGCCTGCCTCCACTTTCATCATCTGCACTTTGAACCCCAGAGACTTGACTTTATTGATGTCCATGAAGCCTAGATGACTTCCTGAGACTGACCAGCTGCCCCTGCAGATGTGCGCTCGCAGCTGACTGTGCAAAGACCTCTCAACATATGGCAGAAAGGAAGGCAACCTGTGCATCCAGAATCATTGCCATCCTGGTGGCACTACAAGTCCCAGGCAAAGTCTCCTAGGCTTTGTCTCTACTGGTCTACAGCACATTGTCACCCAGAGTCCCCGTCAGCATCGTGTGACATGTACACAGAACTCAGATTTCACATATGGATCATGATCATGCAAACAAGACCCAACTCTGCAGCATTTCTGACCTATCACCCGTATTCAAAAGCTGGAGGTCCGATCATAATAACACCATCTAACACTACATCTGTATATATAGAATGAGTGATAAAAAACAAAGTCACTGTGTACATAGATTACATTACTTATCCTGAGTCCTGAGTTACATCCAGTATCATTCTCCAGAGCTGCGCTCACTATTCTGCTGGTGCAGTCACTGTGTACATACATTATATTACTGATCCTGAGTTACCTCCTGTATTATACTCCAGAGCTGCACTCACTATTCTGCTGGTGCAGTCACTTTGTACATACATTACATTACTGATCCTGAGTTACATCCTGTATTATACTCCAGAGCTGAACTCACTATTCTGCTGGAACAGTCACTGTATACATACATTACATTACTGATCCTGAGTTACATCCTGTATTATACTCCAGAGCTGAACTCACTATTCTGCTGGAACAGTCACTGTATACATACATTACATTACTGATCCTGAGTTACATCCTGTATTATACTCCAGAGCTGAACTCACTATTCTGCTGGAACAGTCACTGTATACATACATTACATTACTGATCCTGAGTTACATCCTGTATTATACTCCAGAGCTGCACTCACTATTCTGCTGGTGCAGTCACTGTGTACATACATTACATTACTGATCCTGAGTTACATCCTGTATTATACTCCAGAGCTGCACTCACTATTCTGCTGGTGCAGTCACTGTGTACATACATTACATTACTGATCCTGAGTTACATCCTGTATTATATTCCAGAGCTGCACTCACTATTCTGCTGGTGCAGTCACTGTGTACATACATTACATTACTGATCCTGAGTTACATCCTGTATTATACCCCAGAGCTGCACTCACTATTCTGCTGGTGCAGTCACTGTGTACATACATTACATCACTGATCCTGAGTTACATCCTGTATTATACTCCAGAGCTGCACTCACTATTCTGCTGGTGCAGTCACTGTGTACACACATTACATTACTGATCCTGTACTGTCCATGTCTTGTTGGATCAGAGCTGTTTTAGCTGCACGGGGAAGGGCTGCACAATATTAGGCAACAGGTTTTAATGTTATGATGACTTATCACTGTATACAACAAATGTAACGAGTCTCCTGGACACATCTGGCACTCTGTAAGGTTATTTGGCCCCAGGGCCAGTACATTGGTATCACATCCCATTAAAATCATAGCCAGAGCATCACATCATGGATAGTGGCCAATACAATAAAACCAATGACCGAATCACAGGTACTATACTAACAGAACATAAAATAGACAAAAGGGACCAGAGTCAGCCCCATGTAAATATGAGTATGGAGTAATCTTTGTGCTTCTTCCAGCTCTGAAACACAATCACTTCCTTTCTGAGCCCCCTATACAGAGCCTTCAGTTGTCCTGCATTCTTAATGTTTGGTCAGCAGGAGGCAGAGGCCCTGCTCCACCATATCAAACGGGACAGGAGAATGGAGCCATTAAGGCAACTGCCAAGAGACCGAACATGATATAACGCTATCGGTTTCCTATAATATCCCTCACAAAGGACAGCCTCCGCCAACTGCTCGGATAACCGCCTTTCAAGGAGAATGGCTGAAGAATTACATTTTCACTTTTTAGTTCTCTTCAATATCTAGAAAAAGTTACATTTTCTGCAGTCCGCTTTCCGTAGTCTTATCGGGAGCTGCTTGTTTCAGTAAATACATGTATTTCCCAAGAAATATAATACTAATGCATACCAGTGTTTTGTTCCTCTTCTATGTCTCGTGCCTGTCCTCCTTATCTCTTTTCCACCAAAGACATCTCGCGTCCATGCTCCATGCATCTTTACCATCCGGGTTTCTTGTCCATCCTCCACGTTTTATTCAACGTCCACATCTTATACCTGTCCTCCATCTCTCGTCCACCATTCTTATCTCATGTCCATTCTTCACGTCTTTTGTCCCTCTTCAATGTCTCATGTCTGTCTTCCATGATTCTTGTCAATCCTCAATGTCCAACATTCATGTTGCAAAAATGTTATGCATGTCATTCATCCGTCTTCCATGTAAGTTGTACATTCTCCAAGTCTGCAGTTCCTCATTCATGTCTCATGGCTATCCGCCATGTGTTCGTTGTTGATATCTCTCGTCTATCTTCCATGTCTCTTGTCCATCTTTCATGTCTCTTGTCCATCCTCCATGACTCTCATCCACATTTATTGTCTGTTCTCCAAGCATCTTGTCCATCTTTCATGTCTCTTATCCATCCACCATGACTCTTGTCTACTATCCATGCTATTTGTCCATCCTCCTTGAAAATGATCGCCCTCCATGTCTCTTGTCCACTATCCAGGTTTTTTGCCCATCTTCCGTGTCTCTTGTCTACTGTTCATGTCTCTAGTCCATTCATGAAAATGTTTACCCTTCAAATCGCGGGTCTATCCTCCTTGTTACTTATCCACCATCCATGTCGCTTGTCTGTCATTGATGTCTTGTGTAAATTCCTCACGTCTCCTGTCTATCCTGTGTCTCTTGTCCACCATCCACCTCTCGTCTATCATCCACTTCTCTTTTCCAATCTTTATGTATCATGTCCATCCTCCATGTCTTTTGTTTACCATCCAAATCTCTTGTCTACCATCCATGTCTCATGTCTGTCATCCATACTTCAGGTCTGTCATCCATGTCTCTTGTCCATCTTTCATGTCTCATCCATCCTCGGGGTATCTTGTCCACCATCTATTTCTCTTGACTGTCATCTATGTTTCTTCTCCATCTTCTGTGTCTCTTGTCGGTCCTCCATGAAATTGATCTTCTCCATGTGTCATGTCCATCCTCTATGTATCTTGTCTATTGTACTGTCTGTCCTTTATTCAGATCTACATCTGTTGCCCAAATCAGTCATTTGTCCTCCTAGTCTCCTGTTTCTTCTCCTTCCTTCCTAAGTTTATCAGATCCCTTCCAGAATTTCCTTTATACCTCTCCACTATATTACCTTCCCAATGTTTCCTTGCCTTTTTATTTTTCCTTTTCTTCTTGCCACTGAATAATACATACTTAGTGGTTATTGGTTTGGTATATACTGTATGTCTGGCAGCCGCCTATCTCCTTACCCTTACTGAAAAGTCACAGACACTTGACCAAACTAAACATGCATGTTTTTTTAGGAAATGCAGTATAGCTGTTGGCCACCATCTTCTGTCATATACCTCATCTGAAGTCTAGAAAAAACGGCACTTATTCTATAAAATGTCCTTTAATTATAGATGTAACCCAAAATGATATCTGGTATACAGATTTGACTATGGAATCGCAGTTATCTGTCCTACTGCAGGACAAGAGGAAGGAGAGCTGTCTGTCTGCTGCCACTTAAAGCCAACACATTTCATGTTATTGTTGTTTTGAAGATCCAGTAGAGTTTGTGTTTTTGGGAATGGGGAGGGGTGAAAAAAGAAAGATCTGGTAGACAACATGCACTTTTTAAGGGTAAGCACCCATTTGACAAGGTTTAAACAATCAACACACAAATGTAAATGGTGCCGGCACCTTAGCGCCTAACCTGTGAACAAACTGGGGCCAAGTCAACATTCGGGATGAAGAGCTAAACTCTCACAATAGAGAAAAAAATAGAGGAAAAATCCCACAAAATAATG
This sequence comes from Dendrobates tinctorius, assembly GCF_039654945.1. Taxonomy (NCBI): domain Eukaryota; kingdom Metazoa; phylum Chordata; class Amphibia; order Anura; family Dendrobatidae; genus Dendrobates; species Dendrobates tinctorius. The sequence continues at coordinate 14,997,022 of NW_027361810.1, read as the reverse complement.
ATGTTTTTTTTTTAATCAGGTAAGGCTGGAATGTGTGGCCAGTAAAACTGTATAATTAATGCTCTGTAATTCTACATACAGACTTGTACCTCAAAATTTGAACATGTCTTGCTTCTGTATTGCTGTAATCTCTCTTTATTAATAAAATAAAGAATTACAAAAAAAAAAAAAAAAAAAAAAATTTAGTGTTTGGTGATGATGTAGAGTCGGTTCATTAAGTCCCATGTCCCACTGAGCCGCCATCTCGCCGGTCATCAGCTATTGAAGGTATACGGGTATCTCTAAATACATATCAATGAAATGACTATTACTAAATAAATAATAAATGAGTATAGGGGTCTGATGGGTTGGCATTTACAGGCATTGTAAAAAAATATATCACCTTCCTCTATACGAGTTGTCTTGACTCAACATGATAAATCGTAAAAATTGCAAAGTGTTGGTAGAAATGGATATGCAAATTGCCTCTTCAGAAAGAAAGAGGACTTTTACTCTACAGCGCCACCTATTGGTAGTAGCGATCCTACAAGTCACAATCAACCCTTTAACGAGTCTTGTAGTATGACTTAGAGGAATTTATGATTCTATAATTTACTTATCATTGCCTAGGTTACTGGCCTCCATCCACCAGAGGTGGCTGGTGTCCTAGGAGTGTGAGCTTGCAAGCACTTTGCTTTAGAGCTTGAAAGCACTGCTCTAAAGCGGGTAAGATAACTGGATTCGGGCAACTTCAGTGTCCTGCACTTCTCCGATACTGCAAAGGCAAAGCTGACTGTACCATCAGCATGGCAGAGCGTGCAGTCCAGACCACAGGTTCAACCATGCCGTCGGCCAGAACTGTCAATCTTCAGGAGAGCATGGCCATCTGGCAAGTAGGAAGCCGAGAGGCAGAGGGAGGTGCCCTCCTGAACATAAAAAATGAGAAAACATCTGTTATATAACCAGCACAGCTGCAAACTTACCATAAAAAGTACACAGATAAAAGGTAATCATTCATTCCAAGCCATGTGTACACGTTATTGTGGAGAGCTGCTCCACCCTCCATAGAATCTTATGAGCACCAACTGTCATCTCCTTTCTCAGCAACGAGGAAATCTGTATTCACTGAGGACATAGTTTACAGATTGAGAGTGAAAGATCAATCCAGTACAAGAAAGAAGCAGATTTCTATTATGAGATATATTTAATTAGAAAGTTGTTTATTTTCATGTGTATTATTGATTTAGGAAATACAAATGAAACAAAAATTACTGTTAAGCTCCAATCCCATTGAAAATACCCCCGACTAACCTTAAATGACCACTTTTTGGTGATATTTATACAACATCACCCATTTAATTCTCTTAACCTCCTGGCTCTTACTGAAACCTGGATCCAGCAGTCAGACACTACTGCTACTCTTTCATACGGGGGACTACACTTCTCTCATACCCCAAGATCAGACAATAGAGCAGGTGGAGGCGTTGGTCTGCTCCTATCACCAAAATGTACATTTCAAGTTATCCCTCAACTACCCTCACTTGTCTTCCCTTCTTTTGAGGTCCATGCCGTCAGACTCTACACCCCCTTCTCCATGCGGGTGGCGGTGGTGTATCGTCCTCCCGGCCCCTCCCATCAGTTCCTGGATCATTTTGCCACTTGGCTTCCACATTTTCTCTCCTGTGATATCCCTACCCTCATCATGGGCGATTTCAACATCCCCATTGCTCTTCCCCTCTCACCATCTGCTACTCACCTTTTATCTCTAACCTCATCGTTTGGCCTTTCGCAGCTTACTAATTCTCCAACGCATGAAGGCGGAAACTCCCTTGATTTGGTCTTCTCTCTGCTTTGTGCAGTGAATGATTTTGCAAACTCCCCTCTCCCGCTCTCTGACCACAATCTTCTTTCATTCTCTATCAAGAACTGCCAGGCTGCTCAGGTCACCCCCACTGTCCAGACTTATAGAAACATACAGGCCATTAACACCCAGAAACTTATGAAGAACTTGCAGTCTTCATTGTCCCCTATCTCCTCCCTCTCATGTCCTGATTCTGCATTGAAGCATTACAATGAAACACTTCAAAGTGCCCTGGATGAATTTGCACCCCCTATAAATAGAACACCACAACGCAGACGGCGACAACCCTGGCACACGGTGCAAACACGTTTCCTGCAGCGGTGCTCCAGGTGCGCCGAACGTCTGTGGAGAAAATCCAATCTAAACGAAGATTTCATCCATTTTAAGTTTATGCTTAGAACATACAACACTGCCCTTCACCTCTCCAAACAAACCTATTTCAACACCCTCATCACCTCACTGTCCAATAACCCGAAACGTCTCTTTGACACTTTTCATTCTCTACTCAACCCAAGAGTACAGGCCCCAACCACGGAGCTCCGAGCTGACGATCTGGCCAATTACTTCAAAGAAAAAATTGACCAGATCCGACAGGAAATTATCTCCAAATCCCCTCATACCATGCACTGTCCTCCCTCCCTCACTGCATCTAGCTCACTCTCTGATTTTGAACCAGTCACAGAAGAAGAAGTAAGCAGGCTCCTTGCATCTTCTCGCCCAACCACTTGCACCAGTGACCCATTTCCGTCACATCTCCTCCAGTCCCTTTCCCCTGCTGTCACCCCTCACCTAACTAAAATATTTAACCTCTCTCTCTCTTCTGGTATTTTTCCCTCCTCATTTAAGCATGCCATCATACATCCACTACTAAAAAACCATCCCTCGACCAAAACTGTGCCACTAACTATAGACCTGTCTCTAATCTTCCCTTCATCTCTAAACTCCTGGAACGCCTGGTCCACTCCCGTCTGATCCGCTATCTCTCTGATAACTCTCTTCTCGACCCTCTCCAATCTGGTTTCCGCTCTTTACACTCTACTGAAACTGCCCTCACTAAAGTCTCTAATGATCTACTAACAGTTAAATCAAATGGTCATTACTCCATGCTAATTCTCTTGGATCTCTCTGCAGCATTCGACACTGTGGATCATCAGCTCCTCCTCACTATGCTCCGTTCCATTGGCCTCAAGGACACCGTTCTCTCCTGGTTCTCCTCCTATCTCTCCGACCACTCCTTTACTGTATCTTTTGCCGGTTCCTCCTCCTCTCACCTTCCCCTTACTGTTGGGGTTCCTCAAGGATCGGTTCTAGGCCCCCTCCTCTTCTCCTTGTACACTGCCCCTATTGGTCAAACAATCAGTAGATTTGGTTTCCAGTACCATCTCTATGCTGATGACACCCAATTATACGCTTCTTCTCCTGACATCACGCCAGCCTTTCTAGAAAACACCGGCGATTGTCTAAACGCTGTGTCTAATATCATGTCCTCACTATATCTGAAACTGAACCTGTCAAAGACTGAACTCCTTGTGTTTCCTCCCTCTTCTAATGTACCTATACCCGACATTGCCATTTCTGTGTGTGGTTCCACTATTACTCCCCAGCAACATGCCCGCTGTCTTGGGGTCATACTTGATTCCGAGCTTTCCTTTGCCCCCCACATTCGATCACTGGCTCGCTCTTGTCATCTGCACCTCAAAAACATTTCTATAATCAGAACTTTTCTTACTTTTGACTCTGCAAAAACTCTTACTGTTTCTCTTATTCACTCTCGTCTCGACTATTGTAACTCTCTTCTAATCGGTCTCCCTCTTACCAAACTCTCCCCTCTCCAATCTGTCTTGAATGCTGCAGCCAGGATCATATTCCTCACCAATCGTTACACCGATGCCTCTACCTTGTGCCAGTCATTACACTGGCTACCCCTCCACTCCAGAATCCAGTACAAACTTATTACCCTCACCCACAAAGCCCTCCATAGCTCAGCACCACCTTACATCTCCTCCCTTGTTTCAGTATACCACCCTACCCGCACCCTCCGTTCTGCTGATGACCTGAGGTTAGTATCCTCAATAGTCAGAACCTCCCACTCCCGTCTCCAAGACTTTACACGTGCTGCGCCAATTCTTTGGAATGCACTTCCCAGGTCAATACGATTAGTCCCCAATCCCCACAATTTTAAGCGTGCCCTGAAAACGCATTTATTCAGACTGGCCTATCGCCTCAACACATTAACCTAATCTATCCTTATGTGGCCCAGCCAAAAGTTTTACCATAACCAGGTTCCCCGCATCATGTTCCCACATGCTTTATGCCTCCATCAGCCCTCTGTTTGGACCAGCCATAATGTTAAGTGTGTAACAGTACAGACACAATCAGGGCAACTGTTACCACCCACCTTTCGTGTCTCCCTTTTTCCCTCATAGACTGTAAGCTTGCGAGCAGGGTCCTCATTCCTCTTGGTATCTGTTATAATCTACTGTATGTGATTATTGTTATGCTGTAATGTCTATTGTCTGTACAAATCCCCTCTGAAATGTACAGTGCTGCGGAATATGTCGGCACTATAGAAATAAAATTTATTATTATTATTATTATTATTATTATTATTTAAAGGCTAGGACATCTCCGACTTTGCCATGATTAAATGAGAAACATTAGGACATTTTGCACTTTGCTTAACTCAGAAAACTTGATTAAACATTTGAGGGTCTTCAGGGCCCGACACATGGATGGATGTGGTCACAGCGTGAGTCCTGTACCATGCAGTGGATGAGCAGTGAATTATATTTTTCTCCTCTTTCTTGGTTATTAGCGATCCATTGGTCTCCTCCGCCATCTCCCTCGCCCAGTTCACTTTTCCCATCTGCTGGAGGAATGCTAATGACTTTTTCAGATGGGCACAGTGTTTTTTTTGATGAGCAGCATTGGGTTACATTACTGTGCTGCTACATCTTATTTGAAGGATTCCGGTTCTTATAAATGTGGATATTTCTGACATTTTGCACCGGCGTACAGGACAATAACTGCAGACTGATAACTCCCAGGAGCGCTTACGGGTATATAGAATGGCACCATCCATCACACAGAGGACAGACGCGCTTCTGATGTGTAATTGGCTCAGTCTATACCTCTAGTATTACAGTCATTACAGAGATAATTAGGGCTTTTAACCAACCTATTATTGGCAAAGGTAGATTGCAAGCCTTTGGGAATACTTAGAGGTGCGCTCAGCTAACATATCACTATTGTCTGATACTCATTGGTTTGGTACTCAAAAAGTAAGTACATCCCCCTTCACTTTCCAACCACTCCTGGAGGTGGAACCAATGACCCCAATTTAGGGAAAAAATTCCATTCTTACTCTAAATATGGAAATCAGTGAAAATCACCGAATCCAGATCCCAGGACTGTAGGAGTTTGTATTTGTATCTGGTATTTTAGGGAGATGTGTCGGAAGATAGCATTGCTGGAGCGGAAGCAAGAGTAGCCAACCTGTGCTCCCAGGAATTACTAATTCTGTTACATATTTTATTAGAATTCTGCACTGGTTTTTTTCTCTGTTGTTCTTCTGTAAAATATAGTAATACATTTCCCTTGAGAAGAGGACATTCACAGTGAGCCAAGGCTTCTAAAAAAATGTTAAAGCATATTGTTCCTGTAATTTCAGGTGACTTTTATGAATAAGCAGTCCTGTGTGTACACTTGAGGAGTAACACTATTTCTGGTCATTATAGGATTTGCATCCTGTATTTTGCATCAGTTTTTCCCTCTGCCGGTTCTCTCTCTAATTTACAGGTGTCTCTGAGCTAGTGAGTGAACACTAGCTGCTCTGATGACATCACAGCAACAAAGTAAGGATTGATACCTGCCCTCCTAACGCTATCTAGTGCACGTTCAGAAGCAGAAGCAGCAGCATATCTTCAACAATACTGAGCTGTGAATATGTGAATCCAGCTTTCATGTGGGATATACACTTACTAGAAAGCAGCAGCATAAAGAACATTATACAAAAGTACTAACCATGAGGGAGAGGCAGGACATAAGCACAGCTGTATGACCTCGGAATAATGAAGCTGCACACACACCAGGGATTACGGGTGCCACTTCCAAAGAAAAAGACCCTGTATGTCCATAGAGAAGAATGCGGATAGGCACATACCATCCCGTATAACAAAATCCTTTATTGTGGCATCATCATACCAACAGCAAGCAGATAAAACATATATGACCTGTAGAAGCGCAATGTAAGCGCGAAACGATCGTCGTCTGTATTTGCTCCATTGTTTTATCTGCCTACCGTTGGTATGATGATGCCACAATAAAGGATTTTGTTACACGAGACGGTATGTGCCTATCCGCTTTCTTCTCTATGGACATACAGAAGTACTAAGCAGTATAGTTGTGAATACAACGCTGTGGCAAAATAAACACTTACTAGAAAACAGGCGCATGGAGGACATTATACAGCAGTATTGAGCACTGTGGCTGTGAATCCAGCTTTGGAGCAAGATAAATCACTTACTGGAAAACAGCTTATCGCTCTTCCTCTCTCTTCTGGTGACCACTTATCTCCCTTTCTTGAAAGACATGACCCTCTAAACATTTGAATGGCAGATGATTGAATTCATCATCGCTGCAAACCTATGATCTTATATAAACTCCGAGGGTCTGTTGTTACATCATCCAGAAAAGCACGCAGACCGTCTATCATGTCGCTCCGACAGTGAGTTATAAATGTGACTGTGCCGCTGCAGGATTCTGCTGGCAGAAGCGGGGCGATATTTTTTATAGACATCTTTGTGCCATGTCATAATTTTCTATATGAAATAAATTGTCCATTCTCTCACATCGGACTTGTATGACACACGTAGGAGAAACCTCTCGTCAGAGACGGCTCCAGGTGTCGTCACTTTTCATCTTTATTCATCTCCTTCCAAAAGCTAAAACTTTTGTTTTCAGGAGGCAGAGCTGTATTAACACTTGTGGGTTTTTTTGTTTTTTTTTACAGTATGAGCTATAGTTCTTATTAGCACCATTTTGGGGTCCATACAACATTCTGATCTCTTTTTATCTGCTTCTTGGAGAGATTTTCCTGTTTTCGTGATCACAGTATGGCTTAAATGGAATCAACCCCCCCCCCCCTCATATCACATAAATGGGCATTCAGGTCTATGAAATGTAAATCCATCAACCCCTTCACATCTTCTATCTGTTGCTGCATTCCTGAGAAGTTAGCGTTTAATTTGAATGAGAAATGAGGCATTAAGTGCTCTGGGTGGGATAGAGCACTTCCCAAGATTATTTCCCCACCCAGCACCAACCTCTTTAGCTTGACCAATAACTGTGATGTCGGGTGCCAGGCAAGGAGATCAGACAGTGAGTAATCCATCAAGTGATAGGTGTGTGTAGGGGGGGCGGGTGATGTAAACTTTTACAAAATTTTTCAAATTTATAAACGTTTGGACTTGAACCTGCAGTAGTGTAATATTATAGTATATTATAAAATGGCTGTTGTAGGTGTAAAAAGATGGCAGATATCATCACCATCATCTCTTACTGCTTCACGGGAGGAACCTCCTACTCCCGGAACCTGACCGCTCTTCTTCTTGTTCCCACCCGAGACGCCCCTGGTTACACTCATCCACAGGCTGTAGTGTGTCACCGCGAATTTCTTCCCCCTTTCGATTCCCGTGCACGTTGGTGACGGAAGCCGGCTTCTCGGGACTTGCTAGTGACACCCGCTGTCTGTCATCGCCATGACCAACGAGGAGGACAAGGGGTAAGAGGCGCGGCCGGACGGATTATTTTAGCGGCAGAGCAAGAGTCACGTGTCCCATGAATGTTGCATCAGGTGTTGCGGAGCTTCTAGTGCTGGAGGGGTCTGTCCGCTCCTGGACAGTCTGGGACTTGTAGTACTGTGCCAACTTACTGGTGGACAGTATTGGGGCAGTGTCTGGTTGTCACAGGACATGATGCAATCGCTGTAAGTCTCCAGCTGTCACATCAATGCCAAAAGTGACCCCAGCCCCCTCATAGTGGGGGGCAGCGAGACAGTGACGGCGGCCGACAGAGTCCTCACTGAGATCTCCCCCCAAAAGTGTCAGTGCTGAAGCCCCCGTCCCAATGTGCCAGCATGTAAGGCCGGGGTCACACTGGCGAGGAATACGGCCGAGTGAGAGGCGCTAAAAGCACGCATTACACACGGACCAATGATTCTCTATGGGGTTCCTCGCACCAGCCGTATATTTCTCAGCCGTATTCTACGCTCCGTGCCAATCGCAGCATGCTGCGATTGTCAGCGTACTACGCCCGTAGTACGCCAATGCAAGTCTATGGGTGCGCAAAAAATACGGATTACACATGTGACTTGCGAGAAATACGCACCAGGTGTCTTTTAGAAAAGCCGGCAATTCAGTGCACGATACAGTAAACTCACACTGACAGGTTTAATAAAGAAAGGATATATACACATAGAATACACACACACATATATACAGTATATATTTGCATTCTATGTGTCTATATCTATTCTTTGGTTTGTGTTAGAAACCCTGTCATAGGGCTCCATTATTTGTCCATTTTGCAAGGCGGCGAGAAAATCTCGCCATACGGATGCTTACATGCGCAAAATACGCGACCACACCTTGATTACGGATGACATACGGAGCACTGTTTAGGGGCCATTCATCCGTATTACGCATGTAAAATACTGACCGTATTTTGCGTCGGTTAGTGTGACCCCGGCCTAAGAGTGCTGCAGGTGTAGGATCCTTCATGACTGACCCTCAGGCCGGCCCCTAAAGTAATTCTGACCCCCAGGCCGGCCCCTAAAGTAATTCTGACCCCCAGGCCGGCCCCTAAAGTAATTCTGACATCAGGCCGACCCCTAAAGTAATTCTGACCCCATCCATGTCCTCTTCACTGGCTTGTCTGTATATAGCATACACACACTGGTCATCGCTAGCCCCCAGCGGTACTTATTTTCCTGATAGCAGGGTCCATACAGCTGGCTCCTTAGAGGCAGATTCAGACCGTGGCCCACTTCAATACCAGTGTTAGTGCAAACATACTGTATGTCTCCATGTATGACCCAGACCTCACAGACTGAAGATCTGTTTAATATTTTTTTTTGTATCCTATAACCGGGAATATCTAATAATGCAGAATATTTAATACCAGATTTAGACTATATTCATACGTTACATGTTGATAAAGTTTACAGGCCTGATTTAACTTCCTTAGGTTTCTGCACCAAAAACGCAGCAAAACTGATACCTGTAATTTTTTTTTTGCTTACTTATTGCTTTCTGTGGGTGACAAAGAACGCTGAAAGAAGTAACGTGCAACAGTTTTCCAAATAAGTCAGGAAAATGAAACCAATGTGTGTGCATGACACTTCTGAAATCTCATAGACTTTGCTGGTACTGTAAAATGCTACTTAAAATTTATATTAAAAAATGCTGAAAAAATGCAACGTGAGAATATAGCCTAAAGGTTGTTTTTTTTCTGTCTGTGACAGCTCCTTTTAAAAACACTGTAGCACAGTTGTCACAGTGCAGATTGCACAATCCCCTGTCACGAGCAGAGCGGGCGCCATTACTATGATCACGTACATGGCGGATACTCACTCTTGATTGACAGCCACATGTGCTGCCTCATTCATCCCTAGCACAGAGTCATGGTGGGCAGCGAGGATTCTCCGGCTCATTAGTCATTATATGACTGACAGACATCCATGGTGACATTCCAGGGGTCTCTGTATTATCCCTTCCCCCGCTGGGTTTGGTCTTTATTTAAGGATGGTGACAGCAGTCACGGCTTTGCGGACGAGGCCCTGAGAAGTGAGTTCTGACAGGCAGTTGCCATGTTAGAGCTGGTTATACTTACATTTGCTGCCATACTGAGCGATATAAATGTGTACTGCCTCTTTAAATAAAGAGCCACAGTCACCAGTCAAGATCTATTCCAATAATTCTTAGCTTTCTGTTTCTAGGAAAGCTGGGTAACAACCAATATGGCTGCCATCACAGTAGTGCTCAGGTCGCTGCCTTCATTTTCTAGTATTCACACTGGGTTTTTTAGGACAATTTTTTTGCAGATGTCTGTAAAATCTGTATCAGGACCAGTAAAATGGGAATTTCCATGTTTGCAAATACTTCTTATTCATCTTTTAATAAGAAGTTTTGTAACTATCGAAGGTACTTTTGGGAGGGGATTTATTAACCTCTTACAACTGTTTACTGGTGTGAAAAGTGGCAAACGTTGGTGCAAACATTTTTGAAATTTTTCCCCTCATAGCCCTTATAATTATTTTCCAAAAGTGAGCGGCCGCAAACTTACTATATTGCAAATCAGAAAACCAGCACAGATTGTAGCTGAAATCTGCCCCAACTCAGATCCAGGATTTCTGGCTGCCGAAAGATGCAGCAGTCTTGATAAATCTACACTACCGCCTTACCTAATTATCTTAAGCAGGTGGACTGATGAAGGCCAGGTTGTTGGCCGAAACGTTTTTGCAGACTGCCTAAATAAAATTCTTCTCCAATCTCATGAATACTAGAAGTTGAGTGCCAAGTTATTTTCATTATGAAATCATTCCTTAGGCTAGATTCACATTAGCGTTTACGGCCGCAGCGTCGGGCTGCGCACGGCCGCCGCTAAGCCCCGCCCCCTGCCGCGCCTCCGCTGGTAGCTCCGCCTACGGACGCATGACGCTGCATGCGTCCTGCGTCCCCTATCTTTAGCACTGGGGAAGCAGGCCGTGCGCAGGTATGCATTTGGCGGCGCATGCGTCCTTTTGACGCTGCACCGAGCGCACCAAATTGCAACTTGTTGCATTTGGTGCGCTCTGCGCAGTGTCAAAAGGATACCTGCGCATGGCCTGCGTCCCCAGTGCTAAAGATAGGGGACGCATGCAGCGTCATGCGTCCGTAGGCGGAGCTACCGGCGGAGGCGCGGCAGGGAGCGGGGCTTAGCGGCAGCCCGACGCTACGGCCGTAAACGCTAATGTGAAACTAGCCTTACCTAGAGCCTGAGGCTGTGTGCACACGGTGCGGATTTTTCTGCGCGGATTTGCTGCGGTTTCAAAATTGCGGCATGTCAATTCTTTGTGCGGATTCCGCAGCGGTTTAGCACCTGCTCCATGACAGGTGCTAAACCGCAGAAAATCTGCAGATAAGGCTAGTTTCACACTAGCGTTTGCGGGCGCAGCGAAGGGCTGCCGCTAAGCCCCGCCCTGGCCGCGCCCCCTCCGGTCATCTCCTCCTCCGATCACATGACTGTCCATGCAATCAGCGTACCCTATACTTAGCGTTGGGTGCGCTGATCGTGCGCTGGTCTGATTTTGTTGGCGCTGCGCCCAGCGCACAAAAATGCAACACAGCACCAGCAAAATCAGACCAGCGCACCCAACGCTAAGTATAGGGTACGCTGATCGCATGCACAGTCATGCGATCGGAGGAGGAGATGACCAGAGGGGGCGCGGCCGGGGGTGGGTCTTAGCGGGGCAGTGCTGCGCCCGCAAACGTTAGTGTGAAACTAGAATAAACCGCAGGTTTTTTGACCTGCGGATTTAGACAAATCCACGTGGAAAATTCCACAGCAGAATCCGCAACGTGTGCACACACCCTGAGAACTCCCCCCGACCATGGGCTACACTGTAGGAGTACATCCACATGGGTCAGATAAGGAGATGAAAGTCCGCAGCAGAAATGAAACGGGTATTCAATGTGTACTTCACTGTTTGTAATGTATAGGGTGAAAACCGCAGCATTTCCAGAAAGAAATTCACAACAAAATCTACAGCAATTCTTGCAGATTTTGTGGACATCGTCTGAAAAGCCGCCTTCCTATGTCGGTTGGGACAATAATTATGTTTCATTTCAATAAAAGCAATTAAAGATCCTGAAGCACAAAATTTAAGTTGCAGAGCTTTTCATCATGCAGCACAGGAAAGAAGGTCTGCGGCGGCCGCTCTGCTCCCTCTATGTGTGACGCAGGTGTTCAGGGGGGTGATCACAGATTAAGGCGCTGTGGTTTGGAGCAGGTTTGTGTATACACACAAGACCCTCGTCTTCCTCCTCCTCTGCCAAGTCTTTTGTTGTGCCCACGCCATTGTCATCACTTCCATACCTGTAGCGTTTGTTAGCGGGGGGCTTTAGGTAGGTCTGACGTGGTCTGCGGGGGGTAATCTGCTCCATCACCAGACTGCAGGCAGTCTTCATACTCGCTGTGGTTTCTTGATCATAAAGAAATGTTCTACAACTCCTAGCTATGCTTGCTGTCAATGAAAAGAACCCTCCCCATTTACATTCAGTGGCTGAAAACTTGTCCTGTTTACTGCTGGGCTTGTTACATTGTATCATTCCAGGGGAAAACAGGAGGTGGAGGACTCCGATACATTGTAACAAATGTGCAGCTCTATGGATTGGATGCATCTGAATATAAACAATTACAATTTCCATTTTTTTTAGCTGCAAGCAGAGATGTTGAACTACACAGTGACAAATTCTAGTTAACCTTTAACCCTTCATCTAAAGAATGAAGAAATATTCTGGACTATTGGCCGGTCATAGAAAAGTAGAAAACAAATTAAACTTCTAAGAAAACAGAACATTTCTGCCCAAAATCAGCAAATGATTAATTTGTAAAATTCTACACCATGTTGCCTGTTACATATAAGTGCCGGATTGTCAGATTTTCTGGGTTAGAGGATGCTGGATTCACATCAGGAATTATTCTCCACTCCTTCCTATAAATAGAGTATGGATCTGACATTTTTTTTTCATGGTGTGACCCAGAGCCGCTGGTATCATGCCACCGAGAAGCCGCCGTGTCTGCGGGAAGCATCGTCCTGTAGACAGATTTGATGAGGCCGATGTGACATTCCTCTCTGCTTAGGCATGAGACCAATGGATTGCGGATGTGGGGGTCTTAATTCTGTTGATCCCCCTTTCCCCTCCATAGGAGGTGAGTGTAGGCCAGGCAAGGTATTGCAGCATTTTCCGGAGTTCAGCGTAAGTGTTGGGGCCCCTTTAAACAGCTGATTGTTGGGGTGCATTCGGACCCCATCGGTCTTATAGTGAAAGGTTGTACTAAGGAGAGGCTAGCTAATCCCCCTAGTAGCTGTAATGTCCTAAATCTGAGTCACTACCCAACTTTTCTAGAGTCCTGAATGGGAGTCCTGCCCAAGTTAATAAAATATGTAAATGAGAAGGCAGATGTGTCAATCAAGGGACTAGAAAAGCTGGGTGACAACCCTTGTGTCAGGTGGTGCAGTGCGAGCGTATTTGTTGCCACCCAACTTTCCAGGGGTCAGGAATGGCACTAATGCTTAGCTGTTTAGTAATATTGGAGAGGAGAAGATAGGTCAGCTAACTAGGAGTAAAGGAAAGCTGGGACACAACTCTATGGAAGCTGTAATAATCAAAAAGAAGTTGCCACCCAGCTTCACCAGGGTCATGGATGGCAGTTATGCCTAGTTAAGTAGTAATTTAGGAGTAAAGGAGATGATTGGTCTATCCAGGGTCTATGAAAGTTGGGTCACAACCTCCAAGTGAGCTGAATAGTATCCTAGGAGTTGACAACAAACTTTTCCGGATTCCTGAATGAAAAATATTCCTTGCTACTTAATAATATAGGATACATAACAAAATAGTCCAAAACTAATAGCCACCTCAATTCAGCATATTATATCTCAATTTCTGCCACAAATTTGTGCAGACATAACAAAGGCAAATAGGCAAAAAATAGATGAATCAATAAAACCAATCATTTATTAATAAATTTCATAAAATTCTTTTAACAAGGAAATTTCTAAAAAAAAAAGGAGTACAAATATAATGATAGATGCTCACAGAATTAAGCTTTATGAAACATAATCACAGAATGTTTTTTTCTTTTCTGTTTCTTTCATAGTATAGGGAGCTAAACCCAATTGTTATTTACCTTCAGCAGTGTGTATTTCACACTATTTAATCAAAGATGTGTTTCTTCTGCTTTTAGAACTATTGGGCCTTTTCCCAAAAATATTTAGACAGAAGTTTATATAAATATAGCTTATGAATTTATGCTTAAGAAATAAACACTATTTGGACATAATTTGTATGTAAAAAAATTAAAAAAGAAAAGAAAAAAACATTCTGTGATTATGTTGCATAAAGCTTAATTCTGTGAGCATCTATCATTACATTTGTACTCCTTTTTTTTTTAGAAATTTCCTTGTTAAAAGAATTTTATGAAATTTATTAATAAATGATTGGTTTTATTGATTCATCTATTTTTTGCCTATTTGCCTTTGTTATGTCTGCACAAATTTGTGGCAGAAATTGAGATTTAATAATATAGGAGTAGATTGTTTTTATTCAAGAGAGTAGGAAAGCTGGGTGGACAACCGCTGTATGGCCGTCGCTCCGCTTTCCTGAAGCCCTGAATGGCACATTGGCCTGGTCTTTCAATAATATAGAAGCTAAAGAGGCAGATGTACTATTAAAGAGACTTTAAAAACTGCATGTGAACCTCCATAGAAATAGTGGCCGCAATATTGGCTCCACCCATCTTTCCTGAAGCCCAGAGTGACAAATCTACCTGGTCATGCAGTAATATGGGAGTAGAGGAAACAGATGTACCACTCAAGTCTGTGAAATCTGGGTGACTATTACTGGGAGCTTTAATGACCTAGATTTGGGATACCACCCAGCTATTCTGAAGCCCTGAATGGCACATTGTGCCGGCCAAACAGTAATATGTGAGTGAAGGAGGCTAGTGTGCCATTGAGGAGTTGTGGAAAGTTGTGTGACAACACGTATCAGTGGCCTCTGTATTGACTACCACCCAGCTTTTCTGGAATCCTGACTGTGTAGTGATACAAGGATGGCATCTGTGGATGCTGGAATTGCTCTACATGTTCGTGGCTGGTTCCTTTTTTCTTTTCTGTGGTTTCCAGTACAGTGTTGCTGGTGTGTACTGGCATCGTATGTGTTCAGCACCCGGCGTGCCGGCTCCACCTGGTTCATGTGTGACGCTGTGAAGTTGGCGTCTGTGTGTCGCCTGTATCGCTCCATCTGCGGGGGTTACATCACGTTCTGTATCTCGTGGTTTCCAGGATGTGGCGAGATTTGTGTTGTGTTTTCATGCGGCGCTGCCCGTCAGCTGTCTTATCACCTGACGAATATCACAGACAAAAAAATAGGCAATCGTAGTGTTTTGGGGTTTTTTCGCCTCTTTAAGTATAAAATGCCTAGAGTTTAATAACCTCTGTTCATTCAGATTTATGGATTCCGGATTATCAAATGTTCTGATGTTCTGGATTTTCCGACAGTATGTATATAATAATATTGCTTTATCTTAGTGTTTAAAAGCGCCATCAACTTTTGCGCAAATAACACTAAAAGCACCTTCAGGGGCATTTATTTTTCCTTAAACGCATGCATTTTGGACTAAAAACAATTTTTTCTACTGGGTTCCATTAAAAATTTTGCACAGTTTGCTTCCTACAGCGCTGTATGTTGGCGCAATCTATTGCTGGCGGCAGAACGAGTTAACTGAGGATCCATTAGTGAGCTGGAGAGTTTGTATCTCTTCTATTTGTCTTTTTTGACCTCGTGTCAGCTGATTTATTTTCAGCTCAGCTTTGATGTGGTCGTAAATGAGCACAAAAGCTGAATTCAGACGGGCATATTTCACTGTTCGTATATGAACCGGAATGCCCGGATGGACAGTGGGTCTCCCGAACTTACAGCTTCATTTATGTCTACAAGGCTTTAAGTTCTGATCTGGAGACCTGTAGTCGGCCCGGGCGTTGTGATCTGTATTTTGGCCGTGAAATACGTCTGTCTGTCTGTCTTCCCATAAGAACAAGCTCACTGACAGACCTTTCAGTTAACTCCTTCTGCAGTCAGAAATATGCAGGAAAACAAAGACCCAAAGGGTGCAAAACTTTTAATGGAAACCCATTTGAAAAACTGATTTCTTGTATCATTGCACAAGTCAAACTGCAGCTCTCTACTTTGTGTCCCACTTTCTCTCTACTTTTAGGACGCCTGTCTGCTGTCAGCGAATGGAAACATTCTTAATTACACCCATAGTAATAATAATCTTTATTTTTATATAGTGCTAACATATTCCGCAGCGCTGTACAGTTTGCACACATTTTCATCACTGTCCCTGATGGGGCTCACAACCTATAATCTGAAATCCTGCACAGACATGATACCTCTCATCTAAATGACCGTTTTCTGCAATTGTATCCAGTCCAGGCAATCCGCAGCTCTGGATCCAGCCCGGAACGTTTTATCTGCACTGATACAATGTAACAAAATATTGTAACACTAGCGAAAGTGCAAACAATACATCCTCATTTCTGCCACTGATGGCAAAGCTGCAGATTAGATGCATTGATTTGCAGTTTTTCAGCCTTTGGATATAAAGGAGAATGTTTCCAAGTCACTGACAGCAAGTAGGAATCGAAACAAAGTATATTAGAAAGTTGCAGGATTTCTTATTTCCCAGCGATTAAACATCATTTACATTAGACCGGACCGTCCCTTTAAGCCTCCGTATAATTGGTGTAATTAAAGTGCTCGCTTTACCGCCCTCTTAAGATCCAGTCTCTCATTTTTTTTGCACATCTGACACTGTGCACCCAATAATGACGAGGGTCCGTTAGTGCTGCCACCCTCCTCGGCTCCAGGCTGCCATGGGAACCTGGCGCCATTGCGAGTAAATATTTGAGCTCATTTGCATACGTGGAGAGAGCGCTCATTGTGTTTATGAAGTGCAGCGAGCGCGGACTTCCCATATCGCAGCATGTAGACAGATGGATTTAGCGTCCGCGGCTCATCTACTCTTCATGGGGGCTTACTTCATTGTCCGGGGGCTAGGAATAGAGCGAGCTCAGGCTTTCACTACAAGTAGTCATCATAGTTTGGGGGTCACTTACTTTTCTGATAGGAGGGGGTAATTCATATCAGTGCAGTCAAGAGTGAGTCTATCTGCTCCGTAATCAGACTCACATGGGTTATTAAATATAGACACGCCGCACCATAGGGAGAAGACGACCCAGGGGGTCCCTGCATCCACCCATTTAATCAGCATTTTCCCAGAAAGTACTTCCCCGTTAAAGGTGAACTTAGACCAGGTAGATTTGAAATGCATCTTTGCACTGGGAAAATCCGCAGCGGATTACAGACAGTATAGTACAAAACACATCTTCACGCTGCAAATGTGCATGTGATATCCCTGGTCAGTTCACACTGCAGATTTTCTCTGCAGTATCATAGAATCGAGTGGGAAGGGACCTCCAGGGTCATCGTGTCCAACCCCCTGCTCAATGCAGAATTCACAAAACCATCTCAGACACATGTCTGTCCAGCCTCTGTCTAAAGACTTCCATTGAAGGAGAACTCACCACCTCTCGTGGCCGCCTGTTCCGCTCATTCATCACCCTCACTGTCAAAAAGTTTTTTGTAATATCTAATCTGTGTCTTCTCCCTTTCAGATGCATTACATTGCTTCTTCTAGTATGAGATACTTTATCAAATGCTTTGCTGAAGTTAAGATATACTATATCCAGGGGTGGACACAGACCATTTGGGGCCCCTGTGCAAGAAGTGTGTTTGGGCCCCCCTCCTTTTATGGCTACCAGCATACCGATGTATACATTTTACATAGTCTCCTCTCATTATGTATATTGCCGGCCCTTATTACAGGAAGCGGCAACATCAGAGCCCCTGTGCCGCTGCATCGGCTGAACCGGCGGTATGTCCGCCCCTGCTATATCTATGGCATTTCCGTGATCCACCCAGTCAGTGATTCCAAAGGAGGAATTAGATTAGTGTCACATGACTTGTTTGCTACAAACCCATGCTGGCTATGGGTAATTACTGTATTCTTATCCAAGCACTTTGATACATATTGTAGGGAGTGGTCAGTAAACGGATTGGTGGCGCCGTGCTCTTCAGCTCCATTCACTGTTTATATCTGGCCCCTATCAAGCAGATATTGACGACTATCATCTATATCTAAGTAGGGGAAAACCTCTAGTTTCATTCATTCATTTTCAGACTTCTCCAGTCTCAGCCAGTTTGCTTGCAGCCTGACCCAAATTTCCTATTTTTTTTAATCTTGTGGGAGTTTCTTTCCCAGTAATATAGGCTGGATGTGAGTTATGTGTATCCAAACTACTGCTTCATTAGCTCATTTGTCAGCACAGCTTCTATCCTGCACTTATTTCCTCTCCATGTGCGACCCTACTTATCTGCTGGGGGTCTCAGCTAGATAAACGATTTACCAACCCTCTGCAGCAGTAAAATCATAGATTCCCCTTAAAAGTTTTCTATCATTTGATTCATGCATGCCCATGAGAAGAGGAGACAAGAACAGGAGACGCCTGACCATGATTCCACCTGGGTAAGCATTCAGGTCCATAGACTTGAATGGGGAGATGTGACCCTGTGTGCCCATTTCTCCTTTAAAATTTGCCCCTAGATGCAGTAGCAGATGGAGGGACCACCTTTCTTACACTGGGTGGACAGATATTCCCAGCATATCCTGTGCGTCTTACATAGATAAATATCAATGGGTGGGAAATCTCTACTATTTCGGCACATCTGAGGTATATTAATATCTTTTCTTTAGAGGTCATGTGTTGCTATGTTAATACCCCCATCATTAGAGCAGTCCTCTTGGGAACACCTTATATTTAGCCAAGAAAGCCCCCATCAGCAGGAGCGGCTGAGCTGAAACGTCGGGATCATATTTTAGTACTAATTGACTCTTCGCTTATCCTTTATTATTGGACTGCGGATATAACTGGGGCCAGAGGACAGAAAAAGAACAAGAGCCCTCCACAACGTATCATCATCAAAGGGCTGCTGGAAATAACACCCGGCTCTTCTGCCCATTTGTCAGAAGCGGGCGGCCAGTGTGCAAAGAAATGGCTGCTAGCCCCAAAAGTTGTGGGTAATCTCATGTTCACTTCTGACTTCTGCTTGGGTTTATGGTGGCCATAAGTAGCTTGATAATAGTCTGAATGGGAACATAATAGAGAAATAGACCCCCATACACATTAGATACCACTATTTTTTATGGCATCGGACAATCATCTAATGTGCATGGACGGACAGAAGATGTCAGTGAAGATAAGGATCGGGCATGTTGAATATTAACATGCTCAATCCTTTTTTTGGTTCCGGGAAAGATGATCTCCGAGCCATGTGTATTATGGGGTCCGTAGGAATAGCCATCTAAAGTATATGGCCAGTGTTACCTTCCGCAGGAGGCAATGTCTGTGTTCCTGACTTGTCCGGGTAACTACTCCATTTAATCATATATTTCCCAGAATTCACAACGCAAAGCTTAAAGATAAGATGCTCCAGAATTGTTTCACACGTTAAACCGTTTACTAAAGCCGACATGTCAAGAGGTAAGTCCACTTTTAATGTCTAAGATCAGAAATCCCCCTGAAAGGAGATCTGTCACTTGCCATGAATTTTACCCGGTCTAAATGCCGCCGTTCTCCTAAATCCGGTGATGTTTTTCTTTTGTTTCTGCTCCCTCTCCATTCCTTAGATACGGCCCCTTTTACCCTGTATAGATCTCTGGTCCTGTTAGTCAAGTGGGTGTGGTCCTCACAAATATTACCGCGCCTTTTTGGTAAAAGACCAGATTTGTATACAGAGAATAGGGAGCCTTATCTCAGGAACAGAGAGGAGCAGAAACTAAAGAAAAACAACGCCGGATTCAGGAGGACGGCAGCATTTACACCCGGTAATCAAATGACATATTAATGACGAGTGTTGTTCTCTGCTTTTCCCCGTATTTTTGCCGCTCCTGTAGAATTTTCCCTCTCATCATACCATTGTCCGTTAATAGCTTTTTAACAATAGCTAAAAATTGGTAAATTATTAATTAAAATTCACGAGCAGTTTATGGTATGTAATCGGCATGAACGACAACGGTGTTTTATTACGGTTGACACCGCTGAATGGATTAAAATAAAAAAAAGCCGATTGTCTGGAGCTGAAGAGTCCCCGAAGATTGTGATGGTAATGGGATGGAAATGCGGCTCAGCGGAGGGGCTCCGGGATGTGGCCCCGGCCTTTGTTACACCACACATCAATCATCCCCGCTCTGCCATTGTGCAGACTCTTACATTTAGCCTCGCGACGCCCGCGAGACCCTCACTTACAAATCACATTTATCTTCCGATAGCGCAGCTTAATATGGCTGTCAGTGGAAACCAGTCACAGCTTACACTGGGTACATCGGATTCTGTTTGTTTTTGTTTTCAGATACATTGTGAGGATGCAGGAAGCAGTTTTGTAACAATGTAGCAGGTGTTTAAAGGGACACTAACCTTATAAGTTTATACTGTCCGGTGAATGCTGTCTATTATTGCCGGTTATCAGCCAAGTCAGTCTTCAGTGAGATGAATGAAACCCCCAGCAGGGGGCACAGATGACCCACTTTGCTGAAGGATGGTCTTTCTGAAACTAACCTCAGTCTGGGAGGTCAGGCCACGACCATAGACCGGGGGGGGGTCAGACTGCTGTCCCAGTCCACGATGGTCTGCAGACGCACAGCACATGGGCCCAAAGATCTGTTCCGGTGCAGAAGTGAGTGGCGTCAGATAACCCTTTTACGAGAGTTTTCCACCTTAATCTTTTTAAGAGTCAGAATGACAGAGATATCTAAAAGAAGCGATATGTAGTTCATCGATCGCACGCCTGACACTTCCCGAGTCTCCTGATCCCTCCCAGCAGACTCCCATCTTATGACTTCATTGAGGTGGGCGACGGCTGATGCCGGTAATTGGCCGAACTGGAAGTTTCTTTTCCCATTCTTACCTTTTCCTCTAGGTTTTCTGAGTTTCCATGGAAATGAATGAACAGAACCGCACACACATGACGCCTATCTATTCCTAGGGACAATACCTGAGATAGACGCGGGTCCCGGTGGTGGCATCCTCACCTATTGGGCATTTATGGCATATCCATAGGAAGACAGGACCATTGCACCATGATTACTGTTACAGTTGGAAACCACGGCACAAGTCTGAATGGAGCCTTAGATCCTGACAAGAGTAAACACAAAAAGAAGGTCCCATTTACAAACAGAAAGCAGAGATTTGGGGATAATAAAATGCAATGTATTAGCAAAATGCAAAGGATTAAGCTTTATTTATATGGGACCTGACAGTCCCAATTTAGGAAGAGTAATGGGCACAAAGCAGAGCGGGAACAAAGCGAAGCGTGTCGTCTCCGCTTGCTTAGCGAAGCGTCGCCCACTTCATCATATTGCATCGGTCGCTGATCATACACCATTCTGGACTGAAATTCCCCCATGTATAAACCTAATCATAGAGCGATTGACACATGAGCGGCGGCCGAGGCCTCAGACGCCCGCCTCGCTCTCCGAGGAATTTCTCCGATCAGAAGTCAAGTGCAGATGGGCATTTTCTCAGCGTGCAGATGGCGCGCTGGTGACAGCCGAATGTATAACGCCAATCAATTAAGCAATTTCCCCGAATGTCGGGGAATCTAAGGTAATCCCACATAAAGCACCACGGCCTTGAAGTCTCCGGGTAAAGCGGCGGCCGCTGAGTGACGGGGAGACTCATTTCGAGTTCCGTACATTCCTCCTAGTCCATTCTCATCACTTTCTCCACAGCTGAGCCCCCGGCTTCCCATATGTGTCGTCTGCTTGTAGCCTTAATCTCGTAATTAAAGGCCAGCCTCTCCGCCATCATGACTGGCAGCCGCCATTGTCTTCTTGATGTCCTCAAGGTCAAATAATCCGGTAAATATTCATTCGGCATAAACCAGCCGGAGACGTAGATCGTTAAGTGGCTCGTATCCTGTACGTTGCAAGAAGTGACTCCTCCCAAGGTCAGATTGGTGGCTCGTAATTAGTCGGAGTGAGGCTAAAGCAATAATTGCGCCTTTTTTTTTTTTTTTTTGCAAAACTTTTTATTTTTGTAAAAACTTGGAGGCTAAGTGAAATTTACAAAATGTTGCACTTATGAAATAGCACATGATATGGGTAGAGACTTACTGAGCAGGGCTCTGACATTAACCAAATGAGGACAAAGCTCAGAAATCACATACGTCGTGTAAACTCGTCTCCAACCTAAATGACAGCGGTTCAGGCTGGTAAAGTGCGCGGCTGGGATAATGCACAGAGTGAAATCTCGCTCCTTCACTGAGCGGCCGCGGAGGATAGTGGGATCCCGCAACCCCAGAAGTTGAGGCAGACTTTAGCTCAAAAGTTGCGACCCTTTAGGGGCACGTCTAGAAAAATCACCAATATGTGGCTGCCCACTCTTGTGCTAAAAAAAGGGGGCAGCCGGCCCAACTGGTGTTAAGTGCTCTGCTGTAAATGCATGTATCTGTGACGAAAATTTAATTTTTTGCAATTAGTTTTATTTCCTTGCACATTGCTGACTGCAGAATGAGTTAACTGAGGATCCATCAGTGAGCTCCTTCTGATGGTGATTTTGTAACTCTTTTACCTGTCTTTTTTTTTTTCTTAGCTTCTCTCAACTGATCTATGACCATATCAAAGTTCAGCTCAGAAGAAGACAGATAAGGGTTAAAAACTCCCCTATGAGAAGAGGTTTACTGACGGAATCTCAGTTAACTCATTGTGCAGGCAGCAATGCGCAGCGAAACAAAGCGTGTAAGAGCCAAATAGAGCAAACGGAAATACAAGATACGTGTAAAAAAAAAAAATATAAACTAATAAAAATTGGTGTCCATATTCTTACATTAAAATGTTGTAGTTGTCACGAGGATCTTCAACAAATTCATGTGATCTCTCGTACAGAACCCTTTAATTTATAGCTGGTAGCACATGCCGAGATTACACGAGGGGACGTGTTGCCGAGGGGACTCGCAGCCATTGAACATTTTGACGTTTGCTCTCCGGTCAGTGATCGGGAGCCATCGTGTATACAGCAGGTCATGCTTCTGATTGTATATAGGGCGGCACATTTCTGAGTAAGTTCTTGGCCACTTGTGTATTTATCCAAAAATTTCCTTAGGAAAAACCTTTTTTTTTCCTCTGTTGCTACTGTAGGAAATGCCTTTGTTATGTTGGATTTGCACTGAGCCCATCTGACGGACGTCTCGCTCTGGACTCTGAAGGTTTCCTCGATGACTCATGTGTTTTGCCCGTCCGGCGCTCCACAATGGCCTGCGGCTAGCTCTGATCCTGCAGGCTGCGGTGCCCAGTGCCAGGCAGGTGCATGCACGAGTCGCACTGACACCTGTTACTGTTATTGTGCTGCTTTCCTGGCTGCTGGGATTGCGGCTCGCCGCCTGTTCTCAGGATCACATCCTCTCGTGCACATCTGTGGTGTCTATACTTAGTGTTCCTGTGTGTACGATCCTGGGCCGCGCGCTGCCACCACTGACTTTAATGATCTCCCAAGTTTGTTTAGACAGATACTCTGAGTGTACAAGCGGGAGTCTATAAATGACCCATTGCAAGTGGAAGAAGGGGATACAATGGGTAATGTTACTCCTTGCAGAGAGTGACATGCCAAGGTGAGGAGAAACGTTACCCCCTTTGGATCCCGGTCAGACGCCTCTCACCCAGCCGAACCAGATCTCACACTTTGCACTGATGAGGGGCAGTGCCCCAAAACATTGTCTGCAAATTGAGAGTTTGGTTTGGTCTTTTATCCTAAAGTCATGTGATAAGACTCATTAGGAAGTCAATATTGGCTTTTAGGATTGCTACTTCCTATCGATGGCGCTAGAGTTCTAGTCCTAAGCGACAGTTTGCATAAGTGGAAGAAGGTAATTGTATGGCACTGTGCAACCGTATTATATTGACAGGCTATGGCGGCATTATTAATAATTTACAGAGCATAACCTGTATGGCCCGGTGCTAAACACAACCATATTGTAAGGATGGGCTGTGGCGGCACTATTTGGGTGTGTGCACACGCTGCGGATTCTGCTGTGGATCCGCAGCGGAATTGGCCCAGTTTTTGCTACGGTGTACAGTACCATTATAACCTATGAAAAACAAAAACTGCAGTGCCCACGGTGCGGATTTTTCCGCCCGGATTTGCTGCGGTTTCAAAACTGCAGCATGTCACTTCTTTGTGTGGAATCCGCAGCGGTTTCACACCTTCTCCATTGTAGAGGTGTCAGACCGCAGGGGAAAACCGCAGGCTAATCCGCAGATAGACCGCCGGCCTTTTGACATGCGGATTTACCTGCAGATTTTACGAAATCCGCGTGAAAAAATCCGCAGGTGAATCCGCAGCGTGTGCACACAGCCTTAATGTACAAGGCATACCAGGTATGGCACTGTGCTTAATACAGTTGTATTATAGAGACAATCTATGACAGCATTATTTATTTATAGAGAATATCGGGTATGACACTATGCTACATACAACCATATTATAAGGACGGGCAATGGCGACATATTATGTACAAAGTGTATTATATGTGATACTATGCTAAAGACAGCCGTATTATAAGAACAAACTGTGGCGGCATTAATTATTATGTACAAAACATACCGGATATTGCACTATATCAAATATAACTATACTATAAGGACAGCTTATGGCAGCATTATTAAGTACAGAGAATATTGGGAATGGCACTGTGCTAAATATAACGTATTATAAGGCAAGACTATAGTGGCATTATTATTTACAGAGCATGATAATGACACTATACTAAATACAACTATTATAAGGACAGGCTATAGCAGCATTATTTATGTATAGCGCATATCTTGTATGGCACTGTGCTAAGTACAGCTGCATTATAATGATTCCATATGGCGGCATTATTTATGTAGAGAGCATATCCTCTATGGCAGTATGCTAAATAGAACTGCATTATAAGGACAGACTATAGCAGTATTCTTTATGTACAGAGCATATCATGTATGGCACTGTGCTAAATTACAGCTGTAATATAACAGTAGGCTATGGCGGCATTATTGATTATGTATAGAGTATTTTCTAGTGCAAAAAATCTAGATGTGAACGTCTATAACACCCTCTGGCTGGAGAAAGGGTTTCCAGCGTCAGGCAGCTGCCGCACGAGTCACCGCATTAATGTGTTGGCTGCCCTGTGACACCTGTGAGGGTGATTGTGCCGTACTTCTGGCTGCTGCGACTCACATAACTACGGTATATTGTGAGTAATAGGAAAAATAAATGACAAAGTCACCAGGAAATGTGCAGTCAGTGAGAATCGGGGACCGAGACGTGAGCAGGATCAGAGGAGGATGCATCCATGATAAGTCACATGTAGACTTGGTTTCTGTAACCACTGTTCTGTTCTCCGACCTTCCATAGAAGCCCCCTCTGTATTCCATGTAGGGCCAGATGGGGCCCCGTGATTCTGATAGTGAGGATCCGCGTCTATCAGACGTTTATGACACAACCTGTGCACGCGTACGACGCCGCTTCACCTTGTTCATGTGGACTTTTGGGATAAATGTGTGTGGAATTATTTTCTACCCCACTGCACAGATTTTTACCCATCACGGGCGTCATTTATGTACTGTGGGGTGGTTGTCAAAGCCGCCACGGCTGGAGCATTGAAGACACGAATATCACAAGGAATGGATCAACCAACAATACAGAGTAAGACCCCAATGAATTGGCCACAAAGAATGGGTGTCATGTAGCACAATCTGCTCCCCGTGGTACGATGTCCCTCCTGTCCGTCTAGACGGCATCATGTCAGCCGGACGAGGGGTTAATAGCAAGCGACCTACACGGCTGATCACCTGCCGCACGTACCCACCATGGAAGATCATCTCCCATCACAACTTTCCTGTATTTAGACATTTATTATGACACCTATACGATGGGCCTGTCATTCGCTGCATAATGGGGAATAATCAGGGTCAGGGGTCCCCTGTTCTGTCTATTAAACCAGTCAGTGAGGCCACTGGTGGGCACATCTAGACAAGTAATGAATGGAGAGGGGGGCCGACATGTGCACGGCTCCATCCATTCTGAGTAACGTTATAAGTAACTTGTATTACTTACCGTATCTACTGATCCTGTATTATCCTCCAGAGCTGCACTCACTATTCTGCTGGTGCAGTCACTGTGTACATACATTACATTACTGATCCTGAGTTACATCCTGTATTATACTCCAGAGCTGCACTCACTATTCTGCTGGTGCAGTCACTGTGTACATACATTACTGATCCTGAGTTACATCCTGTATTATACTCCAGAGCTGCACTCATCATTCTGCTGGTGCAGTCACTGTGTACATACATTACTGATCCTGAGTTACATCCTGTATTATAGTCCAGAGCTGCACTCACTATTCTGCTGGTGCAGTCAGTGTGTACATACCATACATTACTGATCCTGAGTTACATCCTGTATTATCCTCCAGAGCTGCACTCACTATTCTGCTGGTGCAGTCACTGTGTACATACATTACATTACTGATCCTGAGTTACATCCTGTATTATCCTCCAGAGCTGCATTCACTATTCTGCTGGTGGAGTCACTGTGTACATACATTACATTACTGAATACAGGATCAGTAATGTAATGTATGTACACGGTGACTGCGCCAGCAGAATAGTGAGTGCAGCTCTGTAGGATAATACAGGATGTAACTCATGATCTGTAATGTATGTACACAGTGACTGCACTAGCAGAATAGTGAGTGCAGCTCTGGAGGGTAATACAGGATGTAAACTCAGGGTCAGTAATGTAATGTATGTACACAGTGACTGCACCAGCAGAATAGTGAGGGCAGCTCTGGAGGATAATACAGGATGTAACTCAGGGTCAGTAATAATAATAATAATAATAATAATACATTTTATTTCTATAGCACTGACATATTCCGCAGCACTTTACATTTCAGAGGGGATTTGTACAGACAATAGACATTACAGCATAACAATAATCACATAGATTATAACAAATACCAAGAGGAATGAGGGCCCTGCTCGCAAGCTTACAGTCTATGAGGAAAGAGGGAGACACGAAAGGTGGGTGGTAACAGTTGCCCTGATTGTATGGACCAGCCATAATGTTAAGTGTGTGACAGTACAGACACAGAGGGCTAATGGATGCATAAAGCATGTGGGAACATGATGCGGGGAACCTGGTTATGGTAAAACTTTTGGCTGTGCCACACAGGGATAGATTAGGTTAATGTGTTGAGGCGATAGGCCAGTCTGAATAAATGTGTTTTCAGGGCACGCTTAAAATTGTGGGGATTGGGGACTAATCGTATTGACCTGGGAAGTGCATTCCAAAGAATTGGCGAGGCACGTGTAAAGTCTTGGAGACGGGAGTGGGAGGTTCTGACTATTGAGGATGCTAACCTCAGGTCATCAGCAGAACGGAGGGTGCGGGTAGGGTGGTATACTGAAACAAGGGAGGAGATGTAGGGTTGTGCTGAGCCATGGAGGGCTTTGTGGGTGAGGGTAATAAGTTTATACTGAATTCTGGAGTGGATGGGTAGCCAGTGTAATGACTGGCACAAGGTAGAGGCATCGGTGTAACGATTGGTGAGGAATATGATCCTGGCTGCAGCATTCAAGACAGATTGGAGGGGGGAGAGTTTGGTAAGAGGGAGACCGATTAGAAGAGAGTTACAATAGTCGAGACGAGAATGAATAAGATAAACAGTAAGAGTTTTTGCAGAGTCAAAAGTAAGAAAAGGTCGAATTCTAGAAATGTTTTTGAGGTGCAGATGACAAGAGCGAGCCAGGGATCGTATGTGGGGGGCAAAGGAAAGCTCGGAATCAAGTATGACCCCAAGACAGCGGGCATGTTGCTGGGGAGTAATAGTGGAACCACACACAGAAATGGCAATGTTGGGTATAGGTGCATTAGTAGAGGGAGGAAACACCAGGAGTTCAGTCTTTGACAGGTTCAGTTTCAGATATAGTGAGGACATGATATTAGACACAGCGTTTAGACAATTGCCGGTATTTTCTAGAAAGGCTGGCGTGATGTCAGGAGAAGAAGCGTATAATTGGGTGTCATCAGCATAGAGATGGTACTGGAAACCAAATCTACTGATTGTTTTACCAATAGGGGCAGTAATGTATGTACACAGTGATTGCACCAGCAGAATAGTGAGTGCAGCTCTGGGGTATAATACAGGATGTAACTCAGGATCAGTAATGTAATGTATGTACACAGTGACTGCACCAGCAGAATAGTGAGTGCAGCTCTGGAGTATAATACAGGATGTAACTCAGGATCAGTAATGTATGTACACAGTGACTGCACCAGCAGAATAGTGAGTGCAGCTCTGGAGTATAATACAGGATGTAACTCAGGATCAGTAATGTATGTACACAGTGACTGCACCAGCAGAATAGTGAGTGCAGCTCTGAGGTATAACATTATTTTTGCCTAGTAGAACTAGATTTAGCTTTCTGCTGACAGATTTATTTCGTCCTCTGCCCATAAATCATAGATTGTGCCAGATTAGGGTCACAGAGTCTTACGGGTTCACATGAAGCATCGCCATTGTCAGCGTCCTAATTGGAAGAGGATACTTCTTCATTTTGTGTTTGAAATGCTCGTTAAAAGAAATATCCCATTATTATTTCCAAGCTTTTGCTTCCCTAGAAATTTCCTGTTTTTATTTTCTGGAAGAGAGAAAAATAAATGTTTGAATGGAGAGAAACCAAACAAATCCTTCTACCAAACAAAGGCCTTGAGGTCCCTTCCCCCTGCTCCAGCCCGATGCTATGAATGGGTCCGGGGTTCCCACTGACTGAAAAACTTCCTATAGGAAGTGGAATAAATAGCAGATGGAAGCGGCGAGGTCGACTTGTCATATCGCTGCACGCCGCCATCACTCTCTATTCTCGCTTTGTGCTTTGCAGGGCGGCCGAGGACCAGGCGCAGTCCAAGAAAGCGCAGAAGAAACAACAGAAGGAAGCCGAGAAGGCAGCAAAGAAAGCTGAGAAACAGGCCAAGCTGGTCAGTCCTATGTCGCCTTACACAAACACCCTGAGAAAACAATGGAGCACACAATAAACAATCACCGAACCCCCCCCCAACCTCATGTACAGTTATAGCCCTGGTGAAAGGTGTCCTGCAGAGCACAGAGGTCACAGCCGCCCCCTGAAGGACCAGATCTATGGAGGTCTGCAGGTTACGAAATCAGTGCAGAAAAACCCATATAAAGAGCATTGCTCCAATGCATCTGAATAATCTGCAACCGTTTTGTCTGCAGCTCCTATCCAGACCAATGTGAATGTGTCTCCATGGTTACAGACTACAAACTCACGGTGTAGTCAGATGTTCCCAATATCCTCTAGTTTTGGAAACCGCTAGCGGAAATGCTAGATTTATAAAGTAATGTGAGTTTTAAAACTTTCTAGTGCTCTGTATTTCAGCACGTCAACAATTTAAAGGGGTTTCCGTCCCTTTATTTTATTATATCCCCAGTGATGCGTAGAAATAAGAAAAGCACATACTCGCTTATCGATCTCCTTCTCCTTCCCACTGGCCATACCCCTCCTCAGTTCGCTCTCCTCTTCTGCAGTGGTCGACATGTGACCGCTGCAGACAAATAGTGTCCCCAGCGATCGGCTGCAGCTATCAAGCGCCAACCACAGTGGAAAAAATGAGAGCTGAGATAATGAGGAGCAGGGGATTGATAGATGAGTACATCGTTTATCTTATTCTTTTCCCACACTGGAGCTACATGTAAACTTTCAGAAAAAGACATAAAACCACTTTAAGATCTCTGCTTGCTGTCTTTAAATGGAGAAAAAAACTTCTATACTTTCAAATAGCAATAATGCCCCCCAGTATCCAGCTCTGCGACTGTAGTTAGATTTAAGGGACTACCCTGGCCTTATTAAAGGCCCCCATTACTCTCCTGTTGGATTGTAAATAGTAATATTTAGAATGAAATAAAAATGTTAAAATTCTCTAAATTGTGTTCACAAAATGATAAAAAAAAAAATCATTTTAAATACAAAAAAAATACATAATAAATGGGTAAAAGACTATGATGGGGCTGAGGCTCAGAATCAGTGCAGGTGGCACCTTCATTCACTGGAGGTCATAGTGTTTGGACCCCCCCGCCATCATAAACTGACGGTATATTCTAGCGATACGCCATTTCTCTATCGGACAGTAATATCCCGCTATCTGTTCCCTTAGTCACACATTCATGTACAATAATTTATCATTAACAAAAATTGCAGAATTGAATGTTTTGTACATTGTGAAGGAAAGAATTCAAGGTCAAATATTATTTTAAATATATTGGAAAAAGATAATATATCAGTAAACGACGTTTGTTTCCGGCATCTTTCCTATCATTGACTTTTTTTTCTGTTTACTTCAGGCCTCTGAGCAGCAAGCGGATGAAGGAGAGGTAAGAGGAGAAGTGTCAGAAGTGTTAGCCGCCCCGTGGGGGTTTTTCTTACACCTTAATTTGTGGTTATCACAGGGGGCAGGTGTCATTGCAGATCTTGTTGTTTTTATCATAATGGAATAAACGGTTATCGTATTATCACAGAGACAACTGCTGTATCCCTGCAGCAATTCACACCACCTCTGTCTATAATACCCTATCATGGTATCAGAGAGGGGGGGGGGGGGGTCACCGGGCCTGGCTTGTATTATACTCCAGAGCTGCACTCACTATTCTGCTGGTGCAGTCACTGTGTACATACATTACATTACTGATCCTGAGTTACCTCCTGTATTATACTCCAGAGCTGCACTCACTATTCTGCTGGTGCAGTCACTGTGTACATACATTGCATTACCGATCCTGAGTTACATCCTGTATTATAGACTCCAGAGCTGCACTCCCTATTCTGCTGGTGCAGTCACTGTGTACATACATTACTGATCCTGAGTTACCTCCTGTATTATACTCCAGAGCTGCACTCACTATTCTGCTGGTGCAGTCACTGTGTACATACATTACATTACTGATCCTGAGTTACCTCCTGTATTATACTCCAGAGCTGCACTCACTATTCTGCTGGTGCAGTCACTGTGTACATACATTGCATTACCGATCCTGAGTTACATCCTGTATTATAGACTCCAGAGCTGCACTCCCTATTCTGCTGGTGCAGTCACTGTGTACATACATTACTGATCCTGAGTTACCTCCTGTATTATACTCCAGAGCTGCACTCACTATTCTGCTGGTGCAGTCACTGTGTACATACATTGCATTACTGATCCTGAGTTACATTCTGTATTATACTCCAGAGCTGCACTCACTATTCTGCTGGTGCAGTCACTGTGTACATACATTACATTACTGATCCTGTGCTGATCCTGGGTTACATCCTGTATTATACTCCAGAGCTGCACTCACTATTCTGCTGGTGCAGTCACTGTGTACATACATTACATTACTGATCCTGAGTTACATCCTGTATTATACCCCAGAGCTGCACTCCCTATCCTGCTTGTGCAGTCACTGTGTACATACATTGCATTACTGATCCTGAGTTACATCCTGTATTATACACTCCAGAGCTGCACTCCCTATTCTGCTGGTGCAGTCACTGTGTACATACATTACTGATCCTGAGTTACCTCCTGTATTATACTCCAGAGCTGCACTCACTATTCTGTTGGTGCAGTCACTGTGTACATACATTGCATTACTGATCCTGAGTTACATTCTGTATTATACTCCAGAGCTGCACTCACTATTCTGCTGGTGCAGTCACTGTGTACATACATTACATTACTGATCCTGAGTTACATCCTGCATTATACTCCAGAGCTGCACTCACTATTCTGCTGGTGCAGTCACTGTGTACATACATTACTGATCCTGAGTTACATCCTGTATTATACTCCGGAGCTGCACTCAGTATTCTGCTTGTAATCTTCAGCCTAGCGTTTGGTGTCCGTTTGGTTCCAGCTGTAGAAGGATTTGCTTTTATTCTGCAGCTTGACCTTTCTGAGGTCTTGGCAGCAGCAGTGGAAGAACCTGTCTTATAGAGGATGAGGCGCCTCGGTTCTGGCAATGGTCTTGATCCTCCTCAGGATAATTTAGGAGAGGACATGTCAAAATGGGAACAATGTTGAAATGGCGGCTTGTTGGCAGCGGTCGTTCGTGGTGGCTGTGTTCTGTTTGGTGGTTTTTGTGGGTTCTTGTAGTTTTTTCTTATGCCCCCTCTATGTCAGTCAGTTACTTGTGTGTTTTATATCATGTCTCGTTATACAGGACTTTGCCAAGGACAGATATGGAGTGTCTGCGATGATACAATCTCAGGACAAGCCAGGTATTTCTGTGCAGTATTCTGTGCTCCGTCTCTATTTTTACACCTTATAAGCTGTGACGTTGCAAGGCAGAAACTCGCACGTGATGTGTTGGCTCCAATTGTAGGATGGTCACAAAAAATGCAGTCTTCTAAGAGAAGCAACGTACAACACTATGAGCAGCCTGGGACTAGCAGGGCCTTCTGGGAGTTGTAGTACCACAGCAGGTGGACCCCTGCATAGAGGAAAGGAGTATAACTTGCTGATCACTCGGGGTCCCTGGATGCCTGAGAATGGAGCTCAGCAGCTCCATCCAGACCTCCGCTCTATTTAATGCTTTTGAATGGGACATAAACAGGCGAGCGCTGCACTTGGCCGTCCTATAGACAATGAATGGAGCGGAGGCCGTACATGCACAGCTCCGCTTCTATCGGGACAGGGCGCAGAGCCTAGATGTTGGGTTCCCTTGGGGTCCCAGCAGTCAGTCCCTCCAGGGATCAGCAAGTTATTCTGACGGTAGAGGATAACTTTTTATTTTGGGACAAACTCTTATGAATGCTGGTAAGTCCTGTTAGGGTTATATTCCAACAGAAAGGCCTCGCACCGCACTGGGGTCATTGTGCTCTGCATACCCCAGAGGACGGCTGCGTCTCGTCCTGTCTCCCTATAAATTCCAGGCTCGGGGGATGTTTCATCATTAGATTTTGCATGTTGGAATCTGTTATTTGCGATTCATAACAGAAAATAAACGGAAAATGTTAATAATGAGAAGTCGACCGTTTAATGCAGAAAGATTAAACCTGCAAATAATGTAGTCGCCTTTTATTAGCAGCAGCCAGGAGCTATTAGGGGAATTCCAGGCGGCGGCCAGGATTAACTCCTGCGCGTGTCCCCGCAGGAAGCGACGTTCTCGGATGGGTCTCACCTGTGCAGGTGAATGAGA
The DNA here is from genome assembly GCF_039654945.1 of Dendrobates tinctorius. Lineage (NCBI taxonomy): Eukaryota > Metazoa > Chordata > Amphibia > Anura > Dendrobatidae > Dendrobates > Dendrobates tinctorius. Next base: position 14,964,001 of record NW_027361810.1, on the reverse strand, counting down.
GATCAGAAACGTGTATACAGCCAAATGGGACGACTTCTGCAAACAGAGCTGTCCTGCTGCACAGAGGGACCACCGAGAATTAGATACAGAGAATAAAGGGGAAAAGTGGACCCCAAACAAACAGATCCTCCCCAGGACCAGCAACGACTCTGGACCGCGGCTCCAGGCTCTGTATCCTCACCGCAGCAGTAATGTCGACTGCACACGTCAACGCTGCAGCCAATCACTGAGCTCAGCGACCCTGCTAATGTGGACAGGATGAGTCACCGATGATTGACTGCAGTGGTGACGTTACTGCATAGAATCTGCATTTAATCGGAGTCTGACAGAAGGGCCAAGGGTGCAGCCAGTGCGCAAGTCTTAGGCTGCAGGTGTACTCTTTTATCATTTCTATGCTTCTCATTGGGACAGATCTATGCAAAAAGAGGGTTATTTCGCTGCAAAAAAAAAAGCCCAATATTTCATGTAATCGTTGCCAACCTTTTCCTTTCTCTGTACAGTTTTCCTTAGTGGTTTGCAGACGGGCCTGCGTTGCATCGGATGAAGCTGAATCAGCACCTGGAAATAAAAACCTTTGACAGCCATAATTTCTTTTTATTTTATCATCCAGAGAGGGTCCTCGTGAGAGTGAAAGACCTGACGCTGCAGAAAGCAAATGAAACTGTCTGGGTCCGTGCCAGGGTCCACACCAGCAGAGCAAAGGGTAAGCGCTCTTATGGCTCCTCTAACATGGAGTCAATTGCATCTGTCTGATCTTTCCTTCTGGTATACTGCAAGGGTCATCGTCTCCTTATAGTGGAAGGGTAATCGTCTCGTTATACTGGAAGGGTAATCGTCTCGTTATACTGGAATGGTCATTGTCTCATTATACTGGAGGGGTCATTGTCTCGTTATACTGGAAGGGTCATTGTCTTATACTGGAAGGGTCATCGTCTTCTTATACTGGAAGGGTCATCATCTTCTTATAGTGGAAGGGTCATTGTCTCCTTATACTGGAAGGGTCATCGTCTTCTTATACTGGAAGGGTCACTGTATCGTTATACTGGAAGGGTCATCGTCTTCTTATACTGGAAGGGTCACTGTATCGTTATACTGGAAGGGTCATTGTCTCATTATACTGGAAGGGTCATCGTCTTATACTGGAAGGGTCATTGTCTCGTTATACTGGAAGGGTCATCGTCTTCTTATACTAGAAGGGTCACTGTATAGTTATACTGGAAGGGTCATTGTCTCCTTATACTGGAATGGTCATTGTCTCCTTATACTGGAAGGGTCATCGTCTTCTTATACTGGAAGGGTCACTGTATCGTTATACTGGAAGGGTCATTGTCTCCTTATACTGGAAGGGTCATCGTCGTCTTATACTGGACGGGTCATTGTCTCGTTATATTGGAAGGGTCATCGTCTTATACTGGAAGGGTCATTGTCTCGTTATACTTTAAGGGTCATCGTCTTCTTATACTAGAAGGGTCACTGTATCGTTATACTGGACGGGTCATTGTCTCCTTATACTGGAAGGGTCATCGTCGTCTTATACTGGACGGGTCATTGTCTCGTTATATTGGAAGGGTCATCGTCTTATACTGGAAGGGTCATTGTCTCGTTATACTTTAAGGGTCATCGTCTTCTTATACTAGAAGGGTCACTGTATCGTTATACTGGACGGGTCATTGTCTCCTTATACTAGAAGGGTCATCGTCTTCTTATACTGGAAGGGTCACTGTATCGTTATACTAGAAGGGTCATTGTCTCCTTATACTGGAAGGGTCATCGTCTTATACTGGAAGGGTCATCGTCTTCTTGTACTGAAAGGGTCATTGTCTCGTTATACTGGAAGGGTCATCGTCTTCTTTACTGGAAGGGTCACTGTCTCGTTATACTGGAAGGGTCATCGTCTTCTCATACTAGAAGGGTCACTGTATCGTTATACTGGAAGGGTCATTGTCTCCTTATACTGGAAGGGTCATTGTCTCCTTATACTGGAAGGGTCATAGAATCATAGAATCGTAGAGTTGGAAGGGACCTCCTGGGCCATCTGGTCCAACCCCCTGCTCAAAGCAGGATTCGCTAAATCATCCCAGTCAGATGTCTGTCCAGCCTCTGTTTGAAGACTTCCATTGAAGGAGAACTCACCACTTCTCGTGGCAGCCTGTTCCACTCATTGATCACTCTAACTGTCAAAAAGTTTTTTCTAATATCTAATCTGTGTCTCCTCCCATTCAGTTTCATCCCATTGCTTCTAGTCTTTCCTTGTGCAAATGAGAATAAAGTTGATCCTTCTACAATGTGACAGCCCTTTAGATATTTGTAGACAGCTATTAAGTCTCCTCTCAGTCTTCTCTTTTGCAAACTAAACATTCCCAAATCCTGCAACCTTTCCTCATAAGACAGGGTTTGCAGACCGGTCACCATTCTGGTCGCTCTTTTCTGAACTTGCTCCAGTTTGTTGATGTCTTTTTTAAAATGTGGTGCCCAAAACTGGACACAATATTCAAGATGAGGTCTGACCAAAGAGGAGTAGAGGGAAATAATGACTTCACGTGATCTAGACTGTATGCTTCTGTTAATACATCCTAGAATTGCATTTGCCTTTTTTGCTGCTGCATCACACTGTTGACTCATATTCAGTCTGTGATCTATTAGTATACCCAAGTCTTTTTCACATGTGCTGTCACTTAGCCCTATTCCTCCCATTCTATATATGCTTTTTCCATTTTTATTGCCCAGATGTAGTACTTTGCATTTCTCCCTGTTAAAAACCATTCTGTTTGTTGCTGCCCACTTCTCCAGTTTATTTAAATCTTTTTGAATCCTCTCTCTCTCTTCTCTAGTATTTGCTATCCCTCCTAGCTTTGTGTCATCAGCAAATTTAATCAGTTTACCCTCAATGCCTTCATCTAAATCGTTGATAAAGATGTTGAACAATACAGGGCCCAGGACAGAGCCCTGTGGTACCCCACTTGAGACATCCTTCCAACTGGATGTGCAGCCATTTACGACCACTCTTTGGGTCCGATCACTAAGCCAGTTATGAATCCACCTAACAGTTGCCTTGTCCATACCATACTTAGTCATTTTTTCAATAAGGATTGTATGAGAGACTTTGTCAAATGCTTTGCTGAAGTCAAGATATACTATATCTACAGCATTTCCTTGATCCAACCAATCAGTGATACCGTCATAGAAGGAAATTAAGTTAGTCTGACATGACTTATTAGTTACAAACCCATGCTGACTCTGTTTAATCACTTCATTCTTATCCAGGTATTGACATACATGTTGTTTAATAATTTGTTCAAAGATCTTTCCTGGTATAGAAGTCAGACTCACCGGCCTATAGTTACCTGGGTCCACCTTCTTCCCCTTTTTGAAGATAGGAACAACATTTGCTCTTCTCCAGTCTTCTGGCACTTCTCCTGTTCTCCAAGAATTTTCAAAGATTATAGAGAGGGGTTCAAAAATTTCTTCTGCTATCTCCTTCAGTACTCTGGGGTGTAATTCATCTGGACCTGGAGACTTGAATTCATTTAGGCTAGCTAAGTGTTTCCTCACTATCTTTCTGTTTATAGATATCCTGGATTCTTCTATTCCCTTAATAGGACAGTGAATAACAGTTGATGTTACATTTCCTTTCTGAGAGAAAACAGATGCAAAATAGAAATTTAAAAGTTCAGCCTTCTCAACATCCTGTCTTACCATTTCATCATTTTCATCCTGTAAAAATCCTATAGCATCTTTGACTTTTCTTTTACTTTTGACATATCCCCAAAATCCTTTATTATTGCTTTTGACATCACTTGCAAGCCTCAATTCATTTTCAGCTTTAGCTAATCTGATTTGTGCCCTGCAGGTTCTGCAGACAGCATTATATTCTTCTTTAGATATGCCTCCCTCTTTCCATTTTATAAACATTTTTTTCTTCCTTTTTAGCATGTGCTTAAGTTCTGTGTTCATCCATCCTGGTTTCCTTAACTGCTTCCTATTCTTCCCTCTTTTCGGAATTGTTAACAACTGTGCTTTGAGAATTTCATTTTTCAAGATTTCCCATCCTTCCTGGACATTTTTGTCTTTAAGGATATCCAGCCATTGGATCCCTCCAATTCTCTTTCTGAATCCCTTAAAATCTGCCTTTCTGAAATCTAACCTTGACGTCTGAGTCTTCACAGGTCTTCCGCCTCTAGTTATCCAAAATTCTAAAATAGCATCATCGTTTTCTTATACTGGAAGGGTCACTGTATCGTTATACTGGAAGGGTCATTGTCTCCTTATACTGGAAGGGTCATCGTCGTCTTTTACTGGAAGGGTCATTGTCTCATTATACTGGAAGGGTCATCATCTTCTTATACTGGAAGGGTCATTGTCTCGTTATACTGGAAGGGTCATCGTCTTCTTATACTGGAAGGGTCATTGTCTCGTTATACTGGAAGGGTCATCGTCGTCTTATACTGGAAGGGTCACTGTATCGTTATACTGAAAGGGTCATTGTCTCCTTATACTGGAAGGGTCATCGTCGTCTTATACTGGAAGGGTCATTGTCTCATTATACTGGAAGGGTCATCATCTTCTTATACTGGAAGGGTCACTGTATCGTTATACTGGAAGGGTCATCGTCTCCTTATACTGGAAGGGTCATCGTCTTATACTGGAAGGGTCACTGTATCGTTATACTGGAAGGGTCATTGTCTCCTTATACTGGAAGGGTCATCGTCTTCTTATACTAGAAGGGTCACTGTATCGTTATACTGGAAGGGTCATCGTCTTCTTATACTGGAAGGGTCATTGTATCATTATACTGGAAGGGTCATTGTATCATTATACTGGAAGGGTCATCGTCTTCTTATACTGGAAGGGTCATCGTCTTCTTGTACTGAAAGGGTCATTGTCTCGTTATACTGGAAGGGTCATCGTCTTCTTATACTGGAAGGGTCATTGTCTCATTATACTGGTAGGGTCATCGTCGTCTTATACTAGAAGTGTCACTGTATCGTTATACTGGAAGGGTCATTGTCTCCTTATACTGGAAGGGTCATCGTCTTCTTATACTGGAAGGGTCACTGTATCGTTATACTGGAAGGGTCATTGTCTCCTTATACTTGAAGGGTCATCGTCTTCTTATACTGGAAGGGTCATTGTATCATTATACTGGAAGGGTCATTGTATCATTATACTGGAAGGGTCATTGTCTCGTTATATTGGAAGGGTCATGGTCTTCTTATGCTGGAAGGGTCATTGTCTCGTTATACTGGAAGGGTCATCATCTTCTTATACTAGAAGGGTCACTGTATCGTTATACTGGAAGGGTCATTGTCTCCTTATACTGGAAGGGTCATCGTCTTCTTATACTGGAAGGGTCATTGTCTCATTATACTGGGAGGGTCATCGTCTTCTTATACTAGAAGGGTCACTGTATCATTATACTGGAAGGGTCATTGTCTCATTATACTGGACGGGTCATCGTCTCCTTATACTGAAAGGGTTACTGTATCGTTATACTGGAAGGGTTTTCAGCTTTGCAGTCCAATGACCAATTTTTGCATTCACTGACAGCAGGGAGAGAACCTGAAATGGCAAGGAGTTGCACAACGTGTTATCATACTGTGATAAGACAGGAAACCCCCTTTACATCTGGTTTGATGATCTTGTGGGTGCTGCAAACCCGGGTACCCGCTTCAAATTGGCTCCAATACTGGCAGCTTAACCCCAAAAAGCGACCACAGCATCTAAGGCAAGATTCCAGGGTATCAATGTAAACTGGTGTCCCAGTGCTGCCATTATCATCTGCTGGAATACAATGTGTTGATCACTGGTTCAAATTCCCTGGTCAGACCCTAAGAAAAGGAAGGTTACGGTATGTTCAATAAATAAAAAAAAAAAACATTTTTATTTTTTTATTTTTATTTTATCATTGGCTTTTAAAAATGTACATCTTTGGTAGCGCCACAATCGTAGTGACTTGCAGAATAAAGGTAAAGCGTTACTTATAATGCAGAGGAAAAAAAAGGAAACAGGACGGATTTGCTGTGTTATCCATCCAACTAAAAAAATGACGCAAATAAGGATGGCAGTTATTGTTTTTTTGCAAAAAAAAAAATTCTAATATTAAAAACTAGTCAATAAGTTATATGATCGCTAAAATAATGCCAGTAAAAAAAAAAAATCCTCGTCCTTAAAAAAAAAAAAAAAAAAAAAGCCTTTTTCAACATATAAACAATAAGTTAATAAGTACTGGCTCTTTAAAGGCAGGGATTTAAAAAAGAAATGATAGAAAAATATTATATTTCTTTATTTTCTGTGTTGGCCGTATCTTCGCATCGCGTTAACTTCTAAAACAACAAAGGTCTTTTTTCTTTTCCGTAATTTAGACGTAGGAGTAAAATTTAGGACTTAATTCTAATTCTCAGCCTGGTAGTAGAATGGCGTGCCCCCCCCCACCCCACACCCTATTGCTTGACCACCCATCCTCTGTGCTCCGCAGGCGTGGTGCACATTACCCAAATGTCAAGTTGTTATTTTAGTCTTGCAAAAAAAAACCACAAAAACATTCTATTAAACTATCCTAGACCTGAATCAGCCCATTGTGATAGAAAAGGGTATCTGCCATTAGTGATGGTCGACTGTGCTGAGTGACTGCCGAGGAAGTGGTGACGTCCGTCTGCTGCTGCACCCGGCAGGCGGAAGAATCACCAGGATATTTTATTTTATGCAATGTTGGTTTTTATTGTTTGCATAATTTAATTAGTCTAAGCCTCCCCTTTAAATAAAAGTTAAAATAATCCATCTATATATATATATATATATATATATATATATATATATATACAGTGCCTACAAGTAGTATTCAACCCCCTGCAGATTTAGCAGGTTTACACATTCGGAATTAACTTGGCATTGTGACATTTGGACTGTAGATCAGCCTGGAAGTGTGAAGTGCACTGCAGCAAAAAAGAATGTTATTTCTTTGTTTAATTTTTTTTTAAATTGTGAAAAGTTTATTCAGAGGGTCATTTATTATTCAACCCCTCAAACCACCAGAATTCTGTTTGGTTCCCCTAAAGTATTAAGAAGTATTTCAGGCACAAAGAACAATGAGCTTCACATGTTTGGATTAATTATCTCTTTTTCCAGCCTTTTCTGACAATTTAAGACCCTCCCCAAACTTGTGAACAGCACTCATACATGGTCAACATGGGAAAGACAAAGGAGCATTCCAAGGCCATCAGAGACAAGATTGTGGAGGGTCACAAGGCTAGCAAGGGGTACAAAACCCTTTCCAAGGAGTTGGGCCTACCTGTCTCCACTGTTGGGAGCATCATCCGGAAGTGGAAGGCTTATGGAACTACTGTTAGCCTTCCACGGCCTGGACAGCCTTTGAAAGTTTCCTCCCGTGCCGAGGCCAGGCTTGTCCGAAGAGTCAAGGCTAACCCAAGGACAACAAGGAAGGAGCTCCGGGAAGATCTCATGGCAGTGGGGACATTGGTCTCAGTCAATACCATAAGTAACGTACTCCACCGCAATGGTCTCCGTTCCAGACGAGCCCGTAAGGTACCTTTACTTTCAAAGCGTCATGTCAAGGCTCGTCTACAGTTTGCTCATGATCACTTGGAGGACTCTGAGACAGACTGGTTCAAGGTTCTCTGGTCTGATGAGACCAAGATCGAGATCTTTGGTGCCAACCACACACCTGACGTTTGGAGACTGGATGGCACTGCATACGACCCCAAGAATACCATCCCTACAGTCAAGCATGGTGGTGGCAGCATCATGCTGTGGGGCTGTTTCTCAGCCAAGGGGCCTGGCCATCTGGTCCGCATCCATGGGAAAATGGATAGCACGGCCTACCTGGAGATTTTGGCCAAGAACCTCCGCTCCTCCATCAAGGATCTTAAGATGGGTCGTCATTTCATCTTCCAACAAGACAATGACCCAAAGCACACAGCCAACAAAACCAAGGCCTGGTTCAAGAGGCAAAAAATCAAGGTGTTGGAGTGGCCTAGTCAGTCTCCTGACCTTAACCCAATTGAAAACTTGTGGAAGGAGCTCAAGATTAAAGTCCACATGAGACACCCAAAGAACCTAGATAACTTGGAGAAGATCTGCATGGAGGAGTGGGCCAAGATAACTCCAGAGACCTGTGCCGGCCTGATCAGGTCTTATAAAAGACGATTATTAGCTGTAATTGCAAACAAGGGTTATTCCACAAAATATTAAACCTAGGGGTTGAATAATAATTGACCCACACTTTTATGTTTAAAATTTATTAAAATTTAACTGAGCAACATAACTTTTTGGTTTGTAAGATTTATGCATCTGTTAATAACTCCTGCTCTTGGGTGAAGTTTGAAGGCTCTAACTTATTTGCATCTTATCAAACCTGCTAAATCTGCAGGGGGTTGAATACTACTTGTAGGCGCTGTATATATATATATATATATATAATAACTAGGTATGGATTGAGCCATGCGATACTTGGTCTCCTTCTCTCCGCATTCCCCTGACTTTTTTTTTTTTAACTTAAATACATGATTTGAGGCTAAAAATCATTTTGCAATTTTTTTGTTTCTGTAAAATGTTTGCACCTTTTGCTTTCTGTAGCCTCTGTGCCACTGTCTATTGCTGGCTCCAGAGTGAGTTAACTAAGAATCCATAAGTGAGCGCATCTCTCTGAATGGGGACCTCTCAGCTCATATATGACCACAGGCCACATCAAAGCTGGATGTGCAGGGAAACAAAGAGCCTGTGAAAACCAAATGCTGCCAATTGGAGGAAAAAAAAAAAAAAAAAATGAAATCTGCAGCACAACAGTGTGAAAAAGGAAAAAGTTGCAGCTAGAAATGTTGGTAGCCCCCCCCCCCCCCCCCCCCCACCTTGGAATTTCTCTGTTTACATCTGTGACTTCTGTACATTATTTTAGGCTTTTTTCATACCCTTGTTTATGTTTCGGGTCCATTCTTTTCCTCTTCGTGTACATTGTGCCACCGCCGAGCTCTCAATCCACCTGTTCTCTGTTTCCTCTCCTCAGGAAAGCAGTGTTTTCTGGTCCTACGTCAGCAGCAGTTCAACGTCCAGGCCCTGGTGGCTGTGGGAGACCGTGCGAGCAAGCAGATGGTTAAGTTTGCTGCCAAGTAAGTAAGCAATTCTATCCTGTTGTCAGAGCAGACAATGGTGAGAACCCCCGTCCGTCCGTCAGGGCTGGGACCATTTTCACACATTTACTTCAATGCTCCATTTGTTTAAGAAGGAGAAGAAGTTGGGGGCGCACTCGTTTAAGATTGTCACTCCACCGTCCCGTTGAATAAATTACTTTCACAATGGATTCCAGGGCCCGAAATTCATTTGAAGCCGATGAAGCGGCAGTCTATCCACGTTACACCAAGCACAAAAGACCTGGCTGCATCTTCAGGATTTTAGGGAGGAAGTGGGCACTGTGGGGGGGGGGTGTATGCAGATTTGCTAACTTTTTTCAACTTTACTAAAACTTTTTTTTTTTTTTTTTTTTTTTTTAACAAGACGATGGTTTCTGGAAAAGAAAGTAAAAGCCTTGAAGGGTTATTCCCAAGATTAAAAGTGATCACCTTTCCTTAGGATCAGTGGTGAGGCCTCTTCCAGTCTTGAGAATGGGGCTCTGAAAAGCATGTGTGACATCACTCCATTTATTCTGCATGGGGACTGCTGGAGGTAGCGGAGTTCAGCTCTCGGCTTTTTACACCCATCCCATACACAATGAACGGAGCTTGTATGACCACGGTTGTCTTCAGATGAGACATTTAAAAGCTCAATTCCAAGGAGGGATTCTGGTCTCAGCAGTCTACCCGACCCTTCCCTTCACTCTGAACTGCAATGTAATTTGTGGATAATTGAGAACTTTTAATGTTGGGAAAAACTTTTTAAAGTTTAGAAAAGTTTTAAGATGGCTGAGAACTCCCACCACTGATCACTGAATCAGAGGTGAAGATGCAATGTACCAAGTGTCAGTCTCCTCCGAGACTACGGACAGGTTCGTTAGAGAGTCTGTGGAGTCTCAGAGGAGAGCTGTCTCTTCTGCGCTCTCTACCTCTTTGTTTCTTGCAAGCTGGAGAAGGGCGGTCGTCCGCTGGAGAAGAGAGCGCGTCTGCTGGAGAAGGGCGCGCGCATCCGCTGGAGACGGGCACGTGCATCTGCTGGAGAAGGGCGCGTGCATCCGCTGGAGACGGCTGCAGCCGACCGCTGGTTCCTAGGCATATACTGCCGGAACTGGAATGAAGGTTTGAGAATCAGAAAAAACTTCCAGGATATTCCGGACACTGCCAGAGGATGAAGAAAGTCTAAAGTCAGGTAGATGAAGAATTTTTTTTTGCATTACGTGTTCCTCAGATACAACTGTACTCCTAAACACATGATACATTTATATCTGACTTTGGACATACTTCATCCTCTGCCAGCGCCCGGAATATCCCGCAAGTCTTTTTCTGATCCTCAAACCTGCATTCAGTACAGGTCTCTGCACCCGGAGTTCCAATCTATCGAAACTTATCAACGTTTTTATAAAAATCCATTTATACTTTAAGGATGTTTTTATTGGTCTTACCACCATTGTGAACTTTACTTTGTCCTTATATTAAATCGGTCCTCCGCCCTGGCACTGGAAAGTGGCTGTGTATTTGCTCTCCGCTGAGTCTGGAGTTCCCGTCTTCCTGCATCTTGGATGCCGCTGCACCGCGGACACACATGATGGCAGGGTAGGGTCCCCACCGACCCCTGCAATCCCCGGGCCATGGCGGCGATCTTCCTGCAGAAGGACTGGAAGGACAGTCTCTGCGGAAAAGACAAGCGGAGGCAGCGAGGGAAGGTGTCCATACATGGCAGACGGAGGGTGGCTTTAATATACATACACTTGTTTTATTCGCACAGATTATGGCGATTTCACGTGATATTTTCCTATTGGGGCATTTCCACCACATGCTATGTCTCCTTCCCTGACATCTCTCATTTTGCATTCACCTTGAAATAACAATTATGCAACATCTTTTTTTTTTCTGCCATGTGACATTCCTCTGTTAATCTTCCTGGAACTATATGAAGTAAATTGATAACCTGGATCCCCTTGTCTTGACCATTGGGTTTGTACTTAGACCCTCGGACAGATGTCCACTGAGTATTGTCAGTGTCAGACTTTGTAGAAACTCCCTAATTGGCAAGAGGAAAGGTCAGGCCCAGTGTTACTGACTTCCAGGAGGAGTAGCAGAGGGACGACATAACAAGTCCTGGGTAAAGATGCACCAGATGTCAGAAGAACAGAGAAGTCCAATATTAGAAGACCATTCTAGGAAAATATTACTGTTTACATGGAAAACTCTTGTGTATCACAGCGTGATCGTCAGATAAGCCACGGTATTGCGTGGACTGGCTTTTTCCAAATCCTTTTATTTCATTTGCTATGTAGCTTGTACCTTAAAGGGATTGAATGTAATAGAAGCTTCACTTATTTAGGAAGGACTATTGACTTTCATGCAAAATCAATGTAGTTGATGGGAGTTGGGCGTCATAGAAAGATTCTCCTCTAGGGGGAGCGCTCTGCGTAGAGTTTTACCATTGACTTCCAGCAGTATGCAGTGAGCTCCCCCTGGTGGTGGCTGCAGGCAGGTGAAATTTTCATCAGTCTTCCTCTATTCTCTCTATGGCCATAATAATAACCTGCAGTCACAGGATTTTTTCTTTTTACACCAAGTTTTGACAAGAAGCAATTCATTAAATCTTAACTCTGTTGTGTAGAGACCCCGGGGCGGGAGCTGTGGCTGGGAATTCCCAGCTGCTTACGTCATATACAACCACAAAGTCTAATAGATAAATTACCCTTATAAATATCAGAATTTTTCTTTTATTCCCCACTTCTGCAATTCTAAAGGAGAAAACGGCGAGACAATTAAAGGCAAATCTGATTTTTAGTGTGAATAATTCAGAAACGGGGATTTCCTATACGATGGATGAGGAGTCAAAAAAACTTCTGTTAACATTTCTTTAGTCCAGCTCAGATTGTCAAATATTCTGGATTATCAGATGAGTAGTGCAAAAGTCAGATTTGAAATTGGGAAAGGTTTATAGTATATCCTGGTCCTGACACCATGCATTAGATCAGTGCGGCTAGCGACTGCAAATTGAGGGGGTCTCAGACATGCGACCCCCTCCACATGGTGCGTCCTGGGTTTTAAATACCATCTTCTGCTATCCCTCCTTTCTACACCATCCACATTATATCGCGCTTCTGTACTATAAAGACAAAGATCAAAGCAAAGTCGCCATTTTTTTCCTGGCGCAGTGAATGAACAGATACACAGCATTCGTTTTTCTCGAGTTGGATGTGATTGACAACTCTGGAGGCCATACTGCTGCCCGGGGCGTCTTCGGTAACTGGCCCGACACTCGTCAATGGACTGACCACTTCGTTATAATGACACCGTCCTGAGGGGCGCAGTCCTGCCTCGGGTTCGTTCCTTAATTAGCCGTCCGTGGTGTCTCATATGTTTCTAATTGGTAACCTGCAATTAGTGACGAATGATTGACAGGATGAGCGGGCGAGCTCGCCCTGGATTACCTCCCTTCCCTTTGTCTAAAATGAAAAAAAAAAAAAGACATAAAATAGATGGAAAATTGCTAAAATTGTTCCTAGATGTAGCCAAATTTGGAAAAGTTGGGTGACTTTGAGTATGGCTGCTGTTAATGTCAATGTTCCGCTTAAAATAAAACCTCTTAGTAAGTGATGAAAAAGACTTTGTGTTCGTTCCTATTGTAAAACCACTTTGCTGATTAACGTTTGCGGCATTTTCATCTCTTGAAGGATCGGACATATTGAAATACGACATGCCCGATCCTTCTGTCTACAGAGCTCTGCAGGGATTGGCGGCCCCTATAGACATTACATAGGTGAATAATCCTTCAAAATCATCAGGCTCAGCCACAAGTAACTGTGTAGATTTTGGAGGATCCAAATGGTGGGATCCAGCATGGTGGGATTGGTCGGTGCCGCTCGATCCCTGATGGTTTCTCGTCTTGGTTGAGTGACTTTGTGTTTTGTCCCCAGTAAACAGGCCGCTCTTACATTGTTATTGCGCCATTGTCCTGTTTTCTTCCATTTCCTCCGTTTTTGTTTTTGTATATATATTTTTAGTCTGGGAAGGAGGAAGCTCCAGTAATAGATGTTTAGTCTCCCGGCGCTCCTGAAGATCTCTGTACGTTACCTTAATGGAGGCGAGAGAGTGACTGATTCACCATAACAAGCTGCCGTGTCCGTCCTCACATCCAGCAGGGAGGGAAATAAACAGCGAGGGGGGAATTATTCACTTTGGAATTACTCACTTTGCTCCTTTTGAAGTCAATGAAGAATTATGGCCCCATATAGTGGAGAGCGTGCGTTGCCTCCGATATTCTGTGAATGAGAAATACTATAGCGTGCCTTTATAAAATAAAAAATATATATACTCCCCCCTCAGTACTGCCAGCGCTGTGCGCAATGCGAGCGCTGCAGCCTCGTTTGTAGCTGTAAGACAACTTGCTGCAGCAGGAGCCTCCCCCCTTTTGCTATCTGAGATTGCAAAGCCCAGCTCGCTAGTCTAAGGGGACGCAGCTTCAGTGGTCCTGGTCCGCAGGAGATCAACCCCTTTGGGCTTGCATCAGCCTCTCGTGTGTGCATTGGCCCCTTGTGCTTGCGTGTCCTCCTCTAGCATGCAGCGCTCCCTAGTGCTTGCATGTCTCCCTCGTATGTGCAGCGCTCCCTAGTGCTTGCATGTCTCCCTCGTGTGTGCAGCGGTCCCTAGTGCTTGCATCACATGCCCCCCCATATTTGCATCGGCCCCTGTTCATCCCTCCTTCACATCTGTAAAATGCCTGTTTCAGCAGCAGCACCGGACCCTAATGAGTCCAGCAGTATGGGAGATTGTCCTGTGTATTGTCTTCATCTTCAAGTCGCTCATTAATTCTCCAACTAATGATTCTCCTGACACTGCAAATGACAAAGGGACCAGTGAAAGCCGAGTGTCCCCCGAGGGCACGGGGAAGATTTTGGAACACCCAGCAGACAAACATTAATCCCTCCACTGACTGACGTCCTGCTATGGACCCTCAGCGGGGGGCTACCTTTATGTGTGCCCCCCCAGGTACCTCTGCTCCTAGCTGTATTACAGAATGCCTCCTTTCTAGGGACGGCTCGCAGATGACTGAGGCGGCTTTGATCAGTTCATACAGGGCTGTATCTCCAGACATGCCAATTAGCTTGACAAATTTTTTGCGGCCGTGTTAATTTCCTGCAATCTCAAGGATGAGGAGCAGCGGAGTCCTGGCGAGGGATTGTACATGGATACTGTAAATTTAATGGTCACATGGTTCTTCCACCAGGTCACACGGCCCCTAGATATATGATTGATTGTGCTCCTTGCCGTTGCTGGAGGAGTCATATTAAGGGTCCCTGCTGGACACATGGGGGGCCCTATGGTGATCGTGATATTGGCTGAAGGGATTAAAGTGATGGCTCCTGTGGAGTATCACTATTCTCAGACATGCCATCATGGTGGTCTACCGTCTGGGACTCCCCCTGACTTGGAGAATACATAGCCATAGACAGCAGTGATATGGCTCAGGTCAAAATTTATCACGGGGCTAAAATACCCCAAAACCAAAGTTTGCAAATGGATGTAGTTTCTACTTGGGTAAAGCAACAATCCCAAAAGTGAATATATTGCAACAAGCAAATTCCCCTGGATCTGAACACATTTCACCCACCAAACCCGACGCACGTTTCGCACACAGCTTCATCAGGTGCATGTGCTCTCCCTATGCATTAGTGCGTGCAAACGGATATGCAACATAATATAATGCATGCGCCAAAGGTGAAAGTGTCACTGAACTACACGCAAGATTGCACGGTTTAGATAGCGACTGACACCCTCCTAATCATATTTGAGAAAAATACAGACAAAATGGCGATCAGAGCTCTCCAATAAGCAATGTGTAGGGGTCACATAACAGCCAGGAAACCAAATTATACATCAATAGTGACGGATGGCAAGAAAAAAAACAAACACTAAGATTTCTAGTGGACGGCTCTGTCTGTACTTACACAGGATCACCTTGGGTAGGGACTGTGCCTATTAGGGTCTGTGTACCCTCTGACTCTCCTCCTTCAGGGTCCGGAGGAACAGGAAAAGCTTTATTTGGGGTCTTCGTCCTTAGTGGGCTGCATAGATCGCTTCCTTGTGCACTTTTTTCCCCGTGTGGCACGCTGCATGGTTTTTGGCATATCTGGTGGGAACTGTGCCAGGATTATCACATGGGGCCCTTTACACCTTCCAGTTGGTGCAGATGCTGCGCACTTCTTATTTTCTAGTTTTCTGCACCAGTCCATAATAAATCGGCTCCGCTGCTGTAAACGCATCCGTCTAATCTGCGCTCGTCAGTCCCATACGGGTTTCTATCAGTCATTGCACTAATTAGAGAAACTTTTACTTTCCGCCTTGTCGGGCAGCGATGGCTGATCCAGGATGTGACCTCTCGTCTCCCATTAGATTGTTGTCTCCCTTGTTTGTTTGTCCTGGGTAATGCGGCTATTTTGGTCCCACCTTTCCTGGATTTGTTTAGACTGACGTTTTATATGCAGCTTTGATGCAGACAGCCCCAATATCAGACCCGCAACCCACGGCCGATGCTATTAATGCGCTCACTGGCATCTTCTGCCATCCAGAAATGAAGGAAGCCTACATGTGGAGATGACGCTGGGTGATCAGCGGTTATTGTTTGCAGGTGATCTGCAGGGGTTTCAGATCATTATTATAGGAATATCAATCTGAGCTGGTTCTTCCACACCAAAGTCCCCCAACTATGACTGTATGCACCGGGCACAGTCATGGGGAACAGGAAAGGGTCTTCCCAAAACTGTTCCCACAAAGCTGAAGCTACAATTGTCCACAATGTCTTGTGCTGAAGATTATGATTTCCCTTCAATGGAGTTGAGGGTTCGAGGCCGCCCCCTGATAACAGCACATAGCATTATCCTCCTCCACCATCTGTACAGGGGGCACAATGCAGTCAGGGGGTAACGTCCTCCTGGAATCACCAAACCAAGACTCCTCCATCAGACGCAGATAGGAAGTGCGAGCCGTCACTGCACAGGACACGTCTCCTCCAGAGTCCAGTGGTGGCGGCTTTACACCACTCCATCCGATGCTCGGCATTGTGCTTGGTGATGTACGGCTGTGTGCAGCTGCTCGGCCATGAAGCTCCCGGCGGGGGCGCAGTGTTTGTGCTGATACCAGAGGAGGTCTAGAATCTGCAGCTATGGGGTCAGCAGAGCGGTGGTGACTTTTCTGACCTCTGCTCCTCAGCACTCGGCCCCCCGTTCTGTAATGTTATGGGGTCTCCACTGATGGCTGAGTTGCTGCGGTTCTTTCCACTTCACAATAATATCACTGACAGATGATGGGGGAAGTTTCAGGAGAAAGAAATGTCATGGACGGACTTGTAACCCCGGTGGCTCCTATTACAGGACCGCACTGGTGTCAGTTAGCTCTGCGCCACCGGCCGATCTGTCACATGGTAGTAAAGGCTGACTGAGGTCATACACCAGGGGCGAGGGGCCGGAGGTTACACACAGGGGTCTATGGTGGGGTTGGATGTTATACACTGGGGGTGAGGGGCCGGAGATTATACACAGGGACGTATGGTGGGATTCAATGTTATACACTAGGGGCAATGTGACTGAATGAAAAGCCAGAATTCATTAATTAAAATGTATACCCCAATATCTTCCCCCATGTAGTGTATGTTGTTTGCTGCATGTCTGAGTGCACCGCAGGGATCAACATACGAGGCCTCATCTGATGGTCAGGAATTATTTTACAACCTTGTAAACTGAATGTTTGTTTGTTTTTTCCATCATTTCTGCTTCAGTATCACCAAGGAAAGCATCATAGACGTGGAGGGAGTCGTGCAGAAGGTGGACCAGAAAATCGAGAGCTGCACCCAGCAGGACGTCGAGCTTCACATCGAGCGGGTAAGTGACCATTAGGCGCTGCTCATCTCATCCGTAGCAGCCGGTCAGCCGGACCCCAGTCGTGTGCACAAGAACTGCGCCACAAATCTGCGTTCGGTTCTTCAAAACTGACGCCTTGTGGTACTGGTTTCAGCTGTGCTGGTACTGGTGGTACTGGTAAATCACACTGAAACCTTGTGATTCACCTCTGAAAATCACACTGCGAAAAAAAAATATTTAGCGGTTTTCTGCTACACGGCAAAATGAAGTATCACGGCCACAGCCTCAACGACGCCCTCATAATAGTCGTATGAAAGTTATGCATCACACATGCTTTGTCCGTTTTCCGATGTTGTTACGGTTTTCCTGAAATATTTGCAAATTGTCCCCAAAAAATGCTGTAGAACAACTGCATGAGTGCGGAGTAAAAGAGTAAGACTCCGACTGGCTGCTTTCAGATGAGTCATTACAGCACCGTGCGACATCTGCTCATCTCCCCAACATGTGTGCAGGTCACAGTGGCGGGTTTTCGCAGTTTCACACTGTGCGTTGTGGTCGCCCGGTGCCTTATGGAGTCCGACTGTCACAACAATCTCAAGTTATTTCTGTCCTGATTTCAGGTGTTCGTGATCAGCGCCTCCGAGCCCCGTCTGCCGCTGCAGCTGGAGGACGCAATGCGGCCTGAAGGCGAAGGGGAAGAGGTGAGGAACTCTCTAAGCAGCATTATTCTCATACCTATAAGGAGGGGTCCGGCAGGGTACTTGGCGCTGTGCAGAGATACTGATGTAACCCGTAGTGTTGGGTGGAGCAGTGATGCAGGAATGGGCAGCAGCGGATAGATTAATAAATGTCTTCCTTTCATATTTTGGGGCAGTATACGGCTTTACGTGTTCTTGCATTGATGGCTTTCCTTAGATCCCACGCTCCGGACCCCGGTAACGCGGACTCTTCACAGCAGGACCTAAAACAGTTGCATTTGTGTGACTGCGTGGGGTCCGGTGGGGTATGATCAGGGCTGAGCCGCAGCATCGGACACGTACAGCTCAGTATGTCGGGTCTTTATTTGCAGAAAGCATATAGGGGGTAAGACCGCCAGGAAGTCTTGTACGCCAGTCACTGATGCTCTCTGGGGAAAATAGTATGCAAATTAGCTCTCTCCTAGAAGAATAAAAGCTGCCTCTCTAGTGCCCCCTATAGAAAGCACACTCTGTCCTGTCTTATGTGTTTTTTCTAAGCTCCTGAGTTGTGTGAGAGATGTTTTGCACCGTTAGTCGGATGCCCCAGACCGGCCCCTGGAGACGGAGCGCTCGTGCACTGTGTCTACGTCATCGACGATGAACGGAAGCTATTGTAGTCTTTGCATCTCCTGTTTACATTCACTTCCACAGTAGTTTTTTCCTCTTTCGTGAGAAGCTCCTGTGTAAACAGCTCTCTGACATCGCGGGAACCTCACAAGTCACTGATCCCCTGTGTGCAGACACCATTGATAAAAAATCTCAACTATGACGGGGATTCATTACAGTGCAATTACAGGGCGTGCGTCATCCCCAAATGACAGTACACACTAAGCATATCGCCCCTTTAAAGTTTGCACCTTTAGTGTTCTGATTGCTGCCTCCTTTCTGCAGAAACTGAAGTTTAATCTAATATGTTAATTAGGTCTTTAGTGCAATCTGGGAGTGGCCAAGAGGCTCAGTGCACTGTCCTGCCCACTTATTCTTGCATATCCCAGCTGGTCATCACCAGTGATGGGGGCAAAAAAAACTCCCTTACAAGACGCCAGCATCGTATTAAATGTATTATATTAGTGTCAGGGTTTTCTTGATGCCCCGTTTGTCATTTCATCAAACACCACTACAGTCAGACTTTCTCCAACCTGATATGGCTGATAGCAGAGAACAATAGATTGAATCAAATCTAGACTTAAGGGGCATATCCCACCAGCAGGATAGGTATTTAATATATTACCTTTAGGGTCTAAGCGCTGGGAGACCCCTGCCAACCCTGAGCATAGGCGCCCTGTGTTCCCCTGGTGAAAAGAATGGTGTTATGCATTCACTTCCATGGGAGTAGTAGTGCAAGTGTGTGACCACCGCTCCCATAGACAGTGGATTGCACTGTGGTCACATGTGATAAATGTAACATTGATGGGGGGACCAAATATCAGGACCCTCAATTATCTTGAGAACGGAGGTCCCGTATGTGTAGGGCAGAGATGCACATGCACTCTATCACTCCTGTGGAAGTAAGTGGAGCAGTAGGTTATGGATGCACATGGGGGACTCTGTGATCGGTGACGATCCCTGCGATCAGACCACCACCGATCATACAATTATCATCCGCCCGGTTTGCCTTATTGAGGAGCAGTCCAGAGTTGATATCATGCCACTGATGTCCTTAGACCTCTAGTCAGGGACACAGTCAGAAAATCGCTTAAGTGGCAATTACATTTCTTACATCTAGATTTTTTTACTCTTGCAAAATAAAAAATAAAGAGAATTGATCCTTTAGCATTTTCCTCTTGTACTAACCTCTTACAGCCTTTATAATACATTTGTAAATTATCTCATCTGCCTCGTCAGGGTCCCCAGATGCTGTGATGCTACAACTCCCATCAAACACGGACAGATGATGGGAGTTGTAGTTTCGGCAGCACTTTTCAGACACTTATGTGTTTCACATTCGCTTTATAACAAGTTTTTGCTTTCTGAACTTTTTCTGCTCTTTTTCCGCCTCCCGGTCTTGTATTGTGGTTTCCCAGTGGGACAGTGCGAGCGGCCACTGATCCCTTCGCTGTATTATGTTACCTCGCTTGATGTTTTCTGAGTGATTTCTTTGTGTTTTGTTTTTTTTTTTCCTGCTTTAGGAAGGAAGAGCTACTGTAAACCAGGATACTCGGCTGGACAATAGAGTCATTGATTTACGGGTAAGGATGGAATTCCAGAGCACGCACCGCTCACCCTCTTTATATCGCAACCCCGAGACAAATGCGTCTTTACTGCAGGTGCTTATTACTTTACGTGGCACGACAGCCCTAGAAGGTCTCCCCGTCGGCCATCGCCGCACAAGGAAACCCTATAAAGTTACAGATAGCTTCCGCAGACCAGTTATTCCTGCTTCTCTCCGCCATCTTGACTGTGTAATATCCAATCGCTTCGGGACCTGCATGTCCCATGATGCTTCTCCTGGGCGTTATGTAGCGAGATGTAGACAGATGCTATAGATTATGTAGATCGTGGCAAATTGCAAACAGGAAGCCGGAAGGACATTGATACAGGTCAAAGGCACAGGAGAGGCAACACACTGCGCCCTGTGCAGCAGCATGCGTGCCACAGGCCGGGAGCAAACGTCAGCCCACTGCAGGGAATGGCAGAAACAATTGCTAGAAATAACCCTAAAATGACCGAGTGAGGGTCTTCAACCATCGGCAGTACGTGGTAAGGTCAACGATTGCTAATCTTAGAAAAAAGGAAACTGTCAGCGCGTTTTTACATAAGGTAGTAGTAATATGATGGTATTGGAGCTCGTCCCTCGATTAAAAATGACACATTTTTTGTAGAGATCCGTTATGCAGTCATGAGAAATCTATCATTGAAGTCTTTTTCAATTCAGGCTGAAAGTGCATTGGGGCGTGTCGGTGCACTTCCAGGGTTTCTCCATAGCGCATTGACACACCCTAAGTTCACTTCCAGGAACCCTTTATAGGGACGTACCCAACGAATCTGATATAGGACAGGTCATTAAGCAAAACTAGAAAATCATAAAAGAAAGAGAGTTCTAAATAACATTATTATTATCTCCTGTAATCTCCTTATTTGTATCCTATTGCTTTTAAAATTGAGAAATCTATAAAGAATTCTTCTGAATGTGTCCCAGGACCTTTGCCCTTTGCTCCTTCCTCCTTCTCAGAATCCTATGCCTTGCTGTTGGACAACTGACTGCAGCAGGAGCCTCCCCCCACAGCTTTGTATGCTGAAGAACCACAGGAACAAAAGTGCCGTGTTTCTAAAATAAACCACAACCTCATCTTTCTGCCAAGTCAAAGCAAAAGAAATTGATAGTTCTTTCCTATGTTTTCTGAAAAATTTCTAGAAGACAACTGAAAACTGGAAATGTATCTCCGGTTTACTTTTTCTATTCATGTTTTATGTTTACTGTCCCTTTAATTTGGAGCTTTGCCATCACAGACCTCTGTCGATTACTCACTGCCACACCGCAGAGTGAGACACTCGTCCGAGTCATGAGACTTTCCGACAGTCGTCTGGCAGTTCTGCTGCAATCACTGACAACAATTGAATCACTTTATATTTTTATATAAATATGTTTTGTTTTTTTCTTTTTTTTTTTGCTGTCAGACATTTGTATGATGTAAACAAGTTTGACCCAGACGATCTGATCTGTGCACGATGGTGAACTCCTGTATTCTGAAGACCTCAGAGTGCGCACAAGCTGCAGGGACTTTTACAGACTGATGGATCTTGTTTCTAATTTTTGCCACGTGGGGAGGTCACGTGTGTAATAGCTGCACATCGATGTCTGATCGACAGGCGGCAGTGTCTCCTCAGCTCGAACATTCATTGGACCCGAGGTGACCGCTCCAAGGGTCATCGCTGCAGCCGGACCTGTGTAGCAATTATGTCCCCATAATCGCACCATCCACGTAGCATTAATCACCCCACACTCCAATAGTGCTCCTATTCTGCTGACTGCAGAGCCGAAATCTCCCATCATCCCCTGCTCTTGCACTGTGTGCTCTAAAATGTAGTAATCTGATGTACTATAAGAGCTCAGCTAAATTCTAAGGATGGATGTCTGAGGACTGTTATTAATAATGAAACGAATAGCGAGTGCAGCTCTGGAGGATGTAAATCAGCATCTGTACAGGATAAGTAATGTATGTACACAGGGACTGCACCAGTAGAATAGTGAGTGCAGCTCTGGAGTATAATACAGGATATAACCAGAGCTGTACTCACTATTCTGCTGGTGCAGTCACTGTGTACATACATTACATTACTGATCCTGAGTTACATCCTGTATAACACTCCAGAGCTGTACTCACTATTCTGCTGGTGCAGTCACTGTGTACATACATTACATTACTGATCCTGAGTTACATCCTGTATAACACTCCAGAGCTGCACTCACTATTCTGCTGGTACAATCACTGTGTACATACATTACATTACTGATCCTGAGTTACATCCTGTATTATACCCCAGAGCTGCACTCACTATTCTGCTGGTGCAGTGACTGTGTACACACATTACATTACTGATCCTGAGTTACATCCTGTATTACACTCCAGAGCTGCACTCACTATTCTGCTGGTGCAGTCACTGTGTACATACATTACATTACTGAATACAGGATCAGTAATGTAATGTATGTACACTGTGACTGCGCCAGCAGAATAGTGAGTGCAGCTCTGGAGTATAATACAGGATGTAACTCAGGATCAGTAATGTAATGTATGTACACAGTGACTGCACCAGCAGAATAGTGAGTACAGCTCTGGAATATAATACAGGAGGTAACTCAGGATCAGTAATGTATGTACACAGTGACTGCACCAGCAGAATAGTGAGTACAGCTCTGGGGTATAATACAGGATGTAACTCAGGATCAGTAATGTAATGTATATACACAGTGACTGCACCAGCAGAATAGTGAGTGCAGCTCAGGAGTATAATACAGGAGGTAACTCAGGATCAGTAAAGTAATGTATGTACACAGTGACTGCACCAGCAGAATAGTGAGTGCAGCTCTGAGGTATAATACAGGATGTAACTCAGGATCAGTAATGCAATGTATGTACACAGTGACTCCACCAGCAGAATAGTGAGTGCAGCTCTGGAGTATAATGCAGGAGGTAACTCAGGATCAGTAATGTATTTTGTGTACACCTCTTGTACTATATGTTATATGCGGCAGTCTGACCTCCAGGCCCCTCAACACTCGACAGAACATAAGGGTCTTGTCTTTTGCTGGAGTGCTGCTTCGTCTTCGCTCTTCTCCAGAGCTGACAGCATGTCTTGCATTCTGCTGATCAGCGGGGATCCTCTTAATGGTCAGACTCCCACTGTTAACACATCGATTGCCTGTCCTAAGAATAGACCATCAGTGGATATTTCTGGGAAACCAATTTAATTCTATAGGCAAGCATTATCTATGAAAAGATGAGATGTATCTGCGAGGAGCGGACTCGCCCTGATAATGAAATATCTGCACAGCTGTGAATCGTTGCAGACTTTGATCAAACCACCGTGAGACCGTGATTCAGCGCCGCGCTGTAAACAGGAAGGGAAAACACTTGCTGTTATTTGCACGTGCTACAAAATAAACTTCTATATTTTTCCTGTACGTTAATACCTTTGAAGTATTGTTCTACTCGAGTGCATTCATCTGCCAGGAGGCCGCGCAGCACTGAGACCCTCACCGGTCCTGAAACCTGACCCCGAGGACGCGGCGGCACAGCCCTATCCCCGCACTGCACCTGTGTATAATATGTCTGCTCTTTACCAGGTCGTATGTTCTGGTGGATCTGTGTATGAAAGAGACTGCGCACAAATATTTCAGATTTTTCTAAAGCAATCCCCGATAATGGCGTCCAGCTCTCCATTTAATTCCGCTCCTTCCTGTCATTGTGGACAAAGGTCAAACAATAGCGGCAAAGTGTTTGTGTTACAGGATATCATTCATACAGGGAAATATGGCAAATAAGTCCTAAGAGCCTGACGTGTGGGACCTCAGCTATAAAGGGTAAATGCTGAAAATAGCACAGGAGACAAATCAATAAGGAACTTCTACATATGCCATGAGGGTTCGAGTGATAGGGGGGATCCAAGTACCAGACCTCTCCGTGGTCAGCTGCAGATCCTGTACAAGCAATAAAGAAAAAAATAGTGTCCAGTCTTATAGTAGGTATATTCTTGTACAGTTGTGGCCAAAAGTATTGACACCCCTGCAATTCTGTCAGATAATACTCAGTTTCTTTCTGAAAATGATTGCAAACACAAATTCTTTGGTATTATTATCTTCATTTAATTTGTCTTAAATGAAAAAACACAAAAGAGAATGAAGAAAAAGCAAAACATTGATCATTTCACACAAAACTCCAAAAATGGGCCAGACAAAAGTATTGGCACCCTCAGCCTAATAACCAACCGCTTCCGGTGACCATCAATGAGTTTCTTACAATGCTCTGCTGGAATTTTAGACCATTCTTCTTTGGCAAACTGCTCCAGGTCCCTGATATTTGAAGGGTGCCTTCTCCAAACTGCCATTTTTAGATCTCTCCACAGGTGTTCTATGGGATTCAGGTCTGGACTCATTGCTGGCCACCTTA
This sequence comes from Dendrobates tinctorius, assembly GCF_039654945.1. NCBI lineage: Eukaryota > Metazoa > Chordata > Amphibia > Anura > Dendrobatidae > Dendrobates > Dendrobates tinctorius. Next base: position 14,939,660 of record NW_027361810.1, on the reverse strand, counting down.
GAAGTCTCCAGTGCTTTCTCTCAAACCATTTTCTAGTGCTTTTTGAAGTGTGTTTTGGGTCATTGTCCTGCTGGAAGACCCATGACCTCTGAGGGAGACCCAGCTTTCTCACACTGGGCCCTACATTATGCTGCAAAATTTGTTGGTAGTCTTCAGACTTCATAATGCCATGCACACGGTCAAGCAGTCCAGTGCCAGAGGCAGCAAGGCAACCCCAAAACATCAGGGAACCTCCGCCATGTTTGACTGTAGGGACTGTGTTTTTTTCTTTGAATGCCTCTTTATTTCTCCTGTAAACTCTATGTTGATGCCTTTGCCCAAAAAGCTCTACTTTTGTCTCATCTGACCAGAGAACATTCTTCCAAAACGTTTTAGGCTTTTTCAGGTAAGTTTTGGCAAACTCCAGCCTGGCTTTTTTATGTCTCGGGGTAAGAAGTGGGGTCTTCCTGGGTCTCCTACCATACAGTCCCTTTTCATTCAGACACCGACGGATAGTACGGGTTGACACTGTTGTACCCTCGAACTGCAGGGCAGCTTGAACTTGTTTGGATGTTAGTCGAGGTTCTTTATCCAACATCCGCACAATCTTGCGTTGAAATCTCTTGTCAATTTTTCTTTTCCGTCCACATCTAAGGAGGTTAGCCACAGTGCCATGGGCTTTAAACTTCTTGATGACACTGCGCACGGTAGACACAGGAACATTCAGGTCTTTGGAGATGGACTTGTAGCTTTGAGAATGCTCATGCTTCCTCACAATTTGGTTTCTCAAGTCCTCAGACAGTTCTTTGGTCTTCTTTCTTTTCTCCATGCTCAATGTGGTACACACAAGGACACAGGACAGAGGTTGAGTCAACTTTAATCCATGTCAACTGGCTGCAAGTGTGGTTTAGTTATTGCCAGCACCTGTTAGGTGCCACAGGTAAGTTACAGGTGCTGTTAATTACACAAATTAGAGAAGCATCACATGATTTTTCGAACAGTGCCAATACTTTTGTCCACCCTCTCTTTTATGTTTGGTGTGGAATTATATCCAATTTGGCTTTAGGACAATTCTTTTTGTGTTTTTTCATTTAAGACAAATTAAATGAAGATAATAATACCAAAGAATTTGTGCTTGCAATCATTTTCAGGAAGAAACTGAGTATTATCTGACAAAATTACAGGGGTGTCAATACTTTTGGCCACAACTGTACATAGGGGGCAGTATTATAGTAGTTATATTCTTGTATATAGGGGCAGTATTATAGTAGTTATATTCTTGTACATAGGAGCAGTATTATAATGGTTAAATTCTTGTACATAGGGGCAGTATTATAGTAGTTACTGTATATACTCGAGTATAAGCCAACCCCCCTAATTTTGCCACAAAAAAACTGGGAGAACTTATTGACTCAAGTATAAGCCTAGGGTGGGAAATGCTCCATAGATTATTCCCCCATATGGTGTCCCCATAAGAAGCTCCATAGATTGTTCCCCCATATGCTGCCCCAAAAGAAGCTCCATAGATTATTCCCCCATATGCTGCCCCAAAAGAAGCTCCATAGATTATTCCCCCATATGCTGCCCCAAAAGAAGCTCCATAGATTGTTCCCCCATATGCTGACCCCAGAAGAAGCTCCAGATTGTTCCCCCATATGCTGCCCCATGCTGCTGCTGCTGCTGCTGCATGTAAAAATAAAAAAAATGACATACTCACCTCTCCGTCGCTGGGTGTCAGGTGCCGGTGTCACTGCTGGCACCTGAGATACTCACGAGTCCTGCGTCCATGGCTGCTCACCGCTATCTGCCACGTCATCAGTCAGTGACGTTCAGACTGCAGGGGGCGCGGCGCGCACTAACCACGTCACCGCTCCCTCTGCTGTCTGAAGTCACTGACCGAAGACAGACAGCAGCAAGCAGCCATGGACGCAGGACAGGTGAGTATCGCTATACTTACCCGTCCTGACGCTGTGTCTTGAGCCCCCAGCTTCTCCGCGCTCTCTCTTCCTGCCTTCAGCGGTCACGTGATCGCGCACATTCATGAGTTTTAATGAGCGGCACCACGTGACCGCTGAAGGCAGGAAGAGAGAGCACGGGGAGAAGCTGGGGGCTCAAGACACAGCGTCAGGACGGGTAAGTATAACCTGACACCCCCGCCCCCCCTCCCCCTCTGACCCCCTTTGTATATGACTCGAATATAAGACGAGAGGGGGACTTTCAGCCCAATTTTTTGGGCTGAAAATCTCGGCTTATATTCGAGTTTATACGGTATATTCCTGTACATAGGGGCAGTATTATAGTAGTTATATTCTTGTACATAGGGGCAGTATTATAGAAGTTATATTCTTGTACATAGGGGCAGTATTATAGCAGTTATATTCTTGTACGTAGGAGCAGTATTATAGTAGTTATATTCTTGTACATAGGGGCAGTATTATTGTAGTTATATTCTTGTACATAGGAGCAGTATTATAGTAGTTATATTCTTGTACATAGGGGCAGTATTATAGAAGTTATATTCTTGTACATAGGGGCAGTATTATAGCAGTTATATTCTTGTACGTAGGGGCAGTATTATAGTAGTTATATTCTTGTACATAGGGGGCAGTATTATAGTAGTTATATTCTTGTGCATAGGAGCAGTATTATAGTAGTTATATTCTTGTACATAGGAGCAGTATTATTGTAGTTATATTCTTGTGCATAGGAGCAGTATTATAGTAGTTATATTCTTGTACATAGGGGCAGTATTATAGTAGTTATATTCTTGTACATAGGAGCAGTATTATAGTAGTTATATTCTTGTACATAGGGGCAGTATTATAGAAGTTATATTCTTGTACATAGGGGCAGTATTATAGAAGTTATATTCTTGTACATAGGGGCAGTATTATAGCAGTTATATTCTTGTACATAGGAGCAGTATTATAGTAGTTATATTCTTGTACATAGGGGCAGTATTATAGCAGTTATATTCTTGTACGTAGGAGCAGTATTATAGTAGTTATATTCTTGTACATAGGGGCAGTATTATAGTAGTTATATTCTTGTACATAGGAGCAGTATTATAGTAGTTATATTCTTGTACATAGGGGCAGTATTATAGAAGTTATATTCTTGTACATAGGGGCAGTATTATAGCAGTTATATTCTTGTACGTAGGGGCAGTATTATAGTAGTTATATTCTTGTACATAGGGGGCAGTATTATAGTAGTTATATTCTTGTGCATAGGAGCAGTATTATAGTAGTTATATTCTTGTACATAGGAGCAGTATTATTGTAGTTATATTCTTGTGCATAGGAGCAGTATTATAGTAGTTATGTTCTTGTACATAGGGGCAGTATTATAGTAGTTATATTCTTGTACATAGGAGCAGTATTATAGTAGTTATATTCTTGTACATAGGGGCAGTATTATAGAAGTTATATTCTTGTACATAGGGGCAGTATTATAGCAGTTATATTCTTGTACGTAGGGGCAGTATTATAGTAGTTATATTCTTGTACATAGGGGGCAGTATTATAGTAGTTATATTCTTGTGCATAGGAGCAGTATTATAGTAGTTATATTCTTGTACATAGGGGCAGTATTATAGTAGTTATATTCTTGTACGTAGGGGCAGTATTATAGTAGTTATATTCTTGTACATAGGGGGCAGTATTATAGTAGTTATATTCTTGTGCATAGGAGCAGTATTATAGTAGTTATATTCTTGTACATAGGGGCAGTATTATAGCAGTTATATTCTTGTACGTAGGGGCAGTATTATAGTAGTTATATTCTTGTACATAGGGGCAGTATTATAGTAGTTATATTCTTGTACATAGGGGCAGTATTATAGTAGTTATATTCTTGTGCATAGGGGCAGTATTATAGTAGTTATATTCTTGTACATAGGAGCAGTATTATAGTAGTTATATTCTTGTACATAGGGGCAGTATTATAGTAGTTATATTCTTGTCCATAGGGGCAGTGTTATAGTAGTTATATTCTTGTACATAGGGGCAGTATTATAGTAGTTATATTCTTGTACATAGGGGCAGTATTATAGTAGTTATATTCTTGTACATAGGGGCAGTATTATAGTAGTTATATTCTTGAATATAGGGGCAGTATTATAGTAGTTATATTCTTGTACATAGGGGCAGTATTATAGTAGTTATATTATTGTACATAGGGGGCAGTATTATAGTAGTTATATTATTGTACATAGGGGGCAGTATTATAGTAGTTATATTATTGTACATAGGGGCAGTATTATAGTAGTTATATTATTGTACATAGGGGGCACTATTATAGTAGTTATATTCTTGTACATAGGGGGCAGTATTATAGTAGTTATATTCTTGTACATAGGAGCAGTATTATAGTAGTTACATTCTTGTACACGGGGCAGTATTATAGTATATGCTTGTACATAGGGCCCCCGTATTTTACTAGTTGTACGTATTGTAGTATAAGGGGCAATATTACAGTATATTAGCTAATTGAAGTGTGTCACATGTTGTCAGGTCCTCCATTCTGTGCTAGATGAATGACAATGTGATGATTTCTCTACGCTAACACAGATTGATTCAGTTCCCGGTAATTTGTGAATTGCATAGAAGGATTTGTCTCTTCGATTACTGATCCGACATAGTTGTAATTCTTGTTTACAACAGTTTTTTCCTCTCTTTGTTCTGAGAATAAACTGTGAAGTGTTTATGGGATGGATACGTTCAGCGAACATAGTTGGAATCTCATATGTGACCCTTCACAGATGCCATAGGGTTCATCCTTGCGGCAGTGAGAAGTGGCTACTTGAGTCTCGGAGCTGCTTCTAGTGCCGCCTGATGTTCCCATCTATTGCCGCTGTTTGCATCTTCCCCTCTCCAGGAAATCCGTATTATACATTCATGAATAATTCTCAGTCCATCAACACAAGAGTCTCACGGAGCTTCCTAAGGTGCAATACAATGGTTGTATTTGATAGAAAATTGTAGAGAAATAAAAGTCTGAATATTTTTCACTTTTGTCATTTTATTAAGACTCATTTCCCTTAAAAAGCAGAAAAACTTCAAGTCAATTCAAGTCCTTGTCAAGTTTTCATCTATATTTAATCCATTTGCATCTTGGTTTTCTTTTTTAACATGCCTAATAAAGTTATGAGCCAGTAATGGCGATCAGTCGATTCCTCATACCTGCAGTTATCCAACTTTCCACAAGCTACGAATGACACAACCGTTTCCATGGTCTTTCCCAGAGTGGAGCATTGGAAACTCTACAAAATCCATCACTACGATCGTAAGGGCTCCAATCAATAGAAATCGGTTATGAATATATTATTATTTTTACTAATGTTGAATCCTCACATATGAGGATACCCCAGTGACTCAGATATAGCTAATTTGTGGACTCAGGAGAAGGTATGTGCATTTTTACCATGGAGAAATGGTTCCGGTGGGGTTGCAACTGTGATTAATTCCCATTGCTCTTTCTATTTGCAAGACCAGTTTACTCTGACATGTTCGCTTGTGGCGCCGCAAGTTCAGAGTTTTGTGGGTGCCCTCTACTTGTGGAGCAGCAAGTATGAAACTTAGAGCGTGTCTCCTTGTGAAGCTGCTAGCTCAGAGCTCAGTTGGTGTTCCCTGCTTATCAAGCTGCTAGTTTAGAGCCCATTGGGTGTCCCCTGCTTGTGAAGCTGCTAGCTCAGAGCTCAGTCAGTGTTCCCTGCTTTTCTATCTGCTAGTTGAGAGCTCATTGGGTGTCCCCTGCTTGTGAAGCTGCTAGATCAGAGCTCAGTTGGTTTTCCCTGCTTTTCCAGATGCTAGTTTAGAGCTCATAGGGTGTCCCCTGCTTGTGAAGCTGCTAGCTCAGTTGGTGTTCCCTGCTTTTCCATCTGCTAGTTGAGAGCTCATTGGGTGTCCCCTGCTTGTGAAACTGCTAGCTCAGAGCTCAGGTGGTGTTCCCTGCCTTTCCATCTGCTAGTTGAGAGCTCATTGGGTGTCCCTTACTTGTGAAGCTGCTAGCTCAGAGCTCAGTTGGTGTTCCCTGCTTTTCTATCTGCTAGTTGAGAGCTCATAGGGTGTCCCATACTTGTGAAGCTGCTAGCTCAGAGCTCAGGTGGTGTTCCCTGCCTTTCCATCTGCTAGTCTAGAGCTCATTGGGTGTCCCTTACTTGTGAAGCTGCTAGCTCAGAGCTCAGGTGGTGTTCCCTGCCTTTCCATCTGCTAGTCTAGAGCTCATTGGGTGTCCCCAGCTTGTGAAACTGCTAGCTCAGAGCTCAGGTGGTGTTCCCTTCTTTTCGAGCTGCTAGTTTAGAGCTCATTGAGTGTCCCCAGCTTGTGAAGCTGCTAGTTCAGAGTTCAGTGGGTTTCCCGAGTTGTTCTTTTTTTCACTTTGTACATTTGCTTTCTGATCTCCTCAATCTTACACTCCTGACATGATGGTATAAGATGTATATACAAGAGGGGCAGATGCAAATGGAAATTGGTGTCAGATTTAGGAGAATAGCAGCATTTAAACTAATTAAAAAAATGCATTCAAGGCAAGCGAAAGATTCTATTTTAAAAGACTAAAAATCAATAACAAAAATAAATATGGAAAATTCCTACTGTATATCTTCTCATGTAGAAAATGCATTATGATGTAAAATGACCCAAAATATGAAAAAAAATATGCATCATAAAGAATTATATACCGTAGTAACCATAAATACTCAATTGTGTCATTATGGCTTCTTGTATAACTTTCTTTTTCTCATATTATTTACCTTCCCTTTGCACTTTTTCAAATCTCTCCTTCGATCTTCAATCAGGCGTTGACATCACATGTTTTTTTGTGATAAAGCAACATGTGTGTAACCAAATAAACAACAAACTGATAACTGCGAATCCTCAGCGTAAAGAAGTAGAGAAGTGTGTCAGTATGGTGTGTGTTTTTGGCAAAAAAAGGTGAAGCAAAGCAGAAGGCGGCGGCAGGCTTAATGAGTTTGTTCAAGTCTAGCTTAAAACAAATGAACCCAGTCTGATCCTGTTTGTTAGTATAGTCATTGTAATTTTTTTATATAATTCTCTATCTTTATAAATGTTAAAGTGCCGTGTTCTTTCATCTATACGGTTCTTTCAACCTTCAGCCTCTAATAAGGGCAGCTCAATACATACTGATATATAAGCTCCCATTTGCTTCATAGTAAATGTATCTTACTCTTACATACTGCTTCTTCCATGCTTGCTTGTGGGTCTGCAACTTAATTCAGCTCAGTGGATATCCCCTGATTGTTGCGCTTTATGTTCTGGACTCAGTAGGTATCCACTGCTTGTGGAGCTGCAAGTTTAGAGCTCAGTGAGAGTCCATTGCTTATGTAGGTACTAGTTTAGCTTTCATTGGTTGTCCCCAGCTACAAATTCAGAGCTCAGTTGGCGTCCCCTGCTTGTGGAGGTTAAAGATCGGGCCTTGGTGTGTGTCCTTAGCTTGTTGAGCTGCAAGTTCATTGCTCAGTGTGTGTCCTTTGCTTGTTGAGCTGCAAGTTTATTGCTCAGTGGGTGTCCCCTGCTTGTGGAGCTGCAAGTTCAGTGCTCAGTGGATATGTCCTGTGTTTTCACACTAAATGACCGAGTATTTCCTTTTATGCCATCCTTGTGATGCTTTTGCTTAGTGCCTGGAACTGCATTTTGTCCCAATATGTCCTTCAAATCAATTTTGTCTTTTTGATGGCTGCATTTTGGATCTAGTTACACAGCTGACAAAGGGCCTGGTACAGTGATAGTAATGTCATGACTGGCATTATTATAATGTAATGGCACCAGTCTTTGCTCAGATCTTTTTATCACCTTGTGTTTTACGTTGCAGACCTCCACCAGTCATGCGGTCTTCACCCTCCAGTCTGGGGTTTGTCAACTCTTCCGGGAGACACTAAGCAACAAAGGATTTGTGGAGATTCAGACTCCCAAAATTATATCAGGTTTGAAATACTGATGTCTTTTATGTGATTTCACAGTCAATGGGAGTTTTAAGTGAATTGTTCTGGGTCCCATATGCTGGGTGTACTATATATTGGGGCTGTACATGGCCAGCATAAGAGGGGTATCAAAACCGGTCAGTAGCGATAAAAATGACATTGCATACTACTTGACTCACACAGTACCACCCTGGAAGGCACCAGCGCTACTGCCGCCATGGAAGATTTAGCTTTATAAATGCTGCAAGAGCCACTTCCTACATTTAATGTAGACGTAGACTTAATACAAGAAACAGTCTTGAAAATTAAACATTTTTATTATTTTCCGACGCACATACGAGTGACCGTCTGATTAATTTGTAGTTATTTCATTCTTCTAGCGGCCAGTGAAGGGGGAGCCAATGTATTCACTGTGTCCTACTTCAAAACCAGCGCCTACCTAGCGCAATCCCCACAGCTCTACAAGCAAATGTGTATCTGTGCTGATTTTGAGAAAGTGTTTTGCATTGGGCCAGGTAAGAAATTAATGAACATTTGGCCATAATGATTCATGAACCGATTGATATTGACATTAATTGTAATAACTAGTAAATGCTGCCACCTATGTACAAGAATATAACTACTATAATACTTCTCCTATGTACAAGAATATAACTACTATAATACTTCTCCTATGTACAAGAATATAACTACTATAATACTGCCCCCTATGTACAAGAATATAACTACTATAATACTGCTCCTATGTACAAAAATATTACTACTATAATACTTCTCCTATGTACAAGAATATAACTACTATAATACTGCCCCATGTACAAGAATATATCTACTATAATACTGCCCCCTATATACAAGAATATATCTACTATAATACTGCTCCTATGTACAAGAATATAACTACTATAATACTGCTCCTATGTACAAGAATATAACTACTATAATACTGTCCCTATGTACAAGAATATAACTACTATAATACTGCCCCCTATGTACAAGAATATAACTACTATAATACTGCTCCTATGTACAAGAATATAACTACTATAATACTGCTCCTATGTACAAGAATATAACTATTATAATACTGCTCCTATATAGAAGAGCAGTATTAGAATAGTTGTATTCTTGTACATAGGGGCAGTACTATAGTAGTTGTATATAGTATTGTATATAGTTGTATATAGTTGTATAGTTGTATATAGTATTGTATAGTATTGTACATTGGAGCAGTATTATAGTAGTTATATTCTTGTACATAGGAGCAGTATTATAGCAGTTATATTCTTATATATAAGAGCAGTATTATACTAGTTATATTATAACTGCTATAATACTGCTCCTATGAACAAGAATATAACTATTATAATACTGCTCCTATGTACAATAATAAAACTACTATTATACTGCCCCTATGTACAAGAATATAACTACTATAATACTCCTACGTACAAGAATATAACTATTATAATACTGCTCCTATATAGAATATAACTGCCATAATACTGCTCCTATGTACAAGAATATAAGTACTAGAATACTGCTCCTATATTGAAGAATATAACTGCTATAATACTGCCCCCTATGTACAAGAATATAACTACTATAATACTGCCCCATGTACAAGAATATAACTACTACAATACTGCTCCCTATGTGCAAGAATATAACTACTATAATACTGCCCCTATGTACAAGAATATAACTACTATAATACTGCCCCGTGTACTAGAATATAATTACTATAATACTGCTCCTATGTACAAGAATATAACTACTATAATACTGCTCTTATATACAAGAATATAACTACTATAATACTCCTACGTACAAGAATATAACTATTATAATACTGCTCCTATATAGAATATAACTGCCATAATACTGCTCCTATGTACAAGAATATAAGTACTAGAATACTGCTCCTATATTGAAGAATATAACTGCTATAATACTGCCCCCTATGTACAAGAATATAACTACTATAATACTGCCCCATGTACAAGAATATAACTACTACAATACTGCTCCCTATGTGCAAGAATATAAGTACTATAATACTGCTCCTATGTACAAGAATATAACTACTTTAATACTGCCCCCTATGTACAATAACTACTATAGTACTGCTTCAATGTATCAGAATATAACTACTGTAATACTGCTCCTATGTACAAGAATATAACTACTATAATACTGCTCCTATGTACAATAATATAACTACTATAATACTGCCCCTATGTACAAGAATATAACTACTATAATACTGCCCCGTGTACAAGAATATAGCTACTATAATACTGCTCTTATATACAAGAATATAACTACTATAATACTGCCCCCTATGTGCAAGAATATAACTGCTATAATACTGCCCCTATGTACAAGAATATAACTACTATAATACTGCCTCCTATGTACAAGAATATAACTACTATAATACTGCTCCTAAGTACAAGAATATAACTACTATAATACTGCTCCTATGTACAAGAATATAACTACTGTAATACTGCCACTATGTACAAGAGTATAACTACTATAATACTGCCTCCTATGTACAAGAATGTAACTACTATAATACTGCTTCCTATGTACAAGAATATAACTACTGTAATACTGCCCCTATGTACAAGAATATAACTACTATAATACTGCCTCCTATGTACAAGAATGTAACTACTATAATACTGCTTCCTATGTACAAGAATATAACTACTATAATACTGCTTCTTATGTACAAGAATATAACTACTATAATACTGCCCCTATGTACAAGAATATAACTACTATAATACTGCCTCCTATGTACAAGAATATAACTACTATAATACTGCCTCCTATGTACAAGAATGTAACTACTATAATACTGCTTCCTATGTACAAGAATATAACTACTATAATACTGCTTCTTATGTACAAGAATATAACTACTATAATACTGCCCCTATGTACAAGAATATAACTACTATAATACTGCCTCCTATGTACAAGAATATAACTACTATAATACTGCTTCCTATGTACAAGAATATAACTACTATAATACTGCCCCTATGTACAAGAATATAACTACTATAATACTGCTCCTATGTACAAGAATATAACTACTATAATACTGCTCCTATATGCAAGAATATAACTACTATAATACTGCTCCTATATACAAGAATATAACTACTATAATACTGAAAGAAAAAAAAATTGAGCCAGCTAGAGACGGAGGCGGCTGCAATTAACAAAGCTTTATTGGACAACTTAAAAGTATGTTGGTTCTAAAAAATTTTCTTATAGCAAACACCAAGCACACCAGTGAGGCGAATCAACGCGTTTGCTATAAGAAATTTTTTAGACCCAACATATTTTTAAGTTGTCCAATAAAGCTTTGTTAATTGCAGCCGCCTCCGTCTCCAGCTGGATCAATTTTTTTTAATTCCTCTTGCTCCTAATTCATGTGAATGCTCACCACAGTCCGTGCTGGGCGTTGGCAGGCTTGGGGATTGCTTTGCAGACGGGTAAGCTGACTACACTTTTTTTACTTACTATAATACTGCCCCTAAGTACAAGAATGTAACTACTATAATACTGCTCCTATGTACAAGAATATAACTACTATAATACTGCCTCCTATGTACAAGAATGTAACTACTATAATACTGCTCCTATGTACAAGAATATACTATAATACTGCTCCTATGTACAAGAATATAACTACTATAATACTGCCCCTATGTACAAGAATATAACTACTATAATACTGCTCCCCATGTACAAGAATATAACTACTATAATACTGCTCCCCATGTGCAAGAATATAACTACTATAATACTGCTCCCCATGTACAAGAATATAACTACTATAATACTGCTCCCCATGTACAAGAATATAACTACTATAATACTGCTCCCCATGTACAAGAATATAACTACTATAATACTGCTCCCCATGTGCAAGAATATAACTACTATAATACTGCTCTCCATGTACAAGAATATAACTACTATAATACTGCTCCCCATGTACAAGAATATAACTACTATAATACTGCTCCCCATGTGCAAGAATATAACTACTATAATACTGCCCCAATGTACAAGAATATAACTACTATAATACTGCCCCAATGTACAAGAAAATAACTACTATAATACTGCCCCTAAGTACAAGAATGTAACTACTATAATACTTCTCCTATATGCAAGAATGTAACTACTATAATACTGCTCCTACGTACAAGTACTATAATACTGCTCCTACGTACAAGTACTATAATACTGCTCCTACGTACAAGTACTATAATACTGCTCCTATGTACAATGATATAACTACTATAATACTGCTCCTATGTACAATAATATAACTACTATAATACTGCTCCTATGTACAAGAATATAACTACTATAATACTGCCTCCTATGTACAAGAATATAACTACTATAATACTGCCCCAATGTACAAGAAAATAACTACTATAATACTGCTCCTATGTACAAGAATATAACTACTATAATACTGCCTCCTATGTACAAGAATATAACTACTATAATACTGCCTCCTATGTACAAGAATATAACTACTATAATACTGCTCCTAAGTACAAGAATATAACTACTATAATACTGCTCCTATGTACAAGAATATAACTACTATAATACTGCCCCTATGTACAAGAATATAACTACTATAATACTGCCTCCTATGTACAAGAATGTAACTACTATAATACTGCTTCCTATGTACAAGAATGTAACTACTATAATACTGCTTCCTATGTACAAGAATATAACTACTATAATACTGCCCCTATGTACAAGAATATAACTACTATAATACTGCCTCCTATGTACAAGAATATAACTACTATAATACTGCTTCCTATGTACAAGAATATAACTACTATAATACTGCTTCCTATGTACAAGAATATAACTACTATAATACTGCTTCCTATGTACAAGAATATAACTACTATAATACTGCCCCTATGTACAAGAATATAACTACTATAATACTGCCCCCTATGTACAAGAATATAACTACTATAATACTGCTCCTATGTACAAGAATATAACTACTATAATACTGCTCCTATATGCAAGAATATAACTACTATAATACTGCTCCTATATACAAGAATATAACTACTATAATACTGAAAGAAAAAAAAATTGAGCCAGCTAGAGACGGAGGCGGCTGCAATTAACAAAGCTTTATTGGACAACTTAAAAATATGTTGGTTCTAAAAAATTTTCTTATAGCAAACACCAAGCACACCAGTGAGGCGGATCAACGCGTTTGCTATAAGAAATTTTTTAGACCCAACATATTTTTAAGTTGTCCAATAAAGCTTTGTTAATTGCAGCCGCCTCCGTCTCCAGCTGGATCAATTTTTTTTAATTCCTCTTGCTCCTAATTCATGTGAATGCTCACCACAGTCCGTGCTGGGCGTTGGCAGGCTTGGGGATTGCTTTGCAGACGGGTAAGCTGACTACACTTTTTTTACTTACTATAATACTGCCCCTAAGTACAAGAATGTAACTACTATAATACTGCTCCTATGTACAAGAATATAACTACTATAATACTTCTCCTATATGCAAGAATGTAACTACTATAATACTGTCCCCTATGTATAAGAATATAACTACTATAATACTGCCTCCTATGTACAAGAATGTAACTACTATAATACTGCTCCTATGTACAAGAATATACTATAATACTGCTCCTATGTACAAGAATATAACTACTATAATACTGCCCCTATGTACAAGAATATAACTACTATAATACTGCTCCCCATGTACAAGAATATAACTACTATAATACTGCTCCCCATGTGCAAGAATATAACTACTATAATACTGCTCCCCATGTACAAGAATATAACTACTATAATACTGCTCCCCATGTACAAGAATATAACTACTATAATACTGCTCCCCATGTGCAAGAATATAACTACTATAATACTGCCCCAATGTACAAGAATATAACTACTATAATACTGCCCCAATGTACAAGAAAATAACTACTATAATACTGCCCCTAAGTACAAGAATGTAACTACTATAATACTTCTCCTATATGCAAGAATGTAACTACTATAATACTGCTCCTACGTACAAGTACTATAATACTGCTCCTATGTACAATGATATAACTACTATAATACTGCTCCTATGTACAATAATATAACTACTATTATACTGCTCCTATGTACAAGAATATAACTACTATAATACTGCCTCCTATGTACAAGAATATAACTACTATAATACTGCCCCAATGTACAAGAAAATAACTACTATAATACTGCCCCTAAGTACAAGAATGTAACTACTATAATACTTCTCCTATATGCAAGAATGTAACTACTATAATACTGCTCCTGTGTACAAGAATATAACTACTATAATACTGCTCCTATGTACAATGATATAACTACTATAATACTGCTCCTATGTACAATAATATAACTACTATTATACTGCTCCTATGTACAAGAATATAACTACTATAATACTGCCTCCTATGTACAAGAATATAACTACTATAATACTGCCCCAATGTACAAGAAAATAACTACTATAATACTGCCCCTAAGTACAAGAATGTAACTACTATAATACTTCTCCTATATGCAAGAATGTAACTACTATAATACTGCTCCTACGTACAAGTACTATAATACTGCTCCTATGTACAATGATATAACTACTATAATACTGCTCCTATGTACAATAATATAACTACTATTATACTGCTCCTATGTACAAGAATATAACTACTATAATACTGCCTCCTATGTACAAGAATATAACTACTATAATACTGCCCCAATGTACAAGAAAATAACTACTATAATACTGCCCCTAAGTACAAGAATGTAACTACTATAATACTGCTCCTGTGTACCAGAATATAACTACTATAATACTGCTCCTATGTACAATGATATAACTACTATAATACTGTCCCCTATGTACAAGAATATAACTACTATAATACTGCCTCCTATGTACAAGAATATAACTACTATAATACTGCCCGCTTTATAAAGGAATTATCTAGGAGGATATATGTGTCATTAACTCCATATATTTCCTCTATGTCCGTGTTATGTGGCTGCACTGACTGCTGATGATTTTGGAGATAAATGAATCTATTTTTTTTATAGAAGATTTCATTATTTTTGGGCTTTGTCTTATTCTTTGGGCTATAGTATGAAGCTGAGCGCTGCGCTGTGTATAATTACTAACACTTATAACAGATCTAATGCCTCCGTAATTGTCACACAACGGTTCTTTTGCCCGGAGGAGAATAATTGGCATTAAAGAGTCTGAGCTCATTCAGGGCGCAAAGTAATTTAATTATCAAAGTAAGTGATAAAACTCTGCATTAGCGGGGGGGAGGGGTGACCTCCTTTTTGTTAGGCACTTTTTTTTATTGTGCTTTGTGGAAGCTATTCGCTCCATGTACCTGAACATGTGAGTGACAAAAGGATTAATGTGGATGATGTGATGGTTATATTACACACCTGAGAATGTTATGTGATCATATTTATATATCTCATATGTTTGTAGAGGTTGTAGCTTCACTTTTCTGTTAACGCTCTCAATCCACTGCTTCCATTAACAGCTGTTGAGCTAAATGATGAATGTCTGCTTCCAGCCTCCACTAGGGAGACCACACTACATACAGATTTATCCAGCCACAGCCACCACTAGGGGGAAGAGATGAGCAAACCCGAACTGTATTGTCGTACTGAACACCTAGTGTCCGTGCACGGACCCCAAACATCGACTTCTCCAGGAAGTCAGTGTTACTGTTCGGCACCCCAAACATTGGCCGTTTCCTACGCTGTCATCTGTGTGACTGAGTGAGAAACACCAGCATCCCTGATGGGCGATAAGTTAGTCACCACTGATCAGAGAGCTGCGGTTCCCACACTGTCAAGAATAGAGGGATCCCACGCCGTTTTTTTTTTTTTTTTCATTATTTAAATAAATCCTTTTTTTTTCTTTTTTAAAGGTGATTTTTGACAACCAGCCAAACTAAAGCAGACGACTCAGGACTGGTATTCTCAGACTTGTAAGGAGCCATGGACATTGTCCCTCCCCCCAGTATGAAGATAGCAGCACGCAGCCGCCCCAGAAAAGGTGCAGCTATTAGATACTCCAATTCTGGCGCTTTGCTCGGCTCTTCCCACTTGCCCTGGTGCAGTAGCAAGTGGGGTAATAGGTTTGGGGTTGACGTCAGCTGTTTTATTGCCTCTGACACCAAGCCCAAATGGAGTAATGGAGAGGCGTCTACAAGACGACCCCATTACTAACCCCATAGGTTAGTCTGTAAAATAAACACAGCCAGAAAAAAACCTTTAACTGAAATAATGACACAGACCCCTTTATTTGAAATAAAAATAAAAAACAAAGTTAGGCTGTGTGCCCACGTAGCGATTTTTAAGCGTAAACGTTTAAAAATCATGTACAGAGCGCACCCCATGCATTCCTATGGCATTCCGCACATGCTGTGCTAATGCTGCGCTTTTTTCCGCGGCGGAATCGCATCGCGGAAAAAATCGCAGCATGCTCATTCTTTTGTGCGGAATCGCAAAGAATTGCCGCGATTCCGCACCCATAGGAATGCATGAGAACCGCTTACTTCCCGCATGTGGCTATGCCCACCATGCGGGAAGTTAAGCGTCTCGTGTGCGGTTGGTACCCACGGTGTGGAGGGGAGAAGACTGTCCTCCAGGCCCTGGGTACCATACCCCTGTAAAAAAAAGAATAAAAAATAAAAAATCGGGGTATATTTACCTTCCGGCGTCCCGCGCTGCCATCGCGGGCCTCAGCGTTCCCAGTAATGCCTTGCGGCACGGTCCTGTGATGACGTAGTCTCGCGTGACTCTAGCGGTCTCGCGAGATCGCTATAGCAACGCGAGATCAACGTTATCACAGGTCTCGCAAGGCATTACTGGGAACGCTGAGGCTGGGAATGCAGCGCGGGACGCCGGAAAGTAAATATACCCCGATTTTTTTATTTTTTTTTAGCATTTTAACATTCTGTCTTTTACTATTGATGCCGCATAGGCGGCCTCAATAGTAAAAACCTGGTCACACTTGTCAAACACTATGTTTGACGAGTGTGACCAGCCTGTCAATCACTTTCCAAGCGATGCTTCAAATCGCTTGGAAAGTGCTTGAATATCGCACGCGAAAATCGCGGTGAAATCGCGCGGAAAAAATGCGCGATTTCTGGGAAGGAGTCCGGTTTTTAGTGTCCGGAATAAAACGCTACGTGGGCACATAGCCTTATACTCATCTTTACTCCTAATTCACTAAAGCCCATGTCACCTGTAAAAGACAGAAAATAATAAACAACCATAATACCTTTACGTCTAATCCACCGATGCCCATGTCCCCGGTTGTGATGGTGTGATATGTTATGTGGATGTCATTTTTTTGTATATTCCTATTTTTAACAATTCCAGTTATTTTCATAGTGTTTTTCTTATTACATTGTAAGTCTGCAGCCTCACTGTATCTGTCTTTTGATGACCCCCTGTAGTGCATTAATCCCTAAGGCCTTTTGTTCTCCTCTGGGAGGCAACTTTTTTGACCACCCCTGGACAAGGAAGGGGGTGGGGGGAAGAACGGCAGCTGGGACAAGTCAGTTCCGGTATAGACATGATGGTGAAAAGACTGCATTTCAGAGAGAAGGATCCATTTTTATCCTCTGGACGCTAGAGCTGTGGAATCTCGTTTCCCTGGACATTTTATCCTGATACTGGACTGCATTCTTATTCTGGACTATCTTATCCTCAGTGTGGTGGACTGAATATGGACCTTTTCGTATTTTTGCCTGAATAAAGGTCTTGGAATTGTTCACTCTTCGCCTGCTCTGTTGATTGTGTGATACCAGAGAAGGACCCCGTGACAACTGGTGGCAGCGGTGGGATCAACAGAGCGTCACCCAATGGAGAACCACCCACAGAGTGAGTACAGAAATTGGACTGTATGCAGTTTACAGGAGAGAGCCAGAGACCTGGGCCTGAACTACCAGGGACTGACTAAAGAGGCCTTAATCGATCTACTGGTGGACGCTAGCCCGGCCACCTCCTCCCAGATGTCTGAAGGACGAGCACTGGAGACAGGGATCCCCATCCAGAAAAGCCAGTGGTTGGTGTGGTATGAAGAAGAGATGGCGGTTCTGGGCCCCGGCGTCTCTCAGGAGTACAAGGAGGAGGCTGCCCGCCGGGCACAGCGGAGACAGGTAGCAATGGAGCTTGAAAAAGGGAGTAACGCAATGTGGAGTGTAACCCCAACAATCCAGGAGCCTGTACGGATCACCCGTACAGAGTTTAAGCCATTTGATGAGGCTTCTGGAGATGTGGAGGGGTTCTTCAAAGACTTTGAGCAGCAGTGTGCGGTGATGGAGGTGCCCCACTCTAGCTGGATGCGTTTGTTAGTGGGGCTCCTGAACGGAAGCTTGGAGGAGGCTTACCGAACCATTGATGCACTGCGGAATCGGGATTATAACATTGTAAAGCGGACTATCCTGGATTACCATGCTATCACCCCAGACTCATATAGGGCCAAGTTCCGAGACCTCCCATGCACCACGGGGGGATCGTTTAGGATGTATGCACATAAGATGTCCGAGGCATGTCGGAGATGGCTGGAAGCAGAAAACGCCTTTACTGTGGAAGATGTTATACAGGCGTTCCTTATAGAACAATTTCTTGCCAAGTGCCCTGCAGAGGTACGGGAATGGGTCCGGGAGCGCACGCCGTGTACCGTGGATAGAGCTGCAGCCCTGGCCGATGAAGCCCTTACTATCCGGCCGCAATGGAGGAGGCTTCCGGACAATGAACCACGGCCTGCTCCCGCGCCCCGTCCCCCTCCAATTATATCTGCCCTTCCACCTAGTCGCAAGCCGATGACAATCACGCCTCACAATCCTAGGCCCCAACAGTTCCGACCACGACCTGGGGGTATCACAGAGAGGAGGTGTTATGGGTGTGGGCAACCTGGACATTTGCAGTCTGGCTGTCCCTCCAAGATTCGGAGGGAGCCCCACCTCGTCCAGTGCATCTTGTACATTCCACCACACCTGAGGAAGAGCTACCACCACCCCCACCAGAGTGGACCACCGACCACGGCACCATAGATACCCCTCCTGGAGTGTACGGACTCCGGCCTCTGTCGTTTAGCTACTCAGAGCAACGGCAACGCCACCTGCAGGATGTCTTTATTGATGGATACAAAGTGTCAGGATTTAGAGACACGGGGGCATTCTTGACTATCGCTGACCCCCGTGTGGTTCGACCCGAGGCAATTTACCAGGGTCCGGGAATTTCCATTGTCCTGGCGGGCGGTGCCCGCAAATATATACAGCGAGCTTCTGTGCGTTTGGATTATGGTTGTGGAGAAAAACTGTGTTGGATTGGAGTTATAGGAGGACTTCCTGCAGATATCCTCCTTGGGAACGACATTGGGGAGTTACAGTGCCAATTTGTGGGAGCAGTCACCCGACTACAAGCCCTTCAAGCACTACGTCATCCGGACCCCACCGGGGAGCAACCACCACGAACCGCATCAGAGTCGGTAAGCAATACTTTCGCTGCTACTACATTGGGAGAGTCTTGGGACAGAGAGGAGTTTAGGAGAGAAATAGAGGGTGACACTACCTTAGCAGCCCTTAGGCGAAAGGCAGAAACTGGGCACATGGGAGATAATGGGGATGGCTTCACTCGAGAAAACGGACTGTATTATCGTGTAACAAAGGGCAGTGACCAGGGCAACCCTGACACAATGACCAGGCAACTCATTGTCCCTCACAAGTACAGGGCACAGCTACTTCAACTGGCCCATGACATCCCCTTGGCTGGGCATCAAGAGAGAAAAAGGACTGAAAAGAGACTCACCCAAAGTTTTTACGGGCCGGGCGTCTCGCAGTCTGTAGCCCATTATTGCCGCACCTGTGATGTGTGCCAGCGAATGCGGCATCCAGGCGCTCGACATAAGGTACCCCTGCAATCCCTGCCCATAATTGAGGAACCATTTCAACGTGTAGCCGTCGACATCATAGGTCCTCTGGCCCACCCCAGCAGGTCAGGGAAAAAATATATCCTGACCGTGGTGGATTATGCCACTAGGTATCCTGAAGCTGTGGCCCTGTCCAGTATTACAGCAGTAAAGGTAGCCGAGGCCCTTGTTACCATCTTTACCCGGGTAGGGTTTCCTAGTGAAATATTGTCGGATCAAGGCACTCCGTTCATGTCAGATCTGGTCCAGTCCCTATGGCATACCTGTGGTGTTCGAGCCATTCGCACCACCCCATACCACCCGCAGACCAACGGACTATGTGAACGCTTTAATGGAACCCTATAAAATATGCTGAGGGCTTTTGTTGACGTTGAAAAAGACTGGGAAAAGTACCTGCCACATCTCCTCTTCGCCTATCGGGAGGTTCCCCAAGAGTCCACAGGGTTCTCTCCCTTCGAACTACTGTTTAGCCGGAAGGTCCGTGGGCCTCTCACTCTTCTGAAAGAACATTTGGAGGGAGACATCTCAGATACTGGAATGCCCATCGTTCCCTATGTTCTAGAGCTCAGAGACCGTCTCGCCCAGCTAGCTACCTTCGCTAAAGAACATCAGCGAATGGCCCAGTTCATACAAAAAACCTGGTATGACCGTAATGCCAGGAACCGGGAATTTATGGAAGGACAGCAAGTGCTCATGATTACTGCTTCCCCTGCCAACAAGCTTCAAGCAGTGTGGGAAGGCCCTTATCAGGTTGTCAAGAAAATTAATGACACTAACTATGTTATTGCCCTGGACTCTAGTGGTCGACGACAGAAAACCGTCCACATTAACATGCTGAAAGACTACCACGACCGATCTCTGCCTGTTCTAGCTGTCTGCCACCCCCCTAGTGATACCGCCGACGACGAGTATCTCCCAGATCTCCTCCAGGTTGCCCAAGCGGGAGGATCACTGGAACAAGTGCCCCTGGGCTCCCATTTATCGGATATACAAAAGGACGATATTGTCGCCGTACTAAGGTCGAGGGCTGCTGCTTTCTCCTCAAAGCCGGGGATGACTACTCTCACCAGCCACCATGTGGAAACCCCCGGACAACGCCCCATCCAGCAGGCTGCCTACCGGGTTCCAGAGGCTGTTCAAGGCATGATAAAGAACGAACTGGAAGAGATGAAACAGCTGGGAGTTATTCAGCCATCTCACAGTTCTTGGGCCTCTCCTGTCGTCCTGGTCCCCAAGAAGGATGGTACAACACGATTCTGCGTTGATTACAGACGACTAAATGATGCCACCAAGAGTGATGCTTATCCCATGCCCAGGATTGATGACCTATTGGATTGTCTGGCCAGTGCCCAATTTGTGACCACGTTAGACTTGAGCAAGGGGTACTGGCAGATACCCCTGACGGAGGACGCTTGGGAGCGATCAGCCTTCATTACTCCATTTGGGCTTTATGAGTTCCTGGGAATGCCCTTTGGGATGAAAACTGCCCCCGCTACTTTCCAGAGACTGGTGGATCGACTGTTACAACAATGTCAGGACTTTTTCTGTGCTTACTTAGACGACATCGCCATTTTTAGCACAACCTGGGAGGAACATCTTAAACACTTGGGCATAGTGCTGGACTGTATCCTTACTGCAGGACTGACCATTCGCCCTGATATGTGCCAAATAGGGATGGCTGAGGTGCAGTACCTCGGGCATAGAGAAGGGGTTGGGACACTAAGGCCTGAGCCTGCCAAGGTGGAAGCCATTAGCAACTGGTGTAGACCCCAGACTAAAAAGCAGGTACTTGCGTTTTTAGGAACTGCTGGTTACTATCGCAAATTTGTTTCTAACTTCAGCACCTTGGCCAAGCCCCTAACCGACCTGACCCGCAAGAACATGCCTAGGAATGTGACGTGGACGACGGCATGCGAGGATGAGGATGCCTTTTCAGCGTTAAAGACTGCCCTCATCACTGCTCCTGTCTTGGCTGCCCCGGATTATAAACGCAGGTTCCTCGTGCAGACAGATGCATCCACCTTTGGGATTGGGGCAGTACTTAGCCAAGTGAACGCCGCCGGAGAAGAACATCCTGTTGCTTTTGCCAGTCGGAAACTACTGGATCGGGAAGTTGCCTATGCCACTATTGAAAAGGAGTGCCTTGCCATCGTATGGGCGCTAAAAAAATTGCAGCCCTACTTGTATGGCAGAGACTTCACAATTGTTACAGACCACAATCCCCTCACATGGCTGAATCGCCTATCAGGGGACAATGGAAGATTGCTGCGGTGGAGCTTGTCCTTACAACCCTACAGCTTCTCCATCCAATACAAGCGAGGAAGTCAACACCAGAACGCCGATGGGCTGTCTCGACAAGAAGAACCATAGGCTCCCCAGGCCGACCTACCCCTGCCACTGTACAAGGAATTATAAATAACTGAGCAATGTGGACTAAAGTGAGCAGGCCAGAGGTCTGTGTAGACTTCATGGCGGGCTCACTTATTATGGGGGGGGGAGAGGTTGTGATGGTGTGATATGTTATGTGGATGTCATTTTTTGTATATTCCTATTTTTAACAATTCCAGTTATTTTCATAGTGTTTTTCTTATTACATTGTAAGTCTACAGCCTCACTGTATCTGTCTCTTGATGACCGCCTGTAGTGCATTTATCCCTAAGGCCTTTTGTTCTCCTCTGCGAGGCAACTTGTTTGACTACCCCTGGACAAGGAAGGGGGTGGGGGGAAGAACAGCAGCTGGGACAAGTCAGTTCCGGTATAGACATGATGGTGAAAAGGCTGCATTTCAGAGAGAAGGATCCATTTTTATCCTCTGGATGCTAGAGCTGTGGAATCTCGTTTCCCTGGACATTTTATCCTGATACTGGACTGCATTCTTTCGTATTTTTGCCTGAATAAAGGTCTTGGAATTGTTCACTCTTCGCTTGCTCTGTTGATTGTGTGATACCAGAGAAGGACCCCGTGACACCTGTAAACCGATAAATATAATAAACAACCATATCCCTCACCTGTCCAACGTGAAAATAATCTATATCTGTCCCACGAACATCCAGGTCATTTGGATAGCCATCACATCAGTGATGCTGATGAACCTCGATGGGGTAACCGGTGCTTTAAGTTAGGTGACTTGGCTATGAACTCCAGTGACCTTTCTCATGGGAGTTCAGTGCTACAAACTGATGTGACCTCTATCCAAATCATCTGGATCTTTGTGGGACAGATATGGATTATCTTCACGTTGGACAGGTGAGGGATATGGTTGTTCAGTATTTTTTTTTCCTTTTTACAGGGGACATGGGGATCGGTGGATTAGGCATAAAGGTGAGTATTATGGTTGTTTATTATTTTCTGTCTTTAACAGGTGACTTGGGTTTCAGTGGATTAGGTGTAAAGGTGCTTATAACTTTGCTTTTCTTAAATTAAAAAAAAAAAGGTGTCAGTGTCTTTGTTTCAATTAAATGATCACAAGTAATTTTTTTATTCATCTATTTATAGCACACGTGCCGGCTGTCAAATACTCTCTTCAGCCTCGCCTGTTCTTGCTGTTATCAGCTACAGCAGGCGTACGCTGATGAGAGTAGTACTCTCTCATCAGCCAAACTTGTGACTGGATGTTTGGACTTTCCATTCATCTGAATGGGGCCCTTTTTCGAGTTTGGGTACTATTCTGGTACCTGAACTGAACTTGTTTTTAAATGATCAGCCGAACCCATTGAACCTGAACATCTACGGGTTCGCCCATCACTATTAGAGGGAGCTCACTACATACAGATTTATGCAGCCACAGCCACCACTAGGGGGAGCTCACTACTGACAGATTTTTACAGCTATCACTAGAGGAAGCTCACTACATATAGATTGATATAGTCACCAATAGATGGAGCTCACTACCTACAGATAGATACAGTTACAACTAGAGGAAGCTCACTACATACAGATTTATACAGCCACCACTAGGAGGAGATCACTACATACAGATTTATACGGTCACCACTAGAGGGAGCTCACTACATACAGATTTATACAGCCACCACTAGGGGGAGTTCACTACATATAGATTTATACAGTCACCACTAGAGGGAGCTCACTATATTCAGATAGATACAGTTAGAACTAGAGAGAGCTCACTACGTACAGATTTATACAGCCACCACTTGAGGAAGTTCACTACATACAAATTATACAGCCACCACTAGGAGGAGCTTACTACATACAGGTTTATACAGTCACCACTAGAGGGAGATCACTAAATACAGATTTATACAGCTACCACTAGAGAGAGCTCATTACATAAAGATTTATACAGCTACCATTAAAGGAAGCTCACTGCATGCAGATTTATACAGTCACCACTAAGGGAGCTCACTATATGCATATTTATACAGTCACCACTAGGGGGAGTTCACTACATATAGATTTATACAGCTACCATTAGAGGAAGATCACTACATACAGATTTATAGTCACCACTAGGGGGAGCTCAGTACACACAGATTTATACAGTCACCACTAGAGGGAGCTCACTGCATACAGTTTTATACAGCCACCGGTAGGGGGAGCTCACTGCATACAGCTTTAGACAGTCACCACTAGAGGGAGCTCACTACATACATATTTATACAGCCACTGTTAGGGGGAGCTCACTGCATATAGATTTATACAGCCACCAGTAGAGGGAGCTCATTATATACAGATTTATACAGCCACAACTAAGGGGAGCTCACTACATACAGATTTATACAGCTATCACTAGAGGGAGCTCACTGCATACAGCTTTATACAGTCACCACTAGAGGGAAATCACTACATGCAGATTTATACAGCCACCACTAGGGGGAGCTCATTACATACAGAATTCTACAGCCACCAGTAGAGGGAGCTCACTACATACAGATTTATACTGCCACCACTAGAGGGAGCTCACTACATACAGATGTATACAGCCACCACTAGAGGGAGCTCACTACATACAGATTTATACTGCCACCACTAGAGGGAGCTCACTACATACAGATTTATACAGCCACCACTAGGGGGAGCTCACTACATACAGATTTATACAGCCACCACTAGGGGGAGCTCACTATAAACAGATGTATACAGCCACCACTAGAGGGAGCTCACTACATACAGATTTATACAGCCACCACTAGGGGGAGCTCACTACATACAGATTTATACAGCCGCCACTAGGGGGAGCTCACTACATACAGATTTATACAGCCACCACTAGGGGGAGCTCATTACATACAGGTTTATACAGTCACCACTAGAGGGAGCTCACTACATACAGATTTATACTGCCACCACTAGAGGGAGCTCATTACATACAGATTTATATAGCTCTTATAAATGTATCAATAATACATCTATTTTCTGTAAACTCACTCTAGTGGCAGCCACAGGTTATTACATGGCAATCAAGTTGCAGCCCACTACAATGAGTGTCAGCTGCTGTTACTCACTGTCATGTGGCAGAAGTCCCTACTCTCATGACTTTATTAAGATTCTCTTTGTTTTTATTTTAAATGTAGTTCTTCTGTTTGTTTTTTTGCAAGTTCAGCTTATTTGTAATATTTGATCATTTTTAATAATGTGCTTTTTGTTTCAATTCTCCTGTTCTCACTACTTAAAAATCATTCGGGTCCGCAGCTGAGAGTTTGCTGCGTTTGTATATAACCTCCACATTGCCATGTGAACAGACGGACTTCTTGCTGACACATTTTACAAGCCATGGCACATTGTAGCAAACTATCAGCACAAGAGAGCGCTATGCTTAAAGATGATTGTCTTCAATTGTAACAAACCCTCAGCTGTGAGAGTTATTCGGTCAGGATGGTTTTTCGTTGTTTTATTAGAATTAGATTTTTTTTTTCCTGACAGCAAGCTGAGATCTTGAAAAGGGGCAGAATTGAACACTGTGTATTAGAAAGTTGTAGAACTCTTCGTCATGCAGTGATTAAACCTAATGTGTAAATCTGGAGCCAGATCCTGTGCTCGACCCATGGAGGGACGGGGTGTTGCCGCTCACAGCAGTGCTGGCCGCTGTACATCTACATGCACAGGAATAGATGCTGCTGTAATATATGTTCTGTGGTGGAGTGTGGCGCCCTCCAGTGGATCTCCCGTGTAACTGCATTTTTTTTTTTTATTTTGATGTCTATTCTCTATATATAAAAAATACTAATTTTAAGAATAAGATATAATTGTGACATTTCTTGTGAATACTGAGCGTTATGGTCTTACTGGCCTTTAATGGTTTGTGTGCTGTTTCATTCATTCTTAGTAACCCGTTTTTGGTGACTTTGTTGTGTTTCTTACAGTTTTCCGTGCGGAGGATTCTAACACTCATCGTCACCTGACGGAGTTCGTAGGCCTGGATATCGAGATGGCGTTCAGCTACCATTATCATGAAGTTGTGGATGAGATTGCGGACACCCTGGTTCAGATATTTAAGGGATTGCAGGAAAGGTAATGTGACTTTCTATGACTTATATGGCAGGTTGGAGGTGGTTTGCATAGTCTTGCAGCCCAGCGCTGTTTTTCTAGCGACATTCATGATCACAGCAATGAGGATAAATAATAATAACTTAGATAATAAATGTCCATAAAGTTCTGCTTGACAACTGCTCCCTCTTGTGTTGATTCTAGTTATTGCAGTCACAATTTTATAGTCGTTTGTATTCGGGGTCGCCTGACTTCTTTATAACTGGATTTACTTGTATTGATTTTATTTTTAATTTATTTTTATAGATTTCAGACTGAAATCCATACAGTGGGCAAACAATATCCTTCCGAGCCTTTTAAGTTCTTGGAGCCCACGTTACGCCTGGAGTACCGAGAGGGTGTCGCAATGTTACGTGAGGCTGGAGTAGAAATGGGAGATGAAGAAGATCTCAGGTGAGTATTTTTAACTGATATTTGCAAAACATACATTTCTTCTGCTGAGTGTTAATAGGGGTCATTGTGTAGTGTAGGTTCGGCCATATTGGACTTAGCTTGTCTGTAACAGACTGAAAATTTACGAGGCGTGATCCATCATTGAAGGATTCACAGCCAAACTGCTCAGTACCTCAGTATAATACCTTCCATTTTCCTGCTTTTTAGTAAGTGTTTATCTCACCTCAATGCTGGATTCACAGATACACTGCTCAGTACTGCTGAATAATGTCCTGCATGCTGCTGCTTCTCACATCTTCTACATAGAGACAGGGGAGCAGGAGTCCCTCTTGTCTGTGTGCTCTGTGTATAGGAGACATCATAGCAGGAGGTCTCTACTAGCTGAACATTGGGAAAAAATTCAGGATACAAGTCATATAATGGCCCAAAGTAGTGTTATTCCTCATGTACACAGGGCAGCTTATCCTGAGACATAAGGTACATAGAAGTCTATGCAGGATTTTGGAGCTTCCATCACTGTGAAGATCTATTAAGGTCTGTTCAGAGACCTCACTGCCTGGTGTAGACATCATGGACTTACTCTGTTTTTTCCCCAGCACCCCCAATGAGAAACTTCTGGGACGGTTAGTGAAAGAAAAGGTGAGTTCACATTTCTCAGAATTATTATGCACATAATTACAGTTTTCTTTCAGTACAATAAAGAGAAAAATAATCCTGTGACTCCAGCTTGACCCGTAGGCTTACAGTCGAATGTACGTTGATCTGGTAGATGCTGATGTCAGATATTCTGCTCTGTTTATCTCTCAGTACGACACTGATTTCTACATCCTCGATAAATATCCATTGGCTGTGAGACCTTTCTACACAATGCCCGACCCCCAGGAGCCGGTGCGTATTATACCCATAATAGAAGTGTTCAGCATTTTCAAAGGGATTAAATGGTGTCAGTGTGCTCATGTTATAGGACCCCCGATGTCAGTGTAGCCCAGTTCTCTGACCCTCTGATGTCAGTGTGCCTAAGTTCCAGGACCCCTGGTGTCAGTGTACTCGTATTCTGGGACCCCCCGATGACAGTATGCCTGAGTTCTAGGACTTACAGTGTTAGTGTGCGCTAGCTCTATGACCCCTGAAGTCCGTGTGTCCAGTCTTGAACCCCCGGTGTCAGTGTGCCCCAGTCCTAGGACCACTAGTGTCAGTGAACACCAGTCTTAGGACACCCAGTGTCAGTGTTCCCCTGTTCTATGACCCCAGTGGCAGTGTGTCACAGTTCTATGGCCTGCAATGTCAATGTGCCGCAGTGCTAGGTCTCCCAGTGTCAGTGTGCCGCAGTCGTAGGACCCCCAGTGTCTGGATAACGCAGTGCTAGGTCTCTCGGTGTCAATGTGCCACAGTTCTAGGTGTCAGTGTGAATGCTGCTAATAGTAATATTTTCTTCTCACTTTTTTTGCACAGAAATATTCCAACTCGTATGACATGTTCATGAGGGGTGAAGAGATCCTGTCGGGGGCTCAGAGAGTGCACGACGCTCAGCTGCTGACTGAACGAGCGCAGCACCATGAGATCGGTAAGAAATCCGGATGACACAATCTGGGATCCATATGACAGCACCGTGGTGATGTGTATTTCCAGAGAGAAGTCTATGATCTGCAGACACTGGAATGTCCGCCAGCATTAATCACAATCCTGAGTATCAGCAGAGGAGCTGTGTACACAAAACGGGAGGCTGTGTGCTGTATTGTTATATTGCGGTCGCACTGGAGCAATTATAAATGGCTGCAAAGTTATTGACGACCTTTAAAATCATAGAAAAAATAATGCACTAATTTTTTTTTTCTTAAGACTTGGAGAAAATCAAGGCGTACATTGACTCCTTCCGGTACGGAGCTCCACCTCACGCCGGCGGCGGCATCGGTAAGAACGGGTCACTTCTACATCCTCTACATCCAGTGTACTTTCTCCCCCGTGACTCCCTGTTTTCCTCTGCCGTAGGTCTGGAGCGGGTCACCATGCTGTACCTTGGACTGCACAATGTCCGCCAGACCTCCATGTTCCCCCGTGACCCCAAGAGGCTTACCCCATAAGACGCCCCCAGAGCTGGAATCACCTGCTAGCCACCACCTTTCTGTGCACTATGGAAGCCGTACCGCCAGGCTGCCGCCAGTCCTGTTAGATCTCCCTCTGGTCCGAGACGGGTTTATATCCTGTAGGTAACGGGCAGCGCTAATCCTGTGATCACTAATCGCCTGTCTGGGCCG
This sequence comes from Dendrobates tinctorius, assembly GCF_039654945.1. Lineage (NCBI taxonomy): Eukaryota > Metazoa > Chordata > Amphibia > Anura > Dendrobatidae > Dendrobates > Dendrobates tinctorius. Next base: position 14,910,533 of record NW_027361810.1, on the reverse strand, counting down.
GAGACCTGTAACCTCGTACGATAACGTCCTAATCAATGTCTTTTATAACGATAACTGCACAGTGCCATAAAGTGCCGAACGCTGCAAAAGCAAGTGACTCCTAACGAGGCAATTAGTAAAGTACTTGAATACGATCGAGGTCACGCGACTTTTCTTTCTTTGTGGGGGGAGGGGAATAATGGCGGGGCTCCTATATCAATGTCCGAGGTTGTCTCTCGCTGACTTTTCTTGGTCTGACCCCCCCCCACCAGCCGAACACCAGTGACCAAAGCCGGATCACTTATTAAGACCCCTCTAAGGTCTGCACCCTGAGAGCTAACAGGATGACAGCAGGACTGGAGGTGCAGATTTGTGATAGGGAAAGCCACCTGCCATTACTGCTCCCTCCCGTGTGATGCCCCTTTATTAGGCTGACGTAGAGGTGGCCCACCCATGCAAAGCAGGAGGGACGTCATATGTGGGGCTGGCAGATGCTAATCTCCCCCCCTCCTGTAGAGGGCGCTGCTGTGTAAATGTACGGACAGCTGCATCTTCCCTTTATCGCAGCTGATCCGTGCAGGTTTCCGCAGACGGATTTCTGACCCTTCACCAAAGTCCAGAAAAGGGGTGGTGCTGAAGCAAACAGCAGCCTAGATCTGAGCGTCCTGACCCGTGACTGCTAGAAACAGCTCCTCTCCTGCCCACGGGTTGTGTCTGGGTGTAAGTGCATGGAGCCGAGCTGCAGTACCACATGTAACCTGTGGACAGATGTTATTGGACGAAAATGACCATGTGTTTCCAATTATGTGCAACTCCTTTAATAGTCCCTTTTTGGCGTGTCGCCTTATGTGCAACCTCATTAAAGGGGTTGTCAACGTTTGAGGACAATTTTTTTTTCCCTTAAATGGCTGGATTTGTGTCCAGAAATTATTTTTGCTATTTGGTTTTATTAAAAAAGTTGCACAGTTTGGCTTTTTCTGGCTCCTTGGTTTTTTTTTTGCACATTCAGTTTTGAGATGGTCATAAATTAGCTGAGAGGAGCTCAGAAAAGACAGATAAGAGTTAGAAACTCTCAGAATGAGCTCACTGACATGTGCTCAGTTAACCCATTCTGCAGCCAGCAGTAAACCGCGCAACGCTGCAGCTATAGAAGGCAAATAGTGCAAAATGTTTAATGAAAGTCAATGACAAAAATGATTTTTAGCAAAAAGTACATGTATTTAAGTAAAAACAAAATAATCTCTCCAAAAAGGTGAAGAAGTTTTTTAAAGGGGTATTCTCATCTCCAAGATCCTATCCCAATATGGAATAGGAGGAATAATAATAGCAAATACCTCCAATTAGAAATGTAGCATAGTTCTTCTGATTTGCTATGTCGCTTACCCCATGTGCAGGGCTGTGCAGTAGTCAACTAAATCTCACTATATGAGTGGTCGTAACCATGGATACCTAACCTTCTGCAATGCCCTCCACATAATCAGAAGAACTATACTAATTTGTAATTGGACATATTTGTTAGTATTATTATTACACCTACTACATATTGGGATAGGGTCATGGAAGTGGGAATATCCCTTTAAGCACTTTATTGTGAGTATAGAAGCCGTCCTCCCTGCTCGTCTGATGCGCTAGGAGCGGTACATCAGACCCCGGTCATATATTCAGCCCTCTGACAGGAGGCGCTGCCGGTTACTGTCCGATCTCCCAGCTCTTGTGATGCCGCTGTCAGGTCCGCTTCATATCGCAGGAATAATGTCGCTATCCGAGGAGCGTGCGGCGCGCAGATAACTCAGATTTACGAGCCGCATCTCAATGTCATCGCAGCCGAGTTCTCGGACACAAACTTCTCAATTGTCTTTCCAAAGTTACATCTTATACGTTGTGTTCTGGAAAGGAAAAAGCCGCCAGTGATCCTCCAAAATCACAGCTAACCGCTAATGACCCAGACGGTCAGTGCTTCATCGCTCATCGGGTGGTGTCGTTCGCTAACAGCGCCGCCGTCTGGTGGACTGAACTGCTGCTCCGTGATCGGAGATGGAGAATATTAAAGGGGTTCTCTGCAAATAAAGACATAACTAAAGAAAATGTCATTATAAAATAAATTGCTAAATAGCTTTATGTAGCTAATCACACTTGTTTTGTCCAGGGAGGTAATCAATATTAAATTGTTCATCACCCTGTTACTCTGATCGAAACAATTGCTTGTGAGAATGTGCAGTAAGAAGCTTCACCCACTGCTGTCCTCCCTATCTATCTGATCTAATACTGGAGTCACCAGGAGTGCTGAGGTAAGAAGAGGCTGCTCACACTGCTGTCTTCCTCATCTATCTGATCTAATACTGGAGTCACCAGGAGTGCTGAGGTAAGAAGAGGCTGCTCACACTGCTGTCTTCCTCATCTATCTGATCTAATACTGGAGTCACCAGGAGTGCTGAGGTAAGAAGAGGCCGCTCACACTGCTGTCCACCTTGTCTATCTGATCTAATAGTGGAGATATCAGGAGTGCTGAGGTAAGAAGAGGCTGCTCACACTGCTGTCTTCCTCATCTATCTGATCTATTACTGGAGTCACCAGGAGTGCTGAGGTAAGAAGAGGCTGCTCACACTGCTGTCTTCCTCATCTATCTGATCTAATACTGGAGTCACCCGGATTGCTGAGGTAAGAAAAGGCTGCTCAAACTGCTGTCTACCATGTCTATCTGATCTAATAGTGGAGATATCAGGAGTGCTGAAGTAAGAAGAGGCCGCTCACACTGTTGTCCTCCCTATCTATCTGATCTAATACTGGAGTTACCAGGAGTGCTGAGGTAAGAAGAGGCCGCTCACACTGCTGTCTACCATGTCTATCTGATCTAATAGTGGAGATATCCGAAGTGCTGAAGTAAGAAGAGACTGCTCACACTGCTGTCCACCTTGTCTATCTGATCTAATAGTGGAGATATCAGGGGTGCTGAGGTAAGAAGAGGCCGCTCATACTGCTGTCCTCCTTATCTATCTGATCTAATACTGGAGATACTAGGAGTGTTGAGGTAAGAAGAGGCTGCTCACACTGCTGTCCACCCTGTGTATATGATATAATACTGGAGGTAACAGCAGTGCTGAGGTAAAATGAGGCTAGTCCCTAACAATTTTCAAGACCTTTGCTTGCTGTCAGTGAATGGAACATGCTTGTCAATATCCAGAGTGGTGAAACGGTTTAAAAACTGGAGAAATGCGCCTGTCCACTGTTTTGAAAGGTTAACTCATGGCTGCTCCATGTTTTCTATTCTCTGAGTTATTGTTCATAGGTCACCTGGTGTCGCCACATTAAATCTCAGTTTCGGCTGCTATTGCTCACATTAAACTTCTGATAGCTTCCAGCTCTCTGCCCAGCGCACACATAAATACAGTGGACATTTTCATCCTCACAACCCTAGAAAGGTTCGATGTCCACCGGCGCTGAACACACCCGCCGTGCTGTAATCTGTGCATACATAATCCTTTATTCACAGGAAAAAAAATGTGTATTACGTAGGTCCAGACGGATTGTAGCCAGTCACATCTCCCATCTGTAGGTGGAGCAAAACCTGGCGCTGTCTGACAGCAGTAGAGAAGGCCTTGCACAATCATTCTGGCACCCATCAATCACGGAGAGGGATTGTACTATGTAGTAACCTTGGTTCTGTTACTGTATCTGTGTAGTAACCTTGGTTCTGTTACTGTATCTGTGTAGTAACCTTGGTTCTGTTACTGTATCTGTGTAGTAACCTTGGTTCTGTTGCTGTATCTGTGTAGTAACCTTGGTTCTGTTGCTGTATCTGTGTAGTAACCTTGGTTCTGTTGCTGTATCTGTGTAGTAACCTTGGTTCTGTTGCTGTATCTGTGTAGTAACCTTGGTTCTGTTACTGTATCTGTGTAGTAACCTTGGTTCTGTTACTGTATCTGTGTAGTAAGCTTGGTTCTGTTACTGTATCTGTGTAGTAACCTTGGTTCTGTTGCTGTATCTGTGTAGTAACCTTGGTTCTGTTGCTGTATCTGTGTAGTAACCTTGGTTCTGTTGCTGTATCTGTGTAGTAACCTTGGTTCTGTTACTGTATCTGTGTAGTAACCTTGGTGGTTCTGTTGCTGTATCTGTGTAGTAACCTTGGTGGTTCTGTTGCTGTATCTGTGTAGTAACCTTGGTGGTTCTGTTGCTGTATCTGTGTAGTAACCTTGGTTCTGTTGCTGTATCTGTGTAGTAACCTTGGTTCTGTTGCTGTATCTGTGTAGTAACCTTGGTTCTGTTGCTGTATCTGTGTAGTAACCTTGGTTCTGTTGCTGTATCTGTGTAGTAACCTTGGTTCTGTTGCTGTATCTGTGTAGTAACCTTGGTTCTGTTGCTGTATCTGTGTAGTAACCTTGGTTCTGTTGCTGTATCTGTGTAGTAACCTTGGTTCTGTTGCTGTATCTGTGTAGTAACCTTGGTTCTGTTGCTGTATCTGTGTAGTAACCTTGGTTCTGTTGCTGTATCTGTGTAGTAACCTTGGTTCTGTTGCTGTATCTGTGTAGTAACCTTGGTTGTGTTGCTGTATCTGTGTAGTAACCTTGGTTCTGTTGCTGTATCTGTGTAGTAACCTTGGTTCTGTTGCTGTATCTGTGTAGTAACCTTGGTTCTGTTACCGTATCTGTGTAGTCTGCTCCGTTTTGGTACCATATCTATGCAGTAATCTCGGTTGTGTTTCCAGAGCTATTGAAAATTATATTAGTTTCTGCTGTTATTTCTGATGTTGAACTTCTGATAGCTTCCAGCTCTCTGCCCAACGCACACATAAATACTATGTAGGCAATTTCATCTGGACAACCCCAGATAGGTCAGATATCCACCGGCATTGGCCCCCGGAGCCGCCATCTTGATGATGCCGGGCTTCATTGGAGATCAGTCATTTTACTGTAAACTGCATTGTTTTATTGTATACAAAAGAAATACCGTAATTGCAAGTTCAAGTTCCCTGGTGGGGATAAAAATAAAGTGAAAATTAATATACAAAAAAGTTTTGAAAAATATTTATTTAAAATATGTATAATATATATTAATATATAATCACCCCCACTTTTCGAGTACAGAAATATAAGTTTAACAAACAATACAAAACAGATTTGTCAAAGTTTAAAATGATTTAGCCCATAACTTAAACACCTTGAAGAGAAAAAAATCTACACGCCAGCACTACACTAATAAATGTGATAAAAAGAGATCAAAAAGTCTCGTATGAGCTCCCAAGGGGTGCCAAGAAAAACGACTGACCTGTACGAAAAACACGAGCCCCCAAACGGCAACTTCACTGGAAAAATTAAAAAGTTGCCGATCTAAGTAAATACCAACACGAAAATCAATTCCAGAATTGTGGGCTGTTTTTTCTATTTATTGGGGCTCAGAACTTAACCCCAGTTTAATTTTTGTTTTCTCCCATTTTTCAGTACATTAAAAATAAAAGAAATCCTCATTTTTCTTCTTACGCAACTGTGTAGCGAAAAAAAAAAATCACATGATCGCCTAAGATTTTAGGCAAAAGTCAAATTAGTCCAGAAAGACGGACAGATGGACGTTTGCGCCAAAAAAAAAAAGTTGCAATTGACAAATAAACCAAAAACCTCTGGAAAGCCCAAACCTTGTCCATCATGGTGAGTGTTAACATAATTTAAAATATATACAGTATATATAAAGCCGAGCAACACATGGAAAACAGACGTTACTAAAGTCGCAAATAGAAATAAAGTGAAAAAAATTGTATTATAATGAAAAATGTAAAAAAGTGGAAATGAAAAACAGGCGCAATATGTAAAAAAAAAAAAAAAAAAAAAAAAAAAGGGTGAAAATTAACCCCTTTCCGACATCGGGCGTACATTTACGCCGATGTCGGACTCCCTCCCTTTGATGTGAGCCCACATCTTTTCCAGCACATGTCAGTTGTTTTGAACAGCTGACATGTGCCCGCAATAGCCGAGGGTGGAATTGCAATCCACCCGCAGCTATGAACCGCTGCTGTGAAACGCTGACTGCAGCATTTAACAAGGACTTCCGGCAATCCCGCCAGAAGAACTAGATCTGACCATCGCTTCTATGTAGCTGAGCTGATCGGGTTATGGCAACTTCTAGTCTCCCATGGAGAGTATTGAGGTTTGCCAAAAGTAAAAAAAACAAAAAAGCGTTTAAAAATATCCTGTAGACTGTGCGCTCTTGCGGGCAGGGTCCTCCCTCCTGTGACCTGTGTGTGTCTTGTTTTGCTCATGTTTGTTGTACTTGTCTATATTTGCTCCTTTCTCATATAAAGCGCCATGGAATAAATGGCGCTATAAAAATGTATAATAATTAAATCACTCCCCTTTCGCCTCATTCTAAATAAAACAATAAAAATAAAATCACGCATACACATATTGGGCATCGACCTCAAAAATTGTGGAGGGCACCACTAAGGGATCACCAATTACATGCTTAAGACCAATATCATAAACCAGAGAAGAGGCATGTAAAGAGGAGGGATCACCAATAAGGTATAACAAACTACAAGAAAATAAATAAACTTTTTATTGATCATCCAAAACAACATGCAGTGCACTTATAAAAACAGTTAAAACCGCACAATCGCGTTCATTTAACACAATAACCCCTGCACAAACCCTTCATGATGCTATTATTTGCAAATGTGCTAACAAAGCACCTGGTATAAGTATATAGAATCTTATCAACAGGTAATGAAAAGCATACACTCCACCTTCCACCTTATATAATAATGGATGCAAACTATCTAGTTAGTCTAACAAAATGTTAGAACAAAAGAACTGCTCAAATTAGCACAAAAAACCCCTAATAAACAGTGTGTATGCACAAATGAGAGCATAGGAGTTAATAGGGTAAAAGGCTGCTAATGCAGTATAAACAGGCCGAAAAACAAGGGTCCCAATTGCCAATGGCCCCCTCTATACAACCTGTTAAGAGCAAAATAATGCTGGCAGGTAAAGCCCTAATCCAGTAACCAGTGGAGGTAAGAGTGAGAAGTGGTGAGGCAGGGGCAGAGGAAACGCCCGACGCGTTACGCCAGAGCAACTGGCTTCATCAGGAGCAGTGTCATGTGAGTGGATGGTGTATAAATACCCATAACATCAGCTTTCAGCCAGGGAACAGGTGTGAGAGCAAGGCTCAAGGGTTGCCATGACATAGTGCAATAATCACAAACCGGAAGGGAGGTGTCTGGTTTTGCACAGCCGCAATAGACTGAGATGAAGTCTTCATAATGGTGTACCAAAATGGCGCTGAGAAAAGTCTAATGCGCATGCCCAAAGTAGCGCAACTTCCGGAACCACACCGGAAGTAGAATGTCCGGTGTTGCGCAGCCGTAATAGGCCAAAATAAGGCGTACAAAGTACACCAAAATAGCTTCTGGCGGGCTCCAGAGCGCATGCCTAGATACAAAAGACATTAATGAGCGGGTAAGGGCCACCAGCCATCTCCCACATCTTATCAGAGACCGGAAGCCATAAAAATATGAAAAAAAAAAAAAAAAAACACTCTGCAATAAAGATAACAGAATCCCAGTTTTAGAATGAATGCGTTAAGAGAGCTTAAAGTCATAAGCCACAGTTCTATTAAGGTGCTACTTGGTATAATAGAAAAAGTGTATGAAAAAATACCATACAGAAAGGGATAGGAGAGAACGAAAAAGGGGTTAAATGGGGAATTAGAATAGCGGCTAGTTATATCATGATGAGACCACATGTGTGCCTTACAATAAAGTTAAGGCAACTAGCCTGAAGATATAGCCTGAAAATATACACAAAGAGAGAAAACCCAAGTCTCATATGAGTTTGACAGACTAACAGTCCCATGCTTTCTTTTGCATTTAATTAAAAAACCATGGTTTTTTAAGCAGATAGAATACAATTCATCTGCAGAGTTGAAATACCAAGAATAAATAAGTTTTAAATTTATATTCCTTAAATTTTAATCAGATTTTACCCCTATAGCTTATTGCAATTACAACAATAAATATACACTTATGAAAATAAGAAAAAAAAAATAAAATAAAATAAAAAATAATGTATATATGAACAAAAGCCAGTATATACTGATATAATAATTGACTAGCCCCCATGAGAAAGCGCAAGGACCGGCAAACATTATGAAAATCAAAATAGGTCCATCAAAGATCTAAAACGGATTTGATTGCAGTGACCAATTCTCAGTCTGTGAGCACAAAAGTTGAATACTAGGCAATAAAGATGTCCATGTCCAGTTGAGCCGTAAAGGAGAAGGAGACTAAGAAATCTGTTGAAATAAAAAATGAAAATATATGAAAAAGCTATACACAAAAACCATAAAGTAGAAACCCAGAGGGAGCACAACAGAGTCACGATCATTTATAGTTGTTTGTAAAACCCTGTAAAAAGTAATTCTGCATTCAGACCCCTTGGAGAGAGACTGCCCAGATCGTGTATCTATTTGGATTCACATCTGAGCAGTCTCAGGCCCACATCGCCCCCTCTAATATTGGTAGGCACTTCTTCCAGGGCCATTGCCCTTAGTCCCATGAAACGTCCATTATGTACCTCTAAAAAGTGTGCAGCCACTGGGGTGATATGTTTGCCCTTGTCACGATCCCTGTTGGCAGTGGAGATATTAGAAAGATGTTGTTGTAATCTCCTTCTGAATTCTTGAGTGGTTTGTCCCACATATATCTTTGGACAATTACAGACAAGGGCATAGACTAAATTTCGTGACTTGCAATTAAAGTATGCCTTTTTGGGTACAATCTGGAAAGGGTAGATAGGTAATGAAATGCCATGTCTGGCAACCATATGCTGGCACACATTGCAATCACCACAAGGGTAGGTACCCAAAGTCCTAACCCCCCTGTTCAGTCTAACCGTGGGGCGTATATAGTGGCTATGGCAAAGCCGATCCTTGAGATTCCGAGCCCTTCGTGCTACCAGACTGGGCGTATTGGAGATGTGTGGTACCAATTTTGCCTCACTCAATAGAATACCCCAATTCTTGCCCAAAATTTTACGTACATCGTGCCACTGATTGTTGTAAGTGGTCACTATCCCTATAGGTCTAGAAGACTCACGTGGCTTTCTCTGTAGCAATTCTGCGCGTGTACTTGTTCTTGCTCTTTGATATGAGGCAGAAATGACTTTCTTGGGATAACCACGGCTCTTAAAACGATCTGTCAATGTTCTTGCTTCCGACAAAAAGTCCGATGGATCAGTACAATTTCTTTTAGCTCGGAAAAACTGACCTGTGGGGATACCGTTTTTTAAGTGTTGGGGGTGAAAACTGGTATAATGTAGGAGGCTGTTGGTGGCTGTAGGCTTACGGTATAATTTAGTTGAAATATGCGAACCTTCCAAAGAGAGACTGAGATCCAGAAATTCCACCGTCGTACAAGAAATGTTAAACGTTAATTTGATATTATAGGGATTCTGGTTCAGCTCACTGATGAATGATCTGCAACTTTCTTCTGTGCCTGTCCAGAAAAAGATGACATCATCAATATACCGTAGCCATTTAAGGCAGTGTGTTTTAAAGCCAACATGAGAATACACCACCAACTCCTCCCACCACCCCAAAAACAAATTCGCATAAGCAGGGGCACAGCGTGCTCCCATAGCAGTCCCCATACTCTGTCTGTAAAAGGTCCTATCAAATACAAAATAGTTTTTATCGAGAATAAAGAAAAGCAAATCCAAAAGGAAGCGGTTGTGTGCCCTGTCGCCCATGGAATCTTTATTTAAATGAAAGGCAATAGCCTCCAGGCCCAAATCGTGGCTAATGCTCGTGTACAGGGACTCAACATCCAAAGTGACCAGTAAGGTCTGTGATGGTAAGCAAAAATTATTCAAAATTTGAATAAGATATGTCGAGTCCCGAATGTAAGAGCTCAAATTAACAGCAAGAGGCTGTAAAAAGAAATCAAGGTAAATACACGGTTTTTCAAACAAACCCCCAATACCAGAGACTATTGGTCTGCCAGGTGGATTTTCCAAAGATTTGTGTACCTTGGGAAGAAGATAAAAAGTAGGTACTATTGGGTCATCAGTAGTCAGAAAATCAGCCTCTTTCTTATTGATGGTCCCCTGACGCAAAGCTTGTCCAATTAGAACATCCAACCTCTTTTTGAATACTTCACTGGGATCAGCTGGAAGGCGGGTATAACATGGAGTGGCTTGTAGTTGACGCATCACCTCCTGTAAATAGAGAGAGTTAGGCCACAGAACAATATTTCCCCCCTTGTCAGCTTCCCGTATCAAAAAGTCCTTGTTGCGTTGTAAATCAAGGAGTGCTTTGTATTCGTCCTTACTTAAATTTTGATTCTTAAGCGTGTCAAGGGGAAGATTCTGAATGTCCCGACATACATTCATGAAGAAAATATGAACTGCTGGAAAAAGGGCCAAAGAAGGTGTACTTTGGGAAGGCAGACGACTAGTAAAGGGTCTTCTGGAGGTCGTATTTTCATTCTCCTGCAGCAGGTCCATCAGGTCTCTAAGGACTTGTCTATCGACATTCGGAAAATTATCGACTGGAGAGGGATGATGGTAAAGCAGCTTGAACGTCAGCTGCCGACAAAAGAGATACACATCCTTTACAAGGGTAAATTTATCCAAGGTATTCATGGGAGCAAAAGTTAGACCCCGTTCCAAGACAGATCTCTCAGCTGTAGTGAGATTATAAGATGTTAAGTTGATAATTTGTAAATTACCTGGACCGGATGTACAGCCTGTTGCAGATGATGAGGAGGGGGTGGTCACCGTTTCCTGCGGTTGTACCTCGTTTCCCTCTTGTAAGCTGGAGACATCTGTTTGTAGCCCCTGTTTCTTTTCCTTGTGCCACCTATTCTTGCGTCTACCCCTCCTGTTGCTCCCTCTAGGTCGCTGTGGTCCGAAGAAAAAAAATCACTAGAAGACTGTTCGTATCTAGGGTTAATTTCTTTATGGGTCACTGTTTGAGAGAAGGTAGCCCGCTTGTTCCCTTTATGTCTCCACTTATACGCTCGGCCATTATTGAAATCCATTTTATCCCGCTGAAATTTATGACGTTTCCCCTCTATGATCTCCTTTTCAAATTTGTCTATAACTGTTTTTAGTTGCTGTTTAAATGGAGAAACCATAGTGCGGTCAAAAGTTAGAAGTTTAGTCTCCAACAGTTTAATATCATCCTTAAGTTTGACCAACAAACCCTGATCATGGGCTATTAACATGTCCATCAATAAAAGGGAACATTTAACCAAACCAGCCTCCCACATATCCTGAAAAGTCTCATCGACTTCCCAGGCTGGAAAGATTTGTACTCTCAAGCCCCTCAAGGGGATTTTTGATACGGGCAGTAGTGATGTAGGTGGTCCATCTAATACAGATGAGAGCTTTACCGCCACTACTAATGAGTTGATCAATCTACATAAATCACTCACAAAAGTATGGTGGAATATAAGGAGTTTGGAGGAGTATAAGGTCACAGGCCTCATACCAAGGGGCTTGAGAGTACAAATCTTTCCAGCCTGGGAAGTCGATGAGACTTTTCAGGATATGTGGGAGGCTGGTTTGGTTAAATGTTCCCTTTTATTGATGGACATGTTAATAGCCCATGATCAGGGTTTGTTGGTCAAACTTAAGGATGATATTAAACTGTTGGAGACTAAACTTCTAACTTTTGACCCCACTATGGTTTCTCCATTTAAACAGCAACTAAAAACAGTTATAGACAAATTTGAAAAGGAGATCATAGAGGGGAAACGTCATAAATTTCAGCGGGATAAAATGGATTTCAATAATGGCCGAGCGTATAAGTGGAGACATAAAGGGAACAAGCGGGCTACCTTCTCTCAAACAGTGACCCATAAAGAAATTAACCCTAGATACGAACAGTCTTCTAGTGATTTTTTATCTTCGGACCACAGCGACCTAGAGGGAGCAACAGGAGGGGTAGACGCAAGAATAGGTGGCACAAGGAAAAGAAACAGGGGCTACAAACAGATGTCTCCAGCTTACAAGAGGGAAACGAGGTACAACCGCAGGAAACGGTGACCACCCCCTCCTCATCATCTGCAACAGGTTGTACATCCGGTCCAGGTAATTTACAAATTATCAACTTAACATCTTATAATCTCACTACAGCTGAGAGATCTGTCTTGGAACGGGGTCTAACTTTTGCTCCCATGAATACCTTGGATAAATTTACCCTTGTAAAGGATGTGTATCTCTTTTGTCGGCAGCTGACGTTCAAGCTGCTTTACCATCATCCCTCTCCAGTCGATAATTTTCCGAATGTCGATAGACAAGTCCTTAGAGACCTGATGGACCTGCTGCAGGATAATGAAAATACGACCTCCAGAAGACCCGTTACTAGTCGTCTGCCTTCCCAAAGTACACCTTCTTTGGCCCTTTTTCCAGCAGTTCATATTTTCTTCATGAATGTATGTCGGGACATTCAGAATCTTCCTCTTGACACGCTTAAGAATCAAAATTTAAGTAAGGACGAATACAAAGCACTCCTTGATTTACAAAGCAACAAGGACTTTTTGATACGGGAAGCTGACAAGGGGGGAAATATTGTTCTGTGGCCTAACTCTCTCTATTTACAGGAGGTGATGCGTCAACTACAAGCCACTCCATGTTATACCTGCCTTCCAGCTGATCCCAGTGAAGTATTCAAAAAGAGGTTGGATGTTCTAATTGGACAAGCTTTGCGTCAGGGGACCATCAATAAGAAAGAGGCTGATTTTCTGACTACTGATGACCCAATAGTACCTACTTTTTATCTTCTTCCCAAGGTACACAAATCTTTGGAAAATCCACCTGGCAGACCAATAGTCTCTGGTATTGGGGGTTTGTTTGAAAAACCGTGTATTTACCTTGATTTCTTTTTACAGCCTCTTGCTGTTAATTTGAGCTCTTACATTCGGGACTCGACATATCTTATTCAAATTTTGAATAATTTTTGCTTACCATCACAGACCTTACTGGTCACTTTGGATGTTGAGTCCCTGTACACGAGCATAAGCCACGATTTGGGCCTGGAGGCTATTGCCTTTCATTTAAATAAAGATTCCATGGGCGACAGGGCACACAACCGCTTCCTTTTGGATTTGCTTTTCTTTATTCTCGATAAAAACTATTTTGTATTTGATAGGACCTTTTACAGACAGAGTATGGGGACTGCTATGGGAGCACGCTGTGCCCCTGCTTATGCGAATTTGTTTTTGGGGTGGTGGGAGGAGTTGGTGATGTATTCTCATGTTGGCTTTAAAACACACTGCCTTAAATGGCTACGGTATATTGATGATGTCATCTTTTTCTGGACAGGCACAGAAGAAAGTTGCAGATCATTCATCAGTGAGCTGAACCAGAATCCCTATAATATCAAATTAACGTTTAACATTTCTTGTACGACGGTGGAATTTCTGGATCTCAGTCTCTCTTTGGAAGGTTCGCATATTTCAACTAAATTATACCGTAAGCCTACAGCCACCAACAGCCTCCTACATTATACCAGTTTTCACCCCCAACACTTAAAAAACGGTATCCCCACAGGTCAGTTTTTCCGAGCTAAAAGAAATTGTACTGATCCATCGGACTTTTTGTCGGAAGCAAGAACATTGACAGATCGTTTTAAGAGCCGTGGTTATCCCAAGAAAGTCATTTCTGCCTCATATCAAAGAGCAAGAACAAGTACACGCGCAGAATTGCTACAGAGAAAGCCACGTGAGTCTTCTAGACCTATAGGGATAGTGACCACTTACAACAATCAGTGGCACGATGTACGTAAAATTTTGGGCAAGAATTGGGGTATTCTATTGAGTGAGGCAAAATTGGTACCACACATCTCCAATACGCCCAGTCTGGTAGCACGAAGGGCTCGGAATCTCAAGGATCGGCTTTGCCATAGCCACTATATACGCCCCACGGTTAGACTGAACAGGGGGGTTAGGACTTTGGGTACCTACCCTTGTGGTGATTGCAATGTGTGCCAGCATATGGTTGCCAGACATGGCATTTCATTACCTATCTACCCTTTCCAGATTGTACCCAAAAAGGCATACTTTAATTGCAAATCACGAAATTTAGTCTATGCCCTTGTTTGTAATTGTCCAAAGATATATGTGGGACAAACCACTCAAGAATTCAGAAGGAGATTACAACAACATCTTTCTAATATCTCCACTGCCAACAGGGATCGTGACAAGGGCAAACATATCACCCCAGTGGCTGCACACTTTTTAGAGGTACATAATGGACGTTCCATGGGACTAAGGGCAATGGCCCTGGAAGAAGTGCCTACCAATATTAGAGGGGGCGATGTGGGCCTGAGACTGCTCAGATGTGAATCCAAATGGATACACGATCTGGGCAGTCTCTCTCCAAGGGGTCTGAATGCAGAATTACTTTTTACAGGGTTTTACAAACAACTATAAATGATCGTGACTCTGTTGTGCTCCCTCTGGGTTTCTACTTTATGGTTTTTGTGTATAGCTTTTTCATATATTTTCACTTTTTATTTCAACAGATTTCTTAGTCTCCTTCTCCTTTACGGCTCAACTGGACATGGACATCTTTATTGCCTAGTATTCAACTTTTGTGCTCACAGACTGAGAATTGGTCACTGCAATCAAATCCGTTTTAGATCTTTGATGGACCTATTTTGATTTTCATAATGTTTGCCGGTCCTTGCGCTTTCTCATGGGGGCTAGTCAATTATTATATCAGTATATACTGGCTTTTGTTCATATATACATTATTTTTTTTTTTTTTTATTTTTTTTTTCTTATTTTCATAAGTGTATATTTATTGTTGTAATTGCAATAAGCTATAGGGGTAAAATCTGATTAAAATTTAAGGAATATAAATTTAAAACTTATTTATTCTTGGTATTTCAACTCTGCAGATGAATTGTATTCTATCTGCTTAAAAAACCATGTTTTTTTAATTAAATGCAAAAGAAAGCATGGGACTGTTAGTCTGTCAAACTCATATGAGACTTGGGTTTTCTCTCTTTGTGTATATTTTCAGGCTATATCTTCAGGCTAGTTGCCTTAACTTTATTGTAAGGCACACATGTGGTCTCATCATGATATAACTAGCCGCTATTCTAATTCCCCATTTAACCCCTTTTTCGTTCTCTCCTATCCCTTTCTGTATGGTATTTTTTCATACACTTTTTCTATTATACCAAGTAGCACCTTAATAGAACTGTGGCTTATGACTTTAAGCTCTCTTAACGCATTCATTCTAAAACTGGGATTCCGTTATTATCTTTATTGCAGAGTGTTTTTTGTTTTTTGTTTTTTTTCCATATTTTTATGGCTTCCGGTCTCTGATAAGATGTGGGAGATGGCTGGTGGCCCTTACCCGCTCATTAATGTCTTTTGTATCTAGGCATGCGCTCTGGAGCCCGCCAGAAGCTATTTTGGTGTACTTTGTACGCCTTATTTTGGCCTATTACGGCTGCGCAACACCGGACATTCTACTTCCGGTGTGGTTCCGGAAGTTGCGCTACTTTGGGCATGCGCATTAGACTTTTCTCAGCGCCATTTTGGTACACCATTATGAAGACTTCATCTCAGTCTATTGCGGCTGTGCAAAACCAGACACCTCCCTTCCGGTTTGTGATCATTGCACTATGTCATGGCAACCCTTGAGCCTTGCTCTCACACCTGTTCCCTGGCTGAAAGCTGATGTTATGGGTATTTATACACCATCCACTCACAACATGACACTGCTCCTGATGAAGCCAGTTGCTCTGGCGTAACGCGTCGGGCGTTTCCTCTGCCCCTGCCTCACCACTTCTCACTCTTACCTCCACTGGTTACTGGATTAGGGCTTTACCTGCCAGCATTATTTTGCTCTTAACAGGTTGTATAGAGGGGGCCATTGGCAATTGGGACCCTTGTTTTTCGGCCTGTTTATACTGCATTAGCAGCCTTTTACCCTATTAACTCCTATGCTCTCATTTGTGCATACACACTGTTTATTAGGGGTTTTTTGTGCTAATTTGAGCAGTTCTTTTGTTCTAACATTTTGTTAGACTAACTAGATAGTTTGCATCCATTATTATATAAGGTGGAAGGTGGAGTGTATGCTTTTCATTACCTGTTGCTAAGATTCTATACACTTATACCAGGTGCTTTGTTAGCACATTTGCAAATAATAGCATCATGAAGGGTTTGTGCAGGGGTTATTGTGTTAAAACCGCACAATCGCGTTCATTTAACTGTTTTTATAAGTGCACTGCATGTTGTTTTGGATGATCAATAAAAAGTTTATTTTCTTGTATTTTGTTATACCTTATTGGTGATCCCTCCTCTTTACATGCCTCTTCTCTGGTTTATGATACATATTGGGCATCGCCGCGTTCAGAATCACCCGATCTATCAGTAAAAAAAAGGATTAACCCGATCGCTAAACGGTGTAGCGAGAAAAAAGTCAATGCCAGAATTACGTATTTTTTGGTCGCTGCAACATTGCATTAGAAAATAAAAATTAGGTGAAATTATATATTAACCCCTTACCGACATCTGACACATTATTATGCCGATGTCAGACTCCCTCACTTTTAATGTGGGCTTCGGGACATGTCAGCTGTTGTGAACAACTGACACGCTTGCAATAGCCGCGGGTGGAATCGCGATCCACCCGTGGCTATTAACTAGTTAAATGCCGCTGTCAAACGCTGACAGCGGTATTTAACAAGTGCTTCCGGGAAGCGCGCTGGAAATACGCTCACCGGTGACCCGCGTCACGTGATCGCGGGTCACCGGTGTGTCGGCATGACAACCAGAGGTTTCCTGGATACCTCTATGGTTGTCAGTGCCGGATTGCTGTGAGCGCCACCCAGTGGTCGGTGCTCATAGCAAGTCAGTAATGAAGCTACATAGAGGTGATCTGATCACCACCTGTACGTAGCAGAGCCGATCGAGTTGTGCCAGCTTCTTGCCTCCTATGGAGACTATTGAAGCATGCCAAAAGTAAAAAAAAAAGTGTTCCAAAATATATAAAAAAATATATAAAGTTTAAATCAGCCCCCCTTCGCCCCATTCATAATAAAACAATAAAAAATCACACATAGTTGGTATCGCCACGTTCAAAATCACCCAATCTGTAAAAAAAATTAACCTGATCATCAAACGGCGTAGTGAGAAAAAAATTCAAAACGCTAAAACTATGTTTTTTTGGTCGCCGCGACATTTTATTAAAATGCAATAACGGGCGATCAAAAGATCACATCTGCACCAACATGGTATCATCAAAAATGTCAGCTCGGCGCGCAAAAAATAATCCCTCACCCGACCCGAGATCATGAAAAATGGAGACGCTACGGGTCTCAGAATATGGGGCAATTTTTTTTATTTATTTTTTTTTTTAAGTAAACTTTGGAATTTTTTTCCACCACTTAGATAAATTAGAACCTAGACATGTTTGGTGTCTGTGAACTCGTAATGACCTGGAGAATCAGAACGGCAGGGCAGATTTAGCATTTAGTGAACCTAGCAAAAAAAAAACAAACAAAAACCATTGTGGGATTGCACTTTTTTTGCACTTTCACTGCACTTGGAATTTTTTTCCCATTTTTGAATACATGACATGGTAAAACCAATGGTGTCGTTCAAAAGTACAACTCATCCCGCAAGAAATAAGCCCTCACACGGCCATAAGGACGGAAACATAAAAAAAGCTATGGCTCTGGGAAGAAGGGGAGCGAAAAACAAAACAAAAAAAAAAACACTGGGGGGTAAGGGGTTAAAAATGTAACTAAAAATAATAAACTGGTGACAAATATAAATAAACGGAAACGTGAAAAAAAGACGCAAATATGTAACAAGGAGTCGGGCCCATTGTGTGAGAGCGGACAGGCGGCCTAGTCTGCGTGTGAATGGTCTCTGAGAACGTCCTCCTCTCCCCGCTAGGTGGCGCTCTCACCACCACACTGGCTGCTATTCTGTCCAGTGAACAACGAGTTAACCTCCTAGCCTGACGCTGGTCCGCCCCCTTTTGTCAATGGCGCGAAAACCTGCACCGTCCCTCTGCTGCTATTGGCTGCGGCTGGCGCGAAACGGGTCACGTGGTGCCGGAGATTGGCGCGAAACTCCAGCAGCGTTGTCTTCTCAGCGAGCAAGGAAGCGGCTTCCCCGGTCAGAACCGAGAGGACGATGGACGTAGCCGAAGCCAACGTGACCGCCGCGGCCTCCGCCGCCGCCCAGCAAGTGAAGGACGAGGTGGCGGAGAAATGCCAGAAGCTGTTCCAGGACTTCCTGGAGGAGTGAGTGTCCCGTCCGGCCTCAGAGCAGCGGCGCTGCGGGTCGGGGCATGGAGGGGCCGGAGGGGGGGATACGGTTGCTATGGGTGACCGCCTGCTGTAGGGGCGATATCCCCCCTGGTGCTGCGGCCATTGTGGCTCCCGCCCTATAAGATGGCTGATAATAATCGATCAGGCGGTCTGTCCCGTTGCCTAGGTTACCAGCCACCTCTGCAGCCTTGAGTGGCCGGTTTCCTAGGCAATGAGTGCGGTCATGTGGGATCTGGCCTGTGTCCCCTGCCCGGTGCTGCACAGGTGATGGCCCTTCATCAGAGGACGCGCGCCCCCTTTAAGTCTCCCCTGGCGCCAGCTGTGCAGATCCAGGGTTTAGCTGCGCGGTCAGACGTGTGAAAAGCTCTTGTGTGCACGGGGTGTAATATGGCTGCTGCGCCCACCGTAATCCCGCTGAACAGCTGAGAAGGGGCTCCGCGTCCACACGACGCGCGTCCGATGCGCTGCACGTTATCCGTCACGGAATCTACACCAACCCTGCGCGTTACAGAGCGTGAGATCCGCTGCAGGACTGGACAAGAGAAGAGGCAGGGTTTCTTTCCGCTACTGCAGCCGTCTCCACGATGCCGGCGCTGTGTTACAGCAGAAGCCGTTTTTACCATCTGGGACATTTGCCGCAGACTTGCTACATGGGAATATACCCGTAATGTGCATGGACTCTGGCTGCCCCGTGGCCGCCGGCAGCTGCTGATCAGCTACATGGAAGCCGGACACTCAATGTCTGCGCAGACAAGACGGCTGCAATTACTTGACACAGAATGATCGTGAATTCTATTGTTTTGGTGCACATAAAATATTGTTCTTGGCGGCACGCGTCCTGATGAATAAGCGGTTTGCTCGTTTGTCAGGTGATCAGCTGCTGATTTACGCTGCTCAATTAACGGAAAACTCGTTTTCCTAGGACTTCACGATAATCATCCAGTGTAATTCCACAACTACGCTATGATCTATCTTTAGTTTGGACACGGTCAGAAGAAAGGCTGCTGCCCAGCCAGTGCAGGCAGAAATTGCAAGGGAATGGTCTTTCAGCTTATTAAGGGTATGTGCACACGCTGCGGATTGCAGTGCGGATTTTGTAAAATCCACAGGTAAATCTGCAGGTCAAAAGACCTGCGGATTGCTCTGTGGTTTTTCATCTCCACAATGAAGGAGATGGCAAACTGCAGCGGAATCCGCAGAAAGAATTGACATGTCAATTCTTTCTGCGGATTCAAAACCACAGGAAAATCGCGCAGAAAAATCTGCACCGTTTACACTGCGTTTTTTTTGTTCCCATAGGGAATAATGGTGATGTACACCGCAGCAAAATGCTGCGGACCCGCAGTGGCCAAAACCGCAGCGTGTGCACACACCCTAATGCTTCAGCCCTGTAGGTGCTAGAGGTCTGGAAGTGATGGCATATTGTGGTAATATGACAAACACACAATGAAAGGAATATCCCCATCTGGAATCTGGTTGTTATGCAAAATCCAAAAATTTCAGTGCATGTATATAACATACCACAGGGTAGAGAAAAACCAGCAGGCCGCCCTGATTATTGTAAGGTGTAAATGACATTAATAATTTTTTTTTTTTTTTTTTTCCCCCACTATAAACTTAAGGTTCCAAAATCCTGATGGAGAAATAAAGTATAAGAGTGACGCGGAGGAGCTGATCCGCCCCGAGAGGAACACGCTGCTCGTCAGCTTCCAGGACCTGGAGCAGTACAACCAGCAGCTGGCAACCACAGTGCAAGAGGAGTTCTACAGGTGAGGCGGCTGATGATGATGGCCAACCGTTACCCAAAGATGTGGTTGGCCTGTGGCTTATACTGACTTTTCCCTCCTTTGTAGAGTCTACCCGTTCCTGTGCCGAGCAGTCCGGGCCTTTGCGAGGGACCACGGCAATGTTCCACCAAGCAAGGAGTTTTATCTGGCTTTCCAAGACCTTCCAACCAGACACAAGTAAGAGACTTCTGTATGAAAACAGACTCATTATCTTTGGAGGCAGATGTCGTCATTCGCGCTTGGTACAAATCAAGCTCATGAGCGGTTCCTTTCTAGTTAATGGGGTATCTTCAGTCAGATCCGTACAGTTGTTAAACTGGTCCATGCAATAATGCATCTACTGATGTTAACATCCCATTAAATATGGGAATGACTAATAATGTAATCTTTTTATTAGGATGGTTTGTCCCGAGGCTGAAGGTAAACTTATAGTAGTAGCGATAGATGCAGGGCCGCTACAATCTGAAGTCATTAGTAGTGAAATATCCACTAATTGTGACTCTGTTCTCAGGATTCGGGAGCTGACTACTCCTCGCATCGGATCTCTGATGAGGATCAGTGGTCAGGTGGTGCGGACCCATCCCGTGCATCCGGAGCTGGTCAGCGGCACCTTCTTGTGTTTGGACTGTCAGACTCTGGTCAAAGATGTGGAGCAGCAGTTCAAGTACACGCAACCAAGTATCTGCCGGAACCCGGTGTGCGCCAACAGGAGGAGGTTCATGCTGGACACCAACAAGTCCAGATTTGTGGATTTCCAAAAGGTAATGTTCATGCTGTGGAGAATCCCTGTAAGAGATGATCAGCCGCCTCTATTTGGTATATTGTAGTGTGTGACTGACTCTAGCCTTTGGGGGTTTTTTTTTTTGTTTGTTTTTGCAGGTTCGTGTCCAGGAAACGCAGGCTGAGCTCCCCCGTGGCAGCATTCCTCGCAGCCTCGAGGTGATATTGCGTGCAGAAGCAGTAGAGTCGTGTCAGGCTGGCGACAGATGTGATTTCACAGGGTGTCTCATTGTGGTCCCTGATGTGTCTCAGCTTTCTACTCCAGGTACTGATATGTGAGATGTCACTAAAGTTAAACCCGCTAATGACAGCATGCCACAGCCTGGATATCTGCTGTTTACACAGACCCACTGTCTGCCCAGAACAATGGCTGAGCCTGTGTAAAGGTTTACTGATCAGCGGTCTCTAGTGCAGAGTCCTGATTATACAGGATGCTGCTCCTACAAGGACTATTCTTTTGTGATCATTTTGCCTGATGAACAAGTGTTTTGCAAGATTATCCTGAAACCAGCGTTCCTAGGAACTGTTCCTGATAATCTTGTGGTGTTAATGAAGCTTAAATTGCTACACAGCGTCCTTTATATCAATGTATGCTGTTGTATCTTTCAAGATATTCTCCTTCGAGATTAACTTCTTTATTAATTTGACTTCCATCTTCCGTGTCCGGTGATGAAACGCTGCTGACGTCACTTGCTTGGCAAGTTTTCTGCACTTATTCTAAATGATGATAAAACGTGTGCATGATATGTGCCAAGTGTCACATCAGCAGTATCTCTGCTTCCAGGATGGAAGTTCGGGTTATTGGCCAAACCCCTTCAGACATTTTCATTACCGGTGTAATGTGGGATAATGACATTCACCCACAGCTCCCTTGGTGCCCAGGGGTGTAATGGTGTGTGACCCATGGATGGAAAGTCTGCAGGGATTTTATTTTGCACACAGCTGCTTGTTCTCTGGATGCTGTTCATAGAATCGTAGAGTTGGAAGGGACCTCCTGGGCCATCTGGTCCAACCCCCTGCTCAAAGCAGGATTCGCTAAATCATCCCAGTCAGATGTCTGTCAAGCCTCTGTTTGAAGACTTCCATTGAAGGAGAACTCACCACTTCTCGTGGGAGCCTGTTCCACTCATTGATCACTCTAACTGTCAAAAAGTTTTTTCTAATATCTAATCTGTGTCTCCTCCCATTCAGTTTCACCCCATTGCTTCTAGTCTTTCCTTGTGCAAATGAGAATAAAGTTGATCCTTCTACAATGTGACAGCCCTTTAAATATTTGTAGACAGCTATTAAGTCTCCTCTCAGTCTTCTCTTTTGCAAACTAAACATTCCCAAATCCTGCAACCTTTCCTCATAAGACAGGGTTTGCAGACCGGTCACCATTCTGGTCGCTCTTTTCTGAACTTGCTCCAGTTTGTTGATGTCTTTTTTAAAATGTGGTGCCCAAAACTGGACACAATATTCCAGATGAGGTCTGACCAAAGAGGAGTAGAGGGAAATAATGACTTCACGTGATCTAGACTGTATGCTTCTGTTAATACATCCTAGAATTGCATTTGCCTTTTTTGCTGCTGCATCACACTGCTGACTCGTATTCAGTCTGTGATCTATTAGTATACCCAAGTCTTTTTCACATGTGCTGTTGCTTAGGCCTATTCCTCCCATTCTGTATATGCTTTTTTCATTTTTATTGCCCAGATGTAGTACTTTGCATTTTTCCCTGTTAAAAACCATTCTGTTAGTTGCTGCCCACTTCTCCAGTTTATTTATATCTTTTTGAATCCCCTCTCTCTCTTCTCTAGTATTAGCTATCCCTCCTAGCTTTGTGTCATCGGCAAATTTAATCAGTTTACCCTCAATTCCTTCATCTAAATCGTTGATAAAGATGTTGAACAATACAGGGCCCAGGACAGAGCCCTGTGGTACCCCACTTGAGACATTCTTCCAACTGGATGTGCAGCCATTTATGACCACTCTTTGGGTCCGATCACTAAGCCAGTTATGAATCCACCTAACAGTTGCCTTGTCCATTCCATACTTAGTCATTTTTTCAATAAGGATTGTATGAGATACTTTGTCAAATGCTTTGCTGAAGTCAAGATATACTATACAGCATTTCCTTGATCCACCCAATCAGTGATTCCATCATAGAAGGAAATTAAGTTAGTCTGACATGACTTATTAGTTACAAACCCATGCTGACTCTGTTTAATCACTTCATTCTTATCCAGGTACTGACATACATGTTTAATAATTTGCTGTTGTTGCAGCAGGAGCAGTTTTGATATAATTGATAGCAAATTGCATTAATTACTGCAGCTGTTGAGGACATATCACCTTGTGATCTTTTTAATTAAATTTTACAAAATGTCTTGTATAAAGTGCTCAACCTACATTGTTCTCACAGGCATTCGCGCTGAGACCAGTTCCCGGGTCGGGGGAGCTGAGGGCTACGAAGCTGAAGGGGTCCGTGGTCTCCGTGCTCTTGGAGTCAGAGACTTGTCTTACAGGCTTGTTTTCCTTGCTTGCTATGTTGCTCCTACGAATCCCAGGGTAAGTAACACGAGGATGAGTAGGCCACAGTTTACTTTAGTAGCCTGGAGCTAAGATGCACCGCCGCGGGGGTCCCTGTGGTCACTTTCAGTAATGGCTAAACATGTGTAAAATCCTCCATGCTAGTCGTGCTGTAACTTTTACCAGTTTCCTCTGGCAAGCATAAGTGCATTCGTTGTAACATACTCCCAAGTTGGTGTTATCCCCAAATTTAAAGTATGCCTGATAATTCGACCCTCCAGTCCTAAGAATGGGGCTCAGAAATCCTCCATCAGAGTAAAGCAGTGGCCACACCTGCATTGTCAGCAGGACGTCAGGACCCAGGTGATAACTTGCTTGGGGTGGGGGGGCAAGCTATAGGATGAGAGCTCTAAACTTTAAGAATAACCAATTAAAGGGGTTGGACCGTAATAATAGTAAAAAAAAAAAAATCACATCAATCGGCGCCATCGCTGTTGTATCGGCGCTTATGGATTTATAAAGGCTGCAGCGATCATATGAGATAACAATGTCAGAAACCTCACTTGAATGGCAGCTGTCCGGGATGTATTTTGGGGTTTTGTTTTTTTATTATTAAAGGGGTTGTCCACACTTTTCAGGCTATCCTGTAGCTCTCCACACTGTGACATGAAGTTGCACTTTTCAGAAGTCGTGACTAAGCCGCGCCAAGCTTCTCTGCAGCCGTCCCTCTCGTTAGGAGGACATTAATTCGATCACAACACTATCACATGATAGATCTAAATTCAGACCCATTCTGGTTTGGAACGAGGACTGACTCCTACTTTTGCTTTCAGTTTGGTGGCAAGGATCTTCATGAAGAAGACATGACTGCCGAGAGCATCAAGAACCAGATGTCTGCAAAGGAATGGGAGAAGGTGTTTGAAATGAGTCAGGACAAGAACCTGTACCACAACCTGTGCACCAGCCTCTTCCCCACCGTGCACGGTAAGCGAGGCCTCCCAGTGCGGCTCCTGCAAAAAACTGTATGTATTATATAATCCTCTATCTCCCTCCGCTGCAGGCAATGACGAGGTGAAGCGAGGCATCTTACTTATGCTGTTTGGTGGCGTTCCAAAGACCACCATGGAGGGCACATCTCTGCGGGGTGATGTCAATCTGTGCATTGTTGGAGACCCCAGTACAGCCAAAAGCCAGTTCCTCAAGTGAGTGTCGCGCTGTAATCTCTTCTAATCCGGTGTTAAAACACAATTCCAAATAAAGCTCGATCGTTTCCAGGAGAGTGGAGTGACAATATGGCTGCTGGATCATCACACAGCTGCTTCGGGCTCCTGATTTAGAATTACGGGTTGTAATGGACGTATACAGAGTAACACGGCAGGGACTGTTGGGCCTCCTGTTGGCTGTAGCCTTCCTAAAAGGCAATATCAACTCTTTAAAGCGTCTGAGACTTTTTCTGGTCTGTGTTCATCTAGGTCACAATCGTGCAACAAAGCAGTAACCTCTTGTATAATAAGGCAGCATGAATCTTGGCCAGGCAGACTGTTGCAGATAGCCGCATGTTATATGATGGACCTTACCTTATATAATGCAGAAATGACACGGACAGAAGCTCCCGATTATCTGCAATTGCTGTAGGCAATATTTAATGCCATGGATCCCATTGTGGGGAGGAATCACGGAGACGGTTGTCCTTCCAAGGTGCACTTTAGACACATGTATGCGTTTCCCCGGCCGTTGTTCATTAGCACATTACACTTGTCAATGTGACGGCCGTGCACGCCGACTGAGATTACACTCGTCTGAGTTTATCTAGTCGCCATATTTTGCAAGTTAACCGGAATTGGATTTTGGCGCCAACTGGTTCTGCTAATGCAGATGTTTTATTTAGAAAAAAAGAATGATTTGTGCAATTGTTTCCCACCCTCACAGGCACGTGGAGGAGTTCAGTCCCCGGGCCGTGTACACAAGCGGCAAGGCTTCCAGTGCTGCCGGTCTGACTGCGGCGGTAGTGAAAGATGAGGAATCTCATGAGTTTGTGATTGAGGCCGGAGCGTTGATGTTGGCCGACAATGTGAGTGTCTTGGATTTTGATTTCTGATTTTTATTAATGGGGTTTTTCTCAACCTGATATAAAAAGGTACAACGCAAAGTGCTTGTAAAACGAACAACTTTGCAATTTACTCATTACAAATCCTCCATTAATGGGATGTCTGTTACAGCTCAGCTCCATGGAAGTGAATGTGGCTGAGCTGCAGTATTGGACACACACTGTAAATGGATTTTTAGAATATAGCAATTTTATTTAGGGGTTGTCAAGTCTAAAATCGCCAAGGTGCTGAATTGGGACGGCGTGCAATGCGCACACTGTCACGATTCCCGCTGTGCCATACTTGTGGTCACTAGTCTCACCCGGCTTCATCATACAGTAGTCTCTGAAGGACAATAAGAAATTGCCTAAATTAATTCCTACAGTTCTCCCAACAGAACAATAAAATCTGCGTGGTCATAACTAGTTATTACTTCTTGGGCCACAATAGATTATTTTACTTAAGCTTCTCAGTCTGCTAGGTTATTTCAGTAGTCTGGCATATTGGATGATCTTGCACTTTTAATCCCCATCTGAGATTTTGCAATATCTTGCAACTTATACACCTGCATATATTGAGCAGCGGTGACCGCGCTCTGCACAAGATAAAGCATCCAGCGGAGCCGCGAGTAATGACTAGTAACACCGGGGCAAGCAGCTATGCTCTCAGGAGAGGACACATCTGTATCTGTCCTTTATGTCCAGTTTGGTGACATCTGGTCACACAGTATTATAACCTTTTCAGGGCGTATGTTGTATCGATGAGTTTGACAAGATGGACCTCAAGGACCAAGTTGCAATTCACGAAGCTATGGAACAGCAGACCATTTCCATCACCAAAGCTGGTGTTAAGGTACATGTCCCGATCCTCGGTGCAAGGACTCGGCAGCTATTTCAAGCCGTACATCGCTTCTCTGACCTATCCTTCTCTTATAAAAGGCCACACTGAATGCGAGGACGTCCATCCTGGCTGCTGCAAACCCAGTCTCGGGCCGATACGACCGATCAAAGTCCCTGAAACAAAACGTGAACCTGTCCGCTCCAATCATGTCGAGATTTGACCTTTTCTTCATTTTGGTTGACGAATGTAATGAGGTAAAGTATCTACATTTAACTAAGTGTATTATAATCCAGTTCCTATCTCTTTTTTTTTTTTTTTCCTCCAAGATCTCTGCTGGCTTTCAATATAAAGAAACATTGAAAGTGGTAAAGAATTGAAGTTTTATTAGGTTCTGCAAGTGTTTATTATGAATGGTGGTAAAAGTAATTGTCAGAGGGGATAGTCCCCCTTCTGTGTTACTTAGTAGGGCAAAATATAACTATGTGATATTTTCAGGTGACTGATTATGCCATTGCTCGACGTATTGTGGATCTCCACTCCAGGATCGAAGAGTCTATCGACCGAGTCTACACCCTTGATGAAGTCCGCAGATATCTGCTCTTCGCCCGCCAGTTCAAGCCCAAAGTGAGTCCCCAATAATTAAGTCTCAACTTAGACATTGCGTACTTTTTTCTTTTACCTAACTTTTTTATTTATTTTTAAGATCTCCAAAGATTCAGAGAATTTCATAGTTGAACAGTACAAGCGTCTGCGTCAGAGAGATGGATCCGGGGTCACCAAATCTGCGTGGAGAATTACAGTCCGACAGCTGGAGAGCATGATCCGTCTGTCCGAGGCGATGGCGAGAATGCACTGCAGCGATGAGGTGAGGATTTATTTTGCTGTATAGAAATGCAGAACTGAGTAAGTTGCCATGCTGAAGATTTGCTTGCAGAAAATCATTCACTGAATATTACAGTAGCAACGTGAATATGGTATAACTACCGTATTTTTCGCTTTATAGGCCGCACCTGATAAGACGCACCCTGAAACTTGGTGACGAGAAAAAATGTTTTTTTATGTTAAATGGAGGTGTCTTATAATGCCAGTGTCTCTTTCAAATCATATACCGTATATGTCCCTCATCCTGGTATCTATATAACCCTCATCCTGGCACATTGCCCCCTTGTGCTGGCACATAGCCCCCCCATCCCATCCTGGATATGGCCCCCTGCTGGCACTCACATGGCCCCTCTCCCTCTGTTTATATGCCCCCCTGCTGGCATGCACACGGCCCCCCTCTCTGTATATGCCTCCCTGCTGATATGCACACGGCCCCCCCCCATCCCTATATTCCCCCACTGCTGGCATTCACACGGTGCGCATGCGCCCCCCCCCCCCCCCGTCCCTATATTTCCCCCTGCTGGCAAGCACATGATAAAATAAACAGTTAACTCACCTTCTGATGATGGGTCCCAGCCAGATGCAGATTTTTTTTTTTTTTTTTTTTTTTTTTAGTCCTGGATAGCCTCTTTAGCTCGTCCTTTGCTATAATTTTGAATATCTGTATAATCCATTTCCTCTCACCCGATTATCCCGCACTGTGAATTATATTAATGTTCTAACATCGCCTTTCACCTTCTAGGTACATCCTAAACACGTGAAAGAAGCTTTTCGGTTATTGAACAAGTCTATTATCCGAGTTGAGACTCCGGATGTGAACTTGGATCAGGACGAAGAAATGGAGGAAGAGCCTCAGGAAGATGTAAATGGTGAGACCTGGTTCCTGCTTTCTGCAAGTCTTGTTTTGAAAGTTTGCACTTTAGTAAATTTAGTTGTTTGTTTTTGTTAGGTGATGCCGGAATACCCAATGGTCACGTAAATGGAATTAACGGCCACGCTGAGGAGCCAAAGGAGACGACTGCACCTAAACCTTCCCTGCGTCTCAGCTTCACAGAATACAGACGAATCTCCAACCTGCTGGTCCTGCAGCTGAGGAAGATGGAAGGTCGGTCTCGCTCCAGTCATACATGTAATATATGTATCATTCTGACACAATTGGGGTCAATGTTTGTCATTTGCACTTTTGCAGATGATGATGAATCTTCCCAGAAAAAAAGTGAGCTCATTAACTGGTACCTGAAGGAGATTGAATCGGAAATCGACTCTGAAGAAGAACTCGTTAACCGCAAGCAAATCATTGAGAAAGTGATTCACCGGCTCGTTCATTACGTGAGTCGCTGTGATTATATTTTGCTTCTACAGATAAGACGGTGGCTGAGTCCGCGCTGTTGTAATTAACGTGCCAAATCCTCAATTATTAGAAAACTCCTTATTTGGAGAAACACTCTTATCTCCCCTGGATGTTCTGCTGTAATGTTGCCATATTATGGCCGTGACAAGTCTGTGTAGTGCTGACACGTTCCGCAGCGGTGTCCAGGTGTAAGGCTAGTTTCACACTAGCGTTTATTTGACGCAGCGCACGGCGCCGCTAAGCCCCGCCCCATCCGGTCATCGCAGCTTACTATCGCACATGGACGCTTGCGATCTGCGCACCCTATCTTTAGCATAGGGTGCGCAGATCGTGCGCTAGTAGGATTTTGGTGTGCGCTGCGCACTTTTGAAGGTGCGCCGAAATGCAACATGCTGCGTTCGGTGCGCATGGGCGCATTTTCAAAAGTGCGCACGCCAAAATCCTACTAGCGCACGATCTGCGCACCCTATGCTAAAGATAGGGTGCGCAGATCGCAAGCGTCCATGTGCGATAGTAGGCGGCGATGACCGGATGGGGCGGGGCTTAGCTGCGCTGTGCGCTGCGTCGAATAAACGCTAGTGTGAAACTAGCCTAACCGATGCAACTCGCAGGTTGGTTAGGTACGCTAGAGCCAATTTCATTACCAATCCCTTAGGTAATTGTGGTCAGAAAAGCTGTGCGCCTCTCTAAATTCTTATGGAATATGTTTGTTTTTCTATTTGCTTTTCAGGATCAAATATTGATTGAATTGTCACAGACCGGCCTGAAAGGTTCCGGAGAGGAGGAAGACGCTACGAAGGATGAGGACCCTTTCTTGGTGGTGAACCCCAACTACTTACTGGAGGACTAATTATCCATGGACACACAATTTTATTTCTAAGGACTTTTTAGAACTTATATCTTCAGACTTTTTTTTTTTTTTTTTTTTTTTCCCCCACCATTTTTATTCCTTAAGATTTTGGGGTAACACATTTCCTTAGGTTATAACAACTTTCCCTCCTGTGGTTTTCAGCAGTGACCAAAGCAAGGAAAAATACTTTTTGCTGATTTTTACCGCAGCCATCATTGCTCATGTTATTGGTAAACTAAACTTGGTATTGGGTCCTGGAACTCTGAAAGTGGTGTCCTATTTTCTGTGGAAGAAGTATTAAAGATTCATTCATTTTAAAGGATTTCAGTGCAGTTTTTAGGAGCTTTTTTCATTCTCCTGTTAAAGGGACTCTTTTGGATTTTACGTGTGAATCCTTAGAGGCCATCGATGTATGATTTGCCGCACAGTCCTAGGAGAACGACCAGAGACAAACGGGAAGCAGTGACTCTTTTCTGCAGAACCCAACACAGCACCATCCGTACACTTGTGTCTGTGTCCAGTACTGCAGATCACTTCTCTCAGATGGATGTAGATTTGATTTTGGCTGCTTCTTTATTCAGCTGCTTGCTGTAGGATCCCCCAGAAATCATAAAGTATTGACTTATTTCAAGACCATCAATATAAAGTCTGAAAACATCCCTTTAAATGTCTTTGAACTGACACAGCACCATTTCCTTTGCATGTTATTGCTGTTCTGTTTCTCAGTTTGTAATTGGTCAATTCATGTTTCATCTTTTAGGACAGTCTGAAATATTTTTTTGTCTTTTATTCTGTCCAGTTACGTTTTGCCACTTTGTCTTTTGATGTTATTCTGTGTATAACGCACCAGGTTTTTTTTTTTTGTTTTTGTGGGTTTTTTTTAATACTGCTTACAATAAGTGTTGTAGATTTGTCAAAATACATTACAACTTGTGTTCATATTTTTTATTTTTCTTTATCACAACCTCACGCCACGTGCTGCAGGTTTGAAGTCCTTGGCATGACAACTTGCACTGTAGCTCGCATTGCAATGAGTGAAATGTGCAGAAATTCTGTGAAATCTGCAGCATAATTTGATAGGTTGCTTGATTCAATACACTGCATCAGTCAGTTTTTGGTACAAGTCTTGGCACCATTCACGTGAGACTTCTTAAAATGATGTTAAACTTGCAGTTTGTAATACACACCTGATTTTGCATGCATCTCTGTGCTCCAAAGCGCTCTTGTCCTCATAGTAAAAGTAACTTTTATATTCTACCATGCCAGAGCTGTATTTGGTCTGTATGTGTCCCATTGAGGGCTTGCATCTAAATTCCCTATCTGTAGGCGTAAGGCTGCTTTCACACATCCGGCTTCTTTTAATTTGGAACAACCGGATCTGGTTTTGTCCCATAGAGTTGTATTGTCACCGCACTGTGCCGGATGGGTACATCCGGTTTTTGCCGGATACGGCAAAAAGTAGCTGTCCGGTGTCTGCAAAAAAAAAAAAAACGTTCGCTGCAATGTTTTTTGACAGCGCCGGACTGGTTTTTCTCAGAGCGCATGCACGGAGACTCTGAGTCTCGCGCTGCTCTTTTAAATGTGGGCGCCACCGTATCCGGCCACACAGGCATCCGGTGTCTCCGGCACATCCCGGATCCGCCCCTACGGCTTTTTGCCGCACGGTGCACAAAGCCGGATGTGTGAAAGCAGCCTTAGGAAGGCAACCCATATCAACATGGGGAGAACATACAGACTCACTGCCGATGTCATTGTCCTTGGTGGCATTGGAACCTAGGACTCCAGTGCTGAAAAGCAACAGTGCTAACCACTGAGCCACCGTACAGACATTATTTTTGTGTTACAGCTGATGGAGCTTATTTATAACGGAGATATTCAGCTGATAAGTATAGTCCATCCTCCATGCAGTTTTAAGATATTTGTACATATTAATCCCGATGCATCAAAGCTCTTACACCAGATGTAAAAAGCATTGAGAAATCACATAATTTTAGCGCAACTTGATCTCATCAAGCCCAGTGTGAATAATGCTGATCTCGAAGACTTTGAGACTGTTGTGGATTTCCAGTAAAATGCACACCACAATACAGAAGACATTGTTGAAAATTTTCTGCTGATGTAGAAGTCTGGAGAATTAATTTCAGCCTTAACCCTTTTGTAATGCAAATGGTGAAAGCTGCTGCAAATCTACTAGGAAATCCAGATGTAACATGCAGATTAGTCTGTAAAACATCTGCACCAAATCTGCTACAAGTGACCATACCCTTAAATATTAGTGGTGTGACCTGATGCCCCGGAGACTCCATCTTTCCTGTGTTATTTTCTATGGCTTTGCAAGGTATCTGGGCCTGGGTTCAATTACACCCACTTCTAATATAATCATGTGTACAGGTTCACCATCATTACACTAGCTGTTTATATTTTTTACGATTGTCTTTTTCTGATTGGGGGGGGGGGGGCACAGACTGCGGTCACTGTTGTAGACTGCCCACCCCTGCTCCAAAACGAAATATCAGAGACATCTGTTTCAGGGGCTGGGCTTTTCTAGTCTTTGCTCTACTGAGCTTCCTTCTGATGGCGTTTCCGACACAGTGACAGTGCGCTCACTTGCCAGATCTGATCCCAAGTAAGCAGTGAGCAAAAGAGTGCACTGTTGGTGGTCGTTGAAAGGATAGGAAAAGCAGAAACCAGCTCTATCCTTACAAGTGATTTTTTTTCAGGGAGGGCACAGGCTGTGGTCACTGCTGCAGCCTCTGCCCGCTGGTGATGTCTTTTCTGACAGTCCCAGCCTGCACTGGGAGACTCAAATGAAGTGTCATCTAAGAGGATGTAATAATTATGAGTAGTGAGAGGAATGCTAGGAACTTAATTTAAAAAGTGTATTAGCAAAGCAATTAATTATGATATTAAATAGGCATTTAGGATTAAAATACTTTTTAGTTCCGGCCCCCACCTTTAATATCCATGAAGTGAGGCTCTCTAGTATGTTCACATTCATAATCATTTCCCCAATGCACCTAAAGTTAAAGCAACACTGCAAATAAATGGAGACATTATGCTGAACCTTTGTGTCAAGGCAAAGCATGACGTTCCTCCATGGGTCATGCCATTTTGCCTGGAGTCTTCCTTTAAAAACACTTTCCAAAACCGCCTTGAGATGAGCCTAGAGCAGATGTACAGCTCTTGCATCTCTACGATTAAAAGAAAAGGTATATTCTAAGTATTAATTTGCCTTCCATGGGTACGTGCTCCTGGCACTCGTGTCAATGTTATGTAAATCAACATCACGAAACAATCACTGACCGCAGGGAGACCAGTCAAAGAAAACACTGCGGCAGCCGGCAAAGGCGCTCAATCGGTGAAATCCTAGGTGCAATTCTCCCTGGGAAATACGAATATGCAAATAAAGTCCGTGGAGCCTCGTTTAAGAGTCTCAAACACGGGACTAGCCAGATCTTCCTCCGGGGAAGGACCCAGCCAAGGGGTGGCTCCTTTCGGAAACCACCATTACCCGTGTTTGAGACTTAAATGAGGCTCCACGGACTTTATTTGCATATTTGTATTTCCCGGGGAGCAATGCACCTAGGATTTCACTGACTGGAGCGCCTTTGCCGGCTGCCGCAGTGTTTTCTTTGACTGGTCTCCCTGAGGTCAGTGATTGTTTTGTGATGTTGGTCTACTAGGCATTGCTCCCACCTAGCCAGAATCCTACTCCACACTGATGAGGGGCAACACCCTGAAACAGCTGTCTGTGGATGGATACCTGGCCTTGGTATTTCCCTTGTCATATCTGTAAACTCGTAAGGAGCTGGATATTGACTTAAAGGGCCACTTAATATGGTGGTTTCCGAAAGGAGCCACTCCTTGGCTGGGTCCATCCCCGGAGGAAGATCTGGCTAGTCCCGTGTTTGAGACTCTTAAATGAGGCTCCACGGACTTTATTTGCAATGTTATGTAAGTAACCCTTTATTACCAGGAACATCACATGAAGTGTGTTCCCGAGGCTGCAGCATACAGTCACTGCCTCCAGAGCCTGCTAATAATTTACACTAGCACAGTGAGCATGCCAGTTATGTCATAGATTAATAACACACGTCTGTCCATAAATCGGCTTCAGCAGTTTTCTTATCTGTGGAGGAGATACTGCGCTGACAATGGGAGCTGTGTGGAGAGGGGTCCTCCTCATCCCTTTCACTGTCATGGCATCGCCAAGCCCACAGAGAAGGACTTCATGGCTATTGCTGGACCCTTATGGAGTTATGGGTGCAACAGTGCGGTTCTTTATAATATGAGAGGTCAGATCCAGACCCTACAGCAGTATAGTGTCACCCATTACAAGGTACAGCTGGACTTGGAGGGCTCCCCTCCAGACACCAACGATGGGCAGCTGTAGTGTTACAAGACCCTTCTCCGGGAACTGAATAGCGCCAACATTAGACCAATTGTGATATTACATGACGGCAACATCAGTAGGCTTTCTGCAGGTGGCTCCAGCCCTGTTTAAGTCTATGGCGGAATATGCTGAATTTGCATTTAGTTCATTCGGAGATTTGGTCAGCACCTGGATAACGTTTGATGTCCGCACAGTTGTAATAGACCTGCAATACCTAAAGATTCTGCTGAACGCCCATGAGAGAGTGTACAATATCTATCAGCAGAAGTATTCTACAGGCGGTATGTGTTTATTATGAATGGTATATACTGTATGCGACCGGTCATGTTCTACCATATCTATGGAGCTTGTGCACTGGGCACAGTCATGAGGAGCAGATAAGGGTCTTCCCCAAACTGTTCCCACAAAGCTGAAGCTACAATTGTCCACAATGTCTTGTGCTGAAGATTAAGATGTCCCATCACTGGAGCTGAGGGTCCGAGGCCGCCCCCTGATAACAGCACATAGCATTATCCTCCACCATCTGTACAGGGGGCACAATGCAGTCAGGGGGTAACGTCGTCCTGGAATCACCAAACCCTGACTCCTCCATCAGCCGCAGATAGAGAAGTGCGATCCGTCACTGCACAGAACACGTCTCCTCCAGAGTCTAGTGATGGTGGCTTTACACCACTCCATCTGACACTCGGCATTGTGCTTGGTGATGTACGGCTGCATGCAGCTGCTCGGCCATGAAGCTCCCAGCGTGGTTGAAGTGTTTGTGGTGATGTTAATACCAGAGGAGTTTATGGGGTCAGCAGAGCGGTGGTGACTTTTCTGCCTTCTGCTCCTCAGCACTCGGCCCCCCGCCCTGTAACGTTACGGGGTCTCAATTTCGTGGCTGAGTTGCTGCGGTTCCTTCCACTTCTCAATAATATCACAGGTGATGGGGGGGTGGAGGATTTATTAGGAAGAAATGTCATGAATTGACTTGTCACCCCAGTGGTTCCTATTACAGGACCGCGCTGGTATCTGTGAGCTCTGCACCACTCTCACGTGTTAGTAAAGGCTGACGACATGTCGGGGGGCTGGATGTTATACACCGGGGGTGATATAGTCAGAGGTTGTACAGCAGTGCTACTGAGACTAAAGGAATTAGTTCAATATAACACTTGCGGCCCCATAATTTTCTCCTTAATGTGTCTATAAGGAACTTGTATCTGTGAGACAGTCGGGGCTGTAACAAGGGACCACAACTTGCATAAAGGGACTTATAAAGTTAGCATTTGGCTAGTGTGGGTTAACTCTTTCAGTGCCGTCACCAATGATCATAAAAATAAATTTGTTGTCAGGTGGACGGATATCCATTGCTTTAGGCCTGTTTCACACATCCATTTTTTGGCATCCGCCATCTGTTTTTTTGGATCAGTTTCACCGCAAACGGATGCAAACGGATCCGTTTTTTTGATGGATCCGCGGTAACCGCTAATGGAAGTCTATGGGACCAAAAAACGGATCCTCCAAAAAAATGGCGGATCCGTTTTTAACGGAAAACGACGGATTGGACGGATTTTAAAAAACGGAAGTGTGATCCAGGCCTTACCCTCGCCACTCCTGGACACCTGTCTGTCACTTGGAGGGAACTTCCTGGTAAATATCATACTTATTAGCATTTACAACACCACATTTTGGGCATTTGAGTTCTGCCTCTAAGAACTCCACCAAAATGGCCCCTTTTGGTCACGGCTTTTGTAACCCTCATCCCTTTTGTGGTCTGGTTTGTCAGATTGTTCAGTCGTGTGAAATATGTTTCTAGCTTTCAGGAAAAAGACAAAGTCTTTAATGCCAACTCTATAAAAGAGCCCCATCTACCAAGTGCTGTTACTGATATCTCCATATGTGGCAGAGAGGACTATTGGCCTCCGGTACCCGGACCCTCCGGACCACCTATGGACCTAGAACCTAGGTCCATAGGACCTAGAATGTTCACACTGTCACTGTTATTCCTTACAAATTACATTCTACTTTTTTTTTTTTTCAGAAATCTGTTGATTTCCTTGCCCTGAATATACGTCATGATTGTAAGAATTCCCAGGAAATGGCAAACTGGACAACAGATAAGTTCGGAGGAGGAAAAGCGAAGGTACTAGGCCTCATTTATTAAAACTGGCACTGTTGCCCATAGCAACCAATCAGAGCTCTGCTTCCATTTCTTCAACAGCTCTGTAGAAATGAAAGCTGCACTGTGATTGGTTGCTATGGGCAATGAGACCCCAGTGATATTGTACTTGGTGACCAGGGGCACGTCACATATTTTGGTTGTCGCACTTCAGCCCCTTTTATCAAAGGCAATTACTTTAAGAAGCCATTTGCTTTTTCAGATTTACAATCCTTTATGTTTGCTGATTAACGTTCACTTCCCCCACGATGATGATAGGAGGACATGTGTGCTAAGATTTCTGTTCTCCTGCGATGAATCCATTATTTTCAGGCTTGATAGCCGTATGTTGTCCTTCGGCCTCACAGACCAGAGTTCATGTTATTAATGATAAGTGTACGTGCAGAAATATTGATGATCTCCCAGATGAGCAGGCGAATCCCCCTCATGGCCAATTCACACGACCATATTATCACACCAATGCACGGCCCGACTGCGGGTCTCCTGACCTGCACTAACAGCGTCCTAGGCGTCCATCATGCTGTTGTGGGCTTAATAGGGACGAGAAAGTACAGCCGCTAAATAGTCATGTGAATGCGCCCCCAGCCCGCGGACTGTCTGAATGGTGCCATAATGACACGGTCTACTGCGGCACACTTCAGGCGGTATTATTCATTGGGAACATCCTGACAATGTTTATTGGGTCATTCTGCTTGCACTACTCATGAGAGCTGCTCTTCTGGCAGTACTTATGGCGATACCCTGCTGCCCTCCTGGTACTGCTTATTGGGGGCACTGTGCAGGACCTGTGTATCAGGGGGTACTCTTCTGGCACTGTTTATTGGGGGTACTGTGCTTCCATTGTTGATCAAGGGGTGTTCGTCTGGCACTGTTAATTGGGGGCACTGTTCTAGCATTGTTAAAGAATGCTCTTCTGGCACTGTTTATTGGGGTACTGTACTAGCACTGTTTATTGGGGATACTATTTTGGCACTGTTTATTGGGGGTACTGTGCTTCCATTGTTGATCAAGGGGTGTTCATCTGGCACTGTTGATTGGGGGCATTGTTCTAGCATTGTTAAAGAATGCTCTTCTGGCACTGTTTATTGGGGTACTGTACTAGCACTGTTTATTGGGGATACTATTTTGGCACTGTTTATTAGGGGTACTGTGCTTCCATTGTTGATCAAGGGGTGTTCATCTGGCACTGTTGATTGGGGGCATTGTTCTAGCATTGTTAAAGAATGCTCTTCTGGCACTGTTTATTGGGGTACTGTACTAGCACTGTTTATTGGGGATACTATTTTGGCACTGTTTATTGGGGGTACTGTGCTTCCATTGTTGATCAAGGGGTGTTCATCTGGCACTGTTGATTGGGGGCATTGTTCTAGCATTGTTAAAGAATGCTCTTCTGGCACTGTTTATTGGGGTACTGTACTAGCACTGTTTATTGGGGATACTATTTTGGCACTGTTTATTAGGGGTACTGTGCTTCCATTGTTGATCAAGGGGTGTTCATCTGGCACTGTTGATTGGGGGCATTGTTCTAGCATTGTTAAAGAATGCTCTTCTGGCACTGTTTATTGGGGTACTGTACTAGCACTGTTTATTGGGGATATTCCTCTGACACTGATTATTGGGGGCGCTCAGCTGAGAACATTTACTTAGAAGTAGGGCGTCTGCATGCATTATTGTTTTGGGGGACGTCCTGGCAGTGTCTATTAGATCACTGCTGGCAGTGTTTATCGGGGGGGTACTCTGGCACTGTTTATAAGGGGTGCTTTGCCGCCATTGTTGATTAAGGAGTGCTCTTCTAGAAATCTTTATTGGGGGTACTGTGCTGATATTTTTCTTGGCACAGTTTATTGAGGCGCTCTGCAGTTTTTGGCCGTGTTCATTGGGGACACACTGCTGACGATATTGTTTGCAGAGGCGCAATCTTCTGGCACTGCTGAGGGCACCCTGCTTGCATCGCTTCTTGAGAAGCACTGTGTTAGTACTGATTATCGAGGCACTCTAAATGCAGTTTATTGATGGCAATCTGCTAACAATATTTCTTATGGGAGCAGTCTTCTGGAATTGTAGGAGGCACTCTGGGGCAGTATTGTTTCTTCAGGGTGCACTTTTGACACTTAATATAGAGCCCTGTACACCTTCTCCTACCTGCAGGCGTCCCGGACATCTCTTTTGATTAGTAGGCCCGGCACAACTTCATGTGTGTGTCATACTGCGATGATGACGTCACGTCAGACCTACAAATCAGGCGTGGCTGCATGGATTCTTACAGGTGGGAGAATGTTTTCAGGGCTCACATCCGGCAGGCGCGGACTACAGACGAGGCTACTGAACCCATGATCCGGCCAATCAATTTGCTCAGCTCTAGGATCCATAGATAAGTGGGGGGGGGGGGACTCCAGCGTCAACTATTTGCCATACAGCCGAAAACAAGTCTGATCTAAAGTTTTGTGAAAAAGAGCCAAAACAATTTGATTGATCTGTTGGGCAGATACAGATGAATTATTTACGGATCAGTCTCATTATGAAAAAACATAATGGTCACCCCAAGAGGGTGACAATAAGATTTTGGTTATTTTCCTATGTATTGTTTTACAGCACAACGAGAAGACTGTGGAGATTCTCATCTTCAGATTTTCACTGGGTGACTAAAATATTGTATCAGAGGAAGATAAATTTGTTCTCACCTTTAATGTATATTCAGGTAAGACGGCCGCCAATGAAGGAATGACTATTGTGTATACAGTAAAAGGAGGAAAGAACCTGAAATAACAAACAGCAAAGTTACTCAACGTTTTATATAGTTTTGAATTATGATTACATAAAATTATCCTTTAATCATCTGTTTCTCAATAGAAATCAGTGCTTCTGTTTCCAGCCTCATTGGATATGACATAAGTTATATATTACCTACATCAACTGCCGGGAAAGGAAGGTGAGCCAGTGCCAAGGTGAAATGTGCAAGAAAGAGCCTCCTTCTCCTTTGCTCTCATCCTTGTCTTGACCTAAGGTGCCACCTTCTGATCTCGCTCTTTATAGCAACTCTCTGCTCTGCTTATCTATTTTTTTATTATATTTTTATTTTTTTTAAGATCTAAAACCCCTTCAAGACTAAAAACCAATATACACACAACGATCCAACATGGCAGAAAAAAAAAATGATGGCGTTAGCAGCTCTTTAATTGACCCATTAATCTCACAGAGTTGGGGAGCACAACTGAGCACAAAACCTCACCACCAAGCCTGGGTGGTCCAACTATTCTTCACTTGGGTCTATCGTCCCTGGTTGCCCACCTTTAGTTTCAGATTTACCAGCTCTGTACACCCAGCTGGCCCCCCATATATAGGCATTGGTCACCCCTTACCAATTCTCAGGACTACTCAGGATCGTGTAAATCGGGACCATTTTACACAGCTAGCACCCCACCACTGATGAGACACTCACCAATAAGTCTTTATTTGCTCGCCCCAACCCCTATATCATCATTACTGAGTGTGTGCAATTCTGTGATCACTCCACACAAATCACAAAAAAATCTACAATGAAAAAAGAAGGAATGGTGGAAACCAGGGGCGGACCTACCACCCGTGCAGCCCGTGCATTGCACGGGGCCCCTGGGGGAGAGGGGGCCCCTCCAGCACCGCATGGCTAATTATTCAAATTAGCCATGTGGAGCACCAGGCGCAAGGAGGAGAGGAGCCAGCCCTGAGGTGAGATGATATCAGCGTCAGTCACTGCTGTGCTGCGCTGCTGCTGTGGGGGGAGTAGAGGAGGAGACAGACTGTCTCACTCACTGTGCCTGTGGCGCCGGCCTGACGGTGGCTGCAGCCGCAGGTTAGTTAGTCATTTGTATGTGTATATGTGTGTATGTATGTGTGTATGATGTATGTGTGTATGTCTGTGTCTATGTGTGTGTGTATGTCTGTGTGTATGTTTGTGTGTGTATGTCTGTGTTTGTATGTATGTATGTGTGTGTATGTATGTGTGTCTGTGTGTATGTCTGTCTGTGTATCATAGAATCATAGAATCGTAGAGTTGGAAGGGACCTCCTGGGCCATCTGGTCCAACCCCCTGCTCAAAGCAGGATTCACTAAATCATCCCAGTCAGATGTCTGTCCAGCCTCTGTTTGAAGACTTCCATTGAAGGAGAACTCACCACTTCTCGTGGCAGCCTGTTCCACTCATTGATCACTCTAACTGTCAAAAAGTTTTTTCTAATATCTAATCTGTGTCTCCTCCCATTCAGTTTCATCCCATTGCTTCTAGTCTTTCCTTGTGCAAATGAGAATAAAGTTGATCCTTCTACAATGTGACAGCCCTTTAGATATTTGTAGACAGCTATTAAGTCTCCTCTCAGTCTTCTCTTTTGCAAACTAAACATTCCCAAATCCTGCAACCTTTCCTCATAAGACAGGGTTTGCAGACCGGTCACCATTCTGGTCGCTCTTTTCTGAACTTGCTCCAGTTTGTTGATGTCTTTTTTAAAATGTGGTGCCCAAAACTGGACACAATATTCCAGATGAGGTCTGACCAAAGAGGAGTAGAGGGAAATAATGACTTCACGTGATCTAGACTGTATGCTTCTGTTAATACATCTTAGAATTGCATTTGCCTTTTTTGCTGCTGCATCACACTGTTGACTCATATTCAGTCTGAGATCTATTAGTATACCCAAGTCTTTTTCACATGTGCTGTCACTTAGCCCTATTCCTCCCATTCTGTATATGCTTTTTTCATTTTTATTGCCAAGATGTAGTACTTTGCATTTCTCCCTGTTAAAAACCATTCTGTTAGTTGCTGCCCACTTCTCCAGTTTATTTATATCTTTTTTAATCCTCTCTCTCTTCTCTAGTATTAGCTATCCCTCCTAGCTTTGTGTCATCAGCAAATTTAATCAGTTTACCCTCAATTCCTTCATCTAAATCGTTGATAAAGATGTTGAACAATACAGGGCCCAGGACAGAGCCCTGTGGTACCCCACTTGAGACATTCTTCCAACTGGATGTGCAGCCATTTACGACCACTCTTTGGATCCGATCACTAAGCCAGTTATGATTCCACCTAACAGTTGTCTGTGTATGTCTATGTGTGTATGTCTGCGTGTGTACATGTGTATGACTGTATATATGTGTCTGTGTGTGTACGTGTGTATGACTGTATATGTGTGTGTGTGTGTGTGTGTATGTCTGTGTGTATGTATGTATTGTGGTGTAGTAACCACTGTGTCCACTAGGGGGCGCTGTGTGGATGTCCCAAGAGAGTGGATGAGTGGCAGAATCCTGAAGGATGGTTATGTATCTCAAGGTGGGTGGCCTTGAGATGGAGACTTATGTATGTGTGTTGATCAGCAAGGACATTGCTGAGGTGTTGCTTCAAGGTGTCAGGGAGAAGTCTCCAGGTAACTAGAGAGATGGGAGGACCTGGTTACCTACAAACCCACCCATTGGGTATGTTTAAAGAACACTGTTGTAAAACGTGTGAGTGGTTGAAGGACCTGTGGTGAGGTCATAGTCATGTGACCCGGTGGGCGTGGCTATGGACCATATAATGTGGCCAGGGTGAGTCACATGGGATGAATGCAGGGACCTGGTTGGTCCAGTGTGGAAGGTCCCGCTGAGATGGAGCTTCCTGGCTAACAGCCTGTGAAGTGGCTGTGACTAATGGCGACGTTTGTGTGTGTGTGTGTGTGTGTGTGTGTGTGTGTATGTCTGTGTATGTATGTGTGTGTGTCTGTGTAGGTGGAGCCTGGCCCTGGAGGAGATGCGGACATGAGGAGAAGACTGTGATGAGGAAAGAAGGCCATGATGCCCGGGGTGATGGGAGAAGGCCATGAGGGGTGATGGAAAAAAGGCATTGATGGGATCATGGGAGTGATGGGGAGAAGGCAATGATGGGAGTGATGGAGAAAAGAGTGATGGGGAGAAGGCAATGGATGGGAGTGATGGAGAGAAGGGAGTGATGGGAGAAGGCAATGATGGGGTGATGGAGCAGGCAATGATGGGGAGCAGGCAATGATGGGGGGTGATGGAGCAGGCAATGATGGAAGTGATGGGGAGAAGGCAATGATAGGAGTGATGCGGTGATGGAGCAGGCAATGATGGGAGTAGGCAATGATGGGAGTGATGGGGAGAAGGCAGTGATGGGGTGATGGAGCAGGCAATGTTGGGAGTGATGGGGAGAAGGCAATGATGAGAGTGATGGGGAGAAGGCAGTGATGGGGAGAAGGCAATGATGGGGATGATGGAGAGAAGGCAATGATGGGGGTGATGGAGAGAAGGCAATGATGGGGTTGATGGGAGAGAAGGCAATGATGGGGGTGATGGAGATGGCAAAGATGGGGTGGTGGGGGAAAAAGAAATGATGGGGTGGTGGGGGAGAATGCACTGGTGGTGGTGGTGGAAAGGGCAATAATGGGGGTGATGGAGGAGGAGGAAATGATGGAGGTGGTGGAATGGGCAATGATGGGAGTGGTGGGGGAGAAAGCAAAGATAGTGGTGGGGGAGAAGAAAATGATAGAGGTGGTGAAGAGGGCAATGATGGGGTGGGGGAGAGGACAATAATGGGATGCGAGGGGAGGAGGACAATGAGGGGTGTGGGGGATTGGGATGTTAGGAAGGGGGACTTATAATGGCCTTAGGAACAGGGGGAGGTGGAGGAAGACGTTATCGCTTATGTCTAACACAGTCCCTTAGTATAAAGTGTACTCACTATGTCTAACACAGTCCCTTAGTTTATAGTGGACTCACTAATTCTGCATAACTCTACCCTTAGTTACAAAGTTTCCTCTTTTATTATGTATAACACATCCCTTATTACGTACCATCCTCTCTAGTTATATATGGTGCCGTCCTATATTATATAGCTTCCTCTGCTGTTATGTATAGTGCAGTCTCTTACATAGTATATTCTTGTTAATTTTGTTATTTACAGTGCCCTCTTTTATTACATAGTCCTGTCTCTTGTTAGATATAAAATGACTGCTGATGGAGCAGCCGGTAACCAAACTACCAGTCCATCAGCTCCTCCATTAGAAAGGTAGCTTTCCCATGCTCCATCAGCCATCATTGCATTATACAGCTAACAAGACAGGACGGTATGTAATAAAAAACAGGGCTCTATATAATTCAATATGTAAGGGACGGTACTGTACATAAGAGAGGGCACTGTGTAAGGGACAGCAATATACATAATAAAGGAGACTATGTAATATATACATGTTTGTGTGTGTGGCTATGTAATATATATATATATATATATATATATATATAAATATATAATACACATGTAGCTTTGACGCCATAAAACTAAAATGTTTCTATACTAATGCACAAAGCATGGGCAACAAACAAGGAGAATTGGAACTACTAACGCAGGAAAAGAAATATGATGTCATTGGAATCACTGAAACTTGGTGGGACAATACACATGATTGGAATACAAGACTAGAAGGATACAACTTATTTGCAAGAAACAGACTTGATAAACGAGGAGGAGGTGTCGCATTGTATGTTAGAAACGCGTATATCTGCACAGAGATTGAAGCTTCAGAGACTGGGAGTTCTGTGGAAACTGTTTGGGTAAGAATACAAGGACAGAACAATGGAAAGGACACCATTGTAGGCATTTACTACAGGCCGCCTGTGCAAGCTGAAGATATGGATGAACTCTTTATGCATCAAATGGCCAAGTTCTCCCAAAAATATGACATAGTTGTCATGGGAGATTTCAACTATCCAGACATTTGTTGGGAATCTCTCTCAGGCAAAACTAACAGGTCAAGGAAATTCTTATCCTCTCTTGCTGACAACTTTATCTTCCAAAAGGTAGGGGAGAAAACAAGGGGAACTGCTACCTTGGATCTAATCCTTATAAACAGGGAGGAAATGGTTGAGGAGGTAAAAGTGGCTGGGACCCTAGGAGGTAGCGACCATGCTATTTTAGAATTTTGGATAACTAGAGGAGGAAGACCTGTGAAGACTCAGACGTCAAGGTTAGATTTCAGAAAGGCAGATTTTAAGGGATTCAGAAAGAGAATTGGAGGGATCCAATGGCTGGATATCCTTAAAGACAAAAATGTCCAGGAAGGATGGGAAATCTTGAAAAATGAAATTCTCAAAGCACAATTGTTAACAATTCCAAAAAGAGGGAAGAATAGGAAGCATTTAAGGAAGCCAGGATGGATGAACACAGAACTTAAGCACATGCTAAAAAGGAAGAAAAAAATGTTTATAAAATGGAAAGAGGGAGGCATATCTAAAGAAGAATATAATGCTGTCTGCAGAACCTGCAGGGCACAAATCAGATTATCTAAAGCTGACAATGAATTGAGGCTTGCAAGAGATGTCAAAAGCAATAATAAAGGATTTTGGGGATATGTCAAAAGTAAAAGAAAAGTCAAAGATGCTATAGGATTTTTACAGGATGAAAATGATGAAATGGTAAGACAGGATGTTGAGAAGGCCGAACTTTTAAATTCCTATTTTGCATCTGTTTTCTCTCAGAAAGGAAATGTGACATCAACTGTTCTTCACTGTCCTATTAAGGGAATAGAAGAATCCAGGATATCTATAAACAGAAAGATAGTGAGGAAACACTTAGCTAACCTAAATGAATTCAAGTCTCCAGGTCCAGATGAATTACACCCCAGAGTACTGAAGGAGATAGCAGAAGAAATTTTTGAACCCCTCTCCATAATATTTGA
Organism: Dendrobates tinctorius; assembly: GCF_039654945.1. Lineage (NCBI taxonomy): Eukaryota > Metazoa > Chordata > Amphibia > Anura > Dendrobatidae > Dendrobates > Dendrobates tinctorius. The sequence goes on along the minus strand of NW_027361810.1, from coordinate 14,865,928 downwards.
AAATTCTTGGAGAACAGGAGAAGTCCCAGAAGTCCCAGAAGACTGGAGAAGAGCAAATGTTGTTCCTATCTTCAAAAAGGGGAAGAAGGTGGACCCAGGCAACTATAGGCCGGTGAGTCTGACTTCTATACCAGGAAAGATCTTTGAACAAATTATTAAACAACATGTATGTCAGTACCTGGATAAGAATGAAGTGATTAAACAGAGTCAGCATGGGTTTGTAACTAATAAGTCATGTCAGACTAACTTAATTTCCTTCTATGATGGAATCACTGATTGGGTGGATCAAGGAAATGCTGTAGATATAGTATATCTTGACTTAGAATCATAGAATCATAGAATCGTAGAGTTGGAAGGGACCTCCTGGGCCATCTGGTCCAACCCCCTGCTCAAAGCAGGATTCGCTAAATCATCCCAGTCAGATGTCTGTCCAGCCTCTGTTTGAAGACTTCCATTGAAGGAGAACTCACCACTTCTCGTGGCAGCCTGTTCCACTCATTGATCACTCTAACTGTCAAAAAGTTTTTTCTAATATCTAATCTGTGTCTCCTCCCATTCAGTTTCATCCCATTGCTTCTAGTCTTTCCTTGTGCAAATGAGAATAAAGTTGACAATGTGACAGCCCTTTAGATATTTGTAGACAGCTATTAAGTCTCCTCTCAGTCTTCTCTTTTGCAAACTAAACATTCCCAAATCCTGCAACCTTTCCTCATAAGACAGGTTTTGCAGACCGGTCACCATTCTGGTCGCTCTTTTCTGAACTTGCTCCAGTTTGTTGATGTCTTTTTTAAAATGTGGTGCCCAAAACTGGACACTGGACGCTTCAGCAAAGCATTTGACAAAGTATCTCATACAATCCTTATTGAAAAAATGACTAAGTATGGAATGGACAAGGCAACTGTTAGGTGGATTCATAACTGGCTTAGTGATCGGACCCAAAGAGTGGTCGTAAATGGCTGCACATCCAGTTGGAAGAATGTCTCAAGTGGGGTACCACAGGGCTCTGTCCTGGGCCCTTTATTGTTCAACATCTTTATCAACGATTTAGATGAAGGAATTGAGGGTAAACTGATTAAATTTGCTGATGACACAAAGCTAGGAGGGATAGCTAATACTAGAGAAGAGAGAGAGAGGATTCAAAAAGATATAAATAAACTGGAGAAGTGGGCAGCAACTAACAGAATGGTTTTTAACAGGGAAAAATGCAAAGTACTACATCTGGGCAATAAAAATGAAAAAAGCATATACAGAATGGGAGGAATAGGCCTAAGCAACAGCACATGTGAAAAAGACTTGGGTATACTAATAGATCACAAACTGAATATGAGTCAACAGTGTGATGCAGCAGCAAAAAAAGCAAATGCAATTCTAGGATGTATTAACAGAAGCATACAGTCTAGATCACGTGAAGTCATTATTTCCCTCTACTCCTCTTTGGTCAGACCTCATCTGGAATATTGTGTCCAGTTTTGGGCACCACATTTTAAAAAAGACATCAACAAGCTGGAGCAAGTTCAGAAAAGAGCAACCAGAATGGTGACCGGTCTGCAAACCCTGTCTTATGAGGAAAGGTTGCAGGATTTGGGATTGTTTAGTTTGCAAAAGAGAAGACTGAGAGGAGACTTAATAGCTGTCTACAAATATCTCAAGGGCTGTCACATTGTAGAAGGATCATCTTTATTCTCATTTGCACAAGGAAAGACTAGAAGCAATGGGATGAAACTGAATGGGAGGAGACACAGATTAGATATTAGAAAAAACTTTTTGACAGTTAGAGTGATCAATGAGTGGAACAAGCTGCCACGAGAAGTGGTGAGTTCTCCTTCAATGGATGTCTTCAAACAGAGGCTGGACAGACATCTGACTGGGATGATTTAACGAATCCTGCTTTGAGCAGGGGGTTGGACCAGATGGCCCAGGAGGTCCCTTCCAACTCTACGATTCTATGAGTGGGGCCCAGACACATTTCTTGCACAGGGGCCCCAAACCCATCAACTTAGCTAAGATGTATTTGCACTGACCTTTAGAATCCATCTATCCCACCTATCCTTTTATCATGGCCACATCTTATGGTTTAATAATAATAATAATAATAATAATAAATTTTATTTTTATAGCGCCGACATATTCCGCAGCACTTTACATTTCAGAGGGGATTTGTACAGACAATAGACATTACAGCATAACAATAATCACATACAGTAGATTATAACACATACCAAGAGGAAAGAGGGCCCTGCTCGCAAGCTTACAGTCTATGAGGAAAGAGGGAGACACGAAAGGTGGGTGGTAACAGTTAACATTATGACTGGTCCATACAATCAGGGTAAGTGTGTAACAGTACAGACACAGAGGGCTAATGGAGGCATAAAGCATGTGGGAACATGATGGTTTCGTACTGAACCTAGCAAGAACATAGAACCCACAAAGTTACATCAAGCATGGGGATAGGGGAACCTCAATACTAAAAAACAATATAAACCATTGCATTAAATCTCCTCCTGTTACCTTGATTTTCATGGCAGGGGTCAGAACTCCTCCATACTCCTGTTGCAGTGCTTCTGAAAATGGGACATCTTTATGGAGAGTCTCATCCATGAACAATCCAACTGTAGACCATCCAAGAAAAAAGCCGAATTGTAGAAAATGTTATAAGGTTTATATACTATATAAACTGTATATAAGATCTTGGCATTAATTTACATACTCTATTTGATAACATAGATCTGAAACTGTATCGGACAAGTCTTCATCATCCCGTTCAGCATTCACCACTGTATGGGATAAATTTGGCGTCCAGACTCCAGCAGAGAGAGACGCCTTCCTACACGATACGTTCCCTGATGGTTTCCTCATGGGCTCTTCAGCCTTCAAAGTAGAAGGGGGTTGGACCGAGGGGGATAAAGGATAATCCATATGGGATGTTTTTGGACAAGCTGATAACAATGCAACCGCCAATGTGGCCTGTGACAGCTACAATAAGATTGACTATGACCTGTATCTTCTGAAGGGTCTACAGTCTAAGGTCTATCACTTCTCCATCTCCTGGTCCAGAATATTCTCAACGGGACTGAAATCCAAAGTCAACTCCGCCGGCGTGAAATATTACAACAAGTTAATCGACAGGTTAATCAAAGAAAATATTAAACCGACAGTAACTTTATATCACTGGGATCTACCCCAAGCTCTGCAGGAGTCAGGGGGCTGGCAGGATGAATCCACCATCGAGGCATTTATGGAATATGCAGATTTCTGCTTCAATAATTTTGGTGATAGAGTTCAAGATTGGATAACGTTCCACGAACCTTGAGTCGTTAGTTACGCTGGTTACGGCACCGGAGAACATGCACCTGGGATCAAAGATCCAGGAAATGCCTCCTTCAAGGTACGAACAGTAACTAGAAATGATTTCAATAATATGTATAGAAATGAAATTCTTTAAAGAAAATATATTTTCTAATCTGTGTTACTTACTGCTCATTGTGAGAGAATAGGAGTCCAGTGGGCAGTTTCACTCCATTATTTATAGCCTTCCTTATAAATACTTATATACAAAGTTGGCTGTCAATCACTGATTAGCACCGCCCACTGGACTTCTATGCATTTACAATATGACAGGTAAACTTTAAGGTACAATAAAAGAAAAAAAGGGCACTGTTTCCAAACTAAAGAAACCAGACCTTATTCTTCTTATGGATAACCTCACTCTATGTAACCGGAAAATAATGTGCAATATAAAACATTATTTATATGCAACCAGAAAAGTCACGATGGAAATATTTATATTTGGCTGATGTATGGCGTCTCGCTATCTCTCCAGGTTACTATGATCGTGCAGAATAATATAACTGCAGATTCACAATAATGATTAGATCCTTGCAGACTGTTCTCACACCATGGAGGTTACGGGAATAGAAAGGTATTTCTCTAACAAAGTCTTCTACGTTATATCTTATAGGTGTCACATAACATTGTGAAAGCCCACGCTAAGGCCTGGCACCTGTACAATGACAAGTACCGGTCGTCACAGAAAGGTCAGGTGGGAATCTCTTTGAATTGAGACTGGGCAGAGCAAAAAACCCTAATAATCCAGATGACGTGAGCGCTGCTGAGCGATATCTCCAGTTCATGATCGGGTGGTTTGCCCATCCAATTCTTATCAATGGGGACTATCCAGAAGTCGTTAAGACTCAAGTTCTTGGCATGAATACCCAGTGCCCCTCCACAGTGGCAGAACTGCCCACATTTACTGAAGAGGAGAAGGCCTACATCAAAGGCACTGCAGACTTCCTTGGCATCTCCCACTATACTTCCCGGTTGGTCAATGCTTCCAAAAGCCAAAATTGTGATGCTAATTATGAAAATATTGGAGGATTTGTCTCACATGTGGATCCTTCTTGGCCAACCACCGAATCTTCATGGCTCTGTGGTGCCGTGGGGTCTCAGAAGGCTTCTGAAGTTCATCAAAGAAGAATAGGAAAAGGAGGACTACCCATATACATAACTGGAAATGGTATGCCAACGCCATACACCGAAGAGGTGTTCAATGACACAGCTCGGGTTGAGTACCTGACTGCTTACATCAATGAAGCCCTGAAAGGTAGTTCTACTCACAATCCTAGCTGGGAGGTCACTGACTATAGATCTTATATCTCAGAGACTTTAGAACATAACTCACTGTATATTTGATTTATGTAATATTTTTCTAGTGTGGTTGGCTGTTTTGACCCTGTAAACCCTTATTTCTTTACAGCTGTCATAAATGATACTGTGACTCTAAGCGCCTATATAGTCCGTTCCCTCCTGGATGGCTTTGAGGGACCAGAAGGATACAGTCAAAGATTTGGTTTACATCACATCGAATTCGAAAATGCAAACAGACAAAGGACCCCCAAACAATCTACCTACCTCATTTCCAGCATTGTAGAAAATAATGGTTTCCCAAGGATGAAAATAGTTAAAGAGGTTCCTCGTGCAAGATCGATACATGCAAAAAACTTACCAGCTCTACCAGCTTCAGAAGTTCCCTCTAATGCTAAAGTTGTTTGGGATAAGTTCTCCGGACAATCTGCTTTAGAAAGGGACATGTACCATTATTCTATAGTCCCAAGTGGTTTTACCTGGGGAGCCTCAACCTCAGCATATCAGATTGAGGGAGGGTGGAACGAGGATGGAAAAGGATCAAGTATATGGGACACATTTTCACATGTTCCAGGAAATATTTTTGAAAATAGCAATGGGGACATGGCCTGTGATAGTTACCATCAACTAGATGCGGACTTGTATATGCTGAGAGGTCTAGGGGTGGATAGTTACCGTTTTTCAATCTCGTGGTCTCGAATCTTCCCTACTGGTCAGGGCACAGTCAATACTAAGGGAGTGGAGTATTATAATAGGCTTATTGATGGCCTACTGGCAAGCAACATATCACCCATGGTGACCCTTTACCACTTTGATCTTCCTCAGGCTCTCCAAGACTTGGGTGGCTGGGAAGATGATAGAGTGCTAGATGCTTTTCACAGCTCTGCAGACTTTTGTTTTAGAACTTTCGGAGATAGAGTCAGGTTCTGGATGACTTTTAACCAACCTCACACCATTGCTGCTGCTGGTTATGGTACTGGTTTCTATCCACCTGGGGTGAAAGATGATCCTGGTTATGCTCCATATAGAGTGGCTCACAACCTAATTAAAGTCCATGCCAGAGTCTACCATACCTATGATGAGCAATATCGGAAAAGTCAAGGAGGCATCATTTCTGTGACCCTCAACACTAATTGGGTGGAACCTAAAGACCACATCGAACCAAGGGACATAGAAGCTGCTGATCGCTACCTGCAGTTCACCTTGGGATGGTTTGCACACCCCATTTTCAAAAATGGTGACTACCCAGAGATAATGAAATGGCAAGTGGAGAACAAGAGTGAGTTACAGGGGCTCCAAAGGTCCAGGCTTCCAGCTTTTACAGATGAGGAGAAGACCTACATCCAAGGAACAGCCGATGTGTTTTCCATAAACATCTACACCACAAAAATAGTTCAACATAAAACTCTAACCCTCGTTCCTCCATCTTTCCAAAATGATATTGACATCCAAGAAGAGTTTAACGATAACTCGCCAGGAACTGCTGCTGAAAATCTCAGGGAGGTAGCCTGGGACTTGAGGAGGCTGCTTAACTGAGTAAAAGAAGAGTATGGAGATGTCCCCATATACATCGCTGAAAATGGAGTCGCAATAGACAGGAACCCTGATTTTGGTGACACTGCCCGAATTTTCTATCATAAGACGTATATTGATGAAGCCCTGAAAGGTTAGTCGCATCATCTTGGAGCTAAAACAACAGATTTAGTTATAGTTTTCTAAATTTGCTTATAATGTAATGATTAATACAATATCCATGGGTGTAACATTAATGGTTTTTCCAAAAACAGCATATAGGTAGTAGAGATGTTTCTCTAACCGCATACATTGTTAAGTAGATTTTCTTTCTAAAGATGAAGATGCAACTATAATTAATGGCTCCATTCTAATCCCCAAAAGCTCTCAGTGTGGACGGAGTGAATCTGAAGGGTTATTCTATCAACTCACTCATGGACGCGTTTGAGTGGGTTAATGGATACCGAATACAGTTTGGCCTTCACCATGTAGATTTCAATAATCCTATGCGACCAAGAACTGCAAAACGTACCGCGATTTACTACGCCAAAGTCATCAGCAACCATGGTATCCCCATGCACAAGGAAGAAGAATTTCTATACGGAGAATTTCGGGATGATTTCGCTTGGGGCGTTACCTCCTCAGCTTTCCAGGTTGGAGAAATCTTCATTTTACACAAGTTATATAGTCATATGTGAAATATGGTAAGAATAAGTGGCATCTACCTTAAAATAACTGTCATATTTATTTTTCAAATCCCCCTAAAAGACCCCATTAGATTAATGTTGTCCAAACTGCTGATTTTGGTCTGACAGGACAACCTTCAAACGTGTATTGAGATCTCCTGACTCTTCAGATGGGAGAAGGATTGGACATTTTGAATTAAAACACCCGATATTTAGGTAGCCGCTTTCTCTGCTCTCCTGAATGAAAACATATGCATGCTCAGCTAAGTGTGCATGTGTATCAGTAAGTCAGGAGAGATACCTACCTACATCATATGGACCCCTTAACTTCTAAACTAGTTGATTCGTGGTCCCCCCTCTGGAACTGACATGGGACCTGATCATTGAGGTACTCTCCATACTGACATCAACACACTTTGGCAAGTGATCGGCTTATTACGCCATTGCTTCTGTCTAGTAAAGAAAGATAGACGTTCTTCCAGAATACAATCCAGGTAGTGCTAGGATTGGGATACTTATTCTTGTAAAATAAATGTCCCAACCTTCGGGGTTGAAAGATAAGATTTTTCAATCTCTCCCCCTGTGGAGGTTCTTCTTTGCTCTTAAACACTTTCTACCAGTGCAGTTGTCACTTTTCAAACCAATTCCCACAAACTAAAAAAAAAAGATATACATATCCACCATTTTGTAGGATTTTCGGCGAGAATTATAATAGAGAAAAAAAAACATTATTTTTCCTTTCCTTCTAGATCGAAGGGGCTTGGAGAGCTGATGGGAAAGGGCTCAGCATCTGGGATCAGTTTTCCCACACATCATCTAAAATCGAAGATGATAGTAATGGAGATGTGGCGTGCAACAGCTACTACCGGGTTGATGAAGACATAGAACTTATCAAGGGTCTTGGGGTCTCATATTATCGATTCTCAATCTCTTGGCCAAGAATTCTCCCAGATGGGACTAAGGACCACGTCAGCCGGCCTCAGTTACTACTCTCGCCTGATAGATGGTTTACTGACTGCCAGTATTACACCACAGGTAATAAATCACCATTTTATAGCACCACCAGTCCGATGAGTTGCAATTTTTATCTTTTTGTTTATTTTTTTTTTAGTTATTCCCTTGCTTTTGTCTGTTCAGGTCACTATTTATCACTGGGATCTACCTCAAGTTTTGCAGAATGATGGTGGTTGGGAGAACGAGACAATAGTAGAAAGGTTTAAGGACTACTCTGAAGTTCTCTTCCAAAGATTGGGCGACAAAGTGAAGTTCTGGATCACTTTGAACGAGCCGTACATCATTGCCAACCCGGGTTATGGAGAAGGCGCCTTTGCACCAGGTGATTATATGTTGTAGCCATTGAATAAGTTCTGGCGCTGCACTGGGGTCCCACGTAATATAACTTTCCCATACCCTCCTTGTCTATAGGAGGTATGTACTGTTTTAATGGATTCCAGGCAGTTATATCTTTGTTGCAGATTGTAATACTCAGCTTTTTCTTTCCTAATAGGAGTCAGATCACCAGGCACTGGTGTGTATTTGGCAGGACATAACCTGATTAAAGCCCATGCTGAAGTATGGCACCTATATAATGATAAATACCGAGCATTTCAAGAGGGTCTTATGTCCATCACCCTCAACTCTGATTGGGCAGAACCGATCAACCCTTATAAGCAAGAGGACATCGATGCAGCGTGGAGGTACATGATGGCACAGAAAATCTAATTACAGGGTTCTTGTAGAATATTGTACTAAAGTGGTTATTTCAGTATTATTGGAGCGGGGTGGTCATAATAATTTATCCTGCTATGATCTACAACATCTCGACTTTGGCCACAAAAGTCTCAATGATCAAATGGGGTCTCAAAAATGTATGTTCTATCTAAAAACAAAAGGCTCGATTCTCCAGCTAAGAAGGTGAGGTACGTGTCTCAGATACTTCACCACCACGTCAAACAAGAGTGAGGGATGGAGATGTAAGTGAAGATCATTAATGCACACTATATCTTGTAACAAAAGAATAGGTTTGCAGTCAATTTTAATTTTTTTAATGTATTTTTGTTTCATATCAATATGATCAATGTCTATCTACACTGTGCAGTTATATTCATATACTTGTTAGTATTATAGTAGTTATATTCTTGTACATAGGGGGCAGTATTATAGTAGTTATATTCTTGTACATAGGGGCAGTATTATAGTAGTTATATTCTTGTACACAGGTGCAGTATTATAGTAGTTATATTCTTGTACATAGGGGCAGTATTATAGTAGTTATATTCTTGTACATAGGGGGCAGTATTATAGTAGTTATAGTCTTGTACATAGGGGCAGTGTTATAGTAGTTATATTCTTGTAAATAGGAGCAGTATTATAGTAGTTATATTCTTGTACATTGGAGCAGTATTATAGTAGTTATATTCTTGCACATAGGGGCAGTATTATAGTAGTTATATTCTTGTACATAGGAGCAGTATTATGGTAGTTATATTCTTGTACATAGGAGCAGTATTATGGTAGTTATATTCTTGTACATGGGGCAGTATTATGGTAGTTATATTCTTGTACATAGGGGCAGTATTATAGTAGTTATATTCTTGTACATAGGAGCAGTATTATAGTAGTTATAATCTTGTACATAGGGGCAGTATTATAGTAGTTATATTCTTGTACATAGGGAGCAGTATTATAGTAGTTATATTCTTGTACATAGGAGCAGTATTATAGTAGTTATATTCTTGTACATAGGAGCAGTATTATAGTAGTTATATTCTTGTACATAGGAGCAGTATTATAGTAGTTATATTCTTGTACATAGGGAACAGTATTATAGTAGTTATATTCTTGTACATAGGGGCAGTATTATAGTAGTTATATTCTTGTACATAGGGAACAGTATTATAGTAGTTATATTCTTGTACATAGGAGCAGTATTATAGTAGTTATATTCTTGTACATAGGGGCAGTATTATAGTAGTTATGGTAATGTACATAGAAGCAGTATTATAGTAATTATAGTAATGTACATAGGATGTTCTTATATTATGGCCTATAAGAATATATCAATGGTCTGTAAGATGTCAGAGATTTTCCTATGAATATGCCTCCTCCTATATAAAGTGCTTTTGCATACTTAATCTATTCCAGATATTAGGGTTGGCTGACTGACTTGCACGTACGTTCTGCTTGCTTTGTATGTAATCTCGTACCTTTCAGCGCCTCATTCACATAATACTTATAATAATACGTTCTCCATTCGTCATTTAGATTCGTCCCGCACTCGGATATCCCGTTTTCTGTGATATATATGGCAGGGTTGTTGAACTCTTCTTTTATCCAGTGTAATAACCTTCTCAAGCCAAAAGGCGTCACTTTCAGCCATAGACTACCAGATGTAAGCCAGGTTCGGTCACTCCGTAAATAAACTCCCCTGTAATGATGTACAGAAAATACGTCATATTTCCTGTTGATTTTCTATAGAACAGGATTACATTTTCGCGATCACCTTTACCTGTCTCCTTTATAAGCCTGATAGTCTATTCCAAAGATTGCTTGCCCAACCAGCACAGTAGTATAGTGGTTCAAGCCAAAGAAGTCGTACGTTCCTTTTATTCTTTGCTTCTCACTTTCGGTGAACTCTGGGAGCCTGATGGTAAAAGTCATAGAAACCACGAGTAAAGCATAGCAACAGAGGAAAAGCTGCCCTGATCATCTCCCTCCAAGACTACTGTAACAACCTACTGTATAGCCTCCCCTGTAAGGTTATGTTCACAGCTGTGTCAGAGGAACCTTTTATCATATTAACAGCACATGCGACTACATTTACCATAAAATAAACATGCAATGCTCCCAATTTTCCCCATTGTAAGTAAATGGTATGTGAACAGAGCCTAACACAGTCTTGCTTATTCAAATCATATTTGATTATGCTCGTCTTGCTAGACGTGAAGGGACTGTTACACCTCTCCGGTCTAACAGTCCTTTCACGTACAACATGTGCCGATGCCGGCGGAACATACTTTATAAATGAGCTGGACAGGGGGACTCCAGCCCACTGGACCTATCCCTCCATCCTCTTTCCACTCAGATCAGTGTGACTGACAGAACTGCATTTATCCGCAAATAGGAAGAACCCAGCGAACTCCTCTACTTGTGCTCTGACTCTTTACTCCATGCCTGGATCATTTTTGAAGCTTTGATCTCCCTCAAATGCTGAAAGTATCTCTGTTTCATGCTTTACATTGTCCTAGCAGCATGAAAGCACTAGCAAGTTTTCTTTAAAATTTGCAGATCCTTCCATCCAATGGGGGATGTATAGATCTGTATGCAGTGAGCGCCCTCTAGGGTTGGCTGTAGGTAAACAGAATTTCTTAGTTTTACTAAGCGATGGTTTTATAAAAAGTATGGTAGACATGCCATTGGCTTTACTGAGTCTTCCAGAATTTGAAAACATCCATCCGAAAGACATAATGAAATAATCATTACTACATGGATGATGCAGGCATATGCACCGGCTTTGGGACAGTCCTATAGCGAGGCTTCTTTCTCGAATTCTGTCCTTCATAACTTCTGTGTAGTCCCCAGTTTTAAATATAGGATATCCAAACAAGCCACCGAAAAACTGAAAGTTGTTAATGCATGACTGTTATAATATGTCACTATAATACTATGTATAAGAATATAACTACTATAATACTGCCCCTATGTACAAGAATATAATTACTATAATACTGCCCCCTATGTATAAGAATATAACTCCTATAATGCTGCTCCCTATACACAAGAATATAACTACTATAATACTGCCCCTATGTACAAATAATAACTACTATAATACTGCTCCTATGTACAAGAATATAACTACTATAATACTGCCCCTTTGTACAAGAATATAACTGCTATAATGCTGCCCCTATGTACAAGAATATAACTGCTATAATGCTGCTCCCTATGCACAAGAAAATAACTGCTATAATACTGCCATTATGTACAAGAATATAACTACTATAATACTAAAGGAAGGTACATCCAGCTAGAGTAATCGCAGTTGCGTTTTAGACTGTTACGTCCTTAGTCATTGCATACTTGTATACAATAATGTATACTGCTCCTATGTACAATAATATAACTACAATACAACTGCCCCTATGTACAAGAATATTACTATAATACTGCCCCTATGTACAAGAATATAACTACTATAATACTGACCCTACGTACAAGAATAGAACTGCTATAATTCTGCCCCTATATACAAGAATATAGCTACTATAATAATGCCCCTATGTACAAGAATATAGCTACTATAATACTGCCCTCTATGTACAAGAATATAACTACTATAATACTGCCCCTATGTACAAGGATATAACTACTATAATACTGCCTCTGTGTACAAAAATATAACTACTATAATACTGCTCCTATATAGAAGAATATACCTACTATAATACTGCTCCTATGTATAAGAATATACCTACTATAATACTGCCCCTATGTACAAGAATATAACTACTATAATACTGTCCCAATGTGCAAGAATATAACTACTATAATACTGTCCCAATGTACAAGAATATAACTACTATAATACTGCCCCTATGTACAAGGATATAACTACTATAATACTGCCTCTGTGTACAAAAATATAACTACTATAATACTGCTCCTATATAGAAGAATATACCTACTATAATACTGCTCCTATGTATAAGAATATACCTACTATAATACTGCCCCTATGTACAAGAATATAACTACTATAATACTGTCCCAATGTGCAAGAATATAACTACTATAATACTGTCCCAATGTACAAGAATATAACTACTATAATACTTCCCCTATGTACAAGAATATAACTGCTATAATACTGCACCTATGTACAAGAATATAACTGCTATAATACTGCTCCCTATGTACAAGAAGATAACTACTATAATACTGACCTCTATGTACAAGAATATAACTACTATAATACTGCACCTATGTACAAGAATATAACTGCTATAATACTGCACCTATGTACAAGAATATAACTGCTATAATACTGCTCCCTATGTACAAGAAGATAACTACTATAATACTGCCCTCTATATACAAGAATATAACTACTATAATACTGCTCCTATGTACAAGAATATAACTACTATAATACTGCTCCTATGTACAAGAATATAACTACTATAATACTGCTCCTATGTACAAGAATATAACTACTATAATACTGCACCTATGTACAAGAATATAACTACTATAATACTGCCACCTATATACAAGAATATAACTACTATAATACTGCACCTATGTACAAGGATATAACTGCTATAATACTGCCTCTATGTACAAGAATATAACTACTATAATACTGCTCCTATGTATAAGAATATACCTACTATAATACTGCTCCTATGTACAAGAATATAACTACTATAATACTGCTCCTATGTACAAGAATATAACTACCATAATACTGCCCCTATGTACAAGAATATAACTACCATAATACTGCTCCTATGTACAAGAATACAACTACTATAATACTGCACCTATGTACAAGGATATAACTGCTATAATACTGCCTCTATGTACAAGAATATAACTACTATAATACTGCTCCTATGTATAAGAATATACCTACTATAATACTGCTCCTATGTATAAGAATATAACTACTATAATACTGCTCCTATGTACAAGGATATAACTGCTATAATACTGCCTCTATGTACAAGAATATAACTACTATAATACTGCTCCTATGTATAAGAATATACCTACTATAATACTGCTCCTATGTATAAGAATATAACTACTATAATACTGCTCCTATGTACAAGAATATAACTACTATAATACTGCTCCTATGTACAAGAATATAACTACTATAATACTGCCCCTATGTACAAGAATATAACTACCATAATACTGCTCCTATGTACAAGAATATAACTACCATAATACTGCTCCTATGTACAAGAATATAACTACTATAATACTGCTCCCTATGTACAAGAATATAACTACTATAATACTGCCCCTATGTACAAGAATATAACTACTATAATACTGCTCCTATGTACAAGAATAACCGTCTGTGAAATATTACAGATCAGTGGTTCAGTGTAACGGTTTCCCTGACTCACATAACGGGTCTCATCCTTGCCTTGATTCAGAACCTGAAGGTGAGTGTGGAAACTCCTATAACTTAAGTAAAGAGACCCATAAAACCGGTAAAAAGTTTCAGATGCTGATCCTTTGAGATGATCCTCTGGTGCTTCGGTGAGAGAATCCAACTCTGGTCATTAATTGATATACTTCTGGATATCAAGGTCCAAGCATAACATGTAAGTAGCAGGCGTTGTTCACCAAGAATTCCCTTTTTCCAGTAGGTACAACTACGGGGCCCGCAGCGAGCGGCGGCAGCCACACTACAGGACCCTCGGAAGCTCCAGAACCGCCATTTGTGAACTTTCTCGGACTAAAGATCTCCACCTCGGATGCGATGATTGCTTTATATGTGGAATTCGCCTTCTTACTTACCATCGTGTTGCTTGTAATTTTATTTGCATTTATGAACAGTAAACTCTGGAAAGAAGTAAAGCTCGCAGAGTTATTTTAGTTGTGAGCAAAAAATCATGAAAATATCACCATAAATGTGGGAAAAAAACAATAAAAACTTATCTAATATTATGTGTGAAGTGTATGGGGAATTACCTGACATAAGCTGTGAGGACATTGAGAAACAAAATCATGGATCTACAACTGGTTACCTGAAATCATGAAAAAGTGCCAGCAGAGTACCCTAACAAACAGTGCCAGCAGAGTACCCCCTGTGAAGGATGGTACCGGAGAGATCACGTAGAATCCCGCCGCTATCACCACATGTGAAGAATCTGAACCTTGCCACCCCGCCTGACATCACTTTTCCATCAGAAGGATCACACAGTACAGTCTCCTCACTTGCACCAACTTGATGTTTCACACCCCTTAGGGACACGTAAGATCAGCTTGGCAGTTTTACCCAGGCACCCCCTGCCCACATGGACCCAGGGAGGCACGGGGAATGAAGGAGGATGGCCCACGCAACTGTTGATGTGGCACCACACTTGCTCACAACCCTAACAGGCCCCTTCCATTAGCACCAGAGAAACAGAGCAAATCCAGCCTGGTTGGACTGCCACCAGTTGCTCATTAGATATAATCACGGTCCATTAACCGGATTATATTGGGCCAGAAACCAGCCCCGGTAGCATGGAAAGTTAAAGCCAAGAACATGGATGTGTGGATTCGTGGATCGAGATAAAAGAGCAGCCAAAGGTTAAATTATATATTTAATCGGTTTAAGGGCACATTAGACAATACACTATATACACACAATGGTTACACATATACAATGGTCAGATATGCATATATAAACAGTGGTAGTGCAAAAGTATGCAGAATGAGTCAACAGTCAGATGAAAGACCTGGCTTGTGGTGGAGAGGCTGCTACATGGGAGGCTGGTGGTCCCCTTGGTTCCTTGACTTCTCCCATGATATGTTGTCATAACCTCCCCAGAGAAAAGCAATAGGCCATGCTTTGCACAAGCATTTAACTCCTTGAGGTTCCTGCCCCCTGGGCTGGAACTAAATCCCTTCCTGTTGAGTCTAGCAGCTAAAAGCTCCAAAACCTAAGATGGGTCATAAATCCTTAAGGGACAGTCCTAAGGAGGCGGCTTTGGAGACGCATTGAGATCAAACATGGCTTTGCTAGCTGGCTCCTTCTAGCCATTTTAAGTATTTCCCCACCCTGGGGTGCTAAAATGGATCGAGACCCTGGAAGACCCTCGCCCTTTTTTGGGAATCTCGGAAATGTACATGATGTATGGCTAGGATGTATCGTATCTCTATAACTCCTGGAAGTATGTTTCTAGAATGTTCTACAAAGTTTTTGGTAGCTTCGATTCAGCATGACTCTATATTGTAAGCAAATCTTTCTCCTGAGCTTAAGTGGCAAGGTAAGAGGTATCTGATCTGTCATTCATCGCCTTTTGAGGTTTGACCACCAGCTGAACTAGGTGCCAGCTTTCTCCTTGAACCTTTGAGAATGCTGGACGACCTGCTGATCCAGGTTTCCTGTCCCTACTGCACAAAGAAAGGACGTGGGGGTGTTTATAGTCTCATGCTAAATAAGTTTACATGAAATTATATCTCCAATATATTCTTCACACCCCCAAAAACAAAACAGTGCGAGCAGAGTGCTAGTAATGCTTACAGAGATCTCAACTATTCTCATCCATAGACATGGCTAAAATAATTTTTGCTTGCATACAGCTCACATTAAAATTAATAGAACAATAAGTAAAAATGCAAAAAAAAAAAATTAAAAGGAAAGCTCAGCCTAGTGGTGGTTTTCTGCACATTTTGCAGAATTGTGTGTACTACCTAGGCAGCCATGATCTTTAATGTGGTGCATTATCCATGGAGATACAGAAAAATAAATGAGGCGCACTCTGCTGTTTAGGAGGTGCAGGCTGAACATGGACAAAGCCCAATATATTAGCCAGGGGAGGAAAACAGCCGCACTCAAATCTTACAAAGTTGCAAAAAATATCTGTGTTTATTTACATGCACAGGTGAAATCACCACAGAAAACAAAAATTAAGTGGAGACAAGGTAGCCAGCGATTCCTGCGCTTCAAGCCTCGCTTTAACTTTCTTGCCTTCCAGTCCGCACATGCGCCCGCGTCCCCTTTTCACACGCTCTGGCCATTCCCGCTCTCATAGCCTCCATGTGCTTCAAGCCTCACTTTAGTTCTCCTACTTTTTAGTCTGCGCATGCGCCCGCCCCCCTTTCACATGCGCCAGCTATTCCCGCGCTCCAAACCTTCCTGTGGCTGTTTTTCTCTCCGTGCATTATCCATGCACATGTCAGATAAAAAAAAAATCCATGTCTCAATTCCAACTCACCTCTCAGCATTTTATCAATTGGATGAATACTTGTGACACAACCTAAAAAAAAAGTCTAAAAAGAAAAATGCCACCAGACATTACATAAACTGGGCCTATGTGTGCCCCAATATTCACTACATACCATCCGGTAGACCTATCTATGCTGCACAAGATCAATCTTCCTACAGAACGTTCATCCATCAAGTCGCCATGGCTCGAGATCAAGCTAGGCCGTTAAATAATATTAATATTATTAATATTCCACCATAAGGGGGTGCTAGAGATATTCAGTCAACTGAAAAATAATAATTTAATTTTAGCACTAGGTGGCGCTGCAGAAATCCAACTAATTCAAAAAAAGCAATTTAATTTTTCCCAAAGGGCCAAATGAAAAATAGTGATTGTTGTGGAGGGCCAAACCAACATACTGAACTTAAGGCCGGGGTCACACATGCGAGAAACTTACCCGTCTCACATCTTAATACCCGGCACTGCCGCCGGCACTCAGGAACGGCGCGTGCGGCCCCATGTATTTCTATGCGGGGTGTTAAGATGTGAGACTCGTGTAAGTTTCTCGCATGTGTGACCCCGGCCTAATTCTGATTATATTATTATTATTATCACATATTAATTTGAATAGTTGCTGATACACACACGATAGGGCTTACTGAAACATGTATTCTTACTAGTAGCAGCGCAAATATATAATTCACTGCTTTTTATAAAATCTATAAATCATATATATGCTTCTGCTATACAACCCTAAGTATATATAATAAATATAGATGTACAATAATGAACAGCTCCCTCCCACACAGTACGTTGGCCTTATAGCCCCCTACACAGTAAGTTGGACGCACAGTTCCCCCCACACAGTAATGATGCCCCCCACATACACACATACATGCAGTTTGGTGGCCCCTACAATTCCCCTCCACACACAGTATGATAGCCCCCCTATAGATACTATGTGCGGGCAATCATACTATTATTCCACTACAGACCCTCCACATACATACACACAGTATGAAGCTCCCACAGCCCCCCACACTGTATGCCTCCCACCACACGCAGTATAATGGCCCTCACAGCCCTCTATGTACTATATCATGGCCTCTACAGCCCCTTGTACACGGTATGATGCCCCTCACAGCGCACACACGTGTGATGCCCCCCACAGCCACTATACAAAGTATGATGGACCCCAAAAACGCCAAGACACAGCCCTCCACACACAGTATGATGCAGCCCACAGCTCTCCCCAAATACAGTATGAAGCTCCCGTAACTCCAGCCACGCAGTATGATGCCCCCCGTAGCTCCAGCCACGCAGTATGATGCCCCCGTAGCTCCAGCCACGCAGTATGATGCCCCCCGTAGATCCAGCAACACAGTAATGATGCCCCCGTAGCTCCAGCCACGCAGTATGATGTCCCCCGTAGCTCCAGCCACGCAGTATGATGCCCCCTGTAGCTCCAGCCACGCAGTATGATGCCCCCCCGTAGCTCCAGCCACGCAGTATGATGCCCCTGTAGCTCCAGCCACGCAGTATGATGCCCCCGTAGCTCCAGCCACGCAGTATGATGCCCCTGTAGCTCCAGCCACGCAGTATGATGCCCCCGTAGCTCCAGCCACGCAGTATGTTGCCCCCGTAGCTCCAGCCACGCAGTATGATGCCCCCGTAGCTCCAGCCACGCAGTATGTTGCCCCCGTAGCTCCAGCCACGCAGTATGATGCCCCCGTAGCTCCAGCCACGCAGTATGATGCCCTCGTAGCTCCAGCCACGCAGTATGATGCCCTCGTAGCTCCAGCCACGCAGTATGATGTCCCCGTAGCTCCAGCCACGCAGTATGATGCCCTCGTAGCTCCAGCCACGCAGTATGATGTCCCCGTAGCTCCAGCCACGCAGTATGATGTCCCCGTAGCTCCAGCCACGCAGTATGATGCCCCCCGTAGCTCCAGCCACGCAGTATGATTCCCCCGTAGCTCCAGCCACGCAGTATGATGCCCCCATAGCTCCAGCCACGCAGTATGATGGCCTTCTCAGGTACTGACAATTAAAATGAAAAAGATAAAATAAAAACTGCTTACCTTTCTTTGGTTCGAACAGTAACTTTGTGCAGACAGACTCACTTTTATATTAACTTTGATTGTGTTCACATTTTATTATTTTTCCTATATGGGCGATATACAGAGTATGTCTATACAGTAAGGTATGTCGTGACCTACAGTGTGTATTGTGACCGAAGACCCTTTCTTCTGCTACTAGATGCTGGAAATCTATCAATGTAATACAATTTTATCCAGCGTAGACAATGTTCCTGAACTAAACCCATCTGCAACAGCTGCACCAATCTCACTGGTAGTTTGCTACAATGTATCAGTCTGGAGTTCAGGCTGTTTACATCTGAATGCAGGACTATGTTCTGGTTTGCATCCTACACTATAAATATTAATGTTTTCATTCACTGACAGCTAGCAGGTATCCCAGAAATAATAAGAAATTGGAAAGCAAAATATTTTAGATAATTATCGAAAAAATTTATTTATTTATTACGTGGTTAAAGGGGTTGTCCACTACCTTTAAAGACTATATTATTGTGACCACAGTGGTGCAAAAGTTAAAAAAAAAAAAGAAAAAAAAAAACACCTACCGGAGCACTGCTGCTTCTTCACGCTTGTGTTCCCCACCAGTCTCTTGGCTTCCTCTACTGGCAGAAGGTTTCAGGTGACCACTGCAGCCAATCATTGGGTGCAGCCTTAACCAGTGGTCCCTTGACACCAACTAGCAGAAGGTGAAAACAGGAGACTAGTGGGGAACACCGGCAGCAGCACCAAGAAGAAATAATACCGAGCTGGAAGGTACGGCATCTTTTTTCTTTTTTTTACTTTTGCATCACCATTGGCCCATTGATAAAGTGGAGAACCCCTTTAACAAGATGATGGTGTCACATGTCCCAAATGAGGTGACAGGGTGTATGATCCTGCACCACCTTTGAGGGTATGTGCACGCGGTCAGTAAATGCTGCGGGTTGGACGCTGTGTACTCGTGCAACATCCAACCCGCAGCATCCAGATGTTAAAGCACTTCAAGAATCCCCATGTCCAGTATGGGTCCAGAGACACCTGTGGAGACCAGACCTCTCTCCAGACCGCAGCATGTCTATCTTGCGGAAACGCGAGCCTCACCTGTACGATGTATTGGACGCGTTGAATCCGCGCGGTTCAATGAACACATGCGGATTCACCTGCGTTCAAAAGCCGGCAGCGCTTTGGCCGCAGCGAACATACACTGCATCCAAAGCACCGCCAATTACTGACCGTGTGCACATACCGTAATGGTTTGGTTAGTAGACCCAGTGGCTTACATCAACCTGCCGCAGCCCATTGGTCATAGGTCATATTCATCCTGTCATTTGAAACGTCATGCTGGGTTTATGGTATCTCGTACGGTGCAGATGATTCGACGATTATCAGAGAGTGATAAATACTAAATATGGACATTTTATCTGGGATCAAAGAGCAGAACGATTCTGATAAGATACATCATCAATGAAGATCTTCAGTCAATCAAATCAGGCATCGAGTTTTCCCCTCCGTTGTGAGATCTCAGATCTTTACTTCTGGTCCCTGCCCGACTGGTGTTGAAGAGTATCTCAAAAGTACACATGATAATATCAAGCTCTCTCGTACACAGGAGAAAGCAGCTGCCAGACATCTATGGCGGTGGCTTATCTCACCGAGAACAAAAGGATTGAAAGTCCCAAAATTGCACATCTTAAATTCTTAATGACCCCAATATCAACTTTCAGGGGAGAGTCTGGAGACCCCCTATACACATTAGACTGTTGGCCGAGCTCACCGATATTTGCAGGACCGTCAAACAATAATGTGTATGGGGGCCGTAACCCTTTACTAATGTCATTCACGTGAAAGTCGTTTCTTGCAATGTACTTTTGTACTCTGGGGAAGATAAGTCGGTGCCAGAGGTATCTGGAGGGGACGAAGGTAACTGTAAGAATAATGTCCATTCTTGACGTTGAGAAGGAAGTCATGCACGAGCAGAAGAAGTGGAAGTGCATGTACAAGGGGTAAAGAGAGGAATAGTGAAAAGACAAGACCTTCACCTATGTGTTTGTCAGCACAAACAGAAGTGACACGCAGCAGAATTTTTTCTTAAACTTTTAGATTTGCTTGAAATCTCTATTAGTGACTCTGTTTCTAGATCTACGAGCAATGGCGCCATGTGCACCTGCTGCTAATTATCTCTGTGCAATGTCTTTATCAGCGCAGCAGATAAGAAGTCAAGCGACTATTTTATGGCCTTTAACCATGTATAAATGACTCAACCGGTACATTTGGGGATACAGAGACCAGAATGGCGCCAGCCTGGGGAGGGGTCCTCCTGGTTCTCCTCTCATCCATGTACCATGGGCTCAACAGTGCAGTTCTTGGAGACTTCATAGCCCTCGCTGGCCCTTTGCAGAGCAACAAGGATGGAGCACTTAATGAAGTGGAGCCAGAAGGAGAATTTAGGTGTAATGATAGGGTGTTTAATACCTTGAAAAACCAAATTCCCACTCTACAGAAGTATGGCGTCACACACTACAAGGTCCAGCTAGCCACAAACTTTGCATCTATCAAGAACAATGCCCTGGAGAGGAATGGGGGGCAGCTGCAGTGTTACAGGACCCTTCTGCAGGAACTGAATGGAGCAAACATTAAACCAATTGTGATCTTACATGGCAGCAGACTTTCTGCAGGAGGCACCCAGACTGGCAAGAGCCCCATTGATGTCTATACAGAACATGCTGAATTTGCATTCCATTCATTCAGGGATTTGGTCCGTACCTGGATAACGTTTGATGTTCCTGCAGATGTAACTGATGGGACCTTTCTTCAGAATCTGCTGGACGCCCATGAGAAAATGAGCACAGTGTATCGCCAGAAATATTCTGCGGGAGGTAAATTATTAAAGGAAGATGTAAAATGATTGAATACTGGAATTTCATGATTAATACAATATAATCAGTAAATCTAAAATTTGTACAACTTAGCTAATAATTCATATTATTGTAAAGATAAGACATTAATGATTGGAAGTTTACAATACAGGATAATATAAAGCAAGAATATAACTACTATAATACTGCCCCCTATGTACAAGAATATAACTACTATAATACTGCCCCTATGTACAAGAATATAACTACTATAATACTGCTCCTATGTACAAGAATATAACTACTATAATACTGCTCCTATGTACAAGAATATAACTACTATAATACTGCCTCCTATGTACAAGAATATAACTACTATAATACTGCCCCTATGTACAAGAATATAACTACTATAATACTGCACCTATGTACAAGAATATAACTACTATAATACTGCTCCTATGTACAAGAATATAACTACTATAATACTGCCCCCTATGTACAGGAATATAACTACTATAATACTGCCCCTATGTACAAGAATATAACTACTATAATACTGCCCCTATGTACAAGAATATAACTACTATAATACTGCCCCTATGTACAAGAATATAACTACTATAATACTGTCCCTATGTAAAAGAATATAACTACTATAATACTGTCCCTATGTAAAAGAATATAACTACTATAATACTGCTACTATGTACAATAATATGACTACTATAATACTGCCCCCTATGTACAAGAATATAACTACTATAATACTGCCCCCTCTGCACAGGAATATAACTACTATAATACTGCCACCTATGTACAAGAATATAGCTACTATAATACTGCCGCCTATGTACAAGAATATAACTACTATAATACTGCCCCTATGTACAAGGATATAACTACTATAATACTGCCGCCTATGTACAAGAATATAACTACTATAATACTGCCGCCTATGTACAAGAATATAACTACAATAATACTGCTCCTATGTACAAGAATATAACTACTATAATACTGCCCCTATGTACAAGAATATAACTACTATAATACTGCCCCTATGTACAAGAATATAACTACTATAATACTGCCCCTATATACAAGAATATAACTACTATAATACTGCCCCTATGTACAAGAATATAACTACTATAATACTGCCTCTATATACAAGAATATAACTACTATAATACTGCTCCTATGTACAAGAATATACAATACTGCCCCCTATGTTTGCATGCCAGAGCAAATAACAGGTGAATAGCGGGGGATCCAGGTGTTGGATTCTCACTAATCTGTTATTGATGACCTATTCTGTAGGCGCCGGGACAACCCCTTTAGACAATTTCTCTACAGACTAAAGGCCCCGTTAAATTTAGCGATGTACCAGCGATTCCGACAGCGATATGACCCGGTCAGGATAGCTGGTGCATCGCTAAATGGTCGCTAGTGAGCTGCCAAACAGGCAGATCTCACTAGCGATGTAGTGACGCAGCAGCGGTCAGGGCCGGCCCGAGAGATTACGGCGCCCTAGGCGAAACTATTTTGTTGCGCCCCTACTATTCTTGGCAGTAGATGAAAACTTGGGATATAAATTTAGGAGCAAAATAAACCACAACAACAATGATTAATTAACTCTCTCCTAACTCTTTAATCTTCTGAGAAGTTGTATAGGACAAATATATACAAAGTAATCAATAACACAAAACAAAAACGACCATAGGTAATTAAAATTTTTGTTTCCTTGCCTTTTTTTTTTGATAAGGATGACACTAAGTCACCGAGATTAATTTGTTTAGCAACTTCAGATTCTATCGAAATTGTTGCCAACCCAACCAACCTCTCTTGCGTCATATTTGCCCTTAAATATGTACACTTTTCTTTCCATCCCTAAAACTTTTTGCCTTTTGAAAAGATTTTTTATAATTTTTTCTATTTTTTCTCTGGCGCCCCCTTTGGGTCGGCGCCCTAGGCGGCCGCCTAGTTCGCCTATACGTTCGGGCCGGCCCCGGCAGCGGTCTTACTTACCTGTCAGACGTGGCGATGAAGACGTCCTCCCGCCCACTTCCACGCGTCGCTCGTCGGCGCCAGCAGGAAGCGGCCGACAAGAAACGGGGGAGCCGGTCGGAGGTAAGTATCACACATAGCGATATAGCTAGCAATATCGCTGCTGCGTCACAAAATCGGTGACACTTTAGCTATATTGCTAGCGATATCGCTTAGTGTGACGGGGCCTAAAGCGTCACCGATTTTGTGACGCAGCAGCGATATTGCTAGCAATATCGCTATGTGTGATACTTACCTCCGACCGGCTCCCCCGCTGGTTATCGCTGATCACGCGAGAACGTCCTGGGCCGTTTCTTGTCGGGCGCTTCCTGCTGGCGCCGATGAGCGACGCATGGATGCATCATCGCCGCGTCTGACAGGTAAGTAACGACCGTTGTATCTCTGCTGCATCGCTGATGAGATCTGCCTGTGTGGAAGCTCACTAGCGACCATTTAGCGATGCACCAGCGATCCTGATCGGGTCGTATCGTGGTCGGAATCGCTGGTGCATCATTTAGTGTGACGGGGCCTTTAAAGGAATCTCTGATTTCGGCAGTTTCCCTGTATTCACATGTTACATTTTCTATATAGATCCGTTTTTCTTATTACATGCAGGACGCTGTCTCTGATCTGCAGGGTGACATGCTCTTTATCATGGGGTAATGAATCACATTGTGAACTCTGCACCCAGATAAGTCTTGTTTGTGCAAATCAATATCTTATATAGATAAGGAATTAATTTCAAAGTGATAAGAAGATTGATGAACACATCTGATACATTGATACAGATAATGAACTCCGCAGAGCTTAATTAGCACAATATAAAGTGTTTCCCTAGAAGCAAAGACAAAATACTAAGAAGAAAATAATGGTTTTCAATGTTTGCCCCTTTCAGCACCTTGTTCAATAAGATACCTACCATGAACAGAGTCAGAGCAGCACAGCGCCCCACACTGTGCAGTGGCCGTTCTCTGGTACTGCAGATTAGGTCACATTCACTTCAATAGGAGTTGACCTTCAGTGCCTGGAAATGGCCACTACACAGTGAGGGGAGCTTTGCTGTTCTGATTCCAGCTGAACAGTGGAGCACCGGGTGACAGACCTCCACCGATCTGATATTGATGATTGTCAATATATATCTACAGCCGCTGACAACTGACTATAATAGAGCAATAATGATCAATAGGTAGGGAATGTCGTGACGCAATGATACACAATGTTGTGCTTTTATCACCAGGTGGACGGATATCCATTGCTCTGGGATCGGGAGCACTGAGCACCTCTCTATCAATACACCCTCGAGTCCTGGTAAATATGGTTTCCTTTTAGATATACATCTTCCAGGTATTCTCTGTGCATGAGACCAGAGCAGGATTACAGGATGGCAAGCTAAGGCTAATATCATGGGCGCTAGGCTAAAGCGGCGTATGATTTCAATGTTGAGAGTGGAGTAAGTCTCTGCCATGAATCTCTGGCAGAGGTTTATCTGCCCTGAGATTGAGAACGAAAGGATTAGGTTGTGAATTTCAACATGTCCGACCCTTCTCACTCATCTCTCAATGATAAATCAGAATGCCCCCTAATTACAATAGATACTGGCTCCGTCCCCCCCAAATTTAGTAGATATGGCTGACTTGAATTTATTCTAAAGTGCATGGGGTCTTCCCAATACCGTATGTAACTGGAGATTTTGGGCACCCCCTTTTTAAAACATTGTTGTATATAAGATGACATCCTTGTACACGTTCTCAAAAGCCAAAAAAATTTTGGAAAGAAACAAAATGTGGTGAAATGTGCCCTCGTCCACAGCTGGAAGGGGGTATACATGGCCTTGTACATGAAATATAACATTAGACATATAGGACAACGGCGTCATCAGATTAACCAAGTCTGCATTTTTTAGGAAACAGTTGATTTTCTTGCACTGAACTTGAAATACGACTGCGGCAACGCGGATCAGCTGCAAGAGTGGACGGCAATTCAGGTAATAAGATCACAGCTGACTTTGCTTCTTCAGCAAACTTCACTTTTCAGAAGAATCTACAGAAGTCTTTTTTCCTTAGATCAATGGGAACTAAGGTATGTACAATGTAGGGCGCAGAAGTGACGGCCTCACCCGGTCCCTATAGCCCGAAGAATCCCAAAACCTTACTCAGTCCCATATAAAGAAGTTCTCTAGATGATTTCTGATAATTAAGGGCCCAAATAACAGATCTGCATTGGGGCCCAAATTGCCCTAGTAAAGAAAATCATGATAAAATACACTTATTTAAACATCATCTTCCGTATTTGTTCATATGACTGTTAGATAGGTCCATGTGTCTCCATGGTAACAGACTACAAACAAACCCAGTGTAGTCTGATGCAGCAGTCATTCTATCTCTGAGCTACTTCTTACGGCCGGGATCACACATGCAAGAAACTCAGACGAGTCTCGCATGTTAATAACCGGCACTGCCACCGACACTCAGACAGGAGCGTCCGGTTCCATGTATTTCTATGCAGCCGCACGCTCCGCTCCCGAGTGCCGGATTAACATGCGAGACTCGTCCGAGTTTCTCGCATGTGTGATCCCGGTCTAACATACAATTACAAGCTTAATAAGAAGTAGGAAGTATTCCTGAAGGATCTGAGTTTGTTTGTAGTCTGGGACCAAAGAAACACATTGATCTGCAGAAGAGCTGCAAACCCCTGGGATGAAAATCATAAAAAATACACTTGGGATTGCCAAAAACATTATTGCCGTTTTTGATCAGAATAGTGGTATGTGGAGAGGGTCGGAATCACTGGCTACCAAAATACCAAATCAAAAGCCAATAAAATGTTACAACCTGTGGAAATTTACAACGTACCGAGACCCTCACATTTGGGTTTGTGGGAGTCCAAGATCATGATCTACAAACATATTGTTATATTTTCTTTTTTATCTCAAAAGGAGCGTTACAGTTACAGCACACATTTAAGGTTTAATCGGGTGTCTGTTTGGAAAACCTACATTCAAATATCTCACTATGAGGAATCACGGGTTACTAGAGGAGATCCTCCATGTGAAACCATCATTGATCACCTTGATCAGAAAGTATTTACAAAGAGCGTCTCTCTCTGGAGGACCCAGCAGATGACTGCATTAGGGTACCGTTACACTTAGCGATGCACCAGCGATCCCGACAACGATATGGATCGCTAAGTGGTCGCTAGTGAGCTGCCACACAGGCAGATCTCACTAGCGACATCGCTGGGGTCGGGGGTCGCTACTTACCTGTCAGACGTGGCGATCCTGACGTCCTCCCGCCCGCGTCCACGCGTCGCTCGTCGGCGCCACAGGGAGCCCAGCAGGAAGCGCCCGACGAGAAATGATCCAGGACCTTCTTGCTCGACCAGCGATAATCAGCGGGGGAGCCGGTCGGAGGTAAGTATCACATGTAGCGATATCGCTAGCAATATCGCTGCAACGTCACAAAATCGGTGACTTTACAG
This sequence comes from Dendrobates tinctorius, assembly GCF_039654945.1. Lineage (NCBI taxonomy): Eukaryota > Metazoa > Chordata > Amphibia > Anura > Dendrobatidae > Dendrobates > Dendrobates tinctorius. The sequence continues at coordinate 14,838,692 of NW_027361810.1, read as the reverse complement.
CGATATTGCTAGTGATATCGCAGTGTGTAACGGGGGCTTTACACAAATAGCCCATTGCTTTAAATGAGCAGCATACAATGCATCATTTCACCTGTGGAGGCACTGCAGCAGAAGAGAACACTTATTTGATGGGTTCCTCTTAAGATAAACGCTCCGTCTCACATAACGAGATCGTTAGCGAGATCGCTGGAATGTCACCGATTCTGTGACATAACAGCGATCTCGCTACGTGTGACACATAGCGGCGACCCCCACCCCCCGCTGTGATCATGCTCGAATGTCCAGGCCATTTTTTTACCATCGGCGTCCCGCTGACCAGCGCACATCACTGTGTTTGATGCTGACGAGCAACCTCGTTGGCAACGCAGAGCTCACGGACGCAGGCGGGAGTCGTCAGAATAGCTGCTGTGTGACAAGGTCCCAACGACCGCCGAGGTCGTTATACGGATCACCGGATCGGTGCTGCGTCGTTGAGTAGATCTGCCTGTTTGACAGCTCACTAGCGATCATGTAGCGACGTACCAGCGATCCTTACCAGGTCGTATCGTTGTTGGGATCGCTGGAGCGTCGCTAAGTGTAACGGTACCCTAAAAGCCGATCACTGAGGATCCAGCAGTGGGATAATCTGTGATAACATTATTAATGCCATTTTTTTTAACCCCTTTAAAAAGAATAAACCAAACTTCATCTATGTAGCAAATAATGTAATCATTCAGTATCTTTAGTGTAGGCAGCATAATTCACCACTATTATCCTCCAAGAGCAAGGTTTTGATAACTACAATGTTAATTCTTCTTTTCAATCACACTCTTCATATGTCCCTTAGCCATTTTATATTTTTCTTTGTAGTATTATAATAAATAACTGCCGTCATTATTATTATTATTTATTATTATTACAGAACATCAAGAGGGGCCTGGACGTGTTGGTTTTCAGCCTGGCACTAAATGACTGCAGCGCCATAAACGAGGAAAATAAATATCTCTCTGCCTTTACATTCCTTAAAGGTAAGTAGTATTGATACACAGGGGTACATATGTACAACTTTACACCCACATTTCTAAAATACATCTGAAATAAATAATAAAAAAAACAAAACATGCCCTACGCTTTCTACATTCATGCACAAGAGACAAACGTACCATGACAAAACGTCAAATACACAGTAATATCCAGCGATCTCAGGCAGAAAGGTAGGTATAAAAATTATTCCTTTATTTCTTTTGTTAAAAGAACATGTTACAGGCAGCGGATACCCCAGTGGATGGTAAAAAAAAAATCCATGCGTTTCAACAAAACAGTGCAAAAAAAAAAATCACCAAAAACGCTGCAAACACTCAGCAAAACCTGTTTTTTGGGCATTACTTTTTTACTGCCAAGAGAGCAGGTTTTACCCACGGAAAAAAAACGCATCAAAAACGCAACGTGTGAATGTAACCTAAGAGAACCGGCCTTAGTAAGAGTTGGGAAAGTCCATCAGATCAGACTTCGCAGTTCTCCTGCTATTACTATAAAATGCTCAGGAGACAATAAAAACAATATGATTTTCTTGCATGAAAAAAAGGATTAATCTAGAATTTACCTCCCTGACCTCCAATATCTGAGGCTGTAAATTCATAGTAAAACAGAAAATTCCATATCAAAAGAGGAAGGGAAAATAAAATAGGGAGGAGAGCAGGGACTACATGTATGGCTGGGATCACACATGCGAGAAACTCGGACGAGTCTTGCATGTTAATACCCGGCACTCGGGAGTGTGCGGCTGCATGTATTGCTATGCGGCCGCACGCTCCGCTCCCGAGTGCCGGGTATTAACATGCGAGACTCGTCTGAGTTTCTCGCATGTGTGATCCCGGCCTATGTATGAAGCTGGGAGACACTGGGAGTAAATGATATCCCCACATCTATTAAAGCTACATACTACGAAGAAGAGATCAGAGGACAAAGGGAGAGAGCACAGAGGAGTCATCACTGTAAGTTTCAACATAAGTGATAGAGATAGTGGCCTAAGGGATGTGTACTATGTAGGTCTATGGGGACGTCAATGTAAAGGAACCGAATAAATGATGTCATATTTGTTTGTTTTGGGGTTTTTTTGCAGAAAGCATCGACTATGGCGAAAATTTCTTAGGTTACGATGTCAGTCCATTTATGCCGCAGTCAAATGCCAATGAAAAAAGGTCAGTGCAAAAAAATATTTTCAGCCACGTTATTCTGAAATTGTAGAAACCGAAACATGACAATGCACTGGTCAACGTGATCATACGTACTCTGATGATGAATTGACTCGTACGACTCTTCTCAATAAATGGTGAAATCAATGGAAGGAAGGATAGGCCTATCAGTTAATGAGAAATACATTCCTAGGTGGCTGCCAATATGTCTGCAGTCTGTGTGGTCACTTTTGTCAAAATTGCGACCCAAAGTGATTACAAAATGGCTAATTTCTCTTTAAGAATACAGAACATACCGTAACTGCCAAACTTTGATTTTGTGTATGATAGTGTATGTTATAATTTACACTTCTGATGGGAACCCTCTTAACTTATTTTCTACTATTTTAGTCTTGAGCATTCCACAGGAACATCCCGCTCGGCATTCACCACAGTATGGGATAAATTTTCCGTCCAGACTCCAGCAGAGAGAGACGTCTTCCTACACGATACATTCCCTGAAGGTTTCCTCATGGGCTCTTCATCTTCAGCCTTCAAAGTAGAAGGGGGCTGGACCGAGGGGGATAAAGGACAATCCATATGGGATGTTTTTGGCCAAGCTGGCCAAGCTGATAACAATGCAACCGCCAATGTGGCCTGTGACAGTTACAATAAGATTGACTATGACCTGTATCTTCTTAAGGGTCTACAGTCTAAGATCTATCACTTCTCCATCTCGTGGTCCAGAATATTCCCAACGGGACTGAAATCCAAAGTCAACTCCGCCGGTGTGAAATATTACAACAAATTAATCGACAGGTTAATCAAAGAAAATATTAAACCGATAGTAACTTTATATCACTGGGATTTACCCCAAGCTTTGCAGGAGTCCGGGGGCTGGCAGGATGAATCCACCATCGAGGCATTTATGGAATATGCAGATTTCTGCTTCAATAATTTTGGAGATAGAGTTCAACATTGGATAACGTTCCACGAACCTTGGGTCGTTAGTTACGCTGGTTACGGCACCGGAGAACATGCACCTGGGATCAAAGATCCAGGAAATGCCTCCTTCAAGGTATAAAGAGAAAATTAAAATTGCAGAAATAAATTAATTGCAAAATAATATGCAAGGTCATTTGGTTGCATAAACAGAGTATAACACTAATGTTTTATGAGTTGAAGAGTGATGATGGAAATATTTATTACCGGCTGATGTACAGTGCCTCGCTATCTCTCCAGGTTACTAGGATCGTGCAGAATAAAATAACTGCAGATTCACAATAATGATTAGATCCTTGCAGACTGTTGTCACACCATGGAGGTTACGGGAATAGAAAGGTATTTCTCTAATAGAGTCTTCTATGTTGTATCTTATAGGTGTCACATAACATTGTGAAAGCTCACGCTAAGGCCTGGCATGTGTACGATGACAAGTATCGGACCTCTCAGAAAGGTCAGGTGGGAATCTCTCTGAATTCAGACTGGGCAGAACCAAAAGATCAAAATAATCCAGATGACGTGAGCGCTGCTGAGCGATATCTCCAGTTCATGATCGGGTGGTTTGCCCATCCAATTCTTATCAATGGGGACTACCCAGAAGTCCTTAAGGGTCAAGTCCTTGACATAAATACCCAGTGCAACTCCACAGTGGCAGAACTGCCCACATTTACTGAGGAGGAGAAGGCCTACATCAAAGGCACTGCAGACTTTCTTGGCATCTCCCACTATACTTCCCGTTTGGTCAATGCTTCCGAAAGTCTAAGTTGTGATGCTAGTTATGATAATATTGGAGGATTTGCCCCTCATGTGGATCCTTCATGGCCAACCACCGAATCTTCATGGCTCTATGTGGTGCCGTGGGGTCTCAGAAGGCTTCTGAACTTCGTCAAAGAAGAATATGGAAATGGAGGACTACCCATATACATAACTGGAAATGGTATGCCAACGCCATACACTGGAGAGGTATTCAATGACACAGCTCGGGTTGAGTACCTGACGGCTTACATCAATGAAGCCCTGAAAGGTAATGAAATCGTTTTTGTATATATGATGCATGCTAACTAGTTACTATACTATTCTTCCTGTTCAGTTGTAATAATGACGTAACATCCTAACCATGCTTGCTTTATACCCTTGCAGCTGTTAACACTGACAAAGTGCCAGTAAATTCATATATTGTCCGATCCTTGCTCGACGGATTTGAAGGACCTCAAGGATACCACCAAAGATATGGTTTGCATTTTGTGAATTTTAACGATGGAAACAGACATAGGACCCCCAAAGAATCAGCCTATCAATTCTCGAATATCATCGAAAATAATGGCTTTCCAAAAACAAAGCTAATGAAATTTGGTTCTTCAAGTTTGACATGGTCAAATTCAAGAAAGTTGCCCCAACTCCCAGCTTCACAAGTTCCTTCAACTTCAAAAGTTGTATGGGAAAAATTTTCAGGGCAAACCGCCTTTGAAAGGGACATGTACCATTACTCAACAGTTCCCGAAGATTTTAAATGGGGAGTTTCCACTTCGGCTTATCAGATTGAAGGAGGATGGGATGCTGACGGAAAAGGACCAAGCACCTGGGACACATTTACACATTCTGGAAATAATATTGCTGATGGCACAAATGGGGACATTGCCTGTGATAGTTACCTCCAGCTGGATGCAGACTTGTACATGTTAAGAAGTCTAGGGGTGACCAGTTATCGTTTCTCCATCTCATGGTCTCGAATTTTTCCAATCGGACAGGGTACGGTCAATGATAAGGGTGTTAAGTATTATAATAGGCTTATTGATGGTCTCCTGGCAAGCAACATCTCACCCATGGTGACCCTTTACCACTTTGATCTCCCCCAGGCTCTCCAAGACTTGGGTGGTTGGGAAGATGATAGAGTGCTAGATGCTTTTCACAGCTATGCAGACTTTTGTTTTATGACTTTTGGAGATAGAGTCAAGTTCTGGATGACTTTTAACCAACCCCATTCAATAGTAACTGCAGGTTATGGGAGTGGTGATATGCCACCTGGACTGAAGAACGATCCTGGCTCAGCTCCATACAGGGTAGCACACAATCTGATCAAAATCCATGCTAGGGTTTATCATACCTATGATGAGAAATACAGAAAAAACCAAGGAGGTGTTATGTCAATAAGTCTCAACACAGAATGGGTAGAACCGAAAGATCACACTGATTCACGCGACATAGAAGCTGCTGATCGCTACTTACAATTTACTTTGGGATGGTTTGGACACCCTATATTAAAAAATGGTGACTACCCAGAGGTAATGAAATGGCAAGTGGCCAATAAGAGTGAGCTACAAGGTCTCCAATTGTCCAGACTTCCTGCTTTTACAGATGAAGAGAAGACCTACATCCAAGGGACAGTTGATGTTTTTTCGATAAACATCTACGCCTCAAAAATAGTTCGGCATAGAACGAATGTGCTCAATCCACCATCTTTTCAAACCGATATTGACATTGCAGAAGAATATTCTGTCAACTGGCCAACATCAGCCATTGACCAGCACAGACCAGTAGCCTGGGGACTTAGGAGGTTGCTCAACTGGGTGAAAGAAGAGTACGGTGATGTCCCTGTATACATCACAGAAAATGGTGTTTCAACAGATAGAGATGACTTTGATGATACGGCACGAATATTGTACTATAAAACTTATATTGACGAGGCTTTGAAAGGTATGTATCATGCTGTATGCGTAAAAGTATTTTGTTCATGACAGTACGCCGCATTTCTGGAGAGGGGCACTGACATGTCCCGTATATCTTTCCATTTTTCAGCTCACAGTCTAGACGGAGTAAATCTTAAAGGATACACAGCTTGGGGTCTCATGGACAACTTTGAATGGACTTTGGGTCACACTGTGCGTTTTGGTCTGCACCATGTGGATTTCACAAATCCCAACCGTCCCCGCACTGCGAAACGATCTGCCATGTATTACTCGGAGGTCATACGCAACAATGGTATCCCGTTACAGAAAGAAGAGGAGTTTCTATACGGAGAGTTCCGTCCTGACTTTGCTTGGAGCGTGGCATCTGCAGCTTATCAGGTTAGACATGCCTAACATAACTAAAGGAGCTTTCCGCTTAGGATAATTCCTATTAATTAGAAGGACCCTCAAAAATAAGCAAACACCCAATTTTTTTGACTCCCCATTGAAAAGAGTTCGGAGAGATAACTGTGTGTCCGTCAAATGTTCTGCTCTTGTGTATGGCCAGTTTTAGGGTATAGAAAAATAGTTTGTATTTTTTTTTCCCTAAAAAGGAGAACTCCTGCTACAGTATTATTATAACAGTAATACAAAATGGAGAAGAATAGTTTTGAGATTAGTTTTTTCATCAGAAGAATTCCCTCTGCATTTGGTAGCTCACTTGACGATGAAGTGAATGCAGGGGTAACAAAGTGGTCCTCGAAGAAACCAGAAAAACATTCATCCTTAATGTCAGTTCCAGTTCCTACATTTCCCTATGGAAAAATGGATTATTATACACAGCTCTTTGACTTTTAATAGGCAACCAGAGCAAGAGATCACATTTTCTGTCTGACGTGTCAATGTCCATAAACTATACATATTCTGTTAATTGAGAGATTTGGGAAACTGAAACTTGAAGTGTATAAGAAAGTTTTAAAACTTTTAGCAATGATAAATGGAAGTGATGTTTCTTTTGGTCCTTAGACTGAAGGAGCGTGGAGAGCTGATGGAAAAGGTCTGAGCATCTGGGACAAGTTTACACATTCACTGGGAAGAATCAACAATGATGAAAATGGTGATGTGGCCTGCGACAGCTACAACCGTATGGACGAGGATATGGAGCTTCTGAAAAACCTAAAAGTCACTCACTACCGATTTTCTATCTCCTGGCCACGGATCCTCCCTGACGGAACACTGGGCAATGTGAATGAAGCCGGCATCAGCTACTACAGCAAACTGATTGACACGCTCTTAGCAGCCAATATTAAGCCGCAGGTAATAATGGCGGTATTTTAAGGGGTATCCCAATCTTAGGTCAAATGGCACGGCCACAGAATATGCCCTAAATGGCAGATAGATGTGGGTCCAACTTCTGTGACACTTACCCTTAGCCATCATATCCATCATGCGTGTGATTGGAGAGGCGACGGCAGAGGTTCCAAAGATGAGAATACCCCCTTTAAGGCTTTACTAATACACTTAAAGGGCAAGTCCCCAGATAGCGCAGCAATGCGACTGAACAGGTACATTTTATTAACACACTAAACACAATTACCATGTTCATACAATCGGGAAAAGGAATACAGCTGCCAAATGTAGTCTCAATCTCCCTCCAACAGCAAAGAGACAACAAACCTTTGATCTCCACCATTTAACTCTGTGCATGCTGCAATCAATATGTAAGGAAAAACATAGTGGCTTTAAAGGTATTGTCCACCTTTAGGGACCATATATGTGTGCGCAAATTTATTTTTTTTTTACCTAAATGCATAGTTTTGTGGCTTAAAAACATTTTTGCAATTGGGTTTCATTAAAAATGCTTGCACCATTTGGCTTTTACGGGCTCTTTTGTTTCCTGCACATTCGACTTTGATGTGGTCTGAGGTTATAAATCAGCTGAGAGGAGCTCAGGAAACTAGGAATAAAAAAAGTTACAAACATCCTATCAGGTCATCATAACGGACCGACTGACGGATTCTCAGTTAACTCATTCTGCAGCCAGCAACAGACGGTGCAATGCAGCAAACCATGCACAATTTTTGATGAAACCATAAAGAGGTATTTTCATCTCCAAGATCGAACCATGCTGCGGTTAGGACATTAATCTCCATTGCAGGAGAACTTCCGTAGGTGTAACCAGTGATGGCAGCCGATCGCTGAGGAGTAGCTTACCTCATAACTTTCTCTAAGTCCATGTTCAGACAAGTTAGAGTGATCAATGAGTGGAACAGGCTGCCACGAGAGGTGGTGAGTTCTCCTTCAATGGAAGTCTTCAAACAGAGGCTGGACAGACATCTGACTGGGATGATTTAGCGAATCCTGCTTTGAGCAGGGGGTTGGACCAGATGGCCCAGGAGGTCCCTTTCAACTCTACGATTCTATGATTCTAAGTAAATGTAAAATTGGCCATTTTTCATCCCCAAAAATACTGTATGATTTTTACCCCTATATCTATCTTTTTACATACATTCATTTTTTACATTCAAGTGGGGTCCGTTTGGCACACAGACAATATACACACCAAAAATACGCTGCCCTAACCCCCCAATCACACAGAGTTTCACGTACATGTGATATCCGTTTTTTATTTTTTACAGATAGCACATGGACACATTATAGCCCCTTTTTACATGTCAATCAAGATGCTGATCCAGGAGGGGTGGGGGGCAAATTCTATATTTTCCTTATAAGTTTTCTGAGTTCTTGTCTCTCTCCTTTCCCCTCAACCACCAGAGCCAATAAATGGGGCTACACTATCAATAATATATTCGACAGTCTTTTCCTTAATCTGAATTGGCATCTAAGAGAATAGGGGTCGCTATGACGCTGTATGGACTGAGGCGGACGTGAAACAAAAATGAGGCCCTCAGGCGTAATAATGTACAGCAGGCCTCATTTATCAATACTGCTATTGTGTTGCCCATAGCAACCAATCACAATGCAGCGTTCATTTGTGAAACCTGTCTGGTAAAAAGAGAGCTGCGCTCTGATTGGTTGCTATTGGCAACACAAATGGCTTCTGTTATGGGCTCGGGGTTTTTTTTTTTTTTTTTATAATTGAGGCCTACTTTTTTCTTTTCCGTAGGTGACGATCTATCATTGGGATCTTCCTCAAACCCTACAGGACGTGGGAGGATGGGAAAATGAGACAATCGTGGCAAGGTTTAAAGAGTACTCCAACATTCTCTTCGAAAGACTGGGGGATAGGGTGAAGTTCTGGATCACTATCAATGAGCCGTACATCGTGGCTAATTTGGGCTACGGTTACGGTTCGGCAGCTCCAGGTAAAATCAGTGTGAACCCTATGGTCGTCCACCACTTAGCCTCCATTCATTATGCAGACCTCACATTGATTTCAATAGACGTGGAAATAATGTGCATGTAATGCTTCTTTTCCACTGTGGTGGCGCTGCAAGAAATATGATTTCTTGCTGCTGAGATGTAGAAAGTCCCTCAGATCATTATGATTGCTGCATTAACCCTTTCCCAATTTTTCCTCCCCTTCCAGGAGCCATAATATTTTTAATTATTTTTTTTTATTATTAGCCGTAATATTATTATTTTGTTATTTATTAGCTGTAGATTTACATTGCATAAATAATTTTACCATTTGATCTACTGAAAAAATGGGGGAAAAATTCCAATTCAACCATTGATTTTTGGATTTTGTTTATATGGAGTTCAATGTGAAGTAAAAATGACCCGGTAACATGATTCTCCAGGGTCAGTACGATTACGGTGATAGCGAACTTGTATATTTTTTTACACAGTATATATAAACACATTTTAGTGATAAAAAAAATATTCAAAATTTTGTAAAATATATTTGGTTGTCGCCATTTTCTGTCACCGGTAACTTTTTTTTTTTCATTATTCATCTTTCAGATGTAACAGTGGGTGAGGGGTTATTTTTTGGTTGACGCATTCTCTTTTTGTTTGGTAATATTTTGGGGTACATATACCGCTTTGATAATTTTTTATTCCCATGTTTAGGGGGTAGATGTGGCGTTTAGATTTTTTTTGTTTTTGTTTTTGGCCTTATGGCATTTGCTATGAGGGTTAAAAAAATGTACCATATATTTATGAATTGGATTTGAGAAGTGATTTGAACTTTTATTTTTATTTTTAAGATTTTCTTTTTTTTAATTTCTCCTCCGTTATGTAATCCTGCGATCATTTGATCGCCAGAAATGCATGCTGCAATAATTCAGCACAACAATGTATAGTGAACTTATAAATCCCCCTATAAGCCCAGACTTCAGAGAAGTACAACAGGGCGACTTTAGTAGCCAACTTGGCTACCGCTGAAATCCGTAGGTGCGCCATGAACAGATTGCAGTAGAAAAAGGCTGATGGGCACCTGAGTCAATACCCCAAAAGGATCACGTCATTTAAATACCACTGTCAACGACAAGTAAGTGGTAAAACAGGAGGCTCCTGCCGTGTACGGTGCAGGCACGGCTCCTGAGCCTGCTCTCTATGGAGGCACCTGACATGTGCTGTACATGTATTGTGGATACTGGAAGAGTTTAATGGCACACCAAGTAATGGGACAGAGATAATCATATGTAGAGAGGCGGAAATAGTCAGCTCACCATGTGTCTAGCACTGGATGGGCGAAGAAATCCATGCTCGGAGCAGCCCTGGTCCATGGCGTTTCTTGAATCAGAAAAGAAAAAAAAATATTCTCCAGCATAGAGGAGTAAAACTTCACATATATTCCAAACTTGTTAAAACAAGGACGTGCTGGAACACCAAAGAGATCCCAGGAGAGCTTGACCAACGCGTTTCGTGGTCAGACCATGACTAAGACATTCTAAGTCGAAACACGTCGATCAAGACCCCCCTGGGATCTCTTTGGTGTTCCAGCACGTCCTTACTTTAACAAGTTTGGAATAAAAGAGATGACCATAGTTACTTATATACAGTGGGGAAAAAAAGTATTTAGTCAGTCAGCAATAGTGCAAGTTCCACCACTTAAAAAGATGAGAGGCGTCTGTAATTTACATCATAGGTAGACCTCAACTATGGGAGACAAACTGAGAAAAAAAAATCCAGAAAATCACATTGTCTGTTTTTTTTTTCCTTTTATTTGCATATTATGGTGGAAAATAAGTATTTGGTCAGAAACAAAATTTCATCTCAATACTTTGTGATATATCCTTTGTTGGCAATGACAGAGGTCAAACGTTTTCTGTAAGTCTTCACAAGGTTGCCACACACTGTTGTTGGTATGTTGGCCCATTCCTCCATGCAGATCTCCTCTAGAGCAGTGATGTTTTTGGCTTTTCGCTTGGCAACACGGACTTTCAACTCCCTCCAAAGGTTTTCTATAGGGTTGAGATCTGGAGACTGGCTAGGCCACTCCAGGACCTTGAAATGCTTCTTACGAAGCCACTCCTTCGTTGCCCTGGCGGTGTGCTTTGGATCATTGTCATGTTGAAAGACCCAGCCACGTTTCATCTTCAATGCCCTTGCTGATGGAAGGAGGTTTGCACTCAAAATCTCACGATACATGGCCCCATTCATTCTTTCATGTACCCGGATCAGTCGTCCTGGCCCCTTTGCAGAGAAACAGCCCCATAGCATGATGTTTCCACCACCATGCTTTACAGTAGGTATGGTGTTTGATGGATGCAACTCAGTATTCTTTTTCCTCCAAACACGACAAGTTGTGTTTCTACCAAACAGTTCCAGTTTGGTTTCATCAGACCATAGGACATTCTCCCAAAACTCCTCTGGATCATCCAAATGCTCTCTAGCAAACTTCAGACGGGCCCGGACATGTACAGGCTTAAGCAGTGGGACACGTCTGGCACTGCAGGATCTGAGTCCATGGTGGCGTAGTGTGTTACTTATGGTAGGCCTTGTTACATTGGTCCCAGCTCTCTGCAGTTCATTCACTAGGTCCCCCCGCGTGGTTCTGGGATTTTTGCTCACCGTTCTTGTGATCATTCTGACCCCACGGGGTGGGATTTTGCGTGGAGCACCAGATCGAGGGAGATTATCAGTGGTCTTGTATGTCTTCCATTTTCTAATTATTGCTCCCACAGTTGATTTCTTCACTCCAAGCTGGTTAGCTATTGCAGATTCAGTCTTCCCAGCTTGGTGCAGGGCTACAATTTTGTTTCTGGTGTCCTTTGACAGCTCTTTGGTCTTCACCATAGTGGAGTTTGGAGTCAGACTGTTTGAGGGTGTGCACAGGTGTCTTTTTATACTGATAACAAGTTTAAACAGGTGCCATTACTACAGGTAATGAGTGGAGGAAAGAGGAGACTCTTAAAGAAGAAGTTACAGGTCTGTGAGAGCCAGAAATCTTGATTGCTTGTTTCTGACCAAATACTTATTTTCCACCATAATATGCAAATAAAATGAAAAAAAAAACAGACAATGTGATTTTCTGGATTTTTTTTTTCTCAGTTTGTCTCCCATAGTTGAGGTCTACCTATGATGTAAATTACAGACGCCTCTCATCTTTTTAAGTGGTGGAACTTGCACTATTGCTGACTGACTAAATACTTTTTTTCCCCACTGTATATATATATATATATATATATAATATATATATATATATATATATATATATATATATATATATATATATATATATATATATATATATATATATATATAAATAAAAACATTTATTAATTACGATTTCATTTTCTGTATAATCCCTTTAAGGAATTACCAACAGGCCTGGACGTGGCCCCTATGAAGCTGGACATAATATCATTAAGGCCCACGCTGAGGCCTGGCACCTTTACAACAGCACCTACAGAGAAAAACAAGGGGGAATCATTTCCATCACCATTAACTCTGACTGGGCCGAACCGAGAAACCCCTACAAACAAGAAGATATTGAAGCAGCACGGAGATATGTGATGGTACATATACATACAGTACAGACCAAAAGTTTGGACACACCTTCTCAATCAAAGAGTTTTCTTTATTTTTATGACTATGAAAATTGTAGATTCACTCTGAAGGCATCAAAACAATGAATTACCACATGTGGAATTATATAATTAACAAAAAAGTGTGAAACAACTGAAAATATGTCTTATATTCTAGGTTCTTCAAAGTAGCCACCTTTTGCTTTGATTACTTCTTTGCATACTCTTGGCATTCTCTTGATGAGCTTCAAGAGGTAGTCACCAGAAATGGTTTTCACTTCACAGGTGTGCCCTGTCAGGTTTAATAAGTGGGATTTCTTGCCTTATAAATGGGTTTTGGACCATCTGTTGTGTTGTGCAGAGGTCTGGTGGATACACAGCTGATAGTCCTACTGAATAGACTGTTAGAATTTGTATAATGGCAAGAAAAAAGCAGCTAAGTAAGAAAAACAAGTGGCTATCATTACTTTAAGAAATGAAGGTCAGTCAGTCCGAAAAATTGGGAAAACTTTGAAAGTGTCCCCAAGTGCAGTGGCAAAAACCATCAAGCTCTACAAAGAAACTGGCTCACATGAGGACCGCCCCTAGAAAGGAAGACCAAGAGTCACCTCTGCTGCAGAGGATAAGTTCATCCGAGTCACCAGCCTCAGAAATCGCAGGTTAACAGCAGCTCAGATTAGAGACCAGGTCAATGCCACACAGAGTTCTAGCAGCAGACACATCTCTACAACAACTGTTAAGAGGAGACTTTGTGCAGCAGGCCTTCATGGTGAAATAGCTGCTAGGAAACCACTGCTAAGGACAGGCCACAAGCAGAAGAGACTTGTTTGGGCTAAAGAACACATGGAATGGACATTAGACCAGTGGAAATCTGTGATTTGGTCTGATGAGTCCAAATTTGAGATCTTTGGTTCCAACCAACATGTCTTTGGGCGACGCAGAAAAGGTGAATGGATGGACTCTACATGCCTGGTTCCCATCGTGAAGCATGGAGGAGGAGGTGTGATGGTGTGGGGGGGCTTTGCTGGTGACACTGTTGGGGATTTATTCAAAATTGAAGGCATACTGAACCAGCATGGCTACCACAGCATCTTGCAGCGGCATGCTTTTCCATCCGGTTTGTGTTTAGTTGGACCATCATTTATTTTTCAACAGGACAATGATCCCAAACACACCTCCAGGCTGTGTAAGGGCTATTTGACCAAGAAGGAGAGTGATGGGGTGCTACGCCAGATGACCTGGCCTCCACAGTCACCAGACCTGAACCCAATCGAGATGGTTTTGAGTGAGCTGCACCGCAGAGTGAAGGCAAAAGGGCCAACAAGTGCTAAGCATCTCTGGGAACTCCTTCAAGACTGTTGGAAGACCATTTCCGGTGACTATCTCTTGAAGCTCATCAAGAGAATTCCAAGAGTGTGCAAAGCATTAATCAATGCAAAAGGTGGCTACTTTGAAGAACCTAGCATATAAGACATGTTTTCAGTTGTTTCACACTTTTTTGTTAATTATATAATTCCACATGTGTTAATTCATAGTTTTGATGCCTTCAGAGTGAATCTACAATTTTCATAGTCATGAAAATAAAGAAAACTCTTTGAATAAAAAGGTGTGTCCAAACTTTTGGTCTGTATTGTGTATGTATATATATATATATATGTATATATATATATATATATTTATATATATACACACACACACACTTTTAGTTCGCCTAATGCAATGTAAATATCATAAGAAAACACTAACCTTCATCTTAAAAAATGTTTCTGGAAACCATCAACAAGCAGGGTAGCTTCTGTTTACAATTTGTTATAATTAATATGTATTATTTAGTAATTGATTAATGCAGAATAGTGTTTTGCTTTGAAGGATGAGTTTGTTTGGAGTATTAATACTCCATGAAGTCCAGATTATTGACGCATGATACTCAGCGCAGGTAATAATTGCCTATATGACAATTTTAGGTAGTTGTTTCTGTGGTGTTGAACATCAGTTTAGGATTTCATGTGCCAAATGGTCAGAAAGCTTCAAACAATCCATCATAATAAAGAGAGAATCTGTCAGCAGCACATTATCTACATGCTGATGGTTTCCACTTTGCGATAAAAAAACAAACTAAAAAATATTACAAACAAAAAAAAACTAACATGCTGTATATTCCAAAGATGCAAAATAAGATCTAAGCTAGAGTTAAAAATACCCATTTCATTATTTGCATGGATCTAAAATAAAATCTGGGCGATTTTGATCCAGAGCATTTTTAAAGAGTCTGTCAAAGGGGAGTAGATAAAAAAGAAGCTGTGAAATAAAACTACACAGCTTTGTTTATAGCCTATGACCTTGGATATACATAGGTCTGCATAGGAGCTGCATACACAAAACGGATTTTTTTTTTTTTTTTTAAACATAAAGTCCAGCTGTTTACCTCTTTGTAATGTTCACAGGTAAAGTTTCTACATTCATTTTCATTCTTTTGCTTTCCTGCCTAGTTTTACGGCGGATGGTTTGCGCATCCAATTTTTAACAACGGAGATTACAATGAGATCATGAAGTCAAGAATCCTGGAGAGGAGCCTGGCACAAGGGCTGGCAAAATCTCGGTAAGAGTGAAAAAAAAAAAAAAAATAAACTGCTGAATGGGCAGGTTGATACATTTTCTCTTATGTATTGATATAAATGCACAATGGGCCCCCAGGTTTCCATGGGCCCTGGGGGGACAGCGACTCGGCCTTCGCTGCATTGGACGGGTTATTAAGATAATCCTTTAATCGTCCCACCATGGGGAAATTCAGAGCATTACAGCAGCAAGGCAGGAACAAGTACAGATACAGATGCATAAAGGCATTACATTGACAGTAGGTAGGTACATATACGAAAAAAAAAAGATATAACCGGACTATCACAACTTTGGATCCATCAGTTCACTGTTTGGGTCGTTCTCCGTTTTGGACAGTGCTGGTTATACAGCCTAACTGCAGCAGGAAGGAAGGACTTTCGATAGCGCTCCCTCTCACATTTAGGATGAAGTAGCCGGTCACTGACAGTACTGCACATCTTTGTCACGGGCTCATGCATGGGATGGGAATCATTCTGCACCATGTAGCTCACCTTGGCCAGTATCCTCCTGTCGCCTACTTCCTGAACTGGATCAAGGGGGCATCCCAGGACAGAGCTGGCCCTTCTAATCAGTTTGTCCAGCCTATTCCTGTCCCTGGTTGATATGCCACTACCCCAGCACGCCACACCAAAGAAGATGACTGATGCCACAACAGAGTTGAAGAAGGATGCAAGGAGTGCCCCCCTAACTCCGAAGGCTCTCAGCCTTCTGAGCAGATAAAGCCTACTGTGGCCCTTCCTGTACACTGCATCCAAGTGATGGGCCCAGTCAAGCTTATTATTGAGGATCACACCAAGGTACGTATAGGTGTCAACTATCTCAATGTCATTTCCCTGAATGTTCACCACTACTGGTGGATTTTTTCCCTTGCGAAAGTCCACCACCAATTCCTTGGTCTTCCCGGAATTAATCCTAAGGTGGCTCCTCTGGCACCACTCCACAAAAGCTTGGTTAGTATCTCTGTACTCTCTTTCATCTCCTCCTGTGATGAGGCCTACTATTGCAGTCATCAGAATACTTCTGCAAGTAGCAGCTAGATGAGTTGCACTTAAAATCTGCAGTGTACAGTGTGAAGAGAAAAGGGGCAAGAAATGTACCTTGAGGTGCCCCTGTATTGCAGAACACCGTGTCTGACACACTGTCCCGAACCTTTATAAACTGAGGTTGGTTCGTGAGGTAGTTAAGGATCCAGGTGGAGAGTTGGAGGTCCACAACAACAAGGCCCAGTAGGCCCTTGTCTCTCAGTAGACCTGGCTGTATGGTATTAAAAGCACTAGAGAAATCGAAGAACATTATTCTCACAGTGTTCCCAGGTTTCTCCAGGTGAGAGAGAGTCCTATCTAGAAGGTGGATAATGGCATCATCCACACCAATGCCCAGCCTGTAGGCAAACTGGAGAGGGTCCATATCCGAGCTCACTAGAGGACGGAGACTTGTGAGAACCAATCTCTCTAGTACCTTCATCAGGTGTGATGTCAATGCTACAGGTCTATAGTCATTAAGGTCTTTCGGATAAGGTTTCTTCGGAACTGGTACCACACATGATAATTTCCACAGTTGTGGTACTATACCTATTCTCAGGCTCATATTGAACAGATATGTAATGATCTCACTCAGCTGGTGCCCGCAGGTTCTGATTAGCCTTGCACTGATGCCGTCAGGACCTGCAGCCTTCAAAACTTTGATCTTATCCAGTTCTTTTGCAACCTGGGTACTTGTGAAGAACAGACCCTGGTTCAGTTGACAAGTTGCAGCAGGGGGTGAGGTTATTGTAGCAGAGAGGTGTGAATGGTATGCAGGGGCAGGAGCAGCCAGTGTGTGATTAAATCTGTTAAAGAATAGATTAAGTTCATTAAGCCCCTCTTTATCTACAACCTTCCTGGAGACAGTCTGTCTATGCCCAGATATAGACTTTAGACCCTCCCAGACTTCATGAATCCTTTTCTGTGACAATTTCAGTTCAATCTTTCTCTTACAATTAGCCTTTCCCTGCCTGATTAGATTCTTCAGATCTTTCTGCACCTCTCTCAGCCTGCCCTTGTCACCTGATCTGAAGGCCAACTTCTTCTCTTTGAGAAGAGCCTTTATTCCGGGGCTGATCCATGGTATATTGTTAGAGAAGCACCTCACTACTTTTGTGGGTACCGTGTGTTGTCTACACAGAAATTAATGTAGTCCGTTATACAGTGTGTGAGACCATCCATGTCATCACCATAGGAATCTTGCAGCACATCCCAAGTGGTTGTTTCAAAGCAGTCTCTCAGAGCATCATCACTCTCCTCAGTCCATATCCTCACTGTGCGAGTGACAGCAGGTTCTCTCTGTACAAGTGGCTTGTACACGGGTTGGAGGTGCACTAGGTTGTGATCCGATCTTCCAAGAGGCGGTAGGGCTGACGAGGCATATGCCCCTCTCACATTGGAAAAGAACAAGTCCAATATTTTGTTGTCTCTAGTGAGGCAGGTAACATACTGTGTGCAACCGGGTAGTATGGATGCTGGAGACACATGATTGAAGTCTCCCGAAACCAGAAGGAGTGCTTGGGGGTGAAGGGACTGCATCATGCTCACTGTGGATTGTAGGACCTCAGTGGCGGCATCAGCTTTCGCAGAAGGGGGGACATATGCAGCTATCATGATTACATGCGATAGTTCCCTTGGTAAATAAAAAGGTCTCATGCCCACAGCTAATAGCTCAATGTCCTTACAGCATGTTTGCTCTTTGACTACGATATGCCTAGAGTCACACCATCTATCATTCACAAATATCGCCAGCCCTCCGCCTCTCCTCTTACCGCTCTCCCTTGTCCTGTCCGTGCGAATGAGACAACAGTATTTATTACAGTAGAAACCACACGCACGTCCATGTGATTTATGGTTTGGGGAATTTACAAACATATATAAACCTCTACAGACTTCCGGAATTCACAGAAGAGGAGAAAAAAAGGATTAAAGGCACATATGACTATTTTGGCTTCAATCACTATACCACAATCTTGGCGTCGCCCCTCCAATTTGGTCCGTCTGTAGTGTCTTATGATGCAGACAGGTAAGAACTGACAAGTTAAATGCATGATCTTAAAGGGAACTGCGCAGCAGATCCAGGATGGTAATGATGGAAGTACATAGTAAAGTCACCTTGGCCTCTGCATTTGTTAATAATGCTGCCAGTAGATGGGAACTTGGTGCATACAGGTTTGTATGGAGTTTAATGGGAGCAGTAACTATTTCTCTCTAGTTAGCTCCCCCTAGTGGTGGCTGCAGGTAGACAGAATTTTGACATTTATCTCTAGCTGTAGCCTGTGTGAAGAGAAATTGCAGGATCTGACGCAATTGTAAAAAAAATAAAAATCTAAATTTCATAAAGGTATCATTTGCTGTTATGGGTTGGCTGCTACTACACAACTCCTTCTCAAATGTTAGAGAACCCATCATGTTGAAAATGGTATCTGATTTACAGGCAGGATGTTGTAAAGCAGGGGGAGCCGATCAGATTGATATATATTTTTGTGAAAAAAGTTTCAGTAAAGCTTGTAATTTATTAACTGAAATCCCAATTGTTTGTATGGAGGAGTCCAGTGGGCGGTTTTACTAGTGATTGGCCCGCCTCCCCTGTATGACTGCATGCAGAGATAGCTGTCAATCACTAGATGGACCGCCCACAGGACTCCTCTGTATACAAACAATAGGGTTTTCAATGAATAAAATACAGATTCCACTGGATCTTTTCCTGCATCGTGATATATCGTTCTGCTCAGCTTCTCCTTCTCTGTACCTTGCTGACCGCAGATCAGACTTCGTTTACAAGAGTAAAGGACAGACACCTACTCTGACACCCCGCTAGTGGGAACTCCAGATCAATCAATCACTAACACTACACTGTATAGGCAATAGAACAGGTGTATTCTGCCACCTGGTGGTCACAAGTCTTCATTGTTTAATTTAAATAATGATCTTGCCGAAAACTTCGCAGGATTTGAGATTTCAATATTTCTGTTTTACTTTTTATCAATGCTGGAAAGCAGGCCGAGCAGGCACTTTCCATCTTTATACAGAGGATGGGGCTTCCTGGCTATTACGCAATATGTCCATGTCTGTGGAGTGCCAAATGCACGTTACAAAACATGAGCTTTAGGGCAAAACAAGCGCTGTCCTCTTCAGGATTATCACATGTTGCTGGTAAACAATTTAATATCCTGAGCAAAAAAAAATGTCTTTATACAAATGAGAGCTCAATAGTTCTGATCCTGAGCTTCAAATCCCCTGCATAGACATTCGGATGGATGATTACATTCTTGCTTCTTGCAGCTGTCACCAGGGGGAGCTCACTGCATACTGTTTTATTATCACAGCCAACCCTAGGGAGAGCTCACTGCATAGATTTATTCTGCCACCACTAGGGGGAGCTCACTGCATACTGTTTTATTATCATGACCACCACTAGTTGGAGCTCAGTTCATTCTGTTTTATTTTCGCAGGCACTCCCTTAGGGGGAGCTAACTTCATATCATTTTAGTATGACAGCCACAACTAGTGGGAGTTCATTTCATATCATTTTATTATTGCAGCCTTCCCTAGTGGGAGCTCACTACATATTGTTTTATTATCACAGCCACCACTAGAGGGAGCTCACTTCGTACGGTTTTATTATTGCAGCCACCACTAGTGCGAGCTCACTGCATACTGTTTTATTATCACAGCCAACCCTAGGGAGAGCTCACTGCATAGATTTATTCTGCCACCACTAGGGGGAGCTCACTGCATACTGTTTTATTATCATGACCACCACTAGTTGGAGCTCAGTTCATTCTGTTTTATTTTCGCAGGCACTCCCTTAGGGGGAGCTAACTTCATATCATTTTAGTATGACAGCCACAACTAGTGGGAGTTCATTTCATATCATTTTATTATTGCAGCCTTCCCTAGTGGGAGCTCACTACATATTGTTTTATTATCACAGCCACCACTAGAGGGAGCTCACTTCGTACGGTTTTATTATTGCAGCCACCACTAGTGCGAGCTCACTGCATACTGTTTTATTATCACAGCCACTCCTAGGGAGAGCTCACTGCATAAAGTTATCACAGCCACTACTAGTGGGAACTCAATACATACCATTTTAATATTGCAGCCACCCCTAGGGAGAGCTCACTGCATACTGTTTTATTATTGCAGCCACCACTAGGGGGATCTCACTGCATACTGTTTTATTATTGCAGCCACCACTAGGGCGATCTCACTGCATACTGTTTTATTATTGCAGCCACCACTAGGGGGATCTCACTGCATACTGTTTTATTAATACAGCTACCACTAGGGGGAGCTCACTGCATACTGTTTTATTGCAGAGTTCATTGTGTAAGTTAATTGCAGGCAGCCAGGATTGCTGAACGGCCATCTCCGTTTAGCACCGGGCATAGACGATTGCTTTTTTAAAACTAGGCATGTAAAAACTAACAGAATCATCAACTCAATCCAGGGGTGTAGCATCAATGACTGACCGAAGCTGGCTCGGATCAGGATCCATTTGGCTAAAAGTGACTCCTTTTGGCTTCCGGAGGATACTGAACTTTATAAAAGAGGAATTTAACAATCCTCCTATATATGTGACGGAGAATGGGATTTCTGAGCGGGGGACGAATCTGAACGACGAGTGGAGGGAACATTACTACAAGCACTATGTCAACGAGGCTTTAAAGGGTAAGAAAAAAGGTGTCCGCACCAGAAATATTCTCATCAGTGTTGGTATGATGACGGAGTTGGTAGAAATAGCGCGTGAATGGTCTGGATCATTGGTCTCCAACCTGTGGCTCTTGAGCTGTTGTAAAATTACAATTTCCAGAACACACAAAACAGCCAACTCTTGTGTACACAGCTCCTATTCAGACTTATGGGCCTCCAGGGTATGAGGGTATAGACTACATATAAACCCTGGGGTCATTTATTACTACTGGTACATATCACAACATTAGAATATCATCAAAAAGTTAATTTATTTCAGTTCTTCAATACAAAACATGAAACTCATACAGTATAGAGTCATTGCACACAGAGTGATCTATTTCACGTGTTTATTTCTGTTAATGTCGATGATTATGGCTTACAGCCAATGAAAACCCAATAGTCATTATTTCAGTATATTAGAATACTGTATAACACCAGCTTGAAAATTGATTTTAAAATCTGAAATGTTGTCCTACTGCAATGTATGTTCAGTAAATGCCCACAATACTTGGTCGGGCTTCTTTTGCATCATTTACTGCATCAATGCGGTGTGGCATGGAGGCGATCAGCCTGTGGCACTGCTGAGGGGTTATGGAAGCCCAGGTTGCTTTGATAGCAGCCTTCAGCTCGTCTGCATTATTGGGTCTGGTGTCTCTCATCTTCCCCTTGACAATACTCCATAGATTCTCTATGGGGTTAAGGTCTGGTGAGTTTGCTGCCAATCAAGCACAGTGATACTGTTGTTTTTAAACCAGGTATTGGTATTTTTGGCAGTGTGGACAGGTGCCAAGTCCTGCTGGAGAATGACATTTCCATCTCCAAAAAGCTTGTCGGCAGAAGGAAGCATGAAGAGCCCTAAAATGTCCTGGTAGACGGCTGTGCTGACTTTGGTCTTGATAGAACACAGTGGACCTACACCAGCAGATGACATGGCTCCCCAAACCATCACTGATGGTGGAGACTTCACACTAGACCTCCAGCAGCTTGGATTGTGGTCTCTCCACTCTTCCTCCAGACTCTATGACCTTGATTTCCAAGACCCAGTGTGAAGTTTCCACAGTCAGTAATGGTTTGGGGAGCCATGTCATCTGCTGGTGTAGGTCCACTGTGTTGTATCAAGACCAAAGTCAGCGCAGCCATCTACCAGGAAATTTTAGAGCACTTCATGCTTCCCTCTGCCGACAAGTTTATTGGAGATGGAAATGTCATTCTCCAGCAGGACTTGGCCCCTTTCCACACTGCCAAAAGTACCAATACCTGGTGTAAAAACAACAGTATCACTGGGCTTGATTGTCAGCAAACACACCTGACCTTAATCCCATAGAGAATTTATGGGGTATTGTCAAGAGGAAGATGAGACACCAGACCCAACAATGCAGACGAGCTGAAGGCTGCTATCAAAGCAACCTGGGCTTCCATAACCCCTCAGCAGTGCCACAGGCTGATCGCCTCCATGCCACGCTGCATTGATGCAGGAATTGATGCCAAATGGAGCCTCGACCAAGTATTGAGTGCATTTAGTGAACGTACATTTCAATAGGACAGCATTTCAGATTTTAAAATCATTTTTCAAGCTGGTGTTATAAATTATTCTAATTTACTGAGATAATGACTTTTGGGTTTTCATTGGCTGTAAGCCATAATCATCAACATTAACAGAAATAAACACGTGAAATAGATCACTCTGTGTGTAATGACTCAATAGAATATAAGACATTCACTTTTTGTATTGACGAACTGAAATAAATTAACTTTTCGATGATATTGTAATTTTGTGAGATGTATCTGTTCTGTGCATCCTCATTATAACTTACAGATAATAGAAAAAGGGAGGAGAGCAACATAAGTAGCATAGCAGCTGTGTACACAATGCAATAGCATAAATTCAAAATATCCTATCTGCAGATTAGGAGAATTGTGGTCTGTAGGGATTTTCTTTCCCCGATTGACAATAGCGGCTCTGGACTTTTTAGGTGCAGGGTTACTTTAATTTCTACAATAAGTTACCAAAAATTTGAATAAACCTAAAGATTTTGCAGCAGATTTGATGCAGATTCGCCATGTAGTCACGCTGTTTGTCATTGATGGAACTGATGTTTGAATCGAAGATTGGTACATTCCAATTAAACCTAAGATCATGGTTATTTCTAAACAGCCGCCAAGTACGACGGCGTGGATCTCCGCGGTTACACAGCTTGGTGCCTTATGGATAATTTCGAGTGGGCGGCAGGATACGCAGAACGGTTCGGCTTGTATTACACCAATTATACAGATCCCAAACTGACGCGCACCCCGAAAGAGTCAACCAAGTATTACAGGCAACTCATTGAGTGCAATGGATTCCCAGATCCTGAAAATGGCCCTCACCCCTGCCTCCAGCCAGAGCCTGAAGGTGAGAGCATTGCAAGTAGATTGATAACTATGAGACATTAGAAATCAAAATGAGATTTTTCTTTTTTTGTGGGTTCATGGCAGCCCCTCTTCTGCCTATGTGGCATCTATAAGGCATGTTCTCTCCATTCTATGTTAATATTGTTAAGCAGAATGACTATACTTCCAGAAGGGACACAACAAAACTGTATTGAGTCCCCAAACCATTAACTTTATTTTCATCTTTAGCTCCCCCCTCAGTCATCCTTTTGCCTCTAGGCCAGGGATCCCCAACTCCAGTCCTCAAGGCCCACCAACAGTTCATGTTTTCAGGATTCCCCTTGTATTGTACAGGTGATGCAATTATCACCTGGGCAATATGAAGGAAATCCTGAAAACATGACCTGTTGGTGGGCCTTAAGGACTGGAGTTGGGGAACCCTGCTCTAGGCTTTCCCAAGAGGCAGAGCTGTATTTTTTCCCACACTTCCCAACATTTGAGCCTTCCCCTTCAATCGAATTACAAAGCACCATCTTGAGACTCTGATACAGTCTAAGCACCATCCTGAGACTCTGATACAGTCTCAAGATGGATGTTGCTGACCAGTTTTTCCTTCCAGTTCACAGGCTCAGTGTATTGCAGTGGAGCAATGAGTCAGACAATGTATTAATATGTAATCTAGCACTCAGGATTAGGAACTCAGGCTCCATCCCCTCTGGCCAAAGTCACAAGTTTATATGATGACTTGTCCTGTGGAGCCGCCTGCAATGTATCTTCATTTCTAATAGGCTTTACAATGCTTAAAATATCTGTTTGCCTGGAAAACACCTTTAAAATGGTTGTTTTGGATTTGAAAAACATACGGTAATTGCTATCCTCCAAAGACAGAATCACATGTGCCCAAGTAAATTGCAAAGTTGATTGTTTTATGAATCTTTCGAGTTTTCTGGTTTTATGCAAAGAATCGTCATATAATATTATGTTCTGTAACTGTCCACTATACCTCATGTCACGGTTTCTTATTTTTAGGAGCCTTCTTTGCGAAGGCTTCTGTTCACAACTGTCTTTAGTCTGTGGACAGTGGATGTTGTATCAAATTGGATATTATTGATCAAAACACTGTAAATCTTAATAGGCCCCATTATAAATCGCCCTCGGAGTTCAGATTTACTACACAATATATCTCCTGATATGAATTAAAGCCATATAGCAGATGTGAAAAGAGACTTTTTACAGATGAGGATTTGCTACAGTTGTATCTAAATCTATCCTTAGCAGTACAAAGTTTAACCTTGTCCTGATCATTTTGTTACAATGTAGGATCCTGGAGTCAATTTTGTTTCCAGAAAATTGTCTACACTGGATACAACTTACAACTGTGACAAACCCCCTGCTGTGCAAAGTAATGCCCTTCTATTCTAATCTTACCCCCTCGCTTTATTTTATATGTGTACATCTCTATTCATACAGGAACCACTGCGCCAGAAACAACCCCCGCCACCGACCCAGAATCTGAAAATGTTTCCTTCCTCGGACTTGAGATCTCGACATCAGACGCGATGGTCGCTTTATATGTGGAGTTCGCTCTTCTCATCGCTGCCATTTTAGGAATCATTTTGTTCAGCGTCATGTACAGTAAAATGCGCAAGAAGTTAAAACTCTCCCAATTGTTTTAGATTGATAGTGAATAATTGTTTTGTACAGCCAAATGTATGCGTGTAATTATTTTTCATAGGAAATGTGAACTTAGCTTTCAGAATACATAAAAATATCAAACATATAACAGTTCCTCTATATATGACTTCTCCTTCAAAAACAAAAAAATAAAAAGCTACACTTTTGTTATTTTCTCTATAAGTAACCTTACATGATCACACTCCTGAGCTTACCCACTTGAAAATGAGTGCAGAGGCTGCTGTAATCACCTGACTATTATCCAAAGTTCCTCTACAGATGCACAAAAGTGTCGTTTTGCTTGAAGGAGATAATGCAAATAAAATCTTTTCTGTCTGTTCCCCCAGTTTATGGCAGCAGGGAGAAAGTAAATGAAGCAGGGAGAAAGTAAATGACTGTAGTTAAAATCTCCTCTTACTCTGCCCTATATTGAAATTAATGAATGAAGTATGAAATATAGTAGCTTATATAAATCACAGCAATAGAAATGAGATTTTTATTTAAGAGCAATAGGGACTGTGCTTTAAAGGGATTGTCCAGTCCTACAATGCGAATGCTTTAGGGTCCCCTCTGTCCCCTGCACTTCCGTTCCACCCCAGATACGTGCCCCATCACATGTCAGGAGTAGAGATGAACGAGTTTGTTTGGATTTTGTCCCCGAATCTGATTGTGCCATATTCGAACACTATTCGTGACGAATGTATGTCTTAGGATCGGTTCTGAACATATTCGGTAATTTCTACTCCCATTGACTCCAATGACGTTCGGCTGTGTTCGGAATCGAATATGGTTTTTGCAATATTCGTCGATCGTATTCAGAACCGAATCCGAACAAATTTGCTCATCTCTAGTCAGGAGAAAATTAAAATTGTTGACAAATAAAAGCTTCTAGGATGAAAATGTTAACTGCAACTGAAAGACGACATCTATACAAACATATATTGTAAGAGTTGAATATGAAAGTGTGACAATCAGGCCTGGTAACAGACCGGAACAAATCCCAGTATATTGCACAATGCTATGATTAAGCGCTCTCTTGCTACACTATGATAATGAGTCTAGGACATTATGGCTGACTGAGCCATTTCCAGACAGTAATGAGTAGGAAATTATGGTGGCAGTGAATGAGAAATATTTTATTACCTTTATAAGGATGTAAACAATGCAGCTAACAATAATAAGCCTTCCCGTGGTGCTCTCTTTAAATTTTCAATATATTCATAATGGCGGTTTTTAAGTCCTTTACAGAGGTTAATGGAGAAAGATGCAACCAGAAAAATCACTATACTCAGAGTATGCTGAACTTTATAGAGGAGGATAGAAGGGAAAGCCTGAAACCAAAATACTGTGTATGCAACGCGTCTTAAATGTTACTGTAAACTGATTTTGCTTTGGGCAAAATAAAAAAAAAAAAAGTACAAAGACGCCCTTTGAAATGTAATGCAAAATATGGAGCTTTTTCACCCGCTGCCTGAAAGAGTATCTGTCGTCTCATGTATCGTATGAAGGATAAAACTATATCTATCCATTATATGCCTTATGTCTTGCATTTGTCACCAGTTTTTCCCTCCAGCTAAGTTTTAGTTGTTTCTGAGCTTTAGGGGGTTGAGACCAGTTGCTATGATGCCTCCAAATACACAGAGCACACAGCCATGATATATTTCTGCGCTTCTGTCTTTATGTAGCACATTCAGAAGCAGCAGCATGAAGGACATTATACAACAGTACTGAGCAGTGTAGCTGTGAATCCAGCAGTGCGCGAGATAAAGACTTAATAAAAAGCCGCAGAATGGTCTCCCTGCTCCTCTTCCAGTCCTCTCCATAGGTTTCAATAAGAAGCTGTTATCTGATCTTTCAGTGAGCTGGTTGCTGTGTTTTTTTTTTTTTAATAAGTGGATGATGAGTTCAGGATGCAGGAATTAGAAATTGCTCATACGTGGAGAAAGAAGCATATTTCTATAATAAAATATTAATAAACTCTTAGATTTGCTCCTACTATTGATTTAGGCAAAGTTTGTTGATACTGCAGAGATCATTTAATCGGACATCCAACAGTCCAGAAAACGATACCAGCCCTTTCCAATGTGTAGAACTTCTGCTTTAAAACAGATTTACATTTTATGTTTTTAGCTCTGGTGCCATTATACCGCTAATGAAATAGAAGTTCCAACATTCCAGTCTCAGGCTGTGTGCACACGCTGCGGATTTAGGTGCGGATTCATCCGTGCGGATTTTGTAAAATCCGCAGGTCAAAAGACCTGCGGTTTTACCTGCAGATTGCTCTGCGGTTCTGCCCTGCGGTTTTTCATCTCCTCAATGGAGGAGATGGCAAACCGCAGCAGAATCCGCATAAAGAATTGACATGTCAATTCTTTCTGCGGATTGAAAACCGCAGATAATCCGCGCCGAAAATTCCGCACCATCTGCATTGCGGTTTTTGATTCCCATAGGGAATCATGGTACTGTACACCGCAGCAAAAACTGCTGCAGGTCCGCAGCGGCCAAAACCGCAGCAAAATCCGCAGCGTGTGCACACAGCCTCAGTGTTGCCCATTTTCTTTATATATAAAATATGATAAAGTTAAACTTGGGAGGGGGTTACATTGATGCACAAGCTGAATTACCCCCATAGAATTAAATGGGTTGTCCGAACAAAATCGATAAGTCTGCAGTCACTGTATGACTGCAGACTTATGAAATCCCAGAGCACACGCAATGTGGAGATTTGGCGGTTTCTAAGCCGGGAACTCCCGGCCAGGGCCCATATAGTGTGGCTCTCCATACCCTTTTATTGAGCAAGGCTGCGCCCCGGCTAGTGACTGGCTATCCAGTGGGCATGTCCATCTAGACGGCGCAGCCTCGCTCCATACAAGTATATGGAGAGTGAGGGTGCGCCCACTGCCCAGGAGTATGTATAACTCATGCATACCCTCTGTTCCCAGCTCAGAAACCAGCAAATCCGCTCCAGCACACAGTGCATCCTCTGGGGGGGGAATCATAAGTCTGCAGTCACACAAATTGACTGCAGACTTATCGATTTGGACCAGACAACCCATTTAATCTTCGACACATTCAAAACGGTCACTGAAACTGCAAGGATAAGCCACAACAATAGCAAATATCTCGCGCCAAGGTTCTTCTACTCATGAGTAACATTGTGAGGTCCATCAAGTTTCTATCATTCTTTGAAGAAAGACCAAGTTAGACTTGAAACACCGAATCTCTTGAAGGAAAAAAAAAAAAAAAAAAAAGTAATACAATCGTGCATGGGAAAATCCCAAAGAAGAAAGCCAGTCACAAATGTTCTTATATTACTAAGGTTTATATAGAAGTGACATGTTACAAATATATATAAATCAACATTTGTTCTGCACATTACCGCTCCGCAGATCGAAAGTCCTGAAATTCTCTCTTCATAAACTATTTACTTTCCCAAAAATATAAAAAACAAAACAAAAGTTCAGCAACATCCGAAATTTGCTGATCAAAAGACTTGCAGTAGTCTTGTGGAGGACATACAGAAGTGTGCGTCAATAAGTTGTGTATGAGGGGTTTCTTAGTTGTTAGAAGGGGTGGTCCGAGAGTAGGGATTTAGGGACGGCAATGTGATGGAAGTAGTAGCTATGCATAGCCAATGTCAAGGAATTGCGGCCACATGTGACATTCCCCTGGCCGAATCAGGTCACCTAGAAAGCAGACTGGTGTCTACAGCTGAAACTTTTAATTACGGTAATTCCCAAGTGTATATTTTTGTATATCCGGAACATTGCTCAGTTAACTCACATTTTCCCAGACTCCCTTTTAAAAGCAAAAAAAAACCCCACAGCTGACAGCTCTCCATCATGTATCAGTCAGTAAATACTCACTCTAGAAATATTTAAAAAAAAAAAAACATTTATAACATTTTCTTGCACTGGACAAATTCTTCCGTTCTACCTCCAGGAAACACAAGGCATTACCATTCCTAAAGTTGGGGAGGGTCCCCTACCCACGGTAAAATCTGTGCTGACCGTGTCAGATACGCCTTATTGATGAAGGAAGTGGAAACTCCCAGGAGGAACAACTGAGGGATTTATAGTCCCAAGAGAATGCTGTAAAATTGTTATTTCCAGGGAAACCACAGCTAGGAATCCATCAAATTGTGGGTTTTATACACCGGACTTAATTTAAACTCCAGTAGAGTAAGTTGCACCAAATTTAAGTACACCCTTGAAGCAAGGATCTCTTCAATGCGCTTTGCTTTAGAGAAGAGCGCTGCTCTGAAACTGGCTGGATAAAGAGAAACTTTAAGCTCCCATGCGCTCCTCTGATGCTGCATCTGCTTGCAGCATGGAAGGGCACACAGTTTGGGCCAGAGCTGCGACCACACCGCTGACCCAAAATGTCAATCTTTAGGAGCACACCATCCTCAAGTAAGAAAAAAGTTGAGAATCAGGATCACGGCGTTCTCCTGAACACAGAAGATTAGACAACCCTTTATGAATTTGGTGCAACGCCACAATTTTTCGCACAACTATTTCCCCCATAACATTTACTAGAACAGACATGCATGGAGACCTGACAAGTCCTCTTAAGTAGCAGCATTTACTTTTTTGCCAAAACCTGTGCTAAATGAAAAAGGATTAAAAGGAATTATCCAAATTTGTGATAAATCCTCAGAGTGCACCACATGTGGTCAAGGATTCTCCTCAGTCGGCAATCAGTGCGGGCGATCATGGAACCCCCACGCATGCGACTTGCACCCTTCAGGCTATATTCAGACTAGACGTGCGCTGCCTCGCTCAATACGAGTGAAGTAAGGCCCCGCGTGTCTAGTCGGCACGTAACCAACCGATCTCAAAACCAGTATCGGAGAATCCTGACAGTAAGTGTGGTGCGAGCACTGTGAAGATTCAGAATCTGGACCGCCCCTTCAAGAAAATGTTGCTGAGTTTGCCCAAAATAAAGAAAAAAAAAAAAAAATTAAAAATTCCAGAACTCATACTTATTAGATAGGCGAATTCTATCAAGTGCAGTGTCTGTAAAAGTATAATCAGAGATGAATTAGCAGATCCTAATTACATGCATTGAGCTAAGCTGTGTGACAGTGATTAAAATACAGAAACCTCCCCTCCCCACCCCCCAAAACCGCAGCAATGTGGTTCAAACAAATCAAACCCTAAACAAACATGGGTGAATCCGCTCCTACATCTGCTGAGTGGAGTTCCCGTTCCAGGTATTGTTTTCATCCTCATCATCTTGCGTCCTTAACCTGTAGATTTTGCCTTCTTTCTTAAATTCGTCTGTTCGTTTTTCAAGTACCCTTTTCCGAACTGCTTCCCTGGAATAAACATGGAGGTGCACGATTAGGAGATGTTCAGATTTGGCACAATTTTTAACTTTATGGATTATGTTTACATTTTTGCCTTTTATCCTCCCTTTGCACTGAAACCCTGGGAGAAATGTGCGACATAAGACGTGTGCTGCAAACCTGATAAATCGCCCACCATTGTGGATTTTCAAAGCTTAAAAAGGGGTATTCCGATCTCCAAGATACTATCTCAATATGCAGTAGGTGTAATACTAATATTAGCAAATACCTCCAGTTACAAACGTAGTATAGTTCTTCTGATACATTATGTCACTTACCCCATGTGCAGGGCATTGCAGTAGGTTAGATATCCATGGATAAAACCACTCATATAGTGAGTTAGTTGCTAGTGGTCGTAACCATGGATACCTAAGCAACTGCATTGCCTTGCCCATAAGGTAAGCAACATAGTGAATCAGGAGAACTAGTATAATTTCTAATTGGAGGTATTTGCTAATATTATTATACCTATTCCATATTGGGATAGGTTCTTGGAGATAGAAACATGCCTTTAAAATGTTTTGTCAATGCTTGCACCATACCTATGTGTTTTAGATACTGTCTGTACCTTGTCCAACTAGTAGTGTGGATTCATAGAAATGCAATGCTATCAAAATTTTTGTGCAAATTTCAGACACAAAGCAAGCCATCTGATAGGTGGTGTAAACATAAGAACCCCATACACAGTAGACTAATGTTAGCTGAGCCCAACGATAACGATGGGTCCGATCGACTGTGTATGGGTACGCCGGATGACTGATGATTGGGAAAGATGTCAATCACACATGTCCAATTTCAAACTACCAATTGCGTTGTTCTGGAGAAAATACCAAAGCACTTGCCCAAGCGAGTGAGCGCTCCTGTGCATAGGAGAGGCAGCAGAGATGGTTGTTGGCTGAAGCATCATTTGACTGGCAGCCATCTAATATGCATACCTGATATATCAATTGCCCCCTTTAAAGGGGATACACGCAGAACGACCTTGCCTTTTAATAGTGATGGACCTGCTCATACACTTACCTCTTTGGCTCTGAACTACTGGATGCTGAGGAATTTGCACTTTCTTGCTGGGTATAATCTGGCCTATCTGTGTGCTGTGATGGGGGTGGGCTACTGAATAAGAAACTGCTCAGAAAACGCCAGACTGCAAGGAGGGGATATAGTAATGTACTCAGAAAGCCCCATACCCCTACGTCTGACGATTGCACTACGGCCCGAGCTGGTCTTCCAGCCTGTCAAAGGAGCAAACACACAGAAGTTAATAAAAACCGGAGCCGTTTGTTTGGATAACTTTGCGTGTACACAAGCGGCACATTCTGCATAGATTATCTGCAGACCTACCGGCAAGAGGACTATTGAGGCACTGGGTGCAAGTTCCAAGGACAGTAAAGATTTCCCGTAATCCTCTTTGGTAAATTCTCTGCGAGGAAACATTGTCGCTAAGGAGAAATTGCCGTATGTGTTTCCAACAGTCTGCAAGAAAAAAAAAATAATGCATCTTATTAGTCCTCACCCATGGTGATCCTACGATAAAAGGGTTGAAAAAGGCTGATAAATAAGTAAGTCCCGGACAAGCCCTTTTAGTTATTTATCTTAACTAAGACACTGGGACTGCATAATTAAAAATTAAAGGGATTTTCTGATTGAAAAAAAGCTTGTTTGCTTTATGTTCTCTCCCAGAAACAGTGCCACTTTTGCCCATTGCTGGTGCCTGGTAGACCGAGAACACAGCCTTCATAAATATACCAGACTATCTATAAGTCTGCTGTATATTTCCAAGAAACAGATTAGCCAAAAGCACAGCAGAGGCAAAAACCTGCAGCTTGGAAATAATGTAAAGCTTCAACATCAATCCCCAGCTGACCTGTGCAGCAAACTGCCGAGCTTCCTCCAGAGGAGCTTCTGATGAGAACTGATTAGTGAAGGATGAGCCATCGGGAAGTCTGAACTGTATCCTGGCTATTGTCCTGGACAGAAGGAGAGCACATCGTCACATGCAGGAGTGAATGAGGAGGACTGTAGAGACCAGGGTGCAGCACTTACCGACGCTCCTGCTGGGCCGCTTCCTTCCTGGCTTCCATCTCCGCCTGTCGTGCCTGCAGTTCAGCTGCCCTTAAAGCTTCTTGTTCTTCTTTAGTTTTCGCAAATCTGGCAGCTCGATCAGCACGATCCTAAAAAGCAAAATATATTTATGTACACTATAAGCTTCAAAATAATATCAACACCAGAATCACTGCAGGAAAGAGATGGATTATGTTCTACGTCAATGGTCTAAAGTAGAGTAATGTAATGTATTTACACAGCAGAATAGTGAGTGCAGCTCTGAAGCATAATACATCATGTATCTCAGGATCAGTACAGGATAAGTAATGTATGTACACAGCGACTGCATCAGCAGAATAGTGAGTGCAGCTCTGGGGTATAATACAGGATGTAACTCAGGATCAGTAATGTAATGTATTTACACAGTGATTCAACCAGCAGAATAGTGAGTGCAGCTCTAGGGTTTAATACAGGATGTAACTCAGGATCAGTAATGTATTTACACAGTGATTCAACCAGCAGAATAGTGAGTGCAGCTCTGGAGTACACCAAGCTAACCTGTGCGATCTGCTGTATAATCCTCTCTCTGGCAGCTTTATCCTCGGCCTTTTCCCGGTTCCTCTCTTCCAGTGCCCGTCTGGCCTGGTCATCCTCCTGCTTTCTTTTATACTCCAACATGTCTTTTCCCACTTTTCTCCTCTCTATTTCTCTCTTGATCTCTTTCTACAAAAGAAAGGACAAACAGAGAAAGGTTATTTCAGGCAGTCAACAATGAGGACTTTCAATGTTGCAGAGTTTCACTATGAGGAAGGGTTTACCTTGTAATCTAGTAAGACAAAGAATATCTGTAATCGTGTCTTACAGGATATAACATCTGAGCCATACAGAAACAGATCACAGCTTGTGTGGTTAGGCTGCATGGACCAGAGACGACCAGTAAGTGATCAAAGGTCCGCTCTGGGTATTGCAGCTAAACCGCAAAAAACTAAACAATAGACAAGTTACTTACCTCTTGCTCTTCCTGTTTTTTCTCCTCCATTTTCTTTTCCAACTTGGACATGACCCTAAAAAAAAAGATATTTCTGTGGTTCAGTTGATTCAAATACATCCGAGAGAAAAGTGAAAAAAATACACTCAAAGACACTAGAAATGGGGGGTGGGAGGAACCCTAAAAATGCTTTTGAGACAAGTTTCTACTCTGCTGTATCAAGTGCCTTTAAAGCGCCTGTTACACATAGCAATATCGCTGTAACGTCACCGATTTTGTGACGTAGCAGCGATATTGCTAGCGATATCGCTACATGTGATACTTACCTCCGACCGGCTCCCCCGCTGGTTATCGCTGATCGTGCGAGAAGGTCCTGGACCATTTCTCGTCGGGTGCTTCCTGTGGCGCCGACAAGCGACGCGTGGACGTCAGGATCGCCGCGTCTGACAGGTAAGTAGCGACCCCCGCTATGTCGCTAGTGAGATCTGCCTGTGTGGCAGCTCACTAGCGACCACTTAGCGATGCACCAGCGATCCATATCGCTGTCGGAATCGCTGATGCATCGCTAACTGTAACGGTACCCTAACAGCCGGTGTAAACCTTCGCTCGCGTGTCACAAACCCTGGCCATCAGAGCCCCTGTGACACAATCGTGGGGTGCAGATGTGTTGTCATGACAGACGTTGGTCTGCAGAAGACCCCCGTGCCTGTCACTGTGAATATCATATGGCCGGCATTCACAGGAGATCGTGATTTCTGCTATGTGTAACACAAGTGAACGTTCACTAATTTAAGTTTTTTTAATGGGGACTATGGAACTCAGTAAATATTGTGGGAATTAAAAGCATAGAAAAATGTATGTAAAAAACAAAGTTGAAATTGCCCCCCCTCCCCAAAAAAGAAAAAATAATACACATATCTGGCACTACTGCATTCAGAAATCTCCGCTCCTTCAAAATATAAAAATCCAGTCAGTCGGTAAGAGGCATAAAAAGAGAAAAAAAAAAATCCAAAACAGAATAGCTTTTTTTGTCCGCAATAACATTGCAATAAGACGCGATGAAAACATTGTATCTACTGAAAAAAAGCAAGCCTGCATCTGGATATGCCTGAAAAATAAGGTGTGCGATGAACTAAACCTGACTATGTTTAAGGGGTTAACTACATTAAGTCATTTCTGTATACATGATTGATGTCCTTTAGAAGTAAAGCCAACCTCGCCATCTTCTCGGCCATGTCACTGGATGTTTCACTGGCATCTTCAACAACCTCCTTGGATTCATCTGTGGGTGAATCGTCGCTTTGGGCTGAGGAAGACGTGATATATTTACTTACACCAAGAACGCAGAATATACGCAGGCGGTAAAGTCAAGGCAATGTACTGACCTGGGGTGGTCTCGGGTGATGCAGAGGTGGTCTGTATGGGGGGTGATTCCACGGATGGGCTCTCTGATACAGGACATGATTCAGTAGTAGAGGTGATGGGAGAATCACTGGATAAGTCTGTGCTCGCTGATAACTCGTCATTCTTCCCCGAGTGCATCTAGTGGGCGGATTATAAAATCATTATCCAAAAGAAAAGCAAACAATCTTCTCCATTAATGCATGCAATATCCTGGCTCATTCATAGGTTCAACTACAGGAGCGAGGCTCCCGTCGCCAACAGGCGCAGAGAGGCACCAGGCTCCCGTCGCCAACAGGCGCAGAGAGGCACCAGGCTCCCGTCGCCAACAGGCGCAGAGAGGCACCAGGCTCCCGTCGCCAACAGGCGCAGAGAGGCACCAGGCTCCCGTCGCCAACAGGCGCAGAGAGGCACCAGGCTCCCGTCGCCAACAGGCGCAGAGATGCTATATACTGATTACAATAAGACGCAAACCTCAGGTCACTACTGAGCTTGTACAAATTGGTAATTACTGGGATGGAAATATGGGAACTTAAAAGATTTCAGCTTTGAAGCCTCTATGATTAATGAAGCTTATTCTCATTCCACAGCAATCACACCATGCATTTACCCATCTCAGGTTGAAGGATAGTTTGCACTGAAACGTCCCCTTTCCATCCCAATTAAAACATGACCAGTCTCAAACACTTAGGGAAAGTTACTTTCAGGGTACACAAGTATGTATATAACCTGACTGCGATGACTGCCATGGTTCAAGGAACACAGATTCCTACACAAAACTGACGGCCATCTGTTAATGAACGGGTTAAATGCAACTGAGGCAGCAAGAAATAAAAATTACTAATTGTGACACACAAGAAAAATATCACTATGATAGCAAACATGTCGGGCAGCTAGAGATGGAGCTCCGCACCTGCTTCACTTTGATTATCTTTGCTATTAATTCCTCTGCTGATATACTGCCAGCAATGACTTCCAGTGGGATTCCATTCTCTCCGATGAAGAAACTGGACGGGATACAAACCACAGGATCTGAGATGAGAGTTGTCAAGGACCAAGAGGGATTGATTGGGAGATGAAACACTGTAAGAAACAAAGCTACAAGCACAATGCCTTGCAGAATTATGAGTGAAGCTCTGGGGTATAATACAAGATGTAACTCATTATCAGTAAAGTAATGCATGTACACAGTGACTGCACCAGCAGAATAGTGAGTGCATCTCTGGGGTATAATACAAGATGTAACTCATTATCAGTAATGTATGTACACAAAGACTGCACCAGCAGAATAGTGAGTGCAGCTCTGGGGTATAATACAGGATGTAACTCAGGATCAGTAATGTATGTACAGTCATGGCCAAAAGTTTTGAGAATGACACAAATATTAATTTTACAAAGTCTACTGCTTAATTTTTTCTAATGGCAATTTGCATATACTCCAGAATGTTATAAAGAGTGATCAGCTTAACAGCAATTACTTGCAAAGTCAATATTTGCCTAGAAAATGAACTTTATCCCCCAAAACACATTTCAACATCATTGCAGCCCTGCCTTAAAAGGACCAGCTAACATCGTTTCAGTGATTGCTCCATTAACACAGGTGTGGGTGTTGATGAGGACAGGGCTGGAGATCAATCTGTCATCATTGCACTGCACAAAAATGGCCCAACAGGGAAGAGTATCGCAGCTAGAAAGATTGCACCTCAGTCAACAATCTATCGCATCATCAAGAACTTCAAGGAGAGAGGTTCCCTTGTTGCCAAAAAGGCTCCAGGGCGCCCAAGATAGACCAGCAAGCGCCAGGACCGTCTCTTAAAAGTGTTTCAGCTGCGGGATCGGGCTACCAGCAGTGCAGAGCTTGCTCAGGAATGGCAGCAGGCAGGTGTGAGTGCATCTGCACGCACTGTGAGGCAGAGACTCTTGGAGCAAGGACTGGTCTCAAGGAGGGCAGCAAAGAAGCCACTTCTCTCCAGAAAAAACATCATGGACAGACTGATATTCTGCAAGAGGTACAGGGAGTGGACTGCTGAGGACTGGGGTAAAGTCATTTTCTCTGATGATCCCCTTTTCGATTGTTTGGGACATCTGGAAACCAGCTTATTTGGAGAAGACCAGGTGAGCGCTACCACCAGTCTTGTCTCATGCCAACTGTCAAGCATCCTGAAACCATTCATGTGTGGGGTTGCTTCTCAGCCAAGGGAATGGGCTCTCTCTGTCTTGCCTAAAAACACAGCCATGAATAAAGAATGGTACCAGAATCTCCTCCAAGAGCAACTTCTCCCAACCGTCCAAGAGCAGTTTGGCGATCAACAATGCCTTTTTCAACATGATGGAGCACCTTGCCATAAAGCAAAGGTGATAACTAAATGGCTCAGGGAACAAAACATAGAGATTTTGGGACCATGGCCTGGAAACTCCCCAGATCTTAATCCCATTGAGAACTTGTGGTCAATCATCAAGAGACGGGTGGACAAACAAAAACCTTCAAATTCAGACAAAATAAAAGCATTGATTTTGCAAGAATGGACTGCTATCAGTCAGGATTTGATCCAGAAGTTGATTGAGAGCATGTCAGGGAGAATTGCTGAGGTCCTGAAGAAGAAGGGTCAACACTGCAAATATTGACTTGCTGCATTAACTCATTCTAACTGTCAATATAACCTTTTGTTACTCATAATATGATTGCAATTATATTTCTGTATGTGATAAAAACATCTGACAAACACACATAAAAACCAGAGGCCAGCAGATCATGTGAAAATATAATATTTGTGTCATTCTCTAAACCTTTGGCCATGACTGTACACAGTGACTGCTCCAGCAGAATAGTGAGTGCAGCTCTGGAGTATAATACAGGATATAACTCAGGATCAGTAATGTAATGTATGTACACAGTGACTACACCAGCAGAATAGTGAGTGCAGCTCTGGGGTATAATACAGGATGTAACTCAGGATCAGTAATGTATGTACACAGTGACTGCTCCAGCAGAATAGTGAGTGCAGCTCTGGAGTATAATACAGGATATAACTAAGGATCAGTAATGTAATGTATGTACACAGTGACTACACCAGCAGAATAGTGAGTGAAGCTCTGGGGTATAATACAGGATGTAACTCATTATCAGTAATGTAATGTATGTACACAGTGACTGCACCAGAAGAATTAAGAGTGAAGCTCTGGGGTATAATACAGGATGTAACTCATTATCAGTAATGTATGTACACAGTGACTACACCAGCAGAATAGTGAGTGCAGCTCTGGGGTATAATACAGGATGTAACTCAGGATCAGTAATGTATGTACACAGTGACTACACCAGCAGGATAGTGAGTGCAGCTCTGGAGTGTAATACAGGATGTAACTCAGGATCAGTAATGTATGTACACAGTGACTGCACCAGAAGAATTAAGAGTGAAGCTCTGGGGTATAATAAAAGATGTAACTCAGGATCAGTAACGTAATGTATGTACACAGTGACTACACCAGCAGAATAGTGAGTACAGCTCTGGAGTATAATACAGGATGTAACTCAGGATCAGTAATGTAATGTATGTACACAGTGACTGCACCAGCAGAATAGTGAGTGCAGCTCTGGGGTATAATAAAAGATGTAACTCAGGATCAGTAATGTAATGTATGTACACAGTGACTGCACCAGCAGAATAGTGAGTACAGCTCTGGAGTATAATACAGGATGTAACTCTGAATCAGTAATTTACATGCACAGCGACTCAGTTTTTAGGTGTATTAATTCTATACATAAACTAGGAGTTTAAAAGTAAATACTTAAATTTGCTGAAATTATGACAATCTGAAAGTACATAAAAAACACATAAAAGGATACAGATCTGCGAAAACTGCAGACAAGTTTCACTGTAAGGAGAGAGAAAAAAAAAAAGGATTTATAATATCAATATAGACATCCAGAGCAGTAAGTTTTTGATAGTACACTCATACCCTCACTAGCATTACATACACGGACTGCACAGACCTCTTACTGTCAATCCTAATCGCGACGAAGCCTTCTGCAGTCGCCCGCTCCACCGATTCATTCCCCCAGCTCTCCGCCATCTGAGTGGACTGCTCATCATCCCCTGTAACATGAGAATAAGTGAGTGTTCACCACATAATCAATCATATTTTGCACTTCAAAACAGATGATCATTAGGTGGGGAACCATGTATAGCTGAATTTTATTCCCCCCAGAGGTCAAATATTCCTGTTTAACATCCAGACAGGTGCTATTTATGTACTGTGTTCCCTCGTTGATTTCCTTTATAAATTTACAGCATAAAATCCTTATAATACCATTCAAACCCCCGACTGATCAGATACATAGCTGAGGAGCTTATTCACACATTGTGGTCAAGATTTTGGTACGATTCTGCAAAACCTGAAATGAAAATGCGATTTCACTCCAACATGTGAAACCTAACAAATAAATGCAACTACTGATATCTGCCAAACTTTCCACCGCTGCGACATCAAGTCAGGTTTTATTAAACATACAACAAGCTTCGCACGCAACTACTAGATCTATAGGACGTAAGCAGAGGACTCCATTCAGTTGACAGAGGCCAACAAACTGTTCTTTTTTTCCCCTGTCAGAGGATTGCATTAAAACACTTATATTAGACCAACTAGGATGTAAACAGATCCTTAAGAGTTATTCTTAAGTTTTCTAAAGGCTAACGATGCAAAGTGCATGTAAACACAGACAACTTTGCAATTTACCTCTTATTAAAAAATTCACTTCAATCTCAGCAAGTGTTAATTCTACAATTTACAGGTTGTTACCAAGGTTACCAGCCACCGCTGCAGTCTAATAGCAGTGGCCAGGTTCCAAAGCAGAGAGCGCAGTGCATACAAGCTGTGTGCAGGATCCGGCCAGCTTCAGTGCTCACACAAAGCTGCCTCTGCTCGCTGCATGGGAGAGCGCCAAGGTCAGGACAGTGGGGTGACCCCAGCGTCCCTTCGTTTTAGAGATCAGTGGGGGTCTCCGCATCCAGGTGACCTCCGAGTCAAACTTTATAAGTTGCCTAAAAACAAAATTACACTTTACTGATAAGAAAAAAATGGCGACAAAGTTGGAACAAGAGCCAGGATGCAGCGCCACATCTCTGGCACTGCTTCCCATCTCTATAAATGTCACGTTGACAGCGCTGCAGGCAATCAATAAGCTCGGACCGAGTAGACAGCACACAAGGCATTGAGCTCGTTATTTGGCTGCAGTGCTTTCAACGTGACGCCAGCGCTGCAGCCAATAACAGACACCGGGTGCAAGGGTGGAGATTCAGGGTTGGACCTGGAGAGAATGAGTAAAGCACAATCTGTTGTGGAGAGCTGGTTTACAAACTAAACTGGAAAACCCCTTAATTGGATAAAGGCCTCAATCACATGTCCCGTGTTTTATGTAATGTCCTGGTCAACACTCTTCACAGACACTTACGGGGGCGTCACATCACACATCCTTGTCTGTGTGCGGATTAAGGGTCCACATAAAAAAGAAGGAAAGTAACGTTCATCATTATTGATTCAAGTCTCGGATCAGAACAACAAAAAAAAGAAAAGAATCCCTATACGAGGCGTCGTACGAGCTCGGCCCGTTTATCTAGTGTGAAGGCTTTTGATATTTTTTTTTTCTATACAAGAATAAGCCGTAATAAAAAACAAAACAAGAACAGAAAGAGGTTCGATCCAAGGGGCGAGCAAAAGGCACAAAGGGCAGCAACAAATAAAAACCAAAAAGGAGCGACGAGATAAAAGGGACGGGACGACTACTGGGGGCCGAGAAGTGCGATGCGATGAACCATTGGGGCAGCGACAAGCGACAGAAGGAAGAACTGGGATTGGACGAAGCGCCTGTGGCTGTCAGGAGCATGCTGGGAGTTGTAGTTCTCACAGACCCGACAGGTTACTCTAGGCCCACACTTCTGTCTGGCTGTAGCTGCCACCACATGACTAGTGCTGTCACTGTCAGCCCGGCTCAGTCCTCCCTGCCTGCAGCCTCCATCCCCCACAGCGCCCTCCTCACCCGCCACAAACACGACAAAC
Source organism: Dendrobates tinctorius (assembly GCF_039654945.1). Taxonomy (NCBI): domain Eukaryota; kingdom Metazoa; phylum Chordata; class Amphibia; order Anura; family Dendrobatidae; genus Dendrobates; species Dendrobates tinctorius. Next base: position 14,797,711 of record NW_027361810.1, on the reverse strand, counting down.
ACAGAGCTCCGCTGCTTGGCCGCGGCTATGGCCTCCGGGATGGATCCCTGGAACCAGAGCATGACCCCGGCCTGGAGTTATTCCCCCGTCCGCCGCCTCCTGTCACTGCCAGCCGGACATACAACGATGACGAGGCGGAGAACGAGCTCTGACGCAAAACACGTCATCACGCACGTGACGACGCGCTAATCCGCAAACCACGCCCACTTACCAGGATTGTGGGGAAAAACAAGGGGCCACGCCCAGAAGGGCGTGTTTATCATTTTTTTCTTTTCTTAGTGGTTGTCATGGCAACAGATGCAGCCCCGACAACGCTCGTCCTGATCTCTGCGCGGCCCCGACAACGCTCACCCTGATCTCTGCGCGGCCCCGACAACGCTCGTCCTGATCTCTGCGCGGTCCCGACAACGCTCGTCCTGATCTCTGCGCGGCCCCGACAACGCTCGCCCTGATCTCTGCGCGGCCCCGACAACGCTCGCCCTGTTCTCTGCGCGGCCCCGACAACGCTCATCCTGATCTCTGCGCGACCCCGACAACGCTCTTCCTGATCTCTGCTCGGCCCCGACAACGCTCGTCCTGATCTCTGCGCGGCCCCGACAACGCTCATCCTGATCTCTGCGCGGCCCCGACAACGCTCGTCCTGATCTCTGCGCGGCCCCGACAACGCTCGCCCTGATCTCTGCGCGGCCCCGACAACGCTCACCCTGATCTCTGCGCGGCCCCGACAACGCTCACCCTGATCTCTGCGCGGTCCCGACAACGCTCACCCTGATCTCTGCGCGGCCCCGACAACGCTCGTCCTGATCTCTGCGCGGCCCCGACAACGCTCACCCTGATCTCTGCGCGGCCCCGACAACGCTCGCCCTGATCTCTGCGCGGCCCCGACAACGCTCACCCTGATCTCTGCGCGGCCCCGACAACGCTCATCCTGATCTCTGCGCGGTCCCGACAACGCTCGCCCTGATCTCTGCGCGGCCCCGACAACGCTCGTCCTGATCTCTGCGCGGCCCCGACAACGCTCACCCTGATCTCTGCGCGGTCCCGACAACGCTCGTCCTGATCTCTGCGCGGCCCCGACAACGCTCGTCCTGATCTCTGCGCGGCCCCGACAACGCTCGCCCTGATCTCTGCTCGGCCCCGACAACGCTCGTCCTGATCTCTGCGCGGCCCCGACAACGCTCGCCCTGATCTCTGCTCGGCCCCGACAACGCTCGTCCTGATCTCTGCGCGGCCCCGACAACGCTCACCCTGATCTCTGCGCGGCCCCGACAACGCTCACCCTGATCTCTGCGCGGTCCCGACAACGCTCGTCCTGATCTCTGCGCGGCCCCGACAACGCTCGTCCTGATCTCTGCGCGGCCCCGACAACGCTCGCCCTGATCTCTGCTCGGCCCCGACAACGCTCGTCCTGATCTCTGCGCGGCCCCGACAACGCTCGTCCTGATCTCTGCGCGGCCCCGACAACGCTCGCCCTGATCTCTGCGCGGCCCCGACAACGCTCATCCTGATCTCTGCGCGGCCCCGACAACGCTCGCCCTGATCTCTGCGCGGCCCCGACAACGCTCACCCTGATCTCTGCGCGGTCCCGACAACGCTCGCCCTGATCTCTGCTCGGCCCCGACAACGCTCACCCTGATCTCTGCGCGGCCCCGACAACGCTCGTCCTGATCTCTGCGCGGCCCCGACAACGCTCGCCCTGATCTCTGCGCGGCCCCGACAACGCTCATCCTGATCTCTGCGCGGCCCCGACAACGCTCGCCCTGATCTCTGCGCGGCCCCGACAACGCTCACCCTGATCTCTGCGCGGTCCCGACAACGCTCGCCCTGATCTCTGCTCGGCCCCGACAACGCTCGTCCTGATCTCTGCGCGGCCCCGACAACGCTCGTCCTGATCTCTGCGCGGCCCCAACAGTGCTCATCCAAATTCTAGTGCAACAATTTACCAAGTCAAAACTTTTTGCCACAAGTTCACTTCGCTCCCTGCACCGTCCCGGTGTATTTCTTAGGGTGAGTGCACACAGTGCGGATTCATCTGCGGATTTTTCCTAGCGGATTTACAGGTAAAACCACAGGTAAAGTGACCTGCGGATTTACCTGCAGTTTACCCCTGCGGTTTGACTCCTGGATAATGGAACAGGTGTCAAACCGCTGCGGAAAGCACAGAAAAAATTCACATGCTGTGGATTTAAATCCGCAGCATGTGCACTGCAGTTTTTAAATCTCATTGATTTACATTGCACTGTACAATGCCTGCGGATCTGCCACAGAATCCACAGTGTGTGCACATACCCTTATAATGACTTCTTTTGGCGCAGTTCAGACTATCCTGCAAAATTTTGAAGGATCGGGCAACTTTTACTTGTAAAAAGATGCAAACCAAGCCAGAGGAACCCCCCCAAAAAAGCATCTCTGAATTTCCCAAAAATTTATCAAACGTTGTTCAATTTCTTGTTGAATTTGGTGCAAAAAATACAATCGAGGCAGAAAGAAAGACGAGACATAAAAATGACTAAAGATTAAAAAAAAAGAGAAAAAAAATGTCAGTGACAGATCAGGGCCGCCGTAGTATTTTCAATGTTTTTTTTTCTCACTCTTTATTTTTTTTCCTTTAAGATTCAGAACGGATTTATTCAATGAACACGAATAATACAAAATAGTGAAAAAGGGCCAAAAAAAAAAATATACTTTCTTGTATGCACATGACAGAGCGCCATCAGTCCACGCGCTATTGTCTGATAGTAGGCGGAAAAGGAAAACTCATCACGTATCTGGAGAGATGAGGAAAAAGATCCGCACCACCCGGGTCCGTACTCCACAGCCGTCGGCAGCTGGCGCACAAATGGTGGCATCCAGGGCGCTTTGTGGGGTTACTAAGCACCGGTGACGAGGCCGAGTCACTAGGTTCCGTGGGACATTATGACGTGTGTCTTGTGCCGCAACGTCTCAGGGGCCGAAAGATCCCAAGAAGCGCCGAGGATGCCGCCAACTGACTGCTGGCAGAGGAATGTCGCACTGCCCTGGACCGGCTGCTATAGTGGAATAATAAAGTGGTCGCCGGACCAGAGTATTACAAATCTTTTTGCTCATCTCTACATATCGGCAATCTGCTAGGAATTTACAGAATTTTCAGACACGATCTCCTGGCAAATTTATAACATTATGGCCTGAAAAAGAGGCAGTTTATGAAACCTACAAGAGAAGCGGGTATTTGGGGTTTAGCCGGGAGGTCGGCGGCCTAAACATGTTTATTTCCCCCAACAAAAATGTTGTGTTTTTTGTTGTTTTTTTTCCTACATTTTATGTCTTTTTTTCTTATGGTATTCATTTACTTTTTTTTTTTTTTTTTTTTACATTTCTTATCTTTTTTCTTCAATTACTTTTTATTGCAAAAAAATTCTACAGGAGTTTTTGACTCGACTCATTCATCAATTGCAGTGTTTTAACAAGTTGCAACATATCTGAGCTAATGTTCTGCAGCCCATCCAGGACTGACATTTTAGTAGAACCTTTTTTTTTTTTCATCATAAAACGGTGCAAAACTGTTAGTTAACAAAAATAAAGAGTTTTTTTTTTACTTTGCGCAAAAACTCCTGATTGAGGGTCATTTTGCAGCAATGCTACGTATCCTTTTGGACATTAATTTAGTTTTTCTGTTCCTAAAGCGGAGCAGACGAATAGAGTCCCTGAATACAAGCGGTAACAACTTTAGGGTATGTTCACACATCCGCTTTTTGCCTGCAGGGTTTTTCTCCCGTTTGGTGCTTGTTTTTTTTCTTACCCATTTTTTAAATACTGAAGGAGGTAAACCACACAAATGTTTTTATTTTAGATTTTTAGCAGCTTGTTAAGTGACAATCTCTTCAGTTTTTCAGCCCCTCCTCAGACTGGAGTGCCTGTGCTGATCCGCAGAAACGGAGGAGTCCTAGAGGCGTGCGCGGGGCGGGCATTGTGACCGGCGGCTGTACGCTCGGCCCGGCACGCTGATTGACGGCTCGCTCTGCACAGATGCAAACTGCTATGACTGCATTATATAAAGTGCAGCAGCACAATGTGTGCGCCAAGGTGAATACAAACAATAAATATCTGAAAAATAAACTGCATTAATGCCATACAGACGATACTCACAAAACTAAAGTGCTTAGTGTAGAAACTAGACAATTCATTTGTGCCCACCAGCCATGACAAGGTGCGGTTTGCTGAGGCTGGAGAGGAATCCCAAAGTGGCCAATTTATGCATTAATCACCTTAGTAGTGTATGGCAGTAATGTAGTTTATTTTTCAAATATTCATGGAATTTATATATCTTGGCGCACATAGTGTCCTGCAGCACTTTCTGGTATGCAGGTATTTATTGTTCATGCTCTGCTCTTAGCACAGATCACTGGGCAGGGAAGAGGTGAGCTGTGACATCACTTAGTGTGTTTGGTGGATCCCGTGCTACCTACTGTATATAGAGGTGTTATCAGTCATTGTACAGGAGGAGGTGAGCTGTGACATCGTCTATTGTTTGGTGGATCCCGTGCTATCTACTGTATATAGAGGTGTTATCAGTCATTGTACAGGACGAGGAGGTGAGCTGTGATATCACCTATTGTGTATGGCAGATCCTGTGTGATCTACTGTATATAGAGGTGTTATCAGTCATTGTACAGGAGGAGGTGAGCTGTGACATCGCCTATTGTTTGGTGGATCCCGTGCTATCTACTGTATATAGAGGCGTTATCAGTCATTGTACAGGATGAGGTGAGCTGTGCATCACCTATTGTGAATGGCAGATCCTGTGTGATCTACTGTATATAGAGGTGTTATCAGTCATTGAACAGGAGGATTTATTAATTCTATTAATTTAGTGGGTAGACACACAAATGGACCTGAAAACACAAGATCAGTAATACCCAATTAATGAGCTAATGATCAAAGTAAATAAAAAAAAGAGAAAAAACATGAAAAAATAAATACTAATACAAAAAAAGTACTATCTGGTACAATTGGTGCTTATATGGTTCAATGGATATGAAAACAATTATTTTCCAATCAATGTGTGAATAATGGATTAATCCTAACGTTCAAACTGAACTAGAAAGCATCTATAAAACGTCAGGACATTATGTCCATAATATATGAGCACTAATGCTAGATTACACTATAGATACTTAAATGAACCATGAGGATGATAAATTTATTTTCTCATGAAAGCTATAATTTTTGTTATACAGAGCTCATAACAGCGTAGAAAATAGAATAATGTATTTATATATACCACTCCTCAAATAAGTTACAGATAAATTAATAAAATGCAATAGTGCTCAAAATGTCTGTGTATTCCTGACACAAACAAAATATATATGTATATGTATCTGCTTAAAAGATAATGCTATGATAAAACCATAGTATATAATAATAAATGTGCAAGTATGCTACTCAAATACTATAAATAGTGAAACCGCATTGTGCCCTCCTGCAACCAGGTCATGTATACCCTCTCTAATTAGAATGTAATTTATCCTCCTCCCTTCTGCACAATGCGTTTTCACTATTTATAGTATTTGAGTAGCATACTTGCACATTTATCATAATACACTATGGTTTTATCATAGCATTATCTTTTAAGCAGATACATATACAGTTGTGGCCAAAAGTATTGACACCCCTGCAATTCTGTCAGATAATACTCAGTTTCTTCCTGAAAATGATTGCAAACACAAATTCTTTGGTATTATTATCTTCATTTAATTTGTCTTAAATGAAAAAACACAAAAGAGAATGAAGCAAAAAGCAAAACATTGATCATTTCACACAAAACTCCAAAAATGGGCCAGACAAAAGTATTGGCACCCTCAGCCTAATACTTGGTTGCACAACCTTTAGCCAAAATAAGTGCGACCAACCGCTTCCGGTAACCATCAATGAGTTTCTTACAATGCTCTGCTGGAATTTTAGACCATTCTTCTTTGGCAAACTGCTCCAGGTCCCTGATATTTGAAGGGTGCCTTCTCCAAACTGCCATTTTTAGATCTCTCCACAGGTGTTCTATGGGATTCAGGTCTGGACTCATTGCTGGCCACCTTAGAAGTCTCCAGTGCTTTCTCTCCAACCATTTTCTAGTGCTTTTTGAAGTGTGTTTTGGGTCATTGTCCTGCTGGAAGACCCATGACCTCTGAGGGAGACCCAGCTTTCTCACACTGGGCCCTACATTATGCTGCAAAATTTGTTGGTAGTCTTCAGACTTCATAATGCCATGCACACGGTCAAGCAGTCCAGTGCCAGAGGCAGCAAAGCAACCCCAAAACATCAGGGAACCTCCGCCATGTTTGACTGTAGGGACCGTGTTCTTTTCTTTGAATGCCTCTTTTTTTCTCCTGTAAACTCTATGTTGATGCCTTTGCCCAAAAAGCTCTACTTTTGTCTCATCTGACCAGAGAACATTCTTCCAAAACGTTTTAGGCTTTTTCAGGTAAGTTTTGGCAAACTCCAGCCTGGCTTTATGTCTCGGGGTAAGAAGTGGGGTCTTCCTGGGTCTCCTACCATACAGTCCCTTTTCATTCAGACGCCGACGGATAGTACGGGTTGACACTGTTGTACCCTCGGACTGCAGGGCAGCTTGAACTTGTTTGGATGTTAGTCGAGGTTCTTTATCCAACATCCGCACAATCTTGCGTTGAAATCTCTTGTCAATTTTTATTTTCCGTCCACATCTAGGGAGGTTAGCCACAGTGCCATGGGATTTAAACTTCTTGATGACACTGCGCACGGTAGACACAGGAACATTCAGGTCTTTGGAGATGGACTTGTAGCCTTGAGATTGCTCATGCTTCCTCACAATTTGGTTTCTCAAGTCCTCAGACAGTTCTTTGGTCTTCTTTCTTTTCTCCATACTCAATGTGGTACACACAAGGACACAGGACAGAGGTTGCGTCAACTTTAATCCATGTCAACTGGCTGCAAGTGTGATTTAGTTATTGCCAACACCTGTTAGGCGCCACAGGTAAGTTACAGGTGCTGTTAATTACACAAATTAGAGAAGCATCACATGATTTTTCGAACAGTGCTAATACTTTTGTCCACCCTCTTTTTTATGTTTGGTGTGGAATTATATCCAATTTGGCTTTAGGACAATTCTTTTTGTGTTTTTTCATTTAAGACAAATTAAATGAAGATAATAATAACAAAGAATTTGTGTTTGCAATCATTTTCAGGAAGAAACTGAGTATTATCTGACAGAATTGCAGGGGTGTCAATACTTTTGGCCACAACTGTACATATATACATATATTTTGTTTGTGTCAGGAATACACAGACATTTTGAGCACTATTGCATTTTATTAATTTGTTTATCTGTTATTTTTTTCTGTAACTTGAGGAGTGGTATATATAAATACATTATTCTATTTTCTACGCTGTTATGAGCTCTTTATAACAAAAATTATAGCTTTAATGAGAAAATAAATTTATCATCCTTATGGTTCATTTAAGTATCTATAGTGTAATTTAGCATTAGTGCTCATATATTATGGACATAATGTCCTGACGTTTTATAGATGCTTTCTAGTTCAGTTTGAACGTTAGGATTAATCCATAATTCACACATTGATGGAAAATAGTTGTTTTCATATCCATTGAACCATATAAGCACCAATTGTACCAGATAGCACTTTTTTTGTATCAGTATTTATTTTTTCATGTTTTTGCTCTTTTTTCATTTACTTTGATCATTAGCTTATTAATTGGGTATTACGGATCCTGTGTTTTCAGGTCCATTTGTGTCTACCCACTAAATTAATAGAATTCATTTTTACCAATTGTTTGTCAATAATGTTAATAAAGATTGAATTTTAAATTTATTTGGCATATACTTCTTGTAATTTATAGGTTTAATGGTATTTTGGAAGTGCCTTATGAAATTAGGTCACCCCTTTATGGTTTTTATTGTACAGGAGGAGGTGAGCTGTGACATCACCTATTGTGAATGGCAGATCCTGTGTGATCTACTGTATATAGAGGTGTTATCAGTACAGTTGAGCGACTTTGGTCGGATCGGGTTTCATGAAACAAGATTTGTTTCAGATGAAACTGGTCCGACTAGGGCAAAAAAAGTCGGAGTTTCGGCCGAAACCCGACCCCAATGCAAGTCAATGGGGAATAAAAGTCGGCATTGAGTGGATGAATATCATCCGCTCAATGCCGTCTTTTATTTCCCATTGACTTGCATTGGGGTCGGGTTTCGGATGAAACTCCGACTTTTTTTGCCCTAGTCGGACCAGTTTCATCTGAAACAAATTTTATTTCATGAAACCCGAACCGACCAAAGTCGCTCAACTCTAGTTATCAGTCATTGTACAGGAGGAGGTGAGCTGTGGTATCACCTATTGTGATTGGTGGATCCTGTGCTATCTACTGTATATAGAGGTGTTATAAGTCATTGTACAGGAGGGGTAGGTGAGCTGTGACATCACCTATTGTAAATGGTGGATCCTGTTATCTACTGTATATAGAGGAGTTATCAGTTATTCTACAGGGGGACAAGGTGAGCTGTGACATCACCTTTTGTGAATGGTGGATCCTGTTATTTACTGTATATAGAGGTGTTATCAGTCATTGCACAGGAGGAGAAGGTGAGCTGTGACATCATCTATTCTGTCCTAGGGCCCCTACTTTTTTCTATCTATACCCTTGGCCTAGGACAACTCATAGTGTCCCATGGATTCCAGTACCACCTGTATGCGGACGACACTCTGATCTACTTCTCTTGCCCAGATGTCACCTCTCTGTTGTCCAGAATCCTGGAGTGTCTATCAGCCATATCCTCCTCCTTCTCCTCTCGCTTCCTAAAACTCAATGTAGACAAAACTGAACTCATTATCTTTCCTCCATCTCACGTATCTTCCTTACCCGATCTATCTATTATGGTAAATGGCATCACACTCTCTCCCACACATGAAATCCGCAGCCTCGGAGTAACTCTCAACTCTGCCCTGTCCTTCAAACCACACGTCCAAACTCTTGCCACCTCCTGTCACCTCCAACTCAAAGATATTTCCAGAATCCGTCCCTTCCTCAGCCCTCAATCTACTAAAACTCTTGTGCATGCCCTCATCTTCTACCGCCTTGACTACAGCAACACTCTCCTCTGTGGCCTCCCTGCCAACTCTCTTGCACCAATCCTGTCTGTCCTCAACTCTGCTGCCCGACTAATCCACCTCTCTCCTCGCTACTCCCGTCTCTCCCCTCTGCAAATCCCTCCATTGGCTCCGTATCCCCAACGAATCCAGTTCAAACTACCAACACTGACCTACAAAGCCATCCACAACCTGTCCCCTCCCTATATTTCTGAACTAATCTCCAAATATCTTCCCTCACGTAATCTTCGATCCTCCCAAGACCTCCTACTCTCCTCCACACTTATTCGTTCCTCACACAACCGCCTCCAAGATTTCTCCCGAATATCCCCTATCCTCTGGAATGCCATACCTCAACACGTCCGATTCTCCACCACCCTCGGATCCTTCAAACGGAACCTGAAAACCCATCTTTTCAGGAAAGCTTACAGCCTGCAATGACCATTCTGCCGCCTCACCACCGCCTGAGCTGCCGCCTAATCACCACCAGAGCTGCTGCACCCCGACCTTCTGCCCCTTCCCCACTATCCCGTAGAATGTAAGTCTGAAAGGACAGGGTCCACTCCCCTCTGTACCAGTCTGTCATTGTAAACTTGTTTACTGTTAACGATATCTGTTGTGAGTTCATTTTTCCCTTCACCATTGAGGTCTGATGAACTCCCTCCTCTAGTGAAGGAAGGTAGTGAGACTGATTACCAAACACCTGGGCAGCTAGATGATGACTGGCTGGCTGGAATTGAGGACTGGATATAAGGCTGCCGATGTCCTTCTTCCTAGCTGGTGATTTTCCTGCTAGATTCTTGGAGACCAGTCTGATTCCTGCATCTCAAAGCTAAGTTTTTCTGCTCTGCTTTGTACTCTTCAGTTTTGTTTTTATTTTGCCTTGTTTTTTGGAGTTCTGCCATCCCCGGCCAGGGGTGAGCTGAATTCCATTTTTGTCTCTGATCTGTTGATATTTTGCTCTGTCTTCAGAATATACCTGAGTGCTGATATAGTCTTTTGAAGCCTAGCGACTTCAGGGCCTGTTTTTCCTATCAGTCGGTTGGCTCATTTTGATAGGGTTTTTGCGGATGGCAGACAGCAGCTTTCCTATCCTGTCCTATGTAGTTAGCTTGGGCCCCATCATTTGCTCAACCTATCTTTCTATCTGTGTTAGTGTTTTCATCTTGCTTCACCGTCATTATATGTTGGGGGCTGCCTATTGCTTTGGGGTCTGCTCTGGGGCAGTTTAGTTTTTCCTCTGTCTTTAGGCTATATAGTTCTCCGGCTGTGATCGAGGGGTCTAGGGCACCGTAGGAACCCCCCACGGCTACTGCTAGTTGTTGTGGATAGGTTCAGGGGTCTGCAATCCGATAGCTGCCAACCTCTCTGGTTTTTCTGGACTTAGCTGGTATTTTGTTTATTCCTCCTTCGGTGACTCATCATAACAGAATCACCAGCCATACCGCAGATCCTAGGGTACTCAATAGCAGGAGAGAATGGTAAAAAAAAAAAAAAAAAAAAAAGTGTCAGAATTTTTTTTTTTTTTTGTGTGTATATTTTTTCCTCTATATCTCTGAGGCCGTAGGGGGAATTTTTCTCTCAATGGAGATGAAGCAATTGTCTGATCGTGTGGAGCAGCTCGCTGCTGAAGTGCGGGGAATTTCCACCTATCTTGCTCATTCACATGCTGCTGAACCAAAGATTCCTACTCCTGATGTATTTTTGGGGGATCGGTCTAAATTCATGAATTTCAAGAATAATTGTAAATTATTTTTTGCCTTGAAGCCTAACTCGTCGGGGAACTCCGTGCAGCAGGTTAAAATTGTCATCTCTTTGCTGCGTGGCGATCCCCAGGATTGGGCGTTTTCTTTGAAAACTGATGATCCTATTCTGAATAATGTGAACGCATTTTTTCAAGCCTTGGGGTTGTTGTATGATGAACCTAATGCTATTGATCAAGCTGAAAAGACCTTGTTGGCATTAAGCCAGGGTCGGGATTCGGCAGAGTTGTACTGTCAAAAATTCCGAAAGTGGGCGGTCCTTACTACCTGGAATGATGGTGCCTTGGCAGCCCTCTTTCGGAAGGGTTTGTCAGAAACTGTAAAAGATACTATGGTGGGATTTCCTGTTCCCTCTGGTCTTGACGATTCTATGTCATTAGCCATTCAGGTGGATCGGCGTTCACGTGAACGCAAAACTACACGAGAGATGTTACCACCTGTTGAACAAATGTCTGAACCTATGCAATGTGATAGAGTTTTGTCTAGGGCGCAACGTCAGGAGTTCAGAAGGCGTAATAAGCTGTGTTTTTTTTTGTGGAGATGCCTCGCATATTATTTCTGTCTGCCCTAAACGAGAGAAACGTTGTGTACACACGTTTTCTGTGGGTGGTGTTCAACCTAAGTTTCTTCTGGCAATTACTCTGATCTGCTCCCTGTCCACATTTTCCATCAAGGCTTTTGTGGATTCAGGAGCAGCTCTGAACCTGATGGACTTGGATTTTGCTAAACGTTGTGGATTTCCTATGACACCTCTGCGGACGCCTATCCCTTTGAGGGGTATTGATGCTACTCCTTTGGCGAAGAATAAACCTCAGTTTTGGACCCAGGTGGTAATGCGGGTCGCCCCAGACCATCAAGAAAATTGCTGATTTTTGGTGTTGCATAATTTGCATGATACCATTGTTCTGGGGTTTCCCTGGTTGCAAATCCATAATCCAGTTCTGGATTGGAAATCTTTGTCTGTGGCGAGATGGGGTTGTCGGTGTGCCCTTAGTGATGCTCCTGTTTTCTCCACCTCTCCCCAGTCACATGATGTTCCTGACTATTTGGCTGACTTTTATGTATTTAGTGAGAATGAGTCTGCGTCTTTGCCTCCTCATAGGAGTTATGACTGTGCTATTGAACTGAACCCGGGGTGTAAATTCCCCAAGGGTCGGATTTTCAATTTATCTGTACCCGAGCACGAGGCTATGCGATCCTATATTAAGGAGGCATTGGAGAAGGGTCATATTAGACCATCCTCTTCACCCTTAGGTGCTGGGTTTTTTTTTCGTGGCTAAAAAGGATGGTTCATTAAGGCCTTGTATTGACTATCGTGCCCTCAACAAAATTACTGTTAAATATCAGTATCCGTTACCCCTGATTTCTGATCTATTCTCCAGAGTTAAAGGTGCTTGCTGGTTTACCAAGCTTGACCTCAGGGGGGCGTATAATCTTATTCGCATTAAGCATGGGGATGAATGGAAGACGGCGTTTAATACTCCGGAGGGACATTTTGAGTACCTGGTGATGCCTTTTGGGCTCACTAATGCCCCTTCTGTCTTCCAGTGCTTCATGAACGATATATTCCGAGACTTTGTGGATACATTTTTGATTATCTATCTGGATGATATTTTGATCTTCTCCAAGAATTGGGACTCTCATGTGGAACATGTTCGGACTGTGTTCCGGATTTTGAGGGAGAATTCCCTGTATGTCAAGGGATCGAAATGCCTTTTTGGGGTACAGAGGATTTCATTTTTGGGATTTATTTTGTCTCCGTCAACTATTGAAATGGACCCGGCCAAGGTACAGGCCATTTATGATTGGGTTCAGTCCACTTCTTTGAAGGCCCTCCAGAAGTTTTTGGGTTTTGCTAATTTTTATCGGAAATTTATAGCTAATTTTTCTGGTATTGCCAAGCCATTGACGGATTTGACTAAGAAGGGTGCTGATGTGCTGAATTGGTCTCCGGAGGCTGTTTCTTCCTTTCAGGAGCTGAAGCGAAGATTCACTTCTGCTCCGGTTTTGCGGCAACCTGATGTCTCACTCCCGTTTCAGGTGGAGGTGGACGCTTCTGAGATTGGTGCAGGAGCGGTGTTGTCCCAAAAAGATCCTGTGACATCTAAAATGAATCCTTGTGCTTTCTTTTCACGAAAGTTCTCTCCATCCGAATGTAACTATGATGTGGGGAATCCGGAACTGTTGGCCATGAAATGGGCATTTGAGGAGTGGAGACATTGGTTGGAGGGAGCCAAACACCAAGTCGTGGTCCTTACTGACCACAAGAATTTGATTTACCTGGAGTCGGCCAAGCGCTTGAATCCTAGACAGGCTAGGTGGGCCTTGTTTTTCACACGTTTTGATTTTGTGGTCTCTTTTCTTCCGGGCACTAAGAATGTCAAGGTAGACGCCCTCTCTAGGAGTTTCCTTGCTGATTCTCCTGTTGTGACTAAGCCTGCTACCATCTTAGGCGAGGGGGTAGTTCTTTCTGCCATCTCGCCCGATTTGAGACGTGCTCTGGAAGAGTTTCAGGAGGACAAACCTGAGCGTTGTCCCAGTGGAAAGTTGTATGTTCCTGACCAGTGGAGTAAGAGAGTGATGTCTGAAGTTCATTGCTCTGCATTGGCTGGTCATCCAGGTATTTTTGGTACTAGAGATCTGGTGAGTCGATCTTTTTGGTGGCCCGCCTTGTCTCGTGATGTCAGGAATTTTGTGCAGTCCTGTGGGACTTGCTCCCGGTCTAAACCTTGTTCTCGCTCTAGTGGCTTGTTGATGCCTTTGCCGGTGCCCAGGAGGCCATGGACCCATATTTCAATGGATTTTATCTCTGATATGCCTGTTTCTCAGAGAATGACTGTTATTTGGGTGATTTGTGATAGATTCTCTAAGATGGTCCATCTTGTACCACTCCCTAAGTTGCCATCTTCCTCTGAGTTGGTGCCCTTGTTTTTGCAACAGGTGGTTCGCTTGCACGGGATTCCTGAGAACATTGTATCTGACAGAGGAGTTCAGTTTGTGTCTAGATTTTGGAGGACTTTCTGTTCCAAGCTGGGAATTCAGTTGTCCTTCTCTGCATTTCACCCTCAGACCAATGGGTAGACGGAGAGAACAAACCAGACCTTGAAGTCGTATTTGAGATGTTTTATTTCTGCCGATCAGGATGATTGGGTTTCATTTTTGCCCTTGGCCGAATTTGCTTTAAATAATAGAGCTAGTTCTGCCACTTTGATGTCACCTTTTTTTTGTAACTTTGGTTTTCACCCTCGATTTTCTTCAGGGCAGGTGGAGCCTTCTGCCTGCCCAGGTGTTGACACTGTGGTGGAGAGAATGCACCAGATCTGGGACCAAGTAGTGGATAAGTTGTCTCTCTCCCAGGAAAAGGCCCAGCGGTTTTCCAACCGGCGTAGGACCGTTGGTCCCCAGTTTAAGGTGGGTGATATGGTTTGGTTGTCATCAAAAAATTTTGCTATGAAGGTGGCTTCTCCTAAGTTTAAGCCTAGATTTATTGGACCTTACAAGATTTTGGAGATTATTAATCCGGTCTCTTTTCGGTTGGCTCTTCCTGTCACATTTAAAATTCATAATGTGTTTCATAAATCCTTGTTGAAGAGGTTTGTTGAACCAGTAGTTCCTGTGGTGGCACCTCCTGACCCTATATTGGTTGAAGGTAACATGGAATATGAGGTAGAGAAGATACTGGATTCCCGTCTGGCTAGACGGAGACTCCAGTATTTGGTTAAGTGGAAGGGTTATGGTCAGGAGGATAATTCCTGGGTCTCTGCCTCTGATATTCATGCCGAAATACTGGTGCGTGCCTTTCATCGGGCTCACCCGGATCGCCCTGGTGGCATGGATGAGGGTTCGGTGACCCCTCCTCAAGGGGGAGGTACTGTTGCGAGTTCATTTTTCCCTTCACCATTGAGGTCTGATGAACTCCCTCCTCTAGTGAAGGAAGGTAGTGAGTGATTACCAAACACCTGGGCAGCTAGATGATGACTGGGTGGCTGGAATTGAGGACTGGATATAAGGCTGCCGACGCCCTTCTTCCTAGCTGGTGATTTTCCTGCTGGATTCTTGGAAACCAGATGATTCCTGCATCTCAAAGCTAAGTTTTTCTGCTCTGCTTTGTACTCTTCAGTTTTGTTTTTGTCTTGCCTTGTTTTTGGAGTTCTGCCATCCCCGGCCGGGGGTGAGCTGAATTCCATTTTTGTCTCTGATCTGTTGATATTTTGCTCTGTCTTCAGAATATACCTGAGTGCTGATATAGTCTTTTGAAGCCTAGCGACTTCAGGGCCTGTTTTTCCTATCAGTCGGTTGGCTCATTTTGATAGGGTATTTGCGGATGGCAGACAGCAGCTTTCCTATCCTGTCCTATGTAGTTAGCTTGGGCCCCATCATTTGCTCAACCTATCTTTCTATCTGTGTTAGTGTTTTCATCTTGCTTCACCGTCATTATATGTTGGGGGCTGCCTATTGCTTTGGGGTCTGCTCTGGGGCAGTTTAGTTTTTCCCCTTTCTGTCTTTAGGCTATATAGTTCTCCGGCTGTGATCGAGGGGTCTAGGGCACCGTAGGAACCCCCCACGGCTACTGCTAGTTGTTGTGGATAGGTTCAGGGGTCTGCAATCCGATAGCTGCCAACCTCTCTGGTTTTTCTGGACTTAGCTGGTATTTTGTTTTTTCCTCCTTCGGTGACTCATCATAACAGATATCTATAACTTTGTATGTAACGCCCCTTCTCATGTACAGTGCCATGGAATTAATGGCTTTATAAATAAATAATATTGTGAATGGCGGATCCTGTGTTATCTAATATATATATGATATCAGTTATTGTATAGGATGGAGCCACTACATATATTCCTCAGCTTTCTCTGCAAGGTGTTAAAATAATTTCTGAAAAGCCCAACCACTTTGCTGATATTATCATAAACAATTGTCTTTCTGCGAGCAAATCCACTACATATCAGCCCCATGACGACTTTGTGTATGGATTTTAGCTGTTAGGTCTTGCTGGTTTTTTAGGGTATTTTTTTATTCTATTTTTTGTTTTGTTTTTTTGTATATAATCTTTTTTTGTCATTTTGTACATTTTTTTTTAAATTTAAGGTTACAACCTTTGCAGCATTTGGACTGGATATCCATTAATGTAGAAGTTGGTGGCAGCAAATTCTGCATGCTGTGTGTGGACTGTGTGGAGTTGTGAGTTATACTCAATTTTGCAACTTAAATCGAAAGCATATAATAGTGATAACCTACCCTTAGGACAGGACATCATTCAGTGTGAGTCCGACCGCAACACCTCCACAAATCAGCCATTGTTAAGCATCAGCGGTGGTAAACAGTGAACGTAACAGTGAAGAGCACGGTGCCCCCAATGATTAGCAGCTTCTGCTGGATACTGTAGTTCAGCTCCTATTTAAAGGGAGTCATCAGTCAGTACAGAATGACTGTTCACACCAAGCATCGGGATATCCTTGGCGTGGTGAAACATTTAAATGCCTCATCCCAGTGATTGTAAAGTCGTCCTCTACTTTATTCCTGCTGCTTCTGAGTATTCTGTTTTCAAGGAAGGGAGGAGAGGAGTTCAAAATCCAACATGTGATCCCAAAGATACGGGACTTTATAATCACTGCAAATTTTTATGGCCTTCCCAAAGAGGTGTTGCATCCAAAGTAATTATGCGGAGCCACCCAACGACACGCCTCAGTCACTCAGTTCGGATTCTCCTGTCTCCTCACATGGCCGCTCGCTCTCACCATCAGGGTCGTACATGCTATGAAGATTCTAAAGTTTGCAGTCATAGAGTGAGTGCAGACCTTCATCCCAAACCTGGACAAACCCCTTTAAACTGAAAAGTAAAACATTATGCTGTGAGCTCCCCCTAGTGGTCGCTCTAGGCAGACAGAATTTTATATTTTATATTTGTCTGCAGCTCACATGCAAACTAGAACTAAAAAAAATAAAAATAAACCACAACTAAAGAAAAAAATGACTTTCGTGAGAAACCATTTATTTACAATGAACTTTCACAAAGCCTTAATGTATATAACTTATGAAGGGCACAGTGAAGAGGGTCCGTTATTTTAACAGCATCCCCTTGGAAGACGGGGGCGGGTAGGGGAGGACCAGACTTCTCTTCAAAACAGTAATAGGTCTATTATTATAATAATATATATCTATGTATATAGATTTTTCTTCAAGTGCAGCAATAAATTCCCCACCCTTTTCTAGTAAAGTGGATGACAAAGTGCTGGCTTAGGAAAAAAAAAAAAGGAAAGTAGAAAACAGACTTTTTTCTCTTTGTCTTTTTTTTTTTTTTTCTTCTCTTTTCAATATGGGCATTCATTATGAACAACATTTTTTTTCTGTACAAGAGAACTTTGGGTCCGATACAGAAATATAAATATAAAACAAACAGGCTATAAAAGGGGAAGAGTGGGACGTGGGTAGGTCTGTCCTATTGACGGGGGCCTCTCTGCAGGATGATCGTAGATTGTGGTGGTTGCAGTCCGTGTTTCCGCGAATGCTTCCGAAGGCCAATCATAATGTGACGAGGGCGGACGTTGCATGGACGCCCCCACTTTGTTTTACTGAGAGCTTGCTCTTTCGAGGATGTGAAGGTCGTAGGGTTTTCTGCTTGTCCTCAGTCTAAACTTGTTCATTAAGTTATTGTGTTCTTTCAGTGCACTCTTAGCGGCCGATACGGTGGGGAAGGTGGCCACGATGGTGTAGGTGGAGGCCAGGTCTGAAGAGGGGCTGCCTTGTTCAGTACTCGTCTGGCTCTCCCCACCCCCGCAGTAGTGTTGATAATGTGGTTGCGGGGTCTGTTGTGAGCGAGGGTCCCGGAGCCACCGAATTTTAGCACCTACTTTAAAGAGTTCGCCAAAAAGCATTTCTGCATCTTTGCGACTAATTCCGTCAGGCAGTTCTGTGATTTCTAGGACCTTCCCAACAACTGTAAAAGAGGAGACAAAAATGATTAGATAGATCAGTAACTATCTACGGCTCAGGACAGATATTTAATGTGAGTTACACCGCGTGCAGAATTATTAGGCAAGTTGTATTTGAGAGGATTCTTTTTATTACTGAACAACAACTATGTTCTCAATCAACCCAAAAGACTCAAATAGCAAAGCTTAATATTTTTGGAAGTTGGAGAGGGTTTTTTTTTTTAGATTTGGCTATCTTAGGAGGATATCTGTTTGTGCAGGTAACTATTACTGTGCAGAATTATTAGGCAACTTAATAAAAACCAAATATATACCCGTCTCACTCGCTTATTTTCACCAGGTAAACCAAGATAACAACACAAAATTTAGAAATAAACATTTGTGATATTCAAAAACCAAACAAAGAAAAAATAACAGTGACCAATATAGCCACCTTTCTTTACGATGACACTCAAAAGCCTTCCATCCATAGATTCTGTCATTTGCTTGCCGCAGCCACCAGAGCCTCCCAGACACTGTTCGGAGAGGTGTAGTTTTTTTTTGTTTTTTTTTAAATTCGTTTATTGAACCTCAGGACACAGAGAATGTACAACATACATAATGGCTTATGATAACAAGCATTATACATAGCACACATGTTTCTGTCCATTGCAAAATATAAATCAAAGAAATTGCACATTCTTGTAGATAAACAAGGTAATGTGTACATATCCTTCCAAGCGTACGTAAAGAATAATTGGCCTTACATTTTCCAGCATGTATATCAATCCAATTTCACAAGCCTTGTAATATCATTCGGAAATAAAGTCTAAATAAAATTCCTAAACTACCACTACATCAACTAGTGTCTATTATTTCCGCAGCCTGGTCTCCTATATCATTATGTCGTATGTGATGTCTCAACCTTGCAGAGTAAGATGAGAGGAGTTCCACCTCTCCCAAATCTTTTCAAATGTACCCGGGCATCTCCTATTTTGGTATAAAGTGCGCTCATATGGAACAATCGAATTTACCAAATCAACCCAAAATCTAAGAGAAGGACATGAGCCCCCCCATCCACCGCAGTGCCAGCACCTTCCGCGCCATAAACAGTGTTTCGTGCAGGAAGACCCCAGTATAGCGATCCCAAATCTCCTCCTCCCATAACCCAAACAAACAGACCAATGGCTCTAGAGGGACAGGCGCCTGCACCAGGGATGTCAGTAGTGTAGTCACCTCTTTCCAGTAGTGCAGGATAGTGGGGCATTGCCACACCATGTGAATAAAATCCGCATCTGGCAAGTGACATCGCAAACATTCTGATGATTGCAGTCGACCCATCCTAAAAAGTCGCACCGGAGTCAAGTATGATTGATTATATATAATTGTATCATTCTGTTATTGATAGATGGTGATACTCCGATCGGAGATTCCAGAATCTCCTCCCACTCCTCTCTTTGCGCATTAGGGATGAGTCGTTCCCACTTCCTCTTAATAGAGCGTATGGCAGATTCCGCCCCCACCGACAGCATGTACGTATATAAAGAGGATATGAGACCCTGGGGACCCTGAGAATTAAGGATTCCGATCAGAGGTAACGATGAAATAGCACGGCCCAGACCCCTATCCCTCATATGTGATTGAAGAGCCGATCTCAGCTGCAGATAGCGAAAAAATTGAGATCTTGGAATATCATGTGCGGCCTGTAATTGCTCAAAAGACTTTAAGATCCTCTGGTCATACAGGTGCCCCACTAAAGAGACGCTATACTGAGTCCAGAAAACGGTGGACGGTTGATTTAGCGATTCCGGAAGATAATTATTATTCCACAGGGGCATTTCAGCTATAAAATCTTTAAACCCAATTACGTTCTTGACTTAACTCCATATTGATCATGCCAGCCGGAGCAGGGGCAGCAGACGTGGGACACTGGTTTTCTCTAGCTCAAGAAATCCTAATGGGCAATCCACTTGTGCAGCGTGAAGCAAATGACCTTCAGAACTGGGGAGGCAACTACCCGGCATCCATTTACTTAATGCTTTAGCCTGCCCAGCTAAGTAGTATAGGAAAAAATCTGGCAGCGCCGCCCCGCCTCCCCTCTTTGGTCTCTGTAAAGTGGACAATTTAAGTTTGGGCCTAGTTTTCCCCCATATAAAGGACGTGACCTGGGAATTGAGATTTACAAAAAAGGACCTGGGCACCGCTACCGCACTGTGCTGAAGGGAGTAGCTAAATTTAGGGAGCAGTATCATTGTAATCAGATTAATGCGTCTGGCCACAGACAACGGGAGCCTACTCCAGGATGCAAATTGAACTTTAGCTAGTTCCAGCAGTGGGTGGACATTAAGTTGTAGATCAAGCGTACTATTGTGAAATATGTGAAGGCCCAAATATTTAAAGCTAGATACAATAGATAGCGAGGAGAGAGCCTCCAGCTGGGGCATCGGAGCATGGGAAAGGAGCAACACGGCAGACTTCCCCCAATTTATATGTAAACCTGAATATTTACTGAATCTATCTATAAGGGATATCACCTGTGGCAAAGTTTTTTCCGCTTCATTCAAGAATATCACCATGTCGTCGGCATATAGGCCTATGGTGTCCACCCGACCTGCTATATCTATACCTCGGATGTTAGGGGAGCACCTTATACGTATTGCTAGTGCCTCAATACCAAGGGCGAAGAGAGCTGGGGAGAGAGGACAGCCTTGACGGGTTCCCCTATGTAATGAGAAAGGCTCACATATAGTTATTTACTATAATACGGGCCTTGGGTTTCATATACAATATTTTAATCCGTGTTATAAATTTATTGCCAAAGCCATATCTTTGCAAGCACGCGGAGAGGAAAGGACACTCAAGAGTCAAAAGCCTTGGCAGCATCTAACGATGCCAGTGCCCATTTGTTGTCTGGCATTAGGGAACTATATTGGGCTATGGACTGGACTCGTCTGATATTGATGGAAGTGCTTTTACCAGGCATAAAGCCCGTTTGATCAGGATGTATAAGGTTCAATATAATTGAATTCAGTCTAGTAGCTCGGATCTTGGTAAAAATTTTATAGTCCACATTCACTAATAAAATAGGATGATAGGATCCACATTCCAAAGGGAGGTGTACTGCTTTCCCTCCCTGTTGCTCTCACATTTTATGAGGGACCACAGGTTCTCTATGGGGTTCAGATCAGGTGAACAAGGGGGCCATGTCGTTATTTTTTCTTCTTTTAGACCTTTACTGGCCAGCCACACTGTGGAGTATTTGGATGCATGTGATGGAGCATTGTCCTGCATGAAACTCATGTTTTTCTTGAACAATACCGACTTCTTCCTGTACCACTGCTTGAAGAAAGTGTCTTCCAGAAACTGGCAGTAGATCTGGGAGTTGAGCTTCATTCTATCCTCAACCCGAAAAGGTCCCACAAGTGCATCTTTGATGATACCAGCCCATACCAGTACCCCACCTCCACCTTGCTGGCGTCTGAGTCAGAGTGGAGCTCTCTGGCCTTTACTGATCCAGCCTTGGGCCCATCCATCTGGCCAATCAAGAGTCACTCTCATTTCATCAGTCCATAAAACCTTAGAAAAATCAGTCTTAACATATTTCTTGGCCCAGTTTTGACATTTTATCTTATGTTTCTTGTTCAAAGGTGGTCATTTTTCAGCCTTCCTTACCTTGGCCATGTCCCTGAGTATGGCTCACCTTGTGCTTTTTGATACTGCAGTAACATTGCAGCTCTGAAATATGGCAAAACTGGTGGCAAATGGCATCTTGGCAGCTTCACGCTTGATTTTCCTCAATTCATGGGCAGTTATTTTGCGCCTTTTTTTATCAACACGCTTCATGCGACCCTGTTGGCTATTTGCCATGAAACGCTTGATTGTTCCGTGATCACGCTTCAAAAGCTTGGCAATTTCAAGACTGCTGCATCCCTCTGCAAGACATCTCACAATTTTTGACTTTTCAGAGTCCGTCAAATCTTTCTTCGGACCCATTTTGCCAAAGGAAAGGAAGTTGCCTAATAATTAAGCACACCTTATATAGGGTGTTGATGTCATTAGACCACATCCCTCCTCATTACAGAGATGCAAATCACCTGATTTACATAATTGGCAGTTGGCTTTCAAGCCTATACAGCTTGGAGTAGGACAACATGTATAAAAAGGATGATGTGATCAAAATACTCATCCACCTAAAAATTCTGCACACAGTGTACATACAGTATATAAATTACATAAACTGTTATAAAACATAGTCCAAAAATAAAGGCTGTTATATACATGTACATTATCTAAATATATACATCAAGGAGGCGTAGATTTGATGGCTGCCGACACAGAAAGTTTCCTCAGAGGACCCTCACAACTCCCCACCGCCCCCTCAGCCATGCTTGGATAATATAAATCCCAATATATACATAGGGGACCATCATTGACATTTACTATCCGTCACAGAGAAAACTGTTACATCTAAGAGTCCTCTTGCTTCTTCTTGTATCAGGAGCTGATCTTATAAGACAACATTAAACATTTCACATTGATGTGGTTAGAAGACTCGTCATGGATCAGACAACTGGATGAGTAACTAGGCTCAGCCCAATATAAATAAAATGGACGTACTGTGATGCATTCTCCTAACCTTCCATATTTCACAATATTTATGCAAATGTCTCCACTTTTTATATACCTCTTCCTCCAGACGTATAAGTCAATGCATTTTCTCGATCATTTCCCTAATTCTTGGTGGTGCCCCGTCCAGCCAGTACGCTGCTACGATTTCCCTAATTTCATATAATGTCCTTTTACGCGCCATCCTTACATTTTCGTCTTCCGTTACTTCATTACCAAAACCCAGGATGCACACTGCAGGTTGTATAGGAATTTCAAAGAAGTTGTCCACTACTTGGACAACTTCTTCTCATACCCCTCGCTTTTCCACCGTAAAATTCTAAATCTTATGTTCTACTCCCGTGCCGGCGCCATTCCCGCAGGGTCGGCACTCGCTCTCACCGGGGCTCCAGAGCGGTTCTTGTGACACGAGACGCCGGCACCCAATCAATGTTGGCATCACTGTCCCTGCCTTCCGTCGAATTGAGCAGGAAGAGGAAGTCACAGATAAGCTGCAGCCCGGACTTCCTCTTCATGTTTGTTCGGAGGAGGAGACAGCGACGCCAGCGCTAATTGGGTGCCGGCGTCACAACAACCGCACGGGACCCCCAGGAGAGCGAGTGCAGACACCGCGGGAACGGCGCAGGCATGAGACGCGAGTATAGACTTTATTATTTAATGGGTGCCAAACATTTTGATCAAGAAAAGGTTGTCCTAGTAGTGGAAAACCCCTTTAAGCGTAAACACATAATTTACATAGTTTAAGGTTTGATTCCATCAATCTCCTATTGAACCACATACCCGGAACAGGTGTATAATATCGGCTAGACCAACTGCACATCTTGGGCACAAGTCATCTGGTTTTGCCCCTTTGTAATACAGGAATTTGGGCGTTTTATACACCCGATGTAGTAATTGTAATTGTGACGACAGTCTCTGGGCCTCACTGGTGGACAACTAGGGGACCAAAGAGATATCTTCCCATTGGTCAGGGTCAATTATCCCAATATCTTCATCCCACTTCTCTTTAGTTTTTAACGGGTGTTTTGAGAAAGTTCCGTCTCTTTGCAAAATATAGTCGCTGGAATAGACATATAGAGGGTCAAGTCATCCGACAGGAGCAGAACAGGGGAGGTTATGGACGTGTGATCACATTGCAGGAGGTGTTACTGTGGGTCATGGAAACTCAAATTTTCATTTTAGTACAGTCCCTTTAATAACTTTTGACCTATCAACAGAGTTGACCCCACCGTGAATCACCAAGCACTCGTACTTGGTTTGAACAGTCATTCTGTGCTGGCAGAGCACCTTTAAAGCGCAGGCCAGGCATGGGCACTGCTCCACTGAGTGAAAGTATGAATAAGGGGTCCGCTCAAAAATGGGACTCTGTGCCCCTCGTCATCGCTGGGGTTCCCAAGTAGTTGCAAGCTAATGTCATTACTTATCCAATGGACAGATGATGCATTTTGCTTTTTTCACAACGCCTTTAAGTGAGGGGATGAGACCCTGAAAAAGGATGTTAATAAGGGACTGAGCTTAAGACTATGGATTAAATTATAGGAGTGGGAAAAAATAAGAGACCTGCACAGTGGCATGTTCTAGATTTTTAATTTTTAAAAATTAAGAACCAATCAGTGCACAATTTTAAAGGACATTTAAACTTTTGAAACCCCCTGAGTAGTCTGTTAATGAGTTTATGTGCCGTTATCATCCATTGTTCCCATCTTTTAATACCTGCAGGTTGTCATATAACAGGGGCAGAAGGAGTAGAGTAACCCACTCCTGCAGGATCTGACTGCAGAGTTTTGTTTGTAGTCTGTTACCTTGGAAACACATAGGTCTGCATGCATGAGGCTGTTGGATTTTTTTTTTTTCTTTTAATTAAAATATGCAGAAGATTAATAAAAAAAAACTAAATATGTACTTAAAAAAAACCCAACGTACCAGGTTCACCTGCAGAGAGGTCTGTGGAAGCAGCTTTCTTGGCCATTTTTTTGCCTCGATTTCCATGTCTGTGTCCAGACTGACCCTGGAACATGCACAAATGAGATTCTTTTTTTGCCTCCCTCTTTTTCTTTCTTTTCTCTTTTTTAAACTGGCAGATATTATCGAGTCTACGATGTCTAACTTTACAGTAAAGTATTGTCTAGATCTGTATCTACAGCTATGTGCCCATGTGATCGCATATTATCTGGCATATAAGAAATATGAAAACATTCATTCTTTTACCCCCAGTCACTTGGATCCCTGGAGAAAAGCCTACGTATCTATATTAAAGAGATGTCTTCATTATATCCTAGATGTGAAATGTAGGATCAAGAACACGATTATAAACCTGTTGACTTGTTATATGTCCGTGTACTAATTGAGGAGCATTGTATTGTAATGGCTGACCAAGTAACGGATATCTTGTATCACCTGCCAGGAAAAAGGGAACACGAGAGAGAAATAAATAATACGACAGTCAGCACAGAATGACAAAAAAAGCAGAATTCACACACGCAGCAAAACCGGGAGATTGTTACTAGGTCTCCATCGCTTCTTTTAAAATCTGAACACATTTTGTGGGCAATATGATTACATTTCTGAAATTCTACATTTTAAAGACTCACATAATAATTATAATAATTTAATGAATCCCCCACATTGAGAAATGGAAATTTAGCATTTGGGAGGAGTGTTCTTTATCTTTGGCCATCACCATACAATCTTAAAAGTTATCTATATCACTTAAGAAAGTTGAGTAACTTTGTAAATACATGACATTATTTATACTTTATTGAGCCAGGGTTAAACTCCTGAGCTGCACTCACTATTCTGCTGGTGCAGTCACTGTGTACATACATAACATTACTGATCCTGAGTTACATCCTGTATTATACTCCAGAGCTGCACTCACTATTCTGCTGGTGCAGTCACTGTGTACATACATTACATTACTGATCCTGAGTTACATCCTGTATTATACTCCAGAGCTGCACTCACTATTCTGCTGGTGCAGTCACTGTGTACATACAGTCATGGCCAAAGGTTTAGAGAATGACACAAATATTATATTTTCACATGATCTGCTGGCCTCTGGTTTTTATGTGTGTTTGTCAGATGTTTTTATCACATACAGAAATATAATTGCAATCATATTATGAGTAACAAAAGGTTATATTGACAGAATGAGTTAATGCAGCAAGTCAATATTTGCAGTGTTGACCCTTCTTCTTCAGGACCTCTGCAATTCTCCCTGGCATGCTCTCAATCAACTTCTGGATCAAATCCTGACTGATAGCAGTCCATTCTTGCAAAATCAATGCTTTTATTTTGTCTGAATTTGAAGGTTTTTGTTTGTCCACCCGTCTCTTGATGATTGACCACAAGTTCTCAATGGGATTAAGATCTGGGGAGTTTCCAGGCCATGGTCCCAAAATCTCTATGTTTTGTTCCCTGAGCCATTTAGTTATCACCTTTGCTTTATGGCAAGGTGCTCCATCATGTTGAAAAAGGCATTGTTGATCGCCAAACTGCTCTTGGACGGTTGGGAGAAGTTGCTCTTGGAGGACATTCTGGTACCATTCTTTATTCATGACTGTGTTTTTAGGCAAGACTGCGAGAGAGCCCATTCCCTTGGCTGAGAAGCCACCCCACACATGAATGGTTTCAGGATGCTTGACAGTTGGCATGAGACAAGACTGGTGGTAGCGCTCACCTGGTCTTCTCCAAATAAGCCGTTTTCCAGATGTCCCAAACAATCGAAAAGGGGATTCATCAGAGAAAATGACTTTACCCCAGTCCTCAGCAGTCCACTCCCTGTACCTCTTGCAGAATATCAGTCTGTCCATGATGTTTTTCCTGGAGAGAAGTGGCTTCTTTGCTGCCCTTCTTGAGACCAGTCCTTGCTCCAAGAGTCTCAGCCTCACAGTGCGTGCAGATGCACTCACACCTGCCTGCTGCCATTCCTGAGCAAGCTCTGCACTGCTGGTAGCCCGATCCCGCAGCTGAAACACTTTTAAGAGACGGTCCTGGCGCTTGCTGGTTTATCTTGGGCGCCCTGGAGCCTTTTTGGCAACAAGGGAACCTCTCTCCTTGAAGTTCTTGATGATGCGATAGATTGTTGACTGAGGTGCAATCTTTCTAGCTGCGATACTCTTCCCTGTTAGGCCATTTTTGTGCAGTGTAATGATGACTGCACGTGTTTCTTTAGAGATAACCACGGTTAACAGAAGAGAAACAATGATGCCAAGCCCCACCTCCTTTTAAAGTGTCCAGTGGTGTCATTCTTACTTAATCATGACAAATTGATCTCCAGCCCTGTCCTCATCAACACCCACACCTGTGTTAATGGAGCAATCACTGAAACGATGTTAGCTGGTCCTTTTAAGGCAGGGCTGCAATGATGTTGAAATGTGTTTTGGGGGATAAAGCTAATTTTCTAGGCAAATATTGACTTTGCAAGTAATTGCTGTTAAGCTGATCACTCTTTATAACATTCTGGAGTATATGCAAATTGCCATTAGAAAAAATGAAGCAGTAGACTTTGTAAAAATTAATATTTGTGTCATTCTCTAAACTTTTGGCCATGACTGTACATTACTGATCCTGAGTTACATCCTGTATTATACTCCAGAGCTGCACTCACTATTCTGCTGAAGCAGTCACTGTGTACATACATTACATTACTGATCCTGATTTACATCCTGTATTATACTCCAGAGCTGCACTCACTATTCTGCTGGTGCAGTCACTGTGTACATACATTACATTACTGATCCTGAGTTACATCCTGTATTATACTCCAGAGCTGCACTCACTATTCTGCTGATGCAGTCACTGTGTACATACATTACATTACTGCTCCTGAGTTACATCCTGTATTATACTCCAGAGCTTCACTCACTATTCTGCTGATGCAGTCACTGTGTACATACATTACATTACTGATCCTGAGTTACATCCTGTATTATACTCCAGAGCTGCACTCACTATTCTGCTGGTGCAGTCACTGTGTACATACATTACATTACTGCTCCTGAGTTACATCCTGTATTATACTTCAGAGCTGCACTCACTATTCTGCTGGTGCAGTCACTGTGTACATACATTACATTTTCCCCTCAAGCTTTAAACATGCCTCAATCACACCTATCCTCAAAAAGCCCTCTCTTTACCCATCCTCTGTATCTAGCTATCGCCGTATATCACTTCTCCCCTATGCCTCAAAACTACTGGAACAACACGTCCATCTTGAACTATCCTCCCACCTCTCTTCTTGCTCCCTCCTTGACCACTTGCAATCCGGCTTCCAGCCACACCACTCCACTGAAACTGCCCTAACTAAGGTCACCAATTACCTACTAGCCGCCAAGGCCAAGGGACACTACTCTGTCCTCCTCCTTTGACACAGTGGACCATTCCCTATTACTACAGACCCTCTCATCTCTTGGTATCACAGACTTGGCCCTATCATGGATTGCGTCATACCTAGCAGACCGGACATTCAGCATCTCCCATTCGCACACCACCTCCTCACTGCGCCCCCTATCCGTCGGAGTCCCGCAAGGTTCAGTCCTAGGGCCCCTGTGCTTCTCCGTTTACACCTTCGGCCTGGGACAGCTCATAGAATCTCATGGCTTTCAGTATCATCTCTATGCTGATGACACACAGATCTACATCTCTGGACCAGATATCACCTCCTTACTAAACAGAATCCCTCAATGTCTGTCCGCTATTTCATCCTTCTTCTCCGCTCGATTTCTAAAACTTAATATGGACAAAACAGAATTAATCATCTTTTGCCCATCTCACGTGACCCCCCCAACAGACCTATCCATTAAAGTAAACGGCTGCCCACTCTCTTCAGTCCCACAAGCTCGCTGCCTCGTGGTTATCCTTGACACTGATCTCTCCTTCAAACCACATATCCAAGCCCTTTCCGCTTCCTGCCGACTTCAACTCAAAAATATTTCACGGATCCGTACATTCCTCAACCAAGAATCTGCAAAAACCCTAGTCCATGCCCTCATCATCTCCCGCCTTGACTACTGCAACCTCCTGCTCTGTGGCCTCCCCTCTAACACTCTCGCACCCCTCCAATCTATTCTTAACTCTGCTGCCCGACTAATCCACCTGTCCCCCCGCTATTCCCTGGCCTCTCCCCTCTGTCAATCCCTTCACTGGCTCCCCATTACCCAAAGACTCCAGTTCAAAACCCTAACCATGACATACAAAGCGATCCACAGCCTGAGTCCTCCCTACATCTGTGACCTAGTCTCCCGGTACTTACCTGCACGAAACCTCCAATCCTCACAAGATCTCCTCCTGTACTCTCCTCTTATCTCCTCTTCCCACAATCGCATACAAGATTTCTCCAGCGCATCCCCTCTACTCTCTGGAACTCTCTACCACAACATATCAGACTCTCGCCTACCATCGAAACCTTCAAAAAGAACTTGAAGACCTACCTCTTCCGACAAGCCTACAACTTGGAGTAACCACCGATCCACCAAACCGCTGCACGACCAGCTCTACCCTCGCCTACTGTATCCTCACGCATCCCGTTGTAGATTGTGAGCCCTCGCGGGCAGGGTCCTCTCCCATCCAGTACCAGTCGTGACTTGTTTAAGATTACTGTACTTTTATGTATTATGTATACCCCTCCTCACATGTAAAGCGCCATGGAATAAATGGCACTATAATAAATAATAATAATAATTACTGATCCTGAGTTACATCCTGTATTATACTCCAGAGCTGCACTCACTATTCTGCTGGTGCAGTCACTGTGTACATACATTACTGATCCTGAGTTACATCCTGTATTATACTCCAGAGCTGCACTCACTATTCTGCTGGTGCAGTCACTGTGTACATACATTACATTACTGATCCTGAGTTACATCCTGTATTATACCCCAGAGCTGCACTCACTATTCTGCTGGTGCAGTCACTGTGTACATACATTACATTACTGATCCTGAGTTACATCCTGTATTATACCCCAGAGCTGCACTCACTATTCTGCTGGTGCAGTCACTGTGTACATACATTACATTACTGATCCTGAGTGATCCTGTATTGTAGCCCAGAGCTGCACTCACTATTCTGCTGGTGCAGTCACTGTGTATATACATTACTGATCCTGAGTTACCTCCTGTATTATACCCCAGAGCTGCACTCACTATTCTGTTGGTGGAGTCACTGATTGATAACAGTTTCCAATAACAATCTGTAATTCAGATCTAGTTTAGACAGTAAACTCATAATTAAGTAAAAGTAAGTAACATATTTTCTAAGCTACTCCACTGTTTATATAGATCCTATTTTCCACAGTGCTGAAATGTGAATCTACCATTTAAGCAGTCACCAAAATTCCCAAGTGTCATTTTTACTAAAATCAGCTGAGCACAGTACAGTACCGGACTTTGATATTTTTTTTTACCTGCACTGATACATTGTAACAGGAGAAAGATTTGTACATTGAATAAGACTGGATAGAATCATTAAGAGAAGATCGCTGGATGTAAACCGCAAATTTCCATTCTCTGACAGCAAGATAAGATATTGCAAAAGCTAAAAGTATATTAAAAAATGTAAAAACTTTAAAAAAAAAAAACACAACAGCACACACCTTAAAGCTTTATAACTACTCAATCACCTAAGAGACACTTATATGAAAATTTTACCTTGTCCTGAAGCAAACGGTCTAGAAAAATGTGGAACTAGAGGGAGAGGCGTTAAACCAGGGCGGATATTTTTCATGTTGGCTATTTGGACGGGAACCGGTGACTGGTTGGGCGATGTGA
Source organism: Dendrobates tinctorius (assembly GCF_039654945.1). Classification (NCBI taxonomy): domain Eukaryota; kingdom Metazoa; phylum Chordata; class Amphibia; order Anura; family Dendrobatidae; genus Dendrobates; species Dendrobates tinctorius. Next base: position 14,767,522 of record NW_027361810.1, on the reverse strand, counting down.
TGGGACTGCTTAAATGTGAGCTATGCTGCAAGAGAGGACCAGAAACACAAACTTATATACAGTCGTCGGTGTACGACGCAGCGCATCTTCAGAGCAAGCCTGTATCTTCCTATACTAGCCCCTTAAAGGGATCTTCTTATATATTTAGGATGTATCCACAGGGTATGTCTTGAATGCCTGAGCCTCAGTGGTGGAGCATGGACCCACTTTCAAAATGCGGGAGCCCCATCCCACCCAGTGCTACAGCCGCTACCGATGAAGATTTCCGGTACAATTAATCAAGTTTCCTCGGTTGTTTTTGGAACTCCAATAAAAGTCCAAGGAATGATCTGGGCATAAGGCGGCAGCACCCGCAGGACGAGGGGTCCGAGGACCCCTGTTCTCCAGACAAGTGTGGGTGGGACTGCATCCATGGCGCATCCTGTGGATACACTTGCAGTTATGTAGCACGCCAGAACATAAATGGCGCTAACAAACAACTAAAAGTTGATCTGCTACTCGATGTATAGAATTAGCCCTTTTGATCATGGTGAACTCTGAAAACAAATATAACATTGGCAGCGCCATCCACGAGTAGATACGCTCCGGTTATAAGCTCCGGTCCTGATCCTAATATACAGTATGTCTATGAGGTGGTCACATCAGGTCAGGAGACTGAGAGTTGTGTCTGTAACAAAAAACGTAAAATAAAGCCGCCATATGGTCGTGTCACTAAACCTTTTGGTTTGTGCGAACTCTCTTGTGGGAAATGGGCGAACGGGGCGCCAATGATGGACGGCCGATCAAAGCTTATGACCACCAATATTAATTTGCCTTGAAGTCTGTGCATAATGTTATTTATTCACTGAATGTTGGTATTTTTGAGTTCTATATGGCGCTGTTAAAAGAAAAATTATAGATATTTTTGCAGTGTAAATTGGCGGCAGCACTGTAAGTACAGTACATTATTTGGGCATTTATATTGAAGTGTCTTGTGGCCAAAGTGGGTCATTTAATTTGGACCCAGACAATTTAGCGCTTATATTTAGACAAGTGCAAAAAACGTCAAGACACATGGCTGGCGCTAAGAAGCAAATATTTCTAAAATGTACTGATGCAGATGGTAAAACACCACAAAGAAGTATATATACCCCCCCCCCAGACAAGCACATACATCCCCCCCAGACAAGCACATACATCCCCCCCCAGACAAGCACATACATCCCCCCCCACAAGCACATACATCCCCCCCCAGACAAGCACATACATCCCCAACCAGACAAGCACATACATCCCCCCCCAGACAAGCACATACACCCCCCCCAGACAAGCACATACACCCCCCCAGACAAGCACAAACATCCCCCCCCAGACAAGCACAAACATCCCCCCCCAGACAAGCACAAACATCCCCCCCCAGACAAGCACAAACATCCCCCCCCAGACAAGCACAAACATCCCCCCCAGACAAGCACATACATCCCCCCCAGACAAGCACATACATCCCCCCAGACAAGCACATACATCCCCCCCAGATAAGCACATACATCCCCCCCAGACAAGCACATACATCCCCCCCAGACAAGCACATACATCCCCCCCAGACAAGCATATACATCCCCCCCAGACAAGCACATACATCCCCCCCCAGACAACCACATACATCCCCCCAGATAAGCACATACACCCCCCCAGACAAGCACACATCCCCCCAGATAAGCACATACATCCCCCCCAGACAAGCACATACATCCCCCCAGACAAGCACATACACCCCCCAGACAAGCACATACATCCCCCCAGACAAGCACATACATCCCCCCAGACAAGCACATACATCCCCCCCAGACAAGCACATACATCCCCCCAAGACAAGCACATACATCCCCCCCAGACAAGCACATACATCCCCCCCAGACAAGCACATACATCCCCCCAAGACAAGCACATACATCCCCCCCAGACAAGCACATACATCCCCCCCAGACAAGCATATACATCCCCCCAGATAAGCACATACACCCCCCCAGACAAGCACATACATCCCCCCAGATAAGCACACATCCCCCCAGATAAGCACAAACATCCCCCCAGACAAGCACATACATCCCCCCCAGATAAGCACACATCCCCCCAGACAAGCACATACACCCCCCCAGACAAGCACATACATCCCCCCCAGACAAGCACATACATCCCCCCCAGACAAGCACATACATCCCCCCCAGACAAGCACATACATCCCCCCAGATAAGCACATACATCCCCCCCAGACAAGCACATACATCCCCCCAGATAAGCACATACATCCCCCCCCAGACAAGCACATACATCCCCCCCAGACAAGCACATACACCCCCCACTATTTACATGGATAGACGGATCCAGGCTTCCATACTCGGCCACTTTATGAGCCCTCTGGTGGTCACAATAATATTTATTTGGCTTCCACTGAGGAGGTGAATGTGTTTGAGGTGGCGGGTTGTTAGGAACATTGAGCTGCATCATTACCATTCCACCAGGAGGGGGCGGTGCTGGTATTGCTGAAAAAGAAAAAAAAAAGAAAAACAATTAAAAAAAAAAAAAACTAAACAGCGCCACTCCTGAAGAAGAGGCAGTGCCTGATATTGCAGCTCATCCCATTCTGGTACATGAGGCTGAACTGCAATAGCAAAGGAGGAAGAAATAAAAAAAAAAAAATAAGAGGGCTATAACTTTATACCTGCACATTGAGGACCTGGCAGCGGCTGAGAGCTACAAGGAGATGTTGCCCTTGGAAATTGCATCTGGTCAGATCCTGGATGCTGCATGTACCCCATGGAGGAGCTGCGAAGTTGGACACGTTGTTATACGAGCTACATGTGGTATATAATCAGAGTGCGTGTTTGTAGCCCGTCCGTACCTCAGGTTGTTCTGCTGTCCTGGCGAGATGACGCTGTAGTAGACCGGCATCCCCGTGGTCGGTATCGGCCCCTGGTGGGACTGGCTAGGAATGAGCACCTGTTGGTGATATGGCTGTTGTGGCACAGACTGGGAGCCTTGCCGAACGGGAACCTAATAAAACAAGGCCGCCAAGTTATGACACGTCATAAAGCCGCCATCTGCTGTAGGATGGTATGGGACGTGCACAGGCTTCATCACAGCCTGACTGGCACTACCTGGTATGAGGGCACTGAGGAGTACTGCACCATAACACCTTGGATGGGATTGGCAATGCTGCCATGTTGCCCACCGACCAACGTCTGATTCTGGGGCTGCTGCACATTGACCATGCCTTGGTAGGTCGGCTGCTGGCTGGGCATTACCGCAGGATAAGCTAGAACGTAAAAGAAAAAAAAAAATTAGATCATGGATTCAGTGCAAGTAGTCAAAAAAGCACACGACCGACACGGTTCAAGCCGTCCTTAAAGGGATTGTCCAGAATGAAAGAAAAATGGCTGAGTTCTTACAAAAACTTTAAAAGGGAGCACTGTCAATTAGGGGCACCCAGTGTGCCTTAGCACTGGGTTGGGGGGTACAATACTTGCTTGCCCAAGCTGTCGGCACCCCACAGCTAAAATTTTATACATATTTTAGGTCCTATTCACGTTGTTCTAGAGCCTTCAGTAGACAGTATATATTGGTAATATTATTGTTAAAAAATTAAGTTTTTTTTTTTATCCCAGCAGTTAGTAGGAGGGACACCACCCTGACGCGCGCTACAGCCTGGTGCAGAAATGACCTTCCAATGAGGACATACATGTATGTCAATTTGCGCTATGGCGGTAATATCAAGAGCAGATGTACCGTAGGCTGCGCCACCACTACAGTCATTACAATGGGGCGTATAGCTGCACCCACCATGCTGCAATGGAAATATTTAGGATATCATTTAAAATGCCTGCAGCTATAGAAAGACAGCGGAGTCTTTTCACCACCAGAAGACCCAAGTCCAACTTTCCCAGATCCGATTGTGTATGAGCGGCAAAATAACAGATCAGGAAAAGCCTCCTGTTAGGTTCAATTCTCCATCTGAGCCCTTTCCAAGAACAAATGCTCCCCGCCGCGCATCAGCAGAGCCGCTCGCTTCAAGTAACGCTCCCTGTACAGCGGCGCATGACATGAGAGCCCTGCTTTCAGCTCCGCGGTACCAGAGAATTTAATTTACATTTCAATAATAGCATAAAAGAGTTCAGCAATAAAAGGGCCGCCGCCGCCGCCAGAACAAAGGGCCGACCAGGAACATTTACTGCCGCATTCAACGACGTCGCCGCTAAATGCCGAACAATAATTGTGAGAAGATTGTAAAAGGCAGAAATATCATAGAAGTCGTCTACATAACAAGGGTAAGTTACGTTGTCCTCATTTACATCTGAAGGGCAAATCAGCGGAGACATTGTGGGTGCGACAAAAGCGAGGGTCAGAGAAACAATCCTGCCCACTACGTACACCGCCTCCTGCGCAGGGACCGGCGATGTCGCCCTACAGAGAATAGACGGAGCCGTGACCGAGCGCGAGCTCTGCGGCTCCAGGCTACGGGAATTAACCCCTTCGCGACAGGCCCAATTTCCATTTTTGCGTTTCTGTTTTCTTCCTCCCCTTCTTCCCAGATTCAGAACTCTTTTTATTTTTCTGCCCACAGACGTTTGAGGCCTTGTTTTTTTTTTTTTGTTTTTTTTTTTAAGAAAAAAAGGAGGATTCGCTCCAGCTGCATAAAAATCTTCTTTTATTGAATGTGGATCAAATAACACATAATAAAATTCTCCATATAATCACACCAGACTTGGGTAACGCAGAGGCTACGCGTTTCGACCTATGAGGTCTTTATCAAAGCCATACCCAGTCTCTAGTGCAACTAAGCTATAAGTACAAGACTGGCCAATAGGAAACCTGCAATACATCACATGATACCTACTTCCGGTCCTGCACATACGAAACATCACATATGACAATACATAATTAAAAACATTAATAGTAATGCACCATCAAGTCATGTCTTTTGTTCAGACCGATTGGGTGTCTCGTGTTTAAATGATAAATCCAAAATGCTTCGGGTGAGAAGCCGCCGTCTCATATCTCCCCCCCCCCCCCCCCCCCCCGAGATGACAAAGTAACCCGTTCTATTGCTTGTATTTTAAAATGAGCCGTACTTCGAGCGTGACACTCTATAAATTCCAAAATTTTGCCAATGGAAAAGTGTTGAAAGACGAAGCTACAAAATGAAAACATGGGACTGAAGAAGAGAAAGTGGCTGGAAAAGAGACCGGTTCACTGTGAGAAACTTAAACCCTCTCATACAGCGCCCCGGGCCCGCATCCCGCCGCTCCACGTCTATCGCACAGCAGATACGAGGAGGGGGAAAGAGGCTGAAGGCTAACCAAAATACAAACCTGTTTGGTGGGCGGCTTGTGGCAGTGTTTGGTTTGGTTGCGAACTGAACTGGACTGACGATACGGGCCGATATTGTTGGTTCGAGTGAGGATACTGGTTTGGAGCACAGTAACAGGTTGGCATCTAGAAATAAAAAAGGTAAAAAAAAAAAAACGTTACACAAAAATTGGAAATCAGGTTAACAATTTTAAGAAAAAAGTTCCACATTCATTCAATCACTTCCCACCCCCCCGTCCAACTCAATTGAGATCTTGATCATGAGCCAACATAATGCCAATATAAAACACATTACCATTTCGGTACAGCTGCGATTTCATGATTGGAAAATGTTAACTTATGCAAAATTGAGCTAAAAATTATTTTAATGGCTCCTTTCTCTGCACAGCACATTTTGCCAATAAAATACAGACATCAACAAATGAGTCTGTTGTCAAATAATAAACCTTCAAGCCCGAAACTGGATTCCGCTAATGAACACGACTTCACCATTAACAGCCGCTAGAAGCTCCTGGTGTCCTTTACTGACATCTTCCTCATTAGCACCGGAGCTAGTCCCAGAGGAGACCCCCGTACCTGCTGGAGTGAGGGGGGCTGGATGTATCCCTGCGGCTGGAGCACTGTAGGATTGACAGGCTGGCTGGAGGCAGAAAAGTTGGGGGGTGGCAAAGACTGTCCAAGGGGCGGCGGAGGAGGGGGAGGAGGGAGCGCCATGATGTAGCCAGACTGTGCGGAAGGTTGAAGCACCACGGTGGACTGGAACATAGTCGAATGAGTATCTGAAGACTCTGCCGAAGGTTGTCTGGCAAGACTCATATGGCTAAACTGAGAGCCCAGGTTGTCTGGCTGGAATAAATGTAAAATAATAACACTAATAACAATAATGCCGAAAATAAAATAGTAAATTATCCATATTACACGTATAGCTTTCAATGTCTAAAAATGTATTTATAAAAGTCACAGAACTCAAATTTTATTCAGAAAAATCGATTGAAAGGTTATTCTCCTCTTTATAGGTAGGCAATGTCAGATAGAGCTTGTAAAAACAATCACTTTTGCAATTTACTGCTTATTAAAATTTTCAGCCGTTCTTGAAATATTAACGCTTATCTTTTGTTTACAGATCGTTGCCTGGGAGACCGACCACCGCTGCGGTCTAGCTTGGAAGGTAAAAGCGCTCTCCGGTGATCCCGGTGAACTTCAAAACTGGGCTTACATGCTTAATAAAAAAGAGCTTGTAAGCACTGGGCATGTTATACTAACAGTGGTGGTCGGGCTCCAGGGCAACGAGCTGTAAACAAAAGTGTGAATATCTCAAGAATGGTTGACAATTTTAATAAGCTGTAAATGGCAAAATTGCTTATTTCTAACAGCATCTGACAATATCCATTTACTAAGATAGGAATAGCCTTTTAAACTCTTAAATCCAAAAAGAAGCCCAAGGCCATACTAGAAAAAAAAATTTTCAAATGGTAATTTTGGTCCTAAATCCACATTATGAAAAAAATATATATTTAATAATAGTCATAATATTAATAATAATAAATCAGATAATAATTTAATTATATAATTAGATTGATCACTATTTTTGAAACATTTAAATCAATGCGGAAGTATACTGCAGATTATAAATTGCTGTAGCTCAAGATAGTTTCGAGAATTATTTTTGTAATCTTTTACTAAAATGTAAAAATAATGTGTGCACATGTATATAGAAATAGAAAAGTAACAAACACAATCAAAACATCACAAATTAACACACAAAAACGATAAAATCACAATTAAATAAATAAAATTAAAAAAAAAAAGCCCTTCATTCCTTCTCTCGACTTAATTAACACCTTGACAATTAAAGTAACGTTGATTCATCATCACTTTTTTTTTTATCTGCCATCCCCGAGGATCGGAAAAAAAAAAAACAGCTTAGCGTAGCATTGTTCGTACTGTATCTAGGAACAGTACAGAACACATCCCCCCGAGCTCAAAAATAATTAAGAAAATAGATATAATGCCGCCATAGCAAAATCTCAGACAATCTATAAAAATGACAATCTTAAAAAAAAAAATTGAAAGGTGATTAGGGGGGAGTCCGGAGAGTAATTATGAGGATTTAAGATAATTAGAATTACCATGCGGTACAATAATAATAATATAAAAAAAAAAAAAAAAAAAAAAAAGAAGTGAAGTGGTTACAAAAAGAATTACAGTATATGGTGTTCTCTTCCCGATTTTGCTTCATCTGCAATTATTAGACTCAGATTACAACAGACTCCAGAAGATTCAGTGATGTGGATGTGATTAGCCAGTCACCAGATACTAGAATCAATCTGGGAAATGGATCCTAACGGGAAAGATACGAGTTTCTGGCCTATGAACGTGTCGTACGGTTCTCTTCTAAAAGACGGCCAAGAAAAAACAACAGCAAGATTTGAAGATTATTCTAGTATTTAAAAACTAAAAATATTAAGTATCTGATACGCCTTGTATGCGTGAGTAACTAAATAAATATTGTCTGAAAACTAAAAAAAAAAAAAAAAAAAAAAAAAATTTAATTCTTCGAATGGAAAAGAAACATTTTCTCAATTCGTACACTGGTTTCCAGTTTAGGGAATATTATTTGAAAGAGTTTTTAAAGGGCTAAACATAAATTTCTATGTGATGGAAAACTGCCGAATATGCACACTGTCAGGATTCCTCTTTATCGCCAGCTCAAGCATGCATCTTACACATCATGTGCCGGATGATCTACACTTTTCCTGCTTTTCTCAATTGTACTATTAAGAGAAGCTAGTCGGCATGTGACCAGATCTTTGCAAATTGCAAAACTGGTAACAGAGCGGAATCCTGACAGTGTGCATACTGCATAACAGAGGTGAATATAACATTGGTGCAACCTGTGCAGTCGCACATGGGCCCCAAGAGGAAAGGGGTCCCCAAATTCCACTTCCAAAGTAGCGAGCAGCTTCCGTCTGCGTCCGCCCCTGCTGCACACTGTCAGGATTTAGCAATCTGTGCTCACATAAAACGGACTTGGAACGTTAAGTTCAGCCTGGAAAACCCCTTTACAATTAATTTGATTAACTGAAAGTTTGTTAAAAAAAAAACAAAACATAAAACTTTGAGAATTTTTTTTTTTTCCATTAAGTATTTGAACTTGATGTGACCTGTAATGTGATGGAGGTTCGAATAGTCAAAATGCTCTCTCCCCCCTTCCCGTTTCCCTTCAGGATTATTTCCACTGCATTCACAAAAACAAAGATGCAGAAATCTAAACAAGAAAAATCCCAGGAAACCTTTATACATAAAATGAAAGAAAGTCCCAGAGCAGCTAAACAATTTCACTTGATTAAAAACCCTGAAAGGAAGGTTTATCCATGAAAGGTGAACGCGCTCCCCTCCACCCGCCGGATGCCCTAGGTGATGAATCAATCATCAATCATCTTCCATGTATTATGCATATCTAAGCCGTATCTCCAGTTTATCTTGTATTCCTTCTGGATGCCTCCAATTTTGTACGAATCAATAATTTTAGGGGAATTATTTCTATACTTGATTGCTTATTACTTCTTCTACACAGGTCCTTAGAAGGTGTACGCAACCGGATATGGTTAGTGCCCCCTAGTGGTGGCTGAAGGCTGTCAAGATTTTTACAACTTTTTATTTTACAACAATGTAACTTTTACTGAGGACTTTCCAAGAGGTGCAAAGGACGCTAATGAAAATTACCACCATCAGGCACAAAAATTCTGGTTTCTGGGAGGTTTCAGCCAAAAGATTTGCAATTATAGGATGGCAAATATATAGCAGAAAATTAAAAAAAAAATTTAAAAATTAAAAAAAAAAAAAAAAAAAAGGGAAAAGTTTGGTTTAACTGTTCAAATTTAGACACACTTATACATTAGATGCACAGAGATTAAGCAGCACAGCGAAAATAGAGCAGAAGATAGTACCACAGTGTACTGCTGAGTGGGTGAGACTTGCAGGAGCGGGGGTGGATAAGAGACGGCTGGGTACTGAACAGGTTGCGAAGAGGACGGCAGAGACCGGATAGGCTGAAGGAGTAACAGGTAAACAAACTTGGTTAATTAAGGACAAGAAAAAACAGAGATGGAAACATTTAAAACGAGACTAAACAATAGGAAGGTGAGAGCACGAGTCGCTGCCCTTCCTGGTCCTCCGCCGGCTTTATGTTCATGTGGCTCCCGCCAAGACATCGATCCAACATGTGTCAGCTGTAGGGGATCATCGGCCGCAGCAGTGACCTCAGCGGTGTCCATACGTCTCTGCTATGTCCTCCGATTGACCGCAACAACGATTACATGTTGGCAAACGTCGTCTCTACTTGAGCCCGGCAAACAGAGTCCGGTGGAGGACTAGTGAAGCTTGAGCACCGCAGCGGCATGTGGTTGGCACCGTGAGCATCACAAGTTTTGTTGTCTAAAACTTTTAAAGAGGCCCAGTCACTTTCCAAAAATATGTATTTTTTTTATATGGTGTAAATGGCACTGTTCTCCTGATTGAGGCATTATTTATTTTTTGTTCTTGCACCTCCCCGGTCCCACCTCTTCCCTGTATGTAAATCTAGTTATTATAGCCAAGTGGGTGTGGTCATCAAGACAACACAAAAGAGTTGATGACTTTTTGGCTAGAAAAAGGATTAGCTTTACATACAAGGAAAAAGGAGCCATATCTCAGGACCAAAAGGTAAAACAAAGCCAAATTCAGGAGAAAAATAAATAATTTTGTATTTTGATAATTCACACATGAAGGAAGTGAGCCTAGTATCAAAAATAAAAATGACTATTTTCAATGTCTCAATTAAAAACCTTAACGACTACCACTCCTGTATGATCACGCCCTTGTGTAGCGAAGAAAAAGAAATTCATGTCATCCTCCATCTTCCCCTTGTCCAAGGGCAGTGTGCTCTTCAGCATTCCCCCCGTGTATTGGGTGACACGTGGAATTAATAAAGTATTCAGATCTGAAGCTGCTGAGTGCAGTGAATGCCTCCCTTCGATGCTACGATATGTCGGTATCTATACTGACGCTTGATTCGTTTTCCATATCCTGTCACTCAGAACTGATCCGGGATGACGGCGCTCCACGCCTGCCTGAGCCGTCCACATAACATTACACGGACGCTGCTTTTCCCACCAAAGCAGATTTTCCGGGTCCAACAAATCTACATAAAGTGCGCTGCTCGCTCGTCTCAGGACTCCCTGTTACATTGCTGACTTCAGGCACATGTACAATCAGAAAATAACGCAGAGGTCGGGCATGCGCCCCTCCGCTCCATTTATGACAGGTTCCGTGGTTCCAGGGCATTTAGGCAGTTGGATCCCCAAAAATCATTCAATTATCTCCTATCCCATGAACAGAAAATAATCATTTTTTTTTTCAGAGAGGGAATGACCCTTTAATACTGAACCTATTTCTCAGAGGTCATCAATTTCGATTCTGTGGGGGTCCGACTTACCGAACCAACACTGAACGAAAGTCCTGAGGCTCAAAGGCAAAATTAATTTGCAAAAAAAGAGTAGATTGCAGAAAAGAAAGGGTAAAAGTGCTCATTCAGCTCGGATCTATACAAAGGCTGGGTTAGGAAGGTGCCGACTTACACTTCTCATCAGCCCATATATCTGTCTTCTCACTCTGGAGCAGAGATATCACAGTCGGAGGAGCAGAAGTGCTTAGCTGAGCGCTTCATTTCAGCCATCCATGGAGCAGCACTGATCGAAGCTCCCGATATTAAAGAAGCCCTCCTCCTCCTCCCATCAAAGTTTTTATCCTCTTAATATATTGCAGTCATCATATTATACAGCACTGTGATCTTACAATTGCTCATTTTGCTTTTCAACCCAGTTAATTCTTCTCTTTTCTCTGCTCTATGTAGAAACAGGAAGTCTCTAGTCCTGTATTTATCATTCCCCTCCTCATCTATTGCCCCAACCGCTCCCTCCTCGCCCCTGCAATTGACTTTTCCAGTGACTGGTTAGTCAAGCAGGGGAAATTGACCTCCTGTTTCTATGTAAGTTTTAAGGCCCCGTTACACACAGCGATCTCGCTGATTTTGTGACACATCAGCAATCTCTCCAGCGAGATCGCTGTGCGTGACATCCAGCAGTGATCCCCCCCCCCCCCCCCGCGGGGTATCGCTGATCATGCTGGATCGTCCTGGGCCATTTTTTCATCGCTGGTCTCCCGCTGGCCAGCGCGCATCGCTGCGTGTGGCAGCAGGAGCCAGCGATGAGCGACGCTGCACGCTGGTTACCAACGTAAACATCGGGTTTCTAAGGGCTGCGGGGCCGCAGCCCTTAGAAACCCGATGTTTACGTTGGTAACCAGCGTGCTCGCTGGTCCTGATCGCTGGAGGGGCTGTCTATGTGACAGCTCACCAGCGATCAGCTAACAATGTCCCAGCGATCCCATCCACGTTGGATCGTAGGTGGGATCGCTGGGACATCGTTACGTGCAATGGTACCCTTAGAAGGATTCATATAGTCTGTTCTTAATCACGTGATGTCATAGACCTAATGGAAAAGAGAAGAATTATCTGGGTAGAAAGGCAAAATGAGCAATTGTAAGTACACAGTGCTGTATAAAATGACTGCAATATATTAAGAGTAAACTTTGATGGGAGGAGTGCTTAAGAGTTTTTTTTTTGGGGGGGAATAGGATAGGGAATAACTTACTGATTGTTGGGAGTCTGAAAGGTGGGACCCCCAGCCATCCGGACAATAGGGCTCCAGAGAGACCCAAGAATAAGTGGATCTGCTCCACATATGGTCTATGGGGCGGACGAAGATAGCCCTGTGTTGCACTACAGAATAGCATAGGGCCAGAAGCAAGAATCTGCTGCCGACAGTGGAGAGGAGTGGTACTGCACGTTACCAAATTGTAACACTAGAAGTTTATTAAATGGGAAGATGTTAAATTTCAATATACACATTAATAAGATAGTAGCATTCAGAAGAGATGACACAGGGGTAAGGAAATAACGGAGCTGAATAAAGTGTAGCACAGAAAATCTACATCACGTATATACACATATACGGTATATATTCAATTCAGTGGGAATGTAGTAACAAAATGAAAAAGAAAAAGTTCTTTGTTGGAGACAACCAACTTTAAAAACTAAACCTGAAACATTAAAACACAAACCGGCTTTGACAGCTGCGTCAGATTCCTCAGCCAACTATTCAGATTCCAGCTCATGGCCCGCGCCAGGAATTAGTTTTTACTGCTGAGGCCGGTTATTTGATACTTGATGTCTCGCCAGCCCTACACTCATTCATTTCTGCTTACTCATAACCCTCTACTACAAAAATGACACAGAGATAAATTCTGACCTGCTCCGAGGGGGGATATGTGGTGTTGTGGGAGTCACAGTGCAAAACACAGGAGAGAAATAGAACAGCAAAAAATGTGACAAATCAGAGTTGATGACTGGAGCAAAAAAATCTTTACTTGGAGGGATTGTCCAGGTTTGGAGAATGCTGGCTGATTTAAATAATAAAAAAAAAAATTAAAAATAAAAACAGCGCCTCCTCTATGCACAGGTTGTGTGGGGTACTGCAGCTCAGCCCTATTTACCTCGTCATTGATTTTTAATAGAGAGTGCTATGTTTATGGTAAAATCTGTGTTACAGAATACTATTTTGCAACATTACATTTTGTAGCAATAAATTTAGTGTTGTGATGGTAATGTCCTACCAAACTGTTATTCTCCTTTTTTTCACTGTTGAAGTACATCCTTCATTATAAGGGTAACCATGTCACACTGAATGGGGCATTGAACCAAAAATTCTCAAATTGATAGGAAACTTGCATTGAATAGTCTGCAATCTGGGCGCTACCAAAGGTCATAAGCGCCTGACTGCTACAGTGACATCATAAGGCTGTGATGATGTCATATAGTAATATCATACTTCACATGGCATTGTATTACATTTGCACAACCCAAGCACCCCAAAACTAGGTGGCGTTCAAGGGAGAAAAAAAAAAAAAGTTCCTGTGGCCGGCCGGAATATCTGGTTGCACCCCGATGCGGTACGTACCTGTGGTATTAGGTGGTTGGGCGCTTGCTGCGGAGGTGGCGGGGGAGGGGGTGGAGGAGGGGGCGCAGGGGCAGGCACTTGGGTCCTAACTGGTTGCTGAGTCACAGGAGGATTATACACAACTGGAGTGCCGTCTGGGTTTATAAATGGCTGACCTGCGGGAACAGAAGAGTCAGTGCTGTCAGCTCCTCTTCATCACGAGTACGACGTCAATGAAACGGTGCAAGCACCCAAATCCCCTACTATAAAACCTGCAGACATGAACTAAGCGGCTCCAAGACAGTAAACATTTCTCGCACAAGAGATTAGGTTCTGATCATGAAGTAACCAAGTTGACATCAATTTTGACCCGATAGGACCCTTCTGAAGAACTTGAGATCGATTCAGAATGGTCTCATGTTGCTCCGCTAAGAGCTTAAAAAGTGGGTTTGTCACCAGATTTCACAACACAAACTGCAGCCATTGCTAAATAGATCTCTTAGACCTGATGTTGTTGCTGTAGTTACTTTGAAAGTCCATGTCAGAATGGCTGCATAATCCTTTATGAAAGTTTAATTCAATCTTCGCCCACCTTGATTAATTGAGTTCCTCAGTGTCCCTCCTCCCTGCTGTACAGAGATCTCATATTGCTCAGTACAAGCTGCAGCAGGGTGGGCAGAGGTTGAATATGACTGGCAGAACAAATGTTCATAGAAATGCTTGTTTTTTTTCACTGCCCTGAGTAAACATGTCCAGCAACCAGCAGATCACTGACCTCGTATAATATACCTGGCGATCAGATGATCGCATCTTTACACAATACTCCACATGTAACATGTAAACGGAGGATAAGCAGCCCACATTAATGCTAACAAGCAATTAATTGCCCCATAAAGTTTGTGCATTCAAAATTGACTGGCACATGTAGTCTGACGAGCGCTAACGATGTACCATATAGTAGGAGCTCGTTATGGCAATTTTAAGCCCTATATCACAATTTATTAAAAGCGTATATTTCTCTCCTAGACCAAAATTGAAAAACCTATTTTTTGGTGTTTAGACTAAATTCAATATTTTAATTATTAAATTTTAAAACTATAGATTAAAACGTTAGGATCGATTTTCCACAGCATTTCAGCACCACCTACCTACGGTATTTTAGGCTACTTGCATTTTAGTGATTTTTTTGTTTGCTTGTTTTTTTTTTTCAAGCATTTTTCTCTGTTCTTTTTTTCTTTTTGGCACGTCATGTTTAAAAGTACTTTGTTTTGGAAAAAATCCTTTCTGCGGAAACTTGATAAAGTCAAGAGCTGATGACATGCGTTATTACTACCTTCTACAGCGGAACCGTTCTAAAAATGCACATGGGGTTTTGAATTGTGTAAAATTTCCAGATTTAATTCAAGTCTAAGAGGAAAATTCACAAAAAAATAACCCTGGATATTTAACAAGAAACTCACATGCTATGGATTTTAAAAACGCACTGAAGGTCAATTTCCACAACGGTAAACAGAACAATGGGCGTGAGATTCACACATCTCTCATCTACTTCCCTAGAACTGTAAGGCTGTGTTCTCACACAGCGTTTTTTTAGCGGTTTTTACAGCGGTTTTCACTATAAAACCGCTATAAAACCGCAAAAAAATAAGCTTCCCAGTCATTTCTATGCATTTTGCACTTTTTGTGCACATTGATGCGTTTTTTTACCGCGAAAAAACTGGATCGCGGTAAAAACCGCAGCATGCGCATTAATTTTGCGGATTTTTCCGCGGTTTTGGCTTCTTCCATGCGGTTTGAAACCGCTGCGGAAAAAAACGCATCAAAAACTAGCAAAAAACGCCGCGGTAAAATAGGTGCGGTTTCTGGGAAGGGATTCAGGTCTTTGAGCAGAAATTTTCTGCAACGTGTGCACTTAGCCTAATAAGCTTTGTTTCTTGAGCAAGAATATACACAAGTGGTCAGAATTGTTGGTACCCCCTCCCTCGTCTAATGACAGAAAATCCCACAGTGGTGACAGAAATAACTTGAATCTGACAAAAGTAATAAAAAATCTATGAAAATGAACAAATGAAAGTCAGACATTGCTTTTCCGCCATGCTTCCACTGATTTAAAAAAAAAAATAAAACTCTTGACATAGGCCTGGACAGAAATGATGGGACCCTTAACTTAGTATTTTATTACACAACCTTTTGAGGCAATCACTGCAATCAAACGATTCCTGTAACTGTCAATGAGACTTCTGCGCCTCTCGACAGGTATTTTGGCCACTCCTCAAGAGCAAACTGCTCCAGTTGTCTTGTGTTTGAAGGTTGCCCTTTCCAGACGCCATGTTTCAGCTCTTTCCAAAGATGCTCAATAGGATTTAGGTCAGGGCTCCTAGAAGGCCACTTCAGAATAGGCCAATGTTTCCTCTTAGCCATTTTTCGGTGTTTTTTTGCTGTGTGTTTTGGGTCATTATCCTGTTGCAAGAGCTATGGCCTGCAACTGAGACCAAGCTTTCTGACACTGGGCAGCACATTTCTCTCTAGAATCCCTTGTAGTCTTGAGATTTCATTGTAACCTGCATAGATTCAAGACACCCTGTGCCAAAAGCAGCCCCAGATCATAACAGAGCCTCCTCCATGTTTCACAGTAGGGACAGTGTTCTTTTCTTGATATGCTTCATTTTTCCACCTGTGAACATAGAGCTGATGTTCCTTGCCAAAAAGTTCCATTTTTGTCTCATCTGTCCATAGGACATTCTCCCAGAAGCTTTGTGGCTTGTCAACATTTAGTTTGGCAAATCCCAGTCTGGCTTTTTTATGATTTTTTTTTCAACAATAGTGTCCTCCTTGGTCG
Organism: Dendrobates tinctorius; assembly: GCF_039654945.1. NCBI lineage: Eukaryota > Metazoa > Chordata > Amphibia > Anura > Dendrobatidae > Dendrobates > Dendrobates tinctorius. The sequence continues at coordinate 14,751,301 of NW_027361810.1, read as the reverse complement.
TCTCCCATGAAGTCCACTTTGGCTCATACAATGGCGGATGGTGCGATCTGACACTGATGTTCCTTGAGCTTGAAGTTCACCTTTAATCTGTTTAGAAGTTTTTCTGGGCTCTTTTGTTACCATTCGTATTATCCATCTCTTTGATTTGTCATCAGTTTTCCTCCTGCGGCCATGTCCAGGGAGGTCGGCTACAGTCCCATGGAGCTTAAATTTCTGAATATGTGCAACTGGAGTCACAGGAACATCAAGCTGCTTGGAGATGGTCTTATCACTTTTACCTGTAACATGTTTGTCTATAATTTTCTTTCTAATCTCTTGAGACAACTCTTTCCTTCGCTTCCTCTGGTCCATGTTGAGTGTGATACACACCATGTCACCAAACAGCACAGTGAGTATCTGTAGCCTCTATACAGGCCACTCACTGACTCCAGGATTGTACACACCTGTGATGATAATTAGTGGGCACACCTTGATTCTACATGTCCCTTTTGTCACATTATTTTCAGGGGTGCCATCATTTCTGTCCAGGCCTATTTCAGGAGTTTTATTTTTTTTTTTTTTAATTCTGTGGAAGCATGGCTGAAAAGCAATGTCTGACTTTCATTTGTTCATTTTCATAGATTTTTGATTTATTATTACTTTTGTCAGATTCAAGTTATTTCTGTCACCATTGTGGGTTTTTCTGTCATTAAACCAGGGCTACCAATAATTCTGACCATGTGTGTATGTATAAAAGAAAAACAGACCACATACTCATTGTGGGACCTTAGCCTTAAAGTTATGGAGAGGGTGGAAAGAGGAACCCTATAAAATCTCATACTATGTACATGCAAGGGTAATGGAGCCAACATTAGTGAACTATAGGTATTGTAAGTGTAAGTAAATATTTATTGGCTCCGCAGGGAAAATAGACATTTTAATGTTTTACATTGTCAAAATTAGTAACAAATAAAAAAAAAAAAAAAAATTATATATATAGGCTTCGTAGGTGCTGGACATTAAGCTAAAAACCCCAATAACATTTATTTAATGTATATGAGCTCATCAGGGGAGGGCCAAGTCAGATATTGTTCTGTATCATCAAAAAGAGAAAAAAAAAAGTATATATTATACATACATTTTTTAATTATACAATACAAAACAATAACTGACTTGCCCCTCCCCTGCGGAGCCCATATATTTTTTATTTTTAGTAAATGATATTGGTGTTTTTAGCTTAATATCTGGCACCTGCGGAGCCCATATATAATGGCTCCAGCTGGCTGCGTCATGGATTTAAGAGATTGCTGCTAAAAGTATTTGACACCCCCCCCCCCGCGCCCTTCTTAGACATCATCAGAACAGAACGATGGTCAATATGATAATCGTGTTCCGCATGGCAAATATTGTATTGTGTCGTCACATATGGGTTGCAACAGGCTCCACATCAAGACTACAAAATCTTATAAAATCTAGAAGCAAATCAGTTATATAAACAGGAGCAGAACACGGTATTAAACATTCCGACAGAAGCTTTTGGCACGTCGATGCCCTTGAGATAAAGTGGTTTTCACCAAGTACAAACCTGTTTGTGGGTTGATCAGAATGCTGCCGGGTGGAATGCCTGTGGCTTCCAAGGGAAGCAAAAAGAAGCTAGTACTAGATGGAGCCACTTGCCCACTTAAGCCGCCATCAAAGGAAAGCGTATTACTAGTGCTGACAGGTGGATAGACGGCAGCAGAGTCATGGGAAGGCTGGCTTACTGCGGCTACTGGAAGAGGCTGCTGGGAGAGGGACAGAGACCCTCTGGACGACCCTACACTACTAGAAGACTCTGAACCTATGGGAAAGGAGCAATGGAAGAAGAAAAAAATATAGAGAGAGATCTGTATTTTTACCTAAAGATCATAATACAACATGCACAATGACAGATGCAAGAAACGTTAACCCCTCAGCTGCCAAGACCGCAAAAGCACCAATAGGCGGCTCATGGTTGTGACAACCAAGGGAGGCAAGAAAAAGTAACTATAGCACATCAAGCAAAGCATGCAGGTAGCGAAGGGTTAAAGGAGGACCCCACCTCCCCCCACTACCACAACACTTACATGGACGGTGGAATGTTTTATAATCTGAAGCCAACTGGAAACTAGAAGTAGGATAATATGTATATTTCCAGGGGAGGACGGGGATTAATTGGGCAGAATAATTTATTCTTATTTCTTTGATACAGAATTCCTAAATCCCCCATAAGACTAAAATCTGCCAGTCTGCAGCCACCACTAGGGGGAGCTTAGGAACTTAGTGCATACTATTTTATTATGGAGTTGAATGTATTAGCTCCCCCTAGTGGTGAATGTAATTTACTGGAATTTGTACGATTTTTGTTTGTTTTTTTAAACTCCTTTTATTTCTGGGTCTATGCGGGGGATTTTTAACTCGGTAATGGGAAAACAGGGCTCTGAAAGCTATAAAAAATGTTTACACTAATTAAAAAAAGATTGGATCATAAACAGCATTTATCATCTATACACAGGACCGGTAAGAAATGTATGATCGCTAGGACCCCTCCCTATTGATTGCAACAAAGGGGCTCTCAAGTCCCCTGTCTGAGTGAAGTAGTGGTCCGGCATCTGCACCGTCTATGGGATGGATGCAGAGCACAGCTCTTGCCATCTCCGTCAGTCCTATATCACTGCCTCATTCATATAGGAGAACATGGGACTCCCTTTCTCAAGATCAAAAGGAAGAGTTCGAGCATTCATACATTTATGATGGCCTTTTTTATCCAATCCCTTTAATTGGAAAAAAAAATTTGGACTTGCATTAAAATGATAGACATTCCCTTAAAGTCAATATAGTACTGATGTCTTAACACATCAACCCTAAAAGAGGATGGGCCCAAAATTCTATGACGTTAGGGGGGGTATCCTTTAACCATTGATGCAGTGACAAAGCAAGCAGGTACACCATGCAAAGTTTAGTCCTTCTGCACAGATGCAGCACTGCAAGCCCCCCTGGTGCAGCGCCATGACTGAGCCCGGCCAGGTAAGTCGCTTTTGCCATTACGTGTCCTACGTCTATCTAAAACCCAGCATGAAAAGAAGAGGTGACCATGGGATCTGCAAATCCAGATCAGAACTGTGCACAAAGGCCTGCATGTCACGTGTGAATTCCTGCAGCCATGCGCGGTTTACAGATACCAGAATATTAGTGATTTGCACACTGATCTAAAGGAGAAATACGAAAGATGCAAAGATGAGCAATATAAAGGGAAAATAGAAAATTATGTGACCCCCTCATCTGTGACATAATAGTGTGCAAAGGGTGTTAGAATAACATTAACCATGTAATACTACATTTCTCCAGCAGGGGTCACTGCAGGGGAAAGGCCCGGCTGGCCATGACTTCCCTGGAGCGATCATGTTAGGCAAGAGCGTCTACAAAGTGATGCCGTCGCAGAGTTGATCTGATTATCAAGATGAAGCTGCAGAATACAGACATTTTTCTTAATTAACTCTTCTTAAAAATAGTCTGTATGCTCCAAAGTTCAAGTTGGGAATACCCCTTTAAGTAGGCAAAGTAACCAGTAGTTTAAAGACTTCAATCCCCAAATTACAAACTGAAAAGAAGCTTCTGAACATGGCAGGGCCAGGGCCCCTTACTACATATTAAGACCACTCAAGAAATTAGGAAACACCAGTGAGGAACAAGGGGGTGAAGTTTAGCGTGTGTGGCACGTGCTCCCGTTCTTGAACGGCGCCAGAAAGCCACCCCCCTGGGTACTGCAGCCTAGCGCCATTTAAGTGACAGAGTTAAACGATATCACACCTTTGGGGGTATTATCTTTTTTGCTTAAATGTATGTATTTGAGGCTAAAAATCATTTTTACAAATTATGTTTCATTAAAAAAATTTCTCTTCTACTGCCTCTGTGATGTACTACAAACTCCCGACAAGAAGGAGTTCACTGACTGATTCTGAGTTAACTCTTTCTACAGCTACAAAAAAAAAAAAAAAAAAGGTTCAATTATGCCCTGAACTAAGACTGAAAAACAGAAAAATGGTTTTACAATTAGGGAGAGGTGATCATTAAAAAGGCATCTGTAATGGCGCACCACAACCCTTCAATTCCCAGAGGCAGGGAATGTGCAAGAAGCGCTAGCTCTGTTGCCAAATACGGTTTCTTAGGAGCCACAAGAAACACAACTTCAGAAAGCCGTTGTGTCCTTGTAGCTCCTCCTAAAATATTCCGATTCCCCCCGGGTCGCTATTGTCACAAGTAGAGTTGGGCGAATAGGTTTGGGATCGGTCGCTGAATCCGAATTTGCCATATTGTTACCCCATTCGTGCCGAGTTTGTGTTTGATGATGGGTTTCGAACATATTTGGTCATTTCTACTCCCATTGACTCCAATGACGCTCGGCTGTGTTTGGCAAATATTGCAAAAACAATTTTCGCCACCGATCGTAATCGGAACCGAATTTTGAAAAATTTGCTCAACTCTAGTCATAAGGTCTGGCCGTCATATTCTTTGGTTCATCCATTTTTAAAACCTAGAACCGGCAACAAAGCTACAAACGTTGGCATGTTAAACACGGGCACACGAAAAACTCAAGCAAATAAAAAAATATATATCTATAAAAACCAAACAAAACAAATGAGAAATGCCTCGGCAGCCGGCTCTCTGGTGCACCCCGGTGATACCTGTTTTGGAAAGCCTGCCTGTGCTTTTGTTGCTTCCAGTGCTATCCCCTCGGGTCAAAACCGAAATCCCACTGAAGCTGCTAGCTTTGGTGACAGCGGGCTTCAGGTTTCGGATGGAGCTGTCGGAGTCCGTACTGCTCCACGGCCGAGGCTCATTATACTTGACATCATTCTCAGTACTGCTGAAGAGGCTGTTTCCTGATCTACCTGAAGCGTCTTTATTGATCCTGAAAATTTATACAACTGGACTGTAAAGATATATGCAAAAAAGAAATGGAAGGAAAAAAAAAAAAGAAAGAAAAGCGGAACACTCACATGCAGACAGAAAAGGGACGGGGCTAAATACCTAAATATCTGGCGCCTTTGCTGGGTGAGATTACATTCGTCCTCTTGAATTCTGCGGATATTTTAACAGAGCCGTTAACGACGTTCTTCATATTGGGACATGGAGACAAACGGACATCGGGAAGGAAGCCGGCGCTTACCTCTTATCAGTGAGAAAATTCTCCGGAGAACACAGCGACTGATGGAAAGATGAGAAAACCCAGAGTGACTTGTAGTCGACTGTTCAGCATCTACGCGCATTATCAGTTCACAGTGAAATCACAACTTGATAAAAGGACGGCTGTTCTCAGCTGGCGCCGCTGACGCCCAAAGGGTCACGTTGGTTTGAATCAAGTCTGATCGCTGGACGGCTTCCAAAATGTGCGCATAATGTGCACTGCCCAAAAAGCGAGAGCTGTGCCAGCGATCATGCACTGCCCACCACTGATCTGTGCGATCGGTGCAGGGCAGGAAGGGAAGATTCTGGTGTTCAACTTCATGTCAGAGAGCAGTCACATCACCGGAGCCGGGGAGGTAATTAAATCGCTCCATGACACAAAGGATTCTTTATACACTAGACCACCAGGGAATCATACACTAACCACATATATACCCTAGACCACCAAAAAATCAAATATTAACCTATCCACTACCATAGACCATATATTAACCAGACACCTAACCTAGAATATCATGGAATCAAATATTAACCTATCCACTATCTTAAACCACCAGGGAATATAATATTAATCTATCCTCTACCCTAGACCATCAGGGAATCAAATATTAATCTATCCACTTCTTTAGACCATAAACTAACCACACATCCACCCTAAACCATCACTGAATCAAATATTAACCTACCACTTCTCCAGACTGCCAGGGAAGCAAATATTAAACTATCCACTACCCAAAACCATAAACTAACCACACATCCACCCTAGACCATCATTGAATCAAATATTAACTTAGCACTACTCCAGACAGCCAGGGAATCAAACATTAAACTATCCACTACCCTAAACCATAAACTAAACACATAGCTACCCTAAACCACCAGGGAATCCAGAAGCATAGACCACTGATTACAGTCTGGAGTAGGAGATAATGTAATAAACTAACCACATAAATACCTCAGACCACCATAAAATCAAATATTACCCCAACACCACTACCCTAAAAATCAAACAAAAAAACCCACAACCTATCCACATATCTACACTGGGCCATCATAAAATCTACTATTACCCTCCACACCATCAGGGAATTATAAACTGACCACACATATCTCTTAGACCACCTCGGAATCAAGTAATAGCAAACCTAGAACCAGAGACCACTAAGAAATCAAATATCACCCCCTCAACACCACTACCCTAGACCACCAAAGAGAGTCAAACATTAAGTATTTAGTCTAGGAAAGAAGATGTGTTTATTATTCCCTGGTGGTTTAGAATAAACTAACATTTACACTAGACCACCATGGAATCTAATATTACTCTCAACAATTAGCCTGGATCACCATGGAATCATATAATAAACTTCTTTGGAATCACTACTCTAGACCACCAGGGAACCAAATTTTTACACATTCACTACCCCAGCCCATAAACTAACTCTCACGTACTCTGTACCACCATGAAATATAACATGAATCTATCCACTACCCTAGAACATCATGGAATTCTAAACTAACCACTCATCTACCCGAGATTACCTTGGAATCAATTATTGCCACCCACCCAGGTCATCAAATAATAACCTATCCACTATCCTAGACCACAAGGGCATCAAATCGCACCATCCCACTAGCGTAGACAACCAAGAAATCAAACTAACGACACACCTACTCTAGACCACCAGGGATTTACATTACTTCCTGACACACTACCCAAGACAACCCGGGGAACAAAAAGTGACCTATCAACAACCCTAGACCTCCAGAGCCAACAGCATCTACCATTAGTGATGTCTTAAAGGGAAGGTATCGCAGATATATTATTACTCATTAAAAACAATCTTTTTTACATATCTGTTTTTACTCCCTGGTTTTTATTTTTATTCCATATACTGAACTAAATTATTGTCAAAGAGAACAATAAGTGTCAGTCTACTATGAGGCTCAGAGTGAAAACTGCAACATTTCAGGATTTATTTTTATCGAAAATGTAAAAAAAAAAAAAAAAAAAAAAAAAATAATCATCACCCCCTGCAAAAATATCACCTTAAAATACACACAAGAATAAAAATATAAAAAGGACAAAGGGATAAGGAAAAAGGCAAAACAAGACATAAAACATTTCACCTACTTCTTGCGCAAATATCCGTTCTCTCGCCCTCTGGTACTCCTCTTCCCGCTCTTCGATGGATTTGCTTCTCCTGTCATCCTTCAACCTCATCCTCATCTGCGTAGAGAAAGGGATTAGCTGCAGGATTGGCGCATAAGCCGGGGTATCTGTCAAAAAAAAGAAACCTACAGCGGCGCCCACCTGATTATCGTCCTTGTCTAGGCTGGAGTTATCCCTTTTAAGAATGTATCGCTTCTGGAAGTCCATGCTCTTTTCATCCTTGATATGTTCTTCAAATTTCTGATCCGGGCTGAAAGGTAATATAGGAGGCTTATTAATATTCATTGTTCAGTGCGGAATTAAAAGCAGCGGGCGCTATAAAAACGGCGAGCAAGAACCACAGCGAAGTGTCAGACATATGAACATTTCACGTCTTCTATTAACAATTTAATTCCTCCGGGCAGGCAGCGAACATGGTAGGCAATAAACACATGTCAGCTTCCATTACACAAATAATTGGACAGTTCTGAAGCCTTTTCTAGGCAGCCATGTACGGAGCCGACAATAAACCGCACGCTATAATCATGAGCGCAGGCACTGGTACTGGATTCATTTAAATGCCAGCAAGAGTCCAGTGGGAGGGGTCTATTGATAGCCTTCCCTATAGAACACTGCACAGAGACCAATCACTCTATAGAACTGCCCACTGGACTCCTAGACAGCCATGCTACTTGCCAATCAGACTCCGTATCTAATGTGACAGGAATAAACCTCTCTCCAAGATCCTAGCCCGATATATAGCAGCCGGTGTAATATTATTATTATTAGCAAATACCTCCTATTAGAAATGTAGTATAGTTCTTCTGATTCACTAGGTCGTTTAACCCATGTGCAGGGCATTTCAGTTACGACCACTAACTGTCAGTATATTAGTGGTCGTAACCATGGATACCTAAGCTACTGCAATGCCCTGAACATGGGGTAAGCGACATCGCGAATCAGAAGAACTGTCCTACATTTCTAATTGGAGGTATTCTCTACTATTATTATTATTACACCTGCTACATATTGGAACAGAATCTTAAGAGATGAGAATACAGCTTTTCATGGAACCAAAAAATATTCTCCGTACATCTACATGGTTTTGTTTCTGCATCATGTGTGTAGATTTTGGCATAGGACAGATGCTGAAACTTTTGCAACAAAGCTGCCGTGAGCAAATATTTAGTTAGAGGGGGTTGTTGAATACTTTTTGTGACCCCTTATCGATGGGTCCAGGGAGGTGGTGGAAAAATAAAATAGAAGATACTCAAATCCGGGGCTGAGTTTGCTCCTCCGCATTCAGTAACGCGTCCCTGCTGTTCTGCTGGGATCATCATCGTGAGCGATGCAGTCCATCAGCGGTCGCCGAGCGGCAACAGCCGGCATATTTCGGCCCGGTGGAAGAGACAGTGTGACGCCCCCAGTGGATGGATCCCTGCAGACTGTGCCGAGTGCAGCAGGCCTCAGTGCCGAGTGCAGCAGGCCTCTCTTATAGAGAGCGTCTCCATGTTCCTGGTTGCTAAGGCGGCCATGTTATCACTACAATTAACATATGCTCATAACCCACCGATGGTTTAATCCAAATCTGGGGAAGGGAAAATGGACGGAGAAATGAGGCATGATCTGACCGCGGAGGTGTGCGGTGGGGTTCTCCCCTGTGACCATCCTTCCAGGTTCAGGACCCTCTGCACCGTATCCATGGCAACCAGGAGTCCGAACCACCCAAACTTATAACATGGCTGTCTGTATTCAGGTGCTTTGTCTCCGAGTCGTGGAGAACGCTGCTCTGGGGCAGATACTGACATGTGAGGCCGAGGTGATCGTACTCGATCAGTTCTGACCCTCACCTGGGAGATACCTGAACGGTATTAACGGAAAGCTGGCAGTCATGTGACAGGGTGAGGGTCACATGACGGGCGCCATGTTTGATTCTTCTCAGCTCTACGCTAGTGCGGGGGCCCCAGGCCTAGCTCTCCATCGTAAGGAGAGGGGCACAGGAGCCGAGTCACACAGACGCTCGCCGCAGTTTAACCCCTCAGATGCCACTGTCAATCATTACACGACACTGCAACATTACAGAATCGCATTATATCGCACAAGCAATCGCAGGTTCAACTCATCCAAGGGGATCAATAATGAAAATATAAAAATAAATAATAATAATAAAGAAGATGAAACTATCCGGCCTTTCCAGGAATTAAAAACATTTTTGGTAAGTGTCACATATGGTGACAGCTCAAAGAAACAAAAAAAAAAGGCAGAATTGCTGGATTTGTTTGGTAATTTCGACTCCCAAAAAATGAAGTAAAAGAGTCAGAAAGTCGTATTGAACTTAAAAAGGAAATAATAAAAACGGTTACAAATCACACTGCAAAAAAGCAAGCCCTGATACAACTCGAGCTACTGAAATTAGAAAAAGTTGATGATTTCGGAAGGGGAGGAGGTAAAATTGAAAGAGGAGAGGGGCCCCGCTGGGACTCCACAAACCTGCAGCCGGCCCCGCCAGTATGGATAGCCGTTTATCGCTGACATGTTGTCCCGCTCTTTGCATGTGATAGTTTCTGAAGTCAAACCTTGAAGATATATGTGGACAACTTTGAATGGGGCCTGCTGCAATACCAGACACTGCCACAAACTAGAGGGGGCGCCATTTGGCTCATCGCACACGACTCCTGTAAAGGTACTGTATATATATCAACTTGGGACTAGGACTCACATTCTTGTATTGCTCGTTTTGTTCACAATTACAGATTTGCCGCTCTGGTCCACGTTGTGATCAAGGCCAAAGTACGCGGCCACTCTGTGCAGGAGCATCCTGTGGTACGAGGTCATCGGAGGGAATTTCTTACGTTGAATTCTACGAGTAAGTGGAGGAGACAGATTATCAGAAAGGTGGAGGCACAAAACAGGCAACAGCCAGCATGGACTGGTAGACGTGTCGCTGTGTGCGCCCCATTCGCAGGGGTGGTCAGCTTTTACATTCAGTTCTGCTGCAAACGCTGGGATCGGAGAGGACTCTGATCCAGGTCCTACAACTCCTTAGGTGTGGAGGTCAATAGTAGCTTTGACATACAGGTGGTTAGGAAGGGGTATGTATGGCTCCCTGTCACCCCATCGTCCCTCCAAAAAAGTGATTGCAGTAATGATTATGGGATGCTACGGCAGCCAGGGGCCTAATCAAATAATCAACCCCCATCTTAAAGATTCTGCACCACTTTGCTTTATAGGCGCTTTGTTTCCTGCATGTTCAACTTGGATGTGGTCTGTGGTCATAAATCGGTTGAGGAAAGCGTAGAAAAAAAAAAGATGTAAAAGGAAATACAGACTCCTTGACAGACCCAAAGAAGGAGCTCACTGTCGGTTTCTCAGTTAACTCATTCTACTGCCAGCAATGAATAATGCAACACAAAGACTATAAAAGGCAAACAGTGCTGTTTAATGAAACCCAATTGCAGAAATGATTTTTAGGCCCAAATACACACATCTAAAAAAGAAAAACAACCCAGTTAATTAAACAAAATGTGTTCTGTTTTTTTCCCCCCCCCCAAGATCTAAAATCAATCATGCAGACAGACTAAAGCATTATCATTTAGATCATATGACAAGTGCTTCAAATCGCTCTATTTTCCTTCCATAAAATTAACGTATTTAATATGTCATGTGCATTAAAAAATGCAAATAACGTCCCCCCAAAAAAACAAGTCCTCATACAGATATGCTGAAGGGAAAATAAATTAGAATAAGTGAATAATAAAAAAAAAAAAAAAAAAAGTTAAAATGTTTAGAAATGTAGGGATTTAAAAAAAAAATAAATAAAAATAAAATATTGCAATAGGACGGCTGATTAACAGGCTGTTCATTTTATAAAAAATGTGTGTAGGGGACAAGGGCTGCTTTCTTAGACAGCACCAGTTGTTGATAAATGATGATAATGAGACTAAACACAGCCGCCACTAGGGGGAGCTAACTGTACATGAATTTGGTGTAGCCCTCCATACACACGCGACTACAGACATAAGCGTACATCAGAGACTTGCGCTGCCTCTACTTACTCATTGGTAGAAATAAAATCTAATATATCCTGTTCCAGTTTGAGCAGCATCATTCTGTCCCTAAAAGACAAACAAAAGATCAGACTTTTGACCAACAGACAGTAAAAGAAAAGTTCTATTATTTATTGCTTTATACTAATAGCTTTAAGAGCTCCTCTTATGCACGGACGGCGCAGCCACCGCGAAGGCTTCTAATCCGCTGCTTGCTTTCTCCAGCTCTAATTCAATCCTAATCACCATTTAAATTAATATTAATTAGTTTGGTTAATGGCAGAGCAAGAACATCAATTGTGAAAACCATTCGAAAGGCCGATTGCCTGTACAGATCAGACATCCAAATCCCTGCCCCCTGCTTCTGTGCCTCCTGCAGATCACCAGCAGGAGGGAACGTTACCGACAGGATGATGCGGGGGCACAAAATCAGAGCCCATATTATACACCCATATGGTAATAGATAGTAGGAGACAATTTATGTACTGAGCTGGTTCTGGTACCTTATCTTTGTGTAGAGATTATAGAGATTAGCTTCGCTACTTTATGTATTGTATGCACCAAGATTGTTTCCAATTACTGTACTTATTTCCTAAGCTTTGTCACCAGCTATATAACAGGCTGAGGCATGGTTCTGTTTGTATGAATTAATTACTAAGTTTTGTTCTTAATACAACATCTCTACAGTCAACTTGGTTCTTTTACCAGATCTATGCTGTCAGCTTGGTTCTGTTGCTGTATGCAAACACTTGGTTCTGGTATTGTATTTATATAGTAAGCTTGGTTCAGACACCGTGTTTCTATAACATGCTCTGGCACTGTGTTTATATAGTAAGATTGATTCTAGCATTGTGTTCCTATAGTAGGCTTGGTTCTGGTGCTGTGTTTCTGTAATAAGCCTGGTTCTGGTGAAGTTCCTATAGTAACCTTGGTTCTGGCGCCATGCTTCTATAGTAAGCTTAGCTCTGGTACCATGTTCTTATGTTAAGATTGGATCTAGAACCATACTTACATAGTAAGTTAGGTTCAATTACTTACTAATATACATAGTAAACTTGGTTTGCTTAATGTAGATCTGCTGTGAACGTGGTTCTAGCAACTTACTCATGCAGTAAATTTATATAGCAATCTTGGTTCTGCTCCTGTATTTACACAGTAAGCTTAGTTCTGGTACCAAAGTATTGTAGTAAGTTTAGCTAAACATGTTCTCATTCTGTATCTGTGTGGCAAGCATGGTTCTGATACTGTATCTGTGGAGTAGCTGTGGTTCTGTTAACGGATCTATGTAGAAAGCTATGCTCTGGTACTATATCCATGCAGAAAGCTTGGTTCTGGTACTAAATATAGTAAGCTTGATTCCGTTAGTGGATCCACATAAAAAGATGGATTTTGCCACTGGATCTATGCCGCAGACTTGGTTCTGGTCCTGTAGCTAAGCATTTGGGCACCATACCTCAGTAGTAAGCTCATTTACCCTGGAAGTTCTAATTGCAGAACTGGGCAGACACGATTTCCGGGATTTTTTTTCTTATCCCCCAATATCAAAGCCCCCATAACCCCCAACTCCGCCTCACAGCACAAAATAAAACACTTGTCTGCTATAATCTCAGTAGAAGAGATGCCAGACGGCTCACACACCGAATGTTATGAATCTGGGTGGTGCGACGTGGAGACAATAGCGGCTGTGGCCCCCTGAGCGATCACAGCAGGTGCCGAATTGTACTTGTAACAAAGGATGAAGACCTGAAGCTGCTGGAAATAGAAGACATGACATTGATGTCTGGCATGCAGGCCTTTAGGGTTTACACCACTTTCATTGGTTCGGGGGAACCAAACACGGTCAGCAGTCCTCGACTGACAGTAGCTAACTTGGTGATAAAACCCCATCTACTTCCAAAATCAGGAGCACTGCAATTACATCTCCCATAGAGGTCGTCACCCAACTGTCCCGAATGTCACAGCCCAGGGCACCACTCCTCTCCTGCAGGTACTGCCGCTCACACATTCCCTTTTTCACACTGACAACCTCTTTAAATGGAGTCTGTCGGCACAAAATGACTGTTCAAACAAAGCACAGGTACTTGATGCAGCCTTGGCGTACCCTAGTGCCTTATTGCACCTTCCCACCCACTCGAATTTCACCTTTGTTTTTGCTCAAGCCAGAGCTGTCAATGAAAAACAAGGGTGCACGCCAAGGCTGTGCTTTGTTTGAACAGTCATTTTGCGCCGATAGATTCCCTTTAAGGAAAAACTGTCTGATATCCCCTGCGGAAGCTGTAATCATAATCATATCATCGTCACCCAACTTGCCTACAAGATGATGCAGATTTTACAGAAGAGAACAATTCTACATTTATTGGTTTGTGGAAAAGTCGCCTATAGCCAATGTGGCTGCAATTACAGCTCCGACGGGAGTTATGAGACAACGGGAGTCAGCGGGTGACCTACGCAACTTTATGGCACATGTCGTGGTGATATGTGCACCGGGGATCATGGCATGGCAACCTCTGGGCATACCACATGCCATCCCAGGAGTCGTAGACAACTACGGCTCTGTTCACACCGGAGAATCTCCCGGCAGACGCACCAAACAAAGTGTCAGTGCATGCCATCATGTATTGAGTCTATAGGCATCACATGGTGTGAACACAGCCTGACAAACAGAGATCACCTACAAACTTAAATATGTTAGGGATTTTCTTTTTAACAGGAGGGGCGGTTAATAAGTCTAAAAAAATAAATTAAAAAAAACAAAAAAACAACAACATTTTTGTCCCCAAAAAAATAGTAAACAGTATTGGCGCCCCTGGACAGCTCTTATCTTTGCGTTCATAAATCAAGAACAGTTAATAAAGTCCCTGAAACTCAGCAGCGTTCCTGAGCATTCGACAGCTAATCTCAGATAATATAAGAGGAAGACTCCACCGCGAGCAGATGGGCGAGAAGAGAAAGAGGCGGCTTTATTGACGCTCCTCTAAATACCAAGAACCAACAGGTTGGTTGCCAGGCAACAATAATCGAGAGATAAATATCTGATAGAAACGAGAAAGAGTCAGAAATAAAAAAAAAATTATATTATATATATGGTCTGGCTAAAAGGGAAAAAATAAAATAAACTTTGTTTTGCAAAGGGCAAAATCTGGCAGAAATTAAAAAGCAAGATGATTGGGATTAAAGTAATATATACACACACACACACATATACAGTATATATATATATATATATATATATATATATATATATATATATATATATATATATATATATTTTTTTTTTTTTTTCCATCATCCATTAATAGCGTCACACAGGTCCACAGATTGTCTGTGGTATTGCAGCTGAGCTTCATTGAAGTCAATGAAGCCGAGCTGCAATACCAAAGACAACCTGTGGACAAGTGTGGTGCTATTTTTGAAGAAAAGCAAGTCATGTTTTTTTTTTTTATCATCCTGGAAAACTTCATCTTTATTCGGTGAAGATATTAATAGCAGAACACAACCTTTGGGTGAGCAGTCTTAATTCTGTTATGACATTTGCAGTAACCTGGATGACCTTGAAATACCCTTCAGGCTGGGTGGTTCTTATTGGTGATCATTAGCCCCACTTTCTAGAATACTTGTTTGTCCCTCAGCTGATTTGCACCCGCTGGAATCTGTAGGAGGACCGGGCAGCAAGTGTTCAATTTCCCAACAGCTCCCCCGTAGGGAAAATGAAGAATTACATAGTTCTCAATAAAAATAAACAAGAAGGAGAAGCTTTTTGCTTTGCGCAATGGATGAGATCCCTGACCCTATCCAAGCCACCTTCCATTAACCAGCAATACTTAATAAATTCTTATGATCCAGACAGAACCCTACTGGGAAACCCTGACCTCATACCAGCAGGCCCCTGAAGATAAGCCCATGTGAACATCCATTACACACCAACTTCAAGGTTAATTCTGAAGAAGCTTTTTTTTTTTTTTATCTGCATGATCTTTAACTGTCCTTACTGCAATCTCCCGTGGGTTTTGTGGAACATCTCAATGACAAGGCGGGCCAGAATCACCTTGCACGTACATCGCAACACTACAACGACTGCAGCAAAAAATGCAAACCCCAATAGACAGAAAGCAGCAATATACAAAGTTTTCTGTAGAAAAACACAAAGCTGTCACAAGAGACGCCTATCCCTTCCACTCCCCCCCCCCCCAAAAAAAAAAAGCAGATGTTTCCTGCCGGTTCATGATGACTAGCGGTAATATTAGTGTCACAGACTCGAGACTTCTAAATGAGTTTAGATGGCAGAAGTAATAAAAAGCAGTCCGGGAGACATTGAAGGTTATTCCGTGTGTCACTTGTTGAAACAATTTATTTCCCTAAAGAGATTTGGTTCAATATTTATTCAATTTATAAAAGAGCAGAAGTCACCGGCGTCAAAAGACTGTCAGATATCACCAGCAATAACATGGAATCAACATCGCCTACCTGGGGTTACTCTTCAGAGTGTTCACCAAAAACTCGTGGAGGTCTATGCCGGTGGAATCCGTGTATTCTTGACTGGAATCTGAAAGAGGAGGAGAGATGAATGATGGAATATGAGTGATACGTGGGGAATTTAACAACAGATCGGCGGGGCAAAGCAATGAGTCAGGACACAGTTTTTACTTATCATGGAGTTTTAGGGATATGGTGGATGTTCTCTAATGTCTATAGGCAACTCCGCTGTTCTTAACAGCACTAGTCTTGTGGCTCAATGTCAATGGGCTTCCAGGAAAAAAAACTATAGATTATAATTATGCCAAACAATCTAGCGGTATCTCTCTCTACAAACTCTCAATCTACAAGCCAACCTCGAGTGCTCGTCATCTAGATATTCTGAGGCTGGACATACACATTGGATGCCTGTCAGACCAACAAGACTTTGGCCTGCAGTCAATCCATCCGACAATCCCATACACAGGAGTGCTCGCTTTGCCAAGCGCTCGTGGGTTCTCTATGAGAAAGCCGCCAAATTAACACACTGGCCGGCGGCTTATCTCCAGAACAATATTATGGTTGGAAGTCTGAAATTGGACATGCCAAATCGACATCGTTCCTGACGATCAGTCGGCCAACGCCCTTTGCACATTAGACCGTTGGAAGGACCCTTCAATATTGGCAGATTCAGCCAACATTAGTCTAATGTTATGGAGGCCTTAAGATCCCATGGTGTTGGTGCAAATGTGGTCAATACTTGTGCCAACATTATAACCAAAGATAAAATGCAATTGACACGAGCCTTTCATGATCGTAAGACCTTTCCTTTTGGACTTGAGTGTTCACAATGTGCATAATGGACAGTTCCATCTGTTGGCACCATTGTATAGACGTCATGGTGACTAGTGGTGCCCGTATACACGTCAGCCAGACAAATGAAGTTCAACAACCCCACCACCACCACTATGCATGCATGCTCAGTTTGGTGAAGCATACATGTGTTCTCAAAAGGGAGAGGTAAGAAAGATGCCACCAAATGCAGAATATCGCCCAAGAAAAAAAGGTCTGTTGTTTAAATTCCCATTATTCTTTCTCCAGACATCATCCGATAGGCAGAGAGTCAAGATGGTCTCAACAAAAGGAAACTGTATGGCCAGAAAATTCTTTTGAGCACAGTGATCGTTTAGGACAATTTACACCCCATTAGATGAAGCTCATCCAAATTTGCCGATTCCGGCCAACCGTCCAATGCTTGTTGGGACTTTCCAACTCTCAGACACTGGATCGTGTAGTTGACGCTTTCGAAGAGATAAGCCGCTGACAGAAGTGTCCGGCGGTGGCTTTCTCCACTGAAAATACGTAAATATAGAGCCAATGTGGGAAAGTCAGGAGAAATAGGGGGTCTGCCAAAAGACAGCTCGGAGTCAACGGCATCCAGTTGGTCACACATCAAGTCCTTCATTAGCTCGCCATGGATTTTACAGAATGAAATTACGGCGTGACAAGAAGTAGAAGTAAATCTCCTCCCAGATTAGAGCGCATTCAGAAAAATTTGCACTTAACCACAAACCTCGAGAAAGCATTTTGCGAGCTGACTTTTCATTCCCTTTTTCCTTTTCAGCTTCATCTTTGGAAGGATTGTCCTCTTTTCCAGGGGATGGTGCAAGCTGGAGTGATATTGGTTCCTGGAAGTCTGGAATGGGCTCCTTAAAAACAAAAACAATTCTAGATCTAGCTAAAAATTAAAATAAGTAGTACAAAATGTGCCAGGATATCAATCCAAAGAATTAATCGTAAATGACATTTGGATGGGGGTGGGTTCTCTTCCAATCTGGTTACACTGTGAGATCTATAAAAATGTACTAACGCATTCCATTAAAATACAAAAGATATGGCAACAAAATCTCAAACGAAATTTGTTATGCGAATACTATTCCTATGTCATTATTATATTTCCCATAGTTTGAAAGACGGGACCCAAAGCCTATGTCTGCATGGCTACTTCTGCAGCATGAAGAGCCGCATTACATGCCATTGTAGCATAGGAATCAATGGGTTATACAAGGTCTGCTGCAAATAGGGCGCCCTAAAAGCCTTAACTCGGTGGGAGTGGTGGCTGCACAGGAACTTTTGGTAATATGAAAAATGATTTATTTGAAGTCTGAAGGCAGTCAAGAAAATATAGATGCCCCAAGTGACCATCAGGCTCCTGCTATAAGGAGAGCAAAACATATGAGATATGGAGAATTGAGAACCTGTTTCTCGGCAAACCCAGCGGAGAGGCAAGTTCTCAATTTTTGCCCACTCTATTTTTTCCCATCTTATGGCAGGAGTCTGGTGGTCACTTGGGGCATCTAAAGTCAAGACTAAGTTCCCAACGAGTTTGACCGCTCACTATGACTCAGTCTGAGGCTTCCGTCTAAATCCTATTTTCCCAGTTTTATGACTCCAATAAAACCATAGACTTTAATTAAATAAAATGACAGAGCAGCATGCCCTGCTACAAAAAATAGACTAACACCGCTAGAAAGGAGGTCAAACAAAGTCCAAGTTTTCATAGTTTTGGACTCCCTTTTCCTCAATGAAGGCAAGGGGCAAATCTGAATCTCACTTTTTAGGGACTCAAACAGAAGCCCCCAATGGAGACATGAAACTGCAACCAAAAGCAACGTGAACCCGACCTAAGTAAGAATATAGGGGCTTAAGATAAGAGGCTAGAAAATTTCCAGATTTATCTAGTATCCCTGGAATACAGAGGATTGGATGGAAAGATGGACAAAGTTGAGCTATCCTCATCCTTCAGCTTTAGGGAAAGCCCAGGCAAGAACATTGGGAGCCACCAACAAATATGCAAAGAGTATAGCCACTAGGTGACCTACATTAATTACTGAACCATATAGATTTCCCACTAGGAAAGCTTACATTTTTAATGCATCAGCGAAGCTCTAATATTCTGTAAGCAATAAAAATCTTGTCTGCGGCAAACCAACTTTAGAGAAGAAGATCACAACATAGGGATCGACAAAGAAAGAGTCAAGGTAACACTCAGAAAACTTAATTGCATTTCAGCCTCGCTCTTCATCCAAAGTACCATAGACATCCATCAACCATCCCGTAAACGTCCAAGACATAATAAAAGCCCATCTTAGGCTATTTTCACATTAGCGTTTTTTAGCGCAGCGCTTCGTGCGCAATAGAAACGCATGCAAAAAACGCATCATGAGTTTTTGCATGCATTTGCGTTTTTTAGGCGCATGTTCTAACCAGTTTCTAGCCATGTTAACTCTTCAAACCCATGTTCATGCGCACGCCTGCGTTCCCATAGACTCTAATGCGTTATTTTGTCGCATTCCGTGCGTATGCGTTTTTTTTAAGCCGTTGGACGAACCCAAAAATGCAACAGGTTGCATCTGGCACGCCTAGGCGCACACCTTAAAAAGAATGCATGCGCACGAAAATGCATGCGAACGCGTGCAAGCGCTAGACCATGCGCACGCCATGTTAAACATAGATGCGCATGACGCATGCGCATGGATGCGATGCACAAAAAAACGCTAATGTGAAACCAGCCTTACCTAAAAGCCTGATGAGAAAATGGAAATGGTCTTAGGAGCGCAGGAAAGAGACTCAGACAAGAGATGGGGTTAAACCACAACGCGTTTCGACGGAGAATCCGTCTTCATCAGGTGGAAGTTCCACCTGATGAAGACGGATTCTCCGTCGAAACGCGCTGTGGTTTAACCCCATCTCTTGTCTGAGTCTCTTTCCTGCGCTCCTAAGACCGTTTCCATTTTCTCATTGCTCCTATCCTCCATTGGAGGTTTTTGGCTGGAGCTGCGGTGGAGACCTGACATTTTTGTCTGCCCCTGGGTTGCTTCCTAAGCGCTCCTCTATGACCGCTTATCACTGACTCTTATTCTTACCTAAAAGCCTGGGCATTACAAAAGGGGATCGTCGTGGGAGCAGAAGTTTAAATCTTAACACAGTAAAAAGACCGCAGTTTTCATGAACACAAAATGCCGCAAAGTAATACGACCAAAACATGTTCCAAAGCATTAAAAAAATCTTACTGTATAGTTTAAAAAAAAAGTTCACCTATACTGTATGGTGCCAAAGTCATGACAAACAGACTTGACAACAGCTCTAAACCTCTCAGCACAAAGTTATGCAAAAGTGATCTAGACCACAAAATCTGGTCAATCAAGTTCCAGTCTTGAAATCTTTTTTTTCATTATTATTAATAATAATAATAATTACTATTATCATTATTAATAATTAAAAATAAATTGACAAAAAATATATAATAATTATTTAAGTGGAAAGCTACCAGTAAATATAAATCCTAGGGTGATCTTTTTCAAAGAAGATCTTAAAACTTCTATTTAGCTGCAATTGGTTTTAGCAATATGGTAGGCCCTTATGTTGATGACCACAGCATTTTTCAGCTAGACTTCTCAGGTTTTTGAATTACGGTACTAATGTCGCCCTTACACCTTAGACAGCAGTTCGCTGAACACATGTCTGGCCCCAAAAACATGCTGTCTCTACTCAGTCGGTCCTTCATACATTTCCAATAGGGATAGCAGAGTAATTCGCTTCCAAACACCTCTGGTGGGGGCTCAACTTTTTGGAAAACAAAAGAATCGAACATAGTTATTCGACATGCCTGATCCTTCTTCTGCCCGACACCATTTCTTAGAGAAGAATCGGGAGGCCCTCCATTCACATTAGACCGTGGGCTCATCCTGTTGAAATTCAGCTGTCTTTAATTTAATATGCATGGAGACTTTAGATTTCCTTTTACATCTGAAGATATCCGGACAATTTCTATCCACTCACACCAATATCACACTAACGCCCCCATACACCTTTAACTAATCATGGTTGAACCCACCAATATCAATGGGTTCGGTCAATGTTAAAATGTGTATTACTGGTCGACTGACGGTCCAAAGAGATGTTGATCGACCATGTCCAATTTTGCACTCCTGATCACATTGTTCTCGTTGAGATAAGCTGCCGTGGCATTCTCACAGGGAATGCAAAAGAACACTTGGATGAACGAGCTGTGATGGCTGTTGGCCGAAAGAGTGCTACTGTGTATGAGAGTATCGGTTGAGATGGCTGTTGGCCGAAAGAGTGCTACTGCATATGAGAGTATCGGTTGAGATGGCTGTTGACCGAAAGAGTGCTACTGTGTATGAGAGTATCGGCTGAGATGGCTGCTGGCCGAAAGAGTGCTACTGCGTATGAGAGTATCGGTTGAGATGGCTGTTGACCGAAAGAGTGCTACAGCATATGAGAGTATCGGTTGAGATGGCTGTTGGCCGAAAGAGTGCTACTGTGTATGAGAGTATCGGTTGAGATGGCTGCTGGCCGAAAGAGTGCTACTGCATATGAGAGTATTGGCTGAGATGGCTGCTGGCCGAAAGAGTGCTACTGTGTATGTGAGTATCGGCTGAGATGGCTGCTGGCCGAAAGAGTGCTACTGTGTATGTGAGTATCAGCTGAGATGGCTGCTGGCCGAAAGAGTGCTACTGTGTATGAGAGTATCGGCTGAGATGGCTGCTGGCCGAAAGAGTGCTACTGTGTATGAGAGTATCGGCTGAGATGGCTGCTGGCCGAAAGAGTGCTACTGTGTATACAAGTGTTGACTGACATGACTGTCGATTGAATGAGCTTCTACATATGGGAGTGTTGAGCGAGATGGCTGTCATAGGAAAAAGAAAGGTGTTACTCATCTGTAATGATATCCTGAAAGATGAGAATTGGTTTTATCCTATGAAAATCTTTATGTATGTAAAAAACAGTGAACTCAAGTTTATTCTTCAGGAGCTACCTGACAACTGACAGCTCGGACCAGCGGCATAGCTGAGCTGTTGACCCAACCTTCGCGATCTCCACCGCTGCTCTGCTTCTGGAACATCGGAGAAGCACAAGGAGACTGAAGCCGGACGGATCCAGCCAACTTCTGAGCAGTGCTTACAAGCTGTATAACAAACAGCTCCTTGTCTCGGAGACAACCCACTAAAGAGGTGGTCGGCAACCTCGGAAACAAGTGTAAACTGTGGCAGTGAAGTCCTTCTTTTCTTTAGAACGGAGAGTTTTAATTTAAAGCAAGTTGCAAAGTTGCTTGTTTTTACATGCGTTTTCAATTATTAACCACTTAAACGAACACGAGACAAACTTTTTAATTCGCAATCAACAAAACGCAGCCCCAGAGTCCAAAAAACCCACCTGACACCCGAAAAAGCCATTATCAAGTGACCCGAAAGGGATGACGTCAATTATTGATACACTTTATTTTATTTAAAATGGGGTTACATCATTTAGAGTATTTCTTTATTTTTATTTTGTTTCAATTTACCAGTTTAACATTTCTGTAAAACATTACAAGATAATCAGTCATCGAAAAATATATATGTGACATCTCCGAATAGTCCTGAGGCAACGAGCCACTGCATAGGCTGTCCGACTACTTAAACGCTTCTCACTTCATGTCATATTCCGTCTCCCCCTCTCCCACTGCCTCCATGTATTGCTCATAACCACCACAGTCATTTCAGTAGGTCAACCTGCAAGGTCACCCTTATATTAACTTTAAGTCATGCTGCAATATTGCAAAATACATTAGGAATCCCAATAGCTTGACAACACGTAATAGATTTACAAGCCTCAGCCCTGCGGTGGGCTGCGGAAAACGTTATTACAGTAGGATGGGAATAGACAGGGTGCGACTTGGGTTTGCAGAATTAAAAAAAGAAAAAAAAAACAAATCAAACAAATCTATAGATTATTAAAAAATAATAATACACTCAAACAAGAGGGGGAAAAAAAAAAAAAAAAATCAGAATAGAAGGAAATAGATACATTACCGGAAAGTCCAAGGGGGTATCAGCTGTGGAAGGAGGAGGCGATTCTTCACACACAGCCAGACTCCGCACCAACTTTAACTTTGAACTTGACTAAAGAAAAAGTGATTTGCAAAATGACTACATAAGGAAAGAAGCAGCAATGCTTCAAAGAAAATATCTATCTATTTATTTTTGCATTGGTAGCATTCAGCGAATCTATAAAGCGTTAAATAAGTTTGCCAACGAGCTGGTAAAAAAAAATTGTTATAAAAAAAAAAAAAAAAATGAAACAAAATAAATACACAAAAATACTGTATTATATATATATATGTTGATTTATGTTTGAATATGATTTTATATGTTGATTTATGCTAAAACATCTACCGGTATTTAGCATGCCACAAACAAGCTCGTTACTATACCTTAGACCTTTTTCCTGTTTGCCCCAATGGCTGAATTGAGCGCTAAAAAGATTAAGGTACAAGAAAGAAAAAAAAAAAAACCAAAAAAAAAAAAAACATCCAATTACCAAAGAGGCAGAACTACAACAGATAAAAGTAAAAGCAGATTGAAAAATGTAACAGCGGCAAATGTAGAAAAAATGTTATATTATATCCCATATAAATAAATATATATATATATATATATATATATATATATATATATATATATATATATATATATATTTTTTTTTTCTTTTTTAGAATAATTAAGAATAAATATAAATGGACAGGAGAGATCCTTCCTCTACCTAACAAGGAAAACACAACTGGGATTTAGGACAAGAGCCAAGATCATTAATCTTAATTATGACGACTGGCTAAATTAATCTTTATGTATTTTTTTCATAGCGAAAGGCAACAAATTGTAAAATCAGTTGTAAAATGTAAAAATAAAATCTATCCATATACACACTAATTATGGTTATACACATTTTATGTATCCGGTCTCAATGTTATTCACTTGTATAATCATACAGGACCTGATATTACCATTTGACCTTCACTATGTACACCCACCATACATGAGCTAATGTCCTCACCCCCACCCCTTTTTAATAAGTCAGGATGTAAAAGAAGAGAATCGGCTCCATTTAATAGCATTTTACACTCGCCATTAATAAGACAAGAGGCTAATAACGTCTACTAACGTTTTTATAATTTGCCATACACTGATTTTTGCTAAACAGAAATTACGATCGCAATTTTCTTTTTCAATTAAAAGAAATTAAAAAAAAATAAATAATAATGTAATAAACAAAAAAATTTTTTATTTACGCCTTACTTTTTATTTGATTGATCAAGTTAATATGAAAATAAAACCCTAAAGGTTTTAAATGACATTTTAATAAAAAAAAAAAAAATGGAATGTTGATCTGGGATATTGACTCAGAGCCCATGAGATCTGACCCGCAGACATATAATTAGCTTATATGTGATTTCCCTACATTACACCGATCATGCTACATGTAAGCACAAAAAAAAAAAAATTACGTTGGCTCATCCGATATGCTTTTTTATTTATTTTGGAACAGATTATTGCATTTCTTCAGTTCGTCTCTTTAGAAGTGCAAGGCATCAAGATGGGAGGTTAATGTGATAAATCTCCCGGATCGGCACAACGCTCGCTCTCCAACCTAAACTAATTCCAGACGCTTGATGTGTCAATTCCGAAGCCGAAGTGGAAGAAAAATACCAAATATCCTTCTTATATTAAGCTGAAAAATGACAAGTAGAAAATAAAATGATGATGTTTTCAGATTCATTAAGTACAATTTGTTTTTGTTTGTTTGGGTTTTTTTACACCAATTTGCAACAAAAATATACCATAATCTTAAAAAAAAAAAACATTTTTAGCCAATTTGCTCAAATAAAATAAGATAAAAAAGTATAAAAAAAAAAAAAAATACAGGCTAAAAAATAAACCCCAATTTGCCAGTAGAAAGTGAACTAATTATATTTAAAAAATTCAAGGGATGCATAGATCCCGTGTTCTACAGATGGACAATCTCACAGGGCGAACAGACGATAAGACAGAAGACCATAACGGGATTCCAGGATTTGGCTTTAAATCCTCTTTTGATTGACTATATCCCTTTAAGGCCAAAAAGAGACTAAAAGTCTGTAACCTTCTGGAGGTGTAGGCATTACATCAATCCAGGGTGAGATTTCAAAGCAGGACCACTGTAAGCAGGTTCGGACCGGCCAACGGGAGAATCCTGCGGTGGGCCACCATGTAGGAGTGTGCCACCACCCTCTTATATGAGCAGTACTTGGCACTATATACTTGAATCATTATGTAGAGATAAAGTTCTTTATCTTACTCATTTATTCATCTCCTCAGTTCATTGTTGCATGAATTTGTGATGGAGGATAATGTCACAAATGCATTTAGGCGAAAAGTGGAAGCCTGGAGTTGGTTACTGGTGGGTCTTTGGCACCCCAGTCCGAAACAGATAGTAAGATTCACGTACGATCCTTGGGATGAACATATACATGGATGGAGTTGGTGAGGCTAGAAGGTGGCAACCAATAGCTAGGTCACCAAAAGGAAATAATGGGATCAAAATCAATAAAACCCACCCCCCACCCTGGACATCAGGTGCTGAGTGGGGGGTTGACATCTCCCACAGATACTGGAACCTGATTGGTTCTGATAAAATAGTTGGCAATGAAAAATGGAAGACAACTAATGTTCACAAGTAACATATGGGCCATGAACCCAAAATTTTGATATCGAGGTTCTACTGTATGTGGTTCCATAATGGCTACAAGTTGCTAACTCTTAGTAGACATTTGGCACCAGTTGTATCACTGTATGAGGAGATATTTACATATGGCCATATTTAAAGTCCTCTTAAAAATACTCCAAAGATTCATTCCTTTTGGATAAAATATACAAAGTAATTAAAAAAAAAGTTTTACAAAAACTTAACACCAGGATCTAAACCAAACCGTATCACCGGCAGTTCACCGAGAAGATCCATATCGCCAAAACTTAGCTCATAATGGAAAGCGTACAGTACAGGTCGGGTTTGTATTACTAATTGGATCCTTAAAACTAATTGTGGCTTTTTGCACTACATTTTTAACACTAATTTCCTAGTCGACTAGTGTGCCGTAGGCGCATAAAGTGCAGAAGAGTACTGTCCACCCAACACCACCTCAAAAGGAGTTGGGGGTGCGCTTTTAAGGGAAGCAACATTTTTTAAGTCACCCAATCGAAATGTAGTGGGTCACATCTATTGTCCTGTGTTCTCCACCATATAAGTCCCAAAAAATAAAGTCACATTCCCATGGCCATAACTTTTTGATGACTTTCTACAGATTCGAGGACCTCGTTTAGACCGGAGATCGATAAATGTTACTACGGGGTCAATTTTTGGTAATGAAACACCATTTTTTTTTTTTCTATTGTTTTGGGTCCTGTCGGACAAGCAGAGAATTTATGACAGCAGATTTAACATCATGGCAGTAAACAAAAGGATTGAAGGAAACCTATGGAACAATACCTCGTAAGCAAGAAAGAATTGTTTTGATCCTCTAGATTTTATGTTCATCATAAGCATTTTTTCCAATGGTACACCTAAAAATGGATTTCCACTAAAAAAAAAAAAAAAAAAAAAAAAATCACCAGAAACAAAAAAACCCTGTAAATTGTGAAAGTTCTGCTCAACCGTATGTTGTTTCTTCTTTTTTTTTTTTTTCCTCTTTCTTTCAAATTTTCCAAAAAATGATGACAGGAAATGCAGCCACGACAGTTCCCACAAAAAAAGGCTGTCACTTCTTTTGCCAGGTTACTAAATGTGAATATACCTTGCATTGTCGTGATAAAATGGCAAGGAGAAGCGAGAAAGATCAGCTTTACAGAAAGCCTAGAAAATAAATAGGTGCCAACCTCTGGAAGGAGCTGTAAAGGACGTCGTGTCAGATTAGAGAGTTAGAACTGAGAAACAGACACTGAAAGAAAATGAGATAGAAAAATAACTCAATAGTTTAATTACATTTTTTTAGGAATTTTTTGGGGTAGAAATCCTCTGGTTTAACCCCTTCAGATATAATCGTATTAATTTGATTTAGGGGTTAATAAATTGGAGATACTTAAAAAGCTCAAGAAGCCTAAAAAGGATCCCAAGCAGTAGACACTGCATCTATCAATGGCTTGATTGCAGTGGAAGCGTATCCTGTTGCTTAGTTGTAACCTATGGAAGAACCTGGCAGTAAGTATAACATTTCCCTGCAGCGCCCCCGCAGGAGAAGTGAAGGATTACACAGTTTCTATTGAAATCGATTGAACTTGCTAAATACATCCTATAAGCCAGAATTTGTAATGGTAGAGACTACTAGAACCAGCAAGAGCTTTACTTTAATAATCTTTTAATAAGATGGTCCCCCTCGGTAGATAACACCCCTACTACACTTGTCGGGTGTCAACTAGGGAAATCTACTTTGGGGCTATGGGTTCTCATGGAGTAATGAGGCGGAAACGGTTCGGTGTCAATCAAACACAGCTCTGCACTGCAGCTGAGCGCCTTCGTAATTACGCGGAAAATTCCAGCGACAGAGTGAAGCATTGCGTGTGTCACTGTCACTATTCATACCACATAGCTGGGGAACATCTCTAGCGAAACGGAGAGGGGGGAAAAAGAAAAAGAAAGAGCTCAAATTCTTCCTTCTCTCTTTTCTCTGTATCCACAAATCGATTGAAAGTCCAACCACTGAAAAAAAATGTATTTAAAGGGATTGTCTAGAATTCTAGGAATGGAGTTCCAACTGCTAGCTTTTTATTTAAGAATATATTTTCTTTTACAATCTTGTCCTAAAAATACGGATCCTCTAAAAAGCACAAAGGCAAAAAAAAAAAAAAGCGGGATTCGTTTCTGTGATCAGGATTGATTGGTTACGCCTGGGTCTGCATGCACAGGCCAGCGAGTGCAACATTGCTCCATGCTTTATCAAGAACAGACATTAACCAGCGAGCCTGCCCCCTGCAGCCCGGATCATAGACAGGTACAGGAGCAATGCACAGCCTTACACCTAGGTAATGGATCTAAGCCCAAGAGTTACCAATAGTGTCAGCAGGGCTCGCAACGGGATCTCACCTACAGTACTAAGGCGGTAGCCAGTGGTTTCATCCAGCGGCCAATGTTTGTATCCCATGCCCATATAATTTATGAATTAGTTAACAACAAAAAGTACATAAAGTATAAAAAAAAAAAAAAAAAAAAAACACAACACCATGTATAGATATGTATATCTCCATAGAAAGAAAATGAAAAAAATAAATTATATAGGGACAAAGATATATATATATATATATATATATATATATACACATCCATATAATATATATAGCGTTAGATATAACGTATATGTAATATACAAGTATATATAATACACACGTGCATAATAATTAGAAAAGACCATAAAATAAAAATTCAATTACATAGAAAGTAGTGTTATATATATATATATATATATATATATATATATATATATATATATATATATATAATGTTGCAATCGCTAAATATATCAACAACCAAATCTCAATGACACCTTTAAAACAACTTGAAACTGTTGAAAGTTTGTAATGACTTTTTTACACGCTACATTAATTATGGAAGCAGAACTCCGGCGAGGCTTATTGAGATGCCAATTCATCTACTACAGGGTTAATATACTGTAGATTCTAAATCAATTGCAAATTAAATTTGAAGATTAATTGGTTTCATTCTAAGAACAGGGAGTGGATACATACCTGGGAAAAATAGATTTATACATTAAAAACAAAAGTAATGAACAAATTGCGGCCAACACAAACTGCTGACAAAAATTGAGGTAACAAAACCCATCCCCTGCGCCGATGCTACCATTCCATTGGACATTATAGACTTGTATTTTTTTTCTTTTTTTTTTTACTTTTAATAACAATTTTTCATTCGAAGTCCATAATTAAAAGTCCAATCGAGTGAATTCTGCCGATATTTACAACTTATAAACTTTTAGGAATGTTTTATCCAATCATCGCACAAGAATTACTTTGCAGTTACCCATTCGATACATTCGGAATTTATTTTTTCGGCTGAAATGTAACAGTTTATGCAAGAAAAAAAAAAAAAAAAAGAAATCCCACACAGACCAGTTAACCCTTCAGGTGCTGCACGATTTAGGAAAAGTAACAGCGTTCAGGACGATCAATGAGAATTCACAGAGGCCTTACCGTAGGATCCTGTTTGCCTTCGCAGCCGCCATCATCCTTTTCTGGCGGGCCTTTCTCGTGTCCTGTGGTTTGGAGAAGGTTCTCTATGGAACCGGAGCGGCTCAGGTCCACCTCGGATCCCTTCATTGTATCGGGGTCGTCTTTTACAGCAACAAGACCGGACATCCTCATTGGAAAAGGTCACTTTAAAACTTTAAAGGATATACAAAACCTGACCGGGTTGGAGAAATAAAACAAAGAAACAAAAAAAAAAGTAATTAAACGTACATTTTCAAACCTGGGGCGATCTGGTGCATTTTAGGCGCAGATGTAGCAGAGCTGAACGGGGCTGACTTTTTAGTGCCTCATTAGACAAAAATAAAGTATATTAATCCACGGACGACGTATGGTTTACCACTGGACGAACTCGGCTCTGCGTCATTGCTCTAACAGGTGTCCATACATACATAGCAGATCTACCTGCGCCGTTAAAAGCAATCGCCGACAATACAGAAGGGGTTAAAGTACGACACTGCAAAAAAACATAGGCACCAATTACCCGACCCTCAGATTCTCATTCTGACACCTATGACATTCTGCAAAGGCAACTCTACCACTGCGGCCCCCCGCTGCTTTTCTTGTTCCGATTTAACCCTTGAGACGCCACATTCCATCACAATGTACTTGTGATAATTATTAGTCTCCCTCCCCCCCCTCCTTCCCCTCAGGAAACATCTAAGCACCATGAACCAAATCTTCAGACTCCTAATCTAATTCCCGATATAGTCAATTCGATGCATTCCCAGCGGTCTTCAGAGTGTGTGGCATTGCCGTTTAACTCTTGACGTCTCACGCGTCGGCTCAGTTGCCTGCGACAGTGACAGATGCCTTAAGGGTAGGTCATAAAATTACTTTCTTTTTTTTTTCCTTTGCGCCAAAAACTGGGAGGTAGATTTTTGTATTTCTGTTAAAAAAAATAATTAAAAAATATTATAAAAATTGGACTTTTTGATTCCAGTATTTATCATATATATACACATACACATCTTTTTATGGACTTTTTTTTTTTAATGGGAGGGAGTTGGAAGACAATCCAAAAAGTAGCCTCGCAATTCTAAGCGCAAAAAAAAAAAAAAGAAAGTGTAATTGTATGACCTACTCTATATAATAAAAAGGAAAATCCTACTTTACGTATTTATTTTTATGGTCCTTTTTTATAAATAACATTTTTATTATATATATATTTTATATTATATACATACACAATCTGAGATATGGATGGGGAATAAGGCACCGTATTTAATTATGGACAAGAATGAGAAATTCAAAATAAAATATAAAAAAAAAAAATATCATTTTATAAATAATATATATATATTTTATTTTTATTACATTCTTGCCCAAAACCTCATTCCCAATCCATGTCGCAGATTGTATAGCTGCTCATTATTATTTTGCTTTATTTGCTTATTTATGACAATCATAGTATATCACATTGCATTTACTGCAGTCATTGCTTGTTTGCATGCTGAAAACCAGCCCCAGGGTGCCAATACTTGTGCAATGACACCAAATTAAATGCAAATAAGACCCCCCCCCATCACCCTTCACCTCCCTCCATTTTCCAACCCCCATTTTTCAGGGGCTATAATTCAGTAAAATAGGGGGTTGGCTTTAATTGTTTTCATGTAGTGTCAGCCAGGATTCTAAACATAGACTTTAACAATAGACCGGTTCCTGTTACCATGGGAACAAGAGAGGAGAAGCATTCGCTGCGGCTTCAGAAAAAAAAAAAAAAAACGCCGTACAGGTATAGCAAGAACAAAAGAGCGGATTCCCAGCATACATGCATATAAATACAAGACCACAGCAATGTGTCCGTGCAGACAGAGGCGCGGGCACATCCATCATCATCTGCATTCGTTTTATGCTAATCCGACCACGGCGGAGACCGAAACGTTGTCCGGATGCTGCAACAAGCCTTTTTTTTTTTTTCTTGAGTTGATCCCGAGTTCCGGGTCACCTTTCATACTGCACTACAACCCCCAGCAGGTGAATGCATCCTCTCATTAGTATCCCAAGGAGGAGACACATTGCATGTAGTAAGTTACCGCTAAGGCAGGGAATGGCGCAACGCACGCAACTGCATCCATTCTGCAAGGAAAGATCGACTCGGCATGGGGGCTCGTTATCTACATTGGAGCTCTCGTCTACAGAATTTTTATTTTTTTTTAGAAAATGCAAAATAATAAAAAATATATATATATATTTTACCCTAAAACTGGATAACTAATGGGCGACACTGAGTCCGAGACAAGACCCAATTAGATCCTTCAGGGGA
This sequence comes from Dendrobates tinctorius, assembly GCF_039654945.1. Lineage (NCBI taxonomy): Eukaryota > Metazoa > Chordata > Amphibia > Anura > Dendrobatidae > Dendrobates > Dendrobates tinctorius. The sequence goes on along the minus strand of NW_027361810.1, from coordinate 14,720,071 downwards.
AAAAAAATTGGAAGCTTCCGCTGCTATTCATTACCGATAGGACCCCATTGTCTCGCCCGGGCCCTTCTCAAATCTGCTCTCCAATTAGTAAGCCCTTCTGAGGTGACCTCATTGAGAGGTGGGCAATTACTGGCCACTTCTCCGCTCTTCATGCAGTATTAAAAAAAAATAAATAAATGATCCATCGGCAAAAGGAAAGGTCAAGGCGCCAGCAGGGCATGTACCATTGTTCTGCAGTTTATCAAACCGAGCCTGGCAATTACGGCCAAGTTCCGACAGATACTTCCACAATCCGGTGCATGCCCTGATCAGTCTTTCGCTACCTGGGTGTGCTGAGACTTTTAGTCCCACATCACTAACCCGTGCTCTTGTACACTCTATACAAGCTACATAACGTGATCTAGAGACTTTGAGACACAAGATTATTCAATGACAAAACCCAATATAGAAACAAAATAAGCAAAAAAGTAAATAAAAAGTAACAGTGTCAAATAAACAACGTCGGGCATCCAGTAAACACAGGTTACGATTAGAAAAAAAAAAGCATAAAAACTATCCCGCCGCGACAAAGTGCACCCAAATTGGGACGGTCCTATACTATCTCTAGTATTAAAGCCTTCCCATGTGTCAGAAATGACCTCGTGAATAAGTTGCAGGACCGAAACCAGACTGTGCTATATAAATCAGGTTTTTGTTTTGCGTTAAGATTTTTTTAATTAATAAGAAAAAAAAAAAGTTTTTTGTTTTTTTTTGTTTTTTGTTTTAAGTGGGATCGGAAATTTTACCTGATGAGTCCTCCCGCTATGAGTATGTGATGTCCCGGAGTGACAATGAGAAGTATTTTCAGGCTCCTTCCCACCGAGACTAACCAGGATGTCAGTTGTAGTGAACCATCTGGAAGGTGATAGATGCCGTCCCATGTCCCTGTCACCAGTGGAAGGTCCTGGGCTGGGTGATGTGGCTGGAGGTCAAGTGCAGCATCTCTCGCACCAACCTGAGGACAATACACAAACACAAAATATATATATACACACACACTCATACATATACAATTTTGCAATAATTTGACCCTAAAATTTTTTTTTTTTTTTTTTTTTTTTTAAATCTACGCATGAAGAACCGGGACCATAACCTTACTCTGCGTCCATCCCATCTGCAACCACTGATCATGTAATGTATTTATGTCATAAAATCATTTACTGCCAAGAAAATCTGCCAAGAGATTTGGAAACATAATGGGAAAACAAGTCTGGGGGATTTGGCAATTTTGCACAGATTTAATCATTCTAAACACCGGGACTATTAAACTGGAAGAATGAGATATTAAAAAAATAAACAAATACATAAAAAAAAAAAAAAAGTATAAAGCATTTAAGGAGGGATAAATCTGCTTCCAAATAAACATAAAATGTAACAACATCTCTTAATACGATTATGGCTTCTTCCCCGATCTGAAATACCTCTACTTGTATTGCAGCCTGCATCATCATCTGCTCATTATCACTGGTGGGAAACGTTGTGCTCAGAAGGACACGGAATTAAGCGCCTCCTTAAATATTATGCAGAATGTTAAACTTCAAAAAAAAAAAAAAAAGCGGAAAGACGATGAGCGATTCACAGCACATCGACGGGGGCCGGCCGTGTCATTTTATCCTATTAAAACGAAATCAATCGCAGTCACCTGGTTACAAGCCAAGGTGATCTCTAGAGGAAAGGGGGGAAAAAAAATCTGCAGCGCTGGAAAAGAAAAAAAGTGCAATAATGTGCTATATGGTCCAACAGGGGACTATGAAAAGGCAGGAAGGGGGGCTTTAAGGTCACCACAGCGAGCATGCAGCCCGGTCACAGCTCCGACAACACCAAATATCAGAATATTACATGACAATTAAGGGTTTCCTAGATTACAAAACACATTTTGTTTCCTTCAATCTGTATGAAAAAAAAAAATAAAATAAAAATCAACAGCCAACAATTAAGACCGTGCAAACAGGAACATGTGGCTAAATGAGGATTTCGAGGCATCTGCATGTGGATGGTTCATGCATTTTAGATTTGATTTAGAAAGATAAAAGGTCTAAAATAATAATATTAAAAAAAAAAACAGTTCAAGGAAAACAGATGGGAGTGTGGCTGGAGGTCTATAGTAGCTTGCTAGAAACACATGGGAGGCTTTGGACTGGGGGACAGGCTCTCAAATAGTAGAAAACTATCGAGAAATACATTCTCCGATACATTGCAAAATAATACATACTCCGGTACAAGGTGAACGTGCAGGATTCTTCATTTCACACATACGTATTTGTATATTATACACACACCCACATATACATAGCCACATGCACATTCATAAAACATTATAAAAGGGTCAGATCAGATTTTTTTCCCACGATCAAAAGTTAAACAAATAAATTATACACACATAATATATATATATATATATATATATATATATATATATATATATATATATATACACACATACACACACACACAATATTATATATATATAGATATATATATATCACGCAATACTTTTGCACCTTGGTAGAGTTTCTATCATTTTTTGATCTTAAAACAATGCATGTGAACATCTATTAAGTTCCAGAGAAAAAGAATACAACTTCACAGCCTGATCTTTGAGAAGAAAGAAAAAAAAAAAGTCTCCAAAAATGTAATACATAGAAGCAGGTTTCTAGAATACATTTAAAAAATAAAAATGTACAAAAATTGATATTTTTTGTTAAGAAATACATGTGATAATTAAACACTGCATTGGTAGCACAGAACAATATAGGGAAAAAATAAGGATAAAAAAGAATAAAAGGATAAACTAAAAATAAATAAAACAAGGCGTAAACAGCAAACAAATCTTGGACTTTCTCTGCAAAGATGTCACCACATACCTGAACCATCCCAGCTTCTAGCTTCATTGCAACAAATTACGGAAGATACGCTTTCCATAGCATCTACACAATTACTGTGAATTGCTCTTTGAGAGAGCGATTATTGCAACCCTGCACTTAGACGAGGTTTTCGTGCACCTGGCAAAACAGTCTGTTAAGGCAAATACAGGAGGCTCGGAGTAAGCACACAGCCAACAGCTGCCCATGAAGTGATGTCAGTGGCAGCCCAGCCAGTAACAGAGCAGAACAACTCACACACGTCTCAAGCTAAATTCAGATCTTCATTAGCAATTCAGTAGCAGATGATGTAAAAAAAAAAAAAAATAATAATTATAATTGTATATATATATATATATATATATATATTTAAATTATAAATATATTGTGTATATGTATATCTATTTTTTTTTATTATATATATATATATATATATATATATATATATATATATATATATATGTGTGAAAAAAAGTAGAGTAGTAAAAAATAAATGCAGACAGGAAAAAAAATGCAGATCATGTTCATCTAAAAATAGCTATTTGTCTTTTTTTTTTTTTTTTTTTTACGTAAAGTTAGTATTTTAGTCATCATTTTATGAACAAGTAGTCCAGACCGCTATTGGGTTTAAAAAAAAAAAATGTATATATTTATATTAGGTACATATTTTCTTTTTCTGTTATGCAAATACGGTGGTTAAACGCCTAACAGGGTTCACTGACGCACAGGAGTACGGTAATTAGCAATGAAGAAAACCTGCATAAGGAACAGGAGGAGGATTACTGGCGTATGTCGCGACAGAAAAAGAATGGAATATTTTTTACATATCAAAGGTAGAAAAATATCTTCTATATTGTTTGTATTATAGCTATTTGTCTTTTCTTTGTAGGCGAATGCAGAGAATTACTAACGGCAATAGACTGCAACCAAGGCAACCTGTGTGATCGGAGTGGTGCGAGTTGGAAAAATCTGGAGCTATTTTCTTCTCTAGAAGAATCTGCTGTACACTGACATCACCCACAGCTGACTGGTAGGTAATTGGCTGACATTGGTGCTCATCAGGCGGCGTGTGCATGTCACTTTAAGCATCAATGTGTCTTTAGAGAACAGCCAGAGCCCATCATCCTCCACCTGCATCTTATAGCTAGGTCTCCACTTCAGCTCATCAGCCTATTGATCCCCAGGGATACCTTAGCTTTACTTATCTGATCCCCAGGGCTACCTTAGCTTTTACTTATCTTACAATGATCTGGAGTTGCATCGGGGTATTCTCTCCACCCAGAGCTGCACTCACAATTCTGTGGGTTTCTTGTTGGCCATCAGGTTGCTTAGATTTCACATCTCACTGCAAACCCTTGCTGGTTCAGGGTCTGTGTACAGAGCATGCTCTGGCATGGAGCATTGTGGGAGATGTAGTTCTTACACCGGGCAATGTACATTAGTTTAATATAGAAATGAACTACGTCTCCAACAATGTACTGCACTAAATTATAAGGCATTGTGGGAGCTGGAAAAAAAAAAAAACAATTCTGTATCTCAGATAAATGGTCAGGGGCATGTCTGTCTGCACAGCGCTCACAGACTGCAAGCGCCGACCTGCTGCATTCTCCATGTGCATAAAGGAAATGATACAATGTAACAAGATGAGGGTTTACTAAACAACACCACACTGTTATTCGCATCAATGTATCACTTCTCCGAGGAGTCCAAGGTTTCAAGCTAAATTAGACACCTTATATTATTCCTTAGGATGTAGGGGGGCAAAATATTTAACCTTAGATTCACAATCCGCTAAATTGTGCACCCCAGTAATGAATTATATGTTTGATTTTTTTTGCCTAGAAATACTCTTAAAGCTGCGATATGACATATACCCATTACGATAACTATTCCGTCTTCAATGAGGCACAAAAAAAAGCCATTAGTTTTTAACTAACGCATCAAAATGACTCCCTAAGGTAATCCATTAACCTGTTAGATGCCCATTCCTCTGCACAATCTGGAAGCGATAAGGGTTAATGCAGTCTACACAAAGCCAATACTGATACCAGCAAATTTTTTTTTTTATCATTCGCACTGATAAATGCCCAAAACTAAAAAAGGGAAAAATGATCCAGTCTGAATGTTAATGACGACGACTAATTGATCAATCCTCAAATTTCCGTGCATGCTGCAATTGTTTTGGTCCAAGGAAAACAATTGGGCTTGTGCACGGCCCCTTCAAAACTACGGACAGCATTCCTCTGATGTTTAAGGTTGTGTGCACGAGCCCTAAACAGCGGCGTAATGAACAGTTGCCGATGTCGCAATGGGGCCTGTGTGAATGAAGAGTCCATCAACCACAGCACAAACTTCAACTGGATGTGTTTCCTCGGAGGCACATTCAGTTGAAGTGTATTGCGGCACAGAGACCCGCCGTGTCTGTGCGCTGCAATACACGCTGCCAAACAATCAGAGGCCAGCATCTGACATTGGCGCGCATGTGACGGGGCTACATGGCAGTGATGTCATGCGCTTCCATCGCTTGCACATTGAAGTCAACTACCGCTTTCAGAAAAGGACGCAGGGGGCGAGGGAGCGGAGGGAAGGGGAGTATAATTGAAGAACAGCGGCAAAATGGGGGACATACAGGATGGGGATATACAGAGAACCGTATATACTGGAGTATAAGCCTACCCGAGTATAAGCCGACCCCCCTAATTTTGCCACAAAAAAACTGGGAAAACTTATTGACTCGAGTATAAGCTTAGAGTGGAAAATGCAGCAGTTACTAGTGAATTTAAAAAATAAAAATAGATACCAATAAAAGTAAAATTAATTGGAGACATCAGGAGCCCCATATAATGCTCCATACAGTTCATGATAGCCCCATAAGATGCTCCTTACAAAATACACCCCATATAATGCTGAACAAAGGTTAATAATGGCCCCATAAGATGCTCCATAAAGGTTATGGCCCCATAAGATGCTCCATAGATTATGTCCCCATATGCTGCCCCCATAAGATGCTCCATAGATTATTCCCCCACATGCTGCCCCATAGATTATTCCCCCACATGCTGCCCCCATCAGATGCTCCATAGATTATTCCCCCATATGCTACCCCCATAAGATGCTCCATAGACTATCCCCCATTTGCTACCCCCATAAGATGCTCCATAGATTATTCCCCATATGCTGTCCCCATAAGATGCTCCATAGATTATTCCCCCACATGCTGCCCCCATAAGATGCTCCATAGATTATTCCTCCATATGCTGCCCTCATAAGATGCTCCATAGATTATTCCCCCATATGCTACCCCCATAAGATGCTCCATAGACTATCCCCCATATGCTACCCCCATAAGATGCTCCATTGAATATGCCCCCATAAGATGCTCCATAGATTATTCCCTTATATGCCGCCCCCACAAGATGCTCCATAGATTATTCCCCCATATGCTGCCCCCATAAGATGCTCCACAGATTATTCCTCCATATGCTGCCCCCATAAGATGCTCCATAGATTATTCCCCATATGCTGCCCCCATAAGATCCTCCATAGATTATTCCCCCATGTGCTGCCACTGCTGCATTTAAAAATAAAAAAAAATGACATTCACCTCTCCGTTGCTGGAGGCCAGGTGCCAGTGTCACTAACCATGTCATCGCGCCCTCTACTGCCTGAACGTTACTGACAGATGACGTGCTAGACAGCAGCAAGCAGCCATGGACGCAGGACAGGTGAGTATCGCTATACTTACCCATCCTGGCGCTGTCTCTTCAGCTTCTCCGCGATCTCCCTTCCTGCTTTCAGTGGTCACGTGGTACCGCTCATTAAAACTCATGAATATGCGCATATTCATGAGTTTAATGAGCGGTACCATGTGACCACTGAAGGAAGGAAGGGAGATCGCGGAGAAGCTGGGGGCTGAAGAGACAGCGCCAAGACAGGTAAGTATGACCTGACACCCCCGCCCCCCCTCCCCCTCTGGTGTATATGACTCGAATATAAGCCGAAAGGGGGACTTTCAGCCCCAAAAAATGGGCTGAAAATCTCGGCTTATATTCGAGTATATACGGTATGTGAGTGCGGAGTAGGGGGCTTCTTAAAGAGAAACTAACAGGTCTGTGAGAGCAGAATTCTTGCTGGTTGGTAAATGATGAACTACTTATTTCATGTAAGATTCTGTCTCTCACAGGTGAAGTGTACCTACGATAAAAATTACAGAGCTCTCCATTCTTTGTAGGTGGGAAAACTTGCAAAATCGGCAGTGTATCAAATAATTATTTTCCCCACTGTATATACCAGGATGGGGCCCAGGATACAGGACATATATACCAGAATGGTGCTTAGGATAAGGGACATATATACCAGGATGGGGCCCAGGATAAGAGACATATATACCAGGATGTGGCCCAGGATAAGGGACATATATACCAGGATGGGGCCCAGGATAAGAGACATATATACCAGGATGTGGCCCAGGATAAGGGACATATATACCAGGATGGGGCCCAGGATAAGAGACATATATACCAGGATGTGGCCCAGGATAAGGGACATATATACCAGGATGGGGCCCAGGATACAGGACATATATACCAAAATGATGCTTAGGATAAGGGACATATATACCAGGATGGGGCCCAGGATAAGAGACATATATACCAGGATGGGGCCCAGGATAAGAGACATATATACCAGGATGTGGCCCAGGATAAGAGACATATATACCAGGATGGGGCCCAGGATAAGAGACATATATACCAGGATGGGGCCCAGGATAAGAGACATATATACCAGGATGGGGCCCAGGATAAGAGACATATATACCAGGATGGGGCAGGATAAGGGACATATATACCAGGATGGGGCAGGATAAGGGACATATATACCAGGATGGGGCCCAGGATAAGAGACATATATACCAGGATGTGGCCCAGGATAAGAGACATATATACCAGGATGGGGCCCAGGATAAGAGACATATATACCAGGATGGGGCAGGATAAGGGACATATATACCAGGATGGGGCAGGATAAGGGACATATATACCTAGGTTGACAACATATACCAGGATGTGGCCCAGGATAAGGGACATATATACCAGGATGGGGCCCAGGATACAGGACATATATACCAAAATGGTGCTTAGGATAAGGGACATATATACCAGGATGGGGCCCAGGATAAGAGACATATATACCAGGATGGGGCCCAGGATAAGAGACATATATACCAGGATGTGGCAGGATAAGAGACATATATACCAGGATGGGGCAGGATAAGGGACATATATACCAGGATGGGGCCCAGGATAAGAGACATATATACCAGGATGGGGCCCAGGATAAGAGACATATATACCAGGATGGGGCAGGATAAGGGACATATATACCAGGATGGGGAAGGATAAGGGACATATATACCTAGGTTGACAACATATACCAGGATGTGGCCCAGGATAAGGGACATATATACCTAGGTTGACAACATATACCACTATGTGGCTCAGGATTGGGGACATCTATACCAGGATGGGGACCAGGATAAGGGACATATATATCAGGATGAGGGACATATATACCAGGATGGGGTCCAGGATACAGGACATATGTACCAAAATGGGGCTTAGGATAAAGGACATATACACCAGGATAAGGGACTTACAAGGGGCGCCTGAAAATTACGAGGCCCACCCTGAAATCTTTTTTGCATGGTCTTGTTTTGCAATGCAATATGTTATTTAGTTAGTTGAATGGTCTCATGAGCAATCTGGATTTATTTATTTATTTTTTGTTTCCGTTACAGCATTTTAAAGTTGGGTCGCAAGGCTGAAATATGGAAATGGAGAAGTTGGCAACGTTCACACATCGGCTGCTGCAATTCACTCCTGTGGTTTCCAACTCTTCAGCACCCACCCTATTCCCCTGATTTTGCTCCTTCGGACTATCACCTATTCCCACAGATGAAAAAGCACCTTGGTGGAAGGTGGAATTGCAGCCATTGAAACAGCCGATGTGTGAACTTTGCCAACTTCTCCATTTCCATATTTCAGCCTTGCGACCCAACTTTAAAATGCTGTAACGGAAACAAAAAAAAAAAAAATAAATCCAGATTGCTCATGAGACCATTCAACTAACTAAATAACATATTGCATTGCAAAACAAGACCATGCAAAAAAGATTTCATGGGTGGGCCTCGAAGTTTTCAGGCGCCCCTCGTATATACCTGGATCGGCAACATATACCAGGATGTGGCCCAGGATAAAGGACAAATATACCAGCACAGGGCCCAGGATAGAAAAAATATAGTATACCAGGATGGGGAACATATATGCCAGGAAAGAGTCCAAGATTGGGTACATTACTACATAATGGGGGAGGGGTGCAATTCGTATGTCCTTATAGGATTTAGAATACTAAAAGGGCCCACACATCTGACCAACATGCACCATGACCCATCGGACTCTAGTTACGCCACTGGCCCCAAGGCTATGTTAACGGAGCACTTTGCTTTGTGTGACCGCAATGTATGGGGCAGCCTACAACCATGCCCTCCAGATCGGGAATGAATAACGTTCATTAGGTTGGTCTTTTGATCCCTTACTTCTCAGAATGCACAGTTAAAAGGATGTCCGGTTGTGGAGACCATCTATCAAAACCCTCTTGCTCTGGATTATTCAGCATGTCCACACAAGATGTGGAAAGTCAATTCATTGTAATGAAAACTGTTGTAATGCTTTATTTCTCCTGTGGTGGCGCTGCAGGAAAATTGAACAATTGTTACTAGGATCAGTCACAAATTATATTAGATGTCCCAGCAGAAGAACACCTCCCGATCGGTTTAAGGTTACGGACCCCGTAATAAAAAAAAAAACAAGTCAATAAGTCTGTGAAAAAAAAAAATCTGGTCACACCTGGAAGACTGGTAGAGTCTCTGCATCGCTTTTGCATATCGCTAGCTGCAGCAATGGCGTCAATGTTGTTGATAGGTCACCGCTGCAGCCAGTCACTGTGTGAAGTGATCAACATGCCATATCATCACTGGAACCAAGTATACAGAGACTGGCAAGGGGTCAGGGAAGTGTCTGCATCAGGGCACTAGGTTATTAGTAGAGTTTTCCTACTTTGGGAATTTTATGGGATTACAAGTTGCTTGTAAATACTTGTACAGGGTTGGACAACTTCTTTACCTACGCTTGACTGACACCTAAAGTTTTTGGACATTGCAGCTTTCGTCAACGCAAAAGCTACCATGATATATGGGTTTTCATAGAAGGAGCTCTTTACTCAGTAACCACTATGCTCTAATTCTTGAAGAGTCAACCAGCTCATGTAGGACTTGGTCAACCATTTATTTCTGTGCAATTCAACATTTCCCCTGCAGTGGCCACTAGTGAGCATTTACATGGCAGGTCACTGTCTGCCCAGTGATATCCCCTGTTCGCCAGGGCATCATAAGCAGGACCTGCAGCCAGTGGTGCAATTAGTCTGAATGGCCCGGTGCAAGATTTGTTCCAGCCCTTCCCACCTCAATCCTGAATTAAATATAATATATATAGTGCCTTGCAAAAGTATTCGGCCCCCATGAACTTTTCAACCTTTTCCTACATACCATGCTTCAAACAAAGATAGCAAATGTAAATTTTTGGTGAATAATCAACAACAAGTGGGACACAATTGTGAAGTTGAACGAAACGTATTGGTTATTTTAAATTTTTGTGGAAATTCAAAAACTGAAAAGTGGGGCGTGCAAAATTATTCGGTCCCTTTACATTCAGTGCAGCAAACTCACTCCAGAAGTTCATTCTGGATCTCTGAATGATCCAATGTTGTCCTAAATGACTAATGATGATAAATATAATCCACCTGTGTGTAATCAAGTCTCCGTATAAATGCACCTGCTCTGTGATAGTCTCGGGGCTCTGTCTGAAGCACAGAGAGCATCATGAAGACCAAGGAGCACAACAGGCAGGTCCGTGATACTGTTGTGGAGAAGTTTAAAGCCGGATTTGGATACAAAATGATTTCCAAAACTTTAAACATCCCAAGGAGCACTGTGCAAGCGATCATATTGAAATGGAAGGCGTATCATACCACTGCAAATCTACCAAGACCCGGCCGTCCCTCTAAACTTTAATCTCAAACAAGGAGAAGACTGATCAGAGATGCAGCCAAGAGACCCATGATCACTGTGGATCAACTGCAGAGATCTACAGCTGATGGGGGACAGTCTGTCCATAGGACAACAATCAGTCGTACACTGCACAAATCTGGCCTTTTTGGAAGAGTGGCAAGAAGAAAGCCATTTCTCAAAGATATCCATAAAAAATGTTGTTTAAAGTTTGCAACAAGCCACCTGGGAGACACACCAAACATGTGGAAGAAGGTGCTCTGATCAGATGAAACCAAAATCGAACTTTTTGGCAACAATGCCAAACGATATGTTTGGCGTAAAGGCAACACAGCTCATCACCCTGATCACACCATCCCCACTGTCAAACATGGTGGTGGCAGCATCATGGTTTGGGCCTGCTTTTCTTCAGCAGGGACAGGGAAGATAGTTAAAATTGATGGGAAGATGGATGGAGCCAAATACAGGACCATTCTTGAAGAAAACCTGTTGGAGTCTGCAAAAGACCTGAGATTGGGATGGAGATTTGTCTTCCAACAGACAATGATCCCAGACATAAAGCAAAATCTACAATGGAATGGTTCACAAATAAACGTATCCAGGTGTTAGACTGGCCAAGCCACAGTCCAGACCTGAATCCAATCGAGAGTCTGTGGAAAGAGCTGAAAACTGCTGTTCACAAACGATCTCCATCCAACCTCACTGAGCTCGAGCTGTTTGCCAATGAAGAATGGGCAAGAATTTCAGTCTCTCGATGTACAAAACTGATAGAGACATACCCCAAGCGACTTGCAGCTGTAATCGCAGCAAAAGGTGGTGCAACAAAGTATTAAATTAAAGGGGCCGAATAATATTGCACGCCCCACTTTTCAGTTTTTGAATTTCCACAAAAATTTAAAATAACCAATAAATTTCGTTCAACTTCACAATTGTGTTCCACTTGTTGTTGATTCTTCACCAAAAATTTACATTTGGTATCTTTATGTTTGAAGCATGATATGTGGGAAAAGGTTGAAAAGTTCCAGGGGGCCGAATACTTTTGCAAGGCACTGTATAATTATTATTAAAAATTATTTATTATTAAAATTATTTAATTATTATTAAAAATTATTAAACATGTATAATAGTACCTGGATAAGAATAAAGTGATTAAACAGAGCCAGCATGGGTTTGTAACTAATAAGTCATGTCAGACTAACTTAATTTCCTTCTATGACGGAATCACTGATTGGGTGGATCAAGGAAATGATGTAGATATAGTATATCTTGACTTTAGCAAAGCATTTGACAAAGTCTCTCATACAATCCTTATTGAAAAAATGACTAAGTATGGAATGGACAAGGCAACTGTTAGGTGGATTCATAACTGGCTTAGTGATCGGACCCAAAGAGTGGTCGAAAATGGCTGCACATCCAGTTGGAAGAATGTCTCAAGTGGGGAACCACAGGGCTCTGTCCTGGGCCCTGTATTGTTCAACATCTTTATCAACGATTTAGATGAAGGAATTGAGGGTAAACGGATTAAATTTGATGATGACACAAAGCTAGGAGGGATAGATAATACTAGAGAAGAGAGAGAGAGGATTCAAAAAGATATAAATAAACTGGAGCAGTGGGCAGCAACTAACAGAATGGTTTTTAACAGAAAAAAATGCAAAGTACTACATCTGGGCAATAAAAATGAAAAAAGCATATAGAGAATGGGAGGAATAGGGCTAAGCAACAGCACATGTGAAAAAGACTTGGGTATACTAATAGACCACAGACTGAATATGAGTCAACAGTGTGATGCAGCAGCAAAAAAGGCAAATGCAATTCTAGGATGTATTCACAGAAGAATACAGTCTAGATCACGTGAAGTCATTATTGCCCTCTACAACTCTTTGGTCAGACCTCATCTGGAATATTGTGTCCAGTTTTGGGCACCACATTTTAAAAAAGATATCAACAAACTGGAGGAAGTTCAGAGAAAAGCGACCAGAATGGTGACAGGTCTGCAAACCATGTCTTATGACGAAAGGTTGTAGGATTTGGGAATATTTAGTTTGCAGAAGAGAAGACTGAGAGGAGACTTACTAGCTGTCTACAAATATCTCAAGGGCTGTCACATTGTAGAAGGATCATCTTTATTCTCATTTGCACCAGGAAAGACTAGAAGCAATGGGATGAAACTGAATGGGAGGAGACACAGATTAGATATTAGAAAAAACTTTTTGACAGAGTGATCAATGAGTGGAACATGCTGCCACGAGAAGTGGTGAGTTCTCCTTCAATAGAAGTCTTCAAACAGAGGCTGGACAGATATCTGTCTGGGATGATTTAGCGAATCCTGCTTTGAGCAGGGGCTTGGACCAGATGGCCCAGGAGGTCCCTTCCAACTCTACGATTCTATATATTACATTGTTCCATTCTGATACATATGTCTCTCATCCCAGCCCCATGCTGGTATATACATCACCAATTCTGCTATATGTCCCTTATCCCAGGCCCTGGTAAATATGTCCCCCGTTCTGCCACTGTTCTTTAATGTATAGCAGAAAATAAATCATTATTCTCATAGAGCTAGTATAATGCACTCCCCATAGTCCTCCATATAGTATAATGAACCAACATAGTCATCCATAAAGTATGACGCACCCCCATAGTCATCCTATAAAGCATAATGCATCCCCATAGTCATCCTATAAAGTATAATGCATCCCCATAGTCATGCTATAAAGTATAATGAACCCCATAGTCATCCTATAAAGTATAATGCACCCCCACAGTCATCCTATAAAGCATAATGCACCCCCACAGTCATCTTATAAAGTATAATGCACCCCCACAGTCATCCTATAAAGCATAATGCACCCCCATAGTCATCCTATAAAGTATAATGCAGCCCCATAGTAATTATATAAAGTATAATGCACCCCCATGGTCATCCTATAAAGTATAATGCACCCCCACAGCCATCCTATAAAGTATATAAAGTATAATGCATCCCCATAGTAATTATATAAAGTACTAGAAACTAACTTCGGTTAGTTATAACAAATTATAATGATATATATATATATATATATATAGAGCTGAGTGTATAGCCCCGCCCACTCCGCATAGCCACATTCACTATAATGTCCCACATCATCCCGTCAGCCAGAGCTACCAGACTACTACCACTAATACTCCCCATCATCTAGTGAGCCAGAGCCACCGGACTACTACCACTAATATCCCACGTCATGCCGTCAGCCAGAGCCACCAGACTACTACCACTAAAAACCGCCGGACTACTAACCCTAATATCCCACATCATCCCGTCAGCAAGAGCCACCGGACTACTACCCCTAATATCTCAAATCATCCCGTCAGCCAGAGCCACCGGACTACTACCCCTAATATCCCACATCCCATCAGCCAGAGCCACCGGACTACTACCCCCAATATCCCACATCATCCCGTCAGCCAGAGCCACCGGACTACTACCCCTAATATCCCACATCCCATCAGCCAGAGCCACCGGACTACTACCCCCAATATCCCACATCATCCCGTCAGCCAGAGCCACCGGACTACTACCCCTAATATCCCACATCATCCCGTCAGCCAGAGCCACCGGACTACTACCCCCAATATCCCACATCATCCCGTCAGCCAGAGCCACCGGACTACTACCCCTAATATCCCACATCATCCCGTCAGCCAGAGCCACCGGACTACTACCCCTAATATCCCACATCATCCCGTCAGCCAGAGCACCCAGACTACTACCCCTAATATCCCACATCATCTCGTCAGCCAGAGCCACCGGACTACTACCTCTAATATCCCACATCATCCCGTCAGCCAGAGCACCCGGACTACTACCCCTAATATCCCACATCATCCCGTCAGCCAGAGCCACCGGACTACTACCCCTAATATCCCACATCATCCCGTCAGCCAGAGCCACCGGACTACTACCCCTAATATCCCACATCATCCCGTCAGCCAGAGCCACCGGACTACTACCCCTAATATCCCACATCCCATCAGCCAGAGCCACCGGACTACTACCCCTAATATCCCACATCATCCCGTCAGCCAGAGCCACCGGACTACTACCCCTAATATCCCACATCATCCCGTCAGCCAGAGCCACCGGACTACTACCCCCAATATCCCACATCATCCCGTCAGCCAGAGCCACCGGACTACTACCCCTAATATCCCACATCGTCCCGTCAGCCAGAGCCACCGGACTACTACCCCTAATATCCCCCATCATCCTGTCAGCCAGAGCCACCGGACTACTACCCCTAATATCCCACATCATCCCGTCAGCCAGAGCCACCGGACTACTACCTCTAATATCCCACATCATCCCGTCAGCCAGAGCACCCGGACTACTACCCCTAATATCCCACATCATCCCGTCAGCCAGAGCCACCGGACTACTACCCCTAATATCCCACATCATCTCGTCAGCCAGAGCCACCGGACTACTACCTCTAATATCCCACATCATCCCGTCAGCCAGAGCACCCGGACTACTACCCCTAATATCCCACATCATCCCGTCAGCCAGAGCCACCGGACTACTACCCCTAATATCCCACATCATCCCGTCAGCCAGAGCCACCGGACTACTACCCCTAATATCCCACATCATCCCGTCAGCCAGAGCCACCGGACTACTACCCCTAATATCCCACATCATCCCGTCAGCCAGAGCCACCGGACTACTACCCCTAATATCCCACATCATCCCGTCAGCCAGAGCCACCGGACTACTACCCCTAATATCACACATCATCCCGTCAGCCAGAGCCACCGGACTACTACCCCTAATATCCCACATCGTCCCGTCAGCCAGAGCCACCGGACTACTACCCCTAATATCCCCCATCATCCTGTCAGCCTGGCATCAGAATTAAAGCGCTGAGTGGATTTGTCCTGACTTCCATACGAGGGATCCCTTTAATAGAAGCCTGGGGTGAGAATCAGAGCGCTGAGGGATTTACCTTAACTTCCATACAGGAGATTCCTTTAAAAGAGGCCTGGGGTCAGTACCAAAGCACAGTTTGGATTTGCCCTCACTTCCGTACCGAGGATCCCTTTAAGAGGGTCAGAACCAGAGCGCTTAGTGAAATTTCCCTAACTTCCATACCAATGATCCGTTTAAGAGACCCTGGGGTCAGAACCACAGAGCTGAGTGGAACGGTCCTAACTTCCATACCGGGGATCCCTTTAAGAGGGAAGATGTGCCTATGGGATGGAGGATGTGTGATGGGTATATGGGCAGGGAGGGGGGGATTTATTTCTGCCATGTGCTCTCTGCTTCTTTCTGGGGGGCAGACAATGGCTGGGAGCTTATGTTCCCAGGGATGCTAGATTTCTACCACCCAATCAGCGTCTGCTGAGGTGTTGTCGAGTGGGAAAACTGTTGCTCATAGCAACCAATCACAGCTCAGCTTCCTTTAAACAGCTCTGGTGAAATGAAAGATGCTTCGTGATTGCTTGGTGATACACACACACACATTCAATTTTATATATATATAGATAATGCATCCCCATAGTCACCCTATAAAGCATAATACACCCCCATAGTCATCCTATAAAGTATAATGCACCCCATAGTCATCCTATAAAGTATAATGCACCCCATAGTCATCCTATAAAGCATAATGCATCCCCATAGTCATCCTATAAAGTATAATGCACCCCCATAGTCATCCTATAAAGTATAATGCACCCCATAGTCATCCTATAAAGTATAATGCACCCCATAGTCATCCTATAAAGCATAATGCATCCCCATAGTCATCCTATAAAGTATAATGCACCCCCATAGTCATCCTATAAAGTATAATACACCCCCCATAGTCATCCTATGAAGTATAATGCACCCCCCATAGTCATCCTATAAAGTATAATACACCCCCCATAGTCATCCTATGAAGTATAATGCACCCCCATAGTCATCCTATAAAGTATAATACACCCCCCATAGTCATCCTATAAAGTATAATGCACCCCCATAGTCATCCTATAAAGTATAATACACCCCCCATAGTCATCCTATGAAGTATAATGCACCCCCATAGTCATCCTATAAAGCATAATGCAGCCCCATAGTCATCCTATAAAGTATAATGCACCCCATAGTCATCCTATAAAGCATATTGCATCCCCATAGTCATCCTATAAAGTATAATGCACCCCCATAGTAATCCTATAAAGCACAATGCACCCCCATAGTCATCCTATAAAGTATAATGCACCCCCATAGTCATCCTATGAAGTATAATGCACCCCCATAGTCATCCTATAAAGCATAATGCAGCCCCATAGTCATCCTATAAAGTATAATGCACCCCATAGTCATCCTATAAAGCATATTGCATCCCCATAGTCATCCTATAAAGTATAATGCACCCCCATAGTCATCCTATAAAGTATAATGCACCCCCATAGTCATCCTATAAAGCACAATGCACCCCCATAGTCATCCTATAAAGTATAATGCACCCCCCATAGTCATCCTATGAAGTATAATGCACCCCCATAGTCATCCTATAAAGTATAATGCACCCCCATAGTCATCCTATAAAGTATAATACACCCCCATAGTCATCCTATAAAGCATAATGCACCCCCATAGTCATCCTATAAAGCATAATGCAGCCCCATAGTCATCCTATAAAGTATAATGCACCCCATAGTCATCCTATAAAGTATAATGCACCACCATAGTCATCCTATAAAGTATAATGCACCCCCATAGTCATCCTATAAAGCATAATGCATCCCCATAGTCACCCTATAAAGTATAATGCATCCCCCATAGTCATCCTATAAAGTATAATGCACCCCCATAGTCATCCTATAAAGCATAATGCATCCCCATAGTCACCCTATAAAGTATAATGCATCCCCCATAGTCATCCTATAAAGTATAATACACCCCCATAGTCATCCTATAAAGCATAATGCATCCATAGTCATCCTATAAAGCATAATGCACCCCCATAGTCATCCTATAAAGTATAATACACCCCCATAGTCATCCTATAAAGCATAATGCATCCATAGTCATCCTATAAAGCATAATGCACCCCCATAGTCATCCTATAAAGTATAATGCATCCCCCATAGTCATCCTATAAAGCATAATGCATCCCCCATAGTCATCCTATAAAGCATAATGCAGCCCCATAGTCATCCTATAAAGTATAATGCACCCCATAGTCATTATATAAAGCATATTGCATCCCCATAGTCATCCTATAAAGTATAATGCACCCCCATAGTCATCCTATAAAGCACAATGCACCCCCATAGTCATCCTATGAAGTATAATGCACCCCCATAGTCATCATATAAAGCATAATGCACCCCCATAGTCACCCCATAAAGTATAATGCACCCCCATAATCATATAAAGCATAATGCACCCCCATAGTCATTCTATAAAGTATAATGCACCCCCATAGTCACCCTATAAGGTATAATGCACTCCATAGTAATCCTATAAAGTATAATGCACCCCCATAGTCACCCTATAAAGTATAATGCACCCCATAGTCATCCTATAAGGTATAATGCACCCCCATAGTCACCCTATAAAGTATAATGCACCCCACAGTAATCCTATAAGGTATAATGCACCCCCATAGTCATCCATAGTACTATGGCGGCTGATTTTTAACTTTTTAAAAAAATAAATACTGTTTCTTTGCTCCCGTGACGAAAGTGTCCTCTTGTTAAGTCGGCAGCTGACTTTGGTGTGCGAAGGGAACATGTGAGATCAGTGCCATACACCCCATCACGTACACGCCAATGTCAGCTGCTGGCCTCTGATTGGCTGGCAGCGTGTATTGTGGCGCACGGACCCGCACGTCACAATACACTTCAACTGTATGTGCATCCGAGTATGCACATCAGGTAGCAGCTTTTTCTGGCGTCGGTGGGCACCCAAGCCATTATGCCACTGCCTGCAGCGATCATCTGATCACCCACCTACCTGGCTTCATGTGAAAGGGATTGGTGAAAAAGCGCTTTAAGATGGAAATGGCAGGCCCTATTTATTCAAAAATATTCTGTGTTTTCATTTAATTGGGTTCTTCCCAATGGGGATTCAAAGGAAGATGTAGGGGAAAAAAAAAGATAATTCTTCCTCCTGAAGATTTTCCCACAAGGATATGACAATCGCACATGATAAACCATCTCTAATCGCAATTCTGTAAGCTTTTATCATTTCCTGTGGGAACATAACAAGTCACCGCTTCTCCAATGCAGCTATCTCTACAATAGGGGGTAAATAATGTGCCACGAAAATAAATAAATCTATCTCTATATATACACACAGCTTTTTCTCCATTTTGTCCTAAATTTTGGACTAGTGATCTGTCATTTTCTGCAGATATTGCAATTACAACTGTCCAGGTTGCGTCCTGCCAGGACCTTACTTCTCAATGAAATCACATTAGAAACGTCAGCTCTCTGCTATCCTTAGTATGTGGCCATTTCTGCACAATGTGGACATATGTGCCAAGTGTGACGACACCAGGGGCGCCAACACTGGCGCAAAGGGACTTGATGTAACGGAGAGAAGAGGAAAAGAAAGGCCGGGGACTATGGTGAAGAAACAGAAGAGTATCGTAGGATGAGGAAGAGACGGAGAGAGCAGGATCCCAGCCGTATGATACGTTCACCAGTAGTGACGAGTGAGCATGCTCAGTTGGTAACAGAGTGACTTTGGCGTGCTCGAGTAATATGTTCGAGTCCCCGCAGCTACCGCCATAAAGCCAAAAGAATACCGCCAACACACGACAGAGTAATATCTATTGAGATATCTGGGTAAATTCACATGACAGTCACAAGCTGATGAGTTGAAAGGCAATTAGGTTAGTGGGGGTGCAGCTTACCCCCCCGCCATGGTTTTACCATATGGCGGTTACACTAATATTTATCACTCCATTAATTTCTTAAAATTGAGGACATTGAAAAATCCTTCAAACAATTAATAACTAGAGCCCAATACAAGACAAACAGCAGTAAAACACGCACAAAACTAACACAAAGTACATAACCTGCGGACAAACGGTCCGTTATTGTTTTTGCACCTTTTTTTCGTACAAAGTGCACCATTTTGAAGAATTTGTGCTTTAAAAAAAGGGACGTCTAAGAAAAAGTAAATTATGAATTGGGCACAGTATGTAAAGAATCTGCACTTACATTTAAGGCCGGCGCTTACACGGGGGGCACTCACTCGCCTTCTTCTTTCTTTGGTCACCAATTGCACTATTGGAAGAACCGAGCTCAAGGCCGACGTAAACTCCTCTTCAGCTTCCAAGACGGTGTCATTCACCTATGTGACGGAGGACACGACCAGTTAACTACAGGTTCTGATGAACAATGAGCGGCTGATGAGTTTTTGAACTTTTCCCCATTATACCAAAATATACATTGAAGTTATATAACTAAGAGCCAAACATCACCACTAAGACCTAAAACTTCTATCCAGTTGGACTCCATTCCTTTCCTTCTGACGGCACAACCACATTAACGGACAGTCATAGGTCACTGAATCCCATAAAATCAGCACTCTCAAAAAAAAAACACTCTGGAGAAGTTGCACGTTTTACTTTAGGACCCTTTCACTTGGCTCCATCACATCATGCACAGTTATTGTCAGCCCTGTCCCTACCAACATCATATTAGAGGACAGGTCAATGACCCCACAAGTTCAGGACAATTATCTACTGATAGCGTCATCACATGACCTGGGTAGCTCTATAAACACTCAAAAAAAAAAAAAAAAACAAAATGAGGAAAAATATATTTACAGTGAATTTATAAAATATATTCGAAAAATATTTTTAGAAAAAGCTATGACATTGGGTAAAATATTTAAAAATTATATATAATTTTTTTTTGAAACATTTATGTTTTTAAATTCTATCAAGGTGTTTTGGTTTTTTTTAAAGCAGGCATCTACTAAATCTGTGTAAAGTGGTTGAAATCTGCTGATTTTGGTGGAAGCTGCCAACCATCTAACTTGGATGGGTAGCCTCCCGTATCCCAGCTCTCCTCCACCAACTTCAAAAACCGAGCATGTTGAATTTCAGAAGTTTTGGAAGCCACCAGCAATGCCTTGGTCAACTCTTGTTTTGTGTCACTGGAGGCTCGTGGGGCATGCATAAGAAGAGTCGACCAAGGCACTGCCGGTTGCCTCCAGAACTTCTGAAAGCCAACATAGAATAGCCACTGGCCAAAAGTTTGGCCGGTAGAAATCAAAGTTGTCTGGACACCTTAACACTCTGTCTATTCAGACGCCTTCTTGACCTCTGCTGCCATCCGATCCATGCAGGGTGGGGGCAGCACCGATTGTTCCCGTCCTTCTTGGTATGACCCCCCCTACTTTATACAAAGGATCAGTAGAAGTTTCCACTTTTCCTAGTTTTGGCCACACACAGATTTTTGTCTCTTAATTCTTCTACAGCTACAGTAGTCACGGCACACAAGTCGCACCCATACCAAGTCAATGCAACTTTAATGTTACCCTACGGAAAAAAAGCGTACAAATTAAAGAAAAATCCTACCTAGAAAGGAAAGAAGTCGCACAACTCAAAAAAATAAAAGCAGCAAGATCACGTAAAATCCGGCACATTGACAACCTCTCTCCGCAGTCTACAGGTTTATTGCCAAGTAAATGTGCGTTTAGCTGAGCAAAAAAAAAGCTCTAATGGCAGTTGCCATCCGTACTGCTCTGATTCACTGTATCCCCCCCACCCCGGAGCCGCAGCTCGTTCACTCAACTTTTTGATTAACATTTTCTTCCTTATTTATTCCAAGGAGATGAATTTCCTAAACGTATCCTAAGTGACGGCTATTGGGTCCTAGATTTAATCTTAAGGTTGGTCACATTGATGCTTTTTGCTACTTGAAAAATCCAATAAATGGTCAAAAAAGAAGCATACGGATGGTGAGGACTAAAGTAAAACCAGCCCATGTGGGACTGGTACCCAATACCTTAAATAACAGCCCTCTCTCCTGACTCCCCCATAGATATTAATGCTTGACCAAGTGGGCACGTGTTCCCTATGGGGGGGGATCACAATAAGCCGCTGGCATACACCTCTACCTGCAGAACAAAACAATTGGAGAATATAAAAAAATAAATAAACCCTCCTGGATCCTGAATTCCCCTGACATCATCTGTCACGGGGGAGTCGGATGAACCACAGACACATTAGAAGCCTGACATTTGTGGGTTCAGCCGACTTTTGTCTGATACATAGACACTTCCATGGAAATATCCATTCCTTGCGAAAGAGAGGAGATGACATTAGAGAGGTTGTCTCCCCACAACCTATCCTGTCGATACGCCCGCTTGGGATCTGAGAGAAGCTGCGGAGGACCATACATGACATGGACGGCCATTCATTTTAATGGATATCATATAATGCCGCAGGGGAAAATGTGGCCGGACATGGCTTCCCCCTAGAGATAACTTGATTGCTGTGGATTAAACCAAACCTATGGCGATAACTTGATCGCAGCGCTAGCATCTTTTAAAAAAAGATTGACAGTCAATATATATATATTGTATTTTTATACAAGGAGGTTCTAGCATCCAGGTGGAGAATGGACAGGCAACAGGTCGTCAGGGGTCAAAAGGAATTACAGAAACAACAAAATCCATTTCCCTGATAGTTCGGAATACAAAAGGTGGGAATTCCATCAATCAGATTAATAATGCTTTCTCTAGACTTTCTTAAAAGTTTGGTAAATTAAGGTCTAGTCAAGAAAACAGTTATTTTTATATAGATAATTAAAATTTTTATATTCAGATGATTAAAATCTACTAAAAAAAAAAAAAAAAATACTTGTGTAGTCATCAGCAATTTCAGGGGTTACAGCTTGCTTGCTTCCCTAAATATCTAACCAATTGTATTCCAAATTAAGCAGAATAGTAGACCTGACAGCAGAGAGGCGGCCAAAATAAAAAAAAACAATGGTCTTCCATCTATAAAGCTCGGGAGTCTGTCACAGGCCAGATACACAACAGGTCCCAGATGGGACTGGAGTTGTCTTATTCACTTAGCGTGGATTTCCTGGAGCTTTGCTACAGGCGTCCAGGATGATTGCAGCGGCTAATGACTGCAGTAAACTACACAGGAAAGACGAAAACGAAGAGGAAGGATAGTAGTGGCGCTAATAAAACCCTGTGCGCTAGTCCCGGCAGCTGTCAGACCCCCACCATCCCCATGAATAAGTCATCAATGCATTGAGACTGGACAACCCCCTTAAAGAGGTTGTCCAGAATAAGGAAAAGCATGGTTGCTTTCTTACAGCTTGATCATGGGTTGTATATGATAATGCAGCACAGCTCCATTGAGTTCTATGGGACTGAGTTGCGATACTGGACAATCCAAAATCACTGGTGACACGGTTTTTAAAAACATGGTTACTTTCACTTAGAATCTTGGACAACCCCTTTAAAATACTTTAATTTCACTTTCATTAGCTTTTATTCACGGTTTCCTTCTGTCAACTTTCACCTTTGCTACTTTAGATGGATATTATTTGATTGTCAGTCAACTGTAAAGCGATTAATCGAAGTTAGAGTATTAAAACAAAAAAAAAAAAGGGAAAGGGATGAGAAACATTTCCCAACATAGGGAATTGTCACCTGTTTCTACAAGTTAGAGACAGTCCATAAAAGCAAAGAATATAAAGCCTTCACAATGTAATAACCATATATAACATATATAAGAAATCAATTCCATTTTTAAGGGAACACTGCCCGAATACACATATAATGCTAAGTGTTGGCTCTGCAGGGGCGGGACTAGATACATGGATTCCAAGAGAACCAATTAACGAATCCCATTGTTTTACTCCACCTCTTAAGATCCTAAAATAGGCAAAACAACAGTCGTTTGCTCAAAGTTTCCTATGAAACAATTAAATCTTTGCAGAATTCTTGAAAATAATTTGTTTGACTGCAGGACTTCATGACACTGAAGTTTGGTCATCTTTAAACAAATCTGGATAAAAATATCATTAATGAGGCAGTCTGAGATGAGAAATGAGATCATATGCCTTGAGATAGGTCTGATCTCTGGTGTGTACTGGGGGAATATAACTGATCTAATGGGACATAAATAGATGTAGGTTTTATACAGTTACCATGGTTTGGTTGGTATACGAAGCAGGATTGGACCCTGATACTAAAGTGTCAACTAAAATATACAGACGAAAACTGTTTTTTTCGCATATACCACAGAACATGTTATCTGTCTGATCAGAAGCGCGGCAGATTACACGTGTACAATTGACCTTGGCAGATTTGAAATCAATCATCGGAGGTGGCAGCACCAGGTGCGGTGTGCTCTATGGGGTGCGATCACACTTGTTCCCCCAGCCTGAGAAAAAGGTGTTAAAGCAAGTGTAAAAGAACGATTAACCCCCTCAGTCATAACAGGGTTTGCATTGAGAAATAAAAGAAAATCAAGCATGTCTAGGGTGCCAGTTTACAAAAGTATGTATATATATATATATATATATATATATATATATATATATATATATAAACATAAATCTTCTGGAATAAAATTTATACAAAATATTGCACAATTATCACCCCATTCCTGAGAGGAGACATAATGCGGAGTGGAGTAAAGCTTCACATGTGATAAAACTGACATCTCTCCCTCCTTCTGCTCTTGATTTCTCTCTTCATCCACCTCTCCAGCCATGTTGCATTCTCAACCGCGCTCTCTCTGCCTCCACCTACCCTCCGGCTCCCTCTCTCGTCTCTATCTACCCTCCGGCTCCCTCTCCATCTATCCTCCGGCTCCGTCTCTCGTCTCCATCTATCCTCCGGCTCCCTCTCTCTCTCTCTCTCATCTCCATCTACCCTCTGGCACCCTCTCTCTCATCTCCATCTACCCTCCAGTTCCCTCTCTCGTCTCTATCTACCCCTCGGCTCAGCTCCCACTCTGCTTCGATCTACCCTCCAGTTCCTCTCTCTCTGCCTCCATCTACCCTCCGCTTCCCTTTCTCTCTGCCTCCATCTACCCTTCGGCTCCTACTCTTAGCCTCCATCTACCCTCCGAATACCTCACTCTAACGTCATCTACCCTCCGCTTCCCCCTCTCTCTGCCTCCATCTACCCTCCGCTTCCCTCTCTCTCTGCCTCCATCTACCCTCCGCTTCCCTCTCTCTCTGCCTTTATCTACCCTTCGGCTCCCTCTCTCGATGCCTCCATCTACCCTCCGCTTCCCTCTCTCTCTGCCTCCATCTACCCTCCGCTTCCCTCTCTCTCTGCCTTTATCTACCCTTCGGCTCCCTCTCTCGATGCCTCCATCTACCCTCCGCTTCCCTTTCTCTCTGCCTCCATCTACCCTCCGCTTCCCTTTCTCTCTGCCTTTATCTACCCTCCGGCTCCCTCTCTCTCTGCCTCCATCTACCCTCAGCTTCCCTCTCTCTCTGCCTCCATCTACCCTCAGCTTCCCTCTCTCTCTGCCTCCATCTACCCTCAGCTTCCCTCTCTCTCTGCCTCCATCTACCCTCAGCTTCCCTCTCTCTCTGCCTCCATCTACCCTCAGCTTTCCTCTCTCTCTGCCTCCATCTACCCTCAGCTTCCCTCTCTCTCTGCCTCCATCTACCCTCAGCTTCCCTCCCTTTCTGCCTCCATCTACCCTCCGCTTCCCTTTCTCTCTGCCTTTATCTACCCTCCGGCTCCCTCTCTCTCTGCCTCCATCAACCCACTGCTTCCATCGACCCTCCGTCTTCCTCTCGCTCTGCCTCCATCTACCATCCGCTTCCTCTCTCTGTCTCCAACTACCCTCTGTCTTCCTCTCGCTCTGCCTCCATCTTTCCTCCAGCTCTGCTTCCATCTTCTCTCCATTTAAAAAGTCAACATAAATTTATACAAAACACATAACTAGAAGACTGAACACTTAATTTATCTGTGTTATTGTGATACTCTCAGACTTCAAAGGCTTTGGACACCTTCGACTTCAAATGATTTTTAAAACAAATTTTAATAGTTACCTTTAGTTAAAAAAATGCAATAAGTTTCAGACTTTTGAAGAGTTTCAGTAATATACGGTGGATGTGAGATCTGTCTCTCCTAGTAATATAGGCTGGATGTGAGGTCTGTGTGTCTCTCTCAGTAATATAGGCTGGATGTGAGGTCTGTGTGTCTCTCCCAGTAAATGGGCTGGATGTGAAGTCAGTGTCTGTCCTAGTAATATAGGCTGTATGGGAGGCCTGTGTGCATCCACTGTGATTCTTCATTAAATATATACACTACAAAAAAAAAGAAACACTTAAACAATACAATGAACCTACAAGTCAAACACACTTCTGTGAAATCAACCTGCCAAGTTAAAAAGCAACACCGTTTGTGAGGAAAATTTCTCCTGCTGTTGTGCAAATGGAACAGACATGTAAAAGTGATCGGCAATTAGCAAGACAAACCCTATAAAGGAGCGGTTCTGCAGAGAGTGACCACAGACCGTCTCTACATTCTCATCCTTTTTGGCTGTTTTGGTCACTTTTGCATTTGTCACTGATCTCCCCCATAGAGGTACAGTAGCATGAAGCGGTGTCTACAACCTACAGAAGTTGCTCAAGTAGTGCAGCTCATTGAGGATGGCACATTAATGAGAACTGTAGCAAGAAGGGTAGCTGTGTCTGGCAGCACAGAGTACAGAGCATGGAACAGATACCAGGAGTCAGGCCAGTACACCAGGAGATGTGGAGGGGGCTGTAGGAGGGCAACAACCCAGCAGCAGGATCGCTACCTCCTCCTTTATGCAAGGAGGAACAGGAGGAGCAGTGCCA
Source organism: Dendrobates tinctorius (assembly GCF_039654945.1). Classification (NCBI taxonomy): domain Eukaryota; kingdom Metazoa; phylum Chordata; class Amphibia; order Anura; family Dendrobatidae; genus Dendrobates; species Dendrobates tinctorius. Next base: position 14,693,221 of record NW_027361810.1, on the reverse strand, counting down.
GAGCCCTGAAAAATGACCTCCAACAGGCCACCATCATCCATGTGTCTGCTCAAACTGTGAGAAACAGACTCCATGAGAGTGGTATGAGGGCCTGATGTCCACAAGTGGGTGTTGTACTTACAGCCCAACACCGTGCAGGGCGATTGACATTTGCCAGAGAACACCAAGATTGGCAGATACGACATTGGCGCCCTGTCCTCTTCACGGATGAGAGCAGGTTCCCACAGAGCAAATGTGACAGACGTGACAGTCTGGAGATGCCATGAAGAACGTTCTCTTGCCTGCAACATCCTCTAGCATAACCGGTTTGGCAGTGGGTCAGTAAGTAACGGTGTGGGGAGGCATTTCTTTGGAGGGCCCTCACACCACTCCATGTGCTGGCCAGAGGTACCTTGACTGCGATTAGGTACCGGGATGAGATCCTCAGACCCATTGCGAGATCATATGCAGGTGCACTGGGCCCTGGGTTCCTTCTGATACATGACAATTTTAGGCCTCATGTTCCAGCATGATGAAGGCATTGATACTATGGACTGGCCTACCCGTTCCCCAGACCCAAATCCAATCGAGCAAATCTGGGACATCATGACTTGTTCCATCCATCAATGCCATGTTCCACCACAGACTGTCCAGGTGTTGACTGATGCGTTAATCTAGATCTGGGAGGAGATCCGTAAGGTGAACATCTGCCGGCTCATCAGAAGCATGGTCAGGCATTGTAGGGAGGTCATACAGGCACGTGGAGACCACACACACTACTGAGCATCACTATATTGTCTTGAGGCATTTCCACTGAAGTTGGATCAGCCTCTAATTTGATTTTTCACTTTGAGTATCATTTCAAATCTAGACCTCCATGGGATATTAATTTTGATTTACATTGATAGTTTTAATGTTTTATTGTTCTCAACGCATTCCACTATGTAATGAATAAAGATTTGTAACTGGAATATTTCATTCAGCGATATCTAGGACGCGGTATTTTAGCGTTACCTTTGCTTTCAACGGTGTATTAGCACAGATTCAATCCTGCACCTTTATCTTCTTCATAAGGTTTCCTAGAGCTAGTTTTCTCTTCCCTCCCCAGGTCTATATATGCTCTCCCTGTCCACACGTTGGAGATCTGTGTACAACCCCCTCTCTGCAGCTCTCTAAGGACACAGTCAGAAGGCAGCATAAATCAGACAGAAGTTGAAACGCAGTGTACGGACTGGCCGGCAACTCTCCCAACCCAACCGTGTCAGCTTCATCTATTGTATGCAGCTGTCCTGATTGGGTCAGGAGAGCCGCCGGCCAGTCCATGCACTAAGTTCCCATCTTTGTCCTATTTATACGGCTGCCTGACTGCGCCCTAACACTGTGATAAGGGAAGGGAGAGCAGAGAGAGTCATCGGAACCGGGAGCGGAATCTGACGGATTTGTAACATTTTGCAGATCTCTTACACATTCAGCAGCAACAAATTGGTAGAACATTTTTAATGAAGACTATTTCAAAAGTTGCTTAACTTTGCATTTAGAAAGCAAATGAACGAGAACTACACCTAAAACAACGGGAAATGTTTTTAACAAAGAGAAGCCAATGTCATTCACACCTAATTATGTAAACTAAATTCAGTCTTAAATGGCTGATAAAAAAAAAATGAAGATCACCTTGGATTTTGTGTCCCTGATCAACCCCAGATCCTGAATCCTTATCCAATCTCATAATGTGAATTGGGTCCTATGCAGCCAAGACAGAGAAGGAAGAGACTTGCACCTGGTGCACAGCGATAAGTAAGACAATCCCATTACATTTTGCAGATGACTTTTCTCCCCTGCACATGATTATATTAGCCCAGGTCGTGCCTCACACACCACAACGGGGGTCTATGACAGTCTCCGTGAGATCAGTTTTAGGCGCTCCGCTCAGTGCCGCATTCATTTTATCACCCAAGAGCTTGCAGGAAAAGAAAAAAAAAAATAATCACGTTAACCTTTTCCAGTCTTGGATTCGGTTTTCCCTTCATTTCACGGTAATGTCCCAAACCAGCCGGTATTAATGCGGAATGTCGCTGGAACGTTTTAATTGAATTAATGATGGCATTATCCTCTACAAGAACCATTAGGAGATATCGATTTGCATGCATCACAACAACAGTCCCATTACATACCACTTATGGCTCATTATTTCACATAACCTGCAAAAGAAATTAAGTGGCCGTAATAAAGAAAAAAACAAAATCTGATAAAATCCAAAACAAAATCTTCATGAGAACTAAATAATTGGAACGACACTTGAGGAGTCACTGTACAACCTCGCTCATAACTACTCCAGCAGCAATTATCTATTGTCACATCTCCGTCATTTAAAGGGGATGAGACAGTACCCACAGACGGCCACCAGGGGGTGTTGAGAGTCATCGGAATGCAGTCCTTTGTTTCAAAATTAATAAATATGTCCTTAATAATAACCGACCGCTTTCTGTCCTGTTCCATGCATGTCCAAGTGGCAGCAATTAATTTTCATTAAAACATGCTAATTAGGAGCGATACATCAGAAAGGTTGCCCTTTCAAAACATATACAATTATTGAGAAAATCCAGATACTGCACAAAGAGCGGAGCGTTAGCTTACAACTGGAAATTATTCTTTGGAATTATTTGCACTGTCAGCGTATTTTAGGCCATGTGCGCTGCAGCACAGCGACAGATCCGGTAATTAGATTGCAAGCTCTTCTTGCCTACAAAATTCCTCTCGTCTGCATATTTAAAGGGCAGTCAGACACAGATTTACATGGCTAAACCTGCATAATTCTATGGTGCAGAAAGTTACAAACCATGGTTAACTCCTTCTCTACCAACTAAATTCAAGTAACCTTAGCCCCCTCCCACCCTCTTAAGGGGAGAGGGCCATCTGACTACGCACACCTCCGAGTGGAAGATTTCATTAATTGTGAAATCACCTGCCCGATTCACCTCCTGATGTGGTACGGAGGGAGCGTGGTCCAGATCACCCCTTTAAGACTTACTTGCCCTACGTGTACGTGAAACTGGCCAACCATTTCCAGAATTGATCTTGAGAGCAAGACTACAATATCCATAAAGCCCCTGTCCCGCAAAACAAGTTTAGAAAGAAAAAAAAATAAAAAAATAAAAAAACCACAAGGTGCTCAGACACTGCCAAGGTGAGGAGGCCGAACCCGACTACCACTGGGCAAGACACAGAAGTACAAGGTGTTCAGTGCTCAGAGACACGGCCGAGGAGAGGAGGCTGAGCCCGACCACCATTGGGCAAGATACAGAAGTACAAGGTGTTCAGTGCTCAGACACGGCCGAGGTGAGGAGGCTGATCCCGACCACCTCTGAGCAAGACACAGAAGGACTAAATGTTCAGTGCTCAAAATCATAGAATCCTAGAATGCTAAAGTTGGAAGGGACTTCCAGGGTCAATGTGTCCAACCCCCTGCTCAATGCAGGATTCACTAATCCATTTCAGACAGATGTTGTCACGGGGCAGAAGTGGGGACAGGGGACGAGGAATCAGGGCCCCTGAACTGCGCCTCAGGCTAAAGGGGGTGCCCTGACTTTCCTTAACTTGGGGGTACACTTAATGGTAGTGAGGCCCAAGTCTCCGACCTGTCCCTATCTCCTGTTTAGCCCTGAGCTAAACCCCCAACCCCCTCCCCAGGAGGTGAGACAGGGAAAAAGTGTACCGCACCAATAACACACAAGGAAAGGTACGACTGACACCTAAGTGTTAAATAAACTAAAGAACAAACTTGGCTTTCTCTGCAGCCAATGCCCCGAGCAGCAGAGTAAGGCACCAGATGGAGGTTAGAGCTGAAGTTCACTGCACACAGCCAGCTCCTGACTCCAGCTTGGTTGGTCTCCAAAGAGGAAAGAGTATCACCAACAGTGAACTGCAGCACCAGGTGGCCTTGTAAAGGGAGGTGGGAGTGGCACCCACCTGCATAGATAATTAATCATAATGCAGTAACACCAGCGGCCACTGGGGGGAAAAAACTGACATTAACCCCCGATGGCCAGAAAGGAAAAAAGTTTAAATGTGAGCAGCCCAGACTGACAGATCCAAAAATGGATCGTGACAGATGTCTGTCCAGCCTCTCTTTGAAGACTTCCATTGAAGGAGAACTCCCCACCTCTTGTGGTCGCCTGTTCCACTCATTGATCACCCTCACTGTAAAAAAGTTTTTTTTTCTAATATCTAATCTGTATCTTCTCCCTTTTAGTTTAATTCCATTGCTTCTCGTGTTTCCATATGTAAATGAGAATGATGATCTCTCTACACTGTGACAGCCCTTCAGATATTTGTATAGTCTTCTCTTAACCTTCTTTTTTGCAGCTAAACATTCCCAGATCCTTTAACAGTTCCTCGTAGGATATACTTTGCTGTCTGCTCTTCTATGAACTTGCTCCAGTTTTTCAATGTCTTTTTAAAATGTGAAGCCCCAGAACTGGACACAGTTTTGAGGCCTGACCAAGGGGAATAATTCACGTGATCTAGTCTCTATGCTTGTCTTAAAACAACCTAGAACGGTGTTTGCCTTTTTTGCTGCTGAATGACACTGGTGACTCATGAGCAGTCTGTGATCTATTAGTATACCCAAGTCTTTGTTACAGATGCTGTTGCTTAGCTCTATTCCTCCCATTCTGTAGATGTAATTTTCGTTTTTCTTGCCCAGATGTAGAACCTTGCATATCTCCCTCTTAAATACCATTCTATTAGTAGCTGCCCATTCTACAAGCTTATTTAGCTCCTTCTAAATCCCTCTCTAGTGTTAGCTATCCCTCCTAGCATAGCATTCTCTGCAAATTTGATTAATTTCCTGTCAGTTCACTTATCTATATCATTTATAAAATTATTAAACAACACTGGGCCACAACAGAGCCTTGGGGTACCCCAGTTGAAACGCTATTCCTATTGGATGTGCAACCATTTATTATTAGCACTCTTGGAGTACAATAACTGAGCCAGTTATGCATCTACATAACCTGAGCCTTGTCAGTCTCATACATTTTTCAATAAGGATAGTATGAGAAACTTCATCACATGCTTTGCTGAAGTCTAGATATACTACATCTACCGCATTTCCCTGATCCACCCAGTCAGTGATTCCGTCATAGGAGGAAATTAGATTAGTTTGGCATGACTTGTTTACTACACACCCATACTGGCTCTGGTTAAGTACTGAATTATTAGCCAAGTACTTACATACATGTTGTTTAATAATTTGTTCAAATATCTTTCCTGGTATAGAAGTAAGGCTCACTGGCCTGTAATTTCCAGGCTCCATTGTCTTTACTTTTTTGAAGACAGGGACATTTGCCAGGTTCCTCTCAGCTTTAACCTCCAGCTCACAGGCAGACAGCACAATATTGTTAATATTGCTACAATAAATCAGAGCTGAGAGAGAAGCAAAAACTGTGTTTACAAATGTGATTTCTCCTGTTCTGTTGGTTCCTTGTCTCACACTGGTAACTCCTCCTTCATGTGAAACAAGCTCTGGAGGCAGAGTAATCTCCAGGCAGCGTCCTCCCTGGAGCCTGGAAGACGTCACTTTTATAAAGTGATAAAAGAGGATTTCTCAGCAGCAACACAGCTGATATAAGGCACAAAGGGAGGACGGTTCTCAGCAGTTTATAGCTAGTATGGCCATATACCATATTAGTAGCTTTGACAGATGATATGTGATGACAGATTCCCTTTAACCTTTTGGATTAATGACAGCACTGGAGATAATAAAATACAATCTATATTATTAAAAAAAACAACAACATAGTTTTCAGTTTTTACTTTGACCCTTATCATCTTTTAAGCAGTCTCATTATCTTCACAGGGAGGATTACAATGACTGATAATACTATAGACAGCAGATAACATCATCCACAATAGGTGATATCACAGGTCACCTCCTCCTCCTCCTGTACAATTACTGATAACACCTCTATATACAGTAGATAACACAGGATCCACCATTCACAATAAGGGACATCTGTTATGAATGGGTCACCGAGGAGAAAAAAACAAAACAAGCTAAGTCACAGAAAACCAGAGGTCGGTAACTATGCAGATTGCAGATCCGTGATCCTAACCACACAACTAGCAGCAGCCGTGGAGCGTACCTACGATGGTCCTAGACGCTTCGTCACAGCCAGAGGACTAAATAAGCGTGAAGCAAGAAAAGGGGAAACTAATTGCCCCACAGCACACCCCAAAGGAAAGACAGCCCCCACACATGTATTGACGGTGAAATAAGATGAAAGCACAAACACAGGCAGGAAAATAGGCTGAGCAAACGATGGGGCCCAAACTAACTAGAAAGGATAGGAAAGGAAAGACACTGTCTGCAATCTGAAAAAAACCCTACAAAAATAAAGTCCAACACTTCTGATAGCAAAATTAACGCTGAAATCACTAGACTTCTCCGACTATATCAGCACTGTGAAATATTCTGAGACAGAGCAAAAAGAGGCCAATCTAATAAGGGACAAAAAGCAAATTGGCAAATACAGATAAATAAGAGTGGAAATTTAGCGCAGCCCCCGCTGGGGCTGGCTGACCACACAAAAAACTGAATAGACCAACAAAATCAAGTGTGAACATTAGCAGAAAAACAGCTTTAGATGACTGGAACAGAGCTGAAAACCAAGACCTGACAAGCCAGAAGGAATCACCAGCACCAGACTAGGGCGTCGACTGTCTTAAATCCAGTCTGAGATTCCTGAGGTCCAATCGTCATCCTCATTATCAGGTGGCAGATTTCTACGGATTAAATCAGCCTCACTACATCCAGTTACCACCAGAGGGAGCCTGGAAGGATAACTCACAACTGGTGGACCGAAAAATGAACTCACAACAGTACCCCCCCTTGAGGAGGGGTCACCGAACCCTCATCCACGCCACCAGGCCGATCAGGAAGGGGCCGGTGAAAAGCACGAACCAATCTATTGGCATGAATATCAGAGGCAGAGACCAAAGAATTATCCTCCTGGCCATAACCCTTCCATTTGACCAAATACTGGAGTCTCCGTCTAACCAAACGAGAATCCAAAATTTTCTCTACCTCATATTCCATATTGCCTTCAACCAACACAGGGTCAGGAGGTGCTGCAATAGGAACCACTGGCTCAACAAACCTCTTCAACAGAGACTTGTGAAATACGTTATGGATCTTGAACGTAACTGGAAGAGCCAATCGAAAAGAAACAGGATTAAGAATCTCCAAAATCTTATAAGGTCCAATAAATCTTGGCTTAAATTTTGGAGATGCAACCTTCATAGGAATATTCACAGACGACAACCAAACCATATCACCCACTTTAAACCGGGGACCAATGGTCCTATGCCGGTTGGAAAATCGCTGGGCCTTTTCCTTAGAGTGACAACTTATCCACCACTTGGTCCCATATCTGCTGCATTCTCTCAACTGTGGTGTCCACACCTGGGCAAGACGAAGATTCCACTTGCCCTCAAGAGAATCGAGGATGAAACCCAAAATTACAGAAAAAGGGTGACATCAAAGTGGCAGAACTAGCTCTATTGTTGAGTGCGAATTCGGCCAAGGGCAAAAATGAGATCCAATCATCCTGATCAGCAGATATAAAACATCTTAAATAAGACTCCAAGGTCTGGTTTGTTCTCTCAGTCTGTCCATTGGTCTGGGGATGAAACGCGGAGGGGAAGGATAACTGAATTCCCAGATTGGAACAAAAGGCTTTCCAGAATCTAGAAACAAACTGGACTCCTCTGTCGGACACAATGTTCTCAGGAATCCCATGTAACCGAACCACCTGTTGTAAAAACAAGGGCACCAACTCAGCGGAAGATGGCAATTTTGGGAATGGTACAAGATGGACCATCTTCGAAAATCTATCACAAATCACCCAGATAACAGTCATTCTCTGAGAGACAGCAAGATCAGAAATAAAATCCATTGACATATGGGTCCATGGCCTCTTGGGCACCGGCAGGGGCATCAGCAACCCACTAGAACGAGAACAGGGTTTAGACCGAGAACAAGTCCCACAGGACTGTACAAAATTCCTAACGTCACGAGATAAGGCAGGCCACCAAAAAGACCGACTCACCAAATCTCTGGTACCAAAAATACCTGGATGACCAGCCAATGCGGAGCAATGAATTTCAGACATCACTCTCTTTCTCCACTGGTCAGGAACATATAATTTTCCCATAGGGCAACGCTCAGGTTTATCCTCCTGAAATTCCTCCAGGGCGCGTCTCAAATCGGGCGAAATGGCAGAAAGAACTACCCCCTCACCTAGGATAGTAGTAGGCTCGGTCACATTAAGAGAATCGGCAAAGAAACTCCTAGAAAGGGCGTCTGCCTTAACATTCTTAGTGCCCGGAAGAAAAGAGACCACAAAATTAAAACGCTTGAAAAACAAGGCCCATCTAGCCTGCCTAGGATTCAAGCGTTTGGCCGACTCCAGATAAATCAAATTTTTGCGATCGGTGAGGACCACAACTTGAGGTCTAGCTCCCTCCAACCAATGTCTCCACTCCCCAAATGCCCATTTCATGACCAACAATTCCCGATTCCCCACGTCATAGTTGCGTTCAGATGGGGAGAACTTTCGAGAAAAGAAGGCACAGGGATTCATCTTAGAAGTCACAGGGTCTTTTTGGGACAAAACAGCTCCTGCATCAATCTCAGAAGCATCTACCTCCACCTGAAATGGAAGTGAGACATCAGGTTGCCGTAAAACTGGAGCTGAAGTAAATCTCCACTTAAGCTCCTGAAATGCTGAGACAGCCTCAGGAGACCAATTCAGCACATCAGCGCCCTTCTTGGTCAGATCAGTCAGTGGTTTGACAATACCAGAAAAATTACCAATAAATTTACGATAGAAATTGGCAAAACCCAAAAACCTCTGGAGGGCCTTCAAAGAAGTAGGCTGAACCCACTCAAAAATGGCCTGTACCTTGGCCGGGTCCATTTCAATAGTCGAGAGGCATTTCGATCCCTTAAACAGGCAATTCTCCCTCAAAATCCGGAACACAGTCCGGACGTGTTCCACATGAGAATCCCAATCACTAGAAAAGATCAAAATTTCATCCAGATAGATGACCAAAAACTTATCCACAAAGTCACGGAAAATATCATTCATAAAGGACTGGAAGACAGAAGGGGCATTAGTGAGCCCAAAAGGCATCACCAGGTACTCAAAATGTCCCTCCGGAGTATTAAACGCCATCTTCCATTCATCCCCGTGCTTGATGCGAATAAGATTATACGCCCCCCTGAGGTCAAGCATAGTAAACCAGCAGGCACTCTTAACTCTGGAGAATAAATCAGACATCAGAGGTAACGGGTACTGATATTTAACCGTCATCTTGTTAAGGGAACGATAATCAATACACGGTCGTAATGAACCATCTTTCTTGACCACAAAAAAAAAATCCAGCACCTAAAGGTGACAAGGATGGTCTAATATGACCCTTCTCCAACGACTCCTTAATATAGGATCACGTAGCATCATGCTCGGGTACTGATAAGTTGAAAAGCCGACCCTTGGGAAATTTACACCCAGGCATCAACTCAATTGCACAGTCATAACTCCTATGAGGGGGCAAAGACGCAGACTTGCTCTCACTAAATACATCACAAAAATCGACTAGATAATCAGGAATATCATGAGACTGAGGAGAGGTGGAGAAAACAGGAGCGTCCCTAAGAACACACTGACAACCCCAACTCACCACAGACACAGACTTCCAATGCAAAACTGGATTATGAGTTTGCAACCAGGGAAAGCCCAGAAGAATAGTATCATGCAAATTATGCAGCACTAAAAATGTACAATTTTCTTGGTGGTCTGGGGCAACTCGCATTATCACCTGGGTCCAAAACTGAGGTTTATTCTCCGCCAAAGGAGTAGCATCAATACCCCTCAAAGAAATATAGGCGTCTGCAGAGGCGTCATGGAAAAACCACAACGTTTAGCAAAGTCCAAATCCATCAGATTCAACGCTGCTCCTGAATCCACGAAAGCCTTAGTAGAAAACGTGGATAAGGAGCAGATCAGAGTAATTGCCAAAAGGAACTTAGGTTGTACACAGCCCACAGCAAATGTGTGTGCAAAACGTTTTTCTCGTTTAGGGCAGACAGAAATAGTATGAGAGGCGTCTCCACAGAAAAAACACAGCTTATTACGCCTTCTAAACTCCTGACGTTGAGCCCTAGACAAAACCCCATCACATTGCATAGGTTCAGACGTTTGTTCAAAAGGCGGCAGCGCCTCCCGTGTAGTCTTACGTTCACGTAAACGCCGATCCACCTGAATGGCTAATTACATAGAATCATCCAGACCAGAGGGAACAGGAAATCCCACCATAACATCCATTATGGTCTCTGATAAACCCCTCCGAAAGAGAGCTGCCAGTGCACTATCATTCCATGTAGTAAGGACCGCCCACTTTCGGAATTTTTGACAGTATAACTCTGCAGAATCCTGACCCTGGTTTAATGCCAACAGGGTTCTCTCAGCTTGATCAACAGCATTAGGTTCATCATACAACAACCCCAAGGCCTGAAAAAATGCATCCACATTAGTCAGAACAGGATTTTCAGGTGTCAGTTAAAAAGCCCAATCCTGGGGATCGCCGCGCAGCAAGGAGATGACAATTTTAACCTGCTGCACAGAGCTCCTCGATGAGTTAGGCTTCAAGGCAAGAAATAATTTACAATTATTCTTAAAATTCAGAAATTTAGACCGATCCCCAGAAAACACATCAGGAGTAGGGATCTTAGGTTCAGCAGCATGTGACTGAATGAGGTAGGTGGAAATTCCCTGCACTTCAGCAGCAAGTTGCTCCACACGATCAGACAATTGCTTAATCTCCATTAGGAAAAAAAAAAAAAAAATCCTTCTACGGCCCCAGAAAAAAAAAGTGAAAAAAAAAAATTGACACTTTTTTTCTCTTTTTTTTTTTTTTAACAACTTTTTCCCGCTTTTGAGTACACTAGAATCTGCGGTATGGCTGGTGATTCTGTTATGAATGGGTCACCGAGGAGAAAAAAAACAAAACAAGCTAAGTCACAGAAAACCAGAGAGGTTGGTAACTATGCAGATTGCAGATTCCTGATCCTAAAAACACAACTAGCAGCAGCCGTGGAGCGTACCTATGATGGTCCTAGACGCTTCGTCACAGCCGGAGGACTAAATAAGCCTGAAGCAAGAAAAGGGGAAAACTAACTGCCCCACAGCAGACCCCCAAAGGAAAGACAGCCCCCACACATGTATTGACGGTGAAATAAGATGAAAGCACAAACACAGGCAGGAAAATAGGCTGAGCAAACAATGGGGCCCAAACTAACTAGAAAGGATAGGAAAGGAAAGACACTGTCTGCAATCTGAAAAAAACCCTATAAAAATAAAGTCCAACACTTCTTATAGCAAAATTAACCCTGAAGTCACTAGACTTCTCCCACTACATCAGCACTCTGAAATATTCTGAGACAGAGCAAAAAGAGGCCAATCTAATAAGGGACAAAAAGCAAATTGGCAAATACAGATAAATAAGAGTGGAAATTTAGCGCAGCCCCAGCCGGGGCTGGCTGACCACACAAAAAACTGAATAGACCAACAAAATCAAGTGTGAACATTAGCAGAAAAACTTAGCTTTAGATGACTGGAACAGAGCTGAAAACCAAGACCTGACAAGCCAGAAGGAATCACCAGCACCAGACTAGGGCGTCGGCTGTCTTAAATCCAGTCTGAGATTCCTGAGGTCCAATCGTCAACCTCATTATCAGGTGGCAGATTTCTATGGATTAAATCAGCCTCAGTACCTCCAGTTACCACCAGAGGGAGCCTGGAAGGAGAACTCACAACTGGTGGACCGAAAAATGAACTCACAACAGACATCATCGCTCACCTCCACTTCTCTCTACACAGGTCACAGAACATGCTCACAGAACTCTCAAATAAAAGTTAATGAGTAATCTCCAGTCAATTGTTTACCATTATCCACGTACAATGGGGGAAATAAGTATTTGATACCTTGCTGATTTTATAAGTTTGTCCACTGACAAAAACATGAACAGTCTATAATTTTAAGGGTAGGTTAATTTTAACATTGAGATAGAATATCAAAAATAAAATCCAAAAAAATCACATTGTATAAATTATATAAATTTATTTGTATTTTGCAGTGAGAAATAAGTATTTGATCCCCTACCAACCATTAAGAGTTCTGGCTTCTACAGACCAGGTTGGACGCTCCTAATCAACTCGCTACCTGCATTAAAGACAGATGTCTTGCATAGTCACCTTTATAAAAGACTCCTGTCCACAGACTCAATTAATCAGTCAGACTCTAACCTCTACAACATGGGCAAGACCAAAGAGCTTTATAAAGGATGTCAGGGGCAAGATCATAGACCTGCACAAAGCTGGAATGGGCTACAAAACCATAAGTAAGATGCTGGGTGAGAAGGAGACAATTGATGGTGCTATAGTAAGAATATGGAAGAAATAAAAAAATGATGTCAATCGACATCGATCTGGAGCACCATGCAAAATCTCATCTCGTGAGGTATCCTTGATCATGAGGAAGGTGAGAGATCAGCCTAAAACTACACGGGGGAAACTTGTTAATGATCTCAAGGCAGCTGGGACCATAGTCATCAAGAAAACCATTGGTAACACATTACGCCGTAAAGGTTTACAATCCTGCAGTGTCCGCAATGTCCCCCTGCTCAAGACGGCACATGTGCAGGCCCGTATGAAGTTTGCCCATGAACACCTGGATGATTCTGTGAGTGATTGGGAGAAGGTGTTGTGGTCAGATGAGACAAAAATTTAGGTCTTTAGCAGTAACAACTCGCCGTGTTTGGAGGAAGAGAAATGCTGCCTATGACCCAAAGAACACCGTCCCCACTGTCAAGCACGGAGGTGGAAATATTATGTTTTGGGGAGGTTTCTCTGCTAAGGGCACAGGACTACTTCACTACATCAATGGGAGAATGGATGGAGCCCTGTACTGTTAGGCTATGTGCACACGCTGCGGTTTTTGCTGCGGTTCCGCTGCGGTTTTGACTGCAGCAGTTCTGCAGTGTACAGTAGCATGTTATCCTATGGGATTTACATTCTGCTGTGCACATGCTACGGATTTTTAACTGCGGAAAAGCTGCGGTTTTGAAACCGCAGAAAATTGACATGTCAATTATTTCTGCGGATTCCGCTGCGGTTTACCATCTCCTCCATTGTGTAGATAAAAATCCGCAGAGCAAAACCGCAGTGTGTGCACATAGCCTAAAACTCCTTCCCTCCGCCAGGACATTAAAAATCGGTCGGTCAGCTTAAATATGTTGTTTAACATGATGAGATACTGGCTAATCGCTATGTGGCCTGGAACAAGGAGGGGGTAGGGGGTTTGGTTGGGTGTTATCTTTTGTTGTATGTTGAAAAATTGTATAAACATTTATTTGATTTAAAAAAAAAAAAAAAAAAAATGGGTCATAGCTGGGTCTTTCAGCAAGACGATGACTGAAAACATACAGCCAAGGCAACAAAGGAGCGGCTCAAAAAGAAGCATATTAAGGTCATGGAGTGGCCTAGCCAGTCTCAAGACCTTAATCCCATAGAAAACTTATGGAGGGAGTTGAAGCTCCGAGTTGCAAAGCAAAAGCCTCAAAATCTTAATGATTTAGAGATAGAATCATAGAATCGTAGAGTTGGAAGGGACCTCCTGGGCCATCTGGTCCAACCCCCTGCTCAAAGCAGCATTCGCTAAATCATCCCAGTCAGATGTCTGTCCAGCCTCTGTTTGAAGACTTCCATTAAAGGAGAACTCACCACTTCTCGTGGCAGCTTGTTCCACTCATTGATCACTCTGTCAAAAAGTTTTTTCTAATATCTAATCTGTCTCCTCCCATTCAGTTTCATCCCATTGCTTCTAGTCTTTCCTTGTGCAAATGAGAATAAAGTTGATCCTTCTACAATGTGACAGCCCTTTAGATATTTGTAGACAGCTATTAAGTCTCCTCTCAGTCTTCTCTTTTGCAAACTAAACATTCCCAAATCCTGCAACCTTTCCTCATAAGACAGGGTTTGCAGACCGGTCACCATTCTGGTCGCTCTTTTCTGAACTTGCTCCAGTTTGTTGATCTGCAAAGAGGAGTGGAGCAAAATTCCTCCTGACATGTGCGCAAACCTCATCATCAACTACAAAAAGCGTCTGACTGCTGGGCTTGCCAACAAGGGTTTTACCACCAAGTAATAAATCTTGTTTGCCAGAGGGATCAAATACTTATTTCTCACTGCAAAATGCAAATAAATTTATATGATTCATACAATGTGATTTTCTGGATTTTATTTTTGATATTTTATCTCTCAATGTTAAAATTAACCTTTTGTAAGTTGGGCAAACTTACAAAATCAGCAATCTTGGGATCAAATATGTACTTCCCCCAGTGTAATTGCTGTAAAGGATGTTAGCAGATCAGGCAAGACAGACGCCATATAACCTACATACATACCGGTAATCATCAAATTAAAAAATAAATCTAGAATTTAAAACTAGTAAATCATCATTTTTCCTAGTTTGTTTTATTAATATGTTAAAAAGTGACAAGATGCAAGAGACCCATCCTAATCCACAAATAGAGGCAGAAAGATTAATTCACAAAGAAACACGGGTGAAAGTTAAAAGGAATCAGTCACCTAGAACGCGAGGTTTACCTGCAGATATAGGGTTACTATGCAGGAAAATGTAACGCTGCCTGGCCGCCTTCTGAAAGTGCAGCTCCTGGGAGAAAATGAACTTATTTCCGCTCAGTAGCCGCCAGCTTTCAATCATGGAGGATACATTTCACTACACTGTGAGTGGCAGCTGTAAACACCCCGGACCTTTGACAGCTTGATCTGCAGCGCGTCTGTGCACAGTGAGCTGTCAAAGTGAAAGCTTTTGGCTCCGTGGAGGAAATAAATTAATTTTTGAGTTTGTACGGTCTCCTCATGTTTGCGTGGATTTCGGCTTCCTCCCACACTCCAAAGACATACTGATAAGGAATTTAGAGTGTCAGCCCCACTGGGGACAGCGATGCGGAATTAATGGCGCTATATAAGAGAGTAAAATAAATACATTCCTCCCGTTAGCAACACTTTCAGGAAGGTGGACGAATTTTAACGCTATTTACCCGCAAAGGCACCTTATATCTGCAGGTAAACAGCGTTTTCTGAGGTGACAGGTTCCCTTTAAAGCTGTAAGACACTCAAAGAGATTGTAAAAGTGAGCTCATAAGATGACAAATGAGAGTGAGCGAGCAAAAGGACAAAAACAGGAAAAACTTGCAAAACATCAAAAGACATGAATAAGCATCAGCAAGAGAGCACCTGTAAAACAACAAGAGGGATTTGTAACCATCCGTTTACACGAATCGACTGACGGCACTAAACGACCCCTGATTAGCTACTTGTTTGCGCTCTTAATAGACTGTTCACGCAGGGAGACCACTCTTCAGATAAGCACTCAAAGATCTGTACCGTGAGCATAGGCGGCCATTGCTGGTATCGCGGGTTCTGAACACACAAGACAATGTGCTGCAGAGGATGATCTCTTGTACGGCGCAAAAGAGTATTTCACTACGATGATCAAGTGCAGACTGCAAGATTATTACGAGCGAGCATTCCCCGGATTGCCCATTCACGATAATCTTGAAGTGTAAATGGACCTTGAGTGAGACAGCAAGACAGTACGACAGCAAAAGTGACCGCAAGAGCAAAACTTGAGTGCTCCCTAGAAACCATGAGAGAGCACGAATAACAGCACAAGACAGAGATTGCAACAGTGACTTCGTAAAATGCCAAATGAGACAAGGAGTGCAAGACAGAGAGTCAGAGAAACACGCACAAAAGAGCCAGAGTGCAAGAGAGCGCAGCAGAAAGAACAGCGTGTGCCAGAGAGAGAGAGTGTGAAAGTGCGAAAAAAAGCATGCCAGAGAGAAGGGAAGCAAGCACGCCGGGAGAGAAGGGAAGCAAGCGCGCCAGAGAGAAGGGAAGCAAGCGCGCCAGAGAGAAGGGAAGCAAGCGCGCCAGAGAGAATGGAAGCAAGCGCGCCAGAGAAGGGAAGCAAGCGCGCCAGAGAGAAGGGAAGCAAGCGCGCCAGAGAGAAGGGAAGCAAGAGCGCCAGAGAGAAGGGAAGCAAGCGCGCCAGAGAGAAGGGAAGCAAGCGCGCCAGAGAGAAGGGAAGCAAGAGCGCCAGAGAGAAGGAAAGCAAGAGCGCCAGAGAGAAGGAAAGCAAGCGTGTTATGAGCTCATTTTCTGCTCCACCAGTTGAGAGTTCTCCTTCCGTTCTCCCTCTGGTGGTGACAGGAGGTAGTGAGGTTGGTTTAATTGGTAGTGATCTGCCACCTGGTGAGGAAGATAACGATTGGATCTCTGGAGCATCAGACTGGATATAAGACAGCCGACGCCCTATCCTGGTGCTGGTGATTCAGTCTGCTTCTCAGGTCTTTGACTCAGCTCTGTTCCAGTCTTCCCAAGTTAAGTTTGTTTTTGCTAATGTTCACACTTGCTCTTGTTGGTCATCTCAGTTTTTGCGTGGTCAGCCAGCCCGGCTGGGCTGTGCTGAATTTCCACTCTTATTTATCTGTATTTGCCAATTTGCCTTTTTTTGTCCCTTATTAGATTGGCCTCTTTTTGCTCTGTCAGAATATTTCAGAGTGCTGATATAGTGGGAGAAGTCTAGTGACTTCAGGGTTAATTTTGCTATCAGTTGTGTTGGACATTATTTTTGTAGGTTGTTTTTGGCAGGTTGCAGACAGTGGCTTTCCTTTCCTTTCTAGTTAGTTTGACCCCATCGTTTGCTCAGCCTATTTTCCTGCCTTTGTTTGTGTTTTCATCTTGTTTCACCGTCAATACATGTGGGGGGCTGTCTTTCCTTTGGGGTCTGCTCCGGGGCAGTTAGTTTTCCTCTTTTCCTGCTTTAGACTTATTTAGCTCTCCGGTTGTGACTAGGCATCTAGGACCACCGTAGGAATGCTCCATGACTGCTGCTAGTTGCGTGTTAGGATCAGGAGTCTGCATAGTTACCAACCTCTTTGGTTTTCTGAGACTTAGCTTGTGTTGTTTTTTACTTCCTCCTCGGCGACCCATTCATAACACAAGCGCGCCAGAGAGAAGGAAAGCAAGCGCGCCACAGAGAAGGAAAGCAAGCGCGCCAGAGAGAAGGAAAGCGTGTGCCAAAGTGTTAAAGTGAGAAAGAAAGCATGCCACAGAGAGTGTAAAGAGCGCGCGCCAGAGAGAAGGAAAGCAAGCGCGCCAGAGAGAAGGAAAGCCAGAGTGACACAGAAAGAGCTCGCCAGAGAGCGATAAAGCGCATGCCAAAAGAGAAGCAGGGAGAAAGAATGCGAGCACCAGATAGAGGCAGAGACAAAGAAAGCGCACGCCATAGAGACAGCACGCACACACCATAGAGACAGCACACGCGTCAGAGTGAGAGAGTGTAAGCATTTGTGCCACAGAGACCACACATGCGCCAGAGAGACAGCTGAGAGCAAGAGTGAGCAACAGTGAAACACTATAAGAGAGCATGAGAGTGTTCGCAACATCAGGACGGTTGGTAAGACTGAAAGAGACAGCAGAGGATAGTGAGCGCAAGAGAGACAAAAAAAGAGTCAGAGAGAGCAGAGTGAGCAGACAGACACAAAAAAACTAACAAACAATCCAGAGAGGGATATGATCCAGGACAGACAGGACGTCCCCATGAAGGCGCTCGGCTATAATAAGGGTGCAGTCGTTAGCAGACTTTCTTTTTTGGCAAATTAAACCCGTAATATTGCTATAATGTGTCAAATACAATTTGGCCGAGCTCCCAGCCAGTTACTATAGAAACTGCTCATATTATGAGACTTACTGCATTAATTCAGCAGCGAACATACGGGCAGCACAGAGGAGGCCGGGGGGCCGCACCCCCTGAATGGGGGCAACAGTATCAACACCCAAAGAATAAGCAGGGACCAACACTGAAACGCAAACCTGCACCGGCAACGTCCGCTGCAACAGCCAAGGAATGAGTCCGCGAGGTGACCATGCCCCACCCTGCGCCTGACCCTACACTGACCCCGCAAATGTCCAGATAGGGTCCCAAACACAGATAACCATACCGGGCACCCCACCTGCCCCACCAAGAACACCAGTGCTTCGTATTAATAGGGCAGTTACAGAAGAGTCGGACAGGGCGTGTAATATTCTGGATGTCTCTGAAGGGCTGAAAAAAAAAAAAAAAAAGGATAAATAATAGGCACAAATCAGGGACAGGACCCGTCTACCAGGCGATATGCCCAATGACGCTGAAGGTAGCACAAGGACATAGCAACGCCATATACTGTCACCAAGTAATAAGGGGCTCATACCCAGAATATAACCAGGGACCTGCACCAAGAAAACACAACATACAGGGCAAAGACAATGAAATACCAAGAAATTCACATGTTACATCTCAGATCAACAAGAAGCAAAGGTGGAAAACATCACATCAATCACATGGGGATGAAAAATGTAATATCTAGGGTAACATAGTATTATAGTAGCTATATTCTTGTACATAGGAGCAGTATTGTAGTAGTTATATTCTTGTAAATAGGAGCAGTATTATAGTAGTTATATTCTTGTACATAGGGGCAGTATTATAGTAGTTATATTCTTGTATATACAGTGCCTACAAGTAGTATTCAACCCCCTGCAGATTTAGCAGGTTTGATAAGATGCAAATAAGTTAGAGCCTTCAAACTTCAAACAAGAGCAGGATTTATTAACAGATGCATAAATCTTAAAAAACAAAAAATTATGTGGCTCAGTTAAATTTTAATACATTTTAAACATAAAAGTGTGGGTCAATTATTATTCAACCCCTAGGTTTAATATTTTGTGGAATAACCCTTGTTTGTAATTACAGCTAATAATCGTCTTTTATAAGACCTGATTAGGCCGGCACAGGTCTCTGGAGATATCTTGGCCCACTCCTCCATGCAGATCTTCTCCAAGTTATCTAGGTTCTTTGGGTGTCTCATGTGGACTTTAATCTTGAGCTCCTTCCACAAGTTTTCAATTGGGTTAAGGTCAGGAGACTGACTAGGCCATTGCAACACCTTGATTTTTTCCCTCTCGAACCAGGCCTTGGTTTTCTTGGCTGTGTGCTTTGGGTCGTTGTCTTGTAGGAAGATGAAATGACGACCCATCTTAAGATTCTTGATGGAGGAGCGGAGGTTCTTGGCCAAAATCTCCAGGTAGGCCGTGCTATCCATCTTCCCATGGATGCGGACCAGATGGCCAGGCCCCTTGGCTGAGAAACAGCCCCACAGCATGATGCTGCCACCACCATGCTTGTCTGTAGGGATGGTATTCTTGGGGTCGTATGCAGTGCCATCCAGTCTCCAAACGTCACGTGTGTGGTTGGCACCAAAGATCTCGATCTTGGTCTCATCAGACCAGAGAACCTTGAACCAGTCTGTCTCAGAGTCCTCCAAGTGATCATGAGCAAACTGTAGACGAGCCTTGACATGACGCTTTGAAAGTAAAGGTACCTTACGTGCTCGTCTGGAATGGAGACCATTGCGGTGGAGTACGTTACTTATGGTATTGACTGAAACCAATGTCCCCACTGCCATGAGATCTTCCCGGAGCTCCTTCCTTGTTGTCCTTGGGTTAGCCTTGACTCTTCGGACAAGCCTGGCCTCGGCACGGGAGGAAACTTTCAAAGGCTGTCCAGGCCGTGGAAGGCTAACAGTAGTTCCATAAGCCTTCCACTTCCGGATGATGCTCCCAACAGTGGAGACAGGTAGGCCCAACTCCTTGGAAAGGGTTTTGTACCCCTTGCCAGCCTTGTGACCCTCCACGATCTTGTCTCTGATGGCCTTGGAATGCTCCTTTGTCTTTCCCATGTTGACCATGTATGAGTGCTGTTCACAAGTTTGGGGAGGGTCTTAAATAGTCAGAAAAGGCTGGAAAAAGAGATAATTAATCCAAACATGTGAAGCTCATTGTTCTTTGTGCCTGAAATACTTCCTAATACTTTAGGGGAACCAAACAGAATTCTGGTGGTTTGAGGGGTTGAATAATAAATGACCCTCTGAATAAACTTTTCACAATTTAAAAAAAAATTAAACAAAGAAATAACATTCTTTTTTGCTGCAGAGCATTTCACACTTCCAGGCTGATCTACAGTCCAAATGTCACAATGCCAAGTTAATTCCGAATGTGTAAACCTGCTAAATCTGCAGGGGGTTGAATACTACTTGTAGGCACTGTAGGAGCAGTATTATAGTAGTTATATTCTTGTACATAGGGGCAGTATTATAGTAGTTATATTCTTGTACATAGGGGCAGTATTATAGTAGTTATATTCTTGTACATAGGAGCAGTATTATAGTAGTTATATTCTTGTACATAGGAGCAGTATTATAGTAGTTATATTCTTGTACATAGGGGGCAGTATTATAGTAGTTATATTCTTGTACATAGGGGCAGTATTATAGTAGTTATATTCTTGTACATAGGAGCAGTATTATAGTAGTTATATTCCTGTACATAGGGGCAGTATTATAGTAGTTATATTCTTGTATTCTTGTACATAGGAGCAGTATTATAGTAGTTATATTCTTGTACATAGGGGCAGTATTATAGTAGTTATATTCCTGTACATAGGGGCAGTATTATAGTAGTTATATTCTTGTACATAGGGGCAGTATTATAGTAGTTATATTCTTGTACATAGGAGCAGTATTATAGTAGTTCTATTCTTGTACATAGGAGCAGTATTATAGTAGTTATATTCCTGTACATAGGGGCAGTATTATAGTAGTAATATTCTTGTACATAGGGGGCAGTATTATATTAGTTATATTCTTGTACATAGGAGCAGTATTATAGTAGTTACATTCTTGTACATAGGGGAGTATTATAGTAGTTATATTCTTGTACATAAGGGCAGTATTATAGTAGTTATATTCTTGTACATAGGAGCAGTATTATAGTAGTTATATTCTTGTACATAGGGGCAGTATTATAGTATATTCTTGTACATAGGGGGCAGTATTACAGTAGTTATATTCTTGTACATAGGGGGCAGTATTATAGTAGTTATATTCTTGTATTCTTGTACATAGGAGCAGTATTATAGTAGTTATATTCTTGTACATAGGAGCAGTATTATAGTAGTTATATCCTTGTACATAGGGAGCAGTATTATAGTAGTTATATTCTTATACATAGGGGCAGTATTATAGTAGTTATATTCTTGTACATAGGGGCAGTATTATAGTAGTTATATTCTTGTATTCTTGTACATAGGAGCAGTATTATAGTAGTTATATTCTTGTATATAGGAGCAGTATTATAGTAGTTATATTCTTGTACATAGGAGCAGTATTATAGTAGTTATATTCTTGTACATAGGAGCAGTATTATAGTAGTTATATTCTTGTACATAGGAGCAGTATTATAGTAGTTATATTCTTGAACATGGGGCAGTATTATAGCAGTTATTCTTGTGCATAGGGGCAGTATTATGGAAAATAAGAATATAACTACTATATCTGCAATGACATTTTCTGAAGGATCTTGAGAAGTGACAATTACCTTTCAAAGTCACAAATTTCACAGTTGTCACTTTAATCTTCTTTGAAGCTCATGCAAAAGGATATTTCTTTACTTTGTATCACAGCGATAATTGCAGCAGTATTTGAATGTCATTAGTGATTCATCCAAGTCCGTAGGACCCTAATCCTATATACCGTAGTTGTTCTGCATGGCCAAGGCAGTGTTCACACATTGTATCTCTGCAGCAGTGTATCCACAATGCACCTGAAATCCGCACCAACATTCATATTGATGTGGTTTTCAGGAAAGCACGGTTGTGCATTGAACTGCAGTTTCACTACACAACCACGTGGCAATGACATAATCAATGCGCTTCATTTGCCAACGCACTGCGGACGCATGTCGGACGACAGTCAACATTCTTGTGGGCCCATCTCAACTCAAGGGGTTGTCTGGGTAAGTAAGCTAATTTTCATTTATCCTATTATGGAATCTTAGGTTAAAAAATTGGTGTCCACTCCTCAGGACCCTCCTTAACTATCCGGAGAGATAGATGGTCCTACCAGGCAAACTCGTGCATTCTACAGACAGCCCCCTTTAGGCTACTTTCACACATCAGTTTTTTGCCGTCAGGCAGGATCCGGCTATTTTTAGAAAAAACGGATCCGGCATAAATTTTGGAGAACTGCAGAAACGGATCCGTTTTTCTGCCGGATCCGTCTAGCAGGTTATATCTGTTTCCTGGGGGCTGGCCAATTGGATCTGAGCATGCGCAGACTTAAAAAAAACGGATCCGGTGGCTGGATCCGTCTTTTTCGGGATCCGGTGCATTCCGGAGCCCATAGACTTTCATTGTGGCAAAAAGCCGGAAGTGTCGGATCCGGCACTTCCGGCTTTTTCGCCGGAGACAAAAAACGTTACAGTAGCCGTTTTTTCCAGACGCCGGAATGAGACAAGTAGCCGGATCCAGCAAAAAACGGATGAAACGCAATGCCATCCAGCGCGATCAGGCGCTAATGCAAGTCAATGGGGAAAAACTGGATCCAGCATTGCATTTCGCCGGATCCGGTTTCACAAAAAAAAGCTGGATCACGCCTGACGGCGAAAAACTGATGTGTGAAAGAGGCCTTAGATGGACCGATGCGGAGCTTGGTCTGAACATGCCCATCACACCATGAAGATCAGTTCTAGAGGTCTGGCAGGATGCATGGGACGGATCGGTAGGACCCTAATTAGAAAGGACCTACTGTGTTGGGCAGGGCTGTGGAGTCGGAGTCGTGGAGTCGGAGTTAGTTTTGGTTGGAGTCGGAGTCGGAGTCGGTAGAAATGTACCGACTCCAGCTTTAAAAAAAATGTATTAATATTTCATAATTGAACTTTCATATGAATTTTATAAATGTTACTCAAATATATATGTTCTATCAAACTATGAACAACAGTGATAAGCAGTTCTGCTGGAGATAGAGACATTTCTTACTTCTTGTGTGTCACTGTTCTCCACTGCCCTTATCTAATCTTATACTTGGTTAACCTCATGCTGCCCCAACCCCCCTACTTACAATGTATGAAACTGAAAGTGAAAATGTGTTGCAAATTCTTAGTAGTAAAGCTCCTCCTCTAGACTAGATCACACTAGGTGTGCGTCTTCCAAGCATCTCACAGCTGCCTGCTACTCAGCAGAGGAAGACTGTAAGAAGTATTATCCTTTCAACAAACTTTGCATCAGTTAACTGTGAGTACATGAGGAATAATAACAGTATTACTGACCACTATATCAGTTGTACGACCTGGCAATAATTTTGTACAATTGTTTTTAGGAAAAACAATTGTCATTTGGATTGTGAATGCAGAATTAAAAACCTGAGAATGTCAAAGAAGCATCACATTAAATCAGCTGTATTTGAACATTTCACCATCACTCAAGATAGAAAACATTATGTCTCAGTGTATGACAAATGATCCAGACGAAAACAAATGCTGTGAAGCCAAGATGAGTGAATATTCAGGCAAAGATAAAAATGATCCTACCAGAGCTTCTAATCTAAAGAGACATTTACAGCGCTTTCATCCAGAAGTACTGAAAGCAGTGGATGAGAAAGACTGCATCCAAACCAATGAACCAGTGCCCAGCTCTTCCAGCCAAACAAAGGAGCAGAGAACTTTGCAGCCATCAGTTGCAAGATATTTTGTCAGTGACAAAGTTACTGTGACAATGACAGTAGATACATTTAAAAAACAGATCATAGAGCTTGTTGTAAAGGATAGTGTGCCTATTTCATTATTTTCACGACCAGCTTTTATGTGTCTGAATGGGGAAATGGCCCGCAAGCTTGGTGTTTCTCTGGAGAGAGAGAGTATTAGAAAATTAGTAATCGAAGAAGCTTTTAAACAAAAGGAAGAACTTAAAAAAACTCTCAAGGGACGCTTTCTGTTTCTTAAAATGGATGCCTGCACACGTCACAGAGTGAACTATTTTGCCATCAATGTCCGATTTGTTTGTGACAAAAATGAAATAGTTACCAAGACATTGGCAGTAAAAGACACCAAAGCTCACCACACCAGTGAGTTTCTCCAGGTCTTGGTGGAAAAGGTTCTGCAAGACTATGAACTTAAAAAAGAGCAAGTTCTTTCTGTCGTAACTGACAATGCTTCAAATATGATAAGTACTATTAAGCTAATGAATGAGAGTAATGATGGTGACCAGCAGCTAGAAGAACATTCTGGGTCCACAGACACAGAAATGTTTGAAATAGAGGAACACAGTATTGTAACTGAGGAGCAAACTGAAGTTGCTTCAGATGAACAGCAACATGATAGTTTAGATGATCTTGTTGAAACTGTGTCAATATGTTCTTTCATTCATCACATGCGCTGTGTTGTGCATACGCTACAGCTGGCTATAAGAGACAGTCTGCAAGAAGGACATGCTGCCGCACTGATTGGCAAGGTGAGAAAATTGGCTACTGTTGCCAGAACCCCTAAAGTTGACTCAATTTTGAAGAGACGTGCTGGAAAAGGGGCAATTATTGATCAAGCCACACGATGGGGCAGTACTTACTTAATGATTCAGCGCTTGGTTGAACTGAAAACCTTTCTTGTAGACATGGCTAACCCTCAACTGACGCTAAATGAAAGTCAGTGGAATCAGGTGACTGAGCTGGAAAAATTGCTAGAGCACCCATTTACAGTGACTAAAAAATTACAAGCAGAGGACTTAACTCCAGGTATTTTCTTAAAGGAGTGGAAGAACCTGATGTTTCACCTGTCCCAAAGAGGAGGGTTAACTGCAAGTGGCATTGCTACATCAATGAAACGGAGAGAGGAGCTACTATTACAAAATAACATTCTTTTGGCAGCTGTTTATGTAGACCCAATGCATCGGATTCTTCTAGATGATCAACAGCTAAGTAAAGGAAAAGAAGCTCTGTTTGAAATAGCAGTAAGGATGAAAGGGTTGCAGAACAGTCAGGAGGAACAAGAAGAATTTGGTCATCCTGCCACATCTTCACCCTCATCATCAACTGATGAAGAATTTAATTTCGAAAAATATTTGGATCACAAGGACCGTGCAAAGCGTTCCCGCATAGAAGAGTCATCCCCATCAAGGAACACAGCCAGTACATTTCAGCAGAATTTTTCATGTGCACTAAAAGAAATTGAGAAATTTGACCGTTCATCAAAAATAACAGTGCAACAAGCGATTCCTCTGTATCCTGACATTGTCAGAGATGTTGCCCGAGTGGTTACTGCTTTGCCACCAACACAAGTTAGTGTAGAGAGGTTGTTCTCTGCTCTCAAAATAATTAGATCAGATTTGAGGGCATCCATGAAGGAGGATCTGACAGAGGCAATACTTTTTCTGAGGACAAATTTATAGATTTCTTCTTATTAACTGCATAAAAGTGTTTATTGCATATTTACTTACAGTTTAGAAAAGTTTATAAAAGATATTTGCTATATTCTAATAAATGTAGTTTTTGCTCTAAGTGGTCTGATTACTTATATGATGGTGAGAAACTGAATAAGCACGATGTTTAATATTTTACAACAGGAAATTTGTTGTTATGAATTGGCCATTTATGAAGGAGTCGGAGCCGGAGTCGGAGTCGGAGCCGGATAAAATCCAGGAGTCGGAGTCGCGCAACTGTGGCTTACCAACTCCACAGCCCTGGTGTTGGGAGCAGTTTTATAAAAGGATGAGGTGTCCTTTAATAAATGGATTACTTTTCTCAGTTGGTGTCACTTATTTCCAGAAAGTGAAAGAAAAAACATAAATGCTGGTTTCACAATAATTGGGCAGAAAACAGGAGGAGCCATAACTGGAGGAATTCCCAGCTCTTCTTGTCTTGACCACCATGAAATATGACCTGTACAATACTAAGGAGTCCTGTTACCAGAGGACTATGAGCATTTCCCTAGACCACCAGGCACTCAACTCTCCCAGCACTTTAGACCACTAGACCTGACAACACTCTGACACACAACTATACATGTAATTCACTGACTTTACCCCCGCTGTACTGCAGAACACCAGTGACTGTCTGTCCGCAGTCTCCAACATCATGCCCGCTCTCTGTCTGAACCTCAACCCTTCCAAAACTAAACTTTTTCTGCTCCCGCCGTATACTGACCTCCCTAAAGCTGACATCTCTCTCTCCATGTGCGGCACCACAATAACTCCCCGACAGCAGGCGTGCTGTCTGGGTGTTATGTCTCACTCCAATCTTGCCGCTTACACCTAAAGAAAATCTCTAGAATCCGACCCTTTCTCACCATGTAAACAACAAAAACTCTCACTGTCGCCCTGATCTGCTCCCGCCTGGACTACTGTAATGCTCTAACAATTGATGCAGCAGCCAGGGTCGTCCATATGGCTAACCGGTATTCGGACGCGTCCGCTCTGTGTCAGTCATTCCACTGGCTTCCCATTCATTATAGGATCAAATTTATACTGCTTGTCCTCACCCACAAAGCTCTCCACAGTGTTGCACCCCCCTACATCTCCTCCCTCATTTCTGTTTATAGACCTAGCGGCTCGTTACGTTCTGAAAGCGACTTTCGACTAACATCCGCACTAATCCGTACCTCCTACTCCCGGCTCCAAGACTTCTTCCAAGCTGCACGTATTCTCTGGAATGCTCTACCCCAAGAAATTATGACTAACCACAACTTACACAATTTTAGGTGCTCTCTAAAAATACATAGGTTTAGGGCGGCCTATCACATTCCCTAATCAATGTCCTTTTATATATAGCCCATTTTCTACTTCTTTGAACATAATTCTCCATCAAACTCCACTGCACCAAAAAAGCACTACACATACTGGCTGGAGACTACATCATGCAGCCTTTATCTATCTCCATTCCCTCAAGATGGCTGGGCCATCATTGTAAATAAGCCCCTGTACTTTGTGCCTCATGCCACCTCATTGTAGATTGTAAGCTCTTACGAGCAGGGGCGTCATTATTTTCGCTTTAATTATTGTATTATCTTTAACTATGTTATTTGTGACTGTTGTGGAACTGCTACGGAATATGTTGGCGCTATATAAGATTACTATTTGACCCCAATTTATCAAGAATGCTGTCCAAAAAAAGTGCGCTGGAGAAGGAGACGCCAAATTTAAGAACATTCATGCACCCAACTAATGAATTTGGCACATATTTTAACGTCCATAAGCCACCGCCATGAGCCGGAGCGCATTTCATGCTTTACGCCACAAAGTGACGCATTTCTCAGGCACATATTGCCACGTTCCATCACACCGGAGTTCTGAAAACTTTTAGAAAAGTTGTTACAGCTGCCAAGATTGGTGGAAAAATGGCAAAAGTCAAAGTTCAACCTCGGGTTGTGCAAAAAATTAAGCAATATTTCAAACGATTTTACACCAAAATTTTGGCAAAAAAACTGCCTGATTAATCAGCCCTTACAGTATGTTCCCATGTATATGACACAGATTTCTTTCACATTTCACCCTTGGCTTTGCGATTTTGTGAAGTCTCACCCACAAAGATGCCACAGGAATGAGAAGCAGTACTTTTTCCCCCCAAGTTGGAAAACATGGACATGAAATATTCAATGTATAAACCACAAGGGAGTATTCTCTAAATTTTCCACTTTCGGAGCCCACCACGGATGGACCGTTTATACAGCAGATCATACATGATGCCTGGGTGAAATGTGTGGCCGCACTGCACCATATAAAAAATTATTTCCGCAGTGGAAGTTTCCGTCTTGTGGATTTTGTTGGAACTTTTACGCTCCTGAAGATCTATCTCCCTGTGTGTATGTGCTCTCGAGAATGTGTGCACTCTTTTTTTTTGGGCCTGACATTATAGTCCAACAATTGTTTGCAATGATGGACAACTGTCTACCCAAACAATGATCCGTGAGCCCGATATTTTTGGGCCACTGATGACGAAATGGATACATGAATGGCACAATTAGCCCATCTCAGTAGCTCGCTTGCCACCTTTGTGCAGACCCCTCCGTTGGGTTACACCCTCTACTTTCAATTATGTCCCCCAATAGATGATCCAACGTATGACTGGCATCATTTTGGCTCACCTGATCCTAAAGTGGGTGGGCAAGGCAAGATGGACGAGTATTAAAAATCAGACAATTTTCCTCCATAGTCCAACTACGGATCCGTATTTACTACCCAAATTTACGCAGCAACAGTTTAAAAGATTACAAGATCAAATACAGTTTCCTCCGTTAATAATAGTAATGCTTCCGTAAAAATCAGATGCTCTAAGGTGATCCACATGGGATCAGATTTTCAGCGCACCCATAGATTTGGTCGGTATATCGGGAGAGACTTGACAAAAGAGAACTGTGCACGCTGACATTCTCGCACACGGATGCTCGGAGCATGTAAAAAGACAAGACTGCCATCTGATCAACCCTATTGAATGACATTGGTCTGTGTGATTTCTAAAATGCATCCCATGTGAACAGACACCACGGTTTACAGAGCCAAATGGGCCCAACTGTACCCTGGAAAATAAAGTGCAAAAACCACATACAAAAATATGTGAGGTTATGGCTAAAATATGCAAGCTCGCAATCCATGTCACGGGTCCTCACACTTGCGAGTCCTATCACTAATTCTATCACTAAGCAGCAAAAAGAGGACATAAAAATCCTCCAAAACATTGAAAAACCTGCTGCTTAGTGATAGAATTAGTGATAGGACTCGCAATTGTGAGGACCAGTTACGTGGGTTGCGAGCTTGCATATTTTAGCCATAACCTCACATATTTTTGTATGTGGTTTTTTTGCACTTTATTTTTCAGGGTGCAGTTGGGACCATTTGGCTCCGTAAACTGTGGTGTCTGTTCACATGGAATCCATTTTGGATAGCACTAGGCAGCTCGCCTAATCTAAAAGTATGGGCATCACCAATAGGCTGTGTGATTTTTACTTGGACAGCATGTGTCCATAATATCCGCTGGTCTGAACAAGCCCTAAAGAGAAGGCATAATATAATGGTTATGATGGGCGGGGGATCACAAAGAATGCTGAGAATTAAGGAGGCTCTTTCATCGATTTTTCGGGCAAAGCAGCAATCTTAGCAGTCAAGTGTTATCCTTGAATCAGTACCGCAGACCCCTTACTCTCAGTACTGTGGCGGTTCCACAGAGAAAACCCCGCGGACTATAAATTATGGCCCATCATATCCTATTTAATCTGTTTCCACCAACAGGTCCCTTGTGATGATTAAAGGATTTGAACCAATATGCAAAGTTATCCACCATCAATGGGATAAAAGAGAGCTTCCTGAATGCTGGGGGTCCGTCTATTGGGACCCTCACCAATCCCGAGAGCAGGCTCTGAAGTTCCCCGCCCAAGCAAGGCAGACTTTCAGGCACGCACAACCCCGCGTTATTCCTTCCCGCTGGCAGCGATTGAGATTCGGGGCTCAGTTATCTCCAGAGCTTTGTTTTGGTCTGCATTGTTTTATTTCGGAAAAGGGCAGAACAAAGCATTGTGGCTCAGTGATTAGTGTGATGGCTCAGTGGTTAGCACTGTTGCTTTGCAGCGCTGGGGTCCTGGGTTAAAATCCCAACAAGGACAATATCTGTCAAGAGTTTGTATGTTCTCCCCGTGTTTTTGTGGGTTTCCTCTGGGTTCTCCGGTTTCCTATGCAAGACTAATCTATGTGCATTTTTCCTACTAGGCAGCCAACCCCACCATGTTTTGCTAGGTGTGGGGTGGTTGTTTTTATCAGTAGTTTGCACCTGAGCTGCCCCTTGCCTCTATGAGTGGAGGCCTGCTGCATCCTGCTATATGTGCATTTGTCATCACACAGGGTTTTTGGTAAGGCCATATCTTGTTGTGTGAGGTTTTTTTTTATTTTTTCTATGTTAGCTGTTCTCCAGTTTCCTCCCACATTCCAAAGACAGAATGATAGGGAAGCTAGATTGAGAGCCCCATTGGGGACAGTGATGATGATGTCTGTAAAGCGCTGTGGAATTAATGGCCCCATATAAGAAAAGTATTGCTTCCCGAACTACAGGCGGAACTACATGAACCAAAGACCGTCTTTGCTATTGCAACCATGTGCAAGTTACAGCGTTTCCAGGAAATTGTGCTTTAAAAAGCTGGTTGGGGACTGTGTGTCTCAGATGACTCCTCATAGGAGGGTCTCCAGCGGCTTCTCCCCTCCCCGCTCTCCAAGATTGACAGATCCCTATAGGATTTTATTGGGAGACTGAAAAAAATCAAAATGCAAATACAATTTTAAGAGCTGGGTCAAATCTGAACCAAAAATAGGGATAATGTAAAAGAAAAAAGAAAAAAAATGCAGCAATCAGAGCGGATTAGTATTGTTTGTTTCGGAATAGACACCTGCAGAAAAATAGCTGCATTTTTTTGCAAATGTGAACAAGGCCCAACTGAGCCAGTACCCGTGAAATTATGGATCGATTTTATGCCCACCAGTAAGAACATATGGGCGTGAAATAAAAATAAGACCCTCCGTACAGATTAGTCCCGGGGAGGGGGTCCAAAATATAATGTTTAAGAAATCATATTATATAAAGTTTAGATATTAAAGTATCGAACCCCTCCCTCCCTTTAAAAAATTTCCTGGGTGTGATCACAGGAATTTCGGTGGCCGCGATGCATCCTGACATCCGCACACATGGAGCTTAGTCTCAATTACCATCAGTCACTTCAGGTCACACGGTGGAACATGACGGGGTCGCTGGGCTGATCCTGGCAGCCGGGTTGGCCTATTGGGGGCCACGCGGGAGTCTGCGCGCCGGGTACGGCGTGTGCCCAACTCCACGCAGCAAAAAAAAACAATCCAAACAGAAACGGCACCAAAAAAAAAAAATAATACAGATCGACATCAAACACATACACTGTACCTCCATGTATGGAGCCCCCCGCGCTCAGGCATTAACCCTTCAGCAGCCGGAGAGGAGAGTGGGGATTGCACTAGAACACGACTCAGGCCGTTCCTTTGTTGGCTCCGATACAGAACGGGCGCTAATGAATTAAACTGACCAAGCAAAGAGACAAAAAAATAAAATAAAAAACCTCGGCTTAGGCATCTTCAGAAGGAATTGTTGCCATCGTCTCATAATGGGCGTTCAGCTGCCGGCTTTATAGGTTACAATTTCCAGATTTAGCACACAGCTGTTCCATTTTCTTACCCCCCTCTCTATACCACCGCCCTCCCATATAGATCTCATTCTTGGATAGAAAATATACAGTATAAAGTGGTGTATGAAATCGCTAGAAAAAGGGGACAAGCAAAAAAAACTGCGAAAATGATTAATGAGGACGGAGCGGGAACAATACGACATGTTTATATGCAACCTGCACCAAAGAAAGAAAAGGAAGAAAGGATGGGGAGGAGGAGGAGGAGGAGGGCTGCCGGAAAGATCCGGAGCATGGACATGTTTAATTGCTAGAATTAAACGTCCTTACCTAACCTTTCGCCTCTGCTGTGCCTGCCGCCGACATTATGGCATCACGGGGTGGGATGGTGGCGTCATATGGGAGCAGGAGGAGGGAGAATTGCCCAAATCTTAACACAATCCATCATAGATGCAAAAAAAATTTTTTTTTTTTTTTTTTTTTTGGGCACTAGGTAATGTTTATTTCTAGCTGTCACCAGAGGGGGCGCTATGGGGTATGGGGACAACAGCTGGGGCAGCACAGGATGCACATTTCATACAGGGCCCTATGGGGTTTAATGGGATTTTTCTCTCTTTCCCAATGCAAAGACATAACATATAATTAATAAAAAAGAAAAAAAAATGGAACAGATATAAACCAGGCGCAGGCTGGAGATCGCTGCCATAGGAAAAGGGCAAGGTGGGGATGTAACCCCTTCCTTCCCTGCTGCAGACATCACCCCCTCCCCTCAATATCTATGGACGAACAAGGCAAAAGGCAGACAACACACGAACATGCAGAGCACAGGTCAGATCAACACCTAGGAATAAAGGAGCAGGGGAGGGACACTTGGGGGGAGCAGCAGCCTCCAGCAGCAACTTTTGGGGTCACTTTGCTTTACTTATCTTGTTACTAATCTTGTTACATTGTGTCCTCTTCCCCCAGTCACATCCAAGGCTGCATTGCAATATTCTGCTGCTCGGGATCTGTGTACACTGTGCAGACAAGGCACACCCCTAGCTCACACACAGAATTGCCTTCTTTTTTTTTTTTTTTTCCTGCGACCACAATGCACTGCATCTAGGCGCAGGGTACTATGGGGGTTGTAGTCTGCAGTGCATAAGGATAGAGTGCAGAGAAGGGTAGAAAGAAACTACAATTCCCACAATGCAGCATGGCCGAGCATGCTTTGTGTGCAGACAATGAGCCAGCAGGGGGCTGCAGTGAGATGTCAGGGGGCTGCTGAGAGATGAGAGGCAGCAACATATTATATAGGGATCATCATCACATCTGCACCAAGGATGGCCTGAAGTGTCAGGATATGATGGGATCATAGTCACCTACCACTCAGCTTTTCCACACTCCTGAATGACACATTATGTAGAGATACAGACATTGCTGGTGAAATGGTGCAGAACCAGACAGATTTAAAGGGGTTGTGTCCGGGACTTTTACGTTGATGGCCTATCATTAGGATCGGTGACAGTGGCACCCACTCCTATCAATTATTGATTTGTATAGGGGGTAGATGTGCAGTACCCGGCCGCGGCCACTATACAGGGGATGGCGCTGTGGTGTCAGCTGAGCAACTGTAACAGCCGATTGGCGGGGGGTGACCGATCCTAAAGATTGGAAGATGGGTCCATGAGGACTGGGCTCCAGCACCAATGGGGAAATGGTAAAAAGTCACACGAGTCTCTCGCCTCAATACCCGGCACTGGGGACTGGAGTGTGTGGCTGCATGTATTACTATGCAGCTGAGCGCTCCGGTCCGAGTGTCGGGTATTGAGGTGAGAGACTCGCGCAAGTTTCTCGCATTGCACTCGCAAGTGTGACCCCGGCCGTACTGTGCAATGGAAAGCATGGTGAGAAAAAAAAAAGATTAATGATCCATGAGATTACTAGGTATGTCACTCTCCACAAGGAGAAACCTTACCCCTTAGACCTCAGTCCAGAGCCTCTCACCTAGCCAAATCAATTCTCATGCTGTGCGCTGACGACGGCCAATAGCCCAAAACACTGTGTCTGCAAATTGAGATTCTGATTTGTGTTGTGATTTCGCTTTCTGGGATACCTCTGGTTACTAATGAAGGTAGTGGAGCTGGTTATATTGACAGAGGGGTCGCGAGTTCTCTTTCCAGGCTCCCTCTGGTGGTTACTGGAGGTAATGGAGCTGATCTAATTAACAGAGGCCTGCCACCTGATAATGAGAAGGATGACTGGAGATCTGGAGTTTCTGACTGGAATTAAGACAGCTGACTCCCTCTATCCCTGCTGGTGATTTTTTCCTGCCTCCTGAGGTCTTAGTTTCCAGCTCAGTCTCTGCATGCTCAGCTAAGTGTTCTTTTGCTATTGTTCACATTTGATCTGGTTTTGTCTATTTCATGTTTATGCGGTCAGCCAGCTCCGTCTGGGGCTGTGCTGAATTTCCATCCTTATGTTACTGTTTGTGCCAGTTTGTTTTTGTCCCTTATTAGATTGGCCTCTCTTTGCTCTGCTTTCAGAATATACCAGAGTGCTGATATAGTGGGTGAAGTCTAGTGACTTC
Source organism: Dendrobates tinctorius (assembly GCF_039654945.1). NCBI lineage: Eukaryota > Metazoa > Chordata > Amphibia > Anura > Dendrobatidae > Dendrobates > Dendrobates tinctorius. Next base: position 14,659,477 of record NW_027361810.1, on the reverse strand, counting down.
AGTATTTTTCTATCAGACGTGTTGGGCATTTTTTGCAGGGTTTTTTGCATGATTGCAGACAGAGTCTTTCCTTTCCTGTCTAGTCAGTGTGGGCCCCATCATTTGCTCAGTCTATTTTCCTATCTGCGTTTGTGTTTTCCTCTTGTCTCACTGACAATATATGTTTGGGGGCTATCTATTCCTTTGGGGTCTGCTCTGGGGCAGTTTAGATTTCCCCTTTCTTGCTTTAGACTTATTTAGTCCTCCGGCTGTGTCGAGGCGTCTAGGATCATCGTAGGTACGCTCCACGGCTACTGCTAGTTGTGTGGATAGGATCAGGGGTCTGCAATCCGCTTAGTTACCAACCTCTCTGGTTTTCTGTGGCTTAGCTTGGTCTTGCTTTCCTCCTCGGTGACCCTTTCATAACAGATTTGGTTTTTATCCTAGGTCATATTACAAGACTCGTTAAAGGGTTGATTATGACTTGTAGGATTGCTACTACCAACAGGTGGCGCTATGGAGTTTGAGTCCTCTTTCTCTCTGAAAAGGCAATTTGCATATTCGTTTTGGGTTAGTAATTCTTATTCAAAGGGTTGCTAACCCGAAACACATACGTTTATGGATCCTTAGTCTATTCTTTTGTTATCCCGAAAGACATATATTTATGGATCCTTTTATTAGTTAAACCGAAACGCGTAAGTTTATGGATCCTTAATCTATTCTTTTGCTAACCCGAAACACATAAATTTATAGATCTGCGATCTTTTTTTTTTTTTTTTTGCTAAACTGAAATGAGTAAGTTTACACATCCTTAATCTCTTTTTTTTTTTTTTTTTGCTCACCCAAAAAGGGGGGGAGTAAAGGATCCTTAATTTTTTTTTTATTTTAACATTCTCATTGGTGCTGTGGTGCTGGAGCCCACTCTTCTTGGACCCTTCTTCCATTTCTGACCTGGATACCAGCCTGGTATGTTCCTATGCTCCCTTGATCACACCGTGATCGAACAAGGTCTACCAGGGTTCCCATGTGAGTACAGGTTATATAACACTGAATTGTCCTCCCTGGAAGGCGAGCTGATTACCATTTGTTTTCTCCCATCCTAAGGATATCCTAAGGATAGGCCATCAATGTAAAAGTATCAGACAAGCCCTTCCAGGATTATTTTCAACTTTGTAAATGGTCAAAATTGTAAAGTGCTCATAAAACCAAGCAACTTTGCAATTTCTCTCTTATTCAACATTTTCTCCATTCTCAAGAACCAAGAGATTTTTTCATTACATAGTTTACTGCTCATTGTCTAAGTTATCGGCCACCTCTGCAGGCCATCAGTGGTGGCTGGTCTCTTAGGCAGAGAGTGCAGCACTTGCAAGCTCTTTGCATTACAGCTAGGAAGCGCTGCTCTGAAGCTGGTGGATTGTTGCCTCTGCTTGCAGAGTGGGACCATGAAGCCGGTCTAAAATGACAGTGCCTCCTGCAAAGCAGGAAACCAGGAGGAGCAATTGAACAAAGTTTTAAAGGGGTTGTCCACTTCTAGGACAACCCCTTTTGATCAGCTGATCTATGACTTCATCTTCATGTTCGATTTGTCCAAATGCGGGGACAGTGACACCAGCACTGATTGGGCGCCAACAACTGTACGAGAGTCCCGGGACCGCGAGTGCCGATACCGCTGGAACAGGAGGCGAGTATAAGCTTTATTATTTTATCGGGGCCAAAAATTTAGATCAAGAAGGGGTTGTCCTAGTAGCGGGCAACCCCTTTAACATGAGTGTGAGGCCGGGAAAATTGGTGATTTTTTAATGTATTTTCTGACATGGTTTGAGTGTACGGAGCATTGTTCTGTTTCTTCTGATTAAGAAGTCAAGTTTAGAGCGCTTTATTTTTTTCAAAAAACACTTTAAAAAATTACGTGTTGCATAATTTTCCCACTTGAAGAAAATGGAACAGCACCAGCTGTACTAAAGCCTAAAGCATTTTTCCCATGAACATGAATAGGAAAACTATTCAAATAGAATTTTAAATAGTTTTTGATGTGGACTTTGGAGCAGAATATGCTCCAAAATACAAATTAGTACAAGGATTTTGCTGCAGATTTTGTTGAAGATTTGGTGGAGATTTTGCCCATTGGATACTTCTACATGTAGTTTGTACAAATTCCGCTTTAAAATCTGCATCAAAAACTGCTTCAAATAGTCTTTGTATTCTTCCTATACATTTCAATTATAAAACTTGCCTACGGTGCAGATTGTGAGGGTTTTTTTTCTCCATGTGGAGATAGCAGACACGTCTACTTTTCTGCTTTAAAAAAAAAAAAAGTCTGGTTGAAGCAGAAAAAATAGTTCCGTACATACAAAAAATGGAGAAAAGCACAACTAAAATTTAAGATTTTGAAGGGCTTTTTTAACATGGATTTTTTTTTAAACCATATGAATGTACTTTTTCCAATGTCAAGGATGAAAAAATTGAGATGCGCTGAAATAAAAAAAAATATCAGCAATATGTAGATGTTTTTTTTTAACTCTAATTAGTTGCTAATCCAAATCTGCACAGAAAATCTGCACAGAAAATCTGCATCAAATGTGTGAACTTAGCCTTAGGTCCCCTTCACACTCCCTGATATTACCGGTGCTGGAAAAAAACAGTATCGGTGCTATAAGTGTCCAAGTGTTACATACCTGAGGCAGCAGTGTGCCGCATCAGTGTGACAAGTTCCGACACCTGGGTAAAGCAGTACAGTTAGCTCTGTTCCCAGGTACCTGATGCTGAATGCAGCTCTCATCATTGTCACCTAGTCTCCCTTCGATCAGCACGACCAGGTGACGCTGATGGGAGTTGAAATTGGCACCCACTGTCTATGTATAGCATGTATTAAATAAATAATCAAATAAAAAAATGCATTGGGGTCCCCCTACATTTTCATAACCAGCTGAGGGAAAGCTGACAGCTGGGGGCTGATGTTAATATTCTGAGAAGGGGCCAATTAATATCAGCTCAGAGATGTTTGCTTAGCCTTTACTGGTGATTATAGGGGGTACCCCCCTCCACCAAAAAAAAGATGTGGGTCCCCTCTATATTTACTAACTATCAAAGGCTAAACAGACAGCTGCGGGCTGATATTAAAGGACAGACAGAGTAAAGTCCTTTAATTGAAATAAGCACTCCTCGACCCTCTTTTACCCATTTATTCACCAAAAATTAAAAAAGCAACATTATACTCACCTTTCCACTGAAAATCCATTAATGCCCATGCCCCATGACGATCCGGATGGTTTGGCGAGCGGTTACATCAGTGATTCAACCTCTAACTACATCAGCCGCAACAAACTGAGCTGAATGTGAAAATGTGGTTGCCTGTGACCGGCGGTGACCTTAATGACATCACTGCCGGTGACACAAAGCCGTGTTCTCACAATTAGCTCAGTGTGTTCTGGCTGGCATAGTTAAAGGTCGTATCACTGATGTGGCCACTCATGAAACCATCAGGATCGTCCTGGGACATGGGCATTAGTGGATTATAGATGGAAAGATGAGTATAAATTTGCTTTTTTATTTTTTTTTTGGTGAATAAATGGGTAAAAGAGGGTCGGGGAGTGTTTCTTTCAATTAAAGGATTTTACTCTGTCTTTATTCAATTTGAGTATGGGGACAGTAATGGGGGTGTCTGATAGACACCTCTCCATTACTAACCCCTGGCCTTGATGTCAGTAAACATAAATCAGCTGATATCAACCCTACAACTATTACCTCACTTGACAATGCACCAGGGCAAGTGGGAAAAGTGGAGGCTAAGCTGCAGAATTGGCGCATCTAATGGATGCGCCATTTCTTGGGCAGCTGAGGGCTGATGTTCTTAGACCGGGAGGGAGCCATTATCCATGGCCCCTTCCTAGGCTATTAATATATTAATATCAGCCTGCAGCTGTCTATTTAGCATTTTCTGGTTAGTAATATAAGGAGGACCCCACACCATTCTTTTGGGGTGGTCTGCCGTATAATAACCAGTAAAGGCTAAGCAAATAGATGTATGCTGATATTAATAGCCTGGGAAAATGTATGGATATTTGTCCCTTCCCAGAATATTAACATCAGCTCCCATGCCTTTTTTATATACTGTATCTATTTAATACACGTGTTGTCTGGTCTTGCTGATCGCAGGGAGACCATGCGACAATGATGAGAACTGGATTCACACCATTTTTTGTGATAAAACATTTTATTTTTTATCATTTTGTATCTATTCACATTAAAGAAAAGTAAATTAGCAGAATCCCTTTAACCATTTACAGTCCTACAGCACTTCAGATAGCGCTATTAACCCTTTACCCGCCCACAGCTATCAGGAATATTAGAAAACCAGATGTATAAAAACCTCATATGTTAGCATTAACCCTCTTATCACCATAGACCAAGTGAGACTTTACAGTATTAAAGGGATTTACAAAAAAAAAAGTTACTAAAGGGTATAAACGTTGTAATTTTTTTTTGTTTGTTTAAAAAGCCTTATATTGACCTTCTAAATCTTCAGCCGTTCCAGCACCAACGCGTCGGTGATCCCGCAGTTGCAGCCAGTCACTAGTTTGCATGTACAGAATCTGACCACTGAGCCAGTGGTTAGTAGGCACATCATTACTGACGGCACCAGAGGGTGAATCTGGCGGGGGGGGGGATTTTTTATTTTACCATGTTTCCCTGATTTTATTAAAATCTTTGAAAATCCTTTTTAATGGCCAATGTATTCAGACCACTAGATACGCTACCAGTCTGGATAACCAAAAGACGAGCTGCGGAATCTGTCAGGTAATAGGCAGTTCTCAGCGCTCCCGATTGTCGACGTGGCTGATTTACTTGGTCCTGCAAATCGATTTGCACCAACGCTACTGATTGGACTTCTTCACCCATTCTTATGGATGACGCACTCTGACCCAAAGTTTCCTGGACACCTATGATTGTGACAGTAGGGGGTAGAGAAATATATGACCTGCAGCCTCATCTCACCTGTAGATTTCAGGATGAGGATTTATTCTATGTGGATTAAGTGAATGTAGTAATTTGCCTCCAGCTCCCAAGGCAATAAATACATTTTCTACTAATTAGTGATAACCTGGCAACCTGCTGATTCGTAACCTTGTGGTAAGTGTCGCCAGGTCTATTCCACCTTGATTTCCTCATGATAATGCGAAATCTGCTTCCATAGTTGCTACAACACAGTCTGCTTCACCAGTAGACATAACGCAAGTGTGCATGACCTATCAGTAGTAGGAACGTCACCGCTTACAGTCGTAGAAAAAAAGTTTTGAGACTGACACTAATTTTGGTTTTCACAATTTCCTGCTTCAGTGCTTTCAGGTTTCAGTAAGATGTTTCTCTGGTTACCAAAGAACAATTGTAAATATTTAATAAGTTTTTACACTTTTATTGACAAATACATGAAGTTTCCGTAAAGCCTCAATATTTCCAGCTTTGCCCCTTATTTCTTCAGATTTCTGCCCTTCGCCCCGGCAGCTGGATATCAACTTCTGGGCAGATCCTGACTTATGGCCGCCTGTTCTTGTCACATCAGAGCTCGGAGTTATCACAATTTCTGGGTTTTTGTTTGTTGCTCTTTGAGGATTAACCACGGGTTCTCAGTAGGACGAGATCTAGGGAGTTTCCCGGCCATGGACCCAAAATGTCAATGTTTTGTCCCCACATTGCTCCTGGATGATGGGAGAAGTTGCTCTTCAGGAGGTTTAGATCCCATTTTACTGCAGCGGTCCTCAACCTTTTTGACCTTGAGAGCCACATTCAGTACTGAGAGAGGGTAGCGAGACACATCCTGCTCCAGTCCTCCTCAAAGTAGTGTCAACCAAAGCCCCCATTATGGGTATAATGATAACCCAAGCTTTTCCTCAGAAATCACTCCAAAGCAGTGCACTGAGATCCATGGGTTCCCACAATCCCCGCATTCAGTATTCTCCCATCAAGGACACCCAACACACTGTCACATCCAGCTTTGAGCACCTCCTCTAACAGGTAGAGCCATCCTCCAGCGTACCATACCCAAAACATCTCTAAACCCCTAAGACCAGTAAATGTGCATCCGGATCTGCTCTTCTGTGCAGGGCTACTCACAAAATTCCCCATTTTGAGATGTGCTCTTCATACCTGTTTGCTAGACCTGGAGCTAATGCACCAAGCTGGCAGACACTCGCGAGCCACTCGTGGCTCCTGAGCTACAGGTTGGGGATCCCTGTTCTACTGTATATTCATGTCATCATGAGTGATCCCCCTCTGTGGATGAGAAGGCCCCGCTCATAAATGGTCTCAGGAATTTTACTGTTGGCAGACACAGGACTCACCTTGGCTTCTCCGGACAAACATTCTTCCGGATGTCCCAACAGTCTGAAGGGAGTGTCATCAGAGACAATAATTGTACTCCCATCCTCTGCCATCCAATCATTGTAGCTCTTGCAGAATATCAGTCTGCTTTTTTAGGTTTCTCTTAGAGAGAAGTGACTTCTTTGCTGCCCTTTTTGACACAAGACCAGCTTTCAGCCCCCAAAAGCTTTTGTCTTACTGTGTGTGCACTGCCATTTCAGGGCAAGCTCTACACTGGTGTTGTTCTGATCCCGTCGCTGAATCCTCTTTAGGAGAAGATCCTGGTACTTGCCAGATTTTCTTGGTAGCCCTGAAGCCTCATTCACAACAATTCAACGTCCTTCTTTGAATGGGAATGGCTTTTGGCCATTACTCTATTCACACTTAATGTATTTCACATTGACATGTCTTAATGCAATTGAGTGCAACAATTTCTTCATTTTGATATATAAGCTGTTTTTTTTGGTATGCACTTGTTCAGACTAGTTCTTGATGTGCCGTCAGTTTTCTGTTATTTTTAAAAAACATTGACAACCCCTGAGGAAGTGTTCACAAAACGCGCGTCGAGGCAGAGGGAGGCACGAATAGACATTGCTGCAGTTTGCATCACGTTAACTCCATCTTACCATCCATAGGTAATACAAAAACTTACTTATAATGACAATATCAAGTATTAGCCTTCTATATACCGTACTTTAATCAGTAATAGCCACTAAGCTTGTACAGGGGAGAAATTTAGTCTTAAGTTATGTACCTTAATATATAGAAGTCACATGCATTTGCACTTTAAATATATCTGTTTGGCTGACTAATGCTATAATTTCATTAATATGCACTTATGGTATGACAGTTTCATGGCTTTTGCTAGTGGGGGTCGGTATATAAAGAGTATAAAAATGTAAGATACAAAACCAGGGGAAGAGTCTTGAGGAGATCATTTGCATATTCCCAGTGCCTTCTGGGATAAGTGAAGAGTCTCCGCGAGCTCAACGATCACTGGGTTTTGGCCGTTGCAGCTGAAAAGAGGAAATCTGAAAAGCTCATCTTTCATCGTTTTTAAGAAATCTCAAGATGGAAGAGGCCAGGAGCCATTTGGTGAGCTGCATTTCTTGCTACATGTTCACAGATTTACCAGTGGAAAAGCCAAACTTCACATGCCACAAATGCAAGCTTGTGTCCCTGTTGGAGGAAAAGTTGCAAAATCTCGAAGAGAGGTTAGCTACGTTGAAGATCATTAAGGAAGGTGAAGAGTTCTTGGACAGAGCAGAATTATCTCTTCATGTTACAGAAAGAGAAGAAATTCGAAGTGCACCTGAAGAAACAGAGGAATGGAGACATGTGACCCAGAGAAGCAGGAGGATCAGGAGGCAGTCAGCACCCATACTGCTCAGAAACCAGTACCAGGCTCTCACGCAGGAAAACGATGAAGAAATACATCAGGATAAGACTTTGCCAACAAACAGCAACCTTGTACGCCTTCAGAGTCCTCCTGGATGGAGAAAGAAAAATGTTGTGAAGAAGAAACGGAGAGTGGTGGTCATGGGGGATTCCCTGTTGAGAGGAACAGAGGCCGCTATCTGCAGACCGGATATAACTTCAAGAGAAATGTGCTGTCTTCCAGGTGCAAAAATTAAAGATGTGTCTGACAGGATATCAGGACTCTTCAGACCTACAGATGACTACCCATTCCTGCTACTACATGTGGGGACAAATGACACCGCAAGAAACGACCTGGAAACCATCTGCAGAGACTTTGAAGACTTAGGCAAGAAAGTGAAAGAACTGGGAGCGCAGGTGGTCTTCTCTTCCATCCTCCCAGTGGATGGCCATGGAACAAGGAGGTGGAATAAGATTCTGCAGGTGAACAACTGGCTACGTCGATGGTGCCGTCAGCAACGATTTGGATTTCTGGATCACGGAGTGAACTACTTATACGATGGACTACTTGCTAGAGATGGGGTGCACCTTACGAAGACTGGAAAGCATGTATTTGGAAGTCGCCTTGCTTCACTTATAAGGAGAGCTTTAAACTAGAACAACATGGGAAGGGAAGCAAAAGACCAGAAAAAGCCATACACCTGACAAATGCTATTGAGAACTCTGCTATTAGAAGTGGAAAGGAAGAACAGAGACAAAAGAATCTAATTAATAAAAATATTGGAGAAAGAGAAACCAATCACAAACTAAAATGTTTCTATACTAATGCACAAAGCATGGGCAACAAACAAGGAGAATTGGAACTACTAACACAGGAAAAGAAATATGATGTCATTGGAATCACTGAAACTTGGTGGGACAATACACATGACTGGAATACAAGACTAGAAGGATACAACTTATTTGCAAGAAACAGACTTGATAAACGAGGAGGGGGTGTCGCATTGTATGTTAGAAACGCGTATATCTGCACAGAGATTGAAGCTTCAGAGACTGGGAGTTCTGTGGAAACTGTTTGGGTAAGAATACAAGGACAGAACAATGGAAAGGACACCATTGTAGGCATTTACTACAGGCCACCTGTGCAAGCTGAAGATATGGATGAATTCTTTATGCATCAAATGGCCAAGTTCTCCAAAAAATATGACATAGTTGTCATGGGAGATTTCAACTATCCAGACATTTGCTGGGAATCTCTCTCAGGCAAAACTAACAGGTCAAGGAAATTCTTATCCTCTCTTGCTGACAACTTTATCTTCCAAAAGGTAAGGGAGAAAACAAGGGGAACTGCTACCTTGGATCTAATCCTTATAAACAAGGAGGAAATGGTTGAGGAGGTAAAAGTGGCTGGGACCCTAGGAGGTAGCGACCATGCTATTTTAGAATTTTGGATAACTAGAGGACCCTAGGAGGTAGCGACCATGCTATTTTAGAATTTTGGATAACTAGAGGCGGAAGACCTGTGAAGACTCAGACGTCAAGGTTAGATTTCAGAAAGGCAGATTTTAAGGGATTCAGAAAGAGAATTGGAGGGATCCAATGGCTGGATATCCTTAAAGACAAAAATGTCCAGGAAGGATGGGAAATCTTGAAAAATGAAATTCTCAAAGCACAGTTGTTAACAATTCCGAAAAGAGGGAAGAATAGGAAGCATTTAAGGAAACCAGGATGGATGAACACAGAACTTAAGCACATGCTAAAAAGGAAGAAAAAAATGTTTATAAAATGGAAAGAGGGAGGCATATCTAAAGAAGAATATAATGCTGTCTGCAGAACCTGCAGGGCACAAATCAGATTACCTAAAGCTGAAAATGAATTGAGGCTTGCAAGAAATGTCAAAAGCAATAATAAAGGATTTTGGGGATATGTCAAAAGTAAAAGAAAAGTCAAAGATGCTATAGGATTTTTACAGGATGAAAATGATGAAATGGTAAGACAGGATGTTGAGAAGGCCGAACTTTTAAATTCCTATTTTGCATCTGTTTTCTCTCAGAAAGGAAATGTAACATCAACTGTTATTCACTGTCCTATTAAGGGAATAGAAGAATCCAGGATATCTATAAACAGAAAGATAGTGAGGAAACACTTAGCTAACCTAAATGAATTCAAGTCTCCAGGTCCAGATGAATTACACCCCAGAGTACTGAAGGAGATAGCAGAAGAAATTTTTGAACCCCTCTCCATAATCTTTGAAAATTCTTGGAGAACAGGAGAAGTGCCAGAAGACTGGAGAAGAGCAAATATTGTTCCTATCTTCAAAAAGGGGAAGAAGGTGGACCCAGGCAACTATAGGCCGGCGAGTCTGACTTCTATACCAGGAAAGATCTTTGAACAAATTATTAAACAACATGTATGTCAATACCTGGATAAGAATGAAGTGATTAAACAGAGTCAGCATGGGTTTGTAACTAATAAGTCATGTCAGACTAACTTAATTTCCTTCTATGACGGTATCACTGATTGGGTGGATCAAGGAAATGCTGTAGATATAGTATATCTTGACTTCAGCAAAGCATTTGACAAAGTCTCTCATACAATCCTTATTGAAAAAATTACTAAGTATGGAATGGACAAGCCAACTGTTAGGTGGATTCATAACTGGCTTAGTGATCGGACCCAAAGAGTGGTCGTAAATGGCTGCACATCCAGTTGGAAGAATGTCTCAAGTGGGGTACCACAGGGCTCTGTCCTGGGCCCTGTATTGTTCAACATCTTTATCAACGATTTAGATGAAGGAATTGAGGGTATACTGATTAAATTTGCTGATGACACAAAGCTAGGAGGGATAGCTAATACTAGAGAAGAGAGAGAGGATTCAAAAAGATTTAAATAAACTGGAGAAGTGGGCAGCAACTAACAGAATGGTTTTTAACAGGGAAAAATGCAAAGTACTACATCTGGGCAATAAAAATGAAAAAAAGCATATATAGAATGGGAGGAATAGGGCTAAGTGACAGCACATGTGAAAAAGACTTGGGTATACTAATAGATCACAGACTGAATATGAGTCAACAGTGTGATGCAGCAGCAAAAAAGGCAAATGCAATTATAGGATGTATTAACAGAAGCATACAGTCTAGATCACGTGAAGTCATTATTTCCCTCTACTCCTCTTTGGTCAGACCTCATCTGGAATATTGTGTCCAGTTTTAGGCGCCACATTTTAAAAAAGACATCAACAAACTGGAGCAAGTTCAGAAAAGAGCGACCAGAATGGTGACTGGTCTGCAAACCCTGTCTTATGAGGAAAGGTTGCAGGATTTGGGAATGTTTAGTTTGCAAAAGAGAAGACTGAGAGGAGACTTAATAGCTGTCTACAAATATCTAAAGGGCTGTCACATTGTAGAAGGATCAACTTTATTCTCATTTGCACAAGGAAAGACTAGAAGCAATGGGATGAAACTGAATGGGAGGAGACACAGATTAGATATTAGAAAAAACTTTTTGACAGTTAGAGTGATCAATGAGTGGAACAGGCTGCCACGAGAAGCGGTGAGTTCTCCTTCAATGGAAGTCTTCAAACAGAGGCTGGACAGACATCTGACTGGGATGATTTAGTGAATCCTGTTTTGAGCAGGGGGTTGGACCAGATGACCCAGGAGGTCCCTTCCAACTCTACGATTCTATGATTCTATATTAGGGGAACCATATCCTTTTATAAGAAAGCAATTATGATATAGTCTACATAGACCCACCATAGTAGATATAACTATTAGATGCCTAATAATATTATTGTTACTGCATGCATCAGGTATTCGCTTTTCCAAGTGGTCACCTCTGTCTACCTGTTTCCCTTGATGTAGGGCTTATCTAAGTAACACCTTTAATTTATATTATTGTCTGTGACACCATATTAACAGACTTTTTTTCTTGATCTCAGCCCCCTTATAAAGTAATAATGGCACAAGGGCCCCCTTAGAGGTTAATAGTGCTGCGAGTGTCCCCTTATACAGTAAAGTAGTAATGGCTTGAGTGTTGCTTATAGATAATAATGTGCATTAAGAGCTCCCTTAAAAAGTAATAATTCTTGGAGTGCCCCTTGTAAAGTAATATTGCCCCCTGAGTGCCCTCTTCAACAAGTAATAATAATGCCATGCATGCTGATACATTTGAGAGTGGCACGCGCTTGAGCAAGGCTTAAGCCAAACATCAGGGGCCTGAGAGCCACAAGTTTGGACCCCTGGGTTATGTAATGGGGGAGTTACAGGAGCAGAGATATCACTGGTGCAGTTAGACAGGGGCCCGAGAGGTAAGGGTGCCCATTTTCTCCTTCAAAGCAGGCGGAAATTGTGCATTATGAAGAGCAATTAGACTACAAAGGACCCATTTATCATCATTGCAGAGGGGCCTCTTCTGTCTGTGTCCGTTACCAAAAATCCACTTTACTTTCTGTTCGGGCAATGAACTGAACCTTTGTGCCGAGTGAAGAAAAATCTAGCGACTGAGTCAACACGGAGGCTTCACCTCAAAAAATATTAAACAATTTTTGCAACTTAATGACAGCAGTTACAATATGAAGTGCTGCTCTGAAGTTCAAACTTCTGCTCTGCTAGGTGAAATACTGTGTACTCTCCCAATTCCTCTGCTCAGTGTGTCTGGGAGTCAGTGACGGACAACTCTATCATCCTATTCTGGGCTGGGGCGTGCTGAGCTGCCGGTGCTTTGATTAACAGCTCAGTTGACTTATTTTAGGCTTGGAGATGCAGAGATTTCCACAGGTGCTCACTGTTTTTAGTAATTGTCCTGCTATTTAGGTGAGCTGTCTGGTCCAGATCACTGCCAGTCAAGGTTTCTGCTCTCTGGTTTGTGCTTGCCTGATTCCTGTGATTTGAGTTTTGAGCTTTTGCTCCGTGACTTTTGGACCATGTTCTGACTCCCTGTTTGGTTTTTCCCTTTTGCTTTGATCCCCTATTTTTCTGGTATTCTGACCCGAGGCTGTGACCTGACTTATGCCTTCGTCTTTTCCCTTATTTTACTATGTGCTCTCTTGAAACTTACCCCGGTACAGGTGACTTCACAGTCTTAGAACCAAAGACAAGATCAGATCAAAAGGTGCCTGGAAGGGGTAAAGGCAGGGATTTCAGAAGATGGCCAGACCTGGTATCATTGGCAGCCACAGGATTCCTGGCAAATGCTAACCCAACGAGAGGAGAGTTGCAACTGAGGGCAGGACCAGAGGAGGATAGATGCAGCAATCTTCAGGAATGAAGAGACGTAACGACTGGTACAGTTAGCTTTCACAATTAATAGATTCTCAAGTCATTAAAATAAAATATTTACAAAAAAATAGTTTTTACTCATGGTTCAAAAGCAAAAAGAAAAAAATTATGTTGCCCCAAGGATACAGAATTCTGGTGATAAAACTGACAAGTTGTGCGCACCTGGAGGCATCACAGCTAACATCAGAACTGAGCTAGAAATGAGCTGAGATAACTTTGGCACATGCACAGCTGAGGCGCCCGACACTCAGAACCGCCGCTGGGCATGCAAAACCGTCGCAGTTAAACATTTTTCTTAATATCTCAGGTATTGCTTGCTCGCCTGTTCTCCAAGTGATGAAATCTTATGGCTGAACACAGCTCTAGTTCTCAAACATCTCCCCAGGGCCCGGAGACCGACTAGGTTTCTGAGGAAACCGGCGAACATTGTGTTCATGTGCGAGCGGAGTACATTAATCTTCACACAGTGACACCAGGTATTCCTAGAATCTGGATGTCTGTGGCATAAAAGGAAAGTTTAGTGATCCAATGTTGAGAACACTTTTTATATATGGATATTAAAACCTGACACTGTGACATTTACAAATATAAATGCAGTATACAGTTGAGATCAAAACTTTTCACAGCCATACCTCACTGTAGGCATCACTGAGCAACCACCATGCTTCACTGTAGGCATCACTCAGTCACTGCCATGCTTCACCATAGGCATCACCGAGCCACCGCCACGCTTCACTGTAGACATCACCGAGTTGCCACTATTTGTTATTGTAGGCATCATTAAACCACTGCCGTGTTCACTCTAGACATCACCTAGACACTGTAATGCTTAATGCTTCCTTGTAGGCATCACAGATCCCTCAGCATGCTTCATTATAGACATCACCGAACCACCACCATGCTTCACTGTAAACATCACCGAGCCCCTGCCAAGCTAAAGTGTAGAAATCACTGTGCCCCTAACATGAATCACTGTAGGTATTATCAGACCACCACCGTGCTCCACTGTAGGCATCACCAAGCCACCATGATACTTTGTTGAAGGCAACACAGAGTCACAACCATGCTTCCCTGTAATCATCACTGAGCCACCACCATGCTTCACTGCAGGCATCATGAGCCCCTGCTTTGCCCCACCGAAGACATCAACGAGCCCCTGTCATGTTCCACTGTAGACATCACTGAGACCCCACCATGCTTCACTAAAGACATCACTAAGCCACCAACAGGCCCCCATCATGTTACATCGAAGACATCAACAAGCTACTGTCATGCCTCACTGTAGGCATCACTGAGACCCCACCATGCTTCACTAAAGACATCACTAAGCCACCACCATGCTTCACTGTAGACATCACCGAGCCCCCGCCATGCTACACTGAAGTCATGAACAAGTCATTACTATACTTCACTGTAGGCGTCACTGAACCCCCACTGTGCTTCACTGTAGACATCACCGAGCCACTGCCATGTTTCACTGTAGGCATCACTGAGCCACTGCCATGATTTACTGTAGGCATCACTTAGTCACTGAAATTCTTCACTGTGAGCATCACCGAGCCACCAACATGCTTAACTGTAAGTAGGGTGTTGTTTTAGTGCATACTTCTTTCCTCCTTCTCCAGAGTTACTGCTGATCAATATGCCAAAAAAAAAAGTTCTAGTTTTGTTTAATTGCTTCACAGAAAAGATTACCAAAACTTCTATCCCTTATTGATAAGGTTTTGATCATATTGGATAAACTTTTCTTGCGCCTTTGGGTCAGTGGAGGTGACGTCTTGGAGTTCAGGCATGAGACCTTTATGTTCCTTACTGTATATTTATGTTCCTTACTGTGCAAACTGAAACCTCATCGCTGCTGTCAGTGAATCTTCTGCAGGTCTTTTCCAGTCGCTCGAGGGATTTTGACCACCTGCCTCCTCAGGACTCTGATGGCAGCCGTTGACAGCTTCCTCTTTTTGTCATGTCCAGCTTGTGCCGCCAGTGTTCCTATAACTCGGAACTTGTGAACTCTGCTTTTATCTGTATCTCTAGAAACATTCAATGCCTTTGTATCCTTTTCTATACTTTTCCTCTTAAAACAAAAAAGTCAATGATTTTTTTCTCTTAAAGGGGTTATTCAAAGGTTCTTAAATGACTAAATTTGCAAAGTGCTGGTAAAAAAAAAAAAACAAGCAACTTTGCAATGTACCTCTTATGAAATATCTGTTTTCAGGAACGGATAAATTATTAATTCTATAGTGTACAGCTTGGTACCTTGGTAAAAGTCCTGAGACTGCCATAAATGGTAACAGTGACATTTGGTGTTGAGTATGGAGAAAACACTTGTTATATTAGTTGTATTCAGCTATTTACATTGTGATTGTTTTATTGCACAATGTTGCTAATAAGGGGAATTATTTTGCTTGCAGTAGCAGCTCTTAGGGTCACGCCACCACCTTGGTGTTGCTGTGGTTCCAGCTATATGACAGCAGTAGTGACATTTATGACAGTTTATGACAGTTTATGACATTTATGACAGTTATGCCACCATGCAACCTCTCACATAAATGCTAGAGGATTGTGATATCGATGCCTCGGTGGCAGCTCCACTCGTTCCGACAGTCAAGAACAGTACTTGAGTCTAATGCTGCAATGCGCTGTTATTTCCTGTGAGCATTTCCTTTTTGAAAAGTGAAGAGGTGTAACAAAAGAAAGCAAAAAATAATTGTGCTACTTGACAGGCCACATTAGGGCAAGTTCCATAAAGACTTATGTAAATGTATCAAATTCTTCATCTGAATGTTGATCCACTCGATCGTCACTCAGGATCAGGAAGGACAAAAAATGCTCTTTTAGTGCAGACTGGATCATGCATTATGGATGTATCTACATCCTATTCCTATTTTCATCTCCTCCGGTTAAACTTGATGGACTTTTAAAACTATAAAACTATAATGCCTCTTTCACACTTCAGTTTTTTGCATCAGTCATAATCCGCCAAAAGGACGGATGGCGGATCCGTTGTAGTACTGATGACAACGGATACAACCCCTCCGTTTTTTTGACGGATCCGACAAATGAAGAATTTTAAAGGAATCGCAGCCGAGAGAGAGAGAGAGAGAGAGAGAGAATATTTTTTTTGTCCGGCACCCAGAAAGAATTTCGGGTTAAATCAGTGTCTGGAGGATCCGCCAGAGAAAAAAACGTTGCAAGCTCCGTTTTGAAATCTTTGAGGATGGTGACGGACAGCAACTTTTGGCGGATCCGCAAAAAAAACGGATGCAACGGACGGCAATCCGTCACAATCCGCCAATAATGGAAGTCAATGGGGAAAAAAAACGGATCCTCAAAAGAAAATTGCGGATCTGTTTTTTTCAAAACCTGGCGGATTGTGACTGATTGTAAAAAACTGAAGTGTGAAAGAGGCCTAAGTTCTGATGATACATATTTGTTGCGACTTTTACGCTCTGATTCCTAACCTGAAATCCTCAGTGTTTCTGTATCTAAAATATGTGAATCTTTTTTGCACTTATGTTTTTATGTTTGTATTTTTGCTGTAGAAATGCATACAAAAAAAACAACAACAATTGTCTTCCGTAACAATAGTTTATAGGCTTCGCTTCGGATTTAAAAAAAAATGCAGCAAAAGCCAATTTCCATGTGGATTCTGCACCAGAATAAACTCAGTATGCCGATGAGATCAGGTAAAAACGAATCTACTTTCCTGGTAATATAAAATGCTGCGGCTATTACTTACGGTATGTAACATTCACATTAAGGCAACCTTTGCCTCATCACAACATTCATTCATTGTTAGGGCTCGTGCAGACGATGGTATTTTCAGTCTAAGTGCGATCCGACAAAACATCGGATCACTCCTGGACCATTGTTATTTTATGCGCTTTTGCACATGTTCCATTTTCTCCTTGGACAGACTTGGTCATAGGAAAAAAGTTGCAGCATGCCCGACTTGCATCCATAAATCGGATCGCACTCAGCCATGTAAGTCAATGAGTCCGTGGGAATCATCAGACTGCTCATGGATGAAATCTGGCTGCAGGCTGCTTATCATGGACTGACACAATGGAGAAAAGGAGAATTGTTTTTGTTACATCTTCTCCTCATCCGAGAAAATCGGATCACGCTATGATCAGAGTGTGATTAGAATAATGGGACCAATTAGAGAAAATATGGTTGTGTGACCCTAAGCCTTATTCTCAGCCATCCCTGGTGGTCTATGGTAAGAAAAATGGTAAGTTTTACATCCCTTAGTGGTTTAAAGCAATTAGAGGGTTGTTCCGATCGTTAAGTCATGAACTATCCATAGAATCGTCGATAACTTTGTGATTAGTGGGCGTCCAACCAATTGGATTCCTACTAATCCTACCACTCCATTCATTCTCATAGCTGTATTATACCATGTTGGGGGGGGCTATATACCATGCTGGACTGTGGGACCATGCTGGGGGGGCTGTATACCATGCTGGGGGGGCTATATACCATGCTGGGGGGGCTATATACCATGCTGGGCTGTATTATACCATGCTGGGGGGGCTATATACCATGCTGGGCTGTATTATACCATGCTGGGGGGGGCTATATACCATGCTGGACTGTGGGACCATGCTGGGGGGGCTGTATACCATGCTGGGGGGGCTATATACCATGCTGGGGGGGCTATATACCATGCTGGGCTGTATTATACCATGCTGGGGGGGGCTATATACCATGCTGGGCTGTATTATACCATGCTGGGGGGGCTATATACCATGCTGGACTGTGGGACCATGCTGGGGGGCTGTATACCATGCTGGGGGGGCTATATACCATGCTGGGGGGGCTATATACCATGCTGGGCTGTATTATACCATGCTGGGGGGGCTATATACCATGCTGGGCTGTATTATACCATGCTGGGGGGGCTATATACCATGCTGGGCTGTATTATACCATGCTGGGGGGGCTATATACCATGCTGGGCTGTATTATACCATGCTGGGGGGGCTATATACCATGCTGGACTTTGGGATCATGCTGGGGGAGCTATATACCATGCTGGGCTGTGAGAGAGCACTATTGGGATATTCTCAATGCTCAAAATATTGAAGATCGGACCACCTTGAAACCTATGCCTAGGCACTTTAAGGAGTTCCACAACTGTGACTCCACAGCCCTTAATGTTACAGGCATTGATAGGGTTCACATCGACTTACGGGGGGGAAATTGGAGAAAGACCTTGGCACAATTAGAATCTCGCTGGATTTTTAGAATCCAGTCCGTTCAACCTTTAGGACTCAATGAGACACTAAGTTATGCCCCTTTTCTGTAGAATGTCTCCTTTTCTGTTTTTATATATGTTTTTTCATTAATTTTTTCTATTTTGTTATTTCCAGTATCTATATGTACCTTCGGCATGTAATATTCAACATGTGGCATTAAGAAAAGCTGTGGCTGGCGGTGGAAGGGCTTCTCCCGTTTTTTTAGGGAGTTCTTTACATCTTTTCAAGAATGAAACAAAGAAAGAACATTTGGAAGATTGTATAATTGCTTATAAATGCGTATGCACTTTTATACATTTACATATATGTAACTCGAGAGAGACATATTGGTCTCTTAGCCTATTGTCACTTTTTATATATATTTATATCATGTTCTTTTCACATATATTCACATTATGTTCTTTTTCTCCATATATATATATAATTTTTTGTATTATTATTCACTATCATTTTTTATCATATTTATATAATCATTCAAGCACTAAGCACCTTATTCACGGTATATTTTTTTTTTATTTTTTATTTTGGTGATTTATGTCAATCACTTATTTGTGCACATACACTTTTTATGGCACTATTTATTATTTCCTTATATATGTTTTGTATATGCAAGATAGCTTCTATTTATTTGGAGGAAAATTATTTTTTATGCTGTTAGCAACATGTATCTTTCTTTTTTATATATGTATTTAACACTCGATGCTCCTTGCCCATTCCCTGCAGTATAGCGTCTACTAGCCATAGTACATTATCATATTTTCACATATATATACCTAGTATTAGGAGCTTCTTTGCCCACTCATTGTATTATAGCGATCGCTATGGTAATGTAACCATGCGGGGAGCGCTTCCGCCCGCCTCTTGCTAACAGGCGTCACCATGACAACGCGTCTCCATGGACGTCACGGTCTCCTCCCTTGCTCTGACGCGTCGGGCAGGAAAGGGGCCGGATGTCACATGACGCAGACTCGCGCTGACGTCAGGCGGGTTACGTGAGCGGAAGCGCTGCTAACATACCGCTGTCACCAATGAATGCATGCCTTATAAAAACATGCACTTAGGAGGCAACTCTATGCACGCTCCCTTAGAAGAAGCATCACGCGAAACGCGCGTCGGGGGTGCCACGGCCCATCTGGAGGTACGATATACTAAAAGTAGCTGCCATATATTTTTCATCTATTACTTGTCCCTCATGTCCAGCCTCAATCGCACCATTATGGTATAAATAGGGATACTTTGGATGCTAGGGTAAACTATAGGCAATTTTGCAAGCTACTTTTTACATGATTGATATAAGGGTAATGCTTTGTTGTCGTTGACTTATGATATAGCATATTGTGATTTCTATTATGATCATGCAAATTTTGTAAGGTTTTTTTTGGCCTTTTAATGTGCTCACTTTGCAAGCCTTTTTTTCTGGCTGCTTGATATATTCAGACGCCTGATTTATTAACATTGTGGAATAAACTCCAGCATTTCCTTTGCTATCATACGATTTTTTTTCCCTCCAGTGGCCTTTTTTTTGCTTTGTTTGTCCCCATTTCTTATTCATTTTTAATAAGTGGTTTTTGTACCATTTTAATAATTATTCAATAAAAATTGTACATTTTTTATGGCAATATGACTTCTCAATTCATTTGTATGATGCTCTGTATCATACCATGCTGGGGGGCTATATACCATGCTGGGGGGCTATATACCATGCTGGGCTGTATTATGCCATGCTGGGGGGGCTATAGACCATGCTGGGGGGCTATATACCATGCTGGGGGGATATATACCATGCTGGGCTGTATTATACCATGCTAGGGGGGCTATATACCATGCTGGGCTGTATTATACCATGCTGGGGGGCTATATACCATGCTGGGCTGTATTATACCATGCTGGGGGGGGCGATATACCATGCTGGCCTGTATTATACCATGCTGGGGGGTTATATACCATGCTGGGCTGTATTATACCATGCTGGGGGGGCTATATACCATGCTGGGGGGCTATATACCATGCTGGACTGTATTATACCATGCTAGGGGGGCTATATACCATGCTGGGCTGTATTATACCATGCTGGGGGGGCTATATACCATGCTTGGGGGACTATATACCATGCTGGGCTGTATTATACCATACTGAGGGGGGCTATATACCATGCTGGGCTGTATTATACCATGCTGGGGGTGGCTATATACCATGCTGGGCTGTATTATACCATGCTGGGGGTGGCTATATACCATGCTGGGCTGTATTATACCATGCTGAGGGGGCTATATACCATGCTGGGCTGTATTATACCATGCTTGGGAGGCTATATGCCATGCTGGGCTGTATTATACCATGCTGGGGGGCTATATACCATGCTGGGCTGTATTATACCATGCTGGGGGGCTATATACCATGCTGGGCTGTATTATACCATGCTGGGGGTGGCTATATACCATGCTGGGCTGTATTATACCATGCTGGGGGTGGCTATATACCATGCTGGGCTGTATTATACCATGCTGAGGGGGCTATATACCATGCTGGGCTGTATTATACCATGCTTGGGAGGCTATATACCATGCTGGGCTGTATTATACCATGCTGGGGGGGCTATATGCCATGCTGGGCTGTATTATACCATGCTGGGGGGGCTATATACCATGCTGGGCTGTATTATACCATGCTGAGGGGGCTATATACCATGCTGGGCTGTATTATACCATGCTGGGGGGCTATATACCATGCTGGGCTGTATTATACCATGCTGGGGGGTGGCTATATACCATGCTGGGCTGTGGGACCATGCTGGGGGGCTGTATACCATGCTGGGGGGGCTATATACCATGCTGGAGGGGCTTTATACCATGCTGGGCTGTGAGAGAGCACTATCGGGATATTCTCAATGCTCAAAATATTGAAGATCGGACCACCTTGAAACCTATGCCTAGGCACATTAAGGAGTTCCACAACTGTGACGCCACAGCCCTTAAGGTTACAGGCATTGATAGGGTTCACATCGACTTACGGGGGGGAAATTGGAGAAAGACCTTGGCACAATTAGAATCTCGCTGGATTTTTAGAATCCAGTCCGTTCAACCTTTAGGACTCAATGAGACACTAAGTTATGCCCCTTTTCTGTAGAATGTCTCCTTTTCTGTTTTTATATATATATGTTTTTTTATTAATTTTTTCTATTTTGTTATTTCCAGTATCTATATGTACCTTCGGCATGTAATATTCAACATGTGGCATGAAAAAAAGCTGTGGCTGGCGGTGGAAGGGCTTCTCCCGTTTTTTTAGGGAGTTCTTTACATCTTTTCAAGAATGAAACAAAGAAAGAACATTTGGAAGATTGTATAACTGCTTATAAATGCGTATGCACTTTTATATTTTTACATATATGTAACTCGGGAGAGACATATTGGTCTCCTAGCCTATTGTCACTTTTTATATATATTTATATCATGTTTTTTTTCACATATATTCACATTATGTTCTTTTTCTCCATATATATATATAATTTTTTGTATTATTATTCACTATCATTTTTTATCATATTTATATAATCATTCAAGCACTAAGCACCTTATTCATGGTATATTTTTTTTTTATTTTTTATTTTGGTGATTTATGTCAATCACTTATTTGTGCATATACACTTTTTATGGCACTATTTATTATTTCCTTATATATGTTTTGTATATGCAAGATAGCTTCTATTTATTTGGAGGAAAATGATTTTTTATGCTGTTAGCAACATGTATCTTTCTTTTTTATATATGTATTTAACACTCGATGCTCCTTGCCCGTTCCCTGCAGTATAGCGTCTACTAGCCATAGTACATTATCATATTTTCACATATATATATACCTAGTATTAGGAGCTTCTTTGCCCACTCATTGTATTATAGCGATCGCTATGGTAATGTAACCATGCGGGGAGCGCTTCCGCCCGCCTCTTGCTAACAGGCGTCACCATGACAACGCGTCTCCATGGACGTCACGGTCTCCTCCCTTGCTCTGACGCGTCGGGCAGGAAAGGGGCCGGATGTCACATGACGCAGACTCGCGCTGACGTCAGGCGGGTTACGTGAGCGGAAGCGCTGCTAACATACCGCTGTCACCAATGAATGCATGCCTTATAAAAACATGCACTTAGGAGGCAACTCTATGCACGCTCCCTTAGAAGAAGCATCACGCGAAACGCGCGTCAGGGGTGCCACGGCCCATCTGGAGGTACGATATACTAAAAGTAGCTGCCATATGTTTTTCATCTATTACTTGTCCCTCATGTCCAGCCTCAATCGCACCATTATGGTATAAATAGGGATACTTTGGATGCTAGGGTAAACTATAGGCAATTTTGCAAGCTACTTTTTACATGATTGATATAAGGGTAATGCTTTGTTGTCGTTGACTTATGATATAGCATATTGTGATTTCTATTATGATCATGCAAATTTTGTAAGGTTTTTTTTGGCCTTTTAACGTGCTCACTTTGCAAGCCTTTTTTTCTGGCTGCTTGATATATTCAGACGCCTGATTTATTAACATTGTGGAATAAACTCCAGCATTTCCTTTGCTATCATACGATTTTTTTTCCCTCCAGTGGCCTTTTTTTTGCTTTGTTTGTCCCCATTTCTTATTCATTTTTAATAAGTGGTTTTTGTACCATTTTAACAATTATTCAATAAAAATTGTACATTTTTTATGGCAATATGACTTCTCAATTCATTTGTATGATGCTCTGTATCATACCATGCTGGGGGGCTATATACCATGCTGGGGGGGCTATATACCATGCTGGGCTGTATTATGCCATGCTGGGGGGGCTATAGACCATGCTGGGGGGCTATATACCATGCTGGGGGGCTATATACCATGCTGGGCTGTATTATACCATGCTAGGGGGGCTATATACCATGCTGGGCTGTATTATACCATGCTGGGGGGCTATATACCATGCTGGGCTGTATTATACAATGCTAGGGGGGGCGATATACCATGCTGGCCTGTATTATACCATGCTGGGGGGTTATATACCATGCTGGTCTGTATTATACCATGCTGGGGGGGCTATATACCATGCTGGGGGGCTATATACCATGCTGGACTGTATTATACCATGCTAGGGGGGCTATATACCATGCTGGGCTGTGTTATACCATGCTGGGGGGGCTATATACCATGCTGGGGGGACTATATACCATGCTGGGCTGTATTATACCATGCTGAGGGGGGCTATATACCATGCTGGGCTGTATTATACCATGCTGGGGGTGGCTATATACCATGCTGGGCTGTATTATACCATGCTGAGGGTGGCTATATACCATGCTGGGCTGTATTATACCATGCTGAGGGGGCTATATACCATGCTGGGCTGTATTATACCATGCTTGGGAGGCTATATGCCATGCTGGGCTGTATTATACCATGCTGGGGGGGCTATATACCATGCTGGGCTGTATTATACCATGCTGGGGGGCTATATACCATGCTGGGCTGTATTATACCATGCTGGGGGGCTATATACCATGCTGGGCTGTATTATACCATGCTGGGGGGTGGCTATATACCATGCTGGGCTGTGGGACCATGCTGGGGGGCTGTATACCATGCTGGGGGGGCTATATACCATGCTGGGGGGGGCTATATACCATGCTGGGCTGTGAGAGTGCACTATCGGGATATTCTCAATGCTCAAAATATTGAAGATCGGACCACCTTGAAACCTATGCCTAGGCACATTAAGGAGTTCCACAACTGTGACGCCACAGCCCTTAAGGTTACAGGCATTGATAGGGTTCACATCGACTTACCGGGGGGGATATTGGAGAAAGACCTTGGCACAATTAGAATCTCGCTGGATTTTTAGAATCCAGTCCGTTCAACCTTTAGGACTCAATGAGACACTAAGTTATGCCCCTTTTCTGTAGAATGTCTCCTTTTCTGTTTTTATATATATATGTTTTTTTATTAATTTTTTCTATTTTGTTATTTCCAGTATCTATATGTACCTTCGGCATGTAATATTCAACATGTGGCATGAAAAAAAGCTGTGGCTGGCGGTGGAAGGGCTTCTCCCGTTTTTTTAGGGAGTTCTTTACATCTTTTCAAGAATGAAACAAAGAAAGAACATTTGGAAGATTGTATAATTGCTTATAAATGCGTATGCACTTTTATATTTTTACATATATGTAACTCGGGAGAGACATATTGGTCTCTTAGCCTATTGTCACTTTTTATATATATTTATATCATGGTTTTTTTCACATATATTCACATTATGTTCTTTTTCTCCTTTTTTATATATATATATCTTATTTTTTGTATTATTATTCACTATCATTTTTTATCATATTTATACAATCATTCAAGCACTAAGCACCTTATTCACGGTATATTTTTTTTTTATTTTTTATTTTGGTGATTTATGTCAATCACTTATTTGTGCATATACACTTTTTATGGCACTATTTATTATTTCCTTATATATGTTTTGTATATGCAAGATAGCTTCTATTTATTTGGAGGAAAATTATTTTTTATGCTGTTAGCAACATGTATCTTTCTTTTTTATATATGTATTTAACACTAGATGCTCCTTGCCCATTCCCTGCACTATAGCGTCTACTAGCATAGTACATTATCATATTTTCACATATATATACCTAGTATTAGGAGCTTCTTTGCCCACTAATTGTATTATAGCGATCGCTATGGTAATGTAACCACGCGGGGAGCGCTTCCCCCCGCCTCTTGCTAACAGGCGTCACCATGACAACGCATCTCCATGGATGTCACGGTCTCCTCCCTTGCTCTGACGCGTCGGGCAGGAAAGGGGCCGGATGTCACATGACGTAGACTCGCGCTGACGTCAGGCGGGTTACGTGAGCGGAAGCGCTGCTAACATACCGCTGTCACCAATGAATGCATGCCTTATAAAAACATGCACATAGGAGGCAACTCTATGCACGCTCCCTTAGAAGAAGCATCACGCGAAACGCGCGTCGGGGGTGCCACGGCCCATCTGGAGGTATGATACACTTCAAGTAGCTGCCATATATTTTTCATCTATTACTTGTCCCTCATGTCCAGCCTCAATCGCACCATTATGGTATAAATAGGGATACTTTGGACGCTAGGGTAAACTATTTATAGGCAATTTTGCAAGCTACTTTTTACATGATTGATATAAGGGTAATGCTTTGTTGTCGTTGACTTATGATATAGCATATTGTGATTTCTATTATGATCATGCAAATTTTGTAAGTTTTTTTTTGGCTTTTTAACGTGCTCACTTTGCAAGCCTTTTTTTCTGGCTGCTTGATATATTCAGACGCCTGATTTATTAACATTGTGGAATAAACTCCAGCATTTCCTTTGCTATCATACGATTATTTTTCCCTCCAGTGGCCTTTTTTTTGCTTTGTTTGTCCCCATTTCTTATTCATTTTTAATAAGTGGTTTTTGTACCATTTTAATAATTATTCAATAAAAATTGTACATTTTTTATGGCAATATGACTTCTCAATTCATTTGTATGATGCTCTGTATCATACCATGCTGGGGGGGCTATATACCATGCTGGGGGGCTATATACCATGCTGGGCTGTATTATGCCATGCTGGGGGGGCTATATACCATGCTGGGGGGCTATATACCATGCTGGGCTGTATTATACCATGCTAGGGGGGCTATATACCATGCTGGGCTATATTATACCATGCTGGGGGGGGCTATATACCATGCTGGGCTGTATTATACTATGCTGGGGGGCTATATACCATGCTGGGCTGTATTATACCATGCTGGGGGGGCTATATACCATGCTGGGGGGCTATATACCATGCTGGACTGTATTATACCATGCTAGGGGGGCTATATACCATGCTGGGCTGTATTATACCATGCTGGGGGGGCTATATACCATGCTGGGGGGACTATATACCATGCTCGGCTGTGTTATACCATGCTGGGGGTGGCTATATACCATGCTGGGCTGTATTATACCATGCTGGGGGGGCTATATACCATGCTGGGCTGTATAATACCATGCTGGGGGGGGCTATATACCATGCTGGGCTGTATTATACCATGCTGGGGGGGCTATATACCATGCTGGGCTGTATTATACCATGCTGGGGGGCTATATACCATGCTGGGCTGTATTATACCATGCTGGGGGGGCTATATACCATGCTGGGCTGTATTATACCATGCTGGGGGCTATATACCATGCTGGGCTGTATTATACCATGCTGGGGGGGCTATATACCATGCTGGGGGGACTATATACCATGCTCGGCTGTGTTATACCATGCTGGGGGTGGCTATATACCATGCTGGGCTGTATTATACCATGCTGGGGGGGCTATATACCATGCTGGGCTGTATAATACCATGCTGGGGGGGGCTATATACCATGCTGGGCTGTATTATACCATGCTGGGGGGGGCTATATACCATGCTGGGCTGTATTATACCATGCTGGGGGGGCTATATACCATGCTGGGCTGTATTATACCATGCTGGGGGGGCTATATACCATGCTGGTGTATTATACCATGCTGGGGGCTATATACCATGCTGGGCTGTATTATACCATGCTGGGGGGGCTATATACCATGCTGGGCTGTATTATACCATGCTGGGCTGTATTATACCATGCTGGGCTGTATTATACCATGCTGGGCTGTATTATACCATTCTGGGGGGGCTATATACCATGCTGGGCTTTATTATACCATGGTGGGCTATATACCATGGTGGGCTGTATACCATGGTGGGCTGGGCTATATACCATGTGGTGCTGGGCTATATACTATGCGGCTGTGTTATATACCATGGGGGGTACATTTTACATTATATTCTATAAGGGGAGGCTGTGTTATATAATATGGGGGGCTACATTATATTTTATGGGGAGGTGGGCTGTATTATATTCTATTTGGGGCTACATTATATTCTATAGAGGCGTGTATTATATTTATTATATTCTATGGGGGCTGCATTGTACTATATGAGGAGGGCTACATTGTATTCTATGGAGGGGCTACATTATACTATATAAGGGGCTGCATTATATCCTATGAGGGGGTTGCCATATATTCTATGGAGGGGCTGCATTATACTATATGGGGGGGACTGCATTATATTCTATGGGGGGGTTACATTATGTTCTATACAGATATTATATCCAGCCCTGCATAGCCTCAATATTAGATAACAACAAATAACAAATAACTTTGTTGCCCTATGAAGGGTTGGGGGGGCCCGAAAAATTTCTTGCACAGGGGCCCACTACAGTCTGTGTCCGCCCCTGGGGAGTCTTTATCCTCTGAGGCCCCTTAAGAGTTGAAGGGCCCAAGCAATTGCCCAATTTCGTAAAACCAGCCCTGATCTCTGTTCCCGAGACTTCCATGCAAAGTCTGAGGAAATGTAGTGTTGAATAGTTGCCATTCAAAATTAACACATAGACGTCCCTAATCCGCCAGCCTTTTGGTGGCTCTTCGTGACCGATCAAAATGTTTGACTCCAAACAGGGGACGTATAAAAGCCAAAATATGGCATATGGACATTGTGACAGGGATGTGAAACCAGAGTATTTTCCTCCAGCACACTACGTGTTGGGAGGGTTAAGTTAAAGTTTCCTACATGGTCTGGTTGTACGTGGACATCTATAGAGTGGGTGGGGAGATGTCCACCTTATCTCCACCTGGCGTGTAATGACAGAGCCTGTGTGATGTCACAGTCTTTTGATCAGTCCCAGGGTCTGGATTTAAATAGCTGGATTCAAGAGGCAGTCTGTGTGTGTTGTGGTTTGGAGAGGAAAGACTCCAAAAGTGGCTCCAGGTGGAGCTGAAGACACATGGTGGCCTGAGCGGGAGAATCCCTCAGACATATGGACTTTGCTATATGTTACCTTTTTTGGTTTTGCCGTTATGCCAGAAGGGCTCTGTTTACTTATCTGAACCCTGCTATGGTTTATGCTGCTGCACAATAAACCAGTAAGCGATTTACCACAAGAAACGTTCCTGTGTCTACCTTTAGGAAAGAGAATCTCCAGTGCTGGATTAATATTAAAATACAAAAATTTATTGAAAAAATTGTTTGTTTTTTTTTAAATGAAGACTGTACTTCAAAATACATATTATGAAAAATTAATAAACGGACGTGACAGTAGATGGTATCCCAGGTGGTATAACCAACGCGTTTCAACCTCAGCGGGTCTTATGCATGTCTACCTTTGGAAGCAGCTGAGTGATTCAACCCCTCACAACATGGTGATGTCTCGATGCAACCCTGGATTGATTGGGGTCATGTAATTTGAAGCCCCCATAACATTATTTTCTAACATTGTGCAATATATACAGTAGGTTTTCACAATTTGCAACTAAAGGGTGATAGAATGATAGATCTGGCCACTGGACCCATTTTGGGGTAATAAATAATTTATTTCAGGATCTGGTGGCACATATGACACATTTCTGTCTCTTGTTCCCATTTTTTTTTTTTAATTTAAAAAGATTGATAACCTCCCAGAGTTTTGCCTTTTATTATGTATCATTTATTATTCCAGAACCATAAGCTAATTTAGGTCTGTTAGGACTGAAATACTGAACACTCCATCATCCGCTCTGCCGATCTCTCAGGACCCCCAAGTGTGTATCTTCATTTTACCGTTATCTGATATTATCCCGCTAAACCTGTTTAATCTACAATTTCTCTTGATATTTGAAGCCTCCAAGACATTTGTACGAGGTTTATGCTGCTGCAGCAGAATGTGGAATGGAACAGAAAGGAAAGGTTTCTGCTGTCAGGATATTCTGCTGTATCGATAGAATGTTCCGGCTACTCGGAGTTATTCTCTAGAAGCAGAAGGAACAAAAGATTAATGGGACGAGGCAAATAAGTCACTTGTGTTGTGAACAATTGTCGCCTGTGATATATGAGCATGTACGGATGCAGGTGCATGTGCTGCTCGCTTATGGTCACAATTAAGATGTGAGCTCAATAGGGGCACGTTCAGACATCTGTGGCGGCAGCCAAGTCTGACCGGCTAGTGGAAAAAATAAACATTAATATTGAGAGTAACAGGTGAGATCATAGAGCAATAATGATAAGGTTGTCAGAAGACGGTTACAGAGCAATAAGGATAAGGTTGTCAGAAGGCGGTTACAGAGCAAAAATGATAAAGTTGTCAGAAGACGGTTACAGAGCAATAAGGATAAGGTTGTCAGAAGGCGGTTACAGAGCAATAAGGATAAAGTTGTCAGAAGGCGGTTACAGAGCAATAAGGATAAAGTTATCAGAAGGCGGTTACAGAGCAATAAGGATAAAGTTGTCAGAAGGCGGTTACAGAGCAATAATGATAAGGTTGTCAGAAGGCGGTTACAGAGCAATAAGGATAAGGTTGTCAGAAGGCGGTTACAGAGCAATAAGGATAAAGTTGTCAGAAGGCGGTTACAGAGCAATAAGGATAAGGTTGTCAGAAGGTGGTTACAGAGCAATAATGATAAAGTTGTCTGAAGGCGGTTACAGAGCAATAATGATAAAGTTGTCAGAAGACGGTTACAGAGCAATAATGATAAAGTTGTCAGAAGGCGGTTACAGAGCAATAAGAATAAGGTTGTCAGAAGACGGTTACAGAGCAATAATGATAAGGGTGTCAGAAGGCGGTTACAGAGCAATAAGGATAAGGTTGTCAGAAGGCGGTTACAGAGCAATAAGGATAAGGTTGTCAGAAGGCGGTTACAGAGCAATAAGGATAAAGTTGTCAGAAGACGGTTACAGAGCAATAAGGATAAGGTTGTCAGAAGGCGGTTACAGAGCAATAAGGATAAAGTTGTCAGAAGGTGGTTACAGAGCAATAAGGATAAAGTTGTCAGAAGGCGGTTACAGAGCAATAATGATAAAGTTGTCAGAAGACGGTTACAGAGCAATAATGATAAAGTTGTCAGAAGGCGGTTACAGAGCAATAAGGATAAGGTTGTCAGAAGGCGGTTACAGAGCAATAATGATAAAGTAGTCAGAAGGCGGTTACAGAGCAATAATGATAAAGTTGTCAGAAGGCTGTTACAGAGCAATAATGATAAAGTTGTCAGAAGATGGTTACAGAGCAATAATGATAAAGTTGTCAGAAGGCGGTTACAGAGCAATAATGATAAAGTTGTCAGAAGGCGGTTACAGAGCAATAAGGATAAAGTTGTCAGAAGGCGGTTACAGAGTAGTAATGATAAGGTTGTCAGAAGGCGGTTACAGAGCAATAATGATAAGGTTGTCAGAAGGCGGTTACAGAGCAATAATGATAAAGTTGTCAGAAGACGGTTACAGAGCAATAAGGATAAAGTTGTCAGAAGGCGATTACAGAGCAATAAGGATAAAGTTGTCAGAAGGCGGCTACAGAGCAATAAGGATAAAGTTGTCAGAAGGCGGTTACAGAGCAATAATGATAAGGTTGTCAGAAGGCGGTTGCAGAGCAATAAGGATAAAGTTGTCAGAAGGCGGTTACAGAGCAATAAGGATAAGGTTGTCAGAAGGCGGTTACAGAGCAATAATGATAAAGTTGTCTGAAGGCGGTTACAGAGCAATAATGATAAAGTTGTCAGAAGACGGTTACAGAGCAATAATGATAAAGTTGTCAGAAGGCGGTTACAGAGCAATAAGAATAAGGTTGTCAGAAGACGGTTGCAGAGCAATAAGGATAAAGTTGTCAGAAGGCGGTTACAGAGCAATAAGGATAAGGTTGTCAGAAGGCGGTTACAGAGCAATAATGATAAAGTTGTCTGAAGGCGGTTACAGAGCAATAATGATAAAGTTGTCAGAAGACGGTTACAGAGCAATAATGATAAAGTTGTCAGAAGGCGGTTACAGAGCAATAAGAATAAGGTTGTCAGAAGGCGGTTGCAGAGCAATAAGGATAAAGTTGTCAGAAGGCGGTTACAGAGCAATAAGGATAAGGTTGTCAGAAGGTGGTTACAGAGCAATAATGATAAAGTTGTCTGAAGGCGGTTACAGAGCAATAATGATAAAGTTGTCAGAAGGCGGTTACAGAGCAATAAGAATAAGGTTGTCAGAAGACGGTTACAGAGCAATAATGATAAGGGTGTCAGAAGGCGGTTACAGAGCAATAAGGATAAGGTTGTCAGAAGGCGGTTACAGAGCAATAAGGATAAGGTTGTCAGA
The DNA here is from genome assembly GCF_039654945.1 of Dendrobates tinctorius. Taxonomy (NCBI): domain Eukaryota; kingdom Metazoa; phylum Chordata; class Amphibia; order Anura; family Dendrobatidae; genus Dendrobates; species Dendrobates tinctorius. Next base: position 14,628,048 of record NW_027361810.1, on the reverse strand, counting down.
AGGCGGTTACAGAGCAATAAGGATAAAGTTGTCAGAAGACGGTTACAGAGCAATAATGATAAAGTTGTCAGAAGGCGGTTACAGAGCAATAAGGATAAAGTTGTCAGAAGGTGGTTACAGAGCAATAAGGATAAAGTTGTCAGAAGGCGGTTACAGAGCAATAATGATAAAGTTGTCAGAAGACGGTTACAGAGCAATAATGATAAAGTTGTCAGAAGGCGGTTACAGAGCAATAAGGATAAGGTTGTCAGAAGGCGGTTACAGAGCAATAATGATAAAGTAGTCAGAAGGCGGTTACAGAGCAATAATGATAAAGTTGTCAGAAGGCTGTTACAGAGCAATAATGATAAAGTTGTCAGAAGATGGTTACAGAGCAATAATGATAAAGTTGTCAGAAGGCGGTTACAGAGCAATAATGATAAAGTTGTCAGAAGGCGGTTACAGAGCAATAAGGATAAAGTTGTCAGAAGGCGGTTACAGAGTAGTAATGATAAGGTTGTCAGAAGGCGGTTACAGAGCAATAATGATAAGGTTGTCAGAAGGCGGTTACAGAGCAATAATGATAAAGTTGTCAGAAGACGGTTACAGAGCAATAAGGATAAAGTTGTCAGAAGGCGATTACAGAGCAATAAGGATAAAGTTGTCAGAAGGCGGCTACAGAGCAATAAGGATAAAGTTGTCAGAAGGCGGTTACAGAGCAATAATGATAAGGTTGTCAGAAGGCGGTTGCAGAGCAATAAGGATAAAGTTGTCAGAAGGCGGTTACAGAGCAATAAGGATAAGGTTGTCAGAAGGCGGTTACAGAGCAATAATGATAAAGTTGTCTGAAGGCGGTTACAGAGCAATAATGATAAAGTTGTCAGAAGACGGTTACAGAGCAATAATGATAAAGTTGTCAGAAGGCGGTTACAGAGCAATAAGAATAAGGTTGTCAGAAGACGGTTGCAGAGCAATAAGGATAAAGTTGTCAGAAGGCGGTTACAGAGCAATAAGGATAAGGTTGTCAGAAGGCGGTTACAGAGCAATAATGATAAAGTTGTCTGAAGGCGGTTACAGAGCAATAATGATAAAGTTGTCAGAAGACGGTTACAGAGCAATAATGATAAAGTTGTCAGAAGGCGGTTACAGAGCAATAAGAATAAGGTTGTCAGAAGGCGGTTGCAGAGCAATAAGGATAAAGTTGTCAGAAGGCGGTTACAGAGCAATAAGGATAAGGTTGTCAGAAGGTGGTTACAGAGCAATAATGATAAAGTTGTCTGAAGGCGGTTACAGAGCAATAATGATAAAGTTGTCAGAAGGCGGTTACAGAGCAATAAGAATAAGGTTGTCAGAAGACGGTTACAGAGCAATAATGATAAGGGTGTCAGAAGGCGGTTACAGAGCAATAAGGATAAGGTTGTCAGAAGGCGGTTACAGAGCAATAAGGATAAGGTTGTCAGAAGGCGGTTACAGAGCAATAAGGATAAAGTTGTCAGAAGACGGTTACAGAGCAATAATGATAAAGTTGTCAGAAGGCGGTTACAGAGCAATAAGGATAAAGTTGTCAGAAGGTGGTTACAGAGCAATAAGGATAAAGTTGTCAGAAGGCGGTTACAGAGCAATAATGATAAAGTTGTCAGAAGACGGTTACAGAGCAATAATGATAAAGTTGTCAGAAGGCGGTTACAGAGCAATAAGGATAAGGTTGTCAGAAGGCGGTTACAGAGCAATAATGATAAAGTAGTCAGAAGGCGGTTACAGAGCAATAATGATAAAGTTGTCAGAAGGCTGTTACAGAGCAATAATGATAAAGTTGTCAGAAGATGGTTACAGAGCAATAATGATAAAGTTGTCAGAAGGCGGTTACAGAGCAATAATGATAAAGTTGTCAGAAGGCGGTTACAGAGCAATAAGGATAAAGTTGTCAGAAGGCGGTTACAGAGTAGTAATGATAAGGTTGTCAGAAGGCGGTTACAGAGCAATAATGATAAGGTTGTCAGAAGGCGGTTACAGAGCAATAATGATAAAGTTGTCAGAAGACGGTTACAGAGCAATAAGGATAAAGTTGTCAGAAGGCGATTACAGAGCAATAAGGATAAAGTTGTCAGAAGGCGGCTACAGAGCAATAAGGATAAAGTTGTCAGAAGGCGGTTACAGAGCAATAATGATAAGGTTGTCAGAAGGCGGTTGCAGAGCAATAAGGATAAGGTTGTCAGAAGGCGGTTACAGAGCAATAAGGATAAGGTTGTCAGAAGGCGGTTACAGAGCAATAAGGATAAGGTTGTCAGAAGGCGGTTACAAAGCAATAAGGATAAGGTTGTCAGAAGGCGGTTACAGAGCAATAATGATAAAGTTGTCAGAAGGCGGTTACAGAGCAATAATGATAAAGTAGTCAGAAGGCGGTTACAGAGCAATAATGATAAAGTAGTCAGAAGGCGGTTACAGAGCAATAATGATAAAGTTGTCAGAAGGCGGTTACAGAGCAATAATGATAAAGTTGTCAGAAGACGGTTACAGAGCAATAATGATAAAGTTGTCAGAAGGCGGTTACAGAGCAATAAGGATAAGGTTGTCAGAAGACGGTTACAGAGCAATAAAGATAAGGTTGTCAGAAGGCGGTTACAGAGCAATAATGATAAGGTTGTCAGAAGGAGGTTACAGAGCAATAATGATAAAGTTGTCAGAAGACGGTTACAGAGCAATAAGGATAAAGTTGTCAGAAGGCGATTACAGAGCAATAAGGATAAAGTTGTCAGAAGGCGGTTACAGAGCAATAATGATAAAGTTGTCAGAAGGCGGTTACAGAGCAATAATGATAAAGTAGTCAGAAGGCGGTTACAGAGCAATAATGATAAAGTAGTCAGAAGGCGGTTACAGAGCAATAATGATAAAGTTGTCAGAAGGCGGTTACAGAGCAATAATGATAAAGTTGTCAGAAGACGGTTACAGAGCAATAATGATAAAGTTGTCAGAAGGCGGTTACAGAGCAATAAGGATAAGGTTGTCAGAAGACGGTTACAGAGTAGTAATGATAAGGTTGTCAGAAGGCGGTTACAGAGCAATAATGATAAGGTTGTCAGAAGGAGGTTACAGAGCAATAATGATAAAGTTGTCAGAAGACGGTTACAGAGCAATAAGGATAAAGTTGTCAGAAGGCGATTACAGAGCAATAAGGATAAAGTTGTCAGAAGGCGGTTACAGAGAAATAATGATAAAGTAGTCAGAAGGCGGTTACAGAGCAATAATGATAAAGTTGTCAGAAGGCGGTTACAGAGCAATAATGATAAAGTTGTCAGAAGGCGGTTACAGAGCAATAATGATAAAGTTGTCAGAAGATGGTTACAGAGCAATAATGATAAAGTTGTCAGAAGATGGTTACAGAGCAATAATGATAAAGTTGTCAGAAGGCGGTTACAGAGCAATCATGATAAGGTTGTCAGAAGGCGGTTACAGAGCAATAAGGATAAAGTTGTCATAGGGCGGTCATAGAAAAATACTAACGGTAAGCGTTATATGGGACGATCATAGGACAATAAGGTTGTAAAAGGGCAGTCATAGGGCAATAATGATTAGAGTGATGGGTTGATTAAAGGACAACAATAATAAAAACAAAGTTGTCAAGAGTGATCAAAAACTTTAATAATAAAAGCGGTCATAGAAGAAGAGAACTAATGGTAAGGGTGATGGGGGTGGTCATAGAAGACGAATACTAATTTAAGGGTGACATGAAGCGCTGATAGCAGATAAATACTAATGGTAAGGGTGACAGGGTGTGGTCATAGAAGACGAATACTGATGGTAAGGGTGACATGAGGAGCTGATAGAAGGTAAATACTAATGGTAAGGGTGACACGATCAATCATAGAAGACAAATACTAATGGGAAAGGTGACATGAGGCGGACATAATTAGGATACTAGTGAAAATGGTGACAAGGCAATCATAGAAGAATACTAAAGGTAAGGGTGACAGGGGGTGGTCATAAAAGACTAATACCACTGGTAAGGGTGGCGGGGGGTGGATATAGAAGATAAATACTAATAGTAAGGGTAAGAAGGAGCAGTTATGGAAGACAATTACTAATAGTAAGTTTAACAGGGGATGGTCATAGAAGAAAGATACTAATGGTAATGATGACAGGGTGATCTTAGAAGTTAAATACTGATTATAAGAGTGACGGGGCAGTCATAGAAAAAAGATACTTTAAATTAAAGATAAATATTAGTGTTAACAGTAACAGGGGCAATCATAAAAGATAAATATTAATGTTAAGGGTGACAGAGGGCAGTTATGTCTGAAAGTGTTGGCACCCTTAAAATTGCTGCAGGAAAATAAAATATTTCTGACAGAAAAAAATTATTGCAATTACACGTGTTTTGTTATACACGTTTGTTTTCTTTCTGTGTATTGGAACAATAATAAAAAGAAAAAAAACAGAGAAAAAAGGCTGATATAAGATATATGGAAATAATTTCGCATAAAACTCCAACTATGGGATTGGACAAAATTGTTGACACCTTTCCAAAATTATGGGTAAACAACTAAGTTTCAAGCATGTGATGCTCGTTCAAACTCACCTGTGGCAAGTAACAGGTGTGGGCAATATGAATTCATGCCTGAAACAAGGTAAAAAGGGGAGAAGTTGACTCGATCTTTGCATTGTGTGTCTGTGTGTGCCACACTAAGCATGGAGAACAAAAAGGGGAGAAGAGATCGGTCTGAGGACGAGAACCAAACTTGTTGAAAAATATCCACAATTTCAAGGTTACAAGTCCATCTGCTGAGATCTTGATGTTCTTTTGTCCACAGCGCAAAACATAATTAAGAAGTTTACAACCATGGCACTGTAGATAAGTTTCCTGGACATGTACGGCCCAGAAAAATTGATGAAACGTTGCAACGCAGGATAGTGAGGATAAGCAATCCCAATCAAGCTATAAAGAAATTCAAGCTGTCCTGCAGGTTCAGAGTGCATCAGTGTCAGCTCAAATTATCCATTAACATATGAATGTGATGAGGACCACACTGCTGACACAGAGACATAAAAAAACTAGACTGCAGTTTACCAAAATGTACGTGAGTAAGCCATAGTCTTTCTGGAAAAGCGTCTTGTGGACAGATGAGACAAAGATAGAACTTTTTGGTAAAGCACATCATTCTATTGTTTACTAAAAACGGAATGAGGCAGACAAAGAAAAAAACACAGTACCTACAGTTAAATATGGTGGAGGTTCACAGATGTTTTTGAGATGTTTTGATGCCTCAGGCACTGGGTGCTTTGACTGTAGGCAAGGCATCATGAAATCAGAAGATTACCAAAGTATTTTGGGATGCAATGTAGTGCCCAGTGTCAGAAAGCTGGGTTTGCTAGGTTATTAAGTCATGGGTTTCCAGCAGGAAAATGACCATAAACACACTTCAAGACACCCTAGAAATGGATGGAAACAAAATGCTGGAGAGTCTGAAGTGGCAGTGTGGTGCCTCTGAGGCACAGCCGCCACAGAGGTACTGCACCTTCTCCTAAGGTGTAGTACCCCACCATCCAGGTAAGGTGGGAACTCCTTTCCACACTCCAACACTCACACCCCACACAACAGGGTAGTTCTGCATAACCACCTTGCGGCTCAGTGCTTAGAGAGTAGCAGAGCACCTTTGGTGGTTCCCTGCTTGGAACACCGGACGTGCTGGGAGGTGGGTGGAATTAGGATATATAAAAGACTGGGAAGGTTTAGAATTAGAGATCAGTCTGCGAGGTCAGTCAGACGGGGAGTCAGAGGAGGAGGAAAGCCACTCGGAGAGGAGTGGGGATCCCTGGAAGAAGGGATGGAGGAAGGAGTGCTGCAGCTGCCTCAGTGATCTGAGCCAGCTGGCACAGGAAAGGAAGGAAGGAAGAAGGACATTGATCTGTAACCTAAGCATCCATAATAAAGAGAGAATAGTACGGAACGAAGGAGAATAGAACAGAGAGGACGTGGGTTGGAAGGAAGCACCCTGCCTATAGGTTCTAAGCGCAAGGCCGGGGCCCGGTCCCCGAGGTTGCTTGGACACTTATGGTTCTGCAGCAGACACCGGTGGAGTAGTTGGCTGTAAACGCACTATTCCCATCTAAGACTTGGGGCACAACAGCAACACGGATAGAGAGCCGGGACTTAGGAGTAGAGAGTCCCCGAGAGAGGCTACAGTTGTCTGCCGTACAAGTACAGTTCTTGGGAACATCTGATGTGAGGAACTCCAGTGTAACTCAGTACTAGGAGATCTTCACACTTTAAGGCGCTATAGAGGAGATGTTCAGAAAGGTACATGTTGGCGGAGTGTTGGAGGGGAGCCTACCATCTTGCCTGGAGGTTGACTGAGTCTCTGACCTGGAGGACACGGCCCTGAGGCAGGCATCTGTGTGTGCTACAGATTGTGAGTAAAGCTTTGGAACTACAAGCCCCGGTGTCCTCCATTCATTATCGCGCCAACACATTCAGCGCCACTACATCTGGGTACCAGCTCCTACACTGAGTGCGCCTTTCCTCATCCAATTTACTTACATTGCCCTGGGGCTACAGCTCCGCCTGTGGGGAGCTTCACCATCTTGGCTGCACCATACCACCAGCCCCAGAGGATCTGCATGCAGCGTCGGCCTAACATCTCCTTTGCCGAACACCACAGGTGGCGTCACGAACTATTCATTTAAAACCTTCACTACATTTTCCCCCATTACTTGGGTGCCCAGGGCCACGGTCCGGGTCACCACTGCTGTAACACATCCCACTGATACCGGCCCGGTACCGAGTACCCTGCGGCCCTGGGAGGGCGACCCAACTTGGCGTCACGAACAGGGTGACGAGACCCGATGCCATCGGTTCTGTGTGCCTAAGATTTGTTGGACTTTGAACTTTTGAAAATGTGCAGAAGACCCCATTTAATAGACTGTGACATGAGCATTGAAAATGGCCCCTGGTGTGGAGAAGAAGGGCGTGAAGAGATGGGAGGTCCTAGGAAAAGACCGCAAAGAGTTTTGGGCCTCCCCTGCCTGAATTACTATGTGACAGCAACATGGCCCACCCCCCCCGAGGGGTTCATATACTGGCTTGGTATGGAGGCGCTGGAAGAAGACGCCGCCCCCGAAAGGAGGAGCAGAAGAAGTCAGTGGCGGGAAAGGGGCCGAGGCAGGAAGAAGAAAGCCAGAACGCCAGTTTGGAGAGAGAAGGAACGAGGCCTGGAGAGAGCGCGCGGAGGTTGAGTCGGATCTCCCCGGCGCCATGGCTGAAGGCTCCGACCCCGTCTCCATGACGAAGCACCAGCAGCTGGAGGACGAAATAGCCGAGCTGACGTGCCACCTGCAACTGAAGCAGGAAGCACGATGGACACTGAACCTGCAGCACGCTCAGGAGGGGCCTACACCTGCGGTACCCGCTACACCGGTACTCGCCACTGCTGCAACGGTCCTCTTCCAGGCAGACCCTGGGGAGCCTGCAAACGCTGCCATGCCACCGGCAGCGTGCCTTGTCCCCTCTCTACTGCTACTACCGGAGGAGTTATACATAGCCCAGGGAGCTGAAGCGGAGGAAGGGAAGTCCCCGTCCGGACCTGATGCGGCTGCGCAGGTCCCGCTGGTGACCCCCGCGGAGCCGGAGCCGCCATTAGCTCCACCGCCGTCCCCAGTGTCCCACCGGGCAGTGCCCACTGCCCCTACACCTGCACCGGAGCAAAGGCCGCATCGCCGGGAAGTACCAGGTATATACCCCGGCCCTCCTAATGGGTTACCCTCTGAATTTACGCTGTCAGAGGCGGGCTTGCGGCAACTCGAAATGGGGCAGTTGGAAGAGTCAGCTGGGGGCACTAGTCTGTCGGAAATGGGAAGGTGGAGGAGGTCCCTACTGCGAAGGGTACGGCTGGAACAGGCGCGCACGATTCGGATCTTCGGGGATTGGAAGAATCCAGGTCGCTTTGGGATAGTGATCTCGGGATCCCTTGGCTGCCGATTCCTCATGTAGTCGCCTATCAGCGCCGACAAGCTGCAGCATCCCTCGGTGCTAGGCCACGCACCAGAGCAACAGAGCTATCCACCCATGAGGGGCAGCTGCCTGACATTAATATGCATCATGGGTTCCCTTTGCCACAACTTCAGGGCCCTACAGCAAGCAATCAGCAACAGGATGAAGACACCCAGAGCGTTACACCTGGTAGCGGTTCACCAGCTTCCAGAACCCCAGGAGGGGATCAGCACTAACAATCTCATTACCCAGGAGGGTATTTTGCATCGTTGTGCCTTTTTGTTTTTGCATCATGGTTTAGTTATTTTTCCTGTGTTGCCCCTTTTTCTTGGCAGCGTCTTCTAATTTGAACTTCTGTAATCATGAACTTGGAGTGCATCACAAACTTTATTGTAAATAGTTGCACCTCTTGAGGTGCCCTCTCTTGGTTTTACATAAGTACACTTTTCGAAGAATAGAAGTCTACCTCAAAGGACACTTCAAGAGATCCCGGCTGGGAGCGGTGTCCAGCACTTACAAGAATTATTGATGTTCTAATGTGAAGTATTTAAAGTATGTGTCTTATGAGAGTAAATAGCTTTTATACAGAATTAGGAAATGTTTTGACAGAGAAATGAGAAATTGGAATAAAGAAGAGAGAGTTGAAAATGTAGATGATGAATGTCACTTTGAGCTGATGACAGAAAAGTAGACGATGTGAAAAAGGAAAGATAATGAAGAAAATGTGTTGATAGAGAATACTGAAGTGATAATGAGTCATAGTATTAAAAGATTTTGCACCTTTTGAACTGAGAATTTAAGATAGATAATTAAGAATTGTTTGCAACGTTCAAGAAGCAGTGCCTCTCATATTGGGAAGTGTAGCATAAGAAATGTTTATTCAGCATTATAAAAATTTTGTATGTTCCTGTGTTGTACTCTTTGTTTACCTTGCAGCCCGCGGACGTGCTGTGTTTAACGGGGGGGGTATGTGGTGCCCCTGAGGCTCAGCCGCCACAGAGGTACTGCACCTTCTCCTAAGGTGTACTGCTCCACCATCCAGGTAAGATGGGAACTCCTTTCCACACTCCAACACTCACACCCCACACAACAGGGTAGTTCTGCATAACCACCTTGCGGCTCAGTGCTTAGAGAGCAGCAGAGCACCTTTGGTGGTTCCCTGCTTGGAACACTGGACGTGCTGGGAGGTGGGTGGAATTAGGATATATAAAAGACTGGGAAGGTTTAGAATTAAAGGTCAGTCTGCGAGGTCAGACAGACAGGGAGTCTGAGGAGGAGGAGAGCCATTCGGAGAGGAGTGGGGATCCCTGGAAGAAGGGATGGAGGAAGGAGTGCTGCAGCTGCCTCAGTGATCTGAGCCAGCTGGCACAGGAAAGGAAGGAAGGAAGAAGGACATTGATATGTAACCTAAGCATCCATAAGAAAGAGAGAATAGTACGGAACGAAGGAGAATAGAACAGAGAGGACGTGGGTTGGAAGGAAGCACCCTGCCTATAGGTTCTAAGCGCAAGGCCGGGGCCCGGTCCCCGAGGTTGTTTGGACACTTATGGTTCTGCAGCAGACACCGGTGGAGTAGTTGGCTGAAAATGCACTACTCCCATCTAAGACTTGGGGCACAACAGCAATTGGATAGAGAGCCGGGACTCAGGAGAAGGGAGTCCCCGAAGCAGGCTACAGCTGTCTGCCGTACAAGTAGAGTTCTTGGGGACATCTGATGAGAGGAACTCCAGTGTAACTCAGTACTAGGAGATCTTCACACTTTAAGGCGCTATAGAGGAGACGTTCAGAAAGGTACATGTTGGCGGAGTGTTGGAGGGGAGCCTACCATCTTGCCTGGAGGTTGACTGAGTCTCTGACCCGGAGGACACGGCCTGGAGGCAGGCATCTGTGTGTGCTACAGACTGTGAGTAAAGCTTTGGAACTACAAGCCCCGGTGTCCTCCATTCATTATCGCGCCAACACACTCAGCACCACTACATCTGGGTACCAGCTCCTACACTGCCTGCGCCTTTCCTCATCCAATTTACCTACACTGCCCTGGGGCTACAGCTCCGCCTGTGGGGAGCTTCACCATCTTGGCTGCACCATACCACCAGCCCCAGAGGATCTGCATGCAGCGTCGGCCTAACATCTCCTTTGCTGAACACCACAGGTGGCGTCACGAACTATTCATTTAAAACCTTCACTACATTTTCCCCCATTACTTGGGCGCCTAGGGCCACGGTCCGGGTCACCGCTGCTGTGACACATCCCACTGATACCGGCCCGGTACCGAGTACCCCGCGGCCCTGGGAGGGCGACCCAGCAGCAATCAGTCCGAATCTAAATTCCTTTGAACACTTGTGGAGAGATCTTAAAATTGCTGTTGGGAGAAGGCGAAATATGAGAGACCTGAAGAAGTTTGCAAAAGAAGAGTGCTCCAAAATTCCAGCTGAGAGGTGTAAGAAGAAGCTTGTTGATGGTTATGGGAAGCGATTGATTGCAGTTATTTAATCGACATGGTGTGCAACCAAATATTGAGGGTGCTAACAATTTTGTTCGGCCCATTTTGGGGGTTTTGTGTGAAATTATGCCCAATTTACTTTTTTTCTGTTTTTTTTGTTGTTGTTCTATTACACACAAAGGAAATAAACCTGTGTAAAGCAAAAAATGTGTAATTGTAATAATTTTCTGGGAGAAATACTTAATTTTCTGGAACAATTTCAAGGGTGCCAACACTTTCGGCCATGGTGCGTAGAAGAAGAGTAACGGTAAGGGTGATAGAAGGTGGTCATAAAACAAAAAGTATAATAAATACTGCTTGGGGCAGATTAGAAATGTAATCAGATTGAGGTCATTACAACATATTTCACCTCCATTTTTTTTTCTATTAGTCGCTAAAAATTATTTTGGAGAAGATGGTAGAGGTGGGCTACCCACGAGACGCAGAGAAAGTTACAGATTCAAAACCAAATCTTCAATGACATTTGTGATACTCGCGTCTACCCCTGTGCTCTGCATAGGTCCTAAAGTCAGCAGCGGGTGGTCTACCCTACCATGGCCAGGGCAGGGGCACTCACTGCTCCCGTGATCTGATAGCGCCTCTTGCTCAGTGAACGTTCCCTGCCACTCTGGATCATATTACTTATGTAATGTCCGAAATTTTTCACTCCATCCGAATTTGATCAATGCTAATGACGCAATCTGGAGATTCATTATAGGAGATGCCGAGGTAACAGGTGAATTTGGGCCCTTGTGTCTGAGGGACCCCAAATCCTTCTTTCCCACGTAGGAAGATAATAGGAATATAAATGGCGCTGGGGGAAGCCTTCATTCAGATTTTGAAGAATCTTTGAACTCCAAGGTAAAATAAAAAGTGCATCAATTACTATCTGAATAAAGGAGAATACATAAAATCCCATTAATTAATTATAAATAATAATAATAATAATAATAAATCGCCGAAAAACTCCAGCATTTTTGGAGGCGTCACTGACTTTCGCAAGAGATGGAGGCTCGAATAGAGACGCTCAGCAGGGTTTCCAGGCTGCATCCTATGAGGGGAGTGCAATCCTCTTGCACTGCGGCAAGCTGTCAGTAGATTTGCAGCCCACCCAGAGACACATGTTCTTGCTATTTTTGGAGTTGTCTCACAGAATGTCCTTAACACTTTCGCTGACAGACCCCAGCAAATCTCACGCACAACATGGAGATTGCTGGACAAGCTGGGTGTGACATTAGGAAAAAAAAAAATCAGAGATTTTAAAATGGTCACATACAGGGGGCAACCCACCGATAATGAATGAAGGGGGTGATAGCACGATGCACCCATGACAAGTCTGAAAGGGAATCCTGACACTATCACATTGATGGTTATCGTGAGCTTGGACCCCTACCAATATAAAGAACAAAGGGGCTACAATGGTCTATAAAAAGCCCCAGACCCCCTCCTCCACAAAAGGATTTCTACTATGTCTATAGAGACAGATTCTCACTTCAACGCATCGCCAAATAAATCTCATCCAGCATATAGTATTCATCAAAAAAGCAAAAACCTCCTGCAGAATCAGAGAAATCAACAAACACAGTGTACAATGCATCAATGTCAGCGAGGAGGAAGGAAACCTTTAATAAAGCTGAAAACGTGAGCTGACAAGCCAAGGTTCAATCATCAATTCAGGATTCACTGGCTTCCAAGAGCAAACCCATAATGGCATGACAAGGAACTCAATTCATCCTGCACCTGCCTGACTGTGATGTGCAGAGTGTAACTACTATAACACCGATACCCATGCACAAGAATGTCACTATAATACTGCCCCTATGTACAAGAATATAACTACTATAATACTGCCTCCTATGTACAAGAATATAACTACTATAATACTGCCCCCTATGTACAAGAATATAACTACTATAATACTGCCCCCTATGTACAAGAATATAGCTACTATAATACTGCTCCTATGTACAGTCATGGCCAAAAGTTTTGAGAATGACACAAATATTAATTTTTACAAAGTCTACTGCTTCATTTTTTCTAATGGCAATTTGCATATACTCCAGAACGTTATAGTGATCAGCTTAACAGCAATTACTTGCAAAGTCAATATTTGCCTAGAAAATGAACTTTATCCCCCAAAACACATTTCAACATCATTGCAGCCCTGCCTTAAAAGGACCAGCTAACATCGTTTCAGTGATTGCTCCATTAACACAGGTGTGGGTGTTGATGAGGACAGGGCTGGAGATCAATCTGTCATGATTAAGAATGACACCACTGGAAACTTTAACCCCTTCCTGACATCCGACGTACTATCCCGTCCACGGTACCCGGGCCCGTGTGACCGTGGACGGGATAGTACGTCTACCGCGATCAGCGGCGCCCACGTGGTGAGCGCCGCTGATCGCGGCCGGGTGTCAGCTGATTATCACAGCTGACACCCGGCACAATGTGTTAACCCCTTGCACACCGCGATCAAACATGATCGCGGTGTACCGGGAGTTAAAGGGAAGCATCGGCAGGGAAGGGGCTCCCTCCGTGCTTCCCTGAGCTCCCCACGGCAGTGCAATGTGCAGCGCTGCTGCGGGGGGCTCTTTCCCTACAGGCCCCCGGATCCAAGATGGCGACGGGGGCCTTCAGGGGCCTGCAGGAAGCTGGCTTCCTCAGTGCCTGCAAAGCGCAGGCATGAGGAAGCCTTCGGCACTGCCTGTGACAGATCGCTCATCTGTCACAGTGATCTGTGATGTGACAGATCAGTGATCTGTCACAGGACAGTGATGTCCCACCTGGGACTATGTAATAAAGTAAAAAAAAAAATAAAAAAAAGTGTAAAAATAATTTTAAAAAAATCGCCAAATAAATTAGCAAAAAAAAAAAAAATATTCCCCAATAAATTCATTTTTTGAAAATAAAAAAAAATAAAATAATAAAAGTACACATATTAGGTATCGCCGCGTCCGTAACGACCCGCCCTATAAAACTTTGCCATTAGTTAACCCCTTTAGCGAACCCCTTAAAAAATAAAAATAAAAAACGAAGCAAAAAATAATGATTTATTATCATACCGCCAAACAAAAAGTGTAGTAATGCGCGATCAAAAAGACGCATATAAATATCCATGGTACCGCTGAAAACGTCATCTTGTCCCGCAAAAACGAGCCGCCACACAGCATCATCAGCGAAAAAATAAAAAAGTTATAGCTCGCAGAATAAAGCGATACAAAATAACTATTTTTTATATAAAATAGTTTTCATTGCATAAAACCGACAAAACATAAAAAAACGACCTAAATGAGTTATCGCTGTAACCGTACTGACCCGAAGAATAAAACCGCTTTATCAATTTTACCGCACGCGGAACGGTGTAAACGCACTCCCCCAAAAGAAATTCATGAAACGCTGGTTTTTGTTCATTCTGCGTCCCAAAAATCGGAATAAAAAGCGATCAAAAAATGTCACGTGCCCGAAAATGGTACCGATAAAAACGTCAACTTGTCCCGCAAAAAATAAGACCTCACATGACTCGGTGGGTCAAAATACAGAAAAATTATAGCTCTCAATATGTGGTGATGCAAAAACTATTTTTACAATAAAAAGCGTCTTTTAGCGTGCGACAGCTGCCAAACATAAAAACCGCCATAAATAGTAAATCAAACCCCCCGTTATCACCCCCTTAGTTAGGGAAAAATAATAAAATAAAAAAAATGTATTTATTTCCATTTTTCTGTTAGGGCTAGGGTTAGGGTTAGGGCTAGGGTTAGGGCTAGGGTTAGGGCTAGGGTTAGGGCTTGGGTTAGGGCTAGGGTTAGGGTTAGGGCTGAGATTAGGGTTAGGGGTGTGTTGGGGTTCGGGTTGGAGTTAGAATTGGGGGTTTCCACTGTTTGGGCACATCAGGGGCTCTCCAAATGCAACATTGCGTCTGATCTCAATTCCAGCCAATTCTGAGTTGAAAAAGTCATATGGTGCTCCTTCCTTTCCAAGCTCTGCCATGCGCCCAAACAGTGTTTTACCCCCACATGTAGGGTATCAGCCTACTCAGGACAAATTGCAAAACAATTTTTGGGGTCCAATTTCTCCTGTTACCCTTAGGAAAATAAAAAATTGGGGGCAAAAATATCATTTTTGTGGAAAAAAATGATTTTTTTATTTTCACGTCCGAGCGTTATAAACTTCTGTGAAGCACTTGGGGGTTCAAAGTGCTCACCACACATCTAGATAAGTTCCGTGGGGGGGTCTAGTGTCCAAAATGGGGTCACTTGTGGGGAGTTTCAATAGTTTAGGTACATCAGGGGCTCTCCAAACGCACATGACACCCGCAGACCATTCCATCAAAGTCTGCATTCCAAAACGTCACTGCTTCCCTTCCGAGCCCCGACGTGTGTCCATACAGTAGTTTTCTCCCACATATGGGGTGTCAGCGTACTCAGGACAAATTGGACAACAACTTTTGGGGTCCAATTTCTCCTGTTACCCTTGGGAAAATGAAAAAATTGGGGACTAATTGATCATGTTTGTGGAAAAAATATGATTTTTTTATTTTCATGCCCGGGCATTATAAACTTCTGTGAAGCCCTTGGGGGTTCAAAGTGCTCACCACACATCTAGATAAGTTCCTTAGGGATTCTCGTTTCCAAAATGGGGTCATTTGTGGGTGTTTCCACTGTTTAGGTACATTAGGGGCTCTCCAAAGGCAACATGACACCCACAGACCATTCCATCAAAGTCTGCATTCCAAAACGTCACTACTTCCCTTCCGAGCCCTGACGTGTGTCCATACAGTAGTTTTCTCCCACATATGGGGTGTCAGCGTACTCAGGACAAATTGGACAACAACTTTTGGGGTTCAATTTCTCCTGTTACCCTTGGGAAAATAAAAAAATTGGGGACTAATTGATCATGTTTGTGGAAAAAATACGATTTTTTTATTTTCATGCCCTGGCATTATAAACTTCTGTGAAGCCCTTGGGGGTTCAAAGTGCTCACCACACATCTAGATAAGTTCCTTAGGGGTTCTCGTTTCCAAAATGGGGTTATTTGTGGGTGTTTCCACTGTTTAGGTACATTAGGGGCTCTCCAAAGGCAACATGACACCCGCAGACCATTCCATCAATGTCTGCATTCCAAAACGTCACTACTTCCTTTCCGAGCCCCGACGTGTGCCCATACAGTAGTTTTCTCCCACATATGGGGTATCAGCATACTCAGGACAAATTGGACAACAACTTTTGGGGTCCAATTTCTCCTGTTACCCTTGGGAAAATAAAAAAAATGGTGACTAAAAGATCATGTTTGTGGAAAAAATACGAATTTTTTATTTTCACGCCCGGGCGTTATAAACTTCTGTGAAGCACTGGGGGGTTCAAAGTGCTCACCACACATCTAGATAAGTTCCTTGGGGGGTCTAGTTTACAAAATGGTGTCATTTGTGGGGGGTTTCCACTGTTTAGGTACATCAGGGGTTTTCCAATCGCGACATGGTGTCCGATCTCAATTCCAGCCAAAAACGTCAAATGGCATTGCTTCCCTTCCGAGCTCTGCCATGCGCCCAAATAGTGGTTTACCCCCACATGTGGGGTATCAGCGTACTCAGGACAAATTGCACAATAACTTTTAGGGTGCTGTTACCCTTGGAAAAATAAGAATTGAGGGTGAAAAGATAATTTTTGTGGAAAAAAATATGATTTTTTAATTGTACGGCTTTATGTTATAAACTTCTGTGAAGCCCTTGGGCGTTCAAAGTTCTCACCACACATCTAGATAAGTTCCTTAGGGGGTCTAGTTTCCAAAATGGTGTCATTTGTGGGGGGTTTCCACTGTTTTGGTACATCAGGGGTTTTCCAATCGCGACATGATGTACAATCTCAATTCCAGCCAAAAACGTCAAATGGCGCTGCTTCCCTTCCGAGCTCTGCCATGTGCCCAAATAGTGGTTTACCCCCACATGTGGGGTATCAGCATACTCAGGACAAATTGCACAATAACTTTTAGGGTCCTGTTATTTTTGGGAAAATAAAAATTGGGGTGAAAAGATCATTTTTGTGGAAAAAATATGATTTTTTAATTGTACCGCTGTACGTTATAAACTTCTGTAAAGCCCTTGTGGGCTCAAAGTTCTCACCACATATCTAGATAAGTTCCTTGGGGGGTCTAGTTTACAAAATGGGGTCACTTGTAGGGGGTTTCCACTGTTTAGGTACATCAGGGACTCTCCAAACGTGACATGGCGTCCGATCTGAATTCCAGCCAATTTTGCATTGAAAAAGTCAAACGGCGCCCCTTCCATTCTGAGCTCTGCCATGCGCCGAAACAGTCGTTCCCCCCCACAAATCAGGTATCAGCGTACTCAGGACAAATTGCACAATAACTTTTGCTGTCCAATTTCTCCTGTTACCCTTGGTAAAATAAAAAAAATTGAACCTGAAGTATTTTTTTTGTGAAAAAAAGTTAGATGTTCATTTCTTTTTAAATATTCAAAAAAATTCCTGTGACGCACCTAATGGGTTAATAAACTTCTTGAATGTGGTTTTGAGCACCTTAAGGGGTGCAGTTTTTAGAATGGTGTCACTTTTGGGTATTTTCTATCATATAGACCCCTCAAAGTGGCTTCAAATGTGATGTGGTCCTAAAAATAAAATGGTGTTGTAAAAATGAGAAATCGCTGGTCAACTTTTAACCCTTATAACTTCCTAACAAAAAAAAATTGTGGTTCCAAAACTGTGCTGATGTAAAGTAAACATGTGGGAAATATAAGTTATCAAGTTTTTTGTGTGCCGTATCTCTGTGATTTAAGGGCATAAAAATTCAAAGTTGGAAAATTGCGAAATTTTCAAAATTTTTGCCAAATTTCTGTTTTTTTCACAAATAAACGCAAGTTATTTGAATTAAATTTTACCACTAACATGAAGTACAATATGTCACGAGAAAACAATGTCAGAATCACCGGGATCCATGGAAGCGTTCCAGAGTTATGACCTCATAAAGGTACAGTGGTCAGAATTGTAAAAATTGGCCCGGTCACGAACGTGCAAACCACCCTTGGGGGTGAAGGGGTTAAAAGGAGGCTGGTGCTTGGCATCATTGTTTCTCTTCTGTTAACCATGGTTATCTCTAAAGAAACACGTGCAGTCATCATTGCACTGCACAAAAATGGCCTAACAGGGAAGAGTATCACAGCTAGAAAGATTGCACCTCAGTCAACAATCTATCGCATCATCAAGAACTTCAAGGAGAGAGGTTCATTGCATAAAACCGACAAAACATAAAAAAACGACCTAAATGAGTTATCGCTGTAACCGTACTGACCCGAAGAATAAAACCGCTTTATCAATTTTACCGCACGCGGAACGGTGTAAACGCACTCCCCCAAAAGAAATTCATGAAACGCTGGTTTTTGTTCATTCTGCGTCCCAAAAATCGGAATAAAAAGCGATCAAAAAATGTCACGTGCCCGAAAATGGTACCGATAAAAACGTCAACTTGTCCCGCAAAAAATAAGACCTCACATGACTCGGTGGGTCAAAATACAGAAAAATTATAGCTCTCAATATGTGGTGATGCAAAAACTATTTTTACAATAAAAAGCGTCTTTTAGCGTGCGACAGCTGCCAAACATAAAAACCGCCATAAATAGTAAATCAAACCCCCCGTTATCACCCCCTTAGTTAGGGAAAAATAATAAAATAAAAAAAATGTATTTATTTCCATTTTTCTGTTAGGGCTAGGGTTAGGGTTAGGGCTAGGGTTAGGGCTAGGGTTAGGGCTAGGGTTAGGGCTTGGGTTAGGGCTAGGGTTAGGGTTAGGGCTGAGATTAGGGTTAGGGGTGTGTTGGGGTTCGGGTTGGAGTTAGAATTGGGGGTTTCCACTGTTTGGGCACATCAGGGGCTCTCCAAATGCAACATTGCGTCTGATCTCAATTCCAGCCAATTCTGAGTTGAAAAAGTCATATGGTGCTCCTTCCTTTCCAAGCTCTGCCATGCGCCCAAACAGTGTTTTACCCCCACATGTAGGGTATCAGCCTACTCAGGACAAATTGCAAAACAATTTTTGGGGTCCAATTTCTCCTGTTACCCTTAGGAAAATAAAAAATTGGGGGCAAAAATATCATTTTTGTGGAAAAAAATGATTTTTTTATTTTCACGTCCGAGCGTTATAAACTTCTGTGAAGCACTTGGGGGTTCAAAGTGCTCACCACACATCTAGATAAGTTCCGTGGGGGGGTCTAGTGTCCAAAATGGGGTCACTTGTGGGGAGTTTCAATAGTTTAGGTACATCAGGGGCTCTCCAAACGCACATGACACCCGCAGACCATTCCATCAAAGTCTGCATTCCAAAACGTCACTGCTTCCCTTCCGAGCCCCGACGTGTGTCCATACAGTAGTTTTCTCCCACATATGGGGTGTCAGCGTACTCAGGACAAATTGGACAACAACTTTTGGGGTCCAATTTCTCCTGTTACCCTTGGGAAAATGAAAAAATTGGGGACTAATTGATCATGTTTGTGGAAAAAATATGATTTTTTTATTTTCATGCCCGGGCATTATAAACTTCTGTGAAGCCCTTGGGGGTTCAAAGTGCTCACCACACATCTAGATAAGTTCCTTAGGGATTCTCGTTTCCAAAATGGGGTCATTTGTGGGTGTTTCCACTGTTTAGGTACATTAGGGGCTCTCCAAAGGCAACATGACACCCACAGACCATTCCATCAAAGTCTGCATTCCAAAACGTCACTACTTCCCTTCCGAGCCCTGACGTGTGTCCATACAGTAGTTTTCTCCCACATATGGGGTGTCAGCGTACTCAGGACAAATTGGACAACAACTTTTGGGGTTCAATTTCTCCTGTTACCCTTGGGAAAATAAAAAAATTGGGGACTAATTGATCATGTTTGTGGAAAAAATACGATTTTTTTATTTTCATGCCCTGGCATTATAAACTTCTGTGAAGCCCTTGGGGGTTCAAAGTGCTCACCACACATCTAGATAAGTTCCTTAGGGGTTCTCGTTTCCAAAATGGGGTTATTTGTGGGTGTTTCCACTGTTTAGGTACATTAGGGGCTCTCCAAAGGCAACATGACACCCGCAGACCATTCCATCAATGTCTGCATTCCAAAACGTCACTACTTCCTTTCCGAGCCCCGACGTGTGCCCATACAGTAGTTTTCTCCCACATATGGGGTATCAGCATACTCAGGACAAATTGGACAACAACTTTTGGGGTCCAATTTCTCCTGTTACCCTTGGGAAAATAAAAAAAATGGTGACTAAAAGATCATGTTTGTGGAAAAAATACGAATTTTTTATTTTCACGCCCGGGCGTTATAAACTTCTGTGAAGCACTGGGGGGTTCAAAGTGCTCACCACACATCTAGATAAGTTCCTTGGGGGGTCTAGTTTACAAAATGGTGTCATTTGTGGGGGGTTTCCACTGTTTAGGTACATCAGGGGTTTTCCAATCGCGACATGGTGTCCGATCTCAATTCCAGCCAAAAACGTCAAATGGCATTGCTTCCCTTCCGAGCTCTGCCATGCGCCCAAATAGTGGTTTACCCCCACATGTGGGGTATCAGCGTACTCAGGACAAATTGCACAATAACTTTTAGGGTGCTGTTACCCTTGGAAAAATAAGAATTGAGGGTGAAAAGATAATTTTTGTGGAAAAAAATATGATTTTTTAATTGTACGGCTTTATGTTATAAACTTCTGTGAAGCCCTTGGGCGTTCAAAGTTCTCACCACACATCTAGATAAGTTCCTTAGGGGGTCTAGTTTCCAAAATGGTGTCATTTGTGGGGGGTTTCCACTGTTTTGGTACATCAGGGGTTTTCCAATCGCGACATGATGTACAATCTCAATTCCAGCCAAAAACGTCAAATGGCGCTGCTTCCCTTCCGAGCTCTGCCATGTGCCCAAATAGTGGTTTACCCCCACATGTGGGGTATCAGCATACTCAGGACAAATTGCACAATAACTTTTAGGGTCCTGTTATTTTTGGGAAAATAAAAATTGGGGTGAAAAGATCATTTTTGTGGAAAAAATATGATTTTTTAATTGTACCGCTGTACGTTATAAACTTCTGTAAAGCCCTTGTGGGCTCAAAGTTCTCACCACATATCTAGATAAGTTCCTTGGGGGGTCTAGTTTACAAAATGGGGTCACTTGTAGGGGGTTTCCACTGTTTAGGTACATCAGGGACTCTCCAAACGTGACATGGCGTCCGATCTGAATTCCAGCCAATTTTGCATTGAAAAAGTCAAACGGCGCCCCTTCCATTCTGAGCTCTGCCATGCGCCGAAACAGTCGTTCCCCCCCACAAATCAGGTATCAGCGTACTCAGGACAAATTGCACAATAACTTTTGCTGTCCAATTTCTCCTGTTACCCTTGGTAAAATAAAAAAAATTGAACCTGAAGTATTTTTTTTGTGAAAAAAAGTTAGATGTTCATTTCTTTTTAAATATTCAAAAAAATTCCTGTGACGCACCTAATGGGTTAATAAACTTCTTGAATGTGGTTTTGAGCACCTTAAGGGGTGCAGTTTTTAGAATGGTGTCACTTTTGGGTATTTTCTATCATATAGACCCCTCAAAGTGGCTTCAAATGTGATGTGGTCCTAAAAATAAAATGGTGTTGTAAAAATGAGAAATCGCTGGTCAACTTTTAACCCTTATAACTTCCTAACAAAAAAAAATTGTGGTTCCAAAACTGTGCTGATGTAAAGTAAACATGTGGGAAATATAAGTTATCAAGTTTTTTGTGTGCCGTATCTCTGTGATTTAAGGGCATAAAAATTCAAAGTTGGAAAATTGCGAAATTTTCAAAATTTTTGCCAAATTTCTGTTTTTTTCACAAATAAACGCAAGTTATTTGAATTAAATTTTACCACTAACATGAAGTACAATATGTCACGAGAAAACAATGTCAGAATCACCGGGATCCATGGAAGCGTTCCAGAGTTATGACCTCATAAAGGTACAGTGGTCAGAATTGTAAAAATTGGCCCGGTCACGAACGTGCAAACCACCCTTGGGGGTGAAGGGGTTAAAAGGAGGCTGGTGCTTGGCATCATTGTTTCTCTTCTGTTAACCATGGTTATCTCTAAAGAAACACGTGCAGTCATCATTGCACTGCACAAAAATGGCCTAACAGGGAAGAGTATCACAGCTAGAAAGATTGCACCTCAGTCAACAATCTATCGCATCATCAAGAACTTCAAGGAGAGAGGTTCCTTGGTTGCCAAAAAGGCTCCAGGGCACCCAAGAAAGACCAGCAAGCGCCAGGACCGTCTCTTTAAAGTGTTTCAGGTGCGGGATCAGGCTACCAGCAGTGCAGAGCTTGCTCAGGAATGGCAGCAGGCAGGTGTGAGTGCATCTGCATGCACTGTGAGGCGGAAACTCTTGGAGCAAGGCCTGGTCTCAAGGAGGGCAGCAAAGAAGCCACTTCTCTCCAGGAAAAACATCATGGACAGACTGATATTCTGCAAAAGGTACAGGGAGTGGACTGCTGAGGACTGGGGTAAAGTCATTTTCTCTGATGAATCCCCTTTTCGATTGTTTGGGACATCTGGAAAACGGCTTATTCAGAGAAGACCAGGTGAGCGCTACCACCAGTCTTGTCTCATGCCAACTGTCAAGCATCCTGAAACCATTCATGTGTGGGGTTGCTTCTCAGCCAAGGGAATGGGCTCTTTCTCAGTCTTGCCTAAAAACACAGCCATGAATAAAGAATGGTACCAGAATGTCCTCCAAGAGCAACTTCTCCCAACAGTCCAAGAGCAGTTTGGCGATCAACAATGCCTTTTTCAACATGATGGAGCACCTTGCCATAAAGCAAAGGTGATAACTAAATGGCTCAGGGAACAAAACATAGAGATTTTGGGACCATGGCCTGGAAACTCCCCAGATCTTAATCCCATTGAGAACTTGTGGTCAATCATCAAGAGACGGGTGGACAAACAAAAACCTTCAAATTCAGACAAAATAAAAGCATTGATTTTGCAAGAATGGACTGCTATCAGTCAGGATTTGATCCAGAAGTTGATTGAGAGCATGCCAGGGAGAATTGCAGAGGTCCTGAAGAAGAAGGGTCAACACTGCAAATATTGACTTGCTGCATTAACTCATTCTGTCAATATAACCTTTTGTTACTCATAATATGATTGCAATTATATTTCTGTATGTGATAAAAACATCTGACAAACACACATAAAAACCAGAGGCCAGCAGATCATGTGAAAATATAATATTTGTGTCATTCTCAAAACTTTTGGCCATGACTGTACAAGATTATAACTACTATAATACTGCCCTCTATGTACAAGAATATAACTACTATAATACTGTCCCTATGTACAAGAATATAACTACTATAATACTGCCCCTATGTACAAGAATATAACTACTATAATACTGCTCCTATGTACAAGAATATAACTACTATAATACTGCCCCCATGTACAAGAATATAACTACTATAATACTTCCCCCTATGTACAAGAATATAACTACTATAATACTGCTCGTATGTACAAGAATATAACTACTATAATACTGCTCCCTATGTACAAGAATATAACTACTATAATACTGCTCCTATGTACAAGAATATAACTACTATAATACTGCTCCTATGTACAAGAATATAACTACTATAATACTGCCCCCTATGTACAAGAATATAGCTACTATAATACTGCCCCCTATGTACAAGAATATAACTACTATAATACTGCCCCCTATGTACAAGAATATAGCTACTATAATACTGCCCCCTATGTACAAGAATATAACTACTATAATACTGCTCCTATGTACAAGAATATAGCTACTATAATACTGCCCCCTATGTACAAGAATATAACTACTATAATACTGCTCCTATGTACAAGAATATAACTACTATAATACTGCTCCTATGTACAAGAATATAACTACTATAATACTGCTCCCTATGTACAAGAATATAACTACTATAATACTGCCCCTATGTACAAGAATATAACTACTATAATACTGCTCCTATGTAAAAGAATATAACTACTATAATACTGCCCCCTATGTACAAGAATATAACTACTATAATACTGTCCCCTATGTACAAGAATATAGCTACTATAATACTGCCCCCTATGTACAAGGATATAACTACTATAATACTGTCCCCTATGTACAAGAATATAGCTACTATAATACAGTCCCCTATGTACAAGAATATAACTACTATAATACTGCTCCTATGTACAAGAATATAACTACTATAATACTGCCCCCTATATTTATTCCAATAAAATATTAATAGAAATTAAGATAAAGATGTGAATTATTCCACCACGGTGCTCACAGCGCTGCTGGGGTGGGTGCACTCTTTTATTAATTTACATATAGACATCAAAGTGATCATCTGTAGGAATTTTACTTTTTTTTTTGCTACACTCTTCAAAAAGGAGACTATTTGCATAAAAATTGCTTCTAGGTGAGATAACATACCAAGTGCAGTAATTCTTTTGTTCTCACTCCCAAGTTCAAGCTTTTAAATTGCTCTTTGATACCACAAGTAAAAACTAATGAGGCACATTTCTGGACTGTGCAGCAGAGGTTGCCATAACCATGCCCAATGTGCCTGACATCACTCGTGCCTTGCAGCTGCTGGCTGCAGCCGCACCTCACAGACTTCCCGCTATACTTGCCACTTGCATGCAATTTGCAGATCATACTAGGATTATTTAGAGCTCTGTGCTCCATTTTCCGTGGTTTCCTCCTGCATTTGGACCAGAGAACAGGAGAATGCAAAGGAAATTCTGTATTAGGGGCCCGAAAACACATTATGCAGCGCTATTCTTCCCATGAAAGCAAGAGAAACTTTGATGGAACCTGGTGGGCCTTATTCTCAGTCGCTGGGTCCCACAAGGGGTCAGTGGTTTACGTCACACGACAAATGTGGCGTTGTCACCAGACACCAAAAAAAAAGCTATGCACATAATATAATATGAAGAAAAAAGAGGGGGAGAAGCCAGCGCTGCTTGTGGTCAGAACGTAATACATAAAGTGTGAAAACACACATAGGTTTCTATCTGTATTCAAAAATGAGACATTTAGCAAAAAATTGATCAATTGTTTGAGCTACCCCGTCACGTCAAGGCAGTCTCGTATGGGGAGTCCTACTCTACGTTTTTTATGTTCGCTGTGCCATTACGGCCTCCTAAATGTATAAAAGCAAGACCTCATTACATGCACACTGTACCTCAAGCATTTCAGAATCGCTCCTATGGCACCAGAGAGGACAAGCGCAGGTAAAGATTAGCCAGGTCCATGCAGACATTTCAGGTCCAACCTCCACACTGCCTGACCAGCACCACAGATAAAGGACGATCCAGGCCCAGATACAGGTGCGTAATCAAATAAAGCCTAGGGCAGGGCAGGGCTGCCGTTTAATGTGAACAGCAGCCTAGATCAATCACTAAGAAAACAGAAAGAATGGCGTACATGACCCAGCGCGCACGGCTACAGTGGTGGTCAGCCACAAAACCAATATCAAGAAAAAAGAGGGGGAGAAGCCAGCGCTGCTTGTGGTCAGAACGTAATACATAAAGTGTGAAAACACACATAGGTTTCAATCTGTATTCAAAAATGAGACATTTAGCAAAAAATTGATCAATTGTTTGAGCTACCCCGCCACATCAAGGCAGTCTCGTATGGGGAGTCCTACTCTACGTTTTTTATGTTCGCTGTGTATTCAGCCCCTTTGCTCAGTATTGAGGAGAAGCACCTTTTGAGCTAGTACAACCATGATTCTTCTTGGGAATGAGGCAACAAGTTTTTCACCCCTGGATTTGGGGATCCTCGGCCATTCTTCCTTGCAGATCCTCACCAGTTCCGTCAGGTTGGATGGTGACTGTTCGTGGACAGCCATTTTCAGGTCTCTCCAGAGATGTTCCATTGGGTTTAGGTCAGGGCTCTGGCTGGGCCAGTCAAGAATGGTCACAGAGTTGTTCTGAAGCCACTCCTTTGTTATTTTAGCTGTGTGCTTAGGGTCATTGTCTTGTTGGAAGGTGAACCTTCGGCCAATTCTGAGGTCCAGAGCAGTCTGGAAGAGGTTTTCATCCAGGATATCTCTGTACTTGGCCGCATTCATGTTTCCTTCAATTACAACCTGACATCCAGTCCCTGCAGCTGAAAAACACCCCCATAGCCTGATGCTGCCACCACGTTTCACTGTTGGGATTGTATTGGGCAGGTGATGAGAATTGCCTGGTTTTCTCCACACATACTACTTAGAATTATCACCAAAAAGTTCTGTCTTCATCTCATCAGACCAGAGAATCTTTTTTCTCATAGTCTGGGAGTCCTTCATGTGTTTTTTAGCAAACTCTCCGCGGGCTTTCCTATGTCTTGCACTGAATAAAGGGTTCTATTGGGCCACTCTGACATAAAGGCCCGACTGGTGGAGGGCTGCAGTGATAGTTGACTTTGTGGAACTTTCTCCCATCTCCCTACTGCATCTGTGGAGCTCAGCCACAGTGATCTTGGGGTTCTTCTTTACCTCTCTCACCAAGGCTCTTCTCCCACGATTGCTCAGTTTGGCTGGACGGCCAGGTCTAGGAAGATTTCTGGTGGTCCCAATCTTCTTCCATTTAAGGATTCTGGCGGCCACTGTGTTCTTAGGAACCTTGAGTACTGCAGAAATTCTTTTGTAACCTTGGCCAGATCTGTGCCTTGCCACAATTCTGTCTCTGAGCTCCTTGGCCAGTTCCTTTGACCTCATGATTCTCATTTGGTCTGACATGCACTGTGAGCTGTGAGGTCTTATATAGACAGGTGTGCGCCTTTACAAATCAAGTCCTATCAGTTTAATTAACCACAGCTGGACTCCAATGAAGGAGTAGAACCATCTCAAGGAGGATCACAAGGAAATGGACAGCATGTGACTTAAATATGAGTGTCTGAGCAAAGGGTCTGAATACTTATGACCATGTGATATGTCAGTTTTGCCCATATGCCCCCTATGTACAAGAATATAACTACTATAATACTGCCCCTATGTACAAGAATATAACTACTATAATACTGCCCCTATATACAAGAATATAACTACTATAATACTGACCCTATACACAAGAATATAACTACTATAATGCTGCTCCTATGTACAAGAAGTAACTACTATAATACTGTCCCCTATGTACAAGAATATAACTACTATAATACTGTCCCCTATGTACAAGAATATAACTACTATAATACTGCCCCCTTATGTACGAGAATATAACTACTATAATACTGCTCCTATGTACAAGAATATAACTACTATAATACTGCTCCTATGTACAAGAATACAACTACTATAATACTGTCCCCTATGTACAAGAATATAACTACTATAATACTGCTCCTATGTACAAGAATATAACTACTATAATACTGCTCCCTATGTACAAGAATATAACTACTATAATACTGCCCCTATGTAAAGAATATAACTACTATAATACTGCTCCTATGTACAAGAATATAACTACTATAATACTGTCCCCTATGTACAAGAATATAACTACTATAATACTGCCCCTATGTACAAGACTATAACTACTATAATACTGCTCCCTATATACAAGAATATAACTACTATAATACTGTCCCCTATGTACAAGAATATAACTACTATAATACTGCTCCCTATGTACAAGAATATAACTACTATAATACTGCCCCCTTTGTACAAGACTATAACTACTATAATACTGCTCCTATGTACAAGTATATAACTACTATAATACTGCTCCCTATGTACAAGAATATAACTACTATAATACTGCCCCCTATGTACAAGAATATAACTACTATAATACTGCCACTATATAAAACAATATAACTACTATAATACTGCCCCTATGTAAAGAATATAACTACTATAATACTGCCCCTATGTACAAGAATATAACTGCTATACTATTGCTGTAAAGCCAAGTCTACACTTTACATTATCTGAAGTCAAGATTTGCAGGAACAATGAATGAATTATGTGCTTCTTCCTTCGCTGCCTAAAGCTTTACAGTAAACTACTCGCAGCATCAGATCATTATACTGAGGCAATAAAAATATTGTCTCAATACACAATTCATTCTAATGTTCCTTACATCTCGCAGCCCCCCACAGACACCCCGATGTGATATGTGCAGCGCCAGCACCCAGGCTTTTGGGAGAATATTCTGCATCTCATGATAATTGAAGACATTTTTCTTCTCTTTTGCTTTGCCGACCGTAAAACTTTTACGACAACTGGAATAATTTTGTAATGTGGTCGTCATTTGTTATTACTCTACGTTGGGTGTTTAATTAGTGGTCAACAAAAAAAAAAATTTCAAAAGCCGGTACGATACAATCCATCACATATGGTGCTGGCTCCACACAGGGATTCCACGGCGGCCGGTGGAGGAGTTATTCTATGTGGAGCCCAGTAGATGTTCTCTGCAATTGCTCAAATATTTATTCTAATAAAATAATAATAGAAATTAAGATAAAGATGTGAATTATTCCACCACGGTGCTCACAGCGCTGCTGGGGTGGGTGCACTCTTTTATTAATTTACATATAGACATCAAAGTGATCATCTGTAGGAATTTTACTTTTTTTTTTACTACACTCTTCAAAAAGGAGACTATTTGCATAAAAATTGCTTCTAGGTGAGATAACATACCAAGTGCAGTAATTCTTTTGTTCTCACTCCCAAGTTCAAGCTTTTAAATTGCTCTTTGATACCACAAGTAAAAACTAATGAGGCACATTTCTGGACTGTGCAGCAGAGGTTGCCATAACCATGCCCAATGTGCCTGACATCACTCGTGCCTTGCAGCTGCTGGCTGAAGCCGCACCTCACAGACTTCCCGCTATACTTGCCACTTGCATGCAATTTGCAGATCATACTAGGATTATTTAGAGCTCTGTGCTCCATTTTCCGTGGTTTCCTCCTGCATTTGGACCAGAGAACAGGAGAATGCAAAGGAAATTCTGTATTAGGGGCCCGAAAACACATTATGCAGCGCTATTCTTCCCATGAAAGCAAGAGAAACTTTGATGGAACCTGGTGGGCCTTATTCTCAGTCGCTGGGTCTCACAAGGAGTCAGTGGTTTACGTCACACGACAAATGTGGCGTTGTCACCAGACACCAAAAAAAAAGCTATGCACATAATATAATATACAGTAGGTACGGAAAGTATTCAGACCCCTTTAAATTTTTCACTCTTTGTTTCATTGCAGCCATTTGGTAAATTCAAAAAGGTCATGTTTTTTTCTCATTAATGTACACTCTGCACTCCATCTTGACTGAAAAAAACAGAAATGTTTGCAAATTTATTAAAAAAGAAAAACTGAAACATCACATGGTCATAAGTATTCAGCCCCTTTGCTCAGTATTGAGTAGACGCACCTTTTGAGTTAGTACAGCCATGAGTCTTCTTGGGAATGAGGCAACAAGTTTTTCACCCCTGGATTTGGGGATCCTCTGCCATTCTTCCTTGCAGATCCTCTCCAGTTCCGTCAGGTTGGATGGTGAACATTGGTGGACAGTCATTTTCAGGTCTTTCCAGAGATGTTCAATTGGGTTTAGGTCAGGGCTCTGGCTGGGCCAGTCAAGAATGGTCACAGAGTTGTTCTGAAGTCACTCCTTTGTTATTTTAGCTGTGTGCTTAGGGTCATTGTCTTGTTGGAAGGTGAACCTTCGACCATTTCTGAGGTCCAGAGCACTCTGGAAGAGGTTTTCATCCAGGATATCTCTGTGCTTGGCCGCATTCATGTTTCCTTCAATTGCAACCTGACATCCTGTCCCTGCAGCTGAAAAACACTCCCATAGCCTGATGCTGCCACCACCATGTTTCACTGTTGGGATTGTATCGGGCAGGTGATGAGAATTGCCTGGTTTTCTCCACACATACCGCTTAGAATTATCACCAAAAAGTTCTATCTTCATCTCATCAGATCAGAGAATCTTTTTTCTCATAGTCTGGGGGTCCTTCATGTGTTTTTTAGCAAACTCTCCGCGGGCTTTCCTATGTCTTGCACTGAGGAGAGGGTTCCGTCGGGCCACTCTGACATAAAGGCCCGACTGGTGGAGGGCTGCAGTGATAGTTGACTTTGTGGAACTTTCTCCCATCTCCTTACTGCATCTGTGGAGCTCAGCCACAGTGATCTTGAGGTTCTTCTTTACCTCTCTCACCAAGGCTCTTCTCCTACGATTGTTGAGTTTGGCTGGACGGCCAGGTCTAGGAAGACTTCTGGTGGTCCCAAACGTCTTCCATTTAAGAATTATGGAGGCCACTGTGCTCTTAGGCACCTTGAGTACTGCAGAAATTCTTTTGTAACCTTGTCCAGATCTGTGCCTTACCACAATTCTGTCTCTGAGCTCCTTGGCCAGTTCCTTTGACGTCATTTGGTCTGACATGCACTGTGAGCTGTGAGGTCTTATATAGACAGATGTGCGCCTTTACAAATCAAGTCCTATCAGTTTAATTAAACACAGCTGGACTCCAATGAAGGAGTAGAACCATCTCAAGGGGGATCACAAGGAAATGGACAGCATGTGACTTAAATATGAGTGTCTGAGCAAAGGGTCTGAATACTTATGGCCATGTGATATTTCAGTTTTACTTTTTTTTTTATAAATTTGCAAAAATTTCTACATTTCTGGTTTGTTTGTTTTTCAGTCAAGATGGGGTGCAGAGTGTACATTAATGAGAAAAAATGAACTTTTTTGAATTTACCAAATGGCTACAATGAAATAAAGAGTGAAAAACTTAAAGGGGTCTGAATACTTTCTGTACCCACTGTACCATCTATATTTAAAGGGAACCTGTCAGAGATCCCCTCCCCCCAAAACAAACAAACAAACAAACAAACAAACATTAATTTGATTGTGTAGCACTTTAAAAGACAAACCAGCCAATCCCTTTATAACCCTCCAAAGTGCTCCAGTAACGACAAATTGCATTTTGAAGATGTGTCTGGAAGTGCATTGGGGCATGACGGTGCACTTACAGCTTCTTAGCCTCCACTGTTTTCCCAAAAGAGCTGCACCCACCCCTGTCAGATTGACAGGTAATTTGTTCTGATATACAGCCACTGACCGGTCAATCAGCTAGGGGAGTGTGCTGCTATGTAAGAAATACAGCGTAAGGCTGAGAAGCTGTAAGTGCATCGTCACGTCCTAATGCATTCCCAGACACAACTTCAAAACCGGATTTCTTGTTGTTGGAACTGTGCTTTGGGGGTCATAAGGGGATCAACTGGCTACACAGTCATTAATGGTTTCATGTGTGTGGGGGGAGGTTGAAGTTTCTGATCTGTTCCCTTTAAAATAAATTCAATTACTAAGACAAAGACAAGGAGTAAAAAAATCTAAAAATTGATATATTACACCATTAGTGTAAATAAGTAATGGCATCCTGTATCCACACTCTCCAAAGATAAGGAGTGAGTCAATGAATGAGAGTCGTCTCTTATGTAGGGTTTTGCAAACTATGAGATGAAACAAAAGTTTCTGGCCCAGCATTACTAAAGAGTGCTAGCGAAGAGAAAACCAACACAGATATACACATATATTGTTTGAGTGAACAGTGCAGATATTGCAGATTATGGACCTCTCTAGTCCCTGACTAACCCCACTGACTTACATAGTGCTGCATGCAATCTGACTTTTTGCGACAGGCTCTAAATGCAAGTGTAGCCTAACACTAACCTTAGGGTGTCATCTAAGGGAGAGGGTATCAGTCTGAATCCTTCACCAGCTCTTTTTATGTTACTGGAATTTGTCCTCCACCACCTGTCCAAGACTGTTAATTTTTGTGTGTGTGGTCAGTGACAAATTGCTCTTGCCAAGACCTCTTGAACCCCACTGATGGCTCCCGAGGACGTCCCTTGTTTTTAGAGGACAGTCTAAAGGCCCCTTTACATTTAGCAATGCACCAGCGATCCGGACCACGATACGACCACGATCGCAGGTGCATTGCTAAATGGTAGCTAGTGAGCTGCCAAACAGGCAGATCTCATCAGCGATGCAGCGACGCAGCAGTGGTCGTTACCTTTCAGACGCGGTGATGATGACACCCTCCCGCCCGCGTCCACACGTCGCTCGTCGGCACCTGCAGGAAGACCAGCAGGAAGCGCCCGACGAGAAATGGAACTGGACGATCTCGCATGATCAGCGATAACCAGCGGGGGAGCCGGTCGGAGGTAGGTATCACACATAGCGATATCGCTAGCAATATCACTGCTGCGTCACAAAATCGGTGACGCTTTAGCGATATTGCTAGCAATATCGCTATGTGTAAAGCCCATTTTAGGCAGTGAAGTGCT
This sequence comes from Dendrobates tinctorius, assembly GCF_039654945.1. Taxonomy (NCBI): domain Eukaryota; kingdom Metazoa; phylum Chordata; class Amphibia; order Anura; family Dendrobatidae; genus Dendrobates; species Dendrobates tinctorius. Next base: position 14,596,267 of record NW_027361810.1, on the reverse strand, counting down.
TAACATCGTTGATTGTCTAGAACAGTAAAGGGTTAGGCTGAGTTCACACGTGGCGTTTTTTTTGTGTTTCCGCGGCGGTTTTAACTGCGCGATTTTGCCGCGAAAACGTGAAAAATAAGCATCCCATGCATTCCTATGGGATTCCGCAATGCTGTGCTAATGCTGCGGTTTTTACCGCGGCGGAATCGCTTCGCGGTAAAAAACGCAGCATGCTCATTAATTTGCGGAATCGCGGCGATCCCGCACCCATAGGAATGCATTGTTCCGCTTACTTCCCGCATGTGGCTGTGCACACCATGCGGAAAGTAAGCAGAACAATTGCAGATGGTACCCACGGTCCGGAGGAGAGGAGACTGTCCTCCGGGCTTTGGGTACCATATCCCTGTAAAAAATAGAATTTAAAATAAAAAATATTGTTATTCTTACCTTCCGGGGTCCTGCGCAGCCTTTCCGCCTCTCTCCACGCTTCCGTTCCCAGTAATCCTTTGCGAAAATGCCCGCAATGGCGTCCGTTCTCGCGGGCATTTTCGCAAAGGATTACTGGGAACGGATGAGTGGGACGTTGGAAGGTAAGAATAACACTATTTTTTATTTTTTTTTACATTCTATCTTTTACTATTGAAGCCGCGTAGGCGGCCTCAATAGTAAAAAGTTGGTCACACTCGTCAAACACTGTGTTTGATGAGTGTGACCAACCTGTCAATCAGTTCTCCAAGCGATGCTCCAGATCGCTTGGAAAACGCTAGCATTTTGCAAGCTAAATACGCTTGCAAAATGCTAGTTTTTCCGCGGGAAAATCGCGGGAATTTAAAATGCGATTTTCCCGCGGAATGGAATTCCGGAATTCTCGCGGTAATTTCCGCGAGAGTTCCGGTACGTGTGCACTTAGCCTTAATTTTAACATCATCGATGGTCTAGGTCAGTGAAAGGATTAATGATAACTCTCCAGGTGGACATGGAAAGTGAAAAGTTAATAGTAACATCCTTGGTGGCCTGGGACATTAATGGTACCATTCCTGGCGGTAACATCTCTGGTTTTCTAGGGAAGTTAAGAGTTAATGCTAACATCCTTGGTGGTCTAGGGTAGTGAAGGGTTAATGGTAACCTCCATTTGTGCTAAACAACTGTGCTCTTACAGAAATGAACAAATACACCTACCTGGGCCTGGAAATTCACCAGTCGGGGCATCAAACAAGCCAGAGACCCTGAAGGACAAGGCCTGCAAAACCTTCTATGCGATCCAAAGGAAACTCTACCATCTGAAGCCGCCAGTGAGGGTCTGGCTAAAAATCTTCGATGCCATAATCACCCCAATCCTCCTGTACGGCAGTGAAGTCTGGGGCCCTCACACATACCCAGATTGGTCAAAGTGGGATTCCAGTCCAACAGAAATATTCCACCTGGAATTCTGTAAACGCCTTCTCCAGGTCCATTGGAGCACCTCCAACAGTGCCTGCCGTGCTGAGCTAGGCAGATTCCTACTGCACCTAGTGGTCCTGAAGAGGGTGCTGTCCTTCCAGGCTCACCTACAGAGTAACAACCCAAGCTCCCATCACCATAAAGCCATGCTACATATAGGTGGTCTCCACAAACCAGGACCCCTGGAACAGCTCACCCAAACCCAACCTGACCTAACCTTCAACCATAGGAACCTGACAAAAGCCAGAATCGGGAAGATGGTAGATGTGGGGCAGGAGAGGTACGTAAGTGACTGGAAGATCGAGATCAGCAGCTCTCAGAAACTGACCATGTACCGGAGTCTACAGAGAGACTACAGACTGGCCCCATATCTGGAGGAACTCCCGGACCCCAGAGACCGCAAGATCCTGAGCCGATATAGACTCAGTGCCCACAGTCTGGCCATCGTGGTCGGCCGACACAGGCAGAGCTACAACCCAAGGGAGGAAAGACTGTGCGAACACTGCTACCAGGAGGCCCTGGAGGATAAGACCTACTTCCTGCTACACTGATCCAAATACTCAGCAGTGAGGGACACTCACTTCAGGAGACTCTCACATCTCTTCCCGGATTTCATCACCATGAAGGAGGAAGAGAAAACATTTAAAAAGGATATAAATAGGATTCAAAAAGATATAAATAAACTGGAGAAGTGGGCAGCAACTAACAATGGTTTTTAACAGGGAAAAATGCAAAGTACTACATCTGGGCAATAAAAATGAAAAAAGCATATACAGAATGGGAGGAATAGGGCTAAGCAACAGCACATGTGAAAAAGACTTGGGTATACTAATAGATCACAGACTGAATATGAGTCAACAGTGTGATGTAGCAGCAAAAAAGGCAAATGCAATTCTAGGATGTATTAACAGAAGCATACAGTCTAGATCACGTGAAGTCATTATTTCCCTCTACTCCTCTTTGGTCAGACCATATCTGGAATATTGTGTCCAGTTTTGGGCGCCACATTTTAAAAAAGACATCAACAAACTGGAGCAAGTTCAGAAGAGAGCGACCAGAATGGTGACCGGTCTGCAAACCCTGTCTTATGAGGAAAGGTTGCAGGATTTGGGATTGTTTAGTTTGCAAAAGAGAAGACTGAGAGGAGACTTAATAGCTGTCTACAAATATCTAAAGGGCTGTCACATTGTAGAAGGATCAACTTTATTCTCATTTGCACAAGGAAAGACTAGAAGCAATGGGATGAAACTGAATGGGAGGAGACACAGATTAGATATTAGAAAAAACTTTTTGACAGTTAGAGTGACCAATGAGTGGAACAAGCTGCCACAAGGAGTGGTGAGTTCTCCTTCAATGGAAGTCTTCAAACAGAGGCTGGACAGACATCTGTCTGGGATGATTTAGCGAATCCTGCTTTGAGCAGGGGCTTGGACCAGATGGCCCAGGAGGTCCCTTCCAACTCTACGATTCTATGATTCTATGATATCCTGCTGGGGGAAGAAAAATGCGCGGTGGAGATAGCAGTGCAATATGTGAGCACATGCCATAGGCTGCGAGAAAGAACACCATGATATGCCATGGACTTCCTAAGCCCCCACCCTGTACCCCATCCATCGTTCCTTCAGTCCACACTCATTATCCCCACAGTCCCTACTCCCTATTCCCTACTGTACACATGCTTTGGCAAAACTAATGTTTATTTGGTCCTGCCAATAAAGCTTCTTTGAATTGAATTGAATTGATTGAACCTCTCAATATTGTCCAGGGAGTTAAGGGGTTAGTAGGAACTACCTAGGTGGTCCTGGAGCACAGTAGGAGTTAGTGGTAAAATCCCTGGAGGGTCCTAGGGCAGTGAGGTGGTAAAGGTACCATCCGTTGTGCTCCACTTCAATAAAGAAGATAGCGGGAATATCCTTGGTTTGCAAGGGCAGAAAAACGATGAATACTAATATCCCTGGTGGTCTCCTGCAGTAAAAGGGTTACCGGTGACATCTATGGTGGTCTAAGACAGCTGTTAATGGTTTTCTTAAGACAGTGAAGGAGTAATTGGGTTATGGCAGAATGGATTTAAGTCAACTGCCCTGATGGGGCAGGAAAGGAGTTAATGGTAAAATTACTGATGTCCTACTTCAGTAAAATAATTATTAGCAATATCCCAGGTGGGCTAGGGCAGAATAGGGGTTAATGGTAGTATATCTGGTGGGCTAGGGCAGTGATGGTAATATCCTTGGTGGGCTAGGGCAGTATATGAGTTAATGGTAATATTCCTGGTGGACTAGGACAATGAAAAGGTTGATGGTTACATCCTTGGTGGGCTGGGGCAGTATACAGGTTACTGGTAATATCCCTGATGGGCTAGGGCATTTTAGTAAATGAGTTACATTCATTTTTCCTTTCCATTTATGACTATAGACTGATAAAATAACCAAATACGTCACCATCGGATCATAGAGGGTCCAAGATTGGCTTTTTGGACAATCAGCCAATGGGATCACATCACTGGCAGGGTATAATAACCGCGTCAGACACAAGTTTTTCCTATACGTAATCAGCAGCGCTTACGTATTTTACCGGAGGAAGATACAATGATTCTCATGGACCCTAATTCTGATCTGCGCTCACCCGTGTCTTATTTTGGCCGCCGTTTTGTTTCTAGTAATCTCGCACAATAAGTATCCCCATTAGACCGGAGCAATTTCCAGTCCTTAACACCCTTACGGTGATTTTCTCAATCCATCATGTAGTCTCCAGATCTGTCAAAACAGACAGAAATCTTCCAGCCTTACAGATTACAGATGATGTGGCTGCTGAATAATACAATATAGCGGGTCACATCTCTGCTTTTATTAGATAAAAAATAAATTACAAAAACGTAACCTCTTTAGTGAAGCCGGGATTGGGGAAGCCGCGCTGGCGGACGTCCAAACCTGCGTACACGCTTGACATCCATTTATGCTACAATGCTACAAAAGAGATGAGGGTGTTAATTGTAGACCGCAAGCGGCTCTACGAGGGTGAACTAGGAAAAAGTCCACAGTCTGGAATCCACCCTGCATGATCCGCTTAAAGGGAATGTTTAAATCAGGTTGTTGTGCTAAATGCATTGATTTTTTTATTTTTATTTTATTTATTTTTTTCAATTTTCCACATCTTTAGCTACATAAAAGAAATATCAATGTATACAATGGTCACTGTTCGTAAAATTAAACTCTTACTTTTTCTTGTGTACAGATGACTTTTCAGCAGTGTCATTACCATCACAGATGGGATTACAATGAAAAGTAACAACTTTCTATATAGAAGATAACACAGTATCTACCATTCTTCATTCTGCTGTTAGAAGCAGGAGCCAGCTACCAAACACAGCCCCAACCTGCCCTGCTTGGAGTGGGCTCATCTCACCTCCTCCTCCTGTACAATGACTGATAACTCTATATACAGTAGATAACACAGGAACTACCATTCACAGTAGGTGATGTCACAGCTCACCTCCTCCTTCTGTACAATGACTGATAATACCTCTATATACAGTATATAGCACAGGCTCCACCAATCACAATAGGTGATGTCACAGCTCACCTCCACCTCCTGTACAATGACTGATAAGTAGATAACACAGGATCCACCAATCACAATAGGTGATGTCAACAGTTCACCTACTGTACAATGACTGATAACATGTCACTAGTGTGTCAAATCCTCCTGGAGATTTGAGGTTAGGTGATCTTTATGTACTGTGCATCGCAGGTCTTCCTTTTAGTTGTTGTTTTTTTCCTCCTCATATTAAATGGACTTTGTTTCCTTTGGTGCGGAAGAGGTTAATGACTCTTTCTATTCTGAATAGAGACATGCAGCTCCATCTCACAGCTGCTCCTGACGTGTTCTTTTCTCTCTCTATAAACCTGGCCAGACCTCATCTCTGCCTGTGAAAGTTTACTTCCTGGCTTACCGAAGTTGGTGTGCTGAAGTTGGAGTTCGTAATTGCTGCTGAAGACCGTTTGCTGTTTTTGGGTGTATGTTTTATCTATCATCCAATTCTCATTTGGTTTTACATTCCTATCCTTCCCTTTATTCCTCTCTCCCTTTGGTGAGGGTTTTGTATGTAAGTTTGTATGTAAGTATGTCACCATGTCTCCAAAGCATCAGGAGATAATCTCCTTTCTAGTTATATCTGAGGGTATAGATGAGGTACTTCTGGGGTTACCCTGGCTGCATCTTCACTTCCCCAGATTGATTGGGCAACAGGGAGCATACAAAAATGGGGTAGCTTCTGTGAGAGCCTGTGTTTAAAAGCCCATGTACCCCAGGGTAAGTTCTTCGTACCATCTAGAAATTCAGCTGATCTGCAAAAACACTTCCATGCCTCCCAGCGTATGGCGGCTTCTGAGCGTGGTAAATGTTGCCGGGGAGGGGGTGTTAGAGGGGGGTTAATGTTAGGCGCCAGGATTCTCCCGCTGCACGGGATGGATCTCAAGCCTTGTCTGGTACTGTGGTCTCCCATTCAGACTCGGCTGCTGGGATGACTGCTCAGCACAGACTTGGGTCCCAGCGCCTTGCTCAGGCTTGTGCTGCATGTGTAGTTTCTGCTGTCTCTCCAACTAAGCCTATGGTGACTACTAGTTTACATGTGCAGCGCGGTGCTCTGGAGCCTAAATCCAGATTTCTCCCTACTGAGCATGTCCATGATATGGTGTCTTCCCATTGGTGCTCGGACGTCAGGTGCTCTTTTGATGTGGCAGCTTCAGATTGGTCCACAGGCAAGGTCCTGTCTGGCTGGACTTACGCAAGGTATAAAAAGCTCTCAATGGCGCTCGCCTGTGCGCTAGTATCATGTGTGCTTGGTGTGTTGGTGGCTACTATACCACCCTGGGTGCACATGTGCTGCTATAGCACTGCGAGTGTTGGTCTAGACAGGCAGTGTAGGGTGCGAACTCCCGCTTGAACTTAGCATCTGCACCAGGCGTCCTCAGGCGCGCCTGCTAAAGCACAACTGTGTGTCAGAGCAGGTCAACCACCAGCTTAGTCTTCCCTGGGGGGTTAAGTTATAGGGACCCCAATTAGTATTTTTTTATAAGCCTGTGCAGTCTAACAGGGTATAGTCCTTTGTGTGTTGCTTTTTAGTACCGCTCTGTGGTTTAACAGAGCTTGGTACTCTGCGCTCTGTGCCCACTGAGTGACTTTTAACTCAGTGTGCTTAAAGTATTTTCTCGCAGCCTTGCTCTGCCATTGTGCTAGCTGCGTTTTTTGTCCATCACCGCACGGTGGACCCCGAGTTGCGAACGCACCTTATTTTTATTTCCTATTTGGTGCGTTCCTCTAATCCTAACAAGAAGTGAGAAGTGTAGCTGTGAATCCAGTATTGAGATTCGATAACACACCTACTAGAAATAGACTGCATAGATAACATTATACATCAGAAGTGAGAAATGTAGCTGTAAATCCAGTATTGAGATTCGATAACACACTTACTAGAAAATAATCTGCATGGATGACATTAAGCAGCAGTACTGAGCAGGGTCGCTTTAAATCTAACACCAGGATAAGATAAAACACTTAGTAGAAAGCAGCAGCATAGGGGACATTACCCTGCATTACTACTGAGCTGCGTGATGGTGTACAGTGTCCATTTTAGGACATGATCATATATCAAAATCAAACATCAGAAATACTCTGTCTGATACCTGATTCTGATACCTGATACCTGACTCTGATACCTGATTCTGATACCTGACCCTGATACCTGACCCTGATACCTGACTCTGATACCTGATACCTGACCCTGATACCTGACTCTGATACCTGATTCTGATACCTGACCCTGATACCTGACACTGATACCTGACTCTGATACCTGATTCTGATACCTGACCCTGAAACCTGACCCTGATACCTGACTCTGATACCTGATACCTGACCCTGATACCTGACTCTGATACCTGATTCTGATACCTGACCCTGATACCTGACTCTGATACCTGACCTTGATACCTGACTCTGATACCTGATTCTGATACCGGACCCTGATACCTGACTCTGATACCTGATTCTGATACCTGACTCTGATACCTGACTCTGATACCTGATTCTGATACCTGTCAGCTGTGTGTGAAGTATAAGTAACTTGGAAAAATCCTCTTAAACTTGTTTGGTTTGGAGACATTTTTTATAGCATAACCATTGTAGCGTTAGAAACAACCACATATTAGCAAGGGAGACATCAGGCTGATTCTGCGGAAAAAAACATCTGCTTCCCGGAGCATATAATTTATATCATAAGCAAGAGATATAGCAGCGGTCGTGCAGGACTGGTGGAGTGTTACTCGGTGCCGAAGTGTAAAGTGCTTGATATAAATACAATGAATTATAAATTAGGTGCAGCTCACTAGACATGTCAGACAGTCTCCACTGTCTCCCCTACACCACAAACGCAGAGCTCAAAGCTGAGAGCAAGGACCCCGTGTGAACTTGGCCTTACACATCTGCCTGCCTGGAAATGTATTCCACTGATTAATTCCCTCCTCGTCTTTGGGTGACGGGAAAGTGACAACCCCTGTGGGCATGACGGTACCGTGCATCTGGGATCAAGACAGATACAACTGCAAAACTTTGGTATTAGTTTGATACATTTCATTAGTGTTTTCGCCATCAATGTGCAAAATAAGGATTTGCATGAAAGGACGTACAATACTGAGGGCCCCGGTGTATGAGAGGTATAGGGGCCCCGCATTCTCCAATTACTAATTTAATGACAGTGGGGTGCGCTAACTATACAATAGACCACCTCATTCATGGCTCTCTAGAAAGTCACCAGATTGCCAACCCAATATTAGTTAAATTTGAATGTCTGTCAATAGATAGAAGCAGATAGATCGATAGATAATAGATAGATAGATAAATAGATGGATGGATGGATAGATAAAACATAACTAGTTAAAAGATAGATACATAGATAAATATGAGATTGAATATATAAGCAAGATTTCTATCTATCTATCTATCTATCTATCTATCTATCTATCATCTATGCATTATCTATCTATCTATCCATTATCTATCTATCTATCTATCTATCTATCTATCTATCTATCTATCTATCCATTATCTATCTATTATCTATCTATCTATCTATCTATCTATCTATCATCTATCTTCTATCTAGTTACACTAGGTAGAGCAGATTCATGCAGACAGAGGCCACATAACCCATCCTGGCTGTATACTGTCCTCATAGAGGGGCTGTTTTGCCATCAGTTATCATTATATTTCTTCACCTCGGGCCCAATCATTTATACGAAAATACCCGGTAACTTACTATTATTCTTGCTTCTTCTTTAGCTCTTCATCCACATTCTTCCTGGGCGACCAACAAACACTGCCAGTTTAATTAGAAACCGCACCAGCCCCCAGAATAAGTCCTGCTTCATTCCACAGTAATACTTTACACTGGAGAACAGGTGCCCGGCCTGTTTATTGTGGCACCTGTTCATAATGTAGTCCTGTGGGGGAAAGGATCACTGAAACAGACTTAACACTCAAAGTGGCACAAGTGCTTGGCATATTTTTGGGACTACTCAGCTAGAAATCTGCACGTCATATTATTGCATGTTCATCTGAGGTTTGGTTTCTATATAGCTGACAAGAGGTGCAGCCACCGTGTCCGAGTCTAAGCAATTACTTCAACTACTGTCAAATATAAAAAGGCTACAACCTGCCTGGGTCCATTATTATCATTACTATACTGCAATATTATAGAAGTTATATTCTTGTACATAGGGGGCAGTATTATAGTAGTTATATTCTTGTACATAGGGGCAGTATTATAGTAGTTATATTCTTGTACATAGGCAGCAGTATTATAGTAGTTATATTCTTGTACATAGGGGGCAGTATTATAGTAGTTATATTCTTGTACATAGGGGCAGTATTATAGTAGTTATATTCTTGTACATAGGAGCAGTATTATAGTAGTTATATTCTTGTACATAGGGGGCAGTATTATAGTAGTTATATTCTTGTACATAGGGGCAGTATTATAGTAGTTATATTCTTGTACATAGGAGCAGTATTATAGTAGTTATATTCTTGTACATAGGGGCAGTATTATAGTAGTTATATTCTTGTACATAGGCAGCAGTATTATAGTAGTTATATTCTTGTACATAGGAGCAGTATTATAGAAGTTATATTCTTGTATATAGGGGCAGTATTATAGTAGTTATATTCTTGTACATAGGAGCAGTATTATAGTAATTATATTCTTGCACATAGGAGCAGTATTATAGTAATTCTATTCTTGTACATAGGAGCAGTATTATAGTAGTTACATTCTTGCACATAGGGGCAGTATTATAGTAGTTATATTCTTGTACATAGGGGCAGTATTATAGTAGTTTTATCCTTGTACATAGGGAGCAGTATTATAGTAATTATATTTTTGTACATAGGAGCCGTATTATAATAGTTATATTCTTGTACATAGGGGGCAGTATTATAGTAGTTATATTCTTGTACATAGGGGGCAGTATTATAGTAGTTTTATCCTTGTACATAGGGAGCAGTATTATAGTAATTATATTTTTGTACATAGGAGCAGTATTATAATAGTTATATTCTTGTACATAGGGGGGCAGTATTATAGTAGTTATATTCTTGTACATAGGGGCAGTATTATAGTAGTTATATTCTTGTACATAGCAGCAGTATTATAGTAGTTATATTCTTGTACATACGGGCAGTATTATAGTAGTTATATTCTTGTACATAGGGGCAGCATTATAGTAGTTATATTCTTGTACATAGGGGCAGTATTACAGTAGTTATATTCTTGTACATAGGAGCAGTATTATAGTAGTTATATTCTTGTACATAGGGGCAGTATTATAGTAGTTATATTCTTGTACATAGGAGCAGTATTATAGTAGTTATATTCTTGTGCATAGGGGCAGTATTATAGTAGTTATATTCTTGTACATAGGGGCAGTATTATAGTAGTTATATTCTTGTACATAGGAGCAGTATTATAGTAGTTATATTCTTGTGCATAGGGGCAGTATTATAGTAGTTATATTCTTGTACATAGGTGCAGTATTATAGTAGTTATATTCTTGTACATAGGGGCAGTATTATAGTAGTTATATTCTTGTACATAGGGGACAGTATTATAGTAGTTATATTCTTGTACATAGGAGCAGTATTATAGTAGTTATATTCTTGTACATAGGGGCAGTATTATAGTAGTTATATTATTGTACATAGGGGAGTTGTCTGGGTGAGCGTCAGGCAAGCAGTCACCAGCAGATGAAACCGTCCGGGCCACAGCGGACGGGAGTCCCTAACAACTTGGCACTACAGCGCTCAAACCGTTCAGGAGCTGAGAGAGTCGGGAGCGGTGCAGTAGCGCTGGGAGAGACAGCACGCCGGGAGTGGAGTCTGCTGACAGGACTTGCGGCACGTGACCGCAGGTCAGAGGGGAAGGAGGCGGAGCCTAGGGCGCTCAGCCCGAGGAGACAGGGAAACGCGACTGAGACCCCCGGGCAGAAGGGGAGGCAGGGGACCACCGGACACCAGGGAATGACGGGGCGCAATGGTTAAGAAAGGTCTGAGACACGCTGAGGTCAGTAAACGGGTATGACAACGCAGTACAAAAGGAGCAGGCTCACAGGGAAAGTCAGGGGCAGAGAAGTCAGAAAACCGTATGAGCAGATAAACAGTACCGAAACAGAAAGCCAAAACACAACAGGGAACAAACCGGGTCAGAACCATACAAGCAAATCAGAACACAGACACAAGGCACAGGCACACCAGGGTCGACACACTCAGCATGGTCCACAAAGAGGCTATAAAAAGCCTCAGAGAAGTCAAAGGGAGGTTGCCTGGGTCAACCCAAGACACTCCGACCAGAACCAACCATGACAGTACCCCCCTCTTAACGGGGGGCCACTGGACCCCCAGGTTTCCCAGGATGCCAAGCGTGGAACGCCCAAACCAAACGGTCGGCATGCACCATTCAAGCAGGCACCCAAGACCGATCTTCAGGTCCATATCCCCTCCAGTGCACAAGGTACTTCAATGACCTAAGGACCAGACGGAAGTCCACAATGTGTTCCACCTCAAACTCCATGTGTCCATCCACCAACACCGGGGAAGGAACCGAACCACGATCTTCCACTACCGATCCCAGGGGTTTTTACAGAGACCTATGGAACACGTCATGAAGTTTCAATTAAGGCGTAAGTTGTAACCGATAAGCCACTGGATTAATTTTTTCAATAACCTCATAGTGGCCAATAAATTTAGGAGCCAGCTTGGTTGAAGGTACCTTAAGACTGATGTTTCGAGTGGAAAGCCATACCTTATCCCCGAGCTGAAACCCCTGGTCTGAATTTCTTTTTCTATCAGCAAAGGATTTATACTTCTCCTGAGCTTTGGAGATATTTCGCTGGACCTCCGCCCACAGATGACTGAGCCGTTTGACAGACTCCTCCACCCCAGGACACCCAGAGTCCAACCGCGAGAATTCCCCAAAGTTTGGGTTAAACCCGTAGTCAAAAATGGAGACCTACCAGTGCAGTGCACTTTACTTCATATATATGTGGCGCCCCCAGGAGTATGGCCGCCACAGTGGCTTTGCCTTCCTCTATGGGAGGGTAATGCCAGGCTTGGAGGCAGTGAAGGGTCTCTCTCTCACAGTTTACCTAAGCATGCAACACAGTTCCACTCCAGGCCAGCAGAGGGAACTCTGAACCGAAATTAAGGGGAGGAGTGCTCCCTGAGGGTCGAGAGGAAGGAGTGGTTAGTTAGTCTGCGGAGGGTGAAGTGTGCAGACGTGTAGAGAGAAGCTGGTGGTTGAGCTGAGGAAAGAGAGCTCCCTCACAGTGAGAGCGCATGATCTGGAGCCTGGTCTCAACGGCTGTATGGACACTGATGGTCCTACAGCAGATACCAGAGGAGTAGGAGGCTGTAAATGCCCTACCCCCATCTAAGACTCGGAGGCACAACAGCACGCAGTGAGCCAGGAGAGGAATAGCGGCTACAGCTGTCTGCCATACGAGGAGTGAGAGTAGAAGAGAATTGAGAGGAACTTCAGTGTAACTCAGTACTAGGAGTACTTCATTCAAACCAGCGCTAGCAAGGAGACTGCACAGCCCTTCTGCTGAGAGAGAATCCTGAGCTGCTTTCAGGCTAGCCTGCTCCGATACCATCTGTAATCAGGAACCTGGACTGCAGTTATCAAGTAAAGGTACAGAAATTGCACCCCGCTGTGTCTTGTCTGCTTCCTACCTTTCCGGCACTGCTACATCCCCGTGCCAATCATATCTACACTGTCCTGGGACTACAGCTTCACCTGTGGGGAGCTTTTACATCTCTGCTGCGTCATACCATCAGTCCCAGCGGATCTGCATGCAGCGTCGGCTTAACACCTCCCTTGCCGAGCACCACAGGTGGCGTCACGAACTATCCCATTAACTACGTTCCCCCATTACTTGGGCGCCCAGGGCCATGGACCGGGTCACCGCTGCTGTGACACATCCCGCTGACACCGGCCCGCTACCGAGTACCCCACAGCCCTGGGAGGGCGACCTATATATATTTCCCTTTCCTCTATTTCTCTTTATATATATTTTTTGCCCACAAGATAATGAAAAAATATTTTTATATACACCTTTTTATAGACTCCTCAATCATGTTTACAAAGAAATGTGTGCGTTGACCCGCTTCCCTTGATTTTTTTAGCATTTTTTTGTCTTGTACGTATTGTTTTTTTAATATATCATGTTTGGTGTCCTTAACCCCTTACCTACAATTGACGTAATATTCCGTCCATGTGACCATGGACCTAATTACCATGGACGGAATATTACGTCATCGCGATCAGCGACGCCCACGTGGTGAGCGCCGCTGATCGCGGCCGAGTGTCAGCTAATTATCATAGCTGACACCCGGCACAGTGTGTCAGGGGCGGTCACGGACCGCCCCCGACACGTTAACCCCTTGCACACCGCGATCAAACGCGATCGCGGTGTACCGGGGGTTAAAGGGAAGAAGTGAGAAATGTAGCTGTAACTCCAGTAATGAGATTCGATAACACACTTACTAGAAAATAATCTGCATAGATGACATTAAGCAGCAGTAATGAGCAGGGTCGCTTTAAATCCAACACCAGAATAAGATAAAACACTTAGTAGAAAGCAGCAGCATAGGGGACATTACACTGCATTACTACTGAGCTGCGTGATGGTGTACAGTGTCCATTTTAGGACATGATCATATATCAAAATCAAACATCAGAAATACTCTGTCTGATACCTGATTCTGATACCTGACTCTGATACCTGATTCTGATACCTGACCCTGATACCTGACTCTGATACCTGATACCTGACCCTGATACCTGACTCTGATACCTGATTCTGATACCTGACCCTGATACCTGACTCTGATACCTGACCCTGATACCTCACTCTGATACCTGATTCTGATACCTGACTCTGATACCTGACTCTGATACCTTATTCTGATACCTGACCCTGATACCTGACCCTGATACCTGACTCTGATACCTGACTCTGATACCTGACCCTGATACCTGACCCTGATACCTGACCCTGATACCTGACCCTGATACCTGACTCTGATACCTGACCCTGATACCTGACTCTGATACCTGACCCTGATACCTGACCCTGATACCTGACTCTGATACCTGACCCTGATACCTGACTCTGATACCTGATTCTGAAACCTGACTCTGAAACCTGATTCTGATACCTGTCAGCTGTGTGTGAAGTATAAGTAACTTTGAAAAATCCTCTTAAACTTCTTTGGTGTGGAGACATTTTTTATAGCATAACCATTGTAGCGTTAGAAACAACCACATATTAGCAAGGGAGACATCAGGCTGATTCTGCGGAAAAAAACATCTGCTTCCCGGAGCATATAATTTATATCATAAGCAAGAGATATAGCAGCGGTCGTGCAGGACTGGTGGAGTGTTACTCGGTGCCGAAGTGTAAAGTGCTTGATATAAATACAATGAATTATAAATTAGGTGCAGCTCACTAGACATGTCAGACAGTCTCCACTGTCTCCCCTACACCACAAACGCAGAGCTCAAAGCTGAGAGCAAGGACCCCGTGTGAACTCGGCCTTACACATCTGCCAACCATGACAGTACCCCCCTCTAAACGGGGGGCCACTGGACCCCCAGGTTTCCCAGGATGCCAAGCGTGGAACGCCCAAACCAAACGGTCGGCATGCACCATTCAAGCAGGCACCCAAGACCGATCTTCAGGTCCATATCCCCTCCAGTGCACAAGGTACTTCAATGACCTAAGGACCAGACGGAAGTCCACAATGTGTTCCACCTCAAACTCCATGTGTCCATCCACCAACACCGGGGAAGGAACCGAACCACGATCTTCCACTACCGATCCCAGGGGTTTTTACAGAGACCTATGGAACACGTCATGAAGTTTCAATTAAGGCGTAAGTTGTAACCGATAAGCCACTGGATTAATTTTTTCAATAACCTCATAGTGGCCAATAAATTTAGGAGCCAGCTTGGTTGAAGGTACCTTAAGACTGATGTTTCGAGTGGAAAGCCATACCTTATCCCCGAGCTGAAACCCCTGGTCTGAATTTCTTTTTCTATCAGCAAAGGATTTATACTTCTCCTGAGCTTTGGAGATATTTCGCTGGACCTCCGCCCACAGATGACTGAGCCGTTTGACAGACTCCTCCACCCCAGGACACCCAGAGTCCAACCGCGAGAATTCCCCAAAGTTTGGGTTAAACCCGTAGTCAAAAATGGAGACCTACCAGTGCAGTGCACTTTACTTCATATATATGTGGCGCCCCCAGGAGTATGGCCGCCACAGTGGCTTTGCCTTCCTCTATGGGAGGGTAATGCCAGGCTTGGAGGCAGTGAAGGGTCTCTCGCTCGCAGTTTACCTAAGCATGCAACACAGTTCCACTCCAGGCCAGCAGAGGGAACTCTGAACCGAAATTAAGGGGAGGAGTGCTCCCTGAGGGTCGAGAGGAAGGAGTGGTTAGTTAGTCTGCGGAGGGTGAAGTGTGCAGACGTGTAGAGAGAAGCTGGTGGTTGAGCTGAGGAAAGAGAGCTCCCTCACAGTGAGAGCGCATGATCTGGAGCCTGGTCTCAACGGCTGTATGGACACTGATGGTCCTACAGCAGATACCAGAGGAGTAGGAGGCTGTAAATGCCCTACCCCCATCTAAGACTCGGAGGCACAACAGCACGCAGTGAGCCAGGAGAGGAATAGCGGCTACAGCTGTCTGCCATACGAGGAGTGAGAGTAGAAGAGAATTGAGAGGAACTTCAGTGTAACTCAGTACTGGGAGTACTTCATTCAAACCAGCGCTAGCAAGGAGACTGCACAGCCCTTCTGCTGAGAGAGAATCCTGAGCTGCTTCCAGGCTAGCCTGCTCCGATACCATCTGTAATCAGGAACCTGGACTGCAGTTATCAAGTAAAGGTACAGAAATTGCACCCCGCTGTGTCTTGTCTGCTTCCTACCTTTCCGGCACTGCTACATCCCCGTGCCAATCATATCTACACTGTCCTGGGACTACAGCTTCACCTGTGGGGAGCTTTTACATCTCTGCTGCGTCATACCATCAGTCTCAGCGGATCTGCATGCAGCGTCGGCTTAACACCTCCCTTGCCGAGCACCACAGGTGGCGTCACGAACTATCCCATTAACTACGTTCCCCCATTACTTGGGCGCCCAGGGCCACGGACCGGGTCACCGCTGCTGTGACACATCCCGCTGACACCGGCCCGCTACCGAGTACCCCACAGCCCTGGGAGGGCGACCTATATATATTTCCCTTTCCTCTATTTCTCTTTATATATATTTTTTGCCCACAAGATAATGAAAAAATATTTTTATATACACCTTTTTATAGACTCCTCAATCATGTTTACAAAGAAATGTGTGCGTTGACCCGCTTCCCTTGATTTTTTTAGCATTTTTTTGTCTTGTATGTATTGTTTTTTTAATATATCATGTTTGGTGTCCTTAACCCCTTACCTACAATTGACGTAATATTCCGTCCATGTGACCATGGACCTAATTACCATGGACGGAATATTACGTCATCGCGATCAGCGACGCCCACGTGGTGAGCGCCGCTGATCGCGGCCGAGTGTCAGCTAATTATCATAGCTGACACCCGGCACAGTGTGTCAGGGGCGGTCACGGACCGCCCCCGACACGTTAACCCCTTGCACACCGCGATCAAACGCGATCGCGGTGTACCGGGGGTTAAAGGGAAGCATCGGCAGGGAGGGGGCTCCCTCCGTGCTTCCCTGAGCCCCCCACGGCAGCGCAATGTGCAGCGCTGCTGCGGGGGGGGCTCCTTTCCTCCAGGCCCCCGAATCCAAGATGGCGACGGGGGCCTTCGGGGGCCTGAGGAAGCTGGCTTCCTCAGTGCCTGCAAAGCGCAGGCATGAGGAAGCCTTCAGCAGTGCCTGTGTCAGATCGCTGATCTGTCACAGTGATCTGTGATGTGACAGATCAGCGATCTGTCACAGGACAGTGATGTCCCACCTGGGACAAGGTAATAAAGTAAAAAAATAAAAAAAAGTGTTAAAAATAATTAAAAAAAAAATCGCTAAATAAATTAGTAAAAAAAAAAAAAATATTCCCCAATAAATCCATTTTTTCAAAATAAAAAAAAACAAAAACAATAAAAGTACACATATTTGGTATCACCACGTCCGTAATGACCTGCCCTATAAAACTGTCCCATTAGTTAACCCCTTTAGTGAACCCCTTAAAAAATAAAAATAAAAAACGAAGCAAAAAATAATGATTTATTATCATACCACCGAACAAAAAGTGCAATAACGCGCGATCAAAAAGACGCATATAAATATGCATGGTACCGCTGAAAACGTCATCTTGTCCCGCAAAAAAAGAGCTGCCATACAGCATCATCTGCAAAAAAATAAAAAAGTTATAGCTCGCAGAATAAAGCGATACAAAAATAATTATTTTTTATATAAAATTGTTTTCATTGCAAAAAACCGACAAAACATAAAAAAACTACCTAAATGAGGTATCGCTGTAACCGTACTGACCCGAAGAATAAAAACGCGTTATCAATTTTACCGCACGCGGAACGGTGTAAACGCACCCCCCCAAAAGAAATTCATGAAACGCTGGTTTTTGTTCATTCTGCGCCCCAAAAATCGGAATAAAAAGCGATCAAAAAATGTCACGTGCCCGAAAATGGTACCAATAAAAACGTCAACTCGTCCCGCAAAAAATAAGTCCTCACATGACACGGTGGTCAAAATACGGAAAAATTATAGCTCACAATATGTGGTGATGCAAAAACTATTTTTACAATAAAAAGCGTCTTTTAGCGTGCGACAGCCGCCAAACATAAAAACCGCCATAAATCGTAAATCAAACCCCCCGTTATCACCCCCTTAGATAGGGAAAAATTATAAAACTAAAAGAAAATGTATTTATTTCCATTTTCCCGCTAGGGTTAGGGTTAGGGTAGGTTTAGGGTTAGGGCTAGGGTTAGGGTTAGGGCTAGGATTAGGGCTAGGGTTAGGGCTAGGGTTAGGGCTAGGGTTAGGGTTAGGGCTAGGGTTAGGGCTAGGGCTCAGATTAGGGTTAGGGGTGTGTTGAGGTTAGGGTTGGAGTTATAATTGGGGGTTTCCACTGTTTGGGCACATCAGGTGCTCTCCAAAGGCAACATGGCGTCTGATCTCAATTCCAGGCAATTCTGCGTTGAAAAAGTCAAATGGTGCTCCTTCCCTTCCAAGCTCTGCCATGTGCCCAAACAGTGTTTTACCCCCACATGTAGGGTATCAGCCTACTCAGGACAAATTACAAAACAACTTTTGGGGTCCAATTTCTCCTGTTACCCTTGGGAAAATAAAAAATTGGGGGCAAAAATATAATTTTGCGGAAAAAAATGTTTTTTTTATTTTCACGCCCAGGCGTTATAAACTTCTGTGAAGCACTTGGGGGTTCAAAGTGCTCTCCACACATCTAGATAAGCTCCGTGGGGGGTCTAGTTTCCAAAATGGGGTCACTTGTGGGGAGTTTCAATAGTTTAGGTACATCAGGGGCTCTCCAAACGCACATGACACCCGCATACCAATCCATCAAAGTCTGCATTCCAAAACGTCACTACTTCCCTTCCGAGCCCCGACGTGTGCCCATACAGTAGTTTTCTCCCACATATGAGGTATCAGCGTACTCAGGACAAATTGGACAACAACTTTTGGGGTCCAATTTCTCCTGTTACCCTTAGGAAAATAAAAAAATGGGGACTAAAAGATGATGTTTGTTGAAAAAATACGATATTTTTATTTTCACGCCCGGTCGTTATAAACTTCTGTGAAGCACTGGGGGGTTCAAAGTGCTCACCACACATCTAGATAAGTTCATTAGGGGGTCTAGTTTCCAAAATGGGGTCACTTGTGGGGGGTTTCCACTGTTTAGGTACATCAGGGGCTCTCCAAACGCACATGACACCCGCAGACCAATCCATCAAAGTCTGCATTCCAAAACGTCACTACTTCCCTTCCGAGCCCCGACGTGTGCCCATACAGTAGTTTTCTCCCACATATGAGGTATCAGCGTACTCAGCACAAATTGGACAACAACTTTTGGGGTCCAATTTCTCCTGTTACCCTTGGGAAAATAAAAAAATGGGGACTAAAAGATCATGTTTGTGGAAAAAATACGATTTTTTTATTTTCACGCCCGGACGTTATAAACTTCAGTGAAGCACTGGGGGGTTCAAAGTGCTCACCACACATCTAGATAAGTTCCTTAGGGGGTCTAGTTTCCAAAATGGTGTCATTTGTGGGGGGTTTCTACTGTTTTGGTACATCAGGGGCTTTCCTAACGCGACATGGTGTCCGATCTCAATTCCAGCCAAAAACGTCAAATGGCGCTGCTTCCCTTCCGAGCTCTGCCATGCGCCCAAATAGTGGTTTACACCCACATGTGGGGTATCAGCGTACTCAGGATAAATTGCACAATATCTTTTAGGGTCCTGTTACTTTTGGAAAAATAAGAATTGAGGGTGAAAAGATCATTTTTGTGGAAAAAATATGATTTTTTAATTGTACTGCTGTACGTTATAAACTTCTGTGAAGCCCTTGGGGGTTCAAAGTTCTCACCACATATCTAGATAAGTTCCTTGGGGGGTCTAGTTTCCAAAATGGGGTCACTTGGGGGGTTTCCACTGTTTAGGTACATCAGGGGCTCTCCAAACGCGACATGGCGTCCGATCTGAATTCCAGCCAATTTTGCATTGAAAAAGTCAAACAGCGCTCCTTCCCTACTG
Organism: Dendrobates tinctorius; assembly: GCF_039654945.1. Classification (NCBI taxonomy): domain Eukaryota; kingdom Metazoa; phylum Chordata; class Amphibia; order Anura; family Dendrobatidae; genus Dendrobates; species Dendrobates tinctorius. The sequence continues at coordinate 14,576,506 of NW_027361810.1, read as the reverse complement.
AGGTCTGCCATGCGCCGAAACAGTGGTTCCCCCCCACATATCAGGTATCAGCGTACTCAGGACAAATTGCACAATAACTTTTGCAGTCCAATTTCTCCTGTTACCCTTGGTAAAATAAAGAAAATTGAACCTGAAGTATTTTTTTTGTGAAAAAAAGTTAAATGTTCATTTTTTTTAATATTCAAAAAATTCCTGTGACGCACCTAAAGGGTTAATAAACTTCTTGAATGTGGTTTTAAGCACCTTAAGGGGTGCAGTTTTTAGAATGGTGTCACTTTTGGGTATTTTCTATCATATAGACCCCTCAAAGTGGCTTCAAATGTGAAGTGGTCCCTAAAAATAAAATGGTGTTGCAAAAATGAGAAATCGCTGGTCAATTTTTAACCCTTATAACTTCCTAACAAAAAAAAATTTTGGTTCCAAAATTGTGCTGATGTAAAGTAAACATGTGGGAAATGTTATGTATTAAGTTTTTTGTGTGCCGTATCGCTGTGATTTAAGGGCATAAAAATTCAAAGTTGGAAAATTGCGAAATTTTCAAAATTTTCGCCAAATTTCCGTTTTTTTCACAAATAAACGCAAGTTATTTGAATGCAATTTTACCACTACCATGAAGTACAATATGTCACGAGAAAACAATGTCAGAATCACCGGGATCCATGAAAGCGTTCCAGAGTTATGACCTCATAAAGGTACAGTGGTCAGAATTGTAAAAATTGGCCCGGGAGTTAACGTGCAAACCACCCTTGGTAGTGAAGGGGTTAATAGAGTTGAACGACTTTAGTCGGATCGGGTTTCATGAAACAAAATTTGTTTCAGATGAAACTGGTCCGACTAGGGAAAAAAAAGTCGGAGTTTCGTCCGAAACCTGACCCCAATGCAAGTCAATGGGAAATAAAAGTCGGCATTGAGTGGATGACATTCGACTTTTTTTTGCCCTAGTCGGACCAGTTTCATCTGAAACAAATTTCGTTTCATGAAACCCGATCCGACCAAAGTCGCTCAACTCTAGTCCTTAATAAAATGATATCTATTTATATTAATTACACAGGTCAACGAAAAAAAATTTTTTTTCTGGTGTCCAAAATATTTTAATGAATTTGGGGTATTTTTGGGGTGCTGATTCTGAATATGTCATCAGTTTTGCCAGATTGGCTCAAGTTTTTGAGATTTTTGGTATCTTATTTATAGCACTTGTTGGTAAATGCGACGCATCATCTCATTAATTTCTTTGGATTAGTACTTGAACTGAGCAGTTCTCAATATAGTTTTGTGTTAATTAGTGTTCTAAAAGTTTGTTCATAGCTTGATTTTTGCACTAACTTTATGTTGTTGTCTGTTTTCCAGTGAAAAGCATGAACTCATCATGAAGAAGTTGTCTTAACGATCCAGACTCATTCTGTTACATTTGTGGTGAATATACACTGCCAAAACATAGAAGAAACATAACACACTTCGTAAAAAAAGTGTATTTTGCCTATTTTGGGGTTATGCTTGGGGACCAAGACAAGTTTTGGGCACCACACATAGTGTGCAAAGCATGTATCGAATTATTACGAAAATGGAGCAAAGGACAAAGAAAAAGCTTCAAATTTGGTGTTCCAATGGTGTGGAGAGAGCCAAAAAATCATCATGATGACTGTTATTTCTGTGCAGTGCAAGTGCAAGGATTCAATAAGCATAAGAAACGAAAATGGGAGTAACATGGAATCTGCAAGAAGGCCTGTCCCTCATTGTGAAGATGTGCCTGTACCTGTGTTTACCATAAATAACAGTCATCATGATGATTTTTTGGCTCTCTCCACACCATTGGAACACCAAATTTGAAGCTTTTTCTTTGTCCTTTGCTCCATTTTCGTAATAATTCGATACATGCTTTGCACACTATGTGTGGTGCCCAAAACTTGTCTTGGTCCCCAAGCATAACCCCAAAATAGGCAAAATACACTTTTTTTACGAAGTCTGTTATGTTTCTTCTATGTTTTGGCAGTGTGTATTCACCACAAATGTAACAGAATGAGTCTGGATCGTTAAGACAACTTCTTCTTGATGAGTTCATGCTTTTCACTGGAAAACAGACAACAACATAAAGTTAGTGCAAAAATCAAGCTATGAACAAACTTTTAGAACACTAATTAACACAAAACTATATTGAGAACTGCTCAGTTCAAGTACTAATCCAAAGAAATTAATGAGATGATGCGTCGCATTTACCAACAAGTGCTATAAATAAGATACCAAAAATCTCAAAAACTTGAGCCAATCTGGCAAAACTGATGACATATTCAGAATCAGCACCCCAAAAATACCCTAAATTCGATGAAATATCTTTGGCACCAAAAATGCTGTTGACCAGTGTTATATATGTGTTGGAAAATTCTTGTTTATGGGGTTTGCTTTGGTTTATAGTGCTTTTTGTCCACATGAATTTGTAGTGTACTTTTTTTTGTAGTGTACTATTTTTTGGTTTAAGTGTACCCTGAGACAATACTGCTCCCACCCCCACCTCTGAAGCATCCACTTCGACAACAAAGGGTTTGGATGAGTCTGGTTGTACCAGAATTGGGGAAGACATGAAACACTTCTTCAAAGTAAGAAAAGACTGTTTAGCCAATGGGGACCAATTCTTGACATCCGCCCCCTTACATGTGAGGTCAGTGAGAGGTTTAACTATCTGCGAAAACCCTAATTTACGGTAATAATTCGCAAATCCCAAGAAGCGCTGTCATCCCCTAAGGTGCCGGAGTTGAACCCATTCAGCTATAGCCTGTACCTTCTTGGGATCCATACAAAACCCCTCAGCTGACACAATGAGCCCAAGAAAGGATAATTCCTGTACAAAAAAAAGAACATTTTTCAAGTTTGACAAACAATTGATTCTCTCTGAGTCTCTGGAGCACAGTTTTTAGATGATGCAAATGAGCTTGCTTGTCAGCAGAATATATCAAAATGTCATCTAAATAAATTACCACAAAACGGCCTATGAGGTCCGAAAAAAAACACATTAATAGAATTTTGGAAAACCGCTGGGGCATTCGTGAGAACAAACGGCGTCACCAAGTTCTCAAAAAAACCCTCGGACGTGAGGAAGGCCATTTTCCATTCATCCCCCTCCCGCACCCTTATCAGATTGTAAAGTCCCCGTCACACATAGCGACGCAACAGCGATCCCGACAACGATATGACCTGGTAGGGATCGTTGCTGCATCGCTATGTGGTCGCGGGTGAGATGTCAAACAGTCAGATCTTCCCAACGACGCAGCAACGATCCGGCGACCCGTAGCGACCTTTGTAACGATGTCACGCCATGTGTCTCACTTCTGAGTCACTGAAGAGGTCGTTGGTAAGGTGTCAAACATACCGATGCATGCTACCCAGCGGGACCTCAACGATCAAAAAAATGTCCAGGACATTCCGACACGACCAGCGCCCTCACAGCAGGGGCCTGGTCGCTGCTTCCTGTCAAACGTAGCGAGATCACTGCTGAGGTCGTTGTTGCATCACAAAACTTGTGACTCAGCAGCGTTCTCGCTAGCAATCTCGCTGTGTGTGACGGGGGCTTTAGCCCCTCCGAAGGTCAAGTTTGGAGAACCATTTTGCCCCAGAAAGTTGATTGCACAAATCCGGGATGAGTGGAAGGGGATAAGTATTCCTTACGGTAATCCTGTTAAGTTACTGAAAGTCGAGGCAGGAGCGTAAACCGCCATCTTTTTTCTTAACAAAAAAGAATCCGGCAGCCACGGGAAAAACAGAAGGCCGTATATGCCTTTTGGAGGCTCTCAGCAATATTCTCCTTCATGGCCACTCATTCCGGGCCAGACAAATTAAACAAACGGGCCTTCGGCAGTCTAGCCCTGGGAATTAAATTGATGGCACAGTCATAGGGTCTATGCGGTAGTAAAACCTCGGCCTCGCTTTCAGAAAACACGTCCCTGAAGTACTTAAGGTACTCCAGAATACCCTCCAGACTAACAGACGACACAGAAACAGTTTCTGCAGGTTCAACACACAAGATATGTTTATGAAAGGAATTGACACAATTAGATCCCCATTTGACAATAACCCCCGTCTCCCAGTTAATGACTGGGTTATGGCGTTTTAACCACGTCATTCCCAGTACCAGCCCAGAGGGCAGATTATCCAGAACAAAACACATTAACTCCTCCACATGAGACGAGCCAAGTTGAAGGGAAAAGGTTTCGGAAACATAAAGAATCCCAGCTTGGGTGAGGGGAGACGAGTCAATGGCCACGACTTTAAGTGGGGTCTTGAGCCTGACTATCCCTGTCTTGCATTGGGAAACAACACGGGAGCTGATCAGGTTGATGGAAGAACCACTGTCCACCAAAGCTGTAGAAAAAAAATGACAATCGTCCACCAAGAGTTCAACATTTAGCAACACTTTAGAGCATGAGGAGAAAAGTACCTGAAGGTCTGGGCAGCTTCCTCACCCACTACCCAGACCTAGTAATTTCCCGTCGACTTGGAAGGTGACGGACAGGAAGGACCATCCTTCTTCCAATGTCCAAATTCTCTGCAGTAGAAGCATAGCTGCTTCTCGCTGCGGCGTCTCCTTTCCTTTTCCTTAAGGGTAACTGCGCCAGTTTCCATCGGTTCAGGTGCGGTAGCAGTTCCTTTACCACGGGAGAACAATGGGGTCTCATATTGCATCACCCCCCTTGCCCTATAGTCTGCGATCCATCCGTACCGCCTGGGTCATAGCGTCCTCCAGAGAATCAGGCGGAGGGTGAAGTGCTAGGGCATCCTTCAAACGTTTCGATAAGTCTCTCCGAAACAAACCCTGCAGGGCATCATCATCCCAGGAGACCTCCGCAGCCCAGCGTCGGAATTCCGAGCAAAACCACTCGGCCGAGTGCTTCCCCTGACACACACTCATCTCCATGTCCTCCACCAAGCACACTTTGTCTGGCTCATCATAAATATGCCCCAAAGCTTCAAAGAAAGCATCCACCATCAATCTCTCAAGGGCAGAGGGGGGAAGGGAGAAAGCCCAGGCTTGGGGGCCCCCCTAAGTAAGGATATGACAACCCCCATCCTTTGAGACTCATCCCCTGAGGAGTGGGGCCTTAAAGGAAAAAAAAAGTTTGCAACCTTCCCTGAAGGCTCTAAACTCCTTCTTGTCCCCTGAGAATGTATCTGGCAATTTGACGAGGGTTTCTGGGGATACCAAGGCAACATCCCGGCCTCCAGGTTACCAGAAGAAACAGCCCCTTGCACCATATCAGCTAACTGCTGCTGGGTATGCGCCATAGTACGGTTGTCACGCCGGCGCCACCATTATCGGCGCCGGCGCCGCCATTACCGGTGCCGGCTGTCTCACCGGGTACCGCTGCTACTCCCAAGGTTCCCCCCTCAAATCCCTGCTTACCACTCTGGCTGCCGCGCTCCAACTTCAGCCTCCCGTCCTGCAGCCCAGGGGATTCAGCACGTGGGGTCCTCTTCCTGTCCTGCTCCTTCTTCAGGTATGCGCCTTAGGCCGCGGGCGCGCGCCCTTCCCTCCGTTTAACCCCTTCTGTACCACCCCTGTGCAGCGAGCACCAATCTAGCTCCTGCACAGGGTATATCAGGCGGCTCCTCCCTCATGGAGGCGCCTGATTATCGTGTGCCTTTCATTATGGTACTCTGGCCCCATCTGGTCACACCTGTCTCCAGTCGCTCCTGATTCCGGTCACCTCTGACTCCAGTCACTCCTGACTCCTGTCGCTCCTGACTCCGGTCACCTCCTGACTCCAGTCGCTCCTGACTCCGGTCACCTCTGACTCCAGTCACTCCTGACTCCTGTCGCTCCTGACTCCGGTCACCTCCTGACTCCAGTCGCTCCTGACTCCGGTCACCTCTGACTCCAGTCACTCCTGACTCCGGTCACCTCTGACTCCAGTCACTCCTGACTCCTGTCGCTCCTGACTCCGGTCACCTCTGACTACAGTCACTCCTGACTCCGGTCACCTCCTGACTCCAGTCGCTCCTGACTCCGGTCACCTCTGACTCCGGTCACTCCTGACTCCAGTCTCTCCTGACCTTCTGCCTTGCCTGTCTCTTCCGTTCCTGAGCCGCCCCTCTTGGTACCAGCTGTCACGGTATTCGACTCCTTCGGGCCTGCTCCTAACGGTCCCTGTATAGGGGTCGGCACCACCTGGCCAGCTCGCCCCAGGGATCCCGGTACCGTGACCCAGACAGTCCACTCTTGCTACCCACAACAGTAACAGTATAATCCTGCCATGGACCCCGCTGTTGCCTCGGCGGCCACCCAAAAGGAACTACTCTTTTTGCGGGAGAACCAGACCCGGATTATGGCTTTTATGAAGTCCATGGACACTCGGTTATCCGCCATTCAGACCTCCGATCCAGGGAGCACTCCTCTGCTGGCGGGACTCCAGCAGGAGCTCGCGCAGCAGCATGATACTCAGTCCCATATTCTTAATTACATGGCATCTGTTGATGACCGCTTGCAGTCCCTGCAGTCGTCCGCAGCGGCCTCTGCCCCATCCTGCGACCCTGCACCTCACCCACCGCCACGTTTGGGGAAGCCTCCTAGGTATAGCGGGGATCCAAAATTATGCAGGGGGTTTCTGAACCAGTGCCGCCTACATTTTGAGCTGCTGCCCAGCAATACCCGTCTGATAGGGCTAAGGTGGCATTTATCGTGTCCCATCTCGAGGGAGAGGCCTTGGCATGGGTGAACCCCCTGTGGGAGCAGGATGATCCGGTGGTATCCCATCTACACGACTTCTTGGATACTTTCCGCCGGGTCTTTGATGAGCCCGGACGTTTGGCCTCCACCACGGAGTCCCTTTTCAATCTCCGACAGGGAACTCTTACCGTGGGACAGTACGCTATCCGCTTCCGGACCCTGGCCTCAGAGCTGGGGTGGAACAATGAGGCGTTGGTAGGGGCCTTTTGGAGGGGGCTTTCGGGGAGGATCAAGGATGAGCTTGCTGGTTGGGACACCCCCACCTCTCTAGAGGACCTTATATCCCTGGCTACTCGTATTGACTTGTGGTACCAGGAACGCTCCCGCGAGACTGTCAGGGAGAGAGGCCCCTCTAGGTTCAATTCTGCCCTCAGCCCTCGCTCGTTCAAGCTGGCCCGTAGTTCTGCCCCGGAGCCCATGCAGGTGGATTGCGTTAAGTTATCGGAGCTGCGGCGCAGGGAGAGATTAGAGCAAGGGTTATGCCTCTATTGTGGTGGAACCAACGACTTCCTGCGTTTCTGTCCTGAGAGTCCGGGAAACTCCTCCGCCTAGGCCAGGTAAGAGAGGCCTTCCTAGGTGACTCTGTCCCTCTCTACCCCTTACTATCTCAGCTTTAAATCTCGTAGGTCGTAAGCGTAGATTTGTGGAGGCGTATGTGGACTCGGGTGCGGCGGGCAACTTCATTCGGATGGAAGAGGTGCACAAGTTTCGAATTCCTGTCGTCACCCTTGAAGAACCGCATGTGATCACCTCGGTGGATGGCAAACCTGTTCCCATCACCATGGTCTCTCTCGAGCTGGAAATGCAGATCGGAGCTCTCCACCGGGAGATAATTGCTTTTTATGTTTTGCGTAATTTGTCTCATGCTCTGCTCCTTGGCCTGCCCTGACTCAGGTCGCATGAGCCAGTCCTTGCTTGGCGCTCCGGGGAGGTCCTTCGCTGGGGTCATTCTTGCCAAGAACGTTGTCTGCTGCCTGTTACCCGTTCCAGTCTGCACCAAGTACCCGCGGATCTTCCGGGGCTTCCCGTGGCCTACCAATCGTTTGCGGATGTCTTCAACAAGACGGAAGATGAGACCCTTCCTCCGCATCGGGCCTACGATTGCCCAATCGAGCTAGTTCCTGGAGCTACTCCTCCCAGGGGAAGAATATTCCCGTTGTCGCCTGCAGAGACCTCAGCCATGACGGAGTACATCCAGGAAAATTTGGCCAGGGGCTTTATCCGGAAGTCGTCTTCTCCAGCAGGAGCCGGGTTTTTCTTTGTTCATAAGAAGGATGGGTCCCTTCGACCTTGCATTGACTATCGAGGCTTCAATAACATCACGGTCAAGAATAGGTATCCTCTACCACTCATCCCCAAACTGTTTGACCGCCTGCGTGGTGCCCGGATCTTTACCAAACTGTTTCTATGAGGGGCCTACAATTTGGTCCGAATACGTGCCGGAGATGAGTGGAAGACCGCCTTAAACATGCGAGATGGCCATTATGAATATTTGGTCATGCCCTTTGGTCTTTGTAACGCCCCAGCGGTCTTCCAAGAATTTGTTAACAACGTCTTCCGGGACCTTCTCTACTCATGCCTCGTGGCGTACTTAGATGACATCCTCATCTTTTCACCAGACCTTTCCTCTCACAGGAGGAGTGTTCGCCTGGTCTTGCAACGTCTGCGGGTGAATCAACTTTATGCCAAGTTGGAAAAATGCCTGTTCGAGCAGACCTCCCTACCCTTTTTGGGGTATATTATCACGGACTCGGGATTGCGAATGGACCCAGACAAATTGTCTGCGGTGCTCAAATGGCCACGACATGTCGGAGTGAAGGCCATTCAATGATTCTTGGGCTTCGCGAATTACTATAGGCAATTTGTCCCACACTTCTCTGCTTTAACCAAGCATATTGTTGCCCTTACCCGGAAGGGAGCAAGGCCAAACATCTGGTCCTCGGAAGCTGAAGACGCATTCCTTGCCTTGAAGCAGGCCTTTGCCACGGCTCCGGTTTTGCATCGGCCAGAGGTCGGCAAGCCCCTTGTCTTGGAGGTAGACGCATCCTCTACTGGGGATGGGGCGATTCTTTCCCAAAAGATGTCCACTGGGCGCTTGGCTCCATGCGGGTTCTTCTCCAAGTCATTTTCACCCGCAGAATGTAACTACACGATTGGGGATCGAGAGTTGCTGGCCATAGAGATGGCGCTAGAGGAGTGGCGTTATCTCCAGGAAGGGGCAGTCCATCCCTTCACCTTATTCACCGACCACAAAAACTTGGCCTACCTCCAGTCATTGTTTTTCTCTCGCTTCGACTTTGAGCTCCACTTCCGACCCGGTGACAAAAATACCAAGACAGATGCTCTCTCCCAGTCCCTGCAGTCACCCGAAGTGGAAGAGGCTCCGTCGCATGTTATCGATCCCGCCCGAATTATCACGGTAGCTCCCGTGAATCTTCATTCCGTGCCACCGGGTAAGACCCTTGTCCAGCAAGACAAAAGGGCAGAAGTACTAAGCTGGGGCCACTCTTCCAAGATCGCTGGACATGTTGGCATCAAGAGGACGCTTGCTTTGGTTTCCCGTTATTACTGGTGGCCTTCTCTACGCCAAGATGTGTCAGACTTTGTGGCCTCCTGCTCAATTTGAAGCTTGTCCCTCAGTCTCCTTCAGCCGTTGCCTGTTCCCGAAGCTCCTTGGCAGCACATCGCCATGGATTTTGTTACCGACTTACCCCGCTCTTCTGGATGCACGACGATCCTGGTGGTAGTCGATCGGTTTTCCAAAATGGCCCATTTTGTCCCATTACCCGGCTTGCCCACGGCCTCCGAATTGGCTAGTCTTCATTCAACAGGTTTTTAGACTACATGGGCTTCCTTAGCGAATCGTGTCTGACCGCGGGGTACAGTTTACCTCCTGCTTCTGGAGAGCACTCTGTAAACTCTTGGGCATTTGCCTGGATTTCTCTTCCGCTTATCATCCCCAGACCAACGGGCAAGTCGAACGAGTCAACCAAGTCTTGACCTCCTACCTGCGGAACTTCTCTAACGCCCACCACGACAACTGGGTCGATCTTCTTCCATGGGCAGAGTTCGCCCATAGCAATCACTCCAATTAATCCACCACCAAGTCTCCGTTTTTTGTGGTCTCCGGTCAGAATCCAGGTGTGCCTCTTCCAGTATCTTCTTCCTCCGGCGTACCCGCCGCCGATGCCCTCTCCCAAGAATTCTTCCAGGTCTGGAGGAGGACCAAAGAGGCTCTTGTACAAGCCGCGGCCCAGATGAAGAGACATGCCGACAAGAGACGGAGGGATCTCCCGCCACACCATCCAGGTGACAAAGTGTGGCTGTCAACCAAGCACATCCGCCTGAAAATCCCTTCTTATAAGCTGGGTCCCCGGTACATTGGTCCCTTCGAGATTCTGGGACGCATCAACAACACGGCCTATAGATTGAGGCTGCCTGCTTCGCTCCGGGTCCATAACGCTTTCCATGTCTCGCTCCTGAAACCGGTCATCCTCAATCAGTTCTGTCCTGCGCCTCCCGTTGTTCCCCAGCCAGTAGGGGCCAATGACGTCTTCGAGGTGAGGGATATTTTGGCCATGAAAAAGGTTAGGGAAAAGACCTTTTTTCTCATCGATTGGAGAGGGTTCGGGCCTGAGGAGAGGTCTTGGGAACCATGAGAGAATGTTGACGCTCCCCGCATCATGGATCGATTCTTGGCCAATCTCAGAAGGAGGGGACGTAAAGGGGGGGTACTGTCACGCCGGCGCCACCATTATCGGCGCCGGCGCTGCCATTACCGGCGCCGCCTGTCTCACCGGGTCCCACTGCTACTCACAGGGTCCCCCCTCTAATCCCTGCTTACCGCTCTGGCCGCCGCGCTCCACCTTCAGCCTCCTGTCCTGCAGCCCGGGGGATTCAGCACGTGGGGTCCTCTTCCTGTCCTGCTCCTGCTTCAGGTATGTGAGTCACCCTCCCAGGGCTGTGGGGTACTCGGTACCGGGCCCGATGAGCTTCAATGGGAGATGTCACGGCAGCTGGGACCCGGCCCGTGGCCCTGGGCGCCCATTGTAGCAAAAGGGGAATGTTCAGTGTGCTATGATGATTAAATTTTATGAATGAATGAGTCGTGACGCCACCTGTGGTGTTCGGCAATGAAGATGTTAAGCCGACGCTGCAGACAGATCCTCTGGGACAGATGGTGGGGTGCAGCAATGATGTTATAGCCCTCCACAGGCAGGGCTGAAGTCCCAGGGCAGAGTAGGTGAAGTGACACTTAGATGGTGTAGTGTCGGGCGCAGGGGATGTAGCAGTGTCGGGCAGGTTGACGCAGGAATAAGTGGAGGACACCAGGACATGTAGTTCCAAAGCTTTACTCACAGTCTGTTGTGGCACAAGAGCCCGCATCCGTGCCGTGTCCTCCGGGTCAGGAGCTCAGCCAACTTCCAGGCAAGATGAAGTACTCCTTTCCAACACTCCGCCAACATATATGCCTTTTCTGAACGTCTCCCTCTTAGCGCCTTTAGTGAAGTACTCACAGTACTGAGATACACTGGAGTTCCTCCTGTCAGATGTTCCTATGAACTCTACTTGTACGGCAGACAGCTGTAGCCTGCTTCGGGGACTCCTTGCTACCTAGTCCCGGCTCACTATCGATGCTGTTGTGCGCCCCAAGTCTGGTGTGGGAATAAAGTGGTGACAACTTCTATTCCTCCGGTGTCTGCTGCAGGACCATTAGTATCCATACAACCTCGGGGACCGGACCCCGGCCTTGCGCTTAGGACTTGGGAAGGGTTCTCCTCTAACCCTAATCCTTACTTCTCTTCTTCTCCTCACGTTCCGTACTAATCCTTTCCTTCTTATGGAGAGTCAGGCTTTCTATCAAACTTCCTTTCCTGTGCCAGCGGACCCAGGTTACTGAGGTCGGCTGCAGCACCTCCTTCATCCATCCCACTCAGGGGATCTTCACTCTTCCTCTCTCTCTGTCAGACTGACTGACTCCTAAACTCTTCCCGCTCTTTTGATGCAACCTAAACTCCACCCGCCTCCCAGCACGCTTCGTGTTCCAAGCAGGGAGCCATCAAAGGGTGCTTTGCTACACTACTGTGTTGTGTGGGATGCAGGTATTGGAGCGTGGTCAGGTGTCTCCACCTTACCTGGATGGTGGGGTACCACACCTCAGGAGGAGGTGCAGTACCTCTGTGGCGACTGAACCTTCAGGGGCGCCACATATGCGCCTTAGGCCGCGGGCGTGCACCCTTCCCTCCTTTTAACCCCTTCTGTACCACCCCTGTGCAACAAGCACCAATATAGCTCCTGCACAGGGTATATCAGGCGGCTCCTCCCTCTCCCTCATGGAGGCGCCTGATTATCGTGTGCCTTTCATTACGGTACTCTGGCCTCGTCTGGACACACTTGTCTCCAGTCGCACCTGACTCCGGTCACCTCTGACTCCAGTCACTCCTGACTCCTGTCGCTCCTGACTCCGGTCACCTCCTGACTCCAGTCGCTCCTGACTCCGGTCACCTCTGACTCCAGTCACTCCTGACTCCTTTCGCTCCTGACTCCGGTCACCTCCTGACTCCAGACGCTCCTGACTCCGGTCACCTCCTGACTCCAGTCGCTCCTGACTCCAGTCACCTCTGACTCCGGTCACCTCTGACTCCGGTCACCTCTGACTCCAGTCACTCCTGACTCCAGTCGCTCCTGACTCCGGTCACCTCTGACTCCAGTCACTCCTGACTCCGGTCACCTCTGACTCCAGTCACTCCTGACTCCGGTCACCTCTGACTCCAGTCACTCCTGACTCCTGTCGCTCCTGACTCCGGTCACCTCTGACTCCAGTCACTCCTGACTCCTGTCGCTCCTGACTCCGGTCACCTCCTGACTCCAGTCGCTCCTGACTCCGGTCACCTCTGACTCCAGTCACTCCTGACTCCTGTCGCTCCTGACTCCGTCACCTCCTGACTCCAGTCGCTCCTGACTCCGGTCACCTCCTGACTCCAGTCGCTCCTGACTCCAGTCACCTCTGACTCCGGTCACCTCTGACTCCAGTCACTCCTGACTCCGGTCACCTCTGACTCCAGTCACTCCTGACTCCAGTCGCTCCTGACTCCGGTCACTCCTGACTCTAGTCTCTCCTGACCTTCTACCTTGCCTGTCTCTTCTGTTCCTGAGCCGCCTCTCTTGGTATCAGCTGTCACGGTATTCTACTCCTTCGGGCCTGCTCCTAACTGTCCCTGTATAGGGGTCGGCAGCACCTGGCCAGCTCGCCCCAGGGATCCCGGTACCGTGACCCAGAGGGTCCACTCTTGCTACCCACAACAGTAACAACGGTGTTCCACGTTCAGCTTTTGGAACATCTGAGTCAGGTGTTAAACCTGCTCAGACAGTGCCTGAAGGGGATCCATAATCCACCCACCACTCCGGGGATGGATAGAGGAAATCAGCTGACTAATGTAAACGGTCGGTTATAATGTCAGGGTGAGCGTCAGGCAAGCACACACCAGCAGATGAACCGGTCCGGGCCACGGCGGATGAGAGTCCCTTACAACTTGGCACTGCAGCGCTCAAACCGTTCAGGAGCTGAGGGCCGAGAGCGGTGCAGCAGCGCTGGAGAGACAGCACGCCGGGTGTGGAGTGTGCTGACAGGACCTGCGGCACGTGACCGCACGTCAGAGAGGAAATAGGCGGGGCCTAGTGCGCTCAGCCCATGGAGACAGGGAAACGCGACTGAGACTCCCGAGCAGAATGGGAGGCAGGGGACCACCAGGGAATGACGGGGGCAATGGTTAAGAAGGGTCTGAGACAAGTCGAGGTCAGTAACCGGGTATGACAACGCAGTACAAAGGGAGCAGGCTGACAGGGAAAGTCAGGGGCAGAGCAGAAGTCAGAAAACCATACGAGCAGATAAACACTACCGAATCAGAAAGCCAAAACACAACAGGGAACAAACCGGGTCAGAACCATACAAGCAAATCAGAACACAGGCACAAGGAACAGGCACACCGGGGTCAACACACTCAGCGGAGGGCAAAAGCATAACCAACAAAGCATGACCCCACAAAGAGGCTATAAAAAGCCTCAGAGAAGTAAAAGGGAGGCTGCATGGATTAACCCCAGAGACTCCGACCAGAACCAACCATGACAGGTGTATTATAGTAGTTATATTCTTGTACACAGGAGCAGTATTATAGTAGTTATATTCTTGTACACAGGAGCAGTATTATAGTAGTTATATTCTTGTATATAGGGGCAGTATTATAGTAGTTATATTCTTGTACATAGGGGCAGTATTATAGTAGTTATATTCTTGTATATAGGGGCAGTATTATAGTAGTTATATTCTTGTACATAGAGGCAGTATTATAGTAGTTATATTCTTGTACATAGGAGCAGCATTATAGTAGTTATATTATTGTACATAGGGGCAGTATTATAGTAGTTATATTCTTGTACATAGGAGGCAGTATTATAGTAGTTATATTATTGTACATAGGAGGCAGTATTATAGTAGTTATATTATTGCACGTACATAGGAGGCAGTATTATAGTAGTTATATTATTGTACATAGGGGGCAGTATTATAGTAGTTATATTATTGTACATAGGGGCAGTATAATAGTATTTAGAAAAAAATAAGTCCAGCGCTGTAAGTTCATAAAATCCATTTTCTTTTTATTCCATAACTTCCAATAGCATAAAAACAATTAAGTCATCGTCCAGACATTAAAATCAAACGCATTTCAATGCAAAACCTTGCGTCTTAATTACTGACAAGGATCTAATGGCAGACTGAACATTTTAGACTAGTTCTAGGTGGGATTGAACTGTGAACTTGTCGAAAATGTTCAGTCTGCCTTTAGATCCTTGTCAATGATTAAGACGCAAGTTTTTGCATTGAAACGCGTTTGATTTTAATGTCTGGACGATGACTTAATTGTTTTTATGCTATTGGACGTTATGGAATAAAAAGAAAATGGATTTTATGGACTTACAGCGCTGGACTTATTTTTTCTAATTTCTGAAAACTTGCTGAACAGCAGGATCCACGCGCTCCAGGAGGAGGTGAGCAGACGCTAAACTTTTTTGTATATTTTCAGTATTATAGTAGTTATATTTTTGTGCATAGGGGCAGTATTATAGTAGTTATATTCTAGTACATAGGTGGCAGTATTATTGTAGTTATATTCATGTACATAGGGGCAGTATTATAATAGATATATTCTTGTACATAGGGCCAGTATTATAGTAGTTATATTCTTGTACATAGGGGGCAGTATTATAGTAGTTATATTCTTGTACATAGGAGCAGTATTATAGTAGTTATATTCTTGCACATACTGGCAGTATTATAGTAGTTATATTCTATTACATAGGGGCAGTATTATACTAGTCATATTCTTGTACACAGGGGGCAGTATTATAGTAGTTATATTGTACATAGGGGCAGTATTATAGTAGTTATATTCTTGTACATAGGAGCAGTATTATAGTAGTTATATTCTTGTACATAGGGGCAGTATTATAGTAGTTATATTCTTGTACATAGGGGCAGTATTATAGTAGTTATATTCTTGTACATAGGGGGCAGTATTATAGTAGTTATATTCTTGTACATAGGAGCAGTATTATAGTAGTTATATTCTTGCACATACTGGCAGTATTATAGTAGTTATATTCTATTACATAGGGGCAGTATTATACTAGTCATATTCTTGTACACAGGGGGCAGTATTATAGTAGTTATATTGTACATAGGGGCAGTATTATAGTAGTTATATTCTTGTACATAGGAGCAGTATTATAGTAGTTATATTCTTGTACATAGGGGCAGTATTATAGTAGTTATATTCTTGTACATAGGGGCAGTATTATAGTAGCTATATTCTTGTATATAGGGGCAGTATTATAGGAGTTATATTCTTGTATATAGGAGCAGTATTATAGTAGTTATATTCTTGTATATAGGGGCAGTATTATAGTAGTTATATTCTTGTACATAGGGGCAGTATTATAGTAGTAATATTCTTGTACATAGGGGCAGTATTATAGTAGTTATATTCTTGTATATAGGGGCAGTATTATAGTAGTTATATTCTTGTACATAGGAGCAGTATTATAGTAGTTATATTCTTGTACATAGGAGCAGTATTATAGTAGTTATATTTTTGTACATAGGAGCAGTATTATAGTAGTTATATTCTTGTACATAGGAGCAGTATTATAGTAGTTATATTCTTGTACATAGGAGCAGTATTATAGTAGTTATATTCTTGTATATAGGGGCAGTATTATAGTAGTTATATTCTTGTATATAGGGGCAGTATTATAGTAGTTATATTCTTGTACATAGGGGGCAGTATTATAGTAGTTATATTCTTGTACATAGGGACAGTATTATAGTAGTTATATTCTTGTATATAGGGGCAGTATTATAGTAGTTATATTCTTGTATATAAGGGGAGTATTATAGTAGTTATATTCTTACACATAGAGGGTAGTATTATAATGGAATCTCAAGCATGAAAGAAGCATTCAAAGTAACAAAAGAGGATTATTTTTCATTTTTTTCTTACCATATAATTTAGAGATATTTCTTGTACTCGTGAAGCTATTATTGGTTGTGACCAGAATTTCTCACCTGTAAGTCAGTAACATTGTTTCTTCTGGAATGGCTCTGATGTTCCTCGTCTTCCTGAGTCATATTTCAGAAGCAGTAAATGGTAACAAGTCTCTGGTGCTTGTCAGGATTCATTATCATACTGGCCGTCTGTTAGCGAGAGCAGCAGGCACAAACCTAATCAACAATCCAGATATTACAATTCGTCATAATGGATGACATAAACCTTATGGCCCCAGTCATTTAGAACAGAGAGCTTCAGGACATTTATGAAGACAGAGCTGTATATACATTATAAGGAGATGATTAAATATTATGTCCTACAGACGACTTGATGAAACTTACTAAGATGGTATTTTGGGTGACAGCCACAAAAAAAAAAAAAAAATACCCTTATCAATTCACTTGTCATAATGGACGTCCAATGAAGCCAAAATTGGGAAGTGTAAAACCAGTTAGATTTAAAGGGTATCTCCATTTTCAAATGAAGGAAACAGTAGTTCTGACTTCCAAAGCCCTCCAAAGGCTGATGTTGAATGTAGAATTTCACACCCTTGCTACAAATCACATGCCAGGCATTTAAATGTGTTGCACTTTAGCTATAGGGGGCTGGAGATGGCAGTCACATTGAAAGGCCCACTGCCACATAAGGTAACAGTGTTATAAATGGCACATGGACTGCAGAGAGGAGCTATGAAGAGAAGGAGAACTACTCCAGAAGATGTAACTTACAAGGTACCTGGACGTAAATGTTTATTTGCGATACTGCCTGTGTCTCATCAGTATTTTGGTAACTGTGTGGTCAACAGTCTTAAGATGGCTGGTAACAATAGCTCACAGTATCTCCTCACCATTGTTAAGGATACAGTTGTGGCCAAAAGTATTGACACCCCTGCAATTCTGTCAGATAATACTCAGTTTCTTCCTGAAAATGATTGCAAACAAAAATTCTTTGTTATTATTATCTTCAATTAATTTGTCTTAACCCCTTAATGTCCAATGTCGGACACAGTCCATCATCAGATATTTCCCCTGCTTTGATGAGGGCTCTGGCGCTGAGCCCGCATCAAAGCTGGGACATGTCAGCTGTTATGAACAGCTGACATGTGCCCGCAATAGGCGCGAGCGGAATCGCCATCCGCCCGCGCCTATTAACTAGTTAAATGCCGCTGTCAAAGCTGACAGCGGGCATTTAAATAGAATTTCCGGCCGCCGGGCCGGAAATGACGTCATCGCCGACCCCCGTCACGTGATTGGGGGTCGGCGTCACGTTGCCTGGACAACCAGAGGTCTCTATGAGACCTCTATGGTTGTTCCAGGCATAAGGCTTTCAGCGCCACCCGGTGGTCGGCGCTGAAAGCACAGCAGTAAATCTGCTACATATGGGCAATCTGCTCATCGCCCATATGTAGCAGAGCCAATCGGGTTGCGCATGCTTATAGCCTCCTATGGAGGCTATTGAAGCATGCTAAAAGTAAAAAAAAAAAAATGTTAAAAAATTAAAAAAACCTAAAAGTTCAAATCACCCCCCTTTCGCCCCAATCAAAATAAAACAGTAAAAAAAAATCCCACATACACATATTAGGTATCGCCGCGTTCAGAATCGCCCGATCTATCAATAAAAAAAAAGCATTAACCCGATCGCTAAACGGCGTAGCAAGAAAAAAATTCAAAACGCCAGAATTACGTTTTTTTGGTCACCAAGACATTGCATTAAAATGCAATAACGGGCGATCAAAAGAACGTATCTGCACAAAAGTGGTGTCATTAAAAACGTCAGTCCGGCACGGAAAAAATAAGCCCTCACCCGACCCCAGATCATGAAAAATGGAGACGCTACGGGTCTCGGAAAATTGCGCAAATTTTTTTTTTTTTTTTTTTTTTTTTTTTTTTAGCAAACTTTGGAATTTTTTTTCACCACTTAGATAAAAGAGGACATAGACATGTTTGGTGTCTATGAACTCGTAATGACCTGGAGAATTATAGTGGTAGGTCAGATTTAGCATCTAGTGAACCTAACAAAAAAGCCAAGCAAAAAACAAGTGTGGGATTGCACTTTTTTTGCTATTTCACCGCACTTGGAATTTTTTTCCCGTTTTCGAGTACACGATATGGTAAAACCAATGATGTCATTTAAAAGTACAACTCGCCCCGCAAAAAATAAGCCCTCACATGGCCATATAAACGGAAAATTAAAAAAGTTATGGCTCTGGAAAGAAGGGGAGGGAAAAATGAAAATGTAAAACCAAAAATACCCCTGGTCGTTAAGGGGTTAAATGAAAAAACACAAAAAGAATTGTCCTAAAGCCAAATTGGACATAATTCCACCCCAAACATAAAAAAGAGGGTGGACAAAAGTATTGGCACTGTTCGAAAAATCATGTGATGCTTCTCTAATTTGTGTAATTAACAGCACCTGTAACTTACCTGTGGCACCTAACAGGTGTTGGCAATAACTAAATCACACTTGCAGCCAGTTGACATGGATTAAAGTTGACTCAACCTCTGTCCTGTGTCCTTGTGTGTACCACATTGAGCATGGAGAAAAGAAAGAAGACCAAAGAACTGTCTGAGGACTTGAGAAACCAAATTGTGAGGAAGCATGAGCAATCTCAAGGCTACAAGTCCATCTCCAAAGACCTGAATGTTCCTGTGTCTACCGTGCGCAGTGTCATCAAGAAGTTTAAAGCCCATGGCACTGTGGCTAACCTCCCTAGATGTGGCCGGAAAAGAAAAATTGACAAGAGATTTCAACACAAGATTGTGCGGATGTTGGATAAAGAACCTCGACTAACATCCAAACAAGTTCAAGCTGCCCTGCAGTCCGAGGGTACAACAGTGTCAACCCGTACTATCTGTCGGCGTCTGAATGAAAAGGGACTGTATGGTGGGAGACCCAGGAAGACTCCACTTCTTACCCCGAGACATAAAAAAGCCAGGCTGGAGTTTGCAAAAACTTATCAGAAAACGCCTAAAACGTTTTGGAAGAATGTTCTCTGGTCAGATGAGACAAAAGTAGAGCTTTTTGAGCAAAGGCATCAACATAGAGTTTACAGGAGAAAAAAAGAGGCATTCAAAGAAAAAAACACGGTCCCTACAGTCAAACATGGCGGAGGTTCCCTGATGTTTTGGGGTTGCTTTGCTGCCTCTGGCACTGGACTGCTTGACCGTGTGCATGGCATTATGAAGTCTGAAGACTACCAACAAATTTTGCAGCATAATGTAGGGCCCAGTGTGAGAAAGCTGGGTCTCCCTCAGAGGTCATGGGTCTTCCAGCAGGATAATGACCCAAAACACACTTCAAAAAGCACTAGAAAATGGTTTGAGAGAAAGCACTGGAGACTTCTAAGGTGGCCAGCAATGAGTCCAGACCTGAATCCCATAGAACACCTGTGGAGAGATCTAAAAATGGCAGTTTGGAGAAGGCACCGTTCAAATATCAGGGACCTGGAGCAGTTTGCCAAAGAAGAATGGTCTAAAATTCCAGCAGAGCAGTGTAAGAAACTCATTGATGGTTACCGGAAGCGGTTGGTGGCAGTTAATTTTGGCTAAAGGTTGTGCAACCAAGTATTAGGCTGAGGGTGCCAATACTTTTGTCTGGCCCATTTTTGGAGTTTTGTGTGAAATGATCAATGTTTTGCTTTTTGCTTCATTCTCTTTTGAGTTTTTTCCATTTAAGACAAATTAAATGAAGATAATAATACCAAATAATTTGTGATTGCAATCATTTTTAGGAAGAAACTGAGTATTATCTGACAGAATTGCAGGGGTGTCAATACTTTTGGCCACAACTGTATACTGGCAATTGAACGTTTATGCAATGCAATTTTATATGGGGTTGACCTGACATAGCAATTGATCACTGCATTTAGATTGGTGATGTATTCATGAACTTGTTCTGATTATGGTGCAGTATTCATGTACTGATAGTGATTCTGGTCATGTATTTCTGTACTGTGGTTCTGCTGATGTATTTCTGTAATGATAGGGGTTCTCTCTATGTATTAATTTACTGTTTATTGTTCTTGTGATGTAATTTTGTACTGTTCGTGGTTTTGGTGATGTATTCCTGTACTGTTGGTTTTTCTGGTGATGTATTTCTGTATTGATGGTGATTCTGGTGATGTATTTCTGTACTGATAATGGTTCTTGTGATGTGTTCCTGAACTGTTGGTGGTTATAGTGATATATTCCTCTACTGATCATGGTTCTGGTGATGTATTTCTGTACTAATGGTGTTTCTGGTAATGCATTTCTTTCCTGTCAGTAGTTCTGGTTATGTATTTCTGTGCTGATGGTGTTTCTGGTGCAGTAATTACGTACTGTTGGTGGTTCTGGTGATGTATTTCTGTATTGTTAATAGTTTTGATTATGTATGTCTGTACTGTTGGTGATTCTGGTGATGTAATTCTATACTGATGGAGATTCTGGTGATGAATTCATGTACTGATTCTGATCCTGTAAACATGTAACAATCCATACCTTGTCAGACAATGTGACAGATGGCCATGTTAATAAAGTATTGTGCCTTCTGACAAGTTAAGGGATACTATATCTGTATTTACCTTCAGAGGATTAATTAAAAATGTAAGCACTGTAGTATGCGCAATTCTAACAGTGTGTAATATGCTCAATGTTAGGTTACAGGTCTGCTAGCGGGTTCCAGCAGCCATCACATATGATTTTCATAATTACAGTCACGTGACAACAAGCTTCTCTTCCTGCTTCTTTCAAGGAAGCAGGGGCTGTAGTATTTCACTGAACATTGAGAGAATCAGAAAGTGCAGCTAGTCAGCATGTGACTAAGTATGCAAATCACATATGATCAGTCGCATGATGACTATTCAAACCACTTAAGCTGTGTACAGGAGGGGGCACCAAACTGAATGTCTGACCCAGGTGCAGGAAAGCCTAGATTCACTGATTCTGACTTTTTTTTGCTAACTAGCAGCAGGATGATTTCATTACTATGCTCTGAACATTAGTGGTGGTAGCGGCGGTGTGAACACTTCAGGTGCCTAGTATTGTACTACTGATGCCACGCTACGGAACTGTTCACACCATTGTAAGTTCTACTCTCACTGTTCAGATCAGGGTTGCAGAGGTAACTTCTTCCAGTGGCGAGAACAGGCTGCCAGACCTGTTATTACTGCCACTGTCGTGGGGCCCTGACCTCCTGTCACCGCTCACCACTGAACACTGAAAGTACCATGAGCAGTGACATGGGTAGATTGTAGCTTAGCGCACAGCACTGTGCTACAATGACACAGCGTCTGGCTCCCCTCACAGCTGTAAACTGGACATGCTTGGGGGTGTACAGCTGATGTAACCACGGCATAAGAGGGTCGGACACCGACCGCAGTCTCCTGTGGCCTGGGGCTGTCGTATTTGTCGTGCTCTGACACTTACACATTTCAGCAAATAAAAATGGCAGTTGTTATGATTGGGTCACCGAGGAGGAAAGCAAGACCAAGCTAAGCCACAGAAAACCAGAGAGGTTGGTAACTAAGCGGATTGCAGACCCCTGATCCTATCCACACAACTAACAGTAGCCGTGAAGCGTACCTACGATGATTCTAGACGCCTCAACACAGCCAGAGAACTAAATAAGCCTAAAGCAAGAAAGGGGAAATCTAAACTGCCCCAGAGCAGACCCCAAAGGAATAGATAGCCCCCAAACATATATTGTCGGTGAGACAAGATGAAAACACAAACGCAGGTAGGAAAATAGGCTGAGCATACGATGGTGCCCAAACTAACTAGACAGGACAGGAAAGGAAAGACACTGTCTGCAATCACGCAAAAGCCCTGCAAAAAATGCCCAACACGTCTGATAGAAAAAACACTGAAGTCACTAGACTTCGCCCACTATATCAGCACTCTGGTATATTCTGAAAGCAGAGCAAAGAGAGGCCAATCTAATAAGGGACAAAAACAAACTGGCACAAACAGTAACATAAGGATGGAAATTCAGCACAGCCTCAGCCGGGGCTGGCTGACCACACAAAACTGAAATATACAAAACCAAATCAAATGTGAACAATAGCAAAAGAACACTTAGCTTGAGCATGCAGGGACTGAGCTGGAAACTAAGGCCTCAGGAGGCAGGAAAAAATCACCAGCAGGGATAGAGGGAGGCGGCTGTCTTAAATCCAATCAGAAACTCCAGATGACCAATCGTCCTCCTCATTATCAGGTGGCAGACCTCTGTCAGCTAGATCAGCTCCATTACCTCCTGTAACCACCAGAGGGAGCCCAGAAAGAGAACTCGCGACCCCTCTGTCAATATAACCAGCTCCACTACCTTCACTAGTAACCAGAGGTAGGCCAGAAAGTGAATTCACAACAGGCAGTGCCCAGAGACTGAGTACAAAAACAGTACCAAAAAATGTTAATACAGTTCATTTTACTTATTTTTTTTGTAGATATAATTAAAGATTATTTGTAATAAAAAAACATGGCGATACATTCCCATCAAGGTTTTTTTAAGCAGCTGCAAATTAATCTTTACATGAGATGCTTAAAATGCATATGACAACCGTATCACAGCTGAGTCACAAAATGCATCTCATTACAGTCAGGTATAAATTATTAATTATTTGTTTCATGTAAATATTAGTAGAAAGTACTGATTGCATATATAGTAAATAGAAGGTGGGGTAAGGTGGGATGAGGGGGATGCAGCTGCAGCTTTTTCCACAGATGGGAGAAAGGAGACATCTGATTTTCTCAAAGGCCTCTGCCCAGCTTTTACAGCAGAAGAGGTACAGCCTACCCTCCCTGCAGGGGATTACTTTTTGAGTTTGGTGCTGGTTTAGGAAATTACTGTTTTTAGAGGACAGCAGCTGAGTTTACCTTAATGATACTTTTTTTTAGCTTCCAATTTTTGGGACATGGGAAAATCCTGTCTGTACAATTAGCGCTTGATTTGCAAATTTCACAGCTTCTCCGTGATTGTTCCCATTTGTGAATGGGTTAAATTTCAGTATAATAAGAATATTTAACGGGTGTCTCCAATGTTCTTGGCTGTGAAGATTGAATCTGCCTCCCTTTCAAAATTGCTCCAAGTCTGTGGAGCATAGAGAGGTAATATAGTATACAGCACAGATAGGTTGTTCTCAATATTAATCTTCAGGAGCACTTTGCTCCTCCGCCTCCAGGCTTCTTGCTTACCGGGAACGGCGGGAAGCAATGTGATCCTGACGATTGACAGCTCAAGCAGGTAGTGTGGTTGAGCCACTGGCCCGAAGAATTCACTCTTCAATGTTGCTAGCAAAAGGCAGCTTTGTCTGCGCAGCATTAGAGGAGCAGAAGAGCTGGACGAATGCAGCTTCAGAGCAGTTCTAGAAAACGTGCAGTCCTAGAGACTAAAGGGCCCGTTACACATAGCGATATCGCTAGCAATATCGGTGTAACATCACCGATTTTGTGACGAAGCAGCGATATTTCTAGCGATATCGCTACATGTGATACTTACTCCGTCCGGCTCCCCCGCTGCTCATCGCTGGTCGCGCGAGAACGTCCTGGACCATTTCTCGTTGGGCGCTTCCTGCTGGGCTTCCTGTGGCGCCGACGAGCGACGCGTGGACGTGGGCGGGAGGACGTCAGGATCGCCGCGTCTGATATGTAAGTAGCGACCCCCGACCCCTGCTCTGTCGCTGGTGAGATCTGCCTGTGTGGCAGCTCACTAGCGACCACTTAGCGATGCACCAGCGATCCATATGGTTGTCGGGATCGCTGGTGCATCGCTAAGTGTAACGGTACCCTAAGGGCTCATACTCATGCGAGAAACTCGGACGAGTCTCGCACGTCAATACCCAGCACTGCCGCCAGCACTCGGATTTCTATGCAGCTGAACGCTCCGCTCCCAAGTGTCGGCAGCAGTGCCGGGTATTGACGTGCGAGACTCGTCTGAATTTCTCGCATGTGAGTATGAGCCCTAATTCTCATACACTGCAGAGGTGGCCGGTAACTAGACAATGAGTAATAATAAGCAATAAAATAAAAAATCCTCTGTTATAGCAGCAATTTGAAAATTTCATTTTTTTTTTACATACACTATACCCATTTTTCAGGTTTTCAAGACACACTCTTGTATTTCCCGCATAGGAAGTCAAGTGAGCTGCAACCTGAATTCTGGTCGAATTCGGAAGATAAAATAAAAATACAAAAAAAAAAACCACGGACAGGATTTCTAATAAAATTATGGATGGGGATATTTATTCTTTATGACCCAGTAAGGGCCAGAATAGCAGATCCAGGACGGGACACCGTGCTCTGTTGCTGATACTACAAGAAGTCTTAGCTCTACATTTTAATACTGTATTACAATGTATCCCTATGAAATGACTTTATTGCAGTATTATGTTGTATTATGTTATCAACGTGAATTCTTGAAATATTGAATGCTATCGATGTATTGTCTTGTTTCGTTATAGTGTTTTCTGTTGCATTGTTGTATACTATATTGTCGTATATGTTTGTATTGCATAATCGTTTTCTTTTTTGTACCTGTTTAAAGCAGATCAGTCATCAGATTTTACAATACAAACTGCATACATTATTAAATAGATTTCTTGCATGCTGCATGCACACTGTCATGGGAAATATTAAGATTTCTAAAGCCACTGTAGTGAAGGGGGCACTCTCCCCCCTCTCTCCTCCTATCATACTGATTGCCAGTGAGGAGGCAAACAGCTGAGAGTCTGAGCCTCCTGAATAGACTGTACAATGAACATAAGGAAGTAGGGAATTACCTATAGTGTGAAGTGAACCATCCTAATTAACATGCAGGAGCTCCTGTTAGGACAAAAGAACACAGCAGTACCAATAAGGATGTCTATTGTACACAAAGAGTTAAAGATTGGACAGATAGTTAAGACAGGAGAAGTCTCTTAAATTTTGAGAGGATTGAACCAAATATACCACACCCTTTAGAGATAGCTATTGTTCTTTACAGGTGCACATTAATTTCATCCAACCATCTTTGCCAGACTTCTGGGCACAGTTAGAAAATTATAAATATTGAGGCTGGTATAAATCCAATGGTGATGGGACATACATTTTCAGCTTCAGGGCTAACCGGGGGAGAAGATGCATGTTTTTCATAATTGTAACCCCTGGCTATAAGCCCCAAATACATACTGGCAAGAAAACTGACAATAGCCATGTCATGTTTGATCTGTGGATAAATGTAAAATCCCAATGAACAATATGGTGTCAATCTCAAACTTTTGCGATCATCAGGAGTGAAGTTATCAAATAAGTTGAGAATTTCATACAATTCTGAAGGGCTGAGAGCATCTCACAACCCGGCCCATGTGCGGTCATCATGGTTGGTGTGGGTGGGTGTAACTCAGGTACTGATAAAAGGTCAAGACAAATTATAATCTGAATTCAATGCTGAGAAGGATACATGTCAATATAGTCTTGATCCCATTAACCAGACGTTTTTAATCAGATTGCTTCAGTCCACTAGCTGAATCATCCCTGTGATCGGTGTAATAAGTCTTATGTTAATCCCTTTTTATTTTCTGTAATTGTATATGCCATATTGTTTTGTCACCTTTGTAAAATCTTTTGTACATTTTTTTATAAACACTGCCTATTGTTTGGATTAAATATAACATTTAATATTTATGCTCCTTTTGTTCTGTAAACTGCGCCTCAAAGCCATACACTACAGTGAAGGAAATAATTATTTGATCCCTTGCTGATTTTTGAATTCGTCCACTGACAAAGACATGGACAGTCTATAATTTTAAGGGTAGGTGTTGTGAATTCACTTTCTGGCCTACCTCTGGTTACTAGTGAAGGTAGTGGAGCTGGTTATATTGACAGAGGGGTCGCGAGTTCTCTTTCGGGCTCCCTCTGGTGGTTACAGGAGGTAATGGAGCTGATCTAGCTGACAGAGGTCTGCCACCTGATAATGAGGAGGACGATTGGACATCTGGAGTTTCTGATTGGATTTAAGACAGCCGCCTCCCTCTATCCCTGCTGGTGATTTTTTCCTGCCTCCTGAGGTCTTAGTTTCCAGCTCAGTCCCTGCATGCTCAAGCTAAGTGTTCTTTTGCTATTGTTCACATTTGATTTGGTTTTGTCTATTTCAGTTTCGTGTGAACAGGCAGCCCCGGCTGGGGCTGTGCTGAATTTCCTTTCTTATGTTACTGTTTGTGCCAGTTTGTTTTTGTCCCTTATTAGATTGGCCTCTCTTTGCTCTGCTTTCAAAATATACCAGAGTGCTGATATAGTAGGCGAAGTCTAGTGATTTCAGTGTTTTTTCTATCAGACGTGTTGGGCATTTTTTGCAGGTTTTTTTGCGTGATTGCAGACAGTGTCTTTCCTTTCCTGTCCTGTCTAGTTAGTTTGGGCCCCATCATTTGCTCAGCCTATTTTCCTACCTGCGTTTGTGTTTTCATCTTGTCTCACCGACAATATATGTTTGGGGGCTATCTATTCCTTTGGGGTGTGCTCTGGGGCAGTTTAGATTTCCCCTTTCTTGCTTTAGGCTTATTTAGTTCTCTGGCGGTGTCGAGGCGTCTAGAGTCATCGTAGGTACGCTCCACGGCTACTGCTAGTTGTGTGGATAGGATCAGGGGTCTGCAATCCGCTTAGTTACCAACCTCTCTGGTTTTCTGTGGCTTAGCTTGGTCTTGCTTTCCTCCTCGGTGACCCAATCATTACAGGTAGGATAATTTTAACATTGAGAGATAGAATATCAAAAATAAAAAAAAAGAAAGTCACATTGCATAAATTATATAAATGTATTTGCATTTTGCAGTGAGAAGTAAGTATTTGATCCCTATCGCAAACAAGACTTAATACTTGGTGGCAAAACCCTTGTTCGCAAGCACAGCAGTCAGATGCTTTTTGTAGTTGATGATGAGGTTTGCGCACATGTCAACAGGATTTTTGATCCACTCCTCTTTGTAGATCATCTCCAAATCATTAAGGTTTTGAGGCTGTCGCTTGGCAACTCGGAGCCTCAACTCCCTCCATAAGTTTTCTATGGGATTAAGGTCTGTAGACTGGCTAGGCCACTCCATGACTTTAATGTGCTTCTTTTTGAGCCACTCCTTTGTTGCCATGGCTGTATGTTTTGGGTCATCGTCCATTGTACCAACCAAGCGTCCAGTTGGCCTGAATATAAAAAAAAACTACAGGTGGTGGCAGTTAATAACCATTCTTACAATATTGTGGAGTTCGCAATGACAGTATTGGAAGCAGCCTGTGTCCTTTGTTAATCGTCGCCAATCAAGTACCGTATATACTCGTGTATAAGCTGACCCAAGTAAAAGCCGAGGCACCTAATTTTGCCATGAAAAACTGGGAAAACTTATTGATTCGAGTATAAGCCAGGTATGCATTGTCCCCCTCATCCCTATCCTGGTATGCGTTGTCCCCCTCATCTCCATCTTTGTCTGCATGGCTCCTTATTCCCATCCTTGTCTGCATGGCTCCTTATCCCCATCCTTGCCTGCATGGCTCCTTATTCCCATCCTTGTCTGCATGGCTCCTTATTCCCATCCTTGTCTGCATGGCTCCTTATTCCCATCCTTGTCTGCATGGCTCCTTATTCCCATCCTTGTCTGCATGGCTCCTTATTCCCATCCTTGTCTGCATGGCTCCTTATCTTCATCCTTGTCTGCATGGCTCCTTATTCCCATCCTTGTCTGCATGGCTCCTTATTCCCATCCTTGTCTGCATGGCTCCTTATTCCCATCCTTGTCTGCATGGCTCCTTATTCCCATCCTTGTCTGCATGGCTCCTTATCTTCACCCTTGTCTGCATGGCTCCTTATTCCCATCCTTGTCTGCATGGCTCCTTATTCCCATTCTTGTCTGCATGGCTCCTTATCCCCATCCTTGTCTGCATGGCTCCTAATCCCCATCCTTGTCTGCATGGCTCCTTATCCCCATCCTTGTCTGCATGGCTCCTAATCCCCATCCTTGTCTGCATGGCTTCTAATCCCTATCCTTGTCTGCATGGCTCCTAATCCTCATCCTTGTCTGCATGGCTCCTAATCCCCATCCTTGTCTGCATGGCTCCTTATCCCCATCCTTGTCTGCATGGCTCTCCTATCCTTGTCTGCATGGCTTCTTATTCCATCTTTGTCTGCATGGCTCCTTATTCCCATCCTTGTCTGCATGCTCCTTATTCCCATTCTTGTCTGCATGGCTCCTTATCCTCATCCTTGTATGCATGGCTCCTCATCCCTATCCTTGCATGCATGGCTCCTTATCCCTATGCTTGCATGCATGGCTCCTCCCTATCCTTGTATGCATGGCTCCTTATCCCTATATCCCTATCATTGCATGCATGGCATGGCTCCTCATCCCTAGCCTTGCATGCATGGCTCCTCATTGCTATCCTTGCATGCATGGCTCCTCATCGCTATCCTTGTATGCGTGACCCCTATGAGAAAAGCATTAAAAAAATCCTACTTACCTTCCCTGCGCCCCTTAGCATGCATCTTGTTCTGATGCCAGCAGCTCCTGTGGCCAAGCGATCACGTGTCCCCGCTCATTAAGAGAATGAATATTCACCTCTCTCCACTCCTATGGGAGTGGAGAGAGGTGAATATTCATAACACTTACGTAGCATGCAACCGTGATAGCCCGGCAGCTGCTGGAAGCCGGTAGCTGCGGCTGTAACTGTGTACGTGGGTCGCCCTCCAAGGGGTGTGGGGTACTTAGTACCGGGCCGGTGTCAGGGGAATGTGTCACAGCAGCGGTGACCAGTCCGTGGCCCTGGCACCCAAGTAATAGGGGAATGTAGTTAATGGAATTTAATAGTTCATGACGCCACCTGTGGTGCTCGGCAAGCGAGTTGTTAAGCCGACGCTGCATGCAGATCCGCTGGGACTGATGGTAGGGTGCAGCAAGGGTGTAAAAGCTCCCCACAGGTGAAGCTATAGTCCCAGGGCAGTGTAGAGGTGGATGGCACGGTGATGTAGCAGTGCCGTAAGGGTAGGAAGCAGACAAGACACAGCGGGGTGCAATTTCTGTACCATTACTTGATAACTGCAGTCCAGGGTCCTGATTACAGATGGTAATGGAGCAGGATAACCTGGAAGCAACTCAGGGATTCTCTCTCAGCAGACGGGCTGTGCAGTCTCCTTCCTAGCGCTTGCTTGAATGAAGTACTTCAATACTAAGTTACTCTGAAGTTCCTCCTGTCAGATGTTCCCAAGAACCTTACTTGCACGGCAGACAGCTGTAGCCTCTCTCGGGGACTCCCTTATTGAGTCCTGGCTCTCTATCCAAGCTGCTGTTGTGCATCAAGTCTTAGATGGGAGTAGGGCATTTACAGCCTCCTACTCCTCTGATATCTGCTGTAGGACCGTTAGTGTCCGTACAGCCGTGGAGACCAGGCTCCAGTTCTTGCGCTCTCACTGCGAGGGAGCTCTCCTTTCCTAGCTCAACCTCCAGCAGCTCTCTACACGTCTGCACACTTCACCCTCCGCAGACTAACTAACTCCTCTTCCTCCTGGCCCTCAGAGAGCACTCCTCCCCTAAATCCTGGTTCAGAGTTCCCCTGCTGGCCTGGAGTGGAATCGTGTTGCATGTATGGATTGACTGCGAGAGAGACCCATCATTGCCTCCAAGCCTGGCATTACCCTCCCCTGGAGGAAAGCAAAGCCACTGTGGCGGCCATACTCCTGGGGGCGCCACATTCCCCCCTAGTGCAAGTCAGCACTCCTGGGCTGAACAAAAGAAAACATGAATAACATATAAACAGTTAAACAATAAGAATTGTACAAGATTTAAAAATGAAAAATTTACAAAAACCAAGAGCTTCAAAAATGGTCCTATGATGGCAAGTTCAAGCATCAATGTCCATGGTCCATTCCTGGGCAAATGGTGAAAGTGTTTGACCACACACAAGTCCTGTGGTTCAGTGTCCATAAAACAAATTCAAAAGGATACTCTTGCAGGTTACCTGTAGGCACAAAACATGAGAACGGTTACATATTTACATTTACAATTTCAACATTTACATTTATTTCACTATATGCGATATATCTAAGGGGCGGTATACCTTGTGTTGTGCGGGTAGACCTGCGTAAGACTCGTGCAGTGGGTAATGTACTGGATACACTACTGGGGGTTCTATGTAACACAGGGATACCAGACTGACTGTGACCTCTTAGGCTCACCAAGGGTACAACAGGTTCACCACTGGCAGGGCGAGGGTTCTCTGGCTCCACTGCTGGTGTGGCATCTGCTACCCGATTTTCCTGATTCTCTTGAGTCACATCTTCTTGTGCTACCAATTGGGGAAACAGCAACACTGGCACCACTATAGCATCGCTCACTCTAGTCCAATTCGCAGGGAATTCTCCAAGCACTGTGCTGAGCTTCTCTTCTTCCACTATGGGTTGGATGTTATCTGGTTTTTTCCTTTCCTTCAACTGGTCAGGACACAACTTCAAATGATCTCTCGATACCGCTGCTGAGGTCTCTCCTCCATCTTTACTAACAAGGCATACCTTAGTATTATCAAAGTTTGAGGGCAGAATGGTATAAGGTTCAGGTTCTTTTCAAGACTTGCTTTCCCGGCGACAAAGGAACGGCAGGTGCATTCTGATTGTAAAGCTTCTCCTGCTTTTGTCTTGCCTGGGCCAAACTCTTCTCCACACATTCTTGAACTCTCCTGTACTGCTGCTGCCTCTCCGTGTCCCAATCAGCATCTGGGGACGCTACTTCAGGCGTCAGGACTCCCATGTCTAAGTCAATAGGCAGCTTACCAGGTCTTGCTCTCATTAAATAGGCTGGGGTACAGTTGGTGGAGTTCACTGGGATATGGTTGTAGAGGTCTACCAGATCGGGCAACTTCTGTGGCCACAGATTCCTCTCCTCCAAGGGCAAAGTCTTCAGGAGGTCAATCACTACCTGGTTCATCTTCTTGCACATGCCATTGGTTTGTGGGTGATACGGCATTGTCCGGATCTTCTTACAACCATACAGGTTACAGAATTCTTGGAACACTTCTGCCTCGAAAGCTGGACCTTGATCTGTCAGCACTCTTTCAGGAAACCCATGTGGTCTACAGAAGTGCTGCTGGAACGCTTTGGCTGCTGTCCGGGCAGTTTGATCTTTGACAGGCACAACTACCAGGAATCTTGAGTAGTGGTCCACAATGGTAAGAGCATAGATGTAGCCTGACCGGCTTGGAACCAGCTTCACATGGTCCAGGGCTACCAACTCAAGGGGCTGTTTGGTGATGATTGGCTGTAGAGGAGCTCTCTGGCTGTCTCGATCCTTTCTGCACAGGTTACATTGTCCACACTCCCGGCACCACCTCTCAATGGCTTTCCTCATACCAGCCCAGTAGAACCTCTCTCGGAGCAATACTTTCCAACTTCTTCCATCCGAAGTGTCCAGCTCCATTGTGGTATGCTTCCAGGACCATTGATGCCTCTCTCTTTGGGACTATCACCTGCCAAACCAGCTCATGAGTGCGGGCATTGATACTTCTCCGACACAGCTTCCCTTCATAAATGAATAGCCGGCCTCTCTCTTTCCACAACTGCTGAGTTTCTTCAGGAGCATCCAACTCTGGACATGAGTCAGCTCGTGTCAGCAGCTCCCTCACCAGGCGGACTGCAGGGTCACTATCTTGCGTTTCTGCCCAGTCATGATGGGGCAATGGATTCAGGGTGACCATATTCAAGCCAGACCGTCGGTTCCTCACTCCTTGAGCATGCTGGGCTGCAAGTGGCCGGTGGAAGGGAGGTAGCTCTATCTCTTCAAGAACCTCATGGTCTTCTCCTGCATCTGGTAGGTTAGGCATTCTGGACAGCGCATCAGCATAGGCATTCTGGACAGCGCATCAGCATTGGCATTCTTGTGCCCTGCCCTGTACTTGATGGTAAACTCATAGTTCGATAGCCGAGCCATCCATCGCTGTTCCAGTGCACCTAGTTTTGCAGTGTCCAAATGAGTCAACAGATTGTTGTCCGTGAAGATAGTGAACTTGGCAGAGGCTAGGTAATGTTTGAACCTTTCAGTGACAGCCCAGACTATGGCAAGGAACTCCAGCTTGAAAGAACTGTAATTATCAGGGTTCCTTTCAGTGGGGCGCAGATTCCTGCTGGCATAGGAGATCACTCTTTCTTTCCCATTCTGTACCTGCGACAGTAATAATAATAATCTTTATTTTTATATAGCGCTAACATATTCCGCAGCGCTTTACAGTTTGCACACATTATCATCATTGTCCCCGATGGGGCTCACAATCTAAATTCCCTATCAGTATGTCTTTAGAATGTCAGGAGGAAACCCACGCAAACATGGGGAGAACATACAAACTCCTTGCAGATGTTGTCCTTGGTGGGATTCGAGCTAACCACTGAGCCACCGTGCCTGCTCCTAGTCCCACGTTGCTGGCATCTGTGTACAGCACAAAGGGTTTGTCATAATCTGGGTAGGCCAGAACTTCGTCTCCTGTGAGAGCCATCTTCAATCTGGTGAAGGACTTCTCCAATTCTTCAGTCCATTCAAAGGTGGAATTTTTCTGTTTGGTCTTCTTGGACTGCCCCACCAGGAGATTTTGCATAGGGGTGGCTATTTCAGTAAAGCCATTGATGAATCGTCGATAGTAGCCTACCAGTCCAAGGAATTGGCGTACTTCATGAAGGTTGCTGGGCTTCGGCCAGTCCCGGATGACTGTGACCTTGTCAGGATCTGGTGCCACACCTTCTGCACTGACCACATGACCGAGGTACTGTACCTTGGGCTTCAGGAGGTGGCACTTGGAGGGCTTCACCTTCAGGCCAAAATTGGACAAAGCTTCAAACACTTCAGCCAGGTGCTCCAGATGATCTTCATAGGTTTTGGAGAAAACAATAACATCATCCAGATACAACAGGACCGTCTCAAAGTTCATGTGTCCCAGGCAGCACTCCATCAGCCGTTGAAATGTTCCTGGAGCAGTGCAGAGCCCAAATGGCATATAATTGAACTCACAGAGACCCATTGGGGTGGTAAATGCCGTTTTCTCCTTGTCTGCCTCTGCCACGGGAACCTGCCAATACCCACTAGTGAGATCCAAGGTGGAAAAGTAATTAGCAGTTTTAAGTGCAGCCAATGATTCCTCAATTCTAGGCAATGGGTAGGCATCTTTATGTGTAATGCTGTTAATTTTCCTGTAATCAACACACATTCTCATGGTACCATCCTTTTTCTTTACAAACACTATTGGAGCTGCCCAGGGGCTACAACTGTCTCTGATGACCCCTGCCTCCTTCATCTCCCTCAACATACTCTTAGCACACTGGAACTGTGTTGGGGTATAGGTCTCTACCTCTCCTTTATGGGTGGATGGTCTCCCGTGGGCATATGATGTTGAACCCCTTTTGCTTGCCCAAAATCTAGTGGGTGTTTGCTGAATACCCGCTCATACTCTTGTGTCACTCTGTAAACCCCATTTTTCTGGTATGAAGGTGTAGAGTCAGTTCCCACCTGCAGTTGCTGACACCACTCATCTGGCTGCTTCACAGAGCCATTGTCCTCCACCTGATCGGATGAGACCAAGGGTTCTGCTGCCTGCAAAGAGTTGTTATTAACGGTGAGCAGCTTAGCAACTGTGGCGTACCGAGGTATTGTGGCTTCCTCTTCTCTCCCTCTAAGGCCTATAGCTGCCCGACACCAAACCAACATTTCACATCTGGGGGGTATTGCAATGGGAAAAGCATCACTTACTCTGACGCTGCCAATCTCTCCACCAGAGAGTTCTACCTGTTGCCTTTGCATCAGGGCTCGGGTCTCCTTCTGCAGGACTCGTTGTTCTCCAGAACCAGCAGTCTCAGCCACCTGTTGCAACAAGACAATAACCTCGGACAGACAGTTTTCAATTACATTTGTACCAAGAGTCATCATGGGACTACATTCACGTCGGTCAATATCAACAACTATTAAACCTTGAGACTTTAGCTCTACCCGACCCACTTTGACAGTAATTTCTTTACATCCTATCTGCGGTAAAGACTGACCATTACTAGCAACTACTGTGAGTTCATCAGTTGGGCCACGGGTAACCTCTAAGTCAGCCCAATATCTCTTGTACAGAATGTACGGCATCGTGGTCACCTGGGAGCCAGTGTCCAGCAAAGCGTTCATGGGAATGCCGTCAATCACCACAGGAAGGATTGGTCTCCCTCCCACATACTTGGCTCTCCAGTTCTTTGGGCCTGGGGATCCTACTCTTGGGGGTTGGCCCTTTGCCCCAGGGGTTGCTCGTTTAAAGGACAGTACCTGGCAAGATGACATGCCTTGTAGCAGCGACGACAGATGGGATGTCCGTCCTGGTCATAGCGATCGTTGTTCGTTCCTCGAAGGGGCAGGGTTCTCCTCCTCTGGAGCCACGGGACATCCTCTGGACTGGAAGCAAGCTGGACCTTTTCTTTGGAGGAATCCTGCAGGGACTGCACGGTTTTGGTAAGTGCAGCCATCCCCTTGGTTAGCTCCTGGACTTGAAGACGCAGCTCCTCAGTTGTATCTTTATCCAGAGTCTGTGCATCAGCCTCCACAGGGAGGGAAGGAAGAGATGTTGCTTCCTGATGGTAGGTGATCGCTTGGTAGGTGATCGCTGGGCGCCTAGGGGGCGCTGGACGGCTGTCAGTGGACTCCTGCAGTACCCGAATAGCCCTGTCCTTAAAATCAGCAAAGTTCAGATCAGGGTTTTGCAGAGTTATAATACGCAGCTGTCCTCTGTGGGTACTGGACAGGAGTCCTTCAATGAACTGCTCCTTTAACAGTTTATCTTCTCCTTTACACTGTCAGGATCAACTTGCTTAACTGCTCGCAGCGCCTCCTGCAGGTTGAGAGAATAATCCCTGATACTGTCTTGCGCCTTCTGTTTACAGCCAAAGAACCTCATCTTGATTTCAGCTGCCGTGCTCGTGTCAAAGGTGCTTCTCAGCTTGGCCAGGATCTTTGCAACAGTCTCTTTATCAGTGTCCTGCCAGGCTTTCACTTCTCTCTGTGCTGCACCCGTTAGCTGTCCAATCAGGATATTCACTTTCTGGCTTTCAGACAGAGGGTATACTTTAAACAAACTGCACCATCTCTCTTTAAATTCACTCAGGGTATGCGACTCACCTGAGTGCTGCGGTAGCCAGGCCGCTCCCGGTATATAAGGCATAGACAGCGGCATTATGGAGACCGCTGTGGCAGGCGCTCCTCCTGGCGGTGCTGCGGGGTTGACGGCTCCTGCCGCTGCATCGCCGCCTGGCGCGGACATCTTCCTCCCCCCTAGTTAACGTTAGCCAGGGCCGGGGGTTAGGTGAGCTCACCGGCGGCCGCTTCACAGGCCCGATGCTCCGGGCTGTAGGCCTCAACTCCTCCTTCTCTCGCACGCTGTCTTCTCTTCCCGCGCGGCACTTCACTTCTTCGCGCTCTGCGGCAGGCTCCGTCCACAAAGGCCCGCCTCTTTCTTCCCGCGCGCGCCAAGCAGCGCGGCAATGGCGGCAATTGGCGCCTATTATACACACAGTCTTTTTCACAAACACAGTCTATGGCACACAGGACCCGGGGATACCGGGCTCCGTAATCCTGTTTGTGACGCCAAGTTGGGTCGCCCTCCAAGGGCTGTGGGGTACTCAGTACCGGGCCGGTGTCAGGGGAATGTGTCACAGCAGCGGTGACCCAGTCCGTGGCCCTGGGCGCCCAAGTAATGGGGGAATGTAGTTAATGGAATGGAATAGTTCGTGACGCCACCTGTGGTGCTCGGCAAGGGAGGTGTTAAGCCGACGCTGCATGCAGATCCGCTGGGACTGATGGTAGGGTGCAGCAAGGGTGTAAAAGCTCCCCACAGGTGAAGCTATAGTCCCAGGGCAGTGTAGCGGTGGATGGCACGGTGATGTAGCAGTGCCGTAAGGGTAGGAAGCAGACAAGACACAACGGGGTGCAATTTCTGTACCTTTACTTGATAACTGCAGTCCAGGGTCCTGATTACAGATGGTAACGGAGCAGTCTAACCTGGAAGCAACTCAGGGATTCTCTCTCAGCAGATGGGCTGTGCAGTCTCCTTCCTAGCGCTTGTTTGAATGAAGTACTTCAGTACTAAGTTACTCTGAAGTTCCTCCTGTCAGAT
Source organism: Dendrobates tinctorius (assembly GCF_039654945.1). Lineage (NCBI taxonomy): Eukaryota > Metazoa > Chordata > Amphibia > Anura > Dendrobatidae > Dendrobates > Dendrobates tinctorius. The sequence continues at coordinate 14,540,096 of NW_027361810.1, read as the reverse complement.
ATTCCCAAGAACCTTACTTGCACGGCAGACAGCTGTAGCCTCTCGCGGGGACTCCCTTCTTGAGTCCTGGCTTTCTATCCAAGCTGCTGTTGTGCCTCAGGTCTTAGATGGGAGTAGGGCATTTACAGCCTCCTACTCCTCTGGTATCTGCTGTAGGACCGTTAGTGTCCGTACAGCCGTGGAGACCAGGCTCCAGTTCATGCGCTCTCGCTGCGAGGGAGCTCTCCTTTCCTAGCTCAACCTCCAGCAGCTCTCTACACGTCTGCACACTTCACCCTCCGCAGACTAACTAACTCCTCTTCCTCCTGGCCCTCAGAGAGCACTCCTCCCCTAAATCCTGGTTCAGAGTTCCCCCAGCTGGTCTGGAGTGGAACTGTGTTGCATGTATGGATTGACTGCGAGTGAGACCCATCATTGCCTCCAAGCCTGGCATTACCCTCCCCTGGAGGAAAGCAAAGCCACTGTGGCGGCCATACTCCTGGGGGCGCCACACGCGCTACAAGAGAAGAAATTATTTATTGCCAGTGCAGTGAATATTCATTTCTCTTTAGCAGTGGGTACAGTTACAGCCGCAGCCGCTGGCTCCTGCCTCTTGACACCTGCTGCTCCACTGCTCCCCCCCCCCGCCATCTTTTGGGACAAGGTCTCGTGTATAAGCCGATGGGGGCGTTTTCAGCACAAAAAAATGCGCTGAAAAACTCGGCTTATACACGAATATATATTGTAATTGTCTGTACGATAAGTGACCACCTGCGTGATCTTCCTGAGCTGCGGTATCATGACACACCAACTTATATTTCGGTTAATCATGTAAGGTTTTTGTTTCAGTTTTTTTGCGTTCTGTGCAAATAAGGGAGTAGCTTCCCTTTTCCTTGAGTGGACATTAAATTCATATAGTTCACCATGGCTGGGTGTCTATTAGCCGGGTCTCAGTCCTTCTTAGCCCTTATTCACATTACGTCACTTGACATATGATAAAGTTTTAATACTAGAGGTTAGGACTGTCCTGAATAAGGTCACCTTGATGAGGTGGGATGGATTTTAATTTTTTTTTAATCAAAATAATGTTAACTAAGTACCCTATATTATTTTCATGCACTATTGCTATTTATGTAATCACTGCAGGGTACTTGCTTATTATGTTTTTATCTTGGATTTTACATTTTAATACCATATTACAATGTATCCTTATGAATTGACTTTATTGCAATATTATATTGCAGTATTATGTTATTGTTGTGCACGCAGGAGGAGTGACAGTGTGCTCACTGCGTGTTGAGTTCTGACTGTTCACTGCCCCTAGCATTGTTTCGATACTGGGAAGCCAGCGGCTTCAGTGAGAATATATCTTCATTTCCTCCCTGAAGCTGTTCTTCCAGAAAGACATCCAAACGTGTAAAATAATATTTTTTTCTGCAGATCACCACTATGGGTCCAAGTAAATACTTGCTTTTTTTTCTAACTGGTTCCCTATATTTGCATTGTTGTATTGTTCCATTGCATTATTGTATTGTATTGAATTGTATTGTTTTATTGTATTATATTTCATTTCTTGTCCTTTGCTATATTGTATTTACTGTTGCCTATTTTGTATTTCAATGTTGTGTATTGTATTACTGTACTGTGTGGCATTGCATTATTTTGTTGTATTATTGATCATTGTATCATTATTTTATCGTTCTACTTTATAGTATCGTGTTGTATTATTGTGCTGCTACTGTATATATATATATATATATACCAGGAAGGGGGACAGGATGGGGCCCATACATCAGGCCAACATGTGTGTGTGGGGGGGGCAAATCCAGATTTTGCACTGGGGCCCATCATACAAGAGTTACATCACTAGCTTGTTGCTGTATTTTATTGTGTCGTTGTAATGCACTGTAGTGTATGGTTGTGCTTTATGATGTTTTGTTACCCTATTGATTCCTATTTCTGTGTAGTATTGTTGTTCTGCCCATTCTGTACAGCTAGATATATTAAGTGCTGTTCCAACTATTGCCAGTAGTTGTCATAAGTTGCCCTTCTCTTTTTATTCATGTGTTTGGAACTTTCTGTTCCCGGAATGGTTAATTGTTCAGAACCGCCCTCTCTTTCTGCCTGGTCAACAACATGTAACCATTTTTCCAGCCGTCTCCGGAGTAGCTCACACCTGCTCAGCTCAGCTCTTTGCTTATAACAAGCGGATTCCAGTAAGGATAATGCAATTATTAGTTATGCATCTCTGTTAGCAGCCATAATGCAGCCCCCTATTATGTTTGCATTGCATGCTGGGCTCCTGTGATGTTATTTCACTGCATGTTTGTTATAAGCATCCTCTAGTTATGCATCCTCCGTTCAGTGAGTGTAAAGCTGGCAGCCATTAGTGTGCTAGTTATCTTTCTCCTTTGCTGCTGTGTATGTTATATTGCCCAGCTCTTATATAATGCATGATAACAGCATCCTGTGTCATTGCTACTGTTGTGATAATACCCTGCATTGCTATTACCTGCCAGTATTTGTGTATTGTATACTGTCTTTCAGTACTGACATGCTGTATTATCTGTCTCTTGTAGTTTTTACCTGAATCATCCATATCTGTGTTCAACAATCTCTGAATCATCCACATTGTGTTCCGCAACCCCTGATATCATCTACAACTTTGTTCTACTATACCATCTGTTATCATCTCCCATTGTTGTCCATATCATCCCAATAAATAATAGACTAAAGCCCCCCCGTTACACACAGCGAGATCGCTAGCGATATCGCTGCTGAGTCACAAGTTTTGTGACGCAACAGCGATCTCACCAGCGATATCGCTGTGTGTGACAGCGATGAGCGACCGGCCCCCCTGCCGGGTATCGCTGATCATGCTCAAAAGCCCTGGACTTTTTTTTGATAGTTGGTCTCCCGCTGGCCAGCACGCATCGCTGCGCGGCGCTTAGAAATCCGCTGTTTACCTTGGATACGAGCTCCCTGCACCAACGCTCTGGTATCTAAGGTACACAGCGACGCCACAAGTGTTCATATCGTTGTCGGGATCGCTGGTGAGTCACTATGTGTGACGGGGCCCTTAAGCACCCATACAGTCTTGTTTCTGAGAGTGGATGAAAGGTTAAGCCGTATGCTGGAATCCACACAGCGTCATACGTGGAAGAAGGCAGAACAATTGTGTTATAGTATTGCAGTGTTGTATTTTGGGAGTTTCATTATTATACTGTATTTTATCTTCTTGTATTATTGTACTGTATTGCATTGTTGTATCTGATTATTGTTACTTGTGTTGTTATTTTGTATTCTTGTATCATTGTACCTTATTATATTATTGTGTAGTTTTTTTATTGTTCTACAATATTCAGTTGATTACAGAATCGCTGCATTATATCTCGTTTTCTATATAACAATGATGCATTAACCGCCCTGAATCATTGGGTCTCTACAAGATATCAAGCAACTTTATGAAGCCGGGGAATGATTGACGTCTTCACTTCCCAAGAGGTTTCCGACCAGTCATGTTTTATTTGACCGACCTTCCTGATTGACAAGCAATCACAATAATTGCAATGATACCAGATCAGGGGCGTCTGCTGTTCAGCCATCGGGGTCAGGCCAAGCCAGAACCCGCTCCGTGCTGCAACTTATTAAAACAACGTGACAATGGACAGTCGGTGTCTGTACTACAGGAAATGCGCTTGACTCTCGTAAAGTGTCAGTGAGGTCTTGCTCGTCACGCAGAGATGTCGCCAGTACAATGTAGAAAGTCATGGCCGGCTCATCATTCTCTACCGGGAAAATTTAAAGTAAAATCCATCTTTTGATTAAGGAAAGAAAAAAGCCGTAACCCAAAATCTATCCAGGGTTTTGTACGTCACGTTTTTATGACTTTGAAAGAAAGAAAAATCCAATTTATTCTGCATTTTACCCTCCAATTAGATGGATAATCTGAAGACGCGCTAACTGTGTTTGTCATCTGGATTCCCAAATATAAGACTCAAATTGTAAGACTACGCAACTTGGCTTCAAATTTGGAACATGCATGGAAGAAATGTCCAACATATGTGCTCACCGACATGCACCTGTATACTGCACGGTCACATACGATGTCCATAGGCTACTGTTTAAAAAAAAAAAAAAAGGAAAAGGTCACTGCATAGGAAATATTAGAAAGATGTATACTAACATCTACTTGCCCAGCAAAATACATAAAGACCCATTTTTGACATCCATCAGGACCATCGGTTTTTTTTTGGGCACATTTGTCACATGCACTGTTTTATTTCTTGGCTTTTAGGTAATCCAGACATGTAATTAATAAAAAATGTATAAATTCCAGACTGGGGAAGAGGGGCGCTGCGGAGTAATGATTGGAGCTGTGGGGGATGCCGATATGGAGCAAATGCAAGTTTGCCGGTGGGATCATAGGCTGGTGTGTAGATGGCTGTGGCTGGTAGATAAATAGAAACTAAACAATATTTTCATATTCTTTAGTCCCTTTAATCCTCTTCAGATTCGTGTGAGTCCACATCCTGATATTTCCACAAATTGCTCTAAAGATCGCTGAGAAGTGCGCAGCTCAAGAGGCAGAAGTGCACAGCACCTGCCTAAGCACTCGTACAGAGCACAGAACTGATCCGATAACATACAGCACCTTTCCCTGAAAATCAAAATATCATCAATGCCCAAAACATGCCCATTGTAATATGTGACTGGTGTAAATAAAGGGTCCTCATTAAACACAAACTGATCCTCCCAACCTTGGAATAAATTGGCATATGAAGGGACACAAACTGCCCCCATGGCAGTTCCCCTAAGTTGGTGGAAGATATCCCTATCCCCACCAGGCAATATTTGCGAGCAAGGAGAAATTGTTCAAGAGAAGAGGATTTTTTAGAAGAATGTTCCATCCTCTGTAAATATTTTAAAGATAGAGGATATCTGAGAAAATCGCTCAAAAAGACTTTTCATCGAGCGACAAATACCAAGAGAAACCAATTGCTACAAGCTCAATGAGGGATTTTCATATGGGCCTTTTCTGTAGATTTAATATTATTTAGTATATTTATGGAGCTATGTTTATATATAGATCTAGGAAAAGGTTTAGCGTGCACTCGGTCTATTTATGAACGAGGTGCTGGTGTAACGGACCTAGTGGTCCCAATATAGAGTAATTATATAATTCACCGCACACTCTTGTGGATTATCATGCCAAATAGTTTAAATTTTATTAACACATAATCTGGGAGCGTAACAGAATAACGCAATGGAAGCGATATATAGAACGTTTCGGCTCCACCAGAGCCTTTATCACACAATCGCTTAATCCAGTGCCATACAAGAGAAGGGTATAGAGAAGAGGGATGAAAATCCCTATGGTGTCACAGAGACTAGTCATATGCTAAAATCCTTATAAAGGTGCCGGATCAATGGCTAGTGGGGATCTGCAGGGGTTGCTGTCTAAAGCGGCGCTTCCATTGCGTTATTCTGTTACGCTCCCAGATTATGTGTTAATACAATTTAAACTATTTGGCATGATAATCTACAAGAGTGTGCGGTGAATTATATAATTACTCTATATATAGATCTAGTCGCTTTACTAAAATGTGGTATATGTTTTATTGTTTTAATTACCACTTATAATTCATTTAGGACCTTTGTAAGATTTTGTACACTTTGTAAGATGATGATCTATTTTTGAACAAAGTATGATATACTAATTATTCATAACTCTGTCATTGAAGAGATTGATAGGAATTTACTATCGCAAGAACTCTAATCATTAAAAGATGAAATAATCATTATATGTGGAGATATGAAAATAATGAAGGATGAAGAGGAGATCTCAATGTGATTGACAGGAGTTTTTTTATCATGCATATATAGGTTAATATAAAGATAGTCTGGCTATCACTTTACAACTACTAGAATAATAGAAACTGACAGGGTCTCGTAATATAGAATTATTTGTGCTGTTTGAGCTGATGAATTCATTTGTATATTAATATATTCACATTACAGATTATAAAAGGTGGTTATAGTAATGAATTGGATCTATAAGTAGATTACCATCACGCTGTTTGAAATAATTTACCATTTCTATATAGATTAGCCATCGTGATGTAAATAGTTAATATTTGTGTAATTATGGAAAAGCATCGTAGCAACATAGCCGCATTTCTAAATGGGTGAGATATATATCAGGCTATTGAGAATATTTTGATGGACCAATCGGTGAGAGGGAAACCAGCGGTGAAAAATGTTGGGGGAGCGAGTGCTTCAATACTGATTGTCCTATTCTGCCCCTATATGCTAACACCCCGGAGTGTCATCTATTTAACCTACACAACCGAATCGGTTAGGAATGATTTAATTTGAGGCAGATTAAGGATAAGTGTTATATATCCTTAGTATTTTAATCTTGACACAATAAAAGTAAAATTTTATGGTTTGTTAGAGCGGGAGTCCTTTTGGAGTTTGTCATAATTTGATAATATATAATGTATCTCTCCAAAGCCATTTTTTGTCCTCTAATTTTGGCCTGATCAATAACGTAAAGCACCAGCCTGAGCGCTCGTACAGGGAGGAGAACGGATCCTATAACGTACAGCACCTGCCTGAGCGCTCGTACAGAGCGCAGAACGGATCCAATAACGTACAGCACCTGCCTGAGCGCTCGTACAGAGCGCAGAACGGATCCAATAACGTACAGCACCTGCCTGAGCACTCGTACAGAGCGCAGAACGGATCCAATAACGTACAGCACCTGCCTGAGCGCTCGTACAGAGCGCAGAACGGATCCAATAACGTACAGCACCTGCCTGAGCGCTCGTACAGAGCGCAGAACGGATCCAATAACGTACAGCACCTGCCTGAGCACTCGTACAGAGCGCAGAACGGATCCAATAACGTACAGCACCTGCCTGAGCGCTCGTACAGAGCGCAGAACGGATCCAATAATGTACAGCACCTGCCTGAGCGCTCGTACAGAGCGCAGAACGGATCCAATAACGTACAGCACCTGCCTGAGCGCTCGTACAGGGCTGAGAATGGATACAACAACGTACAGCACCTGCCTGAGCGCTCATACAGAGCGCAGAACGGATCCAATAACGTACAGCACCTGCCTGAGCGCTCGTACAGAGCGCAGAACGGATCCAATAATGTACAGCACCTGCCTGAGCGCTCGTACAGAGCGCAGAACGGATCCAATAACGTACAGCACCTGCCTGAGCGCTCGTACAGAGCACAGAACGGATCCAATAACGTACAGCACCTGCCTGAGCGCTCATACAGAGCGCAGAACGGATCCAATAACGTACAGCACCTGCCTGAGCGCTCGTACAGGGCTGAGAATGGATACAACAACGTACAGCACCTGCCTGAGCGCTCGCAAAGAGCGCAGAACGGATCTGATAACGTACAGCACCTGCCTGAGCGCTCGTACAGAGCGCAGAACGGATCCAATAACGTACAGCACCTGCCTGAGCGCTCATACAGAGCGCAGAACGGATCCAATAACGTACAGCACCTGCCTGAGCGCTCATACAGAGCGCAGAACGGATCCAATAACGTACAGCACCTGCCTGAGCGCTCATACAGAGCGCAGAACGGATCCAATAGCGTACAGCACCTGCCTGAGCGCTCATACAGAGCGCAGAACGGATCCAATAACGTACAGCACCTGCCTGAGCGCTCGTACAGAGCGCAGAACGGATCCAATAACGTACAGCACCTGCCTGAGCGCTCATACAGAGCGCAGAACGGATCCAATAACGTACAGCACCTGCCTGAGCGCTCATACAGAGCGCAGAACGGATCCAATAACGTACAGCACCTGCCTGAGCGCTCGCAAAGAGCGCAGAACGGATCTGATAACGTACAGCACCTGCCTGAGCACTCGTACAGGGCTGAGAATGGATACAACAACGTACAGCACCTGCCTGAGCGCTCGTACAGAGCGCAGAACGGATCCAATAACGTACAGCACCTGCCTGAGCGCTCGTACAGGGCTGAGAATGGATACAACAACGTACAGCACCTGCCTGAGCGCTCGCAAAGAGCGCAGAACGGATCTGATAACGTACAGCACCTGCCTGAGCGCTCGTACAGAGCGCAGAACGGATCTGATAACGTACAGCACCTGCCTGAGCGCTCGTACAGAGCGCAGAACGGATCCAATAACGTACAGCACCTGCCTGAGCGCTCGTACAGAGCGCAGAACGGATCCAATAATGTACAGCACCTGCCTGAGCGCTCGTACAGAGCGCAGAACGGATCCAATAACGTACAGCACCTGCCTGAGCGCTCGTACAGAGCACAGAACGGATCCAATAACGTACAGCACCTGCCTGAGCGCTCATACAGAGCGCAGAACGGATCCAATAACGTACAGCACCTGCCTGAGCGCTCGTACAGGGCTGAGAATGGATACAACAACGTACAGCACCTGCCTGAGCGCTCGCAAAGAGCGCAGAACGGATCTGATAACGTACAGCACCTGCCTGAGCGCTCGTACAGAGCGCAGAATGGATCCAATAACGTACAGCACCTGCCTGAGCGCTCATACAGAGCGCAGAACGGATCCAATAACGTACAGCACCTGCCTGAGCGCTCATACAGAGCGCAGAACGGATCCAATAACGTACAGCACCTGCCTGAGCGCTCATACAGAGCGCAGAACGGATCCAATAACGTACAGCACCTGCCTGAGCGCTCATACAGAGCGCAGAACGGATCCAATAACGTACAGCACCTGCCTGAGCGCTCGCAAAGAGCGCAGAACGGATCTGATAACGTACAGCACCTGCCTGAGCGCTCGTACAGGGCTGAGAATGGATACAACAACGTACAGCACCTGCCTGAGCGCTCGTACAGAGCGCAGAACGGATCCAATAACGTACAGCACCTGCCTGAGCGCTCGTACAGGGCTGAGAATGGATACAACAACGTACAGCACCTGCCTGAGCGCTCGCAAAGAGCGCAGAACGGATCTGATAACGTACAGCACCTGCCTGAGCCCTCGTACAGAGCACAGAATGGATCTGATAACGTACAGCACCTGCCTGAGCGCTCGTACAGAGCACAGAATGGATCCGATAACGTACAGCACCTGCCTGAGCGCTCTTACTGAGCACAGAACGGATCCAATAACGTACAGCACCTGCCTGAGCGCTCGTACAGAGCGCAGAACGGATCCAATAACGTACAGCACCTGCCTGAGCACTCGTACAGAGCGCAGAACGGATCCGATAACGTACAGCACCTGCCTGAGCGCTCGTACAGAGCGCAGAATGGATCCGATAACGTACAGCACCTGCCTGAGCGCTCTTACTGAGCACAGAACGGATCCGATAACGTACAGCACCTGCCTGAGCGCTCGTACAGAGCACAGAATGGATCCGATAACGTACAGCACCTGCCTGAGCGCTCTTACTGAGCACAGAACGGATCCAATAACGTACAGCACCTGCCTGAGCGCTCGTACAGAGCGCAGAATGGATCCAATAACGTACAGCACCTGCCTGAGCACTCGTACAGAGCGCAGAACGGATCCGATAACGTACAGCACCTGCCTGAGCGCTCGTACAGAGCGCAGAATGGATCCAATAACGTACAGCACCTGCCTGAGCACTCGTACAGAGCGCAGAACAGATCCAATAACGTACAGCACCTGCCTGAGCGCTCGTACAGGGCTGAGAATGGATACAACAACGTACAGCACCTGCCTGAGCGCTCGCAAGGAGCGCAGAACGGATCTGATAACGTACAGCACCTGCCTGAGCGCTCGTACAGAGCACAGAATGGATCTGATAACGTACAGCACCTTCCTGAGCGCTCGTACTGAGCACAGAACGGATCCAATAACGTACAGCACCTGCCTGAGCGCTCGTACAGAGCGCAGAACGGATCCAATAACGTACAGCACCTGCCTGAGCGCTCGTACAGAGCGCAGAACGGATCCAATAACGTACAGCACCTGCCTGAGCGCTCGCACAGGGCTGAGAATGGATACAACAACGTACAGCACCTGCCTGAGCGCTCGCAAAGAGCGCAGAACGGATCTGATAACGTACAGCACCTGCCTGAGCGCTCGTACTGAGCACAGAACGGATCAATAATGTACAGCACCTGCCTGAGCGCTCGTACAGAGCGCAGAACGGATCCAATAACGTACAGCACCTGCCTGAGCGCTCGTACAGAGCGCAGAACGGATCCAATAACGTACAGCACCTGCCTGAGCGCTCGTACAGAGCGCAGAACGGATCCAATAACGTACAGCACCTGCCTGAGCGCTCGTACAGAGCGCAGAACGGATCCAATACCGTACAGCACCTGCCTGAGCGCTCGTACAGAGCGCAGAATGGATCCAATAACGTACAGCACCTGCCTGAGCGCTCGTACAGAGCACAGAACGGATCCAATAACGTACAGCACCTGCCTGAGCGCTCGTACAGGGCTGAGAATGGATACAACAACGTACAGCACCTGCCTGAGCGCTCGCAAAGAGCGCAGAATGGATCTGATAACGTACAGCACCTGCCTGAGCCCTCGTACAGAGCACAGAATGGATCTGATAACGTACAGCACCTGCCTGAGCGCTCGTACTGAGCACAGAACGGATCCAATAACGTACAGCACCTGCCTGAGCGCTCGTACAGAGCGCAGAACGGATCCAATAACGTACAGCACCTGCCTGAGCGCTCGTACAGAGCGCAGAACGGATCCAATAACGTACAGCACCTGCCTGAGCGCTCGTACAGAGCGCAGAACGGATCCAATAACGTACAGCACCTGCCTGAGCGCTCGTACAGAGCGCAGAACGGATCCAATAACGTACAGCACCTGCCTGAGCGCTCGTACAGAGCGCAGAACGGATCCAATAACGTACAGCACCTGCCTGAGCGCTCGTACAGAGCGCAGAATGGGTCCAATAACGTACAGCACCTGCCTGAGCGCTCGTACAGAGCGCAGAACGGATCCAATAACGTACAGCACCTGCCTGAGCGCTCGCACAGGGCTGAGAATGGATACAACAACGTACAGCACCTGCCTGAGCGCTCGCAAAGAGCGCAGAACGGATCTGATAACGTACAGCACCTGCCTGAGCGCTCGTACTGAGCACAGAACGGATCAATAATGTACAGCACCTGTCTGAGCGCTCGTACAGAGCGCAGAACGGATCCAATAACGTACAGCACCTGCCTGAGCGCTCGTACTGAGCACAGAACGGATCAATAATGTACAGCACCTGCCTGAGCGCTCGTACAGAGCACAGAATGGATCTGATAACGTACAGCACCTGCCTGAGCGCTCGTACTGAGCACAGAACGGATCAATAATGTACAGCACCTGCCTGAGCGCTCGTACAGAGAGCAGAACGGATCCAATAACGTACAGCACCTGCCTGAGCGCTCGTACAGAGCGCAGAACGGATCCAATAACGTACAGCACCTGCCTGAGCGCTCGTACAGAGCGCAGAACGGATCCAATAACGTACAGCACCTGCCTGAGTGCTCGTACAGAGCGCAGAACGGATCCAATAACGTACAGCACCTGCCTGAGCGCTCGTACAGGGCTGAGAATGGATACAACGTACAGCACCTGCCTGAGCACTCGTACAGAGCACAGAATAGATCTGATAACGTACAGCACCTGCCTGAGCGCTCGTACAGAGTGCAGAATGGATCTGATAACATACAGCACCTGCCTGAGCGCTCAAACAGAGCGCAGAACGGATCTGATAACGTACAGCACCTGCCTGAGCGCTCGTACAGGGCGGAGAATTGATACAACAACGTACAGCACCTGCCTGAGCGCTCGTACAGAGCACAGAACGGATCAGTCACGTGCCCCATCCTGAGTGACATGGCCAGCAGGCCGGTAACTGATACAACAGGACACGGCACGTGTAATTGTCCTATGTGATGCAGCCCGCAGGCCGGTAACTAATACAATAAGACAAAGGGAATAGGGAAAATCTGGGTAACAATAACAATGGTGGCCCTGCGATAGGGAACGGGGAAGTGGAGACCTCCTGCACTCCCCTGAGTCAGTGTCTCTACACTCCTAACGTTCCCTAGGCCGGTTCCGCACCAGGCGCCGATCAGGAACCTCAAAACCCTGACTCGCCCTGCACCTAAACCCTCACTAGGGAATTGGTCGGTGTGGAAACTAATCCCACCACTGCACTAAACCCACATAAGGAAAAGTGACAAAACAGGGGAACACCACTTAGCTTTGCTCTGTTACTTACGCTCCCAGCAACAGAGCCCACCACCTGCGTGCATCTTTTCCTCCACCATGTCCAACATCTGGGTGCACTGTCCAGAAACGGATCTTCTCAGCACCATAATGCAGCCTTGGAGCAAACAGAGTCCACACCTGCGTGCAGCTGTCCCGAAACAGAGTCCAGCAAATGAGTCCAGCTTTTCTGCCAAAGAGTCCAACAATTTGAGTCCAGCTTTCAGCAACCGAGTCTAGCATTCTGAGTGCAGCTCTACACCATAGCTGCCACTCCACCAAGCAATGCCAGCCCTCCTTGCAGACACCATAGCTGACACTCCACCAATCCATGCCAGCCCTCCTTGCAGACACCATAGCTGCTACTCCAGCACTCTGACTGGGCTGCCAGTGACTGTCCTTCAGCTCCATTCTTTACCTAGGCTTGCTTGCAAATGAGGAACTTATCACCAACCGTGATTAACACATCTAATACTCTCTTATAGAGCAATCACACCTGTTACATAATTACGTGCACAAACGAAAATAACCAGAGTGTAATGACCCTAATGGCCACCGCGGGGGCAAAACCACCTTTGGCACACAGCCAAAGGAAAAAAAAAAGGTTACTTTGTGCATTTAAACTGTCAGATCCAACCTGGATCGTGACAGGATCTGATAACGTACAGCACCTGCCTGAGCGCTTGTACAGAGCGGAGAACGGATCCAATAACGTACAGCACCTGCCTGAGTGCTTGTACAGAGCGGAGAACGCATCCAATAATGTACAGCACCTGCCTGAGTGCTCATACAGAGCGCAGAACGGATCCGATAACGTACAGCACCTACCTGAGCGCTCGTACAGAGCACAGAACGGATGTGATAACATACAGCACCTGCCTGAGCGCTCGCACAGAGCGCAGAACGGATCCGATAACGTACAGCACCTGTCTGAGCGCTCGCACAGAGCACAGAACGGATCCGATAATGTACAGCACCTGCCTGAGCGCTCGAACAGAGCGGGGAAGGGATCCAATAATGTACAGCACCTGCCTGAGTGCTCGTACAGAGCACGGAACGGATCCAATAATGTACAGCATCTGCCTGAGCGCTCGTACAGAGCACAGAACGGATCCGATAACGTACAGCACCTACCGGAGCGCTCGTACAGGGCAGAGAATGGATACAATAAAGTACAGAACCTGCCTGAGCGCTCGTACAGAGCAGGGAAGGGATCCAATAATGTACAGCACATGCCTGAGCGCTCGTACACAGCGTAGAACGGATCCAATAATGTACTGCACCTGCCTAAGCGCTCGTACAGAGCACAGAATGGATCCAATAACGTACTGCACCTGCCTGGGCGCTCGTACAGGGAGGAGAACAGATCCGAAAACGTACAGCACCTGCCTGAGCGCTCGTACAGAGCACAGAGCTAATCCAATAATGTTAAGCACCAGCCTGAGTGACTGTTGAGACTGGAGTAGAGATCTTGTAAAAAAATTATAGACTTCCTATTGGATTTGTACTTCACTCTGTACAAGCGCTTAGGCAGGAGCTGTGCACTAATGGATCCGTACTCCGCTATGTGATCAGAGTCAGGTAGGAGCTGTGCACTAATGGATCCGTACTCCGCTATGTGATCAGAGTCAGGCAGGAGCTGTGCACTAATGGATCCGTACTCCGCTATGTGATCAGAGTCAGGTAGGAGCTGTGCACTAATGGATCCGTACTCCGCTATGTGATCAGAGTCAGGCAGGAGATGTGCACTAATGGATCCGTACTCCGTTATGTGAACAGAGTCAGGCAGGAACTGAGTGCTTCTCCCTCTTGAGCTGCTCACTCCTCAGAAGTCTTTTGGGCGATGATCGGTGTGCATCTCAGTACCTGGCCCATTACTGAACTGCAGGGATATAAAATGTCTAAAAAACATTTACTCTTTAAAGGGATTGTCCACCTTTGAGGACAAAATTTATTTTACTTTAATGCATCTATTTTTGGCTATAAATCATTACAAAATTTGTACTGTTTGCTTTCCTTAGCCTCTGTGTTGCACCATCAATGTTGGCTGCAGAATGAATTACGGTAACTAAGGAATGATCAGTAAGCTTATTCTGAAGGAAGAGTTTGTAATTCTTTTATCTGTTTTTTTTCTGAGCTGCTATCAGCAGATTAATGGGTACAGACCACATTACAGTGTAACCTACAAAAAAAAGTCAAACAGTGCAAAATTTTAAATGAAACTAATATGAAAAAATGATGTTTAGCTCCAAACACAGGCATTTATGTAACAAAATAAATAAAAAAAATTGTAACCAAAGGAGGACATCCCTTTTAATTATGGTCCTGCAGATGAAGTGGGGAAAGTTTAGGTGCTGCGGAATAATGAGTGGAAGCGAAGCCAGAAACAAAAGTTTGCTCTATGGTCCATAGTATTCTAGTTACTGCAGGGTCTGGCGTTAATATTGTCCTTTAAGGATTTTACCAGAAAACTCTACTTTGCGCTGCGGGTGAGGACATTACTCGTCGATGTGGAATATACATTTGTGTTTTTGAGGTTCTGACAAGCAAAGAAAGAAAACAAATTGCAGTTATGTGCAGATCTTTGGCATTTTCCTGTTGAGCGTTAGAGACGCTCGTTATCACCTTCCGCAGAACGCTTTTCTCTGCATCTATATTTAAATTGCGACTTGTCAGCTTTGCACATTTGCTGTTACTTAGACACTTCAGCTTCACCCGCTATGATTAGTGTAGAAGTATTGTGGCGGTAATAACGAGCACACGACTCCGGGTGCAAAGTTTGCTTTTAAGTCAACTTCCAGAGCTGGAACTGATTGGGGTGCAGAGATGATAGTTGCAACCAGGACCTGGTGTTGGAGGTTGGGAGGGGGGTGCAAAGGCAACAACATTACCTAAGAAAATGCCTTTTTCTAAAACAAATGGTTGATGGTAGGTGAGAGGGCTCAGGGACAGATTCTGCATTGGCACCCAGAAACTTTGCCAGACTTTCATCAATATAGTCCTTCATGGCCTGCCTCTCTAGGTCAGAGTTACTGCCATGACTCTGTTGTCATATTACCTGGGGCCAGGGTCTCCTTCCGTGTCTCTAACGCTAGTGGTGCCCTAGCTATCCCTGCTCTCCGCATTACTTCTAATGGTGAAGATGCCAGGGCCACGTACCTTGCTGAACTCCAAATTCAGCCCTATATCTGCCCTCTTCCCCCACCCAGGAAAGTGGGTGTAAGGGTAAGTTCACACTAGGCATTTTTCAGTGTTTTTTTTTTTTATCCTGGATTAAAACCTGATCTCTTGACAGGAAAGAAGCTTCAGAAAAAAAAGAATGTTTTCCTTCGTTTTTCTTGCGTTTTTTTTGTGCTGCGGTTTTGGCATCCTAGGTTTGTCTCTTGTGCATGCTGATACCGTTTAGTGTTGGAAAAAAAAAAAGTCCTATTCTATAGAATCAGGTTTTGCCACAAAAAAAACACAGTAAAACCTGATATGTGCATTTTTGATGCGTTGTTTCAGCGTTTTTTTTCACCACCCATTTATTTCAATGGTTGAAAAATGCTGAAAAAATGCTGAAAGAAGTGACATGCTCCATTGTGAAAGAAAACATGCAAAGCACAATATCCTGATAACAAAAAACAAGGTGTGCGCATGAGATTTCTGAAATCTAATAGACTTTGCTGGTACTGTAAAACACAGCTGAAAATTTGCATAAAAAAAAGCTGCAAAAATGCCTAGTGTGGACTTAGCATTATAGTGTATGTACAGTATATACACAAACCAGACTAACAAGGGAGGATATACAGGGACAAAGGAAAAATACCAATCATACAAATATGCACTCAAAAACAACAGAGAGGAACACCAGGGAGAAAAGGAATGTAAATCCAATAGGAGAGGAAGAGGGTTTGCAAACTGACAAAAACTCAAAGCAACAGTCACAGAACAATACTCAAAAAAACTTTACCAACAACCCACTCCTTCACTCCACACCAGGCAATACAAGACTAACATTGGCATTCTAGAGGTGAATATGTATATAGGAGAGGGGAGTGGCCAACACTGAACAGCTGAGATCATCCAAGCAGGAAAGCTTCAGAGACTCTAAGCTGAACAGATAAACCCCTGTACTGCTAACAGAAACCTGCACCATTTAATATGAAGAAGTGCTTCTAATCAGTGCACGAGTAGGAGAAATCAGACGCTGCAGTCTTCTGGCCCCTCTTTGTCATGGTAAACCCGTGACCCCTATATCTAGCTTCTTCCAGCAGCCCAGTAGAATCCTTAGTAGGGAGTGATTCTCTCCAATTGGCTGGAGCAGGGAGCTGATAACTTCATCTGAACAGCACACACCCATACTGCCAGATTGTGACAGGTTCCAGCCACTCTAACCTTAGTGGCTGGACAGGGCCCGCCGTCCTGAGCTTTTGATTCTGACATTTCTATTACCAGTGCCGCCCACAGAGGGAATATAGCGGTGTCTGGTGACAGAAGCAGAAGTCACAGGAGCAGGTTCTGGTGGAGATGTGACACTAAGCATGTGCACCTCTGCCTCATTCATTGTCTATGGGATTATCCAAACATGTGCACCTCTGTTCCATGCATTGTCTATGGGATTAGGCAAATATGTGCACCTCTTATTGGACTGGCTAAGCATGTGCACCTCTGCTCAATTCACTGTCTGTGACTTTAGCCAAACATTTACATCTCTGCTCCATTCATTGCCTATTCAAATAGCAGGAAAAAGTCAGCTCATCAGTCTTCAATATATATCCATACCCTCCAAACACGCGTTGTCAAAGCAAAAACATGAGGAAAAGGATCTCCAGCGCTGGATGAATGTTAAAATGTAAACATTTATTGAAATTTTTTTTTTTTAAATAAAAAATACAACATGTGCTTAAAAATACATATTTGAAAAATAGATGGACATAATAGCAAGTGGTATCTCAGGTGGTATCGCCAATGTGTTTTGACCTCACCAGGTCTTACTAACCATGAATAAGACCTGGTGAGGTCAAAACACGTTGGATATATCACCTGTGGTACCACTTGCTATTATGTCCATCTATTTTTCAAATATGTATTTTTAAGTACATTTTTTATTTTTTTATGGAAAAAAAACTTTTTTTCAGTAAATGTTTGCATTTTAACATTCATCCAGCGCTGGAGATCCTTTTCCTCATTCATTGCCTATTGGATTAGCCAAACATGTGCACCTCCGCTCCATTCACTCTCTGTGGGATTGGCCAGACATTGACATCTGTGCTCAATTCATTGTCTATAGGACTGGCCAACCATGTGCCTATGTTTTAGGCCAGGGTCACACTTGCGAGTGCAATGTGAGAAACTCGCACGAGTCTCTTGCCTCAATACCCAGCACTGCCGCCGGCACTCGGGACCGGAGCGTTCAGCTGCATAGAAATACATGCCGCCGAACACTGCGGTCCCGAGTGCGGGGGTATTGAGACAAGAGACTCGCACAAGTTTCTCGCATTGCACTTGCAAGTGTGACTCCGGCCTTACATTAAAGGTGTGGCCTCATTCCAGGAAACGCCGGGGGTCCCAGCAGTCAGACCCTCGTCAAACAGTGAGTTATGCCTTATCCTATCAATATGGCATAATTTTCAATATTGGGGATACCCCTTTAAGTGATAACAATCTATTCTGACCAATAAAAATTGATACATAATTTATGTGATTGATAAGAAACTTTTTTTTACTGGATTTAATGTCCTAACTGCCCGGAATGGTGACAAATATTAGATCACTGGTCATTTGGAGGTTAATGCTTTTATTATAGGCTTATTACAGCGCGTCGGCCGCGGTCTCCACATCGTGGTTCCTTTTGTCAATGCCCGATATAATCAGAGACAAGGTCCTGACTGTCTCTTCCATGAAGCCTCCATCAAAGCGGCCCACGGAATGGCTTCCTATGAAGATTTTACAATGTAAATGTGTGAACGTCACTTCTCCTAAATCAAACGACTCGTCTCTTCATTGCGTTCTATTTTCTTCTGATGTCAGCCAGCTAAGGCCCCGACCTCCTCTTGTACCAGGGATCAGCGATTTCTATCAGCCATTGCGTTTAGTCGCAGAGCCCCCCCAGATTTTTTTTTTTAGGAATTCCTCGCCCCTGCATTCTCCGCCCTGTAAGTGGCCTCCATGACTTGCCAGTTAAAGGGGTTGGCAGAGCGCTCTGGTCCTGATCATGGCGGACAACGGAGGAGCATATCAGCCGACCATGTCTGACGGACGTAACATTCCATTTCTTCCATATTTAGGATGGGAAATCCTCCTGGTGGGTGACAACATCTGTAAAAGGTGTGATACTCATCATGGGCGATTTCAATATCCCCATTGCTCTTCCACTCTCCCCATCTGCTACTCACCTTTTATCTCTAACCTCCTCGTTTGGCCTTTCGCAGCTTACTAATTCTCCAACGCATGAAGTTGGGAACTCCCTTGATTTGGTCTTCTCTCGGCTTTGTGCAGTGGATGATTTTGCAAACTCCCCTCTCCCGCTATCTGACCACAATCTTCTTTCATTCTCTATAAAGAACTGCCAGGCTGCTCAGGTCACCCCCACTGTCCAGACTTATAGAAACATACAGGCCATTAACACCCAGAAACTTATGAAGAACTTACAGTCCTCATTGGCCCCTATCTCCTCCCTCTCATGTCCTGATTCTGCATTGAAGCATTACAATGAAACACTTCAAAGTGCCCTGGATGAATTTGCACCCCCTATAAATAGAACACCACAACGCAGACGGCGACAACCCTGGCACACGGTGCAAACACGTTTCCTGCAGCGATGCTCCAGGTGCGCCGAACGTCTGTGGAGAAAATCCAATCTACACGAAGATTTCATCCATTATAAGTTTATGCTTAGAACATACAACACTGCCCTTCACCTTTCCAAACAAACCTATTTCAACACCCTCATCGCCTCACTGTCCAATAACCCGAAACGTCTCTTTGACACTTTTCATTCTCTACTCCATCCAAGAGTACAGGCCCCAACCACGGAGCTCCGAGCTGACAATCTGGCCAATTACTTCAAAGAAAAAATCGACCAGATTCGACAGGAAATTATCTCCCAATCACCACATACCATGCACTGTCCTTCCTCCCCCACTGCATCTAGTTCACTCTCTGATTTTGAACCAGTCACAGAAGAAGAAGTAAGCAGGCTCCTTGCATCTTCTCGCCCAACTACTTGCACCAGTGACCCACTTCCGTCACATCTCCTCCAGTCCCTTTCCCCTGCTGTCACCCCTCACCTAATTAAAATATTTAACCTCTCTCTCTCTTCTGGTATTTTTCCCTCCTCATTTAAGCATGCCATCATACATCCACTACTTAAAAAACCATCCCTCGACCAAAACTGTGCCGCTAACTATAGACCTGTCTCTAATCTTCCCTTCATCTCTAAACTCCTGGAACGCCTGGTCCACTCCCGTCTTATCCGCTATCTCTCAGAAAACTCTGTTCTCGACCCTCTCCAATCCGGTTTCCGCTCTTTACACTCCACTGAAACTGCCCTCACTAAAGCCTCTAATGATCTTCTAACAGCTAAATCAAATGGTCATTACTCCATGCTAATTCTCTTGGATCTCTCTGCAGCATTCGACACTGTGGATCATCAGCTCCTCCTCACTATGCTCCGTTCCATTGGCCTCAAGGACACCGTTCTCTCCTGGTTCTCCTCCTATCTCTCCGACCGCTCCTTTACTGTTTCTTTTGCCGGTTCCTCCTCCTCTCACCTTCCCCTTACTGTTGGGGTTCCCCAAGGATCGGTTCTAGGTCCCCTCCTCTTCTCCTTGTACACTGCCCCTATTGGTCAAACAATCAGTAGATTTGGTTTCCAGTACCATCTCTATGCTGATGACACCCAATTATACGCTTCTTCTCCTGACATCACGCCAGCCTTTCTAGAAAACACCGGCGATTGTCTAAACGCTGTGTCTAATATCATGTCCTCACTATATCTGAAACTGAACCTGTCAAAGACTGAACTCCTTGTGTTTCCTCCCGCTACTAATGTACCTACACCCGACATTGCCATTTCCGTCTGTGGTTCCACTATTACTCCCCAGCAACATGCCCGCTGTCTTGGGGTCATACTTGATTCCGAGCTTTCCTTTGCCCCCCACATTCGATCACTGGCTCGCTCTTGTCATCTGCACCTCAAAAACATTTCTAGAATTCGACCTTTTCTTACTTTTGACTCTGCAAAAACTCTTACTGTTTCTCTTATTCATTCTCGTCTGGACTATTGTAACTCTCTTCTAATCGGTCTCCCTCTTACCAAACTCTCCCCTCTCCAATCTGTCTTGAATGCTGCAGCCAGGATCATATTCCTCACCAATCGCTACACTGATGCCTCTACCTTGTGCCAGTCATTACACTGGCTACCCATCCACTCCAGAATTCAGTATAAACTTATTACCCTCACCCACAAAGCCCTCCATGGCTCAGCACCACCTTACATCTCCTCCCTTGTTTCACTATACCACCCTACCCGCGCCCTCCGTTCTGCCGATGACCTGAGGTTAGCATCCTCAATAGTCAGAACCTCCCACTCCCGTCTCCAAGACTTTACACGTGCCGCGCCAATTCTCTGGAATGCACTTCCCAGGTCAATACGATTAGTCGCCAATCCCCACAATTTTAAGCGTGCCCTGAAAACACATTTATTCAGACTGGCCTATCACCTCAACACATTAACCTAATCTATCCCTGTGTGGCACAGCCAAAAGTTTTACCATAACCAGATTTCCCGAATCATGTTCCCACATGCTTTATGCATCCATTAGCCCTCTGTGTCTGTACTGTTACACACTTAACATTATGGCTGGTCCATACAATCAGGGCAACTGTTACCACCCACCTTTCGTGTCTACCTCTTTCCTCATAGACTGTAAGCTTGCGAGCAGGGCCCTCACTCCTCTTGGTATTTGTTATAATCTATGTGATTATTGTTATGCTGTAATGTCTATTGTCTGTACAAATCCCCTCTGAAATGTAAAGTGCTGCGGAATATGTCGGCACTAGAGAAATAAAATTTATTATTATTATTATTATGATACTTGCCAAGAGGATTCTCAGCCATTTTATTTCAAAAGAGATCCTATCATAATGAACAAGGTGCCATATCGGCAGGTTATAGAGCGGAAGGAGCAGAGCTGAGTGATATATAGATATATGGGAAAAATTCAGTATAACTTGTATTCTAGTCAATTCATCTTCTGCAGATTTTGGTCTCAGGAGTCCAGTGGGCGGTACTAATCAGTTACAGCGGTCTCTGAAGACCGGCAATCAATGTTAGGACCGCCCACTGGACTGTGTAGATGATATTGCGCACAGATTTTTGCCATCTATTTCATAGAGCAGCGCGTGACCTTGTTATACACCGTAAGCTCCAGAAAACTGAGAATCCTCAAAGTGAAGCACCGCCATTGTGTTATCAATGGGGTCAGCTCCAGGAAACCTGCGGAGACCCCAGGACCCACCGGACTCAGGGTACAGCCACCTGAGAAAATGTAAATGTGTACAGATGGGAGCCTGTCAGCAAGCAGCATAGCACTGATTGTTACCATGGTGACCAATGTTACAGGATTGGAGAACTGTCTACAATACACTTTATTTCCCTGGTAAATCTTTTAAGCGTTTCATAAAAGTAGAACCACTTCAAATGCACTTAAAAATAAAATAAAATGGCAGTAAAGACACCAGTCTGGTCACTGAGGTGACTGTTTACTGACTACATTGGTCAGCTGTCCAATGACTGTGCGAGACTACAATTCCCGACAAGCACGGCTAATTTTTACAGGAACCATCCCCTGCCACGCACTTGGCATGATGGGAGTTGTATTTCACACCCCGTCACCAGTGACTTACCCCGCCCCCTTATTGTCGTCACTTCCGTCCGTGGCGCGCGAAGTTTGAATGACGTCATTTGGCTGATTCTCTGACGCAGCCGCAGCCTAGAAGCATCCTGTCACCAGAAAGAGCAGACAGCGTGAGTGTGACGTCAGTGCGACACTTGTCTGGCTTCCTGGAGCCTCCGCTTGTCTCTCGTTCTGAGCCCAGCGTCGTCACTCTGCTGCTGGTTGTAGCTCTCTGATATTGGAGAGACAGGAGCTGCAGATAAACTGTACATATAGTGGAAATGGCGGTGTGAGGATTATCGGGCAGTGGTGTAATAAGAGGGAGGGTGGGGGTGTCAGGAGACGGGGCGCATTCATAGGCTTGTCAGGATAGATGCTGGGGGTGTCGGGAGGCAATGTGGGTGGCAGTAGACAGGGTTCAGGGACGGGATTGTCGGGAGACGGGGGTTGTCTTGACATGGGACCCAGAGACGGGGGTCGTCTGGAGACGGGGCGCAGGGACGGGGGTCGTCGGGAAAAGGGGCACAGGGACGGGGGTCGTCGGGAGACGGGGCGCAGGGACGGGGGTCGTCGGGAGACGGGGCGCAGGGACGGGGGTCGTCTGGAGACGGGGCGCAGGGACGGGGGTCGTCGGGAGACGGGGCGCAGGGACGGGGGTCGTCGGGAGACGGGGCGCAGGGACGGGGGTCGTCGGGAGACGGGGCGGAGGGACGGGGGTCGTCTGGAGACGGGGCGCAGGGACGGGGGTCGTCTGGAGACGGGGCGCAGGGACGGGGGTCGTCTGGAGACGGGGCGCAGGGACGGGGGTCGTCTGGAGACGGGGCGCAGGGACGGGGGTCGTCTGGAGACGGGGCGCAGGGACGGGGGTCGTCTGGAGACGGGGCGCAGGGACGGGGGTCGTCTGGAGACGGGGCGCAGGGACGGGGGTCGTCTGGAGACGGGGCGCAGGGACGTGGGTCGTCTGGAGACGGGGCGCAGGGACGTGGGTCGTCTGGAGACGGGGCGCAGGGACGTGGGTCGTCTGGAGACGGGGCGCAGGGACGTGGGTCGTCTGGAGACGGGGCGCAGGGACGTGGGTCGTCTGGAGACGGGGCGCAGGGACGTGGGTCGTCTGGAGACGGGGCGCAGGGACGTGGGTCGTCTGGAGACGGGGCGCCGGGACGGGGGTCGTCTGGAGACGGGGCGCCGGGACGGGGGTCGTCTGGAGACGGGGCGCCGGGACGGGGGTCGTCTGGAGACGGGGCGCCGGGACGGGGGTCGTCTGGAGACGGGGCGCCGGGACGGGGGTCGTCTGGAGACGGGGTGTAGGGACGGGGGTGATCGGGGCGCAGGGACGGGGTCGTCTGGAGACGGGGCGCAGGGACGGGGGTCGTCTGGAGACGGGGCGCAGAGACGGGGGTCGTCGGGAGACGGGGCGCAGGGACGGGGGTCGTCGGGAGACGGGGCGCAGGGACGGGGGTCGTCTGGAGACGGGGCGCAGGGACGGGGGTCGTCTGGAGACGGGGCGCAGGGACGGGGGTCGTCTGGAGACGGGGCGCAGGGACGGGGGTCGTCTGGAGACGGGGCGCAGGGACGGGGGTCGTCTGGAGACGGGGCGCAGGGACGGGGGTCGTCTGGAGACGGGGCGCAGGGACGGGGGTCGTCTGGAGACGGGGCGCAGGGACGGGGGTCGTCTGGAGACGGGGCGCAGGGACGGGGGTCGTCTGGAGACGGGGCGCCGGGACGTGGGTCGTCTGGAGACGGGGCGCAGGGACGGGGGTCGTCTGGAGACGGGGCGCAGGGACGGGGGTCGTCTGGAGACGGGGCGCAGGGACGGGGGTCGTCTGGAGACGGGGCGCAGGGACGGGGGTCGTCTGGAGACGGGGCGCAGGGACGGGGGTCGTCTGGAGACGGGGCGCAGGGACGGGGGTCGTCTGGAGACGGGGCGCAGGGACGGGGGTCGTCTGGAGACGGGGCGCAGGGACGGGGGTCGTCTGGAGACGGGGCGCCGGGACGTGGGTCGTCTGGAGACGGGGCGCCGGGACGGGGGTCGTCTGGAGACGGGGCGCCGGGACGGGGGTCGTCTGGAGACGGGGGTCGTCTGGAGACGGGGGTCGTCTGGAGACGGGGCGCCGGGACGGGGGTCGTCTGGAGACGGGGCGCCGGGACGGGGGTCGTCTGGAGACGGGGCGCCGGGACGGGGGTCGTCTGGAGACGGGGCGCCGGGACGGGGGTCGTCTGGAGACGGGGCGCCGGGACGGGGGTTGTCTTGACATGGGACCCAGAGATGGGAGTCGTCATTAGGGCGCAGAGACTGGGGTTGTCTGGAGACGGGGCGCAGAGATTGGGGCTCTGGGACTGAGGTGTCGGGTTATTGGGTGCACAGATTTTATCTTTGAGGATGGTCTGTTTTGTTCTTTCAGTTGTGTGCAGCTCCCAGTTCACGCTCTTTGTTGCTCTGCTGCTTACATACTGTGGGTGACATTTCAAGATCTCTGCTGGCTGTCTGTGAATTGAACTTTGCTTACATACTGTGGGTGAAATCCTTAATAAAATGAACTTTACCACATCCTCAAATTTTTTTTTTTGTAGTATCGTTCAAACATCCTCCTGTATTCTCTGTCCTCACCAGGTTTGCAGTGTCGGTGTGTAGATGAAAAAACAATTCCATGCTGTTAAGCAGTAAGATCTTCGTTCTCTTAATGAATCTGTTGTGAGCATCCTCAAAACATAACGAACATAGGGCAGCCCTATGATGAAGCTGCTGGGCGAAACCCAGTGTCGGGCCAGTACTGGCGTTTCACTTGTTTGTATAAGCTTTATATTTCTTGGGTTTTGTGAGTGGGATAACACCTTTCCCTTGGATGACTGTCACTGCCCCATGGTTAGTTTTGGGGTTTGTGACACCAGAGATGTTGGGAGGGTGAAGATCTTACCACCTTTGAACATCAGTACTGTTTCCTGAAGCGTCTTCCTCTTTAAAAACTTAGCAGGTGTCGCCCACCGGGAAAAGATGTGTGAATGTATCCCAATGGGGCTGGAGGGCGCAACGTATTTCCTAGTTGGGTGGAAACCTGTCCACAATTCTGTTCCGTCTTGGCTTCAGAGTGAAACTTTTCCGTTCACTGACAGACAACTGATCCTGTTCTTGAGAATGGTGAAAAATGGAAACAAAAGTTGAATGTGATATGTAGTGTCATGTTAATATTATGGGGGGGGGGGACGGTTTGCAAGTGGGGGATCCTCCTTTTATTAGTCCGACTCCTCACGCAGGGCAGCCCCCTACAGACCTGGTTTTGGGAGCTTGATGTGGTGTAGCAGCTTGTGTTGTTACATTGTATCTCTGGCTGTTATCCATCATCTGATCACCGGTTGGATACGTTACCTTCTCACTTGGCTCATCATCCAGCTCTCTGACAGCCGTAGGCGGAAGCGCAGCTTTATGTTCAGGAGCAGGTTTCTAGTTTAAATATATTGTCTCCTCCATATGCTGTCGATATCGTCAGAATTGTCATTAAAAAATAACACTGCAGTAAAAGAGCAAAATACTGGAAATATTTTACAGTTTACAAAAATAGATAAAACTGGTCACATTACTTATTACTGTATTACGGTATACTCCAGAGCTGCAGTCACTATTCTGCTGGTGCAGTCACTGTCTACACACATTACATTACTGATCCTGAGTTACATCCTGTATTATACTCCAGAGCTGCACTCACTATTCTGCTGGTGCAGTCACTGTGTACATACATTACATTACTGATCCTGAGTTACATCCTGTGTTATACTCCAGAGCTGCACTCACTATTCTGCTGGTGCAGTCACTGTGTACATACATTACATTACTGATCCTGAGTTCACATCCTGTGTTATACTCCAGAGCTGCACTCACTATTCTGCCGGTGCAGTCACAGTGTACATACATTACATTACTGATCCTGAGTTACATCCTGTATTATACCCCAGAGCTGCACTCACTATTCTGCTGGTGCAGTCACTGTGTACATACATTACTTATACTGTACCGATCCTGAGTTACAGTGTACTGATTTCACCAGCAGAATAGTGAGTGCAGCTCTGGGGCATAATACAGGATGTTATTCAGACATGTCAGATTAGTGGGGTCCAGCCCTCAGCACCCCCACATATCCACATTCTGTACTTTCCCTGCAATCTCCCCCACATACAGGTGGATGGCAGACATATTGCCTCAGCAGGTGGTGACCTGATCCCTGCGTTGGCAGCGCCTGTGTTTTGCACCCTCCCTCGCCTTTGTGGCTTGCTCCGGCACCACAGAGGTTAATGTAGTAACTAGCTTAAATGTCATTTTCTCGTCATCATCTTTAAGTGAGATATAACAGGAATAGATTCACTCGGGTTCCGAGGTTTAATGAAGGATTTTTAACAGCAGTCATTGCAGGAGGACGGTCCCCGTTATATTCCGGCGGGGGTTCGGAGCTATTAACCGCGTCTCTCTACCTATGATAATGAGCAGCGCTTGATTATAATGTCCGTTTTAGAATTCATCTTCCAATTCCTCCTTGACTTTCGTTTGGGGAGAGAAACGTGAAAAGATGGATTCATCTCTCAGAAAACAATCCCTCAAGAGGCCAATTTATTTTCCTCAAGCGGAAATATATTCACTGGTAATGTTGTGAATAGAGAGTGGCGTGAACGCAGCTATTTCTGAATGGATTTGCACAGGAGAGGAGACGCCGATTGAAATTGCTAATATGGAAGTCGCTCCACACCTGTTGGAGCATGGGTCTCGGGGCTGTTCACATCACGTTTCTGCCCTACAAGCTTTCCCGATGTGCACGCTAATGGGCGTCCTATTACAGGCGCTTCTCACAAAAGTAGAATATCATCAAAAAGTTAATTTATTTCCATTCTTCAATACAAAAAGTGAAACTCGTATCTTCTACAGAGTCATTACACACAGAGTGATCTATTTCACGTGCTGATTTCTGTTAAAGAATAGTAGGGGAATGGAAAGGAGCGAGACAAATCTGGACATCACGGAGAGGAGAGAAAGCATGTAGAGTCCCAGAAAGGGCAGAGAAAACAAGCTATAGAAAAAGAAGAAAACATGTAACATATGAGGGTTCTGATTGGTTCCTTCTTCCCCTTTTTAAGATTTTAGCTTTTGATACATTTTTTTAATTTTCTAATTGTTTAGGAACATGTGGCTTATCGCATGGATTGAGGCTTCTGCTCTCTGGCTAGTTGTGTGCTCGGCTCACATAGAGAGATAGAAACCCCAAGGAGAAGACAGAAGCAGTTTATAACCACTTCTGTCTTCTCTTTTGCAGCCTGCAATGGGTCCGATTATGTAATCGCTGTATTTTCGCTGTCATTGCAGACCGCGATCTGCTCTTCAATGTCACTACAATGGGCTGCTTAACTTTTCCGTTCCAACTGGGATCTTCTGGATGCCATTGGTTAAAATAAAGAAAACTGCATAATATGTCATTAATTTGTAAACTTAAAGGGAACCTGTCATCAAGTTTCTGATGAAACTGCTGTCAGATAATTATTTCCTTGCTCTTTCCTGACGTTCCGTTCCTTGTGCCCCTGCAATCCGCGGTATCAGTGTCCTTCATTCACTGCTCCCCTGCATTGTAATCTGCGCCAAACTGTCCGGTAGGAGTGTAAGGAGCAACCTATATATATATGTTGTTGTTATTATTATTTATGTTTTTGAATTGCAGTTTTTTTTTCTCCGTGTGAGGTCATCACACTGGAGAATTCTCGGCACTGCCGTCCATTAGTCGCAGGCTGCTGTTCCTTTCTGTTTTCTGTTGTTTTATGTATATCTGGCTATTTCTCGCTGTGACATTGATTTTTTACAATGATCTAATTCAAGCGAACCGTGCATGAGCTGATTTACTAATGAGCCAGGACCTGGAGGACGGTGGCCGTGAGAAGATAATTATCACTGGTTACATGGGATAATAATTACAGATGAGATGCTGCACTCGGATGCACTAAAAGAATGATTACCCGGAGGCTCCTGCAGCCATATTAATGGCAATGCAGGGGTAAATCCTGATCACGGCTTCCTTGCAGGGCTGTGGATTCTTGTCCATTTTTGTTGCAGTCGGTATAAAATGGATCAACTCAGAGTCCTTTGGGTTCAGTAGTTCAGTGCAGGATGTGCTGTAAATGTTTCATAAGAATTTGGGAAAGTTATGAAATGTCCTATAAATATCTGTTCTGTTCCTGATCTTAGGATCTTGGCTTTTAGTTGAGACGAATCTGTGCTGCACTTTATGGACATGCTCAGTAGTGACCAGGGCTGTAGAGTCAGAGCTTTGACTTGCCTACTCCACAGCCTTGCTTTCCTGACAGCAAGCAGAAATCTTGAAATCATACCTTAGTTACAGAACTTTTGAATATGTCAATTATATTGTCTCCGCTTGTTAAAAAAGCTTAAAAATTCTAAGTGCTTGGATAAACAAGCAGCTTTGCAATTTACTTTATTAAAAAAAAAAGTTTTTTCTTTTGAGTTTTGCTCATTGCTTCGGTACCAGCCACCTCTGCAGTCTTATAAGTGTTGGCTGGTTTCCCAGGATAGAAGTGCAGCACTTACAAGCTCTTTGTTATATTTGCCCTGAAGCTGGCCGGATCTCTGCCTCTGCTAGTTGCGGTCTGCAATGCTTAGGCGATGTTCACACGCTGCAGTATGTGGTCAAGTATTTTACATCAGTATTTATAAGCCAAAACCAGGAGAGGAACAATCAGAGGAAAAGTAGAAAAGAAACTCGTCACCACTTCTGTATTTTTCTCCCACTCCTGGTTTTAACTTGCAAATACTGATGTAAACAACTCACCAATTACTGCAGGTAAGGTGTGAACGTGGCCTTAAGTTGTTCAGTCGTGCTGCCAGCCCGAACTGTCAATCGTCAGGAGTGCACCCCCCCCCCGGCAAAAAGGAAGACGAGATTTAGGGGGAGACCACGCAAAACGGCCTCTTTTAGCTTCATTGACATGAAACTGAAAAATGTTTTATGATTCTTTTTAATTTTAAGTTTGTTTCTAATTTATTTTAGGTGAAAAATGGGAAAGTCGAGGATAAAACCAAAAAATCCCGCCGAGGATCCGGCCGACAAATTATCAGACCTTCCTGAAAAACTCAGAGAGCGGCTGCTCCCTTTTCAGAGGGAAGGAGTGGTGTTCGCTCTGCAGAGACAAGGAAGGTAAGAAGATCGTCATCCTCTATATTTGGGAAATCCGGGGCCTTTGTGACGTTTGGCGCTCATTCACATGATGCAGATTTCCTGTGGATCGTGCTGCTTTAGTAATGACAAGATGGCGCACGTTTCCCGGAGCTCGCGTTGGACACGATCAGGGTTTTCAATCAATTAATGATTTTCTTCAGTGATGGCAAACCGAGATCTTGATAATGTTAAGGGGTTAAATCGACGTATACTAGACAAAGAGCAAATTTTACTAAAGGGTCTCTGTACTAAAGAATAAAGTGAAAAAAAAAAAAAAAATTAATGTTGGTTTAAACAAACAAAAGTTTTGATTAACCCCTTTTTCCCCACTGAAATATAAAGAAAGAACATAGAATTAAGCATATTTGGCATCAAATTTTATTAAAATGAAGCTAAACTAAAAACTACCATTCAAAAAACCCCAGAACACCCCAATGCCTACGTGGACCCAATAATGACAAAAAGTCTGACCGTGAAAAAGAATACAATAAATGAACATAGGTCCAGTTTTCGAAGAGGTTTAGGCTGTGTGCCCACGATGCGATTTTTAAGCGTTTTTGCAGCGATTTTCGGCGCGAAAATGCTGCGAAAACGTTTAAAAAACTCGTACAGAACGCCCCCCATGCATTCCTATGGCATTCCACACATGCTGTGCTAATGCTGCGCTTTTTTCCACGGCGGAATCGCATCGCGGAAAAATCGCAGCATGCTCATTCTTTTGTGCGGAATCGCAAAGAATTGCCGCGATTCCGCACCCATAGGAATGCATGAGAACCGCTTACTTCCCGCATGTGGCTATGCCCACCATGCGAGAAGTTAAGCGTCTCTAGTGCGGTTGGTACCCACGGTGTGGAGGAGAGGAGACTGTCCCCCAGGCCCTGGGTACCATCCCCCTGTGAAAAAAAAGAATAAAAAATCGGGGTATATTTACCTTCCGGCGTTCCGCGCTGCTTTCCCGGCCTCAGCGTTCCCAGTAATGCCTTGCGGCAAGGTCCTGTGATGACGTAGTCTCGCGTGACTCTAGCGGTCTCGTGAGATCGCTATAGCAAAGCGAGACCAACGTCATCACAGGTCTCGCAAGGCATCTCTGGGAACGGGAGCGTCGCTGAGACTGTGCGGGACGTCGGAAGGTAAATATACCCCTATTTTTTTTTTTAGATTTTTTTTATCATTTTTAACATTCTGTCTTTTACTATTGATGCTGCATAGGCGGCCTCAATAGTAAAAAGCTGCTCACACTTGTCAAACACAATGTTTGACGAGTGTGTCCAACCTGTCAATCACTTTCCAAGCGATGCTTCAAATTGCTTGGAAAGTGCTTGAATATCGCAAGCGAAAATCGCGAACAGAATCGCGGTAAAATCGCGCGGGGAAAAAAACGCGCAATTTCTGGGAAGGAGTCCGGTTTTCAGTGTCCGGATTTAAACGCAACGTGGGCACATAGCCTTAAAATTGCAGATTTTCAGATACAAACACTGGACATAACCACGACAATCTGATGGGGTGGGAATGGTTGTTAAACAAAGAGACACCTTTTAAATTTAGCTTTATATAGCAAGTTATAGCAACCGTCCCTTTAAGGTATTGCAAGAACGCTTGTTACTGCCTAACGTATATTTTCGATTTTCGTGTCGGTTGATCCCTGATTGTTGGAACAAAACCTCTCCTAAAAATCCGGGAGGCGAGGCTGACAGCCATGGCCCTGTAATGGTTCCCCTCCGCTGCTCTCACCATCTTTATTCATGGCGTAGGCTTTCTAGGAACGGTCCATTGTTGATATTTTCTGCCTTCCCGGTAAACACTCTCATATCTCTGCTCCCGGTCTCATTTGTTGGTTTTCTTTACAAGGAGATTTTCTTTTGACAGATTCGTACATTTCCTGTATTTTTTTTTTTTTTTTTATGTTTTCTGTTTTTATCTTTGTATGACTACTGCCATCTGACTCCTTTGTTTTTTGTTTTTTTCCTGCTTTATTATGCAAATGTTATTGTGTTTCTGCAGAATATCTCCTTAATGATTTAGATAATTAGTTACGGATAGGACTCCTTTTTATAATTAATAAGTGAAGGCACGTTTCATTCCTGTGTCGTGGTTGTTTTCTTTTACGCTTCTGTTTTATTCTTTCACCTTGTGTTTTTTCTTTTTTGTTGTTTTTGTTTTTTACATTAGATTATTACATTTTATATATCAAAATTAATTAAATATTTTGTGTAGACAGTACATAGTCAAGTGAATTTCCTGATTCTACACCGAATATCTTGCGAATATTCTACAGATTTTCATGTCTATAGCACGCTGTTGCTGTTTGGGAAATTTACATACACTTTCACCATGACACAGATAAAATCTAGTATTTTTCTTTAACAACTTTTAAAATTTTTTGTATCTATAAAGTTTCTGAAACAAATTTTATAACTTGTTGAACGCATGTGCAATGATGCCCATTAAACGCCGCATAAAGCCCCAGTGATCCTTAAGGGTGAGTGCACACGGTGCGGATTCAGCTGCGGATTTTTCCAGCAGATTTGCAGGGAAATGCTCAGCTAAAATGACCTGCGGTTTACCTGCGGATTTGCCTGCAGTTTGCCCCTGCGTTTTGACACCTGGACAATGGAGCAGGTGTCAAACCGCAGCGGAATCCGCAGAAAGAATTGACATGCTGCGGATTTAAAACCGCAGCAAATCCTTGTAGAAAAATCTGCAGCATGTGCACTGCGGTTTTTAAAATCCATTGGTTAACATTGTACTGTACCTTGCTTGCGGATCGGCAGCGGCAAATCCGCTGCGGATACGCAGCAAAATCTGCACCGTGTGCACTCACCCTAAGTTGGGTTTGTAGAAACCATCCCTGTCCTGAACGGAGGGTCAGTGCGCATGCTCGGCTGCTGCTCCATTCATTGTCTATGGGACTGCAGGATAAAGCCTGCCTCCATGCAGGTGTTGTGACTGTTACACAGCCCCGATTCATGCAGCTGCGGTGCTGAACAGCTGATCATCAGGAGCACTCCAGGTATCCGGGTTCCCGATGCAGCTATTCTGTAAGCGCTATAGCTATAATGATAAGGAGTTATCCGAAGCTGTTCGCTCATCCCTAATCATGAAGGATGGGGCTGTATACAGCAGGCTGAGCTGAGAGGAGAGATACTGCAGGATGGGGCTTTCTACAGTGGGCTGGGTGGAATGATGTACTGCAGGATGGGGCTTTCTACAGGGGGCTGGGAGGAATGATGTATTGCAGGATGGGGCTGTCCACAGGGGGCTAGAAGTAATGATGTCCTGCAGGATGGGGCTGTCTACAGGGGGCTAGAAGTAATGATGTCCTGCAGGATGGGGCTGTCCACAGGGGGCTAGAAGTAATGATGTCCTGCAGGATGGGGCTGTCTACAGGGGTCTGGGAGTAATGATGTACTGCAGGATGGGGCTGTCTACAGGGAGCTGGGAGGAATCATGTACTGCAGGATGAGGTTGTATAGAGGGGGCTGAGAGGAGAGATGCCGTAGGATCAGGGTGTATATAGAGACTGAAAGGATGATGTAATACGTGATGGGGCTGTATATAGGGTGTTGAAAGGAGTGATGTATTACAGGATGGGAATGTATACAGGGGACTTAGAGGAGTGATGTACTGCATGATGAGGCTGTACACAAGGGCAGAGAAGAAAGATGTACTGCAGGATGGGGCTGTATAAATAGGAAGCTGCAGGGCGTGATGTACTGCATGTTAGGGCTGTATGTAAGGACTGAGAGGAGAAATGTGCTGCAAAATGAGCTGCATGCAAATGAGGCTGAGAGGGAGTGATTTACAGCAGGATAGGGCTGTATATAGGGTCTGAGAGGAATGATTTACTGCGGGCTAGGGATGCATACATGGGGCTGAGAGGAGTGATGTACTGCAGGATGGGGGCTGTATACAATGGATTGGGGAGGAGTAAAGTATTGCGGGGTAGAGCTGCATACAGGTGGCTGAGAGGAGAGATGTACTGCAGGATGGGGTTGTATACAGGGGGCTGAGGAGGATTAATGTACTGCAGGATGGGGCCGAGATTAGTTGAGCTGTGTTTTTTTTTCTTGCTGCATTGAGACCAATGATGCGAAGATGTCGTTCTATTGATGCATATAATAGACAATTATCGTCTGACACATGCATCAGTAGAACAAGATTTCGGATTTCAGATTACTAATCTCTCAGCAGCAGGCAACAAACAACGCTCTGCACCTCCATTGTGGAGGAGTGCAGGAGAGTTGCGCTCTGCTCGAATGAGCTAATGATGTTAAACCACACTACAGCTATACTGATGTAGATGGCAGAGAATAAATCCAGCAGGCAGGGAACTGTAGAGAAGCCGAGAGTGCAAAGGAGCATAAAGGGAAATCTACACTAAGACCAGCTTGATGATAACTCGGAGAGGTGAGACTAGTCAAGAGCGAACTGGAGTGGGAGAGAGGGCTCTGTAGCACTGATGAGAAGCAGGGTGCTGTTAGGAAATGTACATGAAAGAAATGTTATGTTGGGCTTAGCCTGTATGTTAATAATAAGTATGCACTTAGTATTCTTTGTGAAAAGTAAAGTGATTGTGGGAATAATGCTTTAATACTCAGTTTTCTTTGTTTTTGTCTGTTTCCTGAAGTATTTAGGAACAAAATTCTAAGGATATATGCTACAGAATTTATATTATTTAATTGTATTTTCTTTAAAATATGCCTATTTATTATAGTAACGCCCCAACAAAATGGGGTAAATTTATGTACCATGGATCCTCCTGCCATTTCTCTGGCACCTGCTAAGTGGATGTCATCCATCCTTCACAATCTGACCTCCTTTCTCTTCATTTTGAAAAGTTACGTCCAAGTTTGCATCCATTTTTTTTCTTCTATTGATTTTGCACTAAGTTAATATCAACCTACTTAGAAAATATACGATGCAGAAATGTAGGTTGACTCTCTTAGTGTTGTTCCAGGTCATCACAAGTAGGTCCTGGCAGCGCGGAGCCCCCTGTGACTTATCTAGCTCATACTCCCAACCTTATTCTATGATGACGGATGTGCCAGGGTAAAAGCAGGTGGGTCGCCGAAAAACGCTCATTTGTTTTGGCTGCCCCAGTTGCGCGGAGACGAGAGACATTTTTCGCACCATCTCATTGTATCTCTATGGACCAGAGATGGGGGAAAAAGACAGGAAAAATGTCTCATGCTCCTGGTTAATAGCTGGCATGTTGCATTTTTCGATTTAGACACGCTTTAGAGATTTTGTGCATGAGCTGGATATACATATAGTAAAGGCCGTTAAACCAGCCCACCATATATTTATCAATATTCCAAAATATTTTTTGAAGTAGTTTTTCCATCTTTAAATTTGCACTAAAATAAAAATAGTTACAGTGGGTGCAAGTTCCAAGACAAATTCCCCAAAATTTGTAATCTAAGGAAAAAGAGGTGGCACGCTAAGTCAACTTAAGGGGCTGCCTCTTTTTCTCCTTGGATGATTAATTTTTCTAGTATTTTTTTCATTAACTTTATTATACAAAAAGAAAACCAATAATTTTTCTTGTTATGGTATTTAAGTCTTCCTTACTTTGGTGTAGTCAGACTTTTTTTTTTTTTTAAATTGTATTTTAATTCATTTTTACAAGGCAGATGGTTTTTATTTGAGCTTTGCTCGCTCATGTAATACACTGCAATATGCCTGACCAGTATGATGGATATATCGGTCATGTAACATTAAGGGGGTAACCTAATGTGTGTCTTTCTTAGAATTATAGACCATGACCATCGTTTTTGCTGCCATTTTTTTAATTTTTGTGTATATTTATTAATACATGTCCCCCATGCGATCTGACCTCTGAGAGATCTTTGCTTTTTTTATTTTGCGGTCATACATAGGAGCCACTAGGGAAAATGGCGTCCCCCAGTGACAAGGCTGAGACACAGAAAGTGTGCCATGCTTTCCGAATTACACTGCAATCGTGTGATCGTCAGATAAAAGAGGTGATGCCCCTTTTCTCCACATCCAACCTACCGAGTGTTACATGTCTTGGAAAATAGAAGACAGAAGTGGTTATAAGCCGCCGCCGCCTTCTCTTCAGGGTCCTAGATTGCAGAATCTTTAATAAATCTCCGCCATTCGGAGCGCTACATTCATGGTGCTTGGTTGCCATTGGGTTAATAGTAAAAAGTATTTTTTGTAGCCCCAGCTCGGCCTCCTCTTCTCCACTGTCCCTGCTCATAATTAAGTCAGGGTGTCGAGCCAAGACCTGGCTCAGCATCTGCATTCAGGAGGATTCTGCAAGAGGTAATCATGATTCAAATCTGTCTGAACAGGGAAAAGAATTCTTCGTTTTCTGCCCATGTCCCTCGCTCGAGGTTGCCACCCGCCGACCCTCTGCCGCCAACGGCACCACAGTGGTAAAGCGCTCACGCTGCAGAGTTTTAGTAATGGCTGTGACAACGCTAATTTTCTCGGCTTCCCCTATCGCATTTGTTGGAGCCGCCTGCAGAATTTTCACAGAAAAGAAATATTGTCCAGCACGCAATCGCCTTCAAAAGAGCGGACAATGCCCACGACAAAAGCTGCAAATCAGCTGGCGAGAGCGTAAGAAAGAGATGATTAATGTGCAGAAGCCCCTCGCTGTAACCGAGCCAAGAACGTCTGCTGCTTGTAGCCAAAGTGGCTACTTCCCACTCCAATAATTAACAGTCTGGGACATGGAGGACATTAATCATGGGACTGTCACATGAGAACGGGAGCAGTTTTCCAAAAAGTAATGTATGCAAAGTGTGCAAAAAAGAAAGCAAAGTACTGGAGATGCAGAAGTCGATTGGCGTCGTATGGGCCCATTGTGCTTCCAGTTGGCTATGTTCTGGTAATCTGGCATCCTTGGGACGGCCATGGAGCTGGATTATCAGATATTTGAATTGATCGAGTATAAATGGTCATCTAGAGACCCGAATACACATTAGATGATCGGCCAGACTTGAATAAATCATCTGGTTCTATTGTCTACAAGGGGCCCCTAAGAGTCCAAGCTTTGGACTCAATAGAATGTAAAAAGATCCCCATAAACATAAGAGTCCATCTGACTGTCTTTTACGACTCGTCGTATACGCAGGAACCCGAGACTCTGCTTATCTCCCCTGAAAACAAAAGCATCAGTTTATGAAATTTCCACCAGTCCAATGCTTTTTTCCCAGTCACTGGACTGTCGGGAGGTCCCCATTCACCATTAGATAGTCGGCCAATCCCATCAAGATCAGCTGGTTCGGTCAACTTTTAATGTGGAGGGGCTTAAAGGGTCCTAAGAGATATGCCACACTCCGAGAATAGACTCACTTCTGCCTCTTGGTTGGAGTCATCTGAGGGGGTCTCAGGAGCCAAATCAGGAGCTTAGAGACCACATAAGCCGCTCATAAGTCTCACCTGGTAAGATGGAACGTTGACGCCCTTGGTCCATATGAGCAGATTGATTTCAGTATGCACAGATGATGCTGATCCGGTTGAAGTAACGGAGCCTGTAGGGGCTAGATAGCAGCTAAAGGGAGCTCAAGATGTAGAGGCTGTAAAGGCTGGGGTAATGGAGGCTTTAGGGGCAGGGTGGCATCTGGAGGAATGGAGGCTGTAGGGGATAGATGGCAATTTGAAGATCAGAGGCTGTAAAGGTGGGAAGGCAGCTGAAGAAATAGAGGCTGGAGACTCGGCATATGAAGACCAATGAAGCAGAGCTGGAGGTAACAGCCCAGTATATAGTGGTGTCATTGATGAAGCAGAGTGGAGAAGACAACTCCCAGTAAAGATGGAGCAGAGTTGAGTGCTGTTGCGACGCTCAGGATAACAGCAGAGCTGGATCTGTTAGGCGATCCATTTGGTGAATATAGCAGAGCCCAGTGATTGTAGAGTTGGGTTAGTCTGTAGGCATTACTGTTGCAGAGAGGACACTAACTACCTGAATATTCAGGCGCCATCGCCTGAAGTGGCCTGAATGACATTGCTGGATGACATCTGAGATGTACGCAGTTGGCCTCAACAAGAGGTAAACGAAGCTCCCGACACTGCAGGCGCGACAAGTAACAGAATCTGATGTTGCTGGTAAACCACCGATCTGGGCACGTTCCGGTAAGGTTAATAATAATAATAATCTTTATTTTTATATAGCGCTAACATATTCCGCAGCGCTTTACAGTTTTTGCACACATTATCATCACTGTCCCCGATGAGGCTCACAATCTAAATTCCCTATCAGTATGTCTTTAGAGTGTGGGAGGAAACCGGAGTACCCGGAGGAAACCCACGCAAACACGGGGAGAACATACAAACTCCTTGCAGATGTTGTCCTTTGTGGGATTCGAACCCAGGACCCGCTAACCACTGAGCCACCGTGCTGCCCTAAGGTTTTCAGTGCTCCTAAAAATCATGAATATATGAAAGCAGGATTTGTTATCCCAGTGTTGCCACCCTGCGCAAACTGCATGTATCGTAAACTATTATATCACACGATTTTTCCAAAACTGCGCAGGCGTCAAAACCTGGTGGCAAAAGAGAGCGCATTGGTAAAGTGATGTCTCCTGCAGCTGGGTGATCCGCGCAGCGGGCAGAAACGGACGAAACGTGAACACAGCCCTAACGGCGAGTGCTACTCCAGTCCAATTAAAATCTTTAATAAAAGATATAATGCAGTTTTTTTTAATGTTTAAATTAAAGAGCGTGAGAAGCGGCGTCGCTCTTCTGGAAGCGGCTGACCCGTGGCCTCTTACGTCGGTGACTGCAGATACATTGTACACATCCGCACAGGCGATTTTTATATATAATACATCTGTCACCGGTGTTTAACAGTCATTATCCAGTAGCTTAAAGCGGCTGCAGTCAGAAATACGCCGCGCTGTCATGTCTTAAAATAGCAGTGAGGTTGCACCGTCTTACCTTTTTCATTATTCTCGGCTGTGTATAATTAATTCCAGGAGGAATTGGCCTTCAGTGATCTGTCATGGAGTCATCAGAGAGAGAGAGGTGTCGGTAGCGGCTCCTGCCCAAGCGCAGGAATCTGCAAGGTTCCAAGTGGAAGTAAAAAAAAAAAAAAAAAAAAAAAAAAAAAAAAGCGTTTCAGCAAATTGAAAAATCATGGCATTGCTTTAAAAGGGGGTGTCCGGTTAATAGGATGAGCCAAGGGTAATGACAGGGGCTGATGCAGCACCTAAGTCTGCTCCCCTGCTGACGGTAAGTACAGCGTGTCACGTCAGGCAGGTTGTCACTTTTTGATGGATGAGTGGAATCGCGCAAAACCAGAATTCTCATTAAAGGGTTTTATTCCCTTGTCTGTATGTCCAATTAGGACCACCGCTCAGGACCCCCCTCGCTACAAGCTAGGAAACAAGTTCTAGGAGGCTCAAGCCGTCCTTGTGTTTATATAAAAAGCTCTTCAGCTGAATGGCTGCCATGTAGTACTACATTTCCCTGCAGGAAATATTCCTGGTTGACTGATGGATCCGCTCCAGAAAAATCATCCGTTTGATGAGTTCGTCTACCACGATTCCCAGCCATCCTGAAACTGGGATCGCAAAGTCCCCAGCGTGACTGGAGCACCGATGTGCACGTGTTACCACCACTGGATTCAAAGTAATCTGTAATGAAAATTTACTGAATATCAATCAGTGAGAATCTGATTTTGCTTGTGGATTTTGGTTCAACGGAAAAATTTTAAACAAAGGAATGATAATGTACTGAACAAAAATTTTGGTTCCCCTCGAAAAGTTTGAAAATAATTTGACCATGGGGACAGGATAAATTACAATGTGTCCTGTAAATTGCATCACAGGTGTCTATAAACTTGTAATAAATCAGTCTGCATATTTAAAAGCTGAAAAGTAGTCATTGTGCTGTTTGGAATCATGGTTCAGTGTGACACTGAACATGGAGCAAAGAAAGCCAAGGAAAGAGATGTCTCCGGAGATTAGAATGAAAATCCCAAACATGTTATAGGTAAAGGGTGTAAGACCTCTCCAAGCGGCCTGATGTTCCTGTTAATTCAGCTGCACATATTATGCAGAGGATTAGGTCCTATTGGTCTGTAGCCGACCTCCATGGACATGGCTGCAAGGGGAAAATTGCTGACAAATTGAAGAGATGGGTAGTAAGAGTGGTATCCAAAGAGCTCAGAACAACTTCGAAAGAGATAAGAGGTGAACTCCAAGGTCAAGGTCCATCAGTGTCAGATTGCACCATCCGACACGGTCTTGGCCAAAGTGGACTTCATGGAAGACAACCGAGGAGGAAACCATTGTTGAAAGCAAATCATAAGAAAGGCAGACTGGAATTTGCCAAAATGCATATTGACGAGACACAAAGCTTCCCGTGAGAAAGTCCTGTGGACAGAGGAGACAAAACTGGAGCTTTCTGGTGTCATGTCGCTCTGTGTTCACAGATTCAAAAATGAAGCAAAGAATCAAAGGATAAAACATTGTACCTGCTGTGATACATGGAGGAGGCTTGGTTATGTTATGGGGCTTCTGTGCTGCATTTGGCACATGGATCTTCATTAAATCTGTGTAGGGTACAATAAAATCCCAAAGTATCAAGTCATTCTTGAGCCAAATGTGTGGCCGAGTGTATGAAAGCTCAGTCTGAGTCACAGGTCATGGGTCCTCCAACAGGATAATGACACAGAACACAGCTAAAAATATCCAAGAATTGCAGAGAGCAAAACATGGGAGTCTTCTGAAGAGGCGCCTATGGCCCTGATCTAAGTCCTACAGAACATCTGTGGACAGAGCTGAGACCTGCAGTCTGGAGAAGGCACCTTCACACCCGAGACAGTTTGCTGACAAGAAGCGGCTAAAATACCTGTGGACGGGGGCAGAAGTCTCACTGAGAGTTACAGAAATTTGTGTCTCTGCTCTTTTTATTCTTTTTACATTTTTTACTCAAAATTTTTTTCATTGGAATAGAAAACATATGCAAAATAAAACCCCGGGACCTTTATTTTTGCAGTCTACAGATCTTAATAAGTTGTTGATTACAAGCCCTGACGGACATGGTCCTCCCTTCCATTGTGCATGTGTCAGCCATGTTTAATTATCATTTTTTTTTTTTTTTGGGACAAGCACCTTTATCTCACGTTCGGCACCCAGGAAAATGGATTCTGTGCACACTTGGGTTTCACCGTCCCTCGAGAGATGCAATCACTTAGACAGGGGGTTTTATTCTACTTGTTGTTTCTCATCCCGCGCTCAACTCTTCTTTCTGGACCCAAACAATAGGACAGGCTGCATCCGCCTCATTAAGAGATGGCATTCTATACATTTAGTTATTATGATGTTCTGCATTTAGCACATCACGCTTTTTTCTCTCTTTTTTTTTTTTTAGTTTTAAAAAAATGTCAGCTCATTCAGAGCCTAATTATACCGGATCTGCATAATTACATAAATGCTGTATTTAGAAGACGGCCACCTAGAGACCCTCTGGATTGTTCTCCTTATTGCAGGTTGTTGTTTTTTTTATCTTACACCTGTCCTTTTTATGAGCGAGCGGCACATTACACAAAAAAAAAAAAAAAAGAAAGAAAAGAAGCAAAAACAAAAAATGACAATCTGCTTATTTGTGCTCGTCGCAGAAAGTTAGAAATTTTCCTTTCTACTGTGTTAAGTATCTGACAAGAGCGGAGGGCAAGAGTAGAAAAGTAAAGGGAATTGATTTTCCGAACGCTCCGCCAACATTTGAAGATGTTTTGAATGATATTTCGTCTCTAAAAATCAGGTCTCTCG
Organism: Dendrobates tinctorius; assembly: GCF_039654945.1. Classification (NCBI taxonomy): domain Eukaryota; kingdom Metazoa; phylum Chordata; class Amphibia; order Anura; family Dendrobatidae; genus Dendrobates; species Dendrobates tinctorius. The sequence goes on along the minus strand of NW_027361810.1, from coordinate 14,499,044 downwards.
GCATTGCGGCGCAAGAAGGAGGGATGTAACCTTTAGGTCTTGTTCGCATGTGACGAAATTTACCAAGTAAGATTTAATGTGTGTTTAGACACTTTTTTTTTTTAGATTGCTTGACAAATGGGCGTGACTTAGCATGAAAGGGTGTGGCTTCAAACAAAAGGATTTGGCTCAAGATGTTTCACTTAGCTTTAAAATTTTGGCGCAAAGTAAGCATCATGAGCCACTGTATTAAATTTGGCACATTTTTAGAAATCATCATATGCTGTCTATAAAATGAGACCATTTTAGTAAATCGGCTCTTTTATGGGCATAAATGTGGTGTGTGGGCTCATGGAAAGCTTCTACAATGAAGACTTGGGCCTCCGTTCATTCATCAGAGACCAAAATATTGTCCTTGTAGTCTCAAACGGTGTAATGTGTGCTGGTATGGTTTGATTTTTACATAATTAATTTTTATTTTATTGCATGAAAAAAGTATTTGATTAAATAGAAAAAACAGTGCAGAAACCATTGTTTGCTATTACAGAAGTCAGACGTTTCCTGTCGTTCTTGACCAAGTTTACACACACTGCGGCAAGGATTTTTGCCCCCTCCCCCATAAAGATGTTCTCCAGATCTTTCAGGTTTCGGGGCTGTTGCTGGACAACATTGAGTTTCAGCTCCCTCCTAAGATTTTCTATTGGGTTCAGGTCTGGAGACTGGCTAGGCTTCTCCATGACCTTGAAATGCTTCTTACAGAGCAACTCCTTTGCTGCCATGGCTGTGTGTTTCGTGGGTCATTGTCTTTCTGGAAGACCTAGCTATGACCCATCTTCAATGCTGTTAGTGAGGGAAGGAGGTTATTGGCCAAAATCTCACGATACATGACCCTATCCACCCCCCCTTCAATACGGAATACGTTGCAGTCGTCCTGTCCACTTTGCAGAAAAGCACCCCCAAAAGTGTGATGTTTCCACCACCATGCTTCACAGTTGGGACGGTGTTCTTGAAGTTGTACTCATCCGTCTTCTTCCTCCAAACACGGTGAGTGCAGTTGATAAAACAAAAAGTTCTCTTTTGGTCTCTGCTGGCCACAAGACCTTCTCCCATGCCTCCTCTGGATCATCCAGCTGGTCGTTGGCGAACTTCATACGGACCTGGACATGTCAGCAGGGGGACCTTGTATGCCCTGCAGGATCTTAACCGATGATGACGTAGTGTGTTACTGACTGTAATGTTTGAGACTGTGTTCCAAGCTCTCTTCAGGTCATTGACCAAGTCATCCCATGTAATTCTGGCAGATTTCCTGACTTTTCTCAGAATCATAATTACGCCAAGCTGCTTACCCATTATCCTGTAGCCCATCCCAGCCTTGTGCAGGTCTACAATTTTGTTCCTGGTGTCCTTAGACAGCTTGTTAGTCTTGGCCATGGTGGAGAGGTTGGAGTGTGATCGATTGTGTGTGTGTGGACAGGTGTTTTTTATACAGGTAGCGAGTTCAAACAGGTGCAATTAATACGGGTAATGAGTGCAGAGTAGGAGGGCTTCTTAAAGAAAAACTAACAGGGCTGTGAGACCCAGAATTCTTACTGGTTGGTCGGTGATCAAATACTTATTTCATGCAATAAAATGCAAATTAATCATACAATGTGATTTTTTTTTTTTTAAGATTCTGTCTCTTTCAGGTGAAGTGTACCTACGATAAAAGTTACAGACCTCTCCATTCTTTGTAGGTGGGAAACCTTGCAAAATCAGCAGTGTAACGAATACTTATTTTCCCCACTCTGCATCGATCGATCTATCTTTTCCTTTAATGACTCATAAGTAAAATACTTCAAATTTGTTAAAAAAAAAGAAAAAAAAAAGGAAAATTATGCCTTTTCTAGATGGCATTTTGTTTCCAATTTATGTAGAAAAATAAGCTGACATAAGGGGATCTGAGTATCTTCACCAGAAGGGGCCAAACTGTGAATGCGCCTTAGCAGGAGATGCCGTCTGGCAACTGTCAGTGATATCAATGAAATCCTGTAAATAAGACCCAGCATCCTCCTATCTTCACTGCAAAATCACTGGCTATGTGTCCATCGTTAATAATAAGAGAGCAGAAGAAACTGTGTTGTAATATGATAGCGGTATTACTGTTGGAGTATATAAATATTGTGGCCATAACCCTTCATGAATAGGCACGGCATTTTTTTTTTTTTTTTTTTTTTTTTTTAAATTTGAGACAAACCTTGGCTGAGATCACAATACAGTAGTTCTTGGCCGTAGTTGTCTTCTGCTCTGTAGACATCGTATAGACTTGTGGAAGAAAAAAAGAAAAGGATGGCACTCACCATTCTATCGTGGAAAGCCTTTATTGGTTAAAAGGCATTTGGCTCGGGAGGAATGTACAAGGTATGGACAACGGCCGTTTCACGCACTTGCGCTTCAACGAGGCTCAGGACCCGTTGAAGCGCAAGTGCGTGAAACGGCCGTTGTCCATACCCTGTACATTCCTCCCGAGCCAAATGCCTTTCAACCAATAAATTCCGTGGAGCCTCATTTAAGAGTCTCAAACACGGGACTAGCCAGATCTTCCTCCAGGGAAGGACCCAGCCAAGGAGTGTCTCCTTTCAGAAACCACCATTACCACCATATTAAGTGGCCCTATAAGTCAACATCCAGCTCTTTACGAGTTTACAGATATGACAAGGGAAATACCAAGGCCAGGTATCCATCCACAGACAGCTGTTTCCGGGTGTTGCCCTCATCAGTGTGGAGTAGGATTCTTAAATGAGGCTCCACGGACTTTATTTGCATATTCGTATTTCCCAGGGAGCAATGCACCTAGGCTTTCGCTGATTGAGCGCCTTTGCCGGCTGCCGCAGTGTTTTCTTTGACTGGTCTCCCTGAGGTCAGTGATTGTTTCGTGATGTTGGTCTACTAGGCATTGTTCCCACCTAGCCAGGATACTTCTCCACACTGAGGGGCAACACCCCGAAACAGCTATCTGTGGATGGATACCTGGCCTTGGTATTTCCCTTGTCATATCTGTAAACTCGTAAAGAGCTGGATGTTGACTTAAAGGACCACTTTATATGGTGGTAATGGTGGTTTCCGAAAGGAGCCACTCCTTGGCTGGGTCCTTCCCTGGAGGAAGATCTGGCTAGTCCCGTGTTTGAGACTCTTAAATGAGGCTCCATGGACTTTATTTGCATATTCGTATTTCCCAGGGAGCAATGCACCTAGGATTTCACTGATTGAGCGCCTTTGCCGGCTGTCGCAGTGTTTTCTTTGACTGGTCTCCCTGAGGTCAGTGATTGTTTCATGATTTTAACCAATAAAGACTTTCCACGATAGAACGGTGAGTGCCATCCTTATCTTTTTTTTCTTCCATAAAATTTTGATTTCATGTTGTTTCATGGGATTGAGCACCCGTTCTGATGGTAGTATGGCGCACGGTCCAGGTGTGTAAACTTGCATTGCAGCCATGGAACTGTTTTGGGGCTATTGAGCAGTGCCGAATCTTTTCTTTCATTTGAATCATATAGACTTCACTTATCCTTCAGTGGAGACCTTTGAAAGACCGTTCAATGGCGCATGAGTCATGAACTAGTGAGTGTCACACTGGTGGTCAATATCGGTGCATTCTTAGGACTTAGAATGCTTCCACTGACTGGTGCACCGCGAATCAGAGAAATATCCAAAAATAATTGCACTTTTATAAATATCTGACCGCTACAGGCAATTGCAGTCTTCAGCGGTCCTGTTGACTGCCAAACAGAACAGACCTCCAGGGAGGAGTGTGCTGCATCCACCGGGGAGCTGAATGTCTTTTGTTTCATTGTCTGACAACTCTTTTAACAAAATTTTCTATGGCCAAACTTATTTAGGAAGGGTAGTATTAGGCTGTGTTCACACACAGCGTTTTTTTAGCGGTTTTTACCGTGGTTTTCACTATAAAACCTCTAAAAATAAGGTGCACAGTCATTTCTATGCATTTTGCACTTTTTGTGCACATTGATGCGTTTTTTTTACCGCGAAAAAACCGCATTGCGGTAAAAAACGCAGCATGCACATTAATTTTGCGTTTTTTTCCGCGGTTTAGGCTTCTCCCATGCTTTTAGAAACCGCAGCGGTAAAAAACGCATCAAAAACGCACAAAAACCGCCGCGGAAAAATAGGTGCGGTTTCTGGGAAGGGATTCAGGTTTTTGTGCAGAAATTTTCTGCAACGTGTGCACATACCCTTAAGCTGATTAATAATTGCACTAGCCAAAGCTTAGCATTAACAAGGTTAAATGAAAAAAAAAGGCGTGATGACAACATAGGTGGCCATCAATATCAGATTGTTAGGAGTCCAGATATTGTCACCCAGATATATTAACAGGCGCAACTTGGTAGAGGCCGAGATAAGTATTACAGCTTGGAGCAGATCACTTCCATTAACTCGAAGAACACGACCACTACCAAAACTACAGAGCGGAGGAGCAGAGAGTCAGAATGGGTATATTCTTATGTACTGTATATATGGGCAGTATTAGTAGTTATATTCTTGTCCATAGGGGCAGTATTATAGTAGATATATTCTTGTACATAGGAGCAGTATTATAGTAGTTATATTCTTGTATATAGGGGGCAGTATTATAGTAGTTATATTCTTGTACATAGGGGCAGTGTTATAGTAGTTATAGTCTTGTACATAGGGGCAGTATTATAGTAGTTATAGTCTTGTACATAGGGGCAGTATTATAGTAGTTATAGTCTTGTACATACATAGGGGCAGTGTTATAGTAGTTATATTCTTGTTCATAGGGGTAGTATTATAGTTGTTATATTCCTGTACATAGGAGCAGTATTATAGTAGTTATATTCTTGTACATAGGGGCAGTATTATAGTAGTTATAGTCTTGTACATAGGGAGCAGTATTATAGTAGTTATATTCTTGTACATAGGGGCAGTATTATAGTAGTTATAGTCTTGTACATAGGGGCAGTATTATAGTAGATATATTCTTGTACATAGGAGCAGTATTATAGTAGTTATAGTCTTGTACATAGGGGCAGTATTGTAGTAGTTATATTCTTGTGCATAGGGGCAGTATAGTAGTTATGTTCTTGTACAAAAGTGGCAGTATTATAGTTGTTATATTCCTGTACATAGGAGCAGTATTATAGTAGTTATCTTCTTGAACATAGGAGCAGTATTATAGTAGTTATATTCTTGTGCATAGGGGCAGTATTGTAGTAGTTATATTCTTGTGCATAGGGGCAGTATTATAGTAGTTATATTCTTGTGCATAGGGGCAGTATTATAGTAGTTATGTTCTTGTACATAGGGGGCAGAATTATAGTAGTTATATTTTTGTACATAGGGGCAGTATTATAGTAGTTATAGTCTTGTACATAGGGGGCAGTATTATAGTAGTTATATTCTTGTACATAGGGGCAGTATTATAGTAGTTATAGTCTTGTACATAGGTGGCAGTAATATAGTACTTATATTCTTGTACAAAAGTGGCAGTATTATAGTAGTTATATTCCTGTACATAGGAGCAGTATTATAGTAGTTATATTCTTGTACATAGGGGCAGTATTATAGTAGTTATATTCTTGTACATAGGGGCAGTATTATAGTAGTTATATTCTTGTACATAAGTGGCAGTATTATAGTAGTTAGGTTCTTGTACATAGGGGCAGTATTATAGTAGTTAGGTTCTTGTACATAGGGGCAGTATTATAGTAGTTACAATTAGGTCCATATAAATTTGGACAGAGACAACATTTTTCTAGTTTTGGTTCTAGACATTACCACAATGAATTTTAAACAAAACAATTCAGATGCAGTTGAAGTTCAGACTTTCAGCTTTCATTTGAGGGTATCCACTTTAAAATTGGATGAAGGGTTTAGGAGTTTCAGCTCCTTAACATGTGCCACCCTGTTTTTAAAGGGACCAAAAGTAATTGGACAGATTAAATGATTGTAAATAAAATGTTCATTTCTAGTACTTGGTTGAAAACCCATTGTTGGCAATGACTGCCTGAAGTCTTGAACTCATGGACATCACCAGACGCTGTGTTTCCTCCTTTTTGATGCTCTGCCAGGCCTTCACTGCGGTGGTTTTCAATTGCTGTTTGTTTGTGGGCCTTTTTTTCCTGAGGTTTAGTCTTTAAAGGTACTGTCACACTTAGCGATGCACCAGCGATATGACGCGGTCAGGATCGCTGGTGCATCGCTAAGTGGTCACTAGTGAGCTGCCACACTGGCAGATCTCACCAGCGACATAGCAGGGGTCGGGGGGCGCTATTTACCTGTCAGACGAGGCGATCATGACGTTCTCCCGCACGCGTCGCTCGTCTCCACAGCAGGAAGCTGATGACGAGAAACGGTCCAGGACGTTCTCATGCGATCAGCGATAACCAGCAGGGGAGCGGTTGGAGGTAAGTATCAGACATAGCGATATCGCTAGCAATATTGCTATAACGTCACAAAAACCAGTGACGTTATAGCGATATTGCTAGCGATATCGCTTAGTGTGACAGGCCCTTAACAAGTGAAATGCATGCTCAGTTGGGTTGAGATCAGGTGACTGACTTGGCCATTCAAGAATATTCCACTTCTTTGCTTTAATAAACTCCTGGGTTGCTTTGGCTTTATGTTTTGGGTCATTGTCCATCTGTAGTAGGAAACGACGACCAATCAGTTTGGCTGCATTTGGCTGGATCTGAGCACACAGTATGGCTCTGAATACCTCAGAATTAATTCGGCTGCTTCTGTCCTGTGTCACATCATCAATAAACACTAGTGACCCAGTGCCACTGGCAGCCATGCATGCCCAAGCCATCACTCTGCCTCCGCCGTGTTTTACAGATGATGTGGTATGCTTTGGATCATGAGCTGTACCACGCCTTCGCCATACTTTTCTCTTTCCATCATTCTGGTAGAGGTTGATCTTGGTTTCATCTGTCCAAAGAATGTTCTTCCAGAGCTTTGCTGGCTTTTTTAGATGTTTTTTAGCAAGGTCCAGTCTAGCCTTTTGATTCTTGATGCTTATGAGTGGCTTGCACCGTGCAGTGACCCCTCTGTATTTACTTTCATGCAGTCTTCTCTTTATGGTAGATTTGGATATTGATACGCCTGCCTCCTGGAGAGTGTTGGTCACTTGGTTGGCTGTTGTGAAGGGGTTTCTCTTCATCATGGAGATTATTCTGCGATCATCCACCACTGTTGTCTTCCGTGGGCACCCAGGTCTTTTTGCATTGATGAGTTCACCAGTGCTTTCTTTCTTTCTCAGGATGTACCAAACTGTAGATTTTGCCACTCTTAATGTTGTAGCAATTTCTCGGATGGGTTTTCTCTGTTTTTGCAGCTTAAGGATGGCTTGTTTCATCTACATGGAGAGCGAGCTCCTTTGACCGAATGTTTCCTTCACAGCAAAACCTTCCAAATGCAAGCACCACACCTCAGATCAACTCCAGGCCTTTTATCTGCCTAATTGAGAATGACATAACGAAGGGATTGCCCACACCTGTCCATGAAATAGCCTTGGAGTCAATTGTCCAATTACTTTAGGTCCTTTTATAAACAGGGTGGCACATGTTAAGGAGCTGAAACTCCTAAACCCTTCATCCAATTTTAATGTGGATACCCTCAAATGAAAGCTGAAAGTCTGACCTTCAACTGCATCTGAATTGTTTTGCTTAAAATTCATTGTGGTAATGTCTAGAACCAAAATTAGAAAAATGTTGTCTCTGTCCAAATATATATGGACCTAACTGTATATTCTTGTAGATAGAAGCAGTATTATAGTAGTCATATTGTAAATACTCCTTTAGTTTCTGATCCAACGTGTGTCAGGTCTTCGGCTGAGTGAGATATGTGGTCTGAACAGTTGCCGCTCATTTTGGCAGCTCATACAAAGTCCCGGAGCCAACAATGTGAAATTTTTTTTCCAGGACAGAGAGATAATAAAATCTGTGCTGCGCCCTGGGGCTTTATATCAGGGGTCATGAGCCTCATCTCTGGCAGAACTACAACTCCCAGTATGATGTACATAAATTCTTGTTTTGGCTTTAATGTTTGTCCTCTAGTTGTGCACTGAGACTTATGAGTCAGTCGTTGATATTAATATCCCACGTTGCTTGTCATATCCCTTTAAATAAGTGTAATTGCCGCCTTGTCATCTGTTCCTTTAAAACGGATTTGGATGCTATTTCTTTTCTACGAAGCGTCGCGGCCAGTAATCCACGGTATGACGGGTGCAGACTGGTGTCCGGTGTCGCTCTGGTGTGTGGCTTCGGATGAGGCTGTGTCTCCTCTCGGGTGTCTGTTTCGTGGCCGCCATGTGTACTCCGTGTATTCCAGGATTTCTCATTCGTGTCTATTAATGCTAATGGCTGTCACTGCCTCTGGCAGCTGAGGGGGCGATACACTACTTCCCGTACGCTTTATTTCTGGGAAAGGGTCATTTTAGTGTATCCTCCTGGCGCCTTTCCTGATGCAAATAGGCCGGTAGCAGCACTCACACACATTCGCATTTTTTCATGCATTATTTATAAACTTTACCACATATTTAAAAAAAAAAAGGTTTTTGTTATTTTTATAATCTGCGCAGAGAAAAAAGCCCGAGCCGCGTAATTGACCGGCGCCGGAGCATTTCCACATTTAGCTTCATGCAATAGCAGCTAATGAACACAGCAGCACAGAGGATTTCAGGAGAGCGGGAGGAGCGGCTGCCTGCACGTGATGGGTAGATTACCGTATGTCAGCCGTGCCATGAAGAATGGCTGCTGGAGCACGGAACAAAAAGGATTTCAGCAGCACAGAGTATTTAGGTTGTTTTATTTATTTATTTTTTTATATTTTTTTTTTTTTTTAAATAAAGTTTTGTATTCATCACGATGTTTAAGATCTCCGCTTGCTGTCAATGAATGGGAACAGGTTTTATTTTGTATTTTTTGTTAGTTTTCACAGTGTGAAATTCTGCGCTGGTCATGTAATGCTTTCACAACCGCATGGCTCGTGACAAAAGTGTAATGAGACAAGCTGCACAGCCTTCCTTTCATTGTAGGTGGCTGTACCTGGAGGGTCGCACAGCGTGGTCGGTGATTGGACTGACAAGTAACGTCAAATAGTGTGACTTTTAAGGGATGTCTGTTGGCACAAAATGACTGTACAAACCAAGCCTTGTTTCGGTCAGGCAGTTCGGTGCACCTTCCCACCTACTTGTTTTCCATCCATCCCCTCCCTCCTACCTAAGTTTGTCAGAAGGGGCACTGAGCTGCATGGGTGCGCCTAGTGCCTGTGCATTGTTTGTACAGTCATTAGTGGCCATACAGTTTGACGCTTCCTGTTACAGATAGCGCAGATGGACCGGTTCCTGCAAATTGATTCACACCAACTGTACTTTTCAGCAGTCATCTCATTATCGTCACAGACTTTTGGTGACGGGTAACATTATTTATTTATTTTACTCATTTATATCGCGCCATTACGGTAATTCTACAGCACTTTACGCACATTATTTATATAGCACAGAACCCGCTATTCACATTAGGGAATGCAAATCACTCACTTGTCCAGCTCATGCAAATATTGAATGGAGGAGATGAAAATAGAATAAAAATCTTGTCCTTGCTGACGCGTTTCAGGCAATACTGCCCTTAGTCATAACACAAAAAACGTATTACAGCACAATATATATATATATATATTTATATATATATATATATATATAAGTATGTATGTCAGTGTCCAGCTGCAGCAATGAGACTCATGGGTCTTTCCCACCTGGTGATCAAGTTCCTGCACGGACTGGATTAGGAGTAAATCCTTCAATAGGAGAACAAAAAGGAAATCCAGCAAGAACTCAGCAAACCAGGATTGGAGTAAAATGGTGCTTTTCTTTATTTCTTCAATAAGGTTAAGAAACGACCCACAAGGATCAGGAACCAGAGTACATGGCAGAAATAAACGCAAATGGGACAAATTTGCGTTTATTTCTGCCATGTACTCTGGTTCCTGATCCTTGTGGGTCGTTTTTTAACCTTATTGAAGAAATAAAGAAAAGCACCACTTTACTCCAATCCTGGTCTGCTGAGTTCTTGCTGGATTTCCTTTTTGTTTATATATATATATATATATATATATATATGCATATACTTTAAGGCTACAACCAATCACAATACATGTCAATTAAGCATATACCGATCACCTGAATACCCGATGGAGCAAATCGCACCCAGCCCAACCTGAATGTTATACAAATATTTTAGCAACTAAATCCATGCACAATACAGCAAGTACAAATAGTAAAAATACAACAATACCCTTCAACTAAATATATATCATAGAATCGTAGAGTTGAAAGGGACCTCCTGGGCCATCTGGTCCAACCCCCTGATCAAAGCAGGATTCGCTAAATCATCCCAGTCAGATGTCTGTCCAGCCTCTGTTTGAAGACTTCCATTGAAGGAGAACTCACCACTTCTCGTGGCAGCTTGTTCCACTCATTGATCACTCTGTCAAAAAGTTTTTTCTAATATCTAATCTGTGTCTCCTCCCATTCAGTTTCATCCCATTGCTTCTAGTCTTTCCTTATGCAAATGAGAATAAAGTTGATCCTTCTACAATGTGACAGCCCTTTAGATATTTGTAGACAGCTATTAAGTCTCCTCTCAGTCTTCTCTTCTGCAAACTAAACAATCCCAAATCCTGCAACCTTTCCTCATAAGACAGGGTTCGCAGACCGGTCACCATTCTGGTCGCTCTTTTCTGAACTTGCTCCAGTTTGTTGATGTCTTATTTAAAATGTGGCGCCCAAAACTGGACACAATATTCCAGATGAGGTCTGACCAAAGAGGAGTAGAGGGAAATGTATATAAATACATAGAAAATGCATATAAATAAATATGCATAGACCACATATCTTTATTACATTATACATGAAAAACGTCATTTAATAAAAATACATCAGATCATTTTCATCTCCTCCATTCAATATTTGCATGAGCTGGACAAGTGAGTGATTTGCATTTTCACCTGGGAGTCGGCCGACAGGAACTTGGTGGTGAATCCGTGCTCTGCACATGTCTAATGAGAATTGGATTGAAACACGTCTGGATGAGTGAGCTGATGAAATCCTAGTATCTGCACATTTAGGGAATGTCACAGCTCACCTCTTCCTCCTCCCTGCACAGTTGACCTCTGCACAGGTCAGAACGTGCCCACATCTCTCCCGGAAAAGTGGATGAATATCTCCCAATTTCTATGATTAATGTGACTGCTGTAAAGCAAATCTCTGGATACAGCTCAGACGGAATGGCCAGGCGCAAAAATATGTGCGGAAAACAGAATAAAGAAATCTCCAATCACACAGTATGGGTGGAGCGTGCTCAGGAGCTGAACACGCTCTCTGCAGCGCAGGATGCACTTACAGCAGCCATTGGAGTTTGTGGTTTTATCCTTTCAATGTTGCTATAAATCTTGGACAACGTGATGTACAATACTCTATCGCTTCCACCCGCTCCTGGTTACTGATGGATTGCAGTGGCAGTCGGCGCCATACTGTAGTATTGCAGTGCATGGTACATGCTATCAAGTGATCACAGGGTCAAGTCCTCTAGCACAACTTACAATGGAAAAAGTTTTTATCCTTTTTTCTCCCCATGGAAAAAAAACATTTGATATCACCGCTTCTGTAAAAGTCTGATCTATAAAAATATAAAGTTAATTTAACCCATAAAGTAAATGTCTTAAAGAGAAAATAAATTGAAACACCAGAATAGCTGTTTTTTGGTTGTCCCATCGCCCCCGAATAATACAGTAAAAAGTGATGAAGGCATCGTATTCTCCCCAAAAATTGTATAAATAAAACTGTTTAGCCCAATAAGGCGCTCACAACCTGCGGCCTGGCATTGTAAAAGCGTCTCCTTGGACTTTTCAGAGGAACGGATGCACCCCTGGTTCCACCACTAAGGTAATGTAACGCCGAGCTGTTAACCCACCTGGAGTGGGGTCCGGCTACCGTACACTATGCTGTCCTGCTCCATACCCAAAATTGTCTTTTGTACTGTTTTTTAAAAAAAAAATACATTGTAATGCTGTAGATAAGCCCCTGATGTAACCTGAAAGAGAAGAAAAACGAGTTATAATATACTCACCCAGGGGCGGTCCGGTCTTGGTCCGATGGGTGTTGCGGTCCGGCGCCTCCCACCTTCATACAATGTCCTCTTCTTTCCTTCCTGTCGTGGCTCCTGCGCAGGCGCATTGCTCTTCCCTGTTGAGGGCAGAGCAGAATACAGCAGTGCGCAGGCGCCGTACCTCTCCCTCAACAGGGCATAGCAGTGCGCCTGCGCAGGAGCCACGACAGGAAGGAAAGAAGAGAACATCGTATGAAGGTGGGAGGCGCCGGACCGGACCGCGACACCCATCGGACCGGAACGGACGCCGAGGTGAGTATAATCTAACTCTTTTTTTTCTTAACTTTCAGGTTACATCGGGGGCTTATTACAGAATGCTGTAGCTAAGCCCTTGATGTCAGTGCTGGCAGCTCATATTCGAAAAAGGGGTGACAGATTCCCTTTTAAAAAATAAATAAATAAAAATATAATCTGTGGGTCGTGTGGAGACTGCACCCGTCGGGATGGGGCCCGCGGCAGACGACGGCTCCGGATTCTTCCCGTCTTTCTCGGCGGCGTCTTTAAACGAGTTACATTAACTGAAATCAAATCCAGTAATTGCACAAATTGGATTCATTGGTTTGCACTGAAGACCTCATTTGCTTTATTTATATATAGATTTTTTTTTTCCTCGCGGTAGCGGCCGTGTAACATGTGTTCGAGCAGATCTGCTAATTAACATATTGTTTTTCATATGGGAATAGAAGACGAAGTGCGGTTTGTATTAACATATAATTTTTTGTCTCTCTCCCCCCGTAGGTGTATGATTGCGGATGAGGCAAGTAATTCTCCATTCCTTTCTTTCTACTTCTCTTTGTGCCTCTTTTGTTGCCTCTTAATCAACTTTTCATTGAAAATCTTTTTTATTCACCTTTTTATTTTTTTTAATTCTAAGTTTATTATTTTCTTTGCTCAGCTTTATGTCTCATGTATGTTGCACCACGACGTCACTATGTAGGTGGATTCCTCTCCGCCAGGCGAATTTACACGCCATGTACCCTTTTATTTTTGTCATTATAATGGTGCATTTATCAGGTACTCCACGATGGTAGAGATGGTTTTCACACCCTATTATTTTAGATATGTCAGGGGGTCACCGCACTGTCACCTACACCACATTAAACTTCTAGTCCCATGGAAGAAGCCATCGAAGTCATGGTTTTCGTTGAAGGCCAGAGATTGGAGTTCTTGCCTTCCCTTTCTTTTCTTAAGAGTGCAGCTCTGTAGTATAATACAGGAGGTTACTCAGGATCAGTAATGTAATGTATGTGCACAGTGACTGCACCAGCAGAATAGTGAGTGCAGCTCTGGAGTATAATACAGGAGGTAACTCAGGATCAGTAATGTAATGTATGTACACAGTGACTGCACCAGCAGAATAGTGAGTGCAGCTCTGGAGTATAATACAGGAGGTAACTCAGGATCAGTAATGTAATGTATGTACACAGTGACTGCACCAGCAGAATAGTGAGTGCAGCTCTGGAGTATAATACAGGAGGTAACTCAGGATCAGTAATGTAATGTATGTACACAGTGACTGCACCAGCAGAATAGTGAGTGCTGCTCTGGAGTATAATACAGGAGGTAACTCAGGATCAGTAATGTAGTGTATGTACACAGTGACTGCACCAGCAGAATAGTGAGTGCAGCTCTGGGGTATAATACAGGATGTAACTCAGGATCAGTGATGTAATGTATGTACACAGTGACTGCACCAGCAGAATAGTGAGTGCAGCTCTGGGGTATAATACAGGAGGTAACTCAGGATCAGTGTAGGATCAGTAATGTAATGTACAGGTCCTTCTCACTAAATTAGAATATCATCAAAAAGTTAATTTTTCAGTTCTTCAATACAAAATGTGAATCTCCTATATTCTATAGAGTCATTACACACAGAGTGATCCATTTCTCGTGTTTATTTCTGGTAATGTTGATGATTATGGCTTACAGCCAATGAAACCCAAAAGTCATTATCTCAGTAAATTAGAATACTTTATAACACCAGCTTGAAAAATGATTATAAAATCTGAAATGTTGGCCTACTGACATGTATGATCAGTAAATACACTCAGTACTTGGTCGGGGCTCCTTTTGCATCAAATACTGCATCAATGCGGCGTGACATGGAGGCGATCAGCCTGTGGCACTGCTGAGGGGTTATGGAAGCCCAGGTTGCTTTGATAGCAGCCTTCAGCTCATCTGCATTGTTGGGTCTGGTGTCTCTCATCATCCTCTTGACAATACTCCATAGATTCTCTATGGGGTTAAGGTCAGGCGAGTTTGCTGCCAATCAAGCACAGTGATACTGTTGTTTTTCTTCCAGGTATTGGTATATGTAATTTTTATTTTCTGTAGCACACTATTGCATAGTATAATGGATTGTCCACTTATTAATGGCCTTATGCAATGTCTGGAGCCAGGTACACAGGTGACTCAGGGCATGGAAATCCCACTCGGGACGGTTCAGATTTGGCGGATCGGATGCCCTTGTACTGCTCCATCTCCTTGAATGATATTATTGAAGCGAGAATTAATAAAAAGAGATTGCTGCAGGAATTGTGTAATGCCCCTCTTAGCAATTAAATGTATTTTATTATTTTTTTTTACTTTTTGACATATTATATAAATTTAATTAAAAGTTAATTTGGAATAATGACAATTGTGCTGATGCGTGGGTTTTGCAATCTTGCTGCCTAAACTGTTTCATTATTCTCCAGCAGCGGCGGCAGCATTCTGGGGAACACAGGTGCTTTATAATGAGGACGAAGAAAAGATGTTGAGTGTATTAGGCCGTCACTAATTCACTCGTGTTATTCCAAGGCCAGTCCTCGAGGTGATGGGAAGAGAGACGGCGTGTCTGCGGTCTCAGCATGCCAGTGCATTACCTTTTGCCAAGAAATTGGGAATTTTCAGCCATAAATGCTGCTCCCCTATCTTGGTCAGGGTACTGTTGTCTGGGCACATTCTGCTATCTAATGCGCAGAGCAGAAGTCCAGAATGAAGCATTTTACTATGTGTTTAGAGGTTGTATCCGCTGCTCGGCAGGTCTGTGGGGTCATTATGGTGGATATCCCCTTTACATCCCCTCATTGCTCTACTGCTATTATGGCATTCTTCGCCGGTCTTTGTTTACTTTGCTGCATCAATCTCTTTTTCGTACACCCACTTGACCGCTGCAGTCAATCACCGTTAGCTGCCTTGTAGCGTATATACCGCCATCACCTTCTGCAACTTGTGATTGGCTGCAGCATTCACGTGGAAATACGTGATTTCTTAGCTTTGCCACTGTCTGACTAAGCAAAGACCATCACTGGGGACCACCTAGCTCAGTGGATGTCTTTCTTTTTCCTATAACCTATGATTAAACCCTGGACAAAACCTTTAATGAGGCAAAGCTGCAATGCCAGTGACAACCTATGGTCAGGTGTGGCGCTGTGTCCAAGGGGATAAAAAGCAGACTCTGTTAAAAAAAACAAAAACAAAAACATTTGTCACCTCCTGTTTTACACCTGTACTTTAATATTCTTTGTCTGGATGGTTGTATATATCTTTGTGGAACTTACACGTGACTCTGTCAGCACAGAATGACTGTTCAAACCAAGCACAGGCGCTCAGCGCACCATGGCGGGTCCAAACCTTTACATGCACCTTCCCCCCTGCTTGTTTACCCTCGGTTTCCACCCTCACTCTTCTTTGATTGAGAGCTCTGGTTTTATATGAAATGAAAAAAAAATGCTATATGTATTTATATTTGTCAATATCTAACTCTAAAAGAGTCAGAAAAAATTGTGCTTTTTCATACTAGCCACTAGGTTAAATTATACTCCTACTTCTTGTTCTGTACAGAAGACTTTTCATGCTTCTCCTACACAGACAGGATTACAGAAAAAATAAAACCTCTGTATACAGAGAGTAACACAGGATCCACTATTCACAATAGATGGTGTCACAGCTCACCTCCTCCCCCTTCTGTACAGTGACAACACCTCTATATACAGTAGATAACACTGGATCCACCATTCACAGGTGATGTTACAGCTCACCTCCTTCTCCTCCTGTACAAACACTGATATCACCTCTATATACAGTACATAACACAGGATTCACCATTCACAATAGGTGATGTCACAGCTCACCTCCTCCCCCTTTTCTACAATGACAACGCCTCTCTATACAATAGATAACACAGGATCCACCATTCACAATAGGTGATGTCACAGCTCACCTCCTCCTCCTAAAAAAACCTTTAAAAATACATTTAACTTAGACGTCTGATGTAGTCAGTAGGTCACTTTCTGATGACACAGTTTCTTTAATGCTTCACTATCTCATCCATTTATACTCCTACCATTCATCAGATCATCAGCCATGGCCAGTGATGCGAGTCTTTTTCACTTGTAGCTTTAGTCATTTTCTCATATTCAGCCATTTGTTAGAAGATGGCAGACGTCCTATTTTTTCTCCTACTCCTAATTGAAGAGAATAATTGGCTTGTAATTCGCAATAAGGGGCATTTTGTTACAAGAAATGTGTAATTGTTGCTGTAATTGTGCAATTTGTACAGTGTGAATTAGTTCTGCCGCGATATCATCAGACAACGTTGTCTCGTTCTTCAGTGTAGTAAATATCCATCTCTCCCACGAGCAGAGGAGCAGCGTGCTTATTTGTAATAAACCCACTTGGTTTGTAAATGTGTGTTCCCCTGACGAATTTGACTTCTAGCAAAAAAAAATGTGTTTTTTTTTTTTTTTAAAAAGTAGGGAAAAAGTGAAGACAAGAAATTGCAATTTTTTTTTTCTTTTTTTGTACTTTTGTTTTCTGTTTTATAATGTTAAGAATTTAGTAAATTAGTTATTGGACGGGTTTAAAGATTTTTTTTTTTTTAAATTTATAATTTTTTATTGCACACTTTTAGAACAATAACTTCAACAAATCCATAAGTGGTACAGTTAGGTCCATATATATTTGGACAGACAACATTTTTCTAATTTTGGTTCTAGACATTACCACAATGAATTTTAAACAAAACAATTCAGATGCAGTTGAAGTTCAGACTTTCAGCTTTCATTTGAGGGTATCCACATTAACATTGGATGAAGGGTTTAGGAGTTTCAGCTCCTTAGCATGTGCCGCCCTGTTTTTAAAGGGACCAAAAGTAATTGGACAGATTAAATAATTGTAAATAAAATGTTCATTTCTAGTACTTGGTTGAAAACCCTTGGTTGGCAATGACTGCCTGAAGTCTTGAACTCATGGACATCACCAGGCGCTGTTTCCTCCTTTTTGATGCTCTGCCAGGCCTTCACTGCGGTGGTTTTCAGTTGCTGGCTGTTTGTGGGCCTTTCTGTCTGAAGTTTAGTCTTTAAGGCTGAGTGCACACGTACTTTTTTGTCCTGCGGATTTCTCCGCACAGAATTGAAGAAATCCGCAGGTCAAATGACCTGCATTTTTCCTGCGGATTTCTTCCATTTTAAATGCGGTTTTCTTGCGGTTTTTGTGTGGTTTTCCACTGCGGTTTCCCCCCTGTGGATTTGGAGACTGGGGAGGTGGAAAACCGCACAAAAGAAGTGACATGCTGCAGATTTTGTACCGCAGCAAAACCGCGTGGAAAAAAACGCAGCGTCTGCACAGCGGGTTTTTTTTTTTTTTCATTGATTTAAATGCTACTGTACATCACAATGCGGATATGCAACGTTTCTGCGCTGTAAAATCCGCTGCGGATCCGCTGGATATCTGCATCGTGTGCACACAGCCTAACAAGTGAAATGCATGCTCAATTGGGTTGAGATCAGGTGACTGACTTGGCCATTCAAGAATATTCCACTTCTTTGCTTTAATAAACTCCTGGGTTGCTTTGGCTTTATGTTTTGGGTCATTGCCCATCTGTAGTAGGAAACGACGACCAATCAGTCTGGCTGCATTTGGCTGGATCTGAGCACACAGTATGGCTCTGAATACCTCAGAATTCATTCGGCTGCTTCTGTCCTGTGTCACATCATCAATAAACACTAGTGACCCAGTGCCACTGGCAGCCATGCATGCCCAAGCCATCACACTGCCTCCGCCGTGTCTTACAGATGATGTGGTATGCTTTGGATCATGAGCTGTACCACGCCTTCGCCATACTTTTCTCTTTCCATCATTCTGGTAGAGGTTGATCTTGGTTTCATCTGTCCAAAGAATGTTCTTCCAGAGCTGTGCTGGCTTTATTAGATGTTTTTTAGCAAAGTCCAGTCTAGCCTTTTGATTCTTGATGCTTATGAGTGGCTTGCACCGTGCAGTGAACCCTCTGTATTTACTGTCATGCAGTCTTCTCTTTATGGTAGATTTGGATATTGATACGCCTACCTCCTGGAGAGTGTTGGTCACTTGGTTGGCTGTTGTGAAGGGGTTTCTCTTCACCATGGAGATTATTCTGCGATCATCCACCACTGTTGTCTTCCGTGGGCGCCCAGGTCTTTTTGCATTGATGAGTTCACCAGTGCTTTCTTTCTTTCTCAGGATGTACCAAACTGTAGATTTTGCCACTCCTAATGTTGTAGCAATTTCTCGGATGGGTTTTTTCTGTTTTTGCAGCTTAAGGATGGCTAGTTTCACCTGCATGGAGAGCGAGCTCCTTTGACCGCATGTTTCCTTCACAGCAAAACCTTCCAAATGCAAGCACCACACCTCAAATCAACTCCAGGCCTTTTATCTGCTTAATTGAGAATGAAATAACGAAGGGATTGCCCACACCTGTCTATGAAATAGCATTGGAGTCAATTGTCCAATTACTTTTGGTCCCTTTAAAAACAGGATGGCACATGTTAAGGAGCTGAAACTCCTAAACCCTTCATCCAATTTTAATGTGGATACCAACAAATGAAAGCTGAAAGTCTGAACTTCAACTGCATCTGAATTGTTTTGTTTAAAATTCATTGTGGTAATGTCTAGAACCAAAATTAGAAAAATATCTCTGTCCAAATATATATGGACCTAACTGTACGTGAGCTAATTAGAACTCTAACCCCTGCCCTCCTAAGAGCTGATGGGGAACCATATACATTGTCATCCTTCAATTTATGCAGCCCGTCAAAAAAAGCCTCGAGAAGATGAAGCTTTCAAGTGTTTAAGAACTTTCGTGCTTTTTTGAAACTAGAACAGGAACTTAAGAAACCGTTAGGATTTTAAACAGTAAAGTCACAATCAGTATGTTAACTAAACCTAAATACATGAGCATGAAAGTATACGAGTCACTTCAGACCCTTTTTTAGGCGAGTAGCTGACATTCGCTCTTTTGGGGATCCTCAGCTTGATAGATCCATTGGACTCCCGTGACCGGTGGTGGCCAGGGTTTTCCTAAAGGGGGTGTAATTTAAACGTTCCCCTCCGGTTGTTTCCTTTTGTCATCAGAACGGCAGGATATTTAAGTTTGGAGCGGACATTGCCTTTGTAACAGCTTGGTACAGATGGGGCTGAAGGCTTTACGCCTCTTGGTGACCTCAGCAGAGAATTCTTCGGAAAGGAGGATTTTTTGGCCACATAGCACCAGAGGTCGGCTCCTTTAACGAAGATTTTGGTAACTTTAAGTAAAAATTGCCAATTTTTGGAATACGGATTGGATTTGCATCACTGCATTTTCTCATGCTGATTGGGTAGGAATTTATTGCAAGTTTTTCCTATTGAGTTAAAAATGGGGAAAATTCGTTTTTCCATCCGTAAATGGTTGAAAATATACATTATCTGGTAATTTTGCCCAGAATCAAGCTACAATAAGAAGCATTTGTTAAAGGGGTTTTCTGGGTATTAAATTAGTTTTCACCAGATTCATCATGATGTCCTGTCCATAGCGATCCCAGCGGTTGAACTCTTAGAATTCCAGAGAATTAGCCCTGTGTGAAAGGAGTGAACGTTGATCATGTTCCATTTATTGCCTATGTGCCTGCCATAGGTAGCCGAACATTGACATGCCGTTAACTCTGAGCATTTTGAGACTAAATATTTTGACACACTCTATTGCTTTTTGCCCCATACAATTTTGAAGTTTTCTGTTCTGAGAAGGCAGAGGCAATGTTTGTGGAATTATGGTTAGTGTTAGATTATTCTTATTTTACTAGGTATGGTATATGTATATTATTATCTAAACATGGTAACTATTTGCACCGAAGCAAGTATGAAGTAGCATTTTGTTGCTGTAGATGCTGAGCGACTCCTGTACATAGCTGGCAGTCCCAGCAGCATATTGTTTAAGAGGTTATATACAGCAGATAAGTGTGTTTAGAGGGGGAAAGCATCCAAGTCTTCAGGGAGGGCAGATCACACGCAGGCTGTAATTATCACACTATATAGGGAGGAAAACATGCACAGCCACCTACGTTCTCTATGGGGTTAAGGTGAGACGAGTTTGCTGGCCAGTCAAGCCCAGTGATACTGTTGTTTGTACACCAGGTATTGGTACATTTGGCAGTGTGGACAGGAGCCAAGTTCTGCTGGAGAATGACATTTCCATCTCCAGAAAGCTTGTCAGCAGAGAGAAGCATGAAGTGCTTTAAAATGTCCTGGTAGACGGCTGCGCTGACTTTGGTCTTGATAAAACACAGTGGACCTACACCAGCAGATGACATGGCTCCCCAAACCATCACTGACTGTGGAGACTTCACACCAGACCTCCAGCAGCTTGGATTGTGGTCTCTCCAATCTTCCTCCAGACTCTGGGACCTTGATTTCCAAATGAAATGGAAAATTTACTTTCATCTGAAAACAACACCTTGGATCACTGAGCTACAGTCCAGCTCTCTTTCTCCTTGGCCCAGGTAAGACGCTTCTGGCGTTGTCTATTGGTCATGAGTGGGTGACACAAGGAATGTGACACTTGTAGCCCATGTCCTGGATACGTCTGTGTGTGGTGTGAAGCAATGACTCCAGCAGCAGTCCACTCCTTGTGAATCTCCCCCAAATTTTTGAATGGTCTTTTCTTAACAATCCTTCCCAGGCTGCGGTTATCCCAGTTGCTTGTGCACCTTTTCCTCCCACACTTTTTCCTTCCACTCCACCTCCCATTAATATACTTGGATACAGCACTCTGTGAACAGCCGGCTTCTTTAGCAATGATCTTTTGTGGCTTCCTCTCCTTGTGGAATGTGTCAGTGACTGCCTCCTGGACATCTGTCAGGTCAGCAGTCTTCCTCATGATTGTGGAGCTACTGAAACAGACAAAGGGACCTTTATAAACACTTAGGAGCCTTTACAGGTGATTTTTGCTAATTATTCTAATTTACTGAGATAATGACTTTTGGGTTTTCATTGGCTGTAAGCCATAATCATCAACATTAACAGAAATAAACCCGTGGAATAGATCACTCTGTGTGTAATGACTCTATAGAATACATGAGTTTCACTTTTTGTATCGAAGAACTGAAATAGATTACGTTTTTGACGATATTTTACTAGGTACTAACCAGGCAGGGTGCCCAAACTTTTGGGAAAAATATGGAAAAAATATTTCCAGCACCTGGTAAAATTTCTTGAAACTGGTGTAACAGTCTTTTGATAAAGAACATTTGTATACGTTGAAAACGCCTTGCATTGCTCATAACTACATTGAACCTATGTTTAAATTTTTTCATGGAATAAAGTTGCAAGAAATTTTACCAAGAGATGGAAGTAATTTTTTCCTATTTACAACATGAAGGTTCGGATTGTGACAATCTTTTTTTTTTTTTTTTCTATTTGTTATGCCCAAACTTTTGCATTGGCCCATTATCCTATTTGTAACTTTTAAGATGGAAAAGATGAAAAAAAAAAATATATATATACGGTATATATAATTTTTTTTTTACAAAAATATAAAGGAAATGTGTCATCTTTAACATTAGGCCTTTGAGGGCTTTTTTCATCTTCAACTTGTTTAACTGTTCGCAATAACAGTAATTTTGACCAGGGGGGCCCAAACTTTTACATGCCACTGTACGTAACAAAATATAGAACAGCACTTCTTGTTCCTGGTGGCACATTAGGAACTGTTCAGTTAATAGTTCATATATTAATCTAATCATGACAGTAGTATGCAATGAACACAGATGGAAGAACAAGGTAGGACGACTGACCGACACTTTATTGCCAAGAAACAAGGTAACTGCGAAAATCAAAGAAGCCATTTATACATTTCTTACAGCACGAGAAACATAGTTACATTGAGTAAAGAGGTGGAATGTTTATAGGGGATGTAACCGGTCGCCTTGTACAGAACATTTTTACTTTTTTATAGCCTGTGCTGGAATGCAGTTTAGATGTTTTTTTTTATCAGTTTTTCTTTACAGAGATGCATTGATGATCAAGACTTTTTTTTTTTCTTTCTTGGCTGAATAATTTTTTGACTTTCATAAGCAACTTCTTTATGGTATGAAGCTAATGTCAGAATAACTCGTAAAGATATCCTAATAAATATTAAAAAGAGATACCTATTTGTGCCACAATTTTGCTTTATCCTTTTTTGCTGTTTTTCTCTAGATCTCCAAATTGAGGTGTTACTCGCCCTCCTGGGGACCAACAATGCCTTTCTGCGCTGCTCGATGTAACATCACTACTGCAGCTTTTACACAAGCATCGTAGCCGCGGCAGAGACCCAGCGATAGACCCCAGGACAGGGAGTAATAGCCCAGTTTGTTCTTTGATTTATTTTTTCTCTTTTCTCCCTAACCTCTTGGAACAATACTTTTTGCGATATATCTTTGCTAAATTAGTTTGACTTTTTTGGTTTCTACAGCCTCTGTGTGTCACAGTGCATAGTAGACTTCAGAAAGGTGTTAATAGTAAATTCGCCAGTAGGCTCATTTTGACGTCCGGGTCTGTAATGCTTATCTCTCTTCACCTTAACATTTTCTAATCTTTATGACCAAAATTCCTTTTACGTTTATAACTAAATTCCTTTATAACCACATTTCCTTTCAGTTCTTCCTCTGTGCCGCTAGACTACATTTTGCATTTGTGTCACACTCCACCTACAAAGCACCATCTAGAGACTCCTATGCAGTCTCAAGATGGATAAATCTTTATTTTTGCAGGGTATATACAGAACATTTTCTCAGGAGAGCACAATACGTACTGAAAATGCATAGAAATATACTTTGGACACAACTTTATTTTTTTTCTACTTTTGTAAAATGCCATAGATCCACTTTAAAGGGACATTAGACAAAATTACTAATGTGTGATAAGAGCTTTAGTGGGCATACCGTCACAGAGGACTTGAAATTGCACCAAAGACAATGGCCTTAAGTTATGTTTATTTCTTGCCATGCCATGTACTGAGCTAAAATAGTATATCAGTTATGTAATGTGAGAGTATGGAAAACGACTGCTCCCAGCACCCAGTGTGTGTGTGGGGGGTGCTCCCAGCACACAGTGTGTGTGTGGGGGTTGCTCCTGACGCAGAGTGGGGGGGGGGGGCTGCTCCCGTCGCACAGTTGGGGGGGCTGCTCCCGTCGCACAGTTGGGGGGGGTTGCTCCCGGCACACAGTTGGGGGGGTTGCTCCCGGCACACAGTTGGGGGGGTTGCTCCCGGCACACAGTTGGGGGGGGTTTGCTCCCGGCACACAGTTGGGGGGGGGGGTTTGCTCTCGGCACACAGTTGGGGGGGGGGGTTTGCTCTCGGCACACAGTTGGGGGGGGGGTTTGCTCTCGGCACACAGTTGGGGGGGGGTTTGCTCTCGGCACACAGTTGGGGGGGGGGGGGTTGCTCCCGGCACACAGTTGGGGGGGGGGTTGCTCCCGGCACACAGTTGGGGGGGGGGTTGCTCCCGGCACACAGTGGGGGGGGTTGCCCCCGGCACACAGTGGGGGGTTGCTCCCGGCACACAGTTGGGGGGGGGGGGGTTGCTCCAGGCACACAGTGAGATGGTGACCCTACCGAACATTACCCCCATGCAGTATAATATCCACAATGTCCCCACCACACAGTGTGATGTAATTGTCTTTATTTTCTACTTGGCTCCTTATTAAATAGCTCCTGTTATTCCTAGTAGGAATTTTTAAATAATTTGAGAACAGATTATTGCTAGTTGTGGTTGTGTCCGCCCACTTTCTAGCGCTATCCAATCCGTGAAGACAGCAGAGACATGCCCCCTTGACAAAGGAGAATGGTAACACCCAGTTGTCTTTTTCTAAAAATGTTCTAGAAGGAATAATCGATGAATTGTACAAAATAAAATGTAAAAAAAAACACGATCCAGAATTTGTTGACGAATACAAACATGTAGTAAAACAGGAATGTCAGCGGAGGTGACGGGTCTCCTTTAAGTCTGCAGATTGAATGTTCGGCCATCGCACCGGTTGTTTGCTTTTTAGTAAACCTTTTCCCAGGTTGTAATTTAAGGGGTAATCGGTGTGTGTATCAGAAATCCCGGGGCGCCTCATGATCATAAATACTGCTGTCTAGAGTTATTTACCGGCCGACGCTCCTCCATGTAAGAATCCCTACATCCCCTACTTCTCTTCCTCTGATTTCTCCTTCGTCTCATTGGGGGACACAGAGACTGTGGGGGTGTGTGCTACTGCCGTCTGGAGGCCGACACTAAGTATACAAAAAAACAAGTTAGCTCCTCCTCCGCCGCATACACCCTCGCCGTGATAGCGGGCGGAAACCAGTTTTTGCTTAGTGTCTGATGGAGGCACACGCAGTCTGGGTCTCTCCAGACTATTTTTTATTTTTTTTTTAACATTTTCTTACTATGAAGAGGAGACAGGGGCGACGGACCCTATTGAAAGGGTCCGATCTCCCCCAAGCATCAACGGGCGAGCACGCGCGAGTATCCCTCCGCGTATCCTTTCCCGCACCGAGGGACATCTCTGGGACTTTTCCCCAGACATCTATTTTTTCTTTTTTCTTTTTAAGAAGATATGACAGGGGCAACGCATCCTATTGAAAGGATCCGATTTCCCCAAACCATCATCGGGCGACCACGTGCGAGTGTCCCTCCACGTTCTCTCTCCCGCAACGTGGGACAATAGGCCAGACTTAGCCCTGACCACCCCTAGGTAGCGAAACCATGGGCTTGCACAGAGGCACAAGACTAGTCTGTGCGGCCCCACGGCTACACCAACGCCAGGTGGCGGTACTGCGTGGTGGCGGACGGTCCCTCTCCTCGCCCAGCCAAGGCGGACGGAGCTAGGGTGCCTGCACCGTCCGAAGATATGGGTTACCTCAGGGTAAGCAGGGCTCCTGGGCAGCGGGAGGTTTCCAGGCCAGGGCTGCGGCGTACTCTCCAGGGGCTGGAGCGGCTCCCCTCTTCTGCCTGCAGGCAGAGCAGGAGGGCTTCCTCGGCGCGGCAGGGGCAGCGGCGTGTTCCCCTTCTCCCTTGCCACGGCCCTCTGCAGTGGCCGGGCTGGGGAAGGAGCGCGCGTGGCTGAGTAGGCGCCGTTTAGAGAGCGAGTTCCGGGGCGAGGTAGGCCGCGGGGAAGAGGGCTCAAATTTAGCCCGCGGCTTCAGCCTAGGCCGCGGGGAAGGCCCGCCCCCCGGTGCGGCGGGCGGGCAGGGTGAAATTTAGCCCGCGGCGTCGGCCTAGGATGCAGGGGGAAGGCCCGCCCCCCAGCGTGACGTCAGATCCGGCGCCCGCCCCCCGACTCGACGTCAGATCCAGCGCCGCCCCCGGATACTGGGCGGGTGCTGGATAAAATGGAGGCCCCGGCGTCAGAATGGGGTAGGCCGCGGTCAGGAAGCATCGCATCGCAGCCTACCCAGGGAGACCAGCAGCTGGGAGCGAGCAGCAGCAGCACAGGAGCACGGGGAGACAGCAGGAGCTCGGGTAAGTGTGACCCCGTCTTGGCCACACTAGGGCAGGTTGTCCTCCTTCTCCTCATACCCCTGGATGCTATAAAAAAAAAAAAAAAAAATAGAAAGAGGTTTTTTTCTGGCCGTTTGTTCCGCAGTATGTCTGGAAAAGGGAAGAAACACACCTTCCTTTATACCGCATGCGTTTCCTGTGGGGCTGTGTTCACGCGAGCGCAGACTATTAAGATATGTGAGGCCTGTAGTTCTGAATGCGCCCAGGAGCCCTCCCCGCCAACGGAGCCCAGGGGGTCGGAGCCCCCGGAATGGGCGTTATCACTGTCTCGGTCTATGGCTTCACTTACGAAGGCGATCGAGACCCTTCAAGCCCCGGATAGGGGTAGAGACAACGGCTCTCCGGTTTGGGAAGGTTCATCTACCTCACATGAGCCGCCAGCCTGCAGGGGCCGTACCCTCTCTAAGGAGACGTACAGGGAAAGAACCCATATGGCCCCTCCGGGCCCCTCCGGTGCTTCGGCATCTGTGAGTGCGGCGTCTCGCTCTCCATCACCATTGTCTGAGAGCGAGCAGAGTTCGGATGAGGACAGGCAGGAAGCCTTGGATCTGGATATTCCCGGGTGTCGGGAAACAGTAGACAGTCTCATTGAGGCCGTCAATCAGACTCTTGGTATTGAGGAGGACGTCTCCCTGACCGCAGGGCATAAAATATCTTTTAAAAAGGCCAGGCGCCCACATAGGGTGTTTAGCACTCATCCAGAATTCGAGGACACGGTGCAGCGGCACAGGGAACGCCCAGACAAGCGTTTTTCAGGGCAGAAAACGCTAGAGACAAGGTACCCGTTTGCACCAGAGTTCTGTAAAGAGTTGGCAGAATCTCCGACTGTGGATCCCCCAGTGTCACGCCTGGCTTCAAGATCGTTGTTGTCGGTGCCTAGTGGTTCTTCCATTAAGGACCCCACGGATAGGCTCATAGAGTGTCGATCCCGCTCGGTGTATGAGGCATCGGGGTCAGCGCTTTTGCCTTCATTCGCAGCAACATGGGTGGCCAAGGCCATGATGTCGTGGTCGGAGTCTTTGAACAAAGTCCTGCAGGACAGAGACTTGCCAGTAGAGGTGTCTGAGATAGCAAATTAGATCTCGATGGCAGGAGACTATCTAATTAATGCATCCTTGGATGCGGCTAATTGCGCGGCGCTAGCCGCAGCAAACGCTATCGCCATTAGGAGAGCCTTGTGGCTAAGGCTATGGTGGGCCGATTCGATTTCTAAAAAGTCGTTAACATCTCTGCCTTATCAGGGTAATCAGCTTTTTGGAGAGAAGCTAGACAAGCTTATTTCAGATGCCACAGGGGGAAAGAGTAGCTTTCTCCCACAGCAGAAGAGCAGACCGCCCTTTCGTCAACCACAGGCGCGCTTTCGAGCATTTCGCGCCCCAGGATGGGCATCAGCGGACGGTTCTACTGCCCCGGCTCGTCACAACCAAGACAGAGAGCGTCAGGTCACGTATAGAGCCAACCCGCTGGGGAAGATGCGGGGCCGTCCACCCAGGTCAAGGGGAGCTAGGTCCCAAAGGCCCTCTACAAAATGACTTGAGGCATCAGGTACCTGAGGACAGCAGAGTAGGCAGTCATCTGCTCAGGTTCCGCCACGTCTGGGTCAAGGTGGCACACGACGCATGGGTGGCGGAATTGGTGTCATTCGGGTACAAAATAGAGTTTATCGGACACCCTCCAAGGAGATTTTTTCAATCCCGTCTTCCCAAATTGCAATCCCGGGCAGAGGCATTGCTAATGGCCATCAGGATTCTTCTGTACAACAGGGTCATTATCCCGGTACCAGAAGGCGAAGAGGCCCAGGGATTTTATTCCAACCTGTTCG
This sequence comes from Dendrobates tinctorius, assembly GCF_039654945.1. Taxonomy (NCBI): domain Eukaryota; kingdom Metazoa; phylum Chordata; class Amphibia; order Anura; family Dendrobatidae; genus Dendrobates; species Dendrobates tinctorius. Next base: position 14,471,262 of record NW_027361810.1, on the reverse strand, counting down.
CAGTCCCCAAGAAGGACGGAACAGTAAGACCGGTTTTGGACCTAAAGCTCCTAAACAGGTTCATCAAGGTCAGGCACTTTCGGATGGAATTCCTCCGGTCAGTGATATCGGCCATGGTGCAGGGAGAGTATTTGGCCTCAATCGATGTTCAGGATGCCTACCTGCACATCCCTATTTTTCCTCCGCATCAGAAGTTCCTTCGTTTTGCGATAAATGGCCGGCATTTCCAGTTTGTGGCTCTGCCGTTCGGGTTGGCCACGGCACCCAGGGTTTTCACGAAGGTGATGGCGGTCGTTATGGCCATTCTTCATTCTCGAGGCATAGTAGTGCTGCCATACTTGGACGACCTGTTAGTGAAAGGACCGTCTTTTCAGGCATGCGAGGAGAATGTCGGCATCACGCTGGATACCCTATCCCGCATGGGATGGTTAGTCAATGGGAAGAAGTCATGTCTTAAACCGGCTCAGAGAATTCCATTCCTAGGGATGATTTTCGACACTTCCCAAGGGTTGGTAATTCTCCCTCAAAACAAGGCCCAGGCTCTCCGGTGGGGGGTTCGGAGTCTTCAGCGGCCAGGCCCTCACACGATTCGATTTGGGATGAGGGTGCTAGGGAGGATGGTAGCAGCAATAGAAGCAATCCCGTTTGCGCAGTTTCATCTTCGCCCCCTGCAGCATGCTCTTTTAGCAGCATGGGACAGGAGTCCTTTCTCCCTGGATCATCAGTGCAGGTTGTCCCTTCAGGTCCGGCGGGCACTGCAATGGTGGACGCGCGACTCCTCTCTCCTTCAGGGGAAACCCTTTCCTCCAGATCAATGGCTGGTGGTTACAACCGACGCGAGTCTTATCGGTTGGGGAGCAGTGTTTCGTCATCACACAGCACAGGGGCAGTGGTCTCCCCAGGAGGCCCTTCTGCCGATCAACTTGTTGGAGATTCGAGCAGTACGGTTGGCGTTGCAGCATTTTCAGCACTAGCTAGTGGGCCGCCCAGTCCGGGTCCAGTCAGACAACGCCACGGCAGTGGCGTATGTGAATCACCAGGGAGGCACGCGCAGCAGGGCAGCCATGCGCGAGATAGAACACGTACTCCGTTGGGCCGAGAGGCACCACTCAGTAATTTCAGTGGTCCATATACCAGGCGTGGAAAACTGGGCAGCAGATTTCCTGAGTCGGCAGGGGGTCATGGCCGGAGAATGGTCCCTGCACCCCGAGGTTTTCCAGCAGATTTGCCAACGGTGGGGAACTCCGGACGTGGATCTGATGGCTTCCAGAGAGAACGCCAAGGTAGACAGGTTTGTTGCCCGGTCTCAGGGCCCGCGAGCGATTGCAGCAGATGCGTTGGTTCTTCCATGGAGCCAGTTTCGGCTCCCGTACCTGTTTCCCCCTCTGCCTCTTCTCCCGAGGGTAATCAGGAAGATCAAGAGGGAGAGGGTTCCGGCAATTCTGCTGGCCCCAGACTGGCCCCGTCGAGCCTGGTACGCGGATCTGGTACAGCTCCTCGCAGACGTGCCATGGCGTCTACCGGAATGGCCAGACTTGCTGTCCCAGGGGCCGATCTACCACCCGAACTTAGGGGCCCTGTGTTTGACGGCATGGCCGTTGAGTCCTGGGTCCTGACCCAGGCGGGGTTTGGGCGTGAGGTGGTAGCCACGATGATTAACGCCAGGAAGCCGGCCTCGGCGAGGATCTATCATGGTACTTGGAAGGTTTTCTTTCTCTGGTGTCGAGAGCACGGGGTTGCGCCTTTGTCCTTCTCGGTTCCCAACATTCTGGCCTTTCTGCAGTCAGGCCTGGACGCAGGGTTGGCTCCGAGTTCCCTGAGGAGACAGATCTCGGCATTGTCTGTTCTGTTCCAGCGAAAGATCGCTAGCATTATGCAGGTCAAAACTTTCATTCAGGGAGTCTCGCATCTAGTGCCCCCCTTTAGAGCTCCCTTAGACGCCTGGGACCTTAATCTGGTGCTGGGGGCCCTGCAGGAAGCTCCTTTTAAGCCATTGCAGGAGGTCGGCTTGCCATACCTTACCAGGAAGGTCGTGTTTTTGGTAGCAATAACCTCTATTAGGCGGGTCTCGGAGCTGGCAGCCCTATCCTGTAGAGCAGGGGTCCCCAACCGCCGGTCCGCGGCCCAGCACCGGGCTGCTGCAGTGCCCTTGCTGGTCCGCGGACACAAGGGGAGCCAGGGGCGGTCAGTGGCGTAGCGGGGGCTGGGGCGGCGTGCAGCAGTTCTTAGACTGCCGTCATGTGTAGCGGCGGCCAGGGAGCGATCCAAGCAGCTCCGCTGCCTGCAAGGGGAAACCAGGGGAAGAGTCTTGAGGAGATCATTTGCATATTCCCAGTGCCTTCTGGGATAAGTGAAGAGTCTCCGCGAGCTCAACGATCACTGGGTTTTGGCTGTTGCAGCTGAAAAGAGGAAATCGGAAAACCAGGGGAAGAGTCTTGAGGAGATCATTTGCATATTCCCAGTGCCTTCTGGGATAAGTGAAGAGTCTCCGCGAGCTCAACGATCACTGGGTTTTGGCTGTTGCAGCTGAAAAGAGGAAATCGGAAAACCAGGGGAAGAGTCTTGAGGAGATCATTTGCATATTCCCAGTGCCTTCTGGGATAAGTGAAGAGTCTCCGCGAGCTCAACGATCACTGGGTTTTGGCTGTTGCAGCTGAAAAGAGGAAATCGGAAAAACCGCGCGCCGAATTTTGGCTCATCTGTCATCGTTTCTAAGAAATCTCAAGATGGAAGAGGCCAGGAGCCATTTGGTGAGCTGCATTTCTTGCTACATGTTCACAGATTTACCAGTGGAAAAGCCAAACTTCACATGCCACAAATGCAAGCTTGTGTCCCTGTTGGAGGAAAAGTTGCAAAATCTCGAAGAGAGGTTAGCTATGTTGAAGATCATTAAGGAAGGTGAAGAGTTCTTGGACAGAGCAGAATTATCTCTTCATGTTACAGAAAGAGAAGAAATTCGAAGTGCACCTGAAGAAACAGAGGAATGGAGACATGTGACCCAGAGAAGCAGGAGGATCAGGAGGCAGTCAGCACCCATACTGCTCAGAAACCAGTACCAGGCTCTCACGCAGGAAAACGATGAAGAAATACATCAGGATAAGACTTTGCCAACAAACAGCAACCTTGTACGCCTTCAGAGTCCTCCTGGATGGAGAAAGAAAAATGTTGTGAAGAAGAAACGGAGAGTGGTGGTCATGGGGGATTCCCTGTTGAGAGGAACAGAGGCCGCTATCTGCAGACCGGATATAACTTCAAGAGAAATGTGCTGTCTTCCAGGTGCAAACATTAAAGATGTGTCTGACAGGATATCAGGACTATTCAGACCTACAGATGACTACCCATTCCTGCTACTACATGTGGGGACAAATGACACCGCAAGACACGACCTGGAAACCATCTGCAGAGACTTTGAAGACTTAGGCAAGGAAGTGAAAGAACTGGGAGCGCAGGTGGTCTTCTCTTCCATCCTCCCAGTGGATGGCCATGGAACAAGGAGGTGGAATAAGATTCTGCAGGTGAACAACTGGCTACGTCGATGGTGCCGTCAGCAACGATTTGGATTTCTGGATCACGGAGTGAACTACTTATACGATGGACTACTTGCTAGAGATGGGGTGCACCTTACGAAGACTGGAAAGCATGTATTTGGAAGTCGCCTTGCTACACTTGTAAGGAGAGCTTTAAACTAGAACAACATGGGAAGGGAAGCAAAAGACCAGAAAAAGCCATACACCTGACAAATGCTATTGAGAACTCTGCTATTAGAAGTGGAAAGGAAGAACAAAGACGAAAGAATCTAATAAATAAAAATATTGGAGAAAGAGAAACCAATCACAAACTAAAATGTTTCTATACTAATGCACAAAGCATGGGCAACAAACAAGGAGAATTGGAACTACTAACACAGGAAAAGAAATATGATGTCATTGGAATCACTGAAACTTGGTGGGACAATACACATGATTGGAATACAAGACTAGAAGGATACAACTTATTTGCAAGAAACAGACTTGATAAACGAGGAGGGGGTGTTGCATTGTATGTTAGAAACGCGTATATCTGCACAGAGATTGAAGCTTCAGAGACTGGGAGTTCTGTGGAAACTGTTTGGGTAAGAATACAAGGACAGAACAATGGAAAGGACACCATTGTAGGCATTTACTACAGGCCGCCTGTGCAAGCTGAAGATATGGATGAACTCTTTATGCATCAAATGGCCAAGTTCTCCAAAAAATATGACATAGTTGTTATGGGAGATTTCAACTATCCAGACATTTGTTGGGAATCTCTCTCAGGCAAAACTAACAGGTCAAGGAAATTCTTATCCTCTCTTGCTGACAACTTTATCTTCCAAAAGGTAGGGGAGAAAACAAGGGGAACTGCTACCTTGGATCTAATCCTTATAAACAGGGAGGAAATGGTTGAGGAGGTAAAAGTGGCTGGAACCCTAGGAGGTAGCGACCATGCTATTTTAGAATTTTGGATAACTAGAGGCGGAAGACCTGTGAAGACTCAGACGTCAAGGTTAGATTTCAGAAAGGCAGATTTTAAGGGATTCAGAAAGATAATTGGAGGGATCCAATGGCTGGATATCCTTAAAGACAAAAATGTCCAGGAAGGATGGGAAATCTTGAAAAATGAAATTCTCAAAGCACAGTTGTTAACAATTCCGAAAAGAGGGAAGAATAGGAAGCATTTAAGGAAACCAGGATGGATGAACACAGAACTTAAGCACATGCTAAAAAGGAAGAAAAAAATGTTTATAAAATGGAAAGAGGGAGGCATATCTAAAGAAGAATATAATGCTGTCTGCAGAACCTGCAGGGCACAAATCAGATTAGCTAAAGCTGAAAATGAATTGAGGCTTGCAAGAGATGTCAAAAGCAATAATAAAGGATTTTGGGGATATGTCAAAAGTAAAAGAAAAGTCAAAGATGCTATAGGATTTTTACAGGATGAAAATGATGAAATGGTAAGACAGGATGTTGAGAAGGCTGAACTTTTAAATTCCTATTTTGCATCTGTTTTCTCTCAGAAAGGAAATGTAACACCAACTGTTATTCACTGTCCTATTAAGGGAATAGAAGAATCCAGGATATCTATAAACCGAAAGATAGTGAGGAAACACTTAGCTAACCTAAATGAATTCAAGTCTCCAGGTCCAGATGAATTACACCCCAGAGTACTGAAGGAGATAGCAGAAGAAATTTTTGAACCCCTCTCCATAATCTTTGAAAATTCTTGGAGAACAGGAGAAGTGCCAGAAGACTGGAGAAGAGCAAATGTTGTTCCTATCTTCAAAAAGGGGAAGAAGGTGGACCCAGGCAACTATAGGCCGGTGAGTCTGACTTCTATACCAGGAAAGATCTTTGAACAAATTATTAAACAACATGTATGTCAATACCTGGATAAGAATGAAGTGATCAAACAGAGTCAGCATGGGTTTGTAACTAATAAGTCATGTCAGACTAACTTAATTTCCTTCTATGACGGTATCACTGATTGGGTGGATCAAGGAAATGCTGTAGATATAGTATATCTTGACTTCAGCAAAGCATTTGACAAAGTCTCTCATACAATCCTTATTGAAAAAATGACTAAGTATGGAATGGACAAGGCAACTGTTAGGTGGATTCATAACTGGCTTAGTGATCGGACCCAAAGAGTGGTCGTAAATGGCTGCACATCCAGTTGGAAGAATGTCTCAAGTGGGGTACCACGGGGCTCTGTCCTGGGCCCTGTATTGTCCAACATCTTTATCAACGATTTAGATGAAGGAATTGAGGGTAAACTGATTAAATTTGCTGATGACACAAAGCTAGGAGGGATAGCTAATACTAGAGAAGAGAGAGAGAGGATTCAAAAAGATTTAAATAAACTGGAGAAGTGGGCAGCAACTAACAGAATGGTTTTTAACAGGGAGAAATGCAAAGTACTACATCTGGGCAATAAAAATGAAAAAAGCATATATAGAATGGGAGGAATAGGGCTAAGTGACAGCACATGTGAAAAAGACTTGGGTATACTAATAGATCACAGACTGAATATGAGTCAACAGTGTGATGCAGCAGCAAAAAAGGCAAATGCAATTCTAGGATGTATTAACAGAAGCATACAGTCTAGATCACGTGAAGTCATTATTTCCCTCTACTCCTCTTTGGTCAGACCTCATCTGGAATATTGTGTCCAGTTTTGGGCACCACATTTTAAAAAAGACATCAACAAACTGGAGCAAGTTCAGAAAAGAGCGACCAGAATGGTGACCGGTCTGCAAACCCTGTCTTATGAGGAAAGGTTGCAGGATTTGGGAATGTTTAGTTTGCAAAAGAGAAGACTGAGAGGAGACTTAATAGCTGTCTACAAATATCTAAAGGGCTGTCACATTGTAGAAGGATCAACTTTATTCTCATTTGCACAAGGAAAGACTAGAAGCAATGGGATGAAACTGAATGGGAGGAGACACAGATTAGATATTAGAAAAAACTTTTTGACAGTTAGAGTGATCAATGAGTGGAACAGGCTGCCACGAGAAGTGGTGAGTTCTCCTTCAATGGAAGTCTTCAAACAGAGGCTGGACAGACATCTGACTGGGATGATTTAGCGAATCCTGCTTTGAGCAGGGGGTTGGACCAGATGGCCCAGGAGGTCTCTTCCAACTCTACGATTCTATGATTCTATGAGGGAATAGCAGGAGCGGAGCTGCAAGGACCCGTCCAAGCTTCCTGCCTGCCGCCCGCGCTTTCTGTCTCTGACTGACACAGAAAGGAGCGCGGCCGCTGCTGTGTCAGAGCGAGGAAGTGCGGGCGGCGGGCAGGTGAGAGGAGAGAGGTGGTGTCTGTGTGTATGTATAATGTGTGTATGTATGTCTGTCTGTGTGTGCACATGTATGTCTGTGTGTGTATGTTTGTCTGTGTTTGTGTAGGTGGAGCCTGGCCCTGGAGGAGATGGGGACATGAGGAGAAGACCGTGATGGGGAGAGAAGGCCATGAGGGGGTAATGGGTGAAGGCAATGATGGGGTGAAGGCAATGATGGGGAGAAGGGAGTGATGGGGTGAAGGGAGTGATGGGGTGAAGGGAGTGATGGGGTGAAGGGAGTGATGGGGTGAAGGCAATGATGGAGAGACAGCAGTGATGGGGTGAAGGCAATGATGGAGAGACAGCAGTGATGGGGTGAAGGCAATGATGGAGAGACAGCAGTGATGGGGTGAAGGAAATGATGGAGAGACAGCAGTGATGGGGTGAAGGCAATGATGGAGAGACAGCAGTGATGGGGTGAAGGCAATGATGGAGAGACAGCAGTGATGGGGTGAAGGCAATGATGGGGAGACAGCAGTTATTTAATTATAAGTATGCACTGCTACACTACAACCGTGTCCATAGCCCCGCCCCTTATGACCAAAGCCCCGCCCCTGCCACACCTCCATCCCCGCCCTGCCGGGCCATGGAAGAATGGTCTTGCTTGAAACCGGTCCCTGGTGCAAAAAAGGTTGGGGACCACTGCTGTAGAGCACCGTTTTTGACCTTTTTTAAGGATAAGGTAGTCTTGAGACCACCTCCGCCGTTCCTGCCGAAGGTGGTGTCCTCGTTCCATATTAATGAGGACATCGTTTTGCCTTCATTTTGTCCAGCTCCAGTACACAGAGTTGAGAAGGCGCTCCACACGCTGGACCTGGTGAGGGCCCTCAGGAGGTATGTTTCGAGGACAGCGCCTTTTCGCCAGACCGTTTCGTTGTTTGTGATCCCTGAAGGGCGCAGGAAGGGGCTCGCAGCCTCACGGTCAACCATAGCCAGATGGATTCGCCTTACTATTCAAGAGGCTTACCGTATTAGAGGCACGCCGGTTCCACCTGGAATAAGGGCACACTCGACTCGGGCAGTGGGCGCCTCTTGTGTGTTTCGGCATCTGGCTTCGGCAGAGCAGGTATGCAAGGCGGCAACGTGGTCAAGCCTGCACACGTTCTCTAAACATTGCAACGTACATACGCAGGTTTCGTCGGATGCGAGCCTGGGTAGGAAGATTCTCCAGGCAGCAGTGGCACACCTTTGCACAGGTAGGCATGCGGTGTAGATTGATGAGTTGCTCCCACCCAGAGACTGCTTTGGGACGTCCCACAGTCTGTGTCCCCCAATGAGACGAAGGAGAAACAGGGATTTTTGTGAGTACTCACCGTAAAATCCTTTTCTCCGAGACGCTCATTGGGGGACACAGCACCCACCCTGATAGCCAGTTGGCTTTTGTTTATTTTTGATGGGTATAAACCCTTATTTTGTAGGGTGGTCCTTTTTTTTTTCAGACATATCATTTTCTGCGGTAGAGCTAAATTGCTGTCAGCTTTTCCGACGACTTTGGCACTAAACTGGTTTCCGCCCGCTATCGGGGCGAGGGTGTATGCGGCGGAGGAGGAGCTAACTTGTTTTTTTGTATACTTAGTGTCGGCCTCCAGACGGCAGTAGCACACCCCCCCCACAGTCTGTGTCCCCCAATGAGCGTCTCGGAGAAAAGGATTTTACGGTGAGTACTCACAAAAATCCCTGTTTTGCTTGTAAGACAGCAGAATAGACTAGAGAGGAAGAAATGCTCCCACTGGTGAGAGATTGGAAAACGCCACTCAGTAAATAACTTGGTGAAGTTAAAGATGGGATTTTCTGTATTTACACTTCAAAAGGGTTTTTTCATCATTGTAAATGAGAAAAATTGCAAAGTGCTTGTAAATAAATACAAGCAACTTTGCAAGTTACCTTATATTAAAAATAATTTCTGTACTCAAGATAAGAGGTAGTCTAATTTTGTTTACTGCCTAGGCTACAGACCACCGCTGCAGTCTATGAAAGATGGCTGGTTTCCTTGACAAGAAGAGTACAGTAGAGCTTGTAAGCACTGCTTTAGAGCTGGCCGGATCACATTAGTCCCCATGTGTTCCTCTGTTACAGTAGAAAAAAAACTGTCTGCAGGCAGCAATGGAAAGTGCAGAGATTGGACCATGTGACAATGCCGCCAGTCCAAACTGCCAATCATCAGGAGCACACCAGTCCCCCCATCAAACCGTACTGGGAGGCAGAAAAGCAGTGCGCTCCTGCAGGGAGATCACGAGAACAGCCCTTCAAAGGGATTTGTCGTGGGTTAAGATTTTGATTACCTGTTCTTAAGATGCATTATGGAATCGGCGGCACCTCCACCACTTGGCAATTGGCCCCCGGAGTAAACAGTATATGGAGCCAAATATTAAGACCCTGCACACTGTGTTGTGGCTCTTCCATTCGGATTAATAGGAGCTGAGCTACAGGACCGGAGGTAGACCACTACAAAGTGAATGGGGCCGTGGTGTCCATGCTCTGTACATTGTGTATGTCTGGAATCCCAGAGACCAAGTAACAGCTGATTACTTGGGGGGTGTTGGAACTCGGACCCTCACTAGTCTGATCCTGTACAATCCCTTTAGTAAGTTTGTAAAAACAACAAAAAAAATTCCAGGACAAAGAGGAAGAGTATATGGCCCATGCTGTAAACTGGCTTGGCATATTAAGTTTCTCACCGAGACAATAGTTTATCCATGTCAAATAAATATGTCCTAAATAGTTTTTACACCACCTCAATTACAATTATGAAAATACCATATCCACCCCCCAATAAATGGCAGAAAAAGAGGCATAGAATGGAATAAAATTTCAGCAGAATTTATTTACATTTCAAATTATCACAAAATTCATATTAAACCAGGAAAGTACACATAAAATTATGCCATGGGTATATATAAAGAAACACTTTGAGGAGTGTTTCTTTATATATACCCATGGCATAATTATATGTGTATTTTCCTGGTTTAATATGAATTTTGTGATAATTTGATATGTAATAAATTCTGTTGAAATTTTATTCCATTCTATGCCTCTTTTTCTGCCATTTATTGGTGGTGGATATAATAGTTTATCCATGTTTATTTTTAGATGGATTCTCTGATGATTAGCTGACCACTGATTGCTGCTCCAAACGATCATCTTAAATAGTGAAATAAACTGTCTACTAGTGTGCAGTTCCCCTGCAGCACCCCCGCAGGGCAAATGGAGCATTGCATAGTTAATTTTATAATTTTTTTTTTTCACTAATTTTTATTGCTCCAACATGTTCTAAGTGCTGTACACAGAGTGGAAAGCTATCTGCATTTCCAGAGTGGAGAGAATACAATCTTCATAAAAATTACGCCCTTGGGTGGGTTGTAGGTCCCTGCACATCTGGCCCGTAAAGCAACACCGCTAAGCATTGACCCACCCTGCCGCCCAGGACTGCTTGTCTTTTGATGGATGTGCTGGGTCCTCCAGAGGTGTTTTTGTGGAACACATTTGCTGTCTGGCCTTGAGAGATGAGACTCCTCTTCTTCCTAAGGCCTGTTTCACACTTATGTTTGTCCAGTCAGTTGCCAGCCGCCAAAAAGGCGGAGAACGGATTCGTGTCTGTCGAAACACCAACGGGAGCCACTGGACTGTTGGTTTGGCAGGATCCACCGATCTAGGAGTGTTAAAGGAACCGCAGTCCTGAAAAAAAGTACCGCCGATGTAGCGGGGCTGCGAGAAGAAAGCGGGTATGATCCGCGAGAAGAGAGCCGCGAGAAGAGAGCGGGGAACTCGCGGGCATAATCCGGGAGCCGCGAGAAGAGAGCTGGGAACTCGCGGGCATGATCCGGGAGCCGCGATAAGAGAGCGGGGAACTCGCGGGCATGATCCGGGAGCCGCGAGAAGAGAGCGGGCATGATCCAGGAGCCGCGAGCAGGCATCTCGCAGACAGAGTTTTTAGCGGCTCCCGGGACGGTAGTTAAGGGTTAAAATGCTTCCCTGAGTGAAAATAGCGGACCGTCACTGCAAAAAAACGTTGCAGGGTCTGTCTCATCCGCCCGGGAGCCGCTAAAATCTTGGCAGATCCGTACAATAACGTGTGTAACGGACGACCGTCAGTCAAGATCCGTCAATGTAAGTCTATGGGTGTAAAAAACGGGTCCGCACCTTTTTTGGCGGATCCGTTTTTTAACCCCTTCACACCCGAGTCTGTTTTTGCCTTCGTGACCGGGCCAATTTTTTCAATTCTGACCAGTGTCACTTTATGAGGTCATAACTCTAGAACGCTTCAACGGATCCTACTGATTCTGACATTGTTTTCTCATGACATATTGTACTTCATGATGGTGGTAAAAATTTTTAGATATGAGCTGCGCTTATTTGTTAAAAAAATCAAAATTTGGCGAAAATTTAGAAAATTTTGCAATTTTCAAACTTTTAATTTTTATGCCCTTAAATCAGAGAGTGATATCGCACAAAATAGTTAATAAATAACATTTCCCACATGTCTACTTTACATCTGCACAATTTTGGAAACATAATTTTTTTTTTTTTTAGGAAGTTATAAGGGTTAAAAGTTGACCAGCGATTTCTCATTTTTACAACAAAATTTGCAACAACATTTTTTTTAGGGACCACCTCACATTTGAAGTGAGTTTGGGGGTCAATATGACAGAAAATACCCAAAAGTGACACCATTCTAAAAACTGCACCTCTCAATGTACTCAAAACCACATTCAAGAAGTTTATTAACCCTTCAGGTGCTTCACATGAATGAATGGAATATGGAAGAAAAAAATAAACATTTAACTTTTTTTCACAAACATTTTACTTCAAAACCATTTTTTTTTATTTTCACAAGTGTAAAAAGAGAAAATGAACCACAAAATTTTTTGTGCAATTTCTCCCGAATACGCAGATACCCCGTATGTGGGGCTAAACCACTGTTTGAGCACACGGCAGAGCTCAGAACGGAAGGAGCGCCGTTTGACTTTTTCAATGCAGAATTGGCAGGAATTGAGATCGGAAGCCATATCGCATTTGGAGAGCCCCTGATGTACCTAAACAGTGGAAACCCCCACAAGTGACCCCATTTTGGAAACTAGACCCCTTAAAGAACTTATCTAGATGTGTTGTGAACACTTTGAACCCCCAAGTGCTTCACAGAAGTTTATAACGTAGAGCCATGAAAATAAAAAATCATTTTTTTTCCACAAAATGACCTTTTAGCCCCCAATTTTTATTTTCACAAGGGTAACAGGAGAAATTGGACCCCAAAAGTTGTTGTCCAATTTGTCCTGAGTACGCTGATACCCCATATGTGGAAGAAAACTACTGTTAGGGCACACGGTGGGGCTCGGAAGGGAAGTAGTGACGTTCTGGAATGCAGACTTTGATGGAATGGTCTGCGGGTGTCATGTGCGTTTGCAGAGCCCCTGATGTACCTAAACATTGGAAATCCCCCACAAGTGACCCCATTTTGGAAACTAGACCCCCCAAGGAACTTATCTAGATGTGTGGTGAGCACTTTGAACCCCCAAGTGTTTCAGTAAAGTTTATAATGTAGAGGCGTGAAAATAAAAAATCATTTTTTTTCCACAAAAATGATCTTTTAGCCCCCAATTTTTATTTTCACAAGGGTAACAGGAGAAATTGGACTCTAAGAGTTGTTGTCCAATTTGTCCTGAGTACGCTGGTACCCCATATGTGGGAGAAAACTACTGTTTGGGCACACGGTGGGGCTCGGAAGGGAAGTAGTGACGTTCTGAAATGCAGACTTTGATGGAATGGTCTGCGGGCGTCATATTGCATTTACAGAGCCCCTGATGTACCTAAACAGTGGAAACCCCCAATTCTAATTCCAACCCTAACCCCAACACACCCCTAACCCTAATCTCAGCCCTAACCATAACCCTAACCACAAACCTAACACCAACACACCCATAACCTTAATCCCAGCCCTAACCCTAGCCCTAACCCTAACCCTAGCCCTAGCCCTTGCCCTAGCCCTAACCTGTGTACCTGCTTTTTTCTTTTTTTTTTCTTTACTTTTTTTTATTTTTGTGACAAGATCGCTGCGCTGCTATCTGACTCATAGTAACGCCACTTCTTCTCTGATCTCACACTGACAGATGATCAGAGGTGAAGCAGCGTTACTATGTGACAAGATCGCTGCCTGGCACACAGTAACGTGACTTCTCCTCTGATCTCACAATGACAGATGATCAGAGGTGAAGCAGCGTTACTGTGTGACAAGATCGCTGCCTGACACAGCTGTGCCAGGCAGCGATCAGCTGTGCCAGGCAGCGATCTAGTCACACAGTAACGCTGCTTCACCTCTGATCATCTGTCAGTGTTAGATCAGAGGAGAAGCCGCGTTACAATGAGTGAGATCGCCGGGAAACAAGCAGCTTTCCCAGCGATCGCTCCCATTGGCTGCTGTGATGCTGGCCTCATCAGGACCTGAACCAATCAGGTCTCGATGACGTTGGGGGGTCCCAGCATGCATTGTGCACCGGGATCCCCGCGTTGTAAGGTATGTGGGGGTCCCGGGGGGCACAAAACCGCCGACAGTAGATAAACGTCGGCGCTGCACAAAGCCCGGCAAGCGCCAACGTTTACTGTGGGCGGTCGGGAAGCGGTTAAAAAAATTGGCGGATCTTGACTGACGGTAAAAAACTGATGTGTGAAACAGGCCTAATAGGTAGAGATGAGTGAAACCAAACGTAAGAGTTCGGGGTTCGTACTGTGTCCGGTCCTAAACTCCAAACACTGACTTCTCCTGGAAGTTCGTTTTAATGTTTGTAGTGTCGGGGGAAGAGAGTGAGAGAGATTTCCTGCTCCAAATTTCAAGTCCTCATTTTTTTTTTCAATGGGAGTCGGGTTCAGGTTGAAGTTTGGGTACTCGAACCAAATTTAGGATCCAAACTTCCACGGGTCCGCTCATCCCTACTAATAGGGTATTTAAATGCACACAACCCCCAAAATAGAGGTGAGTAGGAGAAGTCATTTGTTCAATGTCTTTGGTCTTGTCCATGTATTGATTTGCAAATGTTCTGCCGCCCCTGGAACTTGTGCAAAAGTCGTAGTTCCCATTGATTTCAGAATTTCTCGTGCCAGGCAGATAGGTGAAACTTATCGATAGGGTTATAGTCTCCGTATATAGACCACGTCCTTCTATTGTGGTGGTAAATGATGTTAGTTTGGATTACCATAAATGCATCGAACCTCTCCAGCCTTGAACGGTGAACAAATCGTGTCTTTTCTATTGCAGATATTTACATGCAGTAATTGAGCAAAATAGACAAAAACAATTTTGCATAATAGTTGGAAGCTAATAGTGAAATCTAATTCTGGCAAATTTTCATTATTTTATTTTTTGCCTGCTTCTTTTGAAGTTGGTAATCATCATTACATATAATTACAATGATTTATATATTTTTGTGCTGCAAAATGTGATTTAATTATGAAGAATTACATTTAAAGGATGAAAAATAATAAAATGGAAAATGAAAAACTAATATCATGAGCGTAATTAAAGGGGTTTTCCCGACCTATAACATTGCATATAAATTTGATACGCTATAAATGTCTGATTGATGGGCATGTGACTGCTGGAACCCCCAGCGATCTAGATAATTAGTATTTCCAGCTCTGCATTTTTTTTGTGCTAAAATACCTATTTTAGTATGTAATATTGATCAATGCCATCAGTATGGAGCCACTTTATATTAGCAAATACTTTGGGCTCTGACTGAACAGTGTTGGATGTGATACTTGTGTATGGGCATCAAAATCGCCTTTTAAAGTTTTTCAAAAACCTCTCAAACAAAAATGACCTATGCTTATGAAGGTTGGTGTAGAATGTAGTTGACAACCAGTGGCAGAATGGTTGGAGACAATGATTTTGAGAACCAGAACATTCTAGTGCTATTCTGGAGTCTTGACCCTAGAGTGTGTTGACCATGGGCAGGCGGGGAGGGAGAGCGCGTCGACCGCGGGCGGGAAGGGAGAGCGCGTCGACCGCGGGCGGGAAGGGAGAGCGTCGACCGCGGGCGGGAAGGGAGAGCGTCGACCGCGGGCGGGAAGGGAGAGCGTCGACCGCGGGCGGGAAGGGAGAGCGTCGACCGCGGGCGGGAAGGGTGAGCGTCGACCGCGGGCGGGAAGGGAGAGCGTCGACCGCGGGCGGGCGGGAAGGGAGAGCGTCGACCGCGGGCGGGCGGGAAGGGAGAGCGTCGACCGCGGGCGGGGAGGGAGAGCGTTGACCATGGGCAGGCGGGAAGGGAGCTAGAGTGCGCAGACCGCGGGCGGGGAGGGAGAGCGTTGACCATGGGCGGGCGGGAAGGGAGAGTACCGACCATGGACGGGCGGGGAGTTAATATGCAGACAATGGGTGAGTGGGAAAAAGCACGTCAATGCGGGGAGGGAGAGAGAACATCGATCTCGGCAGGTGTGGAGTGCGAAATGGGACAGAGTGGAGATCTCAGTGGACCTCTGCAGTCAGCATTGCCTTAAAAGTGCTTAAAATGGTTTCCCATCCTTCGTTCTTAATATGCGTGCAGCTAAGTGAGATCTCTCAGACGTTCTCATTGCCGCAGTGAACGTTTTGCAGATGCATCAATAGTGGAGATCTCCTTTAATTGAGATATTATTTATGTGAGCTGACTCTAGGTATAAGCCGTCCGTTAAGTCTCCAAACTTCGTTCCTTTCTTTGCTGGCCCTTCCACCTTGACCTCCTCACCTTTGCTTCTCCGTTCATCTTGGATTATGGATTGTCAGGCCTTTCGGTTGGATTATAAATCACATCTATATAGACATCACTGCTGCAGAAGCTGAAGACCTTTCTTGCGATTGATTTAAAAAAAACACATTCAGAGATGGTTGCTTTGTTTCTGGTGAAAGTTAAATATCAAGTTGCTGAAGTAATAATTTTGTTTCTTCGACGCATTCATTGATTCCATTTATTAAAAGTGTGATGTGGTTTATTGACACTGGAGAAGATGGCGACGTCTGTTTAGAAGCCAGATTTAGACATTTTATTGCCTTTGATCTGAGTTGCTCTTGCCCGGTCACATCACTGTAGGTACGCTGCACTCAATATCGACCAAAAGGAACGGTAGATTTCTTAGTTATTTTTTTTAAGAATTATTTAGTTGAATTTCATGTTTTGACAAAAAGTTAAGAAAAGCAGCAGAAAGGCGATTTATTACACAAACAAAGAGCATGTTTGTAATTCTGCTAAAATACCTAATAAAAATATTTGAAAACAGAAAAGCAGCAGGAAGAAAATCATATAGTACAATGACCCTCTGCAGACATTCATCCATTGTATCTCAACAAGGCAGAAAACCCCCGTGTTCAAGCGATGCTTAATTTTTCAAAAATGTGGTAAATTCAACCTATTTTTTTGCTGTTTTGTAAATTTTATGCAAATTAAACAAATTCTTGAATGTGACTGAGTTTAGACTTTGCCCTAGCCTTAAATTTGTAAATGTTGTAATTTAGAGGAAACACCAAGGTTACTTACCGGTACCCGGTGTTTCCAGAACCCATGACAGCACACCTCAGAGAGAGATGCGCTCAGCCAGCACAGGAACCTACTGAAGTAAAAGAGCGGTACCTCTCCTCTGCTTTAGTTGGTTAGAGTATGAGAGGACCTCTTTAGTTAATTTACACATATAACCAACACCACACTATAAACATCCAGACTATAGTGCACACCCATAAGGTGAAAAGGTTGGGTGATTTACGGGTGCTGTCATGGTTTCTGGAAAAATCGGCTGCCGGTAAGTAACCTTGTGTTTTCCCTTCAGTCACGACAGCACAACTGAGAGACTTGGAGAATTTGATAACACCTTAGGGAGGGACCACCGCTTGCAGCACCCTTCTATCAAAGGTTAAGTCAGCAGAGGAGGATAGATCCAATCTATAGTGCCTAAAGAAGGTGGATGCTGAGGACTAGGTAGCGGCCTTACAGATTTGATCAATTGATACCTTCGCTTTCTTTGCCCAGGAGGTCGCCACCGCTCCGGTGGAGTGAGCCTTGATGCTGTCAGGGATTGGAACACCACTAGTAGAGTAAGCTAAATTAATGGCCTCCATAATCCATCTGGCAATGGTACAGTTTGACACCCCGTAACCCTTTATTCTACCCTGGAAGGCTACAAATAGGGACTGGGCCTTCCTCCACTGGCAAGACGTGGATATATATTGTAACAGTGCCCTCCTAGCATCAATATTATGAAACCCTCTCTCCCGGATTCTTAGGGTTATTACAGAAGGAGGGTAGGACAATCTCTTGATTTCCATGAAATTTTAATACCAGCTTGGGAAGATAAGCCGGATCAGGCCTTAACACTAATATATCCTCATATATTTGTGTATAAGGAGGGTAGATGGAAAGGGCCTGTAAGTCACTCACCCTATGGACTGATATTAGAGTCACTAATATGATCGTTTTTGGGCAAAAATATTTTGCTGATAACTCCTGTACAGGTTCAAACGGCTCTTTTGATCAAAGCATCTAGTACCAGGTCCCATGGGGGGACCTTTGGGACTTTGACTGGTCTTGATCTATCAAACAAAATCTTTGAAACAGTATGCATATTTACAGAGGTGGTCTTGATCTATCGCAGGATTTTATGAACCTTGCAACCCAAGTATTCCTTGTGTTCACACTGATGGTGAGCTGTTAGCTACTTTGGCTGCTGCTGAAGATTGCCTTGGTCCATTTTCACCTGGTATGATGACCCGGCCCTTAGCAGCCATCTGCTCTACTGCTCCCCCTTAAGAAGGGGTAGCCAGCGCCATCTTGTGTTGCCTCCCGTCCGGTCCCTACGATTGCCCTCCCCCGCAAAAGCTGGCCGGGCACTCTGTCCTGTTCCAGTAGCCCAGCCGGCTTCACGTAGGGTGCCGCCATCTTATTTCTGGCTCATCTCCCTGATGTCACTCGGCATGCCCATACTCGGCGTGCCCTGCACCTTTGAAGTCAGCGGTACTCGCCGGATGTTGTCCCGGCCGATGGACCACGCTGATGGAGCGCCCTCAGACGCCAGGGCAGTGGGGTACTCGGTACCGGGCCGGTTGATCTTCTCAACGGGAGTTGTCACGGCAGCAGTGACCCGGTCCGTGGCCCTGGGGCTCCATTGTAAAAGGGGTTGTCTCAGTGTGCTTATGGTGATGAAAGTTTATAAGTGATTCGTGACGCCACCTGTGGTGTTCGGCAATGAAGATGTTAAGCTGACGCTGCAGAAAGCTCCTCTGGGACAGATGGTGTGGTGCAGCAATGATGTTATAGCCCTCCACAGGCAGGGCTGTAGTTCCGGGGCAGAGTAGGTGAAGTGACACTTAGATGGTGTAGTGTTGGGCACAGGAGGGATGTAGCAGTGCCGGGCAGGTTGACGCAGGAATAAGTGGAGGACACCAGGGCATGTAGTTCCAAAGCTTTACTCACAGTCTGTTGTGGTACAGGTGCCCGCATCCGTGCCGTGTCCTCCGGGTCAGGAGCTCAGCCAACTTCCAGGCAAGATGAAGTACTCCTTTCCAACACTCCGCCAACATATATGCCTTTTCTGAACGTCTCCCTCTTAGCGCCTTTAGTGAAGTACTCACAGTACTGAGTTACACTGGAGTTCCTCCTGTCAGATGTTCTTATGAATTCTACTTGTACGGCAGACAGCTGTAGCCTGCTTCGGGGACTCCTACCTAGTCCCGGCTCACACACGTTGCTGTTGTGCCCCCAAGTCTGGTGTGGGAATAAAGTTATCACTACTTCTATTCCTCTGATGTCTGCTGCAGGACCATTAGTATCCATACAACCACGGGGACCGGACCCCGGCCTTGCGCTGTGAACTTGGGAAGGGTTCTCCTCTAACCCTAATCCTTAGTCCTCCTTTGTTCCGTACAATCCTTTCTTTCATATGGAGAATCAGGCTTTCGTTCTAATGTCTCTTCCCTGTGCCAGGGGACCCAGATCACTGAGGTCAGCTGCAGCACTTCCTTCATCCATCCCTCTCCGGGGATCTTCTCTCTCTCACTTCCCTGTCAGACTCACTGACCGACTGACTGACACCAACCACAACTCTTCCCGCTCTTTTGAGTGTAAAACTAAACTCCACCCACCTCCCAGCACGCTTCGTGTTCCAAGCAGGGAGCCACCAAAGGGTGCTTTGCTACACTACTATGTTGTGTGGGATGCAGGTGTTGGAGTGTGGTCAGGTGTCTCCACCTTACCTGAATGGTGGGGTACCACACCTCAGGAGGAGGTGCAGTACCTCTGTGGCTACTGAACCCTCAGGGGTGCCACACTGAGACCAGCAGGGGGATGGTGGCGTGGTGGTCAGAGCCGGGACAACACTGACTGAACCCCCGGGGGATCCATGAACGGCCCTTCTAGCTACCCGAAGGCCGGCTCCACAAGTACGCAGCCTGACGCAGGGACAGGCCTGGGACCTTTTCCTTTCATCCATTACAGATTACCGCCGATTTCAGCATGGGAATCCCATCAAGGACAGGAACCCAACTGAAGCGGGGGCGAGGTACCACCCTTTTATTTCAGTAGGTTCCTGGGTGTGCTGTCATTGGTAAAGGGAAAAAACCTTTACAATGTAAATATCTAAAAAAATATAAGTGTAAAGAAGGCTCTGTCCGTAGACGCCAGGCAGCTTTAATAGTGCTTCCATGGACACATATTGCTCTCGCTACTCAAGCTATCATGTCCCAGGGGAGTCCTGGTCTCCCCCTTTAAACCCTCTATAGGGATTTGGATTTATAGGGGGACCCGGGGTTGAGTCTGTGCAGTAGCTTCTAGCCGATCAACAGGCTGGCAGGAAAGTCAGGTCGCTGAGTCAGAACCAGGCTGTACAGATAGGGAACAAATTCATCAGCCAGATGAATTGTCAGTAAACTTGCCAAGGTCAGAAACAGAGTAAACACAAGTACTACAAGAGCAGAGATGTGGACCAGATAAAGGAATGCTTATAACTGTCAGCCAGAGACTGCCTGCTGGGGTTTATATTGAGAGGAGTCCATCCCATGGCTCCCAGCAGAGAAATAATTACATCCAATAGCGAGCACATGCAGCCAAAGATGGATGAACTCTAGAGGGACCGCAAGTCCCAGCAATCCTAACATTAAACAGTGACACCTGTCGTCGCTCAGCAGCAGCATCTGCAGTATAGCAGTATTAGTGCGGCGCCCTACAGACCAAGGCAGAAGAGAAAGCAGCGCGTTTTGACACAGATGTGACAATATGTGACTTAATTTACAAAAACATAGGCAAGAAGGTTGGATAAACTTTAAAATGTCACCAAAATGCTTTTTTAATTTAATTTGGTGGCTACTATACAGATATAATAACAATTAAGTGTTATTTTGCATTAGGTAGACATGGTGGAAAATAAATGGAAAAAAATACCGTACATATTGTTGCAATTCTCACCGTGGCCACAGGCTTCATTCTAGACCCACCCTTCCTGTTCTGTACAGATGACTTTTCAGCAGTCCCATTATCATCATAGACAGGCTTATAATGAAATGATAGCACCTCTTTATACAGTAGATGACACCGGATCCACCGTTCACTCTAGGGGGTGCCATTAGAGGTGTTGGGGCCCCATAAGTTACTCTCAGGGTTCTGGAGAATGTCTACATTCATACTCTTGCTGTGTTACATCTCGTCTTCCCGCTTGTCAACGGCCGACATTGCACAATCCTTCAGCTCCACTTTCCGTCTGTGTCATTAACAGCTGTTGTAGGAGAGAAATTCTGATAAAATATCTATCTCCATCAATATAAGAATCAGCGTGCCGCCGCAGACGATGTTGATCTAATCACCGAGATACAAGCCGCTCCGGTAACTGGAATATTTAGCCAATTAGATTTCTGGCAGAGCCCCAAGTCTCCTCCGCAGACGGCTGGTATTTTCGGAGTTTGTTGCGGGTTCGGGTTTTTTTTTCCGCTTATGTATTTTTCCCCCCCCCCCTCGATTTATGATGACGTTACATAATCAGAGGCCCGATTAGAAGTACACGTCGGCGTATTGTGAAGGGCAGGAGAACGATATCAGGCAGAATACGGGAAGCTGAACGGCACGCGCAAGTGTCTTCTGAAGAGCAATAAACCCGCTGATTTCATACACACGGAGCGCTACAGAGATTGTTCTGCCTTCATGTATAATCCTAATGATGTCTCACTTACTGCAGTATTTCAGCTCTTCAGATGGCAAACGACTGGGAAAGAATAGTAAAAATAATGATTTTACACCTTTAAAGGAGCCCTGTCACCTGATTTAACAATAGTCTGTATACACAAAACCTCTTCGACCGAATGAGGCTGGTGTACTTACTGTGAAACTCAATGTCAGAGTGGCTATATAAGACCCTCAAAACTTTACTCATGTCTGTCCCTTATTGGTACTGCTGAACATAAACCCACCTAGACTAGGGCTGCCACATTCAGATACAGGACACCCGGTATGTACTGTATTCTTGCATAGTTAAATATTTTATTTTTTATATTTTTTAACAATTTTTTTCAGCTTATTTTTTTTCATTAATTTGTGTTACATACCATTGCATAAAATACGTGTTTTATGCTCCACCATCTGCTAATGCGTCAGACGGCTCTATGGAGACCTTTTTTTTTGGCCTCCAGGCGGACAGTCGATGCTAATGCCGCCACTTGGGTGACATAAGGAACCCTGAGTCCACATTGATCACGGAGCAGAAAGGGTTTATTGTTCGGGATCAGAGTTATCTCCAATCCCGGTAATTAGTGCTGGAATTTGCAGCGGTGATCATGAAAAAAACAGCACTTGGATGACACAGGAATGTATCTGTGTGTGGTTTTTTTTTGCACCAAATTGTTCAAAACGGCGACTATTCAGAAATTTGGTGCAAAATCAGAAATGCTCATTAATTTTGTCTTTGGCCGGTTTGTGCATATCATTAGCCAAAAAAATTTCAAATCCTTTAAAAAGTTCTCAAAAGTGCACTAAATTGAAAGCTTCTCCAGACACTGTACTTCAGACAGAGAATGGGGTGAGACCTGGATTTTAAAGCAGGGCTGTGGAGTCGGAGCCCATTTTGGTGGAGTTTGAGTCGGTGTCATGGAAATTGAAGAGACTGAGGATTGGCTTACCGACTCCACAGGCCTTGTGGGCTGTGGGGTCAGAGTCCATTTTGGTGGAGGCAGAGTCCGGAGTCGGTGTAATGGAAATTGAGGAGTCAGAGGTTTGGGTTACCGACTCCACAGCCATGCTTAAAAGTTACGGGTTCGTACCGGATAGTTAGTGTCTGGTGGTGAACTCCGAACATGGACTTCTCCTGGAGGTGCGTTTCAATGTTTGGAGTTTTGGGGGAACTCCGGGAACGGGGAGAGAATATTTTCCAGCTCAAAAGTTCGGGTCCCCATTCTTTTCAGTGGGTTTCGGGTACAGTTTTGGTATCCAAATCGAACTTTTGGTATAAAAGTCGGGTACCAGAACTCAAACTTCCACGTGTCCGCTCATCCCTACTCCTGGCACATACTTCAAATTTGTCCAAAGGCCGACATTATCGCTAATTATTTTTTTATGTACATGGATGGTCTTGGGCAGTACAGCGTATGCCTATCCGGAGACCAATGTCGAAGGTGTTCGTTAGAGGCGTCCATCAGGAAATCTGTATGTGACCGCAAGCAGAGATTGTAGATGAGGACAGCAGTTGATGCAGTGAGCAGATCAGAAAGTTGCAGAACACAAATGTGTGAACTTTATTTACATAAAAGTGAAGAAGCTGCGAAGTATTAAGGATGACATTTCCAGAATCGGGCCGCCGCCGGTGCTCCAGATTCTTCCGCTCAGTGTGACTCCTCGTCAGCTGCGCGCACATAAAACAGACTCGGCGCTGCTTGTGGTTGCAGAAAACAGTTTGAGCAGGTGCGTCCTCCCTCGGCTCTCAGTAAACCTCAGATTGGCTCTATATAAGTGTCTTCGAGGCTTAGGCATTAAGGAAAAAGAATGATTTAAGTAGCCACAAACATTCACTGACTGCAAAGGCGTAAAATCCTCGCCGTTAAAATCCCCTCTCCTCATCGGGATCCGGCACGCAGTTCACCAAAGCAAAGTGGGGAATAGTCTTTAAGCCAAAATATAGGTTAAGTCCTAGTAATCCCTGCTCCCTTTCAGATGAAATCAATGAGGTGGTGGAGTGCGGAGGGATGGCGTGCTGCTGCGTGTTTGGCCGCTTTTCCTTTTTATCGCTCCCTCCCTGTGCCGCATCGCTCTCACGCTGTTTTTAAATGTGTTTGTGTCCCAGACTAGCGTCGAGTGCTGCTGCAGTGACCCATTTATACCCCCTTGGGGTCTCTTTCAAGTCGTATCGCAAGCTGAAGATGGCACCTCTGTAGTCTCGCCTTACACTGCAGATAATCACTGAAACACAAGCTCCTCGTGTGCACCCGAAATGAAGGTCAAGGCCGGAGGAGAAGAGATAAAAGCGGATTTAACGAAATCACACCTCCCGGCACTGGTATCATAACCTGCGTGATAAAAGGCTGTGCAAGAAATTGTGAAAAAAGAGGGGGGGTTCGCACACTGATGTAGGTAGGCGAGAGGCACCAAATCGGCAGCCATGTTTGCAGCATAGCTTGCCATAAATCCATGCATTGCCTTTAGCCTTTGTGGGAGCCGATTAGGACTTCTAACACTTCTTCTTGAGGTTTTTTTGGTTCTGGAAGAGAAGGCCAGAGCTACAGGGAAAAAGAAAAAACAATACGAAAAGTTCTGGAAAATATTCCCCGTTTATGGGAAAACTGGAGGACAACCCTTGAAAGCAATGGGATGTTTTTCACCCCCCCCAGAAATCCAGCATATACCTAAGTAATACATACTGTAGTTAAAAAAAAGTTGATGGTTTAGACTCGGATTGGGCCGTCCAGTCGTTAACTGTAGTTCCTTTTGACGAGCCGAGTGAAACAATTTCTTTGACGCATGATACATGTTTACCCAAATTTTTGTTTAAAAATGGGAGCCTCTTTTTTCTGTGGCTTTCTATCTTGGCT
Source organism: Dendrobates tinctorius (assembly GCF_039654945.1). Classification (NCBI taxonomy): domain Eukaryota; kingdom Metazoa; phylum Chordata; class Amphibia; order Anura; family Dendrobatidae; genus Dendrobates; species Dendrobates tinctorius. Next base: position 14,447,393 of record NW_027361810.1, on the reverse strand, counting down.
TTTAAAGGGTTACTCCCATGTATAGATGTTAACACCTAGTGTAGGATAGGTGATATCTTGCTGATCAGTAGGATTTCGACTTGTTACATACCTGTCCCTGGTATCCCCGACTCTGCTTCTTTCACCTGTGTCTGCTGCCCTATGTTGTGCTCCACATTGGGTTTTGCAGGTTGCCCTCCGTGGTTTAGTGACGTTATCTCCCTAGTCCTATTTAAGGCCTTTTAGGACACACACCTGTGTCTTAGAAGTCTGGAGACTCAATCCAATGTCTGGTGTACTTCACCTTCTGTGCACACCATACTTTAATTTTCTTCCATCCCTGCTGAGCTGCACTGTATCCATCCTGCTGCTCTCAAGATTCCGGAGTGTCAGGTCCTTACTTCACACGTGCCTTCCTGCTTGCTGCAGCAATGCCTGGGGTCCACGTGCCCACCTGGACCTGAGGCATAATTATCCACCTTACCAGGTAACTGCTGGGTTTCCCATTTGATCCCAAGGACAGGGCCAATCTGGATGGAGTGTTGCCCGGACAAATGTACTAACCGCTCCATGCATTCTCTATGACAATACCCAAGATGGTTAACGCTGTTTGCTTTTTCAGACAGTCCCATGCTACAGATCGTTGGTGCGTGTGTTCGGCCGCTGCTCCATTCAGACGGGACTCCTTTCTCAGGATTGTGGGGTCCAAACAGTTGATCCCCTACCAGTTGGCAAGTTATCCTATGGGTAGGGTATAACCTATGTACACAGGAGGAACCTTCTAAGGGGCCAATACACATTACATAGCTGTTGGCCGGACGAGCGTTTAGGCTGGTTTCACATTAGCGTTTTTGTGCGCATCATTTGATCCGCATAGATCCGCATGTGTCATGCGTACATATATTTAACATGGTGTATGCACGGACATGCATTTGCATGCTTTTGCGTATGCAGGCATCGTTTCACAGTGTGCGGCGGTGTCCGGCGGAATGCAACATGTTGCATTTCTTGGTGTCAAAAATCCGTCAAATATGCACAGGCATGCGGATGAGTGCGTCAAAAAATGCATTACTGTCTATGGAAACGCATTGGTGCGCAAGGACATGCGTACGCATGCGTTCGATATGCATGCGTTCTTCAAAATATATAGAAATCCCATGAGACGCCCATTGGGTGTCTGATGTCATAACAAACGCATGCACATAAACAACGCAAACGCATGCACATGCAGCATTCCCCCCCCCGTCATGCGTAAGATGATGCGCATTAAAAACGCTGCGTAACATGCGCTCTTAAGGGGTTGTGCCGTAGTGGGGAAACCTCCTCTTCATCCTTCATTTGCCCCAGTGCAGTTTCTGTTTTTAGCCAACTTTTTATTGCTTATCTGTTTGTAAAGGAATATTCGTCAGAATATGGCTCAATAAAATACTTTTTTTTGTTACATGCATTTATTTAATCACTTTTGCCAATTATTTTTTTCTTGTTCTTATCATGATCTTTAAAAAAGAAACAAATCAAAAGCCCCAAACTAGTAATCTTGCAATTTCCACACTGGCTACGGGAGCAATGTTAGACTCATACTACCTTTCTTTTCTTGATGAATTTTCAGCAGTTTCCTTAGGCCTGTTTCACACTTCCGTTTTTTCAAATCCGTCAAAATCCGTTGTTTTCCGTAAAAAAACGGATCCGCCATTTTTTGCAGGATCCGTTTTTTTTGTCCCATAGACTTCCATTACGGTTACCGCGGATCCGTCAAAAAAACGGATCCGTTTTTTTAAAAACGGATCCGTTGGCATCCGTTTCCGTCAAAAAAACGGAAACGGATCCGTTTGGCGGACACAAAAACGGAAGTGTGAAACAGGCCTTATCTGCAGAGGCAGAATTAGTGACAGGTGATACCTCTGTGCAGCTGACCCTGCTCCTCCCTTCACAATGACCTTTGCTCACGCTCATTAGATGCTTTAATACAAAAGATTGAGTCGGAGTCTGATCATTGCTGATAATGTACATGTGCATTTCCTTAAACAACTGGAAGTAGGAAACTAAAATAGCTCCAGGTGTCGGCGACAAAAGTGCAAAACATAAACTTTTTATTTTTAATACTGTTTATGACACAAGGAAGAAAAGAATTGCCAAAATAAAAAAAATAATGTAGTAAAATCTAATTTAAACAGTACATCATTTTCTGATGACACACTCCCTGTAAGGTTCGACATAGGTCTGTGTAATGGGATGTGCAGGAGTGAGGGCATGGAGCGCACAGCTGTCCTCAGCCCTTTATGTCTCCGTCACACGCAGTCATCTCTGGGGGTAGAATGCCACTTTTTGTTTCCCGTTTTCTGCTGCGAGCAGTCGCTTTATGGCAGTGCACTCAGGATGGATTATACTGATTTGTCACAGTGCAAAGATTAATTTAGTAAGAAGAGATGGATATGGCAGATCCCAACGCGAGAGCCTCAAACTTAATGCAGCGTTGTAAATCGGGTGATCGGGCGCCTAATATTGGAGTGATAAAGTGCACTTTCTTCTCCACCTCTTATCATGAATCCCATCTCCTGATATACAGAGTCCCCGGAGTTTGCAGATTTTAGTGTTCTCTGAGGATGCACCATGGAGCCTTATGTGCACGCGTGGAAGCAAACGTGTCAATGCAAAGAATCCTAGAATGTTAGAGTTGAAAGGGACCTCTCCAGGGTTATCGTGTCCAACCTCCTGTTCAATACAGGAGCTAAACCTTATCAGACAGATGTCTGTCCAGCTTCTGGTGAAGACTTCCATTGAAGGAGAACTCACCACCACTCGTGGCCGCCTGTTCCACTCATTGATCACCCTCACTGTCAAAATTTTTTTTGTAATATCTAATCTGTATCTTCTCCCTTTCAGTTTCATTCCATTGCTTTTCATGTTTCTATATGCAAATGAGGATAATGATGATCCTTCTACACTCTGACATCCCTCAAGATATTTTTAGACATCTATTAAAGGGAATCTGTCACCTATTTTTTCGTCTGTAAGATCTGGCCACTGCCGTTAGAATGCTGTAGATAAGCCCCCGATGTAACCTGAAAGAGAAGAAAAACAAGTTAGATTATACTCGCCCAGGGGCGGTCCGGGTCCGATGGGTGTCGCGGACCGGGTCCGATGCTTCCCATCTTCTTGCAGTGACGTCGTCCTCCTTGCTGCCTGTCGTGGCTCTTGCGCAGGCATTCTTTATCTGCCTTGTTGAGGGCAGAGTACTGCAGTGCGCAGGCATCGGGAAAGGTCATAGAGGCCAGGCGCTTGCGCACTGCAGTACTTTGCTCTGCCCTCAACAGGGGAGATAAAGTATGCCTGCACAGGAGCCATGACAGGCAGCAAGGAGGAGGACGTCATTGGTAGAAAATGAGAGGCACCAGACCCGGACCGCTACACCCATCGGACCCAGACTGCCCTTGTTTGAGTATAATCTAACTTATTTTTCTTGTCTTTCAGGTTACATCCCTGTAGATAAGCCCCTAACAGCGGTGGCTGCATCTTATAGATGAAAAAATAGGTGACAGATTCGCTTTAAGACTCCTCTTAGCCTTCTTATTTCCAAGCTAAACATTCCCAGATCTTTCAACCGTTCTTCGTAGGACATACAGTACTCTGCAGTTCGCTCACCATCCTGATCACTCTTCTCTGAACTTGCTCCAGTTTTTCAATGTCTTTTTTAAAATGTGATGCCCAGATCTTGACACAGTATTCCAGATGAGGCCTGACCAAGGAGGAATAGAGGGGGATAATTACTTTGTGATCTAGACTCTATGCTTCTCTTAATACATCCTAGAACTGTGTTTGTCTTTTTTGCTGCTGCTTCACACTGCAGTCTGTGATCTATTATTATTCCCAAGTCTTTTTCACACGTGCTGTTGCTTAGTTTTATTCCTCCCATTCTGTAGATGTCATTTTCAATTATTGCTATTTTCCATCCCTCTGTAAAGTTACTCTTTGTATCACAAGAAACCTTTCAAGTTTCTACCACTCATACCTTATAATTTTCATAATTTCTGTATACAGTTAGTGAATGGAAGTATTCTCATTAGAGTTTAAAGCAGACGTGTGCAACCATTGACCAAAGCGGCTGTGAAGCCCTTCTGACACCCCCATATGTGGGACTCTTCTCCGTGCAGTTCTCCAGGAAGGAGACAAGGAGGCTTTGCATGGAAGCATCTATCTCCATTGTAATTTGTGGGTTGGTGAATGCTCCGGGGTTTGCTTAATGTCCTTGACTATTATTGCGAGAGCTGTTGTAACAACCCTGCTGGCCTCCCATCCCGCACACCAACTTACTCACTGCTCCAGGTCATGCGGTGATTTCTGTCTGCAGAAATCTGCAGTCAGGGTGCATCGGTCTAAGCTGTCCCCTATCAATCACCTGGAGCCCTTTACTATATAGGGTCACCACACCCACTCACCCTTGCCTGTGCAATGTCTCTACTCAGTTAGCTCCTTGCTACTGAGGAAGCCAGGCCCTGTCCTTTGTCTTGCCTTCCTTGAGAGGCTTCACTCCTAGCTTTTCTTGTACACGCTGACTGCCCGCCAGGAGGCTTATATCCTGGTCCCTGTCTTGTCCTAGCCTTGTCTGAGTACTTGCCTGGTACTTCTCTGCTAGCCCTCCAGGAGGCAGAATATCCTGGTCCCTGTATCCTTCAGTCCCTGTTCATTGTCTCGTACTGTTTCCCTGTCTGAACTCTGCCTTACCTCTGTCTGTCAGTCTCCTTGTCTGTGGTGCCTTTCCCTGCTATGTCTTTCCCTGCTATGTCTTTCCCTGTGTCCTCCCTGGCTGTACATTGCACTCTTGCAAGCTCCGCCTACATTGCACTCTTGCAAGCTCCGCCTACATTGCACTCTTGCAAGCTCCGCCTACATTGCACTCTTGCAAGCTCCGCCTACATTGCACTCTTGCAAGCTCCACCTACATTGCACTCTTGCTAGCTCCACCTACATTGCACTCTTGCTAGCTCCGCCTACTCCGCACTCTTGCTGGCTCCGCCTACTACGCACTCTTGCAAGCTCCGCTTATCCGCACTCTTGCAAGCTCCGCCTACTCAGCACTCTTGCAAGCTCCGCTTACTCCGCACTCCTACAGCTCCGCCTACTCCGCACTCCTACAGCTCCGCCTACTCAGCACTCCTACAGCTCCGCCTACTCAGCACTCCTACAGCTCCGCCTACTCAGCACTCCTACAGCTCCGCCTACTCAGCACTCCTACAGCTCCGCCTACTCAGCACTCCTACAGCTCCGCCTACTCCGCACTCTTGCGGCTCCGCTTACTCCGCACTCCTGCGGCTCAGTTCCTAACCTGTTCCAACACGCTCCACTCTTTCCTGCCTATACCAATACCTACATCTGCTGTGTGAACAGGCCCCTGCCTGTTCCTTCTCATACCACACCAGCTTGCCCTGTGTCTCAAGCCGTGCCCGCCTGCCCTGTGTCTTAAGCCATGCCCGCCTGCCCTGTGTCTCAAGCCGTGCCCGCCTGCCCTGTGCCTCAAGCCGTGCCCGCCTGCCTGGTGTCTCAAGCCGTGCCCGCCTGCCCTGTGTCTCAAGCCGTGCCCGCCTGCCCTGTGTCTCAAGCCGTGCCCGCCTGCCCTGTGTCTCAAGCCGTGCCCGCCTGCCCTGTGTCTCAAGCCGTGCCCGCCTGCCCTGTGTCTCAAGCCGTGCCCGCCTGCCCTGTGTCTCAAGCCGTGCCCGCCTGCCCTGTGTCTCAAGCCGTGCCCGCCTGCCCTGTGTCTCAAGCCGTGCCCGCCTGCCCTGTGTCTCAAGCCGTGCCCGCCTGCCCTGTGTCTCAAGCCGTGCCCGCCTGCCCTGTGTCTCAAGCCGTGCCCGCCTGCCCTGTGCCTCAAGCCGTGCCCGCCTGCCCTGTGCCTCAAGCCGTGCCCGCCTGCCCTGTGCCTCATGCCGTGCCCGCCTGCCCTGTGCCTCAAGCCGTGCCCGCCTGCCCTGTGCCTCAAGCCGTGCCCGCCTGCCCTGTGCCTCAAGCCGTGCCCGCCTGCCCTGTGCCTCAAGCCGTGCCCGCCTGCCCTGTGCCTCAAGCCGTGCCCGCCTGCCCTGTGCCTCAAGCCGTGCCCGCCTGCCCTGTGCCTCAAGCCGTGCCCGCCTGCCCTGTGCCTCAAGCCGTGCCCTCCTGCCCTGTGCCTCAAGCCGTGCCCTCCTGCCCTGTGCCTCAAGCCGTGCCCGCCTGCCCTGTGTCTCAGCCTGCTTGTCACTCGCACCTGTCCAGGTCTCCTGTTCCCGAGTGTGATCAGCAGCCACAGCCAGACACCACCGTGGAGTTCCGGCAGCTACCTGCCGCACAAGCCTGACCTCACCATCAGAGGCTCCAGTGAAGACCAAGGTAGCTGTCGTAGTCTTGCCCCTTCCAGGGTAGCCTGGTTTGTGGCACAGTGGGGCCACAACCCCCCCGACTCGCACCATTCATCCAAGACGCGAGCGTGACAGCTTGCACAGGCCATGGTCCCCGCTGAGTCCCATGTCCTTTCGCTCTCGGAGCAAGATGAACTTTTTTGCCAGTATGGGCAACTAAATAAATTTCCCCGGTCTGAAGCCCAATCCTTCACTGCTCCACCCACCATTGTGGTCTCCAATAGACTGTTTGTTCAACTAGAGGCTGGCATACCTAAAGTTGAACCTCCCTCGGACCCGCCAAGATATGATGGGAACCCTAAGCAGTGTCGTGCCTTTAAGGAGCAATGCCTATGCTATTTTCGATGGCACGCTCTCTACTTTGCCAGCGATCGGGTAAAAGTAGGATTACTAATGTCCTACCTAACAGGAGATGCGTTGCAGTAGCTTAACCCCCTTCGGGAAGCGGGGGATCCCATCACCTTGAGCTTACCGGCCTTCCTGGTGGCCTCCTGCAAAGCCTTTGACAAGCCAAGTATAGTGTCTCCTGAAGAGTCTTCCCCCCCCCCCCCCCAAGCTTACAGGAACGGACCGGACGAAAGAAACCTGTGGCCAATTCATCTTCTCCGTCTGTGACTGTCCATGACCCATCTGTTCCTCAGCCTGCCAAAGCAGCCCCCCATGCAAGATCCAAGAGGTCTAAGAAAAAGGGGCTGGCTAGTTTGTCGCCAGAGGCCAGTACTGAGAAGGAACATCCTGACGGTCTCTGCCCTGTGAAGCCAAAGCTCCAGAACCTTGGGCCGGTAGGAGAGACTGCCCTTGGTGAGAGTACCTCCTCTCCACTAAAGTCTGTGACTGTTCCGGTGCCTTGTGGGAGTTTTGGCCCTGCAAATGTATGTAAGCTGCAAGCCAGACGGAGACTGTGCGTGGTTCCTGCTCCATAGCTCCAGAATCCATTGAGGGTGTTTGGTGATGGCCGAGCCCTACTTGTGAACAGTCTAGTATTGAGGGGTCAACTACAACTCTTAATCGGAGCGTTATATATGAAGACATTTGTTTTCCACCTGCTAACCAGTTTGCCCACTGGTCGTTCGGAGCCGGGTACTCTACTGCCCCTTCCAGTCCAAAGACCCAGCGTGGTGCTGCGCTTGGAACTACCTAGCCAACAGAGGTTTCTAGTTCCACTACCGCAAGGCAAGTCTTCTGTATCGTCACCTTCTCCACCTGATCTGCCGGTTATTAAGTCATGGTGTGCTGACATCACTGAAGAAAAGAAAGCAGTGGCGCCCTCTCCGCACACCTCCGGTGACCAGTCCCCAGGAACATCCCTGTCGCTTGATTGTCTTCCCCAGGATAGTGGGCTGAAGATGGATCCTGAGTGGATGCCCTCGGCTCCTGTATGGCCAGTAGATGAAGGTCCCAAGATTAAGCAGTACTCGTTCGCCAACTTGAAAGAAGTGGCCCAGTCTTTTCCGGGTAACAGGCGGAAGTGGCTCCCCGTATGTATGCCTCCAACTTCCATGTGGCAGGTGGATGAAGAGGTGAGAACAGTGGCCTACGTATCTCCGTTCTTTACCCATCTGGAGGAGGAGGTCCAATTTTCTTGTTATAACGGGCTAAACATGGACTCAGTGAAGGTGTGTTCAGTTTCCAGCTGGCCGGTTGATGTAGGGATCAAGTCTGAAGCTTCCAGGTCCCTGCTTTCTGCCAAACAGGAGGAAGAAGTCCTTGTACCCTCTATGCTGGAAGCTGTCTGTTGAGCACCAAGAGACTTGGCGCACCGTAATTCCGTATGGCACGCCTACTTCACCTCACCAGAAGGATGCCCTGTCGGCTTGGATGGTGTGTGGTCCTGTACTCCTTCTACAAGTCATTCTGGCAGGCTTGAGGAAGAGGGGCCGTAAAAAGGGGGGGTACTGTAACAACCCTGCTGGCATCACCGCATGGCCTCCCATCCCCGCACACCAACTTACTCACTGCTCCAGGTCATGCGGTGATTTCTGTCTGCTGCCAGCTCCATGCGCTATGCCTCTTGTTTTCCTGCTTTCTCTCTTCATGTTCCCTGACTTTGTGTATAGTGGGGCAGCGCCTGAACTCTGCTTCTTATGCAGTCAGGGTGCACCGGTCTAAGCTGTCCCTGATCAATCACCTGGAGCCCTTTACTATATAGGGTCACCACACCCACTAACCCTTGCCTGTGCAGTGTCGCTACTCAGTTAGCTCCTTGCTACTGAGGAAGCCAGGCCCTGTCCTTTGTCTTTCCTTCCTTGAGAGGCTTTACTCCTAGCTTTCCTTGTACACTCTGACTGCCCACCAGGAGGCTTATATCCTGGCCCCTGTCTTGTCCTAGCCTTGTCTGAGTACTTGCCTGGTACTTCTCTGCTAGCCCTCCAGGAGGCAGAATATCCTGGTCCCTGTATCCTTCAGTCCCTGTTCATTGTCTCGTACTGTTTCCCTGTCTGAACTCTGCCTTACCTCTGTCTGTCAGTCTCCTTGTCTGTGGTGCCTTTCCCTGCTATGTCTTTCCCTGCTATGTCTTTCCCTGTGTCCTCCCTGGCTGTACATTGCACTCTTGCAAGCTCCGCTTACATTGCACTCTTGCAAGCTCCGCCTACATTGCACTCTTGCAAGCTCCGCCTACATTGCACTCTTGCAAGCTCCGCCTACATTGCACTCTTGCAAGCTCCGCCTACATTGCACTCTTGCAAGCTCCGCCTACATTGCACTCTTGCAAGCTCCGCCTACATTGCACTCTTGCAAGCTCCGCCTACATTGCACTCTTGCAAGCTCCGCCTACATTGCACTCTTGCACGCTCCGCCTACATTGCACTCTTGCACGCTCCGCCTACATTGCACTCTTGCACGCTCCGCCTACATTGCACTCTTGCACGCTCCGCCTACATTGCACTCTTGCACGCTCCGCCTACATTGCACTCTTGCACGCTCCGCCTACATTGCACTCTTGCACGCTCCGCCTACATTGCACTCTTGCACGCTCCGCCTATATTGCACTCTTGCAAGCTCCGCCTACATTGCACTCTTGCAAGCTCCGCCTACATTGCACTCTTGCAAGCTACACCTACTGTTGTGAGCTCATCTGTTCATTCACCTTTTGTGTCTGAGGATCTCCCTCTTCTGGTAAAGGAAGGTAGTGAGGCTGATTTGGATGAAAGAAACCAAACACCTGATCAGGTGGATTGTGACTGGGTAACAGGAACTTCAGACTGGATATAAGGCAGCCGACGCCCTTCTGAGTGGCTGGTGATTTCTCTGCTGGATTCTTGGAGACCAGTCTCAGTCCTGCTTCCCAAAGATAAGTTTTTGCTCTGCTATTGAACTTATTAGTTTTGGTTTTGTTTACCTTTTTTTGGAGTTCAGCAATCCCCGCCTGGGGGTGTGCTGGATTCTTATTCCTTGATCAGTGTTCTCTTTTGCTCTGCTTTCAGAATATTCTGAGTGCTGATATAGGGTTTGAAGTCTAGTGACTTCAGGGTCCTTTTTGCTTTTCAGTTGTGTTGGTAATATTTTTAGCAGGGTTTTCTCGGATTGCAGACAGCAGCTTTTCTGTCCTGTCCTTTTTAGTTAGCTTGGGCCCCATCGTTTGCTCATCCTATCTTTCTATCTGTGTTAGTGTTTTCATCTTGCTTCACCGTCATTATATGTTGGGGGCTGCCTATTGCTTTGGGGTCTGCTCTGGGGCAGTCAGCTTTTCCCTTTTCTCTCTTTAGGCTTATTTAGATCTCCGGCTGTGACGAGGTGTCTAGGATCACCGTTGGAACACTCCACGGCTACTGCTAGTTGTGTGATAGGATTAGGGATCTGCAATCCGCTAGTTTCCAACCTCTCTGATTTTCTGGGCTGAGCTTGCATTTTTGTTTTTTCCTCCTCGGTGACTCAATCATAACACCTACTTTCCACTCTTACAAGCTCCGCCTACTCCTGTGGCTCCACCTACTCCTGCGGCTCCACCTACTCCTGCGGCTCCACCTACTCCTGCGGCTCCACCTACTCCTGCGGCTCCGCCTACTCCTGCGGCTCCGCCTACTCCGCACTCCTGCGGCTCCGCCTACTCCGCACTCCTGCGGCTCAGTTCCTAACCTGTTCCAACACGCTCCACTCTTTCCTGCCTATACCAATACCTGCATCTGCTGTGTGAACAGGCCCCTGCCTGTTCCTTCTCATACCACGCCAGGTTGCCCTGTGTCTCAAGCCGTGCCCGCCTGCCCTGTGTCTCAAGCCGTGCCCGCCTGCCCTGTGTCTCAAGCCGTGCCCGCCTGCCCTGTGTCTCAAGCCGTGCCCGCCTGCCCTGTGTCTCAAGCCGTGCCCGCCTGCCCTGTGTCTCAAGCCGTGCCCGCCTGCCCTGTGCCTCAAGCTGTGCCTGCTTTCCCTGTGTCTCAGGCTGCTTGTCACTCGCACCTGTCCAGGTGTCCTGTTCCCGAGTGGAGTGTGATCAGCAGCCACAGCCAGACACCACCCTGGAGTGGCACCCGGCAGCTACCTGCCGCTCAAGCCTGACCTCACCATCAGAGGCTCCAGTGAAGACCAAGGTAGCTGTCGTCATGCCCCTTCCAGGGTAGTCTGGTTTGTGGCACAGTGGGGCCACAACCCCCCGGCTCACGCCATTCAGCCAGGGCGCGAGCGTGACAGCTGTGTTGATGCTGTTGTCTGGAGTGTTAGATGGTTGGCAGGGGACTGCCATTTTCCTGATAAGTGGCACCCCCACCTATCAGACGTTTAGTGCATGCGTACATATTGCAATTTTACAAAGTGGTGATTGGATTCTTGATTTTTACCAGGGAAATATATAAAATATATTTTTAACTTGTATAGCCTATGTTTTATGTTCCCTCCTTGATTCTTTGTAAATCTTCACAAACGCGCGGACTTTAGAGACGATCATAAGGGTTCGAAGGTCGAGCGGCCATGTCAGTAGTCCATGACTACCAGATCAGAACCCTGGAAACCGCCTGCCTGCATCTCTTCTGATAAGTATGATGGAAGGAGGCAGACCGGCAGCACGGTCGATGAGCGTAGTGTGCTCGAGGAAGAGGCTCGTGGTCTTCTGATAAGTGGCTCAAGTCATTGTTGGAATTGAAGGCGCCATGGAACTTATCAATCAGAAGGAGCTCTGAGGAATCCGGCAGTCAGGAGGAGTTTCAAAGGGCTTTGGTCTGGTAATCTGGCCGCAATCCCAAGCTCCTGCAAATGTCTTGGTCATCTCTACCTCTCAGCCGGTCGCTGGTCACATTGATGACCTTCCTAAGACAGCGATTGACTTACTTGCCAAATCCAGTGTGCCAAGGATGGGGAACACATGGAGTGGGAACTGTTGGAGCCAGAACTGGGTCCCTAATAAGAGTATACAGTATATGGCTGCAACTTAAATTCACCAGTTTCCCCCCTTTCCTGTTTGTGACCCTTGAGTGGTGCAGTTTACATTGTGGCCCTCGGACCAAAACAGGTTGCCCTGCCTCTCTGGATCTGGAGCATGCCATATTGTCCTAATCTTGATCTTTTGCACGTACAGCGATCCTTTGTGTTCACACCTGGCATGTTTGCTGCAGAAATGTCTGAACTATGAATTCTGTACCTGTGACTGGGATTGTTAATGCAAATGGTGCATTGGATTCTGCAAGTTTAATTCAGATAAATGGCGCTCAAGAATCCGCCAGTGAATATATTATTTTAGCCTTTTCACTTAACGTAAAACTAAACCTGGAAATTAATATGTAAATTATGCAAGAAATCTATTTTCTTTTCGTCTTTTTCTTCATGATATTGAAACAGTCAGTTTTTAGAAATCCTGTAGGGAAAGCAGTGTTTAATCTCCTGTTGATCAGTTCCATCTCTGGATAGAGGGGAGAGGCTCCTGCTGCAGAGAGCGGGGAGAGGCTCCTGCTGCAGAGAGCGGGGAGAGGCTCCTGCTGCAGAGAGCGGGGAGAGGCTCCTGCTGCAGAGAGCGGGGAGAGGCTCCTGCTGCAGAGAGCAGGGAGAGGCTCCGAAGATAAACAGGAAAGATTTATTTAGGTAATCAGGAAATTTTAATTTATTTTTGTTTTTTTTCTGTTTGATTTAACAAAATGCACAGCTCTGAGAGCAGCACACGGCCACCAAAGGTGTCTGAAGAAATTATGTTCCACCGAACACTGAGCTATGGGGGCAATTGCTTCTAGCAAGAAATACTCTGCGGTACAGAGAGATGATATAATGGCACAGGGGGCCTACGGAGCCGCAGCGTCACTATTTGCCGCTGCGCTGTCTCTGTGCACCAAGTCTCTGCCATGTTCCTGGTCCTTTACTAGGATGGTAACGACAATTTTTTTTTTATTTAGCTCCATATTGCTAGCATTTTAGCTACTGAGGGGTTAAGCTTGTTTAGAGCGAGTTATTAGATTAATCCGGCACGCAGCGGCAATTTATGTGAACTGCGAGAATACATTAGGGTTATGACTGTTGTTACTTTAAGAGCCGTTCTCTGCAGCTGTGCTGCTCAATTGATCGCGGTCCCCGGGGGGGTTCCTCGCTTTTCGAAATGCACACTGCGCCTCGGTCCCGATACCCGGGAAAAGCACGCCGTTACCAAAAACAAATTGATTGATAAATAGAAAATTGCTTCATTTCCTTTTTTAATTGTTTTAACCTTTTTTTTTTTTTGGCACGGGTTCCTGCACCTGCCCTTAACAGATCAATAATCATTACCTGCAGGACTTTACGTATTCGCCGTCATTTTTTATTTTCTTAAAGTTTAACTTCTGGTTTGCCGGCCGCGTACATAAGGGTAGGCAGCAGATGTATGTGCACGCTCTTCTGGAATTGGTGGTTCCATCGTCATCTCTCCAAAGGATGTAGATTTTGCTGAACGTGATTTTTCCTATAAGACGACACATTTTTATAGGGAGCACAAACGGGGGGTGAACAGGATCAGTCATCAGATTTCACAATAAAGAAAACATACATTATTAACCTCTTACTGGCACGTGCCGTACATATATGTCACGTGATGGGTGGGAGCTTGTGGCGCAGGCACAATCGGAAAATCGTTGAGAAAATGACACGAGACTGAGGCTTTGTTCACACTGAGATTTTTTTTTTTTAATGGCGTTTGTGGGACAACGGCTCCAATAGCCACCAACAAAATTTTTTTTTTTTTTATAGTTTATTTTTTTTTTTTTTTTTTATAGTTTATTTTTTTTGAAGCTTAAAATGCCTGATGTGAAGTGTGGGTGCAAATGTGGATTCAAGTTTTTTTTTTTTTTTAAACTGAAATATGAAGGAAACCTCCTCAAACTTGGTGCTATCCAATTATAAAGATGTGCAAAACGTGTAAGGGGGAAAAAAAAAATCTTCAAAAGAGATTTTACATGTCTTTCCAGGAAAGCAAAAACTCACCCAGAAAGTGTTTCCTGAAGAGGTTTCTGCTATCCTTGTGATTTTTGAACTGTAAAAGCTCAGAGTGAACATTCGTCTTAAAACTTAATTTCAGAACGAGCTCACTAATGGATTCCCAGTTACCTCGTTCTACAGCCTGCAGGGAAACAAAAAGCATGTAAAAGCCAAGCGGTGCAAAATATATAATAATACCCCATAAATTAGGGTCCCGTTTCACTTAGCGACACACCAGCGATCCTGACAACGCTGCCAAACAGGCAGATCTCTTAAGCGACGCAGCAACGATCCAGCGATCAAACACAGCAGTACATGCTGGCCAGCGGGACGCCGACGGTGAAAAAATGGCCCAGGACATTCGAGCACGATCAGCGATATCCAGCAGGGGGGGGGGCCGGTCGCTGCTGCCTGTCACATGTAGCGAGATCGCAGGCGAGATCTCTGTTGCGTCACAAAATCGGTGACGCATTAGCAATCTCGCTAGCGATCTCGCTATGTGCGACGGGGCATTTATTCCCATTTCCCCCCAAAAAAGGAAACTCCTCCAATGATGGACATTTAAAAGTGACTCATCAGCTTTCTAGATGTGTCTACATTGGAGAATACCTTTCTTGTATTGACCCTGAAATAACTCCTCTTACAACTTTTCTAACTCTTCTTTGTGTTCCTCAGGTTATTCCTCCTGGAAATGTTTTTTTTTTTTTAAATAAATTGACCGCAAGTTCGGACCATGTTCCGAAATTCTAAGAGGGCCCTACACAATCAGACGTCGGTTGTTATGGATGTTATGTTACTCCAAAATGAACATTTGGGCATTTTTTTGAGCCCCCACAAAATTTGTTTTCTATTTGTTTGTTTTTTTTGTCTTGTGTTTATTCGTTCACATCATTATCACTGTTTTTCAAACTGGCGAACAATGTTCAAGAACTTTGCGCAAAACTAGCCGAAAATGGCACATTTTTGATGACTTGTGCTAGGTGGATTTTGCACATATGCAATAACTACAATTAATTTAACACTGCATTTTCTCAAGACAGGACGAAGTGCTGGCTTTTTCTCCTACTGTTTTTATTTTTGTCTTGTCCAATTCTGAAACTTTTTTAGAGCAAAAAGTCGCTTGTTCCACTAAAATGACAAATTTGCATTATAAAAAAAAACCTTAAGCAAAAAAAAAAAAAAAAATCACACTTAGGAGGTTTGTGGTTGGCGGTAGGACTGGAGTACATTCGTTCCAAAGTTTTTAGGCTTTTTGAAAAGTTGCAATTGATGAATCATCTGAAACAATGAGGAACTAAGAAAAACAGGTGAATACATATATAAGACTTTGAGAAAGGCGCAAATGAAAAACGCTAAAAACTAGAGGAAAGGAAGGAAATAATGAACCGGGCTCTACGGGTCCGCGATGATTGGATGTAGTTTGCCGTTGTACTGTACATACAAGCCCTGTTGTATTGCGGTACATTACAAGGTTGTTCACATGCGGTATAAAGATAATTAGTCGATATCACAGAATCCTGTTCCCTATAATAATAGGTCCGAGCCCTTTAAGGGGTTAAACAACTAATTGGCTTCCTAGTTTTGCACAAGATGCCGGAGTGGTAAGTTATGTGCTCGCTGAGGTCTCCTGCACATTTGGTGCCCTTTTTCCCCGAGTTGATGTAAGGTCAGAAAATAACAGCTGGGTCTGCCGCAAGATACCTAGGAAAATAGATTTATACTGGGAAAGCGACATAAAGCAGAGCGCTAATTGCCCCATTAAGCGGTGACTTTACCAAAGGCAGCCCACATTTATGCTTTGTTAGAAAAAAAGGAACGCAAATGCCAATTGCAAACGTAAATTGACATTTTCTATTTTCTATTTTTTTTTTTTTCCGCTTTTGCCGGAGAGACTGCAGAAAGCTCGTACATCATTCTCTACTGGGAGAACTCCACTTCTTTCCACTTTCTGGATTGAAGCATTTTGTGCTCCGGCTATTTTTTATTTTTTTTTTTTTCCTCAGATCCGGCTCGAAATAGTTTGTTTTTGAGGTATTAGCTGCAGGCAACAGGCGCTAATGCCATCGTTAGATGGGCTGTATACCCGGCGTTGTGACGGATTATTGGAAGCCCGGGGTCAAATCTTATTTGCAGCAATGGATTCATAAATGTCTTGTAAGAAAATATGATTACAAAGTAGGTTTTCTTTTTCTTTTTTTTTTTTTTTGTATGCAGGAGTTTGTTTCTTGAGTGGTGCAAAAGTTAAATTTGTATATGGTTTATTGGTTTGAGAACCCTTTTTATATCCTCCATTTGGTTACATGGAAAGGGGGTCTCTCGCTGTGCTATGACTCCGTACGACCATTTGGATGGGCGACATGTTTTTTCCACCATCGATCACAGATGATCAATTGGTGTTTTACTTGCGAGATCTAACTGATCGAACATGCCGGCTCTCAAATGAGGAGGTACAGTGGCTTGTGAAAATATTATCAAATAACTAAAAAATGGCATGTGCATATGTATTCACCCCTTTTGCTATGAAGCCCAAGTTGCAAGCAGTTCCCTTCATAAGTTCTATGCTTAAGGGGGTTTTACACATAGCGATATCGCTATAACGTCACCGATTTTGTGACGTTATAGCGATATTGCTAGCGATATCGCTATGTGTGATACTTACCTCCGACCGGCTCCCCCGCTGTCCATCACTGATCGCGCGAGAATGTCCGGCTCCATTTCTCGTCGTCTGCTTCCTGCTGGCGCTGACGAGCGACGTGTGGAGGCGGGCGGGAGGACATCAGGATCGCTGTGTGTGAAAGGTCAGTATCGTGCGCTGCGTCGCATCGCTGTGAGATCTGCCTGTGTGACAGCTCACTTGCGATCATTTAGCGATGCACCAGCGATCCTGACCGGATCGGATCGCTGGTCGGATCGCTGGTGCATCGCTAAATGTAAAGGGGCCTTTAGTGACCACCATCGGTGTGGTGTGTAATCTAAGTGTGACCGAGGAGATCTCCAAACACCGCCATGAAGACCGAGGAGTTCTCCAAACACCGCCATGAAGACTGAGGAGATCTCTAAACACCGCCATGAAGACCGAGGAGTTCTCCAAACACCGCCATGAAGCAGGGAAGTAGCACAGAGACCAAAGCTAACCCTGAAGAATTCCTAAGCAGAGACTGGAGTATCTGTCCATATGACCACAATAAGCCGTACACTTTATAGAGGTGGCCTTTTTGGAAGAGTGAGCAGAAGAAAGCCTTTACTTACTAACAAAAATTGTAAGACTCATTTTGAGTTTTCCAGAAGACATGGGAGACTCCCCAAATGTTTGAAGGAAGGTGCTGTTGTCAGATGAGACCACAATTTAACTATTTGGCCACCAAGGTAAACGCTATGTCTGGCGCCAAACCAACACAGCTCACCACCCCAAGAACACCATCCTCACAGTGAAAGATGTTGGAGGCAGCATCATGCTGTGGGGATGTATTTCACCAGCAAGGGACAGGGAAAAATCATCCAAGTTGAGGGGATGGTGCGAAATAAAGGGATATTCTTGAGCAAAACCTGTTTGTCAGACCCAAAGCATACTGCTAAAGCAACATTCGAGTGGTTTAAGCTGAAACATGAAAATGTTTTGGAGTGGCCTAGTCAAAGCCCAGATCTTAATCCAATTGAGAATCTGTTGTCAGACTTGAAGATTGCTGTTCGCCAGAGGAAACATCTAACGTGAAGGAGCTGGATCAGTTTTTCATTGAGGAATGGGCAAAAATCCCAGTGGCAAGATGAGGAAAGCTCAGAGACTTTTGGGGGGTGAATAGTAATGCACACTGAAGTTTTCAGTTATTTTGTCCTTTTTGTTGTTTGCTTTGTAAAAGGGAGAGATTCGTTGGATGCAGTGAAGATCTGGAGGCAGAGAAGGG
This sequence comes from Dendrobates tinctorius, assembly GCF_039654945.1. Lineage (NCBI taxonomy): Eukaryota > Metazoa > Chordata > Amphibia > Anura > Dendrobatidae > Dendrobates > Dendrobates tinctorius. The sequence continues at coordinate 14,429,764 of NW_027361810.1, read as the reverse complement.
GTTAACAGGATTTACTGAACAGGTTATTATACAAGGAATACTCTTTGCAGGGAGACTAGATCGGTAATGGCAGCGACGGGAATTGCACACAAACACAATTCTTGAGAAAAAGGTATTAAAAAAAAAAGGTAACTTATCGCTTGCAGTTCTTGTAGGGGAAAGGCTGGAATATCTCCCGACAGCGTCGCAAATCGTGGACAATGTCTCTGGCTCTGTTACGAAGGAACGAAAAGCACCGTCTCCCGACAGTGCCAATGTATCCAGTCTCTCTTGTCTTGAGTGCACTGGAATGTAAAAACAGTTCTTTGTGTGGATTCCTCTGGAATGGTGCTGAACACGAACTGCGGGCACGCTTGTAGACTGCGGAAGCGGGCGGTCCTCTGGAGTAGTCTCTAAGAACGGAGCAAGTCAGCTTATCCGCAACTGCGGGCGGAAAGGAGCCGTCCAGAAAGGAAGGGTCAGAAGACAGCTCGGTCGTGACACAGTCAGTGGTAGAGTCAGAACGCTGGGGGATCAAAGACGTGGAGTTAACAGTCGGTGCAGTGGAGAGGGAGTCAACCTTCTCCTCGGTCTCCTGTCACGCTTCCTCCAAGTCTGTCTTGTTCCCGCGCTCAGTCCTTTTTATCTCCCCCGCACCCCCTTCTGTCCAACGTAAAGGTCCTCCCCTCCCAGAAGGACCTTCCCCCGGCGACAGTGGTGACAGTACCGATAGTTCCGGCCCCAAAGGGCACTGGAAACCGCTGACTGTCTCGTCTCCTCTTACACCTTCACAATAAATAAAACAAAATGTTCACAGTTGTAGGCACTTTCTTTACATGAACTGATGCAAACTCTCACACACACCTGTGAAATTCCAGGCTGTGAGGTAGCAAAACACAAGATGCTATCCTTCTTTTGTGATGGTCTCGTCCACTATAATAAAATGCACATAAAACCACAAAAATGTGTTTTGTCCCAACTGGATAAAAAAACTTTTTTTTGCAAAAAACCTCCCCCCTCGATCTATTGATGTCCACAGGTTCAAAACCTGGAGGAGCTACAAACTCCTGACCAATGTTATATAATTTGTATTCTTCCATTTTCTGGGGTAGTAAGTAGCTTTCTGACCATTTTGGCCAGAGTTGCTCTCGTTTGGATACGTTATCATCGTTTCCCTCTTTCCGCTTTCCCTGGCAGCCCGTCACATTAAAGGAAGTTTTACTTCTTTCCCTTTTTAATTTTGTATGAAAAATTTTGAGTTAAAAAGTAAACTTTCTTCATATGTTTTTGTTCCGGTTAATGAGACCTCGACCGACCACTCAATATACCTCATTCCCCCCAAGAAGTGCACAGCTAGTGCTGGAGCTTGGACACAGAGCGGAGAATGGATTCAATTGTAAGCATAGGATTTGTAACACGATCTTATATGTGGGATTGAGTGGCCATTAGGAAATTGTTTGACAAGACCCCGAGGTTTATTCTAAAAAGAAATCCTGAAACGCCCAACTCGTCATTTCTGCTTTGGAGGAAGTAGCTAACGTCTCCTTGACTTTGGGTCATAATAGTAAAAGTCTCTTTGTTATTGACCACTTTGAGACTTAGATATTCCAAATAGGTTTTGTTTAAAGGGACTCTGTCACCCCATTTTTCGACTATAAGCTGCCGGCACCGACATCAGGGGCTTATCTACAGCATTCTGTAATGCTGTAGATAAGCCCCCGATTTAACCTAAAAGAGATTATACTCACCGGGGGGCGGTCTGGTCTTGGTCCGATGGGTGTTGCGGTCCGGCTCCTCCCTTCTTCTAATGGTGACATCTTCTTTGCTGCCTGTCGTGGCTTCTGCGCAGGCGCACTGCTCTGCCCTGTTGAGGGCAGAGCATAATACTGCAGTGCGCAGGCGTCGGACCTCTCCCGGCGCCTGCGCACTGCAGGATTCTGCTCTGCCGTCAACAGGGCAGAGCAGTGCGCCTGCGCAGGAGGCCAAGACAGAAAGGAAAGAAGAGGAAGGCATTGTATGAAGATGGGAGGACCCGGACGGCAACACCCAATGGACCGGACCGGACACCAGGGTGAGTATAATCTAACTCTTTTTTTCTTATCTTTCAGGTCACATTGGTGGGGGGGGCTTATCTACAGCCTTACAGAATGCTGTAGATAAGCCCCTGATGTCGGTGCCGGCAGCTGATAGGCGAAAAATTGGTTGACAGATTCCCTTTAAAGGGGAACTTATATATTGTTCTAATGTTAAAAAAAACATGTATTAATTAAATCTGTATGTGTGTGTTTATATATACTATATATACAGGGAAGGAAATAATTACTTGATCCCTTGCTGATTTTGTAAGTTTGCCCACTGACAAAGACAAGAACAGTCTGCAAAATGTAAATAAATTTATATAATTTATACAATGTGATTTTCTGGATTTTCTTTTTGATATTCTCTCAATGTTAAAATGAACCTACCTGTAAAGTTATAGACTGATCATGTCGTTGTCTTTTGGCAAACTTACAAAATCAGCAAGGGATCAAATACTTATTTACTTCACTGTAAAATATATATATATATATATATATATATATATATGTGTCTATGTATATATAATGTGTGTGTGTATATGTGTATGTATATATATATATATATATAATTAAAATGCTCTTGTCATATTGTATACACAGTGTTATTTGTGGGCAGGAATTTAAAGACTATGAGAAGCTGAGCAGATTGGTATATAGTGTTTTGGAAAAGGATTATATATTAAATTCCTGAGCTTTTATAATTTTTAGGAGTCCAGTAGGCTGTCTTAATCGGAGAATTGTGGCCAATCAGTGATAGGCCCGCCTAATGGACTCCTAAACCTAAAAAAAGTAGGGATTTAAGTTAACGCACTCCCTCCAGTTTTACTTTCCTTACTATATGTAAGTCTGTAAGAACTGGGGAACATTTTGAAGGAAGTTATGTGACACTGAGATTAGTTTTGCACAATATTTATAGTCTGTTACTTTGGACGCTTACATGAGATGCAAACTCAAACTGAGATGGTAATTTAGGACTGTTGGAATTTTTTTTTTTTGGATGGATAGGAGCAAAAAACAAAAATGGTTTCAAGTGTAGGTTGTTGGAGACGTTGTTCGGAGAGAGTTGCAGTACCGCTTTCAGCCACTGTGCAGTGTATTGAGCTTTGCTATTTCCAGAGCGCTACTGCCCTTTCAGCCAGCTGATTGGTGAAGATGCCGAACCCCCGGGATATGATATCCTACCCGTTACAAATTCTACAACCCTTTCTGGTTTTCGTAGAGGAGCACTTTAAACAATTTCGGAATCAAATTGCGGCGTTGAAATCACCAATTTACCTGTTCAGCGGCTGCATTTCAATTAATTGGGGTTATCAGATTGAAGCTTTCCAACTTGTTTTCACGTCCCACCCACCCTCTCCAGATTACTGTTTTTTTTTTTTTTTGTTTTTTTTTCGAGCCCCCCCTAGTCATGAATATGGAATTATCGGGAAGCGCACCCGACTGGCCGGCTCGCTGGAATATTTTCTGCTGCATCGGTTATATTTGGATTCATCCTGTCACTTCAGATGGAAAGATAATTATTGGTATCCAGTTGTTGCTGACACAATTTCCGCCGGGTTTAGGTGCTATATGTAGGTATTTGAGTGACATAAGGAGGTTTTCAGTGCAGTTTCTCAGAGGTAGGAGGGAAAAAAAAGTATCCTCTTGGCACTGAGATCGTAGAAGTATAATTTAGCTGAATTATGCTAAATAGCGGAATATATTTGAAGCATGTTTTATTTTTTTTGCGATTCACACGTCCTGATTTGCAGCTCGCTCTATAATAAGCTTCCTCTCCGACACTCCATGTTATTGACATATTAAATATATATATTCGGCAAGAGACCTTTCCCGCAGCTTATATTAAGGCGCGGCATCCGCTAAACAAATGTTATGCCAGGGCCGGGCGTATTATGTTTATTCTGTGAAGGAAGAAACTTCATGTTTCTTAATTATTTTATTTCCAAACCTGACAATGTTTTTTGACAATTTTTATATTGATTATATATTTTTTCCTAGTGTTTTGACCACAATTGTCCCTGCTAAAATTACTGTAAATTGATGCCTGAAAGTTTCCATATTTTTTGCAAAATATTCAGAATTGAGAGTCCTCAGTGGTTGATACCTTTTAATGGCTAAATGAAAAGATGGTAACACATTGCAGCTTTCCAGACTACTCAGGTCTCTTTATCAGGCGTTGACTAATACAAAATGTGAAGAGTCACATATTTATGCACAACACAGCACAGAAAAAATGCAATAGATGAGACAAGTGACGTGAAGCAGAACTATCATTATGGGGGAGTGATAAACATAAATATTGGACCAGTTCATAGATAAGGAGTGAAAGTTTTATTGTTCTTTGATTGGGGTCTCCTAATGTGTTGTGATGCCCCCACAAGGTCTTAGGAGCAAATTCCTTAATTGATGTAAAAAGACATAAATCCTTGCGACACATTCATTCCTGCACTGAGCGTGTCAAGGGTAGTCATGAGCTTGTACTGCCAGACTTTTCTGTCTCTCTGTTGTGAAGTTACCTTTCAATACCAGTAATTTTATGTCTATGGTGTTGTGATCAGGCATACAAAAATGTTTTGCCACAGGTAGATCCATTCTTTTTTCTCTTATTTTGTGACGATGAGAATTCATCCTTGTTCTCAGTTTTTGCCCTGTCTCCCACACATACAGACCCCCAGTTGGACATTTAGTACATATAATTAAGTACACCGCATTAGATGTAATGCAGCTGAAAGTACCTGGGATCCTCTAGTCCTGATGTGATTTGGGGAGCTTTATCTTGTCCCCGTGGTCATTATAAATGGACAGGTTTTACATTTTTTCTGGTTGCAAGGAAAGGTTCCTGCTGCTGTTGAGGAGGGCAGGGAGCTTCTGACAATGATGCTTCTTAGGCTATGTGCACACGCTGCAGTTTTTGCTGTGTTTTTCCGCTGCGGATTTGGCCGCAGCAGTTCTGCAGACAGTGTACAGTAGCATGTAAATCTATGTGATTTACAATCTGCTGTGCCCACGCTGCGGATTTTTAACTGCGGAAAAGCTGCGGTTTTGAATCCGCAGAAAATGACGCCACTTTTCTGCAGATTCTGCTGCGGTTTACCATCTCCATTGTAGAGGTGATAAACTGCAGGCCAATCCGCAGGTAAAACTGCATGTCTTTTTACCTGCGGTTCCGCAGATACAAATCCGCAGACCAATCCGCAGCGTGTGCACTTAGCCTTAGATTTGGGGGCTGCCTAAAACACAGTAGTGGGGGGTCTGGGAAAAATGGATTGCAATCGGGCATCTTTTTGTAGTAAAAGTTGTAATTTCCGTGCAGCTCCCCTTAGCACTTCCAGATTTGGGTTGTAGGTGACTACTAGAGGCACCCGGTTATTTTCTTCTTTAGTTTTGTAATGCAGCAGGTGATCCCTTGACATTCTGGTGGCTCTTGTAATTTGGTTTTCAATTGTTCTCGGATGGTAGCCCTGATTCAAAAAGGTCTTTTTGAGGTGACCAAGGTGTTCATCTCTATCAATGGGGTTGGAACATATATACGATTGTATCTGATCATATTTTTGCATACATTTGGTGTAAAACTAGATCTGATTTATTTAAAACTAGATAAAGAAAATGAATCAAAATATTAAACACAAATCATTTTTCTGCATTAATATTACACAACTATCTCAGGCTCTGCTCCCTTCACCTTGGTCCGCTGCCCTCTGTTGTGCTCCACGTCGTGTTTTGCTGGTTGCCTGGTGTGGCTCAGTGAATTCATTGCCCTAGTCCTTCTTAGAGTCCATTAGGACACACACCTGAGTGTCAGGACTCTGTAAGGCTCTCCTTGTGAAGTGGACCCACTAAGCCCCAGGACCGGCGTTGGTGCAGGTAGCACGTGTGGAGCAAGGATGTGGCACTCTCAGAAATCTTGGCAGCAGCGGGATGGATAAAGTGGTAGACAGCAGGGATTTGAAACAGGTTAAACAAATGTGCAAATGTTAAGCGAACTTAAGCCTGGAATATCAATCCTTAGAACATGGTGTGTGTCCTGATGGACCTTACAGAGATCCTGTCACGGGAAAAAATATTAACCTGCAGATGTGAGGTTACTCTGCAGGTTGTTAGCGTTCTGAATCTGCCTGGTGCCGGCACTTAGAGCCATGCTGCTGGGAGGAAATGAACCCTATTCCTCCTGGTAGGGTTTCGGCTTCAGTCACAGGGGCGGCACTGGTGTGGGTTCTGTCACCGCTCTGGGCATAGAGAGCAGCATCTGAAACTGCGCCCCCGGCACTTAAAGACAGCAGGCTCTAATGCTGATCCTGCTGTTAGTCCGTGCCGGGGGCGCAGTTACGCAGAGTGGTAACTGAACCGGCATCAGTGCCACCCCATAACAAACACTCTTATGTTGCCGGGGGAAAATAAAGTTCATTTCCTCCTGGCAGCGTGAATCTAAGTGATAGTTCAAAAGTTAATAGCATGGTTTTTTTTTACGTCACAGGTTCCCTTTTAAGTAGGACTAGGGGAGTCAAGTGACTTAGCCACTCCAGGCAACCAGTGAATTTTGGTGTGGAGCACAACAGAGGGCAGCATATCAAGGTGAAGGGAGCGGAGACCAGAATAGTTGGGACAGTTGTGTAAAAAAACAAAAACTATCACATGTCTAAAAGAGGCAAAACTATCTGCACCTTTGGCATTAGCAGATAATTTGAAGATGAAATTGGAGTCTGGTGTTTTCAATACATGGGATAAAGATCAGAAGTGAGTGGGCAACCTGTTTTTATTTAAAGAACAGGGATCTATCAAAGATTGATCTTCACAAGACACATTTGTGGAATGGTACAAAGGAAATTTCCGAGGACCTGGATTGTAGTCAGTCTGGAAAACATTACAAAACCATCTCCTGATCTTCACCAGTCCACAGTCGGACAGACTGATCGCGTAGAAACAGAGGAAATTCAAGGCCATTTTGACTTTCTCCTAAGGGTGGTTGGATCACTGGAAGAGCGCGGCATATAATAGTCCTATAATGTCCTATGACATTGGTTTTGGATGTGTATATCACATGGGAGGATTAGATCCTGTGAAGATGGTTGCTGTGCAGACGTGTTTGAACAGCGCCTGAGCGTACGTCGTTACTACGTAACCATTGGGAAGTAACGTGCACATGTATGACTGTATATCAGGGATGTTTACAGCAGAGACTGCGGCAGTAGTTTATGTTGGCCTGTATCCCCGGCTAATCCCGCAGGCAGATTATTTACCTTTAATTATCCATACGGAGAAGAAATTTGTAAGAGCAGAAATTGGAGCTTTCACTCCCACCTGCGAGTTCATTAGAGTAAGATTACTCCATAGCGAGAGCATTGTGAGTCATCACTTCATCCGTCCGCCCGGTCATCAGGTATTACCGTGTAATGTCACACTGTGCAATGGATACCTGCCACACGTAACTCAAGCCTGCGGCCACAGAGGATGATTACCGTCATAGAGCAGGGGGTGACTCATCCCAGTGTGAACGCTCCTCAATAATTTAATATCCAAGAAGTATCATTTCTCCTTGCGGAGAATGACATGCTAAGCATGTCGAGGTGAGGAGACTTAAAGCCGCAATGCTCCTCTGGGAAATATGCTAATTATGCAAACTGTCTCTTCAGAGAGGAAGAGGACTAGAACTCTAGTGCCACCTCCAATAGGTGGCACTAGAGTTCTAGTCCTCTTCCTCTCTGAAGAGACAATTTGCATAATTTCAATAATTTAACACTCACATTTTGGTTACTTTATTGTCATCTATGTTATATTATTGCAGTTTGTTTTTTTTTGTAAAAACTTTTACATTTTTGATAAATGTCGTCTCCAGTGTTCACTTCTTCCAAGAGGTAAGAATCTTGCCTCAAGCAGAAGGTCGGAGGGAGGTGTCTATTAGGAGGCGGCGAGATGCCCAGCTAAGGACTGGACCTCGGCAATGCCGTGGAGGAGTGGACTCAGGAGCTGAGCTTGCTCCACACAAGGTGGATGCTGGCTGTGTTACACAGCCGACATCTGTCTCTAACAGCAGCAGCTGTGCTCTAAGGGCTGATTTGTACCATTTAGATGTGACTGTTAATTTTTGACAATGGCATTTAACTGAGTGGTCGGTAATGTGAGTACACAAACTCCTGTCCACCTCCCACAACAATTGTGGGGTTCTGATGAATTTCTATGACAGCTGGGGACCTGCTGAAAGCCCCCCTGTCCCTGCCATTTTGGCTCCCAAGAGAAGTGGCTCTTGGCTTCATTAGATACCTTGATTTTACCATTATACTGCAGAATTGCTGTGTATAGGAAATTGATCAGACAGTCACAGGTTCAATTCCCCGGGACTGTAAAGTAGGGAAAAAAAAAAGTTTTTTTGTTTTTTTTTTATAAATCTAAACCAAAAGAAAATTAAAACAACTCGCATCACTCCTGTTAAAAATGAAGAAATAAAAAGTAAATATTTGGTTTTTTTTTTTGGTCACCACTGCTGAGCCAGAAAATGCTCCCCAGAAATCCCTGAAAAGGCCCCACAAGGATCGGCGAAACCCCTGGAGAGGCCCCGTGAGGAGCAGCGTAACCCTGAAGAGGCCCCAAGAAGAGTGATGTAACCCAGGAGAGGCCCCTGAGGAGAGCGGCACAGCCTTTACAGAGACCCCCTGAGGAGAACGTAGTAGCCCCTGGAGAGGCCCTCTGATGAGAGCGGCATAGCCCTTTGAGGAGCTGTGAACCCAGGAGAGACCTCCTGAAGAGCGGCATAACCCTTCAGAGGTCCAAAGAAGAGGCATGTGACCCAGGAGAGGCCCCCTGAAGAGTGGAATAACCCAGTAGAGGCCCCCTGAGAAGAGCAATGTAACCCTAATGGCACCCTGAGGAGCAGCGTTACCCTGGCGAGGCCTCTTGAGGAGAGCTACATAGACCCTAGAGAGGCCTCTTGAGGAGAGCGGCATAGACCCTGGAGAGGCCTCCTGAGGAGAGCGGCATAGACCCTGGAGAGGCCTCCTGAGGAGAGCGGCATAGACCCTGGAGAGGCCTCCTGAGGAGAGCGGCATAGACCCTGGAGAGGCCTCCTGAGGAGAGCGGCATAGACCCTGGAGAGGCCTCCTGAGGAGAGCGGCATAGACCCTGGAGAGGCCTCCTGAGGAGAGCGGCATAGACCCTGGAGAGGCCTCCTGAGGAGAGCGGCATAGACCCTGGAGAGGCCTCCTGAGGAGAGCGGCATAGACCCTGGAGAGGCCTCCTGAGGAGAGCGGCATAGACCCTGGAGAGGCCTCCTGAGGAGAGCGGCATAGACCCTGGAGAGGCCTCCTGAGGAGAGCGGCATAGACCCTGGAGAGGCCCCTTGAGATGCGGCATAACCTGGGTGTTTCTCTGTCGAGGAAAGGTATAACTTGGAAGAAGGTATCTTTTGATGAAGATGTGGAGAAATTATTAGAGAATTGGCGTGCCCTTAGGAAAGCTTACTATGATCTGCCATAGCTGGACAACTGCTTCTGTAATCCATCATTCTCTGAAGTACTGTAAGTTACCAGGGACATGGAGAACCCTCATTGAAGTTCTACATGATCTAAAATACACTGTTGAAGTCCCTGAAAACACATGTGGCGAGCTTTAACCTTTGTCCGGCTGAGTAGGTACAATTGTACCTATTCCGTATTAAAATTGCAATAACTTTTTTTCGAAAAGCTGTAGAGGGCTGAAATTTCGTGACATCTCTGCAGTTTTGGTCCAGAATATATTGGCCAAATTTCAATAAAATATCTCCCCCCTTCCGAGATAAGGGGTCGAGATATTTTTGCATCCATAACAAGCTGCATAGGTACAAATGTACCCTCATATATTTTGAATGAAGATAATGCAAGGAAAAAAGAATAATTTTTTAATGATAATGCTATTTTGTTATTATAAACAAGTAAAAAAAACTGTTCATTTACATTATAAAAGAAAATGTAAGAAACTTTTTTTTATTGATTTTCTTCGCAAGTAATGCATGTTGTCTTTGCTACCGAGTGTTCATCGCAAATAGGTTTCACACAAACCACACAAGACTTTCTAGTCTTACGTTGTTTTCGCCTCAGGTCTCGGCAGACATAGCGACTACCAACAACAGGGGAGGGTCCACGACTACCATGAGGTATTTGAGGGCCAGCTGCTGCTTGCGATGCTACCAGAATGCATCGTCCAAGCACCATTTCTACTGCATGTCGAAGAAAATGGTTTCTCATCATCATTCGGTTTGTACTACGATCTTCAATTGCAGGCATACACAGCTGATTTGCGAGATCTTTCAGGAACTTTCTTCGTTGATCCTTTGTCCTGAAGCTTGGATTGTGTTCTCTGTAGATGATGTAGGATGCAAACCCAGTGACGTCAATCATATTGTAGAAAAATGCCAGAGGCCAACGTAATGTTCGTCGTTTCACAGTGTACTCTCCCAACATTTTATCCATAACATCAACTCTGCCTTTTGTTTTGTTGTAGTATTTTATTATCTCTGGCTTGGCTGCTAGTGTCTCTTCAACTTCTCCCGTCATGTGCATAGATGATAGAGGCACGACTGATTTGTTCTTCTTTGGTACATATGAACAGACTGTTGCATCATGATTGTAGGCAAAATTTGTCGAGTTTACAGGCCTTTCTCTGGCAGGCTGCATGTTGCTAGGTAGGAACCTTTTGTTTTTTCTCAATGTACCAACTAGTGTCATGTTCCAGGAGTTCAATACCTTAGCTAGTTCCATGGTTGTAAAGAAGTTATCGGTGGTGACATTTCTTCCAGAGCCTTTATACGAGCTCACTAGGTCCAATACTGTTCGTTCACCAATGTTTACTTGTCGAGGACCATCAGTTGGTTTCCCAGTGTGGAGCTGACCTTGTAATGGGTAGGCGTTTGACGAGTCACAAGCCCAGAAAATCTTTATGCCATATTTAGCTGGTTTTGGAGGTATATACTGGGTAAATTTAGTATGGCCTCTAAATGGAAATAATTGCTCGTCGACGGTGATACAATTATATGGCTTGTAGGCTCTCTTCAGATTTCTGTTCAGCATTGTCCAGATGTCCCGTATTGGTGCAGCTTTATCTGTTTGCACACGTTCTGCACGTGTATTTTCGTTGTCAAATCTGATAAATCTGAGTATCATCTTGAAGCGGTCACGAGACATGGCTGCACGTATAAGAGGCAGAGCATCAACATTCCACATTTCCTCCAGAATCTCTTTGTTGTCTCTGTGCACACCAGCAGCAATCAGTATGCCCAAAAATGCATGGATTTCAGTTTCAGTAAATTGCTTGAATGTTTTTTGTGGTGGCCGTTCAGAAGAATCAGGAAAACGTTGTACCAGTTCGTTGTTGTAAGCATCACAAACTCTCTTGGCCTTTCGATTCGTTTCTTGTAATATGATGTCACACATCTTGGGAGTCATGATTGACTTGAATATCTCTTTTGCTGTATACAGGTTGCTGATTGCTGCAGGGCCACCTCTTTGTCGTAGGACATTGAGATTTTGTTTGTGCATTTGGCAGTGGATCACTACACCATTGAGTTTTATCCTTAGCAGTCCAAATGTCGCCTGCACTTTGAGGCACAGACTCATCCTCAACACTTTCGTCTGAGTCGTATTCTTTTTCCTGCTCTATGACCATTTCTTGTTTAATGTCTGAATCTTCTTCAGTAACATCCACTTGTGGTACATAGTTTTCATCATCAGATGCAACATATGGTTCTTCCTCATGCTCAGAATCAGATTCTTCTAGCATTCGCATTATTTCGTCAGACGTAAATCTGTAAATATGAAAAATAAATAATTTTCCGAAATACTACACAATACTACATTATTGGCTTTTCACAAAATGATACTAACCTGCAAACACGTTTTCTTGGATTATGGCGGAAACTAGATCCAGCATCACTATCACTCATGATGACTTGGTAGATGAATTTTGGCTTCGTAATTTAGTTCAGTAACATGTGGAAGTAGAATGAAACTCATTTCTGAAGTGCAGATAAAAAAGTAAATTATTTCTAGTGATAATTATTTATAAATGTCATTTATATATTATGTAAACCGTATACGGTTTCAGAATTTTCATTCCATCTTTGACTGTTTTTTCGACCAATAGGAAAGTTGTAACAGAGCCACCATCTTTATTTTGTGCTGAATATAAGTAAAACATCGTAAATCAATATGTAGATACTAATTATTATCCATTTTTCGTATAAAAATCATATCTATAGTGATAAGTTTCATACAAAATATATGTAAGCCAAGTCCAGGCTCAAAGACAATTTCTGACTGTTCTGTCCCCACATAAGGCGAATGAAGGTATAACTGGCTGTTAGATGCTGTGAGACTTTCCTACCTTCCTATCCAAGAAATTGAAGACTTCACAAGCCTAGAAATGTGTGTGCTCACAGCAATGAGATGAACAGCAAAATGGCTACTGAGAGGAGGGAGGCAGGAAGAGAAGTAGAAGCCACTGCCAGATCGAATCAACTTAATTGACAGCAACATAAGTGAGCAGTAACAACACTGGCCAATAGATATCAGCATAACATTTGTAGCTGAATGAACTTTAGTTTCTGAAACCAAGTAAAGGAGAAAGTCTTCCCACAGTGGAGGTATATATCAAGGTACAATCGTACCTCTGCAGCCTGTTAACGTTGTAAAATTATGCGGCCTGACGAAGGTTAACAAGCCTTCTATTGTTTCCACAGCTTACATGAGGCACCATGGATGACCTGTGACTCAGGATTTGGTGCTTTCTTTCTGTTTAGTCAGATAAGTATTAGTGCAGAAGATGTCTTCTGATTTTATGTGACATCCATGCAATAATGCCCGACACCTTCACTTAAATAACATTTGCACATCGCATGTTTGGAGCCATAAATGTTAAATATGAATTCGCTAAAGCAAAAGTTTTAATGGAAAAATATTATGTCAGTTTAACCTTTAGCGGATGAGCAGGTGACATTTCAATAGAAAAAGGCCTTCTGGGCCTTCTGACCCTTGGGTGATGTCTTGATATCGTTGGATGTATCAACAATTCCTCAAGGCAGAGCTTGGATGGGACATGTTTCTATAATTTTACATCTCCATCCTCCACGATAACAGTTCATAACCAAGGTTAGAGAGCAGTAAGCAGATGGGACAGTGGACGCTTTAAGGTCAGATAAATCGTAATCATATCAGTTGTTTCCACGTTTCTCCAGGCTCAGGCTCCTAGTTTGCTAATAAATCTGGTAGAATCAGTTTGTGAACCTATGTAGCTTTCAAAGAACCATTTGTAACCTGCAAGAATCTTTCTAAGAAACTATGTAACCTTTTAGTAGCTTCCTAATATACGATACATAGCCAGAAAAATAGTGCATTGACAACAGGTGTAACCTAGGAGAAGGTTACCGATGACCTGTATAACCTTGGAGAAACTCTGTGAACCAGTGCCACCTAGTAGAGGCTTCCGGTGAACCAGTGCCACCTAGTAGAGGCTTCCTGTGAACCAGTGCCACCTAGTAGAGGCTCCCAGTGAACCAGTGCCACCTAGTAGAGGCTCCCAGTGAACCAGTGCCACCTAGTAGAGGCTCCCAGTGAACCAGTGCCACCTAGTAGAGACTTCCAGTGAACCAGTGCCACCTAGTAGAGGCTCCCAGTGAACCAGTGCCACCTAGTAGAGGCTTCCTGTGAACCAGTGCCACCTAGTAGAGCCTCCCAGTTAACCAATGCCACCTAGTAGAGGCTCCCAGTTAACCAGTGCCACCTAGTAGAGGCTCCCAGTGAACCAGTGCCACCTACTAGAGGTTTCCTGTGAACCAGTGCCACATAGTAGAGGCTTGCTATAAACCACTGTCACCTAGTAGAGGCAGCCAGTGAACCAGTGCCACCTAGTAGATGCTTCCTGTGAACCAGTGCCACCTAGTAGAGGCTCCCAGTGAACCAGTGCCACCTAGTAGAGGCTCCCAGTGAACCAGTGCCACCTAGTAGAGGCTCCCAGTGAACCAGTGCCACCTAGTAGAGGCTCCCAGTGAACCAGTGCCACCTACTAGAGGCTTCCTGTGAACCAGTGCCACATAGTAGAGGCTTGCTATAAACCAGTGTCACCTAGTAGAGGCAGCCATTGAACCAGTGCCACCTAGTAGATGCTTCCTGTGAACCAGTGCCACCTAGTAGAGGGTCCCAGTGAACCAGTGCCACCTAGTAGAGGCTCCCAGTGAACCAGTGCCACCTAGTAGAGGCTTCCTGTGAACCAGTGCCACATAGTAGAGGCTTGCTATAAACCAGTGTCACCTAGTAGATGCTTCCTGTGAACCAGTGCCACCTAGTAGAGGCTCCCAGTGAACCAGTGCCACCTAGTAGAGGCTCCCAGTGAACCAGTGCCACCTAGTAGAGGCTCCCAGTGAACCAGTGCCACCTAGTAGAGGCTTCCAGTGAACCAGTGCCACCTAGTAGAGGCTTCCAGTGAACCAGTGCCACCTAGTAGAGGCTTCCAGTGAACCAGTGCCACCTAGTAGAGGCTCCCAGTGAACCAGTGCCACCTAGTAGAGGCTCCCAGTGAACCAGTGCCACCTAGTAGAGGCTTCCAGTGAACCAGTGCCACCTAGTAGAGGCTCCCAGTGAACCAGTGCCACCTAGTAGAGGCTTCCAGTGAACCAGTGCCACCTAGTAGAGGCTCCCAGTGAACCAGTGCCACCTAGTAGAGGCTCCCAGTGAACCAGTGCCACCTAGTAGAGGCTCCCAGTGAGCCAGTGCCACCTAGTAGAGGCTCCCAGTTAACCAGTGCCACCTAGTAGAGGCTCCCAGTTAACCAGTGCCACCTAGTAGAGGCTCCCAGTTAACCAGTGCCACCTAGTAGAGGCTCCCAGTTAACCAGTGCCACCTACTAGAGGCTCCCAGTGAACCAGTGCCACCTACTAGAGGCTCCCAGTGAACCAGTGCCACCTACTAGAGGCTTGCTATAAACCAGTGTCACCTAGTAGAGGCAGCCAGTGAACCAGTGCCACCTAGTAGATGCTTCCTGTGAACCAGTGCCACCTAGTAGAGGCTTGCTGTGAACCAGTGCCACCTAATGGAGGCTTCCTGTGAATCAGTGCCACCTAGTAGAGGCTCCCTGTGAAACAGTGCCACATATGAGAGATTCCCTGTAAACCAGCTCCACCTAGGAGAAGCTTTTTCTGAACCAGTGTCACTGAAGAGAGGCTCTCTGTGAACCCGTGCCACCTAGGAGAAGCTCCCTGGAAACCAGTTCCAAATAGGAGAAGCTCTTTGTGAACCAGTGCTACCTCTCTGTGAACCCGTGCCACCTAGGAGAAGCTCCCTGGAAACTAGTTCCAAATAGGAGAAGCTCTTTGTGAACCAGTGCTACCTAAAAGAAGCTTCCTTTGAATTAGTGGCACCTAGGAGAAGCTGTTTATAAACCAGTGCTTCCTATTAGAGGCTCTCCATGAATAAGTGCTTCCTAGAAGAAGCTCCTTGTGAACCAGTGCCACCTAGGAGAGATTCCCAGTGACCAGTTCCAAATAAGTGAATCTCTATGTGAAGCAGTGCCACCTATGAGAAGCTGACTGTGAATCAGTTTCACCTAGGGGAAGCTCTTTCTGAACCAATGACATTGAAGCTCTTTGTGAACCAGTTCTACCTAGAAGCTCGATGATCTTGTGCCACCAAGGAGAAGCAAATTGTAAATCATTGCCATTTTTGAAAAGCTCACTGTGAAGCCTAGAGGAGGCTCCCTGTATGATCCTGCACAATTTAGGAATTGGTCTATTTGGCCTAATGGAGTCTGAGAGAGAAAAATAAAAAAGAGAAGTTGGCAGTACTGGAAACAAATCAAAGATGAGATTTGACCGTTCCGGCACACATGTGGCGCTCCATCCAGCAATGTAAAATTTAATGTAGAAGTTGAACATTGCAAATCCATAACTCTCTTAACAAGGATACACGTCAGCAGGGACGGGAGTATCGGATACTACTGACTGAAAAGCCAACATATTGTAGCTGTTTCACTCGTCTGTGCAGATATAATCTTGTCAATAAAGTTATGGACTGTATTTGCATCATTTGGTGATAGTCCTGAATTTTCTTTTCTGAGCTAATCTAGGAGATGCTCCCTAAGCAAACCTCCTCTTGTGCTCCTTGAGGGGCGGCCCAACCTGCCCTCGTGCTCCCTGAGGGGCGGCCCAACCTGCCCTCGTGCTCCCTGAGGGGCGGCCCAACCTGCCCTCGTGCTCCCTGAGGGGCGGCCCAACCTGCCCTCGTGCTCCCTGAGGGGCGGCCCAACCTGGCCCCGTGCTCCCTGAGGGGCGGCCCAACCTGCCCCCGTGCTCCCTGAGGGGCGTCCCTTCCTGCCCCCGTGCTCCCTGAGGGGCGTCCCAACCTGCCCCCGTGCTCCCTGAGGGGCGTCCCAACCTGCCCCCGTGCTCCCTGAGGGGCGTCCCAACCTGCCCCCGTGCTCCCTGAGGGGCGTCCCAACCTGCCCCCGTGCTCCCTGAGGGGCGTCCCAACCTGCCCCCGTGCTCCCTGAGGGGCGTCCCAACCTGCCCCCGTGCTCCCTGAGGGGCGGCCCAACCTGCCCCCGTGCTCCCTGAGGGGCGGCCCAACCTGCCCCCGTGCTCCCTGAGGGGCGGCCCAACCTGCCCCCGTGCTCCCTGAGGGGCGGCCCAACCTGCCCCCGTGCTCCCTGAGGGGCGGCCCAACCTGCCCCCGTGCTCCCTGAGGGGCGGCCCAACCTGCCCCCGTGCTCCCTGAGGGGCGGCCCAACCTGCCCCCGTGCTCCCTGAGGGGCGGCCCAACCTGCCCCCGTGCTCCCTGAGGGGCGGCCCAACCTGCCCCCGTGCTCCCTGAGGGGCGGCCCAACCTGCCCCCGTGCTCCCTGAGGGGCGGCCCAACCTGCCCCCGTGCTCCCTGAGGGGCGGCCCAACCTGCCCCCGTGCTCCCTGAGGGGCGGCCCAACCTGCCCCCGTGCTCCCTGAGGGGCGGCCCAACCTGCCCCCGTGCTCCCTGAGGGGCGGCCCAACCTGCCCCCGTGCTCCCTGAGGGGCGGCCCAACCTGCCCCCGTGCTCCCTGAGGGGCGGCCCAACCTGCCCCCGTGCTCCCTGAGGGGCGGCCCAACCTGCCCCCGTGCTCCCTGAGGGGCGGCCCAACCTGCCCCCGTGCTCCCTGAGGGGCGGCCCAACCTGCCCCCGTGCTCCCTGAGGGGCGGCCCAACCTGCCCCCGTGCTCCCTGAGGGGCGGCCCAACCTGCCCCCGTGCTCCCTGAGGGGCGGCCCAACCTGCCCCCGTGCTCCCTGAGGGGCGGCCCAACCTGCCCCCGTGCTCCCTGAGGGGCGGCCCAACCTGCCCCCGTGCTCCCTGAGGGGCGGCCCAACCTGCCCCCGTGCTCCCTGAGGGGCGGCCCAACCTGCCCCCGTGCTCCCTGAGGGGCGGCCCAACCTGCCCCCGTGCTCCCTGAGGGGCGGCCCAACCTGCCCCCGTGCTCCCTGAGGGGCGGCCCAACCTGCCCCCGTGCTCCCTGAGGGGCGGCCCAACCTGCCCCCGTGCTCCCTGAGGGGCGGCCCAACCTGCCCCCGTGCTCCCTGAGGGGCGGCCCAACCTGCCCCCGTGTTCCCTGAGGGGGTGGCCCAACCTGCCCCCGTGTTCCCTGAGGGGGTGGCCCAACCTGACCCTTGGCCCCTGAGGGTGGCCCAACCTGACCCTTGGCCCCTGAGGGTGGCCCAACCTGACCCTTGGCTCCTGAGGGTGGCCCAACCTGACCCTTGGCCCCTGAGGGTGGCCCAACCTGACCCTTGGCCCCTGAGGGGGCGGCCCAACCTGCCCCCGTGCTCCCTGAGGGGGCGGCCCAACCTGCCCCCGTGCTCCCTGAGGGGGCGGCCCAACCTGCCCCCGTGCTCCCTGAGGGGGCGGCCCAACCTGCCCTCGTGCTCCCTGAGGGGGCGGCCCAACCTGCCCTCGTGCTTCCTGAGGGGGTGGCCCAACCTGCCCCCGTGCTTCCTGAGGGGGCGGCCCAACCTGCCCCCGTGCTTCCTGAGGGGGCGGCCCAACCTGCCCCCGTGCTCCCTGAGGGGGCGGCCCAACCTGCCCCCGTGCTCCCTGAGGGGGCGGCCCAACCTGCCCCCTTGCTCCCTGAGGGGGCGGCCCAACCTGCCCCCGTGCTCCCTGAGGGGGCGGCCCAACCTGCCCCTTGGCCCCTGAGGGTGGCCTTACCGAGGAAGCGACTCCCTGTTCACTGGCTAAAGCTCCTTAAACACTGGTGTAACCTGGGAAGAAGCTTTTCATTATGTAGTTTAGAATTTTAGAAATATAGGAAGAGACTGATGTATAGAGACTTTCTATAGTATATAGCATCTAGGTGTCATATCTGGTAGTGTAATTACACATGTAAAGTGAAGGTAAGTAGCGATGTAATGAGCGATGACTGGCGGCACACAATACACGCCAGCGCTAATCTGCAGCGAACATTAGATTTTATTTTGTTTCATATCTAATGACATTATCCATTGAGCGGCACATCACTGTATTGATCACAGCAGAGATCGGCGGAGGGGTCTAATCATTTCTATTTCATTAGATGCGTTGCATCATTTACTGGATGAATTATTTATTCCAAATATTTATAGTTTGTGGGGGAGGGAGAACAATGTCGCTTCTGCTTTCTGAAAATCTATTGCTTCTTGTCTTTTATTCATTTAATTTCCTGCTTTGTCTTAAACGGCCGATAATCAGAAAATTCCACCAAGGATTCCTTTTCCCAATGCACCATGTTGCTATTTAAAGAGATCGTGAACATAAATTCTGTGTGACAGTATCTCTCTGCTTTGCAGATTATTACAGTCTCTTGTTATCTTTCTTTGGGGAGAGGCTGGTGTAACCCAAGGGGAAAAAAGGCTAAAAAAGACATAAGATGTTGATGGGGTGGAAACCTCAATTGGCTTTGGTCCATGTTCAGATGTTGCAGCAGAGCACCTTAGAATTGGCTGCAATAATAGCTGAAAACTACTGACAAATGTGGCACTGAACCAAAACCATTTTTTCTATGCCTGGATCACCCATGTAAACCATTACTATTATAATATGTGAAGACAATTAAATATTGCTTACATGTATGTTAGGAATAGTAATACTCCAGAGCTGCACTCACTATTCTGCTGGTGCAGTCACTGTGTACATACATTACTGATCCTGAGTTACATCCCGTATTATACTCCAGAGCTGCACTCACTATTCTGCTGGTGCAGTCACTGTGTACATACATTACATTACTTATCCTGAGTTACATCCCGTATTATACTCCAGAGCTGCACTCACTATTCTGCTGGTGCAGTCACTGTGTACATACATTACATTACTGATCCTGAGTTACATCCCGTATTATACTCCAGAGCTGCACTCATTATTCTGCTGGTGCAGTCACTGTGTACATACATTACATTACTTATCCTGAGTTACATCCTGTATTATACTCCAGAGCTGTACTCACTATTCTGCTGGTGCAGTCACTGTGTACATACATTACATTACTTATCCTGAGTTACATCCTGTATTATACTCCAGAGCTGTACTCACTATTCTGCTGGTGCAGTCACTGTGTACATACATTACATTACTGATCCTGAGTTACATCCCGTATTATACTCCAGAGCTGCACTCACTATTCTGCTGGTGCAGTCACTGTGTACATACATTACATTACTGATCCTGAGTTACATCCTGTATTATACCCCAGAGCTGCACTCACTATTCTGCTGGTGCAGTCACTGTGTACATACATTACATTACTGATCCTGAGTTACATCCCGTATTATACTCCAGAGCTGCACTCACTATTCTGCTGGTGCAGTCACTGTGTACATACATTACATTACTGATCCTGAGTTACATCCCGTATTATACTCCAGAGCTGCACTCACTATTCTGCTGGTGCAGTCACTGTGTACATACATTACATTACTGATCCTGAGTTACATCCCGTATTATACTCCAGAGCTGCACTCACTATTCTGCTGGTGCAGTCACTGTGTACATACATTACATTACTTATCCTGAGTTACATCCCGTATTATACTCCAGAGCTGTACTCACTATTCTGCTGGTGCAGTCACTGTGTACATACATTACATTACTGATCCTGAGTTACATCCCGTATTATACTCCAGAGCTGCACTCACTATTCTGCTGGTGCAGTCACTGTGTACATACATTACATTACTGATCCTGAGTTACATCCTGTATTATACCCCAGAGCTGCACTCACTATTCTGCTGGTGCAGTCACTGTGTACATACATTACATTACTGATCCTGAGTTACATCCCGTATTATACTCCAGAGCTGCACTCACTATTCTGCTGGTGCAGTCACTGTGTACATACATTACATTACTGATCCTGAGTTACATCCTGTATTATACCCCAGAGCTGCACTCACTATTCTGCTGGTGCAGTCACTGTGTACATACATTACATTACTGATCCTGAGTTACATCCCGTATTATACTCCAGAGCTGCACTCACTATTCTGCTGGTGCAGTCACTGTGTACATACATTACATTACTGATCCTGAGTTACATCCTGTATTATACTCCAGAGCTGCACTCACTATTCTGCTGGTAGTCACTTGTGTACACATTACATTACTGATCCTGAGTTACATCCTGTATTATACTCCAGAGCTGCACTCACTATTCTGCTGGTAGTTACTGTGGACTTGCAGTATTTATCCTGTACTGATCCTGAGTTAGTCGATATTAAAGACTTGTGTCATTTCTACTAGTTATTGGAAACCTCTAACAAGTGTGTGACCATAAACATGTTATCGTAGTGGTACAGTTTGTTCTAATGTTTTGATTTACTGTAAAGTTCTTCCTCTGAATCGTCAGAGTTGGAAACTGCCCAAGCACGAAATGTTGGAAGATTTCAGTTCTGAAGTCAGCAAAATTGTGAATGCTTTTCTTTAATGAGTCCCTAATATTGTGGCTGGGATAATAGTACCGTATAATTGGTTCCCTGTCATCATGGACCACAAATAAGTAAAGATTAAGGCTGTGTGCACACGCTGCGGATTAGGTGCGGATTCATCCGTGCGGATTTTGTAAAGTCCTCAGGTGAAACCACAGGTCAAAATACCTGCGGATTGCTCTGCGGTTTTGCCCTGCGTTTTTTCATCTCCTCAATGGAGGAGATGGCAAACCGCAGCAGAATCCGCAGAAAGAATTGACATGTCAATTCTTTCTGTGGATTGAAAACCGCAGATAATCCGCGTGGAAAATTCTGCACCGTCTGCATTGCGGTTTTTTATTACCATAGGGAATCATGGTACTGTACACCGCAGCAAAAACTGCTGCGGGTCCGCAGCGGCCAAAACCGCTGCGGAACTGCAGCAAAATCTGCAGCGTGTGCACACAGCCTAAAGAGTAACAGTCGGTTTAATGTTTACTTCCTAAATCAACATGTGAAAATTTGAGCAAATTTTTAGTTTTTTGTATCCAAAAAATCTGCTTCATTCTCCTCCGGAGCTGATTGTTTCTCTCTCACTTCATGGGTAAAATGTGTATTCTGTGAAGACTGACTTTCACACTACTGATGGGAGGTGCAAGTTATCAAAGTTGGGGTGATCAGGTGAAACTTTATCCATAACTGAAAAGTTCTAGTTTTGAGTGGAGTAGCGTTTCGCTCCTGCTCTTTTTCTCTGTCCTATCGACGAGTTCCTAAATTGATAAAATCATTTAGTATTTTGACTTTGGTAGAAAAGTCAGGAAGGCAGAAAATACAGAATTTTAGATTAGGAAATAGGCCGTGGACGGAGTAGAGTCCCCCCAATGCAAATGTTTTGTTTTGTTTTTTTTCCCAGATGGGTCTTGGGAAAACTCTGCAGGCGATTGCCGTGGCTTATTGTTACCGGGATGAATGGCCGCTTCTGATTGTTGTGCCTTCTTCCTTGAAATATCCATGGATTGAAGAGATGGAGAAGTGGATCCCGGAGCTGGGACCAGAGGACATAACCGTCATTGAGAACAAAACCGATGTTGGGTGACTATTTACATTTGTAATCACCAATATTTACAACAATTGATGGGCAAAGTTCTGTCGTTTTGGAATTTCTTTTTACTACTTCTGGCTATAAAACGTCCTATGTTGAGTGCTGGTGTATAGAGCTGGCTCAGGAGCCAGAGTCTGCTGTATTACACAGCCAGCATCTGCCCCCAACAGCAGCGATCAGGGCCGGCTCTGATCACTGCACATAAACCACTTCTGAATGGCGACAATGGTGGTCTACTTCTATTGCCCATTATCAATACGGTTTCCAGGGTCTGATGGATGCTATGGCAGATGGGGTCGTAATGAACGCCTTCCCCCAGTTTCCCCTTCTTAAGGCTATGTTCACACGTTGCTTTTTTGCTGCTTTTTTTTTTTTCTGCAGGCAAAACCCGTTTTCTTGTCGGTACAGAAGCAGCTTACAAAAAGCACGTTTTCCTCCGTTTTTGCTGCATTTTTATCAGATGCATTAGTCTATTGTGCATGCTGATAAAGTTTAGTGCATAAAAAATAACATGATGCAACTTCCTGAGGTTTCTGTACCAAAAGTGCAGCAAAACCTGATACTTGCAGTTTTTTTTTGCACTTATTGCTTTGTATGGGTGATAAAAAGGCTGTAAAAGCACTGAAAAATTACATGCTGCAGATTAAAAAAAAACAAAAAAACCCAACTCAGTCAGAAAAATCAATTGTGTGCATGAGGTTTATAAAATCTCAGACTTTGCTGTTACGGTAAAACGCAGCTTAAAATTTGCATTTAAAAATGCAGGGAAAAAAAGCAGCAAAAACGCAACATGTGAACATAACTTTATTCTTCTTCTTCATAGCAGATTGTGATTTTTACTATGATTACAGTGATGAAATAGTGCAGTAAAGAGTGCAAAAGTCCTCTAAGGGATTAGTGTGTAAAAAAAAAAAAAAAAAGTTTTTTAAAGTGCTGAATAACAAAAAATTGCTTAAATCCAATCTCCCCGCCTTTTACAAATCTAAAAATAAATATAAAAAGTAACATATTTTGTATCACTGCATCTGTAAAAATCCAAACTGTTTAGCTAGAACATTGTTTACCCCATACTGTAAAATGGTTTTGTGCAAGAAATCGAAATGTCGGAGTTCGTGTTTTCAGTGTCCATATCGCCCTCTAAAAATGCATTATACAGCGATAATATTTTTGATTATATCAGATGTTTTCCTATATACTACAAAATAGTATCAATTAAAAACTACAGCTCAGTAAGTAAAAAACCAAAGCCCAGGCAGCTCCATCAGCCTTATAATGAAAGTTATGGATCTCAGAAAATTACAAGTTTAGCTAGATTTACGGATAAGTGGTGAAAAATACAGAATAGAAGTGATAGAATGGC
Organism: Dendrobates tinctorius; assembly: GCF_039654945.1. Classification (NCBI taxonomy): domain Eukaryota; kingdom Metazoa; phylum Chordata; class Amphibia; order Anura; family Dendrobatidae; genus Dendrobates; species Dendrobates tinctorius. The sequence goes on along the minus strand of NW_027361810.1, from coordinate 14,406,334 downwards.
CGGAAATAGTGTTGGACCTCGTACACACGGAACGGCACGGCACCTGGAAAACAAATGTGCCTTAATAGTGAACATCTGCAAATGGATTCCATTCCTTCCACAGGAGAATATCAACTTGTAAAGTGACCGTTTTGGGGTACGGCCTATTAACTGCCGACGCCAAGACCCTGATCGATGCCCTTTATAAGCAGCACTTTAAAGTGGTTCTGGTGGACGAGTCTCACTACATGAAGTCAAGAAACGCGTCTCGGAGCAAACTCCTGCTGCCGATGGTTCAGAAAGCGACACGAGCCCTACTCCTCACCGGGACGCCGGCTCTCGGACGACCCGAGGAGGTAATGAAAATCGTAACACAAAGTTCTTTTATACTTTTTAGTATAGGATTTTATGATAAAATAGCTCCCATTTTTTTTTTTTTTTTTTTTTTTTTTAACAAGTGAATATTTCCAGGGTTTCCTCCTTTTTCCAGCTTTATATGCAGATCGATGGCCTGTTTCCTAAACTGTTTGGAACGTGGACGGAATACGCCAAGAAATACTGTGACGCACACGTCAGGTATCCGATGCCACTGATTCTGCTAATCGCCAACATATGTTATTGTTGCATTTGTCAATGGGGCGGGGCTGATCTCTATTACACCTCGCATGTAAATCATCAATTCCTACTAAACTGAGTCTGCATTTACCAGTATATCCATAGGAAGCGTTAACTGATACATTCATTGGGTTATTACTTAGAAATGTATTACTGCATATCTAGATGCATTCTTCTCTGGATTCCAGAACAGGATGTTGACCGTCACTTTAAAAGGTTAGGTCACTTTAAATACAACGTTAAAAATATTAAAATTGTAGTAATACAGCAGAATAAGTAAACTGAGAATCTGTCGGTGAGCTCGTTCTGTTCAGAAAGTTTCTACCTCTTTGTTTCTTCTTCCGAGCTCCTACCAGCTGATTTATGATTATAGAAAAGTTGAGCAAAACTTTGTGATCATGAATCAGCTGAGAGGAGTTCAGCAGGAAGAAAATAAGAGTTATGAGCTTTCCCATAAGAACCAGCTCACTGCCTGGTTCTCAGTTAACTCATTCTGCAGCTGGAAAGTGAGAGAAAAAAGTATGCAATTTTTAAAAAACAAAACAAAACAGGAGCTGGATAAAAAAAAGTTTGATCTGCTTTCCGATAAGATACTTGATTTCCGATCATCTTTCCTTAGAAGTGTGCATTGTGCTGTTCCTCTGTTGATCCTCCTGAAACTGTACAGCTTGGTGTTACCACTACTATGAACACTCATGCGGGGTCTCACGCTTTTGATGAGAGGATTGATAATGGCTAATAATCAGTTTTTTCATGTAATGTTTTTCCACTTGGGGTAACAGAGGAACAGAACCCAGTTCTAATAAAATAGTATTTCAGCCGGATTTTCCTTTTTTCTTCTATGCAGGAAATTGATCTTTAAAAGGGTATTCCCACCTCCAAGGTCATATCCCTATATGTAGTAGGTGGAATAATAATAGTACTACAAAATGCCTCCAATTAGAAATGTAGTATAGTTCTTTTGATTAGCCATGCCTCTTGTCCCATGTGCAGTTTAGGTATCCATGGTTACAACCACTCCTATAGTGACAGTTGTTAGTGGATTTAAAAAGCTACTACAATGCCCTGGATATTGGATACGCAACATAGGTAATCAGAAGTACTATACTACATTTCTAATTGGAGGTATTTGCTAATATTATTATTACACCTACTACATATTGGAATAGGATCTTGGAGAAGGGAATACCGCTTTAAGAATGAACTCTTAAAATAAGGATCTAAAACTCCTATTTTTTTTTTTTCCAGCATGACTTATAGAGCGGTTGAACTCCTGCTTTTTTATCATTCACCTCCATTGTATGGAGGTGCCTTATGTAAAACAATGTAAAACATTGCCCGGGGACAGAGCTCTGCACGTGCTATTAATGTATGTAACTGGGGCTCCGCATTAAATAGGAGTTAATGCCTCGCGTGGAGCATTCAAGACACCGGCTCTTACCAACCTAGCTTAAAAAAATGCTTTAAAAAGGTAATTGAATTGCACCAGCGGCTGCCGATACTGGTCTGCAGTGAGCTCTACAGGAAGAGATCAAAGAGGCCTCTGGAAACCCGATCGCCTGCTCAACAACAAAGATATGGCTGGTGTTTATGCAATGTATGATAATAACAGGTGCTCCAGCTCTCCCAGATCATTAATGCCGCCAAGTCCTCCTATGTCAAGGAGTGCCGCTATCAATTGCTCTCTCGTACGTTTCCCGACCCCCGCAGCCGGCAGAGTGTTTAACACGCTTTTTTGAGCGAGACTCTGAATTCAAATGTTTTCAAATTTTTCCCCAAGGTACTTCGGCAATAGGACTCAATGGGATTACAGAGGAGCCTCCAATTTAGATGACTTACACCAGCGATTAAGCAGCATCATGATCAGACGACTGAAGAACGAGGTCTTGACTCAGCTTCCACCCAAAATCAGACAGCGCATCCCCTTCGATCTGCCAAAAGATGTGGCCAAGGTGGGGTGCCCTGTCCATTAATGTACCATAACATGTACATGCAAATCATAGGAAAGATTAGATGTTAAATACATCTTGTTTTGTAATTTCCATGTGAAAAGATAAGAATTTAAAGCCCGGATGCCCCTTATGTGCAAGAATGTAAATAATATAATGCTTCCTATGTACCAGAATATAACTACTATAATACTGCCCCTATATACAAGAGTATAACTACTATAATACTGCTCCTATGTACAAGAATATAACTACTATAATACTGCCCGTATGTACAAGAATATAACTGCTATAATACTGCCCCTATGTACAAGAATATAACTACTATAATAATGCTCCTATGTACAAGAATATAACTACTATAATACTGCTCCTATGTACAAGAATATAACTACTATAATACTGCCCCCTATGTACAAGAATATAACTACTATAATACTGCCCCTATGTACAAGAATATAACTGCTATAATACTGCCCCTGTGTACAAGAATATAACTACTATAATACTGCTCCTATGTACAAGAATATAACTACTATAATACTTCCCCGATGTACAAGAATATAACTACTATAATACTTCCCCGATGTACAAGAATATAACTACTATAATACTGCTCCTATGTACAAGAATATAACTACTATAATACTGTTCCTATGTACAAGAATATAACTACTATAATACTGCCTCCGATGTACAAGAATATAACTACTATCATACCGATTCTATGTACAAGAATATAACTACTATAATACTGCCCCTATGTAAAAGAAAATAACTACTATAATACTGCCTCCTATGTACAAGAATATAACTACTATAATACTGCCCCCTATGTGCAAGAATATAACTACTATAATACTCCCCCTATGTACAAGAATATAACTACTATAATACTGCCCCTATGTAAAAGAAAATAACTACTATAATACTGCCTCCTATGTACAAGAATATAACTATTATGATACTGCCCCTATGTACTAGAATATAACTACTATAATACTGCCCCCTATGTACAAGAATATAACTACTATAATACTGCTCCTATGTACAAGAATATAACTACTATAATACTGCTCCTATGTACAGGAATATAACTACTATAATACTGCCCGTATGTACAAGAATATAACTGCTATAATACTGTCCCTATGTACAAGAATATAACTACTATAATACTGCCTCCGATATACAAGAATATAACTACTATCATACCGATTCTATGTACAAGAATATTACTACTATAATACTGCCCCTATGTAAAAGAAAATAACTACTATAATACTGCCTCCTATGTACAAGAATATAACTACTATAATACTGCCCCCTATGTACAAGAATATAACTACTATAATACTGCCCCTATGTAAAAGAAAATAACTACTATAATACTGCCTCCTATGTACAAGAATATAACTACTATAATACTGCCCCCTATGTACAAGAATATAACTACTATAATACTGCCCCCTATGTACAAGAATATAACTACTATAATACTGCCCCTGTGTACAAGAATATAATTACTATAATACTGCCCCTATGTACAAGAATATAACTACTATAATACTGCTCCTATGTACAAGAATATAACTACTATAATACTGCCCGTATGTACAAGAATATAACTGCTATAATACTGCCCCTATGTACAAGAATATAACTACTATAATACTGCCTCCTATGTACAAGAATATAACTACTATAATACTGCCCCCTATGTACAAGAATATAACTACTATAATACTGCCCCTATGTACAAGAATATAACTACTATAATACTGCTCCCTATATACAAGAATATAACTACTATAATACTGCCCCTATATACAAGAATATAACTACTATAATACTGCTCCTATGTACAAGAGTATAACTACTATAATACTGCCCTGATGTAAGAGAATGTAACTACTATAATACTGCTCTTATGTACAAGAATATAACTACTATACTACTGCTCATATTTAGAGATGGGCAGACACCTGGATGTTCGGGTCTGGCCGGGCCAATGAACTGCGGTGACCTCTGTGAGATCCTCGCTAGCACCGTGAGAAAAAGTCTCATGTGCAGAGGCGAGTTCACCAGGACAATTTGACTGCTGTGAACTCGCCTCTGCACCGTGAGACTTTTTCTCATGGTGCTAGTGGGAATCTCACCGAGGTCACCTCAGTTCATTGGCTCGGCTGGAAACGCAGCCTCAGTGACCGTCAGTAACCTCGATGAAGTCCCCGCTAGTCACTGAGTGGTTCTCAGCCTGGACGGTTGCATCTTGGCACCGTCCAGGTTGAAATCTGTTTATCTGCCGGACGTGGATTACGGCGTGGGACAGATCGAAGGACAGGTGAGGGATGTTTGTTGTATTTTTTATTTTTGTTTTATTTCCGGAGAACAGGGATTCAATGGAATGGGAGTTAGGCGAGTATAACTGTGTTTGTTGTTTTTAAATAAAGCAAAACAATTTTACATTTTTATCTATATATGTAATAGTCTTATTCTGTCTGTCTGTCACCGAAATCCCGCGTTGCTGATTGGTCGCGGCCGTAACCAATCAGCGACAGGCGCAGGCGCGGTCCTCATTTAGAAGGACGCATGCCACCGCTACCGTCAGGAGATCAGCGGCGCTAGCCGCTGATCTCCCGATGGTTGCCGGGCTAGCCGCTGATCTTCCGACGGTTGCCGGGGGTCATCTCCGGGCGCACGGGCGTCAGCGGCGACGCAGCCGGGAGATGACCGGCACTAGCCGGTACACAGGGTCCGGAGGAAAAGAGACTCCTCCGGACCCTGGGTGCCATAAACGTGTAAAAAATAGAATTAAGATAAAAAATGGTGATCTACTCACCTTCCGACGGTCGCCAGACTGTTTCCCTCCTCTCACCACGCGCCCGGCATCTTATGTTCCCAGTAATGCTTTGCGCGAAATTCTGCTGATTACGTCGCGCTCTCGCGAGAGTGACGTCATCTCCTGTCCTTCGCGCTAAGCATTACTGGGAACGGAAGATGCCGGGAGCGTGTAGAGGAGAGAAACAGTCCGGCGGACGTCGGAAGGTGAGAAGAACAATATTTTTTTTATTGTTTTTGACATCCTATCTTTTCCTATTGATGCTGCATAGGCCGCATCAATAGTAAAAAGTTGATCACAATTGTCAAACACTATGCTTGACAAGTGTGACCAACCTGTCAATCACATTCCAAGCGATGCTTCAAATCGCTTGGAATGCGCTTGAATTCAGCATGAAAACGCATGCGAATGGGCCGTATTCTAGATTACCTGATGCATTAGAATCGGGAAATCAGCTAGTTTCAAATAAAAGACTTCATTCTTGCTGTGTGTTTACCGTACAACTATAGGATTAGTAATGTATAGGTGTCTTATAGACGCCTCTCCATTAGAAATCTGTGGGCTTGATATCACCTGACAATACAAAGGTGACATCAACGCCACAAATATGAACCTCACTTGCCACCGTAACAGGGCAAGTGTGAAGAGCCAGACAAAGCACCAGAATTGGTGCGTCTAATAGATGTGCCATTTCTGGGCAGCTGCTGCCTGCAATTTTTAACTTTAGGGGAATACCAATATCCATTGCCCCTTACCAGCCTGAGCATACCAGGCCCCCAGCTGTCTGCTTTAGAAAGGCTGGTCATCAAAAATGGAGGGTTCCTCACACAGTTTTTTTAATTATTTATTTAAATAATCAAATAAAAAATCGGCGCGGCGACCCCTCTGTTCTTGATAACCAGCCTTGCTGAAGCTGGCAGCTGAGGGTAGCTGCCCCCAGCTGAGAGTTTTACCTGGCTGGTTATCAAAAATACAGCGGAACCCACGCTGTTGTTTTTTAATTATTTATTTACAGGGCAGGTGTCGGCTGATTAAATATTCTCAGCCGCTCCTGCTCTCGCCATTATTGGCGGCAGCAGGCGTCGGCTGATGGGATCAGTAGTCCCATCAGTCAACACCAGTGACTGGAGGTAAACTTTATACCTCGGATCACAGCTACCGGCTCACACTGTCATTTTACAGCTTGGGAACCGCAGCTTTCTGACCGGCGGTGATGATTTTACACAGAAGCTGTGTTTGCCACGCTTTCAAGCACATGACAACGTGACAAACACCCGGTGTTTGGGGGGGCTGAACGCGAGCGGCAACACGGACTTCCTGGTGATTACTAAAAATATGAGAGAGATGTGATCACTCTAGGGGTTGGGGGTGGGGGGCAGATATTTTCCTGTACATTCTCTCTTACCCGATTACACATTTACAGCTTTTTCTCTCATATTGATGTACAGTTGTGGCCAAAAGTATTGACACCCCTGCAATTCTGTCAGATAATACTCAGTTTCTTCCTGAAAATGATTGCAAACACAAATTCTTTGGTATTATTATCTTCATTTAATTTGTCTTAAATGAAAAAACACAAAAGAGAATGAAGCAAAAAAGCAAAACATTGATCATTTCACACAAAACTCCAAAAATGGGCCAGACAAAAGTATTGGCACCCTCAGCCTAATACTTGGTTGCACAACCTTTAGCCAAAATAACTGCGACCAACCGCTTCCGGTAACCATCAATGAGTTTCGTACAATGCTCTGCTGGAATTTGAGACCATTCTTCTTTGGCAAACTGCTCCAGGTCCCTGATATTTGAACGGTGCCTTCTCCAAACTGCCATTTTTAGATCTCTCCACAGGTGTTCTATGGGATTTAGGTCTGGACTCATTGCGGGCCACCTTAGAAGTCTCCAGTGCTTTCTCTCAAACCATTTTCTAGTGCTTTTTGAAGTGTGTTTTGGGTCATTGTCCTGCTGGAAGACCCATGACCTCTAAGGGAGACCAAGCTTTCTCACACTAGGCCCTACATTATGCTGCAAAATTTGTTGGTAGTCTTCAGACTTCATAATGCCATGCACACGGTCAAGCAGTCCAGTGCCAGAGGCAGCAAAGCAACCCCAAAACATCAGGGAACCTCCGCCATGTTTGACTGTAGGGACCATGTTTTTTTTTCTTTGAATGCCTCTTTTTTTCTCCTGTAAACTCTATGTTGATGCCTTTGCCCAAAAAGCTCTACTTTTGTCTCATCTGACCAGAGAACATTTTTCCAAAACGGTTTAGGCTTTTTCAGGTAAGTTTTGGCAAACTCCAGCCTGGCTTTTTTATGTCTCGGGGTAAGAAGTGGGGTCTTCCTGGGTCTCCTACCATTCAGTCCCTTTTCATTCAGACGCTGACGGATAGTACAGGTTGACACTGTTGTACCCTCGGACTGCAGGGCAGCTTGAACTTGTTTGGATGTTAGTGGAGGTTCTTTATCCAACATCCGCACAATCTTGCGTTGAAATCTCTTGTCAATTTTTCTTTTCCGTCCACATCTAGGGAGGTTAGCCACAGTGCCATGGGCTTTACACTTCTTGATGACACTGCGCACGGTAGACACAGGAACTTTCAGGTCTTTGGAGATGGACTTGTAGCCTTGAGATTGCTCATGCTTCCTCACAATTTGGTTTCTCAAGTCCTCAGACAGTTCTTTGGTCTTCTTTCTTTCCTCCATGCTCAATGTGGTACACACAAGGACACAGGACAGAGGTTGAGTCAACTTTAATCCATGTCAACTGGCTGCAAGTGTGATTTAGTTATTGCCAACACCTGTTAGGTGCCACAGGTAAGTTACAGGTGCTGTTAATTACACAAATTAGAGAAGCATCACATGATTTTTCGAACAGTGCCAATACTTTTGTCCACTCTCTTTTTTATGTTTGGTGTGGAATTATATCCAATTTGGCTTTAGGGCAATTCTTTTTGTGTTTTTTCATTTAAGACAAATTAAATGAAGATAATAATAACAAAGAATTTGTGTTTGCAATCATTTTCAGGAAGAAGCTGAGTATTATCTGACATAATTGCAGGGGTGTCAATACTTTTGGCCACAACTGTAACTGCACTGGAAACAGCCGTTCTCAGAGTTTCTGTGACCTCTGAATTTATCGGTAGGGGTACGGCGGCTTTTTACAACTTGTGTGTCCAGAGATCTGTGTGACTATTGTTTCCTCCAGTAAATAAATGTCGGAATGTGTGCGCATTTGGTGATATCATTATTTCATGGGTACAGGATTTTGTCTCTCTGTGCATGTATCTGCTGTGTCAAGGCTGGGCTATGTGTCTGGCCATGCCTGCATCTGCTAGGCTATGTGTCTGGCAGTGCATACATCTGCTGGGTTAGGCTAGTTTCATATTAGCGTTTTTTTGCGCAGCGCATCGGGCGCATAAAAAACGCAAAGAAAAACGCAAAACAAACGCGCGTTTTTTTAACGTCATGCGCACGCTGATGTGTAAAAAAACGCAGCGTTGTTTGCGTTTTACATGCGTTTTTTGCATGCGTTGGCGTTTTTTATGCGCATGCGTTTTTAAGTGTGACGTTTTTTCCATTGTCTAGAGAACATTCTAGACTTGTTTAACTCAAAAACGCATGCGCAAAAAAACGCAAGCGTGCGCAAGACCATGCGCACGCATGCGTTCCCATAGGCTCCAATGTGGTGTTTTTGCGCATTCCGTGCGCAAGCGTGCGCATGCGTTTTTTTGACGAGACAGGGCGGAACCAAAAATGCAACATGTTGCGTCTGGCGCGCCTGGCGCAAAAGACAAAAAAACGCATGCGCACGAAAACGCAAGTATGCGCAAGACCATGCGCACGTCATGTTAAGTATAGGTGCGCAGTGCGCATGCGCACGGGTGCGCACGATGCGCTGCGCACAAAAGCGCTAATGTGAAACCAGCCTTATGTGTCTGGCCATGCCTGCATCTGCTAGGCTATGTGTCTGGCAGTGCATACATCTGCTGGTTTATGTGTCTGGGCGTGCATGCATCTGCTGTGTTATGTGTCTGGCCATGCATGCATCTGCTAGGCTATGTGTCTGGCCATGCATGCATCTGCTAGGCTATGTGTCTGGCCATGCATGCATCTGCTGGGTTATGTGTCTGGCCCTGCATGCATCTGCTAGGCTATGTGTCTGGCCATGCATGCATCTGCTGGGTTATGTGTCTGGCCCTGCATGCATCTGCTAGGCTATGTGTCTGGCCATGCATGCATCTGCTGGGTTATGTGTCTGGCCCTGCATGCATCTGCTGGGTTATGTGTCTGGCCCTGCATGCATCTGCTGTGTTATGTGTCTGGCCATGCATGCATCTGCTGTGTTATGTGTCTGGCCATGCATGCATCTGCTAGGCTATGTGTCTGGCCATGCATGCATCTGCTGGGTTATGTGTCTGGCCCTGCACACATCTGCTAGGCTATGTGTCTGGCCGTGCATGCCTCTCCTGGGTTATGTGTTTGGCCGTGCATGCATCTGCTATGTTATGTGTCTGGCCATGCATGCCTCTCCTTGGTTATGTGTTTGGCCGTGCATGCCTCTTTTGGGTTATGTTTCTGATGGTACATGCCTCTGCTGGGATATGTGTTTGGCCGTGCGTGCCCCTCCTGGGTTGTGTCTGGCCGTGCATGCCTCTCCTGGGTTATGTGTCTGGCCGTGCATGCATCTACTGGGTTATGTGTTTGGCCGTGCATGCATCTGCTGGGTTATGTGTCTGGCCGTGCATGCCTCTTCTGGGTTGTTTGTCTGGCCGTGCATGCCTCTCCTGGGTTATGTATCTAGCCGTGCATGCATCTGCTGGGTTATGTGTCTGGCCGTACATGCCTCTCCTGGGTTATGTATCTAGCTGTGCATGCATCTGCTGGGTTATGTGTCTGGCCGTGCATGCCTCTCCTGGGTTATGTATCTAGCTGTGCATGCATCTGCTGGGTTATGTGTCTGGCCGTGCATGCATCTGCTGGGTTATGTGTCTGGCCGTACATGCCTCTCCTGGGTTATGTATCTAGCTGTGCATGCATCTGCTGGGTTATGTGTCTGGCCGTGCATGCATCTGCTGGGTTATGTGTCTGGCCGTGCATGCATCTGCTGGGTTATGTGTCTGGCTGTGCATGCATCTGCTGGGTTATGTGTCTGGCCGTGCATGCATCTGCTGGGTTATGTGTCTGGCCGTACATGCCTCTCCTGGGCTTTGTGTCTGGCTGTGCATGCATCTGCTGGGTTATGTGTCTAGCTTTGCATGCATCTGCTGGGTTGTGTGTCTGGCCGTGCATGCCTCTCCTGGGCTATGTGTCTGGTCGTACATGAATCTTCTGCTGCAAAGCTAGGTTACGTGTCTGGCTGTGCTGCTGGATAAAGACAAGCGCTCGATCCTGACCATGCATGAAGCCAGGGCATCCTTACAGGACTTTGTGCGGCTGTAAGTTAAAACTCTGCAAATGCCCCGTGCAAATCCTCTTGCAGGAAACCAGGGCTGTGGAGTCGGAGAGTCAAACTAAAGTTGGCGAAACCCAATGGCAGTTTATTGTATGTTGGGTCACCTGATTTGTATGTGACAAATGAGGCCAGTAGTCAGAGAATGCAAGACGTAAGCAGATTATCAGGATTTCCAGAGGTTAAAGGGTTAATTCCTTTTATATAAATGGGTATTGTCGGACACAGCTTGTAAAAACAAGCATTTTTGCAGTTTACTGCTTGTTAAAACGTTCACCCATTCCTCGGATAGTAAAAATTTAGTTTCCATTGCCTAGGAGACCGACCACCACTGTTGTCTGCTTTATAAACAGTGCGCTGATGCGGGGATTAGCAGGTAACGGTGCTCTCCAGTGATACTGGCCAACCTCACACTAGTCTAGGAAAGTGAGTAGAGAAGCGGTTGTAACTACTGCGCATGATCTGGTAGCGGTGGTCGGTCTCCAAGGCAACAAGCTGTTAATAAAAGAAAAGTGTTAATATCTCAAGAATTATTGCAAATTTTAATACGCTGTTAAATGCAAAATTTCTTGTATTTACCAGCTCTCTGACAATATCCGTTTATGAAGAAGGGGAGTATCACTTTAACCTGTGGAATTTTTCCCATCCAGTTGTCAATTGATTTGTTCACTTCCAGGCAATCAATCGGGCCGAGACCTCCCTGATTTATAGGCAATTAATAAAAAATACTAAAAAAAATAAAATCCCCTTTTAAGTATTTCCTCTTATGGGGGGGGGGGGGGGGGAGTAAAGGGTTTTCCAAGGGTAAGGGTCACCCAGATTTAAGTGTAAACTCTCATCTGATCTCCTTTCCTGTGCAAAATTAGAAGTTTTATTCACACTTTCAAAATATATTTAAAAAAAAAAAAAATATTGCAGAAATGATAAAACGCCTGTCAGGATGATACATGGGTGTCGTTTTAGCAGCTCTTTACCCCTTGGGTACTGAGCAAGTTAAATAGAGAATCACAGCTTGTATCCTTATTTAGATTGAATTAAAATTCCCAGAAAACCCTGTGCCGACGTGTAAAAATGAGGCTGATTTCTGCGCACTCGATGCCGGATAATCCCTTTAAGTAATAAGATTTGCACTGAGACTCATTTTCTCCCTATTGATTTATTAGGTTGGCAGAGACGCAGTTTATTTTTTATTTTTTCTCCTCTATTCCCTGTTGTAAGATGTCTGTATCTGGTTCAGTCATGATGCCCTCCTCCTTCTCCTCCTTCTCATTCTTGTCCTTCTTTTTTTTTCTCTAATATTGTCCAGCAATCAGTCACGAGGGTCCCGGCTATTGATCATGATGGGGTCCGGCTATTGATCATGATGGGGTCCGACTATTGATCATGATGGGGTCCGGCTATTGATCATGATGGGGTCCCGGCTATTGATCATGATGGGGTCCGGCTATTGATCATGATGGGGTCCGGCTATTGATCATGATGGGGTCCGGCGATTGATCATGATGGGGTCCGGCTATTGATCATGATGGGGTCCGGCTATTGATCATGATGGGGTCCGGCTATTGATCATGATGGGGTCCGGCTATTGATCATGATGGGGTCCGGCGATTGATCATGATGGGGTCCGGCTATTGATCATGATGGGGTCCGGCTATTGATCATGATGGGGTCCGGCTATTGATCATGATGGGGTCCGGCTATTGATCATGATGGGGTCCCGGCTATTGATCATGATGGGGTCCGACTATTGATCATGATGGGGTCCGGCTATTGATCATGATGGGGTCCCGGTTATTGATCATGATGGGGTCCGGCGATTGATCATGATGGGGTCCGGCTATTGATCATGATGGGGTCCGGCTATTGATCATGATGGGGTCCGGCTATTGATCATGATGGGGTCCGGCTGGTAGTATTACCCTGGATCAAATCTTTGCACTGAGTGACAAAAGCTATTTGCAAGCTCTGATTTTTATGTTGAAATTAATTTTTATTTTTTCCATTTACATTATACTATGCTTAAAAAAAAAAAATCAAAATCTTGCATTTATCACTCGAGGTCTAATTTTCAGTTTCTACTTCCCTTTGGCACATGAGCATTTCCAGCAATACAATGACACAGAATTGTAGAATCTAGTGTGCTCCCATCAGGGTAAAGGTCATTATGAAGAGATGATGAGGTGGTGAGCTGTGACATCGTCTGTTGTGGATAGTGGATAATGTGCCATCTACTGTGTATAGAAGTGTTATACGCCATTGTAGAAGAGGAGGAGGAGGTGAGCTGTGACATCATCTATTGTGAATGGTGGCTCCTGTGTTATCTACTGTATATAGAGGTGTTATCAGTCATTGTACAGGAGGAGGAGGTGAGCTGTGACATCACCTATTGAATCCTGTGTTATCTGTCCTGGTCGTCATGATAGAGGGACCTCTATGGTGGTAAAGAACAGGATGTATAGGTCTAGTAGAAGACGTACTAGTCAATATGAAAATTATAATATTTCTGTGTGTGTTTATGTATGGGGGTCTGATCTATGGATCCTGTTCTGAGAATTGAGCTAGAATATTCGATATTGCTGCCGTCCCTTTATGTTTTGGATCCATTATGGTTCTAGGAAATAAAAACAATAGCTAATATGTCACTGGATTTGACAATGCAAACTGCATGCACTGTTTAAATAGATCTAATAGACCAGATGAGACTAATGTGCTTACTGTGAATATTCTCATGAGAATGACTGTAACAGTCTCAAATTAAAATGAGAAATTTACGAGCTTCACTTGCACTTAGTGTTAGTCAGGGAAACTGCAAAAAAAAAATATATATATATACACAATCAATATCTTATAGATTATCAAAGTGCCGTCAGTACATCAGCCTCATCAGGTCAAGGAGATCTATTTAATACTTTGTGCAGTTTAGATCTGAAATCTGGTGACTCATGCTTTTTCTTAGGTCTTAAGACAATAAACGTCTTTATCTATTTGGGCCTCCAGCAATTATCTGTAGGGGTAATCTGTTGCCAATTATTCATTTTCCCAGCAGCGCCCCCACAAGGGAATTAATCATCACTCCCATTGTAATCAATGTTCTTTTTGTGTAATGTATGGAAGTGGTGGCTCCTCCTATTAGAGGATGAGTGTGCGTGTAATTTGTGAAGGGCCGTACTTATAATGCTGTATACGTTCTCAGAAATGTATACGGTATATTTTTTCAGTTTTGTTAATCTTTGGTGACGATTACTGCAGCCCAGTGGATTTAGACAGATTGTTGCCAGAAATTGGTGTAAATTCAAGCATATGTAGAAATGACACCATCTGCAGCAAGATGATGCTGCAGGTCTTTGGAGGTGGTCTGTGGATTGTCCTTGACTGTTCTCACCATTCTTCTTCTCTGCCTTTCTGATATTTTTCTTGGCCTGCCACTTCTGGGCTTAACAAGAACTGTACCTGTGTTCTTCCATTTCCTTACTATGTTCCTCACAGTGGAAACTGACAGGTTAAATCTCTGAGACAACTTTTTGTATCCTTCCCCTGAAAAGGTATGTTGAATAATCTTTGTTTTCAGATCATTTGAGAGTTGTTTTGAGGAGCCCATGATGCCACTCTTCATAGGAGAATCAAATAGGAGAACTACTTGCAAGTGGCCACTTTAAATACCTTTTCTCATGATTTGATACACCTGGCTATGAAGTTCAAAGCTCAATGAGGTTACAAAACCAATTTAGTGCTTCAGGAAGTCAGTAAAAAGTAGTTAGGAGTGTTCAAATCAAGAAAATGATAAGGGTGCCCATACTTTTGCACCGGTCAAATTTTGTTTAAATGCAGATTGCACATTTTCTGTTAGTACAATAAACCTCATTTGAATCCAGAAATATAACTGAGTCCATCAGTTATTAGATATATGAAACTGAAATAGCTGTTGCAAAAAACAAAATTGTTATAAAGAAAAAAGGTTAACATTAATAGGGGTGCCCACACTTTTACATATGACTGTATATAAATCAAGGCAGAAAAGTCCAGCAAGCGGAAACTTCAGGCGGTATAATGAAATCCAAGAATTTTTATTGCAGATAATTTAAAAAATCCAGAGTTCAGTAACAAGATGCAGACATAATGCTGAACAGACTACGCGTTTCGGCGGTAACAACTGCCGCCTTCTTCACGGTCTCAGACAATAAAAATTCTTGGATTTTATTACACCACCTGAAGTTTCCGCTTGCTGGACTTTTCTGCCTTGATTTCTACATTGTTGGACTTGTTCCCAGTCTTCGTCCGTGCAACACAGAGGAAACAGGTATTTACCATCCAGAGCTCGGAGGTCAGCTGGTCTGTGTGTTGTTTTGCTAATATAACAGGATTTTTGGGTTGCTTACCGTAAAATCTGTTTCTCGGAGCCTTCATTGGGGGACACAGAGACCATGGGTGTAAGCTGCTGCCACTAGGAGGCTGACACTATGCACAAAAAAGGTTAGCTCCTCCTCCGAAGTGTACACCCCACCGACCGGCAGGGAATTCCTCAGTTAGTGAGAAAGCAGTAGGAGAAGTAACAGAATAGATTGAAAACAGAACAAACAACTCAACTGTAACCAAATCAACCAAAGTAAGAACAGGAGTTGTAGAACATGGGAGGGTGCTGTGTCCCCCAATGAAGGCTCCGAGAAACAGATTTTACGGTAAGCAACCCAAAAATCCTGTTTTCTCGTTCGCCTTATTGGGGGACACAGAGACCATGGGACGTCCCAAAGCAGTCCCTGGGGTGGGAAACAAACTTCCATCAGGCCAGTGGACTCACCACCGCTGCCTGCAGAATCCTTCTACCTAGGCTGGCGTCCGCCGAAGCGTAGGTGTGGACCCTGTAGAATTTCACAAACATGTGAACCGAAGACCAGGATGCCGCTTTGCAAAGCTGCAGCGCGGAGGCTCTGTGACGTACTGCCCAGGAAGCACCCACTGCCCGGGTAGAGTGCGCTCTGATCCCCGGAGGGGCCACTCGATGCTTAACCCGGTAGGCCTCCAAAATTGCCGATCTGATCCAGCGAGCAATAGTAGCTTTGGAAGCCGGGTGACCTTTCCGCGCCCCATCTGGAATGATGAAAAGAGTGTCTTTCGCAAGGAAGACGTCCTAGACAGATAGACTCTCATTGCCCTGACCAGATCCAGCTTGTTCAGGGACCGCTCCCGAGGATGAGTTGGACTCGGACAGAAGGACGGCAGAACCAGAACCAGATTAAGATCCCATGGATCCACGGGCGCTCGATACGGAGGAGCCGTGTGAGCCACGCCCTGAAGAAAGGTTTTGACCTGAGGGCGGGAGGCCAAAGTCTTCTGAAATAAAATGGACAGCGCCGAAACTTGACCCTTCAAGGAACTGAGAGCAAGCCCCGCATCCAGCCCTGCCTGAAGAAACGCCAGAACGGAAGGGAGCGAAAAGCACATAGGCGCGATGTTATTGGCCTCACACCAAGTGAAATAGGCCTTCCAAGTACGGTAGTAAATTTTGGAAGATGATGTCTTCCTGGCTCGAATCATGGTATGAATTACACGACCGGAGAATCCTGCTTGTTTCAAAACCTCGGTCTCAACAGCCACGCCGTTAAATTGAGCGGCCGAGAATTAGGGTGGCAAATCGGACCTTGAGACAGCAGATCTGCCCTGTCTGGAAGCTTCCAGGGGGCGTCCGCGAGAAGGTTGACAATGTCCGCGAACCAAGACCTATCTGGGCCAATTCGGGGCGATGAGAATGACTGGAATTCCTTCTGCTTTGATCTTCAACAGCTTGGGAAGAAGAGGCAGGGGAGAAAACAGGTAGGGGAGCTCGAACTGTGACCAAGGAATGGCCAGAGCGTCGGCGCCCACTGCGAGAGGATCTCGAGCTCTGGATACAAACTGTGGGACCTTCCTGTTGAGGCGAGAAGCTAGCAGATCTACGTCCGGGGTTCCCCAACGACTGCACAGCTGAAGAAAGACCTCCGGATGTAGGGACCACTCTCCTGCCGCGAGACCCTCGCGGCTGAGAAAGTCGGCGGCCCAGTTGTCTACGCCGGGAATGTGTACCGCGGAGATTGTCGGTACCGAAATCTCTGCCCACTGAAGGATCTTGGACACTTCTGCCAGGGCTGAGACACTCCGTGTCCCTCCTTGGCGGTTGACATATGCCACCGCTGTGGCATTGTCTGTCTTAATCCGGACTGGCAGGCCCCTGAGGAGCCTCTCCCAGTGGACGAGAGCCAGATGGATCGCTCGTATCTCTAGGACGTTGATCGGCAGGGCTGATTCCTGAGTCGACCAACGACCCTGAACAGTGTGATGGTGGAACACTGCACCCCAGCCGAGGAGGCTGGCATCCGTTGTTACAATCTGCCAGTGAATGGGAAGAAAAGACCGACCCAAGTGGATAAGAGGTGACGTCAACCACCAGTTGAGTGACCGCTTGACCTGGCATGAAAGACGTACAGGGCGATCCAGCGACAGAGCCGACCTGTTCCACCTCGACAGAATGGCGTGCTGGAGAGGTCTGGCGTGAAATTGGGCAAAGGGAACTGCCTCTATCGCCGCCACCATCTTTCCCAGGACCCTCATAGCTGTTCGGAAGGACGGAAATCGTGTGGTCTGCAGCGATCGTACATCCTGCTGCAGGGAAAGAATCTTCTCTCGTGGAAGAAAGACCCTTGACCGACTCGTGTCGAACAGTAGGCCCAGAAACACAAGACGCTGAGAAGGAATCAGACAAGACTTTTTCCTGTTGACGATCCACCCGAAATAGGAAAGGGTGTCTAGGACGATCGTCAAACTTAGGCGAGCCTGTTGAAAAGAGGAAGCTTTGATCAGAATATCGTCGAGGTACGGAAAAAGAACGAGACCTCTGATCCTCAACAAGGCCATCAGTGCAGCCATGATCCTCGTGAAGACTCTGGGTGCGGTGGCGAGACCGAAGGGCAGCGCGACGAACTTGTAATGTTCCTGGTGAATCGCAAACCGCAGGAACTTCTGATGTCCGGAGAATATGGGAACATGTAGATAGGCATCTTGGATGTCTATTGAACACATGAATTCCTGCTCCTCCATGGAAGCGATTACCGAACGAACCGACTCCATCCGGAAGTGGCGAAGGCGTACTCTCTTGTTGAGAAGCTTGAGATCCAAGATGGGTCGGACCGCCCCGCCTTTTTTCGGCACCACAAAAAGGTTTGAATAAAATCCTGTGAACCGCTCCGAGGCGGGAACGGGCACAATCACCCCGGAACTGAGGAGAGAGGTGATGGCCGTAAAGAACCCCGGAATCAAGGCTGGATCCTTTGGAGGACGGGATTCGAAGAAACGATTCGGTGGAAGAGAAACAAACTCTATCTTGTATCCTGACGATACAACCTCCCTGACCCAAGCGTCCTCTACTGAGGCCAGCCAAACGTCCCTGAAGAAGAGAAGTCGACCTCCCAATCGGAAGGGACCCTCGGGAGTCTGACGATAGTCATGCAGATGTAGACCGTCCAGACCTGGATCTGGATGGTCTGCCCTGGGAAGAGTGGGATCGCCAGGAAGGAGTGGGTCTGAAGGAAACTTTCTTTCTATCTTGGCGCGCCTGTGGTCTTTGTTGGTTGGATGGGTTCTCCGCCGTATTGAAACGGCGGAAAGCCCGAAAGGGTCGAAACTGACGCCTTAGTGGAGGTCTGCGAGGCTTAGACTGAGGGAGAAGGGAACGCGTGCCTCCGGTGGCGTCCTTAATAATCTGGTCCAATTGGGATCCAAAGAGGCATACTCCCTGAAAAGGCAGATTAGTAAGAGACTTCTTAGAAGACAAGTCCGCCTGCCAGGCCTTGAGCCAAATTGTACGTCGGATTGCCACAACGTTGCTTGCCGCCTGAACGGCGCAGGATGCGGCATCCAAAGAAGCAGAAAGCAGATAATCCCCCGCATGGGAAATCTGATTGGCGAGATCGGCCAATCGCTCTGGTTGTGCTTTATCTAGGATGCCCTGACGAAGATCCTCTGCCCAAGTCGTTATGGCTTTTGCTGCCCAAGACGAAGCAAAGCTTGGACATACTGCCGCTGACGCCGCTTCGAAGGCGGACTTAGCTAGGGATTCTATAATCCTATCATTAGAATCCTTTAGAGCCGCCACGCCTGAAAGCGGGAGAACTGTGTTATTAGAAAGTCTGGACACGGGTGGGTCCACCGAGGGAGAAGCAGCCCAGTTGTCCGTGAGCTCTTTAGCAAACGGGTACGGTACGCCGAGACGCTTTCCACTTTGAAAGCGTCTGGTCGGATCTTGTCTTTCCCTGGTAAAAATCTTTCCAAACTCGGAATGGAAAGGAAATACCCTGGAGGGTGTTTCCGCCCGTCTGAAAGAAACCTCCTGATCTGAGGATTTCGCAGGGGGGTCAGCAATCTCAAAGGTCTGGTGAATCGCTGCAATGAGGTTCTGCACCGTAACCTTCATGTTCGCATCCTGGTCCGAATCCAGCTCTAAAATCCCCTCAGAAGACCTGTCCGAGAACGCTTCACCTGACTCGGGAGAGGAGGCCCGGGAAGGAGGCTGCTGAGACGGACTATGCGGTGAGATGGGACGAGGGGAGGATTCCGGCTGGAGATCCTGCCTGGGTCTTTTGCGACTAACGCTGGCTGACTCAGACGGAATCTCTTGAGACCTGCTGGACCCTGCAGAAGTGTCCAGGGGCAACTTATCCAGAGCGGCTACCAGGGACTGAGACACCCTGGTGAGGTCTGCCACTGATTGAGAAAGAGATGAAGCCCAGCCAGGAATGGGGGTTCACTCTCACATGGGGCCATAGATGGCTCCTGCGCGGCGTCAGGCTGAATTGGATTGCTACAGTCCAGGCAGAGGGGAGTGGACTGACCTGAGGGAAGTTTGCGATTGCAAGAAGAGCACGCAAAGTACTTGACTAGAGTGCAGGGGGGAGCCGTAGAGCGGGCACGATCAGATTTAGAGTTAGACATAGTGATAACTGAGGTAGTGCCGGAAGGTTGGGGCACAGAAGGTAGAGGAGGGTGTCAGTCTGCAGATGCAGCGCTACTCACAGTCCGGTGTCCCCAGAGACAATGCTATCCGGCTTGTCTGCAGGTCAGAGCGAAATCCGGCTGACGGGCCCAGAGAGCGATATCCGGCTGACAGAACTGCGTCCGGCTGACAGGCTGGTAAGATGGCGACCGCCTGAGAGGAATGGGAGAACGCGCGCTTCCAGGGGAAGAAGAAGGGCGGCGTTAACTGCCTGGCTGAAGGAGGCACCGCCCGCTGGCCAAGAATAGGCTGGGGTACAAGAAGGAGGCGGTGGGAGGGCCTGGGACGGGCGGGAGAGAACCCTGCTTAGAATAAAGGGGCGGGGGGCGTGGCCGCGACGCAGAAGAAGGCCCGAAATGAAGCCGGGGCCTAAATTAATAGCGGCGGCCGCCTGTCAGTGCGGGGCGGCGCGGAGGTCCCGCAGCGCTGCCGCGGCAACCGCTCTGCAGAGCGCCGTTGCCATCTGCTGGGCCCAGGACTGAAGGCGGGGGGGGAAAACGCCGGGAAAGGCCCCTTCTGACGCCAGGGCCAGGAGTAATTGCGGCGGCCGCAGTGGCCGCTTTGAATAAGATTGGAGCCGCCGAGATGCCCATCTAGGGATGAGGAGGACGTGACTCGGCCCCCATACTTACCTCCGTCTGGCAATGAATAAAGGTACCTCAATATCCCACGCTGTCTGTCTTCTGTAGTGTCCGCGTCTCATCCAGACCGACAGGCTCTGGTGGGAGAGTGGGTGGGAGACGGGGAGCGAGGACCATCTGGATCGCTGGCACGCACCCGTGCTAAGCTCTTGGTCCCGCCGTAGAGACCTATGAGGATACGGGGTGGCAGTACACGCCGTACTCAGTCTCTTTGTGGGAGTACAGCTGTGACTCTTCACACTGTATCCCTCCGGAACCTGAAAAGGAACGACACAACGAGGTAGATATGGGTCTAATGAAAGACCCGTGTCCACCTCCTACTGACACTAAGCTAAACTGAGAAATTCCCTGCCGGTCGGTGGGGTGTACACTGCGGAGGAGGAGCTAACCTTTTTTGTGCATAGTGTCAGCCTCCTAGTGGCAGCAGCATACACCCATGGTCTCTGTGTCCCCCAATAAGGCGAATGAGAAATATATATTATCATAAAGAAAAAAGAATGGAAACGTCCAAATTGCTGTTTGTTCATTGAACCATTTAGAAAAAGTGCAATAAACACTGTTCAAATATAAAATATAGCCCCAATTATCACCAAGAAAAACTATCGCTTAATGCGTGAAAAAAAAAACAGCAAAAATATAGCTCCATTGATGGAAAAATAAGAAAAGTTATGGGTTTTAGAAAATGGCGACACAAAGTTTTGTTTTTTTTTAATTTTGTAAAGTTAATAATTTTTTAGCTACTCATAGTAAAAAAAAAACAAAAAAAACTCAAACTATGGAAGTTTGGAACAGACCCCAGAATCCCATTTCCATCTCCTTTTTATGGTCTAATTAATCCACAGAAAGACAAGCCTTTGTACTACTATGTGTACAGAAAAGTGCAAAATAACTCTTTGCAGAAGGGGAGAAAAAAATGAAAATTGTCAATGTCCTTACAGGGTTAAATAATTTGTAATAAATAGTAATTTTTTTAGTATGTAAAATTCCCCTTTTTTTTTTCCTGTTCAGGAAATGAATGCAGGTATTGAAGAGTGGGAAAGACTGATGAGATGTCCAGAGTCGGCATCATCAGATTCCAGTAGCCCCTTTATCCAGGTCATGGGCATGATCACCCGCATGTACAAGCAGACTGCACTGGCTAAGGTATGTTGTTTTCACACATGTTCGGTTATTTATTTTTTTTATTTCAGTATAGCCACTGCTTCTTCAAACTTTTAGATTTTTCCGAGTTATTTAGCTGCCATAAAATAAAGTCACAATTGTATACGTATACTCAAATACCCTGATCACACCAAAAGGCAATAAAAAAAGAGATTAGGAAAAGTTGTAATTATCTTTGATCAACATTAGTGGCTTTAAAAATGACTGAAAACATGATTAATAATGAGGCTGGGAAAACAGAAAGACTAAATAAATATGTAGATATAAAAAAGAATTATATGGTTCCAAAATTTTGGAGGCATAACGTGCAAATGCTGGATATGATCACTGAAGCATAATCTGTAACACGTTTCGCTTTACCTTCTTCAGGGGTTAGCATCCTGCATTTCATGCGAAACGCTCAAGGGGGTGTCATTATCAGGGTATTTGAGTAATAATAATAATAATCTTTATATAGCGCCAACATATTCCGCAGCGCTTTACAGTTTAACAGTTTCAAAATGCAAGTCATAAGTAACAACATTAACAGTACAGTAATTAAAGTAAAATAAGACGACCCTGCTCGTGAGAGCTTACAATCTACAATGAGATGGGGGAGATACAGAGTACAGGTGTGTATTTACAATGATGTATTTACAATGATGATCCAGCCATCTTGAGAAGGTGGGGGACAGAGATAGTGAATGGGCTACATACTCACACTTGCACATAAAATGACTTTGATTAGTGAACGTGATAGGCTGCTCTGAATAGATGTGTTTTGAGAGAGCGCCTAAAACTGTGCAAATTGTGGACAGTCCTAATTTCTTGGGGTGGAGCATTCCAGAGGATTGGCGCAGCGCGGGAAAAGTCTTGGAGTCGGGAGTGGGAGTTGCGGATTAGTGCAGAGGCTAGTCGAAGGTCTTTTGCAGAGCGCAGCGGTCGGCTAGGCCAATAGACAGAAATGAGGGAGGAGATGTAGGGGGGTGCCGCACTGTGGAGAGCTTTGTGGGTGAGAACAAGTACTTTGAATTGGACCCTATAATGAATGGGCAGCCAATGTAAGGACTGGCGAAGAGCGGACGCGTCCGAGTACCGATTAGCCAGGTAGATGACCCTGGCTGCTGCATTAAGTATGGACTGGAGAGGGGAAATTCGAGTAGCGGGGAGGCCAATTAATAGAGCATTGCAGTAGTCCAGGTGGGAGTGGATCAATGCGACAGTGAGGATTTTTGTTATTTTCCATGGTGAGAAAAGGGCGGATTCTGGAGATGTTCTTTAGGTGTAGGCGGCAAGAGCGGGCAAGACATTGTATATGGGATGTGAAGGAGAGATTGGTGTCAAACATAACACCCAAATGACAGAAAAAACTGACGGCACATCTAGAACTAATCTGAATAGGTGCATACCAAAAAACAGCTTACATATCGAATAAGGAAATGGTTGCACTCAATTGCATTAAGGCATATCAAATATGAAATATGTGAAATACGAATAGCATAATGGCTCTTGTAATCTATAAAAACATATGAGATACCTAGCACAAAATTTGGCCAAAAGATATGAGCCCATTCACCAACGTCAAGGTGATCTCATTGAACGGGTCCCTATACTAACTGCCTAGTGTGAACTAACCTCTGGCTAATAACATGGCAAAGCCTGTTTTTATAGGAAGATAGGAACCAAAATGTGGTTAGTATAGGGACCCGTTCAATGAGATCACCTTGACGTTGGTGAATGGGCTCACATCTTTTGGCCAAATTTTGTGCTAAACATAACACCCAGATTGCGTGGGTGTTATTATGGTGCCACCCACGGAGAGGGAAATGTCAGATTTAGGGAGGTTAGTAGACGGCAGGAGCAGAAGAAGTTAAGTTTTTGAGAGGTTAAGTTTCAGATAGAGAGCGGCCATGATGTTGGAGACTGCGGACAGACAGTCACTGGCGTTCTGTAGTACAGCGGGGGTAAGGTCAGGGGATGACGTGTATAGTTGTGTATCATCAGCATAAAGATGGTACCGAAAGCCAAATCTGCTGATGTTCTGTCCAATTGGGGCCGTGTAGAGAGAGAAGAGAAGGGGGCCAAGGACTGAGCCCTGATGTACTCCGACAGCGAGAGGAAGAGGAGATGACGTGGAGCCAGCCAACAAATCACTGAAGGAACGGTCAGAGAGATAGGAAGAGAACCAGGAGAGAGCAGTGTCCTTAATGCCTAGTGACTGGAGCCTATGGAGTAGGAGACGGTGGTCAACAGTGTCGAAAGCTGCTGAAAGATCGAGAAGAATGAGCAGAGAGTGGTCACCATTACGTTTTGCTGTCAGAAGGTCATTGGTCACTTTGATGAGTGCAGTTTCAGTCAAATGTAGGGGGCAGAAGCCGGACTGTGAAGGGTCTAGAAGGGAGTGAGTGGAGAGGTAACGAGTAAGGCGGCAGTTGACTAGGCGCTCCAAGAGTTTAGAGATGAAGGGGAGATTGGAGACTGGTCTGTAGTTGTTTGTGCAGGATGGGTCAAGAGCGGGTTTCTTTAATAATGGAGTAATGATAGTGTTTGAAGGAGGATGGGAAAATGCCAGAGGAGAGGGAGAGATTAAAGATTGTAGTTAGGTGGGTTGTGATGACTGGAGGAGATGTGAGGGAATGGGGTCGGTAGTGCATGTAGTTGGGTGAGAAGAAGAGAGGAGTCTGAAGACTTCTTCTTCTGTGATGGGATCAAATGTGGAAAGTGAGCCGGGGAGATACAGGAAGGGATGGGAGTCACAGCACTTGGTGGTTGGGAGCAGATTTCCTGATGGAGATTATCTATTTTCTCTATCAAATGGGAGGCCAGGTCATTTGCACAAATGTCTGAGATAGGGGCTTGTGCTTTTGGCCTGAGGAGGGAGTGAAAGGTGTCAAAAAGTTTCTTGGGGTTGTTGGCTAGTGAGGAGATCAGGGTGGTGAAGTAGGTCTGTTTGGCGAGGTGAAGGGCAGAGTTGTAGGTTCTTAGCATAAATTTGAAGTGGATGAAGTCTTCTGGTGTGCGGGTTTTTCTCCATCGGCATTCAGCACTCCTAGAGCATCTTTGGAGAAATTGAGTTTGCGATGTGAGCCAGGGCTGTTTTACTCTGTGTTTGGAGGTTCTGAGGGTGAGGGGCGCTACCTGGTCAAGGGTGCTTCTAAGAGTGTCATTGTAGTAATTGAACAGCCAGATCAGGAAGGAAAAAGAGGAGATTGGGGATAGGGAAGATTGTAGGGAGTCTGAAAGTGTCTGAGGGTTAATGGCTTGAGTATATTATCATGGTTGCTGTACTCTGATCGTCTTTTTTTCTTCTTATACTTTGGGATAATTTTTCATTTTTTCCTCTAAAATTGGTTATACAGTTTGTCATTACAATCTCTTCTGAAGACCCGGATGTACAATCTGCAGCATTGGTCTAGGTTTCAGGATAGATCATGTTGGAGCAGTGGAGATCACAACTCTATAAGACGCTGCTAATCGATTGACAAAACCTTTGTTTGTTTTCCTTCTATCTCCGTGCCTCCCTTCCCACCCACCATACCCCACCTACCGCCTCCATCTTCATTATCATCTTTAAAGAGTCAGAGAAGAGCGGAGGTAGAGGTAAAACAAGTTGTGGGAAGGTGCACTTAAATGTTTGGTCACACCAATGGTAATAATCATTCTGTGCTTACGTTCCCTTTAAGACTTTGGCGACATGCACCATCCATGTACAGGGGAAGTGCGCCATTACTTTATGGCGTGTCCTCAGGGTATGATCACAGTCCATACAGCTGGCATGCGAGAGTAACTGCTGCAATCAGATCCATCTAATTTTTACAGGTGACCTCTTAGATGCGGCTGTCAGTTGTGATAGCGGCTTCTAAGATGTCGGGAACCAAAGGTGCAAGTTGCATCCTGTGACCAACGCTTCATCCTCTCCCGGATTGCTTCCACTTGCAGCCGGAGAACTGATGAAGGTCCTGCCAACATCTTGGAGCTCTTGTGAAGAGCTGCCACAGGCCAGGCTTCTTGGGGAATAGTAATTTGTACTTTATTGTAAGGATCTGAATTGCGTACCTGTTTTGCCTTGTCTTGCCCTTACTTCTTCCGGATCTTGCCCTTACCTAAGATGGAGTTAGTGGCTTCTTGGGGGGCCATCTTGTTTCCTGTCCTGTTTTGCCTGGTCTTGCCCTTAGTTCTGCCGGAACTTGCCCTTCTAAGATGGAGTTAGTGGCTTCTTGGGGGCCATCTTGTTTCCTGTCCTGGTTTTGGCCTTAGTTCTGCCGGATCGTGCCCTTACCTAAGATGGAGTTAGTGGCTTCTTGGGGGCCATCTTGTTTCCTGTCCTGTTTTGCCTGGTCTTGCCCTTAGTTCTACCAGAACTTGCCCTTCTAAGATGGAGTTAGTGGCTTCTCGGGGGTCATCTTGTTTCCTGTCGAATATTCCTTGTTTCCTGTCTGCTGCATATATAAAGGGCCTCTGCACACTATACCTTGCTTGTGTATCTCGTACTACACCTGCTTCCAAGCTAGAAGGACTCGTATCTTGCCTGTCTCTTCTGTTCATCGGGATACCCCGTTTGCTACCGGTCAACCTCCCATCTGAAAGACTCTACTTCTCCAGATCTGCTCTGCACCCACCTCCGCTGCGGCTCCGGACCTCTGGATCCTGCATTCCTGGGCTTGAACTTCCATCATCGGTCTGTACTGACTACACCCTTATATTCCTGAGTCTGCCTTGTCTGCTGTTGATCCTTAGAGCCTCTGTTTGCTTTTCACCTGCTAACTGAAGCCTGTTTTCCTTCAATATACTATATTAAGACTTGATATACCTTGTCCTTGTCTTCACTCTGATCCACGTCACCGGTCTCCATAGAATATCAGAATAATCCTATGACATTTGTACTGCAATGTAGACGTATTACTGTATTTAGCTCCAACAAAGTGTTAATCCGCTCAGTGGGGAAGCCCATTCATTGCACAAGTGATTGTGTGAATTGGTACTGCAAACATGCCTACCGCGGGAAGTGCTCCATGAACCGGGGTGCCACTCCAAAGGAATTAGCCACAATGGATACAAAAAGAAAAAAACGGATGGCACTCACCAGTTAAAAACTTCTTTATTCCAATACTTTAAAACATCAGCATAGGGAGGATGGGAGCAGGAGTGGTAAGGACGACAGCCGTTTCACACAGGTGAGTGGGACTGGACTCACCTCTTAACAGAGGGAGGTAGCTAAACCCCACCCCCGGTGCTTAAACACATGTGCAGCAGCTATCCATGGCAATTAAAATGCATTTGAAAAACAAATGAAAACAATACACAAATACAATAAAACCGGCTTATTACAAAAAAATAGACATGTCCAACCTTTCATTCAAACCAGCGGATTCTTGCGCTTGAGTGCGCATAATCCATATGGCCTCTCTTTTTAATAGAAGCTTATGCAGATCTCCACCTTGTGCTGGAAGAGACACCCTTTCTAGGCCAGCAAAAGAAAGCACCTCTGAGTTTCCTCCATGGAATTCCCTAACATGTTTAATCAAACGTGGAACACCCTTAGGCCTGTTTCACACTTCCGTTTTTGACAATCAGTCAAGATCCGCCGAATTGGGAAAAAAACGGATCCGCCATTTTTCTTCGCGGATCCATTTTTTTCCCCATTGACTTTCATTATCGGCGGATTTTGACTGATGTTCGTCCGTTACGTCCGTATTTTTGCGGATCCGCCAAAATTTGGCCGTCCGCAATTATTTCCAACCGGACCATGCAACGTTTTTTTGGCCTACGGATCCGACAGACAGATTCAACCCGTAAATCTCTGTGGGTGCCGGATCTCTCTCTCTTTCTTGAAGCTCCTCCTCGCCTGCACCCGAGATCATCACTCCTCCTCGCCTGCACCCGCGTTCTTCGCTTCCCTCCTCCTCGCCTGCACCCGAGATCATTGATCCTCATCCTCTGCACCTGCGATGTCTGCCCACATCACACGATACTCCTCCTCGCCTGCACCCGAGATCATCGATACTCCTCGCCTGCACCCGAGATGTCTGCCCACATCCCGCGATGCTCCTCCTCGCCTGCACCCGAGATCATCGATCCTCCTCACCTGCACCCGAGATCATCGATCCTCATCCCCTGCACCTGCGATGTCTGCCCACATCCTGCGATACTCCTCGCCTGCACCCGAGATCATCGATCCTCCTCGCCTGCACCCGAGATGTCTGCCCACATCCCGCGATACTCCTCCTCGCCTGCACCCGAGATCATCGATCCTCCTCGCCTGCACCCGAGATGTCTGCCCACATCCCGCGATACTCCTCCTCGCCTGCACCCGAGATCATCGATCCTCCTCGCCTGCACCTGCGATGTCTGCCCACATCCCTCGATGCTCCTCCTCCCCTGCACCCGAGATCACCGCTCCTCCTCGCCTGCACCCGAGATGTCTGCCCACATCCCGCGATGCTCCTCCTCGCCTGCACCCTCGATGACTGCCCACATCGCTGGTATGAATTCCCAGGCGCTGTTCCTTTAAATTTTTAACTTCGCCGGATCCGTACATCCGCCGATCCCTTACCACACGTTCCTGTCAGTCCGCCTGCGGATGCGTTTTCCGCTATTTTGGCGGATTTAGACTGACAGGAAAAACGGAAGTGTGAAACAGGCCTTACCTGAACCAATCGATTTGTAATGCTCTCTGAACCTCACGTACAGGAGGCCGAATGGTCTTGCCGATATAAAAAGACTTAAAACGACATATAACCACATAAACCACATGGGTCGTTTTACACGTGATAAAATCTTTAACAACATGGGAAACTCCTCCAATACAAAGTGTTTGACTTACATGGTAATTACAGAAAGGGCAATGTCCACACTTGAAATTACCATGCGGAACACCTTTACTTAACCAATTGCTTTGTTGCTTCGCCATCCGTTTTTTCACTATTATATCACCCAGAGTAGTGCTACGTCTATTAGAAATAATGGGACCCCTTGCTGCCACCTCCACAATATCTGTCGCGCTCTAGAATTTGCCAATTCCTGCAAATAGCGGACCGTATAATACCATCCATAGGGCCAAATGTAAAACAAAAAACAAATCTCTTGTCAGGTTTGTACACAGAACCACGATTATGGTCTCCTACCTGATTGACCCTAATATTAGCCTCATTCAAGAGTTCATTGAGATAACCCCTACAAAGGAACCTGTCACACAACTCTTCCGCCTGCTGAGTGTAGCTCTCCTGAGTATTATTAATCCCCTTCAATCTCAATAATTGGCTATAGGGGAGAGAGGGTTTACGTGATCCGGATGAAAACTGTCAAAATGTAGGACAGAGTTCGTGGCGGATGGTTTTCGAAACACCTTGGTACAAATCGCACCATCTGCAACATTAATTTTTACATCTAAGAAATCCAGATCAAGACCTCCATAAGGACGGACCTCGTGAACCATTTGATGATTTTGTCCAGTATCTCAATGAGTCTAACCGAATGAATATGTCGTTCACATCGAGATATGGAGGTCTTAATCTGGATTTCTTAGATGTACAAATTAATGTTGCAGATGGTGCGATTTGTACCAAAGTGTTTCGAAAACCATCCGCCATGAACTCTGTCCTACATTTTGACAGTTTTCATCCGGATCACGTAAAACCCTCTCTCCCCTATAGCCAATTATTAAGACTGAAGAGGATTAATAATACTCAGGAGAGCTACACTCAGCAGGCGGAAGAGTTGTGTGACAGGTTCCGCTGTAGGGGTGATCCCAATGAACTCTTGAATGAGGCTAATATTAGGGTCAATCAGGTTGGACACCATAATCGTGGTTCTGTCTACAAACCTGACAAGAGATTTGTTTTTTGTTTTACATTTGGCCCTATGGATGGTATTATACGGTCCGCTATTCGCAGGAATTGGCACATTCTAGAGCGCGACAAAGATATTGTGGAGGTGGCACCAAGGGGTCCCATTATTTCTAATAGACCTAGCACTACTCTGGGTGATATAATTGGGAAAAAACGGATGTTGAAGCAACAAAGCAATTGGTTAAGTAAAGGTGTTCCGCATGGTAATTTCAAGTGTGGACATTGCCCTTTCTGTAATTACCATGATGTAAGTCAAACACTTTGTATTGGAGGAGTGTCCCATGTTGTTAAAGATGTGGTTTATGTGGTTATATGTCGTTGTAAGTCTTTTTATATCGGTAAGACCATTCGCCCCCTGTACGTGAGGTTCAGAGAGCACTACAAATCGATTGGTTCAGGTAAGGGTGTTCCACGTTTGATTAAACATGTTAGGGAATTCCATGGAGGAAACCCAGAGGTGCTTTCTTTTGCTGGCCTAGACAGGGTGTCTCTTCCAGCACAAGGAGGAGATCTGCATAAGCTTCTATTAAAAAGAGAGGCCATATGGATTATGTGCACTCGAGCACAAGAATCCGCTGGTTTGAATGAAAGGTTAGACATGTCTTTTTTTGTAATAAGCCGGTTTTATTGTATTTGTGTATTGTTTTCATTTGTTTTTCAAATGCATTTTAATTGCCATGGATAGCTGCTGCACATGTGTTTAAGCACCAGGGGTGGGGTTTAGCTACCTCCTCCCTCTGTTAAGAGGTGAGACCAGTCCCACTCACCTGTGTGACCAGTAGAAGCGCTACTGCAGCGCGAAACGGCTGTCGTCCTTTCCACTCCCGCTCCCATCCTCCCTATGCCGATGTTTTAAAGTATTGGAATAAAGAAGTTTTTAACCGGTGAGTGCCATCCATTTTTTTTCTTTTTGTATTACTGTATTTAGTACAAGTTCAATGATCACATCTTCATGTACCCTGTGAGGACTTAATAAAATGTGTAAAGTAAAAAAAAAGTTTTTAAGTATTCTTTTCTTTCTTTTTTCAATTTTCAAAATAAATACCGGTAAATAAAAGAATGAGTAAAATGGCCGTATTTAGCATTGCCGCATCCGTAAAGACCAGTCTATCAAAATATAAAGTTATTTAACCTGTAAGGCTAGGTTCACATTTGCGATTGAGTACGCAGCGTATCGTCTGCAATCGCAAACGCATGCAAAAACGCATGATGCTGATGATTGGCTAGTGCTATTTTCCCGGCTAATTTTTTAATGTACACAAGCCACGCCCAATGGGCCTGACTTATGTAAATTGTTGTGTATGCAATCGCCTCCAAAATTGCAACATGTTGCGTTAGCCGCGCCCCACTGCACAACCCAAAACGACGCATGCGTAAGCAAACGCGGTCCAACGCATACAAACGCATGTACCTGCGTCCACAACGTTACAGATAGGAAAACATGATGCATGCGGATGTATGCGTCTGAAACGCTGCGGGCACAACTGCAAATGTGAGCCCAGCCTAAGATAAATTATTTAAAAAAGAGTACCGCCGGCCCAGGGTGTCTTTTCTGTCCTTACGTCCCAAGTTCCGCCGGTTTATCTAGAATGACCTGGGGGTCCGCTCTGTGAGGATATAGTCTAGGAACATTAAAATAGATCTGATGCGGCTATGGTTGGCATTCCCGGGTTTGAAAATAGTGTAGTCTGACATTGTACCCAGGACTATTTGGCGGGGGGGGCACAGTCGGTTCCAAAGTTTAGCAAGGCACACATTAAAGTCAACAAGGCAGTATCCAAATTCGTAGCACGGAACGGGGGAGCGGTAGTGCCCCACTCAGTTCTGGATCTTATGGAAGAGGATTTTTGGCTAGTGGATGGAGTGCACTTGAATGCGGTGTGGATAAATTTGTGGAATTTAGGGTTACAGAGGGGATAGAAGGGGCCACAGCATTGCTGGAAGGTGGTGTCTCGAGCACTTGAGGTGGTCAAGGTGCTCTCGGTGTGGCGTTAGTGGGTCCTGGAAGTTGGTTACAAATTCGGGATTGGGGATTCATTAAATATGTGGATCTCTTTTATTGGATGGTTATTTGTTGGTGGTCTGGTGAGATTTGGGTGATACCCGGCGATGGAACGTTAGGTTCACATTAACAGTATTGGAGGGCAACCACTTCCCTCGATTTCACGGTGCTCCTGAGCAGGTGAACACGGCTAGGAGTAAGTCTGGGAGGGAGGGGGCAATGTCATGGAAAAATCAACAGATTTTTTTGTAACTTTGAGGACCTTACCAATTGCTTTAATTATCAATAAATTTGCTGCTGTGGCCAATTTTGTCCAAAGAAAATGGATTGTTGTCTGAGTTTTTATTTATGGGAGGGGGTTGGGGGGAACTTCCGGGAAGAGGTAGGATTGGTATTAGTGGTCAGGTCACAAAATCGACCTTACCAGAGTCAGGAATCAGCCGGACCCTTCACACAGGGATAGGGGGGTGCTGACATGATGCTGGAAGGGAGGGAGTGACCATATGGGAGAAGATAGAGGGTGGGGAGAGGGACAAGAGGTGATCCAAAGGGATAGTGGTCTGAAGGTAGAGAGGAAATGACATTATAGGAGGGGGACTCAGGGGAAAAAACATAAATGGGACGACTGACCTAAGCTGAGTGGCCCTCTTTGACCTCAGATCACTGGACAGTAAAGTCTATTTTGGCATTTACATTCTAAGCCCAAGGGAAGGGCAATCTTTCAGCCATGGTTCCCTAGAGGTTTCCTCCACAGGGGTTTTTCCTCTCCTGAGCGCTGTTGGATGACTCTTTGTGAGTCGGAGGTTTGCTACATTGAGTTCCCTTAATGTTTTGGAGGCGTTGGGTGTATATGTCCTTTATTAGTTTTGTATTGTGTTGAGACGAATTTCCCAATTAAAAAAAACTTTTGATGTTGGGATTTTATATATTAGTTTTTACTTTGTCAGGGAATTAAAACTTTTGGGGAAAAAAAAAAAAATTCTCCCGTCAAGACAAAATCCATAGTGCGATGCATATGTTCTTCACTTGCTTCTGTTTTTTTTTTTTTTTTTCCTCGTCTCCCTCAAAACAACAGCTTTTTGCCAAGCCAGATGCTATTTCTTGAGGCAAAAAGACCCGAACACCCACCAAAGGTTTATGACTCGGGGTTGCCATGGAAACTGTGCTGCTTCTAATAACGGCGCGTTTCAGATTAGCAGACAACAATGTATCTCTATGAGAAGATGTCACCGCGCCGGCACCACAGGGAGTTACCTCTCCACATTACCTGCAGACAAATCGTTCCTAACGATCACATTTACTATTAATACACTCGGCACCGGAGCGCAGAAGCGTAAATTGATTATATCGGTATCAGAAGCCGCGGTGTTATTGGCAGCCGACATCAATGTGATTTCACTCACACACAGCGTATTAAAATTGTGCCGTTTAGGTGACATATCGCCGACGCCCGTGCGTTATTTCCCAGCTCCTACATCTTCGCTGCAGACGATTCTGCCATAAAGACAAAATTAACTTTTTATTTTTCTTAAACCACTTTTCGTAACTTGGAATGTGACCGTCCTTCCTCCCCTAAATGCATCAGCGGCGTCCTTTATCGTTAGCGCTGACCCAGAGTACAGATCCGAAATTGTGTTACGTAACAAAAATATAATTCCCGACTCAATAAATGAGCCAACTACTCTGGAGAAGTGCTAGGAGGTGCGAAATCGGAGTATTTCACCCCAAAAAAAGTTTGTGAGGCTATGTTATGGGTCCACAAAGTATACATACAGTGGGGAAAATAAGTATCGGATATACTGCAGTTTTTGGAAGTTTTACCACCTATAAAGAATGGAGAGGTGTGTAATTTTTATCGTAGGTACAATTCACCCGTGAGAGACAAAATCTTTTAATAAAAACCAGAAAAACACATTGTATGATTTTTACATAATTAAACTGCATTTTATTCCATTAAATAAGTATCTCATCACTGACCAACCAGCAAGAATTCTGGCTCTCAAAGACCTGTTAGTTTTTCTTTAAAAAGCCTCCTACTCTGCTCTCATTACCTGTATTAATTGCACCTGTTTGAACTTGTAACTTGTATAAAAGACACCTGTTCACACACCAGCCTCTCCACCATAGCCAAGACCAAAGAGCTGTCTAAGGGCACCAGGGACAAAATTGTAGACCTGCACAAGGCTGGAATGGGCTACAGGATAATGGGCAAGCAGCTTGGTGAGAAGAGAACAACTGTTGGTGCTGATATTAGAAAATGGAAGAAACACAAGATGACTGTCAATCTTCCTCAGTCTGGTGCTCCATGCAAGATTTTGCCTCGTGAGGTAAGGATGATACTGAGAAAGGTCAGGAATTTGCCCAAAACTACAAGGGAGGACCCGGTCAGTGATCTGAAGAGAGCTGGGACCACAGTCTCAAACATTGTCATTAGTAGCATACTACGCCATCATGGATTAAAATCCTGCAGGGTATGCAAGGTCCCCCTGCTCATGCCAGAACATGTCCAGGCCCGTTTGAAGTTCCCCAATGACCATCTGGAGGATCCAACGGAGGCATGGGAAAAGGTCATGTGGTCAGGTGAGACCAAAATAGAAGTTTTTTGCTATCAACTCCACTCATGTTTGGAGGAAGAAGGACGAGCACATCCCCAAGAACATCATCCCAACCGTGAAGCATGGTGGGGAAAGTATCACAGTTTAGGGGGTGTTTTTCTGAAAAAGTGGACAGGACGACTGCACCATTTTGAAGGGAGGATGAATGGGGTCATCATATCGCAAGGTTTTTGCCAACAACCTCCTTCCCTCAGTTAAAACATTGAAGATGGGTCGTGGCAGGATCTTCCAGCATGAAAATGACCCAAAACACACAGCCAGGGCAACTGAGTGGCTCCGTAAGGCCTGTTTCACATTTCCGTTTTTTGGCGTCCGCCAAAGTGTGAAAAAACGGATCCGTTTCCGTCTTGCCACAAACGGATGCTACCGGATCCGTTTTTTTTGACGGATCCGCTAAAATTCTCTGGGAAAAAACGGATCCGCCAAAAAAAAAAAAAAAAAAAAGCGGATCCGTTTTTTTTGCAAAATGGCGGATTTTGACGGACGTCAAAAAACGGAAGTGTGATCCACCTCTAAGAAGCATTTTAAGTTCCTGGAGTGGCTTAGCCAGTCTCCAGATCTGAACCCAATGAAAAAATCTTTGGAGGGAGCTGAAACTTAATGTTGCCCAGCGACAGCCCCTAAACCTGAAAGATCTGCAGAAGATCTGTATGAAGGAGGGGGCCAAAATCCCTGCTGCACTTTGTGCAAACTTGGTCAAGAGCTACAGGAATCTTCTGACCTCTGTAATTGCAAATAATGACTTATGTATCCAATAGTATTAAGTTCTGTTTTTCTTTTGTATCAAATACTTATTTCTTGCAGTAAAATACAAATTGTGTAAAAATCATATAATGAGATGTGTGTATGTATGTGTAATATATATATATATATATATATATATATATATATATATATATATATATATATATATATATATATATATATACACACACACACAGTAAAAGGTTTGGACACACCTTCTCATTTTCTCATTCAAAGAGTTTTCTTTATTTTCATGACTATGAAAATTGTAGATTCATTCTGAAGGCATCAAAACTATGAATTACCACATGTGGAATTATATAATTAACAAAAAAGTGTAAAACAACTGAAAACATGTCTTATATTCTAGGTTCTTGAAAGTAGCCACCTTTTGCTTTGATTACTGCTTTGCACACTCTTGGCATTCTCTTGATGAGCTTCAAGAGGTAGTCACCGGAAATAGTCTTCCAACAGTCTTGAAGGAGTTCCCAGAGATGCTTAGCACTTGTTGGCCCTTTTGCCTTCACTCTGCCGTCCAGCTCACCCCAAACCATCTCGATTAGGTTCAGGTCTGGTGACTGTGGAGGCCAGGTCATCTGGCGTAGCACCCCATCACTCTCCTTCTTGGTCAAATAGCCCTTACACAGCCTGGAGGTGTGTTTGGGGTCATTGTCCTGTTGAAAAATAAATGATGGTCCAACTAAACGCGAACCGGATGGAATAGCATGCCGCTGCAAGATGCTGTGGTAGCCATGCTGGTTCAGTATGCCTTCAATTTTAAATAAATCCCCAACAGTATCACCAGCAAATCACCCCCACACCATCACACCTCCTCCTCCTCCATGCTTCACGGTGGGAACCAGGCAAGTAGAGTCCATCCGTTCACCTTTTCTGCGTCGGTGGTTGGAACCAAAGATCTCCAATTTGGACTCATCAGACCAAAGCACAGATTTCCACTGGTCTAATGTCCATTCCTTGTGTTCTTTACCCCAAACAAGTCTCTTCTGCTTGTTGCCTGTCCTTAGCAGTGGTTTCCTAGCAGCTATGTTACCGTGAAGGCGTGCTGCACAGTCTCCTCTTAACAGTTGTTGTAGAGATGTGTCGGCTGCTAGAACTCTGTGTGGCATTGACCTGGTCTCTAATCTGAGCTGCTGTTAACCTGCGATTTCTGAGGCTGGTGACTCGAATGAACTTATCCTCCGCAGCAGAGGTGACTCTTGGTCTTCCTTTCCTGGGGCGGTCCTGATGTGAGCCAGTTTCTTTGTAGCGCTTGATGGTTTTTGCCACTGCACTTGGGGACACTTTCAAAATTATCCCAATTTTTCGGACTGACTGACCTTCATTTCTTAAAGTAATGATGGCCACTCGCTTTTCTTTACTTAGCTGCTTTTTTCTTGCCTTAATACAAATTCTAACAGTCTATTCAGTAGGATTATCAGCTGTGTATCCACCAGACTTCTGCACAACAGAAGTTGTTAATTAGTGTGTGTGTGTGTGTGTATGTGTGTGTATATATATATATATATATATATATATATATATATATATATATATATATATATATATATATATATATATATATTAATTATTGTACTGCAGCGGTGTCCACACTGTGCAGTGATGAGGCGTTGACTCGGCAAAGTTCAAAGCAAAAATGTGTTTAATGTCCAAAGTCACACTGTGCACAGCACACGGTATCCTCAGTATCCTCCGGATCGCAACCGGGAAACATGACAGTCCAAAAGTGTGTTCGGTTGCCAAGGGCAACTGCACCGCTGTATCACACTGCGGGGTGCAAGGAGTTCGCACTGCTGGGCTATGTGTTTACTCACACAGGCTGAACCTTTGCAGAGCTGTCTGCTCTGCTTGCTGCAAACTCCACACTGATACACCCAACCCCCTCTTGCAGGGTTTTTTTTTTTTTTTTTACAAAGGAGCGGCCACATGGAAAACCCGGGGTCGGAGAAGAAATGGACTGCCCTGCTGCCATCCTGTAGTCCGATTCAAAAATAAAAGCCCAGAACAGGTTTTCTTAAATCTGCCTTGGACACATAGCATGCCCAAGACCAATACTCACTTTTATTTTGCATTGCAACCACAGCTATGCAATACACTCCCACTGCCTCCATATGCTTCTTTGCACATCCTGGGGAACACATAGCGACCCTCGCATATAACACCGGTCACTGGCTCACTATATAAAATATATATGATATGCAGAGAATCGCAGCCATGATAGAAAGGTTTCAGGACATGCAGAGCATCACAGCTATGATAGAAAGGTGCCAGGACATGCAGAGCATCGCAGCTATGATAGAAAGGTGCCAGGACATGCAGAGCATCGCAGCTATGATAGTAAGGTGCTAGGACATGCAGAGCTTCTCAGCTATGATAGAAAGGTGTCAGGACATGCAGAGCATCGCAGGTATGACAGAACAGCGCCGGGACATGCAGAGTTTCTCAGCTATGATAGAAT
Organism: Dendrobates tinctorius; assembly: GCF_039654945.1. NCBI lineage: Eukaryota > Metazoa > Chordata > Amphibia > Anura > Dendrobatidae > Dendrobates > Dendrobates tinctorius. The sequence goes on along the minus strand of NW_027361810.1, from coordinate 14,369,017 downwards.
GGTGTTAGGACATGCAGAGCATCACAGCTATGAAAGAAAGGTTTCAGGACAAGCAGAGCATCTCAGCTATGATAGAATAGAGCATATAGCAGCACATAAGCATCAAAACTGGACCAAGCAGCGATGGAAGAAGACGCTTGGTCTGATTAATTACTTTTTCCATCTTGTGAATGGCCAGTTCATCACTTGGCTGTAGAAGAGATAACCTCAGGATGCTCTATGGGAAGCAGATGAGCCTGCGGAAGCAGAGTGATGGGGCAATGTTCTGCTGATAACCTTGTGTCCTGGCATCATATGGACATGTACCACCTACCTAACACTGTGCAGACTCAGTGCCTCATTTTTGGATGCAGGATTCCCTATTGTCCGGGTCTCTCTCAGCAGATAATGGCCAGTCAGGGAAGGTCTGAGGATAACAGAGAGAAGGAAGAGATGACTTGTCTTCAATTCCCCAGATCCTGGTCCGATCCATCATGTATGGGAATGTGCTGGAATACAGCGTCCGATCCATGGAGGCTGCATTGCATAGCATACAGGATGGAGAGGAGCTGCTACTAATGTCTTAGTGCAGATACTACAGGACTCTTCATGTCCTTTGGATTTCATGTCTCATCGGGGCAGGATGAAGGGGGTCCAGCACAGTATTAGGTTTTAATGTTTTGGCTGATCAGTAAGTGTGGTTAGATGAGAATATAAAGCTTTGTATCAGGAAAGGATACAGATCCCTTAAAGAAAAAAACTGGGGAAAAAATGGATTTAAGATCGGAAATCCATATTCTTAAGCTTTCACATTCCCGGGACTTTTTACTCTAACACCGCATTATTATTATACATATATATATAGCGCCATTTATTCCATGGCGCTTTACAGGGAAAAGGGGAAATATAGACAAGTACAATAAACATGTGCAAGACAAGGGACACACAAGTACAGAAGGAGAGGGGACCCTGCCCGCGAGGGCTCACAGTCTACAGGGATGGGTGAGGATACAGTAGGAGAGGGTAGAGCAGGTCGTGCGGTGGTTCAGTAGACCGAGGATCATTGCAGGCTGTAGGCTTGTAGGAACAGGTGGGTCTTCAGGTTCTTGAAAGTTTCTGTTGTTGGTGAGAGTCTAATGTGTTGCGGCAGAGAGTTCCAGAGTATGGGGGAAGCACGGGAGAAGTCTTGTATGCGGTTGTGGGAAGAAGAGATAAGGGGGGAGTAGAGAAGGAGATCTTGAGAGGATCGAATGTTGCGTGCGGGTAGGTACCGGGAGACCAGGTTACAGATGTATGGAGGAGACAGGTTGTGGATGGCTTTGTATGTCATGGTTAGGGTTTTGAACTGAAGCCTCTGGACAATAGGAAGCCAGTGAAGGGCCTCGCATAGGGGGGAGGCTGGGGAATAGCGGGGAGACAGGTGGAATATTCGGGCAGCAGAGTGTAGGATAGACTGGAGTGGTGCCGGAGGGGAGGCCAGAGAGTAGGAGGCTGCAGTAGTCGAGGCGGGAGATAAGGGCATGCAATAGTGTTTTTGTGGTTTCATGGTTGAGGAATGCGCGGATCGGGGACATTTTTTTAAGTTTGAGGCGGCAGGAGGAGGCGAGGGCTTGGATATGTGTTTTGAAAGAGAGGGCAGAGTCGAGGATCACCCCAAGGCACCGAGCGTGCGGGACGGGGGATAGAGAGCAGCCATTGACATTGATGGATAGGTCTGGTGGAGGGGTAGAGTGAGATGGGGGAAAGATGATGAATTCTGTTTTGTCCATGTTCAGTTTGAGAAAGCGAGCAGAAAAGAAGGCTGAGATAGCAGACAGACATTGTGGGATGTCAGTCAGTAAGGAGGCGAGGTTGGGTCCAGATAGGTAGATCTGTGTGTCATCGGCGTAGAGGTGGTACTGCAAGCCGTGGGATTCTATGAGCTGTCCCAGGCCGAAAACGTAGATGGAGAAGAGTAGGGGTCCGAGGACTGAGCCTTGAGGAACACTGACAGACAGGGGGCGAGGTGAGGAGCGTTACCGCATTAAGGCTATGTGCCCACGTTGCAGAAATGCTTCGGAATTTTCTGCAGCAATTCCGCAAGTCTCTGCCGCGGGTAAAACGGATGCGGAATTCGCATGCGTTTTGCAAGCGTGTTTAGCTTGTGGAATGTTGGCGCTTTCCAAGCGATTTGTAGCATCGCTTGGAAAGGTGATTGACAGGTTGGTCACGCTTGTCAAGCATAGTGCTTGACAAGTGTGACCACCTTTTTGCTATTGATGCTGCCTATGCAGCATCAATAGTAAAAGATAGGATGTAAAAAAAATAGTGATATACTCGCCTTCTGATGGCCCTCGGAGCTCTCCCGCCTCTCAGCCGCGCTGCCGGCAAGCTCCGTTCCCAGGGATGCACTGTGAGAATCAACTCAGATGACGTAATGGTCACGCGACCGTGACGTCATCTAGGGTGATTCGCGCAATGCATCCCTGGAACCGGAAGATGCTGGCCGCATGGCTGAGAGGCGGGAGAGCTCCAGGGGCCATCAGAAGGCGAGTATATCACTATTTTTTATTTTAATTCAATTTGGATTATGGTACCCAGGGACTGGAAGAAAGTCTCCTCTCCTCCAGACTCTGGGTACCATCCGCACATGAAGCGCTCACTTTATACATGGTGAGCATAGCCACATGCGTTAAGTGAGCGTTTCAATGGAATCCTATGGCTGCGGAATCGCTGCGATTCCGCAAAATTAATGAACATGCTGCGGATTTTACCGCTATGCGATTCCGCAGCGGTAAAATCCGCAGCATGGGCAGAGCAACTGCGGAATCCCATAGGATTGCATGGGATGCGGGTTTTTTTAAGCGTTTCCACTGCAGCAAAAAAGCGGAAAAACACTTAAAAAAAAAAAAAAAAAAATGCAAAGTGGGCACACAGCCTAAAGCTTCCCGGAAATGATTAGTATAAAGTTATGTAAATGAGAGCATTACCTAAACATGAGGTTTTCACGTCTCCTCCCCGACACCTCCGATGGCCCCACCACGACCTCCGCGTACAATCCGAAAATGTCCCTAAACGGTTATTTGATCATATCAGACGCCCATCTTGTGGCCGTGAATTATTAATGTTTCCCCCTTTATATTCTTGTGTATTATTTGTGGCACATTGGTATATTCTCTTCAGGGGGCTGCAGAGTTGGAGAAGGGACGGGGGGCGCTGAGGCTCCGGTATATTTCAGGCTCGGGTTTAATGAGCACATTATACTGAATATTTTATTAATGCATTTGTTCATCTCCTTCTTGAGGATTCTCGTAAACTGCAGCCTTAACCCCTCCGACGCTGCCGAGGGGTTCGCACCGTATCTGGTGCACAGCTGTGCATATGTAGATTGCACCAGGCTTAAAGGGGTTAATGAGTGTTAATAGCTTATCTCGTCAATTTAGAGCCGGAGCCGTCTCGGGGGCTGCGGGGGTTACAGCGGTAAGCAGTAAATTATTCATCACTAATTAAAATCCATGACACCACTGATACCTGCATTACACCGGCGGATACGAGGGCGTATAGACCCCGGAATCTATTCCATTCGGTTCTGTGCGTTAGAATGACAGCACCTGCCCCGACCTCTTCTCTTCTGCCGCGTTTCTGCCTCGCGCTGCTTATCTGCTCCGGATACACCAGGGATCTAGTATTGATGGTGTCAGGATAGTGATCACTGGTGAAAATGCCGCAGATGGAGCAACATGGACGATGCATGATAGATGTGACACATAAGTGCCCAAACACCGCATGAAATCAGCCGTAGTTCCTCCACCATCGAGCAACTGTTCAGAGGTATAAAGAGCAAGTAACACAATAAATCCAGTGCTTTCATGTACGAGCCATAAACTGAGAGGAGGATACAGTCCAGGACAAGAATGGTAATATATTCTTCACACGGAGTATGAACCTGAGTTACCTCCTGTATTGTACTTCAGAGCTGCACTCACTATTCTGCTGGTGCAGTCACTGTGTGTGTATGTGTATATGTATGTGTATATATATATATATATATATATATATATATATATATATATATATATTGCATTACTTATCCTGTACTGATGCAAAGTTATATTCTGTATTATACTCCAGAACTGAGCTCAGTATTCTGCTGGTGCAGTAATCCATAAGTAATGTAATGTATGTACACAGTGACTGCACCAGCAGAATAGCGAGTGCAGCTCTGGAGTATAATACAGGATTTAACTCAGGATCAGTAATGTATGTACACAGTGATTGCACCAGCAGAATAGTGAGTGCAGCTCTGGAGTATAATACAGGATGTAACTCAGGATCAGTAATGTAATGTATGTACACAGTGACTGCACCAGCAGAATAGTGAGTGCAGCTCTGGAGTATAATACAGGATGTAACTCAGGATCAGTAATGTAATGTATGTACACAATGATTGCACTAGCAGAATAGTGAGTGCAGCTCTGGAGTATAATACAGGATGTAACTCGGGATCAGTAATGTAGTGTATGTACACAGTGACTGCACCAGCAGAATAGTGAGTGCAGCTCTGGAGAATAGTACAGGGCGTACAGTGGCTCATGATCTATTCTATATGTGACTGGATGTGATGATCTCTGGACTCCTGCTCTATAGATTGCTGCTCTTGGACGTGAATAACGCTGTCACTGTTTCTCACATGTCTCGGCTGCTGCTCTTCCTAACTACCCGCAATAACTTGTAGTCTTGAGTGAGTTTCTTCCAGTCTCTTTCTCTCAGTCTCAATTTGCAGTGTCAGAATGATAGATTGTTGTGTTTTTCAGGCTGGGGCCGTGAAAGATTACATTAAAATGATGTTGGAAAATGAGAAGCTGAAGTTCTTGGTGTTCGGGCACCATCTCTCCATGCTCCAGGCCTGCACTGAGGCCGCTATCGAGAGTAAGGTGAGTGAAGCCTCCGTGGTGCCGAGCTGGTGGCCCGAGGTTCAGCCTGATCCGGGTGCCAGGTCTATGTAGATCAGACCCGTTCTACATAAATGCACATGTGGTTGGAGGTCTCCTCTCCGGTGTTGGTGACGTTTCCTGTCTGCCGCCATCTATAGCACAGACCGGGTGGGCTGACCGAATATCGTTACTGATGCATCCCCCTGCGCACAAGATGGCGGCCGTGAGCGTATGTAGGGCTCTTTAATTATGCAAGACAGCTTTTCTTATGTTCATATTTACTAAGAAAAACTGTGAGCGCGCGCCCCAGGGGAGATGGGAAGTCTTAATTGGAGGTGATTTCAGCCCATTAATGGCTCGGCGATGCACGGTGTCAGAGAACGACAGTCAATAAAGCGCTAGTGACAGTTTAATTAATAACCACCTTAAAATGTAAGCTCGGCGTGGCAGGACCTCGCCATTTCTTCAGAACACATCTTCAATCTGGAACTTCCTTTGTGTTTAACCTCATTATAGGCATCGATCTGTCACCTCTGCAAAAATGTGTATACGGCGCCGGGTACTGTAGCAAGCGGCGGGATCGTTCACTGTAACACTCCCGTTCTTCTGTCTCTGCGCACGCGTCCGTTCAGTGACCACTTCACTCATTTTGCGCCCTAACTTATATATTTAATCAGACAAATATCACGTTTTACAAGAATAATTTATCTATTCGTTTCCATTACCGGATAATGGGGTTGGATTTAGCAGGGAAGCCGCTGTCTGTATGCCATGAAGGTGACCTGACGCATGAGCAGAACGCTTGTTGGTTGGCAGATAGGATGGTTTATTCTGACGGTCAGCAGCACCTTGCCCCCTTTAAAGCACAGGTTTATATGCCGACATGGGCCTAGGACCATGTAATGACCCCAGGTAGTTCACGTCAGGACATCTTAACCATTCTGTGCCGATAGATCCTGGCTCGCCAACGGGCTGCATTGGCCTTAAAGGGCTCGTTCGGTCACATTATTTTTAACATTTCCTTGGGGTCGGTCATTACTACCATATAGGTTGGGGTCCGGGACCTCCACTCATCAGCAGTCTTCTCCCAGCAGCGTCCACTGCATATTGGATGAATCTGTGCAGTGCAACTCTTTTCAAGTTTCACATGCGGGGGAGGCAGTCACAGCTGATCAGGTGTCGGACCCCCACCAATCTGACTTTGATGACCTGTGTTAAGGATTACTTATTGCCCAAGCAACTGCCTCCCTGTAGATCAGAAGTATTTTCTGATGTCTGGTTCAGGGTAGGAGCTCAGCAAAAGACGTCGATCATCGACTTCCATTTTAAATAAAATAAATATATATAATCTTTTTATTGTTCCCCTTCATAATGAAAACTTTTAACTGTACTGAAAAAAAAGATAGTCCAACACATTCTGGGAAAATGAAATACTTTTCGCCTATGCCGATTCCCTGCGGAACGGCCAGAGGTTTTCCTGGGACTCGCACCAAATCTAAAGGAAATTTGTGAACTGAACCATGATGGGGTTTTATCACCAGTAAGTCATTGCCCTTATGTCTCTTTGGACATCATAGAGGTGTTTGCATTCTTTTTGGGCAAGCTGAGGTGGTGGCTGCTCTCGTTCTGCTGCACTCGCGTGAGTAGCTGATTGCAGCTTTCTCCAGGAAAATCTGCTGTTTGCTCACAATTTGATTACAGGCCCGCTATATCCGAATCGACGGGAGCGTTCCATCTGCAGAGAGAATTCACCTGGTTCATCAGTTCCAGAATGACCCGGTTACCCGTGTGGCTATACTCAGTATCCAAGCTGCCGGACAGGTAAGAAACAAGTGATCAGAATTCTTGGTTTACTATTGATTTTTGCTGTACATTTTGTTTTTTTTAGACATAAAAAAAAATTAAAGTAAAAAATCTCAAAGTATACGTGATACCCTACTGATTAATGGCGGGCCGAGCACTGGGACCCTCAACAATACCAAAAGGACTGTGGGCGATAGCTGCATGCAGGACCACCGCTCCAACTATATGTCTCCCAATAGATTGGAGACGTGTGACCTTCATTTGTAGTACTCTGTTATCTCCACCAGCCCAATAATTGGAGCGGCGGTCCTGGATGCTCTTTGATCGGTTATCTCTCGCAGTTCCATAGATGGAGTGGTTATCTGGCATGTAATTTACTCAGTTATCTCCCACCGTCCCAAAATTGGATTGTTGGTGCTCCATGCACTGGATGCAGTTACCGCCCACAGTCCTGTAGTTGGAGCACTAGCATGTTCATCTCTCCATTTATGTGGAGTACGTCAGAACCCAGTGATTGGGAGAGAATTGGCGCTGTTGGTATGGCACTGATGGCTGCCTGCCATATAGCAACAAGAATCAAGCGCCAGTTCTATTAGTTCCAGTGGGTATGGAAAGTATTCAGACCCCTTTTAAATTTTTCACTTTTTTTTCATTGCAGCCATTTAGTAATTTCAAAAAAGTTAATTTTCTCTCCTTAATGTACACTCTGCACCCCATCTTGACTGAAAAAAACAGAAATGTAGAAATTTTTGCAAATTTATTAAAAAAGAAAAACTGAAATCTCACATGGTCATAAGTATTCAGCCCCTTTGCTCAGTATTGAGTAGACGCACCTTTTGAGCTAGTACAGCCATGAGTCCTCTTGGGAATGATGCAACAAGTTTTTCACCCCTGGATTTGAGATCCCCTGCCATTCTTCCTTGCAGATCCTCTCCAGTTCCATCAGGTTGGATGGTCACAGAGTTCTTCTGAAGCCACACCTTTGTTATTTTAGCTGTGTGCTTAGGGTCATTGTCTTGTTGGAAGGTGAACCTTCGGCCAAGTCTGAGGTCCAGGTCACTCTAGAAGAGGTTTTCATCCAGGATATGTCTGTACTTGGCCGCATTCATGTTTCCTTCAATTGCAACCAGTCGTCCTGTCCCTGCAGCTGAAAAACACCCCCATAGCATGATGCTGCCACCACCATGTTTCACTGTTGGGATTGTATTGGGCAGGTGATGAGCAGTGCCTAATTTTCTCCATTCAAACCGCTTAGAACTATCACCAAAAAGTTCTATCTTCATCTCATCAGACTAGAGAATTTTATTTCTCATAGTCTGGGAGTCCTTTGTGTGTGTTTTTAGCAACTCTATGCGGGCTTTCATATGTCTTGCACTGGGCAGAGGCTACCGTCGGGCCTCTCTGCCATAATGGCCCGACTGGTGGAGGGCTGCAGTGATTAGTTGACTTTGTGGAACTTTCTCCAATCTCTCTACTGCATTTGTGAAGCTCAGCCACAGTGATCTTTGGGTTCTTCTTTACCTCTCTCACCAAGGCTGTTCTCCCACGATTGCTCAAGATTAGTTCATATTTTATTTTATTTATTTATTTATTTTTTTCCCTCTGAAACACTAACGGGCTCACCTCCATTTAACCCTATATTATCTACTCAGCAATTTGGCATCCAAATGCAAGGCAATATACATCTATGACAAGGTGAATAGTCTCAGAATACTGCTATACATCCACCACCACGTGATTTTTTCACACAGCAGCAAGTAAGTACTCAGTTATATTATTTTTTCAGTTCCCAGTATAGCGCGGTGATTTAGTTATTGCCAACACCTGTTAGGTGCCACAGGTAAGTTACAGGTGCTGTTAATTACACAAATTAGAGAAGCATCACATGATTTTTCGAACAGTGCCAATACTTTTGTCCACCCTCTTTTTTATGTTTGGTGAGGAATTATATCCAATTTAGCTTTAGGACAATTCTTTTTGTGTTTTTTCATTTAAGACAAATTAAATGAAGATAATAATAACAAAGAATTTGTGTTTGCAATCATTTTCAGGAAGAAACTGAGTATTATCTGACAAAATTGCATGGGGTGTGAATACTTTTGGCCAAAACTATATGAGTGTCTGAGCAAAGGGTCTGAATACTTATGACCATGTGATATTTCAGTTTTTCGTTTTTTTTTTTTTCATTCATTCAAGGTGGGGTGCAGAGTTTACATTAATGAGGAATAAAACAACTTTTTTGAATTTACCAAATGGCTGCATTGAAACAAAGAGTGAGAAATGTAAAGGCGCCTGAAAACTTTCCTTACCCACTGTATTTGTAGACTGCTGCTTGATTGCTGCTTTGCACAGGACCCTCTTTGGAGGCCGTGGATCCTCACCTGCTGCTCATCTTTCTTCCTGTTGCAGAAGTGAGCGGCTTTGGATAGCCTCTTTAAGGTGAGGTTCCCAATGCTGTGGATTTCGTTTGCCTCTCGCTTCACCGGAGTGATATCCACCACTAAATCCAGGCATTTTTTTGGGGAGGATTTTCTGTACACGGCCTGGATGACATTTAGTGTAATCTCATCTATGATACCGCTGCTGTAATACGCGGAAGATTTTCAGCTTACAAATTTTCTGTTTAAAATCTGCTGTGTATTATCCCTGTAAAAGGGGTTCTCTGTTGCCAGGCGGAAAGGTGTTGCCTGGGGCAAGAGACCATCGGTGCCCCCTTTATAGACGTAGTCAGCACCTCAGCTGCTCATCCTTCTCTCGGCTTCATTGCATCGCTGATAGTTATATAGATGACGGATATATTCCTTTGCTTTCACGTTCTTTTTTTTTTTTACACTTCGGTTTCTTTTCTCGGACAAGGGGCTGACGTTCACGGCTGCCACCCACGTCGTGTTCGCTGAGCTTTACTGGGATCCAGGTCACATCAAACAAGCCGAGGACAGAGCCCACCGCATCGGACAGAGCAGCTCCGTGCACATCCATTATCTGATCGCCAAAGGGACCCTGGACACGCTGATGTGGGGGATGCTGAACAGGAAGGTACGAGAATGCCGCAGTAGTGCAGAAGACTGCCGCAGCGCCGGGTAAAAATATCTATATATCGGCATTCGCCGTCTTCACTCCCCTCAGATTGACTAATCTTAAAAATAAAAAAATAAAAAATAAATAAAAAATCTCGGCTGAGAAACCCTCAGATTTAATGAAGAGTGAGTCACACACAACATGTCATCTTTTCATAGTTTCACGCCCACTCCAGCTCCTATCGCCCGCTTCAATTAATTTGGTAGCAATGTCATTCAACAAAGTGAAGATGGTGAGGCGGGGGGGGAGCGGGGCTCCGGCAAGAGAAAAGGAAAGAAAAGGAAGACCCTGGAAAAAGTCACATTCTTGCACATGTTAAAAAAAAAAAAAAAAAAAAAATGATGTAGCAGGTGTCAGGTGTTTTATGTATTTTATTATATATATACTTTTTCCGTATTACTGATCTCGTCAGCTCAAGTTCCCGCATGAAGTGACATGAATACAGCGCTAACTGGGACTGCGCCTCATGCAAACGGCAAGTCGTCATGTTCTCTGTGCTCCGCTCGAATCCAGACAATGCCGGCGTACGATACGATTCTGCGTTATTCCGGAAAGAAGGGCGATAAAGCCCCCAACATGAGAATAAATGATGGGTAAAAGGAAGAAACCTCCTGATCATTATAGTCTGACTTAATTATTATTTTTTTTTTATCCTTATTTATTGATATCTGTGGATATATGATACACAGTAGATTTATATTTACCATTTATTCTGATGTTATAGATCTAGGTAATAGAAGTATTCCTTAAAGGGGTGGTCCGGGATTGGAAATGTTTGGAGCGGAGGAGAATGCGCAAGCTCCCCTCCATTCATTGTGTACAAGACTGGCGGTATACACTGTGTTCCAAATCATTATGCAAATGATATTTTTCTCTGATTTTCCTAAATAGTCGGTACAAATGACAGTCAGTCTAATAAGTCATCACCCGTTAGATTATGCATCGAATTTTATTGAAGAAACCTCCCAATAATAACAGTATAATCTCCAAAATGAATAAACTCAAATTGCACTGTTCCAAATTATTATGCACAGTAGAATTTCTAAACATTTGATATGTTTTAAGGAACTGAAAATGCTCATTTGTGGAATTTGCAGCATTAGGAGGTCACATTCACCGAACAAAAAAGCTATTTAACTCCAAAACATCCTAACAGGCCAAGTTACATGCTATCATAGGAACCCTTCTTTGATATCACCTTCACAATTCTTGCATCCATTGAACTTGTGAGTTTTTTGGAGAGTTTCTGCTTGTATTTCTTTGCATGAAGTCAGAATAGCCTCCCAGAGCTGCTGTTTTGATGTGAACTGCCTCCCACCCTCATAGATCTTTTGCTTGATGATACTCCAAAGGTTCTCTATAGGGTTGAGGTCAGGGAAAGATGGTGGCCACACCATGAGTTTATCTCCTTTTATGCCCATAGCAGTCAATGACTCAGAGGTATTCTTTGCAGCATGAGATGGTGTATTGTCATGCATGAAGAGGATTTTGCTCCTGAGGGCACGTTTCTGCTTTTTATACCATGTAAGACAGCTGTCAGTCAGAAACTCTATATACAGTACTTTGCAGAGGTCATTTTCTCACCTTCAGGAACCTTAAAGAGCCCTACCAGCTGTTTCCCCATGATTCCGGCCCAAAACATGACTCCTCCACCTCCTTGCTGATGTCGCAGCCTTGTTGGGACATAGTGGCCATCCACCAACCATCCACTACTCCATCTGGACCATCCAGGGTTGCTCGACACTCATCAGTAAACAAGACTGTTTGAAAATTAGTCTTCATGTATGTCTGGGCCCACTGCTACCATTTTTGCTTGTGAACACTGTTTAGGAGTGGCCGAATAGTAGGTTTATGCACCACAGCAAGCCTTTGAAGGATCCTACACCTTGAGGTTCGAGGGACTCCAGAGGCACCAGCAGCTTAAAATATCTGTTTGCTGGTTTGTAATGGCTTTTTAGCAGCTGCTCTCTTAATCGGATGAACTTGCCTGGCAGAAACCTTCCTCATTCTGCCTTTATCAGCACAAACATATCTGTGCTCAGAATCAACCACAAATCTCTTAACAGTGCGATGATCATGTTTAAGTTTTTGGGAAATATCTAATGTTTTCTTCTCTTGACCAAGGCATTGCACTATTTGATTCTTTTCAGCAGCAGAGAGATCTGTTTTCTTTCCTAAATTCCTTGAAACCTGTGCCCTGCTTAATAATGTGGAACATCATTCTTAAGTAGATTTCCTTTAATTGGGCTCACCTGGTAAACTAATTATCACAGGCGTTTGAGATTGATTTCAGTGATCCAAAGAGCCCTGATACACAATAGCATCTATGAGTTTATTTGAAAAACAAAAAATTACATCTTTATGACACTTAAATCCAATTTGCATAATAATTTGGAACACAGTGTAGTAGAGTGATGCACTCGCATAGGAGCCGAGGTCACGCACGTGCCCCTCCATTCCATTCTGCAGAGCCTGGAACACAGAACCTAGAACTTAGGACCATTGCAAGACCCATCAGTCATACCCCGTGATCAGTAGGTCTCCTAATAGGATAGGATCACTGGGGGTACGACCAATGGGTCCCGCAGAGACCCTAATAAGGGGACTTTGCAGACATCCATCGTGAGTGAAGCATAATGGCGCCTGCTTAACCTCCGCCCTCTGGTAGAAAGCAGAGTACAGCTCTTTCCAGCGGTGCCATAGAGAACGAGCGGAGAGGATGATGAGAATGTACACCTCTGCTTCATTCAAGAAAGGGCTCTGTGTATCTCCCTCTCAGGATCGCTGTGTGTCCCAGTGGTCAGACCCCATTATTCTACGGATAATTTTCAATTTTGGGCAATGCTCCTTTAATACACTGTGTTCCAAATTATTATTCAAAAAATATTTCCTCCTATTTTCTCTAAATTACCTATATGAATTGCAGTCATTGTTATATTCCAGTCATCTAATATTCTAGTATAATTGCAATATTTTTGAACAAACTGCCTATGAAAACAGTATAATTTTAAAAATAAGAAACACTCAAAATGCATGTTCCAAATTATTATGCACAGCAGAGTTTTCAACCTTTTTATTTTTATTTTGAGCAAAAAAAATGGTGAATTGTGAAATTATAAGCATTATCAGCTTATTACAAAATGAAATCAAACAGTTTTCACGTCAAAACTTCATTCTCGGTGATGTTACATTTGCACATAGGACCCTTGTTGGAAAGAAGCTTCTGAACTCTCTCGTCCATTGAATTTGTCAGTTTTTGGATGGTTTGTGCTTCACTTGTTTTGTCTGTGGACAGAATCCCCTCCCAGAGCTGTTGCTTAGATGTGAGCTGCCTCCCGCCATCATAGACACTCCTTTTGATGATGCTCCAGAGGTTCTCAATGGGGTTGAGGTCAGGGGAAGATGGTGGCCATACCATAAGTTTGTCCTCTTTTATGCCCATAGCAGCCAGAGATGCAGATGTGTTATTTGCAGCATGAGACGGTGCATTATCATGCATGAAAATGATCTTGCTGCGGAAAGCACGGTTCTTCCTCTTGAACCATGGCAGGAAGTGCTGTTTTAGAAACTCCACATAGATTATGGAGTTCATCTTTACCCCTTCAGGGATCCTAAAGGGGCCGACAATCTCTCTCCCCATGATTCCAGCCCAAAACATTACTCCACCTCCTCCTTGTTGGCGCCTTAGCCGTGTTTTCATGGGGTGTCCATCAACCAGCTATCCTCCACTCCATCCATCTGGACCATCGAGCGTTGCACGGCACTCATCAGTCTTCATGTATCGTTTGGCCACTGGAGCCGTTTCTGCTTGTGTGCTGTGGATAGAGGTGGTCGACAGGATGGCTTACGCACAGCTGCAAACCTCTGAAGGACCCTGCATCTTTTTGTTCGGGGGACGTTGGAGGCACCAGCAGCTTCAAAAACTTGTCTGCTGCTATGACAAGGCATTTTTGCAGCTGCTCTTTTAACCTGACGCAATTGCCTGTTGGAAAGAGTCCTCAATTTTTCCTTATCAGCCGCACACGTGTGTGCTGGGAATCAGCGACATACTTCTTGATTGTGCGATGATCACGATGAAGTGTCTTGGCAATGTTGATTGTAGTCATGCCTTGACCTAAATACTCCACAATTTGTTGCTTCTCAGGAGCCGACACATCCTTTTTCTTTCCCATTTTGGCAAAAAATGTAGGCTGCTTAATAATGTGGGACAGCCTTCTTCAGTAGTCTTGCCTTTATTTGGACACACCGGCCAAACTAATGTGCACAGGTATCTGCAATTGCTTTCAGTGATATAAAGAGCCCTGACACACATCACCAGCAATGAGTGTAAATGACAAACAAAAAAATTCTAACCTTATCACTCCGAAACTCTTTTTGCATAATAATTTGGAACACAGTTTAGAATCTATATGCCACATACAATATATATTTATTAAGGCACTATTTAAAGGGACCCACAGTTCAGGACAGAGCTTTGTGTATTATGATCCATCTACCACTACAGTCATGTTCCCACTGTAAAGAAAAAAAAAAAAAATGATTTAAAGAAAATAGACAAGAGATGTCACTTGATGCAGCCCTTATGAGTCCAAGGGGTGGGGCTTGTGTCATCCATCATCATTGGCATTTTAGTTGACAAATTACTTACTTTGTTGTTTACCCTTCCCAAGTGATGGTAAACCCAAAAAGGCATTTTTCTTTAATTTAGTAGATTAGTCTCCATTATCTGCATTGGAGACTGTGGTGCACACAACGTCCAAAACACCGAGCCTCGCGTTAACGCTCACGAATCAGAGTTTATTACCATAAGATTTCACACTACCAGTGAAATGATTGCAGTAAATTTCTTCCGTCCCAGGGTTTAATTACATGTTGATTGTCATACAAGATGCCCCAGACCTGGCTGCTGTCTGTTGGCCGCGTGTCGTTTACACGGGTCACTGAGCACAATCCGCTTTTCAGCGCCCGGCCGCGGCCCCGTATTTTAGCTCATGTTATCTAACCCAGGCTTGTATTTGTGGCTGCTTTCATAAGGCGAACGTAGTCCTCCGCTCTTACACAACTACTGAGCCCACCATATATCTACATGTTGTCCCCACTGTCAATCATCTGGCGTGGGGGGGGGGGTCCAAATTTTTTATTTTTTATTTCCTTTTTTATTTCTTCTGTGGTCCCATAGATAATGAATGATGCAGTGGTCGACTCCAGCAGGACATTTCAAAGCCCCATTTTCGGCATTGATTGGGGGGTCCAGCAGTTGCCATTCCCCACCCATTATTGCAAAAAATGGAGCTCTGCTGTAATCGAGGGGTGGGGGTCCATTCACTGTTGAAAAGCAGGAAAAAAATATAAGTTGGGTCCACCGATCCCCGGGTGGAATAATGAGTAACACCTGGTTTGTAATTTCCATTTTTTTCTGTTTTTGGACGGTCAGATCTATCACATGACAGGCACCGGCGGCGTCCAAAAGACCCCAGTAACTTACAATGGAGTCCGTTGGGTTTTTTCCAGCATCTTACCAGGAAATATAGCGCTGCGTGTCAGGTGTAACGTAATCCATGCTAAGCCTGTGACGCGGATGTGAGCGGAGCATCGACTGTCTATTCTGCGTCCATCTACATTCATCCACCCTACTGGTTGGAAGAGACATAACCTGTATTGCTTATTTATTTTTTTGCGCCAGGCAAAAGTCACCGGCAGCACGCTAAACGGCAAGAAGGAAAAGATTCAGGCCGAAGTAGATGACAAGGAAAAATGGGACTTCTTGAGCTTTGCCAAATCATGGTCTCCTAGCGAAGAACTGGATGACATGAAAGACCAGCTCTTCACTCACGTAAGAAACGCAAAATTCTGTTTTATTTCACAGTGTGCTTTCCAAGACGGCAATGATACGTATAGCAGGCACCATTTTTTAGGAGACTCTATCATGCGCCTCGAGACAACAGTGCAATACACTGCGGAGAAGATGTGGATTCCAGTCCGCGCTGCCCAAATAATAGATTTCCAAGACGTAATAACAGTTAAGATAAGACCCTATTGCGCTTTGTGTCTCCCTTGTTTTATCTTTTCGAGACAACAGTGGGCATACGAGAATGTGAAGACTGGGGAAATGGAAAATATGGATGTCGGTGTGTTTTGCCCTTAGGCTACTTTCAGACTTGCATTAGGAGGTGCAGCGCAGGGCCACCGCTAAGCTTCGCCCCCGGCCGTGCCTCCTCCGATCAGCTCCTCTGCTGGGGGCAGAGCTTAGCGGCGGCGCTGCGCCTCTTAACACAAGTCTGACAGTAGCCTTAGTTAATGATGTTGAGATTAAGGAAATGCATGCTCCTATGTTTTTATATTTGTTTTTTTTTTATTTTCCTCTCGGACCTGACCCACAAGCTGCTTCCTCATGCAGTCTCGCAGACACAGTTAATCTGCAGCCGCATACCTTTCTTCCTTCCCACTACAGTAGATTGATTTTTTTTGGTGACCAAGAAAGTTTATGAATTTTTAGAAATTTTTCCCCGTCTTTCGTTCAACTCGTTATCTCTTCTTTTTCTAAAGGTAGATGAACGAGGGAAGGCGCTAGCGTGGTGTTTTGGGGTACGGGTTGGGTTGAATGAAATCTCTTTTATTACAAAAGGCACTTATAGTTCTCGTTCCTTGCGTCTTTGATTCTAATTCCCGACCTCCATCTTAGTCCAGTTTAACAGTTTTTCATCAGGATTGTTCTCCTGGTCCCTGTTTTTCAGCTCTTGTCTCTGGATGTGACCGAGTGGAGTACGCTTCCGCAATGTACAGTGTGTTGTGCTGGTGGTAACCCTCGCCTCTGAACCTGGCCACACTGCTGACACTATACAGTGACTGCTATGGGCATGGTGACCTGGGAATATGACTGGGAACGTCCATACCTACTTGTGGGGTTTAAATAGTTGCTGTAGCTTCAGACAACGTCATCTTATTTGTTAGATATTGTGATGCAATTTATTTATAAATAATGTGCTCCATGCCTCCAAAATTGCTCCAATGTGCCTGCAACTCGGTTTCTGTTATGTGTAACTTGTTATCCACTGCCTGTTGTCCTGTGTAATCCGGCATTAGCATCAGAAACACCGTGATGAATTACAGGAAGTGGGGGCGGGTCTTTGCCTCTATAAGAAATAGGGGCGGGTCTTTGCCTCTCTACAGGAAGTGGGGGCGCGTCTTTGCCTCTCTACAGGAAGTGGGGGCAGGTCTTTGTCTCTCTACAGGAAGTGGGGGCGGGTCTTTGCCTCTTTACAGGAAGTGGGGCGGGTCTTTGCCTCTCTACAGGAAGTGGGGGCGGGTCTTTTCCTCACTGCAGGAAGTGGGGGCAGGTCTTTGCCTTTCTACTGGAAGTGACGGCTGGCATTGTCTCTCTACAGGAAGTGGGGATGCTTTTTTGTGTCTCTACAGAAAGTGAGGGCGGGTCCTTGTCTCTCTACAGGAAATAGATGCTGGTTTCTGTCTACAGGAAGTTGGGTGCAGGTCTTTGTGCTGGAAGTAGGGGGCCAGTCTCTGCAGGAAGTAGGGGGCCGATCTCTGCAGGAAGTAGGGGGCCGATCTCTGCAGGAAGTAGGGGGCTAGTCTCTGCTGGAAGTAGGGGGCCAGTCTCTGCTGGAAGTAGGGGGCCAGTCTCTGCTGGAAGTAGGGGGCCAGTCTCTGCTGGAAGTAGGGGGCCAGTCTTTGTAGGAAGTAGGTGGCCGATCTCTGCTGGAAGTAGGGGGCCGATCTCTGCTGGAAGTAGGGGGCCGATCTCTGCTGGAAGTAGGGGGCCGATCTCTGCTGGAAGTAGGGGGCCGATCTCTGCTGGAAGTAGTGGGCCGGTCTCTGCTGGAAATAGGGGGCTGGTCTCTGCTCGAAGAAGGGGGCTGGTCTTTCTACAGGAAGTGAGGATGTTTTGACAATAGGTTCTTTATCTCTACAGGAAGGGGCGGGTCTTTATTTTTTTTGCTTAACTTTTCTATCTGTGAGATTTCAGACGTCACAGAGAGGTGGGCTTCACTTCAGGGCATGCAACTATTGGAGAAAGGCAGGATCAACGCATGCTAGAAAGTGAAGAATGACGTTTCCAGCACATGTGGTGCTGGCAGAATTCTGGTAATACTAATCTGCTGCAAAAAACAGTTTTATTTTGTTGCTTGGAAATAAGGGCAGCAAGACCATGTTTCTTACAGGTTTTGTGCGAAAGGACAGGTATAATTTAACAAGACGACTCCTGCTCTGCACCGAGCTCTGGTCCGTGCCAAACCTATTCAGGCTTAGAGAATCCACATCTGCCAGCACTAGAGGAGCCACAATTGTACGCGCATCAAGAGCTGAACTCTCATTTTGCTTTGTTTCTCCTGCCAATTCTGAAGAAAGCCGTTTGGTGATCTTTGGTGTAATGCGCCTCTGCCTTTCTATGGCAACACTCGCTTTCTGGCCTGTGGAAAATAGACCATTGTGAGGATGAAATCCCTCGTAATCATCTGTTCTGGGCTCTTTGAAGCCAGACCTCACTCTGTCAACTGGAGGAAAGTGCCTTTGTTTGTGAAGGTCATTTTTTTTCCCCGACACACGGCGCTGATTCATTCATTCTCTCCTCTCATGTAAGTGCTGGATGGAGACACTTCTGATGATCCACTTTGCTATGCAGCACAATTTTTTTTTTAATAGCTCGCATCTGATTAGAATTTATTTAGAGCTGACTGTTCACTTGATATCCATGCCATAGCAGAGCCATCAGTTTGACACCTGGAAAATGAGGCCCCAGTCAGGACCCTTCAGCGTTTATCACACACCCCCATCTTTGCTTTGTATTTACTTAAGTAATGGATGTCAAATTAGGATTATCTGGATCTGACAATTTGATGGCAGATTTTCAAATTACACTTACAAAGCCAGGTATATCCAGCACCCAGCGGTGTATCCCGCACCCAGCATTGTATCCCGCACCCAGCGGTGTATCCCAGGTATCCGGCACCCAGCGGTGTATCCCAGGTATCCGGCACCCAGCGGTGTATCCCAGGTATCCGGCACCCAGCGGTGTATCCCAGGTATCCGGCACCCAGCGGTGTATCCCAGGTATCCGGCACCCAGCGGTGTATCCCAGGTATCCGGCACCCAGCGGTGTATCCCAGGTATCCGGCACCCAGCGGTGTATCCCAGGTATCCGGCACCCAGCGGTGTATCCCAGGTATCCGGCACCCAGCGGTGTATCCCAGGTATCCGGCACCCAGCGGTGTATCCCAGGTATCCGGCACCCAGCGGTGTATCCCAGGTATCCGGCACCCAGCGGTGTATCCCAGGTATCCGGCACCCAGCGGTGTATCCCAGGTATCCGGCACCCAGCGGTGTATCCCAGGTATCCGGCACCCAGCGGTGTATCCCAGGTATCCGGCACCCAGCGGTGTATCCCAGGTATCCGGCACCCAGCGGTGTATCCCAGGTATCCGGCACCCAGCGGTGTATCCCAGGTATCCGGCACCCAGCGGTGTATCCCAGGTATCCGGCACCCAGCGGTGTATCCCAGGTATCCGGCACCCAGCGGTGTATCCCAGGTATCCGGCACCCAGCGGTGTATCCCAGGTATCCGGCACCCAGCGGTGTATCCCAGGTATCCGGCACCCAGCGGTGTATCCGGCACCCAGCAGTGTATCCCAGGTATCCGGCACCCAGCAGTGTATCCCAGGTATCCATCACCCAGCGGTGTATCCCAGGTATCCGGCACCCAGCAGTGTATCCCAGGTATCCATCACCCAGCGGTGTATCCCAGGTATCTGGCACCCAGCGGTGTATCCGGCACCCAGCAGTGTATCCCACGTATCCGGCACCCAGCGGTGTATCCGGCACCCAGCGGTGTATCCCAGGTATCCGGCACCCAGCGGTGTATCCCAGGTATCCGGCACCCAGCGGTGTATCCCAGGTATCCGGCACCCAGCGGTGTATCCCAGGTATCCGGCACCCAGCGGTGTATCCCAGGTATCCGGCACCCAGCGGTGTATCCCAGGTATCTGGCACCCAGCGGTGTATCCGGCACCCAGCAGTGTATCCCAGGTATCCGGCACCCAGCAGTGTATCCCAGGTATCCATCACCCAGCGGTGTATCCCAGGTATCTGGCACCCAGCGGTGTATCCGGCACCCAGCAGTGTATCCCAGGTATCCGGCACCCAGCAGTGTATCCCAGGTATCCATCACCCAGCGGTGTATCCCAGGTATCTGGCACCCAGCGGTGTATCCGGCACCCAGCAGTGTATCCCAGGTATCCGGCACCCAGCAGTGTATCCCAGGTATCCGGCACCCAGCAGTGTATCCCAGGTATCCGGCACCCAGCAGTGTATCCCAGGTATCCATCACCCAGCGGTGTATCCCAGGTATCTGGCACCCAGCGGTGTATCCGGCACCCAGCAGTGTATCCCAGGTATCCGGCACCCAGCAGTGTATCCCAGGTATCCATCACCCAGCGGTGTATCCCAGGTATCCGGCACCCAGCAGTGTATCCCAGGTATCCATCACCCAGCGGTGTATCCCAGGTATCTGGCACCCAGCGGTGTATCCGGCACCCAGCAGTGTATCCCACGTATCCGGCACCCAGCGGTGTATCCGGCACCCAGCGGTGTATCCCAGGTATCCGGCACCCAGCGGTGTATCCCAGGTATCCGGCACCCAGCGGTGTATCCCACGTATCTGGCACCCAGCGGTGTATCCCAGGTATCCATCACCCAGCGGTGTATCCCAGGTATCTGGCACCCAGTGGTGTATCCGGCACCCAGCAGTGTATCCCAGGTATCCGGCACCCAGCAGTGTATCCCAGGTATCCATCACCCAGCGGTGTATCCCAGGTATCCGGCACCCAGCAGTGTATCCCAGGTATCCATCACCCAGCGGTGTATCCCAGGTATCTGGCACCCAGCAGTGTATCCCACGTATCCGGCACCCAGCGGTGTATCTGGCACCCAGCAGTGTATCCCAGGTATCCGGCACCCAGCGGTGTATCCCAGGTATCCGGCACCCAGCGGTGTATCCCAGGTATCTGGCACCCAGCAGTGTATCCCACATATCCGGCACCCAGCGGTGTATCTGGCACCCAGCAGTGTATCCCAGGTATCCGTCACCCAGCGGTGTATCCCAGGTATCTGGCACCCAGCAGTGTATCCCACGTATCCGGCACCCAGCGGTGTATCTGGCACCCAGCAGTGTATCCAAGCTATCCGGCACCCAGAGGTGTATCCCAGGTATCTGGCACCCAGCGGTGTATCCGTCACCCAGCAGTGTATCCCACGTATCCGGCACGCAGCGGTGTATCCTACGTATCCGGCACCCAGCGGTGTATCCCACGTATCTGGCACCCAGCGGTGTATCCGTCACCCAGCAGTGTATCCCAGGTATCCGTCACCCAGCGGTGTATCCCAGGTATCCGGCACCCAGCGGTGTATCCGGCACCCAGCAGTGTATCCCAGGTATCCGGCACCCAGCGGTGTATCCCAGGTATCCGGCACCCAGCGGTGTATCCCAGGTATCCGGCACCCAGCGGTGTATCCCAGGTATCCGGCACCCAGCGGTGTATCCCAGGTATCCGGCACCCAGCGGTGTATCCCAGGTATCCGGCACCCAGCGGTGTATCCCAGGTATCCGGCACCCAGCGGTGTATCCCAGGTATCCGGCACCCAGCGGTGTATCCCAGGTATCCGGCACCCAGCGGTGTATCCCAGGTATCCGGCACCCAGCGGTGTATCCCAGGTATCCGGCACCCAGCGGTGTATCCCAGGTATCCGGCACCCAGCGGTGTATCCCAGGTATCTGGCACCCAGCGGTGTATCCCAGGTATCCATCACCCAGCGGTGTATCCCAGGTATCCGGCACCCAGCAGTGTATCCCAGGTATCCATCACCCAGCGGTGTATCCCAGGTATCTGGCACCCAGCGGTGTATCCGGCACCCAGCAGTGTATCCCAGGTATCCGGCACCCAGCAGTGTATCCCAGGTATCCATCACCCAGCGGTGTATCCCAGGTATCTGGCACCCAGCGGTGTATCCGGCACCCAGCAGTGTATCCCAGGTATCCGGCACCCAGCAGTGTATCCCAGGTATCCATCACCCAGCGGTGTATCCCAGGTATCTGGCACCCAGCGGTGTATCCGGCACCCAGCAGTGTATCCCAGGTATCCGGCACCCAGCAGTGTATCCCAGGTATCCATCACCCAGCGGTGTATCCCAGGTATCTGGCACCCAGCGGTGTATCCGGCACCCAGCAGTGTATCCCAGGTATCCGGCACCCAGCAGTGTATCCCAGGTATCCATCACCCAGCGGTGTATCCCAGGTATCCGGCACCCAGCAGTGTATCCCAGGTATCCATCACCCAGCGGTGTATCCCAGGTATCTGGCACCCAGCGGTGTATCCGGCACCCAGCAGTGTATCCCACGTATCCGGCACCCAGCGGTGTATCCGGCACCCAGCGGTGTATCCCAGGTATCCGGCACCCAGCGGTGTATCCCAGGTATCCGGCACCCAGCGGTGTATCCCACGTATCTGGCACCCAGCGGTGTATCCCAGGTATCCATCACCCAGCGGTGTATCCCAGGTATCTGGCACCCAGTGGTGTATCCGGCACCCAGCAGTGTATCCCAGGTATCCGGCACCCAGCAGTGTATCCCAGGTATCCATCACCCAGCGGTGTATCCCAGGTATCCGGCACCCAGCAGTGTATCCCAGGTATCCATCACCCAGCGGTGTATCCCAGGTATCTGGCACCCAGCAGTGTATCCCACGTATCCGGCACCCAGCGGTGTATCTGGCACCCAGCAGTGTATCCCAGGTATCCGGCACCCAGCGGTGTATCCCAGGTATCTGGCACCCAGCAGTGTATCCCACATATCCGGCACCCAGCGGTGTATCTGGCACCCAGCAGTGTATCCCAGGTATCCGTCACCCAGCGGTGTATCCCAGGTATCTGGCACCCAGCAGTGTATCCCACGTATCCGGCACCCAGCGGTGTATCTGGCACCCAGCAGTGTATCCAAGCTATCCGGCACCCAGAGGTGTATCCCAGGTATCTGGCACCCAGCGGTGTATCCGTCACCCAGCAGTGTATCCCACGTATCCGGCACCCAGCGGTGTATCCGGCACCCAGCAGTGTATCCCAGGTATCCGGCACCCAGCGGTGTATCCGTCACCCAGCAGTGTATCCCAGGTATCCGTCACCCAGCGGTGTATCCCAGGTATCCGGCACCCAGCGGTGTATCCGGCACCCAGCGGTGTATCCCAGGTATCCGGCACCCAGCGGTGTATCCCAGGTATCTGGCACCCAGCGGTGTATCCGGCATCCAGCAGTGTATCCCACGTATCCGGCACCCAGCGGTGTATCTGGCACCCAGCAGTGTATCCCAGGTATCCGGCACCCAGCGGTGTATCCCAGGTATCTGGCACCCAGCGGTGTATCCCACGTATTCGGCACACAACGGTGTATCCCACGTATCCGGCACCCAGCGGTGTATCCCACGTATCCGGCACCCAGCGGTGTATCCCACGTATCTGGCACCCAGCGGTGTATCCCACGTATCTGGCACCCAGCAGTGTATCCCAGGTATCCGTCACCCAGCGGTGTATCCCAGGTATCTGGCACCCAGCGGTGTATCCGGCACCCAGCAGTGTATCCCAGGTATCCGGCACCCAGCGGAGTATCCCACGTATCCGGCACCCAGCAGTGTATCCGGCACCCAGCGGTGTATCCCAGGTATCTGGCACCCAGCGGTGTATCCGGCACCCAGCGGTGTATCCCACGTATCCGGCACCCAGCGGTGTATCTTGCAGTGGCCGTTACGAATACCTTCAGAATCACTGGACACATAATGTCAACCAGTTTCAGTGAAACTTTTGAATTTGCCGTTTCCTGCAAATGAATGTGATGTGTCGCTCTCACAATGTGAAAATAAATGACAAATTTCTGCAGATTGACATGTAGAAAACTGGGTAATGCAGGTCTGTGAATATATGATTTATCCCTCCCATCCTCCCCCACCCATTCTTTGTAACCCCCACCCATTCTTTGTAACCCCCACCCATCCCTCTCTTCCATCCTTCTTTCCACTTTTCCCTAACCCATTACCTTAACCTCCCATCCTTTCCCCCTCTTCCCTTTCCCCTTCCAACCTTTCATGCTCCCTCCAACATTCTCTTCATCCCTCCTTTCTCTTCCCTCCCTTTCTTCCTTCTCTCCTTCCTTCATTCCCTCTCTTACTTCCCTCTCTTCCTTTCCTTATTCCTTTCCTTCATTCTTTCCTTTACTTTCTTCCTTTCTTTTCTTCCTTCCTTTTTTCCTGCCCACCCATCCGCCTTCCTTTCTTCCTTAATCCCTCTGTTCCTCCCTTCCTATGTAACTTTATTACTTCCTATTTCCATCCCTTGTTTCATTTCTTCCTCCCTTCACTTTGTATTTTCTTTCATTTCGCCCTCCCTTTCTTTCTTCGTTCCTTTCTTGCTTCCTCTCCTTCCCCTTTCGTTCTCCCTCCCTCCCTTCCTTCACCCTTTCCTCACTTTTTGTCTCCCTCTGCATTTCATTTCTTCCTTCTCTCCCCTCTCTCTTCTTCTTTTTTCCCCTCCTTCCCTTCCTTCCTCCTTTTTTTTTTTCTTCCTCCTTCCCTTCCATCCTCCCTCCTTCCCTTCCATCCTCCCTCCTTCCCTTCCATCCTCCCTCCTTCCCTTCCATCCTCCTTCCTTTCCTTCCGCACTCCCTTCTCTCTCTTCCTGCTTCTCCTTTTGTGTAGTGATGGCTTATCTCTAGGACACGCCATTGTTATAAGATTGATGGGTGCACAACTGTCCGGTTTAGCGTCCCTTATTTTAAGTTTTCTTACCCCTGGAATATGCAGGAAGCAGTAGTGAGATGTGCCGTGACCCCTTAGTTGTGGACATCACTGGGGTTAGATCCCCACCGATCATATGGTGATGTCTTGTATAAGAGACGCCATCAGCGCTCCTAATGGGAAAGCCGCTTCTTCTCCACTAATGAAGACCTAACGACAAAGCCATGCTAATGTTCTGCGATCGCACAGTGTCGCGCAGCTCCAGCTCTTGTAGGACTGCGGGGCGGCCCCAACGCTGCGCCTATTATGATCAATTATAATGTATTTACCCTCACTTCCCGTGGAGGTCGTTAGAGCCGTGCCGTTATTATCCCGACGCAGACTTGTAATTCTCTCCTTATAATTCCATACATCATATAAATCTATGCTGTCGGCCTCATTATTATGCGGGATTTCTATTATTGAGGTAGGGAGGTCCTTATATACCCTCAAGTAATTGTATATTGCATTTTATGGCTTCTTTACCATAAATGTCCTTAATGCACTGTGTGGGCGATCCTATAGCTCCACTATTTTCTCCTTTGTCAGCTAAAATAATGGTGGAAACAAGGATCCGCCGGGCTGTACTACTCTGTTAGCTATGTGTGTATAGACAAGTAGCGCCTGAAATGTCTTATCAACTGTTTCTCCCCTTTTCCATTTAGAAGTAGCACAGGTGCTCGGCTGAACAAGTATTGACCCTCAGGCGTCTTCTGATTTTGGCTGTCTCCTAATTCCCGTGATAGAAATCGTTAAAAAAAAAATTAAAATACTTGCTTCCTACAGTCACCACTAGAGGGAGCTCTCTGCATACCAAATTCAATAATAAACCATTGAGCGCCCTCTAGTGGTGGCTGAAAGCAGCAAACCTTTTAATATTTAATTATGGTCAGTTCCAATTAACTTTGTTGTTTACCCTTTATTAAAAATCTTTTCCATTGTCAAGAATAGAGGTATTTTTAAATTCTATGTTTTATTGCTTGTTGCCTAGGTTTCCGTCCACCTCTGCAGTCTATTAGCAGTGGCTGATTTCCTAGGCAGGGAGCACAGCTGGCGGGACCACCAACTTCTGCTTTCAGCATGTAAGATTGAAAAGTTTGGGCCAGTGGCTCGGCCACGATGCCTGTCTGTAGTGTCAATCAGCAGGAATGGCCCTGCTCCTGGTTGTGCTCCTGAAGACCAATCATGAAAACAACCCTTTAAAGAGAACCTGTCAGTAATATTTTCACCAGGAAACCAGAGATGGTGCACTATAGGGCAATATGCAATAATTGCAACACAACCTATTTCATTGCAATCTGTTGTGGTGAAATTAGCCATTGTTATCCATATGCAAATTAGACTGGAAGTGCTCTGCTGGGTGTACCAGAGCACTTGGAGTCCATGGCTCCTTTTCTCCGCTGCTTGAAGATGGTCTCTGCTGTGTGACATCATTTCTCTTTGCAGCCAAATTCTTGCAAGTGGCGCTCTTCTCCTGGCCGGCGCATGAGCAGAGTGCTACTGTGCATTACCCAAATCCTCAGTCTTGTACTGCGCATGCACTCACCAAAGGAAGGGTATCGCACATGCGAGACTTCAGCGGGGAGCAGAGATCACGTCACGCAGCAGAGACCGTGTCTCCTCTGTCAATCAGGCCGCAGACACCAGTGAAAGTTGAGTCTCCATGGACTGTAAGTGCACTGATACATGCACCTGTGCACTTGCAGTCTCATTTGCATACTGATAAAAAGTCGATCGCCACAGATCACAACTAAATTGTGTGGTTGTACTCAGCCTTATTCTGCCCTTACTCTGCTTGCAGGCTTCCTTTACGGAGCTGACAGTGACTTGTACAGTGGCCACCTTTTTTTTTTAAACCATGATTTTTATTGAAGTATAACAATAAAAATAAAAATTAAACATACAGATTATGGGCAGTAACAATTGCATCCAGTCGGTTATCTTTAATAATAAGCAATTATCTCTTTTCTGGTTTCCAGTGTCCAAATTTAACAATCATTATGCAACATTGAACCTCCACCTATACACCAGACAGCCTGAGCTCCAGCATGCCCCTTGACCTAATCTCGCCTGGAATCCGAGTACTCCAGCCATTTTCCCCAAGTAACTTCAAACTTTTATACCCTCTATTATTACTGATTGCTATCATCTTTTCCATACTACAATTATGTCGCATCTTGGCCCTTATTTCTTGAACAGTAGGAACCTGCGAAGTTTTCCATTTGCTCGCAATACACCCTCTCACCACAGTCAAAAACTGTACGGTTATTATTGCATCGTTATGGTCCATGTCTTCCAGGCCTATGGACAACAAGGCTGTTTCGGGCCCCAACTCCACACCATAGCCCAGTATCGAGCTTAAGCATTGTTGTGTCTCCGTCCAGACCGGTTGAATCAACCCACACTCCCACCAGACGTGAAGCAACGAGCCTGGCTGTTTATTACACCTCCAGCACTTGTCTGATAATTGAGGATATATTTTCTGTAAACTCATTGGCGTATAATACCATCTGTACAGAATTTTTCTAGATATCTCCAAATGATTAATACAGTGGGACATTTTTTTGTGTATTTGAAAAGAGTAGTCCCATTGTTCTTCCCGAAAATGTGTTTTTAAATCAATTTCCCATTTCCCCACAAATGGTAGGGAGTGCGGGCCGCCCACCTCATTCAAGACCCCATACGCCCTTGATATTTCCCCTTTTGTATCTTTGTTGACTTCAAAGAAGTTTTCGTATGGTGAGACCAATTCCTGTTGTTCTGTTTTAATACTTGTTAATAGGTGTCTAATTTGGAGGTATTTATAAAAATCCCTCTGATGTATCCCAAACATTCTAACTAGATCACCAAACGGTCTGAGATCCGAGTTATTCATAATATCTCCAACTTTAAGTAGTCCCTTCAAGATCCAGTCTCCCAAATCCAATTTCTGGATCAAGTTACCCACTACATTCATAGGAAGCTTATGTATTCTTGTAGGGAGTAATTTCTGTCCTATCGTCTGCATTAACCAGGTGTTTGCGCCTGCTCGTATCGTGGGGTGTCTTGGCAATTGCTCCTTTTTGGCCAGTCGAAGATGCCACATATACGAGGCCATAGAGGGATGCCCCACTATCTGCGCTTCCAGTTTTACCCAAGCCTTTGTAGAGTTTTCATCCCACCAACAGCTTAACTGATCTAACAACGTAGCACGATAATATGCTCGTACACATGGGCATCCCAGCCCCCCAAGTCTTATTGGCAAAAACAAGAATTTCGCTGATACACTCGCTCTCCGATGGTTCCATATGTAGTTCATTAAAGCGGACTGGAGCCTTTGGAGGGTGTGAAGTGGGATTTGGAGAGGCAAGTTGCGAAAATAATATATTTGGGGTAATACCATCATTTTTACCACTGAAATCCGGCCCAACCAGGATATCATTGCTTTAGAAAATGACCTCAACTCCTTATGGATATTCTGCAGTAAACGGGCGTAATTTATTTTCCCCAGATTTTTAATTGGGTAAGTTAATTGAATCCCTAAGTATGGAATTGAGTCAGCCTTCCATGTCAAAGGGTATTGTTCCATTAGTTTCTGCTTTGTAGCCTGTGGGATACCCATGTCAAGAATTAAACATTTACTTAAATTAATTTTGTAGTAGCTAGCTTTTCCGAATTGGGTAATAAGTCTAAATATATGGGGCAGGGAGACTTCAGGATTCGTGACACATAATATAACGTCGTCAGCAAATAGTCCTATCTTATTTTCCTTAGTGCCCACTCTGATTCCAGAAATTTCTTTCTCCATTCTTATAGCCTGGGCAAATGGTTCCATCAATAAGACAAATATTAATGGGGAGAGGGGGCACCCCTGCCTTGTTCTGTTTGTGATATTAAACCCAGGAGACAGATACCAATTGCATACACCTGGGCCAAAGGCCCAGAGTATAATGCCATAATGGAAGACAGAATGGGTCCCCCGAATCCAAAACATCTAAGCGTCCTTTCCATAAATCCCCAATGGATTCTGTCAAACGCCTTCTCCGCATCCAATGACAGGAGCAGAGAAGGCGCACGGCTCCCCTCCACCTCAGCAATTAAATCAATAAGGCGTCTGGTTCCATCACTGGTTTGCCTGTTTTTGACGAATCCAACCTGATCCCAGTGGATCAACTTGGGAAGAATGTCTAGAAGTCTCAGGGATAGTACTTTAGCAAATAGTTTGACGTCCGTATTCAAAAGCGAAATTGGTCGAAAGTTTGTCGGGGTATTTGGATCCTTTCCTGGTTTGGGTAGGGTGATAATATGAGCCTTCAGCATTTCTGCTGGAAAGGCACCATTCTTGGTGGCTTCTTTGAATACTCTCACCAAGTAAGGAGAGATCAAATTTTTATATTTTATATAATAGTTTTTTGGAACGCCATCTGGTCCTGGGGCCTTATGTAGCTTCAAGATATCAATAGCTCTATGAATTTCCAATATTGTGAGTTCCTGAGATAATGTTTCTATCTGTATGGGTGATAGCGTGGGTAAGCTTATTGAGTCTAAGAATCTCCCTATTTCTTCATCACTTGGTTGGTGGGTTTGATTATCTCCTTTTAAATTGTATAAGGATTCATAATAGTTGGCAAATTCGTTTGCAATTCTCTGAGGGTCTATTATTTTTCCCTTATTGGGGCCGTTTAAATATGGGATACGGGATTTTGCAGCACGTATTTTCACCTGTTTAGCCAATAATTCCCCAGATTTATTTCCATGCCAATAATATTTCATTTTGAGTTTTTTGAGGGCTTTCTCGTATGTGTGTAAATTAAGCTCATGTAGCCTTTTATGAAGGTCTGAAATTTCGGCCGCTCTTGTGGGAGAGTATGATCTTTTGTGCAATCTATGTAATCTTCCCAATTTGGTTTGAATATCATATACTGCAGTTTGCGTAGATTTTTTATAATGGGAAGCCTGCTTTATAAAATGCCCCCTCATGACCGCCTTATGTGCACACCATAGGGTTGCATCCGATACTTCTCCATTATCATTTTGTGTAAAATAGTCTTGAATGGGTTGTTGCGTTTGTGAAGCATAAGTGGGGTGGTTCAGGATATAAGTATTGAGCCTCCAAATTGGGGATCTATCTGTGACATGCTTCTCTTCTATTCCTAATGTGATAGGAGCATGGTCGCTCCAAGTTATAGTACCTATGTTAGCGGTTAATACTCGAGGGATTATTGTTTTATCAACTAGAAAAAAATCAATTCTCGTGTACGTATTATGCGGGTGAGAAAGAAACGTATAATCTCGTGTAGATGGGTTTTTAAGTCTCCAAATGTCGTACAATTCTTGCATGTGTAACAGTTTGGCAAGTGGACTAGGGTTGAGTTTATTTGATCTAGTTGTAGTATCCATGTTGGGCCACAACGCTACATTAAAATCCCCTACTACTATAAGAGAACCTTTCTTGACTTTAATAGCTTTTGCTATTTTCTTAATATGAGTATATTGTCCTGTGTTGGGGGCATATATGGTTACTAATGTGTATGGGATGTTGTTGATTAAACACTGTAGTATAATGTATCTTCCATGAGAATCTATAATTTGGTTAGTTAGAGAAAAGGCCACCGAGTCCCTTATTGCAATCGACACCCCACCTTTTTTCCTATTCGCCGGTGCTAGAATCACATGAGGGAATCTTTTATGTTTTAATCTACTCATATCTTCACTGTTTAAATGAGTCTCCTGTATACACAATACGTCTGCATTGGTCCTCAGCGCCTCCTTCCATAATATTGACCTCTTGTAAGGGGAATTTAAACCTTTGGCATTTACAGATAAAAACTTAATCACCATCTATGAGTGTGACTAAAAATGCTAAGTGCCGCTGCTGTGTATAAGGTATACTGGTGGGATATTCTCCCCTGTGTAGGTTTACCAAACATGCCATGAAACATACAAACTCATACTTATCCTGGGCACTGGCGCCCACATATTCAAATTGCTTCTCACCCCTTTTCCCCACCCCTGAAGATCCGACTGTAAAGTGCTGCCACTGTGAATGCGAAAAACAGTAAACACAAATAACATTCAAACTAACTACTATGCCCTCTAAGGCACACATACAGAGAGCCCTTACAGGCTGCCTGTCAAAGGTATCGGGAACCCAGCAAAAGCTTAATAGACCACATACGGCCTGGGCCCTGACATAAGTCCCGAACTTGGACCAGTGCCAGAAAAAGTACCAAATTCGGAGAAAAACAGCGCAAAAAACCATAAAATATGGTAAGCAATAAAAAATCAAAAAGGCTGTATGAAAAATCTCCGTATGAAGAAAGGAATAAAACAAAAACAAAAACAAATCCAAAAACCAGAGTTCCGAAGATCCTGATGAATGATCCATGTCCCAGTCCCTATAGCCGTGAGTGATGGGGTCCTGCCATAACTGACCCCCGGCTTCTCAGACCCGGACAGTCCTACCCCAGCGGGTTTTACTGCTCTCAATTTGTATAACCGAAAAGAACGAAGCCATAAAAGCTCCCCTAAAAAATATCAGCCAACAGAGAACCTCCTCCGGATTTACGTTTCCTGTTCCAGGAAACTAAGCCAGTTCCTTGTTGCATGCTGCTCACGCTTGAGACCATTCCTCCAAGATTGGTTGTGGTGTTGTATTTTTCCCTTGAACCTCCCCATCCTTGAGAGGGAGATTCCATTCTTTACAAAGGCGTAAAGCTTGCTCCAAGTTGTTCGCCACATGCTTGCGCCCATTTTTCGTTATTACCAACTTCACTGGGAACCCCCACTTGTATGGGATATTGTGTTCTCTTAGGGTCCCCGTGCATGATGAAAATGTTCTCCTGCGTGCTAGAGTGAAAGCTGACAAATCCGCAAATATAATTATGTCTTTAAAGCGATCGGGCAGAGATGGCGGACTTCGAGCAGCTTCCATCACCTTCTCTTTTATGTGAAAGAAGTGGATTCTTACTATAACATCTCTCGGTATTGTGGTTGCGAGACGGTTTGGTTTGGGCAATCTATGTGCCCTATCCATAATCAAATCGAGCTGTGAGGTTTCCAGCAACAGACATGAGAAATAATCAGTAAGAAATTCTTTGAGGTCTTCAGTCTTCACCGTTTCTGCAATGCCCCTCAATCGGATGTTGTTACGGCGAGATCTGTCTTCCATATCTGCTATTTTCAGTTTTAATGCATCTACCTCTTCATCTGTGGATACCACTGTGTCCACCACTTCATTGTGCGCAGCGGTTAACTCCGCCATCTTATCTTCTATGTGAGACGTGCGTTCTTCCAAAGCATTAATGTCTTTTTGCATAGATCTGAGCATGTTTTGCATATCTTTTTTAAAGGTAGACATTATTTCAGACATAAGTTGTCTCATAGTGTGCTCATTTAGTGGTTCTCCAGCAGAGCCGCTTGAGGCCCTTAGGCCTCTTCCATGAGGGGATGCCTGGGGCTGGATTTCTGAGTCCTCCCCGCCACTTCCATCCCTCTGCGCCGCGGAGGTTCCAGAGTCAACCCCACCTTGATCCTCCTTTCTATTATCGGGTAGGCTGCTCCCCTTATTTTCCCCCTCCGCATGCCTCCGTGGAGATTCTCCTACCTCTCCCCTTGAACGTAGGGCGGATGAGCGCTGTGTGTCCATGCCGCGTCTGAGCTTCCCGGCGCCATTTTGCTCACTCTCCGCCGCCGGATAAAACTGGGTGAGCTTAAGGGGGCTTTTCCTGCCCCTTCCTCTGCTGCTGCGAAGGTCCTTCATGGCCCCACACTCCCACTACTTTCCGCCGTCCCTCGGGTCTGGAGCCGTTGCTGTACGTATCTGTGTGCCGCTTTATGGGGTCAGTATGCACCGGAGAAGTTCTACTATGCTTCTGTCTCCATGTGCAGCAGGCCACGCTCCCCCCCTACAGTGGCCACCTTTAATAGGTGACACTGGAGAGCCAGATTTTTCCTCTTGGAGAGATAATTTGCATGCCTTTTTTCCCCAGGCAGCAATGCTAAGTCTCAGTACGTCAGCTTGGGGGGACTCCACATGGAATAACAATGACTAGAACTGCGCACAATATGTACATGGTGGTCCGACTAGTGATCTGTTCGGCTGTCCCCCTCCTGACGCACCCCATGATCTTATTTGCCTTTGCAGCAGCTGACTGACACTAGCTGCTGCCATTCAATTAAAATTCGTCCATCCTTGTCTATGTCTTGTGTATTCCGGCCCAGCGCTGCGCTTGCTGCAGGGGCTCCTGAGTCATGGGGAGGAACATATCCCTACTAAATCTAGCGCTCCTGTATGACCGGTGTGCTGAGATGGCAGGAAGGACTTGCGTAAGACTGCAGGGAGCGGATACTGCCATCGCTCGTGTTTTGTGGGTTTCGCCGTTTGCATTTTATCTATGAGATTTATGAATGTTGTATCACACCAGGACCTTAAAGGGGATGTTCCAGCTCAGCAAATGAAGGGATTGCCTATAACTAGAAGGAAGGGGTCTCCGCTCTGCTCAAGTGTGGAGTCGCCATGTTGCATTTTTCCCTCTAATCAAGTCTTGTGAACTGCGTCCATTCCTTCTAGAGGTCTCCTAGAGGTGGGATGTGCCACTAAGGCTACTTTCACACATCAGGTTTTCGCCGTCAGGCGCGTTCCGGCGTCGCGCCGGATCCGGCAAATGTTTTGTAAAACCGGATGTGACGGATCCGGTTTTCTGCCGGATCCGTCTTGCGCATGACAGCCAAAACCGGATCCGTCTCATCCGGTTTTCGATCCGTTTTTCAACGGATTACGCCGGATCCGGTTTTTAAAAACGCCCCTTATGGCCTTCCGAACGGGATTGGCTACTGAAAAACTATATATACCGTGTTCCTACAGCCCTTCTTTGACAGGTTGTAGAGGAGAAAGTGCAGGTTGGAGAGAAGAGCAAGTGACTGGCGAAGATGGATGTTGTGATTGGAAATATTTTGAAGAACTTGGTGGATTTTACAGCGGAGGCGAATCGTTTGAGGGTGATTGTTCTGGAGAAGGAGAGAGCGAGACAGCAGCGCATCAGGCATCGTAGACGACGTTTGTGGATCCACCCCATCACAGCCAAGAGAATGACGCGTGGGGTCTATTCTACACTCTGCATGGACCTTCGACGAAACCCAGAGAAATTTTTTGGATATGTTCGGATGAAAATGGAGAATTTTGATTACTTGGTGGAGCGCATTGCACACCTCATAAGAAAATCGGACACCTATTGCCGCTTCTCCGTTTCACCCCGCAGAGCGTCTGATGGTGACTTTAAGGTAAGCCACATTTATTGGATATGATCGCATCAGAGCACACTTTCACTGCAATCTTGTTGGTGGTAGTTTGCATCTCCAAGTGTTATAGCTGAGTTTTGGTATGTAATGCTGTGATTTTAAACTAATTGATTGTTTTTTAATTCCCCACAGATTTCTTGCAACTGGAGAATCCCTTTCGTCACTGCATTTCCAGTACAGACTCGGGATTTCCACCATATCTGGAATAGTGAAGTACACATGCCGTGCACTGTGGGACTCCTTAGCTGAAGAGTTTTTACCAGAGCCCACAACAGAGAGGTGGATTGAAATTTCTGAAAAGTTTCAACAGATATGTCAGTTTCCGAACTGCTTGGGCGCTGTGGACGGGAAACATATCCATATTGTAAAGCCAGCCGGATCGGGATCGGAATATTTCAATTACAAGAAATATTTTTCAATTGTCCTCATGGCCATCGCTGACGCGGAATACAAATTTATTGCTGTTGATATTGGGGCCTATGGCCGCTCCAATGACTCTCAAGTTTTCAAACTGTCTGCCATGGGGCGTAAACTGTATGGAAACACCTTCCAGTTCCCACCCCCTAGACCGCCGCCCAAACATCTGGTCCACCTATGCCATTTGTCTGTGTAGGGGATGAAGCCTTCCAGCTGTCAGAACACCTTTTGAAACCGTACGGTAGCAGAGGATTGTCAAGAACAAAACGCATTTTTAATTACCGCCTCACAAGAGCAAGAAGAATGGTTGAATGTACCTTTGGTATTCTGACAGCCAAATGGCGGGTCCTATTGACTGCGATCAACCTCAAGACTGAAACTGTGGACGAGGTGATCAAAGCTTGCGTGGTACTCCACAATTTTATCTGCAAGGAACCCATTTCCATTGAGGACACCGCTGAAGAAACCACCTTGCAAGATTACCATGACATTACCACTAGAAGTTCTGTGACGGTTTCAGTAATGAGGGACAATTTTGCACAATACTTTGTCACCTCAAGGCAGAGTACACTGGCAGGATGACAGTGTGTGAAAGATGTGTGCCCTTAACCAAACTTGTGTACCTTCTGTACCAACAGTATATACCTTTGCCAACCAAAGTTGGCTATCCTGTCATGGTCTTACTATTTTTACCTTTAGGCCACAGGTGTGTACCTGGTTGTGTTTTATGCAAAGTATTTCACCTTGTAACAAAAGTTGTGTACATTGTTAGGAAATCACCAACAATAAACACAACTTTTCTAGGTGAAATACTTTGCTTCAAACACAACCAGGAACACAACTGTGGCAAAAAGCTAAAATTTACCCACAGTTATATACCTGGTTTTGAATACCTTTTTACCTTTTAAATACCCTGTATTTAACCTTTTTTTTAACATATTTCGCCGCAGAAAGAAATGACAGACAACCAGTGTAAAACAATAATGAAACTTTTATTGAAAAATTATTTTTTTTTAGTAAACTGTTTTTAAATTTAAATAAACTTTTTTAATAAAGGTTTGAAACCATAAAACTGGTCATTTTTATTAAAATACACACACATTATAAATTTGTGTAGTGTGGGGTGGAAATACTGCTGGAGGGGCTGCGGGACACTTCGACACTGGGAGTGTGGAGAGAGGACTGGGATCGTGGTGGGGAAGGAACAGTTAGAGGTGAAGGTGTGGAAAAAGCTAGAGAATGGGTGGACATGTGGGAGGCAGAAGAGGTGGTGGAGTGGAGGGTTGGGCAGGGACTGTAGGAGCAGATGATGTTGATGGAAAGTGGTATGGGGAAGGAGTTTGGTACGGGGAAGGAGTTTGGTACGGGGCAGGTTGCTGGAAGTGGGGAGATGTCTGGTAATGGGGAGGTTGCTGGTACTGGGGAGGTTGCTGGTACTGGGGAGGTGGCTGGTATGTAATAGGAGGGGGAGGAGGGAAAGTGGCTGGAGGGGGTGCAGGTGGAGGAACTACTGGGGTGGGAGGAGGACGTTGGGAGGTAACGTGCTGGAGAGCACCGTGGCACGAATGCATAACATGCATCTGCTGGCTAGGAGAGAGCGTTTCCATGCGCTCCACAACAGACCTGAAAAAGGTGTGGTTTGGCGAAGATCTTGCTTCTGAATGCATGGTTTGCAGAAGTGTCTTCACCTCCAGAATGCTGGAGTTGATCTGCTGAAAGCCTGTGGAGATTTGCTCTGACAAGACTTTTAGACAGTTCTGGAAAGATGCATTCAGATGCAAGAACTCTGGCGCATAAGTCTTTTCCTGACCCCTCTGCCGCTGCCGCCCAGTACCCGCAGGTGTACTAGAGGTGGCAGGGGCAGAAGGGTGGGGTAAAGGGAAAGCGATCTCCTCACCAGCAGCTTCATGTAATGTTGTCGGCCACGATGCTCCTGCGCTGGTGGATGGGACAGATGGGTCTAATGTGTGGGAAGGTGCAGATGTACCGGGGCGGTCGAAGTGTCCCTCGGTGCCGGTCTCCTCAGGGATCACCTCAGAAGGGTCCAATCGTGCAGGCTCCCGAGTGCTGCTCACCGTGCTGTGGAATAAAGAGAAAAAAAACAATTAAAATACTGACATGGTATGGCCCTGGCTGAAATTTTTTTTTACATCTAAACATTTTTTTTTTTTACATGTGGTGTGTAATATTTACCTTCTGGTGACCATTGTATCCCGGAGGAACGACAGGGCTCGTGCGTACTTGTACTTGCTCCTGCGTCCTCCAGATCCACTCGGGGCCCGCATCTCTTTATTGAACTCCTTCTTGAAACGATCCCTCACAGACCGCCACCGCTTCACAATTCTCTCCCCTGAAACGAGAAAGGACAAAGTGGTTAGTATACAACATCAGTGTTTCCCAAACTCCAGTCCTCATGGTCCACAGGGGTCATGTTTTCAGGATTTCCATAGTAAATAGAAATCCTGAACACATGATCCGTGGGGACCACGAGGACTGGAGTTCGGGAAACACTGGTTTACATCAAGCAACCGGTACTGTATATACTTACGCTCTTTAATCTGGGCCCGAGCATCGAGGTCCTCCCAGCGGTCCACAAGGAGCAAACAGATTTCCTCCCAGAGTCGTCGGGTAACGATCAGGTCAGCATGGCGGCGGTCAGCCATATTCCATAGCGGCTCCCTTTCTCTGACGAGATCGATGAGGTGGTCGACATCTATTCCTCCATCCTCACCGTCAGAGTCGGAAGCACGCTGTGAAGGCTGTTAAAGTAAAAGATAAAAATAGCAAAATTAGTCACCACACTTTAAGACATGAAATAAAAAGTGTACCAAAATGTAACTAAAATATTATACTTACACACTGGTGACCGCCGCGTTGCTGTCGCCGACGACCCTGGGAGGCACTGCGAGGACCTCTTGGCCGAGCACCAGATTGGGAAGACTAGAGAAGAAAAGAAAAAAATTTATGTGTTTGGATGTTGGCATATTTGTTTGCTGTGTGATGTCTGCGGTACATTGTTTTCTATGTGTTGTGTGTAGTGTGATGTTGTGTTTCTGCGTTTGATGAAAAAAACTTACCAATTGTGAGCCCACTCCAGGTGTCTGTCCACCCCTTCCTCCTTCTTCTGGGAGCTCCTCTTCAGCTTGTGATTCCTGTTTTGAAATAAAAGGCAATGAATAGACATATATTACAGAGATGATGGATTTTTGAAATAAAAACTTACCATCAAACGCTGACGATGCGAGGGAGGGCTCCCAGAAGAAGATGTGGTGTCCTCCTGCTGGCCAGACTCCACTCCTGTGGGTGGTGCTGCTGCTGCCAGTGCTGCCAGTGCTGCTGCTGCATCTCTTGGGCGGCTGTTGAATAAAGAGAAACAAAGGGCCAATGAATATCTTGATATTCCATGGCCCTAGTTTTGAGGAATGGGGGATTTGATAATTACCGTCTCTCATCTGCTGGTGGACTCCCCTCCCATTGATCAGCATGTTCCCTTTGCTGCTCCATTTGGGGTGGTGGTGGTGCTGATGGTGCTGCAGTGGTCTCCTGCCTTCTCCTGCGCCTGGTTCCTGTCTTGGGTGGCATGTTGGGTGTGGCTGTGGGTCCCACTGTCATGCTTTTATATATGTGTGCTGTGGGCAGAGCTACTGAGCATGCTCAGACCCAAAAAGCCGGATCCGGCGCATTGTGGCGCTCATAGACTTTCATTGTGTGAAAAAGCCGGAAGCGCCGGATCCGGCGGGTCCGGCTGTTTCGCCGGAGACAAAAAACGTTACAGTTGCCGTTTTTTCCAGACGCCGGATTGCGACACATTGCCGGATCCGGCGAAAACCGGACGAAACGCATGGCCATCCGGCGCGATCTGGCGCAAATGCAAGTCAATGGGGGGGAAACCGGATCCGTCATTGCATTTCGCTGGATCCGGTTTTTGTCAAAAGAGCCGGCTCGCGCCTGACAGCGAAAACCTGATGTGTGAAAGAGGCCTAACGACGTATCCGAGGCTTCTCCTAGTAATGCGTGATCAGTGCCACAATGCAACTGGACAAACGATGCAAAACTGAGATATGTAACGCCGCTTTATATAGGAGGATATAAAGACTCAATTCCAATTATCAGCCGTCAGAAGAAGGAGCGAAACACGTTACTGTCGGTTAATGGGATCGTTTACGCGCTCATCGTGGTCTGCAGCACTTACTTACGTGCTGCCGACAATAGAAGAGCTGTATGGGAACCGTTCGTCCCCATACAGTCTGTATGAGCTGTGTAACAGGGCCGTCATGAGCATCGATTGACTTGTTATATTATCAGAGCTCGTTATATCACCTTGGAAGAGTAGGGCAAGTGATGGCGCGGGCAAAAACCTGCCCTCGGACACGGCCAATCGCCACACGAGTCTTTGTTCCACTGCAGTATGCAGAACTTCAAACATACTGCCACCACCATGCCGTCCGACCGTAACCTTAACCTGGCACCGATAATGTATCAGCGTGTGTTTGAAGATGAGTGCAAACTCTTCTGGTATGGACAAACGGTGAGGAGGCAGCGCGGCTGATGCTCATCCCCCTGTAGCGAGCCAATGGCTGCACAATTGTGAAACAAAATCTGGCTGGAGCCCGGCCACACCGTCTGGTCTGACTCTTACTCTCTGTTATCAGCCATATGAGGCCTGTAGAGCTCTTTAATTTGGAGACTGATGGGAAGTCCAGATGATTCCTTGTCCCCCATTACTACTGCATTATGTCGCCTGGAAGCTTTCCTGCTCTGATATCATCACTGTGTTATTACTTCGCTGCACTTGTATTGGCCGCTGCTGCTGCACTTGTATTGGCCGCTGCTGCTGCACTTGTATTGGCCGCTGCTGCTGCACTTGTATTGGCCGCTGCTGCTGCACTTGTATTGGCCGCTGCTGCT
Source organism: Dendrobates tinctorius (assembly GCF_039654945.1). Classification (NCBI taxonomy): domain Eukaryota; kingdom Metazoa; phylum Chordata; class Amphibia; order Anura; family Dendrobatidae; genus Dendrobates; species Dendrobates tinctorius. The sequence goes on along the minus strand of NW_027361810.1, from coordinate 14,329,816 downwards.
GCACTTGTATTGGCCGCTGCTGCTGCACTTGTATTGGCCGCTGCTGCTGCACTTGTATTGGCCGCTGCTGCTGCACTTGTATTGGCCGCTTGTATTGGCCGCTGCTGCTGCACTTGTATTGGCCGCTGCTGCTGCACTTGTATTGGCCGCTGCACTTGTTTTGGCCGTGGCTGTTGCTGCACTTGTATTGGCCGCCGCCGCTGCTGCTGCACTTGTATTGGCCGCCGCCGCTGCTGCTGCACTTTTGTACGCCGGTGCACTTTTATACGCTGCAGTTTGTAGATTTATTTCCTAGAAAGATCAGATTTTTACATCCCATCAGATTGCATATGGTTACCAAATTCAATCCATCCCTTCCCATGTCGGCAGCGGTCGAAGAGGAGACCCTGATACAAAATGTTGTAAAGCGTGGAAATCCTAACACTTTCCTAAATAGAGTAAACAGATGCAAGGGGACACTTTGTACCTGCCCCCCTTCCCTATTTCACTGCATCATTTTTTATTCTTTTTTTATTCTTTTTTTAGACCCTGTTCTAAATTTCTGTGTATTGCAACGCAGATGAGCATCTGCTTATCTGTAGAGATAAAGAGCACGCCGTTGCCGCACTTGCAGCTATTTCCCGTCCCTACCTCTCCGCTCACTCCTTGCATCGGTGGCTGACCCCCCAGTGCTAGCAGGGCATTGTATGATAGCTGGCGCTCATTAGTGGCTCAGCTGACGTGCCCCGGGCTACGCCGGGTGTGAAAGGCTCTCTAGAAGACCCAATTATATCAGCTGGCTATTTCTGTACCAACGAGCAGCAATATTTAAAGAGCACATCTCCGACCAAGAGAGAAGACTCGGCACCGTGCAGCGCTGACAGTATCTCTCCAGTGGGGGCACATGACACGTCTGGAAACCTCTGGCGGCGTCCCCTCGGCCCTGCCGTCCTCTGCAGGCGCTGCCTGGCACTGTTGAGTGTGATTTGCTGTCCATGGTCCTGTAGCCAAGACCCACAGCAGAAAGCCGCTTCACTCACCGTATAAAAAGAGGAAGCGAGAAAAAGAGCTAAGCCAGCAAACGCCCCCGGCGCACCCCTGCCGCGCTCTTTAATAGCCGGCTCACTGGTAATTAAGAAAAAGTAAGCGACATATTATATCCCGGGTGATGTTAACGGGCTAAAAGAACAAACGCAGCAGCTGCTGGTGCCAAGTGTTATGGCAGATCATCCGCCGCTGCAGATACATGCTATGAAACCGCCCGTATGTGCCGGTGTGTAAATCTACCGCTGCGGGAATATAAAGATGGAAAACTGCTTGTCTAGCGGCAAATAAACAAGGCGACGGGAAAAGGACAGAGTTCAGCTCAGAGCAGCGGATCGGCACGTGATAGGACTGTATTAACCCTTTAATGACTTTTTTTTTTATCTCTTTATACCTTTTTTTTTATCTCCGCTTTTCGGAATCGGTAACTTTTTGTTTTTCTATTTTTGACTGTGTGTTTTAGCTATGCATAATTTATTGTAAAAGTTTTAGACCCTTTTTTTAGTATGGTGGGAAACAAAATCATGCCACCGTTTCACGATTCTTAAGAGTTTGACAGGTTTCTGCTTATGGCCTCACATCATTACCATAGGAGCAATGCAAAAAAAAAAAAAGTACCGTATATGTATTTGTTTTCTTTGTGATGCCGGACTTTACATCCCAGCATTTTCTTGCTTTTTCTTCCATCAGAGGAGCAGGTTATTGTCCTTTTACATTGGGTATCATTTTGGGTTAAATACGATGTTTAGATCGCATTTTTTATTCTATTTTTTTTTTTTTGTTTGTTTTATACCTGAGTGAATAAGAACTTAGCATAAAGCACTGGATTTAGTGTCTCTATATAACATGCATCCAGTCCGAGCCCAGCTGTCATTTTACTAGATCTGAATGAGAAAAGGAAGCTGCACTGGGATGGACCATAGACCGTGCTGATGAATGAGGCCCAGTGTGTACAGGTACTTGCCTTCACTGTGGATAGATTTTATATGGGGACAGGTAGATGGCGACGATAGATCTGCGGAGAGCTAGATATGACAGTGTCCTGGCTGTCACATAGAGAAGATGGATGTGACATAAATAGGGGATAGATTATGTAGATAAGAGTAGATATATACGTGATACATAGAGAAGATAGATGTGATCTGGTATAGAGAGAGCGATTGAGAGGTCGATAGACAGAGCGGAAGATCAAGAGATACATTATATGGATAGATGGAGTAATCTAGAGGTACATGGAGGAATGGATGGATGGGTAGATGGAGGCATGGATGGGTAGATGGAGGGAGGGAAGGATGGATGGGTAGATGTAGGGAGGGATGGATGGGTAGATGTAGGGAGGGATGGATGGGTAGATGGAGGCATGGATGGGTAGATGGAGGGAGGGAAGGATGGATGGGTAGATGTAGGGAGGGAGGGATGGATGGGTAGATGTAGGGAGGGATGGATGGGTAGATGTAGGGAGGGATGGATGGGTAGATGGAGGGAGGGATGGATGGGTAAGATGGAGGGAGGGATGGATGGGTAAGATGGAGGGAGGGATGGATGGGTAAGATGGAGGGAGGTAATTTAATAGACTGAGGTAGAAAATACGTGGAAGATGGCTAGATACCTATGAGGTACATAAAGTAGCAATAATAGAATTTAATAATAAATTGCATTAACACTAAACACCATCCTGGGTACAAGCCTCAGGATCCTCGGCCAAAACATCACCAAGCACATACATGGTAAAAGGCAGCGCTCCCATAACTGTGCAGGAGATCTTTGTAGGCAGATATCAGGAGCGTGATCTCCTCGGGGCTGGAGACAGGACGGATCAGTGGTCGGATCATACAGCTAGTTACCAGTGTATTGGTCTCTACATGGTCTACCTCCGTAGATCGTATAGTCAGATACTTCCAGATGTGCTCTGTGCCCCTTAGTTACATGACTTTGCAGAGTTGTGGGGGTGCCATTGAGCTTTTGTTATATTTTTTGATTTTAGACAGTTCAGCCAGGAGCCGCGGAGGTTTAATTACTATGTGCAAGTGAATCTCAGTCTAATCTGAAGCACGATGACACTGATCGGTGACTGCTCCGAAAGAGAGCTCTGGAGAAAGCGCCCCTTCTCCCTTATTAATAACAAGTGGTTACTGCGAGGAGCGAAGGCATCCTAGCAACTTTTATAAATTACTGCGTCCCCCGCACCTCTGGGGGCCCTGGCTCTGTAATAAATAAATTCTATTTTCAGTTTATTGTGTATATGTTAATTGCAAAACTATTGTGCACCATCCTGAGAAATTAACTCTGCAAAGGTCATCACAAACTGTTATTAACATTGCATTGCTCTAGACGGCGGCTCTCTGCTGGGGAATGACAGCTGCCTGTGTGACCACCGCCATCTATGGAGAAGGAGGCAGTCGTCACCTCCAAATGTATGCGACCAAAAAGAAATCTAACTAACTTTATTGGTCAATTTGTGCGCAAATTAATTCCATTTTACAGGTTTAGCCAGTATGGTAGTAATGCAGTATATACAGTGTCTTTGAAAAAAACTTTTCCACATTTTGTCACGTTAAACCCAAAAACTTTATTTTTTTTTATTGTGATTTTTTTGTGTAAAGGAAATGATACAAGGTTTTCGAATTGTTTTTAAAATATAAATGTAAAAATTATGAGATGCATTTGTATTGAGATTTTTGTAGTCTGATACTCCCAAATAAAATTGTGAGTGACCAATCACCTGCAGAAGGCACATAATTAGTATATTGCATCCACTTGTGTGTGATTTCTTATCAGTATAACTACAGCTGCTCTGTGAAGGCATCAGAGGTTTGTTTGAGAACATCAACATCAACATTTGAGAACATCAACAGCATCATGAAAACCAAGAAGCCCACCAGACAGGTTAGGGACAACATTATAGAGAATGGTAAAGCAGGATTAAGTTAAAAATAAATTAAAAAAATAGCCCAAGCTCTGAACATTTCATGGAGCACTGTTCTATCCATTATCCCAAAATGAAATGAGTATGGCACAACTGCAAACCTACCGAGACATGGCCGTCCACCTAATCTAACATCTCAAGCAAGGAGAGCACTAATTAGAGAAGCAGCCAAAAGGCCCACGATCACTCCAGAGGAGCTGAAGAGATCCACAGCTCAGGTGGGAGAATCTGTACACAGGACAAATATTAATCGTATACTCCACAAATCTGGACTTTATATAAGAGTGGCAAGAAAAATCCATTTACTAAAGCCATAAGAAGTCCTATTTACAGAAAGCCAGGTAGGGGACAAAATGACAAGTTGAAGAATGCGCTCTGGTCAGATGAGACCAAAGTAGAACTTTTCGGGCGGAAAACTTACACTGCATATCACCCTGAAAACATCATCCCCACCATCACACATGGTGGTGGCAGCATTATGCTGTGTGGAGGCTTTTCTTCAGCAGGGGCAGGGAAGCTGGTCAGAGTTGATGGTAAGATGGATGGAGCAGGGAAAGGTGGTCCAGGGGGTTGAATGCAAATGCATGTCACAATTTTCAGATTTATATTTGTAAAATATTTAGAATACCCTGAATCATTTCCTTTACATGTCACAAATACTCGCTACTTTGTGTTGGTGTCACATAAAATCCCAATAAATAAACACATAAGTTTGTGGGTGACACTTAGCTGTGTGAGGTTCTGCAGATTCGCTCTATTAAAGTGAATGAAGTTCTATTACATGTTAAATTCTATCTCTTCTCAGTTCGAAAAAGAAAAGCAGCACGACATCCGCTCCTTCTTCTCACCCAGGATGGAGGTAGAGAAAAAACGAAAGAACATTTCTAGAGAAGAAGAAGGTGTAGAAGTCGATGGGGAGATAGACGACAAAGCTGTAGAAGAAGTGTTCGTCACCAAAGCCCCATCAGATGACAGTGAAGTCGTTGATGTTGACGAACTCTTTCCCGATGAAGAGTTTGAACATCAAGCCAAACGTTTCCGACCATCGGGCAGCCAGACCCCTATATCCACCCCTAAAAGTGCCAACTGTGGAAAGAGAAAGTCCTGGAGTGGCAAACCTAATTCCTTGTTTTCTTCACCTAAGACGCGGGGACTTTCAGAGGGGGCTTTACTTACCCCTCCAAGACCTGCCCTCTCGGAGAAGCAGTGGAACTGCCCGGCCTGTACATACACCAATAACTCCTTACTGCCGTATTGCGAGATCTGTGAAAGTCCAAGGAACAGAAAAGGTAGGTGTAAGATTAGGAAACGAAAAGTCCTTATGGTGATACCGTGATTATCCACCTTCTGCCATCAGTTCTACAAATTCATTATACAGTAAGCTCATAAGTGCCCCCCAATGGTGGCAGAAGGCAGACAGAATTTGTAATTGCACTCTATTTGATAGTGGTTGTAGAGATAGAGATTTGTTGCAGTGTATCCTAAAAGTAAAGTTCTGTCCACTATAGTTTCTAAACCTTCTTGTCATTTATTTAGTGTTACCCCAAAAAAAGTATATTTTTTATCAGTGTTTGTCATTTCCAATTTAGCCTAGTTGGTTTTAGATTAGTGTACCGGAGCGTTTGGGGGGTTGCAATTTTTTTTAATTATTTTGATAGTTATTTTATATGTATGATTACATTTCTTTTTTATTTTTATCATTTAAAACGATCATTCAGGGACTTTATTAATTTTATTTTAGTATTACTTATATTTTTTATTTTTTTTAATTAGTTTTATTATTTAATTCTAGATCTTATTTTTTCCTCTACCACCTTCATTCTTTTTATTCCTTCTTTCTTTTTTCTTCTTTGATTCTTCCTTCCTTTTGTCTTCATCCTTCTTCCTCTACCTTCTCCCTCCTTCTTTGTTGTTTCTAACTTCCTTTTCCTTTTTTCTTCCTTCGTCCATTTTACTTCATTCTCCTTGATCCTCTTCCTTCCTCCTTTTTCTTCATTTTTTTTTTCCTTTCTTCCGTTTTCTTATTTTTTCTTTCTACCTTCCTCCTTTATCCTTCCTCTTTCTTCCTCCTTTTCCTTCCTCTTCTTCCTTCCTTTTTCTTTCTTCCTTCTTCCTCTTCCTGCTCTTTTCTTTCTTGATTCTTACTTTCTTTTTCTTTCTTCCCTTTTTTCTTAATTTTTCCTTTAGCCTCTTCCTTCACCTTTATTCATTTTTTTCTTCTTCCTCCTCCTTTATTCCTTCCACCTATCACTTTTTCATTCTTCCTGCTTCTTTTTCTTCCTTCCTCTTCCTTCTTTTTTTCTTGATTATTCCTCTTCATGCTTCCTTCTTTTATCTTCCTTTTTCATTTTTCCTTCATCCTCTCCATTCTTTCATTTTTTTCTTCTTTCTTCCTCCTTTTCTTTCATTTTCTTCTGTCTCCTTCTTCCTCCTACTTCTTGCTGCTCCTCCTCCTCCTTCCTCTGTGACAGCGGCTGTAGAGTGGGGGTCTTCCTCAGCACTCCGCTCTTTTGAGCACCGATCCAAACTCCTTTTCACTGCGGCTGCACAGTGAGAGGAAACAGGGAAGATGATGATGGACGATTGTGGGAATATCCCTTTAAGCAGCTTCCATCCGCCTCCTATATTATAGGAGCATTATAAATGGTATAATACGGTCAATGGCAAATTCACCTTTAAGAAGCCGAATGTGATGGAGGCAAACGAGGTGATGCATATTTCAGATGTCTGCACAGGGGACAAAAATCCTACCTGAGCATCAATCTGTGAATGTGTCTCCTCGGAAAGTGAAAGGTGCCAATTTCTGTCAAGAACGTATGTTGAGATCTGCTATGGCATGGCATTAAGCTTGGCACAAATGGACGTTTCTGATTAATGTCAGCGGGACACGAATTCAATGGGCAGGAGCGGAGGTCCCGTTTCCATGGCAGCAAATAAGCCTAACATTCATCGCCCTGCTGTTTTCTTTCCCCGTCTGGAGATTTATGATCAAAAGGGCAATGAAATTATAGATTTTTAGTTCTTTCACAGACTAATGATGCTGCGTTTGCATTTCATTCTAACTCTCTGCCGCGTGCCCGGGACCATGCCACAAAGTTTCCTGCATTCTGCTAAAGTTTCCATTGTTCTAGAACTCTGGAGTCCGGAGATACATTCCTTAATTTGCAAAAAAAAAAAAGAAACCGGTTGTAATTTGCTTATTTTTGGATTCCCGACGTGAGATTGGCGCGGAACTCGTGGACCGGAGAACTAGGGTTCATTAAGGATCGGAGATACTGTGAGGATAATTATATTCCAGCAAGTGCACTTAGATTTCATACAAAATCTGCATATTCCAAGGAAAAATGCTCCATAACGTTATATAAAAAAAATAACACTTCATTCTAGAGCTGCCATATTCATAGACGTCTCAAGAAAAGGCTGAATGGTCCGTGCGAGTTTCAGAAAACTTTGCATAAATCAATCGTACAAGTTAATATAAGAAACCTTGTAATATATCTTATAAGAGAAATATTCATTATTCTCCACTTTAGAGACACTTTTTTTTTTTTTTTATCTCTCTACCTTGTGAAGTCACCAATCAGAAATGTTGCCAAAATCCGTCTGACATGCATTGATTACAGCTAATGTCTGTGGAGCAGTAGCGCAGCTACCGGGGGGGGCAGAGGGGCCGGTGGCCCCGGGCCCCTCACTCTCAGGGGGCCCACCCGGCGCTACGCTACAGATGCACTTTGCGGCAGAGCAGGGAGAGTCTGGCCGCTATGGGCCCCTGAGCCGGCGGGGGGGCCCGGTGCCAGCAGTGGGCCCCCCGCCCGTCATCACAGGGTCAGCGGTGTCGGCTACATGCCGACACAGCTGACCGCATTGATGACAGAAGGAGCGAGCCCTCCTTCTATCATCATCCCCCTGTCAGCGTCTGACGTCATCGACACTGACAGGGGGCGCGATGACGTCAGTACCCGGCGCCTGAAGTCGGAGATGAGCGGGATCAGCGCAGGAACCAGGAGCAAGAGAGGTCAGTATTTAGTTTATGGGGGAGTGGTGCATTATCCTACAGAGGGTAGCTATGGGGGTGCATATACAGAGGATGGCTATGGCGGTGCAATACAGAGGGTGGTTATGGGGGTGCATATACAGAGGGTGGCTATGGGGGTGCATATATAGAGAGTGGCTATGGGGGTGCAATACAGAGGGTGGTTATGGGGTTGCATATACAGAGGATCGCTATGGGGGTGCAATACAGAGGATGGCTATGGGGGGTGCAATACAGAGGGTGGTTATGGGGGTGCATATACAGAGGATCGCTATGGGGGGTGCATATACAGAGGATCGCTATGGGGGTGCATATACAGAGGATCGCTATGGGGGTGCATATACAGAGGATGGCTATGGGGGTGCATATACAGAGGATCGCTATGGGGTACATATACAGAGGATGGCTATGGGGGTGCATATACAGAGGATCGCTATGGGGGGTGCATATACAGAGGATGGCTATGGGGGTGCATATACAGAGGATCGCTATGGGGGTGCATATACAGAGGATGGCTATGGGGGTGCATATGCATAGGGTAGCTATGGGGGTGCATATACAGAGGATGGCTATGGGAGTGCATATGCATAGGGTAGCTATGGGGGTACATATACAGAGGATGTATAGGGGGGTGCAATACAGAGGGTGGTTATGAGGTTGCATATACAGAGGATCGCTATGGGGGGTGCATGTACAGAGAGTGGCTATGGGGGTGCATATACAGAGGGTAGCTAAGGGGGTGCATATACAGAGGATGGCTATGGGGGTGCAATACAGAGGGTGGTTATGGGGGTGCATATACAGAGGATTGCTATGGGGGGTGCATATACAGAGGATTGCTATGGGGGGTGCATATGCATAGGGTAGCTATGGGGGTGCATATACAGAGGATGGCTATGGGGGTGCATATACAGAGGGTGGCTATGGGGGTGCATATACAGAGGGTGGCTATGGGGGTACATTACACTACAGAGGGTGGCTGTGGGGGTGCATTATACTACAGAGGGTGGCTATGGGGGTGCATTACATTATAGAGGCTGCCTATGGGGGTGCATTACACTACAGAGGCTGCCTATGTGGAATTCATTATACTATAGAGTCTGCCTATGGGGAGTGCATTATGTACAGTATAGAGTCTGCCTATGGGGAGAGCATTATACAATATAGAGTAAAAAAAAAGCATTATTACGTTCTAGGGGACAAAATGTGGGCACTGTTTTCTAGGGCATTTGCACCCGGCCTTAGTATTTTCTAGAGGGTTGCTTTAAAATTTAGAGGTCACACAGGGCCACACAGCAGGTGCATTAATAGGGTCACATATGACCGCAGCGGATCAGCATTGGGGCATCAGCAGGATGAGGAGTTTGTGCAGGTTGGGAATAGTCCCGTTTTGGACAGTGCTGAAAATGTGAGAAGTGAAACATGTCTTTGTTGTATTCTCTGTAGCCGAGTCCTGGCTGGAGAAGTTGTCATGTCGGTCTGGGCCAGATGGAAAAAACGTGAAAAGTGAACGGTTCTTTCAGAAAGAACGTCAGTGGTAGGTTATTATCTGTAGCTGTGCTGTGATCTTATACAGTATGTTCTGTAGGACGGGTATCTACCACTGACCATATGGCAGTAATATCAATGTTGGTCTTTATATAGCAATTATTTTCAATAACAGCGCGGTCATCTGCTGAGGTTCTCCTCCACTATTAAGGTGCGTCACCCAGTTATAATCAAGGTTACCTGGTTAGGGGCCCACTCAGAAGTTTCGCCCCCCCCCCCCCCCCCGAACCAAAACCCTAGCTACGCCTCTGCTGTGGAGAGAGGAAGAGGAGCAAGAAAAAAAAAAGTGAGAGAAGGGGCGCTAATACAGACGTATTGTGACATGTGCTGGTGCTTTCTAGTAAGACCACAGAGCTGGATTCACAGCCACATTGCTCAGTACAGCTGTATAATTTTCTCCATGCTGCTTCTGAACATGGTATACATAGGAAAAGGAGAGAAGAACGTGCTCATGTCCTTGTGTGCAGTGTACAGGAGATATTATAGTTGCTAGTCTACAGCCACAAGCTCAGAGACAACTGAAAATTAGAGAGAGTATGTAGAGGGGAAAAATGGTGATCATGTGCTGCATAGAGGAAGAGCAGGAATCCCTCATGTTGCTGTGTATGGGAGACATCATAGCAGCTGGTGTCCCCTCCACGAGCTCAGAGACAAATTAAAATAATAGATCCTGCAGAGGGGAAAAAATGTAGGGTAAAAGTCATATACTGGTCAGAAATAGTGTTGTCCCTTGTGTGCACGTGGGTTTTGCAGAGGGCTACTCCTTTAAATAGTAATAATTTGCAATAGCAGACCGTCAATACTCACATTGGGTGGTGTTTATGGCAGGGGGTAAATAGGAGGCAGCCATTCTTTCCTAATTCTGAACAACCCCTTTAAGAAGTCTTAAGCCCACCAGGTAAATTCTGATGCTGAAATCTGCCGACTGAGACCTTTTCTCCATGAGTTGTGTATATAAATCGCAGGTATCTCGCTCTCCTACATAGAGATGGTCACAGCGATCTCTTTCTAGCTGCGGCGGAGTGCAGTATAATTATCAGGCAGTAGTAATAATCACACTCGTTAGCAGCTGTAACTGCCGATATCCGGACGATGACACGGATTGGTGATCATATGAGGCTAATTAGACACCTCTGAGGCTCGGCCTGTACATTACAAGGGATCATCCCCCCCCGTGCTGTAAGTAATAGGGAAGCAATGCAGAATAGAGGATAATACTGTGATAATCTCCTGTGCGTTATATTGTTATACATCCTGTTCACTCCGATTATAGTATTTTGCCTGCAACTCCATCATCGCTCTAAATCCCCTGAGAAACTGGAAATTACAGAAATGAGAAAAAAAAACATGTGGAAAACATTTATAAAGGATACTGCGCCATTTTTCTGGTATTGAAAAGCTGTCCATGTGTGATAATTACATCTTACAGCAAGCACGCTTTCAACAGTCCGTGCCAATTTATTTTTACAGTTGTGGCCAAAAGTATTGACACCCCTGCAATTCTGTCAGATAATACTCAAACACAAATTCTTTGGTATTATTATCTTCATTTAATTTGTCTTAAATGAAAAATACACAAAAGGGAATGAAGCAAAAAGCAAAACATTGATCATTTCACACAAAACTCCAAAAATGGGCCAGACAAAATTATTGGCACCCTCAGCCTAATACTTGGTTGCACAACCTGTAGCTAAAATAACTGCGACCAACCGCTTCCGGTAACCATCAATGAGTTTCTTACAATGCTCTGCTGGAATTTTAGACCATTCTTCTTTGGCAAACTGCTCCAGATCCCTGATATTAGAAAGGTGCCTTCTCCAAACTGCCATTTTTAGATCTCTCCACAGGTGTTCTATGGGATTCAGGTCTGGACTCATTGCTGGCCACCTTAGAAGTCTCCAGTGCTTTCTCTCAAACTATTTTCTAGTGCTTTTTGAAGTATGTTTTGGGTCATTGTCCTGCTGGAAGACCCATGACCTCTGAGGGAGACCCAGCTTTCTCACACTGGGCCCTACATTATGCTGCAAAATTTGCTGGTAGTCTTCTGACTTCATAAGGCCATGCACACGGTCAAGCAGTCCAGTGCCAGAGGCAGCAAAGCAACCCCACAACATCAAGGGAACCTCCGTCATGTTTTACTGTAGGGACCGTGTTCTTTCCTTTGAATGCCTCTTTTTTTCTCCTGTAAACTCTATGTTGATGCCTTTGCCCAAAAAGGTCCAATTTTTCCCTCATCTGACCAGAGAACATTCTTCCAAAATGTTTTAGGCTTTTTCAGGTAAGTTTTGGCAAACTCCAGCCTGGCTTTTTTATGTCTCGGGGTAAGAAGTGGGATCTTCCTGGGTCTCCTACCATACAGTCCCTTTTCATTCAGACGCCGACGGATAGTACGGGTTGACACTGTTGTACCCTCGGACTGCAGGGCAGCTTGAACTTGTTTGGATGTTAGTCGAGGTTCTTTATCCAACATCCGCACAATCTTGCGTTGAAATCTCTTGTCAATTTTTCTTTTCCGTCCACATCTAGGGAGGTTAGCCACAGTGCCATGGGCTTTAAACTTCTTGATGACACTGCGCACGGTAGACACAGGAACATTCAGGTCTTTGGAGATGGACTTGTAGCCTTGAGATTGCTCATGCTTCCTCACAATTTGGTTTCTCAAGTCCTCAGACAGTTCTTTGGTCTTCTTTCTTTTCTCCATGCTCAATGTGGTGCACACAAGGACACAGGACAGAGGTTGAGTCAACTTTAATCCATGTCAACTGGCTTCAAGTGAGATTTAGTTATTGCCAACACCTGTTAGGTGCCACAGGTAAGTTACAGGTGCTGTTAATTACACAAATTAGAGAAGCATCACATGATTTTTCCAACAGTGCCAATACTTTTGTCCACCCTCTTTTTTATGTTTGGTGTGGAATTATATCCAATTTGGCTTTAGGACAATTCTTTTGTGTTTTTTCATTTAAGACAAATTAAATGAAGATAATAATACCAAAGAATTTGTGTTTGCAATCATTTTCAGGAAAAAACTGAGTATTATCTGACAGAATTGCAGGGGTGTCCATACTTTTGGCCACAACTGTAAGAGGATCGTCCGGCACTGCCAAGTTCTGTGTCAGGTGGTGGCTATGGCATCTTGCTCACGTTCTTACAGGGGCATGTGCACTATCAGTGATCAGCTGTGATCAGTGCAAGATCTGATCAGCAATTCTTAATTTTCCATGGAACGCCTCAGTCCTGTCATTATCCAACCCAGTACTGCAGTACACCGCCTCTATTAGCCCATCTATATACTATATGCAACCAACTCCTGCAGAGAATAACTTCTCTTAGCCGCTCTATATACAGTCTCCTGCAGTGCATCACTCTTCACAGCCCCTGTATATATAACTCCATCCTATGGTACATCTCTCCTCGCATAACATCAATGAAGCCCCATCCTGCAGTACATTGCTTTTTTGGTCCTTTCAATATTCATCCCCATCCTACTATACATCACTCCTTTCAGCCCATCTATACATTATACATAACCTTCTCCTGCACAAAATAACTTTTTTTTAGCCCCTCTACATTCTCCTCACCTCTGCATTATCTGAAAGGATCAACAACTTTCTGCTGATGTGTGAGATTGTGGTTCCAATACATCGGTAATTGCACCTGCTCAGTTACCTGCAGTTTGCCACTTCTGTCTGCCATCAGACTTATCCTGCAGTACATCGCTCCTCTCAGCTGCTTCAATATACAGCCCCATCCTGCAGTACATTGCTCCTCGTAGCCCTTCATTATACAGCCCCATCCTGCAGTACATTGCTCCTCTGAGCCCATCTATATACTATATTCAGCCATCTCCTGCAGAACATAGATTCTCTTAGCTTCGTTATTTACACACTCCTCCTTTACATCACTCTTTTCAGCGCCTGTATATGCAACCCCATCCTGAAGCACATCACTCCTCTCAGCCATCTTAATATATTATCCCATTCTGCCATACATTGGACCTATCAGCCCTCTCAATATAAAGCCTGTTTCTGAAATACATCGCTTTTCTCAGCCCACACAATATAAAGCCCCATTCTGTAGTAAATAGCTCCTCTTAGTCATCTCAATATACAGCCCCATCCTGCAATACATCACTCCTCTCAGCCCACCTATATACTACTTGTCTTGGCTTCCCTCTATACAGCCTACTGCAGAAATCACTCCTCTCAGTCCTCTCTATACAATGCTGCATCCTGTCAGTCCCTGCAGAACATCACTCCTCTCAGTCCTCTCTATACAATGCTGCCTCCTGTCAGTCCCTGCAGATCATCACCTCTGCTCAGTATAAAATGAATCCGAGAGAATGGAGTAACACAAGACTGCAGGACCAGACGACACAAAATTTGTTTGTAGCCTGTAACCATGGTGGCACACAGGTCTGCATAGGAACTATATATCCAAAACGGATTTTTAAACAAGAACATTAGGAAAACTGATTTATTTTTTAATCTAAATTGACTTTTTTTTTGCTTTTAAGACTGATACAAAATGATTCTGTTCTCTTGGTTTATAGGAGAGCAATAATAATCGCTTTCTGCCAGTTTGTCTACATCAGTGCATATATTTCACCGCGAGAACATAGTTTAATCATTCCAGCAGATTGGTTTAGGAATCCAAGATTCAATGCTATAAGTGTTACCTTTCACGTGAGCTCTGAAGCACTGCTCCCCATGTGGTGCTTTACATTTACCAACGACGAGTTGGTATTTGGAAGATTGATACATTCATAGCGGAGGACAGAGATGAAAATTAATGTGAGAAACTAAACTGAAATTCTCAGGAACCAAAGTAGGTTGGAAAGCACAGAAATATACTGTGTGTATGTGTGTGTGTATATATATATATATATATATATATATATTTTATATTATAGTATCTTTCTTCTATACTTTTCACCCCCTGCTGAGTAATGTATTTTATATGAGCTGAAAGGAAGCGACATGACAACTGATCAAAGTACTGCCCCTATGTACAAGAATATAACTACTATAATACTGCCTCTATGTACAAGAATATAACTACTATAATACTGCCCCTATGTACAAGAATATAACTACTATAATACTGCCTCTATGTACAAGAATATAACTACTATAATACTGCTCCTATGTACAAGAATATAACTACTATAATACTGCCCCTATGTACAAGAATATAACTACTATAATACTGCCCCCTATGTACAAGAATATAACTACTATAATACTGCCCCTATGTACAAGAATATAACTACTATAATACTGCCCCTATGTACAAGAATATAACTACTATAATACTGCCTCTATGTACAAAAATGTAACTACTATAATACTGCCCCCTATGCACAAGAATATACAGTCATATGTTAAAGTTTGGGCACCCCTATTAATGTTAACCTTTTTTCTTTATAACAATTTTGGTTTGTGCAACAGCTATTTCAGTTTCATATATCTAATAACTGATGGACTCAGTTATATTTCTGGATTCAAATGAGGTTTATTGTACTAACAGAAAATGTGCAATCTGCATTTTAACAAAATTTGACCGGTGCAAAAGTATGGGCACCTCAACATGAAAGTGACATTAATATTTCGTAGATCCTCCTTTTGCAAAAATAACAGCCTCTAGTCGCTTCCTGTAGCTATTAATGAGTTCCTGGATGAAGGTATTTGTGACCATTCCTGTTTACAAAACAATTCCAGTTCAGTTAAGTTTGATGGTCGCCGAGCATGGACAGCCCGCTTCAAATCATCCCACAGATGTTCAATGATATTCAGGTCTGGGGACTGGGATGGCCATTCCAGAACATTGTAATTGTTCCTCTGCATGAATGCCTGAGTAGATTTGGAGCGGTGTTTTGGATCATTGTCTTGCTGAAATATCCATCCCCTGCAAACTTCGTCACTGATTCTTGCACATTATTGTCAAGAATCTGCTGATACCGACTTTAACAAGATTCCTGGTGCCGGCATTGGCCACACATCCTCAAAGCATGATGGAACCTCCACCAAATTTTACTGTGGGTAGCAAGTGTTTTTCTTGGAATGCTGTGTTTTTTAGCCTCCATGCATAACGCCTTTTTGTATAACCAAACAACTCAATCTTTGTTTCATCAGTCTACAGGACCTTCTTCCAAAATGTAACTGGCTTGTCCAAATGTGCTTTTGCATACCTCAGACGACTTTGTTTGTGGCGTGCTTGCAGAAACGTTTTTTTTCGCATCACTCGCCCATACTCTCCTTGTGCAAAGTGCGCTGTATTGTTGACCGATGCACAGTGACACCATCTGCAGCAAGATGATGCTGCAGGTCTTTGGAGGTGGTCTGTGGATTGTCCTTGACTGTTCTCACCATTCTTCTTCTCTGCCTTTCTGATATTTTTCTTGGCCTGCCACTTCTGGGCTTAACAAGAACTGTACCTGTGTTCTTCCATTTCCTTACTATGTTCCTCTCAGTGGAAACTGACAGGTTAAATCTCTGAGACAACTTTTTGTATCCTTCCCCTGAAAAGCTATGTTGAATAATCTTTGTTTTCAGATCATTTGAGAGTTGTTTTGAGGAGCCCATGATGCCACTCTTCATAGGAGAATCAAATAGGAGAACTACTTGCAAGTGGCCACTTTAAATACCTTTTCTCATGATTTGATACACCTGGCTATGAAGTTCAAAGCTCAATGAGGTTACAAAACCAATTTAGTGCTTCAGGAAGTCAGTAAAAAGTAGTTAGGAGTGTTCAAATCAAGAAAATGATAAGGGTGCCTATACTTTTGCACCGGTCAAATTTTGTTTAAATGCAGATTGCACATTTTCTGTTAGTGCAATAAACCTCATTTAAATCAAGAAATATAACTGAGTCCATCAGTTATTAGATATATGAAACTGAAATAGCTGTTGCAAAAACCAAAATTGTTATAAAGAAAAAAGGTTAACATTAATAGGGGTGCCCAAACTTTAACATATGACTGTAACTACTATAATACTGCCCCTATGTACAAGAATATAACTACTATAATACTGCTACTATGTACAAGAATATAACTGCTATAATACTGCTCCTATGTACAAGAATATAACTACTATAATACTGCCCCTATGTACAAGAATATCACTACTATAATACTGCTCCTATGTACAAGAATATAACTACTATAATACTGCTCCTATGTACAAGAATATACAGTCATATGTAAAAGTTTGGGCACCCCTATTAATGTTAACCTTTTTTCTTTATAACAATTTTGGTTTTTGCAACAGCTATTTCAGTTTCATATATCTAATAACTGATGGACTCAGTTATATTTCTGGATTCAAATGAGTTGTATTGTACTAACAGAAAATGTGCAATCTGCATTTAAACAAAATTTGACCGGTGCAAAAGTATGGGCACCCTTATCATTTTCTTGATTTGAACACTCCTAACTACTTTTTACTGACTTCCTGAAGCTCTAAATTGGTTTTGTAACCTCATTAAGCTTTGAACTTCATAGCCAGGTGTATCAAATCATGAGAAAAGCTATTTAAAGTGGCCACTTGCAAGTAGTTCTCCTATTTGATTCTCCTATGAAGAGTGGCATCATGGGCTCCTCAAAACAACTCTCAAATGATCTGAAAACAAAGATTATTCAACATACCTTTTCAGGGGAAGGATACAAAAAGTTGTCTCAGAGATTTAACCTGTCAGTTTCCACTGTGAGGAACATAATAAGGAAATGGAAGAACACAGGTACAGTTCTTGTTAAGCCCAGAAGTGGCAGGCCAAGAAAAATATCAGAAAGGCAGAGAAGAAGAATGGTGAGAACAGTCAAGGACAATCCACAGACCACCTCCAAAGACCTGCAGCATCATCTTGCTGCAGATGGTGTCACTGTGCATCGGTCAACAATACAGCGCACTTTGCACAAGGAGAAGCTGTATGGGAGAGTGATGCGAAAGAAGCCGTTTCTGCAAGCACGCCACAAACAGAGTCGCCTGAGGTATGCAAAAGCACATTTGGACAAGCCAGTTACATTTTGGAAGAAGGTCCTGTGGACTGATGAAACAAAGATTGAGTTGTTTGGTCATACAAAAAGGCGTTATGCATGCGCTGTATTGTTGACCGATGCACAGTGACACCATCTGCAGCAAGATGATGCTGCAGGTCTTTGGAGGTGGTCTGTGGATTGTCCTTGACTGTTCTCACCATTCTTCTTCTCTGCCTTTCTGATATTTTTCTTGGCCTGCCACTTCTGGGCTTAACAAGAACTGTACCTGTGTTCTTCCATTTCCTTACTATGTTCCTCACAGTGGAAACTGACAGGTTAAATCTCTGAGACAACTTTTTGTATCCTTCCCCTGAAAAGCTATGTTGAATAATCTTTGTTTTCAGATCATTCGAGAGTTGTTTTGAGGAGCCCATGATGCCACTCTTCATAGGAGAATCAAATAGGAGAACTACTTGCAAGTGGCCACTTTAAATACCTTTTCTCATGATTTGATATACCTGGCTATGAAGTTCAAAGCTCAATGAGGTTACAAAACCAATTTAGTGCTTCAGGAAGTCAGTAAAAAGTAGTTAGGAGTGTTCAAACCAAGAAAATGATAAGGGTGCCCATACTTTTGCACCGGTCAAATTTTGTTTAAATTCAGATTGCACATTTTCTGTTAGTACAATAAACCTCATTTGAATCCAGAAATATAACTGAGTCCATCAGTTATTAGATATATGAAACTGAAATAGCTGTTGCAAAAACCAAAATTGTTATAAAGAAAAAAGGTTAACATTAATAGGGGTGCCCAAACTTTTACATATGACTGTAACTACTATAATACTGCCCCTATGTACAAGAATATAACTACTATAATACTGCTCCTATGTACAAGAATATAACTACTATAATACTGCCCCTATGTACAAAAATATAACTACTATAATACTGCCCCTATGTACAAGAATATAACTACTATAATACTGCTCCCTATGTACAAGAATATAACTACTATAATACTGCTAATATGTACAAGAATATAACTACTATAATACTGCTCCTATGTACAAGAATACAACTACTATAATACTGCCCCTATGTACAAAAATATAACTACTATAATACTGCCCCTATGTACAAGAATATAACTACTATAATACTGCCCCTATGTACAAGAATATAACTACTATAATACTGCTAATATGTACAAGAATATAACTACTATAATACTGCCCCTATGTACAAGAATATAACTACTATAATACTGCTAATATGTACAAGAATATAACTACTATAATACTGCTCCCTATGTACAAGAATATAACTACTATAATACTGCTAATATGTACAAGAATATAACTACTATAATACTGCCCCTATGTACAAGAATATAACTACTATAATACTGCTAATATGTACAAGAATATAACTACTATAATACTGCTCCTATGTACAAGAATACAACTACTATAATACTGCTCCTATGTACAAGAATACAACTACTATAATACCGGCCCCTATGTACAACAATATAACTACTATAATACTGCCCCTATGTACAAGAATATAACTACTATAATACTGCCCCTATGTACAAGAATATAACTACTATAATACTGCTCCTATGTACAAGAATATAGCTACTATAATACTGCTACTATATACAAGAATATAACTGCTATAATACTGCTCCTATGTACAAGAATATATCTACTATAATACTGCCCCTATGTACAAGAATATAACTACTATAATACAGCCCCTATGAAGAAGAATATAACTACTATAATACTGCTAATATGTACAAGAATATAACTACTTTAATACTGCTCCTATGTACAAGAATATAACTACTATAATACTGGCCCCTATGTACAAAAATATAACTACTATAATACTGCTCCCTGTGTACAAAAATATAACTACTATAATACTGCTCCCTATGTACAAGACTATAACTACTATAATGCTGCCCCTATGTACAAGAAAATAACCACTATAATACTGCCCCCTATGTACAAGAATATAACTACTATAATACTGCCCCCTATGTACAAGAATATAACTGCTATAATACTGCTCCTATGTACAAGAATATATCTACTATAATACTGCCCCTATGTACAAGAATATAACTACTATAATACAGCCCCTATGAAGAAGAATATAACTACTATAATACTGCTAATATGTACAAGAATATAACTACTTTAATACTGCTCCTATGTACAAGAATATAACTACTATAATACTGGCCCCTATGTACAAAAATATAACTACTATAATACTGCTCCCTGTGTACAAAAATATAACTACTATAATACTGCTCCCTATGTACAAGACTATAACTACTATAATGCTGCCCCTATGTACAAGAAAATAACCACTATAATACTGCCCCTATGTACAAGAATATAACTACTATAATACTGCCCCCTATGTACAAGAATATAACTACTATAATACTGCTCCCTATGTACAAGAATATAACTACTATAATACTGCTCCCTATGTACAAGAATATAACTACTATAATGCTGCTCCCTATGTACAAGAATATAACTACTATAATACTGCTCCCTATGTACAAGACTATAACTACTATAATACTGCCCCTATGTACAAGAATATAACCACTATAATACTGCCCCTATGTACAAGAATATAACTACTATAATACTGCCCCTATGTACAAGAATATAACTACTATAATACTGCTCACTATGTACAAGTATATAACTACTATAATACTTCCCCCCTATGTACAAGTATATAACTACTATAATACTGCTCCTATGTAGAAGACTATAACTACTAAAATAATGCTATATGCCCCCCAAATTACAGAAGTTTCTGGTCTTATTGGAGCACGCAGGGTTAGAGTTTTCATCATATATACACTATTAGAAGTCGTCACCATTAGTAAGTTGGATTGTAGTATTATTTCTTCACTTGGGGCTGTAGTCTTATTTTTTTTTCCCTTTTCTGTGAACAGTTAGTGAGAAGACTCGGGCAGTGAGTGAATCCTGCATTCAAGAAGAGAAAGAAAATCAAAGTCAGTATGATGGGGATAATGAGCTTGTCGCCTGCACTCCGCAGGAGGCGCCCCCCACTCCACAAAGAGACTCACAGGGGGATAATTTACTAAGCATCCAAAACAACAACGTGGAAGCCCCCCCAGGGGAGGAATCGGCAGCCACTGAACCAGGTAATGTGCAATGAACGCTTCCTCCATGGCCACCGCCACAAACTGTGTAGTTGGCGGAGCTGCGTATGATTGGATGGCGCTCTGCCTTATTTTAGGGCTGGGGAATTACTTGCAATGTTTTTCTGTCTGTTTAATTAACCTTTTTGTGATGTGTTTGTCATTGTGTGCAGCTTTGCTTCCCTTTAGGTATCTTAGCAGTACATGGACATTGACACTGGTATTGTTGTATCTGGGTTCTGAGGTGTCGCTCTAGACCCCTTCACCATCCTACCATGGACCTCATCTTGTCGCTGAGCATTTCTCACCCTGTTAGTCCCCATCGTGGGGTTATCACTCCATCACCTGCAATTTCTGCGCAAATTTTTTCTCTCTGCACTGGTATTTTCCTCTGGTTTCCCACAGTCTGGGCTACCTGTCCTGTGTACTGCTCCTCCTTGATTTTCATGTCCTCTCCCCCTACATTCTGTTGTTTTTTTCTACGTATATTGTACTTGTGTAGTCACAAGCTACACAACATCATTTGTCATTGCTGTAAAGGGTGCCGGTGGCCTTGGTCTTGTACCCATTTCTGCACCTTATTACCCAAACCAACTGCACAGACTTTCCCTAGTTTGATTGGGCAATGGTTTTTAGGCAGCTATCTGGCTTTGTTTTTGGGCACTGACATGGTGTGGCTGTTTTTTTTTTTTTTTTTAATAAAGTACACTGACACTGCTCAAAAAAATAACGGGAACACTCAAATAACACATCCTAAATCTGAATGAATGAAATATTCTCATTGAATACTTTGTTCTGTACAAAGTTGAATGTGCTGACAACAAAATCAGACAAAAATTATCAATGGAAATGAAATTTATTAACCAATGGAGGCCTGGATTTGGAGTCCCACACAAAATTAAAGTGGAATGTTGAGTTTGTTGACCCCATCTGGAATGTAATGTCCTTAAAACAAGTCAAAATGATGCTCAGTATTGTGTGTGGCCTCCACATGCCTGTATGACCTCCCTACAATGCATGGGCATGCTACTGATGAGGCAGCGGATGGTCTCCTGAGGGATCTCCTCCCAGACCTGGACTAAAGTATCCGCCAACTCCTGGACAGTATGTGGTACAACTTGACGTCGGTGGATGGAGCGAGACATGATGTCCCAGATGTGCTCAGTCGAATTCAGGTCTGGGGAATGGGCGGGCCAGTCCATAGCTTCAATGTCTTCATCTTGCAGGAACTGCTGACACTCTCCAGCCACATGAGGTCTGGCAGTGTCCTGCATTAGGAGGAACCCAGGGCCAACCGCACCAGCATATGGTCTCACAAGGGGTCTGAGGATCTCATCTCGGTACCTAATGGCAGTCAGGCTACCTCTGGCGAGCACATGGAGGGCTTTGCGGCCCTCCAAAGAAATGCAACCCCACACCATTACTGACCCACTGCCAAACCGGTCATGCTGAAGGATGTTGCAGGCAGCAGATTGCTCTCCACGGCATCTCCAGACTCTGTCACATGTGCTCAGTGTGAACCTGCTTTCATCTCTGAAGAGCACAGGGCGCCAATGGCAAATTTGCCAATCCTGGTGTTCTGTGGCAAATGCCAAGCATCCTGCACGGTGTTGGGCTGTGAGCACAACCCCCATCTGTGGACATCAGGCCCTCAGAGCATCCTCATGGAGTCGTTTCTAACCGTTTGTGCAGACACATGCACATTTGTGGCCTGCTGGAGGTCATTTTGCAGGGCTCTGGCAGTGCTCCTCCTGTTCCTCCTTGCACAAATGCTGAGGTAGCGGTCCTGCAGCTGGGTTGTTGCCCTCCTACGGGCCCCCTCCACGTCTCCTGCAGGGCTCTGGCAGTGCTCCTCCTGTTCCTCCTTGCACAAATGCTGAGGTAGCGGTCCTGCAGCTGGGTTGTTGCCCTCCTACGGGCCCCCTCCACGTCTCCTGGTGTACTGGCCTGTCTCCTGGCAGCGCCTCCAGCCTCTGGATACTACGCTGACAGACACAGCAAACCTTGCCTCAGCCCGCATTGATGTGTCATCCTGGATGAGCTGCACTACCTGAGCCATATAGTCCATCTCATGCTACCACAAGTGTGAAACCAGAACCAAGATACAAAAATTAGCAAAACATCAACCAGAAAGCATTGGTACTGAGATGTGGTCTGTGGTCCCCACCTGCAGAACCACTCCTTTATTGTGTGTCTTGATAATTGCCAATAATTTTCATCTGTTGTCTATTCCATTTGCACAACAGCATGTCAGATTGATTGTCAATCAGTGTTGCTTCCTAAGTGGACAGTTTGATTTCACAGAAGTTTGATTCACTTGGAGTTATATTCTGTTGTTTAAGTGTTCCCTTTATTTTTTTGAGCAGTATATTTATATTGAATTTTTTTCCATCAGTTTTTAAACATGCACAAAGCATAGTCAAAACCACATTAAATTAAGAGGCTTCATAGAAGGGTAAGAAAGACAAGAACACAACTCAAACACTCGTCACCTTACTAATGAAACCTAAAACAAAAGCATTTCTATCTTTGTCTCATTTCAGTATATACATTTCTATTCTACCTAAAGTAAAAACAGGTCCAATACCTACGAGTCCTCTAAATCAAGGGTAGTCCGTCCCATTAATTCCCTAGATGCGAGCCATCACTCGTCAATCCACGAAGCCCATAAGTTGATTTGAGTGGTCCCTCTTTTCTTAGGGTATGTGCCGACGATCCGTATTTGCTGCTGGATTGACGCTGCATACTAATGCAGCATCAAACCCGCAGCAGCCAGATGTTACAGCATAGTGAATGGGATTTCAAGAAATCCAAATGTCCACTATGCATCCACAGACGCCGGCTGATTATCCATGGAAAATGGGTATGTAGCGCGTCATTCCAAACCGCAGCATGTCTATTTATCTTGCGGAGACGCGAGTTTCCGCAATAGAAATTACATCAATAAAATGTATTGAATGCGGTGAATCTGCACGGTTCTGTGATCACATACGGATTTACCTGTTTTCAATAGAAGACGGCACTTTGGACACAGCGAATATATGATGCAGCCAAAGCGCTGCCAGTTCCAGATTGTGGGCACCTGGACTTATATACCCCTTTTTCCATATTTATAAACCATTGTATTTTATTAATGTACTCCTTTTGTTGGGCTCTTAGTATCCAACCAATATTGTGCAGTTAGTTTTCTAGCTAAGAACAGTATGTGCTATAACTACGTTACCCGGCTTAGCTGCCTGAATGTCTTCCACATATCCCAGTACACAAGCTAAAGGGGATGTTTCCAAAACCACCTTGAAGTCTTGCCTAATCACCCCTATTACTTTCCTCCAGTATTTCTTTAATTCTGGGCATGACCGCATCATGTGGAGCAAGGATCAGAACCACATCCTAGGGCAACATGCGTCCGCTCGTGCCCCAATCTTACATAGAAACATAGGTGTTGGATACACATTGTGTATCATGTAATCTTTTGTTAGTCTGTGCACTTCACGAAGAGAAAACTGGTGGATCCTTTCCAATATCTCTTGTGGTAGAGCGGCTCACTCAGCTGTGCACATAGGTAGGCACAGGAACGCCGTCTCTTTAAGTCCTTCACGGGTATATTATGTGCAAGCGACATAAACCTTGGTGAAGTAAAGATAAACACGGCCCTTGGGGCAAAACAGAAAAACAAAACAAAATGGTATATCACAGTCCATACGTCTGCGGGGATCCACCCGCCCAGGGGAATTCAGCATCCAAAGGTTCAGCTTTCTTATCAGGGCACAAAGCACTGGAGCTCCACTCTCCAGTCCTACTGAACATGGAATGCCTCTGGAGAGTGACTGTTTAAGCCCCAGACCACACCCAGGGGTGGAGATAAGATGGACAACCTCCTACCCACTCTATCGTTGTCCACAATAACCCAACCCTTAAAATGGCTTATTAACAACTCTCAAAACTTCTTGTTTTCAAATCATTGAAGCCAATAGCGTCAGCAAAACGTATCTCCCCTCCAGCACATTGCCAGTGACTTTTTTCCTCTTCGCCACGACAGCACCCACTGAGAGAGGGGATCCGCCCCGGAACAGGAAACCTACAGATAAATGGGGCGGTCCCCCTCGCTCCCTCAGTTTGGTTTCCTGTTCCTGGAAAGGAACCCGCAGAAGAGGATACCTGGTCTGGTAGCCGCCTGCGTGCATAATATGAGCAGCAGGGGCCCCAGGACTGGAAGCAGCGTCGGGCGGAGAGGCGATTTCCCCCCCCCCCCAGAGCTGGTAATGCAGGTGAGGCCGGAGGTAAGAAAGGTGCCAAGGCTCACTGAGGGGAAGGGGCATATACCCCCCCCCCAGGAAGGGGCGAGAAGCGCATTACATATGCCACGAGTGCATATCCGGGATGGTGGTGCGCCCCCCCGGGAGAAGGCAGAAGAGCCTGAGGGCCCAGTAAGTGGCGAGCGCATTGCAAGTACCAGGGGGCCATATCAGGGATGGTGGCCGTGCGCCCCCCCGCGAGAAAGCAGAAGGGCCTGAGCGCTGTGCCAGGCAGCGCTACGGAGATCATACCTGCGGCAAGGGGTGCGGCCGGGTGCGTAGGGTTCACTGTCCGGCGGCCGCTGCATAACCGCTCCCAGCGGCGCTCCCAGGCAGAGGCGACTCGGAAGAGGTAGGACAACTTCCGGGGTCAACACAGGAGGCGGCGATTGCGGGGAAACGCCCACGCATGCGCAGATGGGAGGAAAGGAAAAAAAAAAAAAAAGGGAAAGGCATCAGTAAAAAAAAAAAAAAAAAAAAGGGGACCTATAAAAAGCCACGAGCATAGTGCCAATGCGCAGTCATGTCGTCCATAGATGACCCAGCTTCACTCCCGTTAAGTCAGCCAGTGGAATCCCCACATGGCAGCAGACAAAGCGGTACTACAAGGAGAAGTAGTAGCACCAGAAGTAGTGGCAGCTCCAGGAAGGAATCTAGCGGACCTTCCAGACAAGACGAGGCCTTAGAGAACAAACGTAAAGAGAAGAAACCGTCCCACGCCTCGCCTAAGCCTGAGTCGCGGACCCCGCAGCCGGTAGTTACTGACGAAACTCAGGGTGAGTGTTTTTAGTCAGAATAAATGACTGATGTTTGTTTTTTTCTGGTCCGCACCCCCCTTTTTTTAGGCCAAAAGAACGGAGAAGGCGAAAAATAGAGAGTGTGCCTTATGTTCTCAGCCCCTCCCAGACGGCCACCCTAAAAGATTATGCCATTCGTGTATTGAGGAGGCCTTACAGGAGGAATCCTCGCGGAAGAAGGAGGATATCCGAGCGATAATTAGAGAAGAGCTACGGGCCTTAGGCAGCTCCAGTAGTCTGGGGGGGTCACTCCTCTGTGAGAGAAATAGGTTCACCAAGAGGGGGAGCTTCGCTGGCGTCAAACTCACCGTCAGAAACCGGGGATCTAGACTCTGATAGATCCCAGGAATACCCTTCCTCAGAGGATGAGGAGCAGACGTGTTTTCCTACAGACAGCGTCAGCAACTTGGTTAAGTCGGTCTGGAATACCATGGGGCTACCAGAGAGTAGGGACCCCAAGACTCCGCAAGACATAATGTTTGCAGGTATTTCCCGTAAAAAGGTCCGAGCATTCCCAGTGGTCCCAGCTATAAAAGAGCTAGTAAAAAGGGAGTGGGAGAAACAGGGGCAGAGAACCCTTAACGTCAAAGCGTAAATATCCTTTTGACGACGAGGAATTGACGGCTTGGTCGAGAGCCCCCAAGGTGGATGCGGCAGTGGCCTCTACCTCTCGTAGATCCTCCCTGCCGGTAGAGGATTCAGGAACGTTGGCTGACTCATTAGATCGTAAGACCGATACACTCCTTAAACGATCCTGGGAAGCATGTACGGCAGCTTTTAAGCCTGCAATAGCAGCCACGTGCACGGCAAGGTCAATGTTGGTGTGGCTGAATGACCTAGAGGACAATATTAAGAATGGAGTGGCCAGGAGTAAACTCCTGTCCTCTATGCCCCTCATTAAAGGAGCAGCGGCCTTCCTCTCCGA
The DNA here is from genome assembly GCF_039654945.1 of Dendrobates tinctorius. NCBI lineage: Eukaryota > Metazoa > Chordata > Amphibia > Anura > Dendrobatidae > Dendrobates > Dendrobates tinctorius. The sequence goes on along the minus strand of NW_027361810.1, from coordinate 14,303,083 downwards.
TTCCTCAGCGGACTCCCTCCGTTTATCCGCTAGAGCAGCAGGACTAACCAATGCGGGCCGGCGGGCCTTATGGTTGAAGGGGTGGAAAGGAGACACGCAAACAAAAACTCGACTGTGTGCTATACCCTGCCAGGGTAAGTACTTATTTGGTACGGAACTGGACGAGATCTTAACAAAAGCGGGGGAGAGAAAGAAAGGTTTTCCTAACCCGTATATTCCCTTTAATAATAGGAGGGCCTACAGAAAGCCGCCGTTTGGCAAAAAGAAAGACTTTAAACCCCAGGATCGCTGGGGAAATAAGGACCCCAAACAAAGGGGCAATCTATTCGGAAAATGGACCTTCAGAGGAGACAGGTTCCGCTAATACCAGTACACCGGTAGGTGGCAGACTACTGAAATTCAGCCACCAATGGGGGAAGGTAACATCAAACCCATGGGCCATTGATATCGTCTCATCGGGCCTAAAACTAGAATTCGTTTGGCATCCACCGATCCTCTTCCTATTGACTTCCATGAAATCCCAGATACAGCAGGAAGCACTAGAGATGGAGATTGCAGTACTGCTAGCTAAACAGGTCCTGATAGAGGTCCCAGGGGACGAAAGAGGAATGGGCTTTTATTCTCCTCTATTTTTAATCCCAAAACCAGATGGCTCTTTCAGGACTATAATAAATTTAAAGAAGCTTAATGCCTTCTTCAGGCTGAGGCAGTTTAAGATGGAGTCAATAAATTCTGCAGTAAAACTTTTGTTTCCCAGGTGTTATATGGCAGTCTTGGACCTAAAGGATGCCTATTACCATCTCCCCATATTCCGAGAGCACCAGAAGTTCCTGCGGGTAGCGGTCTGGTTCAAGGGTCGGATTCAGCATTTCCAGTTTGCGGCAATGCCATTCGTGCTATCCATGGCTCCTCGGGTATTTACCAAATTGATGCTGGAGGTGATGTCGTATGTAAGACTGAATGACACCCTAGTGATCCCTTACTTGGACGACCTACTAGTAGTGGGGAATTCTGTTTCTCAGTGTGAAACAAGAATGGCTCAGATTATCTCATCCTTACAAACACTGGGCTGGCTAATTAATTGGAAGAAGTCCAGGCTAGAACCAGTGACCTGTCAGAGGTTCCTAGGCCTGCAAGTAGACTCCGTAGGTCAAAAATGCTTTCTACCAGACGCTAAAGCGGGGGCCATAATCAATAAAATACAAAATACTATAGGAAGACCCGTAATATCATTGAGACAGGGTATGTCCTTGCTGGGATCCCTGATATCGTGCATCCCAGCGGTGCAATGGGCTCAATTCCACTCCAGAAAGCTACAGTGGGCTATTCTGCAGGAAACAGACTGCAGGGACGGTTGGAAGGGAAGATGTCCCTATCGCCGGAAGTGGTTAATTCCCTAGAGTGGTGGTTGAATCCTACCAATTTATCAAAGGGAGTGCAATGGTGGGTAACTCCCTCCAAGGTGCTCACCACGGATGCTAGCCCCTTAGGTTGGGGGCCCACCTGGAGGAGCACATGATACAAGGCCGGTGGCGTAAACATGAAATAGAAACCTCCTCTAATGTAAAGGAGCTAAAAGCAATTTACTATGCGATGTCTCGATTTCTCCCGCAGTTAAGAGGAACCCACGTGAGGGTCCAGACAGACAATACCACCGCAGTGGCCTATACAAACCGACAAGGAGGCACGCGATCGGGACCGTTGATGTCTATCGCGGAAATGATCCTAGAGGTGGCCGAGGTACATCTTCACTCCTTGTCGGCGCTCCACATAAGAGGAGTGGACAACTCTCAAGCAGACTATCTCAGTCGCCGGGTCCTATATCAGGGCGAGTGGGTCCTCAGCAGGCACGTCTTCGAGACGATAGCGTCAGAATGGGGCAGACCAGAGATAGACCTGTTCGCGACCAGAGCCAACAGACGTGTAAAAAGGTTTGCTTCGCTCTACAGGTCAAACAACCCAGACATTCTAGATGCCCTCCAAGCACCCTGGACATTCCAGCTAGCCTATGCCTTCCCTCCAATGGTTCTGCTGCCAACAGTAGTCAGGAAAATAAGACAAGAGAAGGCGAGGGTCATCTTAATAGCCCCGTTTTGGCCCAAGAGGCCGTGGTTTTCATGGCTGAGAGCCATGTCAATAACCAACCCGTGGATCCTGCCGCTGCACCAGGATCTTCTCTCGCAGGGACCCTGCTACTATCCACAGGTCAAAGCACTACACCTAGCAGCCTGGAATTTGAAAGGGAACTATTAAAGCAGAAAGGCTTTTCGAAAAACCTGATTAATACCCTGCTACAAAGTAGAAAAGAATCTACAAGGATTTACGCCAAGGTGTGGAGGAAATTCCTGACCTTTCACCCAGCAGCACTAGCCGGTGAACCACCCATTACGGCCATCTTAGAGTTTCTTCAAAGAGGCAGAGAATTGGGCCTCTCAGTAAATACTCTTAAAGTCCATATATCGGCCTTAGGAGCCCTATTTAACTATAACGTGGCAGCAAATAGATGGGTGACCCGTTTTGTTTCAGCCTGTCAACGATCAGAACCGGTGCATATTCCTCGGCTTCCGGCATGGGACCTTACTCTGGTCTTGGATGCCTTTACTCAGGCCCCGTTTGAACCCATAGACTCAGCATCAGTGAAGTGCCTCTCATTGAAAACGGCTACACTAGTGGCTTTAGTATCAGCTAGAAGAGTAGGTGATCTTCATGCTCTATCAATAGACCCTCCGTTCTTGTCAATAACACGAGACAGACTGATTTTGAAGACAGATCCGTCCTACCTTCCCAAACGGGTAACTAAATTCCATAGGTCTCAGGAGATATGCCTACCTTCCTTCTACGAAAACCCGTCAAACCAGGACGAGGTGAAATATCACACCTTAGATGTGAGAAGAGCTGTACTAGCCTACCTTGATAGGACCAGTCCCTGGAGGCAGAGTAGGTCTCTTTTTATCTCCTTCCAGGGCAACAGAAAGGGGTCTGGAGTTACAACAGGCACATTATCCAGGTGGATCAGAGATGCGATCACAATGGCATTTTTGGCTAAAGGAGAAGAACCTCCGCTGGGGATTAAGGCGCACTCCACTAGAGCCATATCAACCTCCTGGGCCGAGAGGGCAAACGTCCCAATTGAACAAATATGTAAGGCAGCAACCTGGTCTTCTCCATCTACCTTTTATAGTCACTATAGACTAGATTTATCCTCTACCGAGGATTTGTCTTTCGGTAGATCAGTCCTTAACACGGTGTGCCCTCCCAAGTGATTATCTCTGGAAATCTCTCAGTGGGTGCTGTCGTGGCGAAGAGGAAAAACCGGATTACTTACCGGTAATACTCTTTTGTAGAGTCCACGACAGCACCCGCTCACTTCCCTCCCGTAAAACTTTTTTCACATGGGTCTCCTTGGTGGCGGAGATTGTAATTAAGATTTTATACGTGCTTAAACTTAGCAAACTTAAACGATGTAGGCGTAAGATAGATGAATCGCCCAAACAAATTGACTAAAACATGTATGGCGGTTCCTCCGTTGTTCTCGGTAACACAAACTGAGGGAGCGAGGGGGACCGCCCCATTTATCTCTCTGTAGGTTTCCTGTTCCGGGGCGGATCCCCTCTCTCAGTGGGTGCTGTCGTGGACTCTACAAAAGAGTATTACCGGTAAGTAATCCGGTTTTCACATATTCCCCCCTACCCCCCCTTTCCCAAAGCCTGGGGTTTTGGCACCTTCATTCATTAAACAGGGAAGTCTGGACAGGACCTCTGCATTACTAGAAATCACCTAGTCACCTGGGCATTCTTCCCTTCTTTTCCCTCATCTATCTCAGGGGCGTATGATCTGACACCAGCCTGAACTTTCGGCCTAACAGGTAGTATCTCAGGGTGTCGATTGCTCACTTGATGGCCAAGCACTCTTTCTCTGTGATGGCATAGTTCTTCTCACAGGAGGGGAGTTTCCTCCTCGGGTAAAGGACTGGGTGTTTATCCCCATCTATTTCCTGCGACAACGACAACACAGCTCCTAACCCGACATCGGAAGCATCCATCTGGAGCACAAACTACTTTGTAAAGTCAGGAGCGACCAAGACCGGTTGTTTGCATAGGGTTAACTTCAACTCCTGAAATGCCATTTCTGCTTCAGAGGACTGTTTGGCCACCTACATCTTTGTGCCCTTGAGAAGATCAGTCAGTGGGGCGGCTATCATGGCGAAATCCAGGTAAATCGCTGATAGTATCCCACAATTCCCAGGAACACCCTAACCTGCTTTTTGGAGACGGGTTGTGGCCACTATTGGATTGCATTCACCTTATCTGTTTAGCTTTATTTCGCCCCTCCCTATGATGTAGCCCAAGTATTTTGCCTCTTCTTTCCCGAGGATGCACTTCTTTGGGTTTATGGTAAACCATGTCTTCCTCATCGCATTCAGTACCGCCTGGACCTTCTGCAGGTGACTTCCCAATCGAGGCTGAAGATCACAGTGTCGTCCAGGTAAGCTACTGTATACTTTTTGTGAGAGGCTCGAATCCGGTCCATGGCTCTCTGGAAGGTAGCCGGGGCCCCCTGCAGACCGAATGGCATCCTGGTATACTGGAAGCACCAGTCAGGTGTAGAGAAGGCTGTCTTCTCGGTGGCACTTGGGGACAGGAGAATTTGCCAGTTCCCTTTCGTTAAGTACAGGGTGGTGATATATCTGGCTGACCCTAGCCTTTCAATGAGCTTGTTGACCCGGGGCATTGGATGTGCATTTAACTTGGACACCTTTTTCAGCTTCCTGTAGTCATTAGAGAAATGCCACTCTTCATCCAGCTTTGGCACAAGGACAATGGGGCTGGACCAACCGCTCTTTGACTCCTCAATAATGTCCAGGCTCAACATTGTCCTCACCTCCTTGGACTGGAGCTTCGGGAATCGGATACGACTTTTGGTTCAGCCTCACATGAGGTTTCGTCAAGATTTCATGCCTCCACATCATCCTCTGGGGTCATTTTTTGCGTGGCTTGTCTTAACACTTTCCAGACATATGAGTCTTCTCCTGCAGTTGGGGATGGGGCTGCCGGACTCCCACGAATGGTCTCTGCGAGGAGTTTTATCTGCCGCTTAAGCACTTGCTGTTGCACCAACAATTTATTTGTTTCCTGTTGCGCCAGCTGTTGCTGCTGCTGTTGGACCTGTACCAGGTGCTTGATAATCTCCTCCATGCTGTCTGTCTGTCACTTCCTGGCCTACGGCCACCTTTATCCAGAACATACAGTTTATTCACAGCCGCCATACGTGTTCCTGGAATGTTGCCTGCATTCAAAACAACACCTGATGTAGAGCGGCTCACTGAGCGGTACACAGAGGTAGGCACAGGAACGCTGTCTCTTTAACTCCTTCACGGGTTTATTACGTACATGCGTCATAAATTTGAGTGAATTAAAAATAAATACAGCCCTTAGAGGAAAAGAGAATAAACTGGTATGTCACAGTCCATAAATCTGTGGGGATCCACACGCTCAGGAGAAATCAGCATACAAAGGTTCAGCTTTTCTTACTAGGACACAATGCACTGGAGCTCCAGTCTTAGGCCAACCAAACAAAGAATGCCTCTGGAGGCCGACTGTTTAAGCCCCTGACAACACCCTGGGGTGGAGATAAGGTGGAAAACCTCCCACTCGCTCTATGGTTGTCCACAAAAACCCAACGCTTAAAATGGCTTATTAACCCCTCTCAACACTTATTGTGCTGGAGCAAAACTTCTGGGTTTCAAGTCACTGAAGCCAATAGCCTCAGCAAAACGTATCTCCCCTCCAGCACTTTCCCAGTGACTTTGTCATACTCTTTATTGTGTGGCTAATTTACTACAGCACTATATGGCGGTGCAGCGGTAAACCATGAACCTAACTCCATCCCGTGTGCATTCCTGACATTTTTTTTTTTGCTTTAACTTGTTTGCACATAGCTTTGTTTTATTTAATTGGTAATAATTATATTGTTTATTCCAAATTGATGTACATGCAACTTATGTATTTATACAGTGACTGCACCAGCAGAATAGTGAGTGCATCTCTGGGGTATAATACAGGATGTAACTCAGGATCAGTGTAGGATCAGTAATGTAATATATGTACACAGTGACTGCACCAGCAGAATAGTGAGTGCAGCTCTGGGGTATAATACAGGATGTAACTCAGGATCAGTAATGTATGTACACAGTGACTGCACCAGCAGAATAGTGAGTGCAGCTCTGGGGTATAATACAGGATGTAACTCCGGATCAGTAATGTAATTTTTGTACACAGTGACTGCACCAGCAGAATAGTGAGTGCAGCTCTGGATTATCTGTGCACATGCAATGCATTAGTTATCCTGTAGTAATTCACAGTTACTTTCTTTATTGTACTTCAGAGCTGCACTTGCTATTCTGCTGGTGCAGTCACTATGTACATACATTACATTACTCATCCTGAGTTACATCCCCTATTATACTTCAGAGCTGCACTCACTATTCTGCTGGTGCAGTCACTGTTTACATACATAACATTACTGTTCCTGAGTTACATCCTGTATTATACCCCAGAGCTGCACTCACTATTCTGCTGGTGCAGCCACTGTGTACATACATTACATTACTGATCCTGAGTTACATCCTGTATTATACCCCAGAGCTGCACTCACTATTCTGCTGGTGCAGTCACTGTTTACATACATAACATTACTGATCCTGAGTTACATCCTGTATTATACCCCAGAGCTGCACTCACTATTCTGCTGGTGCAGTCACTGTGTACATACATTACATTACTGATCCTGAGTTACATCCTGTATTATACTCCAGAGCTGCACTCACTATTCTGCTGGTGCAGTCACTGTGTACATACATTACATTACTGATCCTGAGTTACATCCTGTATTATACTCCAGAGCTGCACTCACTATTCTGCTGGTGCAGTCACTGTGTACATACATTACATTACTGATCCTGAGTTACATCCTGTATTATTCTCCAGAGCTGCACTCACTATTCTGCTGGTGCAGTCACTGTGTACATACATTACATTACTGATCCTGAGTTACATCCTGTATTATACTCCAGAGCTGCACTCACTATTCTGCTGGTGCAGTCACTGTGTACATACATTACATTACTGATCCTGAGTTACATCCTGTATTATTCTCCAGAGCTGCACTCACTATTCTGCTGGTGCAGTCACTGTGTACATACATTACATTACTGATCCTCAGTTACATCCTGTATTATACTCCAGAGCTGCACTCACTATTCTGTTGGTGCAGTCACTGTGTACATACATTATATTACTGATCTTGAGGTTCCTCCTGTATTATACTCCAGAGCTGCACTCAATATTCTGCTGGTGCAGTCACTGTGTACATACATGACATTACTGATCCTGAGTTACATCCTGTATTATACCCCAGAGCTGCACTCACTATTCTGCTGGTGCAGTCACTGTGTACATACATTACTGATCCTGAGTTACATCCTGTATTATTCTCCAGAGCTGCACTCACTATTCTGCGGGTGCAGTCACTGTGTACATACATTACTGATCCTGAGTTACATCCTGTATTATACCCCAGAGCTGCACTCACTATTCTGCTGGTGCAGTCACTGTGTACATACATTACTGATCCTGAGTTACATCCTGTATTATTCTCCAGAGCTGCACTCACTATTCTGCGGGTGCAGTCACTGTGTACATACATTACATTACTGATCCAGAGTTACATTCTGTATTATACTCCAGAGCTGCACTCACTATTCTGCGGGTGCAGTCACTGTGTACATACATTACATTACTGATCCTGAGTTACATCCTGTATTATTCTCCAGAGCTGCACTCACTATTCTGCGGGTGCAATCACTGTGCACATACATTACATTACTGATCCAGAGTTACATTCTGTATTATACTCCAGAGCTGCACTCACTATTCTGCTGGTGCAGTCACTGTGTACATACATTACATTACTGATCCTGAGTTACCTCCTGTATTATATTCCAGAGCTGCACTCACTATTCTGCGGGTGCAGTCACTGTTTACATACATTACATTACTGATCCTGAGTTACATCCTGTATTATTCTCCAGAGCTGCACTCACTATTCTGCGGGTGCAATCACTGTGCACATACATTACATTACTGATCCAGAGTTACATTCTGTATTATACTCCAGAGCTGCACTCACTATTCTGCTGGTGCAGTCACTGTGTACATACATTACATTACTGATCCTGAGTTACCTCCTGTATTATATTCCAGAGCTGCACTCACTATTCTGCGGGTGCAGTCACTGTTTACATACATTACATTACTGATCCAGAGTTACATTCTGTATTATACTCCAGAGCTGCACTCACTATTCTGCTGGTGCAGTCATTTTCTACCTATGAATTTATTTGTCTGTGCAATAATTAAGATTTTTGTAGACACTTGTATCTTTGGTGCAGGAATCTTGCGTCTCTTTTGCCTCACATATTGTCTTATTTCTTGTCCCTGGTTCTCTCTTTGCTCTATTGTCTTTCTTCTCCATCGTTTTTCTGTATAAACTCCTCTTCTCTTTATTCTATTTGCTTTGTTCTCTGTTTCTTCGCCTTATTAAGTGTTTTTCTTTTTGTTTTCTATCATCTTGTGTGTGGCCTTTTTTCTTGTGTGTTAATTTTCATTCTTTATCCTTTCTTTTCATCATAGTGGTGAAGCGATCTTCTCCCTACAGTTGCCCTGTTCACTATATTGAGGGGGCTTTTATCTGGGAGGTGATACCCCACAGTCATCACAATAGAGCTGAATTATCAGGCTTTGTTATTTGGCTTCTTTAACCTAAGACCAACCATAAAAGTTGTCACAATGGGACGAGCTGTAGGAACACCTCTGTTCTTTGTCTTACTTTATCCTGCTTTTTCCTTCCTTGCCGTGTTATCCGCCTCTCCTATTCCTGCTTTCCTTTAGGCCTTTCTTCAGCTGCTCTCTTATCATACGCTCTCCTGCATCTCTCCTTCACATAGCCATTTGGGCTCTCTCCTTCAGCTGCTCTCTTTATGAGCTCTCTCCTTTTCGGTTCTCTCCTTTATTTGGTCCATTACTGGACTCTCTCCTTCGGCTGCTTTCATTGCATTTTCTCCTTTGGCCTCTCTTTTTGGGCTCTCTTTCATCTGCTCTCTCGTTATGCTGTCTTCTTCACCTGTTCTCTTATCGGACTGTCTCTTTCGGCTTCTCAATTTCTGGTCTCTCTCTCTCCTTCAGGTGCTCCCTTCCTGATCTCTTTTTGGGCTCTTCCCTTTGTCTAATCTCACTGTGATCTCTCCTTGGGCTTCTCTCCTGCAGCCTCTCTCTTTTTGTGCGCTCTCCTTCAGCTGCTCTGTTGCTTGCTCTTATAGTGACTGTTGTCTTTGTGCTTTCTCCTTCACCTGCTCTTTATTGAGCTCTCTCTTTTACCTTGTGCTCTTTTTACCTTAGTAGTTTTTTTGATCTTGCTCTATTGTCTTGCTGTATCTTACGTTTTTTCCTCCGCTTTCCATTGCATTGTGTTTAGTCCTCTTCCTCTGCTTTGTGTCGCTCTTTTGCTGCTCTGATCTCGCTGTCCCTCGGTTGTTGCCCGCACTACTCCTTGCTTTGCTCCTCACTTGCCCTCTTAGTCTCTTTTTGCTCTCCTACTTAATGCTCCCCCCATTTCTGCTCACACTTTATTTCGGCTCCTTTTCTCTCCTTCTCTCTTTCTGAGCTCCCTTCTCTTCCCCCCCACTCTCGCCTCTCCCAGTGAATTGTTTTCCCTGGTGACATCCCGCTCTGTATACAGCTCCTGCATCTCACTGCCCTACATATTGTGCTTCATTGCAGATCATTGTCACAGCTCCACTTGTTTCCCGGTGTATGACGGATTAATGTTCTGTGCCAGCAGGCACACGGACCGCATCTATTTATATAGTAAGGTATGTACTCGGCCCGGTGCACGAGGCCAGCAGATTGCAAGGAAATAAAATAAGACGTGCATCGGAGAGCTGCTTATTGTCTGCCTGATATTTCCACTCCTCCGGTGCCAGCTGGGATCGCGCGTTATTGAATTAAAAAGCCGTATAGTCTCCTCGAGAAGAGATTAATGGTGATCTGCGGGAATCTTTCCGCCATCTCTTCACAACACCCAATTCTGCCCCAAACCTGAAAGGTCGTCCAAAGGGAATCCCTGCCACGTGCTAACGAGAGGCTCAAGTACGAGTGTCCCAAAATGTACGGCCAATAAAATGTGCATTGTGTAGTGTCCGATCTCGGGTTCTGCTTCTCAGATACTATTCAGTTCACTAAGAATGACAGAACCAGAAAACGGCCACTACACCATATATCCGAACGATGAAGGGTATGTCGGGTGTCGGACTCCACCGATCAGTCAATCCTCAGACGTTGTGGCTGGATGTGCAGATCTGGCTCCGTACTGTGTAGTGTCCGATTTCAGGTTCTGCGGCTCAGATACTATTCACTTCACTAGGAATGGCAGAACCAGAAAACTGCCACTACACTGCATATCCAACCGCCGTGCCAGCCGATGGTAGGGCTGCCTGGTGTCGGACCCCACGGATTAGTCATTCCCCCGTTATTGTGGCCGGATGTACAGATCTGGCTCTGTACTCTGTGTTGTGACTGTTATCGCGTACTGCAGCTCCTATTCAAGTATATAGTAGCAGAGCCGCAGTACCCAAAAACGGCCAGTACACATAGTACACTGCAGATAGGCGAGAGACCCCAACAATAAGATATTATTTAAAGGGAGGACAATCCCCTTATTAACAAAATGGCTAGTCTCATCTGGTCGGCTCTTGTCAGATAGTGGGGGATGCACAAATGGCATTCGCACATCATGTCAGAGGGGGTCCGAAGGTGCATCTGCCAGTTACCAGCACATGGCCCAGGGTAGGTGGGGGGGTCCTGGTAACAGATTTTGCATTGGGACCCAATGAGGTTTTTTAGTCTGATATTGGCAGGTTTGGTCAACTTTAATCCAATATGGTGTTTGGGGCCTTAAAATGTTTCTCCGGAGCTGCTCAGTGTCACATCTGGAGCTGATGACATTGTGTCTGCACCCTCCTGCCCAGACACATGTACAATCAGACGTAATTGCTGCCGAAAAAGACCTTTAAATTTACGCTGTGACTAAGGCTGTGTGCACACATTGCGGAATCTGCTGCGGATTTGTCAGTGCAGACTTGCCCAAATCCGCAGGTCAAAAGACCTGCAGTTTTGCTTGCGGTTTTCCCCTGCGTTTTGACACCTGATCATGGAGCAGGTGCCAAACCGCTGCAGAATCCGCACAAAGAAGTGACATGCTGCGGATTTAAAACCGCGGAAAGATCCGCAGCATGTGCACAGCGGGTTTCATTTTTCATAGACTTAAATGGTACTGTACAACGCAGCAGAAACTGCTGCGGATCCGCAGGGCCAAAACCACTGCAGATCCGCAGTAGAATCCGCAACGTGTGCACACACCCTTAGAGTTTTCCATAATACTTTTGGCCTAAAGCCTCATTCACACGGTGCAGATATGGAGCGATGCACGGACTGGCCGCGATTTTCCTGACCTGAACCTGCAGCTTCGTAGGCCGAGTCTGTGACGTTCCCGCGGTCTGTCCTGGCATCGCACCGTGTGTAGCGACGTATGAATGAGGCTTTACTCCGTATTCTGGATGTTTTCTTCATTATTTCCTTGTTCTGATACCACTAATGTCATGGCGGCCGGCCGGCATTACACACTGGGCAGAAGGGCCTCCGCTCTGGAGAAGTAGCCACAAACCTCTTGATTATCTACCAATGCCATCTGAGATCGGCCTCATTCCAGCCCTGACCCGTGTTTATCCCATCAGGACAGAGAGCCGCTCATCTGCAATTTCATTCCTCTGGATATTACATTGGATAACTGGGATGATTTACCTGGAGCCCTGCGGCAGAAGCCGAACCGATCGCTGGTAAGATCAATCGCTTTGAAAGTTTAATTAAGTCGCACTCGGGAGTTTTATCTCCACGAGACCGACAAGTCCTCGGCTCTGTAACAAGTTCGCTGCGGCCGTCAGTTTTAAGTTTTATGAAACTTTTCGGCGCTGCTCCTAATCTCTGAGCTTCATAGAGATCTCTGCAGAGCCCAGACGATCCGCGGGGACTGAGCGGTGCCATGTGCTGTATCCTTACTTTACTGGCGTTCGTTAGTGAGTGCCTGAATATTAAGGGCACAGGAGTGCCAAATCCTTAATTTCTGAGCATAGATTGTTCTAAAGGGACTCCAGAAACAAGACAGGATCACCCATCCCCTTATTAGATCGGAGCGGATCTGAGTGCTGAGACCCCCCAGCAATCGTCAGATCGGGGCACATCTCAGCCCCGTCTGAGTGGAGTGTGGGCAGGGGCAGCACTGGTTTTGAAGAAAAGATGCTATTCTTCAGTAATCCTGGACTACACCTTTAAAGGGAACTAGAATGACCTACTGATTTTTTTTTTTTTTTTTTGGATGCATTTATTTTTTTTAGACCATAACTTCCTGGTTATTTTTTGGTTTTTTTTTATAAAGAAATGAGCATGAGCAGTAACAGCAATGAACAGACTCTGGCCTTATATTTTATATTGAAGCATCTAATGAGCGTGTTTAAAGGTCATTGTGCAGGAGATGAGGTGAGTTGTGACCTCACCTATTGTGAATGGTGGATCCAGTATTATCTACTGTATATAGAGGTGTTATCCGTCATTGTACAGGAGGAGGTGAGCTGTGACATCACCTATTGTGAATAGTCGATCCAGTATTATCTACTGTATATAGAGGCGTTATCAGTCATTGTACAGGAGGAGGGGGTGAGCTGTGACATCTCCTATTGTGAATGGTGGATCCAGTATTATCTACTGTATATAGAGGTGTTATCAGTCATTGTGCAGGAGATGAGGTGAGCTGTGACCTCACCTATTGTGAATGGTGGATCCAGTATTATCTACTGTATATAGAGGTGTTATCAGTCATTGTACAGGAGGAGGTGAGCTGTGACATCACCTATTGTGAATAGTGGATCCAGTATTATCTACTGTATATAGAGGCGTTATCAGTCATTGTACAGGAGGAGGGGGTGAGCTGTGACATCACCTATTGTGAATGGTGGATCCAGTATTATCTACTGTATATAGAGGTGTTATCAGTCATTGTACAGGAGGAGGTGGTGAGCTGTGACCTCACCTATTGTGAATGGTGGATCCAGTATTATCTACTGTATATAGAGGTGTTATCAGTCATTGTACAGGAGGAGGTGAGCTGTGACATCACCTATTGTGAATAGTGGATCCAGTATTATCTACTGTATATAGAGGCGTTATCAGTCATTGTACAGGAGGAGGGGGTGAGCTGTGACATCACCTATTGTGAATGGTGGATCCAGTATTATCTACTGTATATAGAAGTGTTATCAGTCATTGTGCAGGAGATGAGGTGAGCTGTGACCTCACCTATTGTGAATGGTGGATCCAGTATTATCTACTGTATATAGAGGTGTTATCAGTCATTGTGCAGGAGATGAGGTGAGCTGTGACCTCACCTATTGTGAATGGTGGATCCAGTATTATCTACTGTATATAGAGGTGTTATCAGTCATTGTACAGGAGGAGGTGGGCTGTGACCTCACCTATTGTGAATGGTGGATCCAGTATTATCTACTGTATATAGAGGTGTTATCAGTCATTGTACAGGAGGAGGTGAGCTGTGACATCACCTATTGTGAATAGTGGATCCAGTATTATCTACTGTATATAGAGGCGTTATCAGTCATTGTACAGGAGGAGGGGGTGAGCTGTGACATCACCTATTGTGAATGGTGGATCCAGTATTATCTACTGTATATAGAGGTGTTATCAGTCATTGTACAGGAGGAGGGGGTGAGCTGTGACATCACCTATTGAAAATAATGAATCCTGTGTTATCTCCTGTCTATAGATGTGTTATAAATCATTGTAAAGCTGTCTCTGATGATAATGAGATCTCAAAAAACTTTTCCCAAAAGGCTAATGAAGTATGAGTCTGATACAGCTCCAGTAGCCAGTGCGAAAATTACAAGATTATATATATATATCTGTTTGTCTTGCGTGTACCATAAAACCCTGATTAAACAATAGGTAATTTTTTGATAATATATTTCCTTTAACCCCCACCCGCCTCCCCCCATCTGGGACCCTGCAATCACATGGGAAGGAGCTTGGCGGAATATCCCTGTTTCAGACTCTTTGGATTCTGGGGTCACATTTATGGGGGTTATTTGCTGGATCAGAGTTTTCTCTAATCTCAGCAGCTGATTTTGTGGTTGCACCTGCAAGAAGACAATGCTGAAAATAAAGCAGAAATAATCCCGCTCCTCCGCCGCTCGGGTCTCTGTTTTGGATGCAGCGGTGATGGCTAACATATATAATAGTAGGTCTTCACAGGCGCACCTGTTACCCAGGGGAGTTACTGTCTTTCTGGACGGCCCCCGTTGTGCCGTCAGGTGTATTATACGTATCGGGCGGCTCATTGGGGTCCTCGCTGTTCCCCGGATCAGCACTCGCCGTGCACGTTCCTCAGTGCACTAGAGATGGAAGCAGATTAGTATGGTGGAAATCTACAGTCTGACTGAGCCCACTAATCTCCCCGTGCGGCCCCGTATTCAGTTTCCATGGTAACTATATATTACAGCTTGTCTATGGAGAGTACATTCTCTACCTCTAAAAGCCCATTCATGATCTCCTATAATCTATAGATCCGCCGTCGGGGTTGCTCTCCCGTCTTCCCGATGCACCGTCCAATCCAGCACCATCATTAAGCTCAAGTATCATAATAATTGAACATTAGGTCAAGGTGCCGTAAAGAACGTCCATATTTTAGGTGCTACGTTGGGGGCGCTCGACTATGAAGGGGCTCAATCAGCATTGCCATAAAGGGGTTCTCCGCCTCCATGGATGTCTGACGGAATTTGAGTGCTCCCAAGCCTGAGATATTCCTATTGGTGGATCCATATAGCTGAAACAGTCACCAAGAGGTTGTGCCAAGTTACCCAACACCAGGACACTTATCAAGGTTTACCTAGATGTAAAGGGCGATTCTGTTAATTTTGGAGACCCCCGCCTTGTGCGGGGCATCTTATAGACAGGGCAATGGCCCCTGAGGATTAAAAAAAAAAGTCTTCAGATTAGTTCTCCCACAATAGGAAGAAAGCTAATTCTCTTGTAGAAACTATTTGAGGTATCCACCATCCATCCAACATGTCCACAGGAGAAGTGATTAGGGGTCTGACTGCTGGGACCCCCGAAGATGCTGGCGGTCCCATACAGAATGAATAGAGCACTATCGCTCATGTGTAGGAATCGCTATATTCTAACGAGGCATTCCGGAGCCCCATTCTTGGGACCACTAGAGGTCCCAGATGTTGGACCCCCAGTAATCGCCAAGTTATCTCTGATTTATGAGTTGTCCCAACTTGCAGGTTATCATCTAGTTAAATAAAATCAGAGACTCCTCCAAAACCTCCAAAAAAGGAAAGGCACCCAGTCTCTTTTTTGGGGGGGAAGACTCAGGTTTTGCCAAATGCCATAAGTCACGTGTCTCCTAAAGGGTCGGACGTTTTACTTTGTAGGGTAACTGTCTCCAGGTGGTGCGGGGGGACTTCTTTTTGGGGGAGAGCTATTTTGCACCTGAGTGGCAAGAACAAAACATTTTTTGCAAAACCACTCTTGGCAACGCTTTGCTTAGTGCCGCTCCTCCCAGCCCTGCCACGGCGTCGTACGGCTACTTGCATCAGAACCGATACACGTATGTTTACAGGATCTAGAGATATTTTGCTCAATTTGACTTTTTTTCTTTTTATAGAAAGTTCTGTGCATTTTTGCTACAACTTTACACTACCAAGTCACATTATCAGCCGGGCCGCAGGCGTGGCAGCTGCTCACTACATTAATCCTCGGCACGCGGAGCAGCAAGAATTGAAAGGGGGTTTTCAGTTTGTGGGATATTTTGTGTCATCGGATCCAGCACACATTTCTCATCCGTTTATTACAATGTATCGAGCTTCAGTAAATACACCGCCTGCTGCTGCCGCCGCCATGTGTCAGTGGTGTCACCTGGACTCTGTGCCAAAAAATGTCACTAATTTCATCAATGTCTCCAGCAAAAAAAAGTCTCGGGGTTCCTGATAAGTGTCCCTAAATCCGTGATCTAACATGTAACCTTGTCTCGTATGTTACTAGATACTTTTGTAAATAATTTGCAAATAAGCCACGCTTCCTGCACGCTTTGGACGCCACGACTCCTGCAATAGCCCCCAAGGAAAACAGAAAATATTGTTAGAAAATGTATGGAAGCCTCCTGATGTGAAAAGAGTGAAAAACTGCAGCTCCATCCCCCTCCTCCCCCATTTAGTAGTTACTGTTTTATTAAAGGTATCCTGGAGTGCAGGAAGGCGTCACTCATCCCTAATAAGATTTTTGTTAAAGTTTTATTGCCTCCCTGGGTCAAGATCAGGATCGGGGTCCAACATCCGTTCTCCGCTGTTCCCTACCACATCCCCAAAGATTATCGTCTGTGACCGCGACCGTTCAGTCTGATGGAAGACAAGACTACGGGGGTCACTGCAGATGGAAATGTCACTTGATTGACAAGAAAGAAACACGAAAAAAAATAAAGAAACAGGAAAGAAGGCAAAAGAGGTCATCATACAGGGAGATGGGTGCAGTCGTGTGACATGGCATATTGTATCTGTTCACCCCTGAATTTCAGTTTAAAGAGGTCTAAGATTATAAAAAACACAGCGCCACCCCTGTGCACAGGTTGTGTCTGGTATTGTAGCCGGATGATAAAGTGATTCTGACCCCCCTTGTGTTTACATCGTAGTTCAGATGAGTTTCATTACAATCCCCTGGCAAAATCAGGTCTCAATGGGTGTAAAATCGGAAGTTGTCATTGGCTGCTCGTTTTGCCTGCAGCAGCCTCTAGTGGGGAAATATGGTATTACACGTGATTGTCTGGATGTTGGCACTGACCCCTCGGTGTGGCATCACGTGTCCTGGTCGGATGTGTGCAGAGTATTGATTTCACCCTGATGCATTATTAATCGTGTCTAACATTTTATATTTCCCACCAGTGAAAGGCCACGTCCAAGCCAATCCCAGTATAAATGTCGCCAGTCCCAGCAGACCCAGCCGTGAGCAATGGCCGCCAGTGATCCGGCGTCTGTGCTGGGAACAATTAATTGCCTAATGAGAGCAGCACAATAATAACCATCAATAGAGGCCGGGCCCCCTCCCCCGCGGATTCCGGGGGTCCCTTTAAGGCTCCTATATATAGAGAAGTGATTTCTGGTGGTGCAGCAGATTCAGACAAGCGCTGGTAACGTCTGCTGAGGCCGAAAATAAACCCGGTTTCTGTTCCTTTTGCAAAATCTCACACCTACACGTTTCTGCGGATGCAAACGCCAAGAAGTATATATATTTTTTCTCATTTGCAGAATTACCAACTGTGATAATTCATCAATATTCATGGCCTCCCGATTAACACTTGCTCTCCCAGCGATAAATACACCGTTTAGAAAGTTTGGTTATCCGATTCACCCCGTCCTTCAGATGTAGCAGAGCCGGGAACGTCTCACATAGGAGCGGATTTTTACAACTTAGTTGTCCTTGTAAAATCATGGGGGTGTAAAATCTGGCTTTACGGGTGTAGCAGAGCTGAGTTTGCCAGTTTCTGGATTAGAAACCGGAGCTGTTGCTTCGCTGAGTTTATGATATGTAACAGAGGTGAGTTTGTCTGCTAGTTGCACGGATGATGTCTGCAACATAGCAGATCCAAGATTGTGCAGCGTAGCAGAGCTCAGTGCAAGTCTTGTGCTTGAACGGTTCTTCTCAATTTTGAAAGGTGCATTTTTTTTTTTAATTAACTTGGTTAAGATTATCCAGTGTAGCTGGGACCCATCACTTGTCACAAATCTGTAATGTTTTTATCCAGTGTAAATGCTGCTGTTCTCCTGAATCCGGTGATGTTTTTCTTTTGTCCCTGCTCCTCTCCGTTCCTGAGATATGGCCCAATCTTCCCTATATATAAATCCAGTCTATTCAGCCAACTGGGCGTGATTCCCCAAGAAGTTGCCTATAGAGAAGTTGAGGAACACGCCCACTTAGCTAATGACTAGATTTATATAAAGGGGAGATATCTCGGTAACGGAGAGGCGCAGGAACAAGAGAAAAACATCTTCAGATTCAGGAGAACAGCGGCATTTACACCAGGGGGAAAAAGACATACAGTTGTGGCCAAAAGTATTGACACCCCTGCAATTCTGTCAGATAATACTCAGTTTCTTCCTGAAAATGATTGCAAACACAAATTCTTTGGTATTATTATCTTCATTTAATTTGTCTTAAATGAAAAAACACAAAAGAGAATGAAGCAAAAAGCAAAACATTGATCATTTCACACAAAACTCCAAAAATGGGCCAGACAAAAGTATTGGCACCCTCAGCCTAATACTTGGTTGCACAACCTTTAGCCAAAATAGCTGCGACCAACCGCTTCCGGTAACCATCAATGAGTTTCTTACAATGCTCTGCTGGAATTTTAGACCATTCTTCTTTGGCAAACTGCTCCATGTCCCTGATATTTGAAGGGTGCCTTCTCCAAACTGCCATTTTTAGATCTCTCCACTGGTGTTCTATGGGATTCAGGTCTGGACTCATTGCTGGCCACCTTAGAACTCTCCAGTGCTTTATCTCAAACCATTTTCTAGTGCTTTTTGAAGTGCGTTTTGGGTCATTGTCCTACTGGAAGATCCATGACCTCTGAGGGAGACCCAGGTTTCTCACATTGGGCCCTACATTATGCTGCAAAATTTGTTGGTAGTCTTCAGACTTCATAATGCCATGCACACGGTCAAGCAGTCCAGTGCCAGAGGCAGCAAAGCAACCCCAAAACATCAGGGAACCTCCGCCATGTTTGACTGTAGGGGCTGTGTTCTTTTCTTTGAATGCCTCTTTTTTTTTTCCTGTAAACTCTATGTTGATGCCTTTGCCCAAAAAGCTCTACTTTTGTCTCATCTGACCAGAGAACATTCTTCCAAAACGTTTTAGGCTTTTTCAGGTAAGTTTTGGCAAACTCCAGCCTGGCTTTTTTTATGTCTCGGGGTAAGAAGTGGGGTCTTCCTGGTACCATACAGTCCCTTTTCAATCAGATGCTGACGGATAGTACGGGTTGACACTGTTGTACCCTCGGACTGCAGGGCAGCTTGAACTTGTTTGGATGTTAGTGGAGGTTCTTTATCCAACATCCGCACAATCTTGCGTTGAAATCTCTTGTCAATTTTTCTTTTCCGTCCACATCTAGGAAGGTTAGCCACAGTGCCATGGGCTTTACACTTCTTGATGACACTGCGCACGGTAGACACAGGAACATTCAGGTCTTTGGAGATGGACTTGTAGCCTTGAGATTGCTCATGCTTCCTCACAATTTGGTTTCTCAAGTCCTCAGACAGTTCTTTGCTCTATGTGGTACACACAAGGACACAGGACAGAGGTTGAGTTAACTTTAATCCATGTCAACTGGCTGCAAGTGTGATTTAGTTATTGCCAACACCTGTTAGGTGCCACAGGTAAGTTACAGGTGCTGTTAATTACACAAATTAGAGAAGCATCACATGATTTTTCGAACAGTGCCAATACTTTTGTCCACCCACTTTTTTATGTTTGGTGTGGAATTATATCCAATTTGGCTTTAGGACAATTCTTTTTGTGTTTTTTCATTTAAGACAAATTAAATGAAGATAATAATAACAAAGAATTTGTGTTTGCAATCATTTTCAGGAAGAAACTGAGTATTATCTGACAGAATTGCAGGGGTGTCAATACTTTTGGCCACAACTGTATTTATAGTGAATGACGGGTCCCCTTTAAGTCTTACCCTATTTTTCCACGTTTGTCTTTATGTAGCAGAGGTCAATTTTTCTGATGTAACGGAAGCGGAGTTTGACCGATGCAGCGGTTTCCTCATGTTCCCTGCGCAGAGATCAGCGGCATCAGGACACCGCTCATCTACATAGAGAGAGCTTCACCGCGTGTGCATGTTATCTTCTCTCTATGGCTAGTGGGGGCTTCGAGTCAAGCGAGACCAGATGCGGATTTCCTGACCCTGCGACTTTTCTGCCCCAGATCCTCAGGTTCGTCAGAGAATGGAGCAGCCTGACGGCTATGAAGCAGCGGATGATCCGTAAGAGCGGCCTGATCTTCAGCAGCCCCGTGCTGGCCGCAGGAGAGCTGTCTAGGCAGCACTCGGCGCACAGCAGCACCAAGAGGTATGAGGCTTCACCGGGGTCACACGGGCACGAGCCTCGCAGGCGTGCTGGCATCACAGGAGAAGGCGCGCTGTGCCAGCGGGTTATGGCAAGCCATTCATTCATTTACTTTATAACACTCAGAGCCCCCCCTATTAAAGGGGCGGTTGTCAGATTGAAAATTTATAGAAGCAAATGATGGCTGAAATTTGTTTTTATATGTGATGGATACTAACCCGCTCCAGTGAGGCCGCCACTTTCTCCAGTCACCTGATTACCAAGGCTTGTGATTGGCTGCAGCAGTCAGTTGACCAGACTGATACGTCACATGACCGCTTGGGCAACCCCTTTAAATTAATTTTTAAGGTTTTATGTTTGAAAAATTTTTTTCACTATATTTTACATTTTTTTTTATTACTTATTCTAATCTTAAGGGTCGATGATTTTAGTTTTTATTTTTTGCATTTGCTTTCTATTTGCTTACTACTGCATTCCATTGCAATTTGTGTCCCTATGACAACACTTCCTGTGCACTGTGTAATGAACACAGAGCAATGAGATCCTTGGTAGGTTCCCCAGACCTAAATCCACGGGGGGGGTGTCCCCACTTGTGCCACCAGGACCTGATTGAGAGCAGAGGCCCCTTTACTATATATCGCCGTCTCCCTTGACCCTGGGACTGAAGGACAAACGATCCCAGCCTTTAGTCAGGAGCTCGGCTGTCCTTGGACACTCGCTCCAGGGCTGCATGACACTGAGACACTTTAAAAAAAAAAAAAAAAAAACTTTTTGCTGCCCCTCTGTTGTTCCTCTTGTAATACTATAAACTGACATTTGGGCTTCACCATTCATCTTGTGAAATGCTTGCCCCCACCCAGTCTGACATGGTCAACCCTGATTGGACGGTGTTATTGTACATAAGGACATGCCCCCGCTCACTGGGAGACTGGTAACACCCACTAGTCATACTTTTCCCGGAGGAGCAACAGAGGGACGGTGGAGCGCAGCGCTCCGAAATTTTTATTTTATTGGGAACTCTTTAGTCTCGCAGACAGATCAGGCGTCGGCTCCTGTCTTACCGAATAATATCTTAATTTAGACTTTATTACTGTCGCTTTCCTGTCCGGGGTTTTTGTGTCGCACTTTTTTTTTTTTTTTGCACTTTGATTAAATTTTCTTGTTGCCAAGCAACAGAAGACTTGTGGCGACGAAGAACAGGGCTAAAAATAAGAAAAAAACAAAAAATAATCATCAAAAACCTATGAAAAATCTTGAAAAACCCAAAAAAACAGATAATCTCAACCCATAACCAGAACTTTATACATAAAGAAAGATCACGCAAAACTGACACTTATCATACAGGCAGTTCTTAAAGGGATGCTGCTACTCCCTGTTATCAGCTATGGAGTCCGTCCTATGCGTCACAGAAGCCACAACTCTGTACCGGACCCAGTGCTGCCAAATAGACCCGATCCTTCATGATATCTGGCAATGACGAATGTCATCATGCCTGATCGAGGACGACCTTGTCTTATCTAGATCTTGCAGTCCTATGTAAAAATCACTCATGAACTGGATTTCGATGAGTTGTACCAAATGACACACTGGGCTCAGCTACGTCTGTAATCCTCCGCGCGCGGACGTCATGTCAGACACTCCGAGCTGATGTATGTTTTGTGCGTCTCCGCCTTGCAGACCCCCCCGCTCCCAGCGTGTGGTCGTCGCTCTGTCACCGCCCGCCGCGCCGCTTTTCAGATAACGCACCGTTCTCCTGGCGCCAATGTCCACGTGTTCTCATCCCAATTAGCAGAAGCCCGTTCCTCGCTATATTCTCCCCTTAGTTAAAAATTGAAGACAACATTTTACAAACCAGAAAAAAAAAAAATCAATATTTAAATAGGGGAATATGCGGCAGAGCCGAGCGAGCGCCCGTAGCACTGCAGCGATGATGGAGTGCCGGCGCGGTATCTCACACACCACATCGCTCAGTGTAATGGGGTGACACATGCGGCTGTTGTTTGATCGCAGGTACCTGACCAAAGAAGATGTCGCTGCCGCCTCATTAAGCAAAGTTCAGAGCAGCGGGGGAAGTGTGAGGCTTGTCAGCAGGGAGCGCACGTCGTCCGTCAAAGAAAAGGTGTCTCTGGGTACAGCTGCGAGACCCCCCACACGGTAAGTGCAGCGCTCGCTGACAGATGCAGCCATCAACCCCAACCTCTGCGCCGCTCTCATCATTCCTCTGATTTTATTTTTCCCTTTTTTTTTTCCGTTGACTTCGACTTTTTAAAGATTCACTTCAGTTTGTCGTTTTTTGGGGGGAAAACAGAAAAAATAGAATAAAAACAAAAAAAAGTCAAGAAGCTTGTTTCCTGCCGTACTTGTGCGGCCTGCGCTGATTGCATCTGCCGCTGCCCGTGTGCCGCAGCAAAATGGGAAGCACGAAATCTACATCTGAAGAAGGGGATTTGTAGTCGGAGCAAAGGAAGGAACCCCGACTCCCGATGAGACGGGAAATAACCCTAGAAAATAAAGCAGCGTGTCGCACTCACTAACTGGCCAAGAGCGACAGCCGGACCCAAACTGCACCTCCACCGATACTATGTGAAGACGACCTCTCCGCCCTTCTGACATGGCTGCTCTAGTAAATATTCGACCTCCCCCTAATATAGCAATTCATAGACCACATCGTGTGGTTCCTCTATTGCTCCGCCTGGAAATGTCTGCATAAAGTGGCCACTGGATGCTCGCATCTAACCAGCCGAGTCCATCGGACTGTGCAGGAACACACCCGATTAAAGGGGTCATCTGGGCTAAATCAAGCATTGCCCAGGGGGCGGGAAATGTAAAAGTAACAACAATCTCGTCTGCCGGCACCCACCAGGATCCAGTGCAGGCTGCTCCATGGTCTGCGCAGAGACAGGAAGAAGTGATATCACTGCTCCATCAGCCATCAGACCACTGCAGCCTGTGATTGACTGCAGCAGTAAGATGACGTGAGGAGCGCATCATCAGATGTTTTATGATTATGCATTGCTCAGCCATCTGAGGGCAGCAGGCAATCGCAGGTTGCAGCATTCTGATGGAACAGCGACATCGCTTCTTCCTGTCTCTGCGCAGACCATGGAGCAGCCTGCACTGGATCCTGGTGGGTGCCAGTAGGTGAGTTTGTAATTTTTTTTTTTAAATATCTGAACCCCTTAGCAAAGTTTTATAGGTGTCTCTAAATACATGGTGCTCCCCCTAGTGGTGGCTGCAGACAGGATCTTGTCATGTATCTCTGTATACAGGGAGCTCCCCCTAGTGGTGGCTGCAGACAGGATCTTATTATGCATCTCTGTATACAGGGAGCTCCCCCTAGTGGTGATTGCAGACAGGATCTTACCATGTATTTCTGTATACAGGGAGCTCCCCCTAGTGGTGGCTGCAGACAGAATCTTATCATGTATCTTTGTATACAGGGAGCTCCCCCTAGTAGTGGCTGCAGACAGAATCTTATCATGTATCTCTGTATACAGGGAGCTCCCCCTAGTGGTGATTGCAGACAGGATCTTATCACGTATCTCTGTATACAGGAAGCTCCCCCTAGTGGTGGCTGCAGATCGGATCTTATCATGTGCTCTAACCACTATAGAGACACATTTTAGTCTTAAAGGGAATCTAAGAAAAACGAGTTATATTATACTCACGTGGGGGTCTGGTTCGGGTCCGGTCCGGCGCCTCCCATTTTCTAGCGGTGACGTCCTCTTCTTTTCTTCCCGTCGTGACTCCGGCGCAGGCACACTGCTCTGCCCTGTTGAGGGCAGAGCAGAGTACTGCAGTGCGCAGGCGCCAGACCAGGTCAGAGAGGTCCGGCGCCTTCGCATTGCAGTACTTTACTCTGCCCTCAACAGGGCAGGTAAAGTGCACCAGAGCCGCAACGGGGAGCAAAGAAGAGGACGTCATCGCTAGCAGATGGGAGGCGCCGGACCGCGACACCCATCAGACCCGGACTGCCCCGGGTGAGTATAATATAACTCGTTTTTCTTATCTTTCAGGGTACATCGGGGGCTTATCTACAGCATTACAGAATGTTGTGGATAAGCCCCTGATGGCCGGCAGCTGACAGTCCAAAAATGGGGTGACAGATTCCCTTTAAGCATCACAATGTTGGGAGATTGAAATGATCAACAAATCCTTTCTGGTGAGACCGGTCCAATCTATACAGGTTTATACAGGATCGAAAAAATATTATTCACTGACCCCTAGTAAATATGTTAAAAAAATAAATTAAATAAAAAAAATCAAAGTTTTATAAACACATAGTGCATAGAAGAGTTCTAGAAAGGTTTTTTTTTATTAACCCTTTATTTGACTTGCATTTTTTGTGGTGGGGAGCAGCCAATAAAACTTGTTGGCTGTTTGGGGATGAGGCAGTGAGTGAGGGATGGGTGCGCGGAGAGCCGGCAGAGGGAAGTAGCGGGATCAGCGCTCCGCCACTTGCATACATTACTGCGGATGAACTTGTTATGTTCGAGTCTCCGGGGACCACAGATCTATGTAGTGTTGCTATGGAGTGTGGCGAGCGCAGGCTGCGGCCGCGCAGGTATCGCTTTAATTGCTCAGTCCTCCGTGTAATGAAGTTTGCTTTTTATATTATTAACAACCGGGCGGGCAGACGGGCGACCTGAAACCGCTCGCAAATTTCGTCTTAATTTCCTGTTCTGGACCAAATAATGAAGACGAGAAACCGAGACAAAATCGATGGCTGCCAGAGAAATGATTCCCAGCGGGGAGAGGAAGCGATTATCGACCACAGCACCCTAAAGTGACCCCGAGTCGTCCTCACATGTGACTTCTTAAAGGGGATGATTGATGTCGTAGAGTCCCCCCTCTGCTTCCGGCTGATGGGAATGTAATCCCTTAATGACCGCTCGTACGTGCTGTTATGGCGGCGGATTCTGCAGTGGTAAAAATAATAAGAAAAAAGGAAAGATGAGCAAAAAATATATAGTTTTATTTATTTTATTTTTTTTTGCTTATTTCCAGGGTTGTTTTTAATTAGAATGTTCTATCGTAAAAATAATCAAAAAATAAATTAAGTAGATAAAATATGTAGAACGGTAATAAAAAAAAAATTGTGCCAAACGTCAGCGGAATGAATCTGTTCCTCACTCTTCGAGATCTCTGCTTGCGGCCTGTGAATATAAGCATTGTTGTTTATATCCAGATGCTGAAAACCAGGTGTATATCAGGTCTACCCGACACTGGTGCAGTGCTCGTTACAGTGTATCAGCCCTGATTTATCACCTTGTGCTGGTGATCGAAGGGTCTGGATTAATAGGCCAATATGAGCTATATCATTTATATGTAATAAATGGGGCTGGGTGGGACCCCCAGGATGGGAGGCCCCCTTTGTTAGAGCAGTTTATTTTATGGTTGAGGGGGGTCCCGAGCAGGAGGTGCGGGGACGGCGCCCTCTGGTGTACAGGGTCATATTCCTGTGCCGACTCCGCTATGTAGCGTCTCTACAGAATATCCCGCCCGCCCCGATATATCGTCGTATACCCAGGAGCCGCGTAAAATGAAATTCTCGTGTCCGTCCATCTCTTCTTTCACTATTTACAAGGTGTGAATAAATAATTCATCCGCGTTCTGGTATATGAGGGTAAATATAGCTGACGAGCGATGGGATATCTGCGGGGGGCTCGCAGTCAGACGGCGGTTAAAGCCAAATGGATGGCGACTTTAATGGCGGGCGCTCAATGGGTGATATGCACCATATCAGAAAATGAACAGTTCCTTTCTGGTCCGACTTCCTGAGCGACTCTCTGCCTCTTATTAGTTTCTCAGCGTGAAGCGGTAATGAGACAGTGATTATTCTGCCGCCTCGGCCTCTTACCATCATGTTTCCAATACTAGGAGCGAAGATGTAAAGGACGCTGGGCCCGCGGCGGACGCTGAAGGTAAAGGCTACCTGCAAGCGGTGGACAGCATCGGAGTCCCTCTGTGCGTTTATTGCCAGGAGCCCTGTCCCCAGTCACCGGCAGGAAACGCGTCAGCGGCCTGGGACAATCGATTCTGCAGTCGCAAATGTCAGGACGAGTTTCTGATCCGCTCCAACCAGAGCTACATGAGGGCAAAAGTGTTCGAGACGGAGCACGGGGTGTGCCAGCACTGCTGCCTGAACGCACATGAGCTGTTCCTGAGCGTGCGGGACGCCCCCCCGAGTCAGCGGAAGGGACTGCTGGAGGGCACGTGGATGGCACAACTTCCGCTAGATCAGGTAAAGCTGCCGAGGACATGGCGGGGCGATCAGTGGTTGAAGCAGCTCATCGCATCTTCCTTTGCATATTTTCTCGCCCGGTTACTCGTAATTCTGTCTGTTGCTCCTCAGCAGCAGGTTAGGCGCATGAATGTCCGCAATCTCTTCTCTCCGGGTCTAGTGTTCAAGAGCAATCGACATCTACAGGAAAAACTATCAGCGGCTGCCCAGCAATGCTGGGCGTTGTAGGTTTCCAACTACTCGTAGAGACCTACGCTGAGAAGCACTGCTTAAAGGGACACAAACCAAAAAACTGTGCCGTTGTGTCTAGGATTGCAGCTCAGCTCTTTTAAAGGGGTTGTCACAGGAGCGCAACGCTCCCCATCTCTTGGCTCCTGCTTGCCGGGGTTGGCGCGCTCCTGAATTTTGACCGTTCAGACAAGCGAGTTGTTTCTGCCACTGGTCCAAACTGCGCTGTCCCATAGTAAGCTGCAAAAAAAGACGTCCCCTGTAGCATCGGAGGGGTGCAGCGATCCGGCCAACTTCAGAGTGAAGAGAATTTTTAATAAGTAAATTGCAAAATTGCTGTTTTTACTCTGAGACAACCCGTTAAATATGAATCAGGCTGAGCTGCAGTACCGCCCCCAACCTGTGCACAGGGGCGGCGCTATTTTGACATAAAATTAGCACCAATTATGTTATTCTAATAATTAGCTCATTGTTTCACGGTTTCCTTTTTTGGCTTTTTTTTTTTGTGTGTGTGGGGGGGGGGGGCAGAGGTTGGGGATTTATACCGGGAGGGTGGGGGCCGTTGTTAGAACTCCACTGCCCTCTAGTGGCGACACCATAACTCATTGCAAAAGAACAAAATGAAGAGTTCGGTCTCTGTGGGAAAGTGACAGATTTGCATTTCATCATCAGACATTACTCGATACTTTGTTTCGGCTCCGGCTTCCTTTCTGACGGCTGCGGCCGCCTCTGTCTGGTACAAAGAGCATTCATGTTTGCATTGCAACGGCCGTCAGATGGCGGTTTTAATGGTGTCAGCAGTACATTCATTTATTCAGAGACGTGAGCGCGAGTCATGCAGATTTCGCCATGTAACTACTTTATCTTTCCTCGCAGTTAAATGAGCTGATCCGGTGCCCCACGGAGGGGCAGTTCTGGCAGGTGGACCACATCAGACCCGTGTACGGCGGGGGAGGACAGTGCGCGCTGGACAACCTGCAGACCCTGTGCACCGTGTGTCACCGAGAGGTAAGGCCCTGCGTTGTGTGTCACTTATGGAGAGATGTAGCAGAGCTGACGTAAGTCATTACATCATCACAACACATAATCGGAGGTTTTACATAGGTCTGCAGGTAAAGGAACAATCTGGGTGAGACTTGATGCAGTGACCTCTCGGGCCGTGTCAGACTCGCGGGCCCTGCACTGGCTACTTTCAATATTCCCATAGTAGTGAATGGAGGCAGCAGCGCTTGTACAGTCGGGTCTCCCATTCACAGTTCGTTCTCGGGAGGTGACATCCGCATCTCTCCAGATAAGAAAACCCCTTTAATTCTGAGCAGTAAGAACAATGCGGCTCCCAGAGTGATTAATGACAAACTCGGCTCTGCTACATCGCTGTCACGAAAGGAAGAACAATACGTATAAGCGGATATTCGGTTCTCTATCTTACATGGTCGGTATTTTCTTGCCCTGCGCCTGATGTATAAAACATAGGACCACTCCTCCGACATTTTAGAAATGTCATTAGTCGCTGACCCTCGTGACCTGCCGTCGGAGGCTAATCTGCAGGATGATAGAAATTAAATAACTACTGAAATTGAATTTCTGATTTATGCGTCAAAAAATCTGAGCTTCCCGGGGTCAGTATTGTCCATTGACCCCCATATCGCTTTCCATACACAACCCCCAGCCGGGAAGATGCAGATGAGGCAGAGCAGGCTCCTGTACCGGGAAATTATGGAGTCGTCTCCTGTCAGGCGGAGGCTTGGCTCTGTCTGAGGATTTCCAAGAAACCTCGCAGTAGAATCGGCAAATACAGGGCCATCATCTTCAGTGCGTTCATTGCTCACTGCTCAAGACCTCTGCTTGCTGTCATCCCTTCGCCATTGTAATCCAGATGTTTGCAGACGATTCATTTTTGTGAATGTTTAAATAAGACGCAGCACTTTTCTGCGAATGTCTTCCTGTCGCCCCCTGGACATTTTTTTTTTTTGGACACCACAAATTTGGTTGCACTTTTTTTTTTTTTTTTTTGCTCTAAGATGCAAAAATGGTAAAAGCCAATAGGCGCTTTTTTCATTTTGCACAAAATTCGTGAACTGTTTGTGCCACTAAAATGGCAAAAAAGAAAGTGTCATAAAAAAAAATACCCTGCAGATGTTGAATCAGGCCTATCGATGGTGGGCTTGTTAGACAACGCACTTCTGCAGCCCCCGAGCCTAGTGTGTCACCTGTAGAACCGATTCTCACCCAATGGAAGTTAACAATGGCAGTGTCCTATTATTAATATAGGACAGATATATAGCGGGGGGTCTGACCTCAGTCACACGAGGGATGGCGAGGGTCACTAGTCACTTCTATATGCTTCCGTATACAAGCCACCTAGAATGATGCGTCGTGGCGAAGGAGCAGAATTACAGCGCTGCGATCCAGTGATGGCGTGTGCACTGCACGCTCGCTGCAGATTACCACATACTCGGCAACCACTATCACTACTACCACCACCCTTCAGGTATTTTACACCCCAGAAGTGGAGGCCGCCGTTCTCTGCTCGGAGTCCCTGCTAGAGTGAAGTTTCCGCTCTCTAATTGGGGTGTTTTATTAATATTTTTCTGGCCGCTCGTCTGCCTCCTCATTATCTGCCTTTTTCTATTTTCTGGATATTCTCGATCACTAATGAGGCAATTTGGGTGAGCGGCAACAGAGCGTCCGCCGAGATAACGGCCTGATGACAACATCAGAAGCTATTGAGGAGCTGCTGATGAGGCACTCTATGGGCGCCGCTGCCAAAAGCTGCCGGCTCATCCTACTTTACAGTACAAGTCATTACAGGATCCCACGGACCCTCGTCGTCAGTGCGCTTATTGCAATGTATGGAGCCTCCACTCCTGGTATCACAGGGCGCACGGGGTTCTCCCAGAGTCTCGCCGGCAATGATCCACGGTGCATCTTCCTCTATGAAACATCTCGCTTGTGGCTTCTTCGTTTCTTCATATTGCATTATGTTTATAGCACTGACGTAGTCAATGGCGCAGTACACAGAACGCCATCGCACTCTGTCCACAGGTCATGGTGTCCGGACGTTTGGTGCAGACGCTTATCTTCAGCCGCTCATCTTTAGTTTCTCATTAGAATCGTTGCGCATCTCGAGGCTTTGATAAGGAAACGAGAAGAAGCTTCAAACACTTTGCTTAAAGACCAGCCGAAAACGATGCATGTGAGCTGGAGACGAGGCGCCCCAGGGTGCGAGAGGAGAGGTGCAGGGACATCTAGAACAGGGTGTAGCTATAGGCGTCAATATGGATAATCTGATGGGATTGTACAGGATCAGGAAAAACTTGCCTTTGTTTTCTAGGAATAGGTTTTGCAGCTGAGCCTCATGCAAGTGAAGGTGCAATACCAGACCCAGCCATAGCAAAAATTGGCGCTGTTCCTGGGAGGGGGGAAAAAATATATATATACAGCACAAACCAAAAGTTTGGACACACCTTCTCATTCAAATAGATTTCTTTATTTTGATAACTATGAAAATTGTAGATTCACTCTGAAGGCATCAAAACTATGAATTACCACATGTGGAACAAGTTTGTTTTTTTTTTTACACATGTGGAATTATATAATTAACAAAAAAGTGTGAAACAACTGAAAATATGTCTTATATTCTAGGTTCTTCAAAGTAGCCACCTTTTGCTTTGATTACTGCTTTGCACACTCTTGGCATTCTCTTGATGAGCTTCAAGAGGTAGTCACCGGAAATGGTCTTCCAACAGGTGTTCTTGAAGGAGTTCCCAGAGATGCTTAGCACTTGTTGGCCCTTTTGCCTTCACTCTGCGGTCCAGCTCACCCCAAACCATCTCAATTGGGTTCAGGTCTGGTGACTGTGGAGGCCAGGTCATCTGGCGTAGCACCCCATCACTCTCCTTCTTGGTCAAATAGCCCTTACACAGCCTGGAGGTGTGTTTGGGGTCATTGTCCTGTGGAAAAATAAATGGTCCAACTAAACGCAAACCGGATGGAATAGCATGCCGCTGCAAGATGCTGTGGTAGCCATGCTGGTTCAGTATGCCTTCAATTTTGAATAAATCCCCAACAGTGTCACCAGCAAAGCCCCCCCACACCATCACACCTCCTCCTCCATGCTTCACAGTGGGAACCAGGCATGTAGAGTCCATCCGTTCACCTTTTCTGTGTCGCACAAAGACACGATGGTTGGAACCAAAGATCTCAAATTTGGACTCCTCAGACCAAAGCACAGATTTCCACCGGTCTAATGTCCATTCCTTGTGTTCTTTAGCCCAAACAAGTCTCTTCTGCTTGTTGCCTGTCCTTAGCAGTGGTTTCCTAGCAGCTATTTTACCATGAAGGCCTGCTGCACAAAGTCTCCTTTTAACAGTTGTTTTAGAGAAGTGTCTGCTGCTAGAACTCTGTGTGGCACTGACCTGGTCTCTAATCTGAGCTGCTGTTAACCTGCGATTTCTGAGGCTGGTGACTTGGATGAACTTATCCTCTGGAGCAGAGGTGACTCTTGGTCTTCCTTTCCTGGGGCGGTCCTCATGTGAGCCAGTTTCTTTGTAGCGCTTGATGGTTTTTGCCACTGCACTTGGGGACACTTTCAAAGTTTTCCCAATTTTTCGGACTGACTGACCTTCATTTCTTAAAATAATGATGGCCACTTGTTTTTCTTTACTTAGAATTTGTATTATGGCAAGAAAAAAGCAGCTAACAGTCTATTCAGTAGGACTATCAGCTGTCCATCCACCAGACCTCTGCACAACACAACTGATGTCCCAACCCCATTTATAAGGCAAGAAATCCCACTTATTAAAACTGACAGGGCACACCTGTGAAGTGAAAACCATTTCCGGTGACTACCTCTTGAAGCTCATCAAGACAATGCCAAGAGTGTGCAAAGCAGTAATCAAAGCAAAAGGTGGCTACTTTGAAGAACCTAGAATATAAGACATATTTTCAGTTGTTTCACACTTTTTTGTTAATTATATAATTCCACATGTGGTAATTCATAGTTTTGATGCCTTCAGAGTGAATCTACAATTTTCATAGACATGAAAATAAAGAAAACTCTTTGAATGAGGTGTGTCCAAACTTTTGGTCTGTACTGTATATTTACATCAATCTTAGTTGAAGTAATAAACCTCCCCTCCAATAGTCAGTGCAGGTCTCTGTAATAATGACATCTTTTGTGTCTTTCCAGAGAACAGCTCATCAAACAAAGGAGAGGAGTCGATCCAAGAAACTTTCCATGGCCTCCAAGTATGGATCTGATATCACCAAATTCTTTACCAAAGCCTAGTGTGTCCCCTTGTTCTATCAGTCTTGTTTTTCTCACCTTCTAAATTATGGATTTAATAAAAGATTTGTTTTATTACATTGATTTTCATTTAAAAAATACACAATGGGTCCACAAAGAAAACCTGGGAAATGTTCGGTGTCCATGAGCTGTTTCTCCCTTCCCCTCTCCTAGCAGGATCCCAGCACGATCTCCTAGTTAACGGTAGAGGAGTTGAGAGATGGTCAGTAGTGTAATGTTTGTGCCAGTGACGACCGGGACCCACAAAGGGCGAGATCATCAGCCATTAGGCCGGGATCAAGCTCGGCCCTCTGCTTCCTCCTCTCCATAGACAGAAATCTACGTGACTGATGTCTCACAATGAAACCGCTCCTATCTGATAAGAGGATCTGTTCCTTTAAGGATCATATTAAAAACCTGTAATATATTGTCCCCATTACCTATAACACACCATCGTCGTCATTCGCTCTTTACGACGGAAGAGAAAATCGTCTGCAATAAAAATGTTCAGTTAATAAAATGCTCTAAATAATTAATGAACAAAAAAGCAGTAATGATGAAAAGAGGCGATAATAATAGAAACGCCCCGACGAGAAGATTCCTCATCTCCAGGACGTTCGCGGCGGCAGAGAATTATTGTTACTATGCTCCGAATCTCCGAGGTGACGCTCGGCTCACGGGGAGGGCGAGAACAGCGCCAATTATCACATCCAAAAAGAGAGGAAAATTCAGAGCAAAGCACCTGACTAGTTATATACAGTCTATTCTATCAGCGGCGTATGGTTATATACAGTATTATTAATTTATAAAGCACCATTGATTCCATGGTGTTGTACATGAGACGGGGTTACATACAAATTACAGATATCACTTACAGTAAACTAACAATGACAGACTGATACAGAGTGGAGAGAGGACCCTGCCCTTCGGACTTACATTCTACAGGATGGTGGGGAAGGAGACAGTAGGTCGGGAGTTGCAGTAGCTCCGATGGTGTTGAGGTGGCCGCGTGATCATTGCAGGCTGTAGGCTTTCCTGAAGAGGTGGGCTTTCAGGTTCCGTTTGAAGGATCCAAATGTGGTGGATAACCGGTCATGTTGGGGCAAAGAATTCCAGAGGATGGCGGATATTCGGGAGAAATCTTGGATGCGGTTGGGTGAGGAGCAAATAAGCATGGAGGAGAGGAGGAGTTCATGGGAGGACCGGAGATTACGTGAGGGAAGATATTGAGAGATTAGTTTGGAAATATACGGAGGAGAAAGGTTGTGGATGGCTTTGTAGGTCAGTGTTAGTAGTTTAAACTGGATACGCTGGGAAATTGGGAGCCAGTGGAGGGATTTGCAAATAGGGGAGGCAGGAGTGTAGCAAGGAGAGAGATTAATTAGTTGGGCAGCAGAGTTAAGCCCCCGTTACACATAGCGATATCGATAGCAATATCGCTGTAACGTCACCGATTTTGTAACGTAGCAGCGATATTGCTATGTCTGATACTTACCTCCGACAGGCTCCCCCACTGCTCGTCGCGCGAAAACGTCCTGGATCATTTCTCGTCGGGCGCTTCCTGTGGTGTGGACGCGGGCGGGAGGACGTCAGGATCGCCGCATCTGACAGGTAAGTAGCGACCCCCGACCCCTGCTGTCGGTGGTGAGATATGCCTGTGTGGCAGCTCACTAGCGACCACTTAGGCCTCTTTCACACTTCCGTTTTTTACAATCAGTCACAATCCGCCAGGTTTTGAAAAAAAACGGATCCGCAATTTTCTTTTGAGGATCCGTTTTTTTCCCCCATTGACTTTCATTACAAAAAAATCTCTCTCTCTGTCTCTCTCTCTCCCTCCCTCCCTTTCCAGGCTGCGATTCCTTTAAAATTCTTCATTTGTTGGATCCGTCAAAAAAAAAAAAACGGACGGGTGCCATCAGTACTAAAACAGATCCGCCATCCGTCCTTTTGACGGATCTTGACTGATGCAAAAAAAATTAAGTGTGAAAGAGGCCTTAGCGATGCACCAGCGATCCATATCGTTGTCGGGATCACTGGTGCATCACTAAGTGTAACGGTACCCTTAAGGATGGACAGTAGGGGTGCGAGAGTGTTAGCAGGGAGGCCACAGAGGAGGATGTTGCAGTAGTCGAGGAGGGAGATGATGAGGGCATGCACAAGCATTTTGGTAGAGTGAAGGTTGAGGAAAGAACAGATTCTGGAAATATTTTTGAGCTGGAGGTGGCGAGAGCTTGGATGTGCCGTTTGAAGAACAGGGTAGAGTCGAGGGTTACTCCGAGGCAGCGGATTACCAGGACAGAGGAAAGTGTGAATTCATTTATTGTGATGGATAGATCATGTATGGAAGGTATGCCAGATGGAGGAAAGAAAATTAGTTCAGATTTGTCCACATAGAATAGACTCAATCAGCGTTGTATAGTTATATACAGTTTGCTAGATGCATTTGCTCCACCACATTGTCGCAGTAAATGCACACCAGCATTATTTTTGGCCCCCAGAGGAAGCCGAAATTTTATCCTTCCCACAAAAATCATCACCTCTGACAAACGCATCAAAACCTAGAGAAACTCGTCCTCATACCGGACGGCTCTGTACTCTGAACCTTTAGGAAATGTTCCCACGCCGCGTAAATGCAGCAGATAAACTTTGTGCATGAGGTTTTAGAAAGTCTCCTGCACACAGTGCAAAAACAAGTGTCCGCCGTGTAAATTCCTTTGCAATGGGAAGTAGGAACTACTGGTTCGCCTTAAATGTCCCCATTTTCACAATTTCCACTGTTCTGCTACATCCCTTCTACATTAAACTTGACGAAGACCAGAATCTGCTGCGATGAAGCTCCAACTACCAATCGGTGGCCTCACAGATCGGCAAATTCCGGTGCTAAATGTATCTTTTTCTTTTATCTTTGTCCAGGGGGAAGGTGGAGAACCCCTTTAATATTTCACACCTATGATGGTGAACTTCTGTGCTGCTCTTTGTGGTTATTTAGATGCATCATGACTTTACTGATGCTGGAAAATTTAGATTTTTTTTGGACTCTTGCTACATAAATGTATTTCAGATCTTGTCTTGCATTTTGGCTTGAAAAAAAATTCTAGAAGAAGAAAATCCAGATGTGAGCGCAGATCACAAACACTGGCATGTAAGGAAAGTGCCCCCAGAGATGGCGCTCACGGGATAATGAAGTGAATGGCGTTTGTGCAGAGCGGCCAATTAAATCTGACACTGTATAAATTGTGCGCAACGCTTCACACCCCGGACCGCACTCGTCTATTTCTGGCTTTCCCTCTTGTTCTTCAGCTTTCCGATTCCTTGCACAGGGCGTTAAGGTTCCTGAACTGGAACCTGGCGCCGTTCGTTTCATCACTTCTCTTGATACATTTTTCACTTTTTTTTATGTTAACAACACCTTCATCTGCCGTTATAAGTTCATTAACGCCCCGCTGACGGCATCATGACTTATATTCTTACATGTACAAAAAATAAGCTTGAGCAGATGGCAACGCTGCCGGTCCGTGGGGAAGAAGGGGTTAAAGAGTAAATTATTTCAGCTGTGTGACGCCCAGCGCCAATTCTAACCTTAAAATAGATATTTCCACTTGTTTCCATGGCAGCGTACGCCGTACAGTTAAATCTATCAATAGCCATAAGTGGGGATGGGAAGATCTCACCGGCCGGGGGATGGGGGATGATGGCATCAACCCTTTTAATTGAGGAATTTTTAAGATATTGTCTCGGAGCTGATGATATAGGATCAATGCGGCTGCTGCACCCTCCGACCTCGGCCGTGCGGCGTCCACCCCTCTATTATCGGAAGTTACAATATATTCAGGATTGTTACATTGTTGCTGCTCCATAGACACAATATGGAATCCGGCGAGATGCAAAAATCATGCAACTTTTATGGCCACGACCGTGATAACCAGGAGACCCGTAAAAATGTCAAAACGATACAGGCTTCATGTCTCAGGACGAAACCTTCTAGAAAAATCTTGGCAATGATTTTTTATTACACAATAGTTTTGGAGATTTGCACCAAATTTTACCTTTTGGTGCATCTCAGACACGCAGATAAATCTTTCTACCCCTACGGAGCCGAATATTTGTGCCATTTCCACCTCAATTAATGGGTTCGTAATGAAGCAAACAGATTAAAAAAAAAAAAAAATGTAATTGCTTTATTATTATTCCTGTTAGAAATTTTTGGAAGCCGTGGCCCTTGAGTCATCATTGGAGTTTTATTTTAAGTGACTTTTCTTTGTTTTTTTTCTTGTGATGGTCGTTGCCTTTTAGTCTTATAAAACTCTTAATGACATTCGGGTAACGGGAGTACAACACCACTAAAGTATTAAACATTGATGAAAAGAGGCCCAAATATAGATAAGAGTATATAGTGGACCCACTGAAATATTGTCCCATTGAATATACAGCACAAGACCGCTGCAGCCAATCACTGGCTTTAGTGGTCACGTGCATGTACTGCATACCATCGCTCAGGAAAATCAGTGAAATTCCTATCTTAATAGATGATATGGCCAGTGTTTGCATCTACAATCACTTTTGTAATTTACTGCTCATTACAATTTGCAGCCGTTAGCAAGATAATAAGTTTTCTTTTGCTTTCAGCGTGTTGCTTTGGAGACGGACCACCGCTGCTGTCCAGCTTCCAAGAACTGCACTGACGTCAGCTGGGGTTAGAAGGTATCTGCACTACAGCAATCCT
The DNA here is from genome assembly GCF_039654945.1 of Dendrobates tinctorius. Lineage (NCBI taxonomy): Eukaryota > Metazoa > Chordata > Amphibia > Anura > Dendrobatidae > Dendrobates > Dendrobates tinctorius. The sequence goes on along the minus strand of NW_027361810.1, from coordinate 14,266,293 downwards.
GGCAGCTTCAGAGCAGTGCTTACAAGCTCAACAGAAAACAGCTTGTAAGCACTGCTCATGTTCTGCTGTCTAGCATTGGTCGGTCTCCAAGGCAACGAGCTGTAAACAAGCGTTTATCTCAAGACGGACTTAACATTTTTAATAAGCAGTAAATTACATGATGAATGGGGTATTGTAGTGGGTGGGAACATGGCTTCAATTAGTGGCAATATTTCTACCATGCTGTATCCCACAGAATATTTTTTTTTTATGGAAAGGATTCAGTGTTGACACCAGACCCAACAAGGGTCCATATCGGTGTAATGGTGGTCCTGTCTGGACCAGCAGTAGCTCCACCGTAGTCGCATGGGTGTCATGTCTGCACTATAAAGCAGTGACTGGTGTGAACAGCTCGGTGTTGGTATAATTCTACATGCCTGTGCACAGATGAGCAGCGGCTCTCGTCAGTCTTTCCATCCTCACATTCGTTCTGTAGCCCAGAGCCACAATCTTGACAGCCTCTATAGACCTGGGGATCAGGCTCTGTGATCGATATCCTGCATGGACCACCTCCTGTAATATAAACTATCGACGAAAGCTGCAATGAGACCGAGATAACAGAGAAAAACATAGATAAAAGCTGCAGCAATCATCGCTGCAGTGCATCTCACCTGCTGCAGACCATCGCCACCGGCAGAATCTGCAGAAAATAACCCAGAGATCTAAGCTCATAATACCCATCATTATCTCATTACCCTGCAGCATCTTCTGACTTATGTTCATGGGACACGTGGTCACGAGCGGCAGCTTTTCCCCAGCTTTCTACAGATCCAGAATGGCAAGATACGCCGCATCGTTATGTTCTGTTCCCAGGAGGCTCCAGCTGGAGACGCAGCGCTGTACAGAATATAACAATAATGGACACGACTGCAGGCGTTGCACAGAAGGGTTTATTTTGCATTTGGAAAGGCAATAAATGTTCATAATACAGAACCGGAACAGAGCCAAATATACAGGACACGCAGGAACCGTTCATGGGCAAGATATATATTGGGTCGCTCCAGATGAGATTCGGTACTGATCAAGGGGACAGCGCTCCAATGCCAGGGGGATAAGATCGTCAATAGGAATAGGCTGTGAATGTCTCAGCTCCGCCCGCGACATACATGGATTGCAGGACCTGAGGTCCGAATCTAGACACTGCACCCCAAGACCTGAGCACTGCAGCACAATAACACTGCACCCCAAGATCTGCGCTCCGTATGGGGACACTGCGCCCGACCTCAGCTCCGTAATCTATACACTGCACCCGATCTCCGCTCCATACGGGTACACTGCACCCGACCTGAGTACTGCAGCACAATAACACTGCGCCCCAAGATCTGAGCTCCGTATGGGGACACTGCACCCGACCTAAGCTCCATAAGGGTACACGGCCCCCCAAGAGCAGAGCACTGTAGCACATTAACACCGCCCCGAGACCTGAGCTCTGTACGGGGACACTACGCCACAAGACCTGAGCTCCGTACAGGGACACTGCACCCCAAGACGTGAGCTCCGTACGGGGACACTGCGCCACAAGACCTGAGCTCCGTACAGGGACACTGCACCCCAAGACCTGAGCTCTGTACGGGGACACTGCACCCCAAGACCTGAGCTCCGTACAGGGACACTGCGCCACAAGACCTGAGCTCTGTATGGGGACACCACCCCAAGACCTGAGCGCCGTACGGGGACACTGCACCCCAAGACCTGAGCTCCGTATGGGGACACTGCGCCCCAGGACCCTGCAACAATCATCAAGCTCTTCCCTCAATGCAGTGACATCTGTGCACTCAATCTCCATCTGTTGCTGCAGCCAGAAAAGACCCCGCATCTACTAAGAACCTATCAGTTTCCCGGGGGGCCTGAGATTTACACCACTATTTTAGTCTTCCATTATAAAAACAGGGACATGAGGGACAATACATAAACCTAACAAGGATTTTCGGGAACAGCGGACAATTCCGGGGGATATTAAAGGGGGTGTGAGATACCCATCAAATACTTTTAACAACATTTAAAGGCGCCAAATACTGGAAAAAACAATCAGCATGGTCGCTGGGGATCCATTATTTTGGCAGAGGACATGGAGTGAAGCGAATGCTCAATGGCCGCTGATCTCTATGGGCAGTGAACATAATAACCGAAGGTGGGCGGACGCAGGGAGGCCAACTGACCTCTGCAGAGCATTGTGCCCCTATTCCCAGCATTAAGGGAACATCTCTACATTTGGGTGAAGGACAATCCACGATTCCTTCACAGTAAAGATGGATCAGATCACCATAAATCAAGACCCCCGCACCAACTGCTCAGTGCCCTGATGATAATCCCCCTGAATATCGAGGGGAGCAGATGAAATGGACTACACTAACAAGCGGAGGAGTGGCCCTATAACTACGGGCCACAGCAGCCATCACCTTACTACGCCCTGGACTAGCGTGAGGACATCAGAAGAAGGACGTGTCCGACGAGAAGGCTCCAGCGAGTCTGAAGTCATCTTTGGTGAGGACGCTGTACATGCGCTGGGGCAGGGCCTTGGAATAAGGGGCCGGTCTGGACACGGTGGTCCGCAGGATGACTTCACGGCCGGCAGGGGAGGGGAAGTCTGTTCCGGACAGCAGCTTCTTGTCATCAGACGAATTAGACCTCTTGGGCTCTTCGTCCATCGGGGCCATCATTGCCACCTGAAACAAAGACAATATTCATCACAGGCATTGCCACGGCTGGGACTTGGGCCAAGCATGGGCGTCATTGTTGGTCTATGCTCACTAGGGACACAAGAGGGGTACAGGTGTGAAACATCGGGGGTCTGTGGCATTTCTGCTGTTTTAGTGGGGTCACACGTTGGGCTCAATGTCCTGGGATGAAAAGCTGCATCCTGCGTGTTCTACTTGTACCAGATCTGCTAATTGCGGAGGATCTCAAAAATCAGGACCCCTCTGATCAAACATTTCTGCCTCATCCCGGGAAGGGGGGGGTGGAGGTCCTATTTAGCTGAATCTCTGTACTCTTGTCATAGAAAGCTGGACATTTAGTCCCAGCTACCAGAGAGATAAATTGGGGGAGCGCAGTGGTCCGCTAGGATGGGTCTGTGACTTGGCAGTCACCGGACCTGCCGCCTCGATGTCGTGGGATGGGGCGCCTTGTGTGGTGGCGGTTACATTGTATCTATGTGTCTGGATGGAGCGGGTTAGTTAGTGACTTAAGGTGACGCTCCGGGGGTTCTCCGCTCATTACACACAAGTCATGGGGTGAGGAAATGAGGTAGAAATTCTGGATGTTACCTCATCAGAAGATTCAGTCAGCTGGAGAAAGGAAACCGGGGTGAGAGATAGAGACAGTCAGCCGAGGACGGCTACGAGAGGTTAGACAAACAGTTTAGTACATGCAGCATGACATTATGCACAGGCATGGACGCCATGATGATGGAGGGGAAGGCGGGGGGGACGGACATTCATAGAGGGGCTCGGCCCAGCGTCAGCCGTCAGTACCCGAGTAGTGGCAGGAAGTACAAGATCTATAGAGGGGGTCATTGCAAATAGCCCCTTCGCCAGTGACGCCACCTGTCCGTCCAACCATCGCTGATCTGATGTCATTATTGTTAGTGTGCGATCGGTGAAGGTCTCACACTCGCACCCCTAAGGGGGATTACCAGGTGCTCAGCATGGTGAGGGGCTTTGGGATTCCAGCACTGATCAATGACATTCCTACAGGTCAGACCCCCACTGAGCACACATTGGGGGGTCGCTCCTTATACAATCGCATTTGAGTCCTGTCACATCTATGGGGACTGTCAGACCTTTCCCATAATGTTTCAGCACGTTGGGTTTTTTCCCCTGTGATAAATGGCGTCAGGCGGCTGCTCATCTCCCCCAATATCTATACACACGTGGAGCTCAGGCTCGGAGACTTGTCCACTAGACCCCACTATCTGTACAGCAGGTAAGCGCACTCTGACATGAACTGATCGCGGAGGCTTGTCCACTAGACCCCACTATCAGTACAGCAGGTAATCGCACTCTGATATGAACCGATCGCGGAGGCTTGTCCATGAGACCCCACTATCTGTACAGCAGGTAAGCGCACTCTGACATGAACTGATCGCGGAGGCTTGTCCACGAGACCCCACTATCTGTACAGCAGGTAATCGCAGACATGAACCGATCGCGGAGGCTTGTTCACGAGACCCTACTATCGGTACAGCAGGTAAGCGCACTCTGACATGAATCGATCGCAGAGGCTTGTTCACGAGACCCTACTATCGGTACAGTAGGTAAGCACACTATGACATGAAATGATCACGGAGGCTTGTTCACGAGACCCTACTATCAGTACAGCAGGTAAGCGCACTCTGACATGAACTGATCACGGAGGCTTGTTCACGAGACCCTACTATCGGTACAGTAGGTAAGCACACTATGACATGAACTGATCGCGGAGGCTTGTTCACAAGACCCTATCAGTACAGCAGGTAAGCGCACTCTGACATGAACCGATCGCAGAGGCTTGTTCACGAGACCCTACTATTGGTACAGTAGGTAAGCGCACTCTGACATGAACTGATCGCGGAGGCTTGTTTTCCTTCTCGCATGTTTGTCCTGAGTGTGGAATGGAGACAAAAGCCGCTGCCTGTTTCTTGTGTCTCCCCGTCTCCGACAAGAAGCAGGATGTCTGCGCCCGGCCCCGCAGTGCCAGATAATGAGAGGACATTAATCAAACACAGAAAACAAGGTGTCCTGATCTGCCGTCACCTCGGAGGAGAGTGTACCGCGCGGCGGTGAGGAGCGTGTCATTACAAGCGCCATTTCTCCCATGTTCTTCGTTATCAAAGCCCGACTCACCCGCTGAGCATTGACAAACATCTTGTGGATGATGCTTCCGGCCGGACCCCTGCACGCTCCGATGATTGGCACCTCAGGCTGCTCCAGAAGAAAACTCACAAACCTGTCACCCAGAAGAGACCAGAGATCAGCGATGACAGCAGAGAGGAACGTACGGAAGATGACGGGACCGGAGACCACCTCCACCATCATCATCACCCTGCACGCACACATCTGTCCCAGAGATGGCCGATACAGACCCCACCACCCACCAAAAATCAACATATCTTGTTATATCTGTTCCTGGGAAAGCTGGGTGAGCCCGAATATGGCCGCCAAGTGTACTCCACAGCTTTCCTACACTCCTGAATGACAAATAGCTATGTATTTAGATCTCCTGTTATGGGGGAGTTGGGGTACGTTCACACTGGAGTTTCTAATGTGGATTTTGGAGCAGAATCTGCACATGAAAAATCGCTACAAATCCTCTTTGTATAAACATCCTATTCATTCCAAAAGGGACACTCGCCCTCAGTGCACACGGTGCTGTTTTTTACGCATGTAGAAAAGCAACATGTTGATACCTGAGGGAAACAGGGATAACCTAAAACTGGGTCAAGTTCAATTTTTAAAGGGATGATCCAGGACTAGCAAAACATGGCTGCTTTCTTTTTATTCTTTTAAGACAGCACCATCCTCCTCTACAGTTTGCTTGTGGTATTGCAAGTTGGTTCTTTTCTGAAACTATAGATCGGTATGGCGCTGTCTTTGGAACGGAAGTTTCCACGTATTTCCTATTTCAAATGTAATAAATGAAGATTTGCCAGTTAAGGGCATTTAGGCTTCAGACCTAGAGTTCAGCAAAACGCTTTGCAGAACCCTGATACAGCGGCCACAATGGTGGTCCATCATCACAGGACTGGAGCCGTTATGCTCCTTATGCGCCTTTCTGATTTGTAGGCCCCCACAATGTTACAACCTATGCCTCGCTGTGGTCGCAGGACCTACAAATCGCTAGAGGCGCCCAGGATGTTACGACATGCGTCTCGCTGGGGTCGCAGAACCTACGAATCACTAAGGGCCCCCCATGATATTACGACATGCGTCTCACTGGGGCCTACGAATCACTAGAGGCCCCACACGATGTTACGACATGCGTCTCGCTGTGGTCGCAGGGCCTACAAATCACTAGAGGCCCCACACGATGTTACGACATGCGTCTCGCTGTGGTCGCAGGGCCTACAAATCACTAGAGGCCCCACACGATGTTACGACATGCGTCTCACTGGGGCCTACGAATCACTAGAGGCCCCACACGATGTTATGACGCACGTGTCGCTGGGGCCACAAGGCCTACAAATCACTAGAGGCCCCACACGATGTTATGACGCACGTGTCGCTGGGGCCACAAGGCCTACAAATCACTAGAGGCCCCACACGATGTTACGACATGCGTCTCGCTGTGGTCGCAGGGCCTACAAATCACTAGAGGCCCCACACGATGTTACGACATGTGTCTCACTGGGGCCTACGAATCACTAGAGGCCCCACACAATGTTATGACGCACGTGTCGCTGGGGCCACAAGGCCTATAAATCACTAGAGGCGTCACACGATGTTACGACATGCGTCTCACTGGGGCCACAAGGCCTACAAATCACTAGAGGCGTCACACGATGTTACGACATGCGTCTCACTGGGGCCTACGAATCACTAGAGGCCCCACACGATGTTATGACGCATGTGTCACTGGGGCCACAAGGCCTACAAATCACTAGAGGCCCCACACGATGTTACGACATGCGTCTCGCTGTGGTCGCAGGGCCTACAAATCACTAGAGGCCCCACACAATGTTATGACGCACGTGTCGCTGGGGCCACAAGGCCTACAAATCACTAGAGGCGTCACACGATGTTACGACATGCGTCTCACTGGGGCCACAAGGCCTACAAATCACTAGAGGCGTCACACGATGTTACGACATGCGTCTCACTGGGGCCTACGAATCACTAGAGGCCCCACACGATGTTATGACGCATGTGTCGCTGGGGCCACAAGGCCTACAAATCACTAGAGGCGTCACACGATGTTACGACATGCGTCTCACTGGGGCCTACGAATCACTAGAGGCCCCACACGATGTTATGACGCATGTGTCACTGGGGCCACAAGGCCTACAAATCACTAGAGGCGTTACACGATGTTACGACATGCGTCTCGCTGTGGTCGCAGGGCCTACAAATCACTAGAGGCCTCACACAATGTTATGACGTGCATCTTGCTGGGGTTGCAGGGCCTACGAATCACCAGCGGCGTCCAGGCAGGATACCAGCAAGTAGAAGGAGCTTTGCAGGGCTCTGGGCTACCAACATGGCCACTGGACCAGGATCCTGCAAATCACTTAAGCAGTTCTTCATTTAGGATGGACCCTTTTATCTTATGTCTATGACTAGCATCGAGGATCTCCACTGCCTCGTCCATGGCAGCAGATGGCCCTATGCATCATAAATACTTCTCTAGATCTTCCTTTCCCTCTGCGTCGTCACATCGTTCCGTCCCGAACTTGACCTTGAGCGACCGAGCTCTGGCGATGGTGGCCTCCACATTAATGATTTGGTTGATTATATCCTGTGAAAGAAAAACAGAAGGATCAAATGAACCCCACAAAATCCACTGAGACTCCGCCACCCCTTCATGGATGCCTGGTCCCTCACCTCCAACTTCTTGTCTTCGGGCCCAGGGAAGCGCAGAACTTTACTGGAATGAGAGATGATGCGTTTTATAGAAGTTCTCACAGAAGGAATATCTTCTACTATTTCTGTAGAAAGATCAGAGGACATGAGTACAACCACCATCATCTATAGAGAAGGTGCAGTGTCATGTAATACGGGGTGAGGATTGGAGTCACCTTCTTCTTTGACCTTGAGAAGAGCAGCATGGATGACACATGGGAGGAGATGGCGGGTCAGGTCTGCAGGTTTCTGGACGGCCAAGTAATGGAGAACCTGAAGTGTAGAGGGTGAGAGGGTCATCTCATGTCCTTAAAGAAGGTCATAGACCCACAAGTCATCTCCAACATAGGGAGGCAAGATATTAAAGGGTTATTCCTAAAAAACTAGGCATCCTCTACCCTCAGGATCTTGCTGATCACCGCGGGTTTGACTGAACCTTGAATTGGAGCGCTGGAAATCCACAAACAAGGCACAGCGTCCCTGGCCTGTACGAAGGAGCAGTGGCGCATGTATGGCCTCCTCTGCTCAAGGGGACTGCCGGGCTATGGGAATGCTGCCTGATGGGACTGCCGGGCGATGGGACAGCCACCTGATGGGACTGCCGGGCGATGGGACAGCCACCTGATGGGACTGCCGGGCGATGGGACAGCCACCTGATGGGACTGCCGGGCTATGGGAATGCTGCCTGATGGAACTGCCAGGCGATGGGACAGCCACCTGATGGGACTGCCGCGTGCAGGGCTATTTCCAGCAGTCCTATAGACAATAAACAGTGGAGGTCGAGCACGTGCACCTCTGCTCCATGCGGGATGAGGCTAGAAAGCCCCAATCTCGGGATCGCTGGAGATCAGACCCCTAGTAAGGTTAGGTTTTTTTTAACAGAATAACAATTTTCAAAAAATGTTTTTCAGATTTTCTTATTGTGATTCTGTATTTTAATTAGTTTATGCATTTTAGTAGCGAAAGATCAGGTCAGAGAATCCTCAAGTTTCCAGACAAATACAAAGTAGATGAGAATCCGGCGAGAGCAGAGGTCTGGTGTGCTGGGGCCGACCGCTGCTCATTGTGCCACCGCTCCGTACAGACAGGAGGACGAGATGCGGCTAATGCCGATGCCGCAGAATAAGAGCCTGAACAATGCGGCCTCATTCTCCTCAAGTCGCTGCCATGGAAACCAGAGCGAACGGCTGCATTTTCTTAAGTACATTTATATTTATTGCTTTACAAAAACAAACTATAAATAAAGAAAATAAAGACAAAGCAGCAGAAATACCCGAGACTACACCCAGCGTAAACCGGGAGGAAGCAAGAATGGGAAATTCACTGAAGTAGAAATCAGACGCAACCGGCAGTGACACCGCACTAACCAGAATTGTACTAAAGAAGCCAACCACGTCATACTCCAGAGCTGCACTCACTATTCTGCTGGTGCAGTCACTATGTACATACATTACTGATCCTGAGTTACCTCCTGTATTATACCCCAGAGCTGCACTCACTATTCTGCTGGTGCAGTCACTGTGTACATACATTACTGATCCTGAGTTACATCCTGTATTATACTCCAGAGCTGCACTCACTATTCTGCTGGTGCAGTCACTGTGTACATACATTACATTACTGATCCTGATTATACTCCAGAGCTGCACTCACTATTCTGCTGGTGCAGTCACTGTGTACATACATTACTGATCCTGAGTTACATCCTGTATTATACTCCAGAGCTGCACTCACTATTCTGCTGGTGCAGTCACTGTGTACATACATTACTGATCCTGAGTTAAATCCTGTATTATACTCCAGAGCTGCACTCACTATTCTGCTGGTGCAGTCACTGTGTACATACATTACATTACTGATCCTGAGTTACATCCTGTATTATACTCCAGAGCTGCGCTCACTATTCTGCTGGTGCAGTCACTGTGTACATACATTACACTACTGATCCTGAGTTAACTCCTGTATTATACTACAGAGTTGCGCTCACTATTCTGCTGGTGCAGTCACTGTGTACATACATTACTGATCCTGAGTTACATCCTGTATTATACTCCAGAGCTGCACTCACTATTCTGCTGGTGCAGTCACTGTGTACATACATTACATTACTGATCCTGATTATACTCCAGAGCTGCACTCACTTTTCTGCTGGTGCAGTCACTGTGTACATACATTACATTACTGATCCTGAGTTACCTCCTGTATTATACTCCAGTGCTGCACTCACTATTCTGCTGGTGCAGTCACTGTGTACATACATTACATTACTGATCCTGAGTTACATCCTGTATTATACTCCAGAGCTGCACTCACTATTCTGCTGGTGCAACACTGTGTACATACATTACATTACTGATCCTGAGTTACATCCTGTATTATACTCCAGAGCTGCACTCACTATTCTGCTGGTGCAGTCACTGTGTACATACATTACTGATCCTGAGTTACATCCTGTATTATACTCCAGAGCTGCACTCACTATTCTGCTGGTGCAGTCACTGTGTACATACATTACATTACTGATCCTGAGTTACCTCCTGTACTATACTCCAGAGCTGCACTCACTATTCTGCTGGTGCAGTCACTGTGTACATACATTACATTACTGATCCTGAGTTACCTCCTGTACTATACTTCAGTGCTGCACTCACTATTCTGCTGGTGCAGTCACTGTGTACATACATTATATTACTGATCCTGAGTTACATCCTGTATTATACTCTAGAGCTGCAATCACTATTCTGCTGGTGCAGTCACTGTGTACATACATTACATTACTGATCCTGAGTGACATCCTGTATTATACCCCAGAGCTGCACTCACTATTCTGCTGGTGCAGTCACTGTGTACATACATTACATTACTGATCCTGAGTTACATCCTGTATTATACTCCAGAGCTGCACTCACTATTCTGCTGGTGCAGTCACTGTGTACATACATTACACTACTGATCCTGAGTTACCTCCTGTATTATACTCCAGAGCTGCGCTCACTATTCTGCTGGTGCAGTCACTGTGTACATACATTACATTACTGATCCTGAGTTACATCCTGTATTATACCCCAGAGCTGCGCTCACTATTCTGCTGGTGCAGTCACTGTGTACATACATTACACTACTGATCCTGAGTTACCTCCTGTATTATACTCCAGAGCTGCGCTCACTATTCTGCTGGTGCAGTCACTGTGTACATACATTACATTACTGATCCTGAGTTACATCCTGTATTATACCCCAGAGCTGCACTCACTATTCTGCTGGTGCAGTCACTGTGTACATACATTACACTACTGATCCTGAGTTACATCCTGTATTATACTCCAGAGCTGCACTCACTATTCTGCTGGTGCAGTCACTGTGTACATACATTACACTACTGATCCTGAGTTACATCCTGTATTATACTCCAGAGCTGCACTCACTATTCTGCTGGTGCAGTCACTGTGTACATACATTACATTACTGATCCTGCGTTACCTCCTGTATTATACTCCAGAGCTGCCACTCACTATTCTGCTGCAGCTTATTGCTCTGCCTCTGTGTGCACGTGGACGGGGAAGGACGGGAGGATTGGCTGTTGGCAGACATTACTTGTTATGTTCTCATCCTTCCTGTGCTATAACTCTCTGAGATGAAAAATGGAGAAATCAGGCGACATGCAGATAATTAATTACCGATCGGTCTGGGGGAGGGGAGGTCTGTGCAAACCAAATTAGAAGATGAAGGTCAGCCATGGTTATCACAGGAGAGGAGCCGTCACCGTGTTACTGGCCGCCTTACAGAAGACACCGCTGAAATCAGAAATCAATGCTGATGGAACCAGCGGCCCTTACTGGGAACCTTCCGCCTTATACACACAGTAACGTCCCTGCTCCGCTGATCCTAGTCACCAACTCTACATACAGCGAGAAATGTCCGAGTAATAGCAAGGGACAGAATTCCAAAATTACACGGTGTTCGCCATTCCTGAAGGGGTTATCCATTGCTTTAAATCTTTAGGATAGGTCAGTAATATCAGACTGATGGGGTCCGGCGCTTGTCCCCCCACTGATCAGCTGTTTGCAGTTCCCGAGATGCCGCATCTTCAAACAGCTGATCGTTGGGGTGCAGGGTGTTGGACCCCACTGATCTGATGCTGATTTTCTATCCTAAGCATAGTTTATCTGTAATTAAATCGTTGACAACCCCTTTAATTCCCTAATTCCCTCTTTAAGTTACGTCCCTTTAACAAGAATCAGACCTCCGACTTCTCACCTTTTCTGCCTCCTTAGTGTCATCGAATAATCTGCGCTGTCGTCGTGCGGGCGTGGGTCGGGCCGTCTCCCAGGCTTCCACCCACATGTTATTGGGGATTTTCATCCGGGCACTCAGTTCCCCTTTGATGACTCTGTTGCCACTTTCGTCCTCCACCTCCTCCTCGATGTAGTCCCGCGGGGAGTACCACCTGACGAAGTCCTCCAGACAGCAGCCGGGGTTGGCAGCCTATGGAAGAGCAGTCATACAAGTCACTGGGGATGAAAATGGCAGCACATCTGCAGGGGGCTCCGGGGCAGGGAGATATCTGCAGGGGGGCTCCAGGCAGCACATCTGCAGGGGGCTCCGGGGCAGGGAGATATCTGCAGGGGGGCTCCAGGCAGCACATCTGCAGGGGGCTCCGGGCAGGGAGATATCTGCAGAGGGGCTCCAGGCAGCACATCTGCAGGGGGCTCCGGGCAGGGAGATATCTGCAGGGGGGCTCCAGGCAGGACATCTGCAGGGGGCTCCGGGGCAGGACATCTGCAGGGGGCTTCGGGGCAGGGTGACATCTTCAGGGGGCTACGGGGCAGCCTGACATCTGCAGGGGTCTCCGGGGCATGGATATACCTATGGTGACAGCTGATTTGGGGGGTGCCAGGTGTAAGAAGTGTTTAGGGTCACACTGACAATCATCAGGCATTAAAGCAATAACCATATCCATAATCTCTAATTAACAGCGCCCCCAGTGGCCAAGAATGAGAACCCCATAAATCTCTACCTTGGGGCATCTGAGGAAAGATTTGCAGGTCTTTATTCTGTCCTGACAGGTAGGGTCCCACATACTGACACAGTAAATTATACTCCGCTCCTCGCAACGCTCCGGACACATCAGAAATACCTTAAACGATTCCATGTCTGACAGCAAGCAGGCGCTCTGCATCCGAGCCCGTAGGTGCGCCCCTTCCGCGGAGGTTCCCAGTTTAGCTAAGACCTCAGATTGTTCCTCGAGCAGGTCTTCTGTCATAGGCGCTGGTTCCTGAAACAGTCGAAATAAGCAGAACTGAGTGCTTGCTGCGGCAGCATTTTCTCCGACCTGCGCTCCCGGAGGATTTTTTACGCCTGGTAACTTGAGGCATTGGAAAATCTCAAATTAGTCGGCTGGGGAAGCGCTAACAAAAGTCTCGCCATTGTGAGTGATGGATGAGTGCGAGGGCTCGGAGCCTTTCCAAAAAGTGCACGGCCCGCGACATTTCTGTGGCCGCAGTCTGTGACTCCACCATATGGTCATAGCCATCCAGAACAATACAAAAAAAATCCTGTTCGACCACAGATCATAGGATCGTGGTGCAAAACTACAACTCCCAGCATGTCCTGACAGCCACAGAGTCACAGGCTGGAGAGCTTCAGTCTATATGGCATATTCAGCATAGGATGGGTATGGTGCACACTTTTCTCTGAGGGGCTTAATGGGGCCATATGGGACCTCCGAGGTAATAACCCAATACTATTCACTGTTGTGGGGCACATGGAGGGGTCCTTGGCTCAGGACCACTATGATTGTCTCATTGTATTTCCTAAAGTTTGAATCAGCTGCTCGTGAGTTTAGAATACTTCCCATTCAGCAAGCAGAGAGTTAAAAATACAGAGAAAGTGATGAACAACTTATATTGGAAAGTTGCAGAGTTTTTTTTTTTAGTGATAGGGGGTCCTCCGCCTCAGTCCCAGCTGAACACCCTCTCCCCCAAGAAATGTGACGTCTCAGAATACACCTAAAATTCACTTTTATACTCCATTGCTCCCTGTTATCAGTCACAGAAGGTTTATGGAGAGTCTGACTGTGGGGGTCTTCAATGGAATCATTGTCAGATAGTTCAGGACCACCGCCCCCCATATATGTGACATGTAGAGGATATGAAATCCCCCTTTAAACGCATCTATCGCTACTGACACTACCCGGCGGGTGGGTGGTCTACGCACAGGAGGGTGGGGGGCGAGACCTAGGCACTATATTAAGTAGGAGTAGAGGGAAGAAAAGCACATGTCTCGGAGAAGTCGGATTTTACCATAGAAACTGATAAAGTCTCGTGTTTCCACAGCAGCGGAATATTCTGGAGGAAGAAATGCAAATCAGAGAGCGAGTATATATATATATATATACACACACACACACATGTATATGTCAGCCCTGTGCACACACGGCCATCAGGGCTACAAGCACACAGGTGAGACATTTAAAAGGTTTTTCCAAAATTAGAAAAACATGGCAAGTGCCTCCCCCCCCAGTCTACAGGCTGTGTGTGGTAATGCAGTTTAGCCCCATTCACTTCAATACAGCTGAGCTGCAATACCAGACTCGTCCATGCACAGGGGTGGTGCTGTTCTCAGATGAAAGCAGTCATGTTTTCCTTCTTCCAGACAACCCATACATTGGGTGAACATGAAGTCTGGGTATAGATGTGGCCGACAGACACTCCAGACCGCTGTATGACAGATTTTCAGCCTCTTGGTGTAAATAAGAATATTTCTACTCACTGACAACAAACAGACATCTCAAAGAAGTGGAGGAATTCAACCACAAATGATATTAAAAATGTGCAAAACTTTCCAATCTAGAACCATCACAGAAGGATCTTTGGGTCGGGCTACAAACACATGGCTGCTTTCTTTAGAAAACAGCGCCACCTCCATCTGCAGGTTATGTCTGGTATTGCAGCCCAGTTCCATTAAAGGGTACATACACTTTTTTTTTTTTTTTTTTTTTTAATTTAGCAGAGCATGAAACGCTGAGGACCCGGAGCCCCAACAGTCGCTGAAAACACTTGTCATATGTATGCTGCCGAGGAAGCAGGAGCGCACACAGAGCGGCGTACGGGCTCCATGGGAAGTCTATTGTACACCGCTCTGTGCAGGAGTTCAGCGCTCCGGACACTTGGCCACATGTAACAAGTGTTTCCAGAAGCCGGTGAAGGGTCTCAGGGCCCAAACCCCCCATTGATCCCCAGCCAAATATTCGGAGAATAAAGTGTAGGTACCATTTAAAAAGAAAGGAAGCGAGATGCAATACCAGGCACAACTCATGGACAGAGGTGGCGCTGTTTTTGAAAGCAAGCAGCCTTGAATCTCTACTCCTGTCCAATCCCCTTAAATCCCAGCAGCCTACACTTTGATGCCTAAACTGTCTCCCCGTCAGACGGTCTATAATCATGAGTGGATTAAAAAAGAAAAATTAAAGGGGACATCCATAATATCCCAGTGTTTCCAAAAACAAGTCTAGAACTTATCTATATACTGATAAAGAGGGTACTTATTTTGGAAGTAGGGTAACATTCATGTAATTCTTTCCTCATTTTTTCTTCTTAAAGGGATATTACTACCAGAACAGAATGCTATCACTTTATGATCGGTGGCGGTCCGACTGCTGGGAACGCTATATATGAAGGCGGTCTGAATACTGAGCCACAGCTGCAAACCGATAAAGCGGACCAGTCACCAGACTGTGCATGTTTAACTGGCCACACCACAGAAAAGTGGCTGCAGACCTCAGCAAAATACAGATTTTATTCTAAAATATTTTCCTCTCTGTTGAGAAGAGATCAGCTTGCAAAATTTTGGTTATAATTTATGATAACTTCAATGGGGTGAGATTTGTTTGTGGGGGGGGTCGTGTACTTCTTCCCCTGCATAACGTTGACGAATCGTAAGCAGGAGGCGTCATGCAGGGGATAAAAGATACAAGAACACGCCCTCAGAGTTCACATTACAAATGCCTTCAGATCTAGATATGTAATGACAAACAGTCCTAACCTCTGCACCAACAGTACAGTGCAGAGCCGAGTGCGAACACAAACGCCTTCTGATCTCTCATGGTAGTGAGTGTGGCTTGAGCGAGAGGGCGATACAGCAGAGCTGAGTGATTACAAACACTTCCAGTTTTCCTAACACAGCAGTCAGTACTCCCCCACCACCACTGACTGCCATGAAATGAAAGATGGAGGCATTTGTGATGAAACTCAGCTCTGCTATATTCTACATAGTAGGTGCAGAGATCAGTGAGAGCAGGGCTGTGTGTCATTATATGTCTCACAACAGAGAACGCTAACTCTAAATTTATTTAAGAGTGTGTCCTTTTTCTTCAGCTGCATTATGCCTCCTGCTTATGATTGGTCAGTATCATGCATGGGAAGAAATATACTCCGCCCACAAGAAGAATAATCCTGGTAACGCCCCGTTGCGTTTAGCACAAGTTATAACCTAAACTATACATCTCTCCAAAGAAGAAGAGAAACTAACAAACACGTTTTATTGAGCTCAGAAGCCAGTATTTCATGATGCGACCAAATGTGTTCAATTTGGTGAACGGTCCACCTTTACTAGTTTTTCCCAGTGGTGCACCGTTGGTTCCGGTCACTTGGCTGTGCATGGAGCTGCAGCCATTCACTTCAGCGTGGCTGCGATTCTCCTGCACAGCAAGGAGAAACCCTGAGGACGCTTTTGTTTTCGCCGAACTGGTGCCGATCACCAATGATCATAAAATGATGACCTCTCCTAGAGATGAACCACAACTTTTTGAGATGGGGTGGGCAAAAAAATGGTAAAATGGTAATATCCTCCTCCTTCATTGGAGGTTCTTAGCAGCAGAGATACAGTACTGATCGTGGAGAGCAGGGATTTTTGTTTGCAACTTCTTTCCTCCCTCTGAAATGGCTGATAACAGAGAATAGCAGCTTATGTTCTATAGCACAGGAAAAAAAAAAACATATGATCCGGGATACGATAAATTCCAAACATGTGATGGAAGTGACAAATTAAACAAAGTATTTTTACGACGTGTTGGGTTTAGCGAGCCAACAACAGATCGCAACTTAGAGGGAGGACTTGCAGCTGGCGAGGAAAGAGACGATGATAATATAATACAACGCAACAGGAAAAATCCAGTTATTGATCCGTAATTGTACGCCTAACCTCCTGGAACAGGGGTCACAATCACACATTCCGGTGGAGGGGAACAGAGCCGAGGCGTCGGCAGGGGCCGGCGGTGAAAGAAGCTTCTCTGATTAAGTGCTTGATACAGCTAAAAAGGAGGGGAAAAAAATCTATAGGTTGTAAACAGTGTCGTGGAGAGCACCTGGATACCAGTGATAAAGAGGTGATGAAGACAGAGCCCCAGCTGCTGCATCAATTCCACCTCTATCCACAACGTAATGACAGCATTCAGAGAACTGATTCGCTGAGGATCAGAAAGAAAAAGACTCCGGGAAAAGTTGTGTGACCCCAAAACTATACATAGACCGTCCATACGCTGAGCAGACGAGCTCCAGAGACGCAGGGGCAGTGTTATAGTAGTTATATTCTTGTACATAGGGGCAGTATTATAGTAGTTATATTCTTGTACATAGACGGCAGTATTATAGTAGTTATGTTCTTGTATATAGGGGCAGTATTATAGTAGTTACATATATTCTTGTATATAGGGGCAGTATTATAGTAGTTATATTCTTGTACATAGGAGCAGTATTATAGTAGTTATATTCTTGGACATAGGAGCAGTATTATAGTAGTTATATTCTTGTACATAGGGGCAGTATTATAGTAGTTATATTCTTGTATATAGGGGCAGTATTATAGTAGTTATATTCTTGTACACAGGGGCAGTATTATAGTAGTTATATTCTTGTACATAGGGGCAGTATTATAGTAGTTATATTCTTGTACATAGGGGCAGTATTATAGTAGTTATATTCTTGTACATAGGGGCAGTATTATAGTAGTTATATTCTTGTATATAGGGGCAGTATTATAGTAGTTATATCCTTGTATATAGGAACAGTATTATAGTAGTTATATTCTTGTATATAGGGGCAGTATTATAGTAGTTAAATTCTTGTATATAGGGGCAGTATTATAGTAGTTATATTCTTGTATATAGGGGCAGTATTATAGTAGTTATATTCTTGTATATAGGGACAGTATTATAGTAGTTATATTCTTGTACATAGGGGCAGTATTATAGTAGTTATATTCTTGTACATAGGGGCAGTATTATAGTAGTTATATTCTTGTACATAGGGGCAGTATTATAGTAGTTATATTCTTGTATATAGGGGCAGTATTATAGTAGTTATATCCTTGTACATAGGGGCAGTATTATGGTAGTTATATTCTTGTATATAGGGGCAGTATTATAGCAGTTATATCCTTGTATATAGGAACAGTATTATAGTAGTTATATTCTTGTATATAGGGGCAGTATTATAGTAGTTAAATTCTTGTATATAGGGGCAGTATTATAGTAGTTATATTCTTGTATATAGGGGCAGTATTATAGTAGTTATATTCTTGTATATAGGGGCAGTATTATAGTAGTTATATTCTTGTATATAGGGGCAGTATTATAGTAGTTATATTCTTATACATAGGGGCAGTATTATAGTAGTTATATTCTTGTATATAGGGGCAGTATTATAGTAGTTATATTCTTGTACATAGGGGCAGTATTATAGTAGTTATATTCTTGTACATAGGAGCAGTATTATAGTAGTTATATTCTTGTACATAGGAGCAGCATTATAGTAGTTATATTCTTGTACATAGGAGCAGTATTATAGTAGTTATATTCTTGTACATAGGAGCAGCATTATAGTAGTTATATTCTTGTACATAGGAGCAGCATTATAGTAGTTATATTCTTGTACATAGGAGCAGCATTATAGTAGTTATATTCTTGCACATAGGGGCAGTATTATAGTAGTTATATTCTTGCATATAGGGGCAGTATTATAGTAGTTATATTCTTGTACATAGGGACAGTATTATAGTAGTTATATTCTTGTACATAGGAGCAGTATTATAGTAGTTATATTCTTGTACATAGGAGCAGTATTATAGTAGTTATATTCTTGCATATAGGGGCAGTATTATAGTAGTTATATTCTTGTACATAGGGACAGTATTATAGTAGTTATATTCTTGCATATAGGGGCAGTATTATAGTAGTTATATTCTTGCATATAGGGGCAGTATTATAGTAGTTATATTATTGTACATAGGAGCAGTATTATAGTAGTTATATTCTTGTACATAGGAGCAGTATTATAGTAGTTATATTCTTGTACATAGGAGCAGTATTATAGTAGTTATATTCTTGTACTAAGGAGTATTATAGTAGTTATATTCTTGCATATAGGGGCAGTATTATAGTAGTTATATTCTTGTACATAGGGGCAGTATTATAGTAGTTATATTCTTGTACATAGGAACAGTATTATAGTAGTTATATTCTTGTACATAGGGGCAGTATTAAAGCAGTTATATTCTTGCACATAGGGGTAGTATTACAGTAGTTATATTCTTGTACATAGGGGCAGTATTATAGTAGTTATATTCTTGTACATAGGGTCAGTATTATAGTAGTTATATTCTTGTACATAGGGTCAGTATTATAGTAGTTATATTCTTGTACATAGGGTCAGTATTATAGTAGTTATATTCTTGTACATAGGGGTCAGTATTATAGTAGTTATATTCTTGTACATAGGGGTCAGTATTATAGTAGTTATATTCTTGTACATAGGGGCAGTATTATAGTAGTTATATTCTTGTACATAGGGTCAGTATTATAGTAGTTATATTCTTGTACATAGGGGTCAGTATTATAGTAGTTATATTCTTGTACATAGGGGGCAGTATTATAGTAGTTATATTCTTGTACATAGGGGCAGTATTATAGTAGTTATATTCTTGTACATAGGAGCAGTATTATAGTAGTTATATTCTTGTACATAGGAGCAGCATTATAGTAGTTATATTCTTGTACATAGGAGCAGTATTATAGTAGTTATATTCTTGTACATAGGAGCAGTATTATAGTAGTTATATTCTTGTACATAGGAGCAGCATTATAGTAGTTATATTCTTGTACATAGGGGCAGTATTATTGTAGTTATATTCTTGCATATAGGGGCAGTATTATAGTAGTTATATTCTTGCATATAGGGGCAGTATTATAGTAGTTATATTCTTGTACATAGGGACAGTATTATAGTAGTTATATTCTTGTACATAGGAGCAGTATTATAGTAGTTATATTCTTGTACATAGGAGCAGTATTATAGTAGTTATATTATTGTACATAGGAGCAGTATTATAGTAGTTATATTCTTGTACATAGGAGCAGTATTATAGTAGTTATAGTCTTGTACATAGGAGCAGTATTATAGTAGTTATATTCTTGTACTAAGGAGTATTATAGTAGTTATATTCTTGCATATGGGGGCAGTATTATAGTAGTTATAGTCTTGTACATAGGAGCAGTATTATAGTAGTTATATTCTTGTACATAGGAACAGTATTATAGTAGTTATATTCTTGTACATAGGGGCAGTATTATAGTAGTTATATTCTTGTACATAGGAGCAGTATTATAGTAGTTATATTCTTGTACATAGGAGCAGCATTATAGTAGTTATATTCTTGTACATAGGAGCAGTATTATAGTAGTTATATTCTTGTACATAGGAGCAGTATTATAGTAGTTATATTCTTGTACATAGGAGCAGCATTATAGTAGTTATATTCTTGTACATAGGGGCAGTATTATTGTAGTTATATTCTTGCATATAGGGGCAGTATTATAGTAGTTATATTCTTGCATATAGGGGCAGTATTATAGTAGTTATATTCTTGTACATAGGGACAGTATTATAGTAGTTATATTCTTGTACATAGGAGCAGTATTATAGTAGTTATATTCTTGTACATAGGAGCAGTATTATAGTAGTTATATTATTGTACATAGGAGCAGTATTATAGTAGTTATATTCTTGTACATAGGAGCAGTATTATAGTAGTTATAGTCTTGTACATAGGAGCAGTATTATAGTAGTTATATTCTTGTACTAAGGAGTATTATAGTAGTTATATTCTTGCATATGGGGGCAGTATTATAGTAGTTATATTCTTGTACATAGGAGCAGTATTATAGTAGTTATATTCTTGTACATAGGAACAGTATTATAGTAGTTATATTCTTGTACATAGGGGCAGTATTATAGCAGTTATATTCTTGCACATAGGAGCAGTATTATAGTAGTTATATTCTTGTACATAGGGACAGTATTAGTAGTTATATTCTTGTACATATGAGCAGTATTATAGTAGTTATATTCTTGTACATAGGAGCAGTATTATAGTAGTTATATTCTTGTACATAGGGACAGTATTATAGTAGTTATATTCTTGTACATAGGAGCAGTATTATAGTAGTTATATTCTTGTACATAGGGACAGTATTATAGTAGTTATATTCTTGTACATATGAGCAGTATTATAGTAGTTATATTCTTGTACATAGGATCAGTATTATAGTAGTTATATTATTGTACATAGGAGCAGTATTATAGTAGTTATATTCTTGTACATAGGAGCAGTATTATAGTAGTTATATTCTTGTACATAGGAGCAGTATTATAGTAGTTATATTCTTGTACTAAGGAGTATTATAGTAGTTATATTCTTGCATATAGGGGCAGTATTATAGTAGTTATATTCTTGTACATAGGGGCAGTATTATAGTAGTTATATTCTTGTACATAGGAACAGTATTATAGTAGTTATATTCTTGTATATAGGGGGCAGTATTATAGTAGTTATATTCTTGTACATAGGGGCAGTATTATAGTAGCTATATTATTGTACATAGGGGCAGTATTATAGTAGCTATATTATTGTACATAGGGGCAGTATTATAGTAGCTATATTATTGTACATAGGGGCAGTATTATAGTAGCTATATTATTGTACATAGGGGCAGTATTATAGCAGTTATATTCTTGCACATAGGGGTAGTATTATAGTAGTTATATTCTTGTACATAGGGGCAGTATTATAGTAGCTATATTATTGTACATAGGGGCAGTATTATAGTAGCTATATTATTGTACATAGGGGCAGTATTATAGTAGTTATATTCTTGTACATAGGGGCAGTATTATAGTAGTTATATTCTTGTACATAGGGGCAGCATTATAGTAGTTATATTCTTGTATATAGGGGCAGTATTAATATTAGTTATATTCTTGTACATAGGGGCAGTATTATAGTAGCTTCTGCTGATATACTAAAGAATCTGAATTCTACAAGAAGTAGATGAGATTGTAACATGAGATAGATGTGTTTTCAGTGTCCCAGGCATAACAGAGAAGGGGCAGAGAAAGGTTTGGTAGCTGATGAAGGTGATATTCGCCCCATGAGATGCCAGGAGACGCTATATAGGGCCCTCTGGCTGCAGGAGTGTTATGTGCAGGAAGGGGTCAGGATTCTAAATAGAGGTATTGATCGGCCCTGGGAGGGAGGACAGACGCGGGTCAACTATTACTGCAGATTAATAGGATAAAAGACAAACACAACGCATGGATTTTAAGGCATCTTTCCAGCAGGAATCATTAAAGCCTGGAAACACACTGACATTTACAACACATGAGGAGCCGGAGGGATGGAGCTGAAGACGGGGCACAATAAGCATTTATAGTGGGTCCCACTCTGGGACGGAGCGAGGGAGGCAGTATTGACTCTCTCCATTACCTGCAGCTTATTGCTTTCCCCAAGGTAAAATCCTGACGGGCTGTGAAGATAATGATTTTACTGTGGAAGACATTTTAGGAAGGAGTCTGAAGACTTGAGGTGTAAGGATCTGAGATAATTACAAATTTATAGATTATATTACATGGGAAGAACAGTAGAAAATTTGACGGATCTGCACTGGACGTCTGGAGCCGTCTGGGCTTTACGCCACTTTTATGGCAAAAAAAAAAAAAAAAAAGCACAAATTTTGGTATATCTTGTTTTTCAGCTGCAACTTTGTACCCCTCCAACTACTTTGCAAAAGGATGGGGGGCTTATGGGGAGAGACATGTCATATAGTCTGACCTATATACTATCCGTTAAAACCAGAAATTTGCATAAATTACGATATAGCGCATACTAAAATGTGCTGATTTTGCTTGTAAATTTCAAAATTCTGATGCACGGACCACCGAGAACGAGACACATTTACTAAAGGTGATCAAATCCTTATAAATCTGACACGCCTTACTCCTCCGCATATTGGTCTAAGTGCAAGCAAATCTCCCGCCATCTTTTAGTAAATCACTCCAATAGCTAACGGTCTATAACATGTTACACAGCGCCGCTCAGGCCAGTCCGTCGGGTTCATGCCTCTCCATAAAGTGCAGACAGAATACATTGGCCTGCATTCTGTCCAAATGCGAGGTGCTGGTGAAATAGGCCCTCGGGACCCTGAATCCAAACGGACAAAATTCACCGCACACTCTATCCGTAAGGTGATGCCAAAAAAGTAATTTATTTATGTGGTCACATATAATAATCGTAGAGCAGAGAAGAAAAAACGTATTTGAGTGACTTATTCAATAAGCCGCCATATGATTGGAATTGCCTGAGTGGTCCTAGAAAGTGGACTTTCTGGGCAGCGCTCCCGCGCTCTGCCCCCTTAGGCTGTGTGCACACGCTGCGGATTCACCTGCGGGTTTTTCCGCGCGGATCCGGAGGGAAAACTGCAGGTAAAGTGACCTGCGGTTTTCCCCTGCGGTTTGACACCTGTACAATGGAACAGGTGCCAAACTGCTGCGGAATCCGCAGAAACAATTGACATGCTGCGGTTTGTAAACCGCAGCAAAACCGCTCAGAAAAACACGCAGCGTGA
Source organism: Dendrobates tinctorius (assembly GCF_039654945.1). Taxonomy (NCBI): domain Eukaryota; kingdom Metazoa; phylum Chordata; class Amphibia; order Anura; family Dendrobatidae; genus Dendrobates; species Dendrobates tinctorius. The sequence goes on along the minus strand of NW_027361810.1, from coordinate 14,242,764 downwards.
GCACAACAGTTTTGAAAACCCATAGGCTAACATGGTACTGTACCATGTCTGCAGAACTGCTGCGGATCCGCAGGGCCAAAAATGCTGCGGAACCGCAGCAGAATCCGCAGCGTGTGCACATAGCCTGAGATGGCATTTTTTGGCTGCGTCTGCTCTCTGCCGCTGGTTCAGGCACTTCCAATGATATGGCGGCTTATTGAATAAGACCGGAGAACGGTCGAAACGTCAAAATTGAGTATAGTCGCTCAAATACGTTTGTTCTTCTCTGCTCTACGAATACTATATGTGACTACATAAATAAATTACTTTTTTGGCATCTCCCTAAAGTGCGGCAGAAAATTCCAAACCGAAGCCGAGTGCTGTGGGCATCGCCGCTCCCATTACTTTCAATGACTGCTGACTGGCTGATAACTGCAGGTAATAGCAATGAAAGAATAGGGCGTATTTGGGCACATGGTATTGGCACTGCAAAAGATGCAGATGGGGTTTGCATTATATATTAAGGCATTATCTGATGCTGTTACTGGGCATTGTGGTTGGCATTGTATTAGACACATGTGACACTGTTATGGGGCACTGGCTGGCACTGTTATGGGGGTACTGGCCAGCACTGTTATGGGGGTACTGGCTGGCACTGTTATGGAACACTGGTTGGCCTGTTCTGAGGCACTGGCTGAAACTGGATAGAGGCACTGGCTGGCACTGGTATGGGGGCACTGGCTGTTATGGGGCACTGTGGTTGGTATTGTATCAGAAACATGATCGGGGCACTGGCTGGCACTGTTATGGGGGCATTGGCTGGTATTGTTATGGGGCACTGTGGTTGGCATTGTATCAGAAACATGATTTGGGCACTGGCCGGCACTGTTATGGGGGCATTGGCTGGTATTGTTATGGGGCACTGTGGTTAGCATTGTATCAGAAACATGATTTGGGCACTGGCCGGCACTGTTATGGGGGCATTGGCTGGTATTGTTATGGGGCACTGTGGTTGGTATTGTATCAGAAACATGATCGGGGCACTGGCTGGCACTGTTATGGGGGCATTGGCTGGTATTGTTATGGGGCACTGTGGTTGGCATTGTATCAGAAACATGATTGGGGCACTGGCCGGCACTGTTATGGGGGCACCAGAGTGAGATTTCACAATCTATATAAAAGTACTGGACTTTCCATGACGTCATGATATTTTGATATTTCTTAGCATTTCTGCTATGCTGCATCTTGCAGTTCTTCAAAAGCAGGAGAGTTATCCCTGACACGTGACATCGGGGTTTTTTTCTGTGCCGATAGAGATCATTTAGCGTACAACCTCATATTCCCTTTTTCTTGCCCCGAGCGGCTCTTAATAATGTCTGGTTATAGACCATGGTCCTGTATACCCCCTTTAAGGGTGCATTCAGACGACCGTACAAACAGGACTGAGATCAGACCGCAATTCATGGAGAGGCCGATGGGTCTCCAGACCTGAGCGTGACCAGCTTCATATATTTGACACTGTCACGCTCATGTCGGGAGACCCATCGGCCACTCCGTGCATTGCGGTCCGATTTATACAATTGCACCCTTCATGTCTTTCTTGAACTGTCCCTTTAATTATAGGGTTGGAGATGGCCAACTGACCACGGTGCCCACGTATGACAGCCCGAGCAATGTCACCTATAATAAAACTCACACGCATCCTCCTCTCCGGCGGTCCGCAGGCATGTGACATGAATGAAGTTATAATTCCTGTAGCCGGAGAGAGAAATTACCCACGGAAGCGGCACGGAGGGGGATGCAAACAGCATGGCCTTAGCAGCACGGTGCTGCGGCTTGTACAATAGCCACACCTGGACCCACTGCAGACATCACGACAGATTAATATTCAGCGCCGGGGCTTGTCATATTCATATATTTGGTTTTAAAAGCTCTGTCAATATAACACAAAGGTCCAGGCATCTCGGATGACCTAGGCTTGTCTTTCTCAGCCAAAGTGAAGGGTATTAAAATGTGACGAAAACTACGGCATTAAGAATATCACTAAAATGCATGCATGATTAAAACATAAAAAATAAAAAGTATTTTTATTTAATTTCGAGGCACAGCACCACTCTTATCTATAGGCTGGGTATTGCAGCTCAGCCCCATCAGGTGTGTATCAGACATCGACCCATGGAAGAGAGTGGCCCGGAACAGCCAAAGTGTCCCAACGATTGCAACTTCCAATGGATCGGATATTGATGATCTATCCCCAGGACGAGTCATCAGTATCTGAGTAGCAGAAAACCCCTTATGTACCTAAGGAGCCTGCTTGCTAAGAGACTGATTTCATTTATATGAAACTTTTTTTTTCCCTCCACTTATCTTTTAGAGTTTTTGTGACTTGAGGTGAGAATTATTCGACTTTGGAAACTGCAAAATAAAAAACTTTTTCAATTTAGGAGAAAATAATCAACACGTAGATTACAGCCGTGCCCTGCGGACCTCCGGCGAGACCTCCGGGGATGTAACCTGGGGTGAGTATGTTCATAGAACAGATAACATTAGGACAAAAATCAGTGGAGGATTGTGCGACGCCATTGCCATTAAATAAGAAGTGGAGAATTGCTGCAAAAGGCCGGAGCTGCAGATGCTGCAAATCAAGAATTACGCACCGCGGGGCTCCGATAATGCAGGAGGAAAGTTTTCCGTTTCAAGGTGAGTTCTAAATAGGGGCTGATTACATCCAGCAGTGCCATTACTACATGAACCAGGGGAGAAGCAAATGAAGCTTTACCCAAGCTGAGCAAAAAAAAAATTGCCCTAGCAAATACCAAGTGGATATATAAAGGAAAGAACTGAATGAGATCACTGGAAACTGGACGGTGGTGATCGGAGGACAAGGTCTGATCATGGCTCCTGGTTACATCTCAACGTTCCAAAAGGCTCCTGACATATGCCTCCGACAGAGGCCACGTAGGGTCATCTGGCACCCGCAGGCTGCCGTGTCTATAAGATTTTGTCTGCCATGTCTATAAGATTTTTTTTGTACGCGTCAGACAGATGTCTAAAAAACTTGCATGCAATACTGAGAAGTGAACATCGCCTTATAGTGGTTCTCTAAGAAACCACTGGCAATCAGCTAGCTGACATGGATCCGGAAAATAAGACAGACTGTTCCGTGCACCACAAACCTAACACAGATCTCTACAATCACCTACATTTATTAAAATTTATGCCAGAATTTGATCTATCAAGTAGTTTTTTTTAAATGCCCCCCCCCCCCCCTGCATTACCTCTGCTGCTGCAAAATTGAAAAAAGCAAACTTTTTTCAACATTATTTTAAACTTTTTTTTTGGTTCCTCACGATGAAAAGTAAAAAAAAAAATTAAAAAAAAACCCAACTGCAAAAAAAAAAAGCTTTTCCCATAATGTGGACGGCCCCTTTAACAGGTTTGTGATGACACATGAAAATTAATTTGAAGAGACATCACAGATTTCACTTTGTACGATACTTTCGCACACTTGGCTGCGCTCAGTTGACGCGTGTCTACGCCGAGGATCTTTTGTTTCATAGAGGAGAAATTAGTGTTACACAGCGTATAATTTTCCCTTAATTCACTAATGCATTTCCAGCCACCTCGGAAAATCTGCAGTTTTATTCCTCTTGTTTGGAAATCTTTACATTAAACAGTTTCCATGCGGCGCCGCAATAACATGAAATTATCACACTTTAATTCCAGCACTTAAATGAGACGTCGCTGTCACATTAAAGCGAACCGATCAACGAAATGATTTTACATAATGGCTGAAACCAATTAGGAGCGACGAAGCTGAAAATGGACAAGATTATCCAACGCTGTCGTACCAAAACGAGTCAACAGTGTTGACAACAACTTCTCTGAAGATCCGAACTTTGTCCCCGCTGCTAATAAATCTGGAGGCAGAAGGTGAAAAGTGTCATATCTATCGACTGATCACAGCGCGCGAATCTCCAGGGCGTCTTATCACACGAGTGATCCATCAAATATTGCACGGGGCCGTGATCACTACTGCCCGTAATAAGTGGTACTTGTATTATACCGCAGAGCTGCACTCACTATTCTGCTGGTGCAGTCACTGTGTGCATACATTACATTACTGATCCTGAGTTACCTCCTGTATTATACTCCAGAGCTGCACTCACTATTCTGCTGGTGCAGTCACTGTGTGCATACATTACATTACTGATCCTGAGTTACATCCTGAGTTATACTCCAGAGCTGCACTCACTATTCTGCTGGTGCAGTCACTGTGTACATACATTACATTATTGATCCTGTACTGATACTGAGATACATCTTGTATTATACTCCAGAGCTGCACTCACTATTCTGCTGGCGCAGTCACTGTGTGCATACATTATATTACTGATCCTGAGTTACATCCTGTATTATACTCCAGAGCCGCACTCACTACTCTGCTGGTGCAGTCACTGTGTACATACATTACATTACTGATCCTGAGTTACATCCTGTATTATAATCCAGTGCCGCACTCACTATTCTGCTGGTGCAGTCACTGTGTACATACATTACATTACTGATCCTGAGTTACATCCTGTATTATACTCCAGAGCCGCACTCACTATTCTGCTGGTGCAGTCACTGTGTACATATATTACATTAATGATCCTGTACTGATACTGAGATACATCTTGTATTATACTCCAGAGCTGCACTCACTATTCTGCTGGTGCAGTCACTGTGTACATACATTACATTATTGATCCTGTACTGATACTGAGATACATCTTGTATTATACTCCAGAGCTGCACTCACTATTCTGCTGGAGCAGTCACTGTGTACATACATTACATTACTTATCCTATACTGATCCTGAGTTACATCCTGTATTATACTCCAGAGCTGCACTCACTATTCTGCTGGTGCAGTCACTGTGTACATACATTACATTACTGATCCTGAGTTACATCCTGTATTATACTCCAGAGCTGCACTCACTATTCTGCTGGTGCAGTCACTGTGTACATACATTACATTACTGATCCTGAGTTACATCCTGTATTATACTCCAGAGCCGCACTCACTATTCTGCTGGTGCAGTCACTGTGTACATACATTACATTAATGATCCTGTACTGATACTGAGATACATCTTGTATTATACTCCAGAGCTGCACTCACTATTCTGCTGGAGCAGTCACTGTGTACATACATTACTGATCCTGTACTGATCCTGAGTTACATCCTGTATTATACCCCAGAGCTGCACTCACTATTCTGCTGGTGCAGTCACTGTGTACATACATTACATTATTGATCCTGTACTGATACTGAGATACATCTTATATTATACTCCAGAGCTGCACTCACTATCTGCTGGTGCAGTCACTGTGTACATACATTACAGATCCTGAGTTACATCCTGTATTATACTCCAGAGCCGCACTCACTATTCTGCTGGTGCAGTCACTGTGTACATACATTACATTATTGATCCTGTACTGATACTGAGATACATCGTGTATTATACTCCAGAGCTGCACTCACTATTCTGCTGGTGCAGTCACTGTGTACATACATTACATTATTGATCCTGTACTGATCCTAGTTACATCCTGTATTATACTCCAGAGCTGCACTCACTATTCTGCTGGTGCAGTCACTGTGTACATACATTACATTATTGATCCTGTACTGTTCCTGAGTTACATCCTGTATTATACTCCAGAGCCGCACTCACTATTCTGCTGGTGCAGTCACTGTGTACATACATTACATTATTGATCCTGTACTGATCCTGAGTTACATCCTGTATTATACTCCAGAGCCGCACTCACTATTCTGCTGGTGCAGTCACTGTGTACATACATTACATTATTGATCCTGTACTGATCATGAGTTACATCCTGTATTATACTCCAGAGCCGCACTCACTATTCTGCTGGTGCAGTCACTGTGTACATACATTACATTACTGATCCTGAGTTACATCCTGTATTATACTCCAGAGCTGCACTCACTATTCTGCTGGTGCAGTCACTGTGTACATACATTACATTACTGATCCTGAGTTACATCCTGTATTATACTCCAGAGCTGCACTCACTATTCTGCTGGTGCAGTCACTGTGTACATACATTACATTACTGATCCTGAGTTACATCCTCTATTATACTCCAGAGCTGCACTCACTATTCTGCTGGTGCAGTCACTGTGTACATACAGTTAGGTCCATATAACTTTGGACAGAGACAACATTTTTGGAGTATTCAGGGTGTAACTCAGGATCAGTACAGGATAGGTAATATATGAGCGGCATACATTGGGTTTAGTAAAATAATGTTCGGTAAGGACACTACCGTAATGGTTGGCACCTGTCTCCTTCCTCTGTCACACGGATTACAATCCTTTCTTACATTTAGGATTCTTCCTTCCATGACACAAATAACAGATTTCACAGTGATTGTTTATGGAGGCGTCAGTATGTGGGTGACGGCTCTTTGAGAAACTTTCTTATTGTCTGGTAAGTGTAAGGCAGCACAATACAGGCGACGTACGCGGCGTCACATCAGTGGAGGAGAAGCCACGTCTTCTCTGGGTTTCCTGCCACATAATGGAAGCTTTCTGAAAGAAGGGAGGATAATACACTGCGCACAGACGCTCAGCTTCAATAAAGTACAGAAAATAAATCTGCTTTATTAATAATTACCAACATTGGTCTTCTGCCGTTCAGAGAGAATAATGGATTTATAGATCAGAAATTTCAGTAAAAACCTATTCTGTCTGCATAGAAAAAAAAACGAGCCGAGATTATCAGAGGTTCATTAGGAGAGACTGCGAGTCTACGGAAATATATTATTTATCGCCTCGAGGTAGAAAATGTTCTAAAGGCAAGATGCTAAATTTTAAAGGGGAACTTCAGACGTCCCAATGACTGATCCGCTGTATACTGGGCTCACTGTAGACCTAAAATGGCACGTCTCTAACCTTAAAGGGGTATTCGCAGAATGGAAAGTCATCCGGTCCATAGGGTCGGAGAAACCTCTGATCGCTGAGGTCTGACCAGCAGAGATACGTCTGCTAGACGTCTGCTCCATTCATTGTGTATGAAAATGACGGAGGAAGCCGAATACTGATAATTCCATAATTCTCGTAGCCAATGAAATTATTGGCAAAAAACCTTTAAGAGAGTAGCCTTAACTCAAGCAGTGACCGACATCCCCCCACGATCAATGAGGGAAAAGACCGAAGATTTCCCCCATAGAGGCTGTTGAAGGGTTAAAAGTGACGGAATGCCTGATATCACTTATGCATTGATTTACTGACTGATTCTGCATCAGCATTGATTTACACAACTTTCTAATATACCTTGTGCTCCATTTTCTCACCATAGGCTGAAAACCTGTCCTGATCGTGTCACGTACACGCATCTGCAGGACTTGGTGCAATGTAACAGCATGATGTTTTGTAATAGGAGGTAACCAGGGTGGATTTTCAACTCCTGAATGATCGATCTGTCTCGCAGGAAGGGCAGGTAAGCAAAAGCATAATGAAACAAGGTTCAGATGTTACCTGTGTGATGGGGACATAGAGCGGCTCTGCGGACTGCAGTAAGGTCAGGTTTCCGGACTGGTGTAGGCGACCGTCTGGTTTCAGCAGCTCCTTCGCCTCCTCTTTGGACTTCTTCTTTGCTTCTTCCTGGCCGCTTTCCTTCATTTCCTCCGTGTCACTGTGACACTCAAAAAACTCGTCCTCGCTGTCGCTCCAGGAGTCCCAGGATTTGCCCACCTCGTACTTATTTTTCTCCAACTCTGCTGCAGAGTTTATGGAATCGCTTGCCGGCCGATGTGTTCCCGAATTCGAGGAGTCAGGAGTGCCTCCCTTTTTGACGTAGTCTCTTGCCTTTTTCCTCTCGATACAGCAGTTCAGCATCTGAAAAGTAGGGAGAAAGGGTTACGCGTACGAGGCCAAAAATATCTGTCACTAGGTGGGAAATCGAAAGCGCTTACCTGGAGCTTCTGGTGGAGCAGGCAGCACTTCAGGTCTGGGGGTCCGCTAGTTAACCTACAGAACATAAAAAGTGATGTTAAGCCTCATATGGCACTTCTCACATTACTGTTCTATTCTGAGGTGTATCTAAAAATCAGTAATAACCTAACTCAATTAAAAATATCTCGTCGTTTTGTGTATACAGCTCCAATGCAGACCTCTGTCTCTCCACGGGAACAGACAAGAAACCAACCATGTGTAGTCTGATCCTGCCAACATATTTTCTTTCATCTACTCCCAACTTTACGCTGTCAGGCGCTCAGCAGGTCACCAAGAAGTAGAGGACGGATGGAAGAAAGTATAACTGCAAACTCAGACTAAGCAGGCTTTGTTTGTTGTCTTTTACCTTGGAGACATATACAGTGGGTACGGAAAGTATTCAGACCCCTTTACATTTTTCACTCTTTGTTTCAATGCAGCCATTTGGTAAATTCAAAAAAGTTCATTTTTTCCTCATTATTGTACACTCTGCACCCCATCTTGACTGAAAAAAAACAGAAATGTAGAAATGTTTGCAAATTTATTTAAAAAGAAAAACTGAAATATCACATGGTCATAAGTATTCACCCCCTTTGCTCAGACACTCATATTTGTCACATGCTGTCCATTTCCTTGTGATCCTCCTTGAGATGGTTCTACTCCTTCATTGGAGTCCAGCTGTGTTAAATTAAACTGATAGGACTTGATTTGTAAAGGCGCACACCTGTCTATATAAGACCTCACAGCTCACAGTGCATGTCAGACCAAATGAGAATGATGAGGTCAAAGGAACTGGCCAAGGCGCTCAGAGACAGAATTGTGGCAAGACACAGATCTGGCCAAGGTTACAAAAGAATTTTTGCAGTACTCAAGCAAGGTTCCTAAGAGCACAGTGGCCTCCATAATCCTTAAATGGAAGAAGTTTGGGACCAGCAGAAGTCTTCCTAGACCTGGCCATCCAGCCAAACTCAGCAATAGTGGGAGAAGAGCCTTGGTGAGAGGGGTAAAGAAGAACCTCAAGATCACTGTGGCAGAGCTTCACAGATGCAGTAGGGAGATGGAAGAAAGTTCCACAAGTCAACTATCACTGCAGCCCTCCACCAGTCGGGCCTTTATGGCAGAGTGGTCTGATGGAAGCCTCTCCTCAATGCAAGACATATGAAAGTCCACACAGAGTTTGCTAAAAACACATGAAGGTCTCCCAGACTATGAGAAATAAGATTCTCTTGTCTGATGAGACGAAGATTGAACTTTTTGGTGATAATTCCAAGCGGTATGCATTGCTCATCACCTCCCCAATACAATCCCAACAGTGAAACATGGTGGTGGCAGCTTCATGCTATGGGGGTGTTTTTCAGCTGCAGGGACAGGACGACTGGTTGCAATTGAAGGAAACATGAACGCGGCCAAGTGCAGAGATATCCTGGATGAAAACTTCTTCCAGAGTGCTCTGTACCTCAGACTTGGCCGAAGGTTCACCTTCCAACAAGACAATGACCCTAAGCACACAGATAAAATAACAAAGGAGTGGCTTCAGAACAACTCTGTGACCATTCTTGACTGGCCCAGCCAGAGCCCCTGACCTAAACCCAATGGAGCATCTCTGGAGAGACCTGACAATGGCTGTCCACCAACGTTCACCATCCAACCTGACAGGACTGGGGAGGATCTGCAAGGAAGAATGGCAGAGGATCCCCAAATCCAGGGGTGAAAAACTTGTTGCATCATTCCCAAGAGGACTCATGGCTGTACTAGCTCAAAAGGTGCGTCTACTCAATACTGAGCAAAGGGTCTGAATACTTATGACTATGTGAGATTTCAGTTTTTCTTTTTTAATAAATTTGCAAAAATTTCTAGATTTCTGTTTTTTTTTTTCAGTCAAGATGAGGCACAGAGTGTACATTAATGAGAGAAAATGAACTTTTTTGAATTTACCAAATGGCTGCAATGAAACAAAGAGTAAAAAATGTAAAGGGGTCTGAATACTTTCCATACCTACCGTAGGTTTGAATAGGAGCTGTACAAACAAAACTATAGGAAATGTTGAGGCTACATTCACACGGAATAGGAAAATTCAACCTGAGATCTGTGCAAGTTTCCGGAGCCCCATTCACAAGCATCGAAAACTTTATGCAAGGGAATATATATATCGAGTATGTGTATCCTGCTACTTAATCCTCAGACTCTTCAAGGAAAGGATTAACTAGCCCACTGAAATTATCGATGGCTGTGAACACTGCAAACCTGCGGCACACTTTGCAGCAAAAATAGCTAGAAATTTCTGCTGCAAAAAGCGCCGAGATTTCCACTAAGCAGATCCAACCATTCAATGGGCCTAATAAAACTCTACAAATTTGGTGTTGCGGTAATTGTATGTAGCTGTAGAAACACTCTGTCATATCTCTATTACCGCACAATGACCGCCATAAACAATGATGGAATTGCGTTTGACTCCACATTTCAATTGGCTTGGAAATTGTTTTTAATGTTTTATTTCAGCACATTTTATGTAAAGTGAATGGCGCCATTCAAAACTACAAATTCTCTCGCAGAAAACAAGTCCTCATAAGGCGACATGGATGGGAAAAAAAAAAATAGTAATTACGGCTCTTGGAAGAGGGGAAGGGTGAAAAATAACAAGCGCACAAAATTAAAAAATGGCCAGGTTGCGAGGATATATCATCACATGATCGGCGAGGGTCTGATCTTCAGGAGCCTATAAGGTCCAAGAGCCCAAGGGGACATTGCTCTGATTTAGCAGTGGATCCGCTTCCAGGTTTTTCATTAACAACAGGACCAGGGTCACTCATTACATGACGAGGGGAGTTCTAAGGAAATGGATCCCCACTGATCATTAGGTGACAGCTCCTTTTTTTAAGACAGTAATACCTCTGTAAGAATGGATGACTGCTCCCTCACATATCTCCAGCACTAGGAACATTTCAGACTATCCACGTGCATTTGTGTGGGCGATTTTAGCAGCTGCTCTTATAATGCTGCTGCACTTTTCTTAGCGTTGCATATGCATAACCTACATAACCGTGATGTGCTGGGCCTATTCACAGAGAGACAACTCCTCTGCACAAAGCAGAAGACGAGGCGGTGATTAATATACGCACCCTGGGACCAGGTGATTGTTCTCCCACCGATAGCGCATCTCCAGCACAAACTCTTGCCACATGTGCGCCACCCCTCGCACCCCTCCGTGGTAGAAGTTGACCATACAGAGACAGAGGGCCAGCTTGTACGTCAGGCTGTCGGATGGCGCGGACTTCAGCTGACTGTACAGGTTCTGCGCACAGAGAAGCGATTACACCAAACATACATAATTCACGCACTTCACTATGATTCCAGCATTGGTGCATTACAAATGAGTCCGTCTGACAGCGGAGGACAGATGGCCGGGAATACTCAGAACATCAGAACCAAGCGCCGGCAAAATAAAATCTGCATCTCATTTATAGCGACAGTAGAGAGATATTCATCTAATCTACATAACAGGTAAGCGAGGACACAAAGGAGGCGAGGAACTGTGAATGTAGGGTGAGACTAATTTATTGAGGGTTTTAGAACCTTTTTGCAACTTCCTCAGCAATACTGAAAAGTATTTAAGAAAAGGCTAAGAAAGTACACTTTTATTTTTCACATTTCATACTCCAGAGGTACGCTCACTATTCTGCTGGTGCAGTCACTGTGTACATACATTACATTACTGATCCTGAGTTACATCCTGTATTATACTCCAGAGCTGCACTCACTATTCTGCTGGTGCAGTCACTGTGTACATACATTACATTACTGATCCTGAGTTACATCCTGTATTATACTCCAGAGCTGCACTCACTATTCTGCTGGTGCAGCCACTGTGTACATACATTACATTACTGATCCTGAGTTACATCCTGTATTATACCGCAGAGCTGCACTCACTATTCTGCTGGTGGAGTCACTGTGTACATACATTACATTACTGATCCTGAGTTACATCCTGTATTATACCCCAGAGCTGCACTCACTATTCTGCTGGTGCAGTCACTGTGTACATACATTACATTACTGATCCTGAGTTACATCCTGTATTATACTCCAGAGCTGCACTCACTATTCTGCTGGTGCAGCCACTGTGTACATACATTACATTACTGATCCTGAGTTACATCCTGTATTATACCGCAGAGCTGCACTCACTATTCTGCTGGTGGAGTCACTGTGTACATATATTACATTACTGATCCTAAGTTACATCCTGTGTTATACCCCAGAGCTGCACTCACTGTTCTGCTGGTGCAGTCACTGTGTACACACATTACATTATTGATCCTGAGTTACCTCCTGTATTATACTCCAGAGCTGCACTCAATATTCTGCTGGTGCAGTCATTGTGTACATACATTACATTACTGATCCTGTACTGATCCTGAGGTACATCCTGTATTATACTCCAGAGCTGCACTCACTAATCTGCTGGTGCAGTCACTGTGTACATACATTACATTACTGATCCTGAGTTACATCCTGTATTATACTCCAGAGCTGCACTCACTAATCTGCTGGTGCAGTCAGTGTACATACATTACTGATCCTGAGTTACATCCTGTATTATACTCCAGAGCTGCACTCACTATTCTGCTGGTGCAGTCACTGTGTACATGCATTACATTACTGATCCTGTACTGATCGTGAGGTACATCCTGGATTATACTCCAGAGCTGCACTCACTAATCTGCTGGTGCAGTCACTGTGTACATACATTACATTACTGATCCTGAGTTACATCCTGTATTATACCCCAGAGCTGCACTCACTATTCTGCTGTTGCAGTAACTGAGTACAAACATTACATTACTGATCCTGAGTTACATCCTGTATTATACTCCAGAGCTGCACTCACTATTCTGCTGTTGCAGTAACTGAGTACATACATTACATTACGGATCCTGTACTGATCCTGGATTACATCCTGTATTATACTTCAGAGCTGCACTCAAAATTCTGCTGGTGCAGTCACTGTGTATATACATTACTGATCCTGTACAGAGCCTGGATTACATCCTATATTATACGCCAGAGCTGCACTCACTTTTCTGCAGCATATGACAAGTAAGGAAATGTATGTACACAGTGACTCAACCAGCAGAATAGTGAGTGCAGCTCTGGGGTATAACACAGGATGAAACTCAGGATCAGTAATGTAATGTATGTGCACAGTGACTGCACCCGCAGAATAGGGAGTGCAGCTCTGGAGGGTAATACAGGATGTAACTCAGGATCAGTAATGTAATGTATGTACACAGTGACTGCACCAGCAGAACAGTGAGTGCAGCTCTGGGGTATATTACAGGATGTAACTCAGGATCAGTAATGTATGTACACAGTAACTGCACCAGCAGAATAGTGAGTGCAGCTCTGGGGTATAATACAGGATGTAACTCAGGATCAGTAATGTAATGTATGTACACAGTGACTGCACCAGCAGAATAGTGAGTGCAGCTCTGGAGTATAATACAGGATGTAACTCAGGATCAGTAATGTAATGTATGTACACAGTGACTGCACCAGCAGAATAGTGAGTGCAGCTCTGGAGTATAATAGAGGATGTAACTCAGGATTAGGACAGAATAACTAAACCACATAATTTGGAAAATTGCATCCTATGTAGCCTTAATAGGGCTCACTATATTTAAAAAAAATATATACATTTTTTTGTCCCTAACACATACTGTACCTTACATATTTCCTTTGCATATGAGAAATGTAATGGTGACACTTCCCTACGACATGACTTACATAGTCCTCGCTCTCTGCCTGTGCTGCAGTATCACTATTGGAGCCACTGGTCCTGGACTCTGCTCCATCAAGGGATTTTGCATCTGGAAACAGAAACTGCAAGAAAAAAGCAAATCTTTCAGTATTGACAAGACTGTGCAATTCTGTCTTTTTTGGCACAGTTACAGATTCTTTAATTTGACATCTGTGATATGCAACAGTATGAAGAATTGAAAAGAACTGGAAACATGCACTTAAGAGGAAGCGATCATCAGAAAATCACCTATTGAGAAAATCAGATTTTTACATCAAATGCATTTTTTTTATTTTGGATTTTTTTTTAGATAACACAGTCTGTACTAAAAATAAAAATGTGTAATCTTGTAATTCTCATATTCGCAACTTAATCTTACTATTGTTAGCCACAATGGTCGGATACAGGGCCTATCTTTTGTATTGAAGCATCTAATGAGCATGTGCAAAGGTCATTGCGAATGGAGGGGGGAGGAGGTGAGCTGTGACATCATCTATTGCGATTAGCAGATCCTGTGTTTGCTACTGTATATCGAATTGTAGTATCTAGTGTGCTCCCATCAGGTTAAAGGTCATTATGAAGAGAGGTCATTATGAAGAGAGAAGGTGGTGAGTTGTGACATTGCCTATTATGATTGGTGGATCCTGTGTTATCAGCTGTGTCCTGAGATGTTATCAGTCATTATAAAGGAGGAGGTGGTGAGCTGTGTTATTGCCTATTGTGATTAGTGGATCCTGTGTTATAAGCGGTGTATAGAGATGTTATCAATCATTATAGAGGAGGTGGAGGTGAGATGTGACATTGCCTTTTGTGATTGGTGGATTCTGTGTAAGGCTGGTTTCATACTAGCGTTTTTTAGCGCAGCGCATCGTGCGCATCCATGCGCCCCTATGTTTAGCATGGGGGTGCATGGTCTAGCGTTTGCATGCATTCGTATGCGTTTTCTTGCACATGCGGTTTTTTGTAGTGTGCGCCAAGGCGCGCCGGACGCTACCTGTTGCATTTTTGGTCCGTCCAACCTGTGTCAAAAAACCGCATGCGCACGGAATGCGCCAAAATAACACATTACAGTCTATAGGAACGCAGGCGTGTGCATGTACATGTGCACGCCTGCGTTTAAAATCGCATGCGTTTTAAGAGTTAACATGGCTAGAAACTGGTTAAAACGCATGCGCCTAAAAAAAGCGAATGCATACAAACCGCATGATGTGTTTTTTTTTGCATGCGTTTCTATTGCGCATGAAGCGCTAAAAAACGCTAATGTGAAAGTTGCCTTATAAGCTGTCTACAGAGACGTGATTAGTGATTGTGATTAGTGGATCCAGTGTTATAAGCTGTATACATAGAGGTTATCGGACATTATAGAGGAGGAGGAGGTGAGATGTGACATCGCCTATTGTGATTGGTGGATCCTGTGTTATCAGCTATGTACATAGAGGTTATCAGATATTATAGAGGAGGAGGAGGAGGTGAGATGTGACATCGCCTATTGTGATTGGTGGATCCTGTGTTATCAGCTGTCTACAGAAATGTTATCAGTCATTATACAGGAGGAGGAGGTGAGTTGTGACATCGCCTATTGTGATCAGTCATTGGAATTCTGCCTCTACTGATAAGTTCATGTAAACTCTTTCTGCAAGGTTAGGACGCTAAAGTCTAAAACAGCCCAAGAGGCTAGTGTGAAACTTTGCACAATTACTAATTTGATTTTTTTTTTCAATAAAGACCATACTATTAAAAAAATAAGATAAAAAACTGATATAAACAATAATTCCTTTTAAGTGTTGCCATCCTGTTGCAGAACCTTTTAAGTTTTCGGCCTCCTGTATTTCAAGATTCCAGATTACTGTTCTGCAGACATAGGCAACCATGAATCCCCCCATGCTACATTTCATGGCCCCGTGATGCCCATTTGGTTCTTATTCTCACTTTAACAGATTAAAATGTAACAACTGAGATGGAAAATTTACATTTTTCATTTAGTAACATGATAATTCTGCACACAGAGATATTCTCTTAAGAAAGATAAAAATACACTTTTAATATCTTATATATTCAGATTTTCTTAAAGGGGTTGTCCACTAATCAAACTACCCCTTCTCAATCGCTAAGTTTCCTTCCAGTAAAATAATAACATCTATACTCATTTCCGGTACCGACGCTGTTCCTGCGATGTCGGCACTGACTCTCCCATTGATTGCATGACATTATTATGTCACGCTATCCCTGCGGCCACTCAACACTGGCTTCACTCTCATATCACATATATCTGGAGGAAATCTCAGCTGCACTTCTTACGGATATCTGATTTTTCCAAGGGAGAGGAGAGTGAAGCCACTGCTGGTTGGCTGCAGGGACCACATAACATAATAAAGTCACGCAATCACCGGGAGAGTCAGTGCCGACATCACGGGAACAGCACTGGTACCGGAAATGAGTATAGGTATTATTATTTTACTGGGAGGAAATATAGGGATTGAGAAGGGGTTGTACGAATGGTGGACAATCTCTTTAAACTTTTCGATTGACTGACAGCACTCGAGTTGTTCAAAAATAAAAAAAAATCATCAAAAAAGGAGATTTTTGTGTACTCACCGTAAAATCTCTTTCTCTTAGCCTTTAATTGGGGGACACAGAACCGTGGGTGTTATGCTGCTGTCCACTAGGAGGCGACACTATGCATAATCTGAAAAAGATTAACTTTGGCTCCTCCTCTGCAGTATACACCCCTGGACGGCGTCAGCCTTCTCCAGTTTTGTGCAAAAGCATTAGGAGGAATATACCAGAAACATAACCATGCCTGTAAGAAGGCTACTATAAACGAGCTCAAACAACAATATGAGAACCCAACCGTAACAACGGCCCACAAGGGCAACAGGGTGGGAGCTGTGTCCCCCAATTAAAGGCTAAGAGAAAGAGATTTTACGGTGAATACACAAAAATCTCCTTTACTCTGTCGCCTTATTGGGGGACACAGAACCGTGGGACATCCTAAAGCAGTCCCTGGGTGGGAAGCAGTGGACGAATATTGTGCTGACAGTCCCCTAGACTTGGGGTACTGCCGCCTGCAGGACCTGTCTACCCAGGCTCGCATCCGCTGAGGACTGGGTATGCACTCTGTAGTGTTTTGTAAATGTGTGCAGGCTAGTCCAAGTGGCTGCCTTACACACTTGATGTGCTGAGGCTTGATGCCGAATGGCCCAAGAGGCCCCTACCGCCCGCGTAGAGTGTGCCGTGATACCGGCCGGAAGGGGAGAATTGTTGAGGCGGTAAGCCTCTTGAATGGTGGACTTGATCCACCTAGCAAGGGTGGCTTTGGAAGCCGGTAGGCCCTTGCGAACGCCTTCTGGAAGAAGGAAAAGTGAATCAGACTTCCGGAAGGGAGCAGTCCTAGACACGTAAATACGCAATGCCCTGACAAGGTCAAGCGTATGCAGAGCCTTCTCTACCCTATGAACGGGAGCTGGGCAAAGAGACGGTAGTGATATTTCCTCATTGAGGTGGAAGCTGGACACAACCTTCGGAAGGAAGGATGGTACTGTACGGAGAACCACCTTGTCCTGATGAAAAACCAGGAAGGGTTGTCTGCAGGAAAGAGCTGAAAGTTCAGACACCCTGCGTAGCGAGGTGATTGCCACCAGGAAAACCACTTTCTGTGATAGAAAGCGGAGTGAGACCACCCTAAGGGGTTCAAAAGGAGGTGACTGTTGTGCTGTCAAGACCAGGTTGAGGTCCCACGTTTCCAACGGACGTTTGTAGGGGGGAACCAATCGGGAAACCCCTTGGAGAAAAGTCTTCACTTGCGGCTTGTTAGCAATACGCCTCTGAAAGAGCACTGAAAGCGCTGACACCTGGCTCTTCAGCAAGCCCAGGGATAGCCCGGCGTCCAGGCCTGACTGAAGGAACCCGAGGACCTTTGGAAGAGAACAGGGAAGTGGAATCTGCCCACGAGAGTCGCACCATGTGAAGAAAACCTTCCAGGTACGATAGTAAATCCTGGCTGAAGTTGGCTTTCGAGCCCTGATCATGGTTTTAACAACGTCCGGTGAAAAACCTGCTTGGGTCAAAACCCAGGTCTCAATGACCACGCCGTCAAATTGAGAGCCCCTGAGCTCTGGTGGAAGAACGGGCCTTGTGACAGGAGGTCGGGACGTGTGGGGAGATGCTAGGGAGCGTCTGCTGTGAGTTGCACGACATCGGCGTACCATGTACGCCTGGGCCAGTCTGGAGCGATCAGAATGGTGGGAACACCCTCTTGTTTGATCTTCCTCAGGACTCTGGAGATCAGGGGGAGGGGTGGAAAAATGTACAGAAGCTGGAACTGGGTCCAGTCCTGAACCAGGGCATCTGCTCCGAGCGACCGCGAATCGCGCGTCCTGGCCATGAAATTGGGAACCTTGGCATTGAGATGGGATGCCATCAGATCCACGTCCGGGGTCCCCCAACGATAACAGATCTGACCGAAGACTTCGGGATGGAGAGACCATTCCCCCGAGTCCATTCCTTGTCGGCTGAGAGAGTCGGCTTCCCAGTTGTCCACACCCGGAATGTGGACCGCGGAGAGTACCGACCTTGCAGCCTCCGCCCATTGTAGGATACGCGTTACTTCGGTCATCGCCTGGATGCTGCGGGTGCCGCCTTGATGGTTCACGTATGCCACTGCCGTGGCATTGTCCGACTGTACTCTGATATGAGAGTCTGCCAGCAAGTGATGGAAGGCTTTCAACGCCAGGAAGATGGCCCGAATTTCCAGGATGTTGATGGGCATGGTCGATTCCCTTGGTGACCACCTGCCTTGCGCTCTGTGATGTAGGTGCACCGCGCCCCAACCCATAAGGCTTGCGTCAGTGGTCAAAACCTTCCATTGACCGGAGAGAAAGGATTTTCCCCTTGCAAGCGAGGTTGGCTTGAGCCACCAGTGCAGGGACCTCCTGGTGTTTGCTGATAACCGGAACTCCCTGTCGAGGGAGAACGGATTCCTGTCCCAGGACTTGAGGATGGCCAGTTGAAGGGGTCTGAGGTGAAACTGGGCAAATGGTACCGCCTCCATTGCTGCTGCCATCCTGCCAAGTACTCTCATGGCATACCGGAGAGATCTGGGGGACTTGCGGAGGAGTGTGTGAACTCCCAGATGGAGAGCCAGTGCCTTGTCCCTGGGGAGGATCACCAGACCCTTGGAGGTGTCGAATAGCATCCCCAGGAAGGTCAGAGACTGACTTGGGGTAGTCGAGGACTTCCGTAAATTGACTAACCATCCCAGGCGCGTCAGAGTGTCGATCGTGATCGAGACGTTGACCTCGCAGTCCTTGAGGGTGGGGGCCTTGATGAGAAGGTCGTCCAGATATGGAACGACTACTATGCCTCTGGAGTGCAGAACATCCATGGTAGCTGCCATGACCTTTGTAAATGTTCTGGGAGCCGTGGCCAGACCGAACGGGAGGGCCACAAACTGGTAATGGTCTTGGTTGATTGCGAATCTGAGAAACCTCTGATGGGCGGGAGCATATCGGTATATGCAGGTATGCGTCCTGTATGTCTATGGAGGCAAGATATTCTCCTTTTTCCATAGACGCAACGATTGACCGGAGGGATTCCATGCGGAAGTGACGAACTCGAACGTACTTGTTGAGTTGCTTGAGGTCTAGTATGGGTCGGACGCTGCCTCCCTTCTTGGGCACCACAAACAGGTTGGAGTAGAACCCTCGGAAGCGCTCTTCTGCTGGGACTGGCACTATGACTCCTGCTCGCAGGAGGGAAGAAACCGCTTGACGGAAGGCCTGAGCTTTGAGCGGGGATTTTGGAGGGACAGAGGGAAAAAACCTGTGCGGTGGGCTGGTAGTAAACTCGATTTTGTATCCGAAGACACTATTTCCTTGACCCACTTGTCTTCTGTAATAGGCAGCCAGACCTGCTGAAAGAGTATCAGTCGTCCGCCTACAAGTGGGGTGTCTTCCAGAGGGCATGAGTCAGGATGAGGGAAAAGTCTGAGGTTTTCCTCCTTTAGGTTTTGCCTGGCTTGCCTTTGATTGCCAGTTCCTGTCCGGCCTCTGTGCCGCACGTGTGTTGTCCCTGCGGGGGGAACGATTCCGGTTTTGTGCTGGGCATGAGACGGACCAGCCCGAAGAATTCCGAAAGGATCGGAAACGAGATTGATTACGCCTTTTAAACGTGCGTTTTGGTCTTAGTTGAGGGAGGGAAGTACTTTTGCTCCCGGTAGCATTGGATATCATTGTATCCAGCTTTTCACCGAAAAGACGGCCACTGAAGTACGGGAGATTTGTTAGGGACTTTTTTGAGGCCGCATCCGCTTTCCATTCTCTTAGCCAGAGAATACGCCGGATTGTAATGGCGTTTGATGCTATTCCCGCTATTCCTCTTGCAGAGTCCAACGCTGCATGGACCATGTAATCTGCCACCACTGCAATTTGCACCGCCTGGTCCGCCAGCTGAGGATTTGAAGCTTGAAGGCCCTTTTGCAATAGATCAGCCCAAGCCATGATGGCCTTGGCTGCCCAAACTGAAGCAAATGCGGGAGCCAAAGAGGCACCTGCCGCTTCAAAGATTGAACGAGCCATGCGTTCGACTTGTCTGTCTGCCGTGTCCTTGAGGGTTGAACTGTCCGGCAGGGAGAGAAGCGTTTGTGCTGCCAGCCTAGAGACTGGAAGGTCCACTTCAGGCGGATCTGTCCAATCCTTGGTGTCTTTCTGTGGAAAGGGGTATTTTGCTTCCAAATACTTGCGATTGGCGAATTTTTTCTCAGGCTGCGAAAAATGCTTAGAAAGGATTTTTTGAAATTCCAGGTGATTAGGGAAGACCTTCGATGGTTTCTGAACACTTTCAAAGGAAATCTTGTGTTCTGGTGCTTCCGGGGTTGGATCTGAAATGTCCAGCACCCGAAGGATGGAAGAGACGATATCCTCAACTATCACAGTATTGCTAGGGGGACAAGGGAGCAAAGCGTTCTTTGTTTCGTTATCTGAATTGGAGTCACATATGCCCTCTGAGTCCTGCGCATTGCTAAGGAGCTCCCTAGCGGGCGAACTAGAGCGGAGGTTTCCCGTGGTCTGGGATCGTTGTGGAGATCCGCATTGTCCTTCTCTATCAGGGGACGGCCTCGGTGACCTGAGGCCACTGTGTCTTTCCCTGGAGGGGGAAGACCTATTGCTATGTGAGGACGCAGCTGAACGCGACCTGTGGGTCCGCTTACGCCTCGAACTGTCGGAAGCGCCCTGATCATGAGACCGGACGTCCCTTTGCTGGGTAACGTTCATAGCCGAGACATGGCCCTGCAGAGCCTGCAGTAATGTCCTTGCAGGCTGTGCAGACTGCATAAAAGCAGTCTTGCCTGGTTCTTTTCCTTGAGCCCGACATAGTACCTAGGCTGATTAGTGGAGGCCCTACAGGGGTATCTACGCAGAGGAAAGGAGGAGAGCGCTATATTGTATAGCAATTCACAGCTGAGTACCAAGGACCCAGCTGTGATCTTACCCCACCGGTGCTCCCCCTTAGGTCCAGCGCTGATAAATCCCACGTCCTGTGCCCCCCGGAGACTGCTGTGCTGCGTTCTTCCAGGTGCAGCAAGATGGCCACCGGATTCTGAGGTGGAGAGGGAAGGGGGCGGAGAGCTGGAAAAGGGCGCGCTGGGCCATGTAAAAGCGCGCCCCTCCTGCCTCGATCCTCCCCTTCTATGACACTGCAGTGTCATTTTCGTCATCCGGGGGGTGGGCCGGGGGGCGGGAATGGGGCGGTGACTTCGGCTAGGCCGAAGCTGCGGCCTAAATTTGAGGTCTCCTGCCCAGCAGGGCTCCAGGACGGCGCGGTCGTCCGCGGGGGGGTCGGATTTAAACCAGACCCCCCCAGAATGAAAGGAGGGCTGGCGGTGGGGCCATATATGTGACTGGGGCCCTGTGGAGGGTCCCTTGTGGCGCCAGTGCTGCAGAGACCAGGGCGCAGGGAGCCCGGTCTCTGATAAGTGCCGGCCTCGCTGCACCTCCCCCGGTCCCAAAAGGAGCCCACAGGTGTACTGGGGTCCCTGGTGCCTGATACAGGCCCTAGCTGCGGTGTCTCAACCTAATACCCCCAGAGGGGGATTAGGGAGGGTGCTGCTGTCACCGTCAGGGGGCTTCATCGTCGCCTCGACCTCGACCAGAGCCGGACGGAACTGAGGAAGGAGGGGGGTCTCGACCTCGAACCAGTACCCGAGGGACTGGTGAGGGAGCGACATGGGGAATAGCCACCTCGACCTCAACCGGGTACCCCTAATAGGGGACCGAGGAGGGAGCCATGCCGGGAGTCTCGCTGGAGACCCTCTTTTCTTCATCTGTAGTCCTTTGGAAAAAAATCCAGGAAAAAAGACGGAGTAAAAAAAAAAAATTCTTAGGTGTGCCTCCTGCGACACTAAGCAAAAACTGGAGGATGCTGACGCCGTCCAGGGGTGTATACTGCAGAGGAGGAGCCAAAGTTAATCTTTTTCAGATTATGCATAGTGTCGCCTCCTAGTGGACAGCAGCATAACACCCACGGTTCTGTGTCCCCCAATAAGGCGACAGAGTAATACAAATTGTGCACAAAGTGTAGAGATAGATAGATAAAACATAGATACATACAGGTGCTTCTCACAAAATTAGAATATCATCAAAAACTTAATTTATTTCAGTTCTTGAATACAAAAAGTGAATCTCATTATGTAGAGTCATTACACACAGAGTGATGTATTTCACGTGTTTATTTCTGTTAATGTTGATGATCATGGCTTACATCCAATGAAAACCCAAAAGTCATAATCTCAGTAAATTAGAATACTTTATAACACCAGCTTGAAAAATGATTTTAAAATCTGAAATGTTGTCCTACTGAAATGTATGTCAGTAAATGCCCTCAATACTTGGTCGGGCTCCTTTGGCATCAATTACTGCATCACTGCGGCGTGGCATGGAGGCGATCAGCCTGTGGTACTGCTGATGGGTTATGGAAGCCCAGGTTGCTTTGATAGCAGCCTTCAGCTCGTCTGCATTGTCGGGTCTGGTGTCTCTCCTCTTCCTCTTGACAATACTCCATAGATTCTCTATGGGGTTAAGGTCAGGCAAGTTTGCTGCCAATCAAGCACAGTGATACTGTTGTTTGTACAGCAGGTATTGGTCCTTTTGGCAGTGTGGACAGGGGCCAAGTCCTGCTGGAGAATGACATTTCCATCTCCATAAAGCTTGTCAGCAGAGGGAAGCATGAAGTGTTCTAAAATGTCCTGGTAGACGGCTGCGTTGACTTTGGTCTTGATAAAACACAGTGGACCTACACCAGCAGATGACGTGGCTCCCCAAACCATCACTGATTGTGGAGACTTCACACTAGACCTCCAGCAGCTTGGATTGTGACCTCTCCACTCTTCCTCCAGACTCTGGGACCTTGATTTCCAAATGAAATGGAAAATTTACTTTCATCTGAAAACAACACCTTGGATCACTGAGCTACAGTCCAGCTCTCTTTCTCCTTGGCCCAGGTAAGACGCTTCTTGTGTTGTCTATTGGTCATGAGTGGGTGACACAAGGAATGTGACACTTGTAGCCCATGTCCTGGATACGTCTGTGTGTGGTGTGAAGCAATGACTCCAGCAGCAGTCCACTCCTTGTGAATCTCCCCCACATTACTGAATGGCCTTTTCTTAACAATCCTTTCCAGGCTGCTGTTATCCCGGTTGCTTGTGGACCTTTTTCTACCACACTTTTTCCTTCCACTCCACTTTCCATTTTCTGCTTGGATACAGCACTCTGTGAACAGCCGGCTTCTTTAGCAATGACCTTTTGTGGCTTACCCTCCTTGTGGAGTGTGTCAGTGACTGCCTTCTGGACATCTGTCTGGTCAGCAGTCTTCCCCATGATTGTGGAGCTACTGAAACAGACTAAGGGACCTTTATAAACGATTAGGAGCCTTTTGCAGGTGTTTTTGTTAATTATTCTAATTTACTGAGATAATGACTTTTGGGTTTTCATTGGCTGTAAGCCATAATCATCAACAGAAATAAACACGTGAAATAGATCACTCTGTGTGTAATGACTCTATATAATATATCAGTTTCACTTTTTGTTTTGAAGAACTGAAATAAATGAACTTTTTGATGATATTCTAATTTTGTGAGAAGCTCCTGTAGATAGATAGATACACGGCCTTCCCTGTAATCAGCTCTCTGCCTTCTTGCTGATATTACAGTGACAGATATGCACAGGGTATAAATAAATCTTTTACGCATTTGCCAGATTTCAGGAGCAGAGAGAAACGTTTCTCGCGCCATCACATTCCCAATATATTCAGGAGGCAGAGCCGTTAACAAGGTAAACAACAGATATGATTAATTCGCGCTCAAGCAACACTACAGCACCTCCTAATTAACACGTGTATTAGCTGTGAAGATGGATCTGGTAAATTAGGGTCACATTGAGTAAAGTAGAGGAATAAAAAAAAAAAAAAAATACATCTAAAAATAAAAATGAAATCTATGAAAGTTCAGTGTGGAACCTACAAATAAAATAGCATTCAGGACATCGTTGCTTAGCGGGGTCTCGTCTGCCCCTCGGTGCTTGCGGATCTTCTTCCTGGCGCTGCTGACCATGCCGGTGACGGACAGCTTGTGTATGGGGACTGGTGCTGGCTCGGTGAGCTTGGAGAGAGCCTGGCCAATGTCAGCGGCGTCTGTGAGGAAACACACAGAAGACACTGAATGCGGCGCCCAACAACATAGAAGTGTTTAGCAACACGATCACTCTGCCTGACACCAAATCCTGACATCTCACTAATAAAAATATGTATTTTACTTATTACATTTAATAAAATTTATACAGTGACCCGGGGGTAAAAATATACATATATAGGCTGGTCGGAAAAGTGTGCAGCCTAGAAAACTCACTTCCTCATCTATTAACACGAGCAAAGAGAAGATCCCCAATGGTAAGCCCAGTGATATCAATAAGAAATGTAATACCACTTCCCCCCCGTGGAGGCACTGCAGGGAATCTCAACACTTTGTGCCAGGTTTATCCCACAGAATGTAGCTAATCATCACTGATTGGTGACTCGCAAACAGATATATTGTATTTCACAATCCGGAATTTTTTTTTTACCCCCAGTAGATAAAATGCTTCCAGAAGTGGCCGAGGCACGCTTGTCTCCTTCTTGCCTACCGAAAAACTGCCCACTCAGCTAGGTCATTGAGTTAATGTTCATCAAGAAGCTCGGCTAGAGGTTGCGGGACATAATTTAAAACATAAGTTCTTAACCTTTGGCACGTGCATGTCAGGGGGTACTGTCAATATCCTCATTCTTGCCGGTATTCATGTGAA
The DNA here is from genome assembly GCF_039654945.1 of Dendrobates tinctorius. NCBI lineage: Eukaryota > Metazoa > Chordata > Amphibia > Anura > Dendrobatidae > Dendrobates > Dendrobates tinctorius. The sequence goes on along the minus strand of NW_027361810.1, from coordinate 14,217,638 downwards.
ATAGAGACGCACAGTTTTTCATTCTTGTCTTTCAATGGTATATAGGCCTTAAAGGGAATCTGTCACCTATTTTTTTGCCCTATGAGATGCGGCCACTGGCATCAGTACTGTACCATAATACTGCAGTGGCAGGCACTGGGAAAGGTCAGAGAAGTCCAGCGCCTGCGCACTGCAGTACTCTGGTCTGCCCTCAATAGGGCAGATCAGTACGCCTGCGCAGGAGCGCGGCATGAAGCAAGGAGGAGGACGTCATCACTAGAAGATAGGAGGCGCCGGACGCGAACCACGACACCCATCGGACCCGGACCGCCCCCCGGTGAGTATAATCTAACTCGTTTTTCTTAACTTTCAGGTTACATTGGGGGGGCTTATCTACAGAATTACAGAATGCTGTAGATAATGATGGCGGTGGCAGCATCTCATAGGGCAAAAAATAGGTGACAGATTCCCTTTAAAGAGGTTTCCACCTTTAGGAACATTTTTTTTCTTACTTAAATGCATGTAATTTTTGCTGAACTCCAAAAATGATTTTTACCCCGAAATACATGCATTTAAGTATAAGAAAAAAAAAAACTTTAAATTTCCCCTTTAAGCTTATTTGCATAGGGCCAACTTATGTGGAAGCCCAGGGCTAATGCTCACTTGGACTATTGTAGGGACCTTTTTTAAATGGGTTTTCTCAAGATCTTTCTTCAGGAGCACACTGCTTCTCTTCCTCCCAGCTTCCTGCTTTCCAGGGGCGGTGTGCTCCTGAAAATGGACAGCTTCAAATAGCTGGATAGTTGTGAAATTATGCGCTCTCCCATGAGGCCATGAAGGCAGCTTCACCTCTGCAGCCTTAAAGGAGTGCAGCGGCACTGCAGCTGTCCAAATCCAGCGAACCTGCCAGTGATGCTCTCATTACCTAGGAGACCAGCCACCACTGATGGACTGCAGTGGTAACCAGTAACCTAAGCAACAAGCAGTAAATTATAGAATAAAAAAAAATGTAATAAAGAGTACATTGCAAATTTGCAATTTTATCCATTTAAAATGCTGAGAATCACCTGAAAGAGAACGGCCCATGTGGCACCAGGACCGTTCAGAGCCCATTAATTTGCTCACGATTACCTTTTCCATTCTCATCGAATGCAGATTTGCCGAGAAGTTCGTCTGTGGATTCTTTACGGCGACAAAGTCTAAAAAACTCTGAAATAAAATCCCCTAAAAAGAAGAGATAATGTATTAGTTCTAAAGTACTGGAACGCCCTGGTTATCCTGGATAATGTCTGCAGAAAACGAGCAGGAAATAGTAATGAGCTTTAAAACAAACTATCGAGCAGATGGAAAAACACCCTGGGTATTCCCAATCCAACCGCAGGATATAATGGCGCCCCCTAAAGTTTACGTCGGAAACTACATTTACAAAATATTGAGCAAAAGGATGAAATCATGTCCCGGAAAACACTTTATAAAAGTAACTGCTGGGATATGCCATCACTTAATGATCAGCGGAGGTTAGAGATCACTGGACCCTTCACTGATCCTGAAATTGAATGTTGGGGGAGAAGGTGCCGAGACACCCCCAGAAAGCAAAAACAAAGGATCAGAAAGCCGTGCTCTCCTACAAGACTGAAGCTTTAGAAAAAGTGTTGATTTTAAAACAACATCAATGGTTTAGTGTTTACAGCTCCTATGCGGAACTATGCGTCTCCATGGTTACAGAGTACAAACAATCCTGCAGATAGACTCCTGTCTGTTCTTACCTCCTATTAAACTACCAACGTGACAGGACATGTGGATGGGAGTATGACTTTAGGACCAGACTACATACTGGTTTTATTGTAATCTGTTGCCATGGAGACATATAGGTTTGTATTATACATGTAGACACAAAACGGTCAAGAGTTTATGAAAACTTTTCTTATTTTCCCATTTTAGATGCATTGGAGCAATTTAAGTAATAATAATAAATTTTATTTTTATAGCGCCGACATATTCCGCAGCACTTTACATTTCAGAGGGGATTTGTACAGACAATAGACATTACAGCATAACAATAATCACATAGATCATAACAGATACCAAGAGGAATGAGGGCCCTGCTCGCAAGCTTACAGTCTATGAGGAAAGAGGTAGACACGAAAGGTGGGTGGTAACAGTTGCCCTGATTGTATGGACCAGCCATAATGTTAAGTGTGTAACAGTACAGACACAGAGGGCTAATGGATGCATAAAGCATGTGGGAACACGATGCGGGAAATCTGGCTATGGTAAAACTTTTGGCTGTGCCACACAGGGATAGTTAGGTTAATGTGTTGAGGCGATAGGCCAGTCTGAATAAATGCGTTTTCAGGGCATGCTTAAAATTGTGGGGATTGGGGACTAATCGTATTGACCTGGCAAGTGCATTCCAAAGAATTGGCGCAGCACGTGTAAAGTCTTGGAGACGGGAGTGGGAGGTTCTGACTATTGAGGATACTAACCTCAGGTAATGAGGTAGTAATGAACTAGTCCCCATGTCACTTAGGAAAGAAACTTAATGAAAACTTTTCACCCAGCGTACAAGGGCTTACCTAACATACACTGAGGGTTATCTGCTTTTCTCACCCGGACCGACCACTGCGGAGCTTGTAGTGGATCCAAATCCCTGAAAATCAAAGGAAAAAAATCAACTTTCTCACCAAAAATGGAAAAAGTGCTCAACTACATGTACAATCCTAAAGAAGGGGTATTAAAAGAACTCATAAAAAATCTGGACACTTTCAGGAACTTTTTATATTTTTTTTTACATAAATATTTGTATTTTGGAGTTGGGTTTCCGTAAACAATTTGCACTATTTGGCTTCTACATGCTCGTCCCCCTCGCCCCGCACATTGCTTGGTGGCTGCAGAAGCGCGCTCGGTCCGACTGCTTTTTTTATTTGCCTTTTTCTGAACTCCTCTCACTAATGTATGACCATATGAAAGTTCAGCTCAACCTTCATGTGCTACGGTCACAAATCTGCTAAAAAAAAAAAAAAATACAAATAAAACAGTTACAAACTCCTCGTTAGAACGAGCTCACTGACCGATTCTCAGTTAACTTATTCTGCAGCCAGCAGACAGTACAACACGGAGGCAATAAAAAGCAATCGATGCAACATTTTGAAAAAAAGCCAAATTGCAAAAATTATATTTAGTCTCAAATACATGCATTTAAGTAAAAAAAAAAATGCCAAAGAAATGTGAGCATATCCCTCAGAAATGATGATTTTGGAATAATGGGCGTCAATTCTACCAAGCCTGTGGGTCCCAGTTAGACCACTGGTGAGATCCAATGATCAGATAAGAAAGGGATCTACTTGGCTTGATTTTGGGATGTAAGGAAGGGGAGATGGCATCGTGAGAATGCTACTTTCGGCATTAATTCTTCATATTTTCCAGATCTCTCAATAGAAACTTGCATTGTTTACGTTCAGTGATATTGTGGATCGGTTATAACCCACCCTGTGGATTTTACTTACGAGTACACGTCGTTGTCCACGATGATGCCTTCGGTCAGGCAAGGCCAAGTGGTGGCCAAGTGCAACTCACTAGGAGGCAAGTCGGGATGCAGTTAGCGGAGCAGAGAATAGCAAAAGAATATAAAAAGGGGGGAAGCTTTGGAACACATGAATTCATTGGAAAGAGAATTCCTAAACTTGATATTAACCCCTTACTGGCATAGGACATAATAGTACATCCTCCATAGGGTCCCCTTAGGGAATGTGTTACATTGCCGACATCGCGCTGATCCCTGCTATTTGCTCATTACGATGCCGCTGCCAATCGATTTCCGCTTTTCGTTTTTTCCTCCCTTTCTTCCAAGAGGCCTAACTTTGTTATTTTACCAGCCACATAGCCGTATTAGGGCTTGTTTTTTTTGCAGGATGAGTGGTACTTTTGAATGACACCATTCATTCTGCCACACAGTGTAACTGGAAAACGGGGAAAAAAATTCCAAGTGCAGAAAATTTACAAAAAAAAAGTGCAATTCCTCAACTGCTTTTTTTTTTTCTTTTTTTAATTTACTATGTTGGCTATATGGCAAAACAGACCTGACAATATGACTCTCCAGGATTGTACGAGTACGCAGATACCAAACATGTATAGTTTATTTTTATTTAAGTGGTGAAAAAAAAAAAATCAGAAAATTGTTAAAAAAAAATTTAAAAAAAGTTTGCTTACTTCGCTATTTTTCAAGACCCGTAACGTTCTCATTTTTCGGGGTCAAGGCCTGGGTGATGGCTTATTTTTTGTGCCCTGAGCTGACGTAGATAAGATGTTTTGATCGCATCTTATTGCAATGTCACGGAGACCATAAAACCGTAATTCTGGCGGTTTGATTTTTTTTTTTCTTGTTATGCCATTTAACGATCAGATTAATTTATTCGACATTTTATTAGTTCGGAGGTTTCTGAACACGACGTTAGAAAATATGTGTAATTTTTCTGATTGTTTTTTTTTTTTAATGAGGCAAAAGAGGTGAGATTTGAACTTTTGTGTTTTTTTATTTATATTTTTTTAAAAGTTTTTTTTGTACTTTTTGCTGCATTTAATAATAGTCCTTCTATTAAATACAGTAAAAAGTAAAGCAGAATTGAAGCTGCGATCGGCCTATTGCCTGTGCTATACATAACGACAATCATTTTACCAGGTCATTATCTTAATATTTTTTTTTTTAACAAAGTCATTTTTACTGCACAATGAACGCTGTAAGAGCAAAAAAAAAAAGCAATAGCGGAATTGTTGGTTGCTTTTTTCTTTAAATGCACCGTAATTTCTTTCCCCATTTTTCAGTACATTATTTGATAAAATGAAAGATCTAATTCAAAAACAGAACTAATCTTGGGAAAAAAAAAAAAAATTCGTATTGTACTTAAAAAACCCTTAAAAGAAACACTTTTCTCCCCATGATGTTTTTGCTTTGCCCCCATGACAACACTTCCCATCACAGGGACAAAGTGTGGTCCCGAATCGCGATCTACATCCAGAACTGCTTTGAATATTAGTCTGTGTAGCCATAAAAGTTAAGATAAAGCTGCGTCCGCCGGTGATTCTTGTAAAGCGCAGTCATTTCTGCTTGTTCCCCGAGCCTCAATTTTCTCGTTCGGGAGCCTACACTGTCATCCTGCGCTGGAGGCTCACCTGTAGATTGCACAATTTACTGAGTACACCATGTCATTTCATCTCGTGAGCAGAAATGAGCAATTTAAGCTGTAAAAAAGGTCGGTGTTCTATGAAAATGGACAAATTGTGCACTTATACTGCATGATTACCCCCGGCGAGCGCAACTGAGCCATTTCCTCAGCAAATGTTTAATAGTTTAAGAATAAAAGCCATTAAATTGCAGCATCTGATGTGATATACATAGATGGGTCTATCTCATATCTGATATCAACCACACATTACATTGCATCTATCACATTTCTATCTATTATCTATTTATCCCTCTATCTATGTAGTATATCTCCAGCTGCCAGCAGAGGGCAGCACTGCGCCAAGACATAGAACACATCTTCATATTATTATTATTATATCTTCCAGAGTCCTCGGGTCGTCTTCATTTCCCCACTTCTTGATTGACAGCAGACAGCCGAGGTGATGCAATGCACAAGAGCTTCTGTCTCCGCTGTCACTCAAAAAGTGGAAGGCGGCGCTGGCCAGGAAAAGTGAAGTGGAGCGGAGGACCGCAGCAGCGCCGATACGCCCACTACTTGGGAAGCTAATTTGCATATGAAGAAAAGACGAATTTCAGAGAAAGGGAGAGCAGAGTCACAGGCATTTATGGAAATGATTTATCCTGCCCTTTACTGCAGTAATTCAGTTTGCCTAGAGCAAATGTTACTGAGAGATTACTTGTAAGATAAATAAGAGAGAGAAGTGACATGATGGATCACTAACACAGCGTTCGATACATAAATATTAAAAGTTTCAGACTTTCCACATGTCAGATGATGAATATATGCACACAATCTAGAATTACCTCCTATATTATACCCCAGAGCTGCACTCACTATTCTGCTGGTGCAGTCACTGTGTACATACATTACATTACTGATCCTGAGTTACCTCCTGTATTATACCCCAGAGCTGCACTCACTATTCTGCTGGTGCAGTCACTGTGTACATACATTACATTACTGATCCTGAGCTACATCCTGTATTATACCCCAGAGCTGCACTCACTATTCTGCTGGTGCAGTCACTGTGTACATACATTACATTACTGATCCTGAGTTACCTCCTGTATTATACCCCAGAGCTGCACTCACTATTCTGCTGGTGCAGTCACTGTGTACATACATTACATTACTGATCCTGAGCTACATCCTGTATTATACCCCAGAGCTGCACTCACTATTCTGCTGGTGCAGTCACTGTGTACATACATTACATCACTGATCCTGAGTTACATCCTGAATTATACCCCAGAGCTGCACTCACTATTCTGCTGGTGCAGTCACTGTGTACTTACATTACATTACTGATCCTGAGCTACATCCTGTATTATACCCCAGAGCTGCACTCACTATTCTGCTGGTGGAGTCACTGTGTACATACATTACATTACTGATCCTGAGTTACATCCTGAATTATACCCCAGAGCTGCACTCACTATTCTGCTGGTGCAGTCACTGTGTACTTACATTACATTACTGATCCTGAGCTACATCCTGTATTATACCCCAGAGCTGCACTCACTATTCTGCTGGTGCAGTCACTGTGTACATACATTACATTACTGATCCTGAGCTACATCCTGTATTATTCTCCAGAGCTGCACTCACTATTCTGCTGGTGGAGTCACTGTGTACATACATTACATTACTGATCCTGAGTTACATCCTGAATTATACCCCAGAGCTGCACTCACTATTCTGCTGGTGCAGTCACTGTGTACTTACATTACATTACTGATCCTGAGCTACATCCTGTATTATACCCCAGAGCTGCGCTCACTATTCTGCTGGTGCAGTCACTGTGTACATACATTACATTACTGATCCTGAGTTACATCCTGAATTATACCCCAGAGCTGCACTCACTATTCTGCTGGTGCAGTCACTGTGTACGTACATTACATTACTGATCCTGAGTTGCCTCCTGTATTATACCCCAGAGCTGCACTCACTATTCTGCTGGTGTAGTCACTGTGTACATACATAACATTACTTATCCTGTACTGATCCTGAGTTACATCCTGTATTATTCTCCAGAGCTGCACTCACTTGGGGTGGGAAGACTAAAAGAAACACCCTATTATCTAATCCCATATAACACATATAAGATCCCCTATTGGAATAATACATGATTCAGATTCTAACCTTATTGGATCTTCACAGGCGCCAAATGGAAGTTTTCCAAACTCCAGACCCCCAACTTCTCCTCCCACCACAGCATCGATGTCTATAAGAAAAATAAAAAGACAATAACAACATTTGGTGCAAAGATCATCAACTCTCTTAACTATACAGGAAAATGGAGCCGACTCATTTTAAAAGTAACAGTTAACCTAGAAATGAATGATAGAAGCAGACAGAAGAAAAAAAAATGAAATCTTGCAAGTAATACAAGTGTTAATTTCCTCCTGATGTCACTCAGACAGTGGGGGGTGGGGTTTAGCATGCAGTGGGGGGAGGCTCCTGCTTCAGTCAGATGACAAACAGAAAACAGAGCTGATCTTATTTATACAAAAGAAGGTGGTGCCTCTCCAACTTTTTTTTCCTAAGACACATACAGGACTGTGCAAAAGTGATAGACAGGTGTGGAAAGAATGCTGCCGAGTAAGAAGCTCTCAGTAATAGAAGTTTTAATAGGTTATTGTCAAAAAGAGAAGTCTAAATCCTATCAGTATCTGGTGACTGCCTGCTGCCTCCATCATCAGTATCTAGTAACCACCCGTAGCCTCCATAATCAGTATCTGGTGACCACCCGTAGCCTCCATAACCAGTATCTGGTGACCACCCGTAGCCTCCATCATCAGTATCTGGTGGCTGCCTGTTGCCTCCATCATCAGTATCTGGTGGCTGCCTGTTGCCTCCATCATCAGTATCTGGTGGCAGCCTGTTGCCTCCATCATCAGTATCTGGTGACCACCAGTAGCCTCCATCATCAGTATCTGGTGACCACCCGTAGCCTCCATCATCAGTATCTGGTGACCGCCCGTAGCCTCTATCATCAGTATCTGGTGACCACCAGTAGCCTCCATCATCAGTATCTGGTGACCACCAGTAGCCTCCATCATCAGCATCTGATGACTGCCTGTTGCCTCCATCATCAGTATCTGGTGACTGCACGTAGCCTCCATCATCAGTATCTGGTGGCTGCCTGTTGCCTCCATCATCAGTATCTGGTGGCTGCCTGTTGCCTCCATCATCAGTATCTGGTGACCGCCCGTAGCCTCCATCATCAGTATCTGGTGACCACCAGTAGCCTCCATCATCAGTATCTGGTGACCACCCGTAGCCTCCATCATCAGTATCTGGTGACCACCCGTAGCCTCCATCATCAGTATCTGGTGGCTGCCTGTTGCCTCCATCATCAGTATCTGGTGACTGCACGTAGCCTCCATCATCAGTATCTGGTGACCACCCGTAGCCTCCATCATCAGTATCTGGTGACCACCCGTAGCCTCCATCATCAGTATCTGGTGACTGCCTGTTGCCTCCATCATCAGTATCTGGTGACTGCCTGTTGCCTCCATCATCAGTATCTGGTGACTGCGCATAGCCTCCATTATCAGTATCTGGTGACTGCACGTAGCCTCCATCATCAGTATCTGGTGACCACCCGTAGCCTCCATCACCAGTATCTGGTGACTGCCTGCTGCCTCCATCATCAGTATCTGGTGACATGCATAGCCTCCATTATCAGTATCTGGTGACTGCCTGTTGCCTCCATCATCAGTATCTGGTGACTGCGCATAGCCTCCATTATCAGTATCTGGTGACTGCACGTAGCCTCCATCATCAGTATCTGGTGACCACCCGTAGCCTCCATCACCAGTATCTGGTGACTGCCTGCTGCCTCCATCATCAGTATCTGGTGACATGCATAGCCTCCATTATCAGTATCTGGTGACTGCCTGTTGCCTCCATCATCAGTATCTGGTGACTGCCTGTTGCCTCCATTATCAGTATCTGGTGACTACCTGTTGCCTCCATCATCAGTATCTGGTGACGACCTGTTGCCTCTATCATCAGTATCTGGTGACCACCTGTCGCCTCCATCATCAGTATCTGGTGACTGCCTGTCGCCTCCATCATCAGTATCTGGAGACTGCGCGTGGCCTCCATCATCAGTATCTGGTGACTGCCTGTTGCCTCCATCATCAGTATGTGGTGACCACCTGTCGCCTCCATCGTCAGTATCTGGTGACCACCAGTAGCCTCCATCATCAGTATCTGGTGACTGCACGTAGCCTCCATCATCAGTATCTGGTGACCACCTGTAGCCTCCATCATCAGTATCTGTTGACTGCGCATAGCCTCTATTATCAGTATCTGGTGACTGCCTGTCGCCTCCATTATCAGTATCTGGTGACTGCCTGTTGCCTCCATCATCAGTATCTGGTGACTACCTGTTGCCTCCATCATCAGTATCTGGTGACCACCTGTCGCCTCCATCATCAGTATCTGGTGACCACCTGTCGCCTCCATCATCAGTATCTGGTGACTGCCTGTTGCCTCCATCATCAGTATCTGGTGACTGCCTGTCGCCTCCATCATCAGTATCTGGTGACTGCGCGTCACCTCCATCATCAGTATCTGGAGACTGCGCGTGGCCTCCATCATCAGTATCTGGTGACTGCCTGTTTCCTCCATCATCAGTATCTGGTGACCACCTGTCGCCTCCATCATCAGTATCTGGTGACTGCCTGTCACTTCCATCATCAGTATCTGGTGACCGCCCGTCGCCTCCATCATCAGTATCTGGTGACTGCGCGTGGCCTCCATCATCAGTATCTGGTGACTGCCCATCACCTCCACTATCAGTATCTGGTGACCGCCCGTTGCCTCCATCACTTTGTCTCGAGGTTTGTACACAAGTTATGGAGGATCTCGGCAGAAGTTTGTTGTAAACATCTTGGAGACGTGACCCCAGATCTTCTGTGTATGAGGCTCGTGCGGATCCTTCTGTCTCTTCATGTGATCCCAGACAGACGGGATGATGGAAGATCAGAGCTCTTTGGGGACTGGATCATCACCTCCAGGACTACTGGCTTGATGTTGGGGGTCGTTGTCCGGCTACAGAATTAATTTGGAGCCAACCAGACACCTCCTGATGGTATTACATGATGGATAAGTGTCTGCCAGAATTTCTCAGCATTAATCCTGACCAAATCCTAATCTCCTATTAATAAAATGCAGACCCAATCTTGCAGGACCCTCCACCATGCATCACTGCTCTTGCAGACGCTCATTATTGCGCCGCTCAACAGACTTTCAGGAACAAACTGCTTCTGCTACATCCAAATATTTCACATTGTGACTCCTAAGTCCAGAGCACCTGCTGCCATTTTCTGCACCCCAGCTCCTGTGTTTTCATGTACAGTCGAGTCACTTGGCTTTGTTTCCTTGTGGAAAGTATTATTTTCTGTCAGTAATTCTTCCATGAAGATGACTTTTGGCCACACTCCTCCGATCAGTAGATGGATGCAGCTGGGTCTCACTGGTTGTTGCCAGTTCTGAGCTGATGGCACTGCTGGACATCTGCCCATTTCAATAACAAGCAAATGTGATGCGTCTTTCATCTGCTGCACTAAGTTTCCCTGGCTGACCACTGTGTCTATGGTCTTCAATGTTGTCCATTTCTTGGTGCTTTCTTAAAAGAGCTTGAACAGCAAATTTCAACACCACAGTCTGCTCTGTGTATGATTTTTTTGTAGATGTAGCACAGTTTTGTTTACAGGGTAGGAAAAATGTTGATATTTATATATTTGGGGTGCAGGACTGTCCCCCCCTTTGCTACATTACCGCGGTGTTCTGAAAGCTGCGTCTCCCCAGCTGTTGAGAAACTACAACTCCCACCATGCCTATATATAGTGCAGGTAGTTTCTAATTCCAATAAATATTTTTACGCTTAGCAATACGATTTTATTAAATCTATTTAAAATATAATTACAGTCTGATATTGGCTGATTAACAGGACGCACGAGTTCATGCTACGGTAATAAAAAATGAAAAGCTATTTCTCACATTCTCCTCATCCAATTAATATTGCATTATTTTATTTTAATTTCAAATTGTATCAGGTTTTTTTTTCTTTAAATTTACTTTTCTCGCTTAGGAGTTCTCTAATGATCCCCAACATTAGTGGCTCTTTCTGTCCTACAAATTTGCGCACTATCCCAGTGGTCTCCAAACCCGTGACGCTTCAGCTATAGCAAAACTACAACTTTCAGCATGTTGGGGATTGTAGTTTTGCCACAGCTGAAGGGGTAGTGAGCTGCAATCTGGGGGCTGTAGCTTCTAAACAGGGAGCTGTCATCTCCAACCTACAGGGTGGGAGATGAGTGGAGGGGCAAAATCTCCAATGTGTGGGGTAGGGTGCTCTACACTATGGGGAGGCGCAATCTCACCGTCCCCAGGGTGGAGATCTTCCCCGTCCCCAAGGTGGAGATCACCCTCCCCATTGCCACCCCACTGGTTGGAGAATGCAGATATTGGCGGAAGGGGCCGCGCTCCAACCCCCGGGGAAGGGGCCGCGCTCCAACCCCCGGGGAAGGGGCCGCGCTCCAACCCCCGGGGAAGGGGCCGCGCTCCAACCCCCGGGGAAGGGGCCGCGCTCCAACCCCCGGGGAAGGGGCCCCGCTCCAACCCCCCGGGGAAGGGGCCCCGCTCCAACCCCCGGGGAAGGGGCCCCGCTCCAACCCCCGGGGAAGGGGCCCCGCTCCAACCCCCCGGGGAAGGGGCGCACTCCACCCTGATGGGTGTTATTTTCAACCTGTGGGCAGTGAGCTCCAGTTTCGGGAAAGTGATGTAAAATCTATAGTCACTGATCTTGAAACTTGCAGCTGCAATCTCACATCTAGGAGATCCTATCATAATCTGGGGGCTAATTGAGTCCCAACTCATGAAACTCATTAATGTTATGTTCTAGCATGTTAGAAGATAGGGATTTCCTTAAATCCCTTGACTTCTAGCTTGTGCTGAGAAAAACTGACAAGTTTAATCCATTCATTACAATGGAAATTGTGTAATGCTTTCATTCTCCAGTGGAGGCGCTGTAGAAAAGGGTCATAGGTAAATCGCTGGGGTCGATACGCAGTGAGAAACACTATTAACTAAGGAACCTTTATAATAAGTGAGTATCCAAAGCAGAGACCCCGAGACATAGATGACTGTGCAACCACACATTTGGCGACCACGTTTCACAAGACCTTTGCTCTGACCTTTGATTTGACCACTGTGGAGAAGCCAAGTGTGTTTAGGTCATTATATATAGTTAGAGTGTATATATATTTATTTTCTGTGCAGTTACCATAAAAATACAATTCCAGCAAGCTGATAAACCCAGACATCACCTCTGCTCCAAGCTGTCACCTACACTGCAGAAAAGTGAGACCTTGGTAAACTCGTGTCTTGTTAATGTATTTTTTGTGAAATGCCTGAAAAATTCTGTGATGTGTTGAATCAGCTACAAGTCCAGAAACATGGATTTTTGTGAGTACTCACCGTAAAATCCTTTTCTCCGAGACGCTCATTGGGGGACACAGAGACTGTGGGGGACACAGAGACTGTGGGTGTGTGCTTCTGCCGTCTGGAGGCCGACACTAAGTGTACAAAAAAAGAGTTAGCTCCTCCTCCGCCGCATACACCCTCGCCCCTAGGCCGGGCGTAACTCAGTTTAGTGCATAAGCAGTAGGAGAACGCGCCTTAAACTCAGGCAAGAAACTATATGTCTGAAAAAGGGGGCCACCCTAAACCTTGTACAAGGATTTGTAAAACTCAAAATAAGTAAATGCCAACTGGCTGATAGGGTGGGTGCTGTGTCCCCCAATGAGCGTCTCGGAGAAAAGGATTTTACGGTGAGTACTCACAAAAATCCATGTTTCTCCTTCGTCTCATTGGGGGACACAGAGACTGTGGGACGTCCTAAAGCAGTCCTCTGGGCGGGATCTTAGCTCACCCAATCCATGCTAATTTGCTCCCCTGATTAGAGGTGCGCAACTGCTGCCTGGAGAATCTTTCTTCCCAGGCTTGCATCCGAGGATGCCTGGGTATGTACGTTATAATGTTTGACAAACGTATGTAAACTGGACCAGGTAGCTGCTTTGCATACCTGCTCCGCTGAAGCCTGGTGTCGTAGTGCCCATGAGGCCCCCACTGCCCGTGCCGAGTGAGCCTTGATCCCTGCCGGAACCGGCGTGCCACTGATTTGATAAGCTTCTTGGACCGTCAGGCGAACCCATCTGGCCAAAGTCGCTCTGGACGCCGCGAGCCCCTTCCGCCGTCCCTCTGGAACCACGAATAGAGAGTCTGTCTGGCGGAATGGCGCCGTCCTTGTCACATACCTCCTAAGGGCTCTTACCAGATCCAGGGTGTGCAAAGCCTTCTCTACCCTGTGCACCGGTGCCGGGCAAAACGAGGGTAAGACGATGTCTTCGTTGATATGAAATGCAGACACAACCTTCGGCAAGAAGGGGGGGGCTGGCCTTAAAACTACCTTATCCTTATAAAAGGTTAGGAACGGTGGTTTACAAGATAAGGCCGCCAATTCCGAAACCCGCCTAATAGACGTTATGGCTACTAGAAAAACGACCTTTCTGGACAGGTAAGGCAAGGGGACCTCTTGCAATGGTTCGAAAGGGGCCTCCTGAAGGGCTCTGAGCACCAAGTTCAGGTCCCATGATTCCGTCGGCGCCTTATAGGGGGGTACTAAATGTGCGACCCCCTGCATAAACGTCCTAACCTGCCAGACGGAAGCGACTTTTCGTTGGAAAAGTACCGACAGGGCCGAGATTTGCGTTCTGAGGGAACTCGGGGCCAACCCTGCGTCCAGCCCTGCTTGTAGAAAAGCCAGTACGTTGGGGATCGAAAAAACCAGAGGAGCCACTTCACGATCCCTACACCAACGGAAAAAAACTTCCCAAGTTCGATGATACACCCTCGCCGAGGAAGGCTTTCGGGCACTCACCATCGTGGCCGCCACATCGCGCCTGAATCCTGCCTGTGTTAACAGCCAAGATTCAATGGCCACGCCGTCAAACACAGGGCCCCTAAGTTCGGATGGTAGATCGGCCCTTGGGACAGTAAGTCCGGCCGATCTGGAAGACGCCAGGGTACGTCCACCACTAGTTGGACCAGATCTGCGTACCAGGCCCGCCGGGGCCAGTCTGGGGCCAGCAGAATTGCTGGAACCTTTTCTCTCCTTATTTTCCTGATAACTCTTGGAAGCAGCGGCAGCGGGGGGAACAAGTACGGGAGACGAAACTGGCTCCACGGGAGCACCAGCGCGTCTGCTGCGATCGCCTGCGGATCGAGGGATCGAGCGACAAACCTTAGTACTTTGGCATTCTCTCTGGATGCCATAAGGTCCACGTCTGGTGTCCCCCACCGTTGGCAGATCTGCTGAAAGATCTCGGGGTGCAGGGACCATTCCCCTGCCGCGATCCCCTGTCGGCTGAGGAAATCTGCCGCCCAGTTTTCGACTCCTGGAATGTGCACCGCTGAAATTACCACGCGGTTCTTCTCCGCCCAACGTAGTACCAGTCCGACCTCGCGCATGGCTGCCTGGCTGCGCGTGCCCCCTTGATGGTTGACATATGCTACCGCTGTAGCATTGTCCGTCTGGATGCGCACCGGCCGGTGTCTCAGGAAACACTGGAAATGTTGTAAGGCCAATCGTATTGCCCGTATCTCCAGAATGTTGATCGGGAGAACTATCTCCTGAACGGACCACCGCCCCTGGGCTATGTGACTCTGGAAAACTGCTCCCCAACCTTGCAGGCTTGCATCGGTCGTCACCACCAACCATTGTTCCGGGGGAAAGGGTTTCCCCTGGACCAGAGACGAGTCGCGAGTCCACCACCGGAGTGAACCCCGTACCAGCGGAGACAACTTGCACCGATGACTGAGAGACAGCAGCCTCCGGTCCCATGCTGTCAAGAGCGCATGCTGAAGCGGACGGAGATGGAACTGGGCAAACGGGATTGCTTCTATCGCCGCCACCATTCTGCCCAACACACTCATGCCATACCGGATGGATCTGGAGCCCGGCTGTAGAAGGTTCCGTATCCCTTGCTTGATTTTCTGCGCCTTGTCCCGAGGGAGGATCACCAGCCCCCGGGAGGTGTCGAAAATCATGCCTAGGAACACGATTTTTTGGGCTGGAACCAAGGACGACTTGCTCCAATTGATCAGCCAGCCCAGACGGGCCAGGGTATCCAGAGTAATACCGACATTGTCCTGGCACTCCTGAAACGACGGCCCCTTTACCAAAAGGTCGTCCAGGTAAGGTAACACCGTTATGCCCCGTGCATGCAGGATGGCCATGACCACCGCCATTATTTTTGTAAAGACTCTGGGGGCAGTGGCCAGACCGAAGGGCAGAGCCACGAATTGGAAGTGACGTCCTCCGATCGCGAATCGCAGGAACCTCTGGTGTGGGGGGAATATCGGAATATGCAGATATGCATCCTGCACATCGATTGAGGCCAGGAATTCCCCTGGATCCATGGCTGCAATGACCGAGCGGAGAGATTCCATCCGGAATCGCCTGACCCTGATGAATCTGTTTAGGATCTTTAGATCCAGAACCGGCCTCACAGTCCCGTCTTTTTTGGGGACCGAAAAAAGATTGGAGTAAAACCCCTGCGACTCTTCGCCCTGCGGCACTGGGGCGATGACCCCCTTGTGCTGTAGCGACGTTACAGCCTGTAACAAACTCTCCGCCTGCGAATCTGTTTTGGAAAGTCGCGAACGGAAGAATCGCTGTGGTGGCCGTCCGACAAACTCTATCTTGTACCCGGACGATACAAGTTCTGCCACCCAAGTGTCGCGTGTCACTGCGACCCAAACGTGGCTGAACCTTAGTAGGCGTCCGCCCACTCTGTCGTCCGTAGGTACGAAGTGCCTCGAGTCATTTAGCTGGAGGTTTTTGGGGCTTGGCCCCCCTCGCTCTGGGTAAATGGCCTCGGCCTCTACCCAGCGGATTGGCCCTGTAAGAGACTTGTTTCTCCCTACTCTGGCCATCGTTTGCGGAGGGGTATGCCCTGGCCGAAGTCCCCCCCCAGGGGCTACGAAAGGGTCGAAAACGCCTTTGCGTTTGCCTGAATGCCGGGCAACTTCTCTGCTGCGGAAGGAAACTACTTTTCCCCCCTGTGGCTTCTGAGATAAGCCTATCCAGCTTCTCACCGAATAGCCGACTGCCCTGAAACGGCAATGAGGTTAAGGATTTTTTAGAGATAGAATCCGCTTTCCACAGCCTCAGCCATAATGCACGCCTAATGGCGATCGCATTCGCCGCCGCCACCGCCGAACACTCGGCCGCGTCCAGTGAGGCGCTGACAAGATAACCACTTGCTCCTGACATCTGATTTGCCACTTCTAAGACCTCCGCGGGCAGATCCCTGTCCTGGAGGGCCTTATACAAAGCGTCCCCCCACGAAACCATGGCCTTAGCCACCCAAGTCGCCGCAAAGGAGGGGGCCAGAGCCGACCCTGCTGCCTCATATACCGAGCGGGCAAGCCCGTCCATGAGGCGATCAGTTGGGTCCTTTATAGAGGAAACACTGGGTATTGACAATAGCGATCTTGATGCTAAACGTGATACCGGAGGGTCCACTACTGGCGACTCTACCCAAGCCTTATGGAGCTCAGGAGGAAACGGATACTTTGCCTGCAGCGCTTTTTGCATTGCAAAACGCTTATCCGGATGATCTCTATGTTTCTGGACTAGCTCCTCAAACTCCGGATGCGTGGCAAATCTTCTATGTGGTCGCCTGGATTTCTTAAAAGAGACCTTGTGACCTGAGACTGTGGGCACATCGTCCTCGATCTCTAATGTCTGGTTGACTGCCTCAATAAGACTGTCCACCGAATCCTGGAACCCCAGACTTTCTAGATTCCAGGCCTCTTCCTCCTCTCCTTCATCCTGATCGCTCCCAGCGCTCAGTGACGGGGAACGGGATGCCCTACTACCCGCCGCCGAAGCCCCGGAGGGTCCGGCCGACGGGGAACGAACTCTCTTGATATGAGCCTGCCTGGTACTGGAGCGACCTCTAATGGTTGGAGGGTCCTGAGACGAGGACGAGCTCTCTTCCGCCGGCAGACCCCCCTCCCTGTTCCTGCCCGGGCCCTGAAGGGATTCAATTGCCCTTGTAAGGGACAGCATAGACTGCGATAAGGACACCGCCCATTCCGGGGGGTCCTGACCCCTGGGTTCAGAAACAGTGGGGGGCTCCTGGGCGCGCTCCGACTGACAGGCTTCACAAAATTTACCCGCCTGTGCCTTTGGCAGCCTGACCCCACAGGACACGCAAACCGCGTAAAGGAAAGAATGAGCTTTCCCTTTGGCAGACATACTTGCACAGGCTGAAGGCAGAGTAGAAGGAGGAGGAGGGTAACCTCTTCCCTGACAAGCAGCGCGGTTCTCCAAACGGAGTTCACTCACCCACCGGCTCCTGTCTGCAGTACCCCTGCGTGGATGCGAGGTGTTAGGGCGGAAGTCTCTCCGGGATCTGTGCGCCCGCCGTTTCTCTGACCTCCTGCCCTATATCGCGCGTCTCCGCATCCCACCGCCGCGTCAGCGGGCGGGATTTCCGGCTACCACCGGAAGTCAGCCTACCACCGGAAGTCGGCGCGCGGCCTCGCGCGATCTCGCGGCCTCCTGCTGCAGCGGGGCCGCGGCCGCCGGCGGGCTTCCGGCCGCGCTCCGATACACGCGGCGTGCGGAGCCCGG
The DNA here is from genome assembly GCF_039654945.1 of Dendrobates tinctorius. Taxonomy (NCBI): domain Eukaryota; kingdom Metazoa; phylum Chordata; class Amphibia; order Anura; family Dendrobatidae; genus Dendrobates; species Dendrobates tinctorius. The sequence goes on along the minus strand of NW_027361810.1, from coordinate 14,199,731 downwards.
GTGCAACGCCCTGGCTACCGCTACTCACCAGCGCCAACTTGCGGTGCGCTCCAGGAGCGGCTCCCCCATATATTAAAAGGTGAGCAGGACCATCCGCCGTGCAGGCGAGGGGGGGGGGGGGGGGCTCTGTCGCCCCTGTACCGGATCCCCCGCTCCTGGGCGCGCTCTCACCTGCGCCTCCGATTCAGCCCCCTGGACTCACAACCAAGGGGTGGACGGGACCTCCATACACTGCTGTTGTAGGAGAGGAACAACGTGGAGGCTGACCACTGGTTCTGCTCACGCGTGCTCGCCTGATGAAGTTGTGGGGAAACCGAGTCCTCTAATCAGGACGCGTTGCCCCTCTTTCGTTAAAAAATAGATGTCTGGAAAAAAGTCCCAGATGTGTCCCTCGGTGCGGGAGAGGACACGTGGAGGGTTACTCACACGTGGTCGCCCGTTGGTGATTTGGGGAGATCGGATCCTCTCTATAGGATCCGTCGCCCCTGTCTTATCTTCATAGAAAAGAAAAAAAAAAAAAAAAAAAAAACCTAGTCTGGAACTCCAGACTGCGTGTGCCTCCATCAGACACTAAGCAAAAACTGAGTTACGCCCGGCCTAGGGGCGAGGGTGTATGCGGCGGAGGAGGAGCTAACTCTTTTTTTGTACACTTAGTGTCGGCCTCCAGACGGCAGAAGCACACACCCACAGTCTCTGTGTCCCCCACAGTCTCTGTGTCCCCCAATGAGACGAAGGAGAAAAAAAGTTAACAGCTAAAAGGCAAAAGCTGCACAATAGCAACACAGAAATCCACTATAACGCTATTCCCATTTAAAATACTGATTCAGCAGCAAAAGTATCTCGCACTGAAGGAAACTGGTCAATGCTATGCCCCACAGGGTGGCTTTATTACAGGTAACACCTACTAAAAGCAAAGAGAGAGAAATAGGAGGGCCTATACTGTTGGCTGCCAGAGGGAGAAGGAGAATGATTATGTGCAGAGAAGGAAAGCAAGCATGAAGAGGATCTTTCACCAGGTTAATCTTTCTTACAGTACAGAGACAGTGAGTGAGTTATACTACTGAAGCTACATCACATAAACACTAAGAAAAAGATGCTGCTGCAGTTGCATCCCCCTCCTTACCCAGCTTTCTCAAACTATTCAGACACTAAGGGGAGATACTGCTGTAGATGCATCCCCTTCCTCCCCCAGCTTTCATACATCACAGACACTAAGGAACAGATACTATTGCAGCTGCATCCCCTTCCTCCCCCAGCTTTCATACATCACAGACCCAAAGGAAGAGATACTATTGCAGCTGCATCCCCTTCCTCCCCAGCTTTCATACATCACAGACCCTAAGGAAGAGATACTATTGCAGCTGCATCCCCTTCCTCCCCCAGCTTTCATACATCACAGACCCTAAGGAAGAGATTCTATTGCAGCTGCATCCCCTTCCTCCCCAGCTTTCATACATCACAGACCCTAAGGAAGAGATACTATTGCAGCTGCATCCCCTTCCTCCCCCAGCTTTCATACATCACAGACCCTAAGGAAGAGATTCTATTGCAGCTGCATCCCCTTCCTCCCCCAGCTTTCATACATCACAGACCCTAAGGAAGAGATACTATTGCAGCTGCATCCCCGTCTTCCCCCAGCTTTCTTACACAATACAGACATTAATAAAGATATACTGCTGCAGATGTATCCCACCCTGCCTCTGCATTCTTATATCACACACACACACTGAGGGAGAGATACTGCTGCAGCTGCATCCCCATCCTCCCCCCCAGCTTTCTTACAACAGACACTGAGGAAGAGTTCCTGCTGCAGCTGCATACCCATCCAAAACATCTAAAATTAACTTTTTTCCTGACTATAGAGGTATGTGCAGACAGGGAAAGCACTGCAGGCTGCTGGTAAATGAGGAAAATATCACTTACCTCTAGCAAGAAATATAACAAAGATTCAGTTTTAAAAATACATAACTAATTTCCGCAAAAAAAAAAACAAAAAAAACTAATAATTAAGATAGGCAGCCGGCAACCTGACAACCCACTTAACAAAATTCACACAACCTGACAGCCAGCGAGTATACTAATGGTGCTAATCAGTTTCTTTGTTTTTTTTTTATATCTTTGCAGATGGAAATGTCTACTCAGATCACACAAACAAAGAAAAGAACTCTCAGTAATAAGAGAAAATGAGGGTGCAGAGGTCCAGTCTATTCTTACTTTACTAACGAGCTCAAACAAGTACCGTAGATTTCTAAAAACTTTGGATTTTAAGTATCTTATGGCAGCCTCGGCACATGGACATAGGTCGGAGATAGCAGACCTCTCACAGGCGGAGATGACAAAGGTATATACATCTTAGATGGGAGGACCCCGTTAACATTTTTAAAAAGTTACAGGTAGAGACTGTTCAGCCCAGACACTGGAGGTTCTCTTACCTGGGGGCTGCTGGGGCCAGAAATGCTGCTGCCAGTCCTGCAGGACATATGTGAAGCGGATGGCGATGCTTACGGGCGGCAATGCCGTAAGTGGACATCCCTACAAATAGAAGAGACAGACATGGAATTCCCATAGAAGACGTTGATACACTGATCACATATAAGTCAAGCATAAATTAAAAAAAAAAAAAAAGGACCTGTCCCAAGGTTAAAAGTGGCCAGAGTTTGCTCTTATTTTATTCACACTGTTCTCCTGAGTATTCTATTCTTAATTTTTGTAAATCCAGCATACAGTTACGGAGATATGGGCCTTTTCACAGAGCAATTATGTAGAGTAGCCTAAAGACACACCCCCAGAGGACTCCAAGCAACGCCCCAGAGGACTCTAAGCAACGCCCCAGAGGACTCTAAGCAACGCCCCCAGAGGACTCTAAGCAACGCCCCCAGAGGACTCTAAGCAACTCCCCAGAGGACTCTAAGCAACGCCCCAGAGGACTCTGAGCCAACGCCCCAGAGGACTCTGTGAGCCACGAAAAATTAGCACTAAATAAAACTGCTCATATCACTGGAACCATATGGCACATTTACAAAAAAAACAAAGAATGTATTACTAAGAGGAACAGTGGGAATAAAATAGCAAAATCTGGCCACTTTTTACCTGGTCATGGGTCCCCTTCAAAGCAAGGACATGTGATAACAATTTAATAAAATGGCCATAAGCTAACATATCAGTCCTGTGCTATTTACTGTAGTTGTGCTTGTTACTGAGAGGGTCATCTATTGTCGGAAAGCGCTCATTTTTTAAGACAGCAGTGATGGTGCCAGTAGTCGTCCCCCCACACAGTACTGTGGAGTCTATTGATAAAACATTTTCTCTACTTCAAAGTTACTTGAAAAGTCCATTGACAAAATTCAGATCTCTAAGTGTCCCCCTACAGGGACCCTCAGCGATCAGCTGTGATCTGTGGGGGAAGCCTAACAAAAAGTATTCAATCTCCATGCAGCGCCAGCCCAGGAGAAATTAACAATTACACATGACCCATTCCAATCAATGGGCTATTCTGTGACATAGAGGACAGGATGAGTCCTCCAGAGAGAGACGCTCTTCATAACTGTTCTGCCCACTGACCAAGAACAGAGAACACTAAATAAATGTCTCTTTCAGAGTAGAGGGGGAATTTCCCTTATGTATTAACCAAAGCGGTCATACACAGGAGTCTGTATACAGAAATGAGACCTGTGACCGGGTGACCAAATGGCCGATAATAGCTGCACCTTCCTGTTCTTATTTGCTGTACGAAGAGCAGCACTGGAGCACAAACTGCTGCTCTGACAAGTGAAATAACGTGCAACGCTCTGGAGTACAAGGTGAGGCTTTATTAACTTTCTTACATATGAGACGGATCAACCCCATACATACAATTTTGGATTTGAAGATGTCCAGAAGTCCCGATAGATGAGTGTACTGATTCGGCACTTTCCGTAGATGCACCATCTCAAAGTCGGTGCGTACGCTCGGTCCTTGGCACTCGCCCACGTAAAGTTTCCTCCATTTCTGATGAATTTGCACAAAGATGGGGACCTGGCTGTAAAAACAACATCGCTCTAATTATTCTGCATTCTCCACCAGGATGTTTTGCAGGATATAATAAATACGGGTGACTCCCCCCGGGCCGCGCTGCTATTTTCAGTAGGTGGGTCGCTTGCAGCTGCCTCTCATCACAGTGTTGCAATGACAGCCCACCACTATCACTTCTGTCAGCGATGTCCCCCAGGTCCCCTCGTCAGTTTTCTTGATTTCTCAATACGAGTGGAAGCACCAGCTACTACGATCTCACACATGTTGGGAATGAAGCAGAATATAGCAGCAAAAAAGCCCAGCGGGCGATGAAAAAAATAACTAGAAGCTTATTCTGCAAATAATATAGTAGGGCAATGCGTCATCTAGGAGAAAAGGGCAGCTCCTTGGGTTACAGGAAAGAGGTAACATTCAGGTGTCTAGAAATCTCACTGGCACACGACCACAGCATATGGAAAGAGGGGTTAGCAATTGAAAGAGCAAAAGCCGCAAGAAAATACTAAGGCTATGTGCACCCGTAGCTTGGAGAGCTGCGGATTTGTCCCCGCGGATTTGTAAAAATCGGCAGGTAAATCCACAGGTCAAAAGTCCTGCGGTTTACCTGTGGATTAGCCTGCGGTTTAGCCCTGCAGTTTCACACCTCACAATGGTTAAGGTGTGAAGCCGCAGCGGATCCCGCACAAAGAATTGACATGCTGCGGATTGTAACCCGCGGAAAAATCCGCAGCATGTGCACAGCATTTTTGGTTTGACCATTGAAAATAATGGTACTGTACAACGCAGCAGAAATGCTGCGGACCCGCAGGGCCAGAAACGCTGCGGATCCACAGCAGAATCCGCAGTGTATGCACATAGCTTAATTCTTGAGTTGTTATATTTCCGACTCATGATGAGAAAGGGAGAGGAGAGAAGCTGCAGCAGAATATCTTCCTCAGTTCTATGAGACTTATGCTGAGAGAGGGAGAGAAGGGAAGATGCAGCAGGATCGCTCCCTCGGTTTCTGTGAGACTCATGCTGTGAGAAGAAGAGGGAGGGAGGCTGCACCAGAATCTTTTCCTGTTTCTATGAGACTCATGCCATGGGAAAGAGAGGACGCAGCAGCAGACTCTCTTCCTCAGTTTCTGTGAGACTCGTGAGGAAAAGGGAAGATGCATCAGAATCTCTACCTCAGTTTCTAAGAAATCATGCTGTGAGAAGAGGGAGGGAAGCTGCAGCAGAATCTCTTCCTTCTGTGTGAGGTTCATGTTGTGAGACACAAGGGAAAGGGAAGAGGACAAGGGAGGGAAGCTGCAGCAGGTTCAATGAGACTTATGCTGTGAGGAGAGGAGGGAAAGACCCTTGCCTCCAGAGAAGGAGAGAAGCTGCAGCAGAATCTCTTCCTCAGTTTCTATGAGACTCATGCTGTGAGAAGAGGGAGGGAAGCTGTAGCAGAATCTCTCCCTCAATTTCTAAGACTTGTGCTTCAAGAGATGGAGGAGGGAATCTGAAGCAGGATCTCTCCCTCAGTTTGTGACACTCATGTTGTGAGTGAAGGAAGGGAGCTACAGTAGGATCTCTCCCTCAGCTTTTGTGAGACTTGTGCTGTGAGAGGTGGAAAAGAAGCTGCAGCAGGATCTCTCCCTCAGTTTCTGTGACACTCATGCTGTGTGTAAAGGAGGGAGTGAAGCTGCAGAAGGATTTCTCCGTAAGTATCTGTGAGACTTGTGCTGCGAGAGTAGGAGGTAGGGAAGCTGCAGAAGGATCTCTCCCTCAGTTTCCCTGAGACTTGTGCTGTGAGAGATGGAGGGAGGGAACCCTCAGCAGACTCTCTCCCTTAGTTTCTGCAAGACTCATGCCTCGAGAGGAAGAGGGAGGGAAGCTGCAGCAGAATGTCTTCCTCAGCTTCTATGAGACTCATGCTGTGAGAAGAAGAGGGAGTGACGTTGCAGCAGAATCTCTTCCTCAGTTTATGTGAGACTCATGCTGCCAGAGGAGGGAGGGAAGCTACATCAAGATCTCTCTCTCTCATTTTCTGTGAGACTCCTGCTACAATAGAAGGAAAGAGGGAATCTGCAGCAGGATCTCTCCCTCAGTTTCTGTGACACTCATGCTGTGAGTGAAGAAAGGAGGGGAGCTACAGTAGAATTTCTCCCTCAGTTTTTGTGAGACTCGTGCTGTGAGAGAAGGAGGGAAAGAAGCTGAAGATGGATCTCTCCCTAAGTTTCTGTGAGACTTGTGCTGGGAGAGACAGAGGAAGGGAAGCTGCATCAGAATCTCTCCCTTAGTTTCTTCGAGACTTGTGCTGCGAGAGAAAGAGAGAGGAAAGCTGCAGCAGGATCTCTCTCTCTCTCTGTTTGTGTGTGTTTCATGCTAACTTATGAAAGGAGAAGGTGGGGAAACAGTAGCATTCCTGAGGAAAGGTGCCCCCCTTTAAGAGCTCCTTTTACCCTAATATGGCATATATACATGGGTTGACAACCCCGTTAACCAGCACTGGGTCCCCTTCAGTCTGAGGATCAGCAACAATTTCGTCAATAGGATTCCCACTAATTAGGAAGTGATAGTAAACCTAGAATTAAATCGTCACTTCCTATTGAATGAAAATCCCTTTAATTATTAATATGAGAAGTGTTAGCAGATCGGCTTCTAGGGGGTACAATATAAATCTCCTGAGTTTTGAACATTGTAATGTAAAGTTTAAGTGGAAATGTTGGCTCGTTTGAAGCTGAGGAGCAGCGATCGGCACGCTGTAATTTCACTGTCAGGCAGATTCCCATGCTCTGGTGGCTCCTAAAACCCCCGGTCTTTAAAGAATAGAGCGTGACAGCAGAGGCGAGACGTCAGCGCAGCCTGAACACTTTACATCACTTTCTGCCGGAGATAATCATTCCGCTTTGTGGAAGATAACATTTTAGAGATTAAATAGCAATTTACCCTAAAAATATACAAATTACCTGGAAATAAAATCCTCAAAATAACCCGAATCTCTCCTTATCCCGATCATTTGTGTCTGATTTATGAAGGTCCCTTCAGTGCAGGGAGAAAACCCTCGCTGACAACCATTAGTGCCCACAGGGGGGTTTGTCACAAAGTTTATAACTTTTCTCAACTCCCACAGTTTACTTTTGTCCTACTTCTCTACTTACAATTCTAGGAGTCTAATTGTGAACCAGGAGGCTCAGGATGAACAGCTGTAATGACTTCTCCCACATTGAGGAGTGTATGTCAGGAGCCTTAAAGGGAATGTGTCATCAGAAAATGACCTATTGTTTAATAGTTTCCTATTTTAAATTTGGCAATATTTTTTTTTCCCACATCACAATTTTTAATTAAAAAATATACTTAGTAATCTTGCAGTTTTCACAGTGGCCACTGGGGCTTTTTTAGACTTACTTTCAGTGAGCGTTTTCAGCAGTTTCCTTATCATCAGAGGCAGGATTACAATGACAGGTAACACCTCTATACACACCTGATAATTCAGGGTTATACAACCACAACAGTCAATGTCACAGCTCACCTGCTCTCCCTCCCTTCATAATAACTTTTGCACATGCTCAGACGCTTCAATGGAAAATATAGGGTCGGGATCTGACCACTGCTGTTAATGTACATGTGCATTTCCTGAAATATCAGGGCGTTAACAGTCTAAAATATCCCCATTGGCCAGTGTGTAAAATTGCAAGATTTCTCATTTTTTATTAAGATTGTGATATCATACAAAAATAATAACTGTAAAAAAAAAAAAAAAAAAATTAAAAAAATCCCATTTAACATTAAAAACCCAAATTAAACAATAGGAACTCTTTCTGATACACATTCCTTCAAATGTAGCAGTCAGGGACTTAAGCGGCAGCGATAGGAGCCATCAGAGACAGGTGCTAACTATACGCCGCAGACAACACCCGCCATGAGTGGAGCCTGCTCAGCTCCTGAGCCCCCGTTTTTTACACCCTCACCTCACATCTTGAGAACATGTATAGAATATTTTGGGAAGGGGTTTAAAGCTTTGAATTGGAAACTATTTAAAAATAAAACGTGTTAACCACTTATGTTCTTTCAGAATTAAAATTCACGGATCGCTCCGAGGGTTAATAAAAGTGGAGTGAGGATGCGGTAAATTTGGGAGCTGCAGAAACTAAGGGAAGTAAAGTGATGCATTGTGTGACAATTGCCTGTGACATCGCTATACTGGAACTTTTCACACCATAATATATGTGCATATTTAACTGGGACACGGAGCAGCCCCCGGGCGACAGCCATCCGCACAGCTCCCGGGGGTTTTCAAGTGGCTGTGGTAATAAAGAATAATGTATCCGCGTTATTTATAGTTCCCGGGACCTGCGGTACGGTATTTAGTTCATCCACAAATCACTATCAGGCTCCGCTGCGGTTATGTCGTACCAGCGAGCGGACGCCCATCCGGGCAGGTGAAACATGCGGGAAACTAGATGCTATAGAGATCAGGCACTCGCCACCCCCAACGAGGCACGGCGGGAGCCCTATAGCAATGACATACATATGGACTATAGTGCTGCAAAGGCATGCTGGGGGTTATAGTTACCATAAACGACTGAAGACTAACAAATTATAACCTTTCTTCGATTGTATCTTAAAAAGGATCTCTACTTTTGTCATATTAAAGGGGAACCTGTCAGCAGGCTTTTGCATGCGGAGTGGTGTTGGATGTCCCAATAAAAATTACCATATACTTTTTTTTGTCGAGATCCGATGTATCAGTCATAAGAAATCTAATGAAGAAGCCATATACAAATCAGGGTGGGAGTGCACTGTGGGTGTGGAAGAAGCAGTCTGACGCCCCACGTGCTCTTCCTGATTTGAATGGGTTTTACATTAGCTTTCTCATGACAGTTTACTACTAGGCCCGGTATGATCATTTTTTTACATGTTTTATTTCTACTAGATTCGTTACAATCTGACATGTGAACAGTGCCTTAAGTGATAACATTTTGGATGCCTGTAGCCACCACTAGAGGGAGCTCACTGCATACAGTCTTCATATGGAGCTCATTGTATACACTGCTCCCTCTAGTGGTGGCTGGAGGCAGAGATAATTTTCTACTTTAACTCAATGTCTTTGCAGAGGATTTGGAGCTCTGTATCATGTTTGGTCATCAGAGAGGGACTATAGGCACAGTATGTGCTAGTGGTGTTTTTTATATACCTACATAGAACCCCTTTAGTTAGTTATAACATCATAACAAGGTCATTTTTAAATATTGCAATAATCTTTGCATTACTGATATTCCCTGATCTGTGGCTGCACCACCCCAGCAATCACATGATCAAGAAAAGTGGCGCAACCGTTTCCATAAATAAATGCATGACTTTGACTTAGGGGCATGTATATAGCGAAAGAAGGAAAGTCCGTAACTTTCAAAGTGGAGGAGCAGAAACTGATTAAAAAGTGGATGGGAAGGAACTCCAAGCAGGCGGCGTGCCTCGCCAAAGTCCTGGACCCTTAACACACATGGTGAAGAAGCAGGAGCCAGCCTGAAAAGTGAGGGCTCGGGGAAGACGGCATGCTTTCCTAGCAGGTCCCAGGCCTCTAAGTTCCATGAGGGAGGAGCAGGTGCGGGCTGAAACCATCTCCGCCTTCTCTATAGGAAACTCCCCTCTTCTGCACCTACAGATGCATTAAGAAATGTCTCTGTAGAGATACAGGTAATAGAGATGGTTAGCACTCGACTAAGAGGTGTGGATATACGGTGCTAGTGAGAAGGGAACTGGTAGTCCCGCTAGCATAAGTCAAATATAGAGTCACTGCACACGTGGATTTTGGCAAAAGTGGATAATCTTTATTTCTATTGGACGGTGAAGAAGCGACAGCTTTTGACGTTTCGGCCTCACAACGGCCTTTATCATATAGTCTCCCTTAGAGAAGAAAGATTGTAGTCACCGGTTAGATAGTTTCACTGTTAGACAATGTTTTTAGAGTCAATGGATTGTCCTTTGAAGCAAGTGGTCCTGGTTCATGGGGATCCACAACTGTGTGAATGTGCCCAAAGCTAATTGCCTTTAAGATAAGTGATTCTAGAGGATCCACAATTGTGCCAGTGTGCCCAAAGTGCATCGCAATCATTGGTGGCAGTGTGGGATGCATTCACTGCACAGGCACGGCGGTGCCTGCATCCACCACTGCCACCAATGATTGCGATGTACTTTGGGCACACTGGCACAAAAGCATTGTCTAACAGTGAAACTATCTAACCGGTGACTACAATCTTTCTTCTCTAAGGGCGACTATATGATAAAGGCCGTTGTGAGGCCGAAACGTCAAAAGCTGTCGCTTCTTCACCGTCCAATAGAAATAAAGATTATCCACTTATCCACACAAAAATCCACGTGTGCAGTGACTCTATATTTGACTTCTGTAGAGATACAGTCATGGCTGAAAAAGTTGGCACCCTTGAAATTAATTGTTCCAGAAAATGAAGTATTTCTCCCAGAAAATTATTACAATTGCACATGTTTTGTTATACACATGTTTATTTCTTCCTTTGTGTGTACTGGAACAACACAAAAAAAAATGAGGAAAAAAAGGCAAACTGGACATCATTTCACACACAACCCTCAAAAATGGGCCGGACAAAATTGTTGAACCCTCAGCTTAATATTTTTTGCATCCCCTTTGGAATAAATAACTACAATCAATCACTTCCTACAACCATCCACAAGCTTCTTAACACCGCTCAACTGGAATTTTGGAGCACTGTTCACTTGCAAACTGCTCTAGGTTTCTCATATTTGAAGGCGCCTTCTCCCAACAACAATTTTAAGATCTCTCCACAAGCGTTCAATGGGATTTAGATCCGAAATCATTGCTGCCACTTCAGACTCTCTAGTACTTTGCTTCCATCCATTTCTGGGGGCTTCTTGAATTATGTTTGGGGTCATTGTTCCTGAAGACCCATGACCTAGGACACAATCCCAGCTTTCTGACACTGGTTTCTACATTACGACCCAAAATCCTTTGATAACCTTCAGATTTCATGATGCCTTGATGTCAAAGCAGCCAGTGCCAGAAGCAGCAAAACAACCACAAAACATCTCTGAGCCTCCACCATATTTAACTGTAGGTACTGTGTTCTTTTCTTTGTAGGCCTCATTCAGTTTTCGGTAAACAGTAGAATACTGTGCTTTACCAAAAAGCAGTCTTGGTCTCCTTTGTCTACAAGACGCTTTCCCAGAAGGATATTGGCTTACTTACGTACATCTTGGTAAACTACAGTCTAGCTTTTTTATGTCAATGTGTCAGCAGTGGGGTCCTCCTGGGTCTCCTGCCATAGAGTTGCATTTCATTCAACTATTGACCGATAGTTCATGCTGACACTGATGGCCCTGAGCCTGCAGGACAGCTATAATTTCTTTGGAACTTGATTGGGACTGCTTATCCACCATCCAGACTATCCTGTGTTGCAACCCTTCATCAATTTTTTTCTGCCATCCACATCCAGAGAGATTTGCTACAGTGTCATGGGTTGTAAACTTATTGATTATGATGCACATCATGGACAAAGGAACATCAAGATCCCTGGAGATGGGCTTGTAACCTTGAGATTTTTGATACTGTTCAACAGTTTTGATTCTCAAGTCCTCAGACAGTTCTCTTCTCCTTTTTCTGTTCCCCGTGCTTAGTGTGGCAAACACAGGCACACAATGCAAAGACTGAGTCAACTTCTCCCCTTTTTATTTTGATACAGGTGTGATTTTTATAATGCCCACACCTGTTACTTGCCACATGTGAGTTTGAACGAGCATCACATGCTTGAAACAAAGTTGTTTACCCACAATTTTGGAAAAGTGCCAACAATTTTTGTCTGGTCTATTTTTGGAGTTTTTTGTGAAATTATGTCCAATTTTCCTTTTTTTTCTCTATTTGTTTTGTATTGTTCTAATACACAAAGAAAATAAACATATGTATAACAAAACATGTAATTGCAATACTTTTCTGGGATAAATACTTCCAATTTCAAGGGTGCCAACACTTTCGACCATGACTAACTCCTAAGTTTTCATCCTTATAGTGTGGATCTTATACAGACCTGTATAACGCAAAGCCGCCGACCAGCAGGTAAGATCAGTCACGTACAACTAAGAAAACTCACTGTGTGATGGCGGCTAGCAGGCTTATTAATTTGGCTAGTATTAGTACTCACCAGCCGGTATTTCCGAGAGCAATAGACACGGAGCTGAGGAGCAGATTGCACTTGGATTCACTGATAACGGCATCATTAGCAGCTGGAGAAATGACTACAAACTCACGCAGCCCGTACCTGGAAAAGATGCATAATACTAATTAACGACAGGATCCGTGTCATTCTTTTGCCTCTGAGGCAGCTCCGCGGGATCGGGCTCATTAATCATACTGGCCCAGTTTTTTTTCCTCTCTCCAGTAAAATGTCGAGTGATTAGATCATTACGGCATTGGATTTCATGAATAGTGATTTTTTTTTTTTCCTCTCTCCATTTCCCTGCGCTGGCTTGTGATCTCATGCGGAAATTATCGGCTTTTGACAATCACATACATGTTATACGCATCACCTGTACCACTTACAACCGCGGTAATAATGGCGGAAGCGTTATGTAAAAAGATCAATGAGTTGTCATAAAGCCTCCCAGCGGCTTCTGATAATCCCAGCCATTAAAATGGACAGAAGAAATAAAAATTACATACTTAAACACTGCCCCCTACAGGCCAGTGGAGAGTACAGCACCCGGCTCTGCAGATTAGGGCTCCACAGTAACTTTGGGTCGCCCCTAATGTGCATTAAAATGTGGCATCGACACAACCTCAACGTTTTCCTTTGACGAGACAAACATGCAAGCGACTGTATCAGAATAGTAATTTGGGCGACTTGCAGGTGACTGAATTTCAATGTAGAGACCACGCTCATCATCAATTTATTTAACAGCGTGGCCAAAGCAAGGAAAGGGGATGACGGGGCTAGTCAACAATATAAAACACTTGTTGAAACTTGCAATATGAAAAAAGTGTTGTTGTTTTTTCCTAATTCAAACACTTTTTTGCTGACCCCATCATTTGTACTGAAGCATCTAACGAGCGTGTGCAAACCTCATTGTGAAAGCAGAAGGTCAGGTGTGACATCACCTATTGCGATTGTTGCATTAGGTGTCATCTACTGTATATAGAGGTGTTATCAGTAATTGTGAAGGGAGGAGGAGGTGAGCTGTGACATCACCTATTGTGAATTGTGGATCCTGTGTCATCTACTGTATATAGAGGTGATATCAGTCATTTTGAACGAAGCAGGACGTGAGCTGTGACATCACCTATTGTGAATGGTGGATCCTGTGTTAGCTACTGTATATAGAGGTGTTATCAGTCATTGTGAAGGGAGGAGGAGGTGAGCTGTGACATCACCTATTGTGATTGTTGGATTGTGTGTCATCTACTGTATATAGAGATGTTATCAGTCATTGTACAGAAGGAGGAGGTGAGCTGTAATATCACCTATTGTGATTGTTGGATTGTGTGTCATCTACTGTATATAGAGATGTTATCAGTCATTGTACAGAAGGAGGAGGTGAGCTGTAATATCACCTATTGTGATTGTTGGATTGTGTGTCATCTACTGTATATAGAGGTGTTATCAGTCATTATACAGGAGGTGAGCTGTGATATCACCTACTGTGATTGGTGGATCCTGTGTTATCTACTGTATATAGAGGTGTTATCAGTCATTGTACAGGAGGAGGTGAGCTGTGTCATAACCTACTGTGATTGGTGGATCCTTTGTTATCCACTGTATACAGAAATGACAAGATTACTAATTTTGCATTTTATTAAAAATCTTAGGTATGAAAAAAAAGTCCCAAATTTGTAAAAAAAATAAAAAATGCATATGAACACAAAAACCTAATTTAAGTAGGTACGGTAACTTTCTGATGATACATTCCCTTTAAGGCTCTCGCAATCTGGCAATAGCAGGTTGGTGCCCAGTGATCAGTTTATAGTATCTTTGAAGAGTGAATGTCCCTAGAGGTGTTTTATGACCGTATGGAGGCATATTACCCTTACGTTAAAAAAAAAAAAAAAAAAATTTACTCTATTAGTAAAAGTTATAATTTATGTATATTTTGCATTTACCCAAGACTATACATATATTAATGTTCGAATACTATATTATTGTGTGAATTTGCAAATACACTTATATAAGGAATATAATAACTTTTTTGTTCTTTATTTTACTTTTAGTCCACTTTTAAAACTAAAAGAATAAAAGAAAATGTATAAAAATATTTTTAAACTATCCCGACAGGAAAGAAAAGATTAAATATTTTCTTGATGACCCAATAAATAAAAAGTTAAGGCCATAAAAACACCATAGTCCTCCGTTCATCAAAGTTGAGCAAAACTTTTGTGCCTTTTTTTTTTACACCAGTCCTGGCCAATTACGCCAACTTTTTGGACAAGTGGGCAGAACGTGGTGTTACAAAATCATTATAATTTAGTCCACAAAAATATGCCAGCCTCGGACTCGACTGGATTTTTTGCGGTGGTGCACGGCAGCAGGAAGATGCACCAAATTCTTTAGTAGGCACATGCTTCTTAATAAATTTGGTGAATCTTGCTCCCGCGCCATCTTCGTCAAGACAGGCGTGCAACACACACGCCTCGATGAATTTTGGCCCGTGTGTGCAAAAAGTCTCTTAGAACGATTTGTGTATACTGCATACATTAGTGCCGACTCCCTTGTGTCTCGCACCACAATGTGCAAGGAGCAGAGTAAGGGGTGGCAGCACACGGCACGAGGAGCTCAGCCGACCCCTGCCAGAATGCCCAGCACATTAATTGTGGCATTGAGGGGTGCAGATGGAAGACCTGTCTCAAAATGCAAAGAAGCCAAGGTAAAAAATAAAAAAAAAATTCCGGCCGCACAGTAACGAGGAGACGAGCCAACGACTGTCATCTGCAGCATTAATGAGACATAATTTACCAAATGACCCGATACAAAACCAGCTCTCCTGTCCAGACTCATTACACCGCACTGCTGCAGGCGCTGGTAACCGATCGCCTCAGGTGGTTTTGCACTTAGGATTGGGGTGAGATGTCAAGATGTTCCTTTTAGGAATAGACACCAGGCATATGGAACAATTTCACTGACTCATCTCTGTAGGATTCGGAGCGGACGCCAGGTTCGTGGAGTAAAATCAGAATGTTGAGGCGCAGTTTAACTACTCAGCGCTGGAACCAGGCGGGAATGGGGTGATAAAAAATGACAAGCTTTGTGGTCCGACCACTGTATCCCCCAACGCTGGGATGGATAGATAGATAGATAGATAGATAGATAGATAGATAGATAGATAGATAGATAGATAGATAGATAGAGGCACAATACTGTGTTTTCTTCAGTCATAATCCCCGTCCAGAATTCAGGCGCTCCTTATCAGAACATTAGAGGGGATCTCAGAGGCCAGACCGCTACAGACCATAAACAAAAGGCCTATGTTAGCAATATATATACCAATCCGCAGAGATATACAGAGTCTCCTGACAGTCCGCAGAGATATACAGTCTCCCACAAGTCTGCAGAGATACACAGAGTCTCCCGCCAGTCCGCAGAGATATACAAAGTCTCCTGACAGTCCGCAGAGATACACAGAGTCTCCTGACGGTCCGCAGAGATATACAGAGTCCCCCGCCAGTCCACAGAGATATACAGTGTCTCCCGCCAGTCCACAGAGATATACAGAGTCTCCCGCCAGTCCGCAGAGATAAACAGAAGCTGATGACCTGGAAAATCATCAGACACACAATAATATTAAATTGGTGGGCCTCCCTGAAAAGGCTGAGAGGAACGACCCAGATGACTTATGAAAAACGGCTACTGGATATCTTTGGCAAAGATACCCTGACTCTTTGCTGTGGAGAGAGCTCACAGAGTCCACGACCTGGGAGTAGATGGAGATGGGGAAGGGAGGGGTGGGAAAGCTTCTCAATAAAAATTTGGATACTTATAGAATCATAGAATGTTATAGTTGGAAGGAACCTCCAGGGTCATTGTGTCCAATACAATCTAAACCATCTCAGACAGATATCTGTCCAGCCTCTGTTTGAAGACTTTCATTGAAGGAGAACTCACCACCTCTCATGGCCTCCTGTTCCACTCATTGATCACCCAGTCAAAAAGTTTTTTCTAATATCTAATCTGTATCTTCTCCTTTCAGTTTCATCCCATTGCTTCTCGTGTTTCTATGTGCAAATGACAATAATGATGATCCCTCTACATTGTGACAGCCCTTCAGAAATTTGTAGACAGTTATTAAGTCTCCTCTTAGCCTTCGTTTTTGCAGCTAAACATTCCCAGATCCTTTAACCGTTCCTCCTTAGGACATGCTTTGCAGTCCGCTCACCATCCTGGTGATTTTCAATGAACTTTCTCCAGTTTCTCAATGTCTTTTTTAAAAGGTGGAGCCCAGAACTGGACACAGTACTTCAGATGATGTCGGACCAAGGAGGAGTAGAGGGGGATAATTACTTGACGTGATCTGGAGACTATTCTTATTTTAATACACCCTAGAACAATGTTTGCCTTTTTTGCTGCTGCATCACACTGTTGACTCATGTGCAGTCTGTGATCTATTAGTATGCCCAAGTCTCTTTCACAAGTGCTGTTAGTTTTATTCCTTCCATTCTGTAGATGTAATTTTCATTTTTCTTGCCCAGATGAAGAATCTTGGATTTCTCCCTGTTAAATACCATTCTATTAGTCACTGCCCATTGTTCAAGCTCATCTAGATCCTTCTCAATCCTTTCTCTGTCTTCTCTAGTGTTAAGTATCCCTCCTAGTTTTGTATCATCTGCAAATTTGATTAGTTTACCTTCAGTTCCCTACCTACTTATGACAGCTGGGAGAACAGTAAACTCACAAGGATCATCTTCTTTCATGGACGTTCTTAAAGATAGATACTATGATTGATTTTGTTTCTTGGGTTGAGTAACGATTACAAAAGTTTTGCAATCCTCAACTATATAAAAAGATTCAAACCCGCAATGAAAGGGCGGCAGGAGACTCATGTAACAAGCAACACTGTCAATCAGATACACAGGTCCTGGATGGGGTTTACCTTATATTCCTTAAATTACTCAAAAGGAGTTAGTATAATTGTACATAAATTAAAATAATCTTTATATGGCGCCAACATATTCTGCAGCGCTTTACAATTCAACAATTCATATAGAAGTCATAAGTTACAACATTAAAGCAAAATAATGACGCCTCGGCTCGCAATAGCTTACAATCTACAATAAGGTGAAGGGGTGGGGAAGACACAAAATACAGGTTCTCATTTACAATGATGGCCCAGCCATCTTGAGAGAATGGAGATAAAGGCTGCGTGAGCCGCTCACCAGCCAGTATGTGTGGAGCTTTTGGGTGCAGTGGAGTTTGATGGAGAGTTATGTTTACATTTTATCGCAATGTTGCGGCAACCAAAAATCTGTAATTCTGGCTTCTTGATTTTTTTTTTCTCATTATGCCTTTTAATGATCAGAATAATTTATTTGATATTTTGATAGATCTGAAATGTCTGAAAAGAGAGATACTAAAAATCTGTATTTTTTATTGTTTTATTTTTAACAAGGCAAAGTGGTGATTTGAACTTTTGTGGGGTGGGGGGGTTGTCTTTTTAAAATATTTTTTACAACTTTTTTTTTTTTTTTTTTTTACTGTATTTAATAAGTCCCCTTAGGTGACTTGAAGCTGCGATCATCCGATCGCCTGTGCTATAAATAGCAGTATATCAGCCCTGCTATCTGGAACAGAAATCATCTCCTATGAACGTCGCCACGGGGAAAGGCAGGGACACGTCATCGGTTGTAAAGGGGTTGAAGGTCTTTTCTTGTGCCTCATCATCCTATAAATCTCTATCAAGGATTGATTTATTCTTATGTAATTCTTAAGTGACTCCACTAATTTCTAAAGTTGAATATCTCCCTAGATCTCTGTCGGATCACTCTCCTCTCCGGTTACAGGTATAGGAGGTCCCGTTAAGATCCAGGTATTCAATAAGGTTGGAAACTTAATCCATTCTGGCTTAAAATTATTAATTGCACTACCATTAGGGAGAAACTTAGGAAATTCTTTGATATTACTTCTGGTTAGGCCCATAATAATGTGGTTTGGACGCTATGAAGATCTATTTAAGGGAGATACGGACCAGAAAGATTAAACTAGTAAAAGATCATTTGCAGAAAAGAGGTGCTGAATTAGAAAGTAAGGTTCGAGAATCCATTGTTTACCCAGGATAATAATCTGACGGGGATATGTTTGACCTTTTTAGGGGAGCATTAGACAACAGGGGCTTTAACTATCATGGGAAAGAGGAACGGATCGCTGTGGAAGGCGGATGATTTGTTGTTATCCATTGATAACTTGGATCTCTCGCTCCCATTATTAAAGGATACCATTTATAAATTTGGGATCATTTCTGGACTAAATATTATATTTATTATTAAATGTGCTCCATGCCCCCTATACTCTATGCCCTAGAATATCTCCTGGGACCTGGTCTGGAAAAAAGGATGTCCCTAGATAAAGCTGGAAAAATTACAGTTGTCCAAGGGTCAGGGCGGTTTAGCAAGGGGGTTAATTTTAGAGGATGGGCTTTGGAGAAGACTATGGATGTGTCACTGAAATACCTGGGGGAGGGGATAATATTTTGGAACTCTAAGAGTTAAATATACTCAGAACCAAATCCAGGAATGACCTTGGCTCTGATACATAAAGTGTGGTGGACCTGTAAAAAGCTGCGGGGTATGGGGCCCTAGCCTAAATATACTCCTATAGGGAATTATCCAGGTTTGAGGCGGATGGTCATCTGGAAGGGTTTGGAGAATGGAGGAAACAATGGCTGAAATATTTATACCAGTTATATTTGTGCGTTTGATCACCCAAAACAGACGTTCCAGTTACAAAACGCTCTACAAATATCTACAGTGAAGGCGCCATAAGTGCTCAGGAAGGCGCAACCGTCGCCACCATTTCTTCCAACGGCATCTGGACTATGTTGTACAAGCAAAAGCAACTAGTGGCCAGATTTCATTAATGTACAATGGTTGTGAAAGTATTCACCCCCTTGACCTTTTACCTATTTTGGAACAAAATCTGTGTGTAAATATTTTTGGAATCCGATGAGTGCGATGCATCAGCACTAAATAGTCTAAGTTGGTGAAGTGAGGAAAATATAGGCAAGTTACATTTATGGGATCAAATATCAAAAAAAATCGGCATGTGCGTAGGTATTCACCCTATGAAACCCCTGGTGTAAGAAATTCCCTTCATAAGTCCCATGTTTAGAGACAGGACGTTCACCTATGTGCAATCAAAGTGTCACATGTCTGTCACTATATTCACTTTACTTTTTCTGAAAGGCCACAGAGGCTGCAACACCATTAACAAGAGGCACCACTAACCAAACACCACCATAAAGATCAAGGAGATCTCCAACCAGTGCCATGAAGACCAAGGAGATCTCCAAACAAGTCAGGGACAAAGTTGTTGGGAAGCACAAGTCAGGGTTATGTTATAAAACAATCTCCCAGTCTCTGGTAATCCTCTGGAGCATCATCAAATCCATTATCATCAAATAGAAAGAACATGATACAACAACAAACCTGCCAAGAGAGGGACGCCCACCAAAAACTCTCAGCCCAGGCAAGGAGGGCATTAATCAGAGTCAGCACAGAGACCAAAAGGTAACCCTGAAGGAGCTGCAAAGTTCCCAAGCAGAGATTGGAGTATCTGTCCATATGACCACAATAAGCCGACTTATCCAAAGAGACTTGCAGCTGTAATTGCCGCAATAGGAGGCTCTACAAAGTACTGACTTTACGGTGTGAATAGCTATGCGCCCTGAAGTTTTCCATTATTTTGTCCTTTTTGTTGTTTGCTTCACAGTAAAAAGAAAACCAAATGATCACAGTTGTAGACATGTTTTTTACATAAACTGATGAAACACCTAAAAAAAAAAACAGTGAAATTCCAGGTTGTGATGTAGCAAAACACAAAAAAAAATAACAAATCGGGAGAATACATTCACAAGCCACTGTACAAATTTTGGCTAATATTTTAGGGAATCCAATGGTTTTGACCAGGTCTGGATAGGAAAGGGATATAGGACACATTTCACTGGAAAAATGGGAAGATATTTTGGAATCCCCTGGAATGGTGTCTATCAAGGTGGTGCAGAGAAGATCCCAATTATTTCTTATTCTTAGAACTCCAAAAATAATGCCGAAAATTAACCTCAGATTGGATGATCAACATCTAAGATCTAGTGAAGCAGGGGGAGATTTAATCCATATGTTCTGGTCATGTGCCAGACGTGGGGAACTATGGGACAATGTGGGTAGACTTGTCAGAGAGGTAAATAATATTTGACTGCCTCTGAATGCCAAATCTTATGTTTCAGGGTGTGTGAGATATTGGAGTTTCCCTTCCACTAAATTACTATAATGTTATGTTTATACCTCAATGAAATCGTATTTCATACTAGTTCTCTAGTAATAAACTCCTGCTGATAAAACAGTGATTTTATAAAAACTGCAGCAAGCAGCCCAGTAAGTGACACATTGCTGGAATCAGGGTCTCCGTCTCTGCTCTTAGATTAGGTGGCAAAAACCTGGTGACAGTTTCTCTTTAAGTTAAAAACTATGTCTTTGAATTTGGCATTCTGTCTAAGAAACTCAAAACTCAGACCACAAAAAAGTACAGGTCATCTCCGAATACAGCTTTAAAGAGGGAAATTCACCAAACACGGCGGCCGTCACATCACATATTCCCTTAACAAGCTTTTCCCTGACTAGGTTCACCTCTGAACAGGCGCAGATAAAAGAAATGTTGCTGCCTGTATCTGTACATGAGTTAAATGGGGACAAGGTTGAGGATATGGCCTGGAAAGCGGTTCCATCACACGGCTGCCGCTATCTGCATTCTGCAGCCTACGCTTACATGGGCGGCACTGGCGAGGCATAGTTTCATAGCATGCAACACAATCATTCATGGCTTATTATACATTTTACAAAAAAGTGATCACTGACCAACTCCTTCAACTTTTTTAGGGCTATTTTTAATTTTTCAAAAATGTTATCTAAAAAGAAAACAAAAGAAATTATCTGACTGTGTTTTCCCCCTTCTATGCCCTCAATAAGGGTTAATCGTCGCACATAAGGAGGTTAAAATGTTGAGATCAGAGGTTTCTTTATTCTCTATTAGGCTGGGTTCACACGTACCGGAACTCGCGCGGAAATTACCGCGAGAATTTTGGAATTCCATTCCGCGGGAAAATCGTATTTTAAATTCCCGCGGAAAAACTAGCATTTTGCAAGCGTAATTAGCTTGCAGAATTGCTAGCGTTTTCCAAGCAATCTGTAGCATCACTTGGAGAACTGATTGACAGGTTGGTCACACTCGTCAAACATAGTGTTTGACGAGTGTGACCAACTTTTTACTATTGAGGCCACCTATGCAGCATCAATAGTAAAAGATAGAATGTAAAAAATAATAAGCAAAAAAATATTGCTATTCTCACCTTCCGACGTCCCGCGCAGTCTTCCCGCCTCTCTCCACGCTCCCGGTCACAGTAATCCTTTGCGACAATTACCGCGATGACGTCTGTTCTCGCGGGATCGCGACGTCTCACGGTCATTTGCGATGACGTTGCGCGAATTACCGCGAGACTTCGCGATCCCGCGAGAACGGACGTCATCGCTCGCAAAAGCTTACTGGGACCGGGAGCGTGGAGAGAGAGGCGAGAAGACTGCGCGGGACGTCGGAAGGTGAGAATAGCAATATTTTTTATTTTAAATTCTATTTTTTACAGGGATATGGTACCCAGAGCCTGGAGGACAGTCTCCTCTCCTCCGGACCGTGGGTACCATCCGCAAATGTTCTGCTTACTTTTCACATGGTGTGCACAGCCACATGCGGAAAGTAAGCAGAACAATGCATTCCTATGGGTGGGGGATCGCCGCGATTCCGCAAAATTAATGAGCATGCTGCATTTTTTACTGCGAGGCGATTCCGCCGTGGTAAAAACCACAGCATTAGCACAGCATTGCGGAATCCCATAGGAATGCATGGGATGCTTATTTTTCGCGCTTTCGCGGCAAAAACGCGCGGAAAATACCGCCGCGGAAACGCGAAAAAAATGGTACGTGTGAACCCAGCCTAACAGTACCTACAGCAGTGTGAATATACATAAATATATATATTTGGTACTTACCATCGGACGAGGCAGTGGGCGATTGGAGGGAAGTCGTTGTTGGTGCACAGTAAATCTTGCATGCAGACAGGGAGTGAGTCTGGGAGGAAAAAAAAAACTAAGAAAATGAGAAAAAAAAATACACAAGAAAAGGATTGATCAACATACAAGTAAACTGAAGGAGGGGACATTACACACTCTGCAATGAAAAGGGAATGAAAGTGGGGCTAAAAATATACCGTAAATGATTTATTCTAGGGAAAAAAAGAAAAACACCTGAGCCATTCCATCGTGAACGATGTAAAAACAAAATCCTAAAAAAAAAACACTAATTTGTGAAATTGTTGATTTTTCCACCCCTGCCCCCCAAGCCTCTAAAAAAATCAGTTTTCCAACACATTGCATGCCCCACAAAATAAACTTAATAAATAAAAATGCAAAATAGCTGCGTCATCAGGGAGTTGAAAATACTTCAGTCCTGTGATTTTCTAGATTTTTGCAAAACTGGAAAAGCCAGCATGCCCGCACAGGTGATGCTGGGAGCAGTAGTCCTGCTGCCACAGCTGGAAAAGTTGGAGACCGCAGATATAAAAAATATGAAAAATGCTCCTTTGCCCAAGGCTGCCGTGCCGGGGGGATCCTATGTCAACACCTCCTGCTCTGATTTCTCATTTATACAAAGAAATGGCTACCGCTATACAAGCAGGGCAGAACGTGTGTACGGATGTAGAGGATAAGGATTCACGTTATGGGAAAAATTCACAATTTGTGCCCTAAAAATGGTCTCTTATGCCATCTATGTGTTTTAGTCATTTTTGTAGTCTCTTGTGCTAGAGGTGTGGTCTAACAGCAGCAGATTATCACTGCAGAACTAGTAGACCGTAGCCATGTAGTCCTCCATATTCATGAGCTCTGTATAATCCCGCCCCATCATTAGTGATTGGCAGATTTCTGCCTATGCACAGTGCACAGAGAAAGCAGACAATCAGTGAGTTCAGCATTTCTTTAAAGTCTCATATAACAAACCAAATTAGAGTCATGAACTGGGCATAAGGCAAAGTGGGTGGTTGAACGATAGAAAGTAGGTGCCAAAAAGAAGACCATCTTAATATCCAGAGCAGGTGTAATAGCAGGAGCACAGCCGCAGGCTCTCTGGCACTGTTTATCACTACCTACACTGGAATTTCGTATATTGCATAACCTCTTCATATCTGATGCGAGGATGGGAGCGGCAGAAGATAATGACGTCCAGGTAACTCTCTACAGGTGCTTCTCACAAAATTAGAATATCATCAAAAAGTGGATTTATTTCAGTTCTTCAATACAAAAAGTGAATCTCCTATATTCTATAGAGTCATTACACACAGAGTGATCTATTTCACGTGTTTATTTCTGGTAATGTTGATGATTATGGCTTACAGCCAATGAAAACCCAAAAGTCATTATCTCAGTAAATTAGAATACTTTATAACACCAGCCTGAGAAATGATTTTAAAATCTGAAATGTTGTCCTACTGAAATGTATGATCAGTAAATACCCTCAATACTTGGTCGGGGCTCCTTTTGCATCAATTACTGCATCAATGCAGCATGGCATGGAGGCGATCAGCCTGTGGCACTGCTGAGGGGTTATGGAAGCCCAGGTTGCTTTGATAGCAGCCTTCAGCTCGTCTGCATTGTCGGGTCTGGTGTCTCTCATCTTCCTCTTGATAATACCCATAGATTCTCTATGGGGTTAAGGTCAGGCGAGTTTGCTGCCAATCAAGCCCAGTGATACTGTTGTGTGTACACCAGGTATTGGTACTTATGGCAGTGTGGACAGGGGCCAAGTCCTGCTGGAGAATGACATTTCCATCTCCATAAAGCTTGTCAGCAGAGGGAAGCATGAAGTGCTCTAAAATGTCCTGGTAGACGGCTGCGCTGACTTTGGTCTTGATAAAACACAGTGGACCTACACCAGCAGATGACATGGCTCCCCAAACCATCACTGACTGTGGAGACTTCACACCAGACCTCCAGCAGCTTGGACTGTGGCCTCTCCTGTGTGTGGTGTGAAGCAATGACTCCAGCAGCAGTCCACTCCTTGTGAATCTCCCACAAATTGTTGAATGGCCTTTTTTTAACAATCCTTTCCAGGCTGCGGTTATCCCGGTTGCTTGTGCACCTTTTTCTACCACACTTTTTCCTTCCACTCCACCTCCCATTAATATTCTTGGATACAGCACTCTGTGAACAGCCGGCTTCTTTAGCAATGACCTTTTGTGGCTTCCCCTCCTTGTGGAGTGTGTCAGTGACTGCTTTCTGGACATCTGTCAGGTCAGCAGTCTTCCCCATGATTGTGCAGCTACTGAAACAGACTAAGGGACCTTTTTAAATGCTAAACAAGTCTTTGCAGGTGTTTTTTGCTAATTATTCTAATTTACTGAGATAATGACTTTTGGGTTTTCATTGGCTGTAAGCCATAATCATCAACATTAACAGAAATAAACACGTGAAATAGATCACTCTGTGTGTAATGACTCTATACATGATTTTCACTTTTTGCATTGAAGAACTGAAATAAATTAACTTTTTGATAATATTCTAACTTTGTGAGAAGAACCTGTATCATTACAGGTCGCCCTCTACTGGATACAATCATTTGATGCAGCTCAACCCAAAGACTACATAGACTGCGTGATACAGGAAAGATATATATCTATGTACCTTGTTTGCTAGTAGATAGAAAAATATTTAGAATTGAGAGCCCTCTGTGGTTTAAACCTTTTAATGGATAACTGAAAGGATGGTAACAAATTGCAAGCTTTCGAGACTACTCAGGTGTCTTCATCAGGCATATAGACTAAACCTTTTAGTTTAGTCTATATGCCCGATGAAGACACCTGAGTAGTCTCGAATGCTTGCAATTTGTTACCATCCTTTCAGTTATCCATTAAAAGGTATCAACCACTGAGGACTCTCAATTCCAAATATAGACTGCGTGCTATCCCTGCAATAACCAGCAGATGGCGCCCGGCACTGATGAGACCGTACTAGTGGGCTGCATTCAGGGCAGAGGAGACGGCACTTTTAAAAACACACATATGACATATATATCAGGCAAATTACTTCTTTCATAGGTCAGTATACATACATTGTATACACCATACCTTCTACTTCATCGCCCTTTTCTTCTCTTTCGCCGGAGTCTTGCACGAAATAATGGTGTTTTATGCAGAACTTGAAGTCGGCAAATAAAACTTCATCTCCTTTCTCTTCCCAGACGCCACTTGTGTATTCTCCCTAGAAGACAGAGCCCAATATATATATTATATATATTTATATGTTTTTTTGTGATGCATTGGGATTTATTTTTAAGTTGTTTAGATCTTAGTATACTGTACTGTGCAAAAGTGTTAGGCAGGAGTGATAAAAAGGCTGCAATGTAAAAACGCTTCATAAATAGAAGTGTTGATAGTTTGCATGATGGAAAAGTAAGTCTTGGAATTCTCAGCATTGAGGACACCATTAATCCTGACCAAATCCACAACTCCATGTGCTGACAATGCAGCCACGATCTTGCGGGGACCCTCCACCGTGCAGACCATTATTATTGTGCTGCTCTCCAGCCTCCGAGAACATTCTGCTTCTGTTACAGCCAAATAATTCACATTGCGACTTCTCCGTACAGAGACCTGCAGCCATTGTTCTGTGCCTCCGTTCCTATGCGTTTATGCAGTTGGGTGACTTGACCTTGCTTCCAGGTGGAAGGTCTGGCTTTTGGTCGCACCTCGTCCACGAAGACTACTTCTGATAACACTTCTCCGTAATCTAGATGGGTACATCTGGGTCCCACTGGTTGATGCCAGTTCTGAGCTGATGGCACTGCTGAACATCTTCCAAATTCAAAGGGAAGTAATCATGACATGTCCTTCATCTGCTGCATTAAGTTTCTATGATGTACTACTACCTCCACAGTCCACAACGTTGTCCATTTCTTGGTGCTTCTTCAAGAGATTAAAGGAAATCTGTCACCCAATTTTTCGACTATGAGCTGCCGGCACCGCCATCAGGGACTTATCTACAGCATTCTGTAATGCTGTAGATAAGCCCCCGATGTAACCTGAAAGAGAAGAAAAAGGAGTTATACTATACTCACCGGGGGGCGGTCCGGTCTTGGTCCGATGGGTGTTGCGGTCCGACGCCTCCCATCTTCTAACGGTGACGTCCTCTTCTGTTGAGAGCAGAGCAGAGTCCTGCAGTGAGCAGGCGCCGGGAGAGGTCCGGTGCCTGTGCACTGCAGTATTCTGCTCTGCCCTCAACAGGGCAGAGCAGTGCACCTGCGCCGGAGCCACGACAGGCAGCAAAGAAGAGGACGTCACCGTTAGAAGATGGGAGGCGCTGGACCAGACAGCGACACCCATCGGACCGGATGTCAGGGTGAGTATAATCTAACTCTTTTTTCTTATCTTTCAGGTTACATTGGGGGCTTATCTACAGCATTATAGAATGCTATAGGTAAGCCCCTGATGGCGGTGCCGGCAGCTCATAGTCGAAAAATGGGGTGACAGATTCCCTTTAATCAGCATATCATGAATTCCCAGTTTGCTGTGAATTCTTTTTGTGGGACAGACCTGGCTGATGCAGTATAACTACCTTATGTCTTGTGACATGAAACTGTCTTCCACAACCTCACCTTTGTAGCAGAGTTTGGTTGTTCCTCACCCAGTTTTAAGCCTCCTAAAACACTTGTTTCTGGTTCACCCTCCATATGAAAATGATGATTATTATCCCCTGTGTGGTATGACTGGTTACTCATATTCCTAACTATAATCCTACAAAAACTTGGCACTCAAAAGAAAAAATGATTTGACAGTTCCCAAACTGTCAAATCATTTTTACTTTTGAGTGCCAAGTTTTTGTACTACATAGATTTCTCTTTTGTTCATTCACTTTGCATTATTCTAACTGATAAAATAAATAATAAGCACTATTTTGACCGCATTCTCATTCTGCAGCAATTTTCCACACAGTACTGTATAGTTCACTTGTTCTGTGTTATCGGGAAAAATGTAAAAAAAAAAAAATACAAAATAACTTTTTTCTTTTTTTGCTATTTTTATTTCCATAGCTAATCATTTAATTTTTTTTACCACCCCCCTCCTTTTCACTATGTTCATTTTTACATAGCATATACATTATATTGGGTGATTAGAGTTGAGGCCACCAGTTTTTTTTTATTTTTCTCACTCTGTGCCATATGGGACTTTTTGGGATACTTAATCGCATAATATATTGAAATCTAGTGACTGAAAACGTTATACGTGCCCATATGTTTCACACAGTTTCTTGTTATGAATGGGTCACCGAGGAGGAAAAAACCTAAACAAGCTAAGCCCCAAAAAAACCAGAGAGGTTGGCAACCACGCAGACTGCAGATCCCTGATCCCAACCACACAATCAGCAGCAGCCGTGGAGCGCACCTACGATGAACCTAGACGCCTCGTCATGGCCAGAGGACCAAATAAGCCCAAAGCAAGAAGAGGGGAAAACCAACTGCCCCAGAGCAGACCCCAAAGGAATAGACAGCCCCCAGACATGCACCGACGGTGAAACAAGACGAAAACACAAACACAGGCAGGAAAATAGGCTGAACAAACGACGGGGCCCAAACCAACCAGAAAGGAAAGGTAAGACACTGTCTGCAATCTGCCCAAAACCCTACAAAATAATGTCCAACACTTCTGACAACAAAATTAACCCCGAAGTCACTAGACTTCTCCCACCACACCAGCACTCCGAAACACTCCGAGGCAGAGCAAAAAGAGGCCAATCCAACAAGGGACAAAAAGCAAACCGGCAAACACAGATAAACAAGAGTGGAAATTCAGCACAGCCCCAGCCGGGGCTGGCTGACCACACAAAAACCGAATAGAACAACAAAATCAAGTGTGAACATTAGCAGAAAAACTTAGCTTGAGCTGACTGGAACAGAGCTGAGAACCAAGACCTGACAAGCAGAAGGAATCACCAGCACCAGAGTAGGGCGTTGGCTGTCTTAAATCCAATCTGAGATTCCTGAGGTCCAATCGTCATCATCATTATCAGGTGGCAGATCTCTACTGATTAAATCAGCCTCACTAACTCCTGTTATCACCAGAGGGAGCCGGGAAGGAGAACTCACAACTGGTAGACCAGAAAATGAACTCACAACAGTTTCTCACCTATACAGGGTGAGAGGCTAAATGTTGCTCTCTATAGGAGTATAAAACAGCTGCAGGCTCATGCTAGCCAGAAAGAAAATTATGCCGTTCATGTATGTTCTTGCACTTGGAGGCTTTGCAGTATATACTGGGTGGGATGAAATCTCCATTTCCAGTCTATATCTATTTGTTTTATTCAGTTGAGCAGGAATTTGTCAGTTTTTTTTTTCTTTGGATCATGTAAACTGTATGTATATAAGTTGCTGTATACATGCAGCCAATAAAAGCCAGCCAGAAGATTTGAAGTGAACAAGGACCCGAGCGTGGGACATTTGGGGCCGGCAGGGACCCGAGCGTGGGACATTTGGAGCCGGCAGGGACCCGAGCGTGGGACATTTGGAGCCGGCAAGGACCCGAGCGTGGGACATTTGGAGCCGGCAAGGACCCGAGCGTGGGACATTTGGAGCCGGCAAGGACCCGAGCGTGGGACATTTGGAGCCGGCAAGGACCCGAGCGTGGGACATTTGGAGCCGGCAAGGACCCGAGCGTGGGACATTTGGAGCCGGCAAGGACTCGAGCGTGGGACATTTGGAGCCGGCAAGGACCCGAGCGTGGGACATTTGGAGCCGGCAAGGACCCGAGCGTGGGACATTTGGAGCCGGCAAGGACCCGAGCGTGGGACATTTGGAGCCGGCAAGGACCCGAGCGTGGGACATTTGGAGCCGGCAAGGACCCGAGCGTGGGACATTTGGAGCCGGCAAGGACCCGAGCGTGGGACATTTGGAGCCGGCAAGGACCCGAACGTGGGACATTTGGAGCCAGCAAGGACCCGAGCGTGGGACATTTGGAGCCGGCAAGGACCCGAGCGTGGGACATTTAGAACCAGCAAGGACCTGAGAGTGGGACATTTGGAGCAAGACACTAGATCTCTAATTTCTAGATAAAAGCATAGGCTTTTGTCACTAATGCTCCTGTATCTATTCCAACTTTCCTTCCTCTTGAAAATTCCTCACCTCTGTATTACTGTACTATAAATGTGAAATCGGACTCCCTGGGGACCATACGATCGGAGTCCACACTGTACATGGATTATTGGCCTCAAAACTTTTTCTAACCAAGACATAATAGGAGGTAAAGTGAAAATATAGTATAAAGGTCCTGTCCAAACCTATATATCTGTCACAGAAAAATTTCTTGATGGTTAATACTCTTTGCCCATATTCTAAATGTGATAGAAAGATGCCATCTCCTCTTAATCTATAAAAATAATCTAACTTGGTAAAATGTGGGTTAATAGATACACATACATCTCCATGGAATGACCCCATCAGTACATATATCAATTGTATTGTCAAAAAATGTGCACAACGAGCCTTAATTGGCTGGGCTCAATTCACACTTAAATACCTCCATCAATGTCCATTTTCACCTGAAAGATAGAGAATGTATGTATACAGCCCACACCACAAAAACAGATAACACTTTAGGCTATGTTATACCTCCAATCTATACAATATAGACTAGCTCATTAGATCGTGGGACAACTCGAGTTGTAACATAGCTTAGAGTGTTATCTGCTTTCTTTAGTTGTAACATGGTCTAGAATGTTTTTTGCCCAGCGGTGGTGATTACACCTGATTGGGGACTGAATGTAGCTAATGTTGTCATTTTTGTTGTTGCCATATTGCATCTAACTGGGATTTGTTGAGCACTATTTTCTGATAATACTGATATCCTTGTCATCTTGTGTGATATATGCACATTGGCCATTTCATTGTATCACCATTCAGGTCCTTCTACAATATTTCAGGTTAACCCACAATATAATGAGCTAGTCTATATTGTATAGATTGGAGGTATAACATAGCCTAAAGTGTATAAAAAAGGCTATATGAGCCGGAGTGTGTAACATTTGAAGCCAGCAAGGACCTGAGCATGGGGCATTTGGAGCCAGCAAGGACCTGAAACTGGGACATTTGAAGCCAGCAAGGACCTGAGCGCGGGGCATTTGATGCCAGCAAGGACCTGAGCACGGGGCATTTGGAGCCAGCAAGGACCTGAAACTGGGACATTTGAAGCCAGCAAGGACCTGAGCGCGGGGCATTTGGAGCCAGTAAGGACCTGAGCGTAGGACTTTGAAGCCAGAAAGGACCTGAGCACGGGGCATTTGGAGCCAGCAAAGCCGTAAAACTGGGACATTTGGAGCCAGAAAGGACCTGAGTGCGGGGCATTTGGAGCCAACAAGGACCTGAGACTGGGACATTTGGAGCCAGCAAGGCCAGAAAGGACCTGAGTGTGGGCCATTTAGAGCCAGCAAGGACCTGAGCATGGGACTTTTGGAGCATGTCTGTGTTTCACTCTAACTTCTGCCCTAGACCCCCACTATATATATATTTTATAGCTAATTTCCTCTGTAACTGAGGCTGACATATTAGCCCCAGTTCCTGGGAAAATACAATATCCTGAGATAGCCAGAAAAAGCGACATGTATGCAAATACAAGCTAAGTCCTACTTTAAGGCATATTACCATCTCATACATTTACTGCATAGCCAAAGGAAAGCATAAATCAAGCAACAAATTCGCAAGTGTATTTTATTATAGATTTGCAGCAAATTTCACCCTATGCATTGCAAAAAGTTCAAATTCACAGTGAAAATTGGCAGCAGAAATTGACCGCTGCAAACTTAAAATCCGCACAGCAGGTGAATTTCAATGAGGATGCTTAAAGCAAAGATTTACTAACATCTCATTCATTTTACTGATACTTTAACTCCTGTTATAGAGCGACTCACTCGGATTCTTAAAGAGGTAGTCACAGGAACACAATCCATTTAAGTTTTCAATTGGTTTATTTAAAACATACTTCATCAACCAGTCCAAAATTAGGCAAACAAATATGGTTCATCTGGCATAACGGGAGAAAAAATAGCATGTAGTACAGTCTGTGTAGCTGCGGGGATCTGTCCGCTCAGGGGAACAAAACAAGTTTCAATTCTCTTGAACACGAGCACAGTTCTGGAGATCTCATCTCAAGAGACACCAAACAATGAATGAGTCCAAAGGCTCCATATTTCTATCTGGACCACACACTGGGGTGGTGATATGGAGAACAGCCTCCCATCCACTCTTCAGCTGTTCACAAAAACCCAGCGCTTACCATGGCCGATTAATCTCTCTCAGCACATAGTATGTTGGAGCATTTTTCCAGGTTCATATCACTGAGGCTAACATCCTCAGTGACACATATCTCCCACACAGGTATATTACCAGTGACCTTCTCACAATCTGTAAAGGACCAGGCAATTTGTTGTTTTCACTTCACCTTCTTCTACTAAAAGTCATAACTTTTTCCCACAAATACAGCCGTATTAGGGCTTGTTTTTGGTAGGACGAGTTGTAGTGTTCAATGACAACATTCATTTTACCATTTAATGTACTGGAAAAAAGGTTAAAAAAAATTCCAGTGTAATGAAATGGTGGAAAAACAAACAAACGCAATTCTGCTATTGTTTTTGAGTTGCCACCGCTGCTCCTGGTATCTGTTATTGTCTGCAGTGTTAATGTCATTTTGACGGTGCTGCAGCCAATAACTGAGCTCAGCAGATCCACCAGAGAATACGGCTCGAGCCACTGAGCACACAGACTGACACGGCGCTGTTGATCTGTAATGTCAGTGTTGCAGATAACAGCGGACACCGGGGGAGGGTGAGAAACCTAGGGAGGTTGAGAAAAGTACAGTGTTTTTTTTATTGCTTGTTTTTTTTTTTTTTTTTTTACTACTAATGGCGCTTAAAGGGGAAAAAAATCTGATATGGGACAACCCCTTCAAGTAGTGAAAAAGAATCAAATGTTTGCAAAACAAATACATTTTTTGTGTCGTTATGTTCTGAGACCCATAATTTTTTCATTTCTCCGTTTCTGGGCCTCTGAGGACTTTTTTTTTTTGCGTGATGAGCTGATGTTTTCATTTTGGGGTAGAATGCATTTTTCAGTGAAAATTAAAAATAATGAAATGCAATGTTTCTTATCTTTACAATTTCACAGATTGCACTTTCATGGACGCAGCGATATCAAGCATGTTATTTATTTTATCAATTTCTTTATTCGTAATGGAGGAAAACAGGGTGAATAGAATTTATATACACTGCTCAAAAAAATAAAGGAAAAACTTAAACAACACAATGTAACTCCAAGTCAATCAAACTTCTGTGAAATCAACCTGTCCAGTTATGAAGCCACACTGATTGTAAATCAATTTCTCCTGCTGTTGTGTCCAAGAAGCATCATTTCTCCTTGCGAAGACTGACATACTAAGCATGCCGAGATGAGAAGACTTAAAGAGCAATGCTCCACTGGGAAATATGCAAATTGTCTCTTCAGAGAGGATGAGGACTAGAACTCTAGTGCAACCTATTGGGAATTTTAGGATTGCTACTTCCAATAAGTGGCACTAGAGTTCTAGTCCTCTTCCTCTCTGAAGAGAAAATTTGCATATTTCCTGCTGTTGTGTAAATGGAACAGACAACAGGTAGAAATGATCAGCAATTAGCAAATCAACCCTCTAAAGAAGTGGTTCTGCAGGGGGTGACTACAGACCATTTCTCTGTTCTCAACCTTTTTTGGCTGTTGTTTTGGTCACTTTTGCATTTTGTCATTGCTCTCACCTCTATAGAGTTACTGTACAGTAACAGGAGGCGGTGTGTGCAACCCACAGAAGTTGCTCAGGCAGTGCAGCTCATCCAGGAAGGCACATCAATGCAAGCTTTGGCAAGAAGGGTAGCTGTGCCTGTCAGCACAGTGTCCAGAGCATGCAGCAGATACCAGGAGACAGGCCAGTACACCAAGAGAAATCGAAGGGGTCCATAGGGGGGCAACAACCCAGCAGCAGGACCACTACCTCCTCCTTTTTGACAGAAGGAATAGTGCCTGAGCAAAATGACCTCCAGCAGGCCACTAGCATCAATTAGTCTGCTCAAACTGTCAGAAACAGACTCCATGAGAGTGGTACACCCTCCAAGTGCTAGCCACAGGTACCCTGACTGCCATTAGGTACTAGGATGAGATCCTCAGACCCATTGTCAGACCATATGCAGGTGCAGTGGGCCCTGGGTTCCTTCTGATACATGACAATGCTAGGTCTCATGTGGCTGCAGTGTGTAAGCAGTTCCTGTATGATGAAGGCATTGATACTATTATTATTATTATTATTATTATTTATTTATATAGCGCCATTGATTCCATGGTGCTGTACAAGAGAAGGGGTTACATACAACTTACAGATATCGCTTACAGTAAACAAACTAACAATCACAGACTGATATAGAAGGGAGAGAGGACCCTGCCCTTTCGGGCTTACATTCTACAGGATGGTGGGGAAGGAGACGGTAGGTTGGGGGGTTGCAGCAGATCCAGTGATGGTGAGGCGGTAGCTCCAGTAGTGGTGAGGGGACAGCGGGGATCATTGCAGGCTGTAGGCTTTCCTGAAGAGATGGGTTTTTAGGTTCCGTCTAAAGGATCCGAGTGTGGTTGATAGCCAGACGTGTTGGGGCAAAGAATTCCAGGGGATGGGGGCTATTCGGGAGAAGTCTTGGAGGCGGTTGGGTGAGGAGCGAATAAGTGTGGAGGAGAGAAGGAGGTCTTGGGAGGACCGGAGATTACGTGAGGGAAGATATCGGGAGATTAATTCAGAGATATATGGAGGAGACAGGTTATAGATGGCCTTGTAGCTCAGTATTAGTAATTTGAACTGGCTCAAATTATGGATAACGGGGAGCTGAGACCATTTGTGCAATTACAGAGTGAGTTTCAGTTGCCGGATTCTGAATGGTACCACTACTGTCAGGTACGGCATGCCATTACGGCTCAAAAACTTTCCAGAAACCTGCAGATACAATCTGACATAGTGTTGGACTATATATGTGGTGGTGCTGGACTTACGAAAGGGGTAATTTCTAACACCTACAAAGATATATTGCATACACATTTAATGGGGTTCCCACTTAAAGCAAGATCCAAATGGGAAGGAGAGAGTGGGGTGATGACTGATGAGGTATGGGACAGCGTGCTAGAATATGTCCCCAAACTCACTATGAGTGAACCAGCTAGGTTGTCCCATCTTTATGTGATCCATCGTGTGTACCGCTCCCCCCTTCTGATGTTTAAAATGGGGCTGAGGGACAACTCTGACTGTCCAAGATGTGGGGGGGGTCTGATGCCGGAATCCTTCATATGATGTGGACTTGTTCCAGGCTATCTGCGTTCTGGTTTAATGTCATTAACAGAATAGAAGGGGCTTACGGAAGTGTTATACCCAAAAACCCACTGGTCTGCATACTGGGATATGTGGAGGAAATTGACATAGTTAATAGTGCAAAGCTTGCTATAGCCAGACTACTACATGTAGCAAGGAAGCTGATTGCGAGGAACTGGATCAGGATAGAACCACCTTCTGGGAGAGAGTTTGTGAAACAGGTGTCTTGTATCATCCAGCTGGAGGAAAGGATATATGCTAAAAGAGGCAATTCTAAAACCTGTGAGAGGTTGTGTAATCCCTGGCTACAATACGGTACAGTGAACTGATGGGAATGTGCTATATTTTACAATGCTGGTGTTGTGGATAGACCATTAATACCCGGACATAGGAACATTTCTGTTTTGTATGGTTTGATTGACAATATGGGTAAAGAGGATGACTAATGGTAAATTACGGTGTAAGAGAAATCTTATGGAGAAAAGATTTATATATGCTGTCTACATGGGGGGGGGAGGGGGGGTAACAGGGACGTTCAATTTGTAAATCTATTGTTTGTGGAAGATTTACTGTATATTCTGTATTTTTAATTCTGATTAAAAAAAATCTATTTGATCAAAAAAAAAAAAAAAAGTAATTTGAACTGGATATGCTGAGGGACTGGGAGCCAGTGAAGAGATTTGCAGAGGGGAGAAGCGGAGGAGTAGCGAGGAGAGAGATGAATTAGTCGGGCAGCAGAGTTAAGGATGGACTGGAGAGGTGCGAGGGTGTTAGCAGGGAGGCCACAGAAAAGGATGTTGCAGTAGTCGAGACGGGAGATGATTAGGGCATGCACAAGCATTTTAGTAGAGTAAGGGTTGAGGAAGGGACGGATTCTGGAAATATTTTTGAGCTGGAGGCGGCAGGATGTGGAGAGAGCTTGGATGTGCGGTTTGAAGGACAGGGCAGAGTCAAGGGTTACTCCGAGGCAGCGGACCTCCGGTACGGGGGAAAGCATGATGTCGTCAATTGTTATAGATAGGTCAGGTAAGGAGGATCTGTGAAATGGGGGAAAGATGATGAGTTCAGATTTGTCCACATTCAGTTTGAGGAAGCGGGAGGAGAAGAAGGAGGATATGGCTGATAGACACTCCGGGATTCTGGACAGCAGAGAGGTGACGTCTGGGCCAGAGAGGTAGATCTGAGTGTCATCGGCATAAAGATGGTACTGGAATCCGTGGGACTTTATGAGTTGCCCCAGGCCAAGTGTATAGATTGAGAAGAGTAGGGCTCCTAGAACAGAGCCTTGGGGGACTCCAACAGAGAGAGGGTGGGATGAGGAGGTAGTGTGGGAGTGGGAGACGCTGAATGTGCAGTTGGAGAGATATGAGGAGATCCAGGATAGGGCGAGGTCTTTGATGCCAAAGGAAGAGAGGATCTGTAGTAGGAGGCAGTGGTCAACTGTCGAAGGCAGAGGACAGGTCTAGAACAGGGGTCCCCAAACACCAGTCCGCGGCCCAGCACCGGGCCGTTGCAGTGCCCTTGCCGGTCCGCTGACACAAGGGGAGCCGGTGGCGGTGCAGCAGCTGATACTCACCTAGCGGTCCTTGTCGGCGCGGCGGCTTCATCCAGCGCTGAGCGGTCAAGTGTACCGCTCATTTAAGGTCATGAATATGGACGCCACTCATCTCCCATAGGCATGGCGCCCATATTCATAGACCTTAATGAGCGGTAGCATGTGACCACTCCACACAGGAGCTGAAGCGCCGCGAGATGCAGGGAGGGAAGTTCAGCGACGGGAAGGAAGTTCAGCGATGTGAGGGTAAGTATGATGGAGGAGGATGGGGGAGCCGAGCGGAGCCATATATACAAGGGAGGGAGAGTGGGAGCGGAGCCATATATACAAGGGAGGGAGAGTGGGAGCAAAGCCATATATACAAGGGAGGGAGAGTGGGAGCGGAGCCATATATACAAGGGAGGGAGAGTGGGAGCGGAGCCATATATACAAGGGAGGGAGAGTGGGAGCGGAGCCATATATACAAGGGAGGGAGAGTGGGAGCAGAGCCATATATACAAAGGAGGGAGAGTGGGAGCGGAGCCATAAATACATGGGAGGGAGAGTGGGAGCGGAGCCATAAATACAAGGGAGGGAGAGTGGGAGCGGAGCCCTAAATACATGGGAGAGTGGGAGCGGAGCCCTAAATACATGGGAGGGAGAGTGGGAGCGGAGCCATAAATACAAGGGAAGGAGAGTGGGAGCGGAGCCATATATACAAGGGAGGGAGAGTGGGAGCGGAGCCATAAATACATGGGAGAGAGAATGGGAGCGGAGCCATATATACAAGGGAGGGAGGGTGGGAGCGGAGCCATGCATACAGGATGGGACAGGGGAGCCATGCATACAGGATGGGAGGGTGGGAGCAGAGCCATGTATACAGGATGGGAGAGTGGAAGCAGAGCCATGCATACAGGATGGTAGAGTGGAAGCAGAGCCATGTATACAGGATGGGAGAGTGGGAGCAGAGCCATGTATACAGGATGGGAGGGTGGGAGCGGAGCCATGTATACAAGGATGGGAGCAGAGCCATGTATACAAGGATGGGACAGGGGAGCCATGCATACAACAGGGGGAGCCACACAGAGCTGGACAGGACGGGGGGAACCACACATACATTTTCTGATGATTGGAAAATAATCAGCATGTACAGAACTCCAGCACAATTTTTCTTAAGTGCTCAATGCTCCATTTCCTTGTAGGTTCCAATCATCATTAGCAGTGATGGTCATCAGTAGAAGTAGCCCAGTGCTCCCACTGAAACAGAGAAACAAGCCAGGTGCTTCCACTCATTCAAAACCTATGGTGAGTTGAGTCACTTTATAAATGTTATAATTAAATGATAAGTATGCACTGCTAAACTACAACCGCATCCATAGCCCCGCTCCCTTATGACCAAATCCCTGCCCTGCCAGGCCATGGAAGAATGGTCTTGCTTGAAGCCGGTCCCTGGTGCAAAAAAGGTTGGGGACCACTGGTCTAGAAGGAGGAGTATAGAGCATTGTCTGTTCGCTTTGGCTGTAAGTAGGTCGTTCGTAATTTTGGTCAGGGCTGTCTCAGTGGAGTGATGGGGGCGGAAACCAGATTGTAGATTGTCAAAGAGCAGGTTAGATGAGAGATGGGAGGAAAGTTCAGCGTGGACGTGCTGCTCCAGGAGTTTGGAAGCGAATGGGAGCAGCGATATTGGGCGATAGCTGGACATAGCGGTTGGGTCGAGGGTTGGCTTTTTGAGATAGGCGTAATTGTAGCATGTTTGAAAGCAGAAGGGAAGGTACCGGAAGTTAGTGATAGGTTGAAGAGGTGGGTTAAAGATGGGATAAGAATGGTGGCAAGGTTGGGGAGGAGGTGGGATGGGATGGGGTCAAGTGCACAAGTGGTGAGGTGTGATTTAGAGAGAAGATGAGCAAGCTCCCCTTCAGTGATGTTGGATAAGGAGGTTATGGGGTTTGGGCATTGGTCTGGTATACAAAGGGGTTGTGGTGGTTGAATAATAAAGACTTGCCGTATTTGGTCTATCTTGTTTTTGAAGTGCATGGCGAAGTCCTCAGCAGAGATAAGGGAAGTTGGAGGGGGCAGTGGTGGGCGGAGGAGGGAGTTAAAAGTATTGAACAACTGTTTGGGGTTGTGGGATAAGGAAGATACAAGGGACGTAAAGTAGGCCTGTTTAGCAGTGATGAGAGCTGATCTGAATGTGAGTGTTGCTTGTTTGAGTGCAGTGAAGTCGTCTTGGGAATGCGTTTTCTTCCAGCGCCGTTCAGCAATTCTGGATGCTTGCCGAAGCTTTTTAGTTGTGTTATTGTGTCAGGGTTGTCTATTGATTCGTCGCACTTTGTTATGCATGACAGGGGCGACCGAGTCGATGGCTGATGCAAGAGTGGCATTGTAGAAACTAGTGGCAGTGTCTGTGTCGTGGAGTGAACATATGGAGGACAGTGGTAGGATAGAGTCAGAGAGCATGCGAGTGTCTAGATGTGCAAGGTTTCTGCGGGGGTGCGCGTGTTGCTGGACATGGGATACTATGGACTGGCCCGCCATTCCCCAGACCTGAATCCAATTGAGCATATCAGGGACATCATGTCTCACTCCATCCACCAACGCCACATTGCACCCCAGACTGTCCAGGAGTTGTCTGATGCTTTAATCCAGGTCTGGGAGGAGATCCCTCAGGAAAACATCTGCCAACTCATCAGGATCATGCCCATGGTGTTATAGCGAGGTCACACAGGCACATGGAGGCCACACACAATACTGAGCATCACTTCCTTGTCTTGAGCCATTTCAACTGAAGTTTTATTAGCCTGTAGTTTGATTTTCCACTTTGAGTTTGATTAACATTCCAAATCCAGACCTCCATGGGATAGTAATTGTGATTTACATTGATATTTTATTGATCTCAACACATTCCACTATGTAATGAATAAAGATTTGCAACTGGAATATTTCATTCAGTGATATCTAGGATGTGGGATTTTAGTGTTCCCTTTATTTTTTTTAAGAAATTTGTTTTTGTTAATATTTTCACATTAAAAAAACATCCTTTTTTTACTTTATTTTTTTATGTGATCCTCTGATAGTATTGCAGTATATATTGTAAATCACAGTCTCTTAAGAAGGTCATCTGTGGTTCATCTTCACAGGAGTACCAAGATGGCAGCGACGGGGGCTTTCAGAAGGTCTCTGGATGCCATGTTAATCCATTGGAACCCCTCGGTGTACGGTATATATCACGTTAGGGAAGAGGGCGATGGGAACTGATGCAGCGCCAAGATGGACCATGGCATCTAAATAGTTAACAGTGATCAGAGCTTGGCTCTCGTCGCTGCTGTTAGACATAGATTCTGGCTACGTAATATGTACCGCATGTGTACAGCGTGTGTGACGGGAGCTTGGCTCCTGCGCATTCGCGACACTGACTATATGCAGCTGTATGCTTGCATTATATTACATACCATGGCGCTCGGACTCACCTTCTCCGGGGTCTTTTTGGTGGACACTCCTATCAGCTTCCAGTCATTCAGAACTTCTTCGACTTTGGAAATAAACCTGAAATTACAGAGAAAGTTAAAACAAAACAAAGCATACCTATAGATTCAGAAAACTTTTAAACTGTCAGAAGTTTAGATCCAAGTTTAGGGTCTCAGAGCCGAGACCCCTAATAATGGCTGAAAAAAGGGGAAAAGTGCGCCGATGAACATGAAATGTAGGGCGAGGTTTTTCAGACTAACTTAGGGGAACCTCAACATTTATTTGTTTGGATTATTCACACAAATACTGAGAACACTCACGCCTTATAATAAAGAATTACTATTTACCCCCCTTAGGCTGGTTTCACATTAGCGTTTTTTTGCGCAGCGCATCGTGCGCGTCCATGCGCATGCATCATGCGTACCTATGTTTAACATGGCGTGCGCATGGTCTTGCGTTTGCACGCGCTCGTATGCGTTTTCGTGCACATGCGTTTTTTCAAGGTGTGCGCATAGGCGCGCCAGACGCAACCCGTTGCATTTTTGGGTCCACCGAAAGGCGTCAAAAATACGCATGCGCACTCTTGCGCACGGAATGCGACAAAATAACACATTACAGTCTATAGGAACGCAGGCGTGTGCATGGACATGCGTTCGTCTGCGTTTTCGTGCGCATGTGTTTTTGGTGTAAAAATGTGTAGACAATGGTTTTAAACCCTAGAGAACGAATGCGCATAAAAAACGCAAACGCAAGCAAAAACGCATGATGCGTTTTTTCCATGCATTTCTATTGCGCTCGATGCACTGCGCAAAAAAACGCTAATGTGAAATTAGCCTTAGAGACACGATCAGTCTTCATTTTTATGCTTTTTTCCCTTCCTCCTTGTCTACCAAGAGCCATAACTATTTTAGTTATTATTATTCCATTAACATTGCTGTACGAAGACTTTTTTTCGTGGGATGAGCAGTAGTTTTGAACAACACCATTCACTTCACATGTATTGTACTAAAAAAGATGAAAGTCCAGGTGGGGTGAAACTTCTAAAAATACCGCAATTCTGACATGGTTTTCTGTTCCTGTTGTGCTCCAATTGCCGTTACTCTTGGGTGCCGACTGAATAACACCACCTAAAAGCCGTGCTGTGAATGTGCACACCCGCCATAGATGTAGGATGGATGTCGCTAAGGGGTTAAAAAAAACTGTCCACAAAACCATGCTACGCTGACCACACCAGTAGTGTGACAATACAGAAACCCTATTTAAAGAGGAAGAGGGTGGTGCCACCTATTAAAAATCACAATCCTAAAAGACAATATCGCCCCTTTAACCTCTTTCCCATCCATGACGCCTCATTATTCATAAAGTGGGTGCGGGGGTATAGAGCGGGCTCAGGAGTTGAGGCTGCTTCATGCTGGGCAGTTACCGGCTGTGTTATACAGCCATCACCTACCATCTAAAGCAGAAACTGGAGCAAACTCTGATCACTGCTGTTAACCTCTTAAATGTCACTGTCCGGCAGCTGCATTGAAGTTGTGTGTGAATAATGGGGCCTTGCCCTCACTGTGTCGCAATTATGAGGTGCTGATGGGTTGCCTTTGCAGCAAGGGGCCTGCTAAAGTTGCCTTTGGCTAATACTCATAT
Source organism: Dendrobates tinctorius (assembly GCF_039654945.1). Taxonomy (NCBI): domain Eukaryota; kingdom Metazoa; phylum Chordata; class Amphibia; order Anura; family Dendrobatidae; genus Dendrobates; species Dendrobates tinctorius. The sequence continues at coordinate 14,158,421 of NW_027361810.1, read as the reverse complement.
TTTAGGAGACTATATACTGCCATACTGTGATCAAACTATTGCAGAATCAGATCACTTAGGAAAGTAGAAATACTACTTTATACTATTTTTTTAAGTTTTAAATAAAATAAAAATTTAAATCGCCCCCTTTATCCCCTTCTAAAAAAAAATAAATATATTCAGCATCACTGTGTGTGTAAAAGTCCGATGTATAAAAATTGAATATTTTCTATCCCATACTGATGAATGCTGAAAAGCAAATAAAAAAAAAAACTGAAGGAACAAAATTGACGTCTTTTTATTGTAACATTTCCCCAACAAAAAAACTCTCAATAGCAATTAAAATGCTGTATATACGCCATAGGGGTTGTATGTTTTGCAATTATAAAGGTCAGCTTACCAAGCAGAAGAGAAGCCCTAACAGCACCAGCGACGAAAAAATAAAGTTATGGGTCTCAGAAGACGATGAGAGAAAAATGGAGTCACAAAAATGAAAACTGGTCCAGCCCCTAAGGGGTTAAAGGGCCTAATCAAGTGACTGAGGATATACAGCCAAATCCGAATCTCCACTTGCAGACAAGATGTTTCGGGGTTTCTTGTCCCTCATTAGTGCACAGTAGGAGACTGGGTGGCTGATATTGTGACAAGACCCATGATTCTAGAAAAATCTGGTTTAGCATGTCTGCAGCTGAGGGTTTGCATCAATTGTATCCAGTCTCAACCAAGCTTTTTAACCTATAGTCTTGACTCCAGGCATACAGTTCGTTACAATGTATCAGTGCAAGGTAGAACCTATGTAAACCGTAGTGAGGCTTGTGCTGCTGATGTGGTTATCTGACCCAGTGTTGACCCCGCTGGATGGAATTGTAGCAAATCATCAGCTGTAAGAAACATGACAAGCCGAGATCCTGGAAAGAGATAGAAGCGGAAACGCAAAATATACTGGAATATTTAGTTGTTAATTTCATCACAACAGGCCATGCTGGGAGTTGTAGTGCTCCTGTATCTGTGTATGCAGATAAGCTTCCATTACGTAGAAGGGTGAGGTCTGCAGCGAGGACTCACCTCTCCCATTCAGAGGCCGTCGTGAAGTCAGTGATCTCAAAGACCTCGGACTCGGGCTGTAATAGAAAGAGACTATAGTGTTATATGGAGCGGAGGCAGGAAACAGAGAGACGGGAGAACAGAAAAGTGTCCGGCATCCAAACACAGGCTATATACTGCACAGATAAGGGCTGCACCACATACATACAGGGAAACAGTGTATACGATGTATACATACAGAGTGTACGGTGTATACAGGGTGTACACATACAGAGTGTACGGTATATACATACAGGATGTACAGTGTATACAGGGTGTACACAGTGTACGGTATACATACAGGATGTACATATATACAGAGTGTACGGTGTATACAGGGTGTACACATACAGAGTGTACGGTATATACATACAGGATGTACATCATATATACAGGGTGTACAGTGTATACAGGGTGTACACATAGTGTACGGTATACATACAGGATGTACATATATACAGAGTGTACGGTGTATACAGGGTGTACACATACAGAGTGTACGGTATATACATACAGGATGTACATCATATATACAGGGTGTATGGTGTATACATACAGGGTATATACTGCACAGATAAGGGCTGCACCACATACATACAGGGAAACAGTGTATACGATGTATACATACAGAGTGTACGGTGTATACAGGGTGTACACATACAGAGTGTACGGTATATACATACAGGATGTACATCATATATACAGGGTGTACAGTGTATACAGGGTGTACACATAGTGTACGGTATACATACAGGATGTACATATATACAGAGTGTACGGTGTATACAGGGTGTACACATACAGAGTGTACGGTATATACATACAGGATGTACATCATATATACAGGGTGTATGGTGTATACATACAGGGTATATACACTGCACAGATAAGGGCTGCACCATACACATACAGGGAAACAGTGTAAGGTGTATACATACATGGAGTACGGTGTATACATACAGAGTGTACATCATATATACAGGGTGTACGGTATATACACACAGGGTATATACTGCACAAGGAGTACGGTGTATACATACAGAATGTGCATCATATATACAGGGTGTTCGGTGTATACATACAGTGTGTACGATATACACAGGGTGTACACATACAGAGTGTACATCATATATACAGGGTGTTCGGTGTATACATACAGTGTGTACGGTATACACAGGGTGTATACATACAGAGTGTACATCATATATACAGGGTGTTCGGTGTATACATACAGTGTGTACGATATACACAGGGTGTACACATACAGAGTGTACATCATATATACAGGGTGTTCGGTGTATACATACAGTGTGTACGATATACACAGGGTGTACACATACAGAGTGTACATCATATATACAGGGTGTTCGGTGTATACATACAGTGTGTACGGTATACACAGGGTGTACACATACAGAGTGTACATCATATATACAGGGTGTTTGGTGTATACATACAGTGTGTACGATATACACAGGGTGTACACATACAGAGTGTACATCATATATACAGGGTGTTCGGTGTATACATACAGTGTGTACGGTATACACAGGGTGTATACATACAGAGTGTACATCATATATACAGGGTGTTCGGTGTATACATACAGTGTGTACGGTATACACAGGGTGTACACATACAGAGTGTACATCATATATACAGGGTGTTCGGTGTATACATACAGTGTGTACGATATACACAGGGTGTACACATACAGAGTGTACATCATATATACAGGGTGTTCGGTGTATACATACAGTGTGTACGGTATACACAGGGTGTACACATACAGAGTGTACATCATATATACAGGGTGTTCGGTGTATACATACAGTGTGTACGGTATACACAGGGTGTATACATACAGAGTGTACATCATATATACAGGGTGTTCGGTGTATACATACAGTGTGTACGGTATACACAGGGTGTACACATACAGAGTGTACATCATATATACAGGGTGTTCGGTGTATACATACAGTGTGTACGGTATACACAGGGTGTATACATACAGAGTGTACATCATATATACAGGGTGTTCGGTGTATACATACAGTGTGTACGATATACACAGGGTGTACACATACAGAGTGTACATCATATATACAGGGTGTTCGGTGTATACATACAGTGTGTACGGTATACACAGGGTGTACACATACAGAGTGTACATCATATATACAGGGTGTTCGGTGTATACATACAGTGTGTACGGTATACACAGGGTGTATACATACAGAGTGTACATCATATATACAGGGTGTACGGTATATACACACAGGGTATATACTGCACAAGGAGTACGGTGTATACATACAGGATGTACATCATATATACAGGGTGTACGGTGTATACAAATAGTAAATCATATATCTATATACAGAGTGTATGGCACCATACACATTCAGGGAAACACTATATACAGTGTGTACGGTGTCTACATACAAGGAGCACGGTGTATACATACTGGATGTACATCATATACAAAGCGGGCGTATGATATATAAAAGGTGTACAGTATGTACAGGGTGTACGCATGCAGTGGATACAGGGGCCACAGTCGTGTAGTATACAGACACTCATGTACACACACGGCCCGGCAGTGACAGGTGACAGGAGCCGCTGTACTCACATCACTGTCCGCCGCCATCGTGGAAACCAGTGACGTCAGCGGTGCATGCCGGGAAGCCGGAAGTGGAGCGAAGCAGCTGTCACCCTGAGAGAGGACGGCGCCACGGCGGGGAGACCGCGGCCCGGGCTCTGTGTGTGGCATCATTACAGCTCTGTAACGACCAGATGTAACCGGCTACATCTTACAGCACACGAGAGTGACCGGTGACATTAACCCTTAACACCACGTGCGGGGGATTGGTCACTATTGCCTTGTGTAAACAGTCAAGACAAAGCGGCGAGAAGGAGCTTCAGAGGCGTAGATAGAAGTTACAGGATCACAGACATATAGGCCACCAGCACACAGTATAATGTTCCCACAGACCCCTCAAAGTGATACATGGTAAACTGTCTGCAGTCACCACCAGGGGGCGCTCCCTGTATACAGAGATACATGATAAGATTCTGTCTGCAGTCACCACCAGGGGGCGCTCCCTGTATACAGAGATACATGATAAGATTCTGTCTGCTGCCACCACTAGTGGGAGCACCATGTATACAAAGATTCATGATAAGATTCTGTCTGCAGTCACCACTAGGGGGAGCTCCCTGTATGCAGAGATACATGATTGTATCTCTGCAGTCACCACCAGGGGGAGCTCCCTGTATGCAGAGATACATGAAAAGATCCTGTCTGCAGCCACCACTAGGGGGAGCTCCCTGTATGCAGAGATACATGATAAGATTCTGTCTGCAGCCACCACTAGGGGGAGCTCCCTATATACAGAGATACATGATAAGATTCTGTCTGCAGCCACCACTATGGGGAGCACCCTGTACACAGATACATGATAAGATTCTGTCTGCAGCCACCACTAGGGGGAGATCCATGTATACAGAGATTCATGATAAGATCCTGTCTGCAGTCCCCACTAGGGGGAGCTCCCTGTGTACAGAGACACATGATAAGATCCTGTCTGCAGATACCTCTAGGGGGAGCTCCCTGTATACAGAGATACATGATAAGATCCTGTCTGCAGCCACCACTAGGGGGAGCTCCCTGTATACAGAGATACATGAAAAGATTCTGTCTGCAGCCACCACTAGGGGGAGATCCCTGTATACAGAGATTCATGATAAGATCCTGTCTGCAGTCCCCACTAGGGGGAGCTCCCTGTATGCAGAGACACATGATAAAATCCTGTCTGCGGATACCACTAGGGGGAGCTCCCTGTATAGAGATTCATGATAAGATTCTTGTCTGCAGCCACCACTAGGGGGAGCTCCCTGTATACAGAAATACATGATAAGATTCTGTCTGCAGACACCACTAGGGGGGCTCCCTGTATAGAGATACATGATAAGATCCTGTCTGCAGCCACCACTAGGGGGAGCTCCCTGTATACAGAGATACATGCTAAGATCCTGTCTGCAGCCACCACTTGGGGGAGCTCCCTGTATACAGAGATACATGATAAGATTCTGTCTGCAGGCACCACTAGGGGGAGCTCCCTGTATACAGAGATACATGATAAGATCCTGTCTGCAGCAACCACTAGGGGGAGATCCCTGTATACAGAGATATATAAGATCCTGTCTGCAGCCACCACTAGGGGGAGCTCCCTGTATACAGAGATACATGATAAGAGTCTGTCTGCAGCCACCACTAAGGGGAGCTCCCGGTATACAGTGATACATGATAAGGTCCTGTCTGCAGCCACAACTAGGGGGAGCTCCCTGTATACAGAGATACATGATAAGATCCTGCCTGCAGCCACCACTAGGGGGTACTCTCTGTATACAGAGATACATGATAAGATCCTGTCTGCAGTCACCACTAGGGAGAGCTCCCTGTATACAGAGATATATGATAAGATCCTGTCTGCAGCCACCACTAGGGGGAGCTCCCTGTATACATAGATACATGATAAGATCTTGTCTACAGTCACCACTACTGGGAGCTCCCTGTATACAGAGATACATGATAAGATTCTGTCTGCAGTCACCACTAGGGGGAGCTCCCTGTATACAGACATACATGATAAGATTCTGTCTGCAGCCACCACTAGGGGGAGCTCCCTGTATATAGAAATACATGATAAGATTCTGTCTGCAGCCACCACTAGGGGGAGCTCCCTGTATACAGAGATACATGATAAGATCCTGTCTGCAGTCCTCACTAGGAGGAGCTCCCTGTATACAGAGACACATGATAAGATCCTGTCTGCAGATACCACAAGGGGGCGCTCCCTGTATAGAGATAGATGATAAGATTCTGTCTGCAGCCACCACTAGGGGGAGCTCCCTGTATACAGAGATACATGATAAGATTCTGTCTGCAGGCACCACTAGGGGGAGCTCCCTGTATACAGAGATACATGATAAGATCCTGTCTGCAGCAACCACTAGGGGGAGATCCCTGTATACAGAGATATATAAGATCCTGTCTGCAGCCACCACTAGGGGGAGCTCCCTGTATACAGTGATACATGATAAGGTCCTGTCTGCAGCCACAACTAGGGGGAGCTCCCTGTATACAGAGATACATGATGAGATTCTGTCTGCAGTCACCACTAGGGGGAGCCCCCTGTATACAGAGATACATGATAAGATTCTGTCTGCAGCCACCACTAGGGGGAGCTCCCTGTATATAGAAATACATGATAAGATTCTGTCTGCAGCCACCACTAGGGGGAGCTCCCTGTATACAGAGATACATGATAAGATCCTGTCTGCAGTCACCACTAGGGGGAGCTCCCTGTATACACAGATACAGGATAAGAGTCTGTCTGCAGCCACCACTAGAGGGAGCTGCCTGTATACAGAGATACATGATAAGATCCTGTCTGTAGCCACCACTAGGGGGAGCTGCCTGTATACAGAGATACATGATAAGATCCTGTCTGTAGCCACCACTAGGGGGAGCTCCCTGTATACAGAGATACATGATAAGATCCTGTCTGCAGTCACCACAAGGGGGAGCTCCCTATATACACAGATACAGGATAAGAGTCTGTCTGCAACCACCACTAGAGGGAGCTGCCTGTATACAGAGATACATGATAAGATCCTGTCTGTAGCCACCACTAGGGGGAGCTCCCTGTATACAGAGATACATGATAAGATCCTGTCTGCAGCCACCACAAGGGGGAGCTCCCTGTATACAGATACAGGATAAGATCATTTCTGCAGTCAGAAGTGAAGAGAGAGAAGTCTTTCCTAAAATTGCCGTTTGTGATACTAACAAGGAACAGATTTTTTTTTCCCAGGAAACAAAACAATAACACTGATGCCAGCAGTGACTGTGATGTGTTTACCATGCATTACCACTGACAGCTGAGACAATTGAGTTATTTCTGATATTGGCCCCAAATGTTCATTTCTTGGTTTTGTCTCACCAGTAAAAATATTAAAATCTATATATTATCCCACTGATGTCAGCTTCGTATGTAGGTTTCTTTTTTTTTTAGGAATATTTCTGATAATGGGCCTTAAACCACCAATCAAAGATGGACTAACCAACCGTCTGATGACCTCATGAATCTCCGGAGATAGATGATGGAGGGTGGGGAAATCAGGCAGCTTAATTACAGTCTGGCAGTGTGATACTATTTCCACTCTTTCAAACAGCGTTTCTTTGGGTCTGGAGGACCCGGCGTGCTGGTATATTAGACAAATAGCCCACCGGTATCAACACACATCATGTAATGCTTCATTTCTCCTGTGGAGGCACTGTAGGAAAGCTGAACACTTCCAGGTTCCTCATCAGATCACATCTGATCACTGTGGTCCTAGTAACAGGACGCCCCCGTAGTCATCATCTGGGACTCTTCTCGGAGAACGGGCAGCGCAGCCTTCAATAAAGTTCTGTAACTTCCTAAGTTCTCTGTGCTCCAGTTCTTTGGTGTCTTTTATAAGAAAGGGCTCTGATACACTGACGAGCCATGCATTGGTGTCAGCAGCACAAGATCGCAGCCTGATGCAAAGACGTATGTCCCCATTCACGCTATGCGTTGAACAGATTGCATTAACGCAGTATGAACCTGGCCTTAGTGTCAGCTGGGAAACTACAACATGCCTGAAATGTCATGGGTTGCATACACAATGCGTGCCTGTCGGTGTGTACAATGAAGTCGCAGATTCCTTCCTCCCCGGCCCTCCTCCTCCTCTCCGAGGGGACAATCCCAAACACTCTGCTGACTGCTGGTTGTCTTAGCAGCGCTTTGTAAACTGAAGGATTCCATTCACTGGCCGCAGGTTCCTGCTGTCGGCTTCCACCAAACACGAACCATGTCTAACACCGGGCTCTGAGAGTAGATGCCATCTGGAGAAGACCCTCGCACCTGACATGGTCGGTCACGTCCGCTCCGCTGTGGTCACACGCAGGTGACTGCTCTGTCTTTTCTCGCACTGATCTTGGGTTTCACAGTCGGGTCACATTACTCAGACGTGTGAAGTGTTCAGGACGGCTTCCAGGTCTCGTCCATTGGTCACAAGTCATCTATTGCATTTAAATGGCGATTACATACTGTATTCCGTAGCGCAGTACTCAGATTGCCGGCACTTACACAGGGAGACGCACAATCTAAATTCTTAATAAATTTGCAAGTTTTTGGAATGGTGGAGGAAGTTCACATAGTAGAAAGAAGCGGGTCAGAAGAAGAGTGAAGGACTGACGCCGCGTCCTGGTCTTCCAGGATGGGATGTTGGGAGTCAGACGACAGGTAGTGTGAAAAACTTTGGTTAAAGGTTCTTTCCCCCATGATTTATGGAGGAGTGATGGGTAGGTCTGCATGGTATGTCGGCAGCGAGGGCCATGTGTATGAAGAGGCTGGAGATGTTTCATCGGTGATCCACTGACCAACTAGCTGAGGATTAGGATCGGTCGTAACGAAACCTCTGATGAGATGAAAAAAAAAAAACAAAAGTAGGAATCAGTTTCTCAAAATCTTACGGCATGGCAAGTGTTAAATTTGGAAAACTCGGTATCACACACGCGCTGCAATAAGCTCAGTTTATGTTTCCTGTTAATGAAAGATTCACGTATTATTATTCCCTAGAAACTGATGATGGAGGAGGAGGAGGCACACAATGGAGAATCGATTGTGTTATTCCTGGAGGCTGCAGCCAGGGGCGACATGCAAGTAATCATCACAAGTCTCAGTAATGACCCCAGACTTATAAATACTCCCCATCCACAGACTGGGAACACGGCACTAATAGCGGCTGCAGGGGAAAACCGCGCAGAGGTGAGTCTGTATATACTGTATATACCACTAGTGTACGGAGAACAGTACTGGGCCACAAGTCGTAATCATTGCAGTCTGGCTCCTCATTCAGACCTATAGCCCCCGGTGTATAATATCTGACCCCCGACCACCCAGGTGTATAACCTCCAGTCCCTCCACCATGCTGTCAGCCTATACTAACTTGTGGCAGGACGGCCGGGGGTGCAGCGCTCACGGGTCCTGTAATAGGAGCCATCATGGTAACAAGTCCGTCCATGACGTTTCTTCTTCTTAACTCTTCCCCCATCATCTGTCAGTGATATTATTGAGAAGTGGAAGGAACCGGAGCAACTCAGCCACCAAGTGGAGACCCCATAACATTACAGAGCGGGGGGCCGAGTGCTGAGGAGCAGAGGGCAGAAAAGTCACCAGCGCTCTGCTGACCCCAAAAACTGCAGAGTCCAGACCCCCTCTGGTATCAGCGCAAACAATGCGCCCCCAGGAGCTTCATGGCCGAGCAGCTGCATGCAGCCGTACATCACCAAGCACAATGCCGAGCGTCAGATGGAGTGGTGTAAAGCCGCCACCACTGGACTCTGGAGGAGACGTGTTCTGTGCAGTGACGGATCGCACTTCTCTATCTGCGTCTGATGGAGGAGTCTGGGTTTGGTGATTCCAGGAGGACGTTACCCCCTGACTGCATTGTGCCCCCTGTACAGATGGAGGAGGAGGATAATGCTATGGGCTTGTTATCTGGGGGCGGCCGCGGACCCTCAGCTCCAGTGATGGGAAATCATAATCTTCAGCACAAGACATTGTAGACAATTCTAGCTTCAGATTTGTGGGAACAGTTTGGGAAGGACCTTTTCTGTTCCCCATGACTGTGCCCAGGGCACAAGCTCCATACAACCATGGAGTAGGGGAATTTGGCACATGACCTCAGCCCCATCCAACAACTATAATGGAGGTTATGAGCTCGGCCTCACCCCAACATCAGCGTCTGACTTCACAAATGAAAGGGGAAAAAATTCCCACCGATGTATCTAAAATCTCTCCCTGAAGATTGGGAGTCGTTATACAGTATCTGCTGTGGGGCGACCCAATATAAATAGCTATGGATGTAGGATGGGAGCCCCCAGAGTAGGGATGTGGAGGGGGCACATACTGTACTCCATATAGTGTATGTATAGAAAGTTGAGTCTGAAATTTACCATAATGGATATATTACCATGTATTGCCATATTTGTGGTTTTGTATAGTCCTTGACTCAGGGGGTCATCGCATAAAAGCTAAATGACCTGTTCAGCTCTGCTACATCTGATGACCATTGTTGGGTGGTATTGTCCACTTTGGCATACAGTGATCGTCTGCTGCAGTCAGGTAACATCGTCGACATTCATGGCCATTCATTCATCATTGCTCTTTCCTGCAGGTGATTGCGATTCTTCTGGAACATGGGGCTGACGTCACCTTCTGCAATTTTGCAAGCCAGACGGCTGTGCATGTGGCTGATGCTGACACCCGGGCGCAGCTGCTGGCCGCAGTCACTCGGGCCTCATTTCCGCAGCTATCGATGATGCAGGCGGCATGGCAAGGAGATCTGGAGAGAATTCAGCACCTATTGGTCAGTGATCTACTAGAGATCTATAGTATCCAGGCTGGATCTCTCCAGGTTGGAAAATAACCCCAAGCATTTCCTAGCTGTTAGAGCTTGCTGGGAGTTGTGGTCTCCCAACTTGCTGGAGACCCGCTGTCGTAGATGGGACCCCTCGTCTCTGTCTACTTTAGTTAATAATTGTATATCCCATAAAATAACAATTCTGAAGCATCATTTCTTCTTATTCTCACTGTAACTTTCCTCTGTTATTCCTCTTGGAAATGTATAAACTGTGTTATGAGTTAGGGTGGTGTCACGAAATACACTGACGTCGTCCACTTGGTGCCGATTGTAGATGGTGTACAGCCCTATGATAAATGCAGAAGAAAAAACCCAGTGGTAACTAACAGGAGGCATAACAGGGGAACAGCCCCACAATAAGAGAACATATGCTCCAGAACTGGGATTCTTCTCATTACCTTCACCATACAACCCCGTGCACATTGCTCTCCAGGTTTGCATTGTTTCCTCCTCTCACATCGAGGCTTTTTCTTCCAGTCTGCAGGCCATGCTCATTATATGTACTCCAGGAATGGACAAGGCCTGACCCCTGTCATGTTGGTGCTGCGGGACCTAGACCTGTTTGACAGCCTGACTATGGGATCTGACTATAGACCTGACACTGTGCTGCAAGAACTTCTCAACCACCAAGTGTGAGTTCACTAAAAAGCTATAAATACACAACAAAGGAAAATGTGATCATGTCTGTGGCGTGCACAGGAGTCCCCATAGACATACAGGCATAGAGCTGGGAAATACGTTCTCTGCAAGTGTTTATAGGAAAGGGATTATGTCAGATCCTCGCTGGTCATAACGGGGCTACTGAACACCCAGGTACACAGTGACTGCACCAGCAGAATAGTGAGTGCAGCTCTGGAGTATAATACAGGCAGGCTTGGACTGGCCCATAGCGCAACAGGAGAATCCCCCTATGGGTCCATGTGCAGATCTGGGGCCCCAACCCCCACTGTATGAGAAGTACTTGGCATTATTCAATTGATTCTATATAGAAAAATGCAACATCTAATCATTCATTAATCAAACTACCCAGTTTATTATTATATAGAGATATAGGTTAATTTGTGAATGAGGGCAGTGTAATATTTGTATGCAAGTGGGCCCCCAAAGTCAGTGTTACTGGTGGGCCCTTGGCAGTCCAGTCTGACACTGAATACAGGATGTAACTCAGGATCAGCACAGGATCAGTAATGTAATGTATCTACACAGTGACTGCACCAGCAGAATAGTGAGTGCAGCTCTGGAGTATAATACAGGATGTAACTCAGGATCAGTAATGTAATGTATGTACACAGTGTCTGCACCAGCAGAATAGTGAGTGCAGCTCTTGGGTACAATACAGGATGTAACTCAGGATCAGTAATGTATGTACACAGTGACTGCACCAGCAGAATAGTGAGTGCAGCTCTGGAGTATAATACAGGATGTAACTCAGGATCAGTAATGTATGTACACTGTGACTGCACCAGCAGAATAGTGAGTGCAGCTCTGGAGTATAATACAGGATGTAACTCAGGATCAGTAATGTAATGTATGTACACAGTGACTGCACCAGCAGAATAGTGAGTGCAGCTCTGGAGTATAATACAGGATGTAACTCAGGATCAGTAATGTAATGTATGTACAATTGTACACAGTGTCTGCACAAGCAGAATAGCGAGTGCAGCTCTAGAGTATAATACAGGATGTAACTCAGGATCAGTAATGTAATGTATGCACACAGTGACTGCACCAGCAGAATAGTGAGTGTAGCTCCCGAGTATAATACGGGATGTAACTCAGGATCAGTAATGTAATGTATGTACATTTGTACACAGTGTCTGCACAAGCAGAATAGCGAGTGCAGCTCTAGAGTATAATACAGGATGTAACTCAGGATCAGTAATGTAATGTATGCACACAGTGACTGCACCAGCAGAATAGTGAGTGCAGCTCTGGAGTATAATACAGAATGCAACTCAGGATCAGTAATGCAATGTATGTACTCAGTGACTGCACCAGCAGAATAGTGAGTGCAGCTCTGGAGTATAATACGGGACGTAACTCAGGATCAGTAATGTAATGTATGTGCACAGTTACTGCACTAGCAGAATAGTGAGTGCAGCTCTGGAATATAATACAGGATGTAACGCAGGATCAGTAATGTAATGTATGTGCACAGTGACTGCACCAGCAGAATAGTGAGCGCAGCTCTGGAATATAATACAGGATGAAACGCAGGATCAGTAATGTAATGTATGTGCACAGTGACTGCACCAGCAGAATAGTGAGTGTAGCTCTCGAGTATAATACGGGATGTAACTCAGGATCAGTAATGTAATGTATGTACATTTGTACACAGTGTCTGCACAAGCAGAATAGCGAGTGCAGCTCTAGAGTATAATACAGGATGTAACTCAGGATCAGTAATGTAATGTATGCACACAGTGACTGCACCAGCAGAATAGTGAGTGCAGCTCTGGAGTATAATACAGAATGCAACTCAGGATCTGTAATGTATGTATACAGTGACTGCACCAGCAGAATAGTGAGTGCAGCTCTGGAGTATAATACAGAATGCAACTCAGGATCAGTAATGCAATGTATGTACTCAGTGACTGCACCAGCAGAATAGTGAGTGCAGCTCTGGAGTATAATACAGGATGTAACGCAGGATCAGTAATGTAATGTATGTGCACAGTGACTGCACTAGCAGAATAGTGAGTGCAGCTCTGGAATATAATACAGGATGTAACGCAGGATCAGTAATGTAATGTATGTGCACAGTGACTGCACCAGCAGAATAGTGAGCGCAGCTCTGGAGTATAATACAGGATGTAACGCAGGATCAGTAATGTAATGTATGTACACAGTGACTGCACCAGCAGAATAGTGAGCGCAGCTCTGGAGTATAATACAGGATGTAACGCAGGATCAGTAATGTAATGTATGTACACAGTGACTGCACCAGCAGAATAGTGAGCCCAGCTCTGGAGTATAATACAGGATGTAACGCAGGATCAGTAATGTAATGTATGTACACAGTGACTGCACCAGCAGAATAGTGAGCGCAGCTCTGGAGTATAATACAGGATGTAACGCAGGATATGTAATGTATGTACACAGTGACTGCACCAGCAGAATAGTGAGTGCTATGATAAAAAGTCTTTAGTTTACATAGATCTTTTTCTGCAGAGACACTGAGCTCTTGGATAACGGAGGACGGTCAGCAGTCAGCTATGTGTCAGAAGTGAGGAGTCCCCTGAGACAGCAGCTGATAGACGCCCTGGAGAGGTGTGGGCCCCCGGCAGGTAAAAAACCTGTGTTGTGATGTGTTGGCAGGAGGGACAAGACTACTGAGTGACTAAAACATTCACAAGTCTGTCTGTGCATTCGCAGGCGCATATGATGAAGCCTCATGTGACTTGTGTCCTGGGACAAAGCCGTCCTTATGTGACAGTCCACCAGATGGATTTCCGAGCGCTGCCACTCAGGACCAGAGCAGTGAGGAGGTAAGATGCCCCCAGCCATCTCCTTCTTTTACCTCTTATTTTCAAAATTGCTCCTTTTCAGCCACATTGAGGTTACATCACCGTTTTCCAAGCCCTGTCTTTCCTGCTTTTGCAAAACTGCAACACCCAGCACATCCTGATAACCTGTTTGATCACATTGGGAGTTGTAGTATTGCGACAGCTCTCCTCGGCGTTCGTGTGGCATTTAATGTGCGCTTTTTTTAAAGCGGCTCAACAGGATCACGAAAACATGGCTACTTTGTATTCCCAGGCTGTCAGCGGTAGTGCAGCTCAAACCGATTAAATCCGTAGACATTAGTGGTGCAGTTTCCAGAAAAAAATCAGTCACTTTTTTTTTAATCACTTTTTTTTTTTGGAAATCATTGACAAAACCTTAAAAACATGACCCCTTGTACATTTATGGGTCGATTCATCATTGAATTTGCGCCTTTTTCTGGGAGGGATTTTCGCTATTTTTTTTTTTCATCTAATTTATTATCCGTTTTGCTGCTTTTTTAAGCTTTTTGCCTCTTTCCTTTTTTCTCGGCAATATTAGCCAGTTCCAGTTATGTACTTCAACTAATTCCGAATTGCAACTTTTTCTAAAGTCACTATTTTTTTTTATTTTTAAGCAAATCTATTCCAATACTCCTGGTGTTTTTTTTATTTTTTTTCACGCATTTGAAGACTAATGTGAAACATTCAGAAGGACCATGCAACTTATAAATCTAAAAAAGTGCAAAAACACACAAAAGAGCCACAAAAAAAAAGAAACAGAAACTAAGAATCTACACAAATATTGGTAGAAAATCAACCTGGGTAAAAAAAAAAGCTAAGACAGAAAAGTGACTTAACAAAAAAAAAAAATTGTCTAGCAGCCATAGCGTCTGTGAGCAGGAAATGGTTATGTCATTTTGAACACCAGCGGCAAATATAGGAAAACTTATCTAAAAGAATAGCTGCCTTTGTTGTCCATAGCAACCAATCACATCGCAGCTTTCATTTTATCAGAGCTGTTTAGGAAATGAAAGCTGAGCTCTGATTGGTTGCTATGGACAACAAGGACAGTTCTTGGAAACGAGGCCTACTTGGTTTACACTTGTTTTACTTGTCCTAAAGTGGTTTCTTTATTAAAAAAAATATATACATATGTTCATTAGATAAAACTCCAGCATGGCACCACCCTACATTTCGGCAATTCATCAAGGCTTTTACTGTTTTGGTGTTTTTTATGGGTCACCCTCCCAGGGCTGTGGGGTACTCGGTACTGGGCCGGTATCAGCGGGATGTGTCACAGCAGCGGAGACCCGGTCCGTGGCCCTGGGCGCCCAAGAAAAAGGGGAATTGCAATGGTGGAATGTGATGGATCCGCCACCTGTGGTATTCGGCAAGGGAGGTGTTAAGCCGACGCTGCATGCAGATCCGCTGGGACTGGTGGTATGGTGGAGCAAAGTTGTAAAAGCTCCCCACAGGTGAAGCTGTAGTCCCAGGGCAGTGTAGATGTGGTTGGCACGGGGATGTAGCGGAGCCGGAAGGGTAGGAAGCAGACAAGACACAGCGGGGTGCAATTTCTGTACCTTTACTTGACAAATGCAGTCCAGGGTCCTGATTATAGATGGTACCGGAGCAGGCTAGCCTGGGACCAACTCAGGGATTCTCTCTCAGCAGATGGGCTGTGCAGTCTCCTTCCTAGCGCTTATTTGAGGGATCTCCAGTACCGAGTTACACTGAAGTTCCTCCTGACAGATGTTCCCAAGAACTTTACTTGTACGGCAGACAGCTGTAGCCTGTTTCGGGGACTCCTTGCTCCTAAGTCCCGGCTCACTATCAATGTTGCTGTTGTGCCCCAAGTCTGAGATGGGAGTAGTGCATTTACAGCCTCCTACTCCTCTGGTGTCTTTTGCAGGACCATTAGTATCCATACAACTGTGGAGACCAGGCTCCAGTTCATGCGCTCTCACTGGAGATGAGCCTTTCCTCTCTGCTCGATCTCCGCGCTTCTTCTCCACGTCTGCACACTTCACCCTCCTCACACTAACTGACCACTCCTTCCTCTTGGCCCTCAGAGAGCACTCCTCCCCCTCATTCCCGGTTCAGAGTCCCCCCTGCTGGCCTGAAGTGGAACTGTGTTGCATGTATGGGTTACCTGCGAGAGAGACCCTTCATTGCTCCCAAGACTGGCATTACCCTCCCTGGAGGAAGGCAAAGCCACTGATGGCCATACTCCTGGGGCGCCACATTCCCCCCTAGTGCAAGTCAGCACTCCTGGGCTGAACAAAACATGAAAAACATATAAACAGTTAAACAAGGTGAACAATTATAATTGTACAAGATTTGAAAAAGGAAAAATGTACATAAACCAAGAGCTCCAAAAATAGTCCTATGATGATAAGTTCAGCATCAATATCCATGGTAAATTCCTGGGCAAATGGTAAACTATTTACAAGGAAAGTTTTTGACCACATACAGTCCTGTGGTTCAGTGTCCATGAAACACGGTAAAACTGGAAAATTTTAAAGGAAACTCTTACAGATTACCTGTAGGCAAAAAACTTGAAAACAGTTACATATTTACATGCAATTTCAACATTTACATTTACTTAGCTATACTCAATATCTGATGGGCGGTATACCTTGTGTAGTGTGGGTAGACCTGCATAACACTGGTGCTGTTATGGACTGGACTGGTTGTCTGGTTCTAACTACTGGTGTTGTGTGTGAACTGGGTAGCATACGTCTACTAGATCTTAGAGTCACTGTGGGCATGTCAGATTCACTACTGGTAGGGCGAGGGTTCTCTGACTCCACTGCTGGTGTAGCATCTGCTGCCTGATTTTCATGATCTTCAGGATTTTCTTGAATCACATCTTCCTGTGCTACCAATTGGGGGAATGTCAACACTGGCACCACTATAGCATCATTTACTTTAGTCCAATTTGCATGGAATTCTCCTAGTATGGTGCTGACCTTTTCTTCTTCCTCCATGGGTTGGAGGTTATCTTGTTCTTCCATTCTTTCTTTTAACAGGTCAGGACATAGTTTCAGATGATCTCTTGATATGGCTGCTGAGGTTTCTGCTCCATCTTTGCTAGTAAGGCACACCTTGGTATTGTCAAAGTTTGAGGGCAGAATGGTATAAGGTTCAGCTTCCCATTGGTCATCCAATTTATGCAATCTTCTTTTCCTTTTTAAGACTTGTTCTCCTGGTGACAAGGGAACTGCGGGTGCATGCTGATTGTAGTGCCTTTCTTGTCTTTGTTTTGCCTGAGCTAGACTCTTCTCCACACACTCTTGTACTCTACGATACTGTTGTTGTCTTTCTGTATCCCAGTCAGCATCTGGTGACGTTACTTCAGGTGTCAGGACTCCCATGTCCAAATCAATAGGCAGCTTACCAGGTCTTGCTCTCATTAGGTATGCTGGGGTACAGTTGGTGGAGTTCACTGGAATATGGTTGTAGAGGTCTACCAGATCTGGCAACTTTTCTGGTCACAGATTTCTCTCCTCCAAAGGCAATGTCTTCAGTAGGTCAATCACTACCTGGTTCATCTTCTCACACATGCCATTGGTCTGTGGATGGTAGGGTGTTGTCCGGATCTTCTTGCAACCATACAAGTTACAGAATTCCTGGAATACTTCTGCTTCGAAAGCTGGACCTTGATCTGTAAGTACTCTTTCAGGGTAACCATGTGGTCTACAGAAGTGCTGTTGGAATGCTCTGGCTGCTGTCCTGGCTGTTTGATCTTTAACAGGCACAACTACCAGGAATCTCGAGTAGTGGTCCACAATGTAAGAGCATAGATGTAGCCTGACCGGCTTGGGACCAGCTTGACATGGTCCAGGACGACCAACTCGAGTGGCTGCTTGGTTACTATTGGCTGCAGAGGAGCTCTCTGGCTGTTTCGATCCTTTCTGCGCAGGTTACATTGTCCACACTCCAGGCACCACTTTTCAATGGCTTTCCTCATACCAGCTCAGTAGAATCTCTCCCGGAGCAATGCTTCCAACTTCTTCCATCCGAAGTGTCCAGCTCCATTGTGGTATGCTTCCAAGACCATTGATGCCTCTCTCTTTGGGACTACCACCTGCCAGACCAGCTCATGAGTGCGGGCATTGATACTCCTCTGACACAGCTTTCTTTCATAGATGAACAGCCAACCTCTTTCCTTCCACAACTGCTGGGTTTCTGACTCTGGGCGTGAGTCAGCTTGTGACAGTAGCTCCTTCACCCGGCGGACTGCAGGGTCACTATCTTGCGTTTCTGCCCAGTCATGATGAGGCAAGGGATTCAGGGTGACCTCCTTCAAGCCAGACCGTCTGTTTTTTACTCCTTGAGCACGTTGGGCCGCAAGTGGCCAGTGGAAGGGAGGTAACTCTATTTCTTCAAGAGCCTCAGGGTCTTCTCCTGCATCCGGCAAATTAGGCATTCTGGACAGCGCATCAGCATTGGCATTCTTGTGCCCTGCTCGGTACTTGATGGTAAATTCATAGTTAGACAGCCGAGCCATCCATCGCTGCTCCAGTGCACCTAGCTTGGCAGTTTCCAAGTGGGTCAACGGATTGTTGTCCGTGAAGATAGTAAACTTGGCTGAAGCTAGATAATGCTTGAACCTTTCAGTGACAGCCCAGACTATGGCAAGGAACTCCAGCTTGAAGGAACTGTAGTTGTCAGGGTTCCTTTCAGTGGGACGCAGCTTCCTGCTGGCGTAGGAGATCACTCTTTCTTTTCCATTCTGTACCTGCGACAGTACTGCTCCAAGTCCCACGTTGCTGGCGTCAGTGTACAACACAAATGGTTTGTCATAATCTGGGTAGGCCAGAACTTCATCAC
The DNA here is from genome assembly GCF_039654945.1 of Dendrobates tinctorius. NCBI lineage: Eukaryota > Metazoa > Chordata > Amphibia > Anura > Dendrobatidae > Dendrobates > Dendrobates tinctorius. Next base: position 14,139,522 of record NW_027361810.1, on the reverse strand, counting down.
CGGTGAGAGCCATCTTCAGTCGAGTGAAGGATCTCTCCAACTCCTCGGTCCATTCAAAGGTGGAATTCTTCTGTTTGGTCTTCTTGGACTGCCCCACCAGAAGATTTTGCATAGGGGTGGCTATTTCAGTAAAGCCTTTGATGAATCTTCGGTAGTAGCCTACCAGTCCAGGGAACTGACGTACTTCATGGAGGTTGCTGGGCTTCGGCCAGTCCCGGATGACTGTGACCTTGTCAGGATCTGGTGCCACACCTTCCGCACTCACTACATGACCAAGGTACTGTACTTTGGGCTTCAGGAGGTAACATTTGGAAGCCTTCACCTTCAAGCCAAAATTGGACAAAGCTTCAAACACTTCAGCCAAGTGTTCCAGATGGTCCTCATACGTCTTGGAGAAAACAATGGCATCATCGAGGTACAACAGGACTGTCTCAAAGTTCATGTGTCCCAGGCAGCACTCCATCAGCCGTTGAAATGTTCCTGGAGCAGTGCAGAGCCCGAATGGCATATAGTTGAACTCACAGAGACCCATTGGGGTGGTAAATGCTGTTTTCTCCTTGTCTGCCTCTGCCACGGGAACCTGTCAATACCCACTAGTGAGATCCAAGGTGGAAAAGTAGTTAGCAGTCTTAAGTGCAGCTAATGATTCCTCAATTCTAGGCAATGGGTAGGCATCTTTATGTGTAATGCTGTTAATTTTCCTGTAATCAACACACATTCTCATGGTACCATCCTTTTTCTTTACAAAAATTATGGGAGCTGCCCAGGGGCTGCAACTGTCTCTGATAACCCCAGCTTCCTTCATCTCTCTCAACATACCTTTAGCACATTGGTATTGTGTTGGGGGTATAGGCCGGTACCTTTCTTTAATGGGTGGATGATCTCCAGTGGGGATATGATGTTGAACCCCTTTTGCCTGCCCAAAATCTAGTGGGTGTTTACTGAATACCCGCTCATATTCTTGTGTCACTCTGTAAACCCCATTTTTCTGGTATGAAGGTGTAGAGTCAGTCCCCACCTGCAGTTGCTGACACCACTCCTCCAGCTGCTTCACAGAGCCATTGTCCTCCACCTGATCGGATGAGACCAAAGGCTCTGCTGCCCGCAATGAGTTGTTATTAACGGTGAGCAGCTTAGCAACCGTGGCGTACCGAGATATTGTGGCCTCCTCCTCCCCACAATTCAAGAGGCGTACAGGTACTCTCCCTTTTCGTACACCAATCACCCCTCTGGCTGTCAGGACAGTGGGCCTGCTATCAGAGTATACTGGTTCTACCAGTGCCTGGTAATCTCTCCCTCTAAGACCTATAGCTGCCCGACACCAAATCAACATTTCACATCTGGGGGGTATTGCAATGGGAAAAGCATCACTCGCTCTGACACTGCCAATTTCTCCACCAGAGCGTTCTACCTGTTGTCTTTGCATCAGGGCTCTGATCTCCTTCTGCAGGACTCGTTGTTCACTGGAACCAGCAGTCTCAGCCACCTGTTGCAACAAGACAATAACCTCGGAAAGACAGTTTTCAATTACATTTGTACCAAGATTATCATGGGATTACATTCACGTCGATCAATATCAACAACTATCAGACCTTGAGATTTTAGCTCTACCCGACCCACTTTAACAGTAATCTCTTTACATCCAATCTGCAGCAAAGACTGACCATTACTGGCAACTACTGTCAGTTCATCAGTTGGGCCACGGGTGAGTTCAGAATCAGCCCAATACATCTTGTAAAGAATATATGGCATAGTGGTCACCTGGGAGCCAGTGTCCAGCAAAGCGTTCATGGGGATGCCGTCAATCACCACTGGAAGGATTGGTCTCCCTCCAACATACTTGGCTCTCCAGTTCTTTGGGCCTGGGGATCCTATTCCTGGGGGTTGGCCCTCTGCCCCAGGGGTTGCTCGTTTAAAGGACAGAATCTTGCAAGATGACCTGCCTTGTAACAGCGACGACAGATAGGACGTCCGTCCTGGTCATAGCGATCGTTGTTCCTTCCTCGGAGTGGCGGGGTTCTCCTCGGAGCCACGGGACATCCTCTGGACTTGAGGCAAGCTGGATCTTCTCCTTGGAGGACACTTGCAGGGACTGCACAGTTTTAGTAAGTGCAGCCATTCCTTTGGTCAACTCCTGGACCTGAAGACGCAGTTCTTCAGTTGGATCTTTATCCAGAGTCTGTGCATCAGCCTCCACAGGGATGGAAGGGAAAGATGTTGCTTCCTGGTGGTAGGTGATCGCTGGGCGCCTCAGGGGCACTGGACGGCTGTCAGTTGGCTCCTGCAGTACCCAAATAGCCCTGTCCTTGAAATCAGCAAAGTCCAGATCAGGGTCTTGTAGGGTTATGATGCGCAACTGTTCTCTGTGGGTACTGGATAGGAGTCCTTCAATTAACTGCTCCTTTAGCAGTTTATCTTCCTCCTTCACACTGTCAGGATCAACTTGCTTAACTGCTCGCAGGGCCTCCTGCAGGTTAAGAGCATAGTCCCTTATACTGTCCTGCGCTTTCAGTTTGCATCCAAAGAATCGCATCTTGATTTCAGCTGCAGTGCTAGTGTCAAAGGTACTTCTCAGCTTGGCTAGAATCTTTTTAACAGTCTCTTTATCAGTGTCCTGCCAGGCTTTCACCTCTCTCTGTGCTGCACCTGTTAGCTGTCCAATAAGGATGTGCACTTTCTGGCTTTCAGACAGGAGGTATACTTCAAAGAAACTGCACAGTCTCTCTTTGACTTCACTCAGGGTATGTGACTCCCCTGAATACTCCGGTAGCCATGCTGCTCCCGGAAGGTAGGGCATAGACAGCGGCATTATGGGGACCGCTGCGGTGGACGCTACTCCTGGCGGCGCTGAGGGGTTGGTGGCGGCGTCCGCCGCTGCATTGCTGCGTGGCGCAGACATCCTCTTCCCCCCCTAGTTAACGTTAGCCAGGGCCGGGGGTTGTGTGAGCTTACCGGCGGCCGCCTCGCAGGGCCTCAGCTCCGGGCTGTAGGCCTCAGCTCCTCCCACCTCTCGCGCGCTTTTCCTCTTCCCGCGCAGGACTTCACTGCTTCGCACTCTCGGAGGGGCTCCGCCCACGAAGGCCTGCCCCCTTTTCTTCCCCCCGCGCCAATCAGCGAGATAATGGCGGCAATGGCGCCAATTTCACACAGTCTTTTACACAAACACAGTCTATGGCACACAGGACCCGGGGGTTACCGGGCTCCGTTATCCTGTTCGTGATGCCAAATTGGATCACCCTCCCAGGGCTGTGGGGTAGTCGGTACCGGACTGGTATCAGCAGGATGTGTCACAGCAGCGGTGACCCGTTCCGTGGCCCTGGGCGCCCAAGAAAAAGGGGAATTGCAATGGTGGAATGTGATGGATCAAATGAATAGCTCGTGACGCCACCTGTGGTGTTCGGCAAGGGAGGTGTTAAGCCAACACTGCATGCAGATCCGCTGGGACTGGTGGTATTGTGCAGCAAAGTTGTAAAAGCTCCCTACAGGTGAAGCTGTAGTCTCAGGGCAGTGTAGATGTGGTTGGCACGGGGATGTAGCGGTGCCGGAAGGGTAGGAAGCAGACAAGACACAGCGGGTGCAGTTTCTGTACCTTTACTTGACAAATGCAGTCCAGGGTCCTGATTACAGATGGTACCAGAGCATACTAGCCTGGGAGCAACTCAGGGATTCTCTCTCAGCAGATGGGCTGTGCAGTCTCCTTCCTAGCGCTTATTTGAGGGATCTCCAGTACCGAGTTACACTGAAGTTCCTCCTGACAGATGTTCCCAAGAACTTTACTTGTACGGCAGACAGCTGTAGCCTGTTTCGGGGACTCCTTGCTCCTAAGTCCCGGCTCACTATCAATGTTGCTGTTGTGCCCCAAGTCTGAGATGGGAGTAGTGCATTTACAGCCTCCTACTCCTCTGGTGTCTGTTGCAGGACCATTAGTATCCATACAACCGTGGAGACCAGGCTCCAGTTCATGCGCTCTCACTGGAGATGAGCCTTTCCTCTCTGCTCGATCTCCGTGCTTCTTCTCCACGTCTGCTCACTTCACCCTCCTCACACTAACTGACCGCTCCTTCCTCTTGGCCCTCAGAGAGCACTCCTCCCCCTCAATCCCGGTTCAGAGTCCCCCCTGCTGGCCTGGAGTGGAACTGTGTTGCATGTATGGGTTACCTGCGAGAGAGACCCTTCATTGCTCCCAAGCCTGGCATTACCCTCCCTGGAGGAAGGCAAAGCCACTGTGGCGGCCATACTCCTGGGGGCTCCACATTTACACTGCGGGGGTCTCCATTTTTCTAGAAAGTGGGCCCGGCCTATTACAGCCCACCAGATTATCTTTACTTTATGCCAGAAAGTGGCATAAATTATAATAGAAATCTACCCCATCTCTTAGCTGGCACGGATTTCAGATTCTGGGCTTAAAGACACCAAATTCATTAAATCTTATTTCAGCAGGCTTTTCATCAAGATTTGGGTATGAAATGCCAGGCTTGATGATTTTGTCTATATGAGTGGAGAACAGCCAAGAACTGTCACCCCTTGCTCTGACAATCAATGTGTCCATGGGCGGCCATTGTTTTGAACCTTGTTGTCAGCCAGAACTTCGATGCAGGTGAAGGCGGCTGATTGCTTGGAAGGGTTTACAGAAAATTTTGCATCCAAAATGTTAAATTTGCGCAATACCTAATGTCTGATAAAATACAACTATTTTTCTGTTTTGGTGAAGCAGACATTTTTTTTTAATTTTTTTTTAAGTGACTACAAGAGCTGCAGCCGTATTAGCTGTCACATTTAATTTATCTCCTCACTAAATGATAGTAAAACCGTAATTTCTCTCCATAAAGTGAAAGTTTTACCATCAATTTCTCTAAATTTAATGACAAGGCTTTAAAATAAAAAAAAAAAAAAATGGCCACCATGGTAAATCAGAAATATGCCAATATCGCTGCAAGGCCTCATTCAGACATCTGCTTTTCACACACACGTTCTGTCTGTGTTTTGCACAGATAGAACAAGTTCCCATTATATTCTATGATCAAGTATATGTGTCCTCAAAAAAGAGACTTTTTTAATTTCGATCCAATTTGCGAATAAGTCCATGTGTCATCTGAGCACTGTCTGTTATTTATTGTTCAACAGGTAGGAGAAATTTGGAAAATGTCCTCCTCCCCCCCACCCCATGCAAAAATGGAGAGCAAACCTGAAAACGGTCTGTAATGGCAGCTCCCCCATACAAAGAATTAAGGGCCCAATTTATTATTGCGTTTGCATCTTATTTCTGTCAACTTTTTGGTGCTTTTACGCCTTTTTTTGTCGTTTGTGCCAAATTTATCTTTACAGTTGTGCCTTTTCTGAAGTTTCTTCTATGCGTTCCCCTGTTTTGTTTTTTCCTTTTTGTTCTCCACTATGGGCGTTGCATTCGAAAACAGAAATTTTCAGAAATCTCAAAATTTGTTGCAGATGCACTCCAGAAGATTTTTACGTACGCCAGAATTTTATTAAAGCAATCTTTACAACATTTTGTAGAACATTTGACGTTTTGATTGAACAAATTTAAAAAATGGTCAAAAGGCAAAAAATATACCGTACATATTTTTGACTTTGGGCTAAATTCATAAACCGCATGCATCATTTTAATGAATTTGGTGCAAAAAAAAAATCACCAAATACCACAAAATAAAAAAGAAAAGTAACTTAAAAAAAAAAAAAAAAAAAGCAAAATGATGCATCGGAGCCTAAATCTTTATTTAAAAAAAAAAAAGAAAGAGAAAAAAAAAGAGCAGTAGTGTAAAGCATGGAAGTTTAGAACAGCAGTTAGCATACCACAATTCTGTCCAAGATATCGTCAAAGTCCCTTTAGCAGTTTTCCTTCTGTCCTTCAGCAAACATTAGGTTACAGCAGCCTGCAGTGTGCGGAGAGAATCCCGATGTCAGGGACGATCATAGAGAATATTTAATGACCCCATAAGCTCCAGCACCATGGGCTCTTGCCCTCGTTTTAGTACATAAGCCCTGTGTGTGCCTGCAGCCATGGGGTGTAGGATTGCGCCGGCTTTGTCCACCATTGGTCTCTATTTCACGGTCAGCACCATCACGGTGAACCACCTGCCTCTTGGGTAATAATCACTCAGCCATATCATGTGTGACCAGATGGATGGCACAAGTCCCTCACGTTCCTCTCACTACAATGACAAAATGGCTAATTGTGTAACGAGATAAGACGAGAGCCGCAGGCTGGGAATTGGGAAATGCTGCAAGGTAACGATGGCTAGAGACGGCTGAGATGGCAGATCTCACGGAATCGTCAGCAAGTCCACTTATTGTAAACTGGGTCGATCATCATTGCTTTTGCGCCTTTCTCTGTTGTAACATTTTTCACATTTTTTTTTACCCGCACCTTGTTCGTTATTCAATTTGCACCTTTTAATAACTTAACTTTACTTTGTTTCCTCTTATTCTTTTTTTTTTTTTTTTTTTTTTTTTACCACCATGGCTGTGGTTTTGGTTACTCAGATGCTTTAACCTAATTAATGATTTGCAACTTTTCGAAAATATCACAAAATTTTGTGCACTTGTAATTCAGTACCCTACTGGAGTCCAAGATCGATTTTTTTTCTTCTTTTTTTTTTTTTTAACAGTTTAAGGCTAGTATGATATTTTCAAGCTTATTGAAAGGATTGTGTGACATTTTTCTCTAAAAGGTGCAAAAGAGATAAAAAAAATAAGCATTTTTAAATGTTAGCCAATTCATATTGTGCACCCGGTTTGAAGAATTTGTCACAAAATCCAGCAACATAAAAAAATTACATTATCTGCAGCTAGATTTAGATCCCTGTCTTGGTGTGAAGATAAGCAGCACCAAATATTTATTGCAGGTGCTTATCTTCAATCTTTATTTATTTTTTTTTTTACATAGCGCTAACATATTCCGCAGCGCTTTACAGTTTGCACACATTATCATCACTGTCCCCAATGGGGCTCACAATCTAGATTCCCTATCAGTATGTCTTTGGAATGTGGGAGGAAACCGGAGAACCAGAAGGAAACCCACGCAAACACGGGGAGAACATACAAACTCCTTGCAGATGTTGTCCTTAGTGGGATGTGAACACAGGACTCCAGCGCTGCAGGGCTGCCGTGCTAACCACTGAGCCACCGTGACCATACTTGCTTGACCAAACTGGTCACTTCTGCGTCATGCATCTTGAGCGTTTTTGGGGGTCTACTAACCCAGGATGCCGCAGATGTGAGGACTGCTGCAATGGAGGACCGCATTGAACCTCGGAGTAGGGCAGCATGAATCTTTTTGCTCACCTTTATTGAGAAGACTTTTTTTTTTTTTTTTATTTCCATACCTTACTAGTATTCTCGTTTGTATTCCAGTTGAGCAGTGACGGGATTTTCCAAGAGATTTTAGAGGAACCCCCGAATCCTGCAGCAGGTAATGAATTCTAATAGTAAGCCGATAGATGCTGTGACACTCATGCTGATCTTTCCAATATGGTTGAGTATGCGCTACCTTTTTATTTATTTTTTACATTATATACTGCATTTGTTGATTTTGTATTTTTTGCTGATTTGGTGCAAATTAACTGGGTTTTTTTTTTGCACGTATTTCTCTATTGCCTTATTATTGTTGGTGTAACTCAGCATTCACGTCTATGGCCTTGGACTCTTTATATATGCGATAACATTGCTTATATATTATGTATGAACATATATGCATATTTATTAGGCAATTTGTATTTTTGATTATTATTTTTATTATTGAACAACTACCATGCTGTCGGTCAATCCAAAAGGTTAATAAACCTGAATATGTAAGAAAGTAACAGTGCGGTTTTGTCTTTCTTAGGAGAATATCTCTATGTGCAGAATTATTAGGCAACTAAATGAAAAGCCTAAATTTCCCATCTTAATTTATTTTCTTCTGTTACAGTGAGAATAAGAACCAAACAATGTAGAAAATACATTTCTGACATTTCAAATTAAAAATTTTAATGACAATGTACTGTAGTAATATGTCCGCCCTTCTTCTCAGTCACCGTCATCATCTCCATCCATGCATTCTGTCAGTTTCTCCATGTTTTTGGGCAGCACCAACCACAGCCCCAGACACTGATCAGAGAGACGACTGTTCTCCTTCATAGTAAATCTCCCGTGTGAGAAGGGCCACAAGTTCTGTCCAGGGTTTAGATCCAGTGAAGTCGGAGTCGGGTCATTATTCTTTCATCTCTAAGGTTGTTCCTTGCCCCGAACAGTGAATAATTTCTTATTGCCATCACTGTCCTGCAGAAAAATCATCATTTCCTAAACCACTGCTTTACCAAAGTGTCTTCTAATCACCGTCAAGATGTTTGGGAGGTGATTTTGAGTCCAACTTCAACCTGAAAAAGTCCAACTTACTCCTCTTTAATAATCCCAGACTATGGCAGTGTCCCCCCCACTTCACTAGCGTCTGAGTGGAAGTGGAGGTCTGTGCCTGTAACTGCGTCATCCAGAGTCATTCTCTTCTCTTCAGTCCAGAAAACCTGTGAACAATCTGTACCAGATATTTCTTGTCACAGTCCTGACGTTTCTCTTCTGTGTCTTGCTCAGTGATGGTCGGGCTCAGCCTCCTCACCTCTGCAGTGTCTCTGAGCACTGAACACCTTGTGCTTCTGTGTCTTGCTCAGTGGTGGTCGGGCTCAGCCTCCTCACCTCTGCAGTGTCTCTGAGCATTGAACATCTAGTTCTTTGTCTTGCTCAGTGGTGGTCGGGCTCGGCCTCCTCACCCCGGCCATGTATCTGAGCACTGAACACCTTGTACTTCTGTGTCTTGCTCAGTGGTGGTCGGGCTCAGCCTCCTCTCCTCGGCCATGTCTCTGAGCACTGAACACCTTGTACTTCTGTGTCTTGCTCAGTGGTGGTCGGGCTCGGCCTCCTCACCTCGGCCATGTCTCTGAGCACTGAACACCTTGTACTTCTGTGTCTTGCTCAGTGGTGGTCGGGCTCAGCCTCCTCACCTCGGCCGTGTCTCTGAGCACTGAACACCTTGTACTTCTGTGTCTTGCTCAGTGGTGGTCGGGCTCGGCCACTTCACCTCTGTCGTGTCTCTGAGCACTGAACACCTTGTGCTTCTGTGTCTTGCTCAGTGGTGGTCGGGCTCGGCCGCTTCACCTCTGTCGTGTCTCTGAGCACTGAACACCTTGTACTTCTGAGTCTTGCTCAGTGGTGGTCGGGCTCGGCCGCTTCACCTCTGTCATGTCTCTGAGCACTGAACACCTCGTACTTCTGTGTCTTGCTCAGTGGTGGTCGGGCTCAGCCTCCTCACCTCGGCCGTGTCTCTGAGCACTGAACACCTTGTACTTCTGTGTCTTGCTCAGTCGTGGTCGGGCTCGGCCGCTTCACCTCTGTCGTGTCTCTGAGCACTGAACACCTTGTACTTCTGTGTCTTGCTCAGTGGTGGTCGGGCTCGGCCGCTTCACCTCTGTCGTGTCTCTGAGCACTGAACACCTTGTACTTCTGAGTCTTGCTCAGTGGTGGTCGGGCTCGGCCGCTTCACCTCTGTCATGTCTCTGAGCACTGAACACCTCGTACTTCTGTGTCTTGCTCAGTGGTGGTCGGGCTCGGCCGCTTCACCTCTGTCGTGTCACTGAGCACTGAACACCTTGTACTTCAGGTTTCCAGGGAGGCTATAATTCTGGAATACGGCAGCACTGGAGGATAATGGCTGCTGGTGGCTTCACATCTGATTCTTCTCGTATCTTTGGCAGTTAATCTGCACCTTTCTTTCTTTCTTAGCACGTTTGTTGTAACCTTGTTGGATGTCCTTTTCCTTACTTGCATTCGTTTTTTTATACCACACGGTGCCCACTCTCGCTGGCATCTACTGCAGTCTGTGTGGGCGTCACCCCCAATGTCACCCATTGTTTTCCTTTGTTATAGATCTTGCAGAAGAAGTTACTTTCCAAGAAATGGAGAACTTTTATCAAACACAAGAACGGTGAGAATAAATTTAGCCCATGGGGATACGAAAATTAAAATGTACGTACTATAACTTAATATTTATTCTTTATGTTTCAATCGCTGACCCTTTCCAAGATCACTGTGTGCAGTCAGTGAATGAAAACACTTATTTACTTTCAGAAGTGGATACAATTGTTTTCACTTTAAGTACGGCTCCGTGAGTTAAAGGGGTTTAACCAAGAATGAACGTTATCCCCTATAGACTTATTGCTCGGACCTCCACCGATTCAGAGATCGAGTATGCGATGCTGAGCGCTATACTCTTATCTCAGGCACGTGAAAATTGGCTTGTAAAGTATCTGATTAGATTCTGTCCTAAATCCACAGGGAATGGGCAATACTATTACCACGCACCCTGATGACTACAGAATATAAGGCCGACATCTGACTTTATTAATCTGTGTTATAGGAAAAGACCTTCCTTCTCCAGACAATGGCTCACTGATCCTACCGCCAAGCTCCCGACCCAGCAATCAACCAGTACAAGGCACCCGTACCTTCCACCGATTCTGGGGGAAGACATCAGCAAGCTGGAAAGACTGGGGCTCGGTTACCTGGTGCCGGAGTCTTATCGTGAACCCAACGTCTTGCAGTGTCACCTAACTCCAAACCCTCTCCACGACATCAAATACATAAAGGGGCAAATTTGGCATAGTAAGTGTTTGCCGTCGTATAGAACGTGCAAGAGCTGTAAATAACTCGTGTGGAGTTATGCTGAAGATTAAAAAATAATTTGGTCGCTATTCTCCTTCCATAGTGTAGGCAAAACAAAAAACAAAAAAAAAAGTTTGGCTTCCATAGGAACATAAGTTTTCTAAACGCAATAAGCCTTTTAAATTTCTAAGTGACTTATGAGTTATAAGGCTATTCCCAGCATCTATGTTGACTCCCTATATATAGGATAGGGGGAAATGCACTGATCATGTGGGGTGCATTCTCTGTTATCGCTAAGGACCCAGGCTTTGCACAGCCTGATCTTAAATTTAGCGGAGACTTGTAGTGTGCACTCCATTAATTGTCTGAGGAACTGATGGAGAAAGCAGAGTACAGCGCTTCGCTATTTCCAACAGTCACATAGAAAGGGAGTGGAGGTCAAACACACACTTTTCCACTCCATTCTCTGACTTGTCGAATGTCCCAGCAGTCAGACCACCAGCAATCAGTAAGTCATCCTTTATCCTAAGAAGGGATAACTCTTGATTCTGGGAATACCTGTTTAATAGAGTGCAATCTGCAGGTAAGGGCCGGAGTGGAGAGCAGTTCTGAAAAATACACCACTCATTCCATGAGATTTGTGTAATGCCGAGATTCGCCTGCGGAGGAGCAGCAGGGAAATTGTGCACTTTGAGGTCTCGGCATCAAAATCCTTATTGATGAGGACGTGTGGTCAGGGCTGTATAAACCACTAGGCACATTTGGGCAGGTGCTTAGAGCAGCAGAATGATGAGAGCATATTCTATTTAGGTTAATTAGCAAATGTATGTCTCCATGTTAGTAAATACCTATAAGTGTATGTAGCAAGAGAGCAAAAGTGAGCTTTCCTGAGCCTTCATTTTTATCATTCAGCAATGTTTTATTTTATTTTTTTTTTCCTACTATCTCTATCTGAATATAAAAGTCATTAAGTGAAAAAAATTTGTGGAGAAAATTGTAAGCCAATGACACGGGGCGTATTAAATTCTAATGCCTTGAGTAACGCAAAATGTTAGTACGGCACTATTAACGTGCACATACAAAGCCTCATCTGGCTGGTGGCTCTGATGAGCATTAGTCTGGGGAAGCCTTGTTACACTGCCTTTAAACTACGCCTAAAACCAAACTGATGACATGCTTCCTGCGATTTATTTTCACCGTTGGTGGCTGCTCTTCAGCTTCTCCATTGGAGCACAGCTCTGACTGGTGACTGCAGCGTAGCTGCATTGTTCACAGTGGCGTTAACTAGAGACTGATGGGCCCCGATGCAAGATTTGGTCTCGGCCCCCTCATCATGATATACATGTCCCTCCATCCTGATATATATCACATGTCTATCACCCTCCACCACGGTATATATGTCCCTTATCCTGGGCTCCATCCAGGTATATATGTCCCTTATCCTGGGCTCCATCCAGGTATACGGTATATGTCCCTTATCCTGGGCCCCTTCCTGGTATATACAGTGGGGCAAAAAAGTATTTAGTCAGTCAGCAATAATACAAGTTCCACCACTTAAAAAGATGAGAGGCGTCTGTAATTTACATCATAGGTAGACCTCAACTATGGGAGACAAACTGAGAAAAAGAAATCCAGAAAATCACATTGTCTGTTTTTTTTTCATTTTATTTGCATATTATGGTGGAAAATAAGTATTTGGTCAGAAACAAGCAATCAAGATTTCTGGCTCTCACAGACCTGTAACTTCTTCTTTAAGAGTCTCCTCTTTCCTCCACTCATTACCTGTAGTAATGGCACCTGTTTAAACTTGTTATCAGTATAAAAAGACACCTGTGCACACCCTCAAATAGTCTGACTCCAAACTCCACTATGGTGAAGACCAAAGAGCTGTCAAAGGACACCAGAAACAAAATTGTAGCCCTGCACCAGGCTGGGAAGACTGAATCTGCAATAGCCAACCAGCTTGGAGTGAAGAAATCAACTGTGGGAGCAATAATTAGAAAATGGAAGACATACAAGACCACTGATAATCTCCCTCGATCTGGTGCTCCACGCAAAATCCCACCCCGTGGGGTCAGAATGATCACAAGAACGGTGAGCAAAAATCCCAGAACCACGCGGGGGGACCTAGTGAATGAACTGCAGAGAGCTGGGACCAATGTAACAAGGCCTACCATAAGTAACACACTACGCCACCATGGACTCAGATCCTGCAGTGCCAGACGTGTCCCACTGCTTAAGCCTGTACATGTCCGGGCCCGTCTGAAGTTTGCTAGAGAGCATTTGGATGATCCAGAGGAGTTTTGGGAGAATGTCCTATGGTCTGATGAAACCAAACTGGAACTGTTTGGTAGAAACACAACTTGTCGTGTTTGGAGGAAAAAGAATACTGAGTTGCATCCATCAAACACCATACCTACTGTAAAGCATGGTGGTGGAAACATCATGCTTTGGGGCTGTTTCTCTGCAAAGAGGCCAGGACGACTGATCCTGGTACATGAAAGAATGAATGGGGCCATGTATTGTGAGATTTTGAGTGCAAACCTCCTTCCATCAGCAAGGGCATTGAATATGAAACGTGGCTGGGTCTTTCAACATGACAATGATTCAAAGCACACTGCCAGGGCAACGAAGGAGTGGCTTCGTAAGAAGCATTTCAAGGTCCTGGAGTGGCCTAGCCAGTCTCCAGATCTCAACCCTATAGAAAACCTTTGGAGGGAGTTGAAAGTCCGTGTTGCCAAGCGAAAAGCCAAAAACATCACTGCTCTAGAGGAGATCTGCATGGAGGAATGGGCCAACATACCAACAACAGTGTGTGGCAACCTTGTGAAGACTTACAGAAAACGTTTGACCTCGGTCATTGCCAACAAAGGATATATCACAAAGTATTGAGATGAAATTTTGTTTCTGACCAAATACTTATTTTCCACCATAATATGCAAATAAAATGAAAAAAAAACCAGACAATGTGATTTTCAGGATTTTTTTTTCTCAGTTTGTCTCCCATAGTTGAGGTCTATCTATGATGTAAATTACAGACGCCTCTCATCTTTTTAAGTGGTGGAACTTGCACTATTGCTGACTGACTAAATACTTTTTTGCCCCACTGTATGTTTCTTATCCTGGGCCCCATCCAGGAGTCTATGTTCCTTATCCTGGGCCCCATCCAGGAGTCTATGATCCTTATCCTGGGCCCCATCCAGGTATACGGTATATGTCCCTTATCCTGGGCCCCATCGTGATATTCATGCCCCTTATCCTGGGACTAATCCTGGTATATGTTCCTCGTTCTGCCACTGTTCTTTAATGTATGGAAGGAAAAAAAAAACGATTATACTCACCTTCTCTTTGCTCCCCCGCTGCCCTGTGTCCTCTCCTGAAACCGGCAGCTGACTTCAGCATGCAAGCGATGGGAACGCACAACGTCACTACCTCGCGCCTCCAGTCACGTGCACGCCGACATCAGCTGCTGGCCTCTGATTGGCCAGCAGCATGTATTGTGGCACACAGACCCGATGGGTCTGAGTGCCGCAATACACTTCAGCTGAATGAGCATCTGAGGACGCACATCCAGCTGAAGTATTTGCCGGTGTCGGCGGACCCCTCGACCACCAGGCCTGGTCACGACGGCCTATTTTATGCAGCATTTTTTCTGCTACAAAAACCAAATGTGTGCACATACTTGGGTAACGTGGTTAACCACAATCCACACAAGCCTCCATACCTTGTGTAGCCACCATAGTGTGAAGATATTGCAGCCAGTCCCCACAAGCTCAGTCTTCATAAATGCAGTTTTAAAAAAAGACAGTTCTTGTGGTATACAGAGGGATTTGTTAGAGTCATCCATCTCGAAATCCAAGAAGATTCAACGTAGAGAAGGATAACACGAGAGCACCCCGACACCGAGATACAGAAAGCCACACTGCAGCCTTCACTTTATATGTTATACTTCCAATCTTAATTCCTTTCTTTTGTTTTTAAGGGTTGGGTTCAGCCGAAACTTCAAGGGAAAGCAAGGTAAGTTTCCCTTACATACACGGATGTGTTGACCGTGGACGCTACATCTACAGGGGCCCTTCCATGTTCCGAACAGTTGGATGTTGGGGTCAGGGTTACAGATTCATTCTTCTTGATAGAAAACAAGACTCTTTATATTGGAATCTGTAGAAGAAGGATCCATTTTTGCCTCTATAAATCTTGTTTCTAGGGCGGCCATATTGGAGGCACACACTTCCTTTATGGTTTATCGGCACAGATAATGGCAATGGTTGTATGTTTTGACCCCTTCATGACGGGGCCAAATTCCACTTTAGTGTTTCAATTTCTTCCTCCCAGAGCCATAACTCACTTATTTTCCTGTCCACGTAGATGTTTGGGGGCTCGTTTTTTTTTTTGTTTTTTTTGCGGGCCGAGTTGCACTTTTGAATGACAGCATTTCATTTTACCACATAGTATACTGGAAAATTGGGGGGGGGGGGGGAGAACTCCCAACTGTGGTGAAATTGCGAAACCTCCCCCAAAATTCTGACTTTTTTTTGGGGGGGGGGGGGGATTTTTTTACACTGCACATTTTGTGGTATAACTAACCTTACAATATAATTCTCCTCATGAATACAGGTACGGTGATACTGAACCTGTCCAATGTTATTATTTTAGTGGTGAACAGAAACAAGCAAGAACAGAAATTTGCAAAAAAAAAAAAACAAAAAAAACATTTTCCAAGACGCATAACATTTTTATATTTCTGCTGATGAAGCTGTATGATGGCTTATTTTTTGCAGGGCTAGACGACATTTTTATTAATATAATTTTGGAATAGATATGACTTTTTGATCACTTGTTACAACATTTTTTGTGGAATTTTGGCAACCAAAAAAAAAATGTTGGCACTCTTCAATTTTTTTTTTCTGTTTAAAATGTTTACCGATCGGGTTGTTTGTATATGTTGATAGATCAGACTTTTCTGAATGTGTCAGTACCACAAATGAAAAAATAAAAAATTCACATCTTTATATTAAATGGGAAAAAGGTGGGTGATTTGAACTTTGAGTTTTATTTGTTATTTTTTTCATTCATTTTTTTTTTTTACTTTTCACTGTTGTTGTTAGCCCTCTTACGGAACTTGAAGATACGATCGTCTGATCGGTTGTGCTATATACAAAGATGTGAGAACATCGCTGAATATAGCAGAAATCACAGTCTCCTTTGAAGCCCGGCCACAGGCAGGGTTACAAGCGTGCTCCATAATAACAGGCCCAGGGGTCATCAGCTGACCCCTGGCTATCAAACAACCCATCGGCGATCCGTGATCACATCACGGGCGCGCTGATGGGCGGAGAGAATGACGCACACCCAGGCTGGCCTGTGTTAAATGCAGCTGTCAGATTGACAGAGGCATTTAAAAAGGTTAACAATCGCGGCTCCACCACGATTGTTAGCGTCAGATCCTGGCTGTAATACACAGCCCCTCCATACATCCACTTCCGACTTGCGCCATACATGTATGGCAGATTTCATAAAAGGGGTTAAGGCAAGTAATATTCTACTTGATAGAGCTACAGAATTAAGCAGTCATTAAATTTCTGGCTTTTAAACGAGATAACTCTGCTGACCATGTCTCGATTTACACAGTAAAGCTGAACAGTGAGCTGCAAAAGAAAGGAGGTTCTGACGCATTTAATTTAGGGCTGCATTATTTTCTGAGACCGTCTGAAACGTTCTTAATTTTTCTTCTTCTTTAGACTTTTCCACCACTGACTCATTCCTCTCGATCTCCAATCCCTGCCAAACTCAGACCTTTGTCAAAGATAATTTCAAGACACAAAGAAGCCAGTAGATCAAGTAGAGCTCTGCCTTCTGACAACCTTGCAGATTTGAGAAATGGAAAGATTCCTAATGAGATGACGCTTCAGAAATCGATGCAAAACACAGAAGACATAGTCTTGTCCAGAGAAATGGTGAAGATAAGTTTGGAGAGTTGTATTAGTTCTGAAAATCAGCAAAGTTATAGGGATGATCACACATCAAAAAGTGCGGATGATAGAAGCAGGATTGGATCTGGAAGAGGAGAGGCTACAGAGAATGGGGAAATGGCAAGAATACACATAAGCTGCCGAGGCTCGAAAACGCTGCTGCATACTAATGACAAAGCACAAGCAAACTGCGTAGAGGCGGCCGGATCTTCTTTACACATTGAGCATTTACAATTACATGAAAGCTTAAGGAAAAACCAAGCGAGCATGATGGACGATCCACCATGCACAAGAGAAGAGACAGAATTGAATAAACATGGCAAAAACAAGACAATTGAAGAAAATTTGGGAACAGCTACACCAACCACTGACAACACCAAGAAGAAATCAGAGCTCAAAACCATTGACCTTTCAAGGACACCCAGAACGAGTCACATACCTTTTTTTCACATCACATTTTCTGAACAGGAGCCCGAGAGAGAGATTTACTCTTCCCCAAGCAAGCCTCTTTTTACAAAAAGAAAAACAAAGCCTGGCTCTCTACTGCATAACGTGAACCACAGTTTTAATATTCATGCCCAAAAAGAGAACGAAAAGACTAAAAAAAGCAGAAAGACCAGAATCATGTCCGCTCCCGATAACACAAAGCAACAAAGACCTCTGTCCAACAGCAATCGAAGCAATGGGAAGAGTGTTCCTTTACCAACCCTGGTATATTCATCAGTGCCATCATCTTCTAAAACGTCCAAAAGAGTTGCCGATTCTGCACAAGGAAGTGCAAACAGAAATATCGAACGATCTCAAACCCAACTCTCGATTTACTCACAGAAGCAAATAAACTCTCCAAGTAATACTTCCATTTTGCCAAGATCAAAGTCTTCCCATGATTTCCAAGATATAAAATACAGCGATATGTTTTTGGAAATAACATCGAAACAAGGCGCTGGTCCAGTCATGTACCAAATGTTCCCACCTACTGTCTTTGTCAATGCTTCCAACTGTAGAAAGACCAACTCTGCTTCTTCCACTAGGAGTTGTTCCTCAAAAAGTTCTCGTGCAAGTTCCTCAAGAGACAACAGTGCAAGATCCAAAAGAACTAAAGCAAAGGGCAAGAAGAGTCCATCAGCCGTGAGCAATCGCCGCCGAAATTCAGCATCAAAGCTGGAGAAGGTGGAAAGCAAAACAGAGAGCATTATCATTTCTGGTGTGGACTGGGAAATTAAGGCAGAAAAACAAGAGGAAGACCATGTTGTACTTCCTTCGGACGAGATCATGGACTCCAAGCATCCAATCTTTGAGTTACCCACAATCAAGGAAGCCACTTTAGAAAACTCAATCACCATTCATGAAACAATCAAAGAAAAACTTAAAGTGTTGAGAGAGCTGGAGAGAAGGTCTAGCAATATGGAATCCAATAACCCTGAAAATGTAGATCAAGGTCTTCTAAAAGAGGTTCGTGTTCAACAGGACTATGGTCTCGACAACAGGTGCCATGGAGAGGATTCGAAAACTGGACGTCCACCACCAGCTGAAGAGACGTCCAAAACCCCAAAAGTCGAAGCCTTGGAGGATTGGATCCATGATGACAGTTGTAAAAAAAGATCAACTGAGACTAAAAACGATGCAGATTTTACATATTCTGCCCAAGAGTGTCATAGTTTTGTAGGCAGTGAACATCTAACTGCCGAACTTATTTCTTGTCTGGAAAATTTAATGATTGGTGAAGAATTCACTGGTTCAGTCGTGGATGACAGAAAAGATGGTGACCATAGTACAACCTTTCGTGAGCACCAAGCGGTTGATGGGCTCACCGATCAATCGCAGGTAAGTGTTTTTTTACAGAGTCAGAATTTATAGTCCGCAAAGGCTTAGAATTAAATCTTAAAATTTAGGCACATAATCTCACATTCTCGTGCATATTACCATAATGCAGGCTTGAGTGTAACCGTTATATAGCAACCGCAAAAATTAGGGATGAGCGAGTGTGCTTGGATATCGTGTTTTCAGAGCATGCTCGGGTAATACGTTCGAGTCCCCGTGGGTGCATGTTTTGCGGCTGTTCGACAGCTGCAACACATTCAGGAATTGCCTATTTATTAAGCAATCCCTGCATGTGTAGTGTATCTAACAGCCGCTAAACATATAGCCGCGGGATCTTGAACATATTACTTGAGCACGCCCAAGATACTCGAATAACACCCGAGCATGCATGGATAATACGATATCGAGCACGCACGCTCATCACTAATAAAAATGTATGACGTCAGCCTGTACGGCCCATGACTGATTTTTTTTTTCCCTGTCAAATTTTGTAAGAAACCTGCAGACAAACCATTTGTGGCAAGCTCTAATAGATGCCGGATTTCAAAGCATTGCATTTTAGAGGAGGACTACATAAAACCATATTGTAGGAAGGCACCATATGGCGGCGTGTGGCTCCAGGGATTACAGGGGAATCCCACGTAAGCTCATTGCACGAGCAAGACTAATCCAAACCTAAAATAAAATAGAACCCTAGTTTAGAAGCGGTGCGAAGTGGTTTGGGGAAGGTCTATAGATGCGAAAATGTGGTCATTTGAGACCTTTCCAATAAAGGATTTTGGAATGTCACAGTCTGGGGTCTACTACCCACCACTAAATGTGTTCTAATGTGTCCATTGTCCAGAAGAAGCAGATGGCTTTGCAGTCTGGTAGAATTCAAGCCATTTGATTTGGGTCCGTATAACAGATAGTGATGGTGCATGCTGTTTTTTTATCTCCCCGTGCCATTAGCTAACATTGCGGACTACGATATGGTGCGGACCGAAATGAATGCGACGTAATGCCGATGATGTGATGAATAGGTCTGCAATTTATCATCTTTTATTATAAGAAAGATCCAGTTGTCACCAAGCAGAATTCATTGGATGTTGACTAATTAACGGGTTAATAGAAAACAAACAAAAAAGGCTATTTCCAAGAATGCACTAACAGACCAATACAATCAAGATGAACGTTCTTTTAGTTATTTTCTCTCAGTGATATTTTACATATTGACTACGTATCCTGGCCCTTGCGCCAGTACGGATATACATGTACCTCAAGTTTGGAAAAAAAACCTGAGACAACCAACATACAGTTTCTTGCATTTTTTTTCTCCCCAGTCCGACCTGCAATGTAACTTAAAGGTACGATTTTTTTTTTTCTTCTCTTAATTCTTCCAAGGACTGTCGAAAGCATATAAAAAAATAAATTAGCCGCACAAATGTCTTTCTTTGAACTTAATAAATGGATAAAAAAAAGCAAAAAATAAAATAAAATAAAAGAAATCCAGAACTCTGATCAGTATAGTCCGTGCTGGTGGGAGTAATTATGGCTTTCCATGGTCAGGTAGTGCTCCAGGTTTGGTTTGTGTCCTTCCATTGGGATGGCAAGCGACTCGCTACCATCGAAACTTTCAGTGTAAATCAGCTAAAAGAAAAGCGGAAAAAACAAATAAGTAAAAATGTAAAATCAATGAAAACAAAATTTTTCGAAGATCTACAACCACAGATGTCGACCACTAGTTTTTTTTAGTTTTATTTTATGAATTAACAAAAAAAACCAAAAAAAAAAAAACAACATACACTCAACTCAACCAGACCTCCACACTGCTGCCTGTGTCACCCCTGAGGGTCTCCTGGCATCCTCTTCTGGCAAGGGACATTTTGTGACAGATGCAGTCAATAAGAGGTAACTGATTGGCTGCAGCTGTGTTCTGAAGTCTGCGCAGTCACATGATGTTCCCCGTCGAAAGAGAAAGCCAGGAGATCATTGAAGGACCCCCGAATCACTATTGTAGGGTCTGCAGACCTATAGTAAACTACAAACCCTACAGCAGTCTGATTCTCCAGTCATGTGTTACTCCTGTCCACTGTTGCCATGCAGATACATTGGGTACAGAAAGTATTCAGACCCCTTTACATTTTACACTGTTTCATTGCAGCCATTTGGTAAATTCAAAAAAGTTACATTTTTTTCTCAATAATGTACACCCTGCACCCCATCTTGACTCAAAAAAAAAGAAAAAACAAATGTAGAATTTTTTGCAAATTTATTTAAAAAAACAAAAAAAAACAAATATCACATGGTCATAAGTATTCAGACCCTTTGCTCAGACACTCATTAAGTCACATGCTGTCCATTTCCTTGTGATCCTCCTTGAGATGGTTCTACTCCTTCATTGGAGTCCTGCTGTGTGTAATTAAACTGATAGGACTTGATTAGTAAAGGAGCACACCTGTCTATATAAGACCTCACAGCTCACAGTGCATGTCAGACCAAATGAGAATCATGAGGTCAAAGGAACTGGCCAAGGAGCTCAGAGACAGAATTGTGGCAAGGCACATATCCGGCCAAGGTTACAAAATAATTTCTGCAGTACTCACGGTTCCTAAGAGCACAGTGGCTTCCGTAATCCTTAAATGGAAGAAGTTTGGGACCGGCAGAAGTCTTCCTAGACTTGGCCGTCCAGCCAAACTGAGCAATCGTGGGAGAAGAGCCTTGGTGGGAGAGGTAAAGAAGAACCCCAAGATCACTGTGGCTGAGCTCCACAGATGCAGTAGAGAGATGGGAGAAAGTTCCACAAAGTCAACTATCACTGCAGCCCTCCACCAGTCAGGCCTTTATGGCAGAATGGCCCGACAGAAGCCTCTCCTCAATGCAAGACATATGAAAGCCCACATGGAGTTTGCTAAAATACACATGAAGGACTCCCAGACTATGAGAAATAAGATTCTCTGGTCTGATGAGATGAAGATAGAACTTTTTTGGTGATAATTCTAAGTGATATGTGTGGAGAAAACCAGGCACTGCTCATCACCTGCCCAATACAATCCCAACAGTGAAACATGGTGGTGGCAGCATCATGCTATGGAGGTGTTTTTCAGCTGCAGGGACAGGACAATTGGTTGTAATTGAAGGAAACATGAATGTGGCCAAGTACAGAGATATCCTGGATGAAAACCTCTTCCAGAGTGCTCTGGCCCTCAAACTTGGCCGAAGGTTCACCTTCCAACAAGATAATGACCCTAAGCACACAGCTAAAATAACAAAGGAGTGGCTTCAGAACAACACTGTGACCATTCTTCACTGGCCCAGCCAGAGCCCTGACCTAAACCCAATTGAACATCTCTGGAGATACTTGAAAATGGCTGTCTACCAACGTTCACCATCCAACCTGACAGAACTGGAGAGGATCTGCAAGGGACAATGGCAGAGGATCCCCAAATCCAGGGGTGAAAAACTTGTTGCATCATTCCCAAGACTCATGGCTGTACTAGCTCAAAAGGTGCGTCTACTCAATACTGAGCAAAGGGGCTGAATACTTATCACCATGTGAGATTTCAGATTTTCTTTTTTAATAAATTTGCAAACATTTCTACATTTCTGGGTTTTTTTTCAGTCAAGATGGGGTGCAGAGTGTACATTAATGAGGGAAAATGAACTTTTTTGAATTTACCAACTGGCTGCAATGAAACAAAGAGTGAAAAATTTAAAAGGGGTCTGAAAACTTTCCGTACCCACTGTAGGTCCGGAAAAGAGCTGCATACACCAAACGGCGAGAACAGCATTGAAATGTTACATTATTTTTATCCTCCTCTTTTTTGTGGGATATTGATTGACGAGGCAATATTCTCTTTTTAGGTCATTACAAATCCAAGTTTGAAGGACCAAAAATCAGACATCAACAACTCCCACCCGACTGCCAATCATTCAGGATTCCACCACGAGCGCTCAATCCACTGGATCAAAGGAGAAGTGCTGGGGAGAGGGGCGTACGGCACGGTAATGTCAGACATGTGACTGTGGAGTGTATACTGTTACTAGGAAAATCGTACTAAAAGTTATAGCCTTGCTTTGATCCAGGGGTCCCATCCTTACCCCGAGAGCCACTTTAAGCTTCAGACACATGATATGGGAAGAAATCTTAGAAGCCCCCCATGAGTTCATCTGAAGGTTAGGATTTCCCATTAATAGCTATCACAATGATGTCTTAGCACAGGAATAATGCTAAATGTATTTCACCCGCAGGGTAACTATGTAGCCCATTTACATCATCCATCACAATATGCACCATTTCTCTCATTGATAATGGGTCCCACTTAAATGTCGGACCATACAACAGCTGCTTTTTCGGCTACCCTAGTAATTACGCCCATGACGTGTGCATGGACAGGGGCCCAAATACCCGGTACAGGGTGTAACTAGTGTTATATGGTTTGGCTCTAGGTCTACCGTGGTCTTACAAGTCAAGGAGAGCTCATTGCTGCAAAGCAGGTGACGTTACATGGCTCAGACCCCGCGGTGGCAGAAAAGGAATATAAGAAGTTGCAGGAGGAGGTGGACTTGTTAAAAACACTGAAGCACATCAATATAGTCGGATACTTGGGAACATCGTTTGACGACACGGTGGTGACAATCTTCATGGAATATGTCCCCGGAGGCTCCATCTCCAGCATTTTACGTCATTTCGGTCCCCTGCAAGAAGTCGTGATCAGGAGATACACAAGCCACATCTTGCAGGGCATCGCCTACTTGCACAAGAACAGAGTTGTGCACCGAGACATCAAAGGGAACAATGTCATGCTGATGCCTAACGGGGTCATAAAACTCATCGATTTCGGGTGTGCAAAACGGCTCAATGGCCTCAGCATAAATGGGACCCATGGGGAGTTGCTCCAGTCCATGCATGGTACGCCATATTGGATGGCACCAGAAGTGATTAGCGAGTCTGGACATGGGGAGAAGTCGGATATTTGGAGTATTGGATGCACAGTATTTGAAATGGCGACTGGAAAACCACCGCTGGCTCACATGGAGAGGATGGCAGCCATGTTCTATATTGGTGTAGAGAAGGGACTTATGCCAACCCTGCCAGACCACTTCTCTAGGAGAGCAAGAGAGTTTGTCAACCTATGCTTAACTAGGTACGTAAGCTGATTAGACTTCAAGCCAGAGCATGCGGCTGATCGATATCTTTGGAGAGGAGCAACATAGCACTGGATAGCCTCATAGCCTTCACCCGCATTGTGCACTCGTATTAAGACCGGTGCAAAATGCCTGAAGGATATGCCAGACCGGGCAAATTGCCGATTGACGCCATGTCAGCAGTGCCTCTCCCATATCGATGCAGCATTGAGTGGTGTTGAACTGGGCTGTGTTCATATTCCGTTTTACCCTCACATCAGCGGTTCCATCGGGGCTTACATCTGAAGTCCTGCAAAACGGGAATCGGACATTTGCCCTGACAGGCCATTGACTGCGATGATGGAGATGGAGTCAGTGTGTGCTGTCGGGACATCATTTTCTGCTGTGTCTGCCACACCTTGTAGCCGGTCTTCAATAGGCGGATACAGCTAAAAATGACGTCCGACAGAGCACACAGTGACGCCGCCATTACATCATTACCGTCACTGGTTCCAAAAGTGCAAAAGTCCAAACCCAGTTTTCTAGGGCTTCAGACGTAAGCGCTGACGACAAGGGTAAAACATGATATGAACACAGCCTAAACCTTTTGTGTGTTAGATCTAAAGGGCACTATCCAGCGAAATAAAAAGGAGTTTGGGTGTGAAACTGAAATAACGAGCTTGTTAATACACTTTACTTACTAAATCTGCCCTTATATCCAAATTTCAGCATTGCTCCCACATTTTATCCAGCTCCATGTGATACAGAAGAAAGCATCCCCCGATCTTGTGTATGAAGGGGGCTGCCTGGCTCCAATCATTAGCTAGATCAGCCCGATTTGGTGTTTGTCATTTAGCCATGGTGCAAAAGAAGCCCCTATGTCACCAACAGAGAGGGTAGCGGAGGAGGAGAGAGCCTTACTGGCCCCAATACCAGCACTTATATCTGGAAATCGACGCGGCTTTCAAAATCAGCAGTAGATTAGTAAATTGATTTTATTTCAGTATAAAACATCGAAACTAATTTATAGTTGGCCTCACAATCCCTTAAGGGTGATTTGGTTTTACTTAGGGGGAAAAAAAAAAAAATAGCGTGTTCATATTAAGCTTCAACTTCTGTGCAACGGTTACTCATCCTATAGAGGGGCAATACTTACCGGGAGTAATGGCGGAGGAAGCATCATGGAGGACAGAGGATCAAGCACTTCAAGATAATCTAAGGGGAAAAAAAATAAGGGATTATTAAAGCCATTGATCACACGATCAGTGGAGACGAACAATTTCCCCCCAAAAAAGTTTCCAATAGTGATTTCAGCAAAGATCAGAGGAGAGACTTTACACCAAGACCCAGAGTTGGCAGCCAGGACATACAACCAGCCCGGATGTTATTATCCTCACATAAGTGCAGCATTAGACAGTCATTTCTTATATATCATTTATTTTTTAGCTCAGCAGGGTATACACCAACATAAAGTCACAGCTTGGACTTCCATATTCCTATGCCACCAGAGAAAGTGATGGAGACGCGCTGGGGCTGCAAAAAGTATACAAGGGAGAGAGCCGCACTCCAAACAGTCTACACATCAGGTCCCTGACCCCAGAGGGGCTCACAGTCTTATCCCACCAATTTCAAAGGTTAATTCATAGTGATGAGCGAGCGTGCTCGGATAAGATGTAATCTGAGCATGCTTGGGTGCTAACAGAGTATCGTCGTCATGTTCGAATACTATGTTTGAGTCCCCACAGCTGCATATGTCGCAGCTGTCCTAACAAACAAGCAATATCTGCGTGTGTTGCGGCTTTTGAATAGCCACGGCGACTCGAACATAGGATTCGAGCATGCCACAGTCACTTTGTTAGCACCCGAGCATGCTCAGATTACACCTTATCCGAGAACACTTGCTCATCACTATTAATATTCCCACTCATGAGTCCAGATAGGAGAACAAGTCCAGGACCCCAGGACTGATCTTTGAGCGTGGTGTTTTTTATTTTTTTGGGTTTTTTTCCCTTTACACATTTTGAGCTTATAACAACTAAAATTATGAGGGTATTTCACATTGGCTATAAACATTAAACTTTTTTAATAAATAAAGTAGTATGACTGCTTAAGAGAGACACTTTGAAATATATCTTAAGAAACCAGCTTCTTTCCTTCGCTCATACACAACACTCAAAACCTCCTCCGAAGATCAGCCTTTACTGAGCAATTAGATTACTGCTGCTGCCTACTGAGGTCTATGCAAAAAGCAGAGGGAGAAGGAAGCAGAGATGCAGAGGAGCTGCTGCAGGGCCTAGTGACTTGAGCTCAGAAAACTGCAGGATACAAATCAGAATAAAGTCCAGAAATGGTGATATCCCTCATATACAGAGGGGACAGCTTAATTTAAACATGTGCTAGAGAGACAGGGGAGCAGGACCCCTCATGTCTGTGTGCGGTGTATGGGAGACATCATAGCAGCTTGTCTCATCCCACTAGCTCAGAGACAACTGAAAATTATAGATAGAGCCTGCAGAGGGGAAAACTGGTGAAAAATACAGGATAAAGGCTAGCGCAGACAACTGTATTATTGGTCCGAGTGCGATCAGACAAAACATTGGATCGCACTCGGACCAATGCTAGTGTATGGGGCCATGCACATGTCCGAGAATTTCCTCCATAAGAACGCAGGCTGCCATGTCATCCCGGAGATCTATCAGTGGCCTCAGAGTCTGCTGTACTCTTCAACCTACGTATCTGGGGTCAGGTAGGATAGCGGTCAATCGAACACTGGCAGGTTGGATAATTTACTTAACATAGGTTGTGCAGCAAAAATTAAGGGTCACATGTTCACGGAGTATGGTAAAGAAAAAAAAATATACTAAAAACAAAAAATGCCAAGACTAAAGTAAAAAAAAAGTAAATAAAATCCCAGTTGAAAACAATTTAAAAAAAACGGTTTTCTTTAGAAAAAAATAAAAAAACAAAAGTCCTAAATAAAAAAAAATAAACTAACTATCCATATTATAAAACTAGTTCCTTGTTTTACCCAAACAATGAATGGCACAAAAATTAATAAATAGAGCAATGGCAGAATTACTCATTTAGGTTTGTCCTGTAAAAACAAAAAATAAGTAAAAACTGATCAAAGAGTCCTCAGAATGGTACATGTTAACAAAGCCCTCGTACCTGGGGGGGGGGGGGGGGGGAAGAAAAATAACTCTAAAGAGATATATTTATGTATATACAGTATCACCGATATTGTATCAAACTGTAGACTAAAAGTTAACAGGTTCATTATACTGTGGATTGAACACAAGAAAAATGTAAATAGAAAATTCCAGATTTAATATTTTTAATGCACCCTTTGTACAGGAAGATTGAACAAAACGTGATTAAAAGGTTGTACTTAACCAAAAATGATACCAGTGAAAACTACTTTTTTTCTATTATTAAATTGGCACCATTTAAATAAAATACAGTTAGGTCCATATATATTTGGACAGAGACAACATTTTTCTAATTTTGGTTCTAGACATCACCACAATCAAATTTAAACAAAACAATTCAGATGCAGTTGAAGTTCAGACTTTCAGCTTTCATTTGAGGGTATCCACATTAAAATTGGATGAAGGGTTTAGGAGTTTCGGCTCCTTAACATGTGCCACCCTGTTTTTAAAGGGACCAAAAGTAATTGGACAATTGACTCCAAGGCTATTTCATGGA
Source organism: Dendrobates tinctorius (assembly GCF_039654945.1). Classification (NCBI taxonomy): domain Eukaryota; kingdom Metazoa; phylum Chordata; class Amphibia; order Anura; family Dendrobatidae; genus Dendrobates; species Dendrobates tinctorius. The sequence continues at coordinate 14,112,271 of NW_027361810.1, read as the reverse complement.
CAGGTGTGGGCAATCCCTTCGTTATGTCATTCTCAGTTAAGCAGATAAAAGGCCTGGAGTTGATCTGAGGTGTGGTGCTTGCATTTGGAAGGTTTTGCTGTGAAGGAAACATCGGTCAAAGGAGATCTCCATGCAGGTGAAACAAGCCATCCTTGAGCTGCAAAAACAGAGAAAACCCATCCGAGAAATTGCTACAACATTAGAAGTGGCAAAATCTACAGTTTGGTACATCCTGGGAAAGAAAGAAAGCACTGGTGAACTCATCAGTGCAAAAAGACCTGGGCGCCCACAGAAGACAACAGTGGTGGATGATCGCAGAATAATCTCCATGGTGAAGAGAAACCCCTTCACAACAGCCAACCAAGTGACCAACACTCTCCAGGAGGCAGGCGTATCAATATCCAAATCTACCATAAAGAGAAGACTGCATGAAAGTAAATACAGAGGGTTCACTGCACGGTGCAAGCCACTCATAAGCATCAAGAATCAAAAGGCTAGACTGGACTTTGCTAAAAAAACATCTAAAAAAGCCAGCACAGTTCTGGAAGAACATTCTTTGGACAGATGAAACCAAGATCAACCTCTAGCAGAATGATGGAAAGAGAAAAGTATGGCGATGGCGTCGTACAGCTCATGATCCAAAGCATACCACATCATCTGTAAAACACGGCGGAGGCAGTGTGATGGCTTGGGCATGCATGGCTGCCAGTGGCACTGGGTCACTAGTGTTTATTGATGATGTGACACAGGACAGAAGCAGCCGGATGAATTCTCAGGTATTCAGAGCCATACCGTGTGCTCAGATCCAGCCAAATGCAGCCAAACTGATTGGTCGTCGTTTCCTACTACAGATGGACAATGACCCAAAACATAAAGCCAAAGCAACCCAGGAGTTTATTAAAGCAAAGAAGTAGAATATTCTTGATTGGCCAAGTCAGTCACCTGATCTCAACCCAATTGAGCATGCATTTCACTTGTTAAAGACTAAACTTCAGACAGAAAGGCCCACAAACAAACAGCGACTGAAAACCACCGCAGTGAAGGCCTGGCAGAGCATCCAAAAGGAGGAAACACAGCGTCTGGTGATGTCCATGAGTTCAAGACTTCAGGCAGTCATTGCCAACAAAGGGTTTTCAACCAAGTACTAGAAATGAACATTTTATTTACAATTATTTAATCTGTCCAATTACTTTTGGTCCCTTTAAAAACAGGGTGTCACATGTCAAGGAGCTGAAACTCCTAAAACCTTCATCCAATGTTAATGTGGATACCCTCAAATGAAAGCTGAAAGTCTGAACTTCAACTGCATCTGAATTGTTTTGTTTAAAATTCATTGTGGTAATGTCTAGAACCAAAATTAGAAAAATGTTGTCTCTGTCCAAATATATATGGACCTAACTGTCCATCTACAATTTTGAGATTTTGGAATAATCACTAGTAAAAGTTTTGCCAATAAGACACACAAAGCAAATCACAAGCTTTTGCTACGTTTTTCAGGATCCCATCCCAGAGTTCAGCTTTGCTTCCACCACAGAAGCATGAACACAGGTCACCAATACAAAACATGTGTTCATGAAAAAATACACATACAAATATAATAGTTGAGGGATGTAAATTGGTCTGCAATAATTTACCTAAGACACTGGCAGTGCAGGGAATTTGTAGGACACTAAAGGCCCCGTCACACACAGCGAGATCGCTGATTTTGTGACGCCACAGCGATCTCGCGGTGTGTGACACACATCAGGGACCGGGCCCCCTGCCGGGTATTGATGGTCATGCAGGATCATCCTGGGCCATTTTTTGATTGTTGCTCTCCCGCTGGCCAGCATGCATCGCTGCGTGTGGCAGCGGGAGCCAACGATCAGCGAGGCTCCCAGTGCTCTAAGCAGGCGCTGGGAGCTGATATCTATGGTAAATATCGGGTTACTAAGCGGCGTGCGTCACCTAGTTACCCGATGTGTACCTTAGAAACCTGCGTGCTCGCAGCTCCCGGCGCGAGCAAGCTGGTATCTAAGGTACACATCGGGTAACTAAGTGATGCGCGCCGCTTAGTAACCCAATATTTACCTTAGATACCAGCTTCCTCGCTGGTGATGATCGCTGGTGAAGCTGCCTGTTTGGCAGCTCACCAGCGATCATGTAATCATGCACCAGCGATCCTGACAAGGTCATATCGTTGTTGGGATTGCTGGTGCATCTTTAAGTGTAATGGTACCCTAACTTTCACACTTTGGTCTGCCATTGAGTTGCTCACGCATTGTGCAATCTCACACCTTGGTCAGTCACAGGTATTGTTCAATCTCAAACTTTGTTGGACAATGTTTACTTTCTACACATCACTAATTTAATTAAACTGTACTACTACTACCAACTGTCATCTCAGGTGACCAAGACATGATGGTAAACCTGGAGAGAGAGGGAGGAAAAAAAAAACAAAAAAAAAAAAAAAACACAAAAATAAATGGGTTTCATATACTGCTGTTCTTGCTTTTTTTCATTACCCATTGTTTTCAATGGGTGAAAAACGCTGAAAGAAGTGACATGCTCTGTGTTAAAAAAAACAAACAAACAAAAAAAACAAAAAAAACATGCAAAGCACAAAATACTGATGAACAAAAAAAAAAAAACAACAAAATGTGTGTGCATGAGATTTTTGAAATGTCATAGGCTTTGCTGGGACTGTAAAACATCTGAAAATTAGCATTAATAAAAACATAAGAAAACAAACAAAAATGCCTAGTGTGAACTTAGCCTCAGAGACATATACCATGATTTCCAGAAAAATTGTAAAAATACGTAGGTAGTTTTCTGATGGCTACGCTGCAGTTTGTGCGAGGTATAAAAAAAAAAAATTACAATTCTGCACAACCCCCGATTTTAGTATTAGAACCAAATTAACTATTGTGTTACAAAACACATGAGAAACAGAATCCTATTGTAGAGGCGCACCCAGAACATGAACGCACAATGCTCTACAACAGGCCACGATTTGCATCTCTCGAGCGCCCAGAGATTGCGATTCTCAGTTAAAAGGAGTCTTATACCGAACAGAAATGGGGTCTCGGATACAGAAGTGGAGGGGAGGTGACTAATATGCATGGTGTCCTGGCTCTGGATTAATAAGGATAACTTGTGCTCAGGGCTGAGAACGCACCCCCACCCTCAGTCATCTTTGCGGTGGCCATTCTGCCCTCAGATATAAGGCCTGATTTACCCAATAATGAGCTAATTTGTTTAATTTTTAATATTTTGCACGCGTATAAAATCTATTGGTGTTTTACACAATTTATGACCATATTCAATTAGAAAGCAAAATTAAAAAGTCAGTTTTGATTTTTTTCCTATTCCGTGGCCTGCACCCCATGTCAATCACTATTCATTTTAGTACCCAATATTGCCCACGTGAAATATTTGCTAGAGGCAAATTTTATTTGTGCCATTACTGAGCATGCTCTAAGTTAAGGAGCATGGTTAATCTACACTAATAGCCCCCCCTTGAGGAGACACCCCAAACTGTAGAGATCTAAGCAGTTGGTGCATCATTATCACTAAGATTTATCATAACATAGATGGGGGTCCGCCCTCAAGGCACGTTAGTGATCCTGAACATGTAGGGACCCCAATATGGGCTTAGATTAGATACCCTCTAGCGAGGTGGCTAGGAGCGCTGCTCTGGAGGTTAAAAAAAAATCACTGTTATAATCTACATATTGGCAGAGCTCCTGGCATTAGGACTACCCCCAAAGTTACGGCATACTCAAACAATAAGAATATTACAGACTGATATGAACATTAAAAAAGGACATTATATTGATGGCCTACTCTTAAGATATGTCATCAATATCACATCGGTGGGGCACAGTTCCTGGCACCCCAACGGTTAACTATTCTTATTTCATCCCGAATTAATAGGTTGCCGAGTGGAACTGCAAAGCTCAATCAACTGGGGTACTGCACATCTGGCTCTATTCGAATGACTATGGGTTGGTCTGCAGTACCCCGCCATACAGTTGACGGAGTTTTGCAGTTCCACTCCACAACCCATCACTTCCGGAAGGGATCAGAACATCTGACCCACGGGGGTACCGGGTGTTGCACCGCTACCGATCTGATATTAAGATACTAAAAGATAGGCCATTAATATAAACATCCTGGACATGCCCTGAAAAACACAAAAACCTGTGCATGAATACAGGAGCCTTCAGAATAAATACGCTGTCCGTGGTACTGGTTGGTAGAAGCTACTTACCTGGCCATCTCGGCTACGTAGGGAAAAATGCATTCAGCCTCCCCGATCACTACCAGTGATGACGTGGTACAAGAGCAGTATATAGTACAGTGAGGCTACACTGTATAGGAGCTAAAAAAAAAAAAAATCTCCCAATACTTCAAAAACAAAAAAAAGTGTCAATGGGGGAAGTGCAGCAATGCAACCACGTTCATCGCAGTCATCCTGGGAAATCACCTTTTAGGCTGGAATTATACTTTACTCTGAGACCAAAGCTAAAACTATGCATTTGTATTTTTTTTTTTGGCAGGGATCAGGAGAAGCGGCCATCAGCGGAGCAGCTCCGTCGGCACTCTTTTGTTAGCTGGACATCATAATTTTTGTGCCATGTGAATCAACAAGACCAAAATAAAATAAAGTTATTAATGACATTGACAAATGCGTTTACTGCTTGTACTTTGTCCCAATACACCTGAATCACAGACTAATAACCACTATCACCAGTGTTACTAGGACGCTGCAACAAGATGGAAATGACGACCACAAGTCGTTCATTAGCATCGGCTAATCACCACAACGGACCATCAGATATTGGATTAACAGATTATTCCACATATTGTGGGTCTGAGATACCCCACACTAGCACGGAGGTTGGAAGTGGACATTTTGTTCTAAGCTATTGATGGAGGGAGGGAGATGGGGGTATGAAGCTGCAGGGAAGAGTTCTACTCATGGTACCGCTCATCATCCTGGTCATACGTGAGATTGTAGTCAGCCAAAAGTTTGTTCGGCAGACAGCCATCTATCCCGACCCTGCCATACACATTAGCACTCATGGAGAGAGCAGGAAGCCGCTGATGCCTGAGCGGGACATGAATGTAACAAGGAACATTTAAAAACAAAATAAAGAAATAAATTATTTTCTACCAGATAATGCAGGTTCAGCAAAGTACTTTCCTTAATGTAAAAAAAAAAAAAAAGGCATAGAACATTATGACTTATGTAGCAAAGCACCTGAAAGAAATCATCTATAACGAACAACTTGATACAACTTGTAAAGCATAAAAGTCATAAAGAAAAAAAAAAAAAAAAGCATTGATGTTCTTCTTTAACAGTGAAGTATCCCACAACAATGGGATAAAATAGGGGCACAACTCAATATGCAAAAGTTATACACAACCCCTATCAGCCAATTATAGCAAAAGGGAGAGAAAAGAGTATCTTATAAATCACAACCAGTACGAGAATAATTATAATATTAAGAGCCAATTCTGTATATGCAACAAGAAAGAATTATCATTGACAAAATCCATAGTTCGAGTGTAACCAATCACTCAGGTTGAGGTATGAATTTTGCACTATTTTAGCACTTTACTATGGTATACCGGGTTAGCGATACACATTCTTATGTAGCTACCCGGTCCTCAGTTTGAGCATTGATACTCCGTATAGGCTATACAGCCAACTACCAGCACTATTCATACCTCAACCTGAGTGATTGGTTACACTCGAACTATGGATTTTGTCAATGATAATTCTTTCTTGTTGCATATACAGAATTGGCTCTTAATATTATAATTATTCTTGTACTAATAAATCTTGTGATTTATATATAATGTGTTGCAATTCCCCTACAGTCCTGCTTCACCAGATTAAATTTAATTGTTCCATTCTACTTTAATAAAGTTTATATTTGGTACAAGATACTCTTTTCTCTCCCCTTTGCTATTAGTCGATAGGGGTTGTGTATAACTATTGATGTTCTTTAAGCTCAAGTTGTTCAATTGGAAAATTTGACAAATGCTTGTAAAAAAAAAAAAAAAAAAAAAAAAAAAGCAACTTTGCAAGTAATTAAAATTCTCTTTGGACTCCCGAATGGAGGAATCTTGTATTTTAGTTTCCTGCTCATTGCTTAGGTTTTCCAGCCACTGATGCGTCTGTCAGCGGTAGCCAGTCTCCTAGGCAAGGAGCGTAGTAGATCTGGCCCCGGCGCTCCAATATTGCTGCAGAGACCAAGCCGCCTCTGCTTGTAGCGCTGGAGAGTGCACAGATCGCGTCATCGTGAGCCAGTGCTGCTGGTCTGAACTGTCAATCATTCCTAATCACACCAGCTGAATGCAGGCAAGAATCAAAGACATCGTCTTCAGGCAAAGCTGCAGCACCCTGCATGAGCTTCACCATCACATATTAGCCTGGAGGGGACATTAAATTAATTTAAAAAAATCCCAAAGGAACAGGTGTATCACCACGAGTATTGTCTGAGCAACTTAAAAAAAATAAATAAAAAATAGCTGAAAGCGTTACACGCTGCCAACTTTATCCTAGACAAATTTATTTTGCACTCACCTCAACATATATAAGCAATTAAAACAGCAATGCTTCAACCAACTTCATCAATCAGTAGTACAAGCAACTAGAGAAATTTGCATCTTTCTCCACTTAGGAGTCACTTCTCTCTGAAATAATCATTCACTGCGAAATACAGCTAAAATATTAGACTACAGCTGCCTATTAAAATCTATAAAATCTACACAGAGGAGTGATAGAGGCAAAACTGCAGCTTTATAGTTTACATTACCCCTGAGCTGGACTCACAGCTACAGCGCTGCTGTATAATGTCCATCATGCTGCTGCTTTCTAGTCTGTTTTTAAGGCTATGTTCAAAAGTTGATTTGCTGCTTTTTTTTTTAATGTAAATTAAAAGCTGCTTTCTACAGCACGAGCAAAAGCTAGATTTCAGAAATCTCATGCACAAAGTTGCTTTTCTTTTTCTTGACCGAATTGGAAAACTGCAGTTTTAAAAAAATTTTTTTTTACCATAGAAATCAACGAGACAGCGCAAAAACGTTGGAAAAATTGCAACTGTGTTTTTGGTGGATAGAACTAAACTTTATTAAACATATACTGTACACAAATGACAAGTAATCTGCACCAAAAACCTTTGTTAGCAGCTTCTATACTGCCAAGGGAGCAGGTTTTGCCTGCACCAAAAATGAAACGTGTGAACACAGCCTTAACTCACTTCGGACCTGGATTCACAGCTACACTGCTCTGTGCTGCTTCTGAACATGTTCTACATAGAGACAAGAGTGCAGGAATCCATCATGTGTGTGTGTGCTGTGTATGGGAGACATCATAGCAGCTGGTATATACAATCTAGCTCACGGGTATATATACAAACTAGCTCAGAGACAACTGAAAAGTAGAGTGTCTGCAGAGGGGAAAACTGGTGAAATCGGAGGTTACAAGTCATATAATGGCCAGAAGTAGCGGCATTTCGTGACATCACATCAGTGTTGTGTGAAGAGGGCTGACTGTAGCACTGAATCCCGCAGTAAGCTAGACCCCTTAGCAAATGGCATTGATGACATCCCGACATACAAGCAGAATGTGGATCTTTCATGGCCAGTGCAGAGATCTGGTAAAACGTGAATGCAGCATATTGCTACATTATGTTTCCAATACACAAAAAGGAGATTTTTGTGTACTCACCGTAAAATCTCTTTCTCTTAGCCTTTAATTGGGGGACACAGAACCATGGGTGTTATGCTGCTGTCCACTAGGAGGCGACACTATGCATAATCTGAAAAAGATTAACTTTGGCTCCTCCTCTGCAGTATACACCCCTGGACGGCGTCAGCCTTCTCCAGTTTTGTGCAAAAGCATTAGGAGGAATATACCAGAAACATAACAATGCCTGTAAGAAGGCTACTATAAACGAGCTCAAACAATATGAGAACCCAACCGTAACAATGGCCCGCAAGGGCAACAGGGTGGGAGCTGTGTCCCCCAATTAAAGGCTAAGAGAAAGAGATTTTATGGTGAGTACACAAAAATCTCCTTTACTCTGTCGCCTAATTGGGGGACACAGAACCGTGGGACGTCCCAAAGCAGTCCCTGGGTGGAAGCAGTGGACGAATATTGTGCTGACAGTCCACTAGATTTGGGGTACTGCTGCCTGCAGGACCCGTCTACCCAGGCTCGCATCCGCTGAGGACTGGGTATGCACTCTGTAGTGTTTTGTAAATGTGTGCAGGCTAGTCCAAGTGGCTGCCTTACACACTTGATGTGCTGAGGCTTGATGCCGAATGGCCCAAGAGGCCCCTACCGCCCGCGTAGAGTGTGCCGTGATACCGGCCGGAAGGGGAGAATTGTTGAGGCGGTAAGCCTCTTGAATGGTGGACTTGATCCACCTAGCAAGGGTGGCTTTGGAAGCCGGTAGGCCCTTGCGAACGCCTTCTGGAAGAAGGAAAAGTGAATCAGACTTCCGAAAGGGAGCGGTCCTAGACACGTAAATACGCAATGCCCTGACAAGGTCAAGCGTATGCAGAGCCTTCTCCACTCTATGAACAGGAACCGGGCAAAGAGATGGTAGTGAGATTTCCTCATTGAGGTGGAAGCTGGACACAACCATCGGAAGGAAGGATGGGACTGTACGGAGAACCCCCTTGTCCTGATGGAAAACCAGAAAGGGTTGACTGCAGGAAAGTGCTGAAAGTTCGGACATGCTGCGTAGCGAGGCGATTGCCACCAGAAAAACGACCTTCTGTGACAGAAGGCGGAGTGAGACCTCCTTAAGGGGTTCGAAAGGAGGTGTCTGCAATGCTGTCAAGACCAGGTTGAGGTCCCACGTCTCCAATGGATGTTTGTAGGGGGGAACCAATCGGGAAACCCCTTGGAGAAAAGTCCTCACTTGCGGCTTGTTAGCAATACGCCTCTGAAAGAGCACTGAAAGCGCTGACACCTGGCTCTTAAGCGAGCCCAGGGATAGGCTGGTGTCCAGGCCAGACTGAAGGAAACCGAGGACCTTTGGAAGAGAGTAGGGAAGTGGGACCTGTCCGCGAGATTCGCACCATGTGAAGAAAGCCTTCCAGGTACGATAGTAAATCCTGGCTGAAGCTGGCTTTCGAGCCCTGATCAAGGTTTTAACGACGTCCGGTGAAAAACCTGCTTGGGTCAAAACCCGGGTCTCAATGGCCACGCCGTCAAATTGAGAGCCCCTGAGTTCTGGTGGAAGAACGGGCCTTGTGACAGGAGGTCGGGACGTGTGGGGAGACGCCAGGGAGCGTCTGCTGTGAGTTGCACGACGTCGGCGTACCATGTACGCCTGGGCCAGTCTGGAGCGATCAGGATGGTGGGAACTCCCTCTTGCTTGATCTTCCTCAGGACTCTGGAGATCAGGGGGAGGGGTGGAAAAATGTACAGAAGCTGGAATTGGGTCCAGTCCTGAACCAGGGCATCTGCTCCGAGCGACCGCGGATCGCGCGTCCTGGCCATGAAATTGGGAACCTTGGCATTGAGATGGGATGCCATAAGATCCATGTCCGGGGTCCCCCAGCGATGGCAGATCTGAAGAAAAACTTCGGGATGGAGAGACCACTCCCCCGAGTCCATTCCTTGTCGGCTGAGATAGTCGGCTTCCCAGTTGTCCACACCCGGAATGTGGACCGCAGAGAGTACCGACCTCACATCCTCCGCCCAGTGTAGGATACGTGTTACTTCATTCATCGCCTGGATGCTGCGGGTCCCTCCTTGATGGTTCACGTATGCCACCATTGTCCGACTGTACTCTGATATGAGAGTCTGCTAGCAAGCGATGAAAGACTTTCAATGCCAGGAAGATGGCCCGAATTTCCAGGATGTTGATGGGCATGTTCGCTTCCATTGGTGACCACTTGCCTTGCGCTCTGTGATGTAGGTGCACCGCGCCCCAACCCGTAAGGCTTGCGTCGGTGGTCAAAACCTTCCATTGACCGGAGAGAAAGGATTTTCCCCTTGCAAGCGAGGTTGGCTTGAGCCACCAGTGCAGGGACCTCCTGGTTTTCAATGATAACCGGAACTCCCTGTCGAGGGAGAACGGATTCCTGTCCCAGGACTTGAGGATGGCCAGTTGAAGGGGTCTGAGGTGAAACTGGGCAAATGGTACCACCTCCATTGCTGCTGCCATCCTGCCAAGTACTCTCATGGCATACCGGAGAGATCGGGGGGACTTGCGGAGGAGAGTGCAAACTCCCAAACGGAGGGCCAGTGCCTTGTCCCTGGGGAGGATCACCAGACCCCTGGAGGTGTCGAATAGCATCCCCAGGAAGGCCAGAGACTGACTCGGGGTAGACGAGGACTTCTGTAAATTGACTAACCATCCCAGGCGACTCAGAGTGTCGATTGTGATTGAGACGTTGACCTCGCAGTCCTTGAAGGTGGGGGCCTTGACGAGGTCGTCCAGGTACGGAACGACTACTATGCCTCTGGAGTGTAGAACATCCATGGTGGCTGCCATGACCTTTGTAAATGTTCTGGGAGCCGTGGTGAGACCGAACGGGAGGGCCACAAACTGGTAATGGTCTTGGTTGATTGCGAATCTGAGAAATCTCTGATGGGCGGGAGCAAATCGGTATATGCAGGTATGCGTCCTGTATGTCTATGGAGGCGAGATATTCTTTTTCCATGGACGCAACGATTGACCGGAGGGATTCCATGCGAAAGTGACGAACTCGAACATACTTGTTGAGTTGCTTGAGGTCTATTATGGGTCGGACGCTGCCTCCCTTCTTGGGCACCACGAACAGATTGGAGTAGAACCCACGGAAGAGCTCATCTGCTGGAACCGGTACTATGACTCCTGCTTGCTGGAGGGAAGAAACCGCTTGATGGAAGGCTCGAGCTTTGAGTGGAGGCTTTGGAGGAACGGAGAGAACTATTTTTCTTGACCCACTTGTCTTCTGTAATAGGAAAGAGTAGCAGTCGTCCTCCCACAAGTGGGGCGTCTTCCGGAGGGCATGAGTCACGATGAGGGGAAAGTCTGAGCTTTTCCTCCTTTGTATTTTGCCTGGCTTGCTTTTGACTGCCAGTTCCTGTCCGGCCTCTGTGCCGCCCGTGTGTTGTCTCTGCGGGGGGAGCGGTTACGATTTTGTGCTGGGTGCGAGACGGACCAGCCTGAATTCTGAAAAGATCGGAAACGAGATTGATTACGTCTTTTAAACGTGCGTTTTGGTTTTAGTTGAGGGGGAGAAGTACTTTTACCCCCAGTAGCATTGGATATCATTGTATCCAGCTTTTCACCGAAAAGACGTCCACTGAAGTACGGGAGATTTGTTAGGGACTTTTTTGAGGCCACATCCGCCTTCCATTCTCTCAGCCAGAGAATACGCCAGATTGTGATGGCGTTTGATGCTATTCCCGCTACCCCTCTTGCAGAATCCAACGCTGCATGGACCATGTAATCTGCCACTACTGCAATTTGCACCGCCTGGTCCGCCAGCTGAGTATTTGAAGCTTGGAGGCCCTGTTGCAATACATTAGCCCAGGCCATAATGGCCTTGGCTGCCAAAACTGAGCAAATGCGGGAGCCAGAGAGGCACCTGCCGCTTCGAAGATTGAACGAGCCATGCGTTCTACCTGTCTGTCTGCTGCGTCCTTGAGGGTTGAGCTGTCCGGCAGTGAGAGAAGTGTTTGTGCTGCCAGCCTAGAGACTGGGGGGTCCACTTCAGGCGGATCTGTCCAATCCTTAGTGTTCTTCTGTGGGAAGGGGTACTTTGCTTCCAAGTATTTGCGATTGGCGAATTTTTTCTCAGGCTGCGAAAAATGCTTAGAAAGTATTTTTTGAAATTCCAGGTGATTAGGGAAGACCTTAGATGGTTTCTGAACACTCTCGAAGGAAATCTTGTGTTCTGGTGCTTCCGGGGTTGGATCAGAAATGTCCAGCACCCGAAGGATAGAAGAGATTATATCCTCAACTAGCGCCGTATTGCTAGGGGGACAAGGGACCAGAGTATTCTCTGTTTCATTATCTGAGTTAGAGTCACATATGCCCTCTGAGTCTTGCGCATCGCTAAGGAGCTCCCTAGCGGGCGAACTAGGGCGGAGGTGTTCTGTGGTCTGGGATCGTTGTGGAGATCTGCATTGTCTTTCTCTATCAGGGGACGGTCTCGGTGACCTGGAGCCACTGTGTCCCTCCCTGGAGGGGGACAACCTAGTGCTATGTGAGGACGCAGATGAACGCGACCTGTGGGTCCGCTTACGTCTCAAACTGTCGGAAGCGGTCTGTCCCTGAGACCGGATGTCCCTTTGCTGGGTAACGTTCATAGCCGAGACATGACCCTGCAGAGCCTGCAGTAGTGTGGAGGTCAGGTTATCTATAGACTGTGACATCCGAGTCGCCCATTCCGGCGCGGTAGCGGTCGCAGAAGCGTTGGTACGGACTTCTTGGGGTTCTGATCCTGTTTTGGGTACAGTCCCGGCAGTGCGGGTACGTGCTGCTGCTGGGGAGAGTGGCCTTGCAGGCTGTGCAGACTGCATAAAAGCAGTCTTGTCTGATCCTTTTCCTTGAGCCCGACATAGTGCCTAGAGGCTGATTAGCAGAGGCCTTACAGGGGTATCTACGCAGAGGAAAAGGAATAGGGGAGCGTTATAGGTTATATGAACTCACAGCTGAGTACAGAGAACCCAGCTGTGATCTTACCCCACCGATGCGCCCCCTAGGTCCAGCGCAGATAAATCCCAGTCCTGTGCCCCCCAGAGACCGCTGTGCTGCCTTCAGCTTCAGGTGCAGCAAGATGGCCACCGGAATTCTGAGGTGGAGGGGGTGGAGAGCTGAAAAGGGTGCGCGGAGCTATGTAAAAGCGCGCCCTTCCTGACTCGATCCGCCCCCTCTATGACACTGCAGAGTATCATTTTCGTCATCCGGGGGGAGGGAATAAGGCGGCGACTTTGGCTAGGCTGAAGCCGCGGACTAAATTTGATACCTCATGCCCAGAAGGGCTCCAGGACGGCGCGGCTGTCTGGGGGGGGGGGGGGTGTCGGAATCAAACCAGACCCCCCGGATTGAATGGTTGGCTAGCGGTGGGGTCATGAGCGCAACCTGGGCCCTGTGGGGGGGTCCCTTTGAGGCGCTATGCAGCTGGGAGCCCTGTCTCTGACATGTGCCATGCCTGCCTTCACCTCCCCCAGTCCCAACAGGAGCCTGCAGCTGGGCTGGGGGTCCCTGGACTTGTAAGTGGCCGAATGGTGCCTGGTACAGGCCCTACCTGCGGTGTCTCAACCTAATGCCCCCAGAGGGGGATTAGGGAGGGTGCTGCTGTCACCGTCCGGGGGCTTCATCCTATCCTCGACCTCAACCCAGAGCCCAAGGGAACTGGGGAAGGAGGGGGGGTTCTCGACTTCGAACCAGTACCCGAGGGACTGGGGAAGGAGCGACATGGGGAAGAGCCATCTCGACCTCAACCGGGTACCCCTTAATAGGGGACCGAGGAGGGAGCCATGCCGGGAGTCTCGCTGGAGACCCGCTTTTCAGCATCTGTAATCCGTTGAAAAAAAAATCAAGGAAAAAACGGAGTAAAAAAAAAAAAAAAAAATCTTAGGTGTGCCTCCTTGCGACACTAAGCAAAAACTGGAGAAGGCTGACGTCGTCCAGGGGTGTATACTGCAGAGGAGGAGCCAAAGTTAATCTTTTTCAGACTATGCATAGAGTCACCTTCTAGTGGACAGCAGCATAACACCCACGGTTCTGTGTCCCCCAATTAGGCGACAGAGTAAATATTTATTAGGATGTTGCAAACCCCTCTAACTACCGAGCACAATGTACAAGTAGCAATGTGTAAGTGCCCCCCCCCAGTGGTTGCATGCTGGCAATTAGAACTTCATCTCTATTTAGGGATTTTTTTTTTTTAATTAAAATAACCATAGAAGCATCAATTACTATAATTCTGTATTCCCAAGATAAGAACAAAAAATTAGATTTATTTAGATAAAACATGTTTAAAAGTGGACATTCACTTAAAATATTTATAAGGGCGTGTTGTCCCCGTCATGTATTTGGGAATTTGGTTTCTCAGAACTGTGAAAGACAAGGAACCACTATAGAAATGAGTAAAACAAAAGAAATGTAATTTCACAAGCAAACTTTTAAAAATATAACTTTTTATTGCAAATAAAAAAAAATAATAAAAAAACAAACAAAAAAAACACACAACAAAAATCCTAAAGACAGAAGACGGCGTGGTTTTAGACAAAAACGATCTCCCAAATACCAGACACGTGGCAGGTAAGAAGGTCCCTCACTTCATCCACCCCCATTTGTAATGACACTGTAAGGCTCAGAGCAGACTTTTTTCTTTCGAGTTGTTGAACCGCTATAGGAAAACTATTTCTTTGTGGGATTTTGTTTTCTTGAAGCAGTTTAAGATTTTTACAAGATTTTTTTTTTTATACTTGTTCTTCAGAGAGATTGGCTTTACAAAATTATATTTACATTCCCACCCCCACCAGGCATTTTTCAAAACTGAAATAAAAAAAAAAAAAGGGCAAATCTATGATAATTTTCAACAATTATATGGAGGCAACTTTTCCCTAAAAGCGATATTCCAGGACTTTAAAACAAAAACATAAAATAGGTAATCAATCACATCGGTGGGGATCCAACGCCCATCACATCTACCGATTAGCAGATCGTATGAGCATGGGGTAATGGCACAGCGCCATACAATGTATGGTGACACTGCATCTTTCGCTGCCATTTAGTGTGACGCCCCCAATGTAAGGATATTTAAAAAACAAAACAAAAGAAACTCCTTTAAATGGGTTGTAAATTATTAAACTAATACTCTAGGAGTGTAGCAAAAATTAAAACAAAACAAAAAAAACAGTAGCTATACACTTAAACAATCTTAAGAAGGGCTCATGTGCCTCTTTTTTTTTTTTTATTAAAGTGCTGCAACAGGGGGTGGAGAATATATTAATGTGCTTCAAGAAAACAAGCAAAAATGCAAAAAAAAAAAAAAGAAAAAAAAAAAAGAAAAGAAAAATACCCAACCCTTTACATGCTCCTTCACATGCCGTAGCGTCAGTCATTCTGGTGCCAAAGTTTGAGACTATATTCTCCATTTTTCTTAAAAAAAAAAAAAAAAAAAAGGTAAAATAAATGAACAGATTTATAATACATTTTTATTTGATTTTTCTTTTACAGTCTATAAGGTAATTTCATATAGGGTTTTCAATAAATATATATTATATATTTTATTAAAAATCCAACATGAAATCACCTTATAGACCGCAAAAGAAAAATGTATCATAAATCTGTTCATTTTTCTACTTCGAAGAGAAATCAAAATCATAATCAGAGATATAAATTAAGGTATAATATACTCTAAAGACACAATGGCGCCATCAATATCCCAATTGCATCTTAAAAAAACGATAAATTCCATGAGGTCGACATCTTGTGCTCACAACCCATTCCCATCACTGTAGGAACCTAGTCTCAAACTTTGGCACCAGAATGGCCGAGGTTATGGCACGTAGAGGGACGTGTAAGGCTATGTGCCCACGTTGCAGAAATGCTGCGGAATTGTCCGCATTTCTGCAACTTCCTGCCATGGGTAAAATGCATGCGGAATTCGCATACGTTTTCACGCAAAACAAGTGTTTTTAGCTTGCAGAGTGCTAGCTCTTTTCCAAGTGATTTGAAGCATTGTTTGGAAAAGTGATTGACAGGTTGGTCACAGTGCTTGACAAGTGTGACCAACTTTTTACTACTGATGCTGCCTATGCAGCATCAATAGTAAAAGATACAATGTTTAAAATAATAAAATAAAAAATAGAGATACTCACACTCTGTGCCCCCCCCCCCCCCCCCCCCCCCCAAGAGTCGTCCCGGTCCTCATTGGCGCTGGCGGCAACTTCCGTTCCCAGGGATGCATTGTGCAAATGACCTCTGTGGTCTCGCGAGACCGCTACATCAGAGGTAATTTGCGCAGTGCATCCCTGGGGACGGAAGTTGCCCTCAGCGCCAATGAGGACCGAGACGACTCTTGGGGGGGGGGGGGGGGAGACAGAGTGTGAGTATATCCCTATTTTTTATTTTCATCTATTTTTTTACAGAAATATGGTCCTCCAGACCCTGGGTACCATCCGCACATGAAGCGCTCACTTTACGCATGGTGAGCATAGCCACATGCGTAAAATGAGCGTTTCAATGCAATCCTATGGCAGCGGAATCGCTGCGATTCCGCTGAAATAATTGACATGCTGCGGATTTTACCGCTATGCGATTCCGCAGCGGGAAAATCCGCAGCATGGGCACAGCAACTGAGGAATCCCATAGGATTGCATGGGGGATGTGTTTTTTAAACGTTTCCGCAGCGGCAAAAACGCAACGTGGGCACACAGCCTAAAGGGTAGGGGTTTTTTTTTTTTTTTTTAGTTTTATTCCATTTTTCCTAAAGCACATTATTTGTCGTTTCATATAAACACATACAACCAGCACTTTCTATATAGACTACATAAGGACAAAAAGCACATGCACAAAAAACTTACACAAAGCAAATAATTACACGGTATTTCAAACAAATAATACCGCCATTCAGTATCCATCATGATCTGGTTAACTAAGCCAAAACTAAAAAGTGCAAAGCAGGAAGTAAATACAAAGAATTTGAAAGTTTTTTTTTTTTTTTTAAATTCCGGGACTTGAATGGTTTTACCGCTTTACAGATTCAGACCCGATTCACACTGTACACGCTCAGAGTGCCGCCATATGGTGGCTCTATAAGGCCATGTATAGAATTATTCTCAAGGCGGCAGCTAACAAGAGACAAGGCACTTTTCTTTTTCTCAGATTCATACAGAATCTAACAGGAAAGGCGGCCATGAGTCACAAAGTCCTTTGGAATTCTATGGGAACCGTATTACAGGTGTTTTGGGGTGGCAAGTTACTTTTGGATCACAAAAATGCAGCCAAAATGAGAGTTTGGGGCATAATTTAATCACAGGTGCGGTATCCTAAATATGGCGACTCTTGGGAAAGGTATTCATTATTAGAATAAGGAAATGAAGTCTCAAAATCAGACACTTGCCTGTTACAACCAATTTTTGTTTCTCCAATGAATCCAAAAAAAATAAATAAATACAAAATTGTCTCTAGAGCTTCTATGCATCTTGAAGTTAACAGACTACAAATAAGCCCGATGTAGTCAGATCCTCCTTTTCCTTTCCATCTGCACCCCTTTTCTTTCTAAACTATTCAATGCAAAGTTCTGTCGAGGAGATGCAAATGGTAGATTTTTGTAAATAATTTGCAAAGTTGCTCTATTTTTGGATTTAGATGCATTGGAGATATATATTTCACAAACAAAACCCAGAAAATTAAAAATATACAGTCAGTGATTGTGCAGAAATAATGCATCAACATACACAACGCAGGTCCGTGGTTATCGCGCAATGTTGCATTTATTTGTCAATGTGGCTTACAATAGGAATAATCTATGTATACAACACTGTAAGGCGAGAGTAGTCATTGGTTCATAGCTACAATGCCAAAAAGAGGGAAATGATGAGGGTAATTGTACATTGGCTAAAACCCGTCAGGAATTAAATAGAAAAACAAATTGCAGTAAAATCTGTGTATAGATATACTTTTCCATCTGTCACAAATAATAAAAATTAATATCCAGGAACACAGCATTAAAGTGGAGCACGAATAGGTCAGGAGTACAATTTTTTTTTTTTTTTTTACAGTCCAGGAACTTTGAAAACTTTAAACCTGTTATAAAATATATACGGTATATATTCTGACGTGAAAGATGCAGCTTTTTCAGGAGAGTTATATGGAGGCTGCTGTGCCTAGTTTCCAGAGCAGACAGTGAAAAGGGACACGGCCTGGTACATCCTCACAGGAAAAAAAGCTCTCGAGAACTGGCATAAAGTGGCATTCCCAATCTTGGGCAGTTAGGCAGTGTATCGTACTGCACCCTATTATCAGTACAGGTCACCTCGAGTCTGGGTCGCAGTATTACCCCCATAAGCACAAGGATTCGGTCGCAGCTAAAGTTCTAGAGATCGGGGAGAGTCTCCGGCTAATGACAAAGAAACATAGGGCGAGGTAAAACCGCCAATCACATGGTCCACGGACGCCACAGTATAAAACCAAGCAAGCTCTGATCACGTCACATATGGTACAAATCCCTGATGGAAGAAGGCTCCATGAGGACTGGGCTCCGGCATCAATGAGAAAGTGTAAAATGTACAATAAAAACATGGTGAGAAAAAGCAAAAAAAAAAAAAAACCGTTTCAGGTTAGAAACACTTATTCAAAGATGTGAACCAAAAGGCGTGATCCTTATTTATTTTTGAAACATTCTCATTAATACTGGATCCCACTCCTTATGGACCCTTCCTTCTTCCATTCCTGACCTGGAAACCAGCCTGGTGTGTTCCTAAGCTCCCAGCACCAAAACGTGATCGAACAAGGTCTACCGGGGTTCCTACGCGAGTACAGGCTGTTTCACACTGCATTGTCCTACCTGGAAGGCGAGCAGATTACCATTTTTTCCTTCTCTGCAAAGATCTTGATATATACACAGGTTGAATTAACCCGACGGAGGCCAAATAAAAAAAAGTTCTGTAGGCTGATTAATATATATATATATATATATATATATATATATATATATATATATATATATATATATATATATATATATATATTCGTCTAATTCTGTCACGGAAATCCTGCGTTGCTTATTTGTTGCGCCCGCCCGGCCGCGACCAATCAGCGGCAGGTGCAGTCCAGCGAGTTGGCGTGGAATCCGAACGACACACGCCACTACTACCGCCGGGAGATCTGCGGCGCTAGCCGCTGATCTCCCGATGGTTGCCGCGGGTCATCTCCTGCTGCACGGAGGTCAGCGGCGACGCATCCGGGAGATGACCGGCGCAGCGCTCAATGTGCGGATGGTACCCAGGATCCCGAGGAGAGGAGACTGTCCTCCAGCCCCTGGGTACCATAAAACTGTAAAAAATAGAATTAAAATAAAAAATAGTGATATACTCACCTTCCGACGGCCCCCGGACTCTTTCCCTCCTCTCACCACGTGCCTGGCATCTTCCGGTCCCAGTAATGCTTTGCACGAAAGACCACTGATGACGTTCCACTCTCGCGAGAGTGATGTCATCTCCGGTCCTTCGCGCCAAGCATTACTGGGACCGGAAGATGCCGGGAGCATGGACAGGAGATCGGGGGCCGTCGGAAGGTGAGAATAACCTTTTTTTTAATTTTTTAAATTATTTTTTACATTCTTTTACTATTGATGCTGCATAGGCTGCATCAATAGTAAAAAGTTGATCACAATTATCAAACATTATACTTGACAAGTGTGACCAACCTGTCAATCACATTCCAAGCGATGCTTCAAATCGCTTGGAATGCGCTTGAATTCCGCAAGCGAAAATCGAATTTGCATGCGTTTTTCCTGCAGCGAGAGTTGTGGAAAAGACGTAGAAATTACTGCAACGTGGGTACTTAGCCTCAGTGTGACACACAGCAGCGACCAGGCCCCCGCAGTGAGATCGCTGATCGTGGTGGATCGTCCTGAACCATCTTTTGAACGTCGGTCTCACCCTGGCCATATTCTAGAACACCCGATGCATTAGAATCGGGCCACCATCTAGTATATATTTTATGGGTCAATTCAGAACCGAACAATTTGCATACACCCATGGTCTCTGTGTCCCCCAATAAGGCGAACGAGAAAAGGGAAAGAACCATATCAGATAAGCGATTTTCCACCAAAATGCAGACAAAGGGGACACGCAGCCACAATTTGTAGACGTGACTGACCTGAGAATTATAGGACAGAACAGACTAGTAATATTGGGGGGGGCGGGTTTGATACAAGTCAGGAGATGCTCCGGGCTATAAATGTCATCTGAACAGAACTTTACTTGGGCAATATAATGGCAAAAATTTGATATTGCGCAACTCTAAATGGGAGGCCAGGTTCATACCCAGGGCATAAATATGAGCCCAATTATTCCAGTTTCTCCCCCGCTCCGTAAAAAGAGACTTACAATAGTGCATACAGTCATGATTAAAAAATAAACCCTTTATTTTCTGCTAGCTCACCCCGAGTACAGGTACAGGACTGGTTACCGCAAATATGAGAACGCTCAGGATGCAATAGGATTTTCATAGAAAAAAAAAGATAAAAATGCTACAGTTGTGTCAGTTGACAGGAAAGGCGGCACATACAACGTACAGGCAACATCGTGAGAGGAGCGGAGGGCGCTTTCTCCATTTAGTAAATATCAACATTTTAATTTTTCCCAGTTGGAATAAAGAGGGGGTCCATTTCGTTCTCTTCGTGTGAAGACTGCATTTATTTGAAAAAGGGAAAAATAAAGTTGGCATATAGACATGTACATTCTGACACTAATAGAAACAGTGATCCCCGTCAGATAGCAAAATAACTTCTGGTGTTCTCAAACAAAAATAAAAAAAATACAAATTAGAGACTAACTTAAAAGTTCACTACTAAAAACTTTTTTTTCATGGTTTTTCATACTTTTCTTTACCTTTTACAAATCTGAATGTTTTTTTTTTAAATTACATGAATCTACAATTACCATTATTAAGTAGCAACTTTCTGTCTATTACTGCATCAAGCCAATGAACACTTAAATGCACTTCACAGCAAAAAGATTATGTAAACTTTGTATTTTTTTGTATTTTTTCTATAACATTTTTTTCTACTACTTTTCGCATTTCCTTTCGCAACCCTGAGGACCAAAACTTGCGAGGGCAGGTGGTCGCCAAATTAAAACTCGGAGGCACAGACTCCCCTCTATTGCCATTCAGGACGACCAGTACGGGAATTTTCCTGCCTCGCTGTCAGCAATAAAACGTCCTCTTTGCAATTTTTTTTTTAGTGGTTTTTCAGCTGATCCCCCACATTAAGGCCTACAGTTTCACCTTTCTAGTGTGACATAAGCCCAGCAAACGACATGCAGACCGTTGCAGCACAGAAAGGAGATGTGGACAAAGCTATCCTTGATTTCGCTTAGTACATCGATGGGCTTTGCCGAAGATAAAATAAAGTTAATCTGTATATTGTTATTCTTACAAGCAGCTCCAAACCTGAGTATTGTATGGTTATATCTAAACATACAAAAATGTATGTACATTTTCTTCTCCACCGTTATGTAAACAGTTGTCTGTAGAATCCGTTTTCATCCCTTTACCTATGAGACATGCATATCATACATACAGCTTAAATATACAAAAAAAAAAAAAAAAATTTAGAAATAAAAATTTACACTCGTCAGGAAACCTAATTGTCAAACAACCTCTCTTTCGGAGGCTAGAAGCAAATCTAGAAGTTTCAAAGCAAAACATCTGTTCTTTATGTTCATAGATTGGTTGAAATACTGGGATTTTGCACCTTCCATGCAATTGACAGTATTTTTTTTTCTCTTTTTTTCGTAACACTATCATTATGTGGAGAGAGACATTTCACGAAAACCTCTTCTTTTTCAGAGCGAGGGATAAAAGCAGCACTTATAAATGTATTGAAACCGGCAACGGGCGTTACCATGGTTAGATAAGGAAGGTTCTTTGTCTTTTTTTCCCCATACTAACTTTTTTCTCTGGTTTTAAATTAAAAAATATATATAATATATACAAGTTAAAAGGGTGGAGATGAGGGGAAAGGTGTAAGGGTGTGGGGGGCATAAAATTAAGAGCGCTAATCACATGTTCATTCCTTGGGCACTTAACAGCGAATCGAGCATGTCAAAAGTATCTTTGTAGTCCATATGCTGGCTGTTTGCACCGTACTCGTGACTGGCATCAGGGCCGTTGCTCTCCACTGGCTTCTTGTCCAGTTTCACGAGGGTGCTGAGATGCCCGTAGCCCACCTGGTATGTGACAGGGGGAGGAGGGAGTAAGGGATGGTTAAGAACAGCGTTGTGAGAGGATATATACTGCTTAACAGAGGAAGAACTAGTACCTGAACTTTTGGAACTTTTGCTCATTTTGGAGTTGTGG
The DNA here is from genome assembly GCF_039654945.1 of Dendrobates tinctorius. Classification (NCBI taxonomy): domain Eukaryota; kingdom Metazoa; phylum Chordata; class Amphibia; order Anura; family Dendrobatidae; genus Dendrobates; species Dendrobates tinctorius. The sequence goes on along the minus strand of NW_027361810.1, from coordinate 14,090,225 downwards.
TTGTAAGAGGCGTCATTGGAATGCGGCCTCTTTCTTGAGGAGCTGGAGCTCGGGGCACCACCATCGTTGGGCACCCCAACAGGACTCCGTAAAACAGTTGTAGGCAGTCCATCCGTACAGAGCTTATTGCTGTTGTTGCTGCTCGCACTGCTGTAGTGTGAATGTGAATGCTTGTGGCTGCTACCGTGGTGTCGATTGGAAGAATTGTGCTTGTCCTTGTGTTCTTTGCTCACGTGCGGACTCGAATGCTTACTCTTTCCGCTGCCCTCGTCAGATGAGCTGTGTCTGTCCGCTGACGAAACCTTAATTTTCATTTTCAAGTCATCTTTGCTGGACGTTCTCTCCGTAGGAGGGATGGGTATCCGCAGCTTCAGGGAACCGCTCTTATCTTTTTTCTCGGAGTAAAGTTTTTCAGTCTTTTCGCCGCTGGAAAACGGAATTTTCATCTTGATAGGAGACGCAACGCTGCCGCCGCCAGATGCCTGGATATGCCTTTTATGCTGTTGCTGATGGTCTATGTGGACTGTTGAAATTGGATCTCGAACATCCACGTCGACAGATTCAAGTTTGCGTTTTTCCCGATATTTGTCCAAAGACATTTTATGAGACATGTTCATAGGAGGGGCATAGATCTGTCCATGATGTTTGCCGCTAGATGACTTATGAGCATGCTCTTGCTTAAGCGAATGCTCAGAACCCTTTTCGGGCCGATGTTGTAAGCCAGGGTGAAATTGGAGAGCAGTCATATTATACTGAGAAGATGGCAGGGAGCTCTCCTGTTTATGGCCATATACTTGGTCTGTCCTAGGCTGTTCCGGATGTTGAGGCCATTCATGTTGAGATGCGATTGTGTAGGATGTACCAGGCATTGCCAATATGGACAGCTCCTCTGCGTTGTGGGATGCCTGGATTGGCATGCTTCCTGAGTTCAGAGCTACTGGTGCAGGAAATGCAGAGGATGATGCCTTTGGAAAACTGGCACTTGCAGGGATACCAGCTACGGGGTCCACCAAAATCGAGTTGTTGCTGAGCGAAGAATTCAGTAGAGCGCCATCAAGCTGACCGTCAGACTTAGATTTCCTACTAGCCGCCTGAGAGGCCTAAATAAAAAAAAAAAAAATATATATATATATATCCCGGTTACTGGCAGTCACATGTCATTTCAGTATGCTCAAACACATGTACAACCCTCCCGACTCCCTTTAAAAGGGGTTGGTCCATACTTTTCTGCCCAATCTGGCACATTTCTGAGCCCTCATTCATAAGCGCATAGGATTTTAACTATCTGCCAAGGAATTCTTGTGTTTTATGGGATTTGCCTTGTTGATTTCTACTTCTATTTACAAGCTGCTATGAAGCATGTGCCCATGCATAAAGCCCACATGTGCCAAGTGAGCTGTGTTCCTGCCAATTAAGTGCTACAATCCAATGTAGTACTGAAAAACAGGGTGAAATCAGGCAGATCAGCGCGGTCAGCCATGGGCAACCAGGCAGATCAGCGCGGTCAGCCATGGGCAACCAGGCAGATCAGCGCGGTCAGCCATGGGCAACCAGGCAGATCAGCGCGGTCAGCCATGGGCAACCAGGCAGATCAGCGCGGTCAGCCATGGGCAACAAGGCAGATCAGCGCGGTCAGCCATGGGCAACAAGGCAGATCAGCGCGGTCAGCCATGGGCAACAAGGCAGATCAGCGCGGTCAGCCATGGGCAAGCAGGCAGATCAACGCGGTCAGCCATGGGCAACCAGGCAGATCAACGCGGTCAGCCATGGGCAACCAGGCAGATCAACGCGGTCAGCCATGGGCAACCAGGCAGGTAGATCAGTGCAGTCAGATATCCAAGAGGATTTCACAAGTGAACATGCAAAACGTATAAAGTTAATCTTTAAGCCTTGGGATAACAGAGATAAAGGAACAACTGCCGTAGTGGATGCACTTAGCAGCGTTATTTAACATCTTTACCCTCCAGTTTCGAATCTTCTTCAATCGACTGGGTGTCTTCTCAAGAATTTGCAGAAATTCATGCGTCAGTTCTGGAAAGAGCAAACACTTGTATGAAAGGTGCTGCCAGACTTTACAGAAAACCTCTCATCCCTGCCGACTTGTCCGTTTTTGCACAATCTCCTAAATCAATGTATTCCCCACAAAATGTCAATTCTGGAACATCTGATCTTGCAACTCTGCATCGTTATGTTCCTCTGCTATCCCTCCTGGAAATGTATTAATAAAGTGATGACTATTTCTATACCTCCTGGTCATCAAGCCAAGTACGAACAGTGGGTGTTAGCAAGGTGTTAGACTGTAAAGACTTGACAAGGACACATGGAAAGATTCTATGACCCAGTTATTTATGTTTTCATACACTTACAGAATAAAAAAAGAATGGTACAATAAACTTATCAAAGTTCTCAAATTATTTACAGTGACAATACAAATATGAAGCAAAACAGACAGGTCAGGAGAGTGGAGAGGTCCCTTTAAAGGGAATGGGTCATCAGAAAAAAAGGATTAACCCGATATCTAAACAGTGTAGCGAGAGAAAAAAAAACAAAACAAAAAAAACGCCAGAATTACAGTTTTTTTTGGTCGTTGCGGCACTGCATTAAAATGCAATAACGGGCGATCAAAAGATCGTATCTGGACCAAAATGGTATAGTTAAAAACCGTCAGCTCGGCACGTAAAAAAAATAAGCCCTCACCCAACCTGAGATCACAAAAAAATCAAGACTCCACGGGTATCGGAAAATGGCGCAATTTTTTTTTTTTTTTTTATAAAGTTTAGAATTTTTTTCAACACTTAGATAAAAAAAAGAACCTAGACATGTTTGGTGTCTATGAACTCATAATGAGCTGAAGAATCGTAATGGTAGGTCAGTTTTAGCATTTAGTGAGCTTAGTAAAAATGCCAAACAAAAAACAAGTGTGGGATTGCACTTTTTTTTTGCAATTTCACCGCACTTAAGAATTTTTTTCCCGTTTTCTAGTACAAAACATAGTAAAACCAATGATTTCGTAGTACAACTCGTCCCGCAAAAAAACAAGCCCTCACATGGCCAGGTTGATGGAAAAGTTATGGCTCTGGGAAGGAGGGGAGCGAAAAACAAAAAACAGCTCCGGGGGTTAAGGGGTTAATACTCAGGGTGCCTACACACATAAAAAAAAAAAAAAATCAACCCTATCAGCATCTTTCTAATAATCTGCATTCTTACCGTCCAATAATTCCAGGGTCACCGTCTGGTCCACATATTCCCACCAGTTCTTCCCGTCTGTAGATACTGGTATCTCCCAGTTTGACCACTTGCAGGCCAGGTGGATGCACACACAGGCGATTACTGTCGGCTTATGCTGAAGGCAGAACGTTGTGAGGTGAAGGCTGCAAATAAATACAGGAAAGGTAGACAGAAAAAGAGAGAGAGAACAAAAAAAGGTAACATTAGTGAACATGACCCTCAAATGCAAATACATAAAAAAAAGGTAAAATATTGAAAAAGACATTATCGTAACTGTTCTATTTGCAAGAAATCGATAATTATTGGCCTTCTGTTAGCAGGGTGTGAATTATCAACAGCCGTAACCCGCTGAATGATCAGAGATCAGACCGGGCTGCAAAATCTCAAAATTACATTCAAGAAATTATTGCAAAATGTGATTCTAAAAGGTCTATCCAAGCATACAAACATAAGTGGAAAGCTACCTGCATCGGTGAGAGAAATCTGTAGCAACTCGCTGCTTTTTCTGCCAAATTATGGATTAGGATTAAGAAAAATAGGATTTTGAGGTCCACTTTGGACATTTTGAGAGCCCTAACTTTTTTATTTTTTTACATAGCTATATGAGGGTTTATTTTTGCAGAAAAACTATTTCGTAAAGGATATGGACATTTTTCAGGAACATTTTTTTTTACTAAAATGCATGTATTTTGCGCTAAAAGCAGTTGGGAATTTGTCACAACACTTATCTGTCTTTAATCTGAGTACTCTCAGGTGATTTATAAGCGCAGACGTAATCTAAGTTGAGAAGACTTGGACAAAAGACAGAGCAACATACTCGCCATCTGGACGGTGGAAAAAAAGGATAAACTGTTATGTCTACACAATGAAGTTTTGCGCCTCCGAGGCATCACCGTAATGTACTATTACATCAGTTTTTGAACAGGGCAAAAAGGGTTAGAAATAATTTGGAAGGTGTCAATTATAACCCTTAGGGCTCATACTCACTTGCACATGTGAGTCTCTCGCATGAAAACCTGGCACTGCCACCGGCACTGGGACCGGAGCGTGCGGCTGCATGGAAATACATGTAGCCGCACGCTCCGGTCTGAGTGCCGTTGGCAGTGCCAGGTTTTCATGTGAGAGACTCGCACGAGCCCTTATTATACTAAACTGGATTAAGTAGGCAAAGAAAAAAAAGACAAAACCAAATGCGATAACTACAGCTGATCATAGTGTCCCCTTAAAATATAAAAATACATATCAAAGTAAGAGTACATTGCAAAATATATAGATAAAAAACCCCCACGAATAACGTGGTCACACAGTAAAAAATAACAGCTTGTATAAAGAGAAGGGAGAGGTCTCCAGGCCCTATAAATCATAAAAAACAGCAAATACAGAAGTCAGGTCGTCTGCCAGAAAACAGTCATCCTCATACTACTACTGGATTAAATGGAAAAGAAAGTCACTTGAGATTCAAGTACGGCGTTCCTAATACTATTCCTAAACTTCCAATATTGTGTGCGGTCACACCTGGGATATATTCGCATGTGCAGACCCTCGTTTTTGCTTCAAGCTCAAATTTCAGCAAGTACCTTTCAAGTACATGGCAATTTCGTAAAAATAAATGCAAAAAGTCTGCCACGTGAGACTATAGATTATGGGTAAAGGGCCGTTTCCATAAGACCCATTGAGCCCGAAAGCCAGAGAGGCTAATTAGCAATGGTTCAGGCTGCCCACATATAAATGTCAATGCTGTCATACAGTTAGGTCCAGAAATATTTGAATGGTTACAAGTTCTGAGGTTTTAGTCGTTTACAAAAACATAAAATACAGCTATATAATCAATATGGGTTTAAGTGACGACTCAGTTTTAATTTGATGGGATTCACATCCTAATTGGAGTAAGGGTTTAGGAATTACAGCTCTTTAATATGGAGCTGCTTGTTTTTCAAGGGACCAAAAGTAATTAGACAATGATTTCAAAAGCTCTTCGATGGGATACACAAGTTATTCACTCCTTAATCCATGATCAATTAAGCAGGTAAAGGGTCTGAAGCGGATTTCAGGTATTTCAGTTGCATTCGGAAACTATTGCTGTGAACCCACAACATGCGGCCAAAGGAGATCTCAATGGAAGAGAGTCAGACCAACATAAGGCTAAAAAAATAGAAAAATAGCAGAAACATTAGCGGTTGCCAAATAAACAGGTTGGTACAAAAAAAAAAAAAAAAAAATTTGGGATTGGGAGATTGGGAACTCAAAAAGACCTGGATATCCACGGAAAGCAGCGAGGGTGCGGCCTTGCTTAATACACTTGTATGGAGCAAGCTTGTGCCCTCTAGATTGCTTCTGCCCAGGAGTATGCATATCGCATACATCACCTCCGTTCCTGGCTCAGAAACTAGTGAATCCTCGCATTGCATGTTGCATGCGCAGGGGAAGGGTGCGATTCAAAAGTCTGTAGTCAGAGTAATTGCGGACTTTTTATTTTAGACTGAACAACCCCTTTAAGGCAGAAAGACCCATAAACAAGCAACAAATCAAGTCAGCCAGCAAAGCCTCACATGGCTTCCAGACTTCAGGTAGTCACTGCTGAAAAGGATTCTCTACAAAGTATTACAAATTAACATTTTGTTTATGATACCGTTAATTTATCCAATTACTTTTGAGACCCTGAAATGAGGAGACTTTGTAGTAAAATGGTCCCAATCCCTTTCACGGAATATTTTTGTTCAATCCCTATAATTAAGCCTAAAATGTTTCCACTTCAATTGCATCTCAGTTGTTTAATTTTAAATAAAAAAAAGTGGCAGCAGAGCTGAAATCACAAAGATTTGGTTACTGTCTGGACCCAACTGTATCTAATTGATGGCCTGTGAGTAGACAAGGGTTTTTTTTGCAGCCAGGATCATTTATCACTAAGGCTGGGGTCAGACTTGCGAGAAACTCGGACGAGTCTCGCACGTCAATACCAGACACTGCCGCCGCACTCGGATAGGAGCGTTCAGCTGCATGTATTTCTATGCAGCTGAACGCTCCCATCCGAGTGCCAGCGGCAGTGCCAGATATTGACGTATGAGACTCGTCCGAGTTTCTCGCAAGTCTGACCCTGGGCTAATTCAGAGGATCCGTGGTAAATGCCGGATCATTGGGGGATAGTCACCCAGTGCAAGAATCAGGGTCCACCAGGCCTCAAAGCTGAAACAGTACTGGTGGGCTGAGCTCAGCCTCATAGACTTCGAATAAACCGCCTACTTGCAATACTCTCTCAACACTAGAGGTGGTGGGTTATGTGGGTGCACAGGAGACCAGGGGTCCCACCACTCAATGGGGGTCATTATAATAAATGCATGAATTATAACAAACGGTTTCTCTTTTCTAACTTGGGTGTCCTGCTAAAATCACCTGGAATCAAAAGTACAAAGTAAAAAAAGAAAAAAAATGATATACATTAAAGCCTTTCAAACCAACTAAACCAAAAATATTGGCCAAATATTTCAGGACACAAACATATATATAAAAATAAAAGCCCCAGGAGAACAAAACTCAGATGTAGATGGGGTGCCTTAGTAAACAAAAAGTACACAATGAATATCAACTCTGGGCTGAAAAAGAGAAAAAAAATGGTCCGGAACTGCTGCAGGATAGACAAGGGTGTGTGACTATGACTAGGCACCCATCGTGCAGGAGCACTGAGGGAGGCAATAATTGTCCTCTGTGACCTCAGAACATAATGGTGATATCATCTAATGAGAAAACAAATCAGTCACCGCTAAAAATAAAATAAAAAAAATAAGAAAAATGGCTGCTGTTTAACATAAAGCCCATCTCCTGCAAACACAAAGAAGAGTTATCAAACGCGAGGAAAACATTCTGTAATTTTTCTTTTTCACGGATCAATTTTTCTTTTCCAGAATCTGGATTCTGAGTCTCTTGTTTTACAAGCGCAAGGTGAAATATGTGAAAGATGAACACGTCTATTTTAAAAGATTCATCTTCAATGTATAGTTGGTTTGAAAAGTGGATTAAATGAAATGTTGCATCTTAAGAAAGATTTATTGGATACATTTTGAGAATATAGTGATGGGTTTTTTGTTGTATTTTTTTCTAGGTTTAAGGTAAGAAGTTTTAGTGTATACTTACCAAGGTGCGCCAAGGTAAGTTTAGTTCTTTAGATGCTATTCGGGGCTACCAGTTTTAGTAAATGCACTCAGAATCAAAAAACTGTTCAGAAAGCAACACTACATTTTCTTGTGCAATCCTCCCCAGTGTGTCAAAGGCCCGAACACAGTACGGAGCATTAAGACACAGGGAAAGAGACCAGGCCATGGAGGTAGCCTAGACCAGTGTTCCCCAACTCCAGCCCTCAAAACCCACTAACAAGTCATGTTTTCAGGATTTCCTTAGTATTGCCCAGTTGATAATTGCATCACCTACACAGGCAATAACTCCATCACCTGTGCAATACAAAGGAAATCCTGAAAACATGACCTGTTGGTGGGCCTTGAGGACTGGAGTTGGGGAACACTGGCCTAGACCCCCTCGTGCACATAGGCTAGTAAGACACAGGAAGGGGACCCTGCAGTAAAGAAAGTTATAGTGTGCTATGACAGTGCAACAAAGGTTCGGATAACCACCTGTTGGTAGCCATGAAATAGGATGTCTGGGCCAAATCCTTGCTTGCTGAAAAACAAAAAAAGAAAAGAAAAAAGTTACACATCTGATAGGTTAAATAACCCAGTGCTACTCAATCCAGAGTTAAATCAGGGTCACAAACCTCTCACTAATTGGGTGCATTTAACGACATCTGTATGCGGATGTTCGATAGTGATCTCGAAGCCTGTGGAGACAACACAAGGTGGACTTTAGGAAAGACTAGGAAGAACACTGACACGGAAGATCATAACTAGAGGTCGATCATTTGGAAATTACTAGGACGCTATCATGCAGAAATGTCGCCTATCATGCACCCCCACAATCATTCACTAAAACCGCCATCGATATTCTCTGGGAAGTATCTTCAGGTGGAGTATGGTTAGATTGAGGTGCAATGCACACGATATGGGTCTCACATAAATCAGTACTGGGGGGATAATAAATACCTAAGGTTTGTAGCAGAACAGTTTCAAGTATAACCAGCTCTTGAGCTTGCTGTAGATAAGTCTAGGAAAAAAAAAAAGTTAACAATTCTCATTCAGCAATAACTACAGGAAAAAAAAGAAAAGACTCAAAAAGCACAAATGGGGAAACTAATCAGTACATTGGTCACACTGCTCCACTGAATTAATGACACTGCTTTTCTCCGTTTTGCAAAGACAAGAGGTTTTTCTTAGATTGACCTAGAAGGCAATTTTGGAGTCGTTGTTTGGTCTCTCGCATTAGAACGAGGCTCCTCAAGGACAGTACCGATTTAGTTATCAGTATAAGAACAGAATGCTGATATATACAGCAGAAAACGAGCCTTGATGTAATTAATTTGTGTGTGTGGTTTTAATAAAAGGGATGTCCAGGATCCAACTGCTGGGACCTGCAATGATCAGCAGAACGGGAAGCTTTTATATCCATTAAAGCAGAGTTTTGTGCGCTCGACTGCTGCTCCATTGCTTCCCCATTTGGCTACGGAGCCTGGCATTCTGCTTCTCCATAGAAAATGCGTCTGTAAGCCGTCCTAGGTCGACTGTGAGACGCATCTCACCTACAGACTACAGTACACAACCAATCTTAGTACACCATTTGCATGGGGAGTGGGATGGTCACCTCAGGAAAGCCCCTCAAATGATGCCCCATTGAGAGGGACTTGAATGACTTATTGTATCTAGGCAAATAGAAGATTGCATTTCTGTAATTTTAGAAAATGAGAAGATGACATTATTCAAAACTTCTGCTTTATGAAAACACACCCATTCAGGTGGGCTTTCCATGGCAGAGGTTAACACCACAAACAATCATAGAGGGTCTGCACTTACATCGCTTTTTGTATCCAGCTGTGGATCGTTTGGATTAAGACAAGCATGACATACTTTAATGACATGTTCAAGTTTTCGTGGCTGTTCCTCCACTTTAGCAGCCAGGAACAATGCAGTAGGAGATATTATCTAAGAAAAAAAAAAGAAATTAAATGATATACACACAAGCAAATGAGAAGATATATAAAGTGATCATTTGTCATTCATGCATGATGAGGACACAAAATGAAAGAAAATCATTGAATATTGTGCACTGTATCCTCGCCATGTGTCTGGGGAACGGCAGAGAACTTATGTTCTCAGGAGTAGTGAGGATCATCGCAATTGGACACCCAGCGATCAGAAAGTTATCCCCTATGCTGTGAATAAGGGATGACTTTAAAAATTTGAGAATACCCCTGTAAAGTCTATGGAGTTGCCTGTAACACAGAATGAATGCAGAATACAGACTTTGCACTTCCGTGTTCCATCCAGACAGTCTGTTTCAGAAGCAACTAGGATTACACATGAGAAAACATTGGTCCATTTCTCTCACTTGTGTGTACGGACCGGCTGCAGAACTCCTGACCTGAACTATACCATATGAGGCTGTTGAGTTTGGGTTAGGAGGATCACGCCAAGTTTATAGATCACGGTCCACACAAAGTGTTTCACTGGTGTCCTAATCGGGCCTCATACTTCTAGCAGGAGACCCAGCACACTTTGTAAGGGAAGCTATGCTTCAAACTTTGGAAGAGGAGCCGTTGCATTAATAAGTGTTATTAATATGAGGAATAAATAGTAATTTATGGCACAACCATTCAGATTAAAAAAATGATTTTATTTCAATGGTTAAAAAAATGTTTAAAAACAGAAACCTCAGAGGCTGACGCATTTCTGGCGTACAAGAAGCCCTTAAATGCTTCCTATGATTATTAACCTTAAAAAAAAAAGATTTTATTTCAATCTGGATGGTTGTACCAGAAACCATCCTTTGTTCCTCCTACTGTTATTGTCGAATGTCTATGAGGCTGTTTGTTCAGATCAGAAAGGACAGAGACTAGGAGATGTGGTAGTGTAAAAATGGCCTTGCATACAAAATCTGACAATTGGTGATGTTTTTTTTTCCTTTTTTTGTTTTATGATCCAATGAGCTTAGGTTTTTATTTTTCCAGGATGGCAAATGAAAGAAGCAAATTATTAAAATGTTAAAGGTAAATAATCAAAACACATAGTTTGTGCAAATGTTACATTATCTATTCACACCCAGGGCGCTCTTATTATTGCAACTGTCTATTTTTTTGGAGGGTATACAGTCATGTCTCCGCCTCTTAGACAAAAACCCCTTTTGTAGAGCTCCAATGCAGCTAGAAGAAAAGTAGTGCATTTCCATACATTGTCTACATCATTGCGTAACAAAGCAAAGACAAACGCAGGTGTAAATTAACAGCACTTGGTCCAGGGTCATTATAAATTTAGTGGACATAACTGCACCTCACCCTCCACTAAGGTTATGAAACCATTTGTTAGGAAACGTTTGCCTTAATACAAGGCTCTCAGCCGGTCAACTTTTTGTGCATATGTGAAAAAGAAGGATACTGCCAGGACTGAGGGCAGGCAATGTCCAAATGACTCCACTGGCTTCATTCTACTGAATGGCTACGTCGGGCTATTGTCTGAATTCAGTTTTTTTGAGAAGATCATTGTATTAATGTGAATCTAGTGGGGACAGGTGTAAGATGAGATAAACCCAGGTATAATGTCCTCTCTAGCAGCTGCCTCCTACTGATCCTATCCTATACTTTATGCTTCCCCAAGATAATCCTTTTAACACTGTAAAATCAAATTAACATTTACATCAACACAAAGGCAGGCAGTTCAGGTCAAGGACTACTTACATTTCTGTGGTATTTGGTAAAAGAATGATGCATATAGAAGCGGTGCATGTAAACAATGGCAGTGTTGATGGTGAGTTGGGATCTGTGAAATCTGATTAAGGAAACGAACAGCAGCTTGGAAGGAATAAGGGAATAATAAAAGGCAGCTTGGAAGGAATAAGGGAATAATAAAAGGGCACCTCGCTCTGCAGGGTGCACGAGACGACCAGTGAGGTCTTAAATGCAGCCAGACATCACTATTTAGACATTATCTACATATATGCACACACACACAGATAGATTCTGCAGGACACAAAATAACCACTCTAGAAAAAGAGCACACCGCATTAATTGAAGAGAATATTAAAGTACTAAATATTAAAGTTTGTTTTTTTACACCCCTATTAATCCCAGATGCAGTTTGTTAAAAAAAAAAACAACAAAAAAACAAAACAAAACATGATTCTACTCATCCTCCCCAGGTCCAACACTGATCGACCATTGTCTGATATTGTCTGCAGCGCTGATGTCATCAGCACTACCACCAATCATGGAGCTCAGAGCGGCTAATGTGCTGCTGACCTCAGATATCGGGTGAAGAGCTGGTGATGTGACATCAGCGCTGCAAACAATAATATACCAGAAGCTGCAGTGGAGACCCCTTATTGGACCAGGGGAGGGGTAAATTATTTATTCGTAAAGAAACCCCAGCCGGGTGGGTGAGATTTTCAGAAACTGAAAAGCCCCTATAAGTTAGGCTGTGTGCACACGCTGCGGATTCCGCTGCGTTTCCGCAGCGGTTTTGGCCGCTGCGGACCCGCAGCAGTTTTAGCTGCGGTGTACAGTACCATTCAAATGAATGGGAAAAAAAAACCGCTGTGCCGACGCTGCGGAAAAATCCGTGCGGATTTGCTGCGGTTTTGAATCCGCAGAAAGAATTGCATGTCAATTCTTTCTGCGGAAACCGCTGCGGGTTCCTATCTCCACCATTGTGGAGATAGTGAATCCGCAGGTCTTTGGACCTGCGGATTATCTGCGGTTTTTGCAAAATCCGTGCGGATTAATCCGCAGCGGAATCCGCAGCGTGTGCACGTACCCTTACAAGTCAATCACAGCATTTCCACACATTGTAGGAGAGAAGTGGCAGTGTGATAATTTTGATGGAAGCTGTGCATGCAGATTCCCGCCTCACCCTGGCATCTCAGAGCTGCTAGAGCAAATGCACGCTACATCACAACCTTTGGGTATTTCTGACTATTATTCTACCCCATTATGCATAGGTCGCACAAACTTATGAGCCATAACCAATGTTTTAGACTATTGGGGTACAACTTTCTTGGGCCTGAAAACCACACCAGACACAAAACTAAGCTCATGCAGATGTCCACGGTTTACAGTCCGATCTTCACATTTCAGTTTTTACTGAGCACTCCCAGTCAAATGTGACAGGCCTTCTTACTAAGTACCCGAACGGAAGTCTGAACGGAGCCAGAACAACAACCCCCTGAAACCACCTACTGTAGTATGAAATCATAACCAGGGAACCTAGAAACTTTCACATGAGAATTACCAGAAACTACATAGACCACAAGTGCCAGGCAGGAATGTTGACTACTAACCCCAGCATGCCTTTGCAACCATGACTAGAAATAGTCAACTTCAGTGGTTCCTGTCTTTTGGGATCTTAGCTGTTACACAAGTGAATTAACAGCTAAGGCGCCAAAAGATAGGAACCCTGGAAGTGGACTATTTCTGGACCAGCAGCCCTTCAAATTACATACCTGCAGCAAAAATCCAAGTACCAGCCTCTTATTTCTACCATCAGACTACAAAATACTCTTTGGATTCATTTTGAGACACGAAAAATAACCCTTAAGAATTTACTAAGAGAACCAAAAAAAGCCTTTTACAATAACATCAGTGCTTTTGTCCATGTGCAATACCAGACACAGACTATGAACAAGACAGGCAGAGTTTATGGAAATAAACTTTCAAATCGTCTCATACATAAAATACAGCAGAGGAAAAGTTATAAAAAAATAAACTCATACATAAAATACAGCAGAGGAAAAGTTATAAAAATAAATAAATAAAAGCTAAAGACACCCCCAAACGCTTGAAAGACTTCCTAATTATTTCTATTGTAAAACCACTGTGCTGTTTGATAGTTTGGATTTTTTAGCGTTTTTCTTCAAGTTTTGAAAAAAAAAAAAAGCCTGGAGAAAATAAAGTGCATGTCGATCCTGATGAAAGACACTCCCAAACAGGTACTGTCCCCCACAAAAAGAAAAGCACAACAGAGAAAAAATAAAAACTGCAAAAAAGCATGAAAAAAAAAAAAAAGTCTTTTATGCCCTTTCAAGAAACAAAAAAACGCATATAAAAGACTCCCCAATGAAGGAGTGTTCCCTGAAGCAATTTCCAACAGAAAACACCGTTTTTAGCCACCTAAAACCATCTATGTGCCCAAAGCATTATTTTTACCTCTGTTCTCCATGCAGGATGGATAGATAGAATAGAACACCATTTAGACTAGGGCTACACAGCAACATACAAAGAAAAAAAAAAGGTTAGATTCAGCTCACCCCTTTAGTCGCCGAGAATGCAGCAAGATCCGAGCAAGGACACGTCTCCACCTAGACGTCTTGAAATACTTTGTAGAAAAGTGAAGTCCAGCTCAAGGAATAAAATCAAAAAGTTTTCTTTGTTTCTTTAAAATACACGTGGCTGCTCTAATAGTCATTGCGGTTTTTACCCTGGCATGGGATGACCGCACAGAGAAATGGCAAGAGTGTTCTCTCCCATGCCAGGGTAAAAACCGCAATGAGGATCAGAGCAGCCATGTGTATTTTAAAGAAACAAATAAAGAAAATTTTTTGAATTTATTCCTTGAGCTGGACTTCACTTTTCTATGAAGTACACAGCAACATACATCACATTTTATCCAACGATATCCTAAAATCACAGCTCTAAAATAAGCAAGTGGGTGAATCGCAGACAAGCTGCACAAATAGTGTTACTCATCGCATTCCACTATATAGGGGTGACACGATGGGGTTCCCCGCTCCTCTCATTTCCACAGGGTCAATGGCCACCTACCCGTCAGCCACGTAAAGCGCTGCACATATCTGCTAAGGGGCCACCGACTCAAAACCAGCAACACCTCTGAAGTGTAAGCCAGAGGCAGTGTGGGGGGGGGGGGGACCCCTGTAGAAGTTAATTAACTACATCCAACCAGAAAGACAGGACAGCAGCGAGGGGCAAAAAACTAGAAACACCAGATGTGAAGGACGACCGCCATGGATGTCCGACCTCACACAGGGGAAAAAAAAACTAATCTGCAAAACGAGATCAGAAAGGGCCACAACCTCCATCATCAGTCAGTGGGGGAGACTCCGAGACCCCCAAACACTGCAGGAAAAACAAAGCAGGGTCCACACAAAACAATGGGGGGGAGCAGCTGTGCCCCCTCTAATCAGGGCAGCTCCCCCTACATACAGGATCCTACACAATCAGGAGAAAAACACAAAAATAATAAAAATCTAAATGAAAAAATTACATTTCTGGACTCAACAGGAAGATCAGAGCGGAAACACCGAGCAGCGGCGATCAGCGCGCTTTACGGCAGGACGTGGCGCAGGCTGAGGACCGGGAGGAGGCCGCAGCTGCTCTCGGCCGGGATCCCAGCGGCGGGAGCCGGGGCCGAGGAGCCGCACGGAGGCCTCACTAGACCCGGAACACAAGCCGCCGCCAGGCCGGAGCCCGCACACCTCAGCATGGCAGGCTTCCCGGCCGGCACTAGGCCGCAGGTGACTGACAGGAAGGATACACGTTGAGCCGCTGCCCCATGTCCTGGATGAGGTTGGCAGCTTGTTGCCGGTAAGACAGCTCCTTGTCGGCCTCCACTCCGCTGCGCCTGGACGGGCTGCTCTCCAGCTGCTCCCGGGTGAAGAACCAGCAAGGATTCGGCTCTCGGCAGTCCGCCATCACCGTCTGCCGCTGAACCCCAGTGCGTCACAATCACCGGAACTGACGTGCGCCTGAGCCGGAACCGCTTCTCGTCACGTGACTCGGACGTCTGCTCTGCTCCGCTCCGCTGTCTGCGGCTGTGTGTGAGAGGGTCAGTGCGGCGCGGCGGCTACATAGCAACGCGCTATAGCAACGGGGAGTAAACACGCCCACTCTGGGAGGAGTCACGCCCACTCGGGGAGGTGTCAAAACCCCCTCCCCGCCCCCAATATTTACATAAGAAAAGATTTCCGGCCGCAGCCGCCATTGTCTGAGGCGATTGGTGGTGCGGCCGGTGCCGGGCGGGTGTGAAGCCGTGGTGTCACTGCTGAGGGGGCGGAGGTGTGACAGGTGACTGAGCGGCCACGGCTGCACGTGCTCCCAGCGGGGCGGCGGCGTGTCCTCGGATGACCCTACTGCTCGGGGATGGCGGCACCCGCGGAGGTGCCAAGACAACGGCGGCGGAGTGATCTCTGTTCAGAGTCACTGGAGTTGTGTCCTGCCGTCTGCCTAGCACAGCCGGGTTTTCTTCCTCCACAGAGCTGTGTATAGAATCCTCGGCCCACAAAAAACCCTCCTACGGAAAGGAGCCAGAGAATAAAACAAAAAAAATTATATACTGCTCCAAAAAATAAAGGGAACACAATGCAACCCCTAAAAAGAGGGGGTGACCACAGACCATTTCTCTGCGCTCATCCTTTTTGGCTGTAGTTTTGGTCACTTTTTTGCATTTTGTCATTGCTCTCATATCATTCAGTGATTGCTAGGATGTGTTATTGTAGTATTCCCTTTATTTTTTGAGGTGTGTGTATATATATAAATTTTTTTTTTCTGGCTACTTTCCGGTATGAGGGTTTTTTTTTTTTGTGGGATGAGTTGTAGATTTTAGGCTATGTACTCACGTATGCAGAAAAAAAACGAGACTCCTTCCCAGGAAAAAACGTGTTTTTTACAGGACCCTCCTCCTGCTCACAGACTATAGTTAGAAATGTGGATTTTTCTGCGAAATTAATGAGCATGCTGCGTTTTTTACCGTGATGTGGTGTTTTTGTTTTCATGGGGGAAAAAACTCATCGATGTGCATGGAAATTGCGGAATTCATTAAAACGAATGGGTTTTTGCTGGTAAGAATGTTTAAAAAAATGTGGAAAAAAAAATGCTTAGGTAGGTGGACAGCCTTACATCTCGCTGTCCATTTCAGAAATCTCCTGCACACACATTATATTTTTATGTTCCTGACTGATTTGGAAAACTGCTGCGTTTTTGCAAACTAAATAAGCTTTTTTTTTTTTTTGTTTTTTTTTTTTGTTTTGTTTTTTTTCTTCACTCCTAGAAGGCAATGAGGAAGAGCAAGAAATGCTGTAAAAAAAAAAAAAAAAAAAAAAAAAAAAACCTTATCCCGTTTTGGTGCATAAACCTCAGGAAGTTGCATCCTGTATTGTTCTTTATTTTCTGGGGGTTCATTAAACGTTCTATCCCACTCAGTGGCCTCACTAATAGGGATGATTAGTTGCCATCTATACTACAACTGGATATAAAACATCAGTCATTTAGTCTGAAGAATCAATCTCCCCCCTGCAAGAAAAAACACTTTCTGGTCCCTTTTGAATGGTGTCCTAATCTTCAATCTGTTGGTTCCAGCACACAATGAGCGGCCATAGATCTGACCAGGGAAGGTGTCACCTGCCACAGATTGTCCAGACATCTCCTAGCCCAATACACAAGAGATCCCAGAGGTGTAAACTCCTTTATCCTCAAACATTACAGAACCTACAACAAGGATCAGACCTATTCCAAAGACTCAATCCAGAGTCCTATCAGATCTTCACACTGTCCGCAGGGACACCTGAGGGTCCTGATGATGCGCAGACAATAGTGAGGAGTGTGCTCCGATAATCCCCGAGATCCTGGGACCTCACACAGTAGTGTCCTCGCTAATAGATGGCACTAGGTTTATTATTTTGGGAATTTCTTTCTTCAGACTAAATTTTTTTTATCATATGCTTTAAATATATATATATTTTTTTTTTATTCCTGTTGATACATAAATCTGACACTGGTTTATCTTTATTTCGTCACTGTTGTATTACACGTTCCAACTAATTATCCTGATTTGTGACGTCACCGCGGGCGATAGAAACATTGAGTGCGTATTATTCGTCTGTAGAAGCCTCAGGAAGGAGCTAGATCAGATCTGAAACGCGTAGCTTCAGTCAAGAAAACCCTTTATGTAGCTTCTCCATCTCCGATTCTTGGCAGCGCTGCTTTGGAGCCAGGAGCATTTATTTTTTTTTTTGCATTCTCCTGTTTTAGTAATTAAAAAAAAAAAACTTTTAACCTCTCTCCTTCCCCTAAAATGAAAAAAAAAAATAGTTGCTGTATTGATACCCAAAGGTTTTTATTTTGTTAAATACCACATTAACCCCTTTACCTCCCCCTCAAGGGTGGTTTGTGCACTATAGACCAAGCCATTCTTTACAGTTCTGACCACTGTCCCTTTATGAGGTAATAACTCTAACGCTTTAACAGATCGCAGTGATTCGGACATTGTTTTCTCGTGACGTATTGTACTTCATGTTAGTGGTAAAACTTCTCTGATATGAAATTTGGCAAAAACTTTTAAACTTTGCAATTTTCCAACTTTAAATTTTCATGTCCTTAAATCACAGCGATACGGCACATAAAATACTTAATAAGTAACATTTCCCACATGTTTACTTTTACCTCCGCACAATTTTGGAACCAATGTTTTTTTTTTTTTGTTTTTTTCTGTTAGGAAGTTATAAGGGTTAAAAGTTAAACAGCGATTTCTCATTTTTACAACCGTTTTTTTTTTTGAGGACCACATCACATTTGAAGTCACTTTGAGGGGTCTATATGATCGAAGATACCCAAAAGTGACGCCATTCTAAAAAACTGCACCCCTCAAGGTGCTCAAAACCACATTCAAGAAGCTTGTTAACCCTTCAGGTGCTTCACAGCAATTTTTGGAATGTCCAAAAAAAATGAACATTTAACTTTTTTTTTTTTACAAAATTACTTCAGATCCAAAAATTTTTATTTTGACAAGGGTAATGGAAAATAATGGACCACAAAACTTGTAAAATTGCTCCTAAGCATGCTGATACCCCATAAAAGTGAGAACCACGGTTTGGGCACACAGCAGGGCTTGGAAACGAAGGAGCGCCATTTGACTTTTTGAATGTAAAATTTGCTGGAACAATAGGCAGACGCCATGGTGCATTTGGAGAGCCCCGGATGTGCCTACACAGTGAAAATCCCCCACAATGACACCATTTTAGAAACTAGATCCCTCAGGGAACTGATCGTGTGTGGTGAGCACATTGATCCCTCAGGTGCTTCACATAAGTTTATAACGTTGAGCCGTAAAAATAAAAAAAAATAACCTTTTCCCCACAAATGTTTTCAGCACACAATATTAAATTTTTATAAGGGTAACAGGAGATACTGCACCGTACAATTGTTGCACCTTCTCCTGAGTACACCGATACCCCATATGAGGGAGAAAACTACTCTTTGGGTGCATGGCAGGGCTTGGAAGGGAAGGAGCGCCACTTGACTTTTTGAATCTAAAATTTCATGGAATCATTAGCGCACATCATGTCCAGAACTGAGCGAATATCTCTGGTTCCTCGCATATTTGACAAGCTATAGCGCTTGCCAAATAAGCTATAGCTGGAACCCGGCTTCCTGGAG
This sequence comes from Dendrobates tinctorius, assembly GCF_039654945.1. NCBI lineage: Eukaryota > Metazoa > Chordata > Amphibia > Anura > Dendrobatidae > Dendrobates > Dendrobates tinctorius. The sequence goes on along the minus strand of NW_027361810.1, from coordinate 14,071,465 downwards.
GGCGCCAGCTGATCGCCGCTGCATGTGTCGCGGCTGAGTCACAGCACATGCTCTCCCTCATATAGCTATAGCTTGCTGCATAAGCATGGAACCAAAGTTATTCACTCAACTCCAGTCATGTCCCATTTTTAGAGCCCCTGATTAACCTAAACAGTGGAACCCCCCCCACACACACGTGACCCCTTTTGGGAAAATAGAACCCTCAAGGAATGTATTTAGATGCATGGTAAGCACCTTGGGTGCTTTAGAGGTTTATAACGTTGAGCCGTGAAAATAATAAAATCCCATTTTCCTCACAAAAAATGTTTTAGCCCCAGGTTTTTGATTTTTTCCTCTAAGGGTTAATAGGAAATTTTTTTTACAACAAACTGAGGTCCATTTCTTCCTGAGTGCACCAATACCCTACATGTAATGGGGAAATAGTTTCCAGGCACAGTGTAAGGGTATGTGCACACGCTGCGGATTCTGTGCTGTACAGTACCTTTATTTTCAATGGAAAACAAAAACCGCTGTGCACACGGTGCAGATTTTTCCACGCGGATTTGCTGCGGTTTCAAATCGGCAGCATGTCACTTCTTTGTGCGGAATCCGCAGCAGTTTCACACCTGCTCCACTGTAGAGGTGTCAAACCGCAGGCTAATCCGCAGATAAACTACAGGTCGACCTGTGGATTTTGTAAAATCCACATGGAAAAATCCGCAGCAGAATCCGCAGCGTGTGCACACAGCCTAATAAAGCTCAGAAGGCAAGGAGACTTTACAGTTATGGCTTGCAGGTGCCATGACCAGATGGGAATCCTTGAGATGCCAGAACAGCAGAACCCCCCATAAGTGACCCCATTTTACAAACTACACCTTTCAATTCATCTAGGGGTGCAGTGATGATATTGATACCACTGGTGTGTCACAGAATTTTATACCATTTGAGCAGTGAAGAAAAAATAACTACAGTGTTACCATCAAAATTTAGTTTTAGACCCAGATTTTACGTTTTCACACAAGAAGCTGGTAAAAATCACACCAAAATTTGTCCCACAATTTCTACTGAACGTGGCAATACCCCGTATGTGGCTGTACAGTACTACTCAGCCATACGGAGAGAAGCAGGAGGAACAGAGCGCCATTTGCCTCCTTGAGCGCAGATTTTCCTAGACTAGTTTGCGGACTCCATATACAGAGCCCCTAATTGCTAGAAGAGCAGTATCGCCCCTCAAATGACCCCATTTTGGAAATTATACCCCTTTGGGAATTTACCTACAGGTGTAGTTCTGATTTTTGACTCTATGGGTATTTTCCAGAAACAAGCAGCAATGAATGTTGCCAAGTGAAAATTGCAAACTGCCGATGTAGTGACCAGTACGTGGCAGTCACCAGTACGTTATGCGCAGCCCGTGCTTCTGGAGGCATGCACCCGTAAGTTAGGCGGGCTCTCATTGCTTCAGAAATGCCAAACGTGGATGCTATAAGTTTAGGCACAAAAGGGCTCAGAAGGGAGGGGGGCATTTGGATTAGGGAGCACAGAATTTGCTGAATTTCTTTTGGCGGGTGAGGGGCCATTTTGCATTTTTGGAGCCTTTGTAGTACCAGTAACGTGGAACCCCCTTATATTTCCGTTAACAGATAACGGATCTGAGTGTGGACTTGATTTTTTTTTTTTTGTGGATTGAGTTGAAGCTTTTATTGGGAACATTTTACTTTATGTTCGGAATCATGTTTATCTGGCGCCCTACGCTGAGCACTTACTTTGGGGTTTCCATGTAAATTTCTGACTGACGTGATTTCAGATGAAACCCCCAAGGGATCCATTCACGATAGTGAGGCAGCAGAGTTACTCTGGACTCTGTTTTGCCTCTGTTCAGCAGTGTCCTTCTTTTCAGAAGTGCATAAAACTGTGGCCTATGGCACTTTTATGCACTCCTAAAAAGACAGATACCGCTGGATCACAGGCCAGACGGCATCCACAGTGCCTCCATATGCCTCATTATAGGGAATCTTCCACCCCAGAGGTTCTTGCTAAATCATGTATTTCAGAGATTTACACGGAAACCCCGGTGTAAGTGCTCAAAGCAGAGCACAGGATAAATGTGCGCCGTGCCTTACTGCGATCTTTGGGAGGGAGAATTAAAAAATGAACAGTGAAGAATTGGTTTTGATTTTTTTTTTTTTTTTTTTTAACGCCATTCCTTGTGCGGTATAAGTGAACAGGCAACTTTTTTCTTCGGGTCGGTGCGATTACAGCAATACCAGATTTATATCGGGTTTTTGTGTTTGGCTGGCACACTAAAAGACACTTCTTATTGCAAACAATAGTGTTCGCATCACCACATTATGAGTACTATAATTTTTCCATATTGTGGCCCACAGAGTCTTGTGATGGCTTGCTTTTTGCAGGACAAGTTGACGTTTTTGTTGGTATGATCAGGCACATGGTGTTTTTTGATTGCTTTCTATTCCAATTTTTGTGAGGCAGAACGAAAAAAAAAAAGTGATTCAGGATTTTCTTTTTCTTTTCTTTTTTTTTTTTTTTTGGGGGGGGTAAAGATGTTCGTGTGTGGTGAAATCGACAAAGCAGTTTTATTTTTCGAGTCATTACGATTAGAGATACCTCATTTATATCTATTATTATTTTATTTTTTGTTTTCTTTTATACAATTAAAACTTTTATAGAAAAATAATTTTTGCATCAGTTTATTGTGAGAGCTATGACTTTTTTTTATTCTTCCGCTGATGGAGGTGTATGGCAGCTTGTTTTTTGCGGGACAAATGACGTTTTCAGTGGTACCGTGTTTATTTATATCCGTCTTTTTCATCAGGTTTTATTCCATTTTTTGTTCAGCGGTATGATAAAGCATTATCACATTGTTTTCTGCCTTGTTTTTTATTTATTCTCTTATGGTGTTCATTAAAAGAGTTTACTAGTGCAACAGTTTTATAGGTTGGGTCGTTGCGGATGCATTGATACCAAAAATGTGTACTTTTATTGATTTTGTTTTTTTTTGTTTTTTCTCATTAAAATATTTAGAGATACTGTGTGTGGGTGTATATATATATTTTTTTATATATATTAATATATAAATAATAAATATTTATTTTTGTATATAATTTATTATTTTTATACATATATTTATTTTTACAATTACTTAAATTTTTGTTTTTACTTTGTCCCCCTATGGGACAATCATTTCGGGGGTTAAAGTGCCGGGAGCGGTGTGTTACCGTGTGCGTGCTCGATCACTCAAACGGAATATTCTGTCCTCGGTCAAATAGGCAAAGGGGGCACATGGCCGGAATATTACGTCTGATGTCAGAAAGGGGTTGATGTGGTTTTTTTCTTTTTTTTTTTTTTCCTTCCACTTTTTGGATGTCAGACGAGCAAAGGGGGTGATTCAAACACATAAAAAAATGAAAAATGGAGGCAGCGCTGCAAAAATAATGCAAATTATAGGATTTTATGGCCCATGTATGGTCTCTAGTGTACAGGTTGGGCTATTGCATGGAAGCTTTGTTCCCCCCATTTGCTGCTTGTGATCTACAGCTGGTGCTGTGCTGCGAGTACCAGTCAGGTAGGACGGGGTGTTCGGCGGTGTGCGGGCTCCGTTGACAATTTGTGAAAGCCCGTAGTCATTGCACTTCAATGGTTTTAATGCAGTGGACTCTGGGGAAATGGAGTCTAGAGGCAGCACAGACTGAGATCTCTGCACCGAGATCTCGTCTCTCTCGAGATTGAAATTTGCGCATGCGCCGTCTCCTGCGGCCATTTTCCTGGAGTCTATCTCATTATAACCATGGACTTGTGGGAGCTCCAGGCGTCACAAAATGTCGGCGAAGCCCCCGAACACCACCAAGCACTGCCAAACACCCCCTTCTACCAGCCTGGGATGGGACTTGCAGCATCGCACCTCTGAACACCTCCGTTCCCCCCCCCACACTGGTAAGCTGAATTTGAACTGTAAGATGGACCCCCATTTGATGTATTTCATTTTTTTTCCCCCTAGTTTCCTCCTGATAATGTGTTGCATCTTATGGGTCGAAAAATACAGTATTAGTGAAGAAGCAGCAGAAATACTATAGTACGGGTGAGTGCAGTGTTTCTCCTATTCACCTTCTCAGGCCAGTACAATATACCGGGAAACAGAAAAATAAGCCGCTCTCCCGATAATGCCAAAATTGTCATAAACTTGTTGTTATCCTATGTGGCCATGTATAATTTCCGTAACAGAACCTTTCTCAAGCAACTATCAAGGGAATACACCATATGGACTTGTATATATGGGCTAATAAGTCCACCTACTTTACATCATCAGCAGTGCTGTAATATATCATTTATGTTATGTTTTTGTCCCCCTAGCGCAGGAGTGTCAAACTCAAATACACAGAGGGACAAAATTACTGAATTTATAGCTTGGACAAAGTTGTGGGCAAAGCTTGATATTTCTAAAAAAAAAAAAAATTGTGGAAGTTTTTCCTTCTCAAATATAATGATGAACCTTTTCTTATGGAAACAAACTTTGATAACCAAAATAAAACAAATGTGTTTTTTGTGTTTTTTTTGTTTGGATTCGCTTTTAGTCAACTGGGGTGACCCCCGACCTGATTGAGCTGCCTTATCAACTATATGCAGGGCTACTGAAAAGCCATACAGGCTTATCTGCATTATCAGCTTTTCAGTAGACCCTCAGTTTATTGGCCCTAACAAAGTACCTGGTTTCATGTGTAAGACCCCATAGGATTGTTTTCCTTTGTAATTAGTTATGAGCTTAGTGTAAAGAGACCAAGTAATGTCGTTATAGCCGTCTCCTCCTGTCCATGGATTGATATGTAAGTGAAGGTGCCTGATCCAAGGCAATACAACCTGCCCCCATCACTCCTTGATATTTTCACTATCACCAATTGCTTACACCAGGTCACTCACGCCCCCCCCCCCCTGTCTATCCAGATCTATCCAGGCCTTCCTATGTGCTGCGTTATGGCACCGTGTAATACCTCAACTTTTGGAATAGCCGTGATGAGCAGTCAATCAACAATTATATAGCACATTTACATAATGACAGTAACTCCCAAATTCCAATGTACATAAACCTATAAGAAGAGGAGACTAATCCAAAGTATCATCAGATATCACAAGTTATTTTGCAATAAGAGTTTTTATGTATTTTATGGTCGTAACAGGGCCGGTTTTAGACAAAGTGGGGCCCCAGGCAAAAGTTTAAAGTGGGGCCCCAAATGTTAACATTGTTAAATCACACACTTAGGTTACATTACATGAGCAGGATGTGGATACAGGTGGCAGAGGGGCCTGGAGCCAGTGCTGGCACTGTGGCCCCCATATTCAGGGGCCTTATATCGGCCAATGGGTCTGCCACTATTAGCATTACACAGGAGCGTGGCTAGGGTCAGAAAAGATTGGGGGTCCCAAGACAGAGTTGTCCCCCAACCCCCTCTTAATTTTTTTTTTAACACTGTACCAAGGACTGTGACAAGAACAAGGGGGCATTCTCTTCGTTTGGAGGAAAGACAATTTCTGCACCAGCATAGAAGAGGGTTCTTCACGGTAAGAGCAGTGAGGCTCTGGAATTCTCTTCCTGAGGAAGTGGTGATGGCCAACTCACTGAATGAATTTAAGAAAGGAATGGATGCTTTTCTTGTGAGTAACAGTATAGAACGTTACGAATAACAGAATATTAAAGGTAGATGGTTGACGCAGCTTGGGGGAAGGAATTTTTTTCCCTATGGAGAAAATTGGCTTCTACTCTGTGGGTTTTTTGCCTTCCCCAGGATCAACAATGCAGAACAGCTGCATTAAAAATAGGCTGAACTAGATGGACATAAGGTCTTCCTTCAGCCTTCAAAACTGTTACTATGTTACTGCAGATAACACAGCAGGGCTCTCAACTGTCCTGGATCCAGCGGGACAGTCCCGATTTTGACACTCCCACCCGCTATCCTGGCCGGGATTGTAGTTTTCCCGCACTGCAAATCAGCCACCACGCCCACCTGTCATTTCAGAAGGGGCTGTGTACCAATCGCCATACAATTCCCTCTTTGGATTGCACACTCCAGAACAGAAGCCCTCCTGGCTCACATGACTGTGACCTGTGTAACACCAGAGATAGCAGTAATAACTCTCTGAGAACAGATAATGTAGTAGATGTCACCTGCAGTCCTATGTAACACCACAGATAGCCATAGCGTTTCAGAGTAAAACTATGTTCACATGCATTTTTTTCAGTAGCCAAAACCTGCTCAATTGGCTGTAAAAATGTTGTGTTCAAAACACCTGTTTTTCAGCTTGTTTTCTGGTGTTTTTTACACTTTTTTCAGCTTTTTTTAAAGTGAGGATGATTGCTTTGTCTACAGTATGTTTAAGGCCACGTTCACATGTTGAGTATTCGGTAAGTATGTCACATCAGTATGTGCAAAGTCAAAACCAGGAGGGTGAGAAACCCAGAAGTGGTGACGTGTTTCTACTATACTTTTCCTCTGATTGTTCCACTGCTGTTTCTGCATTACAAATCCTCATGTGAAGTACTGACCAAATACTGAACGTGTCAACTACACTTAATAGTTTAATTCACCAAAACCACTTAAAAAATTGCAGCAAAAAATACTGTTGCAATAACTGCAGCTTTCTTTTTTTATTCTTTCATTGCTTTCTAAAGGTGAAAACACACTGAAAGAAGTGACACGCTGCAGATTTAAAAAGTGCTACAGTTCTGAAATTCACAGCAATATTCCGGACTTACATGTGAACCCTTGCCGAAATGAGGTAAAGAGATCCAGAAAAAGTAATTAAAAATATCATGTTTATTAAATACACATAAAAACGTGAACAACTGAAAACTGCCCAGTAGAAGGCACAGTGTACCCTAATAACAAATACAGGTAGTTTAAATTCAAAGCCACAGAATACATCAAAAATCACAAATGATAAAAAAGGGGGTTACATATATCCACATATAGCGGTAACAAGATCTGCAAGTCTAGGCCCCCATATCCATTTTATCCCAAAAATAATTGCAAATGCAAAAAATATTTATACTAGAAGAAAAAGGTCCTAGGCCACAATGCAGATCATGGATCTCATATAGCTGAAAACATCATATCCATGAAGATATAGCGGCAACATGACTAACCAGTCTAAGTCCCCTAATCAATCCCCATGAGTAAACCGCTCCAATGTGAATAAAAGAAGATAAATGTAAACATGAGTGAACAAAGTAACAATACCTGAATGTAGTGGACACAAATAGCGATGGGCACCGCAGCCTCCTCCACTCCAACGCGCGTTTCGCAACAAGCTTCCGGGGGCGTGTCATAATGACGGGCTGGCTGTGTTTAAATAACGCCGATAGCGAATCATTAAGCGCCATGCAAAATTAAAAAAGGTATGTGAACCAGTGAGGTCTCTGCCTGATGAAAAGCGGCGCATGCGCTGTTGGACACCACCGCTAAACGTCACTTCCGGTGATGCGCTCTCTGGCACCGTAGGCTGGAAAGCCCAGGATACACAGCATTGAGCACTCACTGAAGTGAACGGCATGACACAACTGCGCAAGCGCACCATCACAACAGAGATCAATAATCCCGTGACAAATATAATTAATTATCAAAAAGTGAAAATAATAATAAAATATTTTTATTAAGTGCAAAGGTGCATATATAAGTTCTCAATTATCATTACCAAATAATTACAGTGATTTAAATAACTGATATATATATAGAGAAAAAATCTTTAATGTGAAAAAGAATAAATATATTAATACAGTGAGCTAAAGTGCAAATACACAGGCGCTTATGAAAAAAATCTTTAAAACCTCAAAAAATCCCTTCCATCATGTATAAATATATCCAAATCTGCAGTGCAAAATCCTAAGAAAGTAACATGCCTAATATTTTCCTAATGTACAAATATCTATATATATATCAATCACACAATACTCTTGCTGTAGGTATTGCACAATATTCTAGGCATGCTTTAATCCCATCAATGAGCAATCTCAAGGATAAAATACCCCCTACAATCATCCAAACATATAAACTATAGCATATTATAAAAATGCAATCTACAATAATCTAAGTATACTCAAATCCTCCATTACAAAAAGGAATTTATTATTCTAGACATTTATATATTATGTATTGCATACTAATATAAGGGTATCCATGACCCGTGCATAGAATCCTCTAATAGTAAAGTTATCCCAAACGATCCTGTCTACCAATATATCACTGTTATCTAAGCATGCTCAGATCCTAACTGCAATCTCATACACCTGAATACAGTATATATTTGCACAATTCTCTCAATATATAACAACAAAAGGGAATCCCACATCAAATGCATATCATTACAAAATAAAGGATCCATCATAATACATAATAATGAATAGAATGACCATTCCATGCGGCCCTGAAGAAAAATAACAGCATGCTCGAATCCAAACATGGGGGAGGCATCAAGAAGTATCTTTATTGAAGGTACATCAGAACGTTGGATGAAGATATATCCATCAGTCCTAGAGAGATATCCAAACGACTCTCCAGATGAAAATAGGGAGATACTCAGGACGGATTACAAAGCATATGAAATGATGGAAACATAATATAAATAAAACAAAAGAAATAATGAATAAAAGGTGAAAACACCAGCCCTCCCATAAAAAATGCCACTAAAGATCCTACATAAAGAAAAAAATCACAAAAAGGAAGCAAACCCCAAACTTTCATTGATGCCTAATGGACTCATAGTACCTAAACGATAGATCCATTGACTCTCTTTTTGGGCCAAAATCCTACTCAGATCCCCACCTCTGATGTCCAAGGTAAGTAAATCAATTCCCCTGACTACCAACCCACTGGCATTGCATTGATGATAGCGTTTAAAATGTCTGGGTAGGGTTTTGAGACTAGAATCGTCTTCAACATTAACCGCCTTCTCAATGTCCCTCACATGTTCTCGTACTCTTATTTTAAGTTCACGTGTGGTAAGACCAACATATATCTTACCACACGGACATTGTTGTGTTTACATGTATCTTGAAAGTGCCAGATTCTAATAATTACTATAGGACAACATTGGTATATTTATAGTTCTGAAATTGTCAGGGAAAAAAACAAGCGCATGCAGGAGATTTCGGAAATCTCATATGTTTTGCTGATACAGATCCCACCAAGATGGTTTAAATGCCTGCAAATTCTTCATGGAAAACACAGGGACTGATGCTGATGCTGTGGTGAAACTTATAAAATTCATCCTCACCCACAATTACTTTGAATTTGACAACAGGATCTATCTACAGGAGACTGGCACAGCTATGGGAAGTAAAATGGCTCCACAGTATGCAAATCTTTTCATGGCAAAGCTTGAAAGCGACTTTTTGTCCTCATGCCCCATCAGGCCCCTGGCCTACTACCGCTTCATTGATGATATTTTAATCATCTGGACGGAGTCTGAGCAACAGCTAAAGACGTTCCACGAACAGTTTAATCAATTTCATCCCACCATCAATTTAACACTCAACTACTCCAGTACTGAGATTAATTTTTTGGACACCATCATTAAGCTAAAAAACAATGAAATAGAGACATCCCTGTATCAGAAGCCAATCGACCGTCCAACATACCTTAAATGGGACAGTTTCCATCCAAAACACATAAAGAACTCTATTATCTATAGCCAAGCCATCAGATACAATCGTATATGTTCCAACCCCATATGTTTTGCTGGCACTTTATAAAGCCGCTCTTGGCCACGTTCATATGCAGAATTTCTGCAGCTTTTTCTTCTGCAAATAAGTTTACAGCATTTTACAGCACAAGCAAAGACTGAGATTTTCAGAAAAAAGTTTTTTTTTGTTTTTTTTTGTTACGTTTTGGTGCATAAACCTCAGGAAGTTGCATCCTGTATTCTTTATTTTCTGGGGGTGCATTAAACTTTCTATCCCACTCAGTGGCCTCACTAATCGGGATGATTAGTTGCCATCTATACTACAACTGGATATAAAACACCAATCATTTAGTCTGAAGAATCAATCTCCCCCCTGCAAAAAACAAAAAAAACACTTTCTGGCCCCTTTTGAATCCTAATCTTCAATCTGTTGGTTCCAGCACACAATGAGCAGCCATAGATCTGACCAGGGAAGGTGTCACCTGCCACAGATTGTCCAGACATCTCCTAGCCCAATACACAAGAGATCCCAGAGTTGTAAACTCCTTTATCCTCAAACATTACAGAACCTACAGCAAGGATCAGACCTATTCCAAAGACTCAATCCAGAGTCCTATCAGATCTTCACACTGTCCGCAGGGACACCTGAGGGTCCTAATGATGCCCAGACAATAGTGAGGAGTGTTCTCCGATAATCCCCGAGATCCTGGGACCTCACACAGTAGTGTCCTCGCTAATAGATGGCACTATTCACTGTAGGGCGCTAGGTTTATTATTTTGGGAATTTTTCTTCAGACTAAATTTTTTTTATTATATGCTTTAAATATATATATATATATTTTTTTTATTCCTGTTGATGCATAAACCTGACACTGGTTTATCTTTATTTTGTCACTGTTGTATTACACGTTGCAACTAATTATCCTGATTTGTGACGTCACCGCGGGCGATAGAAACATTGAGTGCGTATTATTCGTCTGTAGAAGCCTCAGGAAGGAGCTAGATCAGATCTGAAACGCGTAGCTTCAGTCAAGAAAACCCTTTATGTAGCTTCTCCATCTCCGATTCTTGGCAGCGCTGCTTTGGAGCCAGGAGCATTTATTTTTTTTTTTTTTTGCATTCTCCTGTTTTAGTAATTAAAAAACAAAAAAACAAAAAAAAAAACTTTTAACCTCTCTCCTTCCCTTAAAATAAAAAAAATAAAAATAAAAAATAGTTGCTGTATTGATACCCAAAGGTTTTTATTTTGTTAAATACCACATTAACCCCTTTACCTCCCCCTCAAGGGTGGTTTGTGCACTATAGACCAAGCCATTCTTTACAGTTGTGACCACTGTCCCTTTATGAGGTAATAACTCTAACGCTTTAACAGATCGCAGTGATTCGGACATTGTTTTCTCGTGACGTATTGTACTTCATGTTAGTGGTAAAACTTCTTTGATATGAAATTTGGCAAAAACTTTTAAACTTTGCAATTTTCCAACTTTAAATTTTCATGTCCTTAAATCACAGCGATACGGCACATAAAATACTTAATAAGTAACATTTCCCACATGTTTACTTTTACCTCCGCACAATTTTGGAACCAATGTTTTTTTTTTTTGTTTTTTTCTGTTAGGAAGTTATAAGGGTTAAAAGTTAAACAGCGATTTCTCATTTTTACAACCGTTTTTTTTGTTTGTTTTTTTTCAGGACCACATCACATTTGAAGTCACTTTGAGGGGTCTATATGATCGAAGATACCCAAAAGTGACGCCATTCTAAAAAACTGCACCCCTCAAGGTGCTCAAAACCACATTCAAGAAGCTTGTTAACCCTTCAGGTGCTTCACAGCAATTTTTGGAATGTCCAAAAAAATGAACAATTAACTTTTTTTTTTTTTTTTTTTTTTTTTTACAAAATTACTTCAGATCCAAAAATTTTTATTTTGACAAGGGTAATGGAAAATAATGGACCACAAAACTTGTAAAATTGCTCCTAAGCATGCTGATACCCCATAAAAGTGAGAACCACGGTTTGGGCACACAGCAGGGCTTGGAAACGAAGGAGCGCCATTTGACTTTTTGAATGTAAAATTTGCTGGAACAATAGGCAGACGCCATGGTGCATTTGGAGAGCCCCGGATGTGCCTACACAGTGAAAATCCCCCACAATGACACCATTTTAGAAACTAGATCCCTCAGGGAACTGATCGTGTGTGGTGAGCACATTGATCCCTCAGGTGCTTCACATAAGTTTATAACGTTGAGCCGTAAAAATAAAAAAAAATAACCTTTTCCCCACAAATGTTTTCAGCACACAATATTAAATTTTTATAAGGGTAACAGGAGATACTGCACCGTACAATTGTTGCACCTTCTCCTGAGTACACCGATACCCCATATGAGGGAGAAAACTACTCTTTGGGTGCATGGCAGGGCTTGGAAGGGAAGGAGCGCCACTTGACTTTTTGAATCTAAAATTTCATGGAATCATTAGCGCACATCATGTCCAGAACTGAGCGAATATCTCTGGTTCCTTGCATATTTGACAAGCTATAGCGCTTGCCAAATAAGCTATAGCTGGAACCCGGCTTCCTGGAGGGCGCCAGCTGATCGCCGCTGCATGTGTCGCGGCTGAGTCACAGCACATGCTCTCCCTCATATAGCTATAGCTTGCTGCATAAGCATGGAACCAAAGTTATTCACTCAACTCCAGTCATGTCCCATTTTTAGAGCCCCTGATTAACCTAAACAGTGGAACCCCCCCCCCCCCCACACACACACACGTGACCCCTTTTGGGAAAATAGAACCCTCAAGGAATGTATTTAGATGCATGGTAAGCACCTTGGGTGCTTTAGAGGTTTATAACGTTGAGCCGTGAAAATAATAAAATCCCATTTTCCTCACAAAAAATGTTTTAGCCCCAGGTTTTTGATTTTTTCTCTAAGGGTTAATAGGAAATTTTTTTTACAACAAACTGAGGTCCATTTCTTCCTGAGTGCACCAATACCCTACATGTAATGGGGAAATAGTTTCCAGGCACAGTGTAAGGGTATGTGCACACGCTGCGGATTCTGTGCTGTACAGTACCTTTATTTTCAATGGAAAACAAAAACCGCTGTGCACACGGTGCAGATTTTTCCACGCGGATTTGCTGCGGTTTCAAATCGGCAGCATGTCACTTCTTTGTGCGGAATCCGCAGCAGTTTCACACCTGCTCCACTGTAGAGGTGTCAAACCGCAGGCTAATCCGCAGATAAACTACAGGTCGACCTGTGGATTTTGTAAAATCCACATGGAAAAATCCGCAGCAGAATCCGCAGCGTGTGCACACAGCCTAATAAAGCTCAGAAGGCAAGGAGACTTTACAGTTATGGCTTGCAGGTGCCATGACCAGATGGGAATCCTTGAGATGCCAGAACAGCAGAACCCCCCATAAGTGACCCCATTTTACAAACTACACCTTTCAATTCATCTAGGGGTGCAGTGATGATATTGATACCACTGGTGTGTCACAGAATTTTATACCATTTGAGCAGTGAAGAAAAAATAACTACAGTTTTACCATCAAAATTTAGTTTTAGACCCAGATTTTACGTTTTCACACAAGAAGCTGGTAAAAATCACACCAAAATTTGTCCCACAATTTCTACTGAACGTGGCAATACCCCGTATGTGGCTGTACAGTACTACTCAGCCATACGGAGAGAAGCAGGAGGAACAGAGCGCCATTTGCCTCCTTGAGCGCAGATTTTCCTAGACTAGTTTGCGGACTCCATATACAGAGCCCCTAATTGCTAGAAGAGCAGTATCGACCCTCAAATGACCCCATTTTGGAAATTATACCCCTTTGGGAATTTACCTACAGGTGTAGTTCTGATTTTTGACTCTATGGGTATTTTCCAGAAACAAGCAGCAATGAATGTTGCCAAGTGAAAATTGCAAACTGCCGATGTAGTGACCAGTACGTGGCAGTCACCAGTACGTTATGCGCAGCCCGTGCTTCTGGAGGCATGCACCCGTAAGTTAGGCGGGCTCTCATTGCTTCAGAAATGCCAAACGTGGATGCTATAAGTTTAGGCACAAAAGGGCTCAGAAGGGAGGGGGGCATTTGGATTAGGGAGCACAGAATTTGCTGAATTTCTTTTGGCGGGTGAGGGGCCATTTTGCATTTTTGGAGCCTTTGTAGTACCAGTAACGTGGAACCCCCTTATATTTCCGTTAACAGATAACGGATCTGAGTGTGGACTTGATTTTTTTTTTTTTTTTTTTGTGGATTGAGTTGAAGCTTTTATTGGGAACATTTTACTTTATGTTCGGAATCATGTTTATCCGGCGCCCTACGCTGATCACTTACTTTGGGGTTTCCATGTAAATTTCTGACTGACGTGATTTCAGATGAAACCCCCAAGGGATCCATTCACGATAGTGAGGCAGCAGAGTTACTCTGGACTCTGTCTTGCCTCTGTTCAGCAGTGTCCTTCTTTTCAGAAGTGCATAAAACTGTGGCCTATGGCACTTTTATGCACTCCTAAAAAGACAGATACCGCTGGATCACAGGCCAGACGGCATCCACAGTGCCTCCATATGCCTCATTATAGGGAATCTTCCACCCCAGAGGTTCTTGCTAAATCATGTATTTCAGAGATTTACACGGAAACCCCGGTGTAAGTGCTCAAAGCAGAGCTCAGGATAAATGTGCGCCGTGCCTTACTGCGATCTTTGGGAGGGAGAATTAAAAAATGAACAGTGAAGAATTGGTTTTGATTTTTTTTTTTTTTTAACGCCATTCCTTGTGCGGTATAAGTGAACAGGCAACTTTTTTCTTCGGGTCGGTGCGATTACAGCAATACCAGATTTATATCGGGTTTTTGTGTTTGGCTGGCACACTAAAAGACACTTCTTATTGCAAACAATAGTGTTCGCATCACCACATTATGAGTACTATAATTTTTCCATATTGTGGCCCACAGAGTCTTGTGATGGCTTGCTTTTTGCAGGACAAGTTGACGTTTTTGTTGGTATGATTTTCAGGCACATGGTGTTTTTTGATTGCTTTCTATTCCAATTTTTGTGAGGCAGAACGAAAAAAAAAAAAGTGATTCAGGATTTTCTTTTTTTTTTTTTTTTTTTTTTTTTTTTTTTTTTGGAGGGGGTAAAGATGTTCGTGTGTGGTGAAATCGACAAAGCAGTTTTATTTTTCGAGTCATTACGATTAGAGATACCTCATTTATATCTATTATTATTTTATTTATTTTTTTTTCTTTTATACAATTAAAACTTTTATAGAAAAATAATTTTTGCATCAGTTTATTGTGAGAGCTATGACTTTTTTTTATTCTTCCGCTGATGGAGGTGTATGGCAGCTTATTTTTGCGGGACAAATGACGTTTTCAGTGGTACCGTGTTTATTTATATCCGTCTTTTTCATCAGGTTTTATTCCATTTTTTGTTCAGCGGTATGATAAAGCATTATCACATTGTTTTCTGCCTTGTTTTTTATTTATTCTCCTATGGTGTTCATTAAAAGAGTTTACTAGTGCAACAGTTTTATAGGTTGGGTCGTTGCGGATGCATTGATACCAAAAATGTGTACTTTTATTGATTTTGTTTTTTGTTTTTTTTTGTTTTTTTCTCATTAAAATATTTAGAGATACTGTGTGTGGGTGTATATATATTTTTTATATATATTAATATATAAATAAATATTTATTATTTTTGTATATAATTTATTATTTTTATACATATATTTATTTTTACAATTACTTAAATTTTTGTTTTTACTTTGTCCCCCTATGGGACAATCATTTCGGGGGTTAAAGTGCCGGGAGCGGTGTGTGACCGTGTGCGTGCTCGATCACTCAAACGGAATATTCTGTCCTCGGTCAAATAGGCAAAGGGGGCACATGGCCGGAATATTACGTCTGATGTCAGAAAGGGGTTGATGTGGTTTTTTTCTTTTTTTTTTTTTCCTTCCACTTTTTGGATGTCAGACGAGCAAAGGGGGTGATTCAAACACATAAAAAAATGAAAAATGGAGGCAGCGCTGCAAAAATAATGCAAATTATAGGATTTTATGGCCCATGTATGGTCTCTAGTGTACAGGTTGGGCTATTGCATGGAAGCTTTGTTCCCCCCATTTGCTGCTTGTGATCTACAGCTGGTGCTGTGCTGCGAGTACCAGTCAGGTAGGACGGGGTGTTCGGCGGTGTGCGGGCTCCGTTGACAATTTGTGAAAGCCCGTAGTCATTGCACTTCAATGGTTTTAATGCAGTGGACTCTGGGGAAATGGAGTCTAGAGGCAGCACAGACTGAGATCTCTGCACCGAGATCTCGTCTCTCTCGAGATTGAAATTTGCACATGCGCCGTCTCCTGCGGCCATTTTCCTGGAGTCCATCTCATTATAACCATGGACTTGTGGGAGCTCCAGGCGTCACAAAATGTCGGCGAAGCCCCCGCACCACCAAGCACTGCCAAACACCCCCTTCTACCAGCCTGGGATGGGACTTGCAGCATCGCACCTCTGAACACCTCCGTTCCCCCCCCCCCCCCACTGGTAAGCTGAATTTGAATTGTAAGATGGACCCCCATTTGATGTATTTCATTTTTTTTCCCCCTAGTTTCCTCCTGATAATGTGTTGCATCTTATGGGTCGAAAAATACAGTATTAGTGAAGAAGCAGCAGAAATACTATAGTACGGGTGAGTGCAGTGTTTCTCCTATTCACCTTCTCAGGCCAGTACAATATACCGGGAAACAGAAAAATAAGCCGCTCTCCCGATAATGCCAAAATTGTCATAAACTTGTTGTTATCCCATGTGGCCATGTATAATTTCCGTAACAGAACCTTTCTCAAGCAACTATCAAGGGAATACACCATATGGACTTGTATATATGGGCTAATAAGTCCACCTACTTTACATCATCAGCAGTGCTGTAATATATCATTTATGTTATGTTTTTGTTCCCCTAACGCAGGAGTGTCAAACTCAAATACACAGAGGGACAAAATTACTGAATTTATAGCTTGGACAAAGTTGTGGGCAAAGCTTGATATTTCTAAAAAAAAAAAAAATTGTGGAAGTTTTTCCTTCTCAAATATAATGATGAACCTTTTCTTATGGAAACAAACTTTGATAACCAAAATAAAACAAATGTGTTTTTTGTGTTTTTTTTTTTTTGTTTGGATTCGCTTTTAGTCAACTGGGGTGACCCCCGACCTGATTGAGCTGCCTTATCAACTATATGCAGGGCTTCTGAAAAGCCATACAGGCTTATCTGCATTATCAGCTTTTCAGTAGACCCTCAGTTTATTGGCCCTAACAAAGTACCTGGTTTCATGTGTAAGACCCCATAGGATTGTTTTCCTTTGTAATTAGTTATGAGCTTAGTGTAAAGAGACCAAGTAATGTCGTTATAGCCGTCTCCTCCTGTCCATGGATTGATATGTAAGTGAAGGTGCCTGATCCAAGGCAATACAACCTGCCCCCATCACTCCTTGATATTTTCACTATCACCAATTACTTACACCAGGTCACTCACCCCCCCCCCCCCTGTCTATCCAGATCTATCCAGGCCTTCCTATGTGCTGCGTTATGGCACCGTGTAATACCTCAACTTTTGGAATAGCCGTGATGAGCAGTCAATCAACAATTATATAGCACATTTACATAATGACAGTAACTCCCAAATTCCAATGTATATAAACCTATAAGAAGAGGAGACTAATCCAAAGTATCATCAGATATCACAAGTTATTTTGCAATAAGAGTTTTTATGTATTTTATGGTCGTAACAGGGCCGGTTTTAGACAAAGTGGGGCCCCAGGCAAAAGTTTAAAGTGGGGCCCCAAATGTTAACATTGTTAAATCACACACTTAGGTTACATTACATGAGCAGGATGTGGATACAGGTGGCAGAGGGGCCTGGAGCCAGTGCTGGCACTGTGGCCCCCATATTCAGGGGCCTTATATCGGCCAATGGGTCTGCCACTATTAGCATTACACAGGAGCGTGGCTAGGGTCAGAAAAGATTGGGGGGCCCCAAGTCCCAAGACAGAGTTGTCCCCCAACCCCCTCTTAATTTTTTTTTTAACACTGTACCAAGGACTGTGACAAGAACAAGGGGGCATTCTCTTCGTTTGGAGGAAAGACAATTTCTGCACCAGCATAGAAGAGGGTTCTTCACGGTAAGACCAGTGAGGCTCTGGAATTCTCTTCCTGAGGAAGTGGTGATGGCCAACTCACTGAATGAATTTAAGAAAGGAATGGATGCTTTTCTTGTGAGTAACAGTATAGAACGTTACGAATAACAGAATATTAAAGGTAGATGGTTGACGCAGCTTAGGGGAAGGAATTTTTTTCCCTATGGAGAAAATTGGCTTCTACTCTGTGGGTTTTTTGCCTTCCCCAGGATCAACAATGCAGAACAGCTGCACTAAAAATAGGCTGAACTAGATGGACATAAGGTCTTCCTTCAGCCTTCAAAACTGTTACTATGTTACTGCAGATAACACAGCAGGGCTCTCAACTGTCCTGGATCCAGCGGGACAGTCCCGATTTTGACACTCCCACCCGCTATCCTGGCCGGGATTGTAGTTTTCCCGCACTGCAAATCAGCCACCACGCCCACCTGTCATTTCAGAAGGGGCTGTGTACCAATCGCCATACAATTCCCTCTTTGGATTGCACACTCCAGAACAGAAGCCCTCCTGGCTCACATGACTGTGACCTGTGTAACACCAGAGATAGCAGTAATAACTCTCTGAGAACAGATAATGTAGTAGATGTCACCTGCAGTCCTATGTAACACCACAGATAGCCATAGCGTTTCAGAGTAAAACTATGTTCACATGCATTTTTTTCAGTAGCCAAAACCTGCTCAATTGGCTGTAAAAATGTTGTGTTCAAAACACCTGTTTTTCAGCTTGTTTTCTGGTGTTTTTTACACTTTTTTCAGCTTTTTTTAAAGTGAGGATGATTGCTTTGTCTACAGTATGTTTAAGGCCACGTTCACATGTTGAGTATTCGGTAAGTATGTCACATCAGTATGTGCAAAGTCAAAACCAGGAGGGTGAGAAACCCAGAAGTGGTGACGTGTTTCTACTATACTTTTCCTCTGATTGTTCCACTGCTGTTTCTGCATTACAAATCCTCATGTGAAGTACTGACCAAATACTGAACGTGTCAACTACACTTAATAGTTTAATTCACCAAAACCACTTAAAAAATTGCAGCAAAAAATACTGTTGCAATAACTGCAGCTTTCTTTTTTTATTCTTTCATTGCTTTCTAAAGGTGAAAACACACTGAAAGAAGTGACACGCTGCAGATTTAAAAAGTGCTACAGTTCTGAAATTCACAGCAATATTCCGGACTTACATGTGAACCCTTGCCGAAATGAGGTAAAGAGATCCAGAAAAAGTAATTAAAAATATCATGTTTATTAAATACACATAAAAACGTGAACAACTGAAAACTGCCCAGTAGAAGGCACAGTGTACCCTAATAACAAATACAGGTAGTTTAAATTCAAAGCCACAGAATACATCAAAAATCACAAATGATAAAAAAGGGGGTTACATATATCCACATATAGCGGTAACAAGATCTGCAAGTCTAGGCCCCCATATCCATTTTATCCCAAAAATAATTGCAAATGCAAAAAATATTTATACTAGAAGAAAAAGGTCCTAGGCCACAATGCAGATCATGGATCTCATATAGCTGAAAACATCATATCCATGAAGATATAGCGGCAACATGACTAACCAGTCTAAGTCCCCTAATCAATCCTCATGAGTAAACCGCTCCAATGTGAATAAAAGAAGTTAAATGTAAACATGAGTGAACAAAGTAACAATACCTGAATGTAGTGGACACAAATAGCGATGGGCACCGCAGCCTCCTCCACTCCAACGCGCGTTTCGCAACAAGCTTCCGGGGGCGTGTCATAATGACGGGCTGGCTGTGTTTAAATAACGCCGATAGCGAATCATTAAGCGCCATGCAAAATTAAAAAAGGTATGTGAACCAGTGAGGTCTCTGCCTGATGAAAAGCGGCGCATGCGCTGTTGGACACCACCGCTAAACGTCACTTCCGGTGATGCGCTCTCTGGCACCGTAGGCTGGAAAGCCCAGGATACACAGCATTGAGCACTCACTGAAGTGAACGGCATGACACAACTGCGCAAGCGCACCATCACAACAGAGATCAATAATCCCGTGACAAATATAATTAATTATCAAAAAGTGAAAATAATAATAAAATATTTTTATTAAGTGCAAAGGTGCATATATAAGTTCTCAATTATCATTACCAAATAATTACAGTGATTTAAATAACTGATATATATATAGAGAAAAAATATCTTTAATGTGAAAAAGAATAAATATATTAATACAGTGAGCTAAAGTGCAAATACACAGGCGCTTATGAAAAAAAATCTTTAAAACCTCAAAAAATCCCTTCCATCATGTATAAATATATCCAAATCTGCAGTGCAAAATCCTAAGAAAGTAACATGCCTAATATTTTCCTAATGTACAAATATCTATATATATATATATCAATCACACAATACTCTTGCTGTAGGTATTGCACAATATTCTAGGCATGCTTTAATCCCATCAATGAGCAATCTCAAGGATAAAATACCCCCTACAATCATCCAAACATATAAACTATAGCATATTATAAAAATGCAATCTACAATAATCTAAGTATACTCAAATCCTCCATTACAAAAAGGAATTTATTATTCTAGACATTTATATACTATGTATTGCATACTAATATAAGGGTATCCATGACCCGTGCATAGAATCCTCTAATAGTAAAGTTATCCCAAACGATCCTGTCTACCAATATATCACTGTTATCTAAGCATGCTCAGATCCTAACTGCAATCTCATACACCTGAATACAGTATATATTTGCACAATTCTCTCAATATATAACAACAAAAGGGAATCCCACATCAAATGCATATCATTACAAAATAAAGGATCCATCATAATACATAATAATGAATAGAATGACCATTCCATGCGGCCCTGAAGAAAAATAACAGCATGCTCGAATCCAAACATGGGGGAGGCATCAAGAAGTATCTTTATTGAAGGTACATCAGAACGTTGGATGAAGATATATCCATCAGTCCTAGAGAGATATCCAAACGACTCTCCAGATGAAAATAGGG
The DNA here is from genome assembly GCF_039654945.1 of Dendrobates tinctorius. Taxonomy (NCBI): domain Eukaryota; kingdom Metazoa; phylum Chordata; class Amphibia; order Anura; family Dendrobatidae; genus Dendrobates; species Dendrobates tinctorius. The sequence continues at coordinate 14,050,616 of NW_027361810.1, read as the reverse complement.
AGATACTCAGGACGGATTACAAAGCATATGAAATGATGGAAACATAATATAAATAAAACAAAAGAAATAATGAATAAAAGGTGAAAACACCAGCCCTCCCATAAAAAATGCCACTAAAGATCCTACATAAAGAAAAAAATCACAAAAAGGAAGCAAACCCCAAACTTTCATTGATGCCTAATGGACTCATAGTACCTAAACGATAGATCCATTGACTCTCTTTTTGGGCCAAAATCCTACTCAGATCCCCACCTCTGATGTCCAAGGTAAGTAAATCAATTCCCCTGACTACCAACCCACTGGCATTGCATTGATGATAGCGTTTAAAATGTCTGGGTAGGGTTTTGAGACTAGAATCGTCTTCAACATTAACCGCCTTCTCAATGTCCCTCACATGTTCTCGTACTCTTATTTTAAGTTCACGTGTGGTAAGACCAACATATATCTTACCACACGGACATTGTTGTGTTTACATGTATCTTGAAAGTGCCAGATTCTAATAATTACTATAGGACAACATTGGTATATTTATAGTTCTGAAATTGTCAGGGAAAAAAAACAAGCGCATGCAGGAGATTTCGGAAATCTCATATGTTTTGCTGATACAGATCCCACCAAGATGGTTTAAATGCCTACAAATTCTTCATGGAAAACACAGGGACTGATGCTGATGCTGTGGTGAAACTTATAAAATTCATCCTCACCCACAATTACTTTGAATTTGACAACAGGATCTATCTACAGGAGACTGGCACAGCTATGGGAAGTAAAATGGCTCCACAGTATGCAAATCTTTTCATGGCAAAGCTTGAAAGCGACTTTTTGTCCTCATGCCCCATCAGGCCCCTGGCCTACTACCGCTTCATTGATGATATTTTAATCATCTGGACGGAGTCTGAGCAACAGCTAAAGACGTTCCACGAACAGTTTAATCAATTTCATCCCACCATCAATTTAACACTCAACTACTCCAGTACTGAGATTAATTTTTTGGACACCATCATTAAGCTAAAAAACAATGAAATAGAGACATCCCTGTATCAGAAGCCAATCGACCGTCCAACATACCTTAAATGGGACAGTTTCCATCCAAAACACATAAAGAACTCTATTATCTATAGCCAAGCCATCAGATACAATCGTATATGTTCCAACCCCATATGTTTTGCTGGCACTTTATAAAGCCGCTCTTGGCCACGTTCATATGCAGAATTTCTGCAGCTTTTTCTTCTTCAAATAAGTTTACAGCATTTTACAGCACAAGCAAAGACTGAGATTTTCAGAAAAGTGTTTTTTTTTGTTTTTTTTTTGTTACGTTTTGGTGCATAAACCTCAGGAAGTTGCATCCTGTATTCTTTATTTTCTGGGGGTGCATTAAACTTTCTATCCCACTCAGTGGCCTCACTAATCGGGATGATTAGTTGCCATCTATACTACAACTGGATATAAAACACCAATCATTTAGTCTGAAGAATCAATCTCCCCCCTGCAAAAAACAAAAAAAACACTTTCTGGCCCCTTTTGAATCCTAATCTTCAATCTGTTGGTTCCAGCACACAATGAGCGGCCATAGATCTGACCAGGGAAGGTGTCACCTGCCACAGATTGTCCAGACATCTCCTAGCCCAATACACAAGAGATCCCAGAGGTGTAAACTCCTTTATCCTCAAACATTACAGAACCTACAGCAAGGATCAGATCTATTCCAAAGACTCAATCCAGAGTCCTATCAGATCTTCACACTGTCCGCAGGGACACCTGAGGGTCCTAATGATGCCCAGACAATAGTGAGGAGTGTTCTCCGATAATCCCCGAGATCTTGGGACCTCACACAGTAGTGTCCTCGCTAATAGATGGCACTATTCACTGTAGGGCGCTAGGTTTATTATTTTGGGAATTTTTCTTCAGACTAAATTTTTTTTATTATACGCTTTAAATATATATATATTTTTTTTATTCCTGTTGATGCATAAACCTGACACTGGTTTATCTTTATTTCGTCACTGTTGTATTACACGTTCCAACTAATTATCCTGATTTGTGACGTCACCGCGGGCGATAGAAACATTGAGTGCGTATTATTCGTCTGTAGAAGCCTCAGGAAGGAGCTAGATCAGATCTGAAACGCGTAGCTTCAGTCAAGAAAACCCTTTATGTAGCTTCTCCATCTCCGATTCTTGGCAGCGCTGCTTTGGAGCCAGGAGCATTTATTTATTTTTTTTTTTGCATTCTCCTGTTTTAGTAATTAAAAAACAAAAAAAAACCAAAAAACTCTTAACCTCTCTCCTTCCCTTAAAATAAAAAAAAAAAATAAAAATAAAAAATAGTTGCTGTATTGATACCCAAAGGTTTTTATTTTGTTAAATACCACATTAACCCCTTTACCTCCCCCTCAAGAGTGGCTTGTGTACTATAGACCAAGCCATTCTTTACAGTTCTGACCACTGTCCCTTTATGAGGTAATAACGCTAACGCTTCAACAGATCGCGGTGATTCGGACATTGTTTTCTCGTGACGTATTGTACTTCATGTTAGTGGTAAAACTTCTCTGATATGAAATTTGGCAAAAACTTTTAACTTTTGCAATTTTCCAACTTTAAATTTTCATGTCCTTAAAACAGAGCTATGGCACATAAAATACTTAATAAGTAACATTTCCCACGTTTACTTTTACCTCCGCACAATTTTGGAACCATTGTTTTGTTTTTTTTGTTTTTTTTTGTTAGGAAGTTATAAGGATTAAAAGTTAAACAGCGATTTCTCATTTTTACAACACCGTTTTTTTTTTTTTTTCAGGACCACATCACATTTGAAGTCACTAAGAGGGGTCTATATGATAGAAGATACCCAAAAGTGACGCCATTCTAAAAAACAGCACCTGTCAAGGTGCTCAAAACCACATTCAAGAAGCTTATTAACCCTTCAGGTGCTTCACAGCAATCTTTGGAATGTCCAAAAAAATGAACATTTAATTTTTTTTTTTTTTCCCCCAATAAATTACTTCAGATCCAAAAATTTTTATTTTGACAAGGGTAATGGAAAATAATGGACCACAAAACTTGTTGTACACTTGCTCCTAAGCATGCTGATACCCCATGAAAGTGAGAAAACCACTGTTTGGGCGCACAGCAGGGCTTGGAAAGGAAGGAGCGCCATTTGACTTTTTGAATGTAAAATTTGCTGGAACAATAGGCGGACGCCATGGCGCATTTGGAGAGCCCCGGATGTGCCTACACAGTGAAAATCCCCTACAATGACACCATTTTAGAAACTAGATCCCTCAGGGAACTGATCTAGTGTGTGGTGAGCACATTGAACCCTCAGGTGCTTCACATAAGTTTTATAACGTTGAGCCGTAAAAATAAAAAATAACCTTTTCCCCACAAATGTTTTCAGCACAAAATATTACCGTATATACTCGTGTATAAGCCGAGATTTTCAGCCCATTTTTTGGGCTGAAAGTCCCCCTCTCGGCTTATACACGAGTCATATACCAGGGGGGATCGGCGGGGGAGGGGGAGCGGGGGTGTCAGATCATACTCACCCTTCTCTGCAGCTCCCCTGCTTGTTCCATGTTGTTGGCACTGCTCTCTTCCTGCTTCAGCTGTCAAATGGTACCCGCTCATTAAATATGCGCATATTTAATGAGCGGGTACCACGTGACCGCTGAACCAGGAAGAGAGCAGCGCCGACAACATGGAACAAGCTGGGGAGCTGCAGAGACAAGTGCCAGGACCCGGTGAGTATGAACGGGGGTGGGGAGGCATATTCACCTGTCCCTGCGCTCTGCTGTCTTGCGTCCTCTGCAGTGACATTCAGGTCAGAGGGCGCTATCACTCTCTGCCTGCACAGTCACTGCAGAGCCGGCAACGCTGATGAGCAGGGGGCAGCGACGGAGGTGAAGATAAAGGTGTGTTTTTTTTTTTTTGTTTTTTTTTAGGGAGGCAGCGGCAGCAGCAGCGTAGCTGGGGCCACTCGCTGTGCACCCTCGGCTTATACACGAATCATTAATTTTTCCCAGTTTTTTGTGGCAAAATTAGGGGGGTCGGCTTATACTCGGGTCGGCTTATACTCGAGTATATACGGTACATTTTTATAAGGGTAACAGGAGAAACTGCACCATACAACTTGTTGCAACTTCTCCTGAGTACACTGATACCCCATATGAGGCAGAAAACTACTCTTTGGGTGCATGGCAGGGCTTGGAAGGAAAGGAGCGCCACTTGACTTTTTGAATCTAAAATTTCATGGAATCATTAGCGCTCATCATGTCTAGAGCTGAGCGAATATCTCTGGTTCCTCGCATATTTGACAAGCTATAGCGCTTGCCAAATAAGCTATAGCTGGAACCCGGCTTCCTGGAGGGCGCCAGCTGATCGCCGCTGCATGTGTCGCGGCTGAGTCACAACACATGCTCTCCCTCATATAGTTATAGCTTGCTGCATAAGCATGGAACCAAAGTTATTCACTCAACTCCAGTCATGTCCCATTTTTAGAGCCCCTGATTAACCTAAACAGTGGAACCCCCCCCACACACAAGTGACCCCATTTGGGAAAATAGAACCCTCAAGGAATGTATTTAGATGCATGGTAAGCACCTTGGGTGCTTTACAGAGGTTTATAACGTTGAGCCGTGAAAATAATAAAATCACATTTTCCATACAAAAAAATTGTGTTTTAGCCCCAGGTTCTTAATTTTTTCTCTGCGGGCTAATAGGAAATTTTTTTTACAACAAACTGAGGTCCATTTCTTCCTGAGTGCACCAATACCCTACATGTAATGGGGAAATAGTTTCCAGGCACAGTGTAAGGGTATGTGCACACGCTGCGGATTCTGTGCTGTACAGTACCTTTATTTTCAATGGAAAACAAAAACCGCTGTGCACACGTTGCGGATTTTTCCACGTGAATTTGCTGCGGTTCCAAATCGGTAGCATGTCACTTTCACTCCTGCTCCACTGTAGGTGTCAAACCGCAGGCTAATCCGCAGATAAACTACAGGTCTTATGACATGTGGATTTTGCAAAATCCGCAGCAGAATCCGCAGCGTGTGCACACAGCCTAATAAAGCTCAGAAGGCAAGGAGACTTTACAGTTATGGTTTGCAGGTGCCATGACCAGCTGGGAATCCTTGAGATGCCAGAACAGCAGAAACCCCCCCCCCCCATAAGTGACCCCACTTTACAAACTGCACCTCTCAATTCATCTAGGGGTGCAGTGATGATATTGATACCACTGGTGTGTTCCAGAATTTTATACCATTTGAGCAGTAAAGAAAAAATAACTACAGTTTTACCATCAAAATTTAGTTTTAGACCCAGATTTTACATTTTCACACAAGAAGTTGGTAAAAATCACACCAAAATTTGTCCCACAATTTCTACTGAACGTGGCAATACCCCGTATGTGGCTGTACAGTACTACTCAGCCATACGGAGAGAAGCAGGAGGAACAGAGCGCCATTTGCCTCCTTGAGCGCAGATTTTCTTAGACCTGTTTGCGGACTCCATATACAGAGCCCCTAATTGCTAGAAGAGCAGAATCCCCCCTCAAATGACCCTATTTTGGAAATTATACCCCTTTGGGAATTTACTTACAGGTGTAGTGCTGATTTTTGACTCTATGGGTATTTTCCAGAAACAAGCAGCAATGAATGTTGCCAAGTGAAAATTGCAAACTGCCGATGTAGTGACCAGTACGTGGCAGTCACCAGTACGTTATGCGCAGCCCGTGCTTCTGGAGGCATGCACCCGTAAGTTAGGTGGGCTCTCATTGCTTCAGAAATGCCAAACGTGGATGCTATATGTTTAAGCACAAAGGGGCTCAGAAAGGGAGGGGGGCATTTGGATTTGGGAGCACAGAATTTGCTGAATTTCTTTTGGCGGGTGAGGGGCCATTTTGCTTTTTTGGAGCCTTTGTAGTACCAGTAGGGTGGAAGCCCCCTATATTTCCGTTAACAGATAACGGATCCGAGTGTGGACTTGATTTTTTTTTTTTTTTGTGGATTGAGTTGAAGCTTTTATTGGGAACATTTTACTTTATGTTCGGGATCTTGTTTATCCGGCGCCCTACGCTGAGCACTTACTTTGGGGTTTCCATGTAAATTTCTGACTGACGTGATTTCAGATGAAACCCCAAGGGATCCATTCACGATAGTGAGGCAGCAGAGTTACTCTGGACTCTGTCTTGCCTCTGTTCAGCGGTGTCCTTCCTTTCAGAAGTGCATAAGACTGTGGCCGATAGCACTTTTATGCACTCCTAAAAAGACAGATACCGCTGGATCACAGGCCAGACGGCATCCACAGTGCCTCCATATGCCTCATTATAGGGAATCTTCCACCAGAGGTTCTTTCTAAATCATGTATTTCAGAGATTTACACGGAAACCCCGGTGTAAGTGCTCAAAGCAGAGCTCAGGATAAATGTGCGCCGTGCCTTACTGCGATCTTTGGGAGGGAGAATGGAAAACATGAACAGTGAAGAATTGGTTTTGATTTTTTTTTTTTTTTTTTACGCCATTCCTTGTGCGGTATAAGTGAACAGGTGGCTTTTTTCTTCGTGTCGGTGCGATTACAGCAATACCAGATTTATATCGGGTTTTTGTTTGGCTGCTGTCACACACCAAAAGATGCTTCTTATTGCAAAAAAAAGCTTTCGCATCACCACATTTTGAGTACTATAATTTTTCCATATTTTGGCCCACAGAGTCCTGTGATGGCTTGCTTTTTGCGGGACAAATGACGTTTTCAGTGGTACTGTGTTTATTTATATCCGTCTTTTTCATCGTGTTTTATTCAGCGGTATGATAAAGCATTGTTGCATTGTTTTCTGCCTTGTTTTTTATTTATTCTCTTATGGTGTTCATTAAAGGGGTTAACTAGCTAGTGGAACGAACAGTTTTATAAGTCGGGTCGTTGCGGATGCAGTGATACCGAAAATGTGTACTTTTATTGATTGTGTTTTTTTGTTTTTTTTTTCTCATTAAAATATTTAGAGCTAGTGTGTGTGTGTGTGTGTGTGTGTGTGTATATATATATATATATATATATATATATATATATATATATTTTTTTTATACATATATTTATTTTTACAATTACTTAAATTTTTGTTTTTACTTTGTCCCGTAGGGGGCAATCATTTCGGTCAAATAGGCAAAGGGGGCACATGGCCGGAGTTTTACGTCTGATGTCAGAAAGGGGTTGATGTGGGTTTTTTCTTTTTTTCCTTCCACTTTTTGGGATGTCAGACGAGCAAAGGGGGTGATTCAAACACATAAAGAAATGAAAAATGGAGGCAGCGCTTCAAAAATAGTGCAAATTATAGGATTTTATGGCCCATGTATGGTCTCTAGTGTTTAGGTTGGGCTATTGCATGGAAGCTTTGTTCCCCCCATTTGCTGCTTGTGATCTACAGCTGGTGCTGTGCTGCGAGTACCAGTCAGGTAGGACGGGGTGTTCGGCGGTGTGGGGGCTCCGTTGACTTTTTGTGAAAGCCCGTAGTCATCGCACTTCAACAGTTTTAATGCAGTGGACTCTGGGGAAATGGAGTCTAGAGGCAGCACAGACTGAGATCTCTGCACCGAGATCTCGTGTCTCTCGAGATTGAAATTTGCGCATGCGCCGTCTCCTGCGGCCATTTTCCTGGAGTCCATCTCATTATAACCATGGACGTGTGGGAGCTCCTGGCGTCACAAAATGTCGGCGAAGCCCCCGCACCACCAAGCACTGCCAAACACCCCCTTCTACCAGCCTGGGATGGGACTTGCAGCATCGCACCTCTGAACACCTCCGTCCCCCCCCCCACTGGTAAGCTGAATTTGAACTGTAAGATGGACCCCCATTTCATGTATTTCATTTTTTCCCCCTAGTTTCCTCCTGATAATTTGCGTTGCGTCTTATGGGTCGAAAAATACAGTATTAGTGAAGAAGCAGCAGAAATACTATAGTACGGGTGAGTGCAGTGTTTCTCCTATTTACCTTCTAAGGCCAGTACAATGTACCGGGAAATAGAAAAATAAGCCGCTCTCCTGACAATACCAAAATTGTCATAGACTTGTTGTTATCCCATGTGGCCATGTATAGTTTCCATAACAGAACCTTTCTCAAGCAGCAATCAAGGGAATACACCATATGGACTTGTATATATGGGCTAATAAGTCCACCTACTTTACATCATCAGTGCTGTAATATAGAATTTATGTTATGTTTTTGTCCCCCTAGCGCAGGAGTGTCAAACTCAAATACACAGAGGGACAAAATTACTGAATTTATAGCTTGGACAAAGTTGTGGGCAAAACTTGATATTTCTTAAAAAAAAAAAAAAAATTGTGGAAGTTTTTCCTTCTCAAATATAATGATGAACCTTTTCTTATGGAAACAAACTTTGATAACCAAAATAAAACAAATGTGTTTTGTTTTTTTGTTTTTTTATTCGCTTTTAGTCAACTGGGGTGACTCCCGACCTGATTGAGCTGCCTTATCAACTATATGCAGGGCTTCTGAAAAGCCATACAGGCTTATCTGCATTATCAGCTTTTCAGTAAACCCTCAGTTTATTGGCCCTAACAAAGTACCTGGTTTCATAAGACCCCATAGGATTGTTTTCCTTTGTAATTAGTTATGAGCTTAGTGTAAAGAGACCAAGTAATGTCGTTATAGCCGTCTCCTCCTGTCCATGGATTGATATGTAAAGGCCCTTTTACATTTAGCGATGCACCAGCGATCCAACCAGCGATCCGACCCGGTCAGGATCGCTGGTGCATCGCTAAATGATCGCTAGTGAGCTTTCATACAGAAAGATCTCACAGCGATGCAGCAGCGACGCAGCGCACGATACTTACCATTCACACACAGCGATCCTGCGTCCTCCGGCCCGCCTCCACGCGTCGCTGGACGTCACAGCAGTAAGTCTCAGCAGGAAGCGCCCGACGAGAAATGGAGCCGGACATTCTCGCGCGATCAGCGAAGGACAGCGGGGGAGCCGGTCGCTGGTAAGTATCACACATAGCGATATCGCTAGCAATATCGCTATAACGTCACAAAACCAGTGACGTTTTAGCGATATTGCTAGCGATATTGCTTAGTGTAAAACCCCCTTAAGTGAAGGTGCCTCATCCCAGACAATACAACCTGCCCCCATCACTCCTTGATATTTTCACTATCACCAATTGCTTACACCTGGTCACTGCCCCCCCTGTCTATCCAGCTCTATCCAGGCCTTCCTATGTGCTGCGTTATGGCACTGACATCATGTAATACCTCTATTGTTGGAATAGCCATGATGAGCAGTCAACTAACAATTATATAGCACATTTGCATAATGACAGTTAAGGCCCCTTTACATTTAGCGATGCACCAGCAATCCCGACAACGATACGACCCGGTCAGGATCGCTGGTGCATTGCTAAATGGTCGCTAGTGAGCTGCCACACAGGCAGATCTCACAGCGATGTAGCGACGCAGCAGCGGTCGTTACTTACCTTTCAGACGCGGCAATCCTGACGTCCTCCCGCCCGCATCTACGCGTTGCTCGTCGGCGCCAGCAGGAAGCACCCGACGAGAAATGGAGCTGCACGATCTCGCGCGATCAGCGACAGACAGTGGGGGAGCTGGTTGGAGCTAAGTATCACACACAGCGATATTCCTAGCGATATTGCTGCTGTCACAAAATCGGTGACTCTTTAGCGATATTGCTAGCGATATCGCTATGTGTAAAACCCCCTTAACTCCCAAATTCCAATGTATATAAACCTATAAGAGAGGAGACTAATCCAAAGTATCATCAGATATCACATGTTTATTTTGTAATAAGAGTTTTTATATATTTTATGGTCTTAAGGCCTTGATCAGTACACGAAGGGGAAGGGTCCTATTGTATGTGATTGATGTTTAAACCATCCTCGAGCAAAGATACAGAATAACACAAGACTTACATACAAATCATATAAGTATGTCACATAGTTGCTACAATTCTAGATAATTCCTTCAAAGAGTAAGTACCGTATATACTCGTGTATAAGCCAACCCCCACCTAATTTTGCCACAAAAAAACTGTAGAAAACAAAAAGCAAAAAACACAAATATCCTGAACTAAAAAGTAAAAAATATACTGCAAATAATGCATAAAGGTAGTAATAATAATAAGGGTATTTAGTAAACATAATTTTGATCAAAATAATGTACAAGCCATCCCGCCACGTCACAGCAACCCTTGTGGGACAGTCCCTACTCTAGTATTTAAAACCTTTTCACTTGCCAAGTGACGTGAATGTGAATAAGGATCGAGCGGCTGAACCACTAGTAACAGCTTAGGCCAGACTGGATGGCTTTCCCAGCTCAGAAAGAAGGCGGTCACACCCATAATGGTCATGTGTTAATATGCACTTACATTGTGCATACACATTAACTTACTTTCTCAGTTCAGATTTGTTTTTTATTCATTTCATTGTGCATTCAGTGCATACATGGGTGTGACCGCCCTTTTTCTGAGCTGGGAAAGCCATCCAGTCTGGCCTAAGCTGTTATTAGTGGTTCAGCCGCTCGATCCTTATTCACATTCTCGTCACTTGGCAAGTGAAAAGGTTTTAAATACTAGAGTAGGGACTGTCCCACAAGGGTTGCCGTGACGTGGAGGGATGGCTTGTACATTATTTTGATCAAAATTATGTTTACTAAATACCCTTATTATTATTACTACCTTTATGCATAATTTGCAGTATATTTTTTACTTTTTAGTTAAGGATATTTGTTTTTTTTGCTGCTTGTTTTCTCTGGTTAATGGTCATGTGTTAATATGCACTTACATTGTGCATACACATTAACTTACTTTCTCAGTTCAGATTTGTTGTTTTTTACACAAAAAAACTGGGAAAACTTATTGACTCACGTATAAGCCTAGGGTGGAAAATGCAGCAGCTACTGGTAAATTTCAAAAATAAATATAGATGCCAATAAAAGTAAAATTAATTGAAACCTCAGTAGGTTAAATTTTTTTGAATATCCATATTGAATCAGGAGCCCCATATAATGCTCCATACAGTTCATGATGGCCCCATAAGATGCTTCATACAAAATACACCCCATATAATGCTGCACAAAGGTTAATAATGGCCCCATAAGATGCTCCATAAAATAATATTCACCATAAGATGCCCCATAGATTATGCCACCATATGCTGCCCCATAAAATGATCCATAGATTATGCCCCCATATGCCGCTGCTGCAAATAAAAAAAAATAAAAAAATAAAAAAAAATAAATAAAAAAAAAACTCGCCTCTCGTCGCTGAGGCCAGGTGCTGTTGTCACCGCTGGCTCGGGGCCCTGACACCTACGATATTCACCTGTCCCCGGTCCATTGCTGCGCCCGCTCTGTCTTCCGGGTCCTCTGTCAGTGACGTTCAGGTAGCAGAGGGCGCGGCACACTCTAACTACGTCATCGCGCTCCCTGCTGCCTGAACATCACAGCCAGAGGACGTGGAGGACAGAGCTGGCAGCAGCGATGGACCGGGACAGGTGAATATCGTATATACTTTTACCCCCTCTTGGCACTGTCTCTGCAGCCCCTGCATCTCCGGCAGCTCTTCCTTTTTTCAGCGGTCACGTGGTAACGCTCATTAAAGTTATGAATATGCGCATATTCATGACTTTAATGAGCGGTACCACATGACCGCTGAAGGAAGGCGTGGGAGAAGCAGGGGGGCTGCAGAGATGTGCCGGGGGAGGTGAGTATGATCTGATACCCCTGCTACCCCTCCCCCGCCGACCCCCGGTATATGACTCGCGTATAAGCCTAGAGAGGGGGACATTCAGCCCCAAAAAATGGGCTGAAAATCTCGGTTTATGCGCGAGTATATACGGTAAGTGCCTGAGCAGCAAGTTATGTTTTTGTGTTTTTTATTTTTTAAAATGCCCAGGCATAGTAACTAACTACGGAGATATATATATATATATATATATATATATATATATATATATATATATATATATATATATATATATATATATACACACTCTGAGTGTAGAGCTCTGCATAGTCAGATGCACTATAATATCCCACATCATTCCGTCAGCCAGAGCTACCGGACTACTACCCCTAACATCATCCCGTCAGCCTGGGGTTAGAACCAGAGCGCTGAGTGGAGTGGTCCTAACTTCCATACCGGGGATCCCTTTAAGAGAGGCCTTGCGTCAGAATCAAAGTGCTGAGTGGATTTGCTGTGACTTGCATCCAATGAGCCCTTTAATAGAACCCTGGGGTCAGAATCAAAGCGCTGAGGGATTTACCCTGACTTCCGTGCAGGAGATTCCTTTGAGAGCCTGGGGTCAGTACCAAAGCGTAGTGTGGACTTGCCCTAACTTCCATACCAATGATCCCTTTAAGAGACCCTTCACATCTTTGCACATCTCAGTACAGCGAGGTTGTTGTAATGATGTAATTGAGACGTCAGACACAGAAGGGGAATGATGGGAGGGAGATCGTCGGCTGATGCTCCTTCCGCCATCATCACTTTTAGCTGAATTATCATCTCTGATGCAGAAATAGTTGAAAGTGCTATTCAAGCCTGGGGACCCGCTGGGCTTTGCGGGCCAAATATACCCTTTGGGCTAGAGTTTGGCATGTGTGTCCTAGGGGCACTTGGATCTGCTTTTATTTGATCACTTCTGCTGTATTTTGCAATACTTTATATAGTAAGGAAAATATCTCTACTAGCCACAAGATGGGCTTCATGGGAGTGTAAAGATTTCTGTGATCAGGGACGATACCAAAAGTAGAAAGCATCACAAATCTGTATAATCAAGACTGGTCCTAAAATAAGACACAATACTGATATATAACCATAACCGTGCTGGTACAGTCTCACCAGGAGCCAGAACAAGGCTGTCCATAACTTTAGACCTGATTCAGACATCCATGTTGCACAGACAAGTTGTCTTTTTTTTTTTTTTTTCTTCCACAGATATATAATAATAGCCATCATGCTGTTCACCTGTTTTTTGCAGACCGTATCTGTGCAAAACACACAAATATTTCCTTTTCTTGTTCTTTTCTGGCAGCACGGATAACAAGGGCCATTCCAAGTCTATGGGTCCATGAAAAACACGAACAGAACACGTTTGTAGTGTCAAAGGGAATACCGTATATACTCGAATATAAGCCGAGATTTTCAGCCCGTTTTTTTGGGCTGAAAGTCCCCCTCTCGGCTTATATTCGAGTCATATACACCGGGGGGTCGAAGGGGGAGGGGGAGGGGGGCGGGGGTGTCAGGTCATACTTACCCGTCCTGACACTGTCTCTTGAGCCCCCAGCTTCTCCGCGCTCTCTCTTCCTGCCTTCAGCGGTCACGTGGTACCGCTCACTAAAACTCATGAATATGCGCATATTTGAGTTTTAATGAGCGGTATCACAAGACCGCTGAATGCAGGAAGAGAGAGCGCGGAGAAGCTGGGGACTCAATCGACAGCGTCAGGACGGGTAAGTATAGCGATACTCACCTGTCCTGCGTCCATGGCTGCTTGCTGCTGTCTGTCATCGGTCAGTGACTTCAGACAGCAGAGGGCGCGGTGATGTGATTAGTGCGCGCCGCGCCCCCTGCAGTCTGAACGTCACTGACCGATGACGTGGCAGATAGTGGTGAGCAGCCATGGACGCAGGATACGTGAGTATCTGACACCCAGCGACGGAGAGGTGAGTATGTCATTTTTTTTTTATTTTTACATGCAGCAGCAGCACATGGGGGAATAATCTAAGGAGCTTCTTATGGGGGCAGTATATGGGGGAACAATCTATGGAGCTTCTTATGGGGGCAGCATATGGGGGAACAATATGGAGCTTCTTATGGGGGCAGTATATGGGGGAATAATCTATGGAGCTTCTTCTGGGGACACCATATGGGGGAATAATCTATGGAGCATTTCCCTCCCTAGGCTTATACTCGAGTCAATAAGTTTTCCCAGTTTTTTGTGGCAAAATTAGGGGGGTCGGCTTATACTCGAGTATATACGGTAAACAAACGCGACTGTTGCTGATAAAAACCAAGTGTGTATTATGGCACCAACACCTGGCGTGTCGCTGCTGGGTTCATGCATCGTGTAGGATGGACACGAGCTTTAGATAAAACTTGTATTTGTTTTTTTTCTCATTTTGCCACCGGGGATACATTTTAGAATAAGTAAAATACAATGATGATCTGGGACAAGAACGATCGATGCTACTGTGGCTAATATCAATCGGTTCTACTCTGGATACGGAGGGTTAGATAGTGCCGTGTGTGTATATATAGATATATTTTATTATATTATATAAAATATAATGTGGCCCGATTCTAACGCATCGGGTATTCTAGAATATGTTTGTTTATGAAGATTTAAGAATAATGCAATGAATACACAGGATTTTCCAGGTAAAGTCGCGCAACCAATCAGAAAAGCATGGTTCAAATCCCTCGACGATTCGCGAGCGGACTGCACCTGTGGCAGATTGGTGCCGGTCATCTCCCTGCTGCGTCGCCGCTGACCTCCGTGTGGCAGGAGATGACCCGCGTCTAGTGCCACAGATCTCCCGACGGTAGGGGTGGCGTGCGTCGTTCAAATTCTGTGCCTATTCGCGGCCGGACTGTGCCCGTTGCTGATTGGTCGCGCCCGGCGGGGCACGACCAATCAGCGACGCGAGATTTCCATTACAAATAGACAGACAGAATTAGACAATTATATAGTAGATATTTATGCAGACTTTTTACATTTTTTTTTTCTACAATTCTTGTTTTTGGCGACATTTTCTATCTTATCTGTTTCCAATGGCACCTGAGGGGTTGCTATGGTTACGCTGGTCAGCTGTAATGATTTATTGCCTGTCCCTGTGAGAAACTATTTTCTGAGGTATTAAAACCTCTTTTTATTTACATTTCTCAGTTTTTATGTCATTTGTGAGAAACTCTCCTCTCACCTGAGGATATAACTGCATGGGACATCGGTCGTCATGGTAACGCAGCTCCTACCTACACATAGCGTTTTTTCATCTATGTAATTTTGCTTCAGGACGTCTACATTCACCTTCTTTAGGGTTGCCCCGTCTATGTCTATGCTATCACGGGGCACATCACTGCTAAAGGTCCTGTTTTGAGCGCTGTGGGCGCCATCTTTTTTCCTATCGGTGACGTCACCGCTACCCGGTGTTCAGACGGTGTAGAAAATTGGTTTTGAAAGGCTTCTGGGATTGACTTTGGGATTGACCCTTGCAGACCGGGGGGTTGGACCCTCATCTGACCTTGTTTTCCCTGGGCACACCGCTGGTGAAGGTTCCGTCTCTGCCCGCTGCACGCGCCATCTTCCTCCTCTGTGGTGACGTCAGCGCTACCCGATGTTTGGGCGGTGTGGAGATTTCCTTCTGAACAGCATCTGTTAAGGCAGGGCACATCGTTGGTGATGTTCCTGTGGAGGATTGCTGCGGGCGCCATCTTCCTCCACCTTCAGTGACGTCAGTGGTATCTGGGTCGGTGCTCTAATTATCTTGGATCTTCCTCTGTCACCTTCTTTGGGGATGCCCCTCTTGGCCTGGGAGGTCTGCGATCTATTTTGGATTTTTTTTTTTTCACCGGGCACACGGCCCTAGAAGATCTTGCTGCAGACCGCTGTCTCCTCCGGCCGGGCACGACCAATCAGCGACACAGGATTTCCTATATATGTGTATACACACACACACACACACACACACACACACACACACACACACACACACACACACACACACACACACACACACACACACACACACACACACACACACACACACACACACCAAAAGTTTAGACACACCTCATTCAAAGAGTTTTCTTTATTTTCATGGCTATGAAAATTGTAGATTTACTCTGAAGGCATCAAAACTATGAATTACCACATGTGGAATTATATAATTAGAGCAAAAGGTGGCTACTTTGAAGGACCTAGAATATAAGACATATTTTCAGTTGTTTCACACTTTTTTGTTAATTATATAATTCCACATGTGGTAATTCATAGTTTTGATGCCTTCAGAATGAGATGGTGTGTGTTTTTTTTTTTTTTTTTTTTGTTATTTTATTAGTGGGCCATTTATATTGATACACCTAAATAAAATGGGAATGGTTGGTGATATCCGCTTCTGTTTGTGGCACATTAGTATATGGGAGGGGGGAAACTGTCAAGATGGGTGGTGATCATGGCGGCCACTTTAAAGTCGGCCATTTTGGATCCAACTTTATTTTTTCCAGTGGGAAGAGGGTCATGTGACACATCAAACGTATTGAGAATTTCACAAGAAAAACAATGGTGTGCTTGGTTTTAATGTAACTTTATTCTTTCATGAGTTATTTACAAGTTTATGACCAATTATCGGTATAAAATGTGTTCAAAGTGCTGCCCATTGTGTTGAATCGTCAATGCAACCCTCTCCTCCCACTCTTGACACACTTCCATTGGGAAACAGCTGACAACTGTATGTGGCTCATCGTTTCTAAAAATGCTGAAATTTCAATGGTCACATATTCTGTTGGGGTGAGACCCCTATACATAGGAGATGGTCATTCAATACCCTGAAATCGGCAGAATCGGCAAACTTCTAAAATGTATGAGGTCAATCTTATAAGTCCAAAAAAACAGTAAGTGATGGGTACCTCAAAATTCATAACTCAACCAGGTCGGAGGTCTCCCCAGCTGACAAGAAGCAAATCCAAACAAAACCAAAATAAATCAAATGTATTTTTATTAATTTGACAATTTTAAAACTGACAAGGCAAAAAAGCCTCCAATTAAAGAGGAAAACGCCGCAAACAATCGCTGGAAGATGTAAGTAAGGTTGGGGAGCCAAAGGGAAATTAAAGGATGGGGGTCTTGAAGTTTATACAATGCTATTTAAATGCAAGTGGAAAGCCAATGAAAAAGGAAAATGTATGAGGGTCTACTGAAAAGCTGACAATGCCGATCAGCCTGTATGGCTTTAAAGAAGTGTCTGGTATTTGTGTAAAACATCATAAGATTCTGTTTTCCTTTGTAATTAAGTGTAAATGTTGTTATAGCCGTCTCCTCCTGTCCATGGATTGATATGTAAGTGAAGGTGCCTGATCCCAGACAATACAATCTGCCCCCATCACTCCTGGATATTTGCACTATCACTAATGGCTTACACCAGGTCACTGCCCCCCTGTCTATCCAGATCTATCCAGGCCTTCCTATGTGCTGCGTTATGGCACCGTGTGATACCTCTATTGGAATAGATGTGATGAGCAGTCAATCAACGATGAAATGGCAAATTATCATAATGACAGGAACTCCCAAATACCAATGTATATAAACCTATAAGAAGGAGACTAATCCAAAGTATCATCAGATATCACATGGTATTTAATTTGTAATAAAAGTTTTTATGTATTTTATGGTCTTAAGGCCGTGAGCAGTACAAGAAGGGGAAGGGTCCTATTGTATGTGGCTGATGTATAAACCATCCTCGTACAAAGATACAGAAGAACACGAGACTTACAAATCAAATAAGTATCTCACATAGTTGCTAGAAGGATAAATCTGTCAGAGCAAGCGCTCGAGCAGCGATTTCTGTGTTTTTTTTTTTTGTTTTGTTTTGTTTTTCCCCCAGAGCCATAATAACATATTTATTTTTGGTCAAACCGCTGTGAGACATGGAGCCGCAGGGACGTGAACATATTTTTCGAGCCCCCCTGAGCATGGTCAATAACGCCTTCTCCGAGCTCGTTCGCTCATCACTAATGGATGGCACTATTCACTGTAGGGCGCTGTAAGGTTTATTATTTTGGGAATTTTTCTTCAGATGTATTTTTTATTATAAGCTTTGAGTGAGAATTTTATGTTTCTATTGATACATGAATCTAACATTATCTTTTATTTTTCCATCAGCATATTATGTGGCACGCGACAAATAATTATCCTGATTTGTGACGTCACTGCGGGCGATATAAACATTGATTGCGTATTATTTGTCTGTATAAGCTTAAGGAAGGAGCTAGATCAGATCTGAAACGCGTAGCTTCAATAAAGAAAACCCTTTTATGCAGCGTTTCCATCTCTGTTTTTTGGCAGCGCTGCTTTGGAGCCAGGAGCATTTATTTTTTGCGTTGTCCTGTTTTATCTTAGTAGTTAAAAAAAATCTTAAACATTAACCTCTCACCTCCCCCTAAAAAAAAAAAAAAGTTTGCTGCTTTGAGACCCACATTTTTTTGGTTAAATACCACATTATTGTGTTTGTTTTTTTTTTCACTTTTTGTGGTGTGTGAAGAGCAAAGGAGGTGATTCAAATACACAGAAATGAAAAATGGAGGCAGCGCTGCAAAAATAGTGCAAATTATAGGACTTTATGGTCTTTAATGTTCAGGTTGGGCTATTGGAAGCTTTGTTCCCTCTGTTTTCTGCTTATGATCTACTTCTGGTGCTGTGCGATGAGTACCAGCCAGGTAGGGCGGGGTGTTCAGCGGTGCGGGGGCTCTGATAGTACTTTGGCAAAGCCCCCAATCCCTGCACTTTTATGGTTTCAAAGCGGTAGACTCCGGGGGAAAAATGGCAGCCAAAGGCAGCGCAGATTGAGGTCTCTGCACCAAGATCTCGTTTCTTGAGATTTAAATTTGTGCATGCGCCATCTGTGTGGCCATTTTCCTTGAGTCCACCTCATTAATACCATGGAAGTGTGGGGGGCTCTGGGCTTTTAGCAAAATGCCGGCGGAGCCCCCGCACCACCGAGCACACCCCTTCTACCAGCCTGGAATAGGACTCGCAGCGCTGCACCTCTGAACACCTCCGTCCCCCCACTGATAAGCTGGATTTGGACTGTAAGATGAACCTCCATTTGACACATTACATTTTTTCCCCCTAGTTTCCTCCTGATAACTTGCGTTGCGTCTTATAGTCTGAAAAATACAGTGTAAGTGACGCAGCGGCAGAAATGCTATAGTACGGGTGAGTGCATAGTGTTTTGCTTATTTACCTTCTAAGGCCAATACAATATACCGGTTATGTAAAAATTGTCATAGACTTGTTGTTATCCCATGTGGCAATGTATAGTTTCCATAACAGAACCTTTTCCTCGAGCAACAATCAAGGGAAAACACCATATGGACTTGTGTATATGGGCTAATAAGTCCACCTAATTTACATCATCAGGAGTGCTGTAAAAATAATTTTTGCCAGAGGTGTTGTATATATAAGTTAAGAGACCACCACATCAAAATCCTGTCATGGCCGCCCAATCTCCAGACCTGAACCCCATTGAAAACCTCTGGAATGTAATCAAGAGGAAGATGGATAGTCACAAGCCATCCAACAATAATAATAATAAATTTTATTTTTATAGCGCCGACATATTCCGCAGCACTTTACATTTCAGAGGGGATTTGTACAGACAATAGACATTACAGCATAACAATAATCACATAGATCATAACAGATACCAAGAGGAGTGAGGGCCCTGCTCGCAAGCTTACAGTCTATGAGGAAAGAGGGAGACACGAAAGGTGGGTGGTAACAGTTGCCCTGATTGTATGGACCAGCCATAATGTTAAGTGTGTAACAGTACAGACACAGAGGGCTAATGGATGCATAAAGCATGTGGGAACATGATGCTGGGAACCTGGTTATGGTAAAACTTTTGGCTCTGCCACACAGGGATAGGTTAGGTTAATGTGTTGAGGCGATAGGCCAGTCTGAATAAATGCGTTTTCAGGACACGCTTAAAATTGTGGGGATTGGGGACTAATCGTATTGACCTGGGAAGTGCATTCCAAAGAATTGGCGCGGCACGTGTAAAGTCTTGGAGACGGGAGTGGGAGGTTCTGACTATTGAGGATACTAACCTCAGGTCATCAGCAGAACGGAGGGCACGGGTAGGGTGGTATACTGAAACAAGGGAGGAGATGTAGGGTGGTGCTGAGCCATGGAGGGCTTTGTGGGTGAGGGTAATAAGTTTATACTGAATTCTGGAGTGGATGGGTAGCCAGTGTAATGACTGGCACAAGGTAGAGGCATCGGTGTAACGATTGGTGAGGAATATGATCCTGGCTGCAGCATTCAAGACAGATTGGAGAGGGGAGAGTTTTGTAAGAGGGAGACCGATTAGAAGAGAGTTACAATAGTCGAGACGAGAATGAATAAGAGAAACAGTAAGAGTTTTTGCAGAGTCAAAAGTAAGAAAAGGTCGAATTCTAGAAATGTTTTTGAGGTGCAGATGACAAGAGCGAGCCAGTGATCGAATGTGGGGGGCAAAGGAAAGCTCGGAATCAAGTATGACCCCAAGACAGCGGGCATGTTGCTGGGGAGTAATAGTGGAACCACAGACGGAAATGGCAATGTCGGGTGTAGGTACATTAGTAGCGGGAGGAAACACAAGGAGTTCAGTCTTTGACAGGTTCAGTTTCAGATATAGTGAGGACATGATATTAGACACAGCGTTTAGACAATCGCCAGTGTTTTCTAGAAAGGCTGGCGTGATGTCAGGAGAAGAAGCGTATAATTGGGTGTCATCAGCATAGAGATGGTACTGGAAACCAAATCTACTGATTGTTTGACCAATAGGGGCAGTGTACAAGGAGAAGAGGAGGGGGCCTAGAACCGATCCTTGAGGAACCCCAACAGTAAGGGGAAGGTGAGAGGAGGAGGAACCGGCAAAAGAAACAGTAAAGGTCAGAGAGATAGGAGGAGAACCAGGAGAGAACGGTGTCCTTGAGGCCAATGGAACGGAGCATAGTGAGGAGGAGCTGATGATCCACAGTGTCGAATGCTGCAGAGAGATCCAAGAGAATTAGCATGGAGTAATGACCATTTGATTTAGCTGTTAGCAGATCATTAGAGACTTTAGTGAGGGCAGTTTCAGTGGAGTGTAAAGAGCGGAAACCGGATTGGAGAGGGTCGAGAACAGAGTTTTCTGAGAGATAGCGGATAAGACGGGAGTGGACCAGGCGTTCCAGGAGTTTAGAGATGAAGGGAAGATTAGAGACAGGTCTATAGTTAGCGGCACAGTTTTGGTCGAGGGATGGTTTTTTAAGTAGTGGATGTATGATGGCATGCTTAAATGAGGAGGGAAAAATACCAGAAGAGAGAGAGAGGTTAAATATTTTAGTTAGGTGAGGGGTGACAGCAGGGGAAAGGGACTGGAGGAGATGTGACGGAAATGGGTCACTGGTGCAAGTAGTTGGGCGAGAAGATGCAAGGAGCCTGCTTACTTCTTCTTCTGTGACTGGTTCAAAATCAGAGAGTGAGTTAGATGCAGTGGGGGAGGGAGGACAGTGCATGGTATGAGGGGATTTGGAGATAATTTCCTGTCGGATCTGGTCAATTTTTTCTTTGAAGTAATTGGCCAGATCGTCAGCTCGGAGCTCCGTGGTTGGGGCCTGTACTCTTGGATTGAGTAGAACTGCTTCAATTTGCGTCCTAGGAGTGGCATAAGGTCACCCAAAAGCCGTGTGAAAGACTGGTGGAAAGCAGCCAAGACGCAGGAAAGCTGGGATTAACAGTCATGGTTATTCCACAAAATATTGATTTCTGAACTCTCCCTGAGTTAAAACATTAGTATTGTTTTGAGGTCTGAAAGCACTGTTTTGTTTTTGTTTGTTTTTTTTGACAATTTCTCCTTTTTACGAAAAAAATAAAAATTATTGCTTGGAAATTCGGAGACATGTCAGAAGTTTATAGAGTAAAAGAACAATTTAGACTTTACTCAAAGATATACCTATAAAGAGGAAAATCAGACAAACTGAATATTTGGAAGTGGTCTCTTAATTTTTCCCAGAGCGGTATGTTTTGTCCCCCTAGCGCAGGGATGTCAAACTAAAATACACAGAAGGACAAAAGTAAAAGCTTGGACAAAGTTGTGGGCAAAGCTTTATATTTATATAAAAGTCTATAATTGAAGGTTTTTAATTCTCAAATATAACAATAAACCTTTTCATATAGAAAGAAACTAAAAAGAGGATGTACCACAAACAAAGTATATTTTAATTCATAGATCTTAGAATAAAAAATTGGAATACTATTATGTAAGAGCAGTGAAAAGTACATGGTGCAGTGGCCTAATTTACATATATAATAGCAAAAGAGAAAAAAAATCTTTAATAATACAGATACGTATGATGCCAACAAAAGTGCCCTCCAAACATAGTATGATGCCCCCACAGTGAATTCCTGTACAATACACACCATATGTGTGCTATGGTCCTACTGTGCCCCCTCAATCTCCCCGACAAAGAATAAAACCCCCCAATCACAGTATGATTCTCCAACTGTAGTCGCTACAAAGTCCTCCATACAGTATAATGTCCACAAAAAGTCCTCCATACAGTATAATGGTCCCTTCATAATTCTCCATACATGATGGGCACCACCTAGTGCTCCATACAGAATAATGGTGCCACCTAGTGCTCCATACAGAATAATGGTGCCACATAGTGCTCCATACAATATAATGGTGCCACATAGTGCTCCATACAGTATAATGGCCACTCATTAATAAAATGGATTACTCTGCCCCTTCCCCTGCTGCTCGGGTCCCTTCATGGTGTCTTCAGTTCCTTTTGCTTATCTGGCATCGTTGTAATGTCATTGAGACGTCAGATGCAGAAGGGGAATGATGGGAGGGAGATCACCGGCTGACGCTCCCTCCTCCATCATCACTTTTAGCTGTATGATCATCTCTGATGCAGAAATAGTTGAAAGTGCTATTCAAGCCTGGGGACCTGCCTGGCTTTGCGGGCCAAATATACTCGCCCTGCCGGCCAGAGTTTGGCATGTGTGTCCTAGGGGCACTTGGATCTGCTTTTGTTTGATCACTTCTGCTGTATTTTGCAATACTTTATATAGTAAGGAAAATCTCTCCTCTAGCCACAAGATGGGCTTCATGGGGGTACAGAGATTTTTGTGATCGGTGACATCTTTAGGCCCCTAGGCTGGACTGGTAACCAGTCCGCACACATGTAATGGAATAATTTAACCCCTTTACCCCTGAACATTGTTTGCAGGTTATAGACCGGGCCAATGTTTACAGTTCTGACAACTGTCACTTTATGAGGTTATAGCTCTGGAACGCTTCAACGGATCCCGATGATTCTGAGATTATAGTTTGTGACATACTGTACTTTATGACAGTGGTAAAATTTCTTTGGTATGACTTGCGATTTATTTGTGGGGAAAAAAAAAACCCGGAAAATTTGGAAAGTTTTGTAACTTTGAATTTTCATGCCCTTGAATCACAGAGATATGTCACACAAAATAGTTAATAAATAACATTTCCCACATATCTACTTTACATCAGCACAATTTTGGAATAAACATTTTTTCGTTAAGTTATAAGGGTTAAAAGATGACCAATGATTTTTCATTTTTCCAGCAAAATTTCCGAAGCCATTTTTTTTTTTAGGGACCACATCACATTTGAAGTCACTTTGAGAAGTCTATTTGATACCCAAAATTGACACCATTCTAAAAACTGCACCCCTCAAGATGCTCAAAACCACATTCAAGAA
Organism: Dendrobates tinctorius; assembly: GCF_039654945.1. NCBI lineage: Eukaryota > Metazoa > Chordata > Amphibia > Anura > Dendrobatidae > Dendrobates > Dendrobates tinctorius. The sequence continues at coordinate 14,027,109 of NW_027361810.1, read as the reverse complement.
TTTTTTTTCCCTTTATGTGCTTCACAGGATTTTTTTTTAAATTAACCTTTAACATTTTTCACAAAAAATAGACTTCAGATCCAATTTTTTTTTTTAAATTTTGACAAGGGAAACAGGAAAAAATGGACCCCAAAATTTGTGTAAGTTCTCCTGAGCATGCCGATACCCCATATGAAGGACAAAACCACTGCTTGGGCGCTCGGCAGAGCTCAGAAGGGATGGAGCGCCATTTGACTTTTTGAATGCAAAATTTGCTGGAACAATTGGCGGATGTTATGTTTTGTTTGGAGAGCCCCTGATGTACCTAAACAATGAGAATCCCCCCACAAGTCACACCGTTTTAGAAACTAGATTCCTCACGGAACTGATCTAGATATGTGGTGAGCACATTGAACCCCCAGTTGCTAAACAGAAGTTTATAACATTGAGCCGTGAAAATAAAAAAATCACATTTTTCCCACAAAAATGTGGGAAAGCGCTGTGGAATATGTTAGCACGTCATAAAATAAAGATTATTATTATATGTGATCTCGTTTTACAAACTATACACCCCAATGGATTAATCTAGGGGTACAGTTGTCATATTGACGCCACATTTGCCTCGCAGAATTTTATACCACTGTGAGGTGAAGAGAGAATAAATTGAATTTTTACCACTAACATGTTGTTTTAGTCCCAAGTTTTCAATTTTTCTAAGGTCTAGTAGGATTTTTTTTTTTTTTTTAAACGACAAACTGAAGTCCATTTTTCCCTGAGTGCGCCAATACCCTACATTTAATCGGGAATTATTTCTCAAGAGTGGGTTTCCAATCCAAAGGCAGTGGGGCTGTCGGCCCTCTGCCGTCTCCCGGAATGCTGCAATCTAGTTTGATCGCAGCATTTTGGGGATTAAAGTGCCGGATGCGGTGCGTGACTGCTCCTGCCACCCGGTGCCGGGTGTCGGCTGTCAGAATCAGCTGACAGCTGGCGGCGATCATCCTCACACCACCCGTGTGTGCAGGCTATCCTCAGACAAAATAATCCTTCCCTGGTCAGATGGACCCAGGTCACATAGACGGATTATTATGTCTAATGTCAGAAAGGGGTTAAAGCACCCCTGCCTCCAACCTGATTTTTTTTTTTCTCCACCAGAGCAATGTCACTAAGTATGTTCCCTGCCACCAACTGCTGTCTTCATCTGTTATCAGCGCCGATCTGGTTGTTTTCTGCAGGTTGTGACGATACCAAAAGTAGAAAGTATCACAAATCTGTATAATCATAAGACTGGACTTGAATATTTTCTAAAATAGGAAATAATACTGATATGACCATAACCGTGCCGGTACAGTCTCACCTGGAGTCAGAACAAGGCTGTCCATAACTTTAGACCTGATTCAGACGTCCATGGTCTATCTTTTGTTTTTTTCACTGATACAACAAATAACCATTATAACTATCGGGCTGTTCTTATGTTGTGTTTTGCACAAACTGTCTGTGCAAAACACAGACTTCTCCTTTTTTCTTTTCTTGTTTTTTTTTTTTTTTTTTCCCTTTCCGGCAGCACGGATGACAAGGGCCACTCCAAGTCAATGAGTCCAAGAAAATCACGTACAGAACACGTTAACCGTTTCAAAGGGAATAAACAACCGCGATTGTTGCTGATAAAAGCCAAGTGCTGTTTGTAATATGGCACCAACACCTGGCGTGTCGCTGCTAGCTTCATGCATAGTGTAGGATGGACATGAGCTTTAGATAAAACTTGTATTTTTTTTTTTTTCTCATTTTGCCACCGGGGATACATTTTACGTTTTAGAATACGTAAAATAGAAAGGTTATCTGGAACAAGAACAATCAGTTCTACTCTGGTTACGGAGGGTTAGATAGCGCCACGTGTCTCCTGTATACAGTAGATGGCCGTCAGGCGGACATTCGTCTCTCCAGACTCCTCCTTACACAGGAGCGCTTGGTCAAGTGTTCACTTGTCTTCCATTGGGAAACAGCTGACAACTGTATGAGGCTCATCACTTCTAAAAATGCTGACATTTTACTGGCCACATATTCTGTTGGGGTAGACCCCAATACATAGGACATGATCATTCAATACCCTGAAGTTGTCAGATTCAGCAAACTTCCATCTGAAATGTATGAGGGTCTAATGAATAGCTGATAATGCAGATAAGCCTGTATGGCCCTAGCAAAGTGCCTGGTGAGACCCCCATAGGATTGTTTTCCTTTGTAATTAGTGATGAGCTTAGTGTAAAGAGACCAAGTAATGTCGTTATAGCCGTCTCCTCCTGTCCATGGATTGATATGTAAGTGAAGGTGCCTGATCCAAGACAATACAACCTGCCCCCATCACTCCTGGATATTTGCGCTACTGAAAAGCTGACAATGCAGATAAGCCTGTGTGGCTTTAACGAAGTGTCTGGTGTTTGTATAAAATCACCATAAGATTGTTTGTTTTCCTTTGTCATTAATCATGAGCTTAGTGTAAAGGAAACCAAGTAATGTCTTTATAGCCGTCTCCTCCCGGCCATAGATTGATATGTAAGTGAAGGTGCCTGATCCAAGACAATACAACCTGCCCCCATCACTAATTGCTTACACCTGTCACTGCCCCCCCTGTCTATCCAGATCTATCCAGGCCTTCCTATGTGCTGCGTTATGGCACCGGCACCGTGTGATACCTCTATTGTTGGAATAGACGTGATGAGCAGTCAACCAACAATTATATAGCACATTTCCATAATGACAGTAACTCCCAAATACCAATGTACATAAACCTATAAGAAGAGGAGACTAATCCAAAGTATCATCAGATATCACAAGTTATTTATTTTGTAATAAGTTTTTATATATTTTATGGTCTTAAGGCCGTGAACAGTACAAGAAGGGGAAGGTTCCTATTGTATGTGGCTGATGTATAAACTATCCTCGTACAAAGATACAGAAGAACATGAGACTTACATACAAACCAAATAAGTGTCTCCCATAGTTGCTAGAAGGATAAATCCGTCAAAGAGCAAGTGCTCAAGCAGGGATTTCTGTTTTTGATTTTCTCCTCCCCGTCTTTTCAGACCCGTGTTTTTTTTTTTTGTTTTTTTTTTTTATATTATTTGTCCAAATAACCTTACGAGGGCTTGTGTTTTGTTTTTTTGCAGGAAGAGTCGTACTTTTGAAGGGCACTTTTCATGTTACCATATAACGTACTGGAAAACGGGCGAAAAAAATCTAAGTACATTGACATTGTGGAAAAAGAAAACTCAGTTCTGTTTTTTTGGGAATGTTTTTTACGTCTTACATTGTGTGGTAAAAATGACCTGGCAATATAGTTATCCTCATCCGTACGATTCCAACATTACCAATCGTGTCAGATTTGTTTTATCATTTTAATGGTGGGAAAAAAATTCAGACATGCTACAAAAAAAAAAGGTGGGTTGTGATTTGTGATCTTTCACTTCTCAGTCCATGGGGCTGTGTGACAGCTTTCATTTTAGCTGGGCATGGCAACGTTCTAATTGATACCATTTTGGGATAGATGTGACACTGTGATCGCTTGTTACAGCATTTTGTGTGGCGTCTGTACATTACCCGGTTGTCTTTGCAGTATTAGCGCTTGTGGCATTTTTTGTCTAGTATATTATATTCACTTATGGGATGTTGAAGTTTTGTATCTGTTTCTGACCATCCATTATATAGTGATCTAGAGGCAGGGAGGACAATAGGGTCACAGACGGAAGAGGCCCCTGTGCAAGAACAGTATAAGGGCCGTTTGCAGCCCATTAGCTCCTCATAATGTACAGTTATCCCTGCTTTGGGTGCGGCTGTGCCCCCCCCCCCCCCCGACTTCTAAGGGCCCCTGTTGCACCAATGATATGTCCGCGCCTGGATCAGCCTACGTTGAGCTGTGCGCCATTAGGCGTCTATTACGGTGCCAACCTGTGGTTAGGTAGGGGAGAATATACGAACAAGTGGAAAATGGGCCAAAAAGGATCCTGTCCATACCATCCATTTACAAAAATATATATAATGTAGTGCTTTTCAATGTATCTTGAGACTATGTTGTATGTCTTTTATCTAATTTAGGGTACCGTCACACTTGGCGGCGCACGTGGTCCTTGGTGAGATGTTGAACAGTCAGATCTCACCAGCGACGCAGCAACGATACGGAACGATACGTCTGTCGTTGGGACCCTGTCTCTCAGACCTGTAGTATTGAGGTTGTTCGTCTTTGTCACTGTCAAACACAGCGATGCATGCCGGCCAGCGGGAGACCAGCGATCAAAAAATGGCCCAGGACATTCGAGCACGATCAGTGACATCGCAGCGGGGGCCCGATCGTCGCTATGTGTCACACGTAGCGAGATCGCAGGCGAGATCGCTGTTGTGTCACAAAATCGGTGAACGATCTCACTATGTGAGACGGGGGCTTAAGGGTGTATCAGTTCCTGGCAACTCCATTATTTTTAATTCCTAGTGATTTAAATCACTATTACTTGCACACCGGTAAAAAAAAATTATTGGCTTGTTTATTAGTTATACCTAAAATCACATTTTATTAATATTTCTCTAAGCCGCTTGGTGTATTATACCCAAAAGTGTTACATAGTAGTGTGAACTATATATTGCCTGAACCTTGACAAAGTAAAAAAATAAACAATAATAATGAAAAAAATTAATATATATATAATACAGTGTGGCCCACTTATATGGATACATCTAAATAAGATGGGAATGGTTGGTGATATCAACTTTCTGTTTGTGGCACATTAGTATATGGGAGGGGGGAAACTTTTCAACATGGGTGGTGACCATGGCGGCCATTTTGAAGTTGGACATTTTGGGCCCAACTTTTTTTCCAATGGGTAGAGGGTCATGTGACACATCAAACTTATTGAGAATTTCACAAGGAAAACAATGGTGTGCTTGGTTTTAATGTAACTTTATTCTTTCATGAGTTATTTACAAGTTTCTCTTTGTTTACAGCCATTGACATGTCACAGAGGTTAACACGTGAGGAGTGGATAGAAATTGTGTTGATGTCTGGTGAACGCAGTACCCGGGTCACTGCAGATTTCAGTGCAAGACGCCCTACGCAAGAAAACTGTCACCATTCCCATCTTATTTAGGTGTATCCATATAAATGGCCCTCTAGCTATATAATTAGAAAGTTCCCGATCGGAACCATAACATAATCTGTTTTGCCTTATCTAGTGTGTGTGTGTGTATAATTATTTTTTGTTTTTTTTCTCTGTTAACCATTTTTTTTCATTAGCAATCCACTGACCTTGCTGGAGTAAGAAGTGCCAATGTCATAGAGGCATCTGCTTCAAATTTACACCTCGTTTATTTTTTTTATTCTGCTTTTCAAAAAGTTGTTAGATTGTATGTAAAACTGGTAAATGTAAAACAAAGCAAACAAAAAAAAAAAAGGTGCACAGCTAAATCTATGTGTTCAGATCCAGTTTCAATATCCACATCAAAAAGGGCTTTGAACAGTCTTTGTTTTGAGCCTTCTATCCTTTTCATTGGAAGACTTCTGTGTTGCAAATGATGTTTATGTTTGTTTTTTGTTTTTTTATTTCATTAGCTTTTCAATGCTTAAGGAGTTTCTGCCTGGAAAAAAAAAAGTTCTAAATCTAGTGGCTGAAAGAGAAAAAGACCTCCCATTTTAAAATCATGAGAGAATAGAAGCCAGAAACCACTTAGCGTTTTAATTATGTTGTTTGAGGTGTTTTTATTTTTTTAGTCTGAAAAAACCCATGTGGGGAACAACACAACAATTCACATTGGATTTGTAAATGCATCCACTTCAATTCCACATAAAAAAAACTAGGTGTGAATATACCGTTCAGATATGAGGGTTTTTTTTTTTTTAATTGGATTTTGGAGAGGATTCTGCTTTAAAACCCTCATTAAAATCTTCTGTATGACTTGCCCTGAGTTTTTTTTACATGGCTATTTCAAGTTGAAAGACATCTACTTAAACTTTTGAATACTTTTTCTATCAGTGGGAAAACAACATTGCTTTTCAAACAGTGAATGTTTTTTTTCTGATGAGGTTAGAAACAATGTAGTTTAGAAAAGAAAGGTGACATGTCGCTTCTTTGATGTGGATTCCTCATGAAAATGCACCAAACTTATCACTGAGGTTAAAAGACTGCAAAAAAAAAAAAAATAGAAAAGAAAACTTTGCATGAGAACTGAATATTTTATCAAAGCTTTTTGCTATGCAATATAGCGTGGATACGATGAAGTGACTGCCTCTGCCGGTTACGATGAAGAAGTGACTGCCTCTCGATGTAGACAGTCACTTTCCTTGGTGGATACAATGAAGAAAGTGACTGTCACTGCTGGATACAACGTAGACAGTTGCTGCCAAAGCCGAATATGATGCAGACAGTAACTGCCTTTGACGGATACAATGTAGAAATGACTTCCGCCCCCCAGATGCAGCGTAGACGGTCACTTCCTCGCCCTGATACGATGTAGACGGTCACTTCCTCCCCCCGATACGATGTAGACGGTCACTTCCTCCCCCCCGATACGATGTAGACGGTCACTTCCTCCCCCCCGATACGATGTAGGCGGTGACTGCCGCCGCCAGATTCGATGCAGGCTGTCACTGCCTCCCCGGTATGCGATGTACACAGTGACTGCTGGCAGGAGAATCTCGTCAGTAAGGCTGCACAGCAGTCCCAGTAATGTGATAATACTATGGGGCTGCGCGGCTTCATTATGTTGATTGTCAGTAACAATCGCTGGTTTCATTATAAGAAATAATAGCGTCAATCAAGGCGAGACGCACGAACGCTGTTTATTTAACCTTTCAGTCGGGAATTAATTCCTATAAATTGGAGGCGTAATTGCTGATCTGGGATAAATACTGCAGATGTATGAAAACACTGCGGCATCTGTCACAGCGCAGCTCGCCTAAAGCGCGAGAAACACTGAGCGTCCGACTGCACAGAAATCCTCCATCACTGACCGGATCTCTGCTTGCTGTCAGTTATTAGAGAAATTGTGTACAGCTGGCAAATGCAGATCCACCCAGCCGACTCCAGTGCATCTAAAGGAAGAAAAAAACTGAAGCAATATTGCAAATATATGTATGTGTGTATCAAGCCACGCCCACTCCACATAGCCCCACCCACTGGCGGATGGAGAGCGGGGTTGCAGAGGGAAAGTGCGCATCGCGGGGCTGTGAGGGGGAAAAGCGGGATATGAATGGGGAGCGGGGCGGCGGAGGGATGGGACGGCGCATGGAGAGCGGGGCTGTGGAGGGAGAGGGATGGCGAGTGGAGAGCGGGGCTGTGGAGGGAGAGAGGGATGGCGAGTGGAGAGCGGGATTGTGATTGGAGAGTGGGGCTGCGGAAGGAAAGAGAGTGACGGTGGATTGAGAGCTGCGGAAGGAGACAGCGGGGATGGCCAATGGAGACAGGCTGTTGAGGGAGAGAGCGGGATGGTGGATGGAGAGTGGGGCTGCTGTGGGAAATGCTGGTTGGCGAGTGAAGAGCTGGGCTTCGAAGGGAGACAGTGGAATGGCGGTGGGATAGAGCAGGATGGCAGTTACTATGCCCAGGCAATGCCGGGCTCTTTAGCTAGTACTTGTGTAAAAATCTCTCTCCCATTTTGGTGGATGCAGCTCTCATGCAGGATTGTGTTTCTCCATGGTTGTAGATGAGGAACCCTGCTCCTGCACTCATGTTACTCTTTTACAATGCTTCTTAAAGGGGTTGTCCGCTTTCAGAGTATCCCATTCTATGGGCACAGTTTGTTGCTAAAAAAAATGACTGGACTGCTCTTTACTCCCTGGGTCCACTGCTGAGTCTCCACCGCTGCTTCTGGGTTTGTTATTGTCAGGAGCGCTGCAGCTAATCATCTACATGGGCCACTAAGCTCAATCACTGGCTGTTGACGTGACATCAGCACTAGAGACAATTACTGACACCGGCAGCAGCGGTGGAGACTCGCCGCTCGATCCAGGGACAGAGAGTAAAGCACATTAAAAAAAAAAAAAAAATGCAACCAGGGACAAATTTTTTCTTCAATTGTTGACAACCCATTTAATACCCTGTGTATACATGAAAACGAGTCAGATAGTAGGTTCTGGGTTTAAATCCCACCAGGGAAAACATCTGCAAGGAGTTTGTTCTCCCTATAGGTTGCAGAGCAGGACTGGCAATGCCAGAAGGGCCTGTCTGGTCGTGGGCCGCCTTGTCTGCTACGATGGTAGCAGAATCGGTGTTCTAAAGACACCCATACTGTTAAAAGTTGTGAAGGAGCACAAAGTCGCTGACTCCGCTACTTACCCCAGCAGGTTACAGGTATCATTAGAAATATGGGTCTTGTAGTAAATCTTGCTTACCTCCATCCAGGGTAATATTTGTGGTAATATATCCCCATCTGGTGCTTGGGGTCAGCATGGACCTGCGTGATTTCAAATGCCAGGGCTGAATTTCAGCCCCAGTCCGTACCTGGCTGCAGGATCAAACCACACTGGGTTTACTACGAAGACTCGACAGGTTCTGTTTACAGAATGGAGATTCTTAACAAGTGAATTTGCAAAGTTGTTTTATTTTGTGATGGATGCACTGGTGTAATTAATTACTTTTAAGGATATATGCAAAAACAGAAGCGCTATTCCAGTAAACTCATAAAACACCCAGTTTCTTTTTTTTTTTTTTTTTTTTAATCGTAAACTAATCAGTAAAAGGGAAAACATTTCACACCCATTGTGGTTTCTCAGTCAAAGCCACGTCTTCCCTTTTAAAGAAAATATTCTTGTTTTTTTTTAATGGTTTTAACAATAATAAAGTGTTGCAGGAATACTTCCAATAGCTCTGATAAATTGGCGGGAAACCATCCCGACTATCCGAGAGCCTCCAATATCTTCAGGACTGTGAACTGATCGCCCTGGGAGCGACCATGATCTGTCCTATTGTTGCTTTGATCTTGTTTACACTCATGATGAGGCTTTTAGAAAGTTACATTTATTTCTGTTTCTTGAAAATACCTGGTGCCTTCTTTTTTTTTTCATTGTACATTTCAGTTTCACACGCTTTGTATACAATAGACCTAAGTGGAAAACTTTAGAGAGAAGCCATCAGGTGCGATCTGGTCTCATTGCCTTTAGGCATCTTCCTCACCATTGGCATAGTGCCATACAGACTGTCCAGATGTAGCAGAGCTGGAATACATCATATCATCTTGTGTCTTTCTATAAGAGGGAAGGAAATCCAGTTAGTTATAAATAAGACTTGCTGGGCCGCCCCTCATTCATAATCAGATTTGTTAAGCCTGAGGAAATTCAACGCATTTTCAGCCAAAAGCTTATCCTGGAAAAAAAAAAAAGAAAAGTCTTACAAAATTATAGAAAATAATACAATAAAAACAGCAATAATAATACAGGAGCAATGCCCCCTTGTAAAGACTAAAGATTAGTATAGTGGGGGCACGAAGTAGAATCTCCTACACATTCAGTTCCTAATTATTTATGCTCCTCAGGTTTGTAAGTTCTGAACACCTTAGGAGGATGGGGGGAAATGGCGCTTTTATTATAACTTAATTGAATGTATTTTGGGCTAAAAATAATTTTTGTAGTGTTGTTTTATGAAAAAAATGTTTCAATGTTTTGCCTTTTCAGGCAGTGTGTTCTCCATACATTGCAGCTAGAGAATGAGTAAACTGAGAACATGTTGGCGAGCTCATCCGGTCCAGGAGCTTGTATCTCTTTTATCCATCTTCTTCTGAGTTCCTGTCAAGTGGCTTAAGACCACGTCAAAGTTTGATGTGGATTATGGTTACAGCGCTGCTTTATCATCGGTGATAATATCCCATTAATTGGATCCCTCTCTTCCTTTGCCTAATCACTCTGATGAAATCTACTATCTCACTTTGGAAAAAGCTGTATCTCAAAAGCTAATAAATGTAACATTAATCCCAACAAACTTCCTAGCTCAATTTTTCATACTGCTTTACCAAATTTTCCATGTGAAAAATGGGGAAAGTTTGGAATTATAGAGTGTTCTTCACTTTTATAGAGGGGCCTAAATTAGACTCGATTATAAACTTTCAGTCATTGTAAACTCTGTACAATCTTCCTGACGAAGAATTCTATCACTTTCTAGAGTTAAGGAAGTATATTAGAAATAAGTTCACTTTCCCTTTGACCCTTTCAAGAGAAATTGTTCCTCATCTAGAGAATCCTATGAACAATTCCATTTGGAATATGAAGAATATCTATTAAATTTTTAACTCTGATGTCTCTTTTGAAAAACTGAATTATATCTAGAGCTGGGGAAAAAGATCTAAATAATAATTTTCCTCCTAGATAAATGGGGGGAAAAAGCGGTGGAACTAGCGTACAAATCTTCTATTTACCGCAAAGTTACATGAAAAGTTTTTAAAATTTTATCTAAGTGGTTCTTCACGCCCGCTAGACTTAAACGCATTTCCCGATAAATCTATGGAATTAATGGCGCTATATAAATGAGTAAAATAAATATTGAATAAAAAGGAATCTGACGTCAAAATTTCTCCCCAATTGGCGCTCCTTTTTCTGGAAGCTGATGACCTCCCTTAAAAGATTAGACAAGTTTTCTTTACATATTTTTTCTGTCATAAAAACTTGTATTGCATCAAAGTGGAAATTGATGGATATTCCCTCTATTTCTGACACCACTGATATTATGTTCTCTCCTAAATCCTTTGAAATGTCATTCGCTTTAAAGAATAACTCTCTACCTAAATATTACTCCAAATGGTCCGCTTGGAACGTAATTTTTTCTCCAAGCAAGAAAAGCCTCTTTATTTGATGTCTTATTACTTTGCCAGAATACTTTTAATCTATACTTTATTGTATGTTGTTTTTGCACTTGGTATGTTAATTGTTGTGGTGCAACTATGTTAAGATGCTCTTCAATTTCCTTCTCCCCTCTACCTCACTAACCCCTTTCTTCTTTTCCTTTGTTTGGTTGCTTTCCTGACCCATTATCCCCTATACTGTAAAAATTCCCTAATAAAAATTTTTTTTGAAAAGGCAGACTCCCCCGTCAAAATGGGCTTACTAACAGATCCTCAGTTAACTCATTTTCCAGACTGCAATGGACAGGGAAACAAAGGGCCTGTAAAAGAGAACCCGAGCAAAAAGCTTCAGGAAAACCAATTGCAAGAATTAGATTTTGCCCAAAATACACCTTTTTTAGAAATGAAAGTCCATATCCTTTAACTGGATCTGCATCAGAAATGTGCATTTCTCACCTCCCACGCTACACTGTACAGATGTGGATGATGAACATAGAAAGTCCACAGACAGAGGAACATGATCTTTGGGCTTCTGGGGAGGCGCTAAGGGTGCAGTCAGACGGATGTATAAAGCGGACCGGGATCAGAACGCAGTGCACTGACTGGCCGGCGGCTCTCCCGACCCGAGCGTGACGGCTGCATAGAAATGCATGACGCTGTCACGCTCCGGTACGGAGAGCCGCCGGCCAGTCTGTGCACTGCGTTCTGATCCCGGTCCGCTTTATGCGGTCGTCTGACTGCACCTTTAGCATAAGACGGTCCTTATAATTTAGTGAACCTCTTTACCTTTAATTTTTGATCAAAGTGTTCCATTGACTCAATCAAGAGACCAGGTTTATGTTCTCCGAGGGGGAAGGGATAGTCCGTTCCTAACAGAATCTTGTCCTGAAAGTGAGATTGGGGAAAAAAAAAGCTAAATATAAGGCGTAAGCCCTGTGCACCTCTGTAGTGGAATAAATACTTGCTGATCCTTTTAAAGTTGACCTCCATGTTGCTACTTATTTTTGACTTCTCACTTATGGACCTGTAAGCTCTGAACTCAGTGAGTGTTCTGCGTAAAGATGTCTTACCACCATCTCTCTTGCATCGTTCACAGCCATGAAATAATTGAGCAAGGTGTGATTTTTATTTATTTATTTTTTTTTTGGAGAAAGAATTGGCACAGAAGTTTCCTCCAAGATCATGACTTGCGTGCTACGCTCTGTGTACTATTATGGCGTCCCAGCAGTGACACATTGGAAAGGCAACCGGAGAACATGAGATGTAGCCGCTGCTCTGTCCTACATTGCCTCGTGATTGAGGTTTATCCTTCCCAACTTTGGTTCCTCTGCGTTCATATTACTATTTATTGATCCCAACTTTAGGCCTTGTTTCCTGTCTATTCTTGCTTGTTCTCTGGATACTACGCCTGGTACGTGTAGTTCTACACTGGACCGGGCTCCTGACAGTGATCAAGCCTCATGGCTTGCTTGTTGGTGTAATTACCAACGCCAATCCCCCGACCATACTGAGGACCGCGAGGGAATTAGTCCAGAGCGCAAGAACCACGGATGAGAAATTTTAGCTGCAATACAGTCGTGTGACCCTACACGTTGGTGGATGATGACCCAGTCTTTACTTGTAACTCACCTCTCCTATTATGTCTACAAGCAATTCTAATGCCCGAGGATCATGTACCAAGGAATCTATGTAGAAAGCACCAAGGTATTTCCGAGGAGGCACCGTATTTTGAACGGCGCAGAGGTCCGGGCGCACATTGAAGCCGTGATCAATACGACCCACTGTAAATGGGAAGGCTCCCCCTAAAAAACACAAAGTTCAGTTCTAGCATTTGCAAAACTACAACTCCCATCCTACCATGAAAGCCTATTAGGCCATAGACTGAAAATGGGAGTATGTCAGATGAGTAAGTGACCTACCTCCATGGGCAAAGCAAACTCTAAGTTTTGGAAACTTTTCAAATATTCCACCCATAATCATGCAGCAAATAGCAGTCGTGGTCTCCGCGGGCATCCCTAACATAAAACAGCACAGGTCAAGGATTACAAAAACATGGCTGCTTTTTTTCTAAAAAAAAAAAAAAAAAAAAAAAAAAAAAATCGATGCCACACTTTTGCGCAGGTTGTGTGTGGTATTACCGCTCAATCCCTTTTTAAAAGATCTGAGTTCTGCAATACCAAACACAACCTATTGACAGGTGTGGCGCTGTGTCTGGAGGACAGATGCTCCAACGGTAGTGATGTTTTTCCACTACACATAGTGGCCTATGCAGTTGTAAACTTATTCACGTGGCGTTGTGCAGTGCTGAATTGGGTACCTTAATCCCACGCTTCCTATGCACAGGGGTTATGGTTTGCTATAAAGTGATCTGCGCAAAGCTTTATATTCAATTTTCCGCTGTTCTTGCGAGCTGGTCATACCGTGAATTCAGTATTTGAGACTGGGTAAGGAGGGTTTAATAAGGCTATGTTCACATGTTGCGTTTTCACAGCAGAGTTTTTTCTTTCTACCTTTTTTTTTTTTTTTTTAATGCAAAATAAAAGCAGCGTTTTACAGTATCGGCAAAAGCTATGCGATTTCAGAAACCTCGTCCACAAGCTTGTTGCTTTTTCATAACCGAATTGGAAAACATCTGCGTTTTTTAAATCTGTCAATTCTTCCTGCATTTTTACAGCTTTTTTTCCATTCACAGAAAGCAATGATTAAATGCAAAAAAAAGCTATCAGTTTTTGCAATGTGGGTGCAGGAAGATGTGAAACCCATTAATGTCTTGGTATCCTCACATGAGCGGGGGATGTTAGTATTTTTATTTATTTTTTTTTAAGTTAATTGCACCTTTTTTTTTTTTTTTTCTTTTCTTTTTTTTTTTTTTACTTTTTTAAAGCAATCCTTCAGTTTCTCCTGACTCCAAGCTTTTTTTTCCCCAGAATAGTCACTATTTGTTCAGACATAAACAACTTTTTTTTTTTTTTTTTTAACGTTGTAAAAAGAGAGTTTTTTCAGTCCAGCAAAGTGAATTAAAAGCAAAAATATTTTATTGTGACAACATTAAAATAGTAGCATGGGCGTAAAAAAAAAACTATACCGACGCATTTTGAGTCCAACTAAATGATTAAGTCAGCCAGACTCGAAACGCGTCGGTAAATATTTATTTTTTATGTCCATGCTATTATTTTAATGAAGTCACAATAAAGTACTTTTAATTTACTTTGCTGGATTTAAAAACCTCTTTTCCCAACTTTTAACCAAGCTGCTTGATACCTCACAAGTAGTCATGAGCAGGCGTGCTTGGATAAAGTGTTATCTGTGCATGCTCACGGGCTAGTAGCGTTTTGTCAGCGTGCTTTATCCGTGCATAGTGCAAGTTTTATCAAATTGCCTTCCCCCCCAAAATATGTTTTACACCTTGTATTGTTCATGTCTGCAAGGGAAATGCTATGCTGAAGTTTGGGATCCTGGAAAAAGCCGCAAAAAAATAAAAGTTGCATTTTTTTTTTCTGCCAAGAGATCAAGTTTTGGCTGCAGCAAAGTGTGAACATAAGCTAATATGACATACTTCACCCAGCAATTGCCTTATGCTTTTCACAACAATGTGGCACATTCCAAGTAGTAGTCATCTTTAAATGTTTGTTTTTTATTTTATTGTTTACATTAAAACAATGAAAAGACTCAGTAGTTACAAATACTAACCCACCAGCCAGGGAAGCCAGTATTTGGACATCCTTCCGTCCATCTGCATGTCCCAGGGGTGAACAAATATAGAACAGTTTAATTCTTCCGCTGCCTGGAACAGATATTAGCAAATAGGAGACGTGTCAGAACTATTTTTAAAGACAAGATAAACCTTTTTCATGGAATTTTTTTTTAGGTTAATTTATTTTCTAAATCAAAATTACGGTATTTTCATAAATTTCAATAAGAAAGTTATACTATATGGCCACGGCCGAGTGCTCTGCCAAAAATATTAACATCCGGTGCTGACGACTCTCACTTGCTCTCCTCCCTTCCTGCGTTGTAAGGCCTGATTCACACATCTGTTTCTCACGTTCACGTATAACACAAAGCCGTTATGATCGAAGATCATCTTGGGTTTTATATTTTATTTCTTCAGACTGATCTTCAGCACATTAAAGTTGACATGTTCATTTTTGATCTGATTTGTAGATCCAAATCGTCCATGATAAAAATGGATGTCACATGTATCGCTGTGCCATCTGATCTGAGTGCTGTCAGGTTTGTATCATTTAATTGGTTGGAAAAGCTTCCAATTTTTTTCTTTTTTTTTTTTTTTTTGCGCACAAGAAAAAAAGAATGATATATGGATCAAGAACGAATGGAAAATGGATCCAGCTTACCCAAAAACATGTACCTAAATGAGGCCTTAGAGAAAACAACACAAAAGGGATTGTACATAGACCTCCTTGGTGTGGAGATGGGAGAAAGTATCGATAGTCTCAAGGAAGGTGGAAACAAAAGACTATGGGTAAGGTAGAACACCCATGCAGAGGAAATAAGTTCAGGAGTTAATGAAGACAGCTGCACTCTAACTACACACAGACTTCACATCCAGCCTATATTACTGGAAGAGACACACAAACCTCACATCCAGCCTATATTACTGGGAGAGACACACAGGCCTCACATCCAGCTTATATTACTGGGAGAGACACATGGAGCTCACATCCAGCCTATATTACTGGGAGAGACACACAGACCTCACATCCAGCCTATATTACTGGGAGAGAAACACAGAGCTCACATCCATCTTATATTACTGGGAGAGACACAGAGCTCACATCCAGCCTATATTACTGGGAGAGACACACAGAGCTCACATCCAGCCTATATTACTGGGAGAGACACACAGAGCTCACATCCAGCCTATATTACTGGGAGAGACACACAGAGCTCACATCCAGCCTATATTACTGGGAGAGACACGCGGACCTCACATCCAGCCTATATTACTGGGAGAGACACGCGGACCTCACATCCAGCCTATATTACTGGGAGAGACACGCGGACCTCACATCCAACCTATATTACAGGGAGAGACACACAGACCTCACATCCAGCCTAAATTACTGGGAGAGACACACAGGCCTCACATCCAGCTTATATTACTGTGAATGTTTCTGCAGTCTCGAGGCACTTTATTACTATTCATAATAGGTGCCTCGATTCTCTCACATTCACTGGCATTGAAAAGGTCTACAAACCAGTCAGGGGAGGGGACCATCGTAGAAAGATTCTCAATCGAGAGTCTTTCCGGATTTATAAATTGGGCACTAGAATACCGCATGGTATGAACAAGAGGAGAGATCTAATCATGCAGTATTCTTAGGTATCTCTTTCTCTTGTTCATGCCATTCAAATGTGTGGTTTTGTTTTTTTTTGTTTTTTTTTTCTCTCCAGTAAATAACTTAGACATTTTCACAGTTGGATATACGAGGGGTACTTAACACAGGGTATATATATGTACATATATATCTTTGAAAGAAAATTGTAAATGAATGAAACAATGTTTTTTTATTTGTTTTTTTTGCTGCAGTATTTTTCTCTTTCTTTCCGTTTGTTGTAATGCAATCAATTCCCACCATTTGATAACATGCTACGTACAAATTGTCCGCAAATTATAAGATCCTTGTAATAACGCTATCAGAGTACATTATGGCTTCCTTTAAATACCTATATGGTTTTTTAACTGCTTTATATGTGATATATCAAGTAAGAAAAATTTCTTTATAAAAAATGTTTTATTTATTTATTTTTTTTTTCACTTTTTTTTTTTTTTTTATGATCTTTTTATTATTATACCCTTCGTATGTGTTGGTTTCCATGCATTGTACACTTTTTTCAAATTTGGTTTTGTCTATGTTAAATGTAATGGGTGTGTTTTTCACCTAATTGAATCACCTGTTTCCTTGACATGTTTTGCACTTAAATATCTGTTTGGAGACCTTCTTTACGCATTCCATGATTAAGCCCTTTCAGGGTGAAACGCGTAGGAAAGTGCTCCCCTCCATATGCCTCTTTATGTTGTTTTTACTTGATGGTAAGAAGATTTTATATTTTCAATAAAGCAATTGTTGTTTTATCTCCTGGAGACGCTGGAAAATCTTTTTCTATGTTGTGCATGCACTATACACCCGGGTCAGGGTGTTTCCGTGCGTCGGAGGTGTGATAAGGAGTGAAGAGGGGTGAGCAGAAAATTTCCTTTTGTGCATATTACTGGGAGAGACACATGGAGCTCACATCCAGCCTATATTACTGGGAGAGACACACAGACCTCACATCCAGCCTATATTACTGGGAGAGACGCACAGACCTCACATCCAGCCTATATTACTGGGAGAGAAACACAGCCCTCACATCCAGCCTATATTACTGGGAGAGACACAGCCCTCACATCCAGCCTATATTACTGGGAGAGACACACAGCCCTCACATCCAGCCTATATTACTGGGAGAGACACACAGAGCTCACATCCAGCCTATATTACTGGGAGAGATACACAGAGCTCACATCCAGCCTATATTACTGGGAGAGACGCGGACCTCACATCCAGCCTATATTACTGAGAGAGACACGTGGACCTCACATCCAGCCTATATTACTGGGAGAGACACAGCTCATATCCAGCCTATATTACTGGGAGAGACACACTGACCTCACATCCAGCCTATATTACTGGGAGAGACACACAGAGCTCACATCCAGCCTATATTACTGGGAGAGACACGCGGACCTCACATCCAGCCTATATTACTGGGAGAGACACGCGGACCTCACATCCAGCCTATTTTACTGGGAGAGACACAGCTCATATCCAGCCTATATTACTGGGAGAGACACACTGACCTCACATCCAGCCTATATTACTGGGAGAGACACACAGAGCTCACATCCAGCCTATATTACTGGGAGAGACACGCGGACCTCACATCCAGCCTATATTACTGGGAGAGACACAGCTCATATCCAGCCTATATTACTGGGAGAGACACACTGACCTCACATCCAGCCTATATTACTGGGAGACACACAGAGCTCACATCCAGCCTATATTACTGGGAGAGACACGCGGACCTCACATCCAGCCTATATTACTGGGAGAGACACGCGGACCTCACATCCAGCCTATATTACTGGGAGAGACACAGCTCATATCCAGCCTATATTACTGGGAGAGACACACTGACCTCACATCCAGCCTATATTACTGGGAGAGACACACAGAGCTCACATCCAGCCTATATTACTGGGAGAGACACGCGGACCTCACATCCAGCCTATATTACTGGGAGAGACACGCGGACCTCACATCCAGCCTATTTTACTGGGAGAGACACACAGACCTCACATCCAGCCTATATTACTGGGAGAGACACATGGAGCTCACATCCAGCCTATATTACTGGGAGAGGCACAGACCTCATATCCAGCCTATATTACTGGGCGAGACACACAGACCTCACATCCAGATTATATTACAGGTAAAAAGAGAGACTTGAGAAAAATCAGAAATGTGGTCAGGCTGCAAACTGTAAATCAAGGAGTCTGAACATGAATAAAGGGAGATTGCAGACTGAATAATAATGCACTATTGTTAACAAAAGGTAACTGCTAGTCTGTCATAATATTTTTTTTTCCATGTTTAATTGTTGGGCTTCTGTAAATTTGCTGGTAAATGTAACCAAGGGGTAACGTTTCTCCTCGCGGAGAGCCAGTATGCTTAAAATGCACTCTCCGCAAGGAGAAGCATTACCCCTCGGATACCGGTCAGATGCCTCTCACACTTTGCACTGACGAGTGGCATTACCCCGAAACAGTGTCTGCAAATTGAGATTCTGGTTTTGTCTTTAATCCTAAGTCATGTGATAAGGCTCGTTAAAGGGTCGACATTGACTTCTAGGATTGCTGTTTTCTATAGGTGGCACTAGAGTTCTAGTCCTCTTCCTCTTTTGAAAAGACCATTTGCTGGTAAATGTAAGTAATAGTTTTGCCACTAGATGGCGATGTTGCTATGTGGAGAAATATAAAGCTGTGAGCTAATATTCTCTGTGTGGAAAACCTTTAGTGACACCTAGAGGTAGAATCGTGGTACTGCAGGGTATGTAGTGGACTTGGCTGCAAAGAGTTATAGACAGGAAGACATTCAATCAGATTTAGCAGGATTAGCTATATGTTGTTCTTAGTGCACAGAGAAAGACAGAACAGAACTATTGCTGTGTTCAGTACCTGCATAGAACATTCAAACATTTACTGTGCATCTATAGTGGATGAAATAAATATTCAACAAGTCACCAATTTTCTCGGTAATTATATTTCTTAAGGTGTTATTGACATGAAATTCTCACCAGAAGTCAGTAACAACCCATCCAATCCACACAGTCAAAGAAATCAAACAATAGATGTCCATAAATTGAGTTCTGAGAGTTATATGGTCCCTCTGTGCCATGCATGCCTTATTAGAACGTGTATTTTTTGTAGTCTAGTAGCGAACACAGGATGTCACAGTCCTGTGACTTTTTAGTTAGAACGTCCACTTACTGCATATACGGGATAGAGCTCTGTTGAGTCCAGTTCCCACTGATTCACATGGGATCCAATCTGCACCCCTGGGAACCCCAGATCTTTGACACAACGGTGCATTTCCTCCACCGCCAGGTCCGGACTTTGCATCGGGAGCGTCCCAAGCCCAACAAATCTCTTTGGATGCTTCCTGACCACAGCGGCCAAGTCATCATTGAGAAAGCGGGAAACCTCCAAAGTGTCTTGTGGCTTCGCCTGGAAAGAGAAATCACAAAGTGTCCTGAGAGCGATGTGCTTCTCCCTAACACCTACAAATGAGCTGCAAAATTTTTTTTTTTTCTTTTTCTTTTCCCGCAAAGATGCCATTGGAGGGTATCATAGAAGGCGCTCGGTTTTCCACTTTTAAGTCAATAATTCCTATTTGTTCCGTAAAGAAAAAAGTGTTACTTTTTCTCCTATACTATGTTTCCCATTCCTCACGGTTTTCAGGATCTCTAAAGGTTTCCATTAACATATCAAACACAGAGTTTAAAAACAATGCGAAACGGATCCACAAAATTCTGAAGCGCAGGGAAAGCTTAACCCCTTACCTACAATTGACGTAATATTCCGTCCATGTGACCATGGACCTAATTACCATGGACGGAATATTACGTCATGCCCTTTAATGCGACATCGCGACTTAAGTCGCGGTGATCGCATTAAATTGCCGATGCCATCTTACCTCAGGATAGATGGCCTCGGCATCCCGGGCAGTCTCCGCCCTGGCCCGCCCCTCTCTGAGCTGTGATTGGCTGTTCAATTCAGAACAACCAATCACAGCAACTCTCTTTGTTTCAGCCAATCAGATTGGCTGAAACAACAGGAATCTAGGCTAGGATCGAGTACCGATGTACTCGATCCTAGGACCGGTGCCTGGCAACGCCAGGCACCGGAGAAAAGCCCCCAGATTGGCGTGATCGCCGATCTAATCGATCGCGCCAATCGCAGCGCACAGCGGCGCAATATCGCCGCTGTGCCCTGCCGGTACCGGCCCGGATCGGTGCTGTAATAGCACCGATCCTAGGCCAGAGCCTAGGACAGGCCCAGTAGGGCCTGCAGGAAGTGGTTGGCGCGATCGATTAGATCGGCGATCGCGCCAGCCACAGGGCACAGCTGCGGTCACCATGTGACCGCTCTGTGCCCTGCTGATGACCTGGCCATGACCTGCCTAGGAATCGGAGCTGTGAGCTCCGATCCTAGGCAGTTACCATGGTCACCAGGCAGATCAGGGATTGGTGGGATCGATGTAATCATTCGATCCCACCAATGACCGGTCACAGCAGCGAAGTGACCGCTCTGTGACCTGCCCCTTGACCTGCCTCTGACCTGTCTAACCTGTCTGCAGGGGTCCTCACTCTAGCTGAGGATTCCTGCAGAGAGGTCGGACGCAGCAAGAGCTCCTGTGCTGGGTATTGTGGTGCCACAGCTTGTAGCATCACAATCCCTGCAGAAGAAAGAAGAAGAAGAAAGAAAACTACAACTGTAAGTGCTAATTGATCCCTGATCCCCTGCCCAATCTATCTTCACCCCCCCACCTATCTTCATTCCCCCGTCCCCCCTTTTACCCCCCTCACCCCCCTTTTACCCCCCCTCACCCCCCTTTTACCCCCTCCACCCCCCCTTTTGGCCCGCCTCCGTGTGCAGCCGCCAAGCGTTGATCGGTGACGCAGTTCACCGATCAACACTTGTGCTCGCTTTTTTTTACTCCGCACACACATCCCGTTTTTCATTTTTTTCTCCCCCCCCTTGTGCCACCTAACTACAACCCTAACTGACCCCTGCCCAATCTTTCTTCATCCACCCCAATCCCCCCATCCCCCTTCCCCCTATTTTTACCCCCCTCCACCCCACTTTTGCGCCACCTCCGTGCGCAGCCACCGAGCGTTGATCGGTGACGCAGTTCACCGATCAACACTCGTGCTCGCCTTTTTTCCTTCGCACACACATCCCGTTTTTCATTTTTTTCCCCCCCCCCCCTTGTGCCACCTAACAACAACCCTAACTGACCCCTGCCCAATCTCTCTTCATCCACCCCAATCCCCCCATCCCCCACCCCCCTCCACCCCACTTTTGCGCCACCTGCCTGCCGTTTTAAATTTTCTTCTCCCCTTTTTGTGCCACGTAACTACAACCCTAACTGTTGATCCCTGTCCGATCTCTATTCATCCACCCCAATCCCCCCAGCCCCCTCTTTTTACCCCCCTTTGTGCCGTTTCCGTGTGCACATTTAGCAGCCGCTGAATTTTGATAAGTGACGCAATTCACTTATAAAAGTTCGTGCCGGCTGTTTTCCATTTTTCTTTTTCACCTCCCCCCCCCCCCCCCTTTGAGACACCCCTGTGCACACATCCAGCAGCCACTGAATTTTGGTAAGTGACGCCGTTCACTTACCATATCTAGGTCCTGCTGTTTTAGACTTTTTTTTCCACATTTCCTTTTAGCTTTTTCTTACAGGATAGTGTGCACCAATCACTAGCCCCCCACCACATACACAGTTATAAATAAAGTACACCCAAGCACCATATTTACACAAAAAAATGTCCCGCCCATCACGTTCCTCCCAACAGCGCTATTCAATGGAGGAGGCATATTCTTACCTTGCCTCCGACACTGATAGCGAGGATGACGATCCGACTTTTCTTTATTTTTCGGATTCTTCATCCTCTTCTTCTTCCTCTTCCCCCTCCTCATCTTCCTCCTCGGGTCCTGCGGAACCGCCACGCAGACGCTCCAGGACAGAAGATGAGGCAGCGCCCACCATGCCCGCAGCTGATTCAGCAGACCCTGTGTGGACCTCGCCCCCCGAAAATTACGAGCCACTGATTCCTGATTTTGTGGCAGAATCAGGAATCAAGTTTGACACCACCGGCCTCACAGAAATTGACTTTTTCAAAGTCTTTTTCTCTGAGGATTTTGTTAACCACATGGTGGAGCAAACTAATTTGTACGCTCGGCAATTTTTGGAGCAAAACCCGCTTTCAACCTATACTAACTGGTCTCCTGTGGACGCAGTTGAAATGACGAAGTTTTGGGGCCTGGTCCTCCACATGGGTATCCTGAAGAAGCCTGAAATTTCGCAATATTGGAGTGTTGATATTTTATACAACACTCCAGTATTCCGAATGGTCATGGCCCGGGCGCGTTTTCAGGCCATCCTCAAGTTTCTGCATTATAACGATAATGCACAGTGTCTCGCACGAGATGACCCCAACTTTGACCGTCTGTTCAAAGTTCGGCCGGTCATTGAACACTTCAACAAAAAGTTTGCTGAAGTGTACGTGCTCCAAAGGAACATCTGCGTGGACGAGTCCTTGGTCCATTTTAAGGGCAGGCTCGGATTCCGTCAATACCTGCCCAGTAAGAGGGCCAGGTACGGAATCAAACTCTATAAGCTGTGTGAGAGTACCTCAGGGTACACCCACAGGTTTAGAGTGTACGAAGGAAAGGACACCAGGATTGAACCCCCTGAGTGTCCTCCTGACCTGGGAGTGAGTGGGAAAATTGTGTGGGATTTGGTGCACCCACTGCTGGATAAAGGTTATCACCTCTACACTGATAACTTTTATACCAGTGTCCCACTCTACAAAGCCCTCTTTGCGCGAGGTACCGCAGCTTGCGGTACTGTCCGCAAAAATCAGAGAGGCCTCCCGAAGACGCTACTTGGGCAGATGCTCCGAAAAGGTGAGAGCAGGGCCCAATGTAGCGACCACCTGCTGGTGGTCAAGTACAAGGACAAGAGGGATGTCTTTCTCTTGACCACCATACACGGTGATGGCAGCGCCCTCAGCACTGTACGGGGTACCTCGGCACAGGTCAGCAAACCTGAATGTGTGCTGGGGTACAATAAAAACATGGGGGGCGTTGATCGCTCCGATCAATACCTCCAACCGTACAATGCTTTGAGAAAGGCCAAGGCGTGGTACAAAAAGCTGGTCGTGCACATCGTCCAATTGGCAATGCTCAACGCATTCCTATTGTCACAATGTGCATGCCCCAGCGATACGTCGTACCTTCAGTTTCAGGAGGTAGTGGTTAAGGCCCTGATGTTTGGCACTCTGGAAGGAGCGGGCCCCAGAACTTCCGGAACTGAAGGTGCTCGTATTGTACCAGGTCAGCATTTCCCGGGGGAGGTCCCGCAAACTGGAAAAAGAGGTAAATCGCAAAAAAGGTGCCGAGTGTGTTACAAAAACGGAATACGCAAGGACACCATTTATCAATGCGACACCTGCCCCGAAAAACCTGGCCTGTGTATGAAGGATTGCTTCAAATTGTACCACACCTCAATGCACTACTAAATTTCGTTACCGGAAACATTAGATTAGTTGGGGCACATCTAGATAAGTTCCTTGGGGGTCTAGTTTCCAAATCAATGTCACTTGTGGGTTTTTTTTACTGTTTAGGCACATCAGGGGCTCTGCAAATGGAAAATGACGCCCACAGACCATTCCATCTAAGTCTGCATTTCAAAACGTCACTCCCTTCCGACCCTGCCGTGTGCCTAAACAGTTTTTTCCCACATATGGGGTACCAGCGTACTCAGGACAAATTGGACAACAACTTTTGGGGTCCAATTTCTCCTCTTACGCTTGGGAAAATTGAAAATTGGGGACTAAACGATCATTTTTGTGGGCACAAAATAGGATTTTTTATTTTCACGCCTGGGCAGTATAAACTTTAGTGAAACACTTGGGGGTTCAAAGTTCTCACCACATATCTAGATAAGTTCCTTAGGGGGTCTAGTTTCCAAAATGGGGTCACTTGTGGGGGGTTTCTACTGTTTAACCACATCAGGGGCTCTGCAAACGGAACATGACGCCCGCAGACCATTCCATCAAAGTCTGCATTCCAAAGCGTCACTTCTTCCCTTCTGAGCCCCGACGTGTGCCCAAACAGTAGTTTTCCCCCACATATGGGGCACCAGCGTACTCAGGACAAATTGGAAAACAACTTTTGGGGTCTAATTTCTCCTCTTACGCTTGGGAAAATTGAAAATTGGGGACTAAACGATCATTTTTGTGGGCACAAAATAGGATTTTTTATTTTCACGCCTGGGCAGTATAAACTTTAGTGAAACACTTGGGGGTTCAAAGTTCTCACCACATATCTAGATAAGTTCCTTAGGGGGTCTAGTTTCCAAAATGGGGTCACTTGTGGGGGGTTTCTACTGTTTAACCACATCAGGGGCTCTGCAAACGGAACATGACGCCCGCTGACCATTCCATCAAAGTCTGCATTCCAAAGCGTCACTTCTTCCCTTCTGAGCCCCGACGTGTGCCCAAACAGTAGTTTTCCCCCACATATGGGGCACCAGCGTTCTCAGGACAAATTGGAAAACAACTTTTGAGGTCCAATTTCTCCTCTTACGCTTGGGAAAATTGAAAATTGGGGACTAAACGATCATTTTTGTGGGCACAAAATAGGATTTTTTATTTTCACGCCTGGGCAGTATAAACTTTAGTGAAACACTTGGGGGTTCAAGGTGCTCACCACACATCTAGATAAGTTCCTTAGGGGGTCTAGTTTCCAAAATGGGGTCACTTGTGGGGG
Source organism: Dendrobates tinctorius (assembly GCF_039654945.1). Lineage (NCBI taxonomy): Eukaryota > Metazoa > Chordata > Amphibia > Anura > Dendrobatidae > Dendrobates > Dendrobates tinctorius. The sequence continues at coordinate 14,002,199 of NW_027361810.1, read as the reverse complement.
GTTTCCACTGTTTGGGCACATTAGGGGCTCGTCAAACGCAACATGGCGTCCAATCTCAATTCCAGCCAATTTTAGGTTGAAAAAGTCAAGCGGCGCTGCTTCCCTTCCGAGCCCTGCCGTGCGCCCAAACAGTGGTCCCCGCCACATATAGAGTATCAGCGTACTCAGGACAAATTGGACAACAACTTTTGGGGTCCAATTTCTCCTGCTACCTTTGGGAAAATAAAAAATTGGGGACTAAACGATCATGTTTGTGGAAAAAATATGATTTTTTATTTTCACGCCCGGGCGTTATAAACTCCTGTGAAGCCCTAGGGGGTTCAAGGTGCTCGCCACACATCTAGATAAGTTCCTTAGGGGGTCTAGTTTCCAAAATGGGGTCACTTGTGGGGGGTTTCCACTGTTTGGGCACATTGGGGGCTCGTCAAATGCAACATGGCGTCCAATCTCAATTCCAACCAATTTTAGGTTGAAAAAGTCAAACGGCGCTGCTTCTCTTCCGAGCCCTGCCGTGCGCCCAAACAGTGGTCCCCCCCCACATATAGGGTATCAGCGTACTCAGGACAAATTGGACAACAACTTTTACCCTTGGGAAAATTAAAAAATTGTTGCTAACAGATCATTTTTGTGACTAAAAAGTTAAATGTTATTTTTTTCCTTCCATGTTGCTTCTGCTCCTGTGAAGCACTTGAATGGTAAATAATCTTCTAGAATGTAGTTTTGAGTAGCTTGAGGGGTTCAGTTTTTAGAATGGTGTCACTTTTGGGTATTTTCTGCCATATAGACCCCTCAAATTGACTTCAAATGTGAGGTGGTCCCTAAAAAAAATGGTTTTGTAAATTTTGTTGTAAAAATGAGAAATCGCTGGTCAACTTTTAACCCTTATAACTTCCTAACAAAAAAAAATGTTGTTTCCAAATTTGTGCTGATGTAAAGTAGACATGTGGGAAATGTTATTTATTAACTATTTTCTGTCATGTAACTCTCTGGTTTAAGGTAATAAAAATTCAAACTTTGAAAATCGCAAAATATTCTAAATTTTCGCCATATTTCCGTTTTTTTCATAAATAAACGCAAGTTATAGCGAAGAAATTTTATCACTAAAGTGAAGTACAATATGTCACGAGAAAACAATGTCAGAACCGCCTAGATCCGTTGAAGCGTTCCAGAGTTATGACCTCATAAAGGGACAGTGGTCAGAATTGTAAAAATTGGCCCGGTAGTTAACGTGCAAACCACCCTTGGTAGTGAAGGGGTTAAAGGCAATGTGTGAACAGAAAATGATCTATTGTTTGAAATATTTTTTTTCTTTTGTAATCTGCCTTTGTCTTTAATATATACTTTGTAATATTTCTATATTTTAGTAGTTAAATCGTCACTATTTTTTGAGATTCATAACTTTTTTTCATTTCTCCCAGGGCTTGATCTTTGCACACTGAGCTGACATTTTTATTGATACCATGTTGGGTTATATACGACACTTTGAATGCTTGTTATTGTATTTTTTTGGGGTAAAGGGCCGTGACCCAGAAAAGTTCAGTATCAATTTTTTTTTTCGCATTTAATGTACAATTTAATAATTTTATAGTTTGATAGATCAGACTTATATGAACACAATAATAAATGTTTATTTTTTCACTTTTTATTTTTGCATAGGGAAAAGGGGGTGAGTTAAAGTTTTTTATATTTTTTTTACTTTAATTGTCTTATAAATTGTACCTTATTTTGTTGTCTTTAGGGACCTGAACAAGTTTGATTGCTCATACTATTTACTGCAATACACTATGTGCTATATTCTGTTATGGAACTTGGACAGAGGCTGACATCTACCACTCAAAATAGGTGATGTCACAGCTCACCACCTCCTCCTCCTGTACATTGACTGATAACACCTCTATATACAGTAGATAACACTAGATCCGCCGTTCACAATAGGTGATATCACAGCTCACCTACACTCCTCTCTTAATAATGACCTTTGCTTAGAACAGAATTTCCAGAATTCTTTTTTTTTTTTCTATTAAACATAAAATAACACAAATTGATATGAAACATGAAAAAATAAATTTATTTAAAAGATTTTTAATATAAAAACTAATTTAATTGAAAGCAGCACTTAACCAACCCTGAATTCACTACATTATTGGGATCTATTGGGATCCCAGAGGTCAGCAACCATTAATATCGTAGAAATATGACATAACAAAATAAGAATAACGTTTAAGTAGTTAAACTAAAAAACGCCTTTAGGAGATCATAGACGTTTATTAGACTGGTGGCGGCTCCCCGGGGTCCAGTGTTTGTATGAATTGTACTTACCCAATAGCTGAACATTACGGGGACAGTGGACAGAGCTTGTACTGTTACTCCTGCGCCGGAAAAGAGTCTAATATTATCCACCGAGAACGCACATTGTTATTCACATATCTGGAATTTGTTATATTAAAATGTAAAATAAGCAGAAAAATAATACATTTATTATTAATTTGTTTTAATTCAGAACACTCACTGAACCCCTGAACCCTCATGCATTGTTCACCCTCTGTTTTTACTTCTGATGTCTGTACTCTGATTTTTCCCGACCTTAATTCCATGCATCATACTTCAAATTGACTGTTTGCATATTGATATACCCATGCTCCTCACACCTAGTCTTATCTGTCCATCCTGTCCTACCTCTTTCTTCAACTCTGATGCTAGTCAAATGTCCCATTAACTGCAATCTGTTAATTGCCCCCTGCTGTGAACTGTCCTCCTCCCTCCCTCACCTGGCTTCATTTCATGGACACTTGAATGGTATAAGTTGAAGAGAGCAGGCCAGATATGACATCATTTGAAGTGATAGATGAGAAATAAAGCAGAAATAGTCCAGAAATCGGTCAGACGGTAAGACTAACCACTGCTTTCTTACTTTATTTGCTTTTTTTTAACCCTTCAGACATGCTCACACTTGCCATCACCGTTTTTGCTCCACTAATCTTCACTCTCCTTCGCTATCCCTACTCCTTAACCTCAGACCTCTCCTACTAAAATACAATATAAGACGATCACTCTCCTTCACCCACCTGCCTTCCCTTTCTCTGCTTCTCACTGCTGGTGACATATCCCCCAATCCTGGCCCCCCTGCCTCATACATCCCACAAATCCCCACCCCTATCTTTCTCATACCAAGAGAAACTACTGCAATCCCTCAAACTTAAAACCTGTGCCACTGACCCCCTCCCGCACCCTCTTTCTGGAGCACTTTGGAATGCTCGCTCCATTTGCAACAAACTCCACGTGATCCACGACCTCTTTACCTCCCGCAAACTTTCCTTCCTGGCTCCCACTGAGACCTTGCTGACACCTCCTGACACTGCCTCCCCGGCCGCACTGAGTTATGGCGGCCTCCACTTTACCCACACTCCTCGCCCTGGCAACAGACAAGGTGGAGGAGTGGGTTTCCTCTTTTCTAAACACTGCTCCTTCAACCCTATCCAACCCCCACCCTCCCTTATCCTCCCTTCTTTCGAGGTTCACTCTGTCCGCATTTACTCTCCCTCTAATCACCAAATGGCTGTCATATACCGACCACCGGGCTCAGCGACTGCCTTAATCGACCAATTCTCCACCTGGATCCTCCACTTTCTCTCTTCTGACATCCCCACCATCATCATGGGGGACTTCAACATCCCCATTGACACCCAGCAGCCTCCAAACTCCTGTCACTTACCTCTTCCTTTGGACTTACTCATTGGTCCTCCACAGCCACCCACACAGATGGACATACATTAGACCTCATCTTCATCCACCTCTGTTCCCTATCTAATCTCACAACCTCTCCCTTCCCCCTATCTGACCACTATCTACTCACCTTCTCATCCTTGTCCTCCTCACCTGACCCCCATGTCCAGCCACTAGCACATCCTCGCAGAAACCTCTTGCAGCTACACATCCACAGACTCTCAGACTCTCTTCTACCTCTGTCCTCCATATCTTTACTCCACAACACGGACAGTGTCACCGCTTTCTACAACGCCACCCTCACATCAGCCATAGACTCAGTCGCTCCTCTCATGCATGGCAAAGTGCGACAAACCAATAGGCAACCCTGGCACAACAACCTCACCAAAAAACTTTGACAAGCATCCAGGGTCAAGATCGACCAAACAAGGCAAACATTTACAGTACCACCACCCGAACCACTCCACATACCAGACCTCTGCCCTTCCCTAATAACCTCCCTCTCCAACATCACTGAAGGAGAGCTTACTCATCTCCTTTCCAAATCACGCCTCACCACCTGTGCACTTGACCCCATCCCTTTCCACCTGCTCCCCAACCTCACTAACATGATCATTCCAGCCCTAACCCATCTCTTCAACCTATCCCTAACTTCTGGTACCTTCCCCTCTGCCTTCAAACAGGCCACCATAACACCCATCCTCAAAAAATCAAACCTTGACCCAACTGCTATGCCCAGCTATCGCCCCATATCACTGCTTCCGTTTGCTTCCAAACTCTTCGAACAGCATGACCATGCTCAACTTTCCTCCCACCTCTCATCTAACTCCCTCCTTGACATCCTGCAATCTGGCTTCCGCCCCCACCACTCCACTGAAACTGCCCTGACCAAAATTACTAATGACTTACGCACAGCCAAAGCTAACAGACAGTTCTCCATGCTCCTGCTTCTTGACCTGTCCTCTGCCTTTGACACAGTTGACCACTGCCAACTGCTACAGATTCTTTCTTCCCTTGGCATAAAAGACCTTGCCCTGTCTTGGATTTCCTCATACCTTTCTGACCGCACATTCAGCGTTTCCCACTCCCACACTACCTCCTCATCCCGCCCCCTCTCTGTTGGAGTCCACCAAGGCTCTGTTTTGGGGCCCCTACTTTTTTCCATCTATACTCTTGGCCTATGACAACTCAAAGTCCCATGGCTTCCAGTACCACCTGTATGCAGATGACACCCAGATGTCACCTCTCTGCTGTCCAGAATCCCGAAGTGTCCATCAGCCATATCCTCCTTATTCACCTCTCGCTTCCTAAAACTCAACATAGACAAAACTGAACTCATTATCTTCCTCCATCTCACGTATCTTCCCTACCCGATCTATCTATTATGGTAAATGGCATCACGCTCTCTCCCGCACCTGAAATCCGCTGCCTCGGAGTAACTCTCGACTCTGCCCTGTCCTTCAAACAACACGTCCAAACTCTTGCCACCTCCAGTCGCCTCCAACTCAAAAATATTTCCAGAATCCGTCCCTTCTTCAGCCCTCAATCTAGTAAAACTCTTGTACATGCCCTCATCATCTCCCGCCTTGACTACTGCAACTCTCTCCTCTGTGACCTCCCTGCTAACTCTCTTGCACCACTCCAGTCTGTCCTCAATTCTGCTGCCTGACTAATCCACCTCTCCTCGCTACTCCCCTGTCTCTCCCCTCTGCAAATCCCTCCATTGGCTCCCAATTCTCCAATGAATCCAGTTCAAACTAACACTGACCTACGAAGCCATCCACAACCTTTCCCCTCCCTGTATCTCTGAACTAATCTCCCAATATCTTCCCTCACGTAATCTTCGATCCTCCCAAGACCTCCTACTCTCCTCCACACTTATTCGTTCCTCACACAACCGCCTCCAAGATTTCTCCTGAATATCCCCTATCCTCTGGTATACCATGCCTCAACACGTCGATTATCCACCACCCTCAGATCCTTCAAACGGAACCTGAAAACCCATCTTTTCAGGAAAGCTTACAGCCTGCAACAACCATTCTGCCGCCTCATCACCACCAGAGCTGCTGCACCCCCGACCTTCAGTCCCTTCCCCACTATCCCGCAGAATGTAAGTCCGCAAGGACAGGGTCCTCTCCCCTCTGTATCAGTCCGTCATTGTAAACGATATCTATTACTTTGTATGTAACCCCCCCTTCCCATGTACACCATCATGGAATTAATGACGCTATATAAATAAATAAATAAATAAATAATAATAATACGACACCAAAATCAAATGCATGAGACGTTTCCTTCACCTGACTCATCCATGTCTTTTAGCCGCTCTTCTGGATCCCAACAATTAGACTCAACAACTCTGAAAACTTTTCCGTCTTTCATCATTTTTGCCTCCTCCTGGATAAACAAAAAGATGAAATGTATTAGAAAAGTAAGATTTTATTCAAGAGCTGAACTCCTAATTTGGAAAGCCTCAGGCCTGAACTCACTACTTCCATGCTGCTTTATTTCTGTGCAAACCTTATTCTAAGTGAAGGCTATCGATTGAATCAGCAAAATAGGAAATACAGCTGCAACGTACAATTCATGGTGTAACTCAGGATCAGTAAAAAACTAGTAATGTATGTACATAAGCGACTGTGCCAGCAGAATAGCGAGTGCAGCTCTGGAGTATAATACAGGATGTAACTCGCTATCTTCATAAAAGATAATAACCTACTCAAAATTATGAACAGACCAAAAAAGTCCAGTTAGATGAAGACTTAAAAATATGTTTATTTAATTACACAATAAAAAGGGAAACCAAACAAATAGACATAGTACAATACCATAATTAATCATAGTAAGGAGATAACATAATTAACTGGACTTTTTTGGTCTGTTCATAATTTTGAGTAGGTTATTATCTTTTATGAACATCCTCATATGTTATTTGTATGATAAGTGATTGATTCTCACTAGGTTGTTGGTTTATTTGTCAGGATCAGTAATGTATGTACACAGTGACTGTGCCAGCAGAATAGCGAGTGCAGCTCTGCAGTATAATACAGGATGTAACTCAGGATCAGTAATGTATGTACACAGTGACTGCACTAGCAGAATAGTGAGTGCAGCTCTGGAGTATAATACAGGATGTAACTCAGGATCAGTAATGTAATGTATGTACACAGTGACTGCACCAGCAGAATAGTGAGTGCAGCTCTGGAGTATAATACAGGATGTAACTCAGGATCAGTAATGTAATGTATGTACACAGTGACTGCACCAGCAGAATAGTGAGTGCAGCTCTGGAGTATAATACAGGATGTAACTCAGGATCAGTAATGTATGTACACAGTGACTGCACCAGCAGAATAGTGAGTGCAGCTCTGGAGTCAGTGGCGTAGCGGGGGGGGGGGGCGGTCCGCCCTAGGCGGCAAGTATGTGGGGGCGGCGCCGCGTGGCAGCAGCAGTTCCTCTTCTCTCCTCTGCCGTGGAAGAAGCGCGGACTCCGCGGAGGCACAGTGCAGGCGCAGCTCAGCCTCAGGCGCTTTCTACCTTGCTCTGCTGAACTCGGACTCGGAGCCCCGGCTACTGTCCGCTCCTGAGCCGGTGCTGGGCGCACTCAGGTGAACGCCCATCCGCTCCTGGAGCCTGGACGTCGGAGGAGGTGTTGGCCGCGGGTCGGAGCTGCCCGAAGAACACGTGGCTGCTGAGGTGACGCAGGAGCAGATCCCGGGACACAGGAGCCGGTGAGTGAGGGGGACGGCGGGAAGCGCTGCCCAGCCTGCCCGGGATATCTGTGAGGGCCCTGAGGGGAGACACTCAGACTGTGACACCTGCTGTGGGGGCCCTGAGGGGAGACACTCAGACTGTGACACCTGCTGTGGGGGCCCTGAGGGGAGACACTCAGACTGTGACACCTGCTGTGGGGGCCCTGAGGGGAGACACTCAGACTGTGACACCTGCTGTGGGGGCCCTGAGGGGAGACACTCAGACTGTGACACCTCCTGTGGGGGCCCTGAGGGGAGACACTCAGACTGTGACACCTGCTGTGAGGGCCCTGAGGGGAGACACTCAGACTGTGACACCTGCTGTGGGGGCCCTGAGGGGAGACACTCAGACTGTGACACCTGCTGTGGGGGCCCTGAGGGGAGACACTCAGACTGTGACACCTGCTGTGGGGGCCCTGAGGGGAGACACTCAGACTGTGACACCTGCTGTGGGGGCCCTGAGGGGAGACACTCAGACTGTGACACCTGCTGTGGGGGCCCTGAGGGGAGACACTCAGACTGTGACACCTGCTGTGGGGGCCCTGAGGGGAGACACTCAGACTGTGACACCTGCTGTGAGGGCCCTGAGGGGAGACACTCAGACTGTGACACCTGCTGTGGGGGCCCTGAGGGGAGACACTCAGACTGTGACACCTGCTGTGGGGGCCCTGAGGGGAGACACTCAGACTGTGACACCTGCTGTGAGGGCCCTGAGGGGAGACACTCAGACTGTGACACCTGCTGTGGGGGCCCTGAGGGGAGACACTCAGACTGTGACACCTGCTGTGGGGGCCCTGAGGGGAGACACTCAGACTGTGACACCTGCTGTGGGGGCCCTGAGGGGAGACACTCAGACTGTGACACCTGCTGTGGGGGCCCTGAGGGGAGACACTCAGACTGTGACACCTGCCACACCGGCTGTATTATACACCGGGGTCCGTCAACCCCAAATGTTCTGCTTTGTGTGGTCGGATCAGTTACTCATTTTCCTTTTTCTGGTTGCTCCAATGCTGACACTAAGGCCTTGAGTCCTGGAGATTGGCGTCTTCTGCTCCAGCTGTAATGTAGTCAGCGCTGGATACAAACGCCTCGAGAGCAGATATCAGCGTCCTAAAAAAATGCCACAACTTTTCAACTGCTCTGGACTCCACCGGTCACGTACGCGGCACGCCTGTCATATTCGCCAGTCATGTACGCCAGTCATGTACGCCAGTCATTTATGCCAGTCATGTGCACAATGTATGTACGCCAGTCATATACGCCAGTCATGTAAGCCAGTCAGGTAAGGTAAGCCAGTCATTTACGCAAGTCATGTATGCCAATCATTTATGTCAGTCTTGTAAGCCAGTTATGTAACCCAGTCATGTACGCGAGTCATGTATGCAAGTCATGGAGGGCAGTCATTTACGCCAGTCATGTACGGCACCAGTGAGCCTTTTATAGAAGCTATGTACACCTGTATACACCTCTGGAAGCCACCTATCGAAGCTATATACAAGTATACACCCCTGGGAACACCTATATATGCTATATACCCATATATAAGTCTAGAAATTTAGAAATAATAACAGAAGAGTTAGTAGCAGACTAAAAATTAGATCTTTGAGTGTAGTGGGCTCTTCGGATGCTTCCGGATTATCAACGACCAAAGGGGCGGCAAATTTTTCGACCGCCCCGGGCGCCACAAACAGTTGCTACGCCACTGTCTGGAGTATAATACAGGATGTAACTCAGGATCAGTAATGTAATGTATGTACACAGTGACTGCACCAGCAGAATAGTGAGTGCAGCTCTGGGGTATAATACAGAATGTAACTCAGGATCAGTAATGTAATGTATGTACACAGTGACTGCACCAGCAGAATAGTGAGTGCAGCTCTGGAGTATAATACAGGATGTAACTCCGGATTAGTAATGTATGTACACAGTGACTGCACCAGCAGAATAGTGAGTGCAGCTCTGTTCAGCTGCTGCTAATTGTGGGTGTGTTCGCTGCTGATCCTGCTGTGTGCTCCTGAGCTCTGAGAAGCAACACCCCTCCGCCTAGGGAACTGCTCTCTCTCCTACCCAGGGAGGGAGTGGGTTTCCTGGGATGAGTGAAGGAGCCAAGTCCCGGCCTGCACATCAGAGGACTTGGGGGGGTATACGGTTAGGCCACGAGACTGTGGTGCGCTACTCAGTGGGAAGGGGGAGCGGCCCAGTGTCGGGGGCAGCTCCGGTAGCCTCAGCACCCCTGAATGCTGTTGCCGCTGATCACTTAGATGAAAAGTGGCCGCAGTGTGAGGGGGCTGGGTGTTCCGATCCTCCCAAGATCCTGTTCTGCGTTGGCGCTGCTGGTCAGCAAGATCCTGATTTTTTTAGGATCAGCGGCGCCTCACAGTGGCAAAAGATCAGCGGTGCCTAGTGAAGCAAAGAAAAATACCAACTGATGATACGGAGGGCACCTGTAAGTCCAGGGGTGAAGTCGCCTCCAGTTCTGTGGAGGAGACTGAGCCCCTTGTGCCTGATGATGTGGAGGTCAAAATGACACTCCCTGTTGTCACTGGTCCAGCAGGAGTGAATGTGGTGGGAGGTGTGGATGAGGAAATTTCTTTGTCTAATGGTGTGGTTGCTGGTTTGGTGGAGAGTGAGGGTATTATGGAGGTGGGTAATAGTGATACTGTTGGTGTTGATTCGGTCACTGGTCCGGTTGCCCCCCCCGGTGGTGGCAGTACCCGTTATTAGTTATGCCGCTGTCACCTCCGAGGGAAATAGGGTGTCCTCCTCATCTCCGGACTCTGGGGACGGCATGTTGCAGCGGCATCTCCTGGAGGCTCTAAAGAAGGGGGAGAGATCACTAATGGTAGAGGGCCGAGAAGTTGAATATCCTTCTGGATAGAGAGGCATGGCCTCGGTGCCTTCCGAGACCAAAATGGGGGAAATACAGTGTGGTCCCTTCCGACAGCCGGGCCAGGTAGTATGCGTAGGAATGTGGTCCATCTTCGGTGGAGGGGCAGTGATGCGTGTCCTCCAAGGTCTAAGGTTGTGGAGCTCCTGCTGAAGATGGGCTTCAAGGCTATTAACATCTACGCCTTGATACATCCATATTCCACGCCTGAGTTTGATGTCCGCTTTGTTCGGCCAGAGGGGCTTGAGCTCTTCTGGTCGAATTATGAGTTGACAAAAAATGAGCCCGGCTGGCGAGACTTTGCCATCCTGGTGGTGTCTCGCCAAAATCAAGTCAAGAAAGTGACCGTGATGACCTGTAATGAATCGCTTTCTTATGACATCATGACGTGGCTTGGCAGATACGTAGAAGTGGTGGAGATGCCAAAGAAAAACCGTGATGAGTATGGTATCTGGTCAGGGGCCTGTCATGATCCATGCTGGATCAGGACTGATAAAAAGCACAGGTAACCTTTTTTTTTTTTCCCTAAGCTGTGCTTAAGGTTGGTTTTTGCCCCCGGTGGCCTTTAGGATTATTGCACTGTGGTGTTTGTTTGCCCCCGGTGGTGGTGAGCGTCATTGCACTCTAGTTTTTAAGTTTAGTGCACATGATTATAATGCAGGTGTGATTGCTGGCTCTGCTATAAAAGAGTCACAGGTGTTGCAATCAGTGTTGGTGATAGTGTTCATTTCAACCATCCTTGGTAGAGGAAGGAGCTGGAGAGCGTTCCTTGCAGCACTGTCTTAGCCCTGGTGTGGAAAGAGTCATAGGGGATTTCCTTGTAGCTCTGACAGAGCTTGGTGGCAGTGATTCAGGAGGAAAGCTGCATTCTGGTGGTGGACTCTGTTGCCAGGAGCAAGTGCAAAAGAGTAAAGCTAAGTTGTGTTTCCCCGTTTGTGTTTTTCCTTAGTGTGTATTAGTACAGCGGTGGGGCCAGTGCCTGCTCCACCCAGCTCCCTAGCAAGGGATAGGTGTAGGGTGTGCTAGGGCGACAGGTTCCTGATCGGCGCCCGGTGCGGAACCGGCATAGGGAACGTTAGGAGCGTTAGGGTCACTGACTCAGGGGAGTGCAGGAGGTCTCCACGTCCCCCTTTCCCTATCGCAGGGCCCACCGTTGTAACTGTTTCCCTTTTCCCCGTGTCTTGTTGTTTTAGTTACCGGCCTGCTGGTCGCGTCACACAGGACGGGTCCACGTGACAGGGCCTGGACGTTTATGGTAAAACTTAAGCGTTCAGGTTGTACGGTTGCCCACATTCCATCATCTTTCTTCCTGGGTAGAGATCGTATCCAGGTCTTCTACCAGGGGCAACCAAAGCTCTGTCACAAGTGCGGCGTCCCCACAAACTTCAGTGCAAACTGCACTGTGCAGAAATGTGCATTGTGTGGGGATATCAGCCATCTTGCTGCATCTTGTGTGGAGATTAGGTGCCACTTGTGTGGTGACTTAGGTCACCCATTCAGCCGTTGTCCTCGCTCCTTCGCTAATGCAGTCGTGACCCCGGTGGGAGAAAGCTGTGAGGCTGATTCTGCTGGGGAAGGGAGTAGCAGGGGTGAGGGAGCTGAGGGGCCATGGAGGAAAAGCACTAAAAAGACGCCTGCCCAGCTGAGGCGTCTAGACAAGCGCAGACAGGAGAGGGAGCTGGGCGAGCCCCGTGCTACTGAGGTGACCCCTGTCCTGAATGCCAGTCTTGCTGCTGAGGCCCCGAGGGATGATGAGTTGGATGAGGAGGTCAGGAGGATCCACAGGGAAGAAACTGCCACTGCCTCCGAATCCTCCCATTATGAAAGTATGGATGAGGATAATAGGCAGTGGCTAGAGAACAAGCGTAAGCTCAGCACCAAAAAGAGAAAGAAGGGAGATAAAACATCTCCTGCTCTGACCAAGGTACCTAAGGAAGGAAAAACTGACTCCCCTCTGGTTGGTGTTTCTAAGCCCTTGAGAACATCTCTTCCTCTGCGGAGGAAGCTGAAGGTGAGGTTCCGGCTTCGGCGGAGCTTACAGGGGGGTGCCGAGTCTCCTTCTTCTGCGAATGTAAGGTCCTTGGAGGGAGGGACTGGCCCAGAGTCCGGAGACGAGGACGACAAAAAGAAAAAACCTGTGTCGTTATAGAGGGGGAAGGATTCCTCCCCTGAGGCAGAGAATAAGGGGAGTGGGAAGAAGAAAGCCATCTAACTAAATCACCAATGATGTCGGTACCCACTCCGTTGACGCTGGTGTCCATTAATGTCGCCAGCATAAAGTCAAATGCAGCCAGATTTGCGGTCTTTGATTTTCTCAGCAGTGTTGAAGCTGACATTTTCTTTTTGCAAGAGACCAGACTGCCAAACATGGCAGACTTGTTTAAAGCCAAGAGGGAGTGGAGACTGGGGCCCTCCTATTGGTCTCTTGCAGCCGAGCCGTATAGCGGAGTGGAGGTCCTTTTTTCCGCATCGGTGGAATGCCGACGGGTTATTGAGTTAGAAATGGGGAGGTGCCTGATCTTGGATGTCCTCATGAAGGGACAAGAGCTCCGGCTTATTAACATCTATGGTCCCCAATCTAAATGGGACCATAAGTGTCTCTTTATGAGGATCAAGCCCTACCTTTTTACAAGTCGGCAGGTTACATAGTAACATAGTTAGTAAGGCAGAAAAAAGACATTAGTCCATCCAGTTCAGCCTATAAAATTCTGTCAGAATAAATCCCCAGATCTACGTCCTTCTAAAGAACCTAACAATAACTGTAAGATACAATACTGTTACGCTCCAGGAAGACATCCAGGCCTCTCTTGAACCCTTCGACTGAGTTCGCCATCACCACCTCCTCAGGCAGGGAATTCCAGATTCTCACTGCCCTAACTGTAAAGAATCCTCTTCTATGTTGGTGGAAAAACCTTTTCTCCTCCAGACGCAGAGAATGCCCCCTTGTGACCGTCACCTTCCTTGGTATAAACAGATCCTCGGAGAGATATTTGTATTGTCCCCTTATATACTTATACATGGTTATTAGTTCGCCCCTCAGTCGTCTTTTTTTCTAGACTAAATAATCCTAATTTTGCTAATCTCTCTGGGTATTGTAGTTCCCCCTTCCCCTTTATTAATTTTGTTGCCCTCCTTTGTACCCGCTCTAGTTCCATTATATCCTTCCTGAGCACCAGTGCCCAAAACTGTACACAGTACTCCATGTGCGGTCTAACGAGAGATTTGTACAGAGGCAGTATAATGCTCTCATCATGTGTATCCAGACCTCTTTTAATGCACCCCATGATCCTGTTTGCCTTGGCAGCCGCTGCCTGGCACCGGCTGCTCCAGGTAAGTTTATCATTAACTAGGATCCCCAAGTCCTTCTCCATGTCAGATTTACCCAGTGGTTTACCGTTCAGTGTGTAATGGTGATATTGATTCCTTCTTCCCATGCGTATAACCTTACATTTATCATTGTTAAACAGCATCTGCCACCTTTCGGCCCAAGTTCCCAACTTATCCAGATCCATCTGTAGCAGAATACTATCTTCTCTTGTATTGAATGCTTTACATAGTTTTGTATCATCTGCAAATATCGATATTTTACTGTGCAAACCTTCTACCAGATCGTTAATAAATATGTTGAAGAGAATAGGTCCCAACACCGACCCCTGCGGTCCCCACTGTTCACAGCGACCCAGTTAGAGAATATACCCTTTATATCCCCCTCTGCTTTCTATATCTAAGCCAGTTACTTACCCATATACACACATTTTCCCCCTGACCCAGCATTCTCATTTTGTGTACCAACCTCTTGTGTGGCATGGTATCAAACGCTTTGGAAAAATCAAGATATACCACATCCAATGACTCGCCTTGGTCCAGTCTATAGCTTACCTCTTCATAAAAACTGATTAGATTGGTTTGACAGGAGTGATTCCTCATAAACCCATGCTGATATGGCGTTAAACAGTTATTTTCATTGAGATAATCCAGAATAACATCCCTCAGCAACCCTTCACATATCTCACCAACAATAGAGGTTAGACTTACTGGCCTATAATTTCCAGGTTCACTCTTAGAGCCCTTTTTGAATATTGGTACCACATTTGCTATGCGCCAGTCCTGTGGAACAGACCCCATCGCTATAGGGTCTCTAAATATAAGAAATAATGGTTTGTCTATTACATTACTCAGTTCTCTTAGTACTCGTGGGTGTATGCCATCCGGACCCGGAGATTTATCTATTTTAATCTTATTTAGCCGGTTTTGCACGTCTTCTTGGGTTAGATTGGTGACCCTTAATATAGGGTTTTCTTTGTCTCTCGGCATTTCACCTAGCATTTCATTTTCCACCATGAATACTGTGGAGAAGGTGTGTAATATATTAGCTTTTTCCTCATCATCTACAACCATACTTTCCTCACAATTTTTTAATGGGCCTACACTGTCACTTTTGATTCTTTCACTATTGATATAGTTGAAGAACAGCTTGGGATTAGTGTTACTCTCCTTAGCAATGTGCTTCTCTGTTTCCTTTTTGGCAGCTTTAATTAGTTTTTAGATAAAGTATCTTTCTCCTTATAGTTTTTTAGATCTTCAGTGGGGCCATCCTGCTTTAGTAGTGTAAATGCTTTCTTTTTACTGTAATTGCCCCTCTTACTTCTTTGTTTAGCCACATTGGGTTTTTCCTATTTCTTGTCCTTTTATTCCCACAAGGTATAAACCGCTTACAGTTCCTATTAAGGATGTTCTTAAACATTTCCCATTTATTTTCTGTATTCTTATTTCTGAGGACATTGTCCCAGTCACCCAGATTAAGGGCATCTCTAAGCTGGTCAGACTTTGCCTTCCTAAAGTTCAGTGTTTTTGTGACTCCCTGACATGTCCCCCTAGCGAAAGACAAGTGACATTGTACAATATTGTGGTTGCTATTTCCTAGATGCCCAACAACCTGCAGATTTGTTATTCTGTCAGGTCTGTTAGATAGTATTAGGTCTAAAAGTGCTGCTCCTCTGGTTGGATTCTGCACCAATTGTGAAAGATAATTATTCTTGGTTATTAGCAGAAACCTGTTGCCTTTATGGGTTTCGCAGGTCTCTGTTTCCCAGTTAATATCTGGGTGGTTAAAGTCCCCCATAACAAGGACCTCATTATGAGTTGCAGCTTCATCTATCTGCTTTAGTAGTAAACTTTCCATGATTTCTGTTATATTTGGGGGTTTGTAACAGACCCCAAAGAGAATTTTGTTACTATTTTTCCCTCCATGTATTTCGACCCATATGGACTCGACATCCTCATTCCCTTCGCTAATATCTTCCCTTAATGTGGACTTTAGACAAGACTTTACATAAAGACAAACCCCTCCTCCTCTCCGATTTTTACGATCCTTTCTAAACAGACTGTAACCCTGTAAGTTAACTGTCCAGTCATAGCTTTCATCTAACCATGTCTCGGTTATTCCTACTATGTCATAGTTACCTGTAGATATTACTGCTTCTAGTTCTTCCATCTTGTTTGTCAGGCTTCTGGCGTTTGCGAGCATGCATTTTAGAGAATTTTGCTTTGTTCCAATCTCCTCCCTGTTGATTGTTTCAGAAATTTTCTTACCTCCCTTCTGAGTATGTTGTCTTGGATCTTCTTTGCCGAACCTCATATCATTCATCAGTATAATATCTGTTTTCATGTTCGCGTCTAACGTTTTTCTTCCCAGCCCCTCTTCTTCTAGTTCAACGCTCTCCTGATGAGTGTAGTGAGTCTTCTGGCAAATGTGTGGTTCCCAGGTTTGTTGAGGTGTAGTCCGTCTCTGGAGTCCATCGTACAGGTAATTCACACCGTGGTCCAGGAATCCGAATCCTTGTTGTCTGCACCATCGTCTTAGCCTGTTGTTCGCATCAAAGATCCTGTTCCATCTCCTGGTGCCATGCCCGTCTACTGGAAGGATAGAAGAAAAAACTACCTGTGCATCCAGTTCCTTTACTTTCTTCCCCAACTCTTCAAAGTTCTTGCAGATTGTCGGTAGGTCCATCCTTGCCGTGTCAATGGTGCCAACATGTATCAGAAGAAATGGGTGGACGTCCTTGGAACTGATGAGCTTTGGTATTCTATAGGTCACATCCTTGATCTTCGCACCTGGGAGGCAGCATACTTCTCTTGCGGTTATATTCAGTCTGCAGATGGCTGCTTCTGTGCCTCTCAGTAGTGAGTCTCCCACAACTACCACTCTTCTTCGCTTCTTGGCTGTACTTTTTGTTGTCACTTCTGGGTGTTGCTGTGTGCCCTTTTCTTCTTTGCTTGCTGGTAGTGCCTCATCCTTAGGTGTACCATCGTCATCCTCCGCAAGACCTTGGTATCGGTTTGTCAGTTGTGTGGTTGGTGATGTCTCTATGGTCTTCTTGCTTCTTTTGGTCACATGCTTCCACTCGTCTGCTTTTGGAGGTTCTCTGACACTTCCTTCACCTTCTGTGACCAGTAGAGATGCTTCTGTTCTGTCTAGGAAGTCTTCATTTTCTTTGAGTTTCAAAGTTGCAATTCTTTTTTCCAGACCATGCACTTTTTCTTCTAAAAGGGCCACTAATCTACACTTCTGGCAGGTGAAGTTGGATTCTTCTGGTTGATCTGTAAACATGTAGCACATGTTGCAGCTCACCATGTAGGTTGTCACATCTGCCATGTTGCTCCGCCTCCTAGGTTGTCTTTGGAGGGGACTTCAATACTGTCACAAGGCCCCGTGATAGAGGAGGTTCCAGAGATAAGCTGACTTATGATAGCATCGCCCTTAATTGTATAGCTAGTGAGGCTCGCCTGGTGGATGTCCATATTCGGCACACCCCAGGCCACAAGGGATTCACCTATCACAGAGGTAACTGTAAGTCCAGAATAGATAGGTTTTATTTAAATGAGGAAGCTGTCTCTTCAGCAGAGTTTGTTGTTGAGGTGGAGTTCTCCGACTACTGTTTAATTTTGTTTTCTCTGAATGTTACAGAGACCTTCCGGATGGGAAGAGGCTTTTGGAGGCTCAAGTTCGTCTCTCTTGGAAGAAGCGGACATAAGACAGTCCTTTGAGGATTTTCTTCAGAGCCAGGTACCCTTACTAGATCTTTGTAGTAGTAAGTCAGAGTGGTGGGAGATGTTCAAGAAAAGGGTGGCGAGATTCTTCCGCCAGCTCTCGAGCCTCAGGAGTCTGAACAGATACCGCCTGTATCAGGGTCTGAGGAGGAAACTCGAGCATCTTGTCTCAACTGGAGGTAGCCGCGAGGAGATCTCTAGAGTGAAATCTTTGCTCATGAGGTGTCAGTACGATAGACACGCATCTTTGGTTTTTGAGCGGGATTACGGGAAGTACCGCTCACCCGACCCTTACAGAAACTGCAAGATGTCAGTGAATAGTAAAGTGGTTACAGGACTGGTCGACACTACGGGGTCCCTGAGGCGATCCAGATCAGGGATCCTGGAGGTTGTCAGATCCTTCTACTCGCACCTCTTGGGGAAGAGGGATCTTGATTGGGATAAGATGTCGGCTTTCCTGGCTGAAGCCGTTCCTGAACCAGGGGTAGACCCCTCTCTTGACGTTTTGACAGAGATGATCAGGGAAGAGGAAGTTAAGTTGGCGATAGAAGGGCTTGCCCAAAAAAATATCGCCCAGTCCAGATGGCTTAACATCTGAGTTCTATAAGACCTTTAAGGACGCTTTGGTTCCCCTCTTGACTGAGGTATTCAATGAGTGTCTTTCCTCAGGCACTCTGCTAAAGTCAATGAGGAGGTCTGCCCTGATCATCTTGTCAAAGGGTAAGGACACATCGTGCATTGATAATTGGCGTCCCATAGCGCTTCTCAATGCAGACAGGAAGGTTCTGGCAAAGGTGCTGTTTAATCGGCTGGTGAAATTTGCAACCCGACTCCTTTCGGAGGCCCAGCATTGCTCTGTTCCAGGTCGCAGCACATTTAGTGCTGTGCTCAGTGTCCGGGAGGTGGTGGAGCAGGGTAGGGCTGGTCACTGGAAGGGGTACATGCTGTCACTGGACCAGGCAAAAGCGTTTGATCGGGTTAATCATGAGTACCTCTGGTTTGTCCTTCTGAGATATGGCCTGCCGGGGGGGGGGGTGGTGATTGGCTTAAAACCTTGTACGGTGGGGCAGAGAGTTTCCCGCTTGTGAACGTTTGGATTGGCAGCTCTTTTGAGGTTGGATCTGGTGTTCGCCAGGGTTGTCCCTTGGGCCCGCTGCTCTGCTGTACGTGTTCGCGATTGACCCACTTCTTAGGAGGGTGGAGCGTGGACTGTTGGCCGGGATCGGGATGGACCGGGCAGCACCAGAAGCCACTGTAAGGGTGGTGGCGTATGCTGATGATGTCACTGTTTTTGTTTCCTCTCACGCGGAGGCAGGGTGGCTGATGTCAGAGGTAGATCGCTACTCGGAGGCATCCGGGTCCAAGATCAACTGGGATAAGTGTGAGAGTCTCTGGCTGGGAGGAGGAGATCCTGGTTTTGATCTCCCGGACACCCTTCCAGGACCCAAAGTCTCTTCAAAAGTCCTTGGCATCGAATTTGGCCAGGGGGATTACCCCAAACAAAATTGGGACAGCAGGCTGGAGATCGCCACTCAGAAGGTGAACCAATGGAAGGGTTGGTCTTTGACCCTCAGGCAAAGGGTAAACCTGATCAAAACTTACCTGCTCCCTTTACTGATTTATCTGGGCAGTGTGTGCATCTTGCCGGAGTCTCTCTGGACTCGGGTCTGCAGTTTGTTCTTCCAACTATTATGGGGGAATAGACTGAACCTGGTCAAGAGGGAGGTTACTTACAGTACGAGGAGACTAGGAGGGTTGGGTATGGTCAACCCTGTGGTATTCCTTGTGGATACCTTCATTAAGATCAATATTGCAAACCTCTGGAAAGAGAGGGCTCCTCCGTGGGTATTCTCTTGTAGGGGATGGTTTCAGCCTTTCTTCCAGAAATGGGAGACAGGAGGGCAAGTGAAGGATCTTCGCACACCGCATGGACATCTTCCGGCTTATGCTACCTTGGTTCTGAAAGTAATTCGCCGGTGGGGTCTGGGAATGTGGGAGATTAGGACTCTGCCAAGGAAACTCCTTGACAATAGGGTTCTGTTGACCCATTTCCAGAGGCCTCTGGTGCTCAGGGATTGCCCAAGTCTGGATCTTGGGGTGGGTTTGCATCTTTTGAATTCTATGAGGATCCCCTCGAAGTTTTAGGACTTTGCTTGGTGCTGCTTCCATGGGAAACTGTGTGTGAGAGACAATCTGAAGTGTAGGAGCTCTGAGGACAGGAACTGTCCTCAGGAGCATTGTGGTACCGTGCTGGAAAGCATGGACCATTTCCTGCTTTATTGTCCCTTCAACACAGAGGTGTACAACAGGGTGGGCGCCTCCATTGGCTGGTCTTGGCTGGCCGGTCTCTCCTATGCGGAATGGGCCTATGGAGCATTCGGAGACCTTGGTGGTCGGGACCGTTGCACCTTATTTCTAGTTAGCCCAGTGGTTAGGTATCACACGTGGAACGCACGGTGCTTAGTATCGACGCAACGGAAAATCCTCCCAGTGGACGATGTGTTTAGGACCATACTTGGTGACCTGGTGAAGGTGCGCTCTCTGGCGTATGAGAGACTGGGCACATGTAGGGCCGCTCTCCTCTGGAGGGGCTTTGCTTTTAGTGTGCCCTAGTCTGGTCATCTCCTTTCCTGGTGGTGGGCTGCCGCTGACACTGTAGATTCTTGTTTTGTGATTGGTAAACAGTGATGTAGGGCTGCAGGCGCCGAACTTGGGCTTTGTGATTTGTGGGTATTGTGGTATTGTAGTGTTTTGTTTCTGTATATATTGTATTTAGGGATATAGATTTGGGTGTAGGTGTTAGGTTGGGTGGTGGGAAAAGGGGGGAGGTGGGTTTATCTTGTGGGACTATGGGACACTGGGGTGTTTGGGGAAACACTGGCACTGCCTGATCTGGCCTATGGAAGTTGGACTTGGACTGAGGCATGAGAAACAGGACCAGCTCTCAGGTCAGTGCGGGGGTTGGGAATGGTGGGCGAGTATGGGGTGTTTAGTTTAGTCTTGTATATAAAAAAGTACACCTGCGATGGTATCGGTCCCCAGCCAACTTAGCACAGTTCCTCCCAAATTATTCGCCACATTGTTGGAAGGGCTGCCTCCAAAGGGGTACTCTTGGTCACTGCTGGTGGGCTTGTCCCAAGGTTTTCTCGTTCTGGCTGGAGGTGTTTGGCCTGATGGGTGAGCTGACAGGCAATACTATTAATCCGAATCCGGGTCTGGCAGTGCTAAACGTGGGTATAGAGGAGTTCTCTTGGGAATCCAGGGGATTATTGGTTCACATTCTAGTTGCTGCCAGATATTGCATAAGTAGCTATTGGAAATCCCCAAAGACACCTACATTAGCTGAACTATATAACCGAATTAATCTCCATTGCCAATACGAGTTCTGTCTGGCTCACTCCATCCGCGCCAAAAACAAAATACTTCAGACTTGGGACACGTGGCTAAACTCTGTATATGCATCCCCTGTCAGGCATCTGTTTCCAGGGCAAACTGTCTGAGATTAATAAAATGGGTCAAATAGGGTCAAAGAGAGTGTTACGCAGGGAGTTCATCCGTACCACATGTCAATATTCAAGGTGTTTATATCTATGTTGTTGTTACTGCTCGGGCTACCCTGAACGCCATCTAATTCCCTAGCTCCCCCCCCTCCCTGGTTGCCTCTTTGCAACCATCCATGGTTCTCCCCCCCCCCACCTCTTCCTCCCTTCCCCTTTCTTATCTTCCTTTCTTACTCTCTGGTTCTGGTTGTTTGAAACCCTCGTTTTGAGGATTAAAGAGTAAATGGTAGGTTGCCTTTATACGTATTAGGTGTTGATTAACCAAAAAAAAAAAAAAAGTTGTAACTTGTATCAGACATGATTGTTGGTGGTGTGATGGGAAATGTGAATCATAATCAAAGGATTTACTACCACGTGTTACAGCGTTGTTCTCTTTGTGTATTAATGCCATTGATACCTGAATTTTTTCCCTTTTCTAATGTAACTTCCTACAATAAAAATTGATTGGATATAGTCTTGTATATATTTGTATAGTTTGGTTATTTCATATATATATTTAAAAAAAAAAAAAATGTTTATGTATATATTTATGTCGGCCTTTGTTTATTTTATTGTTTATTAGTTTGTTTGGTGACCGGAAGCTGTAAGTTATTATTAGTTATTAGGGTGTGCACACGTTGCGGATTCTGCTGCGGAATTTTCTGCGCGGATTTCGCAAAATCCGCAGGTAAGTCCGCAGGTCAAAAGACCTGCGGTTTATCTGCGGACTTGCCTGCGGTTTTCCCCTGCAGTTTGACACCTGTACAATGGAGAAGGTGTGAAACACTGTGGATTCCGCACAAAGAAGTGACTTGCTGCAGATCTGAAACCGCAGCAAATCCGCGCGGAAAAATCTGCAGCATGTGCACTGCGGTTTTTGTTTTCCATTGAAAATAAAGGTACTGTACAACGCAGCAAAAACTGCTGTGGATCCGCAGGGCCAAATCCGCTGCGGATCCGTAGCAGAATCCGCAACGTGTGCACACACCCTTATTCTGTATATATGCATAATATGTGACAGGAGAGAATGAGCGGCTGGACCAGTGTTCAGTATGCGGATTATTTTCTGGCCTATATTCTTGTTATGTTTGTTATTGTTATTATTATTATTATTATTATTATTATTATTATTATTATTATTATTATTATTATTATTATGTTTTAAATTTTTATAATAAAAGATCTACAGGATGTAACTCAGGATCAGTAATGTATGTACGCAGTGATTGCACCAGCAGAATAGCGAGTGCAGCTCTGGGGTATAATACAGGATGTAACTCAGGATCAGTAATGTAATGTATGTACACAGTGACTGCACCAGCAGAATAGTGAGTGCAGCTCTGGAGTATAATACAGGATGTAACTCAGGATCAGTAATGTATGTACACAGTGACTGCACCAGCAGAATAGTGAGTGCAGCTCTGGAGTATAATACAGGAGGTAACTCAGGATCAGTAATGTATGTACACAGTGACTGCACCAGCAGAATAGTGAGTGCAGCTCTGGAGTATTATACAGGATGTAACTCAGGATCAGTAATGTATGTAGACAGTGACTGCACCAGCAGAATAGTGAGTGCAGCTCTGGAGTATAATACAGGATATAACTCAGGATCAGTAATGTATGTAGACAGTGACTGCACCAGCAGAATAGTGAGTGCAGCTCTGGAGTATAATACAGGAGTTAACTCAGGATCAGTAATGTAATGTATGTACACAGTGACTGCACCAGAAGAATAGTAATATAAGAAATGTACAATGTAATTTCTCCTTGTTATAATGGTAAAGATTTACCTAAAGTGCAGAAGTTTCAGGCCACTTCTCAGTGGGCTTATTAGCAATTCTGAAAAAAAAATGGCCATTCTGCACCTATAAAATACGACTCCTCATTCTTTCTCCTTCACTCCTACATTGGGTCCTATAACGTGATTTATAAGAAGCTGACAAAGCTGTGGGTATAATCTAATAATCTTTTTTTCACTGAGTAAATATCCATAGCTGGAGTTTGTATAATACTGATTGATGACACTTCTCAGCTTCGAGATCTCAAACTTAAAGGAATACTCCCAATGTTCCTGACATTCCACAGATTGCATCTCCATTAAAAGTTGAATATATTTGCAGCTACTTTGCTGTAATTAAATAATTTTATTTAGTTTGTATTAATTTGATGTGTTTTCCTTTGTTCAATAGGAAAGCAGCATTCAATCTTCTGAGCTTTAAGGTCCCGTTACATTTAGCGATGCACCAGCGAGCCCGACAACGATACGACCCGGTCAGGATCGCTGGTACATCACTAAGTGGTCGCTAGTGAGCTGCCAAACAGGCAGATCTCACCAGCGACGTAGCAGCGGTCGTTACTTACCTGTCAGACGCGGCAATGACGACGTCCTCCCGCCCGCGTCCACGCGTCGCTCGTTGGCGCCAGCAGGAAGCCGATGACGAGAAATGGACCAGGACGATCTCGCTCGATCAGCGAAATCCAGCGGGTCGCAGGTAAGTGTCACATGTAGCGAGATCGCTACCAAATATCACTGTTACGTCACAAAATCGGTGACGCTTTAGCGATATCGCTAGCGATCTCGCTATGTGTGAAGGGGGCTTAAGTCACATGACTGTTTGTGGAGGGGAGAGATGAGTCTTTGGGTTTTAATGGAATAGAAACTACATAAATCCTAATATCAGTTTAAAAGAAGTGATGACATTTTTTACTGAGCTTCTCAGAACTTATATAGATTTTTAAAAGGGTGTTTTATTTAAATTGAAAACAAAAAAAAAAAGTTGTTGAAGGTTCTATTAATTTGCTAAAAAGGACATTTTCTTTACGCCAAGAGTCTGAATTTCTGAAAACAAAGCAACTCGAGTCCTGGTGTTTAAGAGGAGCACAATCAAAGCAAAATCAAAAGCCTATTTTTAGCGGATCTTCTGACCTAGTTTTACTGCGATTCACACGAATGAAGAGACCACGGTACACATCTATGAGAGGGAAGAAATCAAATGCCATTGATTTATAAAGCTCGTGTGTCAATTACTGGGATTAGAAAGAAAAGTGTGTATGTGGATTTTATCTTCTTGGATATCAGTTTCTGGGAGAGGTGAATTGTATACATTGTGTATGATCTGAGAAAAAGATCTAAAAAGCAGAAAGCATTGATTCTAACATCAGAAAGTCATCGCTATAAGTATTCATGAATAAAAGAGTGAAAAAATAGATGCGGTATAATAAATGCATGTGAATATATCTCCTATCATACTTCAGTATGACAAACATGCCCTCTATGTACAAGAATATACAGTAACTAGTATCAGGGCTGCCATCAGGGAATGACAGCCCTTACAGGTGTATAGGACCCGGAGATTAGGGGGGCCCAGCCGACGCCCGATCACGCTGGCAGCCCGGTCTGCGCCTGGGCCCCCCCCTACATTTTGTTCAGCCTCAAGCTTCCACTTTTCCAGCGCCTGCGGGTCCCCCCCGGTGCACCATGGTCCAGCGCCGCCCGCTCACGTGACGTCACACGCTGCTCTGCTCCACTTCCTCATTCCAGAGCAGAGCGGTGTGCGCGCGCCACGTGGCACTGGGAGTGGTGGGCCGGTGACAAAAGACGGCGGCGGGACGCAGACGGCAGGCAGTCATGAAGCGGCAGTGAACGAGCAGTGTAAGGTAAGTAGACTGTCTGTCTTTGTCTTGTCTGTCTCTCCGTGGTGGCCACGCTGATGATGGGGGAGCCAGGGGGCCCACCCGGCTGTCGGCTGATGATGGGGTGAATTGTGAGCCAGGGGGCCAGGGGCTGATGATGGGGTGAGCGTGGGCCAGGGGCTGATGATGGGGGAGCCAGGGGACCATGGGCTGATGATGGGGTGAGCCAGGGGGCCCGGCTGATGATGGGGGAGCCAGGGGGCCGGCCAGGGGTTGATGATGGGGTTGCCAGGGGGCTGATGATGGGGTGAGTCAGGGGCTGAAGATGGGGTGAGCCAGGGGGCCCAGCTGATGGGGTGAGCCAGGGCCAGGGGCTGATGATGGGGTGAGCCAGGGCCAGGGGCTGATGATGGGGTGAGCCAGGGCCCAGTGGGACAAATCTCCAGCATCCATGATTAGTAGGCACTTTGTTGACTGTCTCCACAGTCTCCACCTGCAGATCAGCCCATAGTCCTATCTTTTTAGTCAGCACAGACTGTGCTGCAAAGTACCAGCATGCTGCTGACTGTGATGGGGTTAGGGTTGTATTTAGAATTGGGGGGGTTTCCACTGTTTGGGCACATCAGGTGCTCTCTAAACGCAACATTTCATCTGATCTCAATTCCAGCCAATTCTGCATTGAAAAAGTCAAACAGTGCTCCCTCCCTTCCGAGCTCTGCCATGCGCCAAAACAGTGGTTTACCCCCACATATGGGATATCAGCCTACTCAGGACAAATTGCACAACTGTTAGGGTCCAATTTCTCATGTTACACTTGGGAATATAAAAAATTGGGGGTGAAAGGATCGTTTTTGTGAAAAAAAAAAAAGATTTTTTATTTTTATGGCTCTAAATTATAAACTTCTGTCAAGCATTTGGGGGTTCAAAGTGCTCACCACACATCTAAATAAGTTCCTTAAGGGGTCTACTTTACCGTACAGTTTACTGACCGTGGGAGCATACCCTAAAAAGTTTTGGAATTATTACTGTGTAAAAGTTAGTAAACTAAATAAATGAGGTGATCAGCCCTTTACTCTATACTCTTATTTGTTTTTGTTTTTTACATAATCACTTAGAGTTACGTTTTGAGGTGTATTTATGTTCTAGAATTTATCGGTTTTTAGTACCAATAAAGATGATTTTTTTGTAGTGTATAATCAGTGATTATATGTGCAGTAATATACACTTTCCATTTATTTGGTGGACAGGCTGAGACGATCATTAGATTCTTCTTGACTGGGTATGTGTGTGTGTATATGTATATGTGTGTATATATATATATATATATATATATATATATATATATATATATATATATATATATATATATATGTATATGTGTGTGTATATATATATATATACACACAGTGGGGAAAAAAAGTATTTAGTCAGTCAGCAATAGTGCAAGTTCCACCACTTAAAAAGATGAGAGGCGTCTGTAATTTACATCATAGGTAGACCTCAACTATGGGAGACAAACTGAGAAAAAAAAATCCAGAAAATCACATTGTCTGTTTTTTTTTCATTTTATTTGCATATTATGGTGGAAAATAAGTATTTGGTCAGAAACAAAATTTCATCTCAATACTTTGTGATATATCCTTTGTTGGCAATGACAGAGGTCAAACGTTTTCTGTAAGTCTTCACAAGGTTGCCACACACTGTTGTTGGTATGTTGGCCCATTCCTCCATGCAGATCTCCTCTAGAGCAGTGATGTTTTTGGCTTTTCGCTTGGCAACACGGACTTTCAACTCCCTCCAAAGGTTTTCTATAGGGTTGAGATCTGGAGACTGGCTAGGCCACTCCAGGACCTTGAAATGCTTCTTACGAAGCCACTCCTTCGTTGCCCTGGCGGTGTGCTTTGGATCATTGTCATGTTGAAAGACCCAGCCACGTTTCATCTTCAATGCCCTTGCTGATGGAAGGAGGTTTGCACTCAAAATCTCACGATACATGGCCCCATTCATTCTTTCATGTACCCGGATCAGTCGTCCTGGCCCCTTTGCAGAGAAACAGCCCCAAAGCATGATGTTTCCACCACCATGCTTTACAGTAGGTATGGTGTTTGATGGATGCAACTCAGTATTCTTTTTCCTCCAAACACGACAAGTTGTGTTTCTACCAAACAGTTCCAGTTTGGTTTCATCAGACCATAGGACATTCTCCCAAAACTCCTCTGGATCATCCAAATGCTCTCTAGCAAACTTCAGACGGGCCCGGACATGTACAGGCTTAAGCAGTGGGACACGTCTGGCACTGCAGGATCTGAGTCCATGGTGGCGTAGTGTGTTACTTATGGAAGGCCTTGTTACATTGGTCCCAGCTCTCTGCAGTTCATTCACTAGGTCCCCCCGCGTGGTTCTGGGATTTTTGCTCACCGTTCTTGTGATCATTCTGACCCCACGGGGTGGGATTTTGCATGGAGCACCAGATCGAGGGAGATTATCAGTGGTCTTGTATGTCTTCCATTTTCTAATTATTGCTCCCACAGTTGATTTCTTCACTCCAAGCTGGTTGGCTATTGCAGATTCAGTCTTCCCAGCCTGGTGCAGGGTTACAATTTTGTTTCTGGTGTCCTTTGACAGCTCTTTGGTCTTCACCATAGTGGAGTTTGGAGTCAGACTGTTTGAGGGTGTGCACAGGTGTCTTTTTATACTGATAACAAGTTTAAACAGGTGCCATTACTACAGGTAATGAGTGGAGGAAAGAGGAGACTCTTAAAGAAGAAGTTACAGGTCTGTGAGAGCCAGAAATCTTGATTGCTTGTTTCTGACCAAATACTTATTTTCCACCATAATATGCAAATAAAATGAAAAAAAAACAGACAATGTGATTTTCTGGATTTTTTTTTCTCAGTTTGTCTCCCATGGTTGAGGTCTACCTATGATGTAAATTACAGACGCCTCTCATCTTTTTAAGTGGTGGAACTTGCACTATTGCTGACTGACTAAATACTTTTTTTCCCCCACTGTGTGTGTGTGTGTGTGTGTGTGTGTGTGTGTGTGTGTGTGTGTATATATGTGTGTATATATATATATATATATATATATATATATATATATATATATATATATATTTCAATTGGTTTAAAAAATATATGTGACACATTCCCTTTAAGAAAGATAATTAAAATATACAAAAAAAGTTACCAAATGTTTAATAGGTTAGAGTAGAGTAGGGCCCTGCCAATAGAGTCTACCTTGTCGTGGTGGCAGGCTTAACAAATCTTTTGGTCAAAACAAAAGCTGATGGCTATGTATGTGATATGGTGTTAATGTGTGATTGGTGAGGGCATGGTGCAGAAGTGACATTTTTCCAAGAAAGGGCGGAGGGATTTTGGAAGGTTTGTGGTGGAGGAGGAGCTAGGGTGGAGGCGGAACTGGGGGTGGAGTCTGGGCGGAGTCTCAAGGGGGGCCCCATAAATTTTGCCAGTATGGGGCCTCAAAATTCCTAGTGGCAGCCCTGACTAGTATAATACTGCCCCCTATATACAGGATATAACTACTATAATAAAGCCTCCTGTGTACAAGAATACAACTACTATAATACTGCTCTTATGTACAAGAATACGACTACTATAATACTGCTCCTATGTACAAGAATACAACTACTATAATACTGCCCCCTATGTGCAAGAATATAACTACTATAATACTGCTCCTATATACAAGAATATAACTACTATAATACTGCTCCTATATACAAGAATATCACTACTTTAATACTGCTCCTATGTACAAGAATATAACTACTATAATACTGCTCCTATGTACAAGAATATAACTACTATAATACTGCCTCCTATGTACAAGAATATAACTACTATAATACTGCTCCCTAAGTACAAGAATATAACTACTATAATACTGCTCCCTACGTACAAGAATATAACTACTATAATACTGCTCCCTACGTACAAGAATATAACTACTATAATACTGCCTCCTATGTACAAGAATATAACTACTATAATACTGCTCCTATGTACAAGAATATAACTACTATAATACTGCTCCTATGTACAAGAATATAACTACTATAATACTGCCCCCTATGTACAAGAATATAACTACTATAATACTGCTCCTATGTACAAGAATATATCTACTATAATACTGCTCCTATATACAAGAATATCACTACTTTAATACTGCTCCTATGTACAAGAATATAACTACTATAATACTGCTCCTATGTACAAGAATATAACTACTATAATACTGCTCCCTATGTACAAGAATATAACTACTATAATACTGCCCCTATGTACAAGAATATAACTACTATAATACTGCTCCTATGTACAAGAATATAATTACTATAATACTGCTCCCTATGTACAAGAATATAACTACTATAATACTGATCCCTATGTACAAGAATATAACTACTATAATACTGCTCCTATATACAAGAATATCACTACTTTAATACTGCTCCTATGTACAAGAATATAACTACTATAATACTGCTCCTATATACAAGAATATCACTACTTTAATACTGCTCCTATGTACAAGAATATAACTACTATAATACTGATCCCTATGTGCAAGAATATAACTACTATAATACTGCTCCTATATACAAGAATATCACTACTTTAATACTGCTCCTATGTACAAGAATATAACTACTATAATACTGCTCCTATGTACAAGAATATAACTACTATAATACTGCCTCCTATGTACAAGAATATAACTACTATAATACTGCTCCCTAAGTACAAGAATATAACTACTATAATACTGCTCCCTACGTACAAGAATATAACTACTATAATACTGCTCCTATATACAAGAATATCACTACTTTAATACTGCTCCTATGTACAAGAATATAACTACTATAATACTGCTCCTATGTACAAGAATATAACTACTATAATACTGCTCCCTATGTACAAGAATATAACTACTATAATACTGCTCCCTAAGTACAAGAATATAACTACTATAATACTGCTCCCTACGTACAAGAATATAACTACTATAATACTGCTCCCTACGTACAAGAATATAACTACTATAATACTGCCTCCTATGTACAAGAATATAACTACTATAATACTGCCTCCTATGTACAAGAATATAACTACTATAATACTGCTCCTATGTACAAGAATATAACTACTATAATACTGATCCCTATGTACAAGAATATAACTACTATAATACTGCTCCTATATACAAGAATATCACTACTTTAATACTGCTCCTATGTACAAGAATATAACTACTATAATACTGCTCCTATATACAAGAATATCACTACTTTAATACTGCTCCTATGTACAAGAATATAACTACTATAATACTGCTCCTATGTACAAGAATATAACTACTATAATACTGCTCCCTATGTACAAGAATATAACTACTATAATACTGCTCCCTAAGTACAAGAATATAACTACTATAATACTGCTCCCTACGTACAAGAATATAACTACTATAATACTGCTCCCTACGTACAAGAATATAACTACTATAATACTGCCTCCTATGTACAAGAATATAACTACTATAATACTGCCTCCTATGTACAAGAATATAACTACTATAATACTGCCTCCTATGTACAAGAATATAACTACTATAATACTGATCCCTATGTACAAGAATATAACTACTATAATACTGCTCCTATATACAAGAATATCACTACTTTAATACTGCTCCTATGTACAAGAATATAACTACTATAATACTGCTCCTATATACAAGAATATCACTACTTTAATACTGCTCCTATGTACAAGAATATAACTACTATAATACTGCTCCCTATGTACAAGAATATAACTACTATAATACTGCCTCCTATGTACAAGAATATAACTACTATAATACTGCTCCCTATGTACAAGAATATAACTACTATAATACTGCTCCCTAAGTACAAGAATATAACTACTATAATACTGCTCCCTACGTACAAGAATATAACTACTATAATACTGCTCCCTACGTACAAGAATATAACTACTATAATACTGCCTCCTATGTACAAGAATATAACTACTATAATACTGCTCCTATGTACAAGAATATAACTACTATAATACTGCTCCTATGTACAAGAATATAACTACTATAATACTGATCCCTATGTACAAGAATATAACTACTATAATACTGCTCCTATATACAAGAATATCACTACTTTAATACTGCTCCTATGTACAAGAATATAACTACTATAATACTGCTCCTATATACAAGAATATAACTACTATAATACTGCTCCCTATGTACAAGAATATAACTGCTATAATACTGCTCCCTACGTACAAGAATATAACTACTATAATACTGCTCCTATGTACAAGAATAACTACTATAATACTGCTCCCTATGTACAAGAATATAACTACTATAATACTGATCCCTATGTACAAGAATATAACTACTATAATACTGCCTCCTATGTACAAGAATATAACTACTATAATACTGATCCCTATGTACAAGAATATAACTACTATAATACTGCCCCTATGTACAAGAATATATCTACTATAATACTGCCCCCTACAGTATGTACAAAAATATAACTACTATAATACTACATCTATGAACAAATACTGATAAGTGACTTTCTTTATCTGATTATTGTTCATTTCTGCTGTTTCTTTGGAATGTTGTAATTATTTTCTAAGTAATAATGCTGTTGACCTTCTTACTCAGGGCTCTATGAGGGGTTATGTTGGCTCATTATTGCCTCTGCAGTTGTATTACATGGATGTATTGACTGGTAACTGACAGAAATGTCCTCATGAGGATTTTTATATATGAGAAAAAAGACATGGTTACCATGGCAACGCTCATCTTTAAATCTCGGTGGCTGAATCTGATCTACGTGTCCCCTTCTCTTGTAGTATGGGATCTATATTTCATCCTTGTAAAGTCCTCCAGAAATGTGGAGATATTGTAATATCCTCTCTTTGATTGCTCTGTTTTTTGTGAGATCATTAAAATCATGAGTATATGACAAATTGTGACGTGTGATGACACATTGATGCATTACACGGATGGCAGCTTGATTGCGTCGGTCAGCCTCGGACTGGCCCATTGGGGAGCAGGGGAATTCCCCGGTGGACCCGTGATCAGATATGCATAGTACTAGGCACAATTCACTTGATTTACTCTGTACAGAAAAAAGCAGCATTTCATTACTCAAAATACCCAAATTACTATTCTATAGAAGCATAGGTGAACTTAGGAACAAGGGAAGAGTAATATTTGCATGCAGGTGAAAAGTGGGCCCCCCAAAGACAATGTGTCTGGTGGGCCCTTGGCACTAGCGTAGATCACCATGCTGATGAAGCCGGAGACACAGCATAGTGAGACAAAGCAAGGCAGAGTAAACTGCACAGCTGAGATGGATCAACGATGTAGCAGAGCACAGGAGGTCCAGAGAATAATTGAAGAGGTCTAGTACACTTAGGTCTGTCAAGAGTCTCATTTTCAGGAAGTAGCAGAGTACAGCAATGTAGCAGAGTTGTGTATGGTAGTGGACAGTTTGTAGCAATATAGTAGAGCCCAGTGATGTAGAAGAGCTGGGTATGTCAGAAGGCACACAGTGGCAATGTAGTGGAGCTTTGTATGCTAGGAGGGACACTTTGGCATTATATCAGTGCCCAGTGATGTAGCAGAGTTTGGAATGTCAGGATACACACAGTAGCAATCTAGTGGAACAATGCAACACAACAGACCTGGGTATGTCAGAAGGCACAATGTGAGAATGTAGCAGAGCTTTGTATGCCATGAGGCATTATATCAATGCCCAGTGATGTAGCAAATTTTTGAATTTCAGGATACACACCGTAGCAAACTAATCCCTGCAACATTATAGACCTGGATATGTCATAAGGCACAGTGTGGTGATGTAGCAGAGCTGAGAATATCAGGAGGCACACTGTGGCAATGTAGCAAAGTTCAGGTAGCTAGGAAACCTGAGAATTTCAGGAGACACGCTGTGGCAATGTAACAGAGCCCAGTGACATAGCAGAACGGAGAATGTCAATGTAGCAGAGCCCGGTGACGTAGCAGAACGGAGAATATCAGTGTCAATGTAGCAGAGCCCGGTGTCGTAGCAGAACTTGGAATGTCAGGGGGCACACTGTGGCAATGCAACAGAGTCCAGTGACGTAGCAGAGATGGGTATCCCAGGAGACACTGTTATGAGTTCATTTTCCCCTTCACCATTGAGGTCTGATGAACTCCCTCTTCTGGTGAAGGAAGGTAGTGAGGCTGATTACCAAGCACCTGAGCTGGGAGAGGATGACTGGGCGACGGGAATCTGACTGGATATAAGGCAGCCGACGCCCTTCTGCCTCGCTGGTGATTTCTCTGTGGAATTCTAGGAGACCAGTCTGATTCCTGCTCCTCAAAAGCTAAGTTTTCTGCTTTGCCTTTTTGTATTTGTGTTTTGGTTTTAGTTTGCCTTGCTTTTCTGGATTCTGCCATTCCCTGCTGGGGTGAGCTGAATTCCTTTTTTGTCGGTTTGCTCTGTCTTCAGAAAATACCTGAGTACTGACAGTCTTTTTGAAGCCTGGCGTCTTCAGGGCCTTTTTCCCTGTCAGTCGGTTGGCTCTTATTTTGATAGGGTTTTTCGCGGATTGCAGACAGCAGCTTTCCTATCCTGTCCTATCTAGTTAGCTTGGGCCCCATCATTTGCTCAGTCTATCTTTCTATCTGTGTTAGAGTTTTTTCTTCTTGCTTCACCGTCATTATATGTTGGGGGCTGCCTATTGCTTTGGGGTCTGCTCTGGGGCAGTTTAGATTTCCCTTTCTGTCTTTAGGCTAGGCAGTTCTCCGGCTGTGATCGAGGGGTCTAGGGCATCGTAGGGACCCCCCACGGCTACTGCTAGTTGTTGATAGGTTCAGGGGTCTGCAATCCGATAGCTGCCAACTTCTCTGGTTTTCTGGACTTAGCTAGCATTTCTGTTTTTGCCTCCTACGGTGACTCATTCATAACAAGACACACTGTGGTAATGTAGAAGAGTAGGATTGTAGCAGAGCTAAAAATATCAGGAGTCACACTGTGGCAATGTAACAGAGCCTAGTGATGTAGCGATGCCAAGAATATCAGGAGTCACTGTGGCAGAATAACAGAGCGCAGTGTCGTAGGAGAGCAGAGAATATCAGGAGGCACAGTGTGACAACGTAACAGAACTCAATGATGTAGCAGAGCTGAGAATATCAGGAGGCACACTTTTAGCAATGTAGCAGAATACAGGAATGTAGCAATGCTGGAAATTTCAAAAGCAACATTGTGGCATAGCTCTAGACAATGAAGCAGTCCGGTATCATAGTGAACTCAAACTACCTGAGTACTCAGGTGGCATACAGTCACCTGTGTTAGTGTGGCGCCCCTGAGGCTCAGTCGCCACAGAGGTACTGCACCTCCTCCTGAGGTGTGGTGCCTCACCATCCAGGTAAGTTGGAGGCTCCTGACCACGCGCCAACACTCGCACCCCACACAGCAGAGTAGTTCAGCAAAGCCACATTGCGGCTCCCTGCTTGGAGTGTAGCAGAGCACCTTTTGGTGGCTCCCTGCTTGGAACACGAAACGTGCTGGGAGGCGGGTGGAGTTGAGAATACATAAAAGAGCAGGGAGGTTTAAAATTACAGGTCAGTCTGAGGGAGGAAGCCACTCAGAGAGGAGTGAGGAAAGGAGATCCCTGGAAGAGGGATGGAGGAAGGAGTGCTGCAGCTGCCTCAGTGATCTGAGCCAGCTGGCACGGGAAAGGAAAGAAGGAGAAAGACATTGAACTGAAGCCTGAGCTTCCCTAGGAAAGAAAGACAAGTGCGGAACGTAGGAGTAAAAGGGAACACAGAGGACGTGGGTTAGAGGAAGAACCCTGCCTAGAAGTTCTAAGCGCATTTCCGGGGCCTTGTCCCCGAGGTTGTATGGACACTAATGGTTCTGCAGCAGACACAGGTGGAGTAGTGGGCTGTAAATGCACTACTCCCATCTAAGACTTGGGGGCACAACAGCAACTTGGATAGTGAGCCAGGACTCAGGAGTAAGGAGTCCCCGAAGCAGGCTACAGCTGTCTGCCGTACAAGTAGAGTTCTTGGGAACATCTGTCAGGAGGCACTCCAGTGTAACTCAGTACTGGGAGTACTTCACACTTAAAGGCGCTATAGTGGAGACGTTCAGAAAGGCACGTTGGCGGAGTGTTGGGAGCATTCCATCTTGTCTGGAGGTTGACTGAGTCCCTGACCCGGAGGACACAGCATGGAGGCAGGCATCTGTGTGTACTACAGACTGTGAGTAAAGCTTTGGAACAAGCCCTGGTGTCCTCCATTCATTCCTGCGCCAACATACCGGGTACCGCCACATCTGGGTACCAGCATCTACACTGCCCTGGCACTACAGCGCCACCTGTGGGGAACTACACCATCTTGGCTGCAACCCACCATCAGTCCCAGAGGATCTGCATGCAGCGTCGGCCTAACACCTCACTTGCCGAACACCACAGGTGGCATCACGAACTATTCATCTAACTACATTCCACCACCATTCGAACTTCCCCTGATAATTGGGCGCCCAGGGCCATGGACCAGGTCACCGCTGCTGACACATCCCGCCGACACCGGCCCGGTACCGAGTACCCCACGGCCCTGGGAGAGCGACCCAAACTTGGCGTCACGAACAGGATGACGAGACCCGATGCCATCAGGTTCTGTGTGCCTAAGATTTGTTGGACTTAAAGCTTTTGAGAACGTGCAGAAGACCCAATTTGATACTGTGAAATGAATACTAAAAATGTCCGACAGCCTGGAGAAGAAGGGCGTGACGATATGGGAGGTCCTAGGAAAAGACCGCGAACCGTCTTGGGCCTCCCCTGCCTGAATTACTATGTGACAGCAACATGGCCCACCCCCCGAGGGGTTCGTATACTGGCTTGGTATAGAGGCGCTGGAAGAAGATGCCTCCCCAAGAAGGAGGGGCAGAAGCCAGTGGCGGGAAAGGGGCCGAGACAAGAAGAACGCCATGATGGAAGAAGAGGGAAGGAGGCCTGCGGAGCGCGGGGAGGTGAATCTCCCAAGTGCCATGGCTGAAGGCTCAGACCCTGCTTCTAGGCTGGATCCATGGCAGCTGGAGGAGGAGATTGCCCGGCTGACCCAATGTTTGCGACTGAGGCAGGAGGCCTTGTGGAGACTGAACTGGCAGCGCACCCAGGAAGGGCCTACACCTGCGGTAACCGCCGCTGTTGCATCAGAGCTTCCCCAGGCAGATTCCATGGAGCCTGCCGCCGCCATCGCAGCATCCGGAGCCCCCTCGCTGCCACCACAGGAGGAATTGTATGAGGCCTCGGGAGCCGGAGCGGAGGAAGAGGAGCTTGCGCCCGGACCTGACGCGGCTGCGCAGGTCCCACCAGAGGCCCCCGCGGACCCGGAGCCACCATTCGCTGCCACCGACCCGCTTCCACCGGAACCGGAGCAGAACCTGCACCGCCAGGAGACTCCAGATACGTCTGATGCCCCTACACCTGGGAAGGCCCTGGGGTGTACCGCGGTCGCAGCGGCTGGCCAGGTCGTGCTAGATCTGGTCTGTGACCGGGATACCTGTCCCCAGGGGGGAACACCTGACGGTGGCACCACGGTACAAAACCAGCCTGGATCGGTCCTGGGAGGAACGAGAGGATGAAGAGAACTGGGCTAGTTATCAAGCTACCATCCGGCAACTGGCCGCTGAACACCGGGAGAGGGAGCAGCGCCGGCTAGCGGTACTAGGTCCAGATTTGCACTGGAAGGAACAGGTCAGAGCCGGTCACTACGGTCCCAGAGATGCGGCAGGTTGGGGCCACGTCCTGAATGTGAATCATGAGGGGGTGTGACGGACTCGGCTCCTGCTGAGCCCATTTTTTGAGTGGACCCTCTGGGTCGTGGCACCCACCCACCGAGGGCGAGCTGACCTTGTGAGAATCCACCCCCTATACAGGGAGTGTCAGGGGCAAGACCAAGGGGGTGAGCCACCACGACTGCTGGGACCAGACGGCCGGCTCAAGGGGACACTATGGGAGTGTCTGACAACCAGAGACAAGCAGGAAGCAAGACAAGACAAGAGGTAAGTGCAAGGTATCTTCATTAAGATCTTCAGGATCACATTCAGTGCAAACGTGAAAACAAGCAAAACGTGCAAGGTGCGCGCGTGGGCACGCCAAGGTCCATAGCATAGTACGTGCCAGGTGGCACGCCTAGGTACAGGTAAAGGCACAATGGCATCAGACTCCGGACCGCTGGTGATGATTGACATGATCAAGGCTTCAGGCTGCGGACATCAGCTCCGGACATCAGGCCGCAGTCATCCAGCTTATGATCTCTGGCAGCGATCGGCAGGTTCCGGGCATCCGGCAGGCAACCAGGGTTCAGGCAAGGAGGCATGACAGATATCCAGGCATGGTACGTGTTAGGGATCATGCCAAGGTCCAAGGCTAGGTGCAAGACAAGGTGCATAGGGGACACGCCAGGGTTCAAAGCGAGGTGTGTGTGTAGGGGACACGCCAGGGTTCACAAAACGAGACTGTGCGTGTGTAGAGACACGCCAAAGCACAAGGTACTAGACAGTGCGTGTATAGAGACACGCCAAGGCACAAGACAGAGTCCTGCGCGTGCAAAGAGACACGCCAGGGTCAGGGTTCAAGGCAGGGTGCGTGCTTGGAGCCATGCCAGGGTTCAGGGCAGGACGCGTGCTGCATGCTAGGAGCCACGCAGGAGGCACGCCACACTGGCCAGTGCACAGGGCTGTACACAAACACGAGGCACTTACCATGGCACAGGAGACGGCCAAGGGGAACCCACGCCGGGGTTCAAGGCAAGGGCAAGGAACAAGGTACGGAACTCGGAGCGGAACATAGGCAGAAACAGAGCCAGGTCAGAGCGAGGACAGAGTCTAGCAGCGGAGCGAAGGCAGAAGCCCAGAGCCAGGCCAAGGGAAGACCTTGGGACTAGACTTGGAAATGTTCAAGAGAGCACCATAGGACAGAGTTTGGAAAACCAGGCAGAAATGAGAACATGAGAAGTACTACAAGGCTCAGAATAGCAAAGACCAGACATGGCGAAACAGGTAAGGCAGAGAACAGAGGAAGGACTACAAGTCAAAGAATAGCTAAGGCGAGACATAGCAAAACAGACTAAGACAGAGAACAGCAGAAGGACTACAAGGCAAAGCAAGGCAAAGACAAACATGGCTCGAGAGACAAAACAAGACATGGCACAAGACAAGAGACGGAATACGAGCACGGAGCGTGTGCAGAGAAGCACTACAGAGCAAAGTGCAAGGGCACAGAATAGAGGGAGCAACCCCACAGACCAAGAACCGTGCAGGGAAGCAACACAATAATCAGGCTCTGAGCAAAGGAAGGGGTGGTCTGATATAGGGCACAGCACCTCCTCTTCCGGGTCAGGACCAGGGGAGAACTTCCTAGTTCAGATGCTCCAGGATCACAGAGCGCAGTCACATGATCAGGGTTTCAGACATGACGAGATGATCACCGAATCAGACAGTGCAGGATCCTAGGAAGGACACATAATCAGGGATTCTAGACATGACGAGATCATTGCAGAACCAGACAGTGCAGGATCCTAGGAAAGGTCACATGATCAGAGTTTCAGACATGACGAGATGATTGCAGAACCAGACAGTGCAGGATCCTAGGAAACGTCACATGATCAGGGATTCTAGACATGACGAGAAGATCACAGAAGGCAAAGCAGAAACGCAGGCATCTTGCTGCTCAGCAGACATGAGGTGAGTGTGCACACTTCTCTAGGGAACAAGCAGGATAGCAGACACAAGGTGCGTGTGCACACCGCTCCAGGGGTTCATGAGGCAAAACAGACATGGCGGATGTGACAGGGGGTTCGGCTTTATCCATGACCGTAGCCGAATCTCCGACCTGTTTTTCAACCGGCGAGACGTGGAACCTCATTTGAGAAAAGGGCACCCTGCCAGGAACCTGAGCCCGGGAGATCACGTGACCCTCACCAGACATGAAGGTCTGAGAGGCTGGTATGCTATGAACATTAGGTGAGTTCCGGAGGATCTCAAAGACCTTCAGGCAGCAGCCCGCTGCTACCCCTGCAGCAACAGCTATTGAAAAGACTGTGTTTGTACCAGCACCAGTCCCACAGCCAAAGGTACAGAAAGCCGCATGTTTTGCCCCACTAGAGGAAGAATACCTGAGGACTGCCAATGCATTTCTCACATCTGGTAGCGGTTCCAGTCCAGAAACCCCAGGAGGGAACAACAACCATTAGTAAATCTCGTTACCCAGGAGGGTTTATTTGCACAGTTGTGCTTTGTTTTCTATTATGTTTTAGTTCGGGTTTTTACAGTGTTGCCCTGTTTTGTTGGCAGCCCTTATACTTGAACTATGGAGATCATGAACGCTGAATGGTCCAGAACTGCTATTGTAAATAGTTTGCACCTCTTTAGGTGCCCTCTCTTGGTTTTACATAGACACTTTGCGAAGATAAGGTCTACCTCATCTGGAGTATGACTCCAATCAAAGGACACTGCAAGAGATCCCGGCTGGGAGTGGTGTCCAGCGCTTACAAGAATTGTTGAAAGTTTTAATGTGAAGTATTTGATAATGATGTGTCTTATAAGAGTATTGGTAACTAGGAAATGGCTTTTATATAGAATTAGGAATGTTTTGATCGAGAGATGAGAGATTTGAATAAAGAATTGAAAATGTAGGTGATGAACCAGGCGCCACGGTTGTCACTCAGAGTTAAAAGAAGGTAGAAAATGTGCACTAAAGATGGAAAGAAATATGTTGATGAAGAATACTGAAGTGATAGTAACAGACAATAGCACTTTGAATTACGTATTGTATTGAAAATTGCACTTTTGACTTAAGATTTTAGATAGTTAATTAAGAATTGTTTGCAAAGTTCAAGAATGAGTGCCTCCCACATTGGGAAGTTTAGTATAAGAAATGTTTATTCAGCATTACAAAAATGTGTATGTCCCTGTGTTGTCAACTTTGTTTGCCTTGCAGCCCGCGGACATGCTGTGTTTAACGGGGGGGAGTATGTGGCGCCCCTGAGGCTCAGTCACCACAGAGGTACTGCACCTCCTCCTGAGGTGTGGTGCCCCACCATCCAGGTAAGTTGGAGGCTCCTGATCACGTTCCAACACTCGCACCCCACACAACAGAGTAGTTCAGCAAAGCCACATAGCGGCTCCCTGCTTGGAGTGTAGCAGAGCACCTTTGGTGGCTCCCTGCTTGGAACACTAAACGTGCTGGGAGGTGGATGGAGTTGAGAATACATAAAAGAGCGGGAAGGTTTAGAATTACCGGTCAGTCTGAGGGAGGAAGTCACTCAGAGAGGAGTGCGGAAAGGAGATCCCTGGAAGAGGGATGGAGGAAGGAGTGCTGCAGCTGCCTCAGTGATCTGAGCCAGCTGGCATGGGAAAGGAAAGAAGGAGAAAGACATTGAACTGAAGCCTGAGCTTCCCTAGGAAAGAAAGACAAGTGCGGAACGTAGGAGTAAAAGGGAACACAGAGGACGTGGGTTAGAGGAAGAACCCTGCCTAGAAGTTCTAAGCGCAAGGCCGGGGCCCGGTCCCCGAGGTTGTATGGACACTAATGGTTCTGCAGCAGACACCAGTGGAGTAGTGGGCTGTAAATGCACTACTCCCATCTAAGACTTGGGGGCACAACAGCAACTTGGATAGTGAGCCAGGACTCAGGAGTCCCCGAAGCAGGCTACAGCTGTCTGCCGTACAAGTAGAGTTCTTGGGAACATCTGTCAGGAGGCACTCCAGTGTAACTCAGTACTGGGAGTACTTCACACTTAAAGGCGCTATAGAGGAGACGTTCAGAAAGGCACATGTTGGCGGAGTGTTGGAAGGGAGCATTCCATCTTGCCTGGAGTTTGACTGAGTCCCTGACCCGGAGGACACGGCACGGAGGCAGGCACCTGTGTGTACTACAGACTGTGAGTAAAACTTTGGAACTACAAGCCCTGGTGTCCTCCATTCATTCCTGCGCCAACATACCGGGTACCGCCCCATCTGGGTACCAGCATCTACACTGCCCTGGGACTGCAGCTCCACCTGTGGGGAGCTACACTATCTTGGCTGCAACCCATCATCAGTCCCAGAGGATCTGCATGCAGCGTCAACCTCACTTGCCGAACACCACAGGTGGCGTCACGAACTATTCATCTAACTACATTCCAGCACCATTCGAACTTCCCCTGATAATTGGGCGCCCAGGGCCACGGACCGGGTCACCGCTGCTGTGACACATCCCGCCGACACCGGCCCGGTACCGAGTACCCCACGGCCCTGGGAGGGCGACCCATTAGCCTATAAGGCCTTAGAGAGAGATGCGAGCCACAGACAGAGGAGCATAGAGAGCTATTCAGAGCGGAGGGAGGTCAGTACAGCCTGATGCTTGGGTCCTAACAGGTGATTAACACATTCAATGCCAAGTTTCTCCTGTGGTTGTGCCGCAAAGATATTGAAGACTTGCAGCCAGATTTATCTTCAGTTCACAATTGATCTATTAAGTGTCTTTACAATAGCTGTTGTCATAATTGGACAATCCCTTTAATTCGGATGTCTGCATGTAGTCTCTTATGTGAGGTCTGTGCTCTCTGCAGCCAAAAACACGGCATAAAAAATTGATACAGCGGAATAACAACCATTAATTATTTCAGCTCTTCTATTAGCCAAATGCAAAGCTGGAATCTGCCTCTCATATATGTCATAGTATCTTCTACTGACAGATCTGCGCTATGTGTGATGTCTAGATATCCCAGAGCGGGGCCAAAGAGAGGAGCCCAAATGACGCTTTTCACGATTTATTGGAGCTAGCCGATCCATTTCAGAGCCACAAACGAAAGCGATCTGTGGTCTGGGATTTTGTCATTTAAAAGGACATTACTTTATTGAAACCTAAGGCTGAGTTCACACGTAGCTTTTTTTTTTTTTTGCGTTTTCGCAGCATTTTTAAACGTGCGATTTTGCCGTGAAAACGCAAAAAAGCATCCCATTCAATCCTGTGGCATTCCGCACATGCTGTGCTAATGCTGCGTATTTTTCCGCGGCAGAATTGCATCGCGGAAAATTACGCAGCATGTTCATTCTTTGTGCGGGAATCATGGGAAAATCTGCACACATAGGAATGCTTTGTTCTGCTTACTTTGCATGTGCCCACCATACAAAAAGTAAGCAGAACATTTGTGGATGGTACCCATGGTCTGGAGGAGAGGAGATTCTCCTCCAGGCTCTGGGTACCATATCCCTGTTATTAAAATAAAAAATTATGTTATTCTCACCTTCCGGCGGTCCTCGCAGCATCCCCAGGCCTCAGCGATGCTTCCGGTCCCAGGGATGCCTTGCGACAATGACCGTTGACGTCGCGATACCGTAGCGTCATCAAAGGTCATTGTCGCAAGGCATCCCTGGGAACGGGACCAACCGGGAGCATCGCGATGATCAGGAAGGCTGCGCGGGACGCCGGAAGGGGAGAAAAAAACCAATTATTTTAAACATTATATCTTTTTACTACTGATGCCGCATAGGCAGCCTCAATAGTAAAATGTTGGTCACACTCAAGTGTGACCAACCTGTCAATCAGTTTCCCAAGCGATGCTACAGATCGCTTGGAAAACGCTAGCATTCTGCAAGCTAATTACGCTTGCAAATCGCTAGTTTTTCTGCGGGAAATAGGTGGGAATTAAAATGCGGTTTTCTCGCATATTTCCCGCAGAATGGAATTCCACACGTGTGCACATAGCCTCAAAATAATTTATATAAAGATAAAATGAAAAAATCCAAACCTTGCATGAATGTTGCATCTGGACCCATCCTCCGTAGCCGTATTTCTGAAAGGAGAATTAAGGACGCGGTTTTATTATTGACTGACTGCACATAAAATATAATATGACAATTCCAATAATCTGACAATTCTAATAATCCAGCATCTGGACAGTATTAAAGGAGTCTTCTCATTTTAGAGATTGATGGCATACTGCTTGGATTTGCCATCACTCTGTGATCGGCGGGGTCTGCAGCACAGCTGGTTGCCTTAGTACTGCAGTCGCAGGGTCACTCAAGCTTTGCAGAAGTATATGGCAACTGTTATCCCTCTTTCCTCCGTGTCCTCTCGCCCCCAGATAGGTGTTACACAAACTTTCCATTTCTGCAAGTAATGGCCGTTAAAATGTTTTTCTATTCGGCCCTTCTGAGATTTGTGTCACTGCTCATCCTGAGCTTCCTGATCCATGTAGAACACTGAGGAGAAGTACTTGCACGCAGAGCAGGGAAAAGACAAAATGTTTACTGTAACTGTATAAAATCATCTCTATAGGGGCAGTTTTAGGAGACGGCAACATTTTTTCACCTAGAGGAGCTCGGGATCAAACTACAACCATCCAGCATTAGCGCTGTATGGCAGTATTATTTAGGAACTAAATGACACTAATGTGAGAACCATGTGACAGTATTATATGAGAGTAGAATTTGGATGTTGCATAACATTTACTATTTATTTTGTCATTATGTGAACTGTACAGTATATGGCAGTATTATTTTTACTCTACATATGTTGGTATTTTCTAAATTGAAATTCTACGATAACTAATTTTGGAGTATTCTGTAGGTTCACCATTATACATGCGATTCCTATTTTAGGACGGCAGATCATTATCACATCATGTACACAAATCGGGTCTACGGTTTAATGGATACACGTCCATATTGATTTCCCATACGTGCTGGCGCTTATCATCTGTGCATCTAAATAGACCATCGACCTGGCTGACTAATTCAATTGTATCTCTACTCCTCACAGTCAGTCATTCTCTGGCTGATGCAATCTTTTGCAGCGTGTAAAATGATGGCGATGCACAAATTGAATCACAAATTGTTTGAAGTCTGGAATCCAGCGGATTCCAAAAAATATTCTATATTAATTCAATGTGAAACAACTCGTTGTTCTCCACTGACGCATTTTGTAAAACTTGATACAAATTTAAAGAAAAGAGTTTGAGATGTGTAAAGACTAAAAAGTGAAAAAAAAGTTTTGTTCTACCATTTTGTAAATATTTAGAACAAAGAAAAACAACCAAAACACGTCAGAATCACGTGTGAATTAATTGCACGATTTGGCAGCTTTCATATTAAAAATCGAGAGATATCACCACTTTGGACAGGCCCTACCTATATGGGAACATTCAGACTAATGTATCTTTTGGCCATGTGGAAAATGGACAGGGCACAAACCCATCGTTGGCTTACGTGCTAGTTCGCATTGCAGCAGTAGCTGGTCTGGTCTCATTTTATGGAACACACTAAGGCTAGGTTCACACTGGGCGTTTTTGCTGCATTTATTAATGCTAATTTTCAGGTGCGTTTTTCAGTATCAGCAAAGCCTATGAGAGTCCAGAAATTTCATGCGCACACATTATTTTCTTTTCATCGGTATTTATTTTGTGCTTTGTATGATTTTTTTTTTGGACATAGAGCATGTCACATCTTTCAGCATTTTTCACCCAGTGACTTGATTGGGTGGTGAAAAAAAACCCCTGTAAAAACGCACCAAAAACGCAGGTATCATATTTTGCGTTTTTGTTGCCAAAACCTGATTC
Organism: Dendrobates tinctorius; assembly: GCF_039654945.1. Taxonomy (NCBI): domain Eukaryota; kingdom Metazoa; phylum Chordata; class Amphibia; order Anura; family Dendrobatidae; genus Dendrobates; species Dendrobates tinctorius. The sequence goes on along the minus strand of NW_027361810.1, from coordinate 13,957,944 downwards.
TGTGGAGTAGGATTTTTTTTTTTTCAACATTAAACTTTATCAGCATGCGCAAGAGACAAATCTAGCATGCCAAAACCGCACCAAAAAAATGCATCAAAAATATTTGTCTATCATTTTTTTTTTTTTTTCCCCCTGAAAAGGTTTTGAAAAAAATCTTGGTGGAAAAAAAATGAAAGTGCATGTCACTTACGAAAATCCTAATGAAAGCTGCTCTAAGCTATGCACTGAGCAATCGAAAGGCTGTTAAAAAAAAAAAAAAAAAAAAAAAAAAAGAAACACTTAAGGAAAAAAAAACTTTTCCAAAACTACGGTACTTCAGGAAAAGAAAACATTTGTGTGTGTGTGTGTGTGAACAATGCCTAAGTGTTGAGTTTCCCTGTAGTGGCATCACAGGGAAAAAAAACATTTTCTTTTTCACAACTATTTTTTTTAAGTAAAGGTAAAAAAATAAAAGTTAAGTGCTTTATTTAAAAATTTAGCAAAAACTCTTAAGGGGACCTTGGTTTTTTTTTTTTTTTTTTTTTTTTTTTTGTCTCCTGTAGCCTCGGTGTTTTGCTGTCTGTTACTGGCTGCAGAATTAAGTTAACTGAGAAACTGTCAGTGAGCTCCGACTGTCCAATAGGAGAGTTTGTAAGTCTTTTATCTGAGCTCCTCTCAGCTTGTTTATAACCACAGACCATATCAAAGATGAATATGCAGAGAAACAAAAAGCCTGTAAAAGCCAAACGGTGCAAAATATTTCATAACACCCAATTGCAAAAATTATTTTTAATCCCAGATAGATCAATTTAGGAAAAAAAAGTCAAGCATTAAAAATTAATTTAAATAGCCTTTTAATATATTGTTTATTTTTATAATTTAGTTTATTTACTACTTTCCTTAGTGTTATTTTTGAAGCTTTTATGATTTGTTTTCTAGGATATTATTTTCCTGATCTTAATTTTAATAACATTTTACTATTTTTTTTTATTTTTTACATTTCTTGTTTTTAATCTCCGTTTTTACATCTCTGGGTTTTGTGATTTCCTACCTCTTTTTCTGTTCTGCACTGTGTCATATGGATGTAGCAGTCGGAGTGTGAACGTCTTATACATTATTCACGATTTCTGTAAGGACGCAGAATAATATACACATCGCAGGGCGGTATGTCAGAAGTGACAGCTTCTGGTTAATGATTACTATAGGTGAAAGTATGCGATGCCGCTGTTTCCTTCTGACTGTAGCAGCGCCTTGAAGGTCACCTTCCCAACTTCATTAATATTTGAAGAGTAAGGAAAGTAATGGAGGTGTAAGAATCGCAGCAGACGACGGTCCCCCCGGAGAAGGGTATTGATTCGTTAACCAGGCGCACCAATCCATTCACCCCCAGGGGGCGCTGGAATTATGACTTTTACATCAATCCTGTTACAATTAATGGCAGATTATTGGAATACTGAAGAAGAGAATTGATGTTTCCAGTTTGATAGTACAGTCCACAGTTCTGAATCTATGTAAAGGGTTTGCTGATTTTTGCATCAAGCTTGTTGTATTGCTTCGGAGCATCTAAGAATTAAAAAAAAAAAAAAAAAGCAATTTTGTAACCACTGCCGTTCTGTGTATGCAGCTCCTATGCAAAAAAAAATCCAATTTATTCTATGTTGCCTTTTTGACAGTGAGGGTGATCAATGAGTGGAACAGGCGGCCACGAGAGGTGGTGAGTTCTCATTCCATGGAAGTCTTCACACAGAGGCTGGACAGACATTTGTCTGAGATGGTTTAGTGACTCCTGCATAGAACAGGGGGTTGGACACGACGACCCTGGAGGACCCTTCCAACTCTTAACATTCTAGGATTCTATAAGAAAAAATGTTTGCAAATTTCTAAGGCTCTACATATTTTTTTTTTTTACTTTTTTTTTGCAAGACCTGTGCTTGCTGTAGTTGAATATAAGCATTTTTCCATCCATCCTGAGGCTGATAGCAATTCTTTCTCTTGTAATTGTGTCCCTTTGTGAACATCATCAAGGCAAGATAGTTTCTTTTAACTGTGTTTCTATTCACCGACTGCAAGCAGATGTTAAAATGTTGGGGACTCGAATCAGAAAGACCCCAAGTGGCATTTTGTATGTTAGTCTTGAAGAACTGGCATAATCTTCACCAAATTTATTAAAGGGGTGTTTCAAGGTGTCTCAAGTTGTCTCCTCACTCCCTGGTTTCTGGGGCAGCTCCCCTCCTCCTTGAGTGACAGCTCAGGTGAGTAGCAGAGCTGGATTATTCGTCGAACTATAAAACTCAGCACAAGTTCTGTGGTAACATTCAGATATCAGTGGTTTGTTCTTGTTGTTGTTAGTCTACATAGTTATCGCTGCTATTTACACATAGGCAGGGCTGCCACTAGGAATTTCGGGGCCCCATACTGGTAAAATTTTCGGGGCCCCCTTGAGACTCCGCCCAGGCTCCACCCCAGCCCCGCCTCCACCCGTCGAACTGTCCAAAGTCCCACCGCTCTCTCTTGGAAAAACTCCACTTCTCACCAATCACACATTAACCATTCCCATCACCAGATCACACATATAGCCGGCAGCTTTTGTTTTGGCCAAAAGATTTTTTAAGCCGCCACCATAACAGGGTAGACTCTTTTGGCCGAGCCCTACTCTACTGTAACCTATTAAATATTTGTTAAAATATGTGATATAATTTAGGTTTTTTTCAATTTTTAAAATGACCAATAGTATCACATACAAGGGAAAAATACCACCGCACCATGTCCAGACCACATAGTGACCTATAATACCACACACAAGGAACAAATACCGCCAGACCATGCCCAGACCACATATTACCACCACAGTGACTGAATACTACAATACTGATCAGTAATAAAAAAAAAAAACACGATACTATCACCATAAGTGCCATTATACACAGGAGATCTGTACTTAGTATGCAGTGTCTGTGTACAGGTAATAATGATCAATGACATTATACACAAGGCCTCTATACAGTGTATAGTGTCGGTGTATAGGTGACACACTAATTCACCAGTGACTTCTCTAGGTGAAGTCCTTCATCTTTGCTTTTCATCTTTCATCCAGCAGAGACCGCCATCACGTCTTCCAGCCAGGGCTCGTCTCTGCAGGAAATAACAGTTACCTAGAGCTCCGCTTGCAGAACATATTACTTAATTTTCCCAACTTCTACATTACATCACATGAAGAAAAAAGGCAACATAGTGTCACTCTAAACAGTAACAGGACCGCCCTCCCCCATTTAAAACAGTATACTCTAAAAATAAAATAAATACATCACTGCAGTAATAATATCCCTTAATTAGACCCTGTGGTAATAATATCCCCCATCCTAGCCCCCCGTGTGTCTCATTCCCGGCTTCAGCCATCCGTTTTCCCATCCCGCCCTCATAAGTATCCATTCTGTCCCATATGATCTCCCCATCCTGCCCCATCTGTGTCCACCGTATCCATCCTGCCCCATGATCCTGCACGATCTGTCTCCAATCCTGCCCCATCTGTCTCCAATCCTGCCCCCGGTGTCTCCAGTCATGCCCCCATGTCTTTGATCCTGCCCCCTGTGGCTCCAATCATGCCCCATATCTCCAATCATGCCCCGTATCTCATTCTGCCCCTTACTGTGTCTCACTGTCACATTCTGCCCCCGTGCCTCACATTCTGCCCCTTCCTGTGTCTCACTGTCACATTCTGCCGCCGTGCCTCACATTCTGCCCCTTCCTGTGTCTCACTGTCACATTCTGCCCCATGTCCATTCAGCCCCCTCCTGTGTCTCACTGTCACATTCTGCCCCTATCGTGTCCAGCAATCTGCCCCATCGTGTCCAGCAATCTGCCCCCATCGTGTCCAGCATTCTGCCCCCATCGTGTCCAGCATTCTGCCCCCATCGTGTCCAGCATTCTGCCCCCATCGGGTCCAGCATTCTGCCCCCATCGTGTCCAGCATTCTGCCCCCATCGTGTCCAGCATTCTGCCCCCATCGTGTCCAGCATTCTGCCCCCATCGTGTCCAGCATTCTGCCCCCATCGTGTCCAGCATTCTGCCCCCATCGTATCCAGCATTCTGCCCCCATCGTATCCAGCATTCTGCCCCCATCGTGTCCAGCATTCTGCCCCCATCGTGTCCAGCAATCTGCCCCCATCGTGTCCAGCAATCTGCCCCATCGTGTCCAGCAATCTGCCCCCATCGTGTCCAGCAATCTGCCCCCATCGTGCCCAGCATTCTGCCCCCATCGTGCCCAGCATTCTGCCCCCATCGTGCCCAGCATTCTGCCCCTATCGTGCCCAGCATTCTGCCCCTATCGTGCCCAGCATTCTGCCCCTATCGTGCCCAGCATTCTGCCCAATTGTGCCCAGCAATCTGCCCCATCGTGCCCAGCATTCTGCCCCCATCATGAACAGCAATCTGCCCCATCGTGCCCTGCATTCTGCCCCCATCATGACAAGCAATCTGCCCCATCGTGCCCAGCATTCTGCCCCTATCATGACAAGCAATCTGCCCCATCGTGTCCAGCAATCTGCCCCATCGTGCACAGGATTCTGCCCCATCGTGTCCAGCATTCTGCCCCATCGTGTCCAGCATTCTGCCCCGTGTCCAGCATTCTGCCCCAGTGTTCATCATTCTGCCCCATGTCCAGCAATCTGCCCATGTCCAGCATTCTGCCCCCATGTCTCAGTCTCCCCCGGGCCCCCCAGATTGCCGCTCTTAAAAATAAAAAAAAAAATAAAAAGTTCTTACCTGGCCGCGGTCCAGCGGCGGGTGACGCTCGCGCTCCCTCCACACTGCAGCGCGTCCCAGCCGGCGACTGACAGTTAAGTCAGACGCCGGCGAGGTTCGCGCTGCAGCTGACGTCAGCTGCCAGCCTCCTATTGGCTGGCGGCTGTTAACTATTGACGTGCGGGCTGGCGGGCCCGCATTGTCAATAGCGTTTAGCTGTGGCAGCGCCGAGGGCCTGGTTTACCTACCGGTAGGGCCCGGTGACCACAGGAGACCGGGCCCGATGCGGGCCTCCTCTGCCCACCGGGCCCCATACGCCAGTCAGGGCAGTAATGCCCTGATGGCGGCCCTGCACATAGGGATAACTGGGCATTTGAACAAGCACTCGGCTCAGGAAAATGAGAGCTGTGATTCGGATATCTACTGTGGGAGAAGCCAATGCTGTGGGCTGATGATTTTGCAAGATTTATATCAGCAGCTTGTCAGGAGCTGAGAAAGGGAGTGAAGTGAACTGATAACTCCTGCATAGATATCAGTGGGCTGCAGAGAGATTGGCTGGGATGTTAGGAGTTAACTACTCTCCTGGAATGTAACTTGTGCACTCTTAAGGGTACTTCGCACATAGCGAGATCGCTGAAACGTCACAGGTTTTGTGACGCAACAGCGACCTCGCCAGCGATCTCGCTACGTGTGACACATAGCGGCGACCGGCCCCCCGCTGTGATATCGCTGATCGTGCTCGAATGTCCTAGGCCATTTTTTGATCGTTGGTGTCCCGCTGGCCAGCATGCATCGCTGTGTTTGACGCCGACGAGCGACCTCATGGACGCAGGCGTGAGTCGTCAGAATAGCTGCTGTGTGACAAGGTCCCAACGACCGCCGAAGTCGTTATACGGATCGCCGTATCGTTGCTGCGTCGTTGAGTAGATATGCCTGTTTGACAGCTTACTAGCGACCATGTAGCGACGTACCAGCAATCCTTACCAGGTCGAATCGTTGTCGGGATCGCTGGAGCGTCGCTATGTGTAACGGGACCCTTAACAAGGGTCTGGTGGCCGAGCTCCATGGAAACTGGCTGTACACTATGTAAGATGAAAGCTGTCATTGCAAGGAAATTACAGCAGATAGAAAAAGCAAGTCAATAGCAAACTTGCTTATTTTCATGCTGTCTATGTAATTGAATCAATTTAATAACTTGAGAATGCCCCTGTAAGATGCATAAGCTCTTAATGGATTTGGCGATCGGATCTTTCATTTTTTTGTGGTGCAAATTATAATGACTGTTGTCTGTCACACACGTCCACACTCCCTCACCTTAAGCAAGCTCCACCCATTTTTTTTAAGAGTTGGCAGATTTAAAAATGGCAAAAAACTTGTTTTGTTTTTTTGCTCTACCAAGAGCTGCACAAATATTATGTGACAATTCTTTGATGTATCAGGTTCAATGTAGATTAGAAAGTTACAGAACTTTTCATTATATAGTTTGTAAACTATATAAATCAATAGTACATATGAAAAAATGAAATTGTAATATATCTTATCAGAGAAATCTAGTTCTTTTTCAATCTCAATTCCTGGGTAAAATCTATCAAATCTGTCCAGGAGGAGAAAGAAGCCAATTTCTCTGATAAGAGATATTACAGAGTTTCTTATTTTCATGTGTCCTATTTTATTCATCAAACAAAAATCAAGCCGATGATTACTGTTTAGTGGGTAAACCCCATGCAAGGTCATTCATTATATACTAATCTATGCATAATGTGTTTGCAGTGTTATAAGGGAACTTTGCTGAGTCAGTTAGAAAGTTCATAAGTGAAAGTTTTCTTAACTTACTAGTTAAACAATAACGATCCTCCTTGAAAAAAAAAAAGTTCTGTCAGTGGTAGAGATCGAGCGAAAGTTGAGATCTTCCACATTTGCTGATTTGTTCCGTTTGGGACAATACAAGCCGAAATATTGATTTTTATTTTTTTTTTTTGTAAATTATCCTCAATTAGCTTAAAGGGATAGACCATTTAGTTAAGTTTTTTTCCCCTATAGCAGAAATGAAATTTTGTCGACAATGGTCAAAATTCTGAGAAGCTCATCTCGAAAGTTTATAACCTCATTGGTTTGGAAATAAAAAGTAACTTGTTAACACATTGGGAAGACTTTTGCGACTTTTGATCTTTTAGGAGCAGTGGGGGAACGTATGCAGATATTAAACGTCCATCTGCCACTTATGATATCAGTATTATAAACGGCACCTCGCAGGTTTTGTATCAAGACCCAGGAGCTTAAAGTTTTACTACGCCTCTGCATATGAAGGCTTTTTCGGGGGGATGTATGTATAACCTTCCGTTGAAATAAAATCATGTCTTGTGGTCATCTGATGCCATACGATGGAAGTACCACAGTTTGGCACATGGGGCGTATGCAGTTCTCTGCTAAAGATGGCCTTATGTGCAGACGTGATTATGTAGCTACAGTGTATCTATAATAAAAAAAAGGAACAATTTTTGCAAATAATGCACGTTTTATGTGTATAAAGTTCCTATCCATTTTTATTACAGATGCGTTGGAGCAATAAAACATGGATGCAAAAGTGAACATTGCCTTAAAGACAAAATTGGTTGGAAAATCAACCGTACTGTGAAATATTAATAAGATCTTTGATAAGGGAAGTTCAGCTCAGCGACATCTGCGCTTGAAGTAATTTCAGATAAATATGAAACTTTTGTCGCATTTTTACATGTAGATTCATTTTACTATTATGCTGATGTTGTATTATATAGCGGTGGGAATATTCTGCGTCTCTATTACCTGTGTGAGGTCCGGCCATTCCCTGGGAAGAATATGACTGTGAATATCTATTTTCATTGTTTCCAGCTACTGTATCCGGCTAATAATCCAGATATTCTGTCCGCACTCTGACAATTACTGTTCTCTGATACTTTGTTACATAAAACCTGTACACACCCCAATATCCAGCCAATCAGAAAGTCCGACCAAGTGCAAAGTGCACCGTGTTACTGATTCCAGTAGTAAACACCCATGAATGTGGGAGGTCAGATGAGGCCAAAAAATACATAACAGGATGTTATATTCTTTATAAAAAGCACCACAGCTGCTTCAGAACTTCTTTGTAGTGAGTAAAACAGATTGCTGTCCCTCATAGATATGAATACACCCTCATTCGTTTTTATGCAGCTTCTGAAGAGTGCAATTTGATGTTCTGCAGCAGCTGGGGTGTAGTATGAGGTTCTGCAGCAGCTGAGGTGTAGTATGAGGTTCTGCAGCAGCTGAAGTGTAGTATGAGGTTCTGCAGCAGTTGAGATTTAGTATGAGATTCTGTAGCAGCTGAGGTGTAGTATGAGGTTTTGCAGCAGCTGGGTGTATGAGGTTCTGCAACAGGTGAGGTGTAGTATGAGATTTTAAAGCTGCTGAGATGTAATATGAGGTTCTGCAGCAGCTGAAGTGTAGTATGAGGTTCTGCAGCAGCTGAAGTGTAGTATGAGGTTCTGCAGCAGCTGAGGTGTGTATTATGAGGTTCTGCAGCAGCTGAGGTGTAGTATGAAGTGGCGTATGAGTTTATGCAGTAGCTGAGGTGTGTTATGAGGTTCTGCAGCAGCTGAGGTGTGGTATGAGATTCTGCAGCAGCTGAGATGTGGCTTATGATGTTCTGCAACAGCTGGGGTTGTAGTATGAGGTTCTGCAGCGGCTGAGGTGTAGTATGAGGTTCTGCAACAGCTGAGGTGTATGAGATTTTGAAGACGCTGAGCTATAATGAGGTACTGCAGCAGCTGAGGTGTAGTGTGAGTTTCTGCAGAAACTGAGGTGTGTATTATGAGATTCTGCAGCAGCTGAGATGTGTATTATGTTCTGCGGCAGCTGAGATGTGGATTATGCTGTTCTGCAGCAGCTGAGATGTGGATTATGCTGTTCTGCAGCAGCTGAGGTGTGTATTATGAGGTTCTGCAGCAGCTGAGATGTGAATTATGTTCTGCAGCAGCTTGGATTATGATGTTCTGCAGAAGCTGATAGGTGTATTATGATGTTCTGCAGCAGCTGAAGTGTGTATCATGCTGTTCTGCAGCAGCTGAAGTGTGTATCATGCTGTTCTGCAGCAGCTGAGGTGTGTATCATGCTGTTCTGCAGCAGCTGAGGTGTGTATCATGCTGTTCTGCAGCAGCTGAGGTGTGTATCATGCTGTTCTGCAGCAGCTGAGGTGTGTATTATGAGGTTCTGCAGCAGCTGAGATGTGAATTATGTTCTGCAGCAGCTTGGATTATGATGTTCTGCAGAAGCTGATAGGTGTATTATGATGTTCTGCAGCAGCTGAAGTGTGTATCATGCTGTTCTGCAGCAGCTGAAGTGTGTATCATGCTGTTCTGCAGCAGCTGAGGTGTGTATCATGCTGTTCTGCAGCAGCTGAGGTGTGTATCATGCTGTTCTGCAGCAGCTGAGGTGTGTATCATGCTGTTCTGCAGCAGCTGAGGTGTGTATTATGCTGTTCTGCAGCAGCTGAGGTGTGTATTATGATGTTCTGCAGCAGCTGATGTTTTGTATTGTGATTGTGATCCTATGTGACTGATTGGACAGTGTTACACCCTTCTAGTTGGCAATTAGAGTAACACAGGAACATCATGCTACATAGTGTAACGGAACGCTGCTTTAGAATAGTTATAACCTTGCATACATCTGTGTCTAAACCCTGACACTCGCTGACCCCCCACTACCCACTGCTGTGATCCCCGCTATTCACATTGTAGGTGTATATAGTATTTAATACCCGGTAATAACAGGTGGAGAGGAGTCGGACGCCTCCAGGCTCTAGGAGCAGAACGCGTTACTAATCACAGACCTCCGGCATCTTCTCCCTACAGAAATGATTGGGGGAGGTAACTTCATAGGAAACATCATGAAAGTGGTAACAAGGAGCTATCGCAGGATTGTTCTGTGCTATTCCAAGTAAGTGGTGAAAATGCAGTTTTTTATGGTTTTCGTGATTTCACATAATCTGAAGATCTCATAGATTCGCAGGAAATAGATTTCGCCAAATCTCTAGAAAGGAGCTGAGGAAACAGTCTGATAATGAGACTGACGGCAGAAACTGAGTGGCTATCGATCGCTGCTCCTGAGCCTGGAGGACCTGGGAGAAACTTCTGTCTATTCCATGCAGAGCGTAATGACAGCCAACATGGGCAGGGGCTCAGGTCTATTTCAGAGCCTCTGATGTTTGGCGACCATTCACACAACCAGAGACTTGGATCCGCTTGGTTATCTTTTCAGTTGGCTTCGAGCACCCCCTAGTGGTGGTTATTGGAAGACAGAATTTTATTACTTGAGAGGATATTTTCATTCTCTTGACTTGTCTGAATTAGTAGATCATTGTATTTCGTATGAAATAACAATTCTGGAGCATTTTTCCTAAGATCTCTGCATTGTGCCGCTCTTGTAATTCCTCCTGGAATTGTAGGAAAACATTGACTAATGGGTGTTACCATTCCCTTTGTCAAAGGGGGGTGTGTGCATATACTATCAGCCCTAATGGGATAGTATCAGTGTGTGCATAGACAAGATCCCAACACATAACATCCAGATGTCAATATATTGATAAATTTCCAAGAGGAATAACAAAGGAACATGTCCATTTAGAGTTGGAACCATAGATGTCCCAGACCTGTTATTTCATGGGAAATACAAGCAGTTACTTGGTGAGAGATCCACCAGGAGTGATACATTTCTCTAAGTCTGTATTCCCTCAGTTGAAGCCATTGTACTAGATTTTCTCCTCCTGTCCCATAAACAATGAGAGGAGGAGAAGCCGAGCATGTGTACTTGCTCTAGTTCCATTATGTCCTTACTGAGCACCGGTGCCAAAACTGTACACAGTACTCCATGTGCGGTCTAACCAGGGATTTGTACAGAGGCAGTATAATGCTCTCATCATGTGTATCCAGACCTCTTTTAATGCACCCCATGATCTTGCTTGCCTTGGCAGCCGCTGCCTGGCACTGGCTGCTCCAGGTAAGTTTATCAACTAGGATCCCCAAATCCTTCTCCATGTCAGATTTACCCAGTGGTTTCCCGTTCAGTGTGTAATGGTGATATTGATTCCTTCTTCCCAAAAGATAATTAATTTTAAAGTTATGTAAATGGGTATATAGTGAGCTCCCCCTGGTGGTGAATGCTGGAAGGTAGAAATAGATTATGTAAAGGGTAACTGTTCTGTCAGAATAAACAATCCTGTGTGTACATGAAGAATAACACTCAGTGTTCCCGGTAGATATATAGCTTGTATACTGTGTTTTTTCACCTGTTTTCGCCTCTGCAGGCTCTATCTCTAATAATTAGTGGTTGGAGACTAGTTTCCTGTACACATCACACACAGATATGAGGGAGATATGCTCTCCTGTGTCTATTTAGCACTATGTACAGAAGCAGCAACAGCATGGAGGACATTATACAGCACTACTGAGCAGTGCAGTTGTAAATCCAGCTCTGGGGTGTGTGAGGTAGTGCTGTCATTCAAGTAGGGGATACTCGCTCAGCAGCCACAAAATCAGATCCGGCACAGGTTTTCATAAAGCATAACACAGTCCATGTGGTTTATTCCTCCTTCATAAACCCATAGAAGCAACATAAGCAGCATTACAGCATAGCGTCCATTATAGCTTCACTCTGGTTAAGCCTGTGGTCACACACAGGTTACTCAATGTCCATACTCAGGCTCTTCAGCCTCATAATTATCTCACCCACGTCAGGGTTTCCATATGGCTGTTGCTCCACGCTGCAGACATCCACTCTCTCCTCTGGGACTCTCAGACGCTGGCAGCCATTACACACAGCCACACACAGGCTGTTAGCCAGGAGATGCTTCTCCTAGCGGGACCTTCCACACTGGACCAACCAGGTCCTAGCATTCACCCTCATGTGACCTACCCTGGCCACATTATATGGTTCATAGCCACGCCCACCGTGTCACCTGACTCTGACCTCATCACAGGACCTTCAAGCATTTACACACTCTTTCCAACAGTGCTTTAAACACACCCCCCCGGGTGGGTTTGTAGGTAACCAGGTCGGCCCAACTCTCTAGTTACCTGGAGACTTCTCCCTTACACCTTGAGACAACACCTTAGCAATATCATTGCTGAGCAATACACATACATAAGTCTCCATCTCAAGGCCACCCACCTTGAGATACATAACCATCCTTCAGGATTTTGCCACTCATCCTTTCTTTTGGGACATCCACACAGCGCCCCCTAGTGGACACAGTGGTTACTACACCACAGGTGAGATAAAACACTAATTAGGAAGCAGCAGAATTAAGAGCATTATACATCAGTATTGAGCAGTGTAGCTGTAAATCCAGCTCTGAGGTGAGATAAACACTTACTGGAAAGCAGCAGCATGGAGAACATTATAAAACAGCACTGAGCAGTGTAGTTGTAAATCCAGCTCTGGGGTGAGATAAAATATATATTATATAGCTGCAACATGATCTGTGTTTTACGAGTCCTGTGTTCTACTATGCTCTTTTCGCCGTCCTCACTACATACACTTTAATAGGCAGCTGACATTTGATCCTTCAATGAACTTGTATGTCTTCAGCGGGATGGGTTTTTATAGTTCTTCAGAATGAATGATGAATTCAGCAAACAAGAGGGAGGAGAAGAAATGGCTCATAAGTGGAAAAAGTTTCTTAAATGAAAAAAAAAAATCCTGACTGTTGAGATAAAGATAAATATAGAAAAAAAAAAGATTTTGTAGAGAAACCCAAGAATAATCTGGCCTCATAGGGGTTAATGTCCAATGTTGGAATAGCTGCAGCGGCAAAGAGAGTATAAAAGCGACATATTCCTTGTGTGTGGTGTAATGATCTCTCCCAAGAGCTGCCCCATCTTATTACACTGCGCCGGCCCCTGAGTGACCGCCCTGGAAAGCCAAATCATGAGTCCCCCGGGGGCCGTCCGCACCGAGGTTACTGGTATGTGCCCCAGTGGGCAGAGCGACACAGAGGATGTACATGGAGCCCCCCGGGGGCTCTGCGCTGTGTATACGCACATTTTATACAAATATATGGGCTTTTTAGCCTCCTGCAATGGATCCCGTTCTGTCAGTCGGAGGAGCGACACCGACTATATACGACTGTGCTGCATTTATTGGGCGTAATACTCACGTTGGGATCTAATTAGATCCATAAATCCTCCTCTCAGACGAGTGTTTAGTGGTCGCAGTTATACAGAAATATGTTCAGCTGCGCAGAGCGGCGTTACAATGTACAAGCGACAGTAAAGATGACGCGGGGGAGACGTCCATAAACCAGAATATGTAACAGTCTCTGCCAGAATTACTGGGGCAGAGTCATATATACACACAGGGTGATGTACGCCTCCATCACGGCCCCTTAAGGATTAAGGACTGGGACTTTTTTTGTGTTTTTGCACTTTTGGGTATTTTTTCCTCTCTTTCTTCCACGAGATATATATATTTTTTCATTCCATAAAGCCACATAAGGGTTTGTATTTGCATTTTGCAGGTTCGAGGTGAATTTCTATTGATGGAGTTCTGTGTTTCTTGTTTTTTTTGCAGGTCGAGCTGTAGTTTTCGTTGATATTATTTTAGGTGGTTTTGATTGCCTTGTATTGCTTTTTTTTTTTTGGGGGGGGGTGATTGCAGCAAACAAAAATTGCTGAGGAATCTATATATTTTTCCTTTTTCAGTGTTTGCCACAAATGATACATAGTTTTATGTTTAAATACTTGTGCAGTTACACACAAAGCATTAATGGTGTTAATTTTTTACATTTTGATATTAACATTTGTTGAAAAGAGGTGTACCGGCATTGTACAGGAGGATGAGGAGGTGAGCTGTGACATCACTTATTGTGAATGGAGAATCCTGTGTTATCAGTCATTGTACCAGAGGGGGCGAGGTGAGCTGTGACCACCTATTGTGAATGGTGGATCCTGCATTTTATATGGTATACAGAAGTGTTATCACTGATTGTACAGGAGGAGGAGGTGAGTTGTGACATCTATTGTGCATGGTGGATCCTGTGTTATCTACTGTATATAGAAGCGTTATCAATCATTGTACTAGAGGAAGAGGTGAGCTGTGACATCACCTATTGTGAATGGAGAATCCTGTGTTATCTGTATACTGTATATAGAGGAGTTATCAGTCATTGTATCAGAAGGGAAGAGGTGAGCTGTGACATCACCTATTGTGAAAGGTCGATCCTCAGCCATATAGACAAATTTACTATTAAAATATGCCAGGATTCGGCTTCATCCTACGTGCATCACATTTATTGTGTTTTCAAAACTTTTTGTCATGTTCTTAAGGGGTGTATCTTGAGTAAAGGAGGCATGTCTTAAAGGGACGTGGCTTAGGATGCCCTATTGGTGCACAAAAGTGGCGCCAACCACATGAAGCCGAAAAGTTAATAAAAATGACTTAAGATGTGTCAAATTAATCATCCAGCACGACCAACAGTTCTTTCTCCAGTCTGACACTGGCTTAGAGTTTTTTTTGCCCTGGAGTGCTCCTTGAAAGAGGCTCTGTTGTGTAAGTGCTGAAGTGTGGTCACTGTAAAGTGGAAAAGCAGGTCAGCAAATTATAAAAGTCTTCGAGAACTTTTCGCCATCAGGCAGAGCTTTGCCGCCGCTGATCTCCTCCTGGAGTAAATGGCAACCATCTTCCTGCATTATTTAATAAGTCTCCGCTTTAATCAGAATTCTGAATCCACAAAGGTCAGCGCATTAGTTGAAATTTTGCATTGAGATGGAGGAAACCATTTAGGTCCGGGGAAGTAAGAAAAAAAAACAAACTTGTAAAAATTGAATTAACCTTTTCAGAAGTTTAATTAGGCTCTGGGTGCTGAAGAAATTGTCATTGACTCCTCCGACTTCCGTCTTCTGATTGCAAAGATGATTAATTAAACACGTCCGCGCCACTCAGATCCCGGCGCTCGCTGGGTTATAATTAAAGGAAAGTGAACATTAGAACAAAACTAATAGTCCTATCTCATTAGAGAACGTTGCAAGCCCTGGATGCTTTCTGCCATGTTACTGTACTAGATTACGTGTTAGTTTACCATATTATAATCCTGTCTGTGGTGATAATGAGACTGATGAAAAGTCTTCTATACAGAACCGGAAGTGTCAGGCCAGCAATCTGCAGATTATAAAGCCAATATCTTGTGAGAGAGGTTGAGATACGAAAGAGGCTTATTTTTGGGGGGGTACATAGAAGGAGAAAAAAAAAATCAACTTTTTTTTTTTACAAGCCAGATGAAAAAACTGCAAATAAAGCCTGTGTGAACTAAGCCATAGGCATGTTGCGGCAACAGTGCATTTTTTATTTTGCTGAAATTTTTAGACTTAGGAAATTGTGACAAATTGGGTGCAACGTGTGAATACAGCCTTAAGAACTCGGTGCCAAGTAGATCAGTTGAGTATTCTTATACAATCGCTTAGTCCCACAGGGATTTGTTATAAGCCCCCCTAAAAAAAAATAAAAGAGGCTTGAAAATGTGACTAGTCTCTCTTTTATTCATGACAAAAAAATAAACAATAAAAAACACAACATTTGGCATTGCAGCATCTGTAAAAGTCCATAAAGCTCTGAGCTCTCAAAATATAAGTTTATTTAATCTAAAAGTTAAATTCAATTAAAGTAAAATTTGAAATCAATCTAAATGGAAAAAAAAAGTTTTGAAAAAATAAATATAAATATATATTTATTTTTTCAAACTACGTTTTACATATAGATTAGATTAATTTTTCGGACTATGTGCATTCAGTGGCAGACAGTCCCTTATAAATGAATTATCTAGTTTACATAAATATATACTGTATATCTACTAGATGGTGGCCGCATCGGGTATTCTAGAATATTTATGTAGTTTATGTATGAAGATTTAAGAATAATGCAATGAATACACAGGAATTTACAGGTAAAGTCGCCGGGGGCGCGACCAATCAGCAATGCGGGATTTCCATTACAAACAGAGATAGACAGACAGAATTAGACAATTATATAGTAGATATTTATGCAGACTTTTTACATTTTTTTTTTCTACAATTCTTGTTTTTGGCGACATTTTCTGGCTTATCTGTTTCCAATGGCACCTGAGGGGTTGCTATGGTTACGCTGGTCAGCTGTAATGATTTATTGCCTGTCCCCGTGAGAAACTATTTTCTGAGGTATTAAAACCTCTCTTTATTTACATTTCTCAGTTTTTATGTCATTTGTGAGAAACTCTCCTCTCACCTGAGGATATAACTGCATGGGACATCGGTCGTCATGGTAACGCAACTCCTACCTACAAATACCATTTTTTCATCTATGTAATTTTGCTTCAGGACGTCTACATTCACCTTCTTTAGGGTTGCCCCGTGCCAACTGGGGGTTTTTTGCCCTTTTTTGTCTATGCTATCACGGGGCACATCACTGCTAAAGGTCCTGTCATTGAGCGCTGTGGGCGCCACCTTTTTTCCTATTGGTGACGTCACCACTTCCTAGTGTTCGGACGGTGTAGAAAATTGCTTTTGAAAGGCTTCCGGGATCGACTTTGGGATTCACCCTTGCAGACCGTGGGGGCTGGACCCTCATCTGACCTTGTTTTCCCTGGGCACACCGCTGGTGAAGGTTCCGTCTCTGCCTGCTGCACGCGCCATCTTCCTCCTCTGTGGTGACGTCAGCGCTACCCGATGTTCGGGCGGTGTGGAGATTTCCTTCTGAACAGCATCTGAGTCCTGCCTTAGGCTTGCCCCTTGCCGACCGGGGGGTTTTCACCCTCCTCTGATCAAGTTAAGGCAGGGCACATCGTTGGTGAAGCTCCTGTGGAGGATTGCTGCGGGCGCCATCTTCCTCCACCTTCAGTGACATCAGTGGTATCTGGGTCGGTGCTCAAATTATCTTGGATCTTCCTCTGTCACCTTCTTTGGGGATGCCCCTCTTGGCCTGGGAGGTCTGCGATCTGTTTTGGACTTTTTTTTCCACCGGGCACACGGCCCTAGAAGATCTTGCTGCAGACTGCTGTCTCCTCCTCCTCCGGCCGGGCGCGACCAATTAGCGACGTGGGATTCCGTTGCACACAGCCAGACAGAATTAGACGATTATATAGTAGATAGTATGAGTTTTTTGTATATGTGTGTGTATATATAGTGGTCCAAAAGTAGGTGGACAGTATGTGTAATAGGGTTATGAAGGGCGAGATTTATCAAACATGGTGTAAAGTGAAACTGACTCAGCTGCCCTTAGCAACCGATCAGATTCCACTTTTCATTCTTCACAGACTCTTTGGAAAATGAAAGGTGGAATCTGATTGGTTGCTAAGGGCAGCTGAGTCAGTTTCACAGATCCAGTTTTCACAGATAAATCTCTCCCAAATCTGTTTTCTTTTCAGATAACCCATAATGGCAAATAATTTAAATGCAGATCAAAGAAAATTGGATTTTAAAAGAATATTGGAAATCTCAAAATGCTGAAACAGAGCAAATTGGGTTGAAACATTTACTCAAGCCCCAAAGAGACAAACCATTTACCGCATTCGTGACAAATTCGATGCCACTGGCTCAATCCTTAATGCTCCAAAAACGGGTCGACCCAAAACAGCCGGTACAGAAAATAAGAAACAACTTGTGGCTGAAACATTTGTTCAGAGTCCAAAAAAGTCCACAGAAGAGTCTCTTTAGAATTGGGAATGTCACGAGCTTCCACCATGTGAAGCCTGAAATCTATTGGGTGGAAAGCTTATTGTCCACGTCTAACTCATGGTTTATTGGAGGATGATCCAGACAGGAGGCTGCAATGTAGTGAGATTATGCTTAACGAAAGTGAAGAAAATCCGGTAATTTTAGATAACATTATGTGGAGTGATGAAGCTTCCGTCACATTATCTGCCCATATTACCAGACAGAATTGTATTTACTGGTAGAATGAGAACTTGCATTTAACATTAGAGCAACAACTAAATGAGCCTGGTGTCAATGGTTGGGGTGGGATTTCAAGTTTTGGTGTTTTTGTACAATTTTTTTTGATGGAACAGTCACAGGAGATAAGTATCTCAAAATTCTAATGAATCAAGTTGTTCCCCAGTTACAGCAACAGCCTATTTCACATGACCTTTATCTCCAACAAGATGGGGCCCCTCCACATTACACAAGAGTGGTCCGCGAGTATCTGGATGAAACATTTCCTAATAAATGGATTGGCCGAAGAGGCCCACTTGATTGGCCGGCACGTTCACCAGACTTGACCCCAATGGATTTTATCTTTTGGGGAGTACTCAAGGACAAAGTTCATAGTCGAAAACCAAAAAGTGTCAATGATTTGAAAAATTACATAAGAGATGCATTTCAAGAAATTAATACCCAAAGAGACTTGTGCAAAAATGTTTGTCGAAGCGTAAGAGGCACAAAGCTGTGCAAATTGTGATGGAAAACAGGATGAGCGCCTACGCTGATAAAATTTAAGGGCTTTTGTATTATTGTTCAGGATAAAATTTAATTTTCAATGTTATACTTGAGCTGCAATATCAGACACAGCCTGTGGACAGGTGTGGCGCTGTTTTCTGGAAGGAAGCAGAGACGTTCTTTTATTGACTGAGTAAATATTTATCCAGGTATTTATACCAGCTCTGCTCCAATCTTTTCTATGACGTCAGTGTCTTGTCTAATGCTCTGCCAAATTTTTTGTTTAACTTTTAGGCTATGTGCACACGTTGCAGAATTTCCGCGGGAATTCTGCAACTCCCTGCTGCGGAAAATACGCTAGAATTCCACGTGCGTAATTCCCGTGTATTTCCCGTGATAAACTAGCGGTTTGCAAGCGTAATTAGCTTGCAGAATGCTAGCGTTTCCCAAGAGATCTGTAGCATCGCTTGGAAAACTGATTGACAGGTTGGTCACACTTTCAGACATAGTGTTTGACTAGAATCATAGAATCATAGAATCGTAGAGTTGGAAGGGACCTCCTGGGCCATCTGGTCCAACCCCCTGCTCAAAGCAGGATTCGCTAAATCATCCCAGTCAGATGTCTGTCCAGCCTCTGTTTGAAGACTTCCATTGAAGGAGAACTCACCACTTCTCGTGGCAGCCTGTTCCACTCATTGATCACTCTAACTGTCAAAAAGTTTTTTCTAATATCTAATCTGTGTCTCCTCCCATTCAGTTTCATCCCATTGCTTCTAGTCTTTCCTTGTGCAAATGAGAATAAAGTTGATCCTTCTACAATGTGACAGCCCTTGAGATATTTGTAGACAGCTATTAAGTCTCCTCTCAGTCTTCTCTTTTGCAAACTAAACATTCCCAAATCCTGCAACCTTTCCTCATAAGACAGGGTTTGCAGACCGGTCACCATTCTGGTCGCTCTTTTCTGAACTTGCTCCAGTTTGTTGATGTCTTTTTTAAAATGTGGCGCCCAAAACTGGACACAATATTCCAGATGAGGTCTGACCAAAGAGGAGTAGAGGGAAATAATGACTTCACGTGATCTAGACTGTATGCTTCTGTTAATACATCCTAGAATTGCATTTGCCTTTTTTGCTGCTGCTGCTGCACTAGTGTGACCAACTTTTTACTATTGAGGCTGCCTATGCGGCATCAGTAGTAAAACGATCTAATGTTAAAAATAATTAAAAAAATTAAAAAATTATGCTATTCTCACCTTTCGGCGTCCCCCGCAACGTTCCCAGGCCTCAGCGATGCTCCCAGCATCTTCCGGTCCCAGCGATGCCTTGCGACAATGACCTTTGACGTAGCGGTCTCACGAGACCACTACGTCATCTCGGGTCATTGTCGCAAGGTATCACTGGGAACGGGAGTTGGCGGGAGCATCGCTGAGGCCTGGGGACGCTGCGCGGGACGCCGTAAGATGAGAATAACTTATTTTAATTCTCTTTTTTACAGGGTTATGGTACCCAGGGCCTGGAGGAGAGTCTCCTCTCCTCCAGACCGTGGGTACCATCTGCACATTTTCCGCTTACTTTGCGCATGGTGGCCATAGCCACATGCGGAAAGTAAGCAGAATAATGCATTCCTATGTGTGCGGAATTCTTGCGGTTCCGCACAAAGAATGAGCGTGCTGCGTATTTTTCCACGACGCGATTTTGCAGCAGAAAAATACGCAGCATTAGCACAGCATGTGCGGAATGCCATTGAACTCAATGGGCTGCTTATTTTATGCGTTTTTGCAGTGAAAAAAAACGCGGCAAAAGCGCATAAAATCCTCGGGAATTCCGGACGTGTGCACACAGCCTTAGGATTTCTGTTTTGGGTTTGCTTCCTCCTTAAGAAGTCTCCACATTTTCGGATGATTATGCCCAGTCCTTTCCTTAGGTTCCGGAATGTAGAGTGGCAGTTGATTATTAGGGAGGTCGCGGGGTCAACGGTGCCGTCCTCTTATCGCACCATTATTCGCGTACCCGGCTATGACATGATATTCTCCTCTCGCTCTCAGCCATACGATCCGGCGTCAGCGACTTACTGCAGCGTAAGCAAATCCTTTTAATAGGGGAAAGGTGTTTCTGAAAGAAGTGAGATCCACAGCCAATGTTTCCATCAGCCTCATTATACATCGCAGGCAGCTGTGAAGAGATTAAAAACCAAAAAAAAATAAAAGGAAAAAACTTTTTGTGCATTGCAATTAAGCTGACAGCTTATAAAATCCACCGCACAGATAATAACGTTAAAGGGGAACCTCACCTAAAACAGTGCGCAGATGGAGAATTTTGAAACTAGTCTTTCGACTGGGAACCGCTCCTTCTTTGGGCTGTGTGCACATTGAGGGTTTGTTTTTTTAGGAGTTTTTTTGAGCAGAAACTGAGCAAAAACTAAGAGAGAAACTTTAAGAATTCTCAAAAACACAAACTTCTCAAACTAGGGAGTTTCTGCTTATTTTTCCTGTCGAGGTGAAAATGGCTTAGCATAAAAAATGCGCATCATTTCTGAACACAGACTGAGCTTTTCATGTAAAAAAAAAAAAGACACATTGAAAAAAGTCTACGTGTGAACAGACTGAGCGGGCTGTTTGTGATTTCAGTAACATTGTAACCAGCAGTTGCCAGTTTGAGTTTTTATTAAAATATTCAGGTTTTTTTTTTATTGTCGTAATATAATATTTTTTTCATCTATTTTTTGATTTTCGAGAATCCCTTTAAGGGCCATAACTGAGTCAGTTTCCATCTCACTTCGCCACTCCGCTGCTCGCAGGATTCCAGGCGCTTTTCTCACTGCTGCTGCGCAACTTCTTTTCAGTGTGATGAGAAATCACAAGGGCAGAGCGGGTGTGCGCGTCGTGACCTCCGTCCTCAGAGAGCGCACCCTGCATCCATGGACATCATGACTGTCAGGCTTCCCGGGATCAGGTCCGGCCATTATAATGAACCTCACGATGGTGTACAGACATAAAAGCGAGTGCGAGCTGATGCCGTATGAAACTGAGCTGAGCAAAAAAGGTCCGCAGGATCCTGGTCCAGTGGCCACAACGTCAGTCCGGGACCACCGGAGCCCTGCGAGCCTCCTCCGAACTGCTGGCATCTGATTGGTAGGCTCGGTGTGACGTCATCATTCCGGTGTGATGTCATTGTCACGTAATACTGATGTGGCCACTAGACCAAGATCCTGTGACTCTTTTCAACAACTATAGTATCTAAGCTTATTGTGTGGTACTCTCTGCTGAGCCGGTGTATCTGTGTCCATCGCAGGTGATACTGTCTGCAGAGCTGGAGTATCTAAGTCTTTCAGGTATCCTTCTCTGTATTAAACCAATGTATCTAAGCATGTCATGTGCGATACTGCTTGATCTGGTGTATGTGTGCCTATCATTTGTACCGTCAGTGTATCTAAGCCAATCATGCATGATATTGTCTGCTGTAGGACTGGAGTATCTAAGCCTTTCAGGTCTGATTCTGTCTATTGATCCGGTGTATGTAAGCCGGTCATGTTTGATAATCCACTGACCTGGCGAATCTGTGCTTATCTCTGCTGGTGTATCTAACCTCATCCTATTAAATTCTCTCTGCTATACAACTGTATCTAAGCCTATTATGAGTGATGGTATCTCAGCTCGGCCTTCTAGTCGCCGTCTCATACATGCTCCACTTTCACATACAGAGGTGAGCCCATTCATTCCCAGCACCGCGCTCGCACCGCCGTGTTACCAGACTCTGAAGGTTTTCACAAAGAGGTTTGAAATTCCAGATCTCAGATTTATCCGGACCCTGCTTCTAGAAATAATGAAACAGAGATTCAAGTAATTAACCCCTGGATGTCCTTACTAAAGAAAGAAAAACTCAAAGAATTGACGGCCTGCAAATAAAAAAGCACTTTAACGGTTCAAATCAAATAAGAAGCTTGTGCATGAGTTCTCAGAAACCTCATTCATTTTGCTCAAATTGTGAAGTGCAACTTTTTTCTTTTGAAAAATGAGCAGAAATATCACAATGACAGAACAAGTTCTTATTGATGCTTAGTTATATCCTGTATTATACTCCAGAGCAGCGCTCATTATTCTGCTGGTGCAGTCACTGTGTACATACATTACATTACTGATCCCGAGTTACATCCTGTATTATACCCCAGAGCTGCACTCACTATTCTGCTGGTGGAGTCACTGTGTACATACATTACATTACTGATCCCGAGTTACATCCTGTATTATACCCCAGAGCTGCACTCACTATTCTGCTGGTGCAGTCACTGTACATACATTACATTACTGATCCTGAGTTACATCCTGTATTATACCCCAGAGCTGCACTCACTATTCTGCTGGTGGAGTCACTGTGTACATACATTACATTACTGATCCCGAGTTACATCCTGTATTATACCCCAGAGCTGCACTCACTATTCTGCTGGTGGAGTCACTGTGTACATACATTACATTACTGATCCCGAGTTACATCCTGTATTATACCCCAGAGCTGCACTCACTATTCTGCTGGTGCAGTCACTGTACATACATTACATTACTGATCCTGAGTTACATCCTGTATTATACCCCAGAGCTGCACTCACTATTCTGCTGGTACAGTCACTGTGTACATACATTACATTACTGATCCCGAGTTACATCCTGTATTATACCCCAGAGCTGCACTCACTATTCTGCTGGTGCAGTCACTGTGTACATACATTACATTACTGATACTGAGTTACATCCTGTATTATACTCCAGAGCTGCGCTCACTATTCTGCTGGTGCTGTCACTGTGTACATACATTACATTACTGATCCTGAGTTACATCCTGTATTATACTCCAGAGCTGCACTCACTATTCTGCTGGTGCAGTCACTGTGTACATACATTACTGATCCTGAGTTACATCCTGTATTGTACTCCAGAGCTGCACTCACTATTCTGCTGGTGCAGTCACTGTATACATACATTACATTACTGATCCTGACTGAGTTACATCCTGTATTAAACTCCAGAGCTGCACTCACTATTCTGCCAGTGCAGTCACTGTGTACACACATTAACCCTCCGTCAGGAACAATATTCGCACTAACTCTTAATGGAACAATGTGCCTGTCAAGCGCAGGCTAGAAAAATGCCTTGAATATCTAATTTTCTCAATTTCAGTGATCTAAAAGTGATCAGAGACTACACATTATCAGGTGCAAAACAAACCCATTTACTCAACATAAAAGTAATAACTTTGATATACACAAATTTCAAAACTCCTGAGTACACTTTCATTTGTAAGAAAATCTGCCTTATTTATATGAAATATCCACAAACCTTTCTCTATCCATTCATAAAACAAGCTAAATAAACAATAGTAATGACTAAAAACATTACATACCAACCTTATAAAGGGTGATGTGTTCGGGACCAATGAGCCTGAGAAGCCAGCACAGCTATATCTTCCTTCCTGAAGCTCTGCAGACCAACTGTGGTATCAGGTTTCACACAGCAGCTAGAGCCAGGAGACTATCTAGAGGGAGGGGGTTTCCTGAAAATCTGGTGAGAAGGGAGAAATGAAAGTAGAAGAGCTGCGCCTGTCAGATCCATTGTTCCTGACGGAGGGTTAAATTACTGATCCTGAGTTACATCCTGTATTATACTCCAGAGCTGCACTCACTATTCTGCTGGTGCAGTCACTGTGTACATACATTACTGATCCTGAGTTACATCCTGTATTATACCCCAGAGCTGAACTCACTATTCTGCTGGTGCAGTCACTGTGTACATACATTACATTACTGATCCTGAGTTACATCCTGTATTATACTCCAGAGCTGCACTCACTATTCTGCTGGTGCAGTCACTGTGTACATACATTACTGATCCTGAGTTACATCCTGTATTATACCCCAGAGCTGCACTCACTATTCTGCTGGTGCAGTCACTGTGTACTTACATTACATTACTGATCCTGAGTTACATCCTGTATTATACTCCAGAGCTGCACTCACTATTCTGCTGGTGCAGTCACTGTGTACATACATTACTGATCCTGAGTTACATCCTGTATTATACCCCAGAGCTGCACTCACTATTCTGCTGGTGCAGTCACTGTGTACTTACATTACATTACTGATCCTGAGTTACATCCTGTATTATACCCCAGAGCTGCACTCACTATTCTGCTGGTGCAGTCACTGTGTACTTACATTACATTACTGATCCTGAGTTACATCCTGTATTATACCCCAGAGCTGCACTCACTATTCTGTCCTCTACCCTCCATGATGATGATTGCAATTACTTTTATAGTTTGTGAATAAACCCCATTCACATTGCGCAGTCTTTATGCTGCCATTTTCTTGCTCAGTAATAGCTGCATGAACTAGTCTGTGGCAGGGGCCATTCTGATTTTATGGTTTATCTGCTGGAAGTTACAATTTCACAATTGTAGTAAAACCTTTGGATGCACAAAACTCCAGAGATCAAAATGTCTTGTACCTTGGATTCTGGTTCTGAGTCATTTGAGAAAAGCTGCAACATCACTGATGGCCACCAGGGGGTGAGATGCTCCATTTAGATAACCCATGTACATAAGGGAGATATGAGCTTACTATCTATGAGGAGGTGGACAGTGCGGATACTAGGGGGTCCGAGCAGACATTAGGGGTCCGTGCAGACTATCCCCTTTTGATATTGTGCAGAACTCAGGGGCCTACCCTTCCACCCTGGGTGGGGAAACCAGCGTTACCTAAAGCAATACCCATGCTTTTTAGCTTTGCTATGGGTTTCCCTCTCTTCTAGCTACAGTAGGTCACATTTGTTAGCTGCAGATTCTCATGGCGTGCTGAGAATTGTAGTTTTATCTTCCTAATTTGCAGATTTTTATATATTTTTTTTTTTAATATATTTTGTTTTTTTACAGTTTATTTCATAAAACAAATTAAAGTGAACACATTTTGTTTCAGAGAAGCAAAAATCGAATGAAACGCAAACCTTTTCATGGGAGATAGCAGATACCGGCTGAGTTATGACGTTGCCATGACAACAGGTTTTATTTCTGTCTCACTTTAGAGGGGGCGCGGGCGGCAGGGGGTCCCTGGGGGCCAACTGACCAACTAAAGAATAAGAGTTTAGCATCACGGATTCTTTCAACTCCGTCCCTTTGAGAATCGCGGCGGAGTCGTTTCTGGAGATTCGGGACGCAGACCGAGTATAAAAGTTTAAAATGGATAAAGTGTAAAAAGTTGCTTTTAGCAATTTAACTTTTGGTCCTGAGTGACCCTTAAAGGGCAACTCCACAAACGGAAAAAACCTATGCCGTGTGAAGGGGATTTTCCAGTCTTATATTAGGGTTAGGATTAGGGTTCTGCTTTTCAAGTGTCTTGCTGCATTTTCCTGCTGCACCACTAGAGGGAGTTGTGCAATAGATGTATAAATCCCTAAGCAGTGAGCTCCCCCTGCTGGTGGCTGCCAGCACACAGAATTACAGCATTTACCTGTATGACTTTATAAAGGAAAGCGAGCTCTGAGTGCAGGAAATAAAAACCTCTCTGACCTCTACATACATAGATAAGTAATTACAATGGCCTTTAATAAAAAAAAAAAATATTAATATATCCAACCTGAATTTTTGCTACAGAGCTCAATATATTACTGCATGACTGATTCTGTAGGAATCCCACCAGTGATGGTATGAAGACGTGATCCCGCATTTGGATTGAAGATTCCCAGCTTACTGTGCCTCAGCCCATATAGTGGGAAGAAGAAATTCTGACTTTACCCTGGAGATGACAGGAATAAAAACGCCTGAACAAAACCCGAGCTCTAATCCCCGGGGCAGATGTATCAGGGACATCATGGTTCTATGTACGACAGCAGTTCCTGAGACATTTATTGATGTGTCCCACAGCTTGTGATGAATGCCTCTAATATCGACACAGACAAAGTGCGATGTCTTCACTTACGCAGTCTCATATCTATCCACAGAGCCATGACACAAAGTGTTGGCACCCTTGAAATTGTTACTTTATTTTTTTGTAACAATTTGTATTTTGTTCGGCTCATTTTGGGGAGTTTTGAAATTCTTTTTTTCTGTGTTTTTTTTTTTTTTTTTTTGTGTGTTGTTCCAATACACACAAAGGAAATAAACGTGTGTAAAAAAAAAAGCATGTGTAATTATAATAATATTCTGGGAGAAATGCTTCATTTTCTGGAGCAATGTCAGGGGTGCCAACACTTTTGGCCTTGATACTATCTACGGTATAATTAAGCAATGGGCACAGTAACAATAAGAACAAGAAAATCCATTACTTGAACGGGTGTGTCCAAACTTTTGACTTATTGAATGTATATAATCAATTGTGGGGAAAAAATGCTGCAAAGCTTTCAACACAGAAGTGTGAATGGTTTATTTTTATTAATTTGTAAAGCAAATAAACTAAAGAGAAATTGAAATCCCATCAATAATTGGTCATCGAGCCATTACCTTCAAAACCATAGTTCTCAAAAATTAAATAACATCTGAAAGGAAAAGTCGCGGAATTCTGGAAATCACGGGCTGGAGACGTAACTGACCGGCAAAGGATGTAAAAATGGAAACCTTTTCAAAAACATCTTTCGATTTGTGCTACTTTGAGCCACCGGCTCCCATGGATAATTTTATCAAATGTACCATGAAAACGAGACCTAATACTTCCTATCAGATCATACGCAAAATTCGGACTTACATTCCAACAGCCGATGCAGTAAGCAGAGGTCAAATATAAAATCAAATTTTATTAATCATGATTAAAAATATGTATAAATTAAAAGACAGAGTGCCCAGAAGGGGAAAAAAAACACCATCATGAAGGTATATAATAAACATATAGTATATAAGTGCTTCAACTAATATAAATGGACTCCTAGCAGTAACAATTAATATGCGGGACCAAATAAGTGCAAGTGCAGACCACATTGTATATGGGATACAGATACATTAAGATTGCAGAAATGACACCAATTGACCAATAAGAATAATAATAATTTATGTTAGTATATTAGCCATATAACCCATTGATAAGTCTGCAGAAAAAGGAAGGAATGGTACAAAATATCCCAGATATCAAGAAATCAAAATGTATATGCACTAGTGGCAGGTAAAAGATCAGGATGCTGCGTGTACACTAACCGCAAGTAAAAAACATGCAAATGCACATCAAGTTGCCAGCTACAGTACCTAAGGTTAAAGGCGGAATACAGTAAAACAGGATGGTGCTTCCCCCTTACCCCAACGCACGTTTCGCAGTTGCTCCTGGAAGAAGTGGTCTGCGCTTGCATTTTTCTATCTGCCATTAATTTTTTTATTATAAACGTTTGGTTTTTTGGCTGCCTGGGATACTTTTTGCAGACCTACTAGTGAGATATATGATAGGCATATTGTTACATATTTAATATTTATTTACTCTATCGGCCATCTTACCTCACTGTATAGCTGCAATTTTATCAGATCCCTCGAAATGTGTTATTCGGTCTTGCGTATTAATTGTTACTGTGTTGTGAACTCATTTTCTGGTTTACCTCTGGCTTCTGGTGAGGGTGGTGGAGCTGGCTGTGTTGACAGAGGAGTCATGAGTTCTCCATCCGGGCTCCCTCTGGTGGTGACAGTAGGTAATGAAGCTGATCTAAATGGCAGAGACCTGCCACCTGGGGAGGAGGACTGTGAGTAGACATCAGGAGTCTCTGACTGGATTTAAGACAGCCGACTCCCTAATTTTGTGCTGGTGATTTTTCCTGCCCTGAGGTTCTGGTTTCCAGTTCTGTTCCTGCCTTCTCAAGCTAAGTGTGCTCTGCTATTTTTCACATGAGATTTGATTTGGTTTACCCAGTTTTGTGGTCAGCCAGCCCCTGCTGGGGCTGTGCTGAATTTCCATTCTTATGTCTCTGTTTATGCCAGTTTGCTTTTTGTCCCTGATCAGATTGGTCTCTTTTTGCTCTGTCTTCAGAATATACCAGAGTGCTGATATAGGGAATTGAAGTCTAGTGACTTCAGGGTTTTTGTTATCAGAAAGTGTTGGACATTTTTTTGGCAGGGTTTTTGTGCGTGATTGCAGACAGCATCTTTCCTTTCCTGTCCTTTCTAGTTAGTGTGGGCCCCATCGTTTGCTCAGCCTATTTTTCTATCTGTGTTTGTGTTTGTGTTTTCATCTTGTCTCACCGACAATACATGTTTGGGGGCTGTCTAATGCTTCGGGGTCTGCTCTGGGGCAGTTTAGATTTCCCCTTTTC
Source organism: Dendrobates tinctorius (assembly GCF_039654945.1). NCBI lineage: Eukaryota > Metazoa > Chordata > Amphibia > Anura > Dendrobatidae > Dendrobates > Dendrobates tinctorius. Next base: position 13,929,546 of record NW_027361810.1, on the reverse strand, counting down.
TTGCTTTAGGTTTATTTAGTTCTCCGGCTGTGATGAGGCGTCTAGGACCACCGTAGGCACGCTCCATGGCTACTGCTAGTTGTTGTGGATAGGATCAGGGGTCTGCAATCCGCTTAGTTACCAACCTCTCTGGTTTTCTGTGGCTTAGCTTGTTTTTGTTTTTCCTCCTCCGTGACTCATTCATAACATACTGCTAGGAGTCCATTTATATTAGTTGAAGCACTTATATACTATATATTTATTATATACCTTCATGATGGTGTTTTTCCCCCTTCTGGGCACTCTGTCTTTTAAGTTATATGTATTTTTAGTCATGATTAATAAAATTTGATTTATATTTGACCTCTGCTTACTCCATCTGTTCCCATGGATGCAGCGTCTCCGGTCTTGTGTCTATCGAGCTCATCGGGAACGACAGTCGGTGATTACACAGGAGCTGCCAGCAGAGGATCTTGATGGCTCATTCTCCAGACTGAAAAAAACCAAGAGGTTTTGCAAGTTTTGCTTCCATCCCTTCATCCTTTGCAGGTCACTATCATCTCTCCATCCTGTAATTTCCATCTTTCCATGACTTGTCCTTCCTGGTGATGCAGATTCATTCTTGTGCAGTGATATAGACAGTATATATTACACTTATATTATATTACTATTGATTTTGCACCATTTTGGTTTCTGTCTGTGATTTTTCTCTTGGATCCCATTATTTATGCGGGTTATGTTGCTGCACAGTGATCGCAGTGAGTCGGAGTTTATTCATCCAGCTGTTCTTACGGGAATATAAATCCCGCAGCCTGTTGTCTTGGTGGAACACAATATTAGGACGCAGTGCTTTATGTCTTGGGGATTATGCTCAGGCTTAAGCCCTAACCCAGTTGTTGCTCTATAGATTTAGGCCACAATGCGGACGGCTTATAAATGTCATAATTCTCCTTTTTTTCATTCTTAAGCACAATCCATTCACTTGATGGAACAGATACACGAGATTCCTTCATTCACATTTGTTTTCTGCAGCCTGCACGTATGCAACGTGAACAAATTCATTGCACGGTTAATTATTACAATTTTTAACAGGGTTGTCTGGAAATTAGAAAGACATGGCTGATTTATTAAAAAAAAAAACAGCGCCACACCTGTCCGCAGGTTGTGTCAGGTATTGCAGCTGAGCTAGATTCAATTGAGGATACTAGATACACACAGAGGACAGGTGTGGCCATGTCTTATAATACGCAGATCTATGAAGGCTTTATTATTGGAGGGTCTCGGTGCCGACCTGAAGTCCATTTAAAAAAAAACACCTTATTTGCCAGCAGGATTTTAAGACCAAGTATGGCCAGATGTTACCAACGTTTTAATGTTTTGAAAATTTCATGCATTTTTTATTTATTTATTTTTTTTGGGGGGGGGGGAATCTTTTTGTATGTTCTTCTCTTATTACAGATACAATTTATCTCAGACATACCAGATCTTATAAACCAGATCATATATTTAAAAAAAAAAAAATGCCATACAGGGTCATATTTTGGGTTAATGGGAAGCAAAATCTCCTAAACTAAATACTGATTGGGTGTAGCAAAGTTATTTAGACAATATACTTTACATACAGTGGGGAAAAAAAGTATTTAGTCAGTCAGCAATAGTGCAAGTTCCACCACTTAAAAAGATGAGAGGCGTCTGTAATTTACATCATAGGTAGACCTCAACCATGGGAGACAAACTGAGAAAAAAAAATCCAGAAAATCACATTGTCTGTTTTTTTTTCATTTTATTTGCATATTATGGTGGAAAATAAGTATTTGGTCAGAAACAAGCAATCAAGATTTCTGGCTCTCACAGACCTGTAACTTCTTCTTTAAGAGTCTCCTCTTTCCTCCACTCATTACCTGTAGTAATGGCACCTGTTTAAACTTGTTATCAGTATAAAAAGACACCTGTGCACACCCTCAAACAGTCTGACTCCAAACTCCACTATGGTGAAGACCAAAGAGCTGTCAAAGGACACCAGAAACAAAATTGTAGCCCTGCACCAGGCTGGGAAGACTGAATCTGCAATAGCCAACCAGCTTGGAGTGAAGAAATCAACTGTGGGAGCAATAATTAGAAAATGGAAGACATACAAGACCACTGATAATCTCCCTCGATCTGGTGCTCCACGCAAAATCCCACCCCGTGGGGTCAGAATGATCACAAGAACGGTGAGCAAAAATCCCAGAACCACGCGGGGGGACCTAGTGAATGAACTGCAGAGAGCTGGGACCAATGTAACAAGGCCTACCATAAGTAACACACTACGCCACCATGGACTCAGATCCTGCAGTGCCAGACGTGTCCCACTGCTTAAGCCTGTACATGTCCGGGCCCGTCTGAAGTTTGCTAGAGAGCATTTGGATGATCCAGAGGAGTTTTGGGAGAATGTCCTATGGTCTGATGAAACCAAACTGGAACTGTTTGGTAGAAACACAACTTGTCGTGTTTGGAGGAAAAAGAATACTGAGTTGCATCCATCAAACGCCATACCTACTGTAAAGCATGGTGGTGGAAACATCATGCTTTGGGGCTGTTTCTTTGCAAAGGGGCCAGGACGACTGATCCGGGTACATGAAAGAGTGAATGGGGCCATGTATCGTGAGATTTTGAGTGCAAACCTCCTTCCATCAGCAAGGGCATTGAAGATGAAACGTGGCTGGGTCTTTCAACATGACAATGATCCAAAGCACACCGCCAGGGCAACGAAGGAGTGGCTTCGTAAGAAGCATTTCAAGGTCCTGGAGTGGCCTAGCCAGTCTCCAGATCTCAACCCTATAGAAAACCTTTGGAGGGAGTTGAAAGTCCGTGTTGCCAAGCGAAAAGCCAAAAACATCACTGCTCTAGAGGAGATCTGCATGGAGGAATGGGCCAACATACCAACAACAGTGTGTGGCAACCTTGTGAAGACTTACAGAAAACGTTTGACCTCTGTCATTGCCAACAAAGGATATATCACAAAGTATTGAGATGAAATTTTGTTTCTGACCAAATACTTATTTTCCACCATAATATGCAAATAAAATGAAAAAAAAACAGACAATGTGATTTTCTGGATTTTTTTTTCTCAGTTTGTCTCCCATAGTTGAGGTCTACCTATGATGTAAATTACAGATGCCTCTCATCTTTTTAAGTGGTGGAACTTGCACTATTGCTGACTGACTAAATACTTTTTTGCCCCACTGTATGTTTCAGGTTATCATGTTTAGCGGAATATGGCGGTATTATTTGAGAATGCTTCAACATTATTATTTGGGCACTATACATAGCTATTATTTAGGTACACTTCTGTAATATTGTCTGGGCATTGTAACGTTTTACTCTCTTGGCACATAGTAACGCTGCTATTTTATCAGTGTGATGGTGTTATTTGAAGTCAACATTCACACTGAATTTTTGTATTGTAAATAGTATTTATTAACATTTTGTTTCATGTTGCTGCTACAGAGCAGAGTTAGAGTGTGTGAGAGACTCACAGACCTCACATCCAGCCTTTATTACTGGGAGAGACACAGACCTCACATCCAGCCTTTATTACTGGGAGAGACACAGACCTCACAATCCAGCCTTTATTACTGGGAGATACACAGACCTCACATCCAGACTGTATTACTGGAAGAGACATACAGATCTCACATCCAGCCTATATTACTGGGAGAGACACATAGATCTCACAACCAACCTATATTACTGGGAGAGGAACATAGACCTCACATCCAGCCTATATTACTGGGAGAGGCATACAGATCTCACATCCAGCATTTATTACTGGGAGAGACATACAGACCTCACATCCAGCCTATATTACTGGGAGAGACACACAGACCTCACATCCAGCCTATATTACTGGGAGAGGCATACAGATCTCACATCCAGCCTATATTACTGGAAGAGACATACAGATGTCACATCCAGCCTATATTACTGGGAGAAGCACATAGACCTCACATCCAGCCTATATTACTGGGAGAGACACACAGATGTCACATCCAGCCTATATTACTGGGAGAGGCATACAGATCTCACATCCAGCCTTTATTACTGGGAGAGACATACATACCTCACATCCAGCCTATATTACTGGGAGAGACACACAGACCTCACATCCAGCCTATATTACTGGGAGAGGCATACAGACCTCAGATCCAGCCTATATTACTGGGAGAGACACACAGACCTCATCCAGCCTATATTACTAGGTGATACACACAGGCCTCACATCCAGCCTATATTACTGGGAGAGGCATACAGATGTCACATCCAGCCTATATTACTGATGGAGACACACAGACCTCCAGTCCAGACTATATTACTGGGGGAAAGACACAGACCTCACATCCAGCTTATTTTACTAGAGAAACACACAGACCTCACATCCAGCCTATATTACTGGAAGAGACACACAGACCTTACATCCAGCCTATATTACTGGGAGAGGCATTCAGATGTTACATCCAGCATATATTACTGAGGGAGACACACAAACCTCACATCTATCCTACATTACTGAGGGAAACACAGACCTCACGTCCAGGCCATATCACTGGGAGAGACACACAGACTTCATATCCAGCCTATATTACTGGGAGAGACACCTACACTAGACAAAAATGTGACACTTGGATCAAATTTCAGTATCAAGAGGTCAAAAAATGAATAAGGAAATGATTGTAGAATGAAACTTTGTGCTGTTTTATTAACTAAAGGTCACCACTTACCTATGTAAAATAATTTTTTCCATATCAGAGATTCAGAGCGGTTGTCGAATCTGTCACCAGTGTACAGTGTCCAAATTATGTCTCCCTATAAGACTGGAATAATGCCGCCATATTGCTAACATCCCAGCGCCGTGAGTGCAGCAACTTTCGCGCAGTAAAGGGGGACACATGATATTCGCTGTTTACCCTTCCTGACCCTGATTTTACCGATCCTGTGATGATTTTCCTGAAAGGTAAATGTCATAGTTATGATATCCGTGATGGCGAACCTATGGCACGCAGAGCCCTCTCTGCTGGCACGCGGCCTCGCCTCACAGATCCGGAGCTGCAGCTTCCTGGCTGCTTCTCACACATTGAGCGGCGCGGCCGCGGAGCTGGATGATGATGTCATCCAGCTGCATCCGCGTCTCTCAATGTGTGTGAGGAAATGAGAGCCGAGGAAGCTGCCGACGCGCGGAGAGGTGAGAGTGACCGCTGGTGTGTGTGTTTGGCGAGTGTGGCTGCTGGTGTGTGTGTTTGGTAAGTGTGGCCGATGTGGTGTGTGTTTTTGTCAATGATGGGGAGAGGGCCATTGATGGGGAGGAGGAAATGATGGAGGTGGTGGAATGGGCAATTTCTACATGAAGGGGATCATGATGGGGCATACAGTCGTGGCCAAAAGTATTGACACCCCTGCAATTCTGTCAGATAATACTCAGTTTCTTCCTGAAAATGATTGCAATCACAAATTCTTTGGTATTATCTTCATTTAATTTGTCTTAAATGAAAAAACACAAAAGAGAATGAAGCAAAAAGCAAAACATTGATCATTTCACACAAAACTTTAAAAATGGGCCAGACAAAAGTATTGGCACCCTCAGCCTAATACTTGGTTGCACAACCTTTAGCCAAAATAACTGCGACCAACCGCTTCCGGTAACCATCAATGAGTTTCTTACAATGCTCTGCTGGAATTTTACACCATTCTTCTTTGGCAAACTGCTCCAGGTCCCTGATATTTGAAGGGTGCCTTCTCCAAACTGCCATTTTTAGATCTCTCCACAGGTGTTCTATGGGATTCAGGTCTGGATTCATTGCTGGCCACCTTAGAAGTCTCCAGTGCTTTCTCTCAAACCATTTTCTAGTGCTTTTTGAAGTGTGTTTTGGGTCATTGTCCTGCTGGAAGACCCATGACCTCTGAGGGAGACCCAGCTTTCTCACACTGGGCCCTACATTATGCTGCAAAATTTGTTGGTAGTCTTCAGACTTCATAATGCCATGCACACGGTCAAGCAGTCCAGTGCCAGAGGCAGCAAAGCAACCCCAAAACATCAGGGAACCTCCGCCATGTTTGACTGTAGGGACCGTGTTCTTTTCTTTGAATGCCTCTTTTTTTCTCCTGTAAACTCTATGTTGATGCCTTTGCCCAAAAAGCTCTACTTTTGTCTCATCTGACCAGAGAACATTCTTCCAAAACGTTTTAGGCTTTTTCAGGTAAGTTTTGGCAAACTCAAGCCTGGCTTTTTTATGTCTCGGCGTAAGAAGTGGGGTCTTCCTGGGTCTCCTACCATACAGTCCCATTTCATTCAGACGCCGACGGATAGTACGGGTTGACACTGTTGTACCCTCGGACTGCAGGGCAGCTTGAACTTGTTTGGATGTTAGTCGAGGTTCTTTATCTAACATCCGCACAATCTTTTGTTGAAATCTCTTGTCAATTTTTCTTTTCCGTCCACATCTAGGGAGGTTAGCCACAGTGCCATGGGCTTTACACTTCTTGATGACACTGCGCACGGCAGACACAGGAACATTCAGGTCTTTGGAGATGGACTTGTAGCCTTGAGATTGCTCATGCTTCCTCACAAGTTGGTTTCTCAAGTCCTCAGACAGTTCTTTGGTCTTCTTTCTTTTCTCCATGCTCAATGTGGTACACACAAGGACACAGGACAGAGGTTGCGTCAACTTTAATCCATGTCAACTGGCTGCAAGTGTGATTTAGTTATTGCCAGCACCTGTTAGGTGCCACAGGTAAGTTACAGGTGCTGTTAATTACACAAATTAGAGAAGCATCACATGATTTTTCCAACAGTGCCAATACTTTTGTCCACCCTCTTTTTTATGTTTGGTGTGGAATTATGTCCAATTTGGCTTTAGGACAATTCTTTTTGTGTTTTTTCATTTAAGACAAATTAAATGAAGATAATAACAAAGAATTTGTGTTTGCAATAATTCTCAGGAAGAAACTGAGTATTATCTGACAGAATTGCAGGGGTGTCAATACTTTTGGCCACAACTGTATTTTTGCATGAAGGGGATCATGATGGGGCATATTTCTACATGAAGGGGATCATGATGGGGCATATTTCTACATGAAGGGGATCATGATGGGGCATTTGGCACGTGTTGGCACTTCATCATAGATAATTGGGTTTTAGGTTGCAGTTTGGACACTCGGTCTCAAAAAGGTTCTCCATCACTGTGATATATAGGCGCATGGCGTCACACTGAGGAGAGGGTATAGAGTAGCTAATCTCTCGGCTAAGCACCGCAGCTCACACGGTAAGGGTCGGTATAACGTCGGACATGTTTGGCGATGACGGTCATCAGCCATGCTAAGTGGGAGCTAATATTGGCATTGGCACGAGATCCGTGGAACAGTAAATATCAGAGGCCTCACTTCTGTCTCTGCTTATTTGCACTTTACTCATATTACGGTATTACTTGACATGCTCCATTAAGGAGCTTTTCTCTAAACTTTATGGGTTTCTTAAAGGTACAGTATAAACGTGGATATAAGCAGTATACTGGGTGCTGCCGATCAGCTCCTATGGAATTGCATAGGCGCTCTGTTTACACCCAGCCTCCGCTGGAGGTGATAACAGCTGATATTAGGGGTCTACAGGGTTTTGCATCCCCCAATTTAATATTGAAGAACTATCTGAAGAATAAGTTATCAATGTAAAAGTAGAGGACAACCCCTTTAAGAGAGGGAGTTTCTCCAGGCATGGTTTCTGGTTTCCCATTGGGTAATGAACATAGTCAGGGGTATTGCTATAGGGAATACATGGGGTGACATCTGTGCCAAATAGAGACAGCTCAGTAATATAAAAGTGCTATACACCACAGACTATTTAATACAGTATGTAAATAATACCACCATACATTGCAAAATAGCAGCACTATATAGTGCAAAAATCAGCTACTAATCATTTACTGTTACCAGCATGCACCCCTAAATGAAGCATGGGGTGTTACCTGTATGACCTGCACCAGTAATGAGACACTACTGTACAACACATAGAAGACTTTATTGATACATGAAATAAATAATACTGCCTTACAGTGCACAAATAACAGTAGTTTATAATACCAAAGATTAATGCTTCTGATGAATTACTGTTACCAGCATGCAAGACGGAATATACTGTATCCCGCGGATGAAGCTATAGGAAGTAGATGACTAATAATACTCCCATACACAACATACAGTATTACCTGATACAGGGCATAAATAATACCGCCATATAGTGCCCAAATAATACAGACAAGATCGGCCAGTAATCAACGACTGTGACTAGCATGCAACACACAAGCCAAAGGTGACGCTATAGCAAGTACCCTGGTAATATAAAACTGTACAATATGACCTGATACTGAGCCCAAATAATAAACCTGTCTGGCACCAAGGTCAGGTACTGATCAATTACTGCCGCAAGCATAAACCAGGGTACAGCTCTGTTCACATTGCCTTTTTTAGCACATACTTCATATAGGGTGGTCTGTATTTTTTCATCATGTTTTTTCCACAATGGAGATTTATTACCTTTTCTGTGGATCATTGATGAATGTAAAATGTAGGAGAACACCTTTACGTTGTATAATAAAGTGTAGCTCACCGCAGCTAAGAAATGCCACAATAATGAACAAGGCCGGGGATCTATGTCAGGAAAACCTAGCAATGTGCATCTCCAACAAAAGACGCAAATGCGAACAAAGCCGAAAAAGCTAAAGGCCAAAATCACAGAGGATTGTCGAGACTGGATACATTGCAGCAACCCGTCCACTATGAGAAATGTTATTTATTTATTTATTTTACTCACATAGCGCCATTAATTCCACAGCTTTACAGACATCATCATCACTGTCCCCATAGGAAATCTAGATTGTGAGCCCCAATCAGTATGTCTTTGGGATGTGGGAGGAAACCAGAGGAAACCCACGCGATCACGGGGAGAACATACAGACTCCTTGTAAATGTTGTCCTTGGTGGGATTTGAACCCAGGACTCCAGTGAGCCTCTATCTATCTATCTAGCAAAAAAATTGGTCACAACCGAAACATTGCTGCACCATATGTTCTAATAAAGTCCACTTTTTTTCACAAAAACATTTTTGAGAGTTTGAGAGTGCTGGCTGCTTTTATTATTGCTATCTATCTATCTACTGTATCTATCTATCTATCTATCTATCTATCATCTATTACGGTATCTATCTTATGTATCTATGTATCTATTATCTATTTATTATCTATCTATCATCTATCTTTCTATTATCTATCTATGATCTAAGTATGTATCTATGATCTATCTATTATCTATCATCTATCTAGTATCTATCTATGATCTATCTATCCTCTATCTATGAATCTATCATCTATCTCTCATTATCTATCTAGAGAAAAAAATGGAACAGTACAGTACTACAATTGTGGGTGCTCCGGCCTTCTCAGCAGTTCATCCAATACTTGCCCAAGTCCATAACAAGAAAAAAAGGAAGGCAGCACTCCAAGAACTTCAGATGAATAAGTAGATTTATTCAGACAAACATGAAGTAAAAAAAAGTGAACTTTAATGCCCAATGGCGTGGCAACGTTTCGGATGTGAAATCCTTTTTCTTTCTTTCTTTCTTTCTTTCTCTCATATCTCTTTATCTAGCAAACATAAATGTATCTTTACTTGTAGTTACATAACCCTGATAACACTGACCCTGCAGCATTACTATGGGGGGGGGGGGGGGGGCTCCTGGTAGTTATTATGTCTCACCACCTGGATGTCTCTTCTGAGGGTTTCTGCTTGGAGATACCTGGCCTCCCCTCATCTGTTCCCTGTAATGGCCCTACACACAGCGGGATATGAGCTTCCCAGGTACTAATGGTGCACTGCACTATGTATAGTGGTTGCATTATTGATGGACCTTCCAGCTCTGAATTCCTGGCCACGTCTGGCCTCCAAGCTTCCAACACCGTTTGAAAATTTCCATCAGGGCCTCCACATTTTTTTGCATTGATACCCTATCACCAGGTGTCATTTTCAGACACCTTTCCCATCAGGTAATTTACCTGCATTGTTGGGATGCATCCCCTTCTCCTCCTCTGTGTCCACAAACTTGGTTTAGGAGGATCCCACACACTAGGTACCACCAGAACTCCACCTAGCAGGTAGCCACAGCCTGCATGCACCCAACAGACTTCACCCTCCCCGTACACCAGTCACAGATGGGACATAGACAGCCCAGTGCTGTGTACTTAGTTAAGTTAATGATCCCATGAATTGTGAACCCATTGCAGATCTGGGGTCTCCTCCTCACTACATTGCTCTTTAACAATGGGAAAGTGCAATTATTATGAAGTCTGGTTGCAAAACTCTTACCTTTGACTATTGGATCCTACAACCTAATATATAAGAATCCCCAAAAAGCAGTGGTCCCTCCTGTGTGAGCTGAAGATTGCTTGCATATTAATAGGATGCGGACCTGCACCAATATAATCACTAATTGGATATTAAAGGGTCTCAGCTTCATATTGTACATGGTATAGACAAGAATCTGTCACTAGTCAGTGGGATGTATTGCAAAACACATAGAGCCCCCATTCCAGCTGCTGCAGCCCTCTATCAGTGTGTGGGACTCCAGCTAGGTCACCTGCCTGTGTCTCCCCCCTGCACTGCTGAGTGATGCTGCAGCCTGAACTCAGGAGAGGCTATAGGAGGCAGCATTCACTGCCTGCTGCCTGTGTCTTGCTGTCCTCCTCTGCCAGGCTGCAGCCTCTTTCTGTGGCTGTCATGAGCTTGCACTGAGCTTGCACTGGTAGTGAGTGATCCAGCAGCATCCAGAGCACACAGCACCCTCTGCTCTCACCTGGGTGCCACATTCCTCATCTCCAGCCATCATGGACCCCTTTGACACAGAGCTCTGCTATCCCCCGGACCCCAGCATTGTGCAGCCCAACTGTAACGGGCAACCAGCACAGGGACCCCCAGAGCAGATGCCCAGCAAGACCCTGGAGGTGCCAGTCCAAATGGAGAGGGACCAGCAGATGAAGATGAGTGAGAGCGGCCAGTTCAGTGATCTGGTGGAGAACAGAGGTGGGTGAGTCCCTGGAACTTGTTTAGCAAACAGAGGTGCAGGGGGAAGTTTGGGGGGTCCCAAAGAAAGTACCTTCAGTTGGACTGTCCAAGTCCCACCAGATGCAGTGGTCATTGCTAGTGGACAATCCGGGGGGGGGGGGGGTTTCGTGGCATTAACCCGCTAAGACCTGGATCCACCCATCTAATTATCATGTACCAGATGCATCAGCTCCTCATTGTGTGTATAATACTGTATATGAGATGGAAATCAGAAACTGGATCAGGAATAAAGTCTGGTAACTTTGGATTTATACATTGTATCAGACCCCCTGATATAAGATCTATGGTCTCCACATTGTATCAGACCCCCTGATATAAGATCTATGGTCTCCACATTGTATCAGACCCCTGATATAAGATCTATGGTCTCCACATTGTATCAGACCCCTGATATAAGATCTATGGTCTCCACATTGTATCAGACCCCTGATATAAGATCTATGGTCTCCACATTGTATCAGACCCCTGATATAAGATCTATGGTCTCCACATTGTATCAGACCCCTGATATAAGATCTATGGTCTCCACATTGTATCAGACCCCTGATATAAGATCTATGGTCTCCACATTGTATCAGACCCCTGATATAAGATCTATGGTCTCCACATTGTATCAGACCCCTGATATAAGATCTATGGTCTCCACATTGTATCAGACCCCTGATATAAGATCTATGGTCTCCACATTGTATCAGACCCCCTGATATAAGATCTATGGTCTCCACATTGTATCAGACCCCTGATATAAGATCTATGGTCTCCACATTGTATCAGACCCCTGATATAAGATCTATGGTCTCCACATTGTATCAGACCCCTGATATAAGATCTATGGTCTCCACATTGTATCAGACCCCTGATATAAGATCTATGGTCTCCACATTGTATCAGACCCCTGATATAAGATCTATGGTCTCCACATTGTATCAGACCCCCTGATATAAGATCTATGGTCTCCACATTGTATCAGACCCCTGATATAAGATCTATGGTCTCCACATTGTATCAGACCCCTGATATAAGATCTATGGTCTCCACATTGTATCAGACCCCTGATATAAGATCTATGGTCTCCACATTGTATCAGACCCCTGATATAAGATCTATGGTCTCCACATTGTATCAGACCCCTGATATAAGATCTATGGTCTCCACATTGTATCAGACCCCTGATATAAGATCTATGGTCTCCACATTGTATCAGACCCCTGATATAAGATCTATGGTCTCCACATTGTATCAGACCCCTGATATAAGATCTATGGTCTCCACATTGTATCAGACCCCTGATATAAGATCTATGGTCTCCACATTGTATCAGACCCCTGATATAAGATCTATGGTCTCCACATTCTATCAGACCCCTGATATAAGATCTATGGTCTCCACATTGTATCAGACCCCTGATATAAGATCTATATTCTCCACATTGTATCAGACCCCTGATATAAGATCTATGGTCTCCACATTGTATCAGACCCCCTGATATAAGATCTATGGTCTCCACATTGTATCAGACCCCTGATATAAGATCTATGGTCTCCACATTCTATCTGACCCCTGATATAAGATCTATGGTCTCCACATTCTATCAGACCCCTAAACTGTAACATTTGATTACTACATTAGTCAAACTACATTGTATGAGATACAATGTAAGGATCATACAAAATACTAAGTATTAGACCCTTTATACAAAATATATGGTCTCTACATTGTATAACAACCGCTAAAGTGTAATCTATAATCACTACATTGTATCAGTTACCTAGTATTGGGTATGATCTTTCCAATCTCCTGATATATGACTTGTGATCTTTACATTTCACTAGACCCCTTATATGTTACTTATGATCACTGTAGTGTATTTAGTACAATCTGTGATTTGATAGCAGTGACTACAACGCTGCGGTACATGTTGGCACCATATCAGCACCATAATTAAATGCATAAATGATACATTGCTACATTGTGTCAGATACCTAGTATTGATGTGATCTGTTTATTGTGCTATTCTCATGAATTAAGATATGTAATATGTACATTGTATCCGACCCCTAAAATGTAATTTATAATCAGTACATTAGGAAAGTTATATTGCATCAGATACAATGTAAAGGTACCAGGCATCAGACCCCTTATGTATGGCTTTTCACCTCAATATTATATTAGACCCCTGATACATGGCTTTTGATCTCTGTATTATACTAGACCCCTGTTATGTGACTTGTGGTCTCAGACCCCTAAATTGTAACCTGGAATCACTCCATCACAGCCTCTACACTGTAGCAGAGCTGTTTTGCTTGTTAATAGTTACAATGTATACACTATACACCAGTAATTTGTAAATAGTGATAGTTACATTGTAACAGATGCCTGATATGTGTAATCACTGTAGTGTATGTAGTATAATAATCTGTGATTTGATGACCATGATTACAGTGTACTACACTGTGGTATGTGCAGGAGCTATATAAGTAACAAAATTAAATGCATAAATAGTAAATTGCTGCATAGTATTAGATCTGAGTTTATCTGATATGTGATGATTTTTCTGACAGCAAAATCCTAATATCTAAGTACTAGATGTAGCAGATCTCTAACGTATAAGTTGTGATCTGATGGGAGTGATGGCAGACTGTACAAGCCTCTTAAATTGGTAGTCCGTCTTGTAGTCATGGATTGAGGGTGTGTGCACACGTTGCGGATTCTGCTGCGGATCCGCAGTGGATTTGGTCCTGCGGATCCACAGCAGTTTCTGCTGCGGTGTACAGTACCATTAAACGCAATGGAAAATGAAAACCGCAGTGCACACGGTGCAGATTTTTCTGCGGTTTCAAAACCGCAGCATGTCAATTCTTTGTGCGGATTCCGCAGCAGTTTAGCACCTGCTCCATGACAGGTGTCAAACCGCAGGGGAAAACCGCAGGCTAAACCGCAGAAAATCTGCAGATAAACCGTGCGGATTTAGACAAATCCGCACGGAAAATTCCGCAGTAGAATCCGCAACGTTTGCCCTACTAGATGATCCGTATCTTGTACTGGATCTCTGATACATGACCTGCCATTCCTACACTGTTTACATCTCTGGTGTTTGGTATGTGATCCTGATATTTTATGTTTGACATGTAATCACCTAATAAAATAAGATCGCTGATATATTACAACATTGATCCCTAGATTGTGTCTAATCTCTGATATACTATGTGACATCCACATTCCATCAGACCCCTGATATTGACCTTGGGGGGGCTGACACAGTGGTGGAGGAGAATCCTGTACTTTTATTATTTTTTTTTCTTCCTATTTTATGATGTAGATGATGTGCTGTGAGTTTTATTTTCTACTTTCTATTATGGAGTATCACTTTAAGATGTCATATAGTAAATATACAAAGGAGGAGTGGATTCTCTGGGGGAAGCAGAACAGGAGGGTGATGGGTGCAGCTGACAAAAGTCATGTTTGGGCACAAACAACCCTTTCTTTGCTATGTCTTCTTTGGTGACCTAACCCTGATGTGCCTGACCAAGTGTCTTGTCTGTAAGATGTCATTAGCACCAGTGTATGGCATGTGGCAATCTATGGCTATGGCAGGGATGGCAGTGTATGGTTTGTTGCATCTATGTGCTGTGTGCTGCAAGGGTTGTGTAGGCGGTGTGTATGTATGACTTGTGCATCGCATGGGCTGTATAAGCGTATAATGTGAGCTTTGCGTATTTATGCATTTGTGTGTTTGTGAGTATTTCTTGTAATCTGTGAATTTAGGTGCTAATTATAGCTGGGTGAATTGGATAAGTAGTATGGGTTTACAGTATCTGTGTAACCATATGTGTATATATATATATATATATATATATATATATATATATATATATATATAATATGTGTGCTATTTTGCCTTTGTGTATACATGTATGTGAGTTGTCCAAGCAGTTGTGAGTTGTGTAGTGTTGTGCTTCCGGCACATGTTGGGAGTGCACAGGGCTTGTGTGATGTTCTGTCTCTGTCTTGTGCTCCTGTATTTCATCATTTCTTGTATTTGTGCATAGGACGTGTGTTGTGTGTTCGGCACTGGTCTGTGTGTATGGATGGATGTATTCATTGTAGGTGCTTTCAGCTATTCAGATGCTTCAAGGGCAGAATGAATAATTTAAAAGGGAAGTCAGATGTAGAAAGCATAAAATCAAAGCAAATGCATAATACCATGCACATGATGAGTTAACCAGGGAGGGAACAAATCCGGATTAATGGACAATATAGATGATAGGGAGATAGACAGATAGATAGATGATAGATAATAAATAGATAGATAGATAATAGACATATAATAGATAGATATTAAATAGATAGATAGATGATAGATCATAGATACATAGATATGATACATGATTAGATTATAGACATACGATTAATAGATATAAGATAGTCAGTGATGGACATTGGACAATACATTTGTGCAATCAGTGCACGTGCAAAGGGGCTCAAGAAGTAAGCGGGGGGCTTCTACCACCAAAGCTACAAGCAGCTTCTGTCATAAATATATTTAAGGGTGCATTGTGAGGAACTATTGAACTTCAAAGGGACCATGTACTGTTGTTGCACAGAAGTCCTTTTATTTCTGTGCGCCTGATAGGCATAGCTAGATAGATAATAGACGATACATAGATAGATGATACATAGATACCGTAATTAAATTAGTGAGCAATATAGATAATGAATATTTAGATATTAAATAGATAAATCAATTTACATAAGTATAGAGTAATAATGACTTAGACGGAAATTGATAAATACATAATTACATAGATAGATATCAGAAAGAGATAAATTACATAAAGAGAGATAAATAGATGGTATGTTTTCAGTTACATAGATATAGAGAAATAAAGATGATAGATATATAGACAGACATTAGATACACAGATAATACACCAGATGTGAGTTAGACAATTTATCTGTATAATTTCCTTGATTTTTTTTTTTTACTTTTTTTTCCCTAAGGTTTGAATTGAAGGGTTAATGCCGTCATCAGCACTTCCACTAAATATAGTTATTGATTGTCGGTGGATGATTCCGGCTCGTGCAGCGCTGGGATTTATCAGATGCTTTACAAGGGATTAAAAAGAGAGAACAAAGGCGACTGACGACCATATGGCAGAACCCCGGCCTGGAGAACAGCTGGAGAATAGAATGGATAGGACTGGCACCTGTACGGTCCCTATGGGGACCAGCAGAGTCTGCAGGGGGAGGGGGAGGATTTTTAATATGCAGAGTCAAAATAGAACTAGGAAAGTGAAGACACAGTAATAGAAAGCGACAGACATAGATACAGATGGGATGTGGAGGAGGAAGGAATCGCAGGCTATTTTCGGATTCATACTCTGCTTTACGCCTGATGGTGGAATCGGCTGCTTCTCTCTCTACAAGGAATATGTCATTGCCAGGAAATAATTGTATTTGTTCATGATTTTTTCTTTCCTGAAACTAATTTTAGATCCCTAGAAACACACATGCCAGGTGTCCATTATTTGCTCTATACCAACAATGAAGTTGGAATTGCATTTGCACAAATCAGATTGTACAGAGCTAAGGACACGCATATAAATCGTATTGCCCCATAGCAAAATGCAAAATGGACCCATCACTAAATGAAAAATTCCCTTAAATGTCTTATGTCTTTTTTAAAATTAATGTCCAACATTTCCTCTTGTTATATATCAGTATAGGGAAGTTCTGTTTTCCGACTTGATAAATGAAATAATCCCAGATGCATGTAGCCAACACTAGGGGTAGCTCCCTGTATAAAGAGATATGTTATGATTGGGTCACCGAGGAGGAGAGCAAGCAAAGCTAAGCCACAGAAAACCAGAGAGGTTGGTAACTAAGTGGATTGCAGACCCCTGATCCTATCCACACAACTAGCAGTAGCTGTGGAGTGTACCTACGATGATCCTAGACGCCTCGGCACAGCCGGAGAGCTAACTAAGCCTAAAGTAAGAAAGTGGAAATCTAAACTGCCCCAGAGCAGACCCCAAAGGAATAGATAGCCCCCAAACACATATTGTTGGTGAGACAAGATGAAAACACAAAAGCAGGCAGGAAAATAGACTGAGCAAATGATGGGGCCCACACTGACTAGACAGGACAGGAAAAGAAAGACACTGTCTGCAATCACGCAAAAAACCCTGCAAAAAGTCCAACACATCTGATACAAAAAACACTGAAGTCGCACGACTTTGCCCCCACTATATCAGCACTCTGGTATATTCTGAAAGCAAAGCAAAAAGAGGCCAATCTAATAAGGGACAAAAACAAACTGGCACAAGCAGTAACATATGGACGGTGATTCAGCACAGCCCCAGCCGGAGCTGGCTGACCCACACAAAACTGAGATAGACAAACCAGATCAAATGCAAACAGAATAGCAAATTAACACTTAGCTGAACATGCAGGGACTGAGCTGGAAACATCAGACCTCAGGAGGCAAGAAGAAAATCACCAGCAGGGATAGAGGGAGGCGGCTGTCTTAAATCCCAATCTGAAACTCCAGATCTCCAATCGTCGTCCTCATTATCAGGTGGCAAGCCTCTGTTAATCAGATCAGCTCCATTACCTCCAGTAACCACCAGAGGGAGCCCAGAAAGAGAACTCGCAACCCCTCTGTCAATCTGACCAGCTCCACTACCTTCAGTAATAACCAGAGGGAGGCCAGAAAGCGAATTCACAACAGAGATACATAAGTGTCATGATCCCAGTGCAGGTTTTTGAGCTGCACGTCAGGGGTTAATGTCTGGAGCTCAGTGCAGGTTTTGACCTCGGGTTAATGATTCTGGCCTCTTTTTGGTTCTGGGGGAGCTTCTTAAACCCCTCGGAAGCTCCAATCCCTGTCAGTTATACTTTTGCCTTTGGCCGAGTGTGGTGACCTCCGTGTGCCTGTGCCTGTTCATTGTTATAGCTTGTTTATATGGTTCTGACCCGGTTCTGTTCCCCGTTGTGCGTTTGCCTGTTGATTCTGTACTGCGCTACCCTCTCTGTGTATGACTCGTTGCCTGTTATCTGACTACTCTCTGCTCGCCCCTCTTGTACCTTGCAGCTATCTCTGTGTATGACTCATTGGCTACGTCCTGACTATTCTCCCTGTCTATGCCCCCTGGTAACTTTGTCTCGCAGTTACCCTGCTAGGAGTTCTCGTGCAGCTCCTAGCTCTCTGGAGTTTAGGCCACGCCCCCAGCAGTCACGTGCTTCAGGTCCTTCTGTTCTGAAGTACGCACCTACTTGTCTGCTTCCCGCTCCACAGGTATCTTTGAACACAGTTCGCAGTGCCGTGTTCCTGATATTATAACTGACCTTGAATTTTTCTTTCTCTCCTCACTTCTGCAGCATGGACCCAATGTGTGCTTTATCTGAGCAGGTGAAATGCTTGACTCAGTCGCTGCAGAAGCTTAGTTTGGAACACCAAGCTCTGGCTCAGTCCCAACGGCGGGTTGAGGACTCAGTTCACGGGGTGCTTTCCGCAGGCTTTCAGCAGGTGGGAATAGAGAATTTGTCTGGGCCTGAGCGCCAAGCCATGAAGGAGTACATAGCTGAGAGTCTCCGCAAAGGGCATATCAGGCCTTCTGTGTCACCTGTGGCAGCAGGATTCTTCTTTGTGAAGAAGAAAGATGGTGGTTTGCGGCCGTGCCTCGACTTTCGGGAACTGAACAAGATAACGGTTAGGAACACTTACCCGCTTCCCCTCATCCCAGACTTATGTAACCAGTTAGCTGGGGCCCAATGGTTCTCCAAGTTAGATCTCCGGGGGGCCTATAATCTGATAAGGGTTCGGGAAGTGGACGAGTGGAAAACTACGTTCCTCACATCAGAAGGACTCTTTGAAAACCTGGTAATGCCGTTTGGGTTAACTAATTCGCCCGCTATTTTCCAGAATTTCATCAATGTGGTGTTTTCTGACCTGATAGGCCGTTTTGTTATTATTTATTTGGATGACATTTTGGTGTATTCCCCGGACAGCCAGTCTCACTTGCAACATCTACACACAGTTCTCCAGAGACTCAGGGAGAACCAATTGTTCGCTAAATTGGAAAAATGTTCATTTTTTGTACAGAAACTGTCTTTTTTGGGGTTGATTGTGTCCTGTGAGGGGTTTCGTATGGATCCTAAGAAGGTGCTGGCGATCGCTGACTGGGTTCAGCCTCGAAATCTCAAGGGGCTCCAGCGCTTCTTAGGATTTGCGAACTATTATCGGAGATTCATTAAAAGTTTCTCACAAGTGGTTAAACCACTCACGGATCTTACCCGGAAGGGCGCTGATGTAAAAAATTGGTCTGTACTCGCTAATGAGTCCTTCTCAGCTATTAAGAAATGTTTCATGTCCGCCCCGGTGTTGGTCCAACCAGACCCGTCCAAACCATTCATTGTGGAGGTGGATGCTTCTGAAGTAGGGGTGGGGGCAGTGCTGTCCCAGGGTCCGGCCACCCTTACCAATCTCAGACCCTGTGCCTTCTTCTCCAAGAAGTTCTCTTCAGCCGAGAGAAACTATGATGTAGGCAATAGAGAACTTCTTGCGGTCAAGCTGGCGTTTGAGGAATGGAGGCACTTTTTGGAAGGGGCGGCTCACCCTATCACGGTTGTCACAGATCACAAAAATTTGGCATACCTTGAATCTGCTAAGAGGCTTACTCCTAGACAAGCCATTTGGTCACTTTTTTTTTCAGTTCTCCATTACTTTTTGACCGGGGTCCAAAAATGTTAAAACGGATGCCCTGTCCAGAAGTTTTGACCCGGTATCTCCCCCCGAGCAGCCATCCTCCATTCTTCCCCCAGGGGTGGTAGTGGCGGGGGTCTCATCTGAGTTGGAACAAGAAATTCTAAGGGCTCAGGCCCTAGCTCCGGCAACCAGGCCAGGGGATAAATTGTTTGTTCCAGATTTATTGCGGCCTAGACTTCTGCAGGAGTTTCATAAGTCTAGGCTGAGTGCTCATCCAGGTATCACGGCCACTAGAGAGGCAGTAGCCAGGGGTTTTTGGTGGCCTTCACTAAGGTCCGATGTCAAGAAATTTGTTTCTGCTTGTGGTGTGTGTGCCCGTTCCAAAAGCTCACAGAACCGGCCGGCTGGGGAAAACTCATACCTTTACCGGTTCCTGATAGGCCATGGACTCATCTTTCCATGGATTTTATTACCGGCCTTCCACCTTCCAGGGGCAATACCGTGATCTGGGTGGTGGTGGATAGGTTTTCTAAACAGGCCCATTTCATTCCCTTGGCAGCATTACCCTCAGCAGAAACATTGTCAAGGTTGTTTGTGCAGCATGTGGTCCGATTGCATGGGGTACCCCTGAATGTGGTGTCTGACAGAGGTGTGCAGTTTGTGGCCAAATTTGGGAGGGCGTTCTGTATGAAATTGGGCATCTCACTCTCCTTCTCGTCGGCATATCACCTGGAGAATAATGGTCAGACAGAACGCACCAATCAATCCCTGGAGCAAATTCTCAGGTGTCTGACCTCCGCCAGACAGGAGGATTGGTGTGATGCGTTACCGTTGGCGGAATTCGCTTTTAACAACCAGGTGAGTCAGTCCACCAACATGTCCCCATTCCTGATTAACTATGGGTTTAATCCGCATCTTGGGGAGTTTTCACTGGTGGATTCCGGTTGTCCAGGGGTAGAGGGGTCCGTTCAACGGTTAAAAAACCTCTGGGCTGAAGTCCAGCGTAATATCTCTCGGGCCCAGGGGAGGTACAAATATTTTGCTGACAAAAAGAGAGCCTCGGGAGACATGTTTCGGGTGGGAGAGAAAGTTTGGCTTTCCACACATAACATGAACTTAAAGGTACCATCAGCTAAGTTGGGACCAAAGTTCATTGGTCCGTACGAGATTATGGAGTTAGTCAACCCAGTGGCATATAGGTTGCGTCTCCCCGCCTCCTTAAAAATATCCAATGTGATCCATAAATCTCTGTTGAAATCTGTAGGTTCTGTCAAAGAGGACTCCGAGCCTGTTGTTCCTCCAGTGCTGAGGGTCAATTGTAGTATGAGGTCGGACATATTGTGGACTCTCGGCGGGTGCACCGCTCTTTGCAGTATCTGGTCCACTGGAAGGGATATGGACCAGAGGAGTGCTCATGGGTCCCTGCTCGCTCTGTACATGCAGATCGCCTGGTTCGGTCTTTCCATGCCAAGTACCCGGGGAAGCCTGGGGGGTCCAGAGGCCCCCCGTTGAGAGGGGGGTACTGTCATGATCCCAGTGCAGGTTTTTGAGCTGCACGTCAGGGGTTAATGTCTGGAGCTCAGTGCAGGTTTTGACCTGAACACCTCGGGTTAATGATTGTGGCCTCTTTTTGGTTCTGGGAGAGCTTCTTAAACCCCTGGGAAGCTCCAATCCCTGTCAGTTATACTTTTGCCTTTGGCCGAGTGTGGTGACCACCGTGTGCCTGTGCCTGTTCGTTGTTATAGCTTGTTTATATGGTTCTGACCCGGTTCTGTTCCCCGTTGTGCGTTTGCCTGTTGATTCTGTACTGCGCTACCCTCTCTGTGTATGACTCATTGCCTGTTATCTGACTACTCTCTGCTCGCCCCTCTTGTACCTTGCAGCTATCTCTGTGTATGACTCATTGGCTACGTCCTGACTATCCTCCCTGTCTATGCCCCTTGGTAACTTTGTCTCGCAGTTACCCTGCTAGGAGTTCTCTTGCAGCTCCTAGCTCTCTGGAGTTTAGGCCACGCCCCCAGCAGTCACGTGCTTCAGGTCCTGTTGTTCTGAAGTACACACCTACTCGGCTGCTGCCTGCTCCACAGGTATCTTTGAACACAGTTCGCTTTACTCAGGACACGCGCACTGACTCAGTGAGCAAGCTCAGTGCGGTGTTCCTGACAATAAGATCCTGTGTGCAGCCACCACTAGGGGGAGCTCGCTGTATACAGAGATAAATGATAAGATCCTGTCTGCAGCCACCACTAGGGGGAGCTCCCTGTATATAGAGATACATGATAAGATCCTGTCTGCAGCCACCATTAGGGGGAGCTCCCTGTATTCAGAGATACATGATAAGGTTCTGTCTGCAGCCACCACTAGGGGGAGCTCCCTGTATACAGAGATAGATAATAAGATTCTGGCTGCAGCCACCACTAGGGGGAGCTCCCTGTATACAGAGATACATGATAAGATCCTGTCTGCAGCCACCATTAGGGGGAGCTCCCTGTATACAGAGATACATGATAAGATCCGGTCTGTAGCCACCACTAGGGGGAGCTCCTTGTGTACAGAAATACATAATAAGATTCTGGCTGCAGCCACCACTTGGGGGAGCTCCCAGTGTACAGAAATACATTGTTGAACCACTCTTTTATGGAAGGTGGATGACAACCCCAGAGTGTCATAGCAGTCAACAGTAGATATTCATCTATGTACGATGTATTGTGTGTGAGTTGTTTAGAGGAGTGGGGGAAGGGAAGTGATAACTGCGCTGAGCTCCTTTATGGCTGACAGAAGTGATTGTCATTTGTCAGGCTCCTTTGGAATAACTTTCCACTGCTGGCAGTGACTATGTTCCCTCTCATCTTTAGCTGATTTACATAGCAGGGGTCCCAGCAGATTAACTAAACATATGGACGCCTTTTATTTCCGGATTTTAATTAGTGTTACATCCATAATGTATCTTGTGTCGTTTTTGCTCTTATTTTATATGAATATTGATTAATTCTATTTCCACAATTTCAGATATTATACATCTATAAAAATATATGTAGGAGAAAAAAACAGCTATATACTCTGAGTATGTGTGCGACCAAAGACTAATAATATAATATAATATATATCATGTGTTATTGTGATTACTTGGGACTAAAGGGACTTTTAACATTAATGATCAGGGGGGTTCAGCTCTTGGGATCCCCACCAATCAGATGGTTCAAAGGGTAACCAGAAGTGGTATTCCAATGGAAGTAGTCCAATCCTGTGTAGCACCCCCACAGGAGAAATGATGTAGGACATAATTGTCATTGAATTTAATGGGTAGTCCATGTGATGCAGGACAACCAGCGGGGACTCAAACATGTCACTCGAGCTTCCATCATACGCGGTGCAGACCCGAGCACTCTAGGCAGACTCGGGTAACGAGCACTTGTGCTGATCACTAATTACTATTCATTGTCCATTATAGCATACCACAGCTCGGAGTTATTATGTTATGGCTTCACATATTTGTGCTGTAACATTTATCTGTTTTCTTTTCAGGTTTATTAGAAAGCAGCACAAAACTTAAACCACATGAAGCCCAAAACTACAGGAAAAAAGCCTTATGGATATCGTGGACGTCAATCGTTGTCACGTTGGTTTTGGCGGTTGCAGCATTCAGTGAGTACACTTGAGATCTTATCATATATTACTCAACTTTGCTAAAAGGTTTTGAAGCCACTCAACGTAAGTGATCTAAAATATAGGGAAACCTATCTAGCAAAATATATAGGACTTTAAAAAAAATCAGGCAAACAAAGCCCCTTCCAGTTTAGATTTTGCCTGGCTTAATAAACTCAGGATTAGTTATGTTCAAGCCTCAACTTTTTGAAAAGTCTTATAAAAAAAAAAATTGCGATAGTACCAAGAAAATCAGGACTTTTGGCCAATATAATGTGACCCCACAAAGTGAAGGATTTTCCCACTAGAGTACTGGAAGATTCTATAATGGCTCCAACAGTCCTGGTGGCTCAAGCTTTCCACTAAAAGGTACCTTCATTTGAAGGTGACTTTGGAGACAAGATGCCCATACACATTAGAACAAGGGCTCATTCAGACATCCGTATTCTGCAAACAAGCCTAGTCTGTGTTTTTCATAGATAGCATTTGTACCTATTGTAGCAAAGCCAGGTAGTACTGGGTTAAATCCTAGCACTTCAGGTCTTAACTAGATGCACCTGGCTAACTTTGACTAAGAACCAGGAAATGGATTAGTCTTCTGCATGTTGAGCAGAGTCGAGTGTGGAGTTGGTGAGTGACCAGCCAAAATGTGAGCTGTAGCTGGGATAGAAACATTTCAGAGTGTCTCTATGAATGAAAACTGCATCGGTCAGCTAGGAAAGCTGAGCAGTCTGTGTGAGGGCGCTGCAGAGAAAAGTTTGGAAGCCGCAGCCTGTTCAGTGTGAACTGTGCATGGAGTTGAACACTTCTGTTTGGTGCTGGAAACTGCTGGAGCTCAGGTTGAAGGGGATAGTGAGACATAGTGACTGTACCTCTTCAGTATATAAAATTTGCTTTGGGAGAAAGGACGGTTATCTGTTCGGGTGAGCCTGCACTGACATAAATGTGCCTGCTGAATGAACTATGTATTTTCTCTTATACTTTTGTGCCCAGAGGAGGCTGTTTTTTTTGGTTTTGAATCCCTTGGAGTTTTATGAAAGCAATAAAACTAAACCTGTTTGGACCAAACTGCAATGCTTGTGTGAACACCACCTTATGCCTACCTGAGAGTGAATCCCTACACTGTAATAGGGAATGGGGTTGTTCACATGTGGAAAATCTCGGTGACGTCATATTTTGATTGCATTTGTATAACAAACATCAATTTCGGGAGTTCATTGGCCATTACTTACCTGGTGTCATTGAAGATGGACGTCTGCTATGAATTGTAACAGCCACTATCCATACAGAAAGATGTCATCATATGAATATTTATTCAACAGTTATTCAGCCATCAATAGACCTTTATCCAATGTGTGTGGCCACCTTGATGACCTGTTGTGGGCGAGTTCTTAGATTTGACATAAGAAATTTAACAAGATGAACTCAAAATGCCGTCCCACCATGAGTAGCTGCGCTCCCGTGCAGTTATGATCTGTTTCTTAGATTTCCTGCGCATTTCTAATAAACCAAACTTAAAAGACTGTCCCACCACGAGTAATTGTGCTGCCGATAATACCGGGCTGCCATTGTCCTACCAGCCTGAGAAGTGTTTTCCCATGTCTCACACGGCCATACTGTGCACTTATCTCATTGCTGACATCAATTGGATTATGTATCCATTTGTGTGGTAATGCAAGTAGAAGAAAAGGTTTTGTTCTCTGAGGTCAGATAATCCGGTAATGTTAAAATAGCAGCATAGCAGCGGTGATTTTCCTAAAATAAATTTGAAATGATGAATAAAAGCATCGGACGACTTACAATTTTGTAGAGAAAAACAATTTACGATAATTCTTCAGTCCACCAAAAGCGTAATCTATCATGTTGGAAATTTTTGTTTAGCCATGTATGTCTGTGTTACGGTTGATTGATCCAATCATACACCATTATGCACAAGCCTACTTTATTTTATTTATTTTTTTTACTCCCTGATTGGCCAGTTTAGGCTATCGCATTTTTGGTGAACTTTTTGGTGGATATTCCATAGATAATTGATCAGGCTAATTTAGGTTAATCAAGATCTTATGTGTATGCCCAGATATACATCACAGTATGATACCATAGAGATGTCCTAAAAATAATGCACTCCTGTGGCTTTTAGAATTCAGTGCCAAAATTATCTATATAATATACTTCCTTACTGTCCCTATATTTCTCTTTTTTCTGTGTCAATTGGAAATTTGGGTCACGTTTGGTGAAAGAAAGTTGTATAATCTTCATTTGCTTTAATAAACCATTTTATGAGTGTTCTAAATCAGTGTTTTCCTAAATGGCTTGTGATGAACATTAAGGGCCCCGTCACACATAGCGATCTCACTAGCGAGATCGCTGCTGAGTCACAAATTCTGTGACGTAACAGTGATCTCACCAGCGAGATCGCTGTGTTGGACAGCGATCAGCGACTGGCCCCCCTGCCGGTATCGCTGATCACTGTAGGAAAGCCCTGGACATTTTTTTGGTCGCTGGCCTCCCGCTGGCCAGCACGCATCGCGTGTGACAGGCGGGAGACCAGCGATCAGCTGGTAACTAAGGTAAACGCAGGGTTTCTAAGCACTGGGCGGTGCTTAGAAACCCTCTGTGTACCTTAGTTACCAGCGCACTGATGCAGGGAGCTGGTAACTAAGGTACACATCGGGTTCCTAAGTGACGCACGGTCTTAGAAATCCGATGGATACCTTAGTTACCAGCTCCCTGCATCAACGCGCTGGTAACCAAAGTAAACAGCGACGCCGCGCGCTCGGCGTCGCTGGTCCTGATCGCTGGTGAAGCTGTCTGTTTGACAGCTCACCAGCGATCATGTAGCGACACCCCAGTGATCCTGACACGTTGATATCCTTGTCGGGATTGCTGGTGAGTCGCTATGTGTGACGGGGCCTTAAGGTCCTGCAAAGGGGTCCCACGAGACCCCTGAGATAAAATTAATGTGTATCCTAGCAGTCATACTTGTTGTATTCAGTCACTTGCTATAAGTTAGTAGAATTTGCCACCAAGCCAACTTGACATGCTCCATTTTATCATCACTGGTACAAGAGTACACATGAAAACAGAATAAAGGAACCATTAGTACACAAGGGCCATATTGGGAGCTTTGCAAACTTTGGATGGTTATTTGCATACGTTGAAAGTTTGCAAATACTGAAAGGCAGCAACAAGAGTCATCATATGGCACCAATAACTATTGAGCATATAGGCAGAGCCCATAGTTAAAGGGTAATTTTCCTTTCAGACATTTTCTTCTGTAGAAAATATGCAATAACATTTCTCATATATTCCAGTCAATATCAATCTCATGAACGGGTCCTCACCTCTCACCGTAGGGAATAAAGAGGTGTCTGCACATGTGTGGCTTTTTCCATCCATTTGTTTGAGAGTTTCTGAAAAACTTGGGGAGTTCCTATAAAGGATTAGGCCATTGTATTTCAATATGCCCTACTATCAGAACATATGGTGCTGAGGAGCATTGCCACATTCTCCATCACTCCTGAAACACTTCACCAATTGCCGCCAATGGTCTTTCTACTGTTTCCCAGAAGTTAAAGAGCAGGTCTAGCTTTCTCTGACATTATAATGGGTTCGCTAATGATGGCCTTATATAGCAAGATATCATCATGCTGACAGTTTCCTTTTAATATGATATTTAAAATTATCATTGCCGGTCAAGAGGAAAATAATCAAGGCTTAATAACAAGTCTACACTCAACAGGCGAGATAGCTCAGCAGTGCTCAATCTACAATACACAGCCTAAAGGGGAATGTGTCAGTTCCCCAGAGGGATTGTTGGACTTTACCTGGGGCCTTTTTGCAAAAATTAGCATAAATAAAGGAAGCAATTTATACAGAGAGAATGGTTGAAGACACGGCGCAGAAACACATTACCATACAGCACTGAATAAGGATGGAGAGCCTGGCTCATCCCACGTACTGAAGTGTGAATAGAGCTCTCCCTCTCCTGGCGCTAAAGTCAGGAGGACAGAAATGTTATCTCACGGCTGCTGAGCATTCGCTCCATTAAAATATGGAAATAAGATACAGCAATTTATACCGCTATTCTGAATATTAAAAGAGCAAAAGTTTAAAAAAACTAAACATAAATTGCAAATGGGATTAGCCAAAGATTTTAATGTATTCATCTTTAGTGAGTGTTCAAATATGTGATACACAACCTGCAATAATGTTTAACATAAGTTTTTTATATGAAAATCCAGTTAGGTCCACAGGGGGCAGTATTATAGTAGTTGTATTCTTGTACGTTGGAGCAGTATTATAGTAGTTATATTCTTGTATATAGGGGGCAGTATTGTAGTAGGTATATTCTTGCACATTGGAGCAGTGTTATAGTAGTTATATTCTTGTACATAGGGGCAGTGCTATAGTAGTTATATTCTTGTACATAGGGGCAGTATTATAGTACTTAAAAAAATAAGTTACAGCGCTGGACTTATTTTTTCTAAGTTCTGAAAACTTGCCGCGCAACAGGATCCGTGCGCTCCAGGAGCAGGTGAGCAGACACTAAACTTGGAGCGGTATTATAGTAGTTATATTCCTGTACATAGGGGGCAGTATTATAGTAGATATATTCTTGTACATATCAGTATTATAGTAGTTATATTCTTGTACATAGGAGGCAGTATTATAGTAGTTATATTCTTGTACATAGGAGCAGTATTATAGTAGTTATATTCTTGTATATAGAGGCAGTATTATAGTAGTTATATTCTTGTACATTGGAGCAGTATTATAGTAGTTATATTCTTGTACATTGGAGCAGTATTATAGTAGTTATATTCTTGTATATAGAGGCAGTATTATAGCAGTTATATTCTTGTACATAGAGGCAGTATATAGTAGTTATATTCTTGTATATAGGGGCAGTATATAGTAGTTATATTCTTGTACATAGGAGCAGTATTATAGCAGTTATATTCTTGTACATAGGGGCAGTGCTATAGTAGTTATATTCTTGTACATAGGGGCAGTGCTATAGTAGTTATATTCTTGTGCATAGGGGCAGTATTATAGTACTTAGAAAAAATAAGTCCAGCGCTGTAACTTATTTTTTCTAAGTTCTGAAAACTTGCCGCACAACAGGATCCGTGCGCTCCAGGAGGAGGTGAGCAGACACTAAACTTTTTTGCAGTATTATAGTAGTTATATTCTTGTACATAGGAGCAGTATTATAGTAGTTATATTCTTGTACATAGGGGGCAGTATTATAGTAGATATATTCTTGTACATAGGGGCAGTATTTTAGTAGTTATATTCTTGTACATTGGAGCAGTATTATAGTAGTTATATTCTTGTACATAGGGGGCAGTATTATAGTAGATATATTCTTGTATATAGAGGCAGTATTATAGCAGTTATATTCTTGTACATAGGGGCAGTATTATAGCAATTATATTCTTGTACATAGGAGCAGTATTATAGTAGTTATATACTTGTACATTGGAGCAGTATTATAGTAGTTATATTCTTGTACATAGGGGGCAGTATTATAGTAGTTATATTATTGTACGTTGGAGCAGTATTATAGTAGTTTTATTCTTGTACATAGGAGCAGTATTATAGTAGTTATATTCTTGTACATAGGGGCAGTATTACAGTAGTTTTATTCTTGTACATAGGAGCAGTACTATAGTAGTTATATTCTTGTACATAGGAGCAGTATTATAGTAGTTATATTCTTGTACATTGGAGCAGTATTATAGTAGTTATATTCTTGTACATAGGGGGCAGTATTATGGTAGTTATATTCTTGTACATAGGAGCAGTATTATAGTAGTTATATTCTTGTACATAGGAGCAGCATTATAGTAGTTATATTCTTGTACATTGGAGCAGTATTATAGTAGTTATATTCTTGTACATAGGGGCAGTATTATAGTAGTTATATTCTTGTACATAGCGGCAGTATTATAGCAGTTATATTCTTGTACATAGTGGCAGTATTATAGTAGTTATATTCTTGTACATTGGAGCAGTATTATAGTAGTTATATTCTTGTACATAGGGGGCAGTATTATAGTAGTTATATTCTTGTACATAGGGGCAGTATTATAGCAGTTATATTCTTGTACATAGGAGCAGTATTATAGTAGTTATATTCTTGTACATAGGGGCAGTATTATAGCAGTTATATTCTTGTACATAGGAGCAGTATTATAGTAGTTATATTCTTGTACATTGGAGCAGTATTATAGTAGTTATATTCTTGTACATAGGGGGCAGTATTATAGCAGTTATATTCTTGTACATAGGAGCAGTATTATAGTAGTTATATTCTTGTACATTGGAGCAGTATTATAGTAGTTATATTCTTGTACATAGGGGGCAGTATTATAGTAGTTATATTCTTGTATATAGGAGCAGTATTATTGTAGTTATATTCTTGTATATAGGGGCAGTATTATAGTAGTTATATTCTTGTACATAGGAACAGTATTATAGGAGTTATATTCTTGTACATAGGGGCAATTTTTATTATAAACCAAACATAAATACAATTATAATAAAGCAAAAATCATCCAGTATTACAAAACACAAACCACTTAGGTAATATATACACAGCACTACATAATCAGATCATATTCATAAATAAATTAAAGTATCCACACCTGGCGATGGAAAAAGAAAGTTAGAGAAAAAAAAAAAAATTATCATGTTTCCTAACTGAAATTTACGTTCCTCCATAACGTTATGTTTCTCGGACTCCTTCCAACTTCCAGTGATTTTATCCACCGGAGTTCTGACATAACCTGATTGGCGGCAGCGGTGTGATCGAACAGCTCATTGTGTAGTGACACCCGGGTTCTCATGTGCCAGTGATAGTATTTGATGACACTGATTATACTGTACATAGTCTCTCTGTTGATGCTACTAACAGTGGAGGGGAAACCATAGATTATGTCGGGATACTTTAGGGTCCGCAGTCTGGGGATTTTTAGATTATCTGACACTTCCTCCCAGATCTTCCTCCCTCCCCAGCAATCACATATAAAGTGTTCCATAGTTTCCTCCTGCTGACAACCAAGGGGACAATTCCGATCAGAGACACACAGATGTTTCAGGTTCCCCCTGACAAAGAGCCGACTATGCAGTGAAAGCCAAGTGACATCAAACAGTTTAGGAACCTAAGGCTTTCCTGCAGGGTGGTGGTAACACAATCTCTCAGGGCCAGTGGAGAGTAGAAGAAAGTCCTACATACACGAGCATACAGGTCTCTTCTCGTACTGCTCTCAATGTAAGACTTCTCCAGTCCCCACCTCCTAACACACTTCAGACCATAGTCCAGATACTGGGGGAGGTGGTCACCTGTCCATCTCCTCCTCTTGAGACTGCCGCCTTTCACCCAAGATTCTGCAAAAGGCAATATCCAGTACCTGATACTATTTACCCACAGGGAGCTACTGTTTGAGTCCATGTTCCCAAAATTCACCTTTAGAAACAAGGAGTCAAAGAAAACCCTTGGATTCAACATATCCAGCCCACCCTCTCTCCGCCGTAGGTATGTTATTCCCCTCTTTATCAGGTTCAGCCTATTCCCCCACAAGAGCTGGAAGAACAGGCTGAAGAGCCTCGCTGAGAAAGATTCTGGCAAAGGGAAAGCGACAGAGACATACAAGAAAACGGGGACCAGATACGTCTTCAACATTGTGACCCTTTCTCTGTCGGTCAGCCTCCAGTTCTTCCATCGCTGAACCTTTGCATTTCCGGTTTCCAATTTCTCCTCCCAATTCAGCATGGCATTATCATCCCTCCCAAATTTAACCCCTAAGATCTTAATATGGGTGCAGGCTTTGGAAAACTGCGGCAGATCAAAGCTGGGCTCAGTATCTAATGTCCACAGAGCTTGGCTCTTTTCAAGGTTAACCAGAGACCCGGAGGCCTCTGAGTAGCTTCTGATGGACGCAGATAACATCTGCACCTCACGAGGATTGGAGATCACCAGCGTCACATCATCCGCATAGGCAACAACATTCAGAGGCGGGCAGTGGGGGACCGACACCCCCTGAAAATCGCACTTCTGCAGTGACCTCAGAAACGGGTCTAGGGCAAAAACATACAGGAGCGGACTCATTGGGCAGCCCTGTCTCACCCCCGCCCCAACTCCAAAAGTGTCACCCTGCCAACCATTAATCAGAGGAAAGCTCACCGCCTCTCTGTACAACGTCTTCAGCCAATCCACAAATTGTCCCGTAATACAGTACTTTGACAAAGTGGCCCACAGATAGTCATGATCAACCCTGTCAAAGGCTTTAGCCTGGTCCAGACTAACAACATATTTCCCACACCGCAGAGCTTTACATCTCTCAAACATCTCTCGTATCGAGATGACTGCTCCAGAGATGTTCCGCCCTTTTACTGTGCCAAACTGAGAACCTTCCAACAGTGCCGGGGACAAACAGACTAATCTAGAAAATAGGATCTTTGCTAGAATCTTCCTGTCCACATTCAAGAGGGCAATCGGCCTCCAGTTCTTGATGTCGCTCGGCTCTTTACCTTTAGACAGCAGAATTAACGAGGACACTCTCATGGATGGAGGCATCAGGTGATTTTCTAGACAATTTCTATACACATCCACGAGAATTGGAGCCAGGAGGTCTCTGAATTTCTTATAAAATTCTGCTGTTATACCATCTGGACCTGGTACCTTCTTCAGATATAACTTATCAATAGCCTCCTTAACTTCCTCCACCGCTAATTCTGCTGTCAAAGGAGAAAAGTCCAGATCATTAGTATCAGGCACTGGAGTTGCCTCCAAGAATTGAGCCATCTTATCTTTATCCAAAACTTTCCTCTGACGCAAGTCAGCATAGTAAGATCTCACCACCTCCAGGATACCCTCCCGTGAATCCTGCAATACACCCTGGGAGTCGGT
This sequence comes from Dendrobates tinctorius, assembly GCF_039654945.1. Classification (NCBI taxonomy): domain Eukaryota; kingdom Metazoa; phylum Chordata; class Amphibia; order Anura; family Dendrobatidae; genus Dendrobates; species Dendrobates tinctorius. Next base: position 13,897,156 of record NW_027361810.1, on the reverse strand, counting down.
GAGACCCGTGACCATTTTTTTGGCCACCCTCTCCCTGCAATTCTCAAAGGGATCAGGGGCCCCTAAGGACCCATAATCCCGTTCAAGAACCAGGGAGGTATACCTGCTATACTGATACTGCTTTATCTCAGATTTCAGCCGGTCGATCTTCACTTTGTCATCCCCGCCCGCCGAATACAGTGACTCCAATTCTTTGCGCAGCTTTAGGTACTGGCTGTACTTATTCCTCCCTTTATTAACTGACAGTCTCTTTAAGAGGGATCTGATATCCTCCTTGACGTCCTCCCACCAGTCGGTCATGTTGTCATAGAAGTCAACCCTGTCTAGATGAAGCTGGATAAGGGAGTGAACACGGCTCTGAACATAGGCATAATCCAGGAGACTGGAATTGAGCTTCCACAACCCTCTACCAATGTCCGGACGGTTAGAGGAACCCAAAGAGAAGCACAAGGCGAGGTGATCAGAGTAAGGGACGACCTTCTCACTCAGGGCGCCGACAGCCTCAGTAGGACTGACAAAAGCAAAATCTATCCTACTGCTCCTGTTGGAACATGAGTATGTGAATTTTGGCTGTCGCCCACCCTGTGTGAAAACGTCAGTCAGTCCTGCCTGCATTATGACGTTATGTAGGACCTTACCGTCCCTGGTCACTGCCTTGCCTGAGGAGCTGTCACCTGATGTCATTATGGCATTAAAGTCCCCCGCCATCACCACTGGAAGAGAAGTGAAGAGGTAAGGCTTGACGTCATTAAACAGCTGGATCCTGTCAGTCACTGTCTGTGGCCCATAGATGTTAATAAGCCGGAGTCGCCTCCCATGGATAGTGACTTCCAGGACCAGACATCTTCCCATGACCACCTCCGTCATCCTATGCACAGTCACATCATTGGTGTTAAACAGGACAGCGACCCCGGCGTAAGGCTCCACAGCCAGTGACCAGAAAGAAGGACCGGACCGCCATTCCCTCTCAGCCTCTCTCATAAGCCCCAGAGATGTCAGTCGTGTCTCCTGCAGGAAGATGACATCTGTGTCCAGATATTTGAGATGTTCATACACCACGTGTCTAGTTCTCCTCAGCTTAATGCTATTCACATTGTTCGAGGTCACTGTCAATGAGAACCCCGCCATCACAACACAATATAGAAGGAGCAGAGTAACAGCCATCATCATGAGTCAGAGATGTTCTGTCCACCACTGGTGTCCATGTCAGACTCTACCTGAGGGTCCACAGATAAGGGCTTCCGCTTTGGCGGGGGATGGTCCTCTATGTCCCTGTCACACTCAGCATCAACTTTCCTCAACTCTTCCTCATAATCATCACCATTGGAGTCAGATAAAACTCCATACTTGTTGGACACGACCATCACTCCTGCAGAATTCTGAACCTTCTTACTAGCACTCTGACCAGTGTCATATTCTGCCTCAGGTTTACGGGAGGATGTGTTCTTTTTCTTCCTTTTATTATTATTATTAATGTTCCAGTCATCAGATACAGACAGCGATGCTGAAGGGGGGGGTATCTGAGGCTGCTGGACCTGATGGACGACCTCCATGTTCCCCTCTGCACCCTGCTTCTCTGGTGCTGCCTGAGTGGACTCCTGGTGGACATCTGAGTTGGTCAACATCTCTCCTGACATTAAACACTCCTCCTCATGTGTCCCTGCCACCACATCCTCATCCTCCTGAGCCTCTGCCCCTGCCATCACTAACTCATCAGGGAAGACTCTGCAGATGTTGTGCCAGGCATCTGGACAGTCCCTGTGAGGGTGGCCCATCCTACCACAGAGGTTGCACCTGACATCCCGGCAGTCTGCAGCGACATGGCCAATTGCCCCACACAGACTGCACTTCACCACAGTACAGGCGTTAGCCAGATGACCTTTCCCACTACATTTGAAACACTTTCTGGGTTGCCCGGGATAATAACACCTTCCCTTCTCCCTCCCAATGAAGAAGGAGTTGGGTAAGTGGTCAGTGATGTTATTACATTGCCGCAATTTTACCAAGACCCGCCACCCCATTGTCCAGATACCATCCTCATCTCTGACCTTGGTGAGTCCAGAGACGAGGTCACAGTGTCTCCGGAGCCACACCTCGATGTCCTGTGGAGGAACGGCCTCATTCCAGAAGGTGATATTCACTGTGACTGTGTCTGGCCTGGAGATAGGAACCAACACAAAGTTATTCCAGCCCTCAGCATCTCTGAACTTGGGGTAATTGGCCCAGAATCTATCCAGGTCAGACATGACCTTGAAGCTGACCTCGTAGCCCTGCCTGTCCTGAAGATTAGACACTGCCAGTATCTCATTTGCCACAAACCCCATCTAGCCGCAGAGCAGCTCTCTCACCACATACCTGCGTTGTGGCAGATCCTCCTTGGCACCTATGTATTTAAACCGCACCACATTAATACGTTTGAATGTTTGGCCGGTATACCTGGCGCTGGAAGTGAAGGATGGGGCGCCGCGGCTCCAGTCATTCCTGGGGGCACCTGCCGGGTCACACTGGGCTGACTGACAGGGAGAGGGCCTGCAGCAGGGGGGGCTGTTACACCTTGTGGACTAGATGGCAAAGGGGGATAGTCACACATATCATGCACATTATCATGAGCAGCATCGTTATTATCAGACAGTGCGACGTCCATTACAGAATGTGAAACCCCTCCAACCCCCGACCCCATGGGCACAGCATCCCCAGCCACAGTCTGTGCTTCAGCCTCTGCCTCGGCCTCATCAGCACAAACAGTCTCACATATACTGTCCTGCTCCTGTGTGGGGCACTCTGGGACCTGTGGTGCCTCTGCTGGAGTCTGCAGTGTGTGCTCCTGTTCACACTCGGCTGCCTCATCAGCACAAACAGTCTCACATACACTGTCCTGCTCCTGTGTGGGGCATTCTGGGACCTGTGGTGCCTCTGCTGGAGTCTGCAGTGTGTGCTCCTGTTCACACTCGGCTGCCTCATCAGCACAAACAGTCTCACATACACTGTCCTGCTCCTGTGTGGGGCATTCTGGGACCTGTGGTGCCTCTGCTGCAGTCTGCAGTGTGTGCTCCTGTTCACACTGAGCTGCCTGCTGCTGCAGTTGTTTTCCCTCCTGGAAGCAGAAGCGGGCAGCCTGTAACACTGGCCGTTTCCGCTGCTGGGGGGTCCCGTCCTGAACATCAGGGGTCCTGGCCTCTACAGCACAGTCCTTCTTATAGGAGGCGAACCGCTCGCGGTTCCTGTAGGTCTCTGCCAGGGGCCCCATGCTCTCCAGCACAGATTCAGTGTCCTGCACAACACTCGCCAGCTGTACACCCAGTGTGTTCAGTCTCAGGTCATAGGCGTCATTACTGGCAGGATTAGTGGTCTTCAGGCTATAGATGAAGTCTACCTCCATTTGCAGCGCTTTTTTTTGCTGCTGTAACTCACCCAGTTTTCGGACAAGTCCCGGTATCTCATCCGCTAGCTGCAGCTCGGGTGCACGCGCCGGCCCCACAGGTTTAGTCTTGACCACGGGTACAGGGGGTTTGAAGACAGTCTTGTGCGGGTCCACCACGGATGGTTTTGTGGCTCCTTGGCTGGATGCAGGCTCCGCAGCAGGTTTATCGCTGCCACCTGACTGTGACCGTGTGCGTCCTGACTGCGCCATACTGCCATGCTGCTGTACGTTTTCCTGCATTGTCTGCCTTTCCAAAGACGTCCGTCTCTGCCTGGAAGCAGGAGAGGTGATCTGCACAGCTGGGGCCGATCTCACCTGTGCACCTGGCAGGAGCTGCTTACTGACTGGGGAGCTACAAGACTTCACATTCAGCTGGGTTCCATCACTCACCAACACTTTTCCTTCTTGTTTCTTTGCTGGAACTGGAGAAGGTTTTCCTCCCAAAACTTTATTCACAACTGTTTCCTTCTTCATAGAACTGCTGCAGCTTTGACTCGCTGCATTCACTGGTCTCACAGTGGCTTTGGGATTAACATTCCCATTAGTAGAAGCCTGGGAGGCTAGTCCCAGTGTAGGCCTGGAAGCCTGGGCCTTGCCAGGGGAGCTTCCCCGCCCAGGGTGGCCCCTCCCCGGGCTTGCTCCAGACATCAGGAGAACCACTGACACACAACCTCACAGCTAGGAGGCAGTATTATAGTAGTTATATTCTTGTACATAGGGGCAGTATTATAGCAGTTATATTCTTGTACATAGGAGCAGTATTATAGTAGTTATATTCTTGTACATAGGGGCAGTATTATAGCAGTTATATTCTTGTACATAGAGGCAGTATAGAGTAGTTATATTCTTGTATATAGGGGCAGTATTATAGCAGTTATATTCTTGTACATAGGGGCAGTATTATAGTAGATATATTCTTGTACAAAGGGGCCGTATTATAGTAGTTATATTCTTGTATATAGGAGCAGTATTATTGTAGTTATATTCTTGTATATAGGGGCAGTATTATAGTAGTTATATTCTTGTACATAGGGGCAGTGCTATAGTAGTTATATTCTTGTACATAGGGACAGTGCTATAGTAGTTATATTCTTGTACATAGGGGCAGTATTATAGTACTTAGAAAAAATAAGTCCAGCGCTGTAACTTATTTTTTCTAAGTCCTTAAAACTTGCCGCGCAACAGGATCCGTGCGCTCCAGGAGGAGGTGAGCAGACACTAAACTTTTTTGCAGTATTATAGTAGTTATATTCTTGTACATAGGAGCAGTATTATAGAAGTTATATTCTTGTACATATGGGGCAGTATTATAGTAGATATATTCTTGTACATAGGTGCAGTATTTTAGTAGTTATATTCTTGTACATTGGAGCAGTATTATAGTAGTTATATTCTTGTACATTGGAGCAGTATTATAGTAGTTATATTCTTGTACTTAGGGGGCAGTATTATAGTAGATATATTCTTGTATATAGAGGCAGTATTATAGCAGTTATATTCTTGTACATAGAGGCAGTATATAGTAGTTATATTCTTGTATATAGGGGCAGTATTGTAGCAGTTATATTCTTGTACATAGGGGCAGTATTATAGTAGTTATATTCTTGTACATAGGAGCAGTATTATAGCAGTTATATTCTTGTACATTGGCGCAGTATTATAGCAGTTATATTCTTGTACATAGGGGCAGTATTATAGTAGTTATATTCTTGTACATAGAGGCAGTATTATAGCAATTATATTCTTGTACATAGGAGCAGTAATATAGTAGTTATATTCTTGTACGTTGGAGCAGTATTATAGTAGTTTTATTCTTGTACATAGGAACAGTATTATAGTAGTTATATTCTTGTACGTTGGAGCAGTATTATAGTAGTTATATTCTTGTACATAGGGGCAGTATAATAGTAGTTATATTCTTGTACATAGCGTCAGTATTATAGTAGTTATATTCTTGTACATAGGGGCACTATTATAGCAGTTATATTCTTGTACATAGGAGTAGTATTATAGTAGTTATATTCTTGTACATAGAGGCAGTATAGAGTAGCTATATTCTTGTATATAGGGGCAGTATTATAGTAGTTATATTCTTGTACATAGGGGCAGTATTATAGTAGTTATATTCTTGTACATAGGGGCAGTATTATAGCAGTTATATTCTTGTACGTAGGAGCAGTATTATAGTAGGTATATTCTTGTACATTGGAGCAGTATTATAGTAGTTATATTCTTGTACTTAGGGGGCAGTATTATAGTAGATATATTCTTGTATATAGAGGCAGTATTATAGCAGTTATATTCTTGTACATAGAGGCAGTATATAGTAGTTATATTCTTGTATATAGGGGCAGTATTGTAGCAGTTATATTCTTGTACATAGGGGCAGTATTATAGTAGTTATATTCTTGTACATAGGAGCAGTATTATAGCAGTTATATTCTTGTACATTGGTGCAGTATTATAGCAGTTATATTCTTGTACATAGGGGCAGTATTATAGTAGTTATATTCTTGTACATAGAGGCAGTATTATAACAATTATATTCTTGTACATAGGAGCAGTAATATAGTAGTTATATTCTTGTACGTTGGAGTAGTATTATAGTAGTTTTATTCTTGTACATAGGAACAGTATTATAGTAGTTATATTCTTGTACATAGGAGCAGTATTATAGTAGTTATATTCTTGTACATTGGAGCAGTATTATAGTAGTTATATTCTTGTACATAGGAGCAGCATTATAGTAGTTATATTCTTGTACGTTGGAGCAGTATTATAGTAGTTATATTCTTGTACATAGGGGCAGTATAATAGTAGTTATATTCTTGTACATAGCGTCAGTATTATAGTAGTTATATTCTTGTACATAGGGGCACTATTATAGCAGTTATATTCTTGTACATAGGAGTAGTATTATAGTAGTTATATTCTTGTACATAGAGGCAGTATAGAGTAGCTATATTCTTGTATATAGGGGCAGTATTATAGTAGTTATATTCTTGTACCTAGGGGTAGTATTATAGTAGTTATATTCTTGTACATAGGGGGCAGTATTATAGCAGTTATATTCTTGTGTATAGGAGCAGTATTATAGTAGTTATATTCTTGTACATAGAGGCAGTATATAGTAGTTATCTTCTTGTACATAGGGGCAGTATTATAGTAGTTATATTCTTGTACCTAGGGGTAGTATTATAGTAGTTATATTCTTGCACATAGGGGGCAGTATTATAGCAGTTATATTCTTGTACATAGAGGCAGTATATAGTAACATAGTTATTAAGTCCATCTAGTTCAACCCATATCCTATCCTAACTTGTCCTAACATGTTGATCCAGAGGAAGGCAAAAAAAACCCATGTGGCAAACAGTAAGCTTCACATTGGGGGAAAAAATTCCTTCCCGACTCCACATACGGCAATCAGACTAGCTCCCTGGATCAATGCAATATTAAGGAAACTAGTGTATATACCCTATAATATTATACTTTTCAAGAAAGGCATCCAGTCCCTTCTTAAGTTTTATTAGGGAATCAGTCATTACAACATCATATGGCAGAGAGTTCCATAGTCTCACTGCTCTTACAGTAAAGAATCCGCGTCTGTGAGTATGCTTAAACCTTCTTTCCTCCAGACGTAGAGGATGCCCCCTTGTCCCCGTCACAGGTCTAAGAGTAAAAAGATCATTAGAAAGGTCTTGGTATTGTCCCCGCATATATTTATACATTGTAATAAGATCACCCCTAAGCCTTTGATTTTCCAGACTAAATAACCCCAAGTGTAATAACCTGTCTTGGTATTGCAGGCCCCCCAGTTCCCTAATAACCTTGGTCGCTCTTGTCTGCACCCGCTCCAGTTCAGCTGTGTCTTTCTTATACACCGGAGACCAGAACTGTACACAGTATTCTAAGTGTGGTCGTACTAGTGACTTATATAGAGGTAAAATTATGTTCTCCTCATGAGCAGCTATGCCTCTTTTAATGCATCCCATTATTTTATTTGCCTTTGCAGCAGCTGCCTGACACTGGCCGCTAAATGTGAGTTTGTCGTCCACCCATACACCCAGGTCTTTTTCAGTGACAGTTTTGCCCAGTGTTTTACAATTAAGCACATAATTATACATCTTGTTCGTTCTACCCAAGTGCATGACCTTACATTTATCCCCATTAAAGCTCATTTGCCATTTATCAGCCCAAGCTTCTAGTTTACATAAATCCTCCTGTAATATAAAATTGTCCTCCTCTGTATTGATTACCCTGCAGAGTTTAGTGTCATCTGCAAATATTGAAATTCTACTCTCTATGCCCCTTACAAGGTCATTAATAAATATGTTAAAAAGAAGTGGGCCCAAAACTGACCCCTGTGGTACCCCACTGCTAACCGTGACCCAGTCCGAGTGTGCTCCATTAATAACCACCCTTTGTTTCCTATCCCTGAGCCAGCTCTTAACCCACCTACACATATTTTCCCCTATCCCCATTGTTCTCATTTTATGTATCAACCTTTTGTGTGGCACCGTATCAAAAGCTTTAGAAAAGTCCATGTACACCACGTCCACTGCATTCCCTTGGTCCAGTCCGGAACTTACCTCTTCATAAAAGCTTATCAGATTAGTCTGACAGGAACGGTCCCTTGTAAACCCATGTTGATATTGGGTCATGAGGTTATTCTTCTCCAGATACTCCAGTTTAGTATCTCTTAGAAAACCCTCCAGGATTTTACCCACAGTTGAGGTTAAGCTTACTGGCCTATAATTTCCAAGTTCAGTTTTTGTCCCCTTTTTGAATATTGGCACCACATTTGCTATACGCCAGTCCTGTGGTACAGACCCTGTTATTATGGAATCTTTAAAGATTAAAAATAATGGTCTATCTATGACTGTGCTTAATTCCTGCAGTAATCAGGGGTGTATCCCATCCGGGCCCGGGGATTTGTCAATTTTAGTGATTTTTAGACTCCGCCGTACTTCCTGTTGGGTTAAGCAGGTGACATTTAATGGAGAATTTTTATCCCTGATCATGTTATCCGTCATGGGATTTTCTTGTGTAAATACTGTTGAAAAAAAGTCATTTAGCATATTGGCTTTTTCCTCATCCACCATTTCACCCAGACTATTTTTAAGGGGGCCAACACTATCATTTTTTAGCTTCTTACTATTTATGTAGTTAAAGAATATTTTGGATTATTTTTACTTTCTCTGGCAATGAGTCTCTCTGTCTCAGTCTTTGCTGTCTTGATTTGCTTTTTACAGAATTTATGTAATTTTCTGTATTTATTTAATGCCTCATCACTACCTACTTGCTTTAATTCTCTAAATGCTTTATTTTTATCTCTTATTGCTCCCCTTACAGCTCTATTTAGCCATAGTGGTCTCCTCCTATTTCTCGCATGTTTATTCCCATACGGTATATATTGTGCACAGGTTCTATTCAGGAGGATAAAAAACGTCTCCCATTTTCTTTGTGTATTTTTATGTCTCAGGATATCGTCCCAGTTAATTGCACCAAGATCTTCTCTCATCTGTTGGAAATTTGCCTTCCTGAAGTTTAGTGTCCTTGTAACCCCTCTACTACACATCTTATTAAAGGATACATGAAAACTTATTATCTTGTGATCACTATTACCCAAGTGACCCCCAACCCTTACATTTGATATGCGGTCTGGCCTGTTGGTTAATATTAGGTCTAGCAGTGCCCCCCCTCTTGTCGGGTCCTGAACCAGTGGTGAAAGGTAATTATCTCTCATAGTTGTCAGACACCTATCACCTTTGCTGGAACTGCAGGTTTCGGTTCCCCAATGTATTTCAGGGTAGTTGAAGTCCCCCATAATAATGACTTCTCCTTGAGTCGCCGCTTCATCTATTTGCTTTATGAGGATATTCTCTGTTGCTTCCATTATTTTTGGAGATTTATAACAAACCCCTATCAGTAATTTATTATTTTTCCCCCCTCCCCTTATCTCTACCCACAGGGACTCTACATTTTCATTAGATTCATGTATATTATCACGCAGGATGGGTTTTAAGGATGATTTTACATATAAACACACGCCTCCCCCTCGCTTATTAGTACGGTCATTTCTGAACAGACTATAGCCCTGTAAATTAACCGCCCAGTCATGGCTCTCGTCCAGCCATGTCTCAGATATCCCCACCATGTCATAATTATGTTCCAACAACATTAACTCCAATTCCTCCATCTTGTTGGCGAGGCTTCTGGCATTAGTATACATGCACTTTATGTATCTCTCTGTACCTCTATTCTTTCTTAAATTATTAACTGTTCTAACCCCACCCCCCATGCCACCCCCACCCCCAATGTCATTATTTGTGCCCAGGTCTCTATCTGCACTGTCTTCCCCTCCTATAAAAGGAATACCCTCCCCCCCGTCCCTTGTTTAAACACTCCTCCAGCCTTCTAGCCATTTTCTCCCCCAGCACTGCTGCACCCTCCCCATTGAGGTGCAGCCCGTCCCTAGCGTAGAACCTGTAACCAACTGAGAAGTCGGCCCAGTTCTGCAGGAACCCAAACCCCTCCTTCCTACACCAATTGCTGAGCCACTTATTAACCTCCCTAATCTCCCGTTGCCTCTCTGGCGTGGCACGTGGTACAGGAAGTATTTCCGAAAATACCACCTTGGAGGTCCTTGCTTTAAGCTTACAGCCTAATTCCCTGAAATCATCTTTAAGGACCTTCCACCTACCTCTAACTTTGTCATTTGTGCCAATGTGCACCATGACCGCTGGATCCTCACCAGCCCCTCTCAGTAATCTGTCAACCCGATCAGCGATGTGTCGGACTCGAGCGCCAGGTAGGCAGCACACCGTTCGACGATCCCGGTCTTTGTGACAGATTGCCCTGTTCCCCTAATAATTGAGTCTCCCACTACCAGAACCTGTCTGGCCTGCCCTACACTCCTATTTCCCCCCTTACTGGAGCAGACACTCCTCCGGCTTTCAGAGGACATGTCTTGCTGCAGCAGTGCTACTCCTGCACTAACACCCCTCTGCCAACTCATCAAACTTATTGGGCTGTGCCAGATCAGGACTAGCCTCCCTGGTGCTCTTCCCTCTACCCCGCCTTCTAACTGTCACCCAGCTAGCTGCCTCACTGTCCTGCAGCTCCAACCTAGCATCCCCCCTCATCTATCCCATTGAGCGTCTGCTCAGTGAGCAGAAGACTCCTTTCCATATTGTCTATGGATCTCAGTGTTGCCAGCTGCACATTTAGATCCAGTATCTGGGCTTCCAAATGCACAACGTGCTCACATCTCGCACAGCAGTATGCACCCTCGACCGGCTGTTCAAGGATTTCATACATGCGGCAAGACTGGATGGCATTGGCAATAGTGGAGCACATCCTAATGGGGATTGCACCAGACAAAAAGATAAGCAAAAATAAATAAAAAGTATTAATAAAATATAACAGCAATTCAGTAATACCTCCCTTGGAAACTCCCTGAATCCAAAGTCACTGAATCACAAGTTACACACTTACCACAGTTCGCACTTATGCTCAGGTCACACTCGCTCAGGCAGAAGATTTAAAAGATTTTTTTTTTCCCGTTTAACCAGCACACCACCCTGCTGCTCAATGCACTTCCAAAAGGAGTAGTTATCTTCTTGTACATAGGGGCAGTATTATAGTAGTTATATTCTTGTTCATAGGGGCAGTATTATAGTAGTTATATTCTTGTACATAGTATCAGTATTATAGTAGCTATATTCTTGTACATTGGAACAGTATTATAATAGTTATATTCTTGTATATAGGGGCAGTATTATAGTAGTTATATTCTTGTACATAGGAGCAGTATTATAGTAGTTATATTCTTGTACATAGGGGCAGTATTATAGTAGTTATATTCTTGTACATAGTAGCAGTATTATAGTAGTTATATTCTTGTACATTGGAACAGTATTATAGTAGTTATATTCTTGTATATAGGAGCAGTATTATAGTAGTTATATTCTTGTACAAAGGGGGCAGTATTATAGTAGTTATATTCTTGTACATAGGAGCAGTATTATAGTAGTTATATTCTTGTACATAGGGGCAGTATTATAGTAGTTATATTCTTGTACATAGTAGCAGTATTATAGTAGTTATATTCTTGTACATAGGGGCAGTATTATAGTAGCTATATTCTTGTACATAGGGGCAGTATTATAGTAGTTATATTCTTGTACATAGGAGCAGTATTATAGTAGTTATATTCTTGTATATAGGAGCAGTATTATAGTAGTTATATTCTTGTATATAGGAGCAGTATTATAGTAGTTATATTCTTGTACATAGGGGGCAGTATTATAGTAGTTATATTCTTGTACATAGGAGCAGTATTATAGTAGTTCTATTCTTGTACATAGGAGCAGTATTATAGTAGTTATATTCTTGTACATAGGGGCAGTATTATAGTAGTTATATTCTTGTATATAGGAGCAGTATTATAGTAGTTATATTCTTGTATATAGGGGCAGTATTATAGTAGTTATATTCTTGTACATAGGAGCAGTATTATAGTAGTTAAATTCTTGTATATAGGAGCAGTATTATAGTAGTTATATTCTTGTACATAGGGGCAGTATTATAGTAGTTATATTCTTGTACATAGGAGCCGTATTATAGTAGTTCTATTCTTGTACATAGGAGCAGTATTATAGTAGTTATATTCTTGTACATAGGGGCAGTATTATAGTAGTTATATTCTTGTACATAGTAGCAGTATTATAGTAGTTATATTCTTGTACATAGGGGCAGTATTATAGTAGCTATATTCTTGTACATAGGGGCAGTATTATAGTAGTTATATTCTTGTACATAGGAGCAGTATTATAGTAGTTATATTCTTGTACATAGTGGCAGTATTATAGTAGTTATATTCTTGTACATAGGGGGCAGTATTATAGTAGTTATATTCTTGTACATAGGAGCAGTATTATAGTAGTTATATTCTTGTACATAGGGACAGTATTATAGTAGTTATATTCTTGTACATAGGGGCAGTATTATAGTAGTTATATTCTTGTACATAGGAGCAGTATTATAGTAGTTATATTCTTGTATATAGGGGCAGTATTATAGTAGTTATATCCTTGTACATAGGAGCAGTATTATAGTAGTTATATTCTTGTACATAGGAGCAGTATTATAGTAGTTATATTCTTGTACAGAGAGGTTATGGAGAGAATTATAGTAATTATACTCCTCTACATCTCTTAGTCATTTAATGTAGTTTATTGTAACAAGAATATCATTATCGTCACTATGTTCTCATTTCACTTTCTGTAAGGTGTATTATAGGCCTATTGCAGCATTTTGCAGCTCAGATTTGGAGAGTATTATAGGCCTATTCTTGTACATAGGGACAGTATTATAGTAGTTATATTATTGTACATAGGGGCAGTATTATAGTAGTTATATTCTTGTACATAGGAGCATTATTATAGTAGTTCTATTCTTGTACATAGGAGCAGTATTGCAGTAGTTATATTCTTGTACATTGTGGGCAGTATTATAGTAGTTATATTCTTGTACATAGGAGCAGAATTATAGTAGTTATATTCTTGTACATAGGAGCAGTATTATAGTAGTTATATTCTTGTACATAGGAGCAGTATTATAGTAGTTATATTCTTGTATATAGGGGCAGTATTATAGTAGTTATATCCTTGTACATAGGAGCAGTATTATAGTAGTTATATTCTTGTACATAGGAGCAGTATTATAGTAGTTATATTCTTATACATAGGGGCAGTATTATAGTAGTTATATTCTTGTACATAGGAGCAGTATTATAGTAGTTATATTCTTATACATAGGGGCAGTATTATAGTAGTTATATTCTTGTACATAGGAGCAGTATTATAGTAGTTATATTCTTGTACATAGGAGCAGTATTATAGTAGTTATATTCTTATACATAGGGGCAGTATTATAGTAGTTATATCCTTGTACATAGGAGCAGTATTATAGTAGTTATATTCTTGTACATAGGGGCAGTATTATAGTAGTTATATTCTTATACATAGGGGCAGTATTATAGTAGTTATATTCTTGTACATAGGAGCAGTATTATAGTAGTTATATTCTTATACATAGGGGCAGTATTATAGTAGTTATATTCTTGTACATAGGAGCAGTATTATAGTAGTTATATTCTTGTATATAGGGGCAGTATTATAGTAGTTATATCCTTGAACATAGGAGCAGTATTATAGTAGTTATATTCTTGTATATAGGGGCAGTATTATAGTAGTTATATTCTTGTACATAGGGGCAGTATTATAGTAGTTATATTCTTATACATAGGGGCAGTATTATTGTAGTTATATTCTTGTACATAGGAGCAGTATTATAGTAGTTATATTCTTGTACATAGGGGCAGTATTATAGTAGTTATATCCTTGAACATAGGAGCAGTATTATAGTAGTTATATTCTTGTACAGAGAGGTTATGGAGAGAATTATAGTAATTATACTCCTCTACATCTCTTAGTCTTTTAATGTAGTTTATTGTAACAAGAATATCATTATCGTCACTATGTTCTCATTTTACTTTCTGTAAGGTGTATTATAGGCCTATTGCAGCATTTTGCAGCTCAGATTTGGAGAGCACCCTGAGATCTGTCCTTGCTTTCATGGATCGATATTCTTTTCTAGATGTTTCAGCTTTGGAGAGAAGGATTATTAATCTGCAGTTACTTTATATTCTCTAGTTTTCTCTTGTAAACTATTTATAAGGCAGCTTGATTTATTATATATGGGTTGAAAAAGAAATAAATAATGACCCCATATCTGTATTTTGTATGTGAATGTTGTTTCTTTGTAATAGTATAAGTATATGAGAAACCTATATTATGACACACTTACCTGGTACTAGGACACTGACAGGCCTACTTTTTGGTTGCCAGATTACAGAGCTTTATTATTGAATACCTTAGCATGTTAAGTACGTGGTGTAGCTCCTCCACCAGTGCCGCTCGCTTATTACTGCAGCCTCCCTGACAGATTCTACCATATCTCCCAAATATCCAATATTGATAAAAGCGACATGTACTTCGGCCTCAGCAATATTTATTTTATTCTTAGCCAGCGCTCTAACCTTCCCGGTCCTTCATATTCACCCACACTGAATTATTGCTCCTAGTAAAGCCCATAAGTATTCCCACACACTATGGCACCCACAGTACATTCCCCCAAGACGGTACATTACCCAACCGTGCTCACACAGTATGATCCCCCCCACACAGTATGATCCCCCCACACAGTAGGATGCCCCATCATCTTGTACCCGAACATAGTATACTAGCCGACAGTCGTTAGTCCACTTCCACACATAATGATGTCTACAGTCCACTTCCACATAGTAAGATTGTATGATTCCCCCACACAGTATGATGCCCCACAGTCCCCCCCACACAGTATGACGCCCTTAGTCCACTTACACACAGTATGATGCCCCCACATAGTATTATGTTTCATCATTGCATAACATCACACACAGCAGAATGCCCCACAGTCCTCTCCACACAGTATGATGCCCTCACATTTCACCCCCACTCAGAATGATTCCCTCACATTTCACCCCCACACGGAATGATGCCCCCACATAATATAATACCCTATTATTACAGACCCCCACACAGTAAAATGTCCTACAGTCCTACACACATTATGGTGCCCCCCAATCCACCCCAACACAGTGTAATGAGTGATCATGACATAGCCCTCCACACAGTGCAATGCCCCTTCAGTTCCTTCCGCACAATATAACACCCTCAGCCCACTTCCACACAGTATGATGCCACTACACAGTATATTACCCCCACAGTTCATCCCCACGCAATATGATACCCCTACACTGATTGATGACCCATCTTTACATGCCACCACACAGTACAATGCCCTATGCAGTATGATGCCCCCAGTCCACTCCAACACAGCATGACTCCCCATCATTACACAGCCTTCCACGTAGTGCAATGCCACACACTCTCCCCCACATGGTATATGATACCCACCAGTCCACTACCAACACATTATATTCCCCATCACAGACCACCTCCATAGTATGATAATCCCTCATTATATCCCCTTCCACACAGGATGCCCCACAGTCCCCCACCGACACACACTGTATAGATTCCCAACAGTTCCCCCCCAATCCAAGCTTCCTTCTTGTCTTTCTGTCCTGTCATGTCCCTGTTGCTTTACTACAGAGCTGGTCTCTGCGGTAAAATGTCACGAGACTTGAAGGCTTTTTCAGGACCTTCAGTCTCTACACAGTCAGAATAGTAGATCGGGGAGCTGACGTCTTCCCACCCCACCATTGCATTCAACTGTATCTGTGTCCTGAGAACACAAACATAGTTGAAGTTGAGACATATCCCCAACCCGAACAACGGGACAGCTTCCCAAATACGAGACTGTCTCGCCGGATCTCGTAACAACTCTTTTAAGATCTACCAAAGCTTTTCAAACTTTTGGTGCAAAAATTAGTTTTAAAGTAAACCAATCAATTTAGCAACCAGCCCAACATAAATAAAGACTGCAACTATATGGGAAAAAGAACTCAACATCTCTTTTTCCACTGAGAAATAGCAAAAATCTATCAACGGGACAAACCCCACAACCACTTGTGCCAAAGAGAAGCTGATAAAACAAAGTCACATACTGTATATAATATTTGAAGAATTCATTAATACTGAGGGTAAAAGAAACTTATGTTCAAAATTTTGTTTGTTTTTGTTCCTATTTGATTACATTTTACCAGTTCTCACTTTCTGCTATATTATTTCCCTCTCCTCAGCTCCCAAAATTTTTTATTTCCTCCATATTTATCATCAAATTAGTCCTTTTTATTTCCTTCAGGAGAAATTATATTTTTAATTGCACCATTTTGACTCCATTCTATAATCTCCAGTGCAGAACTTTTAATAATTTTATTTTTGAGGAGCTGCGGGGGAAAAAAAAAGTTACCGTATAACTAGGGACTCATTCATAAAGACTGGTGTTCTGTATTCCAGTTCACGAGCAAAATCTGCCAAATTAATCAAGAGATGTTTTTAATAATTTTGGCGCATCTTTTAACTGCTATGTAACTACGCCGAAAATGTGCTCCTCATCCGCCAGGGACTGACGTACATGCTTAGCCATGCGCCGTCCCGTCAAGAGTCCTGGATACTGTTGAGCGAGTGGCCAGGACTTATGTAAAGTTGCAAAAAATCGCAGCGCTCTTGAGCTAAAAAATTTTGCAACATTTCTTTCTGTTTTACGGCATAAAAACTTCTTGATGAATCGTGGCTGTAGTTTTTTTTTTTATTATTGTTTTTCTCCTTTTTTTTTGTAATATACTAGATGTTTAAAATGTTGTTTATAGGTGGCTGTAGAGGGGTCCTCAGGGTGCGTCGCCATTCTGCAATGCTTTCCTGTGCAGAGGCTCCTAGCATTCAGCTACTTTTTGGGTTAAATTCATTGTCTCCTGTGTATACGTGGTAGACTTCTTCAGGTTTTGCTTTTTGATAATAACGGAATGTGGCATCATCGGGTAATTACATGTCCGAGCCCGGGATGGAGGGTGCCATGAATTTCACAGTCCTATGATATTTCTTTGAAATCCTTTTGAGGTTTTTCCGTTGCTCGGTGGTTTTTACTGAATGGGCTTTCCGTCTGCTCGTGAGATTCATCTTGTTGTCCATCGTCCCTTTTATGCAGCAGCTTTAATGTAATAAGAGAACGCGGCTTAGTTAGGAATATGAGACGCCGCGGCTTCACGTGGAGAGAATATAAAAGCCGGGATTACGACGGCGATGCTTCATCTTTCTGAGAGTCCGGGAATAAATCTTGGCCTGTCACTGTCGGACTCGGGATGGATGTGTAAAATACAAGAGACATGACCCCACAACACAAAGTCACCGCAGACGAGAGCGCAACATCTCCATCCACATCATCCATATATCTCCATCCACATCATCCAGTCTGAAGAGCAGAAGGGTTGCTACATTGCGGCCATTTCTTAATTATATTTGTATCCAGGAAAGTATGGCGGCCAAATCCCGAAATATGGTATTAGAGAAATCTCTGCCAGGTGTGAATCCACCCTAATAAAATGCATCCGAAGGGCCCTTTATCACTGCGATCAAAGCTTCATTTTCTGACTTCGCCATGAAATATTTTGTAAATGGATTCCAGTTTATCCTGACCGGCCCACCGACGCGCAGACCCCTGAAGATCTTTCTACAGTAATTGCTCACCTTGCACTTGAAATCTGCGCCGGAGCTCATGGTCAATGCAGACAGAGCCGAACGAGACGGATGTGTAAATCAAGAGCCTGGAAAAACTTAAAGGGAACCTGTCAGCAGGTTTGGCCGATATGAGTTACGGCCACCGCCTTTCACGGCTTATACACAGCATTTTATAGCGCTGTAGATAAGCTCCCGATCTGACCTGCAAGATAAGAAAAATAAGCTTTATTATGTTCACTCGGGGGGGCGGTCCGGTCTGATGGGTGTCACAGGTCCGGGTCCGGCACCTACCATCTTGCGACGCCGCCCTCCTGCTTGCTTCAAGGCTCCCTGGCATCATGCTCCTGCGCAGGCGTACTTATCTGCCCTGATGAGGTCAGAGTAAAGTACTGCAGTGCGCAGGCGCGGGGCCTCTCTGACCTTTCCTGGCTCCTGAGCACTACAGTACTTTACTCTGCCCTCAACAGGTCAGATAAGTACGCCTGCGCAGGAGCGCGATGCCGGGAGCGAGGAAGCAAGCAGGAGGGCGGCGATTGTAAGAAGATGAGAGGTGCCGGACCCGGACCTGTGACACCCATCGTATCGGACCGCCCCCCGAGTGAGTATAATAAAGCTTATTTTTGTTATCTTGCAGGTCAAATTAGGAGCTTGTCTACAGCGTTATATTATGCTGTGTATAAGCCCTAAAAGGCGGTGGCCATAACTTATATCGGCCAAACCTGCTGACAGGTTCCCTTTAATGACAACCTAAGGATATAGTCACACACAGTTTTTTTTTTGCTTGCATTTTTCTGGATGATAAAGCCACATAAACAATGTTTCAAAAAGTAATTTTTTTGGGCTCGTTTTTGGATATTTTTTTTTGTTATCTTTGCCGCAGTTTTTCAGCTTTAATTGATTCAGTCGTTCAATTTGATGTTTGCTTTTTATTTTTTGTTTATTAAGAAACGTTTCAAGAATTTCCATGTGGCTTCCATCTATATCACATATATAAACCCCATCACCTTGTGCACTGTATTTTCCCATTGAAATAAAAAGGAAGATTATAATTCACAAGACGACTTGGAGTGGTTTGTCATAAAGGATTTTGGAGCAGAATCTGCACCAAGATTCACATGAAAAACTCTGTGTGAACTTACCCTTGTGTGAACTCAAGTGGGCAATCACCAGCTTTACCCTGTGAGGTTCCAGGTGGTCTGTAAGTTTGCTTCACTAGCTCTGTAGGGGGCTTCCTCATACAGTTTGATTTAATGGCAAAGTGGGGTCGGGGAGTTTCTGTCAGTTCAGTAGCACCATAGGGGTCCAAGTGGTGCATACTTTATGCTGTGTGGCTGATCTAATAGTACTGAGGGCTGCAGACTAATGCTATAAGTTTGATTTAGAACACTGTGGGGGTCTGGGTTATGCTGTACGTTTGGTTCAGTAGAACAGTGAGGATCTTTGTGGTGCTGTACATTTGGTTCATTATCTTTGTGGGGGTCCGGGTTATGCTATAAGTTTGTTTTAGAAGTACTATTGGGGTCTGGGTTGTGCTGTACATTTGGTTCAGTAGCTTTGTGGGGTCCGGGTTATGTTGTACATTTGGTTGAGAAGTACAGTGTGGGTATCCGGATTATGCTTTACATCTGTTTCATTATCTTTGTTGGGGTCCGGGTTATGTGGTACGTTTGGTTCAGTACAACAGTGGGGGTCCAGGTTGTGCTGTACGTTTGGTTCAATAGGTATGTGGGGGTCTGGGTTTTGCGGTATGTTTGATTTATTAGCATTGTGGGGGTCCGGGTTATGCGGTACGTTTGGTTCAGTACAACAGTGGGGTTCTGGGTTGTGCTGTATGTTTGGTTCAGTAGCTTTGTGGGGGTCCGGGATGTGCTGTATGTTTGGTTCAGTAGCTTTGTGGGGGACCTGGTTTTGCTGTATGTTTGGTTCAGTAGCTTTGTGGGGGTCCGGGATGTGCTGTATGTTTCATTCATTAGCTTTGTGGGGGTCCGGGATGTGCTGTATGTTTGGTTCAGTAGCTTTGTGGGGGTCAGGGTTGTGCTGTATGTTTGGTTCATTAGCTTGACTTAGGAAAGTCTGACTGACGGCTTCACTGTAATGACCCCTCCCAAAACCCATACTTACCCCTTCTTAACTTAAATAAGACACGACTGCGTGACATTGGATGTAAAAGGCCACAGCAGCCCCGTTTATTAACACCAAACAAGCAATAACATTTTATCCATAAACGTAGAAATATTCCATAAACATAACCACCAGCAAAAGGAGGGGGGTAAATGAAGAGTCCATTGTACATGATTGCAACACCAGCTCCACCACGTGCCCTCAGCCGCACCACACCGGCTCGAGGACACCCAGCCGAGTGTTGCCCAACCAATGTCCTGCTGGGACCCAGCCCAGCAGGGACCCACGTTAACATGCCCCGCTGTGACCGAGCACAGCAGGGTCCCACGTTAACATGTCCCGCTGTGACCCAGCACAGCTGGGACCCACCTTAACCAAGTATACCATTGCACCACCAGGGGTAACCCGCTCCTGCACTGGGTTCACCCCCCCGCTCTTTGTGCAATCCACCGACTTCAAATACCCCCCTCCTTTCCGCCGACTGCTGCGACAACGTCAAACCTCTTCTTCTCTTCACCATGTCGATCTCCAGAAGATCCTAAAATTAGGGCGGGAGGGCAGGACGATTCCGGACGTCTGCAAGGTAAGGAATGACCATCCCCCCACAGTTCTGCCCTATATATCCATCCCACTACTGACCACTCCCTGCCAACTCACATTGCACAATAAGCCCCATAGCTCCAACCCACACCTTCCCCACAAGCACAAAGCACTACTGACCACTCCCTGCCAACTCACATTGCACCATAAGCCCCATAGCTCCAACCCACACCTTCCCCACAAACACAAAAGCACTACACCTTACCCTTCACTAACCCTCAGGCCTAGCATCCCTCCTTAGTCATGTGCGCCCTCCCTGTAGCCCCTTTGGGGCAGGCGTCCGGGCTTGCCTTGACTTTTTTTTATCCATAAACGTAGAAATACTCCATAAACATAACCACCAGCAAAAGGAGGGGGGTAAATGAAGAGTCCATTGTACATGATTGCAACACCAGCTCCACCACGTGCCCTCAGCCGCACCACACCGGCTCGAGGACACCCAGCCGAGTGTTGCAAAACCCATTGTACATGATTGCAACACCAGCTCCACCACGTGCCCTCAGCCGCACCACACCGGCTCGAGGACACCCAGCCGAGTGTTGCCCAACCAATGTCCTACTGGGACCCAGCCCAGCAGGGACCCACGTTAACATGCCCCGCTGTCACCGAGCACAGCAGGGTCCCACGTTAACATGTCCCGCTGTGACCCAGCACAGCTGGGACCCACCTTAACCAAGTATACCATTGCACCACCAGGGGTAACCCGCTCCTGCACTGGGTTCACCCCCCCGCTCTTTGTGCAATCCACCGACTTCAAATACCCCCCTCTTTTCCGCCACCGCGAGCACGTATGACACCTTGTACGTGCGAGTACCACCACCAAAAACCCAACCCGAGCCGACTCTGCGGCTCGAGTAACCAATGTTTCTGTACCAAGACCAATCAATCAAAACTGATCCCCATTAGACCTCACAATGCCAACCTACACCAAAATACCAGTACAACAAGGTCAGCCACACCCAAGACCTGCAACTTGCCAACCGCATCGTCCAATCCTATGCACCGCCTGCGCGACCAGTCCCCAACCTGAGCCGCCGCCTCTGCCTCGTTGAGACCGCAACATTGCAGGCGCCTCCGAAAATTATACTTCACCTAATAATTAATCAAAGCCAACCATTATTGCCGTGAACAAAAGAACCTACATTGGTTCCCCAAACCTCCGATAGATTCTTGAAAATGTGCCCAGTAAAACCCACTATGTAGTCATTCCAAACAGGAGCCCCTATGGACACCAACATGAGCACGGCTCCCAGGCAGAAAATTGCACTCCACCTGATAATAATCAAAGCCAACCATTATAGACGTAACAACAGAACCTACGCTGGTTCCCCAACCTCCGACAGATTCTTGAAAAACGTTCCCCACTATATAGTCATGAACAACAACACGAGCATGGCTCCCAGGCAGGAGCATTCAGGCCCGATGTCTCAGATCAAACTCCTTGACGCCCCAGCGACCAAGTCTCCACCACACACGTGCAGTACCAAAACGCTGTTGGTCCCGTCAACCCTGCGTGATAGCATCTATCTTAAAATATCCACCCAACTAGAAAACATAAACCAATCCACCCCGTAATCACCACGACCCGGAACGAATTAATTGTGTGCATCACCCGTGCACTTCGAACCCAGAATCACAACACTATTGTTGCCACCCTCTTACCAAAAGTGAGATGTACTCCGCACCCATTCCCAGCTGAACTGCGGATTCGACACTACTCACAAAAGAAAGAAAAGCGACTCCACACCACCTGAAGTCCAGGAAAACTCAGACACACATCACGTCTCCCGAAAACCCCAGACACCATAAACCCGGGCCATCCGTCAAAACATTGCACTCACCGGTGCCCGATGCTTGTCCACCACTCAGCCTTAAAGCACCGCAAAAAGCACCCCCAAACGGAGCACAGCCCCAGACGATTACCAGGTCCTTAGAATCATTAAAAGTCGATGCACATTGCACTAGCTTCCCCTGCCACAGCGTACCACCAGCCCGACATTAATGAAAGTAATGTTATAGCTGCAACCTGCTCACCCACTACCTAAAGTACACCTCCCCCGCATCAGCGCTGCACCACAACCATGTCCCCATAATACCAGCCGGTCCTGACAAGTGCGCATAACGGAATAAATGACATAGCCATGTATTGCCGGACGGGCTACACCCACGCGGGAGACCATTCACACGGCCATCGAAACAACATGTCCTGCCTCATGCTCTATACAGAATTCCTGACAAATGGAACAACACCCGCTGGATAAACAAACTGTTCACCAACCAGGACCCCCGAGACCAGTAAAGCACACGCTGGGTTACCCAACTCAAATGTTGCATCATCCTTGCGCAACACTTCACCCTGGCCCCCCCGTCCCGGGGCACCCAAAAAGAAAAGACTCTAAGGAGAGCTGTATACCCAGAAGGCAAAGCAGGACCAGCTGCACCCACAATAAACCTCCTAGCCCATTGTAACGAAAAACTATCCACTCTGTATAATAAACTCCTACGTAACTGCAATCAACGGCTGTAACAAATACCACCCGATACAGTCTGCCAAAAGCTCAATCGGCAACCCTAAAGAACCGCAGTGAGAACCCACCAGTCCATACGTACAAAAGTTGTTAAAACTGCCCCAGGGCAGCCACGACCAGCAAATTACCGTAAGAACGCCATATGACTGCAGATCATGCAAAAACCCCCAGTGGATCGTAGCCCCACGTATTCAATAACCAAAATCAACCCCCCAAAACAGCAGCGCGATATACACGGGAACCTACCTGACCCCCGACCTGACACGATGTACTCGTTAACCTAACCTGACTTAGACATAGGGCCCCAGGTGAATCAAACACTTTGACTTATCCAAACACATGATAACCGCAACAACGCCCTGAGCATGAAGAAACCCAAAGTAGTCAAGGGTTGGACCATGAACAGAAATAAGCACACCACCTTCCCTAATACCAGATAGTAGTCCCAGGTTGGACCATGAACAGAAAATAAGCACTGCACCATCCCTAATACCAGATAATCCCCGACTACCACACAGAAACCAAACCACGGACCTCAACAACCGGACATTGACCAACCATAACCCCAGCTCCACGCCATATCTACATACCCCCAGAAATTAACCAGGAAAACAAATCCGGTAAAAGGTCAACTCCAAGCCCCCCGGGGGAAATGTCATCCATTGCTGCCAGAAAGGCAGGTTCCCGAAAGATCTGCCGTCCCAAGCATCTCGACCTCACCAGAACGTCTGCCGCAACAAACCAAAATGCCCCTAGTGAACATGAAAACATGAAAACCCTTAGTACACTCAAAGCCCCTATTGGAGAACCGAACCCGGCATATAAATAAAACACACCCTAATGAAAACTCGACCACCTACCCCCTCACCTCTGACCAGCAATAGAACACACCCCACTGTAACGTGAAAGATTAAGCCGCCCGATGCACTACCCAAACAGATCACCACGTCAGTGAACTGCCATCCAACCCTTATCAAATACTAGGCGCGGCGATAAAACTGCTCACCACATCAGTGAACTACCATCAAGCCCTTATCAAATACTAGGCGCGGCGATAAAACTGCTCACCACATCAGTGAACTACCATCAAACCCTTATCAAATACTAGGCGCGGCTATAAAACTGCTCACCACATCAATGAACTAACATCAACCCTTATCAAATACTAGGCGCGGCGATAAAACTGCTCACCACATCAGTGAACTAATATCAACCCTTATCAAATACTAGGCGCGGCGATAAAACAGCTCACCACATCAGTGAACTACCATCAAACCCTTATCAAATACTTGGCGTGGCGATAATCCTCCAGCCCAAAGACCCCATGCCTATAACAATAAACCATAAAACTGGCATGGATATGGCTATCCACCACCGCTCTGCCAATATCCGTATCACCACCTGAATTACTCACAAACCGCCATGGAATCACCACCAGTCATACACAAACACCCAGAGAATGCAAGCACAATTATACTAACCAAAATAAAATGATGTCGTCACCTATAGATATACCCACTATCATAAAAGCAAACTAGCATGAAATTAAAAAATACCTCCCAACACTCATGAAGTGCACAAAACAGCCTCCTGGACCACAAAGCAACCATTCCCTCACAGATTCGAACGCTGTCCACATGGACCAGCCGCGTATCTTTCCAAACCCCCAGACAAACACCCGAAACCATACGTAGCAACACCCTTCCCAACCAATATAATCTAGACATTAATAAAGGTTTAAGTGAGCCTTACTTACTAGGCTGACTCCGTGGAACCCCACGGAACAGCCGTCACGTGTCCTCCGTGTCGAGCACCGCAACTGCGATCTTCTCCATGGATCTACGCCGACTGCAGCCCTCCTGGGCCGCAGCGCCAGCGCCCAGACCGACTGTCTGTCCGGGAACGCATGGCAAAAAGTCACCGGCTCGGAGCCTCAAACGGGGGGGAGGTTGGCGCTCCAGCCGCAGGCAACACCTCCTGAATCTGGCACCCAACGCCGGGGGAACGCGACGCCGGACCACATGACCTGTGGCCCCTGGCAGCTGAAGGGTGGCCACATGACCGAGCCACCGCCCGCTTCCCCCCAGCGCCGCGAGAAAGGAAATGAGGCCGGTGAAGTCACACACCACCTCGCCACCGGGCTCCTTGCTGCGTCACGTCACCGCCGTCCACCGATGCCGATGACCGCGCCGGGTCAGGTGACCACGCCGGGTAACGTGGCCGCGACGTGCGCGTCACCACTGTGTGCCGCGATCCGAAATGGAGGGGAGGCCGGCCACGTCACTCACCGCCCCGTTACCTTGCAGCCTGCTTCTCGACTTCTGTTTCCGGCCCTGCCATGTCTTCTGCAACAGGTCTGCTAATGGGGCTCATCCTCCGCTGCAAACTTAACTCCGGGCTGAGGTGCTCAGGAGGCCGTGATCGTCGCTGCCGCTTCGGAGGCAGAGGGGTCCCATCTTCTCCGCCGTCGCCATCACCAGACCATCGCTGCAGCTGTTCCTTCATCCACTGCTGGCCGCGCTGCTCCATCATCCTCTACATCTGTGCCACGAGGTATTCCATCTTCTGGATCCAAAGATTCAAGCTGAAGTCCCAGATGTGAGGAGCTGACGATTCCGGACGTCTGCAAGGTAAGGAATGACCATCCCCCCACAGTTCTGCCCTATATATCCATCCCACTACTGACCACTCCCTGCCAACTCACATTGCACAATAAGCCCCATAGCTCCAACCCACACCTTCCCCACAAGCACAAAGCACTACTGACCACTCCCTGCCAACTCACATTGCACCATAAGCCCCATAGCTCCAACCCACACCTTCCCCACAAACACAAAAGCACTACACCTTACCCTTCACTAACCCTCAGGCCTAGCATCCCTCCTTAGTCATGTGCACCCTCCCTGTAGCCCCTTTGGGGCAGGCGTCCGGGCTTGCCTTTGTGGGGGTCTGGGTTGTGCTGTATGTTTGGTTCAGTAGCTTTGTGAGGTCCGGGTTTTGCTGTATGTTTGGTTCAGTAGCTTTGTGGGGGTCCGGGATGTGCTGTATGTTTGGTTCAGTAGCTTTGTGGGGTCCGGGATGTGCTGTATGTTTGGTTCAGTAGCTTTGTTGGGTCCGGGTTGTGCTGTATGTTTGGTTCAGTAGCTTTGTGGGGGTCCGGGTTGTGCTGTATGTTTGGTTCATTAGCTTTGTGAGGTCCGGGTTGTGCTGTATGTTTGGTTCAGTAGCTTTGTGGGGGTCCGGGATGTGCTGTATGTTTGGTTCAGTAGCTTTGTGGGGGTCCGGGATGTGCTGTATGTTTGGTTCAGTAGCTTTGTGGGGGTCCGGGATGTGCTGTACATTTGGTTCATTAGCTTTGTGGGGGTCCGGGATGTGCTGTATGTTTGGTTCAGTAGCTTTGTGGGGGTCTGAGTTGTGCTGTACGTTTGGTTCATTAGCTTTGTGGGGGTCCGGGTTGTGCTGTATGTTTGGTTCAGTAGCTTTGTGGGGGTCCGGAATGTGCTGTATGTTTGGTTCAGTAGCTTTGTGGGGGTCCGGGTTGTGCTGTATGTTTGGTTCAGTAGCTTTGTGGGGGTCCGGGTTGTGCTGTATGTTTGGTTCAGTAGCTTTGTGGGGGTCCGGGATGTGCTGTATGTTTGGTTCAGTAGCTTTGGGGGGGTCTGGGTTGTGCTGTATGTTTGGTTCAGTAGCTTTGTGGGGGTCCGGAATGTGCTGTATGTTTGGTTCAGTAGCTTTGGGGGGGTCTGGGTTGTGCTGTATGTTTGGTTCAGTAGCTTTGTGGGGGTCCGGGTTGTGCTGTATGTTTGGTTCAGTAGCTTTGTGGGGGTCCGGAATGTGCTGTATGTTTGGTTCAGTAGCTTTGGGGGGGTCTGGGTTGTGCTGTATGTTTGGTTCAGTAGCTTTGTGGGGGTCCGGGTTGTGCTGTATGTTTGGTTCAGTAGCTTTGGGGGGGTCTGGGTTGTGCTGTATGTTTGGTTCAGTAGCTTTGTGGGGGTCCGGGTTGTGCTGTATGTTTGGTTCAGTAGCTTTGTGGGGTCCGGGTTGTGCTGTATGTTTGGTTCAGTAGCTTTGTGGGGGTCTGGGTTGTGCTGTATGTTTGGTTCAGTAGCTTTGGGGGGGTCTGGGTTGTGCTGTATGTTTGGTTCAGTAGCTTTGTGGGGGTCCGGAATGTGCTGTATGTTTGGTTCAGTAGCTTTGGGGGGGTCTGGGTTGTGCTGTATGTTTGGTTCAGTAGCTTTGTGGGGGTCCGGGTTGTGCTGTATGTTTGGTTCAGTAGCTTTGTGGGGGTCCGGAATGTGCTGTATGTTTGGTTCAGTAGCTTTGGGGGGGTCTGGGTTGTGCTGTATGTTTGGTTCAGTAGCTTTGTGGGGGTCCGGGTTGTGCTGTATGTTTGGTTCAGTAGCTTTGGGGGGGTCTGGGTTGTGCTGTATGTTTGGTTCAGTAGCTTTGTGGGGGTCCGGGTTGTGCTGTATGTTTGGTTCAGTAGCTTTGTGGGGTCCGGGTTGTGCTGTATGTTTGGTTCAGTAGCTTTGTGGGGGTCTGGGTTGTGCTGTATGTTTGATTCAGTAGCACTGAGGGGGTCCGTTTTTTGCTGTAAATTCAGTGTAATATAGCCATGGGTGGTCCAGATTCTGTGTACAGACCCCTGCACATAGGTATAATACACCGGACTGTTCAGAGAACTTCCCCATTAGGGCGATATGATCCTGTTTAATATAAGAGTTTATTTTCCTATTATACAAACAAGAAAAAACTACCAGGGTCCATATTGATTTTCTGGGGGAGCTTCCCCTCCCCTCCCCCGCAAATCAATGATTCTTTCTAGGGCTGATTGGTGAGCGCCGCGTTCTTGTCTTATTTGTGACCATATCAGCGGATGCGGTGATTAGAACCGCGTAGAGCCGCTTCATCATCCTTTCCACTGTCCACTTTCCTCGCCGTCCGCACTAAACTGTTCTGTGATCGCAGTGATTTATCTGTAAACCGTGCGTCACCCAATTACTTATTTACAGCCGTTCAGCCAGCGACAACATTCGTGGAAGCGGCAGATCACCGGAGTCACGACTTTTGCTTTATTGATCGCCCCTGCGGTTCCTTTATGATTGGTGACCACGGAACAACAATTAACAAAATACTGTTTAATACAAAAAAAAAGTGTTCGATTCACATTATTTATTAATTTGCAAATCATCTGGACCTCATACACACAGGAGATATAGCGGGGCGGTCACACTACAACTGCAAACCCCCCCAACACGGTCACAAGAATACGACCTTAGGGCTCTGCCTGAATTTTACAGACAGAAGCAAAAAAAAGAAATTCAAAAAGATGTAACACTTGCCTCATGTCAGAACATCTTCATTCTTTTGTATTATTCTGAAGTTTTATATTAAAAATATCTGAACAGATGGAATATTTGCAGATTTTTTTTCCCCATATTCTGAAAGTCAATTTAAAGGGTTTTTTTTTCTATATGGAACGGGAGTCGATTTTTCAATTTGAGCCTTAGACACATGATCGACAATTGACAATAATTGCAGGAGACGGCTTCCTACTCTGCGCAGGGATCTCTGCACAGGTTACTGAGCATGCTCACAGCATGTCCCCACCACCACACGGGAGCCCTCCTACCGGTCAGAATCTGATTTATTAGCCCAGGGCAATGTCACCATTATGGCACGACGCACACCGTGACATTGCGCCAAGTAGGAGGCGGTTTGCAGCGGCCATAGATTACTGACCGTCCTGCAAAACTAATTTGCTCATCTCTAAATAAAAAAAATGTAATGGAAAAAAAATCCCTTTCCTTATGCGGCCCCTTTTTATGTACCCAATATCTGCTCTATCACGTTTTTCATATAGGCACGCTGTAGTTTTCAGCTCCAAATACACGTCTCCCCCCGCGAGAGTCGTGTAACTTAATGAAGCTTCGTCCTATTATCGCCTGCTTTTATACAGGCTGTTCCCTGGGTATTTCTGCAGGTGTGGGCTCAGCAGATATTACATTAATATACAAAAATCCCTCAGCAACGGGGATTTATAGGAAGACGGCGCTTTGTTGTTTTTTTTTGTGCGTGTGGGGGAGGGGAGATGTAAGGATAATCCTGCTGAATTAATGTTGGATGCTTTGTTGGGTTGCTGCATTGATAATTACATGTACGATGTCTTAAAAATTCTCTAACTGATGATTTGGGAACATGGACACTACATGAAGTATAGAAATAAATGATATGACGTACTTTATCAATGTCAATGATACGGACAGCTTTGATTTTAAGCTTTTTCCAAGTGAAGTGATGAGAAATAGTTTATTCAAGGGACGTGGCGGCTTTATGGATGATGTTTATTTGATGATGTCTGAGATAATCGGGGGTGTCACCTTTATTTATTCAGGGGTGTGGCTAAAAAATAATGCTCAACCGTCGTTGGTCCAAGAGTACATTAGTATGTCGTTCTTCTTCAGGTAGTAAGTAATATTATTATCAGTAATAATAGTATTACAGAAATGTACAACATTTAACCCCTTCGTGACAGAGCCAATGTGGTACTTAATGACCGGGCCAATTTTTACAATTCTGACCACTGTCACTTTATGAGGTTATAGCTCTGGAACGCTTCAACGGATCCTACGAATTCTGAGATTGGTTTTTCGTGACATATTGTACTTCATGTTAGTGGTAAAATTTATTTGATATGATTTGCGTTTATTTATGAAAAAAAAAACTGAAATTTAGCAAAAATTTTGAAAATTTAGCAATTTTCAAACTTTTAATTTTTGAGCCTTTAAATCAGAAAGTCATATCACACAAAATAGTTAACAAAACACATTTCCCACATGTCTACTTTACATTAGCACAATTTTGGAAATGTAATTTTTTTTTGTTTGTTAGGATGTTATAAGGGTTAAAACATTCAAGAAGTTTATTAACCCTTCAGGTGCTTCACGAGAACTAAAGTAATGTGGAAGGAAAAAAAATGAACATTTTACTTATTTCACAAAATATTTACATTGCAACCAAACTTTTTTATTTTCACAAGGGTATCAGGAGAAAATAGTCCACAAAATTTGTTGTGCAATTTCTCCTGAGTACGCCAATACCAAGTATGTGGGAGAAAGCCACTGTTTGGGCGCATGGCAGAGCTCAGAAGGGAGGGAGCACCATTTAACTTTAGGAATGCAAATTGGCTGGAATCGATGGTGGGCACCATGTCGGGTTTGGAGACCCCTGATGTAACTAAACAGTGGAAACCCCCCAATTCTAACTCCAACCCTAACACAACCCAAACCCCAAGACAACCCTAGCCCCAACATTATCCCAACCCTAACCCCAACCCTAGCCCAACCTTAACCCTAGCTCTAACCCCAACCCTAACCCTAGCCCAAACCCTAACCCTAATGGAAAATGGAAAAAAAGTATTTTATTATTTTTACCTAACTAAGGGGGTGATAAAGGGGTTTTTTAGCTACTATTTTTTTAAATTTTGATCACTTTTATAGGATCTATCACAGTGACCAAAATGAACCAATAGGAGAAATCTATTGTTGCCGGGTGCTAGCCGGCAGGTCTTGGCTGGCACACCCGCCATTTTCTTCCTGGAAGAAGACACTGAGGGAAGGGGGACACCTTCGGAGGGACGGAGGGACACCCGAGGTACTGGGGGGTTGGGGTACCCCATGTCTCTCTTCGCTGATGTGCTAGATCATATCAGAGGAGAGAGAAATAAATAGGAAATCATACTTTTTTTTTGTGGTCGCCGGTATTCCGTGAATAACGGTGATCGTAACACTGGGGTAGGTAAAAACCGACCCGAATCATGTTCTCCGGGGTCTCGGCTACCCCCGGTAGGCACTATACACTTCTTTCTCAGTGCCGTTAAAAGGCAGCACTGAGGAAAAGTACCATTAACTGCCGCCGTTGAAAGGCGCATCGGCGGTTGTTAAGGGGTTAATATAATAATGATAATAATCATTTATATTAGAAATTTTATTAATATCGTTTTTTACATACCTTCCAACTTGATGACAGGAAAGAGAAGGACACAAACTCTATACTAAGCCACAGGAGATGCAGAGGGTTTGCACAGGCTGGATGGTGGAGCAGAGCGCCAATGGCTGCTCCCTGCTCCACCTGTGAGTTCAACCACATCTGTACCCTAAGGAAGCAAGTTGTTATAACTAGGACATGCAGTCAGCCACCCAAGACAGAGTCCTAAATATGTTAATATCCCGCTGGTTGGGAGGTCATCAATATTTTAAGGCTGGACAACCCCTTTAATATTGCTTATAGCAATGCAATGTACCTGCTGCACATGCCCCTATAAGAGTGTGTGTTATCTGTAGATATCACCACATCCCCAGTACAGTGTCATCCACACATGTCCCATATAACAGATTACTGTGGATTTTGGTGTCATAATTGTACTGTGGCTTCAAGTGTTAATCTCTGGGTGATATTTGGCATCTCCTCCAAGTGCAGACAATCCATGGGTGAGGATTATATTATTACAACTTAATCCGACTTGAAATGAATTAGCTATAACTCTCATTAGTGCAGAGATGCATAATAATGAATGTGATGTATGAGAACAGTAATGTGTCACATACAATTGATTATATCGTTAGGAAGGTCTAGAATCCGGCAGCTACAACGTCTTATATATGAAGAGGTAGAAGAGAAGAATAAAACGTCACTACTACATAATGCAGCAAGTCCTACTAAGTCGTCCCTGAGAAGTCTCCTCAGGATGGAAATGGAACACAAGAGATGGATATATGAAAGGAATGAGTCACGGATGGAGTGGACGATGGGGATAAGTCATTGGAGGAGTTGATGATGACGATGAGTCATTGATGGAGAGAATGATGGAGATAAGTCATGAGTAGAGTGGATGATGGACAATGAGTCAATGGTAGAGCGGATGATGGGGATAAGTCAGTGCTGGAGTGGATGATGGGCAATGAGTCAATGGTAGTGCAGATGATGGGGATAAGTCAGTGGTGGAGTGGATGATGGGCAATGAGTCAATGGTAGAGCAGATGATGGAGATAAGTCAGTGGTGGAGTGGATGATGGGCAATGAGTCAATGGTAGAGCAGATAATGGGGATAAGTCAGTGATGGAGTGGATGATGGGCAATGAGTCAATGGTAGAGCAGATGATGGAGATAAGTCAGTGGTGGAGTGGATGATGGGCAATGAGTCAATGGTAGAGCAGATAATGGGGATAAGTCAGTGATGGAGTGGATGATGGGCAATGAGTCAATGGTAGAGCAGATGATGGAGATAAGTCAGTGGTGGAGTGGATGATGGGCAATGAGTCAGTGGTAGAGCAGATGATGGGAATAAGTCAGTGGTGGAGTGGATGATGGGCAATGAGTCAATGGTAGAGCAGATGATGGGGATAAGTCAGTGATGGAGTGGATGATGGGCAATGAGTCAATGGTAGAGCAGATGATGGAGATAAGTCAGTGGTGGAGTGGATGATGGGCAATGAGTCAATGGTAGAGCAGATGATGGAGATAAGTCAGTGGTGGAGTGGATGATGGGCAATGAGTCAGTGGTAGAGCAGATGATGGGAATAAGTCAGTGGTGGAATGGATGGTGGGTGATGAGTAGTGATGAGTGAACGTGCTCGGATGTCTTATTCAAACACGTTCGGGTGTTATTGGAGTATCTTGGGCATGCTCGCATATTACGTTCAAGTGTTTGCGGCTGCTTGATTTGCGGTTGTTAGACAACCTCAACACATGTGGGGATTGCCTAACAAACAGTCAATGGAGTGGATGATGGGCAAGGAATCATTGGTGGAATAGATGATGGCGATGAGTTATTAGTTGAGTGGATGATAGGGATAAGTTTTTGGTGGAATGGATGATCTGCTATGAATCATTGGTGGAGAGGATGATGGGGATCAGTCACTGTCAAGTGGATGATGACGATAAGTCATTAGTAGAGCGGTTGAGGGGCGATAAGTTATAAGAGAATTTTGTCTGGCTCTTCCAACTTTCCCAGTAAGAACTTTCTCTTACAAAGTCATTGGAGGAGTGGATAATGGAGATAAATCAGCAGTGGAGTGGATGATGGGGATAAGTCATTTGTGGAGTGGATGATGGGGACAATCATTGGTGGAGATGATGGTCTTTTGAATATAGAGGGTTAAAGCCTTGTGTGAAGAGGATCATGTAGTGTTATAGCGATTAACAGAGGGGAGAGAGGATATTAGAAATATACATCAATAGTTATGGGTTGATAAGTTAATGGAGAGGATGATTAGAGTAGATGTCACTGTTTAGGAGCAGATCAGAATGAAACAACAATGAATTTGCGAAGGATAAAAGCATTCATTATTGGTGGAGTGCACAATTAAGAAGAATCTAAATGATAGAGAAATAAATTATTAGTGTATGAATGAGGAGAGTATGAGACATTTATCAATAGCAGGTTGGAGAAATGTGACATTAACTGTGCGGGGGTTAGGGAGATGTGTCATTTGGAGAATTCAAGATCAAGGAAAAGGATTAGCAAAATGATGGATAAAGAAAAAATCTGAGGTGGAGTGAATAATGAGAAGTCCTTTGTGGAGAGGATGATGGGGAGAATTCCTTTGTGGAGAGGATGATGGGAATAATTCCTTTGTGGAGAGAATGATGGGGATAATTCCTTTGTGGAGGGGATTATGGGGATAAGTCCTTTGTGGAGAGGATGATGGGGATAAGTCCTTTGTGGAGGCGATGATGGGGATAATTCCTTTGTGGAGAGGATGATGGGGATAATTCCTTTGTGGAGAGAATGATGGGGATAAGCAGGTCTTTGTCTGTACAGGAAATGGGGGCATGTCTTTGTTTCTATAGAGGAAGTGGGGGCGTGTATTTGCTTCTAAAGAAGAAGTAGGGGGCGTGTCGTTTTGTCTAAAGAGGAAGTGGGGGCGTGTCTTTGTTTCTGAATAGGAAGTGGGGCATGTCTTTTTGTCTAAGGAGGAAGTGTGGGTGAGTCTTTGTTTCTATAGAGGAAGCGGGGGCGTGTATTTTTGTCTAAAGAGAAAGTGGGGGCGTGTCTTTTTGTCTAAAGATGAAGTGGGGGCGTATTTTTGTTTCTATAGAGGAAGTGGGGGCGTGTCTTTGTTGCTATAGAGGAAGTGGGGGCGTGTCTTTGTTGCTATAGAGGAAGTGGGGGCATGTCTTTGTTTCTAAAGAGGAAGTGGGGGCATGTATTTTTGTCTAAAGAGGAAGTGGGGGCGTGTCTTTGTTTCTATAGACCAAGTGGGGGTGTGTCTTTTTCTAAAGAGGAAGTGGGTGCGTGTCTTTTTGTCTAAAGAGGAAGTGGGGGCGTGTCTTTGTTTCTATAGAGGAAGTGAGGCGTGTCTTTGCTTCTATAGAGGAAGTGGGGGGGTGTCTTTGTTTCTATAGAGGAAGTGTGAGTGTGTCTTTGTTTCTAAAGAGGAAGTGTGGGCATGTCTTTGTTTCTAAAGAGGAAGTGGGGGCGTGTCTTTGTTTCTATAGAGGAAGTGGGGGCGTGTCTTTGTTTCTATAGAGGAAGTGTAGGTGTGTCTTTGTTTCTCAACAAGAAGTGGGTGCCAGTCTTTGATTCTACACAGGAAATGGAGGTGTTTTTTTGTCTCTCTGTAAAATGAGAGCAGGCCTTTGTAATTCTAAAAGAAGCGGGGGCAGGTATTAGTCTCTCTGCTCCTACCTTTCCATCTGTCAAACTGCATACAAGAAAAAAAAAGAGGCACACTTTTATTTCAGGACTTTGCTCCTTTTATTAAACAGCATCCTTCTCCTGTCATGTGGCTTACTCAATAAATGGAGAAAAGTTCCTACACCTGTAATGCCGACAGAATGCTGATAAAGAGAAACCACCTACTAAAAAAAAAGTGAATGGCAGGTTAGAGAGTAGAAGAAATGGGACATATCCTTCACATATTAGAAAGGTATTTGCTTTGTAAAAAAAAAAGTTTCATCTTATTCTGGGGAACGAGGGCAGCAATATTATGGAGTTTTACAGGTTTTGTGTAAATTGACCGGTATGCTTTGAAATCATAATGCTTTTCACTTTTGTCTCTTGGCGTTCCATCAGGTATAGATAGTTGTACATTTTTTAGGCATTATTCTCAGTTACACAATATATATTTGCACAACTTTTTTCCTTGTTTGAACCTGTACGTTATTTTAGAGGAAGGGGTTAAGAAGTCCAGACTTGCAATAGGATATAAAGAGGAAATGAGAGTAGGGCTTTGGCCACAAGGTTTTCCTTCTGTTCTCCGCTTCCAGTGGAAAGAATTTGATTATCCATGTATGTCTGACCCAGAACACTGTAACCAATGTGCCATGCAAGCGTCTTGTCTTCAGAGCGTAACGAGCAAGACATAGTCAAGCCATCAAGTCATGCATGATCCCTAAGATGGTGTCAGCAGATAGGTGATGTCTTAGAAGTGATGCCCTGGTAAATGCCCTATGCCGCCATCCGGTAAAGGGTCTAACAGTCCTCTCTTTATTATTTTTAAGGGACCAAGAACAGAAGTGCTTAAGTAAAGTTCAGCGTGATGCAGGCTCTGACATGTATCTAAGCTCATGTGACTCTTGTTAGAGATTCAGCCCTAGACTGATATTCTCAGCTGATTTTTTGCAAAATTAGATCTGCCTTCACAGCTCAGTTCACACTTGGACGTGCTGCCATATCACACACAGTAAGGAAGGTATTCTAACGCTACCATCATTCCTCATGTAGAGACATCCCAATTTACACCTTGCTTAATTAACAAAACAATCTCAAAATATATCTGTAAATTCACACTTATCTCATAAGGTAAATTCAGGCTTTTATTGATAATGTTTGCTCAAAGGATTTCGAATGTTTGGCTAAATAATGTGATCAATGGTATAGATGGACCAATAGAGAAAAATATAGCTACAATAATACTGCCTGTATATAGAAGAATATGCCGGTAACTACTATAATACTGCTGCTATGTACAAGAATATAACTACTATAATACTACTCCTATGTACAAGAATATAACTACTATAATACTGCTCCTATGTACAAGAATATAACTACTATAATACTGCCCCCTATGTACAAGAATATAACTACTATAATACTGCCCCTATGTACAAGAATATAACTACTATAATACTGCCCATATTTACAAGAATATAACTACTATAATACTGCCCATATTTACAAGAATATAACTACTATAATACTGCTCCTATGTACAAGAATATAACTACTATAATACTGCTCCTATGTACAAGAATATAGCTACTATAATACTGCCTCCTATGTCCAAGAATGTAACTACTATAATACTGCCCCTATGTCCAAGAATGTAACTACTATAATACTGCTCCTATGTACAAGAATATAACTACTATAATACTGCTCCTATGTACAAGAATATAACTACTATAATACTGTTCCTATGTACAAGAATATAACTACTATAATACTGTTCCTATGTACAAGAATATAACTACTATAATACTGTTCCTATGTACAAGAATATAACTACTATAATACTGCTCATATGTACAAGAATATAGCTACTATAATACTGCCCCTATGTACAAGAATATAACTACTATAATACTGTTCCTATGTACAAGAATATAACTACTATAATACTGCTCCTATGTACAAGAATATAACTACTATAATACTGTCCCATATGCACAAGAATATAACTACTATAATACTGCCCCTATGCACAAGAATATAACTACTATAATACTGCTACTATGAACAAGAATATAACTACTATAATACTGTTCCTATGTACAAGAATATAACTACTATAATACTGCTCCTATGTACAAGAATATACTAACTATAATACTGCTCCTATGTACAAGAAAATAGCTACTATAATACTGCCTCCTATGTCCAAGAATGTAACTACTATAATACTGCCCCTATGTCCAAGAATGTAACTACTATAATACTGCTCCTATGTACAAGAATATAACTACTATAATACTGCTCCTATGTACAAGAATATAACTACTATAATACTGTTCCTATGTACAAGAATATAACTACTATAATACTGTTCCTATGTACAAGAATATAACTACTATAATACTGTTCCTATGTACAAGAATATAACTACTATAATACTGCTCATATGTACAAGAATATAACTACTGTAATACTGCCTCCTATGTACAAGAATATAACTACTATAATACTGCCCCTATGTACAAGAATATAACTACTATAATACTGCCCATATTTACAAGAATATAACTACTATAATACTGCCCATATTTACAAGAATATAACTACTATAATACTGCTCCTATGTACAAGAATATAACTACTATAATACTGCTCCTATGTACAAGAATATAGCTACTATAATACTGCCTCCTATGTCCAAGAATGTAACTACTATAATACTGCCCCTATGTCCAAGAATGTAACTACTATAATACTGCTCCTATGTACAAGAATATAACTACTATAATACTGCTCCTATGTACAAGAATATAACTACTATAATACTGTTCCTATGTACAAGAATATAACGACTATAATACTGTTCCTATGTACAAGAATATAACTACTATAATACTGTTCCTATGTACAAGAATATAACTACTATAATACTGCTCATATGTACAAGAATATAGCTACTATAATACTGCCCCTATGTACAAGAATATAACTACTATAATACTGTTCCTATGTACAAGAATATAACTACTATAATACTGCTCCTATGTACAAGAATATAACTACTATAATACTGCCCCTATGCACAAGAATATAACTACTATAATACTGCTACTATGAACAAGAATATAACTACTATAATACTGTTCCTATGTACAAGAATATAACTACTATAATACTGCTCCTATGTACAAGAATATACTAACTATAATACTGCTCCTATGTACAAGAAAATAGCTACTATAATACTGCCTCCTATGTCCAAGAATGTAACTACTATAATACTGCCCCTATGTCCAAGAATGTAACTACTATAATACTGCTCCTATGTACAAGAATATAACTACTATAATACTGCTCCTATGTACAAGAATATAACTACTATAATACTGTTCCTATGTACAAGAATATAACTACTATAATACTGTTCCTATGTACAAGAATATAACTACTATAATACTGTTCCTATGTACAAGAATATAACTACTATAATACTGCTCATATGTACAAGAATATAGGTACTATAATACTGCCCCTATGTACAAGAATATAACTACTATAATACTGCTCCTATGTACAGGAATATAACTACTATAATACTGCTCCTATGTACAAGAATATAACTACTATAATACTGTCCCCTATGCACAAGAATATAACTACTATAATACTGCCCCTATGCACAAGAATATAACTACTATAATACTGCTACTATGAACAAGAATATAACTACTATAATACTGCTCCTATGTACAAGAATATAGCTACTATAATACTGCCCCTATGTACAAGAATATAACTACTATAATACTGCTCCTATGTACAAGAATATATCTACTATAATACTGTCCCCTATGCACAAGAATATAACTACTATAATACTGCCCCTATGCACAAGAATATAACTACTATAATACTGCCCCTATGCACAAGAATATAACTACTATAATACTGCTCCTATGTACAAGAATATAGCTACTATAATACTGCCCCTATGTACAAGAATATAACTACTATAATACTGCTCCTATGTCCAAGAATGTAACTACTATAATACTGCTCCTATGTGCAAGAATATAACTACTATAATACTGCTCCTATGTACAAGAATATAGCTACTATAATACTGCCCCTA
Source organism: Dendrobates tinctorius (assembly GCF_039654945.1). Taxonomy (NCBI): domain Eukaryota; kingdom Metazoa; phylum Chordata; class Amphibia; order Anura; family Dendrobatidae; genus Dendrobates; species Dendrobates tinctorius. The sequence goes on along the minus strand of NW_027361810.1, from coordinate 13,858,428 downwards.
TGTACAAGAATATAACTACTATAATACTGCCCCCTATGTACAAGAATATAACTACTATAATACTGCTCCTATGTACAAGAATATAACTACTATAATACTGCTCCTATGTACAAGAATATAACTACTATAATACTGCCCCCTATGTACAAGAATATAGCTACTATAATACTGCTCCTATGTACAAGAATATAACTACTATAATTCTGCTCCTATGTACAAGAATATAACGACTATAATACTGCTCCCATGTTCAAGAATATAACTACTATAATACTACCCCCTATATACAAGAATATAACTACTATAATACTGCCCCCTATACACAAGAATATAATTACTATAATACTCCTCCTAAGTACAAGAATATAACTACTATAATACTACCCCCTATATACAAGAATATAACTACTATAATACTGCCCCTATATACAAGAATATAATTACTATAATACTCGCCCTATGTACAAGAATATAACTACTATAATACTGCTCCTATGTACAAGAATATAACTACTATAATACTGCTCCTATGTACATTAATATAGCTACTATAATACTGCCCCTATATACAAAAATATAACTACTATAATACTGCCCCCTATATACAAGAATATAATTACTATAATACTGGCCCTATGTACAAGAATATAACTACTATAATACTGATCCTATGTACAAGAAAATAACTACTATAATACTGCTCCTATGTACAAGAATATAACTACTATAATACTGATCCTATGTACAAGAATATAACTACTATAATACTGCTCCTATGTACAAGAATATAACTACTATAATACTGCTCCTATGTACAAGAATATAACTACTATAATACTGCTCCCATGTACAAGAATATAACTACTATAATACTGCTCCTATGTACAAGAATATAACTACTATAATACTGCTCCTATGTACAAGAATATAACTACTATAATACTGCTCCTATGTACAAGAATATAACTACTATAATACTGCTCCTATGTACAAGAATATAACTACTATAATACTGCTCCTATGTACAAAAATATAACTACTATAATACTGCTCCTATGTACAAGAATATAACTACTATAATACTGCTCCTATGTACAAGAATATAACTACTATAATACTGCCCCTATGTACAAGAAGATAACTACTATAATACTGCTCCTATGTACAAGAATATAACTACTATAATACTGCTCCTATGTACAAGAATATAACTACTATAATACTGCTCCTATGTACAAGAAGATAACTACTATAATACTGCCCCTATGTACAAGAATATAACTACTATAATACTGCTCCTATGTACAAAAATATAACTACTATAATACTGCTCCTATGTACAAGAATATAACTACTATAATACTGCGCCTATGTACAAGAATATAACTACTATAATAATGCTCCTATGTACAAGAATATAACTACTATAATACTGCTCCTATGTACAAGAATATAACTACTATAATACTGCTCCCATGTAGAAGAATATAACTACTATAATACTGCTCCTATGTACAAGAATATAACTACTATAATACTGCCCCTATGTACAGGAATATAACTACTATAATACTGCCCCTATATACAAGAATATAAATACTAGTTGAAGTCATAAAATATTAAAGTATTAATACCTTTGCCCTAAACCCTGATGAAACTGCCTCTGTAGGTTTTTTTTAATGCAGCCCAATCTTGACGGGCTTCTGATATCAGATACATATTTTTACTATTTTATGGTGCAGTTGTTTTTTATTATACTGACAATGTAAGAAAACCATGCCCCTCATTCACTGACCTGAGACCTTAAACTGGAGCTTATGTGATTTGATTCTGGTTAGTGAGGATTTATCACTCTGCAGAATACATATTGCTGTGCCAGGGGCTACAATATCTAATATAGTGATGCTGTAATATGTGCGGTAGATGGGCTGCAGACAGTGGCAATATATTTCATGTTGGGGTTTGGTGGGATTATTTATGTCTATATACACTTTGGTACAATTGCACTGAAAAACAATGACAGCTATTAGGAGATCTGCACCGCTGTGAGTGGAATCATGGAGCAGAACGTCTTTTTTTTTTTATGGAAAAGCTAAACAACGTTAGTTTAAAGATGAAAGGCAGCAAAGAAATAAAGATGCCGCCATAACCAACGTTTTTATTAATTTATTATGATTAATACATATTAAACAAAATAATAAAACATTGTGACTCTATCTAATATCTCTATTTCATATCTATCTATCTTTCTACTATCTGTCTATTATCTATCTATCTATCATCTATTAGCTATCTATTATCTTATCTATCTATCTATCCATATATGTATCTATCTACTATATTTTCGTTCTCTCTTTCTTTCTTTCTTTCTCTTTCTTTCTTTCTTTGTCTTTCTCTCTCTTTCTTTCTCTCTTTCTTTCTCTCTTTCTCTCTTTCTTTCTTTCCCCTCTTTCTTTCTATCTCTCTTTCTTTCTCTTTCTTTTTCTCTCTTTCTTTCTTTATTTCTCTTTCTTTTTCTCTTTCTTTCTCTCTCTCTTTCTTTCTTTCTTCCCCTCTTTCTTTCTTTCTCTCTCTTTCTCTCTTTCTTTCTTGCTTTCTCTCTCTCTCTCTTTCTTTCTATCTCTCTCTCTTTCTTTTTCTCTTTCTTTCTTTCTTTCTTTCTTTCTCTCTTTCTTTCTTTCTTTCTTTCTTTCCCCTCTTTCTTTCTTTCTTTCTCTTTCTCTCTATCTTTCTATCTTTCTCTTTCTTTCTTTCTCTCTTTCTTTCTTTCTTTCTTTCTTTCCCCTCTTTCTTTCTTTCTTTCTTTCTCTTTCTCTCTATCTTTCTATCTTTCTCTTTCTTTCTCTCTCTTTCTCTTTCTTTCTCTCTCTTTCTCTCTTTCTTTCTATCTTTCTTTCTTTCTCTTTCTTTCTTTCTTTTATTCTTTCTTTCTTTCTTTTCCTACTCTTTTTTTTCTTTCTTGCCATAGCCACACAATGTAGAATATTATGATACATATTATATTGCACACTGTATACAATCAGATCCCCGCGTTGTGTTAATGTCCGCACGCAGACGTGCGCTGCCCTTCATCACGTTGTGTCACCATCGGGTGTCATGGGACTGATCTTCAACATCTCTTGTTTCCATAGCAATGAGACATGTGTTGGGCACCAGCATCCAGCAAGACCTACAAAGAAAATGATAAGAGATCGACTTAACGTAGTTTATCACATTAATATTTACTTCATTGTTCGTGTATTCTCATATTTGTTTTGTACGTTCGTGATTTCATTTAAGATAGAGAAAGATCTTATTTCGTATATTTCTAAACAACAGGTGTTTTTACTAATTTTTAAAATATACAAATGTTACCATTAATCAATTATGAAATCCCTGGTGGCCTAGTGGAGAAAAGAAATAGATATATTGGGTTTTAATTCCTATTATACCATCAAAAGGGAAGATGGAATAAGTTATGCTGCTTGGAGACTTTTTAATTTAGGTGGTTCATTGTAAGGAGAAGGAGCTTTATAACCCCTGGTGGTCTAGTGGAAGAAAGGGATAGATAGGGTTTAATTCAATGAATGAGGAAAAAGGAGTAAGTTAATTTTTTTTCCTGGAGACCTTTTAAAACCAAGTGGGCGTTTGTGAGGAGAAGACCTTTAATCCCTGATAGCTTTTAGGAGAGCCTTATAACTCCTGGTGGTCTGGTGGAAGAAAGAGGTATTTATTCGGAATTTTAAGTTAATGAAAGGGGAAAATGGAGTAAGTTATTTTCCTTGGAAACCTTTTAATTTTAGTTAGTCCTTTGTGAGTAAAAGACTTTTAATCCCTGATAGCTTTTAGGGGAATCTTATAAGTCCTGGTGGTCTGGTACAGGGAAAGTGTTGAAATAATTTAATAACATCCAAATATTGGTTATTATAATTCATCGTTTACAGTGGGCGTAAAAGAAAGCAGATTGTATTTCTTGGGGTCTTGTGCAGATACTATCATTCTTTAATCAGGGGCATAGCTTTTGGAGAAGAACATGTTTTACCAAGACTTTTGTGTATGAGGGAGCCTTAAGCTAATTCCACCACTTAAGAAGACACCAATATTATAAATGGCACTTGTAAGGCGAGGGCCTAATAAAGATTTTTCAAGTTTCTACCCCTTCATTTGTGTATTAGGATAGCCCTATAAACCCTGGTGGTCCAGTGGATTGATAATATATGATATGATCCTAAGGTAAAGGATATAGTATAGTTCCTGTTAGGCGTCGGGTTCCTGCAGCGGCTCAGCAGGAATCCAGAGCCTCACTTTCTGCGGTCTCTCATTGTTTATCGACCGCAGAGGAGATTGCTCAGCAGTCTCAGCGTCCCAGACGCTCTGCCCAGACCTGCTCTGTGGGTCTGGCTGTTGCTGCCACCTTTGGGTCAGTAATAGCAATGCAGGCTGCTTTGTAGCAAAACGCTCCAGAGGCTAAGTCCTCTCGTCGTGCTTCTGGGCATGCTCACGAGACGATCTCCCATTGGAGATCGGGAGTCACATGCTCAGGTCCTTCTCCTGATCTCATTGGTCCATCTCAGAGATCTGGAAGGTCCCGGAAGCGCACGGCTATAAAAGGTCCGCATGGCCGCTCGGCCATGCACTAGTATAGACTCTACTTGCTACATGTGTGAATGATGACGGATGCATGAACCTGCGAATGACTCATTAAGACTCCCCTCCCTCTGATATTACATGTGTGGATAGGGACTTAGTCATAGAGTCAGCGCCAGTCAGTGGCACGCTACAGGCCACAGTGCATATCATCACCTAACTAGCGTCCGACAGTGCGCCCCTCCTGGGCACTGTCACATAGCAGCTGTGTCAGTCACCGTGCTGTGGTCTGCAGCACCTGTGGGCGTCCGCGGTAGCGACGCCGCACACACGGTAGGTCTAGACGGACTCTGTCCCTCTGCCTTGGGCTCAGCTCCTGTGACCATATACCGTGCGTGCATTTCTCTGAGACCTGTAAGTCCAACAGGCTCAGTACTTATGTTTATGTCTAAGGCCTGTTTCACACTTCCGTTGATGGCGGACAGTTGACAGCCGCTAAAAACAAAATTTAACGGATCCTCCTCCGTTGTGACATACGGTTGTCAGCGGACGCTAATATGGACGGATCCGCCGAAGATGAAACATTTAAAGCGACCGCGGTCTGGAAGGAGAGAGAGAGAGAGAGATTTCGCCGCTCCCGGAACGGCATTTCAGGGTTAAAATGCTTTCCAGAGTAAAGCTTCCGGGCATGCGCACTTAAAATTGACGGACCGTCAAGGAAAAAAAACATTGCAGGGTCCGTCTCATCCGCCCGGGAGACGCTAAAATCTTGGCGTATCAGCCAAAAACAGGGTGGGACGGACAACCGTCAGTCAAGATCCGCCACTAATGTAAGTCTATGGGGGAAAAAAACGGATCCGCCCCTTTTTTGGCGAATCGTTTTTTTCTAAAATTGGCGGATTTTGACTGACGTCAAAAAACGGAAGTGTGAAACAGGCCTTAGGCGTCTCTGTGAAGCTAACAGAGTACGCCCAGTGCACACCGGGTGACTTTCAACCCGTGTGCGATATACCGCCATATTGTGCGGCTGCCATTATATCGCAGCAGTTTAACACCTCTGCACGGTGGACCCCGGGTGGCGAACGCACTTTCTATTATTTTACATTTAGTGCGTTCCGCCGTCCCTAACAGTTTCCAAACTAAAATGGGTATAGATTGTATAGAATATTATATAATACCTTCTCTCCCTGGTGTCTAGTGGTGATAGTGAGGCTGTTTTCTTCCCCATTGTCTAATATCTCTGGTTTTATAACTTCATGTTGGACCCAAACTGTAAGATTATTAGCTGATAATGTTCTTGAAGTTTACTCCTTACCATTGTGTCTGTTAGGAAATCCATATGAGCCCTGGTGGTCCAGCGGAGTAAAACATTAAAATAATATATGATTGAAATGTAGGCTGTATTTCTTCATGTCCTTATGAAGATGGGGTATATTTTCTCAACTCAAGAGGGCACAGAGTAGCATAGTGTTGATGATAGTGGGGCTCTTTTTCCCCAGTATCCAATTTTGGTATCTGGACTTTATAACTTCTGTAGAAGCCATTTATTTTATTTTCTTTCTTTTTTTTATCTTTTTAACATCACATTATATTTTTGAATCCATTTTGAAAGGGAAGAAAGTCAGCATTTTTAGAAGAGCGGATATTACCATTTCCTGCAGATGAGATATAAAACAGAACATAGATCATTTTATCGCCTAATAAGATTCAGTTCTTAGACTTTAATTACAGTTATTTTTTTCTAGCTAATTAAAATGAATTAGAGATCTCCCTGTAGTGTGATTGATTTCACTAGAGAGCGGATGAACTCAGAATTGATAAGCGATCAGTTGCAGAGAAAGGAACCTATTTTTTCTTCCATTTAAATGAGGATATTTATGATATATTGAGATTTATGGAGAGGTAAGTTCATCACGATCCTAAAGAGGAGCTATCACTTATAGGAAAAAACATAAAAAGAGCCCTTAGATGACATTTGTTATATACTCACCTGGAGAGGTGGATTCTCTAAGCTGTAGGTCTGAGGTGAGCAGCACGGAGTGGAGGCGACTTTGCAGAGAATAATGTCTTGAGGGATGACACTTGGATCAGCCAGGACCACAGCAGTAGTGCATGCATAACGGCAAAAAAGAGTGGAGAAGGTAGCGCAAATGAAGCACAGCCAAGTGTGTGGATACACCAGGTAGCAAGATGGAGCAGAGTCAGCTCTGTGGAAACACACAGAAAACAGCAGTATCGGAAGTAGCAGAAGTAATTGAGAAGTGCAGTCTGGTATCTTCCAGCAGGGCAATGGTTAACAGCAGCAATGTAACAGAGAAGTAAATGCAGTTTGATATCTTCCATCAAGTCAATGGTTAATAGCAGCAATGTAACAGAGAAGTAAATGCAGTCGGATATCTTTCATCAGGTCAATGGTTAATAGAAGCAATGTAACAGACAAGTAAATGCAGTTTGGTATTTTCCAGTAGGGCAATGGTTAATAGCAGCAGTTTAACAGACAAGTAAATGCAGTTTGGTATCTTCCAGCAGGACAGTGGTTAATAGCAGCAGTTTAACAGACCAGTACATGCCATTTGGTATCTTCCAGCAGGGCAATGGTTAATAGCAGCAGTTTAACAGACAAGTAAATGCAGTTTGGTATCTTCCAGCAGGGCAGTGGTTAATAGCAGCAGTTTAACAGACAAGTAAATGCAGTTTGGTATCTTCTAGCAGGGCAGTGGTTAATAGCAGCAGTTTAACAGACAAGTAAATGCAGTTTGGTATATTCCAACAGGGCAATGGTTAATTATAGAAATACACATTTTCTTTTTCAAGGGTGAGAAAAAAAATGTGGTGGGAGATACCAACTATGAGACTGGCAGATTTGATCTATGCGAGACCTAAATGGTGACAAGCAACCTTGTGATCAGATCTGGAAGGACTTAGCCTGTTTCACCATTTTTACAATTCACTATTCCACAGAATAAAATGGGAGACTCAATTGCCTTATTTTTTATTTAAAAAAATCACCAAAAAATCGCAAACATAGTGAATTAATTTACTAAAACAACCCAAATGGCAATGAATCAACTAAAAGCGAATCAGATGTAAATTTTCTTTCCAACAAGGAGCCTGAACTTTGCTTCATATGGAATATTGTTAGATATTAGTCATGTTATAACATGTGATATCTCTGTGTATTATTCAGCCCAGATAAAGGAGGAGGATACAGCTGCTGCTGCTAAAGTGGTAATATGAAAGAGGAAGGTTAAGCTGTGTATAAAATGTATAAAGAGTCTCCAAGAGAACATATCTGCATCTAAAGAGTTAATTTGTATAAAGGGGATATAGCTGCTTGTAAATGGGTAATTTGCAATAGGATCAGGATATAGAGGAAAATTGCTGCAATGGTGTTCAGGCGTTACCAAGGAGGAATGATGGGCCAAGTGTAGAGGATCAGAATTATTTTAAAAAAAAACTTTAAAACAATGTGTTTTGGAGTTGGATCAACTCCTTCTTCAGGTGTTACAAAATATATTAATGTAGATTATGTAGTATCTGAAGAAGGAGTTGATCTAAATCTGTAACGCATTTGTTATGATTAGGTAACTGAGGAGGATAGCAGGGGAATAGACTAGGCAACTAGATAATCAGAGAGGTTGGTAGCTTAGCGGATTGCAGACCCCTAAACTGACAACACAACTAGAATTAGCCGTGATATGTACCTACGATGCCCTAGACGCCTCGGCACAGCCACAGAATTAACTAAGCCTACAGAAAGAAATGGGAAAGCTAAACTGCCCTGGAGTAGAACCCCAAAGGAAAAGATAGCCCCGGAACATATATTGCTGGTGAGACAAGATGAAGCACAAAACACAGGCAGAGAATAGAGTAAGCAAATGATGGGGCCCAAACTGTCTAGATAGAACAGGACAGGAAAGGATACTGTCTGCAATCACGCAAAAAACCCTAAGAAAAATCGAACACGTCTGATATGCAAAAATACTGAGGCCACAAAACCTCTCCCCCACTAAATCAGAACTCTGGTGTGAACTGGTTACCAAAAAGACTAACTTACGCTGTGGCATATGGAACAGTGTCCAGCACAGGTCCCAGCAGGGAACCAGGCTGAACTCACACCAGCTAAACAAAAATCAGAGACAAGCAAAAAATGGATCCAATAGAAAAAAAGATTCAAGAAGACAAATAACTTATCTGAAAGATGCAGGACAGAGCAGGAGACAAGCAGACTTCAAAATATGCTCAGGAAGCAAACCAAATCACTGGCAACAACTGAGGGAAGGTTGCTCACTTAAATCTCTCCAGTCTGTAACACCTGACCTCCAATCATCCTCTTCAGGTGCATGACTTCTGTCAGCTAGACCAGCTCCATTACCAGCAGAAACCACCAGAGGGAGCCCAAACTCAAAGGCCAGGTCAAAAGTGTTCACAACAACATTGTTGTAAAGCTTTATAAAATCTGATCCTCTTCACTTGGTCCACTGTTCCTCCTTAGCAGCGCCCAGACACTGCAGCAATTTTCCTCCTGCATCATGATTCTCTCCTCCACCCGCTGGGTGCGAGTGCAGCGACCGGAGCAGTAGCCTTCCATCGTTTGACTACATCGGCGTTTTGCCACAAACAACTTATCCAGATGAGCAACATACATCCTGCCATTCTCTCGATCATGCTGCGGTATTACTCAGGGGCGCTCCCTATTTTTCTTTAATCTGCAAGAGAAGGACATAATTCAACCTAAAAAGGTTAACTTTCACAAAGGGGGCATGGCTGTTTATGAAAAGTTAATATGAAAAGGAGGACATAGCTGCATCACATGGGTTATCCTGCAAAATAGAACAAAACTGCTTGTAAATTGTTAAATTACAAAAGAAGGAATTAACTGTTTGTAGACGGGTTAATGTGAGCTTCTACCTACATAAAGTACACAGGCAGGAAGCAGTGACAAGATTAATGTCAATTGCTGATTCTAGCCTTCTCTACTCCCTCCATAATACTCCATAATACACAATGATTCATGTTACATTGTCACTTAATGATAACATTCAGCATGAAGAAACAATATTAAGACAGCAGCACAGATCTCTCTTGTGTTTCCATGCTGCACACCTCCAAACTCCCTCCACACATTGGTATCTCCTAATTCAGTAGCAGGAAGTCACACAGAAGTCAAAATAGTGAGAATCCCATTTTTAAAGGGCCGGAGCTACTTCTGGACAGGAAGTTTTAAAATTTCCTCATTATACATATTTGAGAAAGGCTTTATTTTTTGTACCCCTTTTAAATCATGATTTTTTTTGGGAGATGATAGATCCGTATTAATTTTAGCAAAATACATTTATATGACCTTAATCGTTGTTACCCTGTTATAGATGTATAGGGTCATCTGAGGGCTTGTCCTTTAAAAATATGGGCGTAGTAATAGACTATATCTGCTCAAAATAGAAGATTTTCCATATTTGTTTAAGATGGGGAACATGGAGGGATTGATAGCTAGATCAACGTCTGCAATGCCACTTTGGCAAAGCCTTGTGTAACCTTCCCCTTCTGAAATCCCAATAATAGCCCTTCAAAAAATAATACGCCCATATAGTGCTGAAGGAATGATGATAGGCAGTTCTAAATAATAGTACCTTAAATTCTTCTTCCATACTACCAAATGATTAGTGATTTCCAAATACTTTTTTTTTTATAGCACCCGAATAATACAACTATTGATTGTCCATACAGTGCTACTATACAGTGACCAATGGAAAAATCATAAATATAAAAAATATACAATAGTAAAGTCATAAAGTGCCCAATTGTCCAATAAACTGGTTTGAAACTTGACCCATTTTTACAGACTGTTTACATTAAAAGCTCATAGAAACATATAAATATATATACAGTGGGTACGGAAAGTATTCAGACCCCTTAAAAGTTTTCACTCTTTGTTTCATTGGAGCCATTTAGTAAATTCAAAAAAGTTCATTTTTTTCTGAATAATGTACACTCTGCACCCCATCTTGACTGAAAAACAACAGAAATGTAGAACTAGAAATTTTTGCAAATTTATTAAAAAAGAAAAAATTGAAATATCACATGGTCATAAGTATTCAGACCCTTTGCTCAGACACTCATATTTAAGTCACATGCTGTCCATTTCCTTATGATCCTCCTTGAGATGGTTCTACTCCTTCATTGGAGTCCAGCTGTGTTTAATTAAACTCATGGGACTTGATTTGGAAAGGTGCACACCTGTCTATATAAGACCTCACAGCTCACTGTGCATGTCAGACCAAATGAGAATCATGAGGTCAAAGGAACTGGTCAAGGAGCTCAGAGACAGAATTGTGGTAAGGCACAGATCTGTCCAAGGTTACAAAAGAATTTCTGCAGTACTCAAGGTTCCTAAGAGCACCGTGATACTATTGTTTGTAAACCAAGTATTGGTACTTTTGGCAGTGTGGACGGGGCCAAGTCCTTCTGGAGAATGAATTTTTGATCTCCAAAAAGCTTGTCTGCAGAGGGAAGCATGAAGAGCTCTAAAATTTCCTGGTGGACGGCTGCGCTGACTTTGGTCTTGATAAAACGCAATGGACCTACACCAGCAGATGACATGGCTCCCCAAACCATCACTGATTGTGGAGACTTCACACTAGACCTCCAGCAGCTTGGATTGTGGCCTCTCCACTCTCCCTCCAGACTCTGGGACTTTGATTTCCAAATGAAATGCAAAATTTACTTTCCTCGCAAAACAACACCTTGGACCACTGACAACAGTCCAGTTCTTTTTCTCCTTGGCCCAGGTAAGATGCTTCTGGCGTTGTCTATTGGTCATGAGTGGCTGACACAAGGAATGCGACACTTGTAGCCCATGTCCTGGATACGTCTGTGTGTGGTGGCTCTTGAAGCAATGACTCCAGCAGCAGTCCACTCCTTGTGAATCTCCCCCAAGTTTTTGAATGGCCTTTTCTTAACAATCCTTTCCAGGCTGCGGTTATCCCGGTTGCTTGTGCACCTTTTTCTACCACACTTTTTTCTTTCACTCAACTTTCCATTAATATTCTTGGATACAGCACTCTGTGAACAGCCGGCTTCTTTAGCAATGACCTTTTGTGGCTTCCCCTCCTTGTGGAGTGTGTCAGTGACTGCCTTCTGACATCTGTCAGGTCAGCAGTCTTCGCCATGATTGTGGAGCTACTGAAACAGACTAAGGGACCTTTATAAACACTTAGAAAGCCTTTACAGGTGTTTTTTGTTAATTTTTATAATTTACTGAGATAATGACTTTTGGGTTTTCATTGGCTGTAAGCCATAATCATCAACATAACTCTTATGACCAATAGACAACGCCAGAAGCGTCTTACCTGGGCCAAGGAGAAAAGAGCTGGACTGTTGCTCAGTGGTCCAAGGTGTTGTTTTCAGATGAAAGTAAATTTTGCATTTCATTTGGAAAGCAAGGTCCCAGAGTCTGGAGGAAGAGTGGAGAGGCCACAATCCAAGCTGCTGGTGGTCTAGTGTGAAGTCTCCACAATCAGTGATGGTTTGGGGAGCCATGTCATCTGCTGGTGTAGGTCCACTGTGTTTTATCAAGACCAAAGTCCGCGCAGACGTCTACCAGGAAATATTAGAGCTCTTCATGCTTTCCTCTGCCGACAAGCTTTTGGAGATGGAAATGTCATTCTCCAGCAGGACTTGGCCCCTGTCCACACTGCCAAAAGTATCAATCCCTGGTGTAAAAACAACAGTATCACTGGGCTTGATTGGCAGCAAACTCACCTGACCTTAACCCCATAGAGAATCTATGGAGTATTGTCAAGAGGAAGAGGAGAGACACCAGACCCAACAATGCAGACGAGCTGAAGGCTGCTATGAAAGCAACCTGGGCTTCCATAACCCCTCAGCAGTGCCACAGGCTGATCGCCTCCATGCCACTCCGCATTGTTGCAGTTATTGATGCAAAAGCAGCCCCGACCAAGTATCGAGTGCATTTACTGATCATACATGTCAGTAGGACAACATTTCAGATGTTAAAATCATTTTTCAAGCTGGTGTTATAAAGTATTCTAATTTACTGAGATAATGACTTTTGGGTTTTCATTGGCTGTAAGCCATAATCATCAACATTACCAGAAATAAACACGTGAAATAGATCACTCTGTGTGTAATGACTCTACAGAATAGAGGAGAGTCACTGTTTGTATTGAAGAACTGAAATAAATTCACTTTTTGATGATATTCTAATTTTGTAAGATGCACCTGTATATACACTGTATTAAAAAATAAATAAAAAAAATATTATTTTTATTTTCTATTATATATACAGTACAGACCAAAAGTTTGGACACACCTTCTCATTCAAAGAGTTTTCTTTATTTTCATGACTATGAAAATTGTAGATTCACTCTGAAGGCATCAAAACTATGAATTAACACATGTGAAATTATATAATTAGCAAAAAAGTGTGAAACAACTGAAAATATGTCTTATATTCTATGTTCTTCAAAGTAGCCACCTTTTGCTTTGATTACTGCTTTGCACACTCTTGGAATTCTCTTGATGAGCTTCAAGAGGTAGTCACCGGAAATGGTCTTCCAACAGTCTTGAAGGAGTTCCCAGAGATGGTTAGCACTTGTTGGCCCTTTTGCCTTCACTCTGCGGTGCAGCTCACCCCAAACCATGTCGATTGGGTTCAGGTCTGGTGACTGTGGAGGCCAGGCCATCTGGCGTAGCACCCCATCACTCTCCTTCTTGGTCAAATAGCCCTTACACAGCCTGGAGGTGTGTTTGGGGTCATTGTCCTGTTGAAAAATAAATGATGGTCCAACTAAGCGCAAACCGGATGGAATAGCATGCCGCTGCAAGATGCTGTGGTAGCCAAGCTGGTTCAGTATGCCTTCAATTTTGAATACATTTTGAATAAATCCCCCAACAGTGTCACCAGTAAAGCACCCCCACACCATCACACCTCCTCCTCCATGCTTCACGGTGGGAACCAGGCATGTAGAGTCCATCCGTTCACCTTTTCTGCGTCGCACAAAGACACGGTGGTTGGGACCAAAGATCTCAAATTTGGACTCACCAGACAAAAGCACAGATTTTCACTGGTCTAATGTCCATTCCTTGTGTTCTTTACCCCAAACAAGTCTCTTCTGCTTGTTGCCTGTCCTTAGCAGTGGTTTCCTAGCAGCTATTTTACCATGAAGGCCTGCTGCACAAAGTCTCCTCTTAACAGTTGTTTTAGAGAAGTGTCTGCTGCTAGAACTCTGTGTGGCACTGACCTGGTCTTTAATCTGAGCTGTTGTTAACCTGCGATTTCTGAGGCTGGTGACTCGTATGAACTTATCCTCCGCAGCAGAGGTGACTCTTGGTCCTCCTTTCCTGGGGCGGTCCTCATGTGAGCCAGTTTCTTTGTAGCGCTTGATGGTTTTTGCCACTGCACTTGGGGACACTTTGAAAGTTTTCCCAATTTTTCGGACTGACTGATGTTCATTTCTTAAAGTGATGATGGCCACTCGTTTTTCTTTACTTAGCTGCTTTTTTCTTGCCTTAATACAAATTCTAACAGTCTATTCAGTAGGACTATCAGCTGTGTATCCACCAGACTTCTGCACAACACAACTGATGGTCCCAACCCCATTTATAAGGCAAGAAATCCCACTTATTAAACCTGATAGGGCACACCTGTGCAGTGAAAACCATTTCCGGTGACTACCTCTTGAAGCTCATCAAGAGAATGCCAAGAGTGTGCAAAGCAGAAATCAAAGCAAAAGGTGGCTACTTTGAAGAACCTTGAATATAAGACATATTTTCAGTTGTTTCACACTTTTTTGTTAATTATATAATTCCACATGTGGTAATTCATAGTTTTGATGCCTTCAGAGTGAATCTACAATTTTCATAGTCATGAAAAGAACGGAAACTCTTTGTACTGTATATATATATATATATATATATATATATATGTATATACATAATCTCAAAATAAATAAAAAAATCAAATATGTATATTTTTTTAATAAAGTGTATAATTTATTTTTAAAGCAATTGAAGAGTTAAAAACAGGAGATCACACTTTTCACATTCTAAATAGAATTTCACAGCCCTTATGAAAGCTTTCATTTGGACAGGTGCCAAAGAAACTCTCCATGGTAATGCAAAAATTATATTGCTTATTTTTGCATGCTGACAACCCAACCCGCCTCACTGTGAGGCTTATGTAGATGAAGCAGCTCATTCTCCGGCTGGAGGTGTCTGGGTGAGATTCAAGGACAAAGGAGAGATCTCATCATCTCGTCAGATCAGTGTTACCATCAGAAGGTGGTCATAATATTCATCAATGGTCTTATGGAGTGACAATAGTGACACTAGTGAATTGATTCTAAACAAATTGATTTTGCTATGAATTTCTTAAAAAAAAAAATTGGATTCTACAAAATGCTAAATTTAGGAGGGTAACACACTACAACGTGCATTGCCCACCACATGGCAGCGTGAGGCCAATCACAGGCGTCACATTGACCTCGTGTGGTGGAATGGAGAAATTATGTTGCGGAGGGGAGTAATGGGTACCCAAAGGGATTAAAACACAATCTTCCAGTTGCCTTTAATCTCTACTAGGGGGAGCTTACGGCATACAGTTTTAGGCTATATATACGGTAAACTTCTGCACCCCCATAGTAAAACAGATGTATAAAAAACAGTCATGCACAATTAAATGTCTACATTTTTTAAAACATTTCTTACTATTTGTTTACCTAAATTCGATTTCCTTCCCAAGAACGATGCGAAAAGAAATGCTTGCTAGGTACCCATGCAAAAAGTCAGCGCCTGCAACAGGGTGTGACATTGGTGCAACATATATAGATGAAAAGTTTGAGTAGTAACGTGCCAAAAAAAGTATTTGTGAAACCCACATTTGATGAGGAAGATAGTATAAGATAAATATCAGGTTTTAGTGAATTTATTTAAAACAATTATTCCCCCTCCTCCACAAAAAAGGATTGCACAAGAAATGCAAAATGCTCAGTATAGTCGCTTGTGACTGGCAAGCACACCATCTCTGGCTGACATGGATTTCAGATTTTTTTTTCAGAGAATCCGCATAATGTCCATCCAACAGCCTTCAGTCTACTGATCCAACATGGAAAGTTGTGTCCTGGGTAGAAGATCAAAAGTTCTCTAGTTCTTAACAAGCTGTCAGACAGGATAATTGCATCTCTAAAGATGGATATATAGAAAGATAATCAGATAATAGATAGATAGATTGATAGATAGATGGATAGATAATAGATAGATAATAGTTGGATATGGATGGATAGATAGATAACACTGGTCAACAGCATTTTTGGTGCCAAAGATATTTCATCGAATTTAGGGTATTTTTGGGGTGCTGATTCTGAATATGTCATCAGTTTTGCCAGATTGGCTCAAGTTTTTGAGATTTTTGGTATCTTATTTATAGCACTTGTTGGTAAATGCGACGCATCATCTCATTAATTTCTTTGGATTAGTACTTGAACTGAGCAGTTCTCAATATAGTTTTGTGTTAATTAGTGTTCTAAAAGTTTGTTCATAGCTTGATTTTTGCACTAACTTTATGTTGTTGTCTGTTTTCCAGTGAAAAGCATGAACTCATCATGAAGAAGTTGTCTTAACGATCCAGACTCATTCTGTTACATTTGTGGTGAATACACACTGCCAAAACATAGAAGAAACATAACAGACTTCGTAAAAAAAGTGTATTTTGCCTATTTTGGGGTTATGCTTGGGGACCAAGACAAGTTTTGGGCACCACACATAGTGTGCAAAGCATGTATCGAATTATTACGAAAATGGAGCAAAGGACAAAGAAAAAGCTTCAAATTTGGTGTTCCAATGGTGTGGAGAGAGCCAAAAAATCATCATGATGACTGTTATTTATGGTAAACACAGGTACAGGCACATCTTCACAATGAGGGACAGGCCTTCTTGCAGATTCCATGTTACTCCCATTTTCGTTTCTTATGCTTATTGAATCCTTGCACTTGCACTGCACAGAAATAACAGTCATCATGATGATTTTTTGGCTCTCTCCACACCATTGGAACACCAAATTTGAAGCTTTTTCTTTGTCCTTTGCTCCATTTTCGTAATAATTCGATACATGCTTTGCACACTATGTGTGGTGCCCAAAACTTGTCTTGGTCCCCAAGCATAACCCCAAAATAGGCAAAATACACTTTTTTTACGAAGTCTGTTATGTTTCTTCTATGTTTTGGCAGTGTATATTCACCACAAATGTAACAGAATGAGTCTGGATCGTTAAGACAACTTCTTCATGATGAGTTCATGCTTTTCACTGGAAAACAGACAACAACATAAAGTTAGTGCAAAAATCAAGCTATGAACAAACTTTTAGAACACTAATTAACACAAAACTATATTGAGAACTGCTCAGTTCAAGTACTAATCCAAAGAAATTAATGAGATGATGCGTCGCATTTACCAACAAGTGCTATAAATAAGATACCAAAAATCTCAAAAACTTGAGCCAATCTGGCAAAACTGATGACATATTCAGAATCAGCACCCCAAAAATACCCCAAATTCATTAAAATATTTTGGACACCAGAAAAAAAATTTTTTTTCGTTGACCTGTGTAATAGATGGATAGATAGATAATAGATAGATATGGATAGATAGATACATATGGCTAGATATAGATAGATATGGATAGATGATAGATAGATAATAGATGGATAGATAATAGATAGATGATAGATATTTGTGGTTTTTATTGTACACTTGGATCTCTCTGGCTCTCTGGCTATTGTATGTCAATAAAAGCCTTTTTTCACATGGACATTCTGCTGTTGTGTGCATGTTATCCTGTGTCTCTTTTCTCCCTTTTTTTCATTTGATGTATTTGGCACGGTGTTGCACCCAGTTATCATATTCATGTCATATTTTCCGTGGTGCCCACCTATATACATATATAAAGATATAGATAATAGATAGATAGATGTGAGATAAATAGACATAACATTAACATTAACATTAACATAACATTAAACAATTTATTCCCCCTCCTTTTACTGTAAAAATGATTGTGCTGCCTTCCTGCTGCTTTCTAGTGCATTAAGAATGAAGAAAATATATATGATTGTAAATCAAGTTCAACAGATGCAGCTCCACCATATCACTGATGAATCACATTGAACCTGACACTGATGCTGGTACCTCTTCTATCTCCCTCTACCCTTATTAATGGAGTCTCTGTGTTATTTACATACTACTACTTACTCTCATCTTTTTCACTGCTGCAGTTATACAACACATTCAGTATGGAGTATTTGTCCAATGTTTTAGGGCTTTTTCTTTCTATCATTATTGCTGAGCTGTGATGTGCTCTCTCTGTCCAGATTCACCACAAATTGGCAGCTGAATTCTTTGCCTCGGCTTTTATACAGGCTGTAATAGACCCTTCAGATTGGCAGTGCTATACCATGTGATAGCAGCAAGGCATTATGCATTCTGCAATGTATAAAAAGGCAGCCGGCATTTTTTGGGGAGTCATACAAATTGGATCACAAATTGTATGAATTAGCAAATTTCATCAAATTCGGCTCAAAATAATTTAGCATCTAATCAATTTTCTCATCTCTAGTCACAAGTCTTTTCAGAAACATGAGTCATTGTAGCTGATGCCTGTATTGTAAGGGATTGATAATATTCAGGGCTCACCAGGCGCTATAACAAGCGCTGCTTCTAGAAGGAATTTATATCCCGCCATGATGTTTCTAGAGGCGGGGGCTGCAGCCTGACAATGGTGCAAGTAATTCTCGTCTATGGATATGTTGTGACAGTGATGCTCTGCTCTTGTCATGTTTTGCCTCCGTATTACGCAGCATATGTTCCTGCATATCAATTTGCTAATGTGTGAAGATGAAATGTAGGAGGATATGGCACCTTCTTGTCGCACGCAGCAATCTTGTAACCAGCGCAGCTCAAGCTCCTTGATCTGCTCACATTTATTGTGATCTTTAAGTAGAACATTACGTCCTGTAAGAAGAAAAGCTAGGATCCTACATCTTAGTATTCTTATGTATTGAGCAGGAAGATGCTCCCTACGCTCCCTACTGCAGAGACCTGGAGACGAGAATCCGCCTAATGTCCATCCAACAGCCTTCAGTCTACTGATCCAACATGGAAAGTTGTGTCCTGGGTGGAAGATCGAAAGTTCTCTAGTTCTTAACAACCTGTCAGACAGGATAATTGCATCTTTAAAGATGGATATATAGAAAGATAATCAGATAGATAGATAGATATGGATAGATGGATATATAGAAAGATAATCAGATAATAGATAGATAGATAGATGGATAGATAGATATGGATAGATGGATATATAGAAAGATAATCAGATAATAGATATATATATGGATAGATATATTGATAGATAATAGATAGATATAGATAGATAGATACATATGACTAGATATAGATAGATAGATAGATAGATATGGATAGATGATAGATAGATAGATAATAGATGGATAGAAAGCTATAGATAATAGATAGATAGATGTGAGATAGACATAACATTAAACCATTTGATTTGATACGAATTAGATACAATCTCTCTCCGCTCAGCAACATTTTTACACTGATTTATTCTTTTTCTTTCTAACATAATAATGAGAAAGAGAATGTTAAAAGGCATTTTTATTACTTACTGCAAATTCAAAAGTTTCCATCCATTTCATTAGTATTTGGTGCCATTGCCCTTAAGCTGAATGACTTAGGTTAGACGTTTGGGATCTCCTTCCACAGGCTTCTCACAATAGTTGGTCGGAATTTGGGCCCATTCCTCCTGACAAAACTGGTGTAACTGATCCAGGTTTGTAGGTCGCCTTGCTTGCACCGGACTTTTCAGGTTTGCCCATAAATTTTCAATAGGATTGAGATCAGGGCTTTGTGATGGTCGCTCCAAAACATTGGCTTTGTTATCCTTAAGCCACTTTCTTACCATTTTGGCAGTATGCTTCGAGTCATTGTCCATATGGAAGACCCATATCCTCCCATATGGCAGCATCATGTTGTGGGGTTGTTTTGCTGCAGGAGGGACTGGTGCACTTCACAAAATAGATGGCATCATGAGAAAAGATTATGTGGCAATTGAAGCAACATCACAGGACATCAGCCAGGAAGTTAAAGCTTGGGCGGAAATGGGTCTTTGAAATGGACAATGACCCGAAGCATACTGCCAAAATGGTAACAAAGTGGCTTAAGGATAACAAAGTCAATGTTTTTGGAGCGGCCATCACAAAGCCCTGATCTCAATCCTATTGAAAATTTATGGGCAAAGCTGAAAAGGCCAGTGCGAGCAAGACAACCTACAAACTTGGATCAGTACACCAGTATTGTCAGGAGGAATGGGCCCAAATTCCGACCAACTATTGTGAGAAGCTTGTGGAAGGAGATCCCAAACATCTAACCCAAGTCATTCAGTGTAAGGGCAATGGTAACAAATACTAATGAAATGGATGGAAACCTTTGACTTTGCAGCAAGTACGGTAATAAAAATGCCTTATAACATTCTCTCGCTCTCTCAATATTCTGGCATTTGTCAAATATTAATAATTACGGTAATCCTAATTGTCCTAAAACGGGAAAAGTTTATTCTGATTTCATGTGAGATATTGAGAAAAACCTGCAGATGTGTCTTTATATATAGTGGATGGAAACTTCTAGATTCAGCTGTATCTGTAGATATATCTGATTTAGATAAGAGTTAAGGAAGGACACATCTGTAGATTTTTCTTCCCCTCCGTCCGCAGTGGGTGACATCTCTGTTTTTTCGTTGTACCTTTCTGGTGACATTTATACATGGACATTGTGGGCTGAGCGGGAGGTTCTGCTGACAGATGAAGAATGGCGTCTTCTCTCCAGAGTCTCAGCATTTATCATCTTCCTAGGAAAGTTCACACACAATGCAGATGTTGGCCGCTTTATTCCTCAATCGAGGTCCAGGAATAAGCCACAGTCTTGTCTTTATTACACTTCTGCAATGACCAGTTCATTGCCAGGGAACAGATACATTGTTACTGAGATTTCCACCTTTTTATCCTCCTGATAATCCTGTTACCTCCTTAATTCTTATCAGTTGATGTCACTGTTTCTGTCTCTGGGACATCAGTGACTATGTTTGCGCTGTATGGTGGCATTTAGACGCTGTGTAACACTATTATTTGGTTCTGTGTGGTGGCACTATAAGAGCATGAAAGTAGCATTTAGGCACCGTGTTACAATGTTGCTTGGGCTTTTGCTTTTGGGATCTGTATGATACTAATATTTGTTCCTGCAATGATAACAGTATTTAGGCACCATATAGCACAGTTACATCAGCATGTTATGGTAGTAATATTTAGGCGGTATATGACACTATTATTTGGGCATCTTATGGTAGTAGTATGTAGATGATATTTGGCACAATTATTTGGGCATGCTATGATGGTAGTATTTAGGCAGTGTATGGCACTATATTTGGACATGCTATGATGGTAGTATTTAGGTAGTGTATAGCACTATTATTTGGGCATGCTATGATGGTAGTATTTAGGCAGTGTATGGCACTATATTTGGGCATGATATGATGGTAGTATTTAGGCAGTGTATGGCACTATTATTTGGGCATTCTATGATGGTAGTATTTAAGTAGTGTATAGCCACTATTATTTGGGCATGCTATGATGGTAGTATTTAGGCAGTGTATGGCACAATATTTGGGTATGCTATGATGGTAGTATTTAGGCAGTGTATGGCACAATATTTGGGTATGCTATGATGGTAGTATTTAGGCAGTGTATGGCACTATATTTGGGCATGATATGATGGTAGTATTTAGGCAGTGTATGGCACAATATTTGGGTATGCTATGATGGTAGTATTTAGGCAGTGTATAGCACTATTATTTGGGCATGCTATGATGGTAGTATTTAGGCAGTGTATGGCACAATATTTGGGTATGCTATGATGGTAGTATTTAGGCAGTGTATGGCACTATATTTGGGCATGATATGATGGTAGTATTTGGGCAGTGTATGACACTATTATTTGGACATGCTATGATAGTATTATTTAGGCAGTGTATGGCACAATATTTGGGTATGCTATGATGGTAGTATTTAGGCAGTGTATGGCACTATATTTGGGCATGATATGATGGTAGTATTTAGGCATTGTATGGCACTATTATTTGGGCATTCTATGATGGTAGTATTTAAGTAGTGTATGGCAATATTATTTGGGCATGCTATGATGGTAGTATTTAGGCAGTGTATGGCACTATTATTTGGGCATTCTATGATGGTAGTATTTAAGTAGTGTATAGCCACTATTATTTTGGCATGCTATGATGGTAGTATTTAGGCAGTGTATGGCACAATATTTGGGTATGCTATGATGGTAGTATTTAGGCAGTGTATGGCACTATATTTGGACATGATATGATGGTAGTATTTAGGCAGTGTATGGCACTATTATTTGGGCATTCTATGATGGTAGTATTTAGGCAGTGTATGGCACAATATTTGGGTATGCTATGATGGTAGTATTTAGGCAGTGTATGGCACTATATTTGGGCATGCTATGATGGTAGTATTTAGGCAGTGTATGGCACAATATTTGGGTATGCTATGATGGTAGTATTTAGGCAGTGTATGGCACTATATTTGGGCATGATATGATGGTAGTATTTAGGCAGTGTATGGCACAATATTTGGGTATGCTATGATGGTAGTATTTAGGCAGTGTATAGCACTATTATTTGGGCATGATATGATGGTAGTATTTAGGCAGTATATGGCACAATATTTGGGTATGCTATGATGGTAGTATTTAGGCAGTGTATGGCACTATATTTGGGCATGATATGATGGTAGTATTTGGGCAGTGTATGGCACTATTATTTGGACATGCTATGATGGTATTATTTAGGCAGTGTATGGCACAATATTTGGGTATGCTATGATGGTAGTATTTAGGCAGTGTATGGCACTATATTTGGGCATGATATGATGGTAGTATTTAGGCATTGTATGGCACTATTATTTGGGCATTCTATGATGGTAGTATTTAAGTAGTGTATGGCAATATTATTTGGGCATGCTATGATGGTAGTATTTAGGCAGTGTATGGCACTATTATTTGGGCATGCTATGATGGTAGTATTTAGGCAGTGTATGGCACTATTATTTGGGCATGCTATGATGGTAGTATTTAGGCAGTGTATGGCACTATTATTTGGGCATGCTATGATGGTAGTATTTAGGCAGTGTGTGGCACTATTATTTGGGCATGCTATGATGGTAGTATTTAGGCAGTGTGTGGCACTATTATTTGGGCATGCTATGATGGTAGTATTTAGGCAGTGTATGGCACAATATTTGGGTATGCTATGATGGTAATATTTAGGCAGTGTATGGCACTATATTTGGACATGATATGACGGTAGTATTTAGGCAGTGTATGGCACTATTATTTGGGCATTCTATGATGGTAGTATTTAGGCAGTGTATGGCACAATATTTGGGTATGCTATGATGGTAGTATTTAGGCAGTGTATGGCACTATATTTGGGCATGCCATGATGGTAGTATTTAGGCAGTGTATGGCACAATATTTGGGTATGCTATGATGGTAGTATTTAGGCAGTGTATGGCACTATATTTGGGCATGATATGATGGTAGTATTTAGGCAGTGTATGGCACAATATTTGGGTATGCTATGATGGTAGTATTTAGGCAGTGTATAGCACTATTATTTGGGCATGATATGTTGGTAGTATTTAGGCAGTGTATGGCACAATATTTGGGTATGCTATGATGGTAGTATTTAGGCAGTGTATGGCACTATATTTGGGCATGATATGATGGTAGTATTTGGGCAGTGTATGATGGTATTATTTAGGCAGTGTATGGCACAATATTTGGGTATTCTATGATGGTAGTATTTAGGCAGTGTATGGCACTATATTTGGGAATGATATGATGGTAGTATTTAGGCATTGTATGGCACTATTATTTGGGCATTCTATGATGGTAGTATTTAAGTAGTGTATGGCACTATTATTTGGGCATGCTATGATGGTAGTATTTAGGCAGTGTATGGCACTATTATTTGGGCATGCTATGATGGTAGTATTTAGGCAATGTATGGCACTATTATTTGGGCATGCTATGATGGTAGTATTTAGGCAGTGTATAGCACTATTATTTGGGCATGCTATGATGGTAGTATTTAGGCAGTGTATGGCACTATTATTTGGGCATGCTATATTGGTAGTATTTAGGCAGTGTATGGCACTATTATTTGGGCATGCTATGATGGTAGTATTTAGGCAGTGTATGACACTATTATTTGGGCATGCTATGAAGGTAGTATTTACGCAGTGCATGGCACTATTATTTGGGCATGCTATAATGGTAGTATTTAGGCAGTGTATGGCACTATTATTTGGGCATGCTATGATGTAGTATTTAGCCACTTTGGAGTACAATCATTTGGTCATGCTGCGGTGGTAGAATTTAGGCAGTGCATGGCACTATTATTTGGGCATGCTGTAATGGTAGTATTTAAGTAGTGTATGGCACTATTATTTGGGCATGCTATAATGGTAGTATTTAGGCAGTGTATGGCACTATTATTTGGGCATGCTATGATGGTAGTATTTAGCCACTTTGGAGTACAATCATTTGGTCATGCTGTGGTGGTAGAATTTAGGCAGTGCATGGCACCATTATTTGGGCATGCTATAATGGTAGTACTTAGGCAGTGTATGGCACTATTATTTGGGCATGATATAATGGTAGTATTTAGGCAGTGTATGAAATAATTTGGGCAGGCTATAGTGGTAGAATTTATCTACTTTATTGCACAATCACTTAGGCATGGTACATAATATGATGGTAGCATTTAAGTGGTATATGGCACTTATTTGAGCATGGTATGGTGGTAGTATTTAGACAATATATGGCACTGTGATTTGGGCTATGTTTTTATAATATAATGAGACCAAGCACTGTGCAGGATACGAGAATGTGCTTTTCTCATGAGGATTGTCACATATAAGAATTATTTATCTTTGACTAGATGCAGGATTTTTACTGAGGAGTTAATAGAACGTTTTTGGAGAAGGATTTATACCGTAAAGAATAAAACCGCCTTGCAAGACTGGATCTGCCATTCCTTTATAGTCGCTCTTTTATGTTCCCCACAATAAGCGCAGGAAAGGTTACTCGATCTCTCGTTACTCGTCTTCATCTCTGCAGGCGCAGCGTATTTGTTCTAGCCCAGCAAGGTGGTTTAGCATTCGCTGTCATAATTATGAAGGGTTGCGAGGCTCCGCTCCGACACATCAAAGAAATTCTGCAATTAGACATTTTACAGCCTGTCCTGTCTTGAAGGTGTAGAGGAGGTTTATAGGAGCATTTCTCTAGAGAGCAGCATGGCGGAGGCGGGTGAACGTGTTGCCTACTATTTTAATGGCCTAGGCACTAAAAACAACTTCTCTATGTGACATTTCTTCTGAGCTTCTATGGAACATTTGATATTAAAAATGTGTATGGCTCACGTCATGTATCATGTATCGCTCGAGAGGCATTTTCCTTACCTTTGAACATCCCATAGTTCCTTTTTTTCCTGTTCGCTAGTTACATTAATAAAACTCCCTCAAAAAATAAGTCTAGAATATTATAGTGCTCAGTGAGTAAGAAAATGGGGGAGGAGGGAGGTGCAGCTGCAGATACTTTTTCTTTTAAAACAGATATTTTTTATTCAACAAGTAAAGCAAGTACAATTTATACCCAATAACATACAATTAGGCATTTATGAGATTTTGTCCCCCCCCCCCAGTAGACAGCAATCACATTTTCCACCTCTCTTAGGAAACCAAAACCAAATTTTGCAATGTACACACTACACTGTAATATGCAGCTGGACCAGGACACTCAGGAGCCTTTATGCAACCTCTAATGTTTCTTAAGTGTCCATATACCTCCCTACGTTATCTGCAACCATGATGCCCAAATTTGTTTAAACTTTTTTAACTCATTTCTTTTCCGATATATACTGTACTTTCTTCTATGCAAACTGTATAATCCACTTGCTGAATATATTCCTTTCAGCTGCAGATACTTACATAGAGTTTTTATAAAGCAATATTGCATAAAAAGTAGAGGAAATGTCCATTTTTGCAAATTCTGCTTAGCACCCACATTCTAAAAATATTGCACATTTTTGCAAACTTTTTTTTCACATTTATGGAACTTCTATCTTCACCATAAATAAAAAAAACATGCAAAATAAATGTAACTTGCATATCGTAGCTGTCTAAGATTCTTAAAGTGAACTTTCTTTTCAAGATTTGTTATTTTAGTACACTTTACAGCAGGTCGGAAAGTAAGAAGCGGGTTAATGTTGTGCTGACATCTAGAGGTCAATAGGAGAACTGCAATATTTCTGAATTGATATGTATTCCTGCAGCTGGCTCATTTCTGTACTACCGAAGATTGACTGTTGGGGACATAGTTATGTTATTGAATATATTAAAAAGTAATCATAATGTACCAAAAATTAGCACGCCTCTACCGAAATCTTGTGAGTTTTAGTTAGAAATTTGACAAGATATATATCAGCAAGAGATTTCCGTGTCCTTCCTCAGTCGGCAATGATTAGTGCTTAATAAATGGCCGTCTAAATACTGGAAAATTAGGATGATATGGTAAATCCACCTAAAAAGTGGCGATTTATCAGAAGTTCTATGAGCTGAGTGCTCGGAGGGAGATGTCATGTTTGCCATGAAATCTTGTTATTATTGTCACCGTTCCCGCTCAGCAGAACACAGGTTCTTGTCACCTAAAGATAAGCGTGACTTTCACTCCCTGTGGTTTCCTAATTCACCAGTTCCCATGATACTGATCAGTCTATTAATCACTCATTTCATGGATGAATATTATACTAGGTTAGTATTTGTTATATGTTTCGTCTGGAAGAGATTAGTTCTCTTCAAATATTTGCCTGCACATGAAATTCAATTATTTTGCAATTTTCATATTGGCCTCTAGGTGTCAGCACAACAGCAGGAAGCCCACTCCTTACTAAGGCATCTCACTTTCAGGACTGCTGTAAAGACTGATGTAAAATGGGAAAGGGACTGAAATGATAATGGAAGGTAGTTTGAAAGCAAAAAATAACAATTGCAGCATTTGCTTTATGTCTGGGATATATACATTATACATTTTTTTTCCTTTGTGTCCTCCCTTTGGTATAGAGCTTGCAGTTAAGTGGCCGGCTGATGCCATTGCTATGAACTATAATCAGCACTTGTCATTAAGATGTCACCTCATGAGTATTATTTAAATATCCTGTGTATAAAGACTAATTAACCATCCGCTTCCTTCTCCAGCTGTCTCCGTGATGAGGTACAGCGCATCATCGTTTGGATTTGCAGTAAGTCGTTTTCTGTATTAATTATTCACAATTTATTATGTGTTAATTGTCATATTTGCCGTCAGGGAGATCAATCATGAGAAGCAATTTATGAAAGGGCTGTCCCATTAGGACAATCCTGTGTCCATACGCCGTACTAGGGCATAAGGACATCATAGAGACATGTCTTCCCCTCCATATTGGAACCCCGTTTTCTATGACCTAGAATGACCCTGACGAGTAGCAGCTTCCACTCTGGAGGTCTTGTGCCTCCATTTGCAATGCAATACCTCATTGCCCCTGTAGTGGCCACTGCAGAGAAAATGAGCAGCCAACTGAATCATCTCCTAAAATCAATCAATGGGATTGCATTAAAGGGATTGTTGTGATGAGGCAAGAACACTCAAAAGTACAGAGCCAAACACTAAATCTCTTATTTTATTCCCACTGCACCCATAAATAGTATGTTTGGTTTTTTTGTTTTTTTTTTAAACCCGCCATACAGTTCCAGAAATATGGACCTTACTAAGGTGGCAAGGCTCACAAGATCCTCACGGGCGTGTCTTTAGTTTTCTTTGCATTATTACCCTGTGAGCAAAGCCTCCTCGTAAAGACCATAAAATTTAGCACTACTGTAAATAAAGAGTCCACTATAAAACCAGTATAGCAGATTTTAATAAAACACACACAAAAATTTGGAAGAATATGATGAAAGCAGAAACTGGCCATTCTTCACTTTAAAGAGTAAATTATATTTCAATTTTTTCAGAAATCAATAGTACATGTGAAAATAAGAAATGTTGTATTAGAGAAATCCTCTCTTTTTCTCCTCCTGGACTGATCATTAATTCTTGAAAATGCTCACTTCTTGGATAAAATATGTCTTCAGTGAATACAGACTTTCCCATTACTGAGATAGGAGATGACAGTTAGTGCTCATAAAGTCCTATGGAGAACTGTGACTATTTTTTTCAGGACAACTTACAATAGAATGTCTGTGTCTGCCTTTCATAGAATTTCCAAAGCACCAACTGTCATCTTCTATCTCAGTTATGGGGAAATTTGTCTACACGGAATACAGATTTTACCAATGAATTGTGAGCAAAAAATCACAAGAGAACGAAGCCAATTTCTCTGATAAGATATATTACAAAGTTGCTTATTTTTTTTCTTCATTTATCAAATCAAAATTAAACATCCGGTTTCCCTTTCAGTAGGATTGGTGCCCAGGGAACATATTCTTCCAGGAATATCTGAAGGGTTTTCCCTTTTTTCCAGAATCTTGTATATTTTGAACGAATTGGAAACTATGCCAACAGTTCTGATGTTTGTAGTCTGTTACCATGGAAACACATAGATCTGCAAACTCAAAAGATTTTTTTTAATAAATGCACTATAGAAAATATATTTATTTTTTTCATTTTGATGCATTAGAAATGTTGCAAAAGTATATACACCTCCCAGTCTGTAATAGTAATAGTTTCTATTGAAATCACTGTCATTGCAAAGTTACTGTCATCCTTTGAATCTGAAGTGAGATTATTATTAGTTTCTGAATTTTTATTTATTTTTATTTTCATTTAAAATATTCATAATTTTGGTTCTGACGTTAATGATAATATAAAAAAAAAATCTCTCGTAATTTCCAACGTGGTTTGGTCTTCGGCCGAGTACAATAGTCATCAGGCCGCGCGACGACGTAGATGTTCTGATTGCTGGTTTCTCTACCGCAACTGTCCTGTTCCAAAAATATCCGCACTCGTCTGCGTAATCTGAAACTCCTAATTGCCTTCTTTTGTTTTGGGAGAACTGATAATGATAAAGCGGATTCGTCTTCTCGGTGGATATTTAGAAATGATTTTATTTATTTTTTTACCAGCTGATCGCCGCGCTCTACTGTAAACCGCAGGGGGCGCCGTCACTCCGAATTATTATTACCTGATTTTATTTTTTTACTTTTTGCTCCCTGGCTGCCATAAAACAAGTGCTGCAATGACATTAGTGCAAAATCTAATGAGAGGAGTAACAGGGAGATAATTGGGGGACTCTGTGACTACAAGGTAATGGCCTAGACTTTGTTTTCTTATGGATCACGAAATATGATGAAGAAGAGGAAAAAGAAGTTAGGAGGACAACTAGTTGACATTGAAAGCACCAGGAGAATAGTGTTCTCACTCCAGCCCAAAAAGACGTCCCAAAGACCCCACACCGCATAACATAACTCCAGATTATTCAGACCCCGAATCTGTTCCCTACCCAAAATCTTTCTGCACTCAGAGGCCCCGATCCATCATTGACATTTTTCCACTTTTCTGGATCAATTTTCTTATTATTAGCCTCTTTACTATTAGCTTATTCTTCGTTACTTTTTGCGCCATTTTTAATGTTTTTATTTTATTTTATTGCGTCTTTTCACATTTTCTTCAACAGCCTTTGCTTATCCAGAAGTTTTAGACAAATTCCTGAAATGCGACTGTTACCTTTTTTTTTTCTCTCGGGTCCTGTCGCTAAAGTCGCAGCCTGGTTGTGAGATTTCTGGAATATTTGTTTGTTTTTTTTTGTTTTTTTATTTGGCGCAGTTGAAGACTAACGTGCGACATTCTAAAAGGACGAAGAGCCAAAAAGTCACAAAAACAGCTGAGGAGAAAAAGAAAGAGGAATTCTAATGTGTAGCAAAAAAAAGTCAACAAATCCGAAAAGACAAAAGCAAAGGAAGAGTGGGTTTAAATATTGCAAATGATGGATCGGGCTCAGAGTATTTAAAAAAAAAGATCCATGAACGGCAACTTGTTGATGGTTTCCTGATAACAACAGATTACCTATAAAGCAAAAAACATCAGAAATAACTTTACATATAATTATACTGAAGGTTGGAGCGTCACTGTAATATCTTGCGGACTAGCAGTTACCTGTTGATTCCTAACTGATCACACGTGATTTCTCGTCTCCGCCGATCGCTTGAAGATCATCCCAGTTTTAGTGAACGTTAATAATCAATGTATCGGTGATTCTCAGTTTTTTTTTGTGCCGTGTTGCTTTACCGTCTCGCTTTACTTTTCAGTTTGACGCCGTTCTGGACGTCTTATCCTCAGGGATCGTCTTATGGCGCTACAGTAACGCAGCGGCCGTCCACTCCGCGCACAGAGAATACTTGTGAGTATACATTGTTGCTTCACAAAATCAGAAGGAATTCAATATTAATTGGCTTAAAGTCTAGAAGTTTATTTTGTCAAAGGATTTTTATTGCGCTTTGCCTGCAGCTGCTTATGCGGAGCGCAGCAGC
Source organism: Dendrobates tinctorius (assembly GCF_039654945.1). NCBI lineage: Eukaryota > Metazoa > Chordata > Amphibia > Anura > Dendrobatidae > Dendrobates > Dendrobates tinctorius. Next base: position 13,828,126 of record NW_027361810.1, on the reverse strand, counting down.
GGAGATGAGTTTGTCATTGGCTGCTGCGCTCTGCATAGGCAGATCAGCATCATGAAGTGAACTTTGTCCACTCTGTTGCTGCCAGTGAAGTGAACTTTGCCATCTCTGTTGTTGCCTCTGCGGAGTGCAGCAGCCGATCACAAACTCATCTCCGCTGCTGCGCTCTGCATAAGTAGCGACCAAGATGCCAGATGAGCAAGTAATGAATGGAGATAATATGGAACCACAAGCAGTGGAGATGGATCCAATAATGTCTTCATTCATTGCTAAGAGTTATCTTTATGGTTTTACACTTCTTGTAACCTTAATTACTGTATTTTTTGGACTATAAGACGCATGTTTTTCCTGAAATTTTTTTTGGGAAAATGGGGGTGCGTCTTATAGTCAGAATATACTTACAAGTAGTGTGGCAGCAACAGGAGTCGGGCGATTCTGCGGCGGTCCGACGCTGCGGGGTGATAATCACACTCCCATCCCAAGCTGGTGCGGCAGGATTCGGTGGTGCGGGGGCACCGTCTACATTTTCTGAAAGCCTGGAGCCTCTGCACTTTCATTGCTATGATGGGTGACTTCCGTGAAATTGGCTGCCGGAAGCGGCGCGTGCGCAGATTAGGATTTCGGCAACGAGATCTCGGTGCCGATATCTCAATCTGCGCATGCGCCAACCCGGCGGCCATTTTCCCGGAGGCCACCACATTGCGGCAGTGGGGATGTGCGGGGCTCCGGGCTTTCACAAAATGTCAGCGGAGCCCCGCACCACTGAGCACCGACGAACCTGCTGCACCAGCCTGGGATGGGATTTTCCGGAACGGCCACCGCTTCACAGCAAGGGATGTGCGGGAGCTCCGGGCTTTCAGAAAATGTCGGCGGCGGCCACCGCACCATGACCACCGCAGATCCTGTCATATCAGTCTGGGATGGGAGTCATATCATCGCCGGACCACCGAACACCCTCTGTGACCACGCTCCACCAGCGCTACTGATTTCCCCCGCTAAGCTGAATTAGGACTGTAAGCCAGACCCCCATTTGACACATTAATTTTTTTTCCCCCTATTTTCCTTCTGAAAATTTGGGGTGCGTCTTATGATCTGGTGCGTCTTATAGTCCGAAAAATACGGTAGGTACATGTGTACTATCTCCTATAACAGACCAAGCAGTGGGGGGAGGCTCCTGCTGCAGCCAGTTGCCTAACAGAGTTATGATCTGAGTTCTGAGATTAAAGTGGAGATTTGTCGATCCCTTGGGAAATGTCCAGAAGATATTTTTAACATACAAGTGTAGCAAATGATAACTTGAGATCAAACTCAATACATACCATATACAGCCCCCGAGCCCTATATATCACCTTTAAGGTGCGTGACTTACAGGATAAAAGACTTGTTTGTCGTTTTATTTTAATTAGCATTTTAATTAGTGATTCAGTATATGGAGGCCGGCTGAGAATAACCTGAGAATAATGATATTCTCCGTCAGACGGATCTGCTATCCTCATTATTTTACCGCTAATGTGAGCACGGCGGTTATTGAGATAATGAGCAGAGCGCCAATTCTAACGAATGTCTAATGAGTCGCCCTCGGCTGCTAGTGAAAGTGTTACATTTGCTAATTAGTGATGAGCGAACGTGTTCAGATAAGGTGTTATATGAGCATGCTCGGGTGCGAACCGAGTGACTTTGGCACGCTCGAATACTATGATCCAGTCCCCGCCGCGGCATGTCTCGCGGCTGTCCTAACAAACAGGCAATCCCTGCATGTGTTGCAGCTCACGGACAGCTGCGAAGCATCCAGTTGCGAAGACTCAAGCCTATTATTCGAGCGCGTCAAAGACACTCGGTTAGCACATGAGCATGCTCAGATAGCACCTTATCCCAGCACGTTCACTCATCACTATTGCTAACGAGACTAAGCCGTGCGGCGCAAAGATTCCTCCAATCTTCTGGTGATCCTGTGATAAGATCACGTGTCCTTACAGCAGCATTTAATAACTACGAGTTATGGGACTTCTCCCACCTGCAGCCCACGTACGGAGCCTACAGCAGATCTTCATTACCTTAATGGGTTCAGCCTTTGGAGCATCAAGCAGTTTTATTAGCCGCTGATAACATTAAGGAAAGAGACAAAATAATAACTATAGAAACAAGTTATAAACCAGACAATGCTCGTATTATACCAGCAGGGTCCAAATCACTATGTAAAAGAGGTTGTATAACTTATACCAGCTGTACTTATATAATTAGGTATCAGTCAACACTCAGGTTATACCAGGACTGTCCAGAATCACTGTATACAAGAAGAGGTACACATATATAATTATATACAGGAGACGCCCAGGTTATACCAGCTGTACATATATAATTACTGTATATACAGGAGATGCCCAGGTTATACCAGCTGTACATATATAATTACTGTATATACAGGAGATGCCCAGGTTATACCAGCTGTACATATATAATTACTGTATATACAGGAGAGGCCCAGGTTATACCAGCTGTACATATATAATTATGAAAAGGAGATATCTAGTTTATACCAGCTGTACAAATATAATTATATACAGAATATAACCAGGTTATTGTGAAGAGAAAGAAAAAATAGGATGGCACTCACCGTTCATGTGAATCAAATCACTTTATTTCACATACACAAGGCATCGGCATAGGCACGGGAGCAATGTGCTGGAAGACGGACAACAGCCGTTTCTCGCTCAATACGCTTCAACAGGTCCTATTTTTTTCTTTCTTTTCACAATGAAATGTTCTGTTTTTTCAATATGGGATTGAGCACCCGTTCCAAGTGGGATTAAGGTATTTTTTTATTAATGTGAAAAATATATGTGCAGACATCCAGGGTATTTTTCCACACAACGGTGCCGGATATCTATTTTCTCAATTTGTGGACAGTTATAACCAGGTTATACCAGCTGTACATGTCTAATTATATAAAGGAGATATCCAGGTTATACCAGCTGTACATATATAATTATATACAGGAGATGTCCAGGTTATACCAGCTGTACATATATAATTATATAAAGGGGATACCCAGGTTATACCAGCTGTACGTATATAATTATATACAGGAGATGTCCAGGTTATACCAGCTGTACATATATAATTATATACAGGAGATGTCCAGGTTATACCAGCTGTACATATATAATTATATAAAGGGGATACCCAGGTTATACCAGCTGTACGTATATAATTATATACAGGAGATGTCCAGGTTATACCAGCTGTACATATATAATTATATAAAGGGGATACCCAGGTTATACCAGCTGTACATATATAGTTCTATACAGGAGATGTCCAGGTTATACCAGCTGTACATATATAATTATATACAGAATATACCTAGGTTACACCAGCTGTACTTATACAATTACAGTGGGTACGGAAAGTATTCAGACCCCTTTACATTTTTCGCTCTTTGTTTCATTGCAGCCATTTGGTAAATTCAAAAAAGTTCATTTTTTCCTCATTATTCTACACTCTGCACCCCATCTTAACTGAAAAAAACAGAAATGTTGAAATTTTTGCAAATTTATTAAAAAAGAAAAACTGAAATATCACACGGTCATAAGTATTCACCCCCTTTGCTCAGACACTCATATGCAAGTCACATGCTGTCCATTTCCTTGTGATCCTCCTTGAGATGGTTCTACTCCTTCATTGGAGTCCAGCTGTGTATAATTACACTGATAGGACTTGATTTGTAAAGGCGCACACCTGTCTATATAAGACCTCACAGCTCACAGTGCATGTCAGACCAAATGAGAATCATGAGGTCAAAGTAACTGGCCAAGGAGCTCAGAGACAGAATTGTGGCAAGGCACAGATCTGGCCAAAGTTACAAAAGAATTTCTGCCGTACTCAAGGTTCCTTAGAGCACCGTGGCCTTCATAATCCTTAAATGGAAGAAGGTTGGGACCACCAGAAATCTTCCTAGACCTGACCGTCCAGCCAAACTCAGCAATCATGGGAGAAGAGCCTTGGTGAGAGAGGTAAAGAAGAACCCCAAGATCACTGTGGCTGAGCTCCACAGATGCAGTAGGGAGATGGGAGAAAGTTCCACAAAGTCAACTATCACTGCAGCCCTCCACCAGTCGGGCCTTTATGGCAGAATGGCCCGACGGAAGCCTCTCCTAAGTGCCAGACATAGGAAAGCCCACATAGAGTTTACGAAAAGACACATGAAGGTCTCCCAGACTATGAGAAATAAGATTCTCTGGTCTGATGAGAAGAAGATAGAACTTTTTGGTGATATTTCTAAGTGGTATGTGTGGAGAAAACCAGGCACTGCTCATCACCTGCCCATTATAATCCCAACAATGAAACATGGTGGTGGCAGCATCATGCTATGGGGGTGTTTTTCAGCTGCAGGGACAGGACGACTGGTGGCAATTCAAGGAAACATGAATGTGGCCAAGTACAGAGATATCCTGGATGAAAACCTCTTCCAGAGTGACCTGGACCTCAGACTTGGCCGAACTCTGTGACCATTCTTGACTGGCTAGCCAGAGCCCTGACCTAAACCCAATTAAGCATCTCTGGAGAGACCTGACAATGGCTGTCCACCAACGTTCACCATCCAACCTGACGGAACTGGTGAGGATCTGCAAGGAAGAATGGCCGAGAATCCCCAAATCCAGGGGTGAAAAACTTGCTGCATCATTCCCAAGAGGACTCATGGCTGTACTAGCTCAAAAGGTGCTTCTCCTCAATACTGAGCAAAGGGGCTGAATACTTATGACCATGGGATATTTCAGTTTTTCTTTTTCAATAAATTTGCAAAAATTTCTACATTTCTGTTTTTTTTCAGTCAAGATGGGGTGCAGAGTGTACATTAAGGAGAGAAAATTAACTTTTTTGAATTTACCAAATGGCTGCAATGAAACAAAGAGTGAAAAATTTAAAGGGGTCTGAATACTTTCCGTACCCACTGTATATACAGAAGGTGCCCAGGTTATACCAGCTGTACATATATATATATATATATATATAAGCATATACAGGAGATACCCAGGTTATACCAGCTGTACATATATATATATAAGTATATACAGGAGATACCCAGGTTATACCAGCTGTACATATATGATTATATACAAGAGATGCCAGGTTATACCAGCTGTACATGTATATAATCATATACGTACAGCTGGTATAACCTGGGTATCTCCTGTATATACTTATATATATGTACAGCTGGTATAACCTGGGTATATCCTGTATATACTTATATATAAGAGATGCCAGGTTATACCAGCTGTACATATGTATAAGTATATACAGGAGATACCCAGGTTATACCAGCTGTACGTATATAATTATATACAGGAGATACCCAGGTTATACCAGCTGTACATATATATAAGTATATACAGGAGATACCCAGGTTATACCAGCTGTACATAAATATAATTATACACAGAATATACCCAGGTAATACCAGCGGTACATACTGTATATAGTTATATAGAGAAGATGCCCAGGTTATAGCAGCTTTAACTGTATAATTAGATACAGAATACACCCAGGTTATACCCGCAGTACATCAATTGTCAGAGCCAACATCATTTTAATATGATACAACATAATGGTGTAAATGGACATTTTTTGCTGGTTTTTTTTCACATAATTTTCTATCATTGCGCAAATATAAAATGGGTAAAAACAAAGCAGAAAAAGAAAATAAGAGAAATCAATACTAAGCAAAATACACGCTCCTGAAAATTGGAGCAGAGTAGTCTCCGAGGTGCCGGGCTATTGACTGATCACCACAAATCAGACAGACAGGAACTTCTCGGGGCTCAGCTTGTTTTCTCCTCGGAGGGAGAGTCCGTCCACTGCACACAATCTGTTCACCCAATCTGTCCGCTCCCGAGTATCTAGAATATGCGAGAACCACAGCGAAATAACACGGAGAGGCTAAGACTCGCTGCACTGTGCTCAAGGCTTGTTCCCTATTACAGGGAAATTCTGTCTAAAATTCTATGCTGATTAATTTAATAGTGAATCTTATGAAAATATAGGAACAATGATCGCGGCTTTGTTTTTTATACAGTGCTCAAAATCATCTGTATATCAGATATTCATTGGAATAATAGTAATAATAATAATAATATTTGCCTACAGCCACCACCAGAGGGAGCTCTAGAGCTTTCTGCATACTGTGGAATTGTATTGTTATGGTTCTACTGGTGAAGTGGATTAATGCGAGCATGAGCAGATGGAAAAAGCAACAAGGAACCTCTCCTTCTGTGGGGAAACTCTGGAGGAGTTTTAGTTTCCTGATGTGATTTTGAAGAGAGTTTTGAATTGTTTTGGAAGATTTTTTTTTTCCTGAAACATTTTTTTTTCAGCGTTTTGATTGGATTGGCCAATGCCTAGTTTTATGCGTTTTCCATCTGAAGATGCTTGTAAGCGGTGACATGCACTTTATTTTCTCCTTCCAGTTGTGTTTCAAAACATGAAGTATCAAAAACTGCTTAAAAGACTGAACATGTGAACAGCAAAGAGGTTTTTTTCACTAGGAATGAACAGGAACAGTCTTTCAAGACATTTTTGATTGATTTTCAGGTGCTATTTTTGAGCTGACCGTTACCCAAAAAATCCTCAAAAAGCTCTATATCTTTAGGCACATGTATGGATGCGCAGAAGGAACTAGAGGCACATGGAACAGCAGAACCGGATATGCTGGACGGCAAGTGGAACAACAAGCAACTAGATGGCAACTGGAGCAAAATGGAACATCAGAGCTAGATTTGCTGAACACCACCTGGAGCGGCATGGAACATCAGAGCTGGATATGCTGTATGGCAAATGGAACAATGAGCAACTGGACAGGACCTGGAGCAGCATGGAACATCAGAGCAGGATATGCTGGACGGCAAATGGAACAATGAGCAACTGGACGGCACCTGGAGCAGCATGGAACAGCAGAGCTGGATATGCTGGACGGCAAATGGAACAATGAACAACTGGATGGCACCTGGAGCAGCATGGAACAGCAGGGCTGGATATGCTGGACGGCAAATGGAACAATGAGCAACTGGACGGCACCTGGAGCAGCATGGAGCATCAGAGCTGGATATACTGGACAGCAAATGGAACAATGAGCAACTGGACGGCACCTGGAGCAGCATGGAACAGCAGAGCTGGATATGCTGGACGGCAAATGGAACAATGAGCAACTGAACGGCACCTGGAGCAGCATGGAACATCAGAGCTGGATATGCTGGACGGCAAATAGGACAATGAGCAACTGGACGGCACCTGGAGCAGCATGGAGCATCAGAGCAGGATATACTGGACGGCAAATGGAACAATGAGCAACTGGACGGCAACTGGAGCAGCATGGAACATCAGAGCTGGATATGCTGGACGGCAAATGGAACAATGAGCAACTGAACGGCACCTGGAGCAGCATGGAACATCAGAGCTGAATATGCTGGATGGCAAATGGAACAATGAGCAACTGGACGGCACCTGGAGCAGCATGGGACATCAGAGCTGGATATGCTGGATGGCAAATGGAACAAAGAGCAACTGGACGGCACCTGGAGCAGCATGGAACAGCAGAGCTGGATATACAGAATGGCAAGTAGAGCAACAAGCAACAGTGGAGCTGAATATGTTGGGCAGTACCTGGAGCAGCATGGAACAGCAGAGCTGTATAGGCTCAACTTCAACTGGACCACGGTGGAACAGTAGAGCTGGATATGCTGGACAGCAAGTGGAACAATGAGCAACAGTGGAGTTTGATATGCTTGATGGTACCTGGAGAAGCATGGGACAGCAGAGCTAGATATGTAAGGAAACTTGGGAAGCAGTCTTGAGGAGATCATTTGCATATTCTGGGATAAGTGAAGAGTCTCCGCGAGCTCAACGATCACTGGGTTTTGGCCATTGCAGCTGAAAAGAGGAAATCGGAGAAACCAGGGGAAGAGTCTTGAGGAGATCATTTGCATATTCCCAGTGCCTTCTGGGATAAGTGAAGAGTCTCCGCGAGCTCAACGATCACTGGGTTTTGGCCGTTGCAGCTGAAAAGAGGAAATCGGAGAAACCAGGGGAAGAGTCTTGAGGAGATCATTTGCATATTCCCAGTGCCTTCTGGGATAAGTGAAGAGTCTCCGCGAGCTCAACGATCACTGGGTTTTGGCCGTTGCAGCTGAAAAGAGGAAATCGGAGAAACCAGGGGAAGAGTCTTGAGGAGATCATTTGCATATTCCCAGTGCCTTCTGGGATAAGTGAAGAGTCTCCGCGAGCTCAACGATCACTGGGTTTTGGCCGTTGCATCTTTCATCTTTTTAAGAAATCTTAAGATGGAAGAGGCCAGGAGCCATTTGGTGAGCTGCATTTCTTGCTACATGTTCACAGATTTACCAGTGGAAAAGCCAAACTTCACATGCCACAAATGCAGCTTGTGTCCCTGTTGGAGGAAAAGTTGCAAAATCTCGAAGAGAGGTTAGCTACGTTGAAGATCATTAAGGAAGGTGAAGAGTTCTTGGACAGAGCAGAATTATCTCTTCATGTTACAGAAAGAGAAGAAATTCGAAGTGCACCTGAAGAAACAGAGGAATGGAGACATGTGACCCAGAGAAGCAGGAGGATCAGGAGGCAGTCAGCACCCATACTGCTCAGGAACCAGTACCAGGCTCTCACGCAGGAAAACGATGAAGAAATACATCAGGATAAGACTTTGCCAACAAACAGCAACCTTGTACGCCTTCAGAGTCCTCCTGGATGGAGAAAGAAAAATGTTGTGAAGAAGAAACGGAGAGTGGTGGTCATGGGGGATTCCCTGTTGAGAGGAACAGAGGCCGCTATCTGCAGACCGGATATAACTTCAAGAGAAATGTGCTGTCTTCCAGGTGCAAAAATTAAAGATGTGTCTGACAGGATATCAGGACTCTTCAGACCTACAGATGACTACCCATTCCTGCTACTACATGTGGGGACAAATGACACCGCAAGAAACGACCTGGAAACCATCTGCAGAGACTTTGAAGACTTAGGCAAGAAAGTGAAAGAACTGGGAGCACAGGTGGTCTTCTCTTCCATCCTCCCAGTGGATGGCCATGGAACAAGGAGGTGGAATAAGATTCTGCAGGTGAACAACTGGCTACGTCGATGGTGCCGTCAGCAACGATTTGGATTTCTGGATCACGGAGTGAACTACTTATACGATGGACTACTTGCTAGAGATGGGGTGCACCTTACGAAGACTGGAAAGCATGTATTTGGAAGTCGCCTTGCTACACTTGTAAGGAGAGCTTTAAACTAGAACAACATGGGAAGGGAAGCAAAAGACCAGAAAAAGCCATACACCTGACAAATGCTACTGAGAACTCTGCTATTAGAAGTGGAAAGGAAGAACAAAGACGAAAGAATCTAATTAAAAAAAATATTGGAGAAAGAGAAACCAATCACAAACTAAAATGTTTCTATACTAATGCACAAAGCATGGGCAACAAACAAGGAGAATTGGAACTACTAACACAGGAAAAGAAATATGATGTCATTGGAATCACTGAAACTTGGTGGGACAATACACATGATTGGAATACAAGACTAGAAGGATACAACTTATTTGCAAGAAACAGACTTGATAAACGAGGAGGGGGTGTCGCATTGTATGTTAGAAATGCGTATATCTGCACAGAGATTGAAGCTTCAGAGACTGGGAGTTCTGTGGAAACTGTTTGGGTAAGAATACAAGGACAGAACAATGGAAAGGACACCATTGTAGGCATTTACTACAGGCCGCCTGTGCAAGCTGAAGATATGGATGAACTCTTTATGCATCAAATGGCCAAGTTCTCCAAAAAATATGACATAGTTGTCATGGGAGATTTCAACTATCCAGACATTTGTTGGGAATCTCTCTCAGGCAAAACTAACAGGTCAAGGAAATTCTTATCCTCTCTTGCTGACAACTTTATCTTCCAAAAGGTAAGGGAGAAAACAAGGGGAACTGCTACCTTGGATCTAATCCTTATAAACAGGGAGGAAATGGTTGAGGAGGTAAAAGTGGCTGGGACCCTAGGAGGTAGCGACCATGCTATTTTAGAATTTTGGATAACTAGAGGCGGAAGACCTGTGAAGACTCAGACGTTAAGGTTAGATTTCAGAAAGGCAGATTTTAAGGGATTCAGAAAGAGAATTGGAGGGATCCAATGGCTGGATATCCTTAAAGACAAAAATGTCCAGAAAGGATGGGAAATCTTGAAAAATGAAATTCTCAAAGCACAGTTGTTAACAATTCCGAAAAGAGGGAAGAATAGGAAGCATTTAAGGAAACCAGGATGGATGAACACAGAACTTAAGCACATGCTAAAAAGGAAGAAAAAAATGTTTATAAAATGGAAAGAAGGAGGCATATCTAAAGAAGAATATAATGCTGTCTGCAGAACCTGCAGGGCACAAATCAGATTATCTAAAGCTGAAAATGAATTGAGGCTTGCAAGAGATGTCAAAAGCAATAATAAAGGATTTTGGGGATATGTCAAAAGTAAAAGAAAAGTCAAAGATGCTATAGGATTTTTACAGGATGAAAATGATGACATGGTAAGACAGGATGTTGAGAAGGCTGAACTTTTAAATTCCTATTTTGCATCTGTTTTCTCTCAGAAAGGAAATGTAACATCAACTGTTATTCACTGTCCTATTAAGGGAATAGAAGAATCCAGGATATCTATAAAAAGAAAGATAGTGAGGAAACACTTAGCTAACCTAAATGTATTCAAGTCTCCAGGTCCAGATGAATTACACCCCAGAGTACTGAAGGAGATAGCAGAAGAAATTTTTGAACCCCTCTCCATAATCTTTGAAAATTCTTGGAGAACAGGAGAAGTGCCAGAAGACTGGAGAAGAGCAAATGTTGTTCCTATCTTCAAAAAGGGGAAGAAGGTGGACCCAGGCAACTATAGGCCGGTGAGTCTGACTTCTATACCAGGAAAGATCTTTGAACAAATTATTAAACAACATGTATGTCAATACCTGGATAAGAATGAAGTGATTAAACAGAGTCAGCATGGGTTTGTAACTAATAAGTCATGTCAGACTAATTTAATTTCCTTCTATGATGGTATTACTGATTGGGTGGATCAAGGAAATGTTGTAGATATAGTATATCTTGACTTCAGCAAAGCATTTGACAAAGTCTCTCATACAATCCTTATTGAAAAAATGACTAAGTATGGAATGGACAAGGCAACTGTTAGGTGGATTCATAACTGGCTTAGTGATCGGACCCAAAGAGTGGTCGTAAATGGCTGCACATCCAGTTGGAAGAATGTCTCAAGTGGGGTACCACAGGGCTCTGTCCTGGGCCCTGTATTATTCAACATCTTTATCAACGATTTAGATGAAGGAATTGAGGGTAAACTGATTAAATTTGCTGATGACACAAAGCTAGGAGGGATAGCTAATACTAGAGAAGAGAGAGAGAGGATTCAAAAAGATTTAAATAAACTGGAGAAGTGGGCAGCAACTAACAGAATGATTTTTAACAGGGAGAAATGCAAAGTACTACATCTGGGCAATAAAAATGAAAAAAGCATATATAGAATGGGAGGAATAGGGCTAAGTGACAGCACATGTGAAAAAGACTTGGGTATACTAATAGATCACAGACTGAATATGAGTCAACAGTGTGATGCAGCAGCAAAAAAGGCAAATGTAATTCTAGGATGTATTAACAGAAGCATACAGTCTAGATCACGTGAAGTAATTATTTCCCTCTACTCCTCTTTGGTCAGACCTCATCTGGAATATTGTGTCCAATTTTGGGCACCACATTTTAAAAAAGACATCAACAAACTGGAGCAAGTTCAGAAAAGAGCGACCAGAATGGTGACCGGTCTGCAAACCCTGTCTTATGAGGAAAGGTTGCAGGATTTGGGAATGTTTAGTTTGCAAAAGAGAAGACTGAGAGGAGACTTAATAGCTGTCTACAAATATCTAAAGGGCTGTCACATTGTAGAAGGATCAACTTTATTCTCATTTGCACAAGGAAAGACTAGAAGCAATGGGATGAAACTGAATGGGAGGAGACACAGATTAGATATTAGAAAAAACTTTTTGACAGTTAGAGTGATCAATGAGTGGAACAGGCTGCCACGAGAAGTGGTGAGTTCTCCTTCAATGGAAGTCTTCAAACAGAGGCTGGACAGACATCTAACTGAGATGATTTAGCGAATCCTGCTTTGAGCAGGGGGTTGGACCAGATGGCCCAGGAGGTCCCTTCCAACTCTATGATTCTATGGTGCTAAAGCAGCAGAGCACAACAGTAATGTAGAGGTGAATATGTCAGGAGACACACATGGAAATTTGATATATAGCAGAGATAATTTATTCAGAAGACTTACTTGGCACTTGATACACAAGAGTCTAGTAGTATTGCAGGGCTGAAATAGTCAGGAGACACAGCTGGAAGTTTGATGTAGCAGAGCCTAGCAATAAAGCAGAGGTCAGCATTACAGCAGAGCTAGGTTAGTCAGGAGACTCACTTGACACGTTGTAGCAAAGGGAGCTGGCTTCTGTATGAAGAGGATGGAGAACCCGGCCCTGGAGCAGTGACAGGTGACATGTATGCAGTAAGCTCCCTCTTGTGGCAGCAGCCAGAATATTATTGAGCTCTATATAGGGGACTTAGAGCTCAGTATTAGAAGAACTGAGCTCTGATCCATATAAAGGTAAATTATGAAATTATTCCACAGAGAGAACAACCTGTTTAGATAATAGATTAATCTGCTCTTAAAGATGATGCATTTTTTTGCCTCCACATCTCTATACAGGTAATGCAGAGGATGTACGCGGCTGATCTGAAATCTTCATCACAATTTTGGATAAACCTGTAGCATCAGGGACGAGGCGTCATTTGCATATTTTTGGTTTAATTATCTCCTACTTCAGGAGGGCGACTAATGTCTGGAACGGCAGCTTCGTTATCCCTGCACCTTGTTATGACAGCTCCATGAAGTGACACAGGTTCTTGTGTCACGCGACTCCATAATTAGACATGCATGGAATAATTTATGACACATCCCATCAGATGCTCCAGCACAGATCTTTTGCTGTCGCGCCTTCGGAGTGGGAACGACATGAGCCGCGTAACGCATACATTATTTTACAGGAGAGAGGGCGAAAATACACATTTCCAAAAAGGCGGGTGTGAGGATTTATTATCTGTATCTAATAATCAGTCCTCGTGTAGCTGCATTGTTTGCTTCCTTTGCACTTTTTATGTGAGGCTTTCTGCCTATGTAGAGGATAGGTGACTACTATCCATGTGCTGAGGTTATAGTACAACGTGTTGGTCAGCTTGGCAGGGGAAGAAGTAGAATTATTACTATTATAAGCCTTTAAATGATATAAGTATAATTTATGTAGGCACAGATAGTGCCACGTCCCAGTCCGTACCTGTAAGTGAGCTAGGCCCAGATAGTACTACCTCCCTGTCTCTTCCTGTTAATGATGTGGGCACAAACAGTATTTCCTCCCTGCCTTTGCCTGTACATAAAGTAGGCACATTTTTCTGTAACTTTCTATGACTAGTTAAGGTAAAGACAGTACTCTACTCTTGTTACCTTTGTAAATTATGTTTACACAGATAGTATTACCTCCCTGTCTCTTTCTGTAATTATTTACACTTTCATAGTGCTGCCTCCCTGTCTTTCCCTGCTATTGATGGAGGCATAGATAGTACTGCAACTCTGCTCTTGTCTGTTGATGTAGGCATACATAATACTGCCTCCCTTCTTAAGCAGTTTAGGTATAGATAGTACTCTATGCTAGTTTTTCCCTGTAAATTATGTAGTCACAAACAGAAACTACCTCCCCATCTTTGCCTGTAAATTATGTAGGCACAGATAGTACTGTCTCCCTATAATTGAGGTAGGTACATATAGTAACTGCCTCCATGTCTTTTTATTTAACTAGTGAAGGTTCAGATAGTACTCTACTTTTGTTTTTCCCCTGTAAACGATTTAGTCAAAAATGGAACCATCTTCCCTTCTTTGCCTGTAAAATTTATGCACAGATAGTACTGCCTCCTTGAAATAGGCACTTATAGTTCTATGTCCTAGCCTTCACCTGTAAATGATGTAAGCACATACAGTACAGTACTGCCCCCCTGTATCTTCTGTAATTGGTGTAAGCACAGGTAGTACTCTATTCTTGTTTTTGTTTTCCTCCGTAAATGACCTAAGCACAGATATTATTTCCCCCTTGTGTCTTCCTGTTATTCATGTAGGCACAGATAGTAGTCTGTTCTTGTTTTTCTATGTAAATGAGTTAGGCACAGATAGTACTGCCTCCCCATCTCATTCTGTAATTTATGTATGTACAGATAGTACTGTCTCACTTTTTCTCCATGATTAAATGTTGTTGATACAAATAGTATTTTCTCCTTGCCTCTTTCCAATTTACAGGTGACCAGATGTCGCCATGTATGCGTAGATTAAAAAGATAAGTCTAACTTTAGAAAAACTTTCTTTTTCTGGTATTGCAGCTCAGCCCCACGTCCCATGGATAGAGGCGGCGCTGGTTTTGCAAGAAAACATTGGTTTCTGTGTCTTGGTGAACTCCTATAATCTAGTGGTTGGAATTGTGAAATTTGACTTTGAAGTGACGCGTGAGATTCAGGAAGCCTTTAATTATGTTTCTCAATTTTTAAGTTGTTCCTTATAATATTCCCTTTTTCCTACAGTATTAAAAACGCGTTTTCCCCTCCGGACAGAACACAATTACTGTAAGATCAATGCAGATTGTGTGCAGCACCAATATCTGCATCGGAAATTGCAAGATTAACAAAATCCATAACAATTCATGAATAATTCATAGCAAATCTCATTTCCATGCAGTGTGTGACCCCTCCTCGAATGCAGTATGTGATGTATGTATTGTATAATCACACTAGCAGGAGTTATTATTTACCATGATTTATATAGCGTGACATGTCCCACCGCACTATGGATGAGACATAGTCTTTCATATTGGGCCCTACATCCCGCAAAGTCCCTGATTTAGATTCCTTATTGTAAGCACGCAGAGTAAAGAGTAGGTTCACTAATATATTAGCAATATTAGCAAGTTATTCAACTTGGTTTTCCAAGAATTGAAAAAGTGTCTGTGTATTTTCCATAAACAGCGCCACTCTAGTTCAGGGGCCGTGTCTGGTACTGCAGCTCAGCTGTTTACATTTGAATACAACACCAGCGATAGCTCATGTGCAAGACTGATACTTTTTCCTGGAAAAAAGCTGATTGTTTTTCCAATTCTTTTTTTTTTTCCCAAAATATATGCAAATATATATTTTTCCTAATGATCAGGCTTCCACCTTTTATAGGGAGAAAAGTTCTAATTATATTCTGAGAGGAAATTAAAGTTTTCAGAAAAATGAAGGCATTTTCCATGCTTAAAACTCTGTTTGTGGAGAAAAGCTAGAGAAATGCCTGTCTGTCTGCCTGAAACTGCCTAAAGGAAGTTACCTTCCTCTCTTCCTCCTCTTCAAACTCCCCTTTTGTTTCCTTCTTCCTGACTGTCCTTTGCATTTTTCCCCTTCACTTACATTTTTGTCCTTCTATTTCATTATCTTCTCTCCATTCTTCTTTTTCTCCACCTCCTTCTCTTTATTCCATTACTTTGCCTTTCTTCTTCCCCCTCTCACTTCCATTCTCTCATGTCTACCCTCCCTTGTTGCTTTGTCCTCTTCCTTTTTTCTTCCTACCTTCCATAACCTTCCATCCCTTTTTCTCATTTTCTCCTGCCGTCCTTCTTCCCTCGTTACCTCATATTTCCCTACACTATTCCTGAATATTGATGTAGCTTTACCTCCCTTCCACTTACATTTTCATTCTCCCACACATGCTTTCCTCCATTTTATTTTCTTTTATTCCTTAGATTTTTTTTCCTTCCCTCCTTTCACATCCTTGTGATTTCTCTTCGTTCTTCCTACTTTCTTCCCCTCTGTGCTCTTCCATCTTTCCTCACTTTTTCCCATTCCTTTCATTCCAGCATTGTATTTTCCTTTTCTCCTTCCCTTCCTACCTCCCCCCCTTTACGTCATTCTTTCTTCCTTCTCTTTGTCTCTTCCCTTTTCCCATCCTGTTTAGCTTTCTTCCTCCCTTCCTACCTACTTCTGCTTTCCCTTATCCTTTTTCTGTCCCTTCCCCCTTTCCTTCCTCCATTCTGTTTTCCTTGTTTTCTTCCTATATTCTTGGCTTTTACTCCCTTCTGTTTTCCCTCAGTCTTTCCCCTCCCATCCATGACAATGTTCTGTTTTCCTTTTCTTCTTCCCTTCCTACCTCCTTCTCCCTCACCCTTTCCTTCTCCGGTCCCTTTTTCCCTCTCTCCATTCCTCTCTTTCTCTCTCTATTTCCCTTCATTCTGTTTTCCTTTCTTCTTGCCTACCTTATTCTGTTCCCATCCCTTCCTTTTGCTTTATTATTCCCCTTGTTCTTGTTACTTTGTTTGTAAATCAGAATGTAATATCTTTCCTTTGGGTAAATAAGACGTTGCCATACTGTCAGACATGACGTTAACACATCCTGGTGCGGTAATTATATAGGTGACAGTCGTGGAACATTGAGGGTAACCCTTCATTTTCATATTGGAGGGTCCGAAGTGTCGTGTGTTGGAATGCTCAGAACCCCCCACTCCTCAATCATAAATTATCGCCTTCTTCTTTTGCTAAGCGCATTTCTTAAATGTTCACATTTAATTGTGTAAATGACCCGGAATCTGCAGCTGATTAATTAGACATCACTAGTAATTAATATCTTTCAATTACTAATTATAGAACAAGCGTAAATCGAGGAGCGGGGCGCGGGAGGGGGTGATTAATCTGGCTCCTATAAGGTGTAAATGAATTTCTTTGGACATCACGGATCTGCATTGCAGTTCGGAGAGAAGGACGTGACGCCTATCCGCCATCCCCAGCGCGTTCCCGCGAGTCTGGGTGTCACATTTCTCCAGTATCACTCATAGGAAGCGCTGCTTAAAACGCCAACGCGGCCAAACTCTGCACTGTAGAGTCCAAAGTGGGAGCCTGGTGCGTTCTGCACATCCCGGCAATGGCTGACGTCAGCCATTTCATAAAAAAAAAGCCTGAACGTGCCGCTCCTCAGCTACACTATAATACTGCACGAATCAGCTCTGACCAAGAAGATGCCGCCTGCCTGCAGGATACAGTTACCTTATTTATAACCAGTCTCCGAAATAATCAAAAAGAGCCGTCGGTGCAAACGAATCCTAAACATGCAAATACAATTTTTTTCTTGGCTTTTATTGGATTTTTCTCATTGCTTATCACAAGAATAAATTATTCCCAAAGAAATCATCAGCACTGAGAAAACGTGGATGTGCCCAGCCTAGGAGACACAAGAAAGCAAAGTCTCCATAACCACCACTGCTGCTGCACAAAAGTGATGTAACACATAACTGATCAAGGATAAAACTTTTTTAGTTTAATTTCAGTCCAAAATTTACTTTCCATAATGTTGTAATTTAACCCCTTAACCCCTGGAGCTTTTTTCAGTTTTTGCGTTTTCGTTTTTCGCTCCCCTTCTTCTCAGAGCCATAACTTTTTTTATTTTCCCGTCAATATGGCCATGTGAGGACTTATTTTTAGCGGGATGAGTTGTACTTTCGAAAGACACCATTGGTTTTACCATGTCGTATGCTAGAAAACGGGAAAAAAAATTACAAGTGCGGTGAAATTGCAAAAAAAAGTGCAATCCCACATTTTTTTGTTTTGCTTCTTTACTAGGTTCACTAAATGCTAAAACTGCCCTGCCATTCTGATTCTCCAGGTCATTACGAGTTCATAGACACTAAACATGTCTAAGTTCTTTTTTATCTAAGTGGTGAAAAAAAAATTCCAAACTTTGCTAAAAAAAAAAAAAAAAAATGCGCCATTTTCCGATACCAGTAGCGTCTCCATTTTTCGCAATTTCAGGTTGGGTGAAGGTTTATTTTCTGCGTGCTGAGCTGACGTTTTTAATGATACCATTTTGGTGCAGATTCGAACTTTTGATCGCCTGTTATTGCATTATAATGCAATGTCGCGGCTACCAAAAAACGTAATTCTGGCATTTTGGCTTTTTTTCCCACTATGCTGTTCAGCGATTGGGTTAATTTTTTTTTCCATTGATAGATCGGGCGATTCTGAACACGACGATACTAAATATGTGTATGTTTGATTTTATTTTTAGGATATGTTTCCACATTCAGGATTACATCAGGACTTCCTGCGGATTGGACGCTCCGTACAGGCGCAGCGTTCAATCCGCAGCGTCCAGATGTTACAGCACAGTGGAGGGGATTTTATGAAATCCCGCCTCCACTGTGCGTGCAAGAACGCGGGTGACACATCCTAAATTACTGACATCATGCGCGTCTTCACAGACCGCAGCATGTCTATTTATCTTTCGGGGACGCTCCGTCTCCGCAAGATAAATAACCCAATCCATGGATACGATGCGGTGATTCCACATGTGCTCAATGAATACATCCGGAATCACCGCGCGTTCAACAGGGGGCAGCGCTTTGGGCAGAGCGGGGTTTCCACTGCTTCCAAAGCGCTGCCAGTACGCAGCGTGGAGACGTACCCTTATTGTTTTATTTTGAATGGGGAGAAAGGGGGGTGACTGGAACGTTTATATTTTTCAAACATTTTTTTTTTTTTTTTACTTTTGGCATGCTTCAATAGTCTCCATGGGAGAATAGAAGCTACCACAGCCTGATTGGCTCTGCTACATAGAGGCGTTGGTCAGATCGCCTCTATGTAATAGAATTGCTGACTTTCTATGAGCGCTGACCACTGGGTGGCGCTCACAGCAATCCGGCACTAACAACCATAGATGTCTCCAGGAGACCTCGGGTTGTCATGTTAACACACCGGTGACCTGCAATAACGTGACACGGGTCACCGGTGAGAGTATTTCTGGTGAGATTGCCGGAAGCGCCATTTAACTAGTTAATAGCTGCTGGTGGATCGCGATTCCACCCACGGCTATTGCGGGCACATGTCAGCTGTTCAAAACAGCTGACATGTGCCGGGAAAGATGTGAACTCACTGCCGGAGCACACATCAAAGGAAGGGAGTCCGACATCGGCATACTATTATGCGTGATGTCAGAAAGGGGTTAAGGATATCTTTGTTTTTAATTTGATCAGTGATACAATTATAGCATGCAGTCACCACTAAAGGGAGCTCCCTGTGTACAGAGGTACATGATAAGATTCTGTCTGCAGCCACCACTAGGGGGAGCTCCCTGTATACAGAGATATATGATGAGATTCTGTCTGCAGCCACCACTTGAGAGAGCTCCCTGTATACAGAGATACATGATAAGATTCTGTCTGCAGCCACCACTATTGGAGTTCCCTGTATACAGAGATACATGATAAGATTGTGTCTGCAGTCACCACTAGGGGGAGCTCCCTTTATACAGAGATATATGATGAGATTCTGTCTGCAGCCACCACTAGGGAGAGCTCCCTGTATAGAGAGATACATGATAAGATCCTGTTTGCAGTCACAACTAGGGGGAGCTCCCTGTATACAGAGATACATGATAAGATCCTGTCTGCAGCCACCACTAGAGGGAGCTCCCTGTATACAGAGATACATGATAAGATTCTGTCTGCAGCCACCACTAGGGGGAGCTCCCTGTATACAGTGACGCATGATAAGATCCTGTCTGCAGTCACCACTAGGGGGAGCTCCCTTTATACAGAGATATATTTTGAGATTCTGTGTGCAGCCACCACTAGGGGGAGGTCACTGTATACAGAGATACATGAGATCCCGTCTGCAGCCACCACTAGGGGGCGCTCCCTGTATACAGAGATACATAATAAGATCCTGTCTGCAGCCACCACTAGAGGGAGCTCCCTGTATACAGAGATACATGATAAGATCCTGTCTGCAGCCACCACTAGAGGGAGCTCCCTGTATACAGAGATACATAAGATTCTGTCTGCAGCCACCACTAGGGGGAGCTCTCTGTATACAGAGACGCATGATACGATCCTGTCTGCAGCCACCACTAGGGGAAGCTCCCTGTATACAGAGATACATGATAAGGTTCTGTCTGCAGCCACCACTAGGGGGAGCTCCCTGTATACAGAGATATATGATAAGATTCTGTCTCCAGCCACCATTAGGGGGAGACCCCTGTATACAGAGATACATGATAAGATCCTGTCTGCATTTACACTAGGGGGAGCTCCCTGTATACAGAGATACATGATAGATGATAAATGATAAGCCTATAACCTGCAGTAACCACCGATTGACCAAACCGCTGCATGACCAGCTCTACCCTCGCCTACTGTATTTTCACCCATCCCCTGTAGATTGTGAGCCTTCGCGGGCAGGGTCCTCTCTCCTCCTGTACCAGTTATGACTTGTATTGTTCAACATTATTGTACTTGTTTTTATGTATACCCCTCCCTACATGTAAAGCGCCATGGAATAAATGGCGCTATAACAATAAATAATAATAATAATAATAATGATAGGATCCTGTCTGCAGCCACCACTAGGGGGAGCTCCCTGTATACAGAGATACATGATAAGATCCTGTCTGCAGCCACCACTAGGGGGAGCTCCCTGTATACAGAGATACATGATAAGATCCTGTCTGCAGCCACCACTAGGGGGAGCTCCCTGTATACAGAGATACATGATAAGATCCTGTCTGCAGCCACCACTTGGGGGAGCTCCCTGTATACAGAGATACATGATAAGATTCTGTCAGCAGCCACCACTAGGGGGAGCTCCCTGTATACAGAGACACATGATAAGATCCTGTCTGCAGTCACAACTAGGGGGAGCTCCCTGTATACAGAGATATATTTTGAGATTCTGTCTGCAGCCACCACTAGGGGGAGGTCCTTGTATACAGAGATACATAATAAGATCCTGTCTGCAGCCACCACTAGAGGGAGCTCCCTATATACAGAGATACATGATAAGATCCTGTCTGCAGCCACCACTAGGGGGAGCTCCCTGTATACAGAGATACATAATAAGATCCTGTCTGCAGCCACCACTAGGGGGAGCTCCCTGTATACAGAGATACATGATAAGATCATGTCTGCATTTACCACTAGGGGGAGCTCCCTGTATACAGAGATACATGATAAGATTCTGTCAGCAGCCACCACTAGGGGGAGCTCCCTTTATACAGAGACACATGATAAGATCCTATCTGCAGTCACAACTAGGGGGTGCTCCCTGTATACAGAGATATATTTTGAGATTCTGTCTGCAGCCACCACTAGGGGAGCTCCCTGTATACAGAGATATATGATAAGATCCCATCTGCAGTCACCACTAGGGGGAGGTCCCTGTATACAGAGATGCATGATGAGATCCCGTCTGCAGCCACCACTAGGGGGAGCTCCCTGTATGCAGAGATATATAATAAGATCCTGTCTGCAGCCACCACTAGGGGGAGCTCCCTGTATACAGAGATACATGATAAGATTCTGTCTCCAGCCACCATTAGGGGGAGGCCCCTGTATATAGAGATACATGATAAGATCTTGTCTGCATTTACCACTAGGGGGAGCTCCCTGTATACAGAGATACATGATAAGGTTCTGTCTGCAGCCACCACTAGGGGGAGCTCCCTTTATACAGAGATATATAATAAGATCCTGTCTGCAGCCACCACTAGGGGGAGCCCCCTGTATACAGAGATACATGATAAGATTCTGTCTCCAGCCACCATTAGGGGGAGGCCCCTGTATATAGAGATACATGATAAGATCTTGTCTGCATTTACCACTAGGGGGAGCTCCCTGTATACAGAGATACATGATAAGGTTCTGTCTGCAGCCACCACTAGGGGGAGCTCCCTTTATACAGAGATATATAATAAGATCCTGTCTGCAGCCACCACTAGGGGGAGCCCCCTGTATACAGAAATACAAAAGATTCTGTCTGCAGCCACCACTAGAGGGAGCCCCATGTATACAGAGATACATGATAAGATCCTGTCTGCATTTACCACTAGGGGGCGCTCCCTGTATACAGAGATACATGATAAGGTTCTGTCTGCAGCCACCACTAGGGGGAGCTCCCTGCACACCGCTGTATAAACTGTATGCAATGTGCTCCCTCTGGTGGCTACTGCAAGTACTGCAATACCTCTGGCAGGACTACTGTACAAAGGTGCTGGGCAGTACTTTTTTTTACCATTTTGTACATAAATGTCAATTATGGCACGTTTTTTATGTTGACTATAAATAGTACATGCCTTGACTGCTACAAAGGATGCTGGGTATCTGAGATCCATCTCCGTGGAAACAAAGGGGCAGCGTTAGGATCGTGTCAGGGTACATCTGGAAATACAAAAGACAAATCACTAATAAGTGACCTGAATTGAAATAGATTCTCACAGATCCTCTCCATAAAGACCACCCAGACAGAGACTATAAACTACAGACACCTAGACCAAACAAGATCCCCCTTAATTCAGGCCTTTTTTTTTATCTCAACATCCAGGCCGGACCCCAGATAATATAATGGAACTCAGGATCAGCACTTTCTGAAAAGTGAATTATTTAGAAAGTTATTTTGTGACTTGTGGAGTTTCCCTTTAATCTCTTGCTGTGATTACAAGGTGACGACTTTGTGTTCCATTTCGATTCCACAGAGCCTGCGTGATCCTGGGTGCAATCTTCCTGCTGTCAGCTCTCTGCATCGTGGTAAAAGCCATCCATGACCTCTCCATCCACGTACTCCCAGAAGTTGTAAGTATCCGAGATGATCCTGTCACTGCCTGTCTTTCTACATCCTGCAGTGTGGATCTGAAGATATTTGTTTCAGTAGAGCCAAAAAGATCGCATTAAATGTCCGCTGTCATTTCGGCAAACGTTGCGTACATTTCTGGTGGAAGTCAACCTCAGAAACCTTGTAATATATCTCATAAGAGACTTATACCAGTTTCTTCTCCTCCTCCACCTTCTGAACTTGTCATACAATCTAAAAAAATGCTGAAGTCTGTCATGTTCAAGATAAGATGGACTGGCAAATGACTGGTTAATCAGAGAAAAGTGAGAGAGGCAAAGACATACAAAAACCAGTGCAACTGCTTTCTAGTAATTGCTTATATCATACCAAAGCTGGATTTACAGCTGCACTGCTCTGTACTGCTGCATAATGTCCACAATGCTGATGCTTTCATACAAGTGTTTGTCTTACCTCAGTGCTGGATTCACAGCTACACTGCTTATTACTGCTGTGTAATGTTCTCCATCATGCTGCTGCTTTCATGTAAGTGTTTATGTCACGCAGTGCTGGATTCACAACTACACTGTACAGTACTGCTGTATAATGTACTCTATGTTGCTGCTTTTGTGTAAATGCTTGTCACCCCAGTGCTGGATTCACAGCTATGCTGCTCAGTACTGCTGTGTACTGTCCTCCATGTGGCTGCTACTTCTGAATGGGTGCTATAAAGACACAGTAGAGCATTAATTCCTCTTTTCTGTGTGTGCTGTGTATAGTAGACATCGTAACAGCTAGTGCTGCTGTTGTCGATAAAGTTTTTAGATCACCCTTATTCTGGATTCAAAGATACACTGCTTAGTACTGCTGTATAATGTCCTTCATGCTGCTGCTTTCAAGTGAGTGTTTACCTCACCTCAGTGCTAGATGCACAGCCACACTGCTTAGTACTGCTGTATAATGTCCTCCAGGCCACTGCTGCTTCTGAACATGTGCGATAGAGACATAGCAGAGGCATAATTCATCTTATCTGTGTACGGGAGACACCATAACAGCTAGTGTCCACCCACTAGCTTAGAGGCAAGAGAAAATTAGAGAGAGAGCCTGCAGAGGAGAAACTGGTGAAGAATGTGGGATACAAGTCATATAACTTCCAGAAATAACGTTATTCCTAATTTACAGACAGGACAGCATAATACGAACAGTTACCTGAGATGATAGGTATGCATTAGAAATCCTAAAATTACATTTATAGACGACTTGTCACTTAGAGCACATCCAGCTCAATAAAGAACTTTTTAATTGTCCTCTTCCTATAAAGTGGCCGATAACAGAAAACAGGAGATTGTATTTAACTACATAACTAACACAGAGAGTTTGAAGGGTTCCTTTAAGGTGGGGAAAGGAAGGGCGTTCCAGCTTCTAAAACATGTCCTTTTATTTTTCACACGTTAAAACATAGTGTACAGGCAATCTCCTCATATTAGGGTGGATGTGCTTCCAGCCACAGATCAATCAGCAGCACGTTTCGACCCTGAGTGGGTCTTTGTCACAGCTGAACAAAGACCCACTCAGGGTCGAAACGCGTTGCTGATTGATCAGTGCCTGGAAGCACATCCACCCTAATATCAGGAGATTGCCTGTACACTATGTTTTAACGTGTGAAAAATAAAAGGACATGTTTTAGAAGCTGGAACGCCCTTCCTTTCCCCATTGTATCGCGTCAAAGTCTGGACGAAGTTCCGTGCTTCAGTGGCGGTTGGTGAGCTGGCTAGGGCTAAGTGCCCGTTTTTCTTTTCTCTTGTTCCTTTAAGGTGCCGGCCATTATCTTGATATGTATTTATGGGGTTTCATCATCCGGGCGCCCTCACAGCCGCTGCGTCCTCCGCTCCATCTCTGTCATCTGAATATGCCGCGATGATTACATTATGGCTAATTGGTTAAATGAGGGCGATATGAAGAGAACACGAAAGAAGGAGAAGAATATGGATTTATTATGTCAGTGTTTGAAAACAAGGCTAATTCATATCCGCAAAGCCTAATTAGAGTTTAATATAAAACAGAAATAAAAGTGGACGGAAACAAATGTTCCTCCATGTTCAGTGCAAATCCCATATACTGTAAATGTCCTCATCTACCAACGTGCCCAAGGGGGTCTGTGCCGGCAAGATGACCAGAGGGAGGCCGAGCATAAGAAAGCATCAAGAGCTGCCAAGTCCTGGCGTCTGGTGTAAATTGTCTCTTCAGAGAGGAAGAGGACTAGAACTCTAGTGCCACCTATTGGAAGTAGCAATACTAAAGGTCAATGTCGACCCTTTAACGAGCCTTGTTACATGACTTGGGATAAAAGCCAAAACCAGAATCTCAATTTGCAGACACTGTGTTTCGGGGTACTGCCCCTCGTCAGTGCAAAGTGTGAGATCTGGTTTGGCTGTGTGAGAGGCGTCTGACCGACATCCAAGAAGTATCGCTTCTCCTTGGCATGCTTAGCATGTCATTCTCCGCAAGGAGAAACGAAATATACAAGACCTACAAATATAAGGGCAGGTAGGATCCAGCGCTAACTGCAATCTTATGCCTCATTCAGATGTCAATCGTTTCTGAACGATTTCCATCAATGTCTTGGATCAGATTTTCTCCAGTGTTTCAGGGTTCGGCTGTGCACTCCTCCCGTTTGGCACAGGTGATTTGAATTAGCAGGAGACCTCAAAGTCAGGGGTCCGGCCCATTTCTGCTCTCACTGGAGAGCTTGAGGAAGGCGAGTTTCAAAGCTCCTTTCATTTGGTGTCGGCGCTGTGTGGCGGCCATTGTTGATGTGGTTTTCTGCTGGTGCGGCGGCGTGGTCTGGAGTCATGGGGACTCAGTCTTGCAGTATGGGCGCTGTGGGGCACCAGGCCGTCCATCCTGCCGGTGCATTGTCGCGGAGGGGGTGGTCGGCGCATGGCTCTGCTCCGTTAGGGACCTTGCCGTGCTTGATGGGCACACATGAATTGGCCAATTTTTTTTGTAAGTACATCTTGCTGTGAGACAATGTGGTTGGAAGTTATTTCCATTGACACTACATGTCTTGGCATTCGCAGAGTGCTGCTGGGCTTTCTTATACAGATAGATAGATAGATACCTCCAGTTGATTTTCTATGAAGTGTGAATACAAAATGATGCAACTGCAGTGCCCCCTGCTGGTGAGTCGACAGTATTGCCTCTCTGATTCTTGCTGGCCTTGATCTCAGTCAGGGAGGATACAGAGTTAACAACTTTTGCATTAATATAGCTTGTTATTCCCATGGGACATAAGGCTCTTTACCATTGCCAGCAGCTTTCTCGGGTGCACTCAGCAATCGTTGCTTATATGGACGAGCCCTGCGCCAACAATGCGGAGGTTACACTGCGGCACGATGGGGTCTGTGTTACCGGGAGACTCAGACTTCTTCAAGGTCACAGTCAATACCAAAGTAACATTGATGGACTTTTATCACGTTTTTATGGATTTCGTGGAGTCACTGGCGTATTGTTAGAATGTTTGTATAGATTTTGACAAACCTTTTATATTTCACAGCAACATATAAAAAGCTAAGTGATATTAGAAAGCAGAATTTTCTCATATTTGCCTCTTAAAAATCAATTTACATTTCAAATTGTTTAAATCTTCTTAGAAAAATATTCAGGATTGAGAGTCCTCAGTGGTTGATACATTTTAATGGCTAACTGAAAAGATGGTAACACATTGCAAGCTTTCCAGACTACTCAGGTCTCTTCATCAGGCTAACACTAATACAAAATCTGAAGAGTCACATATTTATGCACAACACTGCACAGAAATAATGCAATAGATGAGACAAGTGACGTGAAGTAGAATTATCAATATGGGAGAGGGAGAAACATAAATATTGGACCAGTTCATAGATAAGGAGTCTGGATGTTTTATTGTCCTCTGATTGGGGTCTCCTAATGTGTTGTGATGCCCCCACAAGGTCTTAGGAGCAGATTCCTTAATTGATGTAAAAAGACATAAATCCATACGACACATTCATTCCAGCATTGAGAGTGTCAAAGGTCGTCATAAATTTATACTCACAGACCCATCTCTCTCTCTTTGAGATGTGAAGTTACCTTTCAATACCAGTAATTTCATATCCCTGGTGTTGTGGTCCATCATACAAAAATGTTTTGCCACAGGTAGATCCATTCTTTTTTCTCTTATTGTGTGACGATGAGAATTCATCCTTGTTCTAAGCTTTTGCTCTGTCTCCCCCACATACAGACCCCCAGTTGGACATTTAGTACAAATAATTAAGTACACCACACTCCACACTCTCAATGCTGGAATGAATGTGTCGCATGGATTTATGTCTTTTTACATCAATTAAGGAATTTGCGCCTAAGACCTTGTGGGGGCATCACAACACATTAGGAGACCCCAGTCAGAGGACAATAAAACATCCAGACTCCTTATCTATGAACTGGTCCAATATTTATGTTTCTCCCTCTCCCATAATCATAATTCTGCTTCACGTCACTTGTCTCATCTATTGCATTTTTTCTGTGCTGTATTGTGCATAAATATGTGACTCTTCAGATTTTGTATTAGTCTATGCCTGATGAAGATACCTGAGTAGTCTGGAAAGCTTGCAATGTGTTACCATCTTTTTAGTTAGCCATTAAAAGGTATCAACCACTGAGGACTCTCAATTCTGAATATTTTTCTATCTACTGGCTAACACGGTACAAAGATATACATCTTTCTTAAATCTTCTTAAGTTTTTAAAGTGAAGCTGTCATTACAAGTGACTGTCCAGAATAAGCTGTCCTGTGGGTACATCAGGAATAATATATTTTTGGCCAATTATACGACTGGCATGCTTTATTTTCACCAGTTTTCCCTCTGCGGGCTCTATCTTTATTTTTCAGTTGTCTCTGAGCTAGTAGGTGCAAAATAGCTGTAATTATGTCTCCCATATACAGGACACACAGGAATGAGGATTCCTGTTCTCTTTTCTCTATGGAGTACATGATCAGAAGCAGCAGCATGAAGGACATTATACAGCAGTGATGAACAGTGTGGCTGTGAATCCAGCACTAGTATGAGCTTAAAACACTAGAAAAAAGCAGTAAGGTTGATATTATATGGTATTACTGAGCAGCGTAGCTTTGAAAACAGCACTGGTGTGGACCAAAATGCTTACTAGAAAGAAGCCGTATGGAGGATATTATATAGTAGTACTGAGCAGTGTGGCTGTAAATCCAGCACTGGTATGAGCTAAAACACTTACTAGGAAAAAGCAGCATGGGTGATATTATACAGCCGTGATATGGTGAATTTCATCACCAGGGTGAGATAAAACACGTACCAGTAATCAGCATCATCTATGTCTCTTATCTTATCTCTCTCACTCTGATCCTCTCCTCTCTGCTTTACTTATACTTAAATAGGCAGCTGTAACCTGATATCAGTGAACTGACTATCACGTGTAAATGTGTACATAATGAGCTGCACATGCAGGATGCCAGAATTTTAGAATTGATTATATGAATTTTTACATTGTGCTACCACTGTTTGAGAAAGAAGCAAAAGTACACAGATACTACTGCTTACTAGTAAGTGTTTATCTCACCTAGAGCTTGATTCACAAAAATAGCGCTCAGTACTGCTGTATATTAGTGCTTTCTAGTAAGTATTATATATAATGTTAGTGCTGGATTCACAACTACACTGCTCAGTACTGATGTATAATGTCATCAATGCTGATTTCTTGTAAGTGTTTTATATCACCTTAGTGCTGGATTCATAGTTTCTCTGCTCAGTACTGATGTATAATGTCATCCATGTTTCTTTCTAGTAAGTGTTTTAGATCGTTGTAGTGCTGGGTTCACAGTTACACTACTCAGTATTGTTGTGTAATGCATTTTTTATTTAGAGTGAATACAGGGTTCTCTACTACCCCTGTTAATCTGGTGGGCAGGTTTTGGCACTCTGTATGTTGGAACCAACATTATAAGGTGAATCTCTGCTGCCACTGTCTATTTTAGAAACTGTTGTTAGCACTTATAGCGCCACCCTTATCCACTGGTTGTGTTTGGTATTCCAGCTCAGCTGGCATCACAATAAAACTGACCTACCATACCCGACACAACCCTTAGACATATGTGGCGTTCTTGTGAGAAGAAAGAAGCCTTGTTTTTCTAATCCCAGACAACCCTTTAAAGACGTCTGGAGCCTTTGGAGTAAAATTTAAGTGCATAATACAAATGGTTAATCGCCACGTAGCGTCATATCGTGCACTGAGATTACTGCTATCATAACACATGGTGACTCTGGTCTAACACAATTGAAAATGAGGAAATTAGATTCAATTTTCTCCCTAATTTTCAATAACAGATTGCAGCAGGAAATCTTTGGAGACTATAATAGCTTTATAATACACCCCCTCTCCGCCTGTATTACACAATACACGTGATCCCGCGATCTCCACCGCATCGCTATATAACCTCTCTCTATAAATTAGCCACCTGCTCGAAATAATACTAACCTGATATATCAGTGGCTTCATATCGCCCTTGTACACGTCTCGTGACCGTGATCCCATAGACGTCCGTATCCGCCATCATTTATTGGCCGGCAATATGTTCCATAATTCTCAGAGAGGAAATTAAATACCCGGATCACATTGCCAGGGATGAAGACGTGCCAGCGTGCGTTCCGCTGACTGTGCCAGGAGGGCGTCACCATGAATCCCTGGCAGCAATTAATAACGACTTACGGGGAAATTATCTCAGAGCCCGACTGTCGTTTCAGGATTGATGACGGCGTGATATTTTATGAAGGATCTGTTGTTGTTTCTCATTAAGGGTGAATTATGTCTGTTTGCGTTACATGAGGGCAGATCTTTAAAGAAGCCATTTATAATATTTGCAATTAACTCCGCTGTGGACTGACATGAACACCATGTTAGGGGTGGAAATAATTTGATGTTCTGGGGGGGGGGGGTAAGTACCTATTTAAAAATCCCAGAAAAGGGTCCAAATCCACGATAGCTCTCATGTCTGGAGGACTTTGTCCTTTGATTCGATCATGCTGCACGTCATACCTCCTATTTCCTGCAGGGGCAGTGTGGGGAATTGCAGCGGCTCCAGTTGAAGATACTATTACATAGACAGTGTGGCAGACATTATGATAAGGGAAGCGGCGTATGATATGATATTTATCGGATGGAATAAAGCGACTAATACAGGAAATATTGTAGGTTCACAGTCCCCCATTTAGTTTTCCTTCTATTTGTCATTGATGTATAGTGGCGGTGATATGTGGCAGCCAGGGGCCGTGTGGACGAGATGGGCGCAGTTCTGCCTTTAGTATTTTGTGCCATAGCATTTGCTGGTCTCATTCCAGGATTTTAATAGGCAAATGTCATAGAGGACGGTTCATCCTTTCCTGGACCTCATTTGTAGGATCTTATAGGAAGATAAATGCAGAAAAAGGAATATTTCATTGTAAAGAAAACATAATAAGACAAGCAGATTTTCTGTGGTTTTAGTCTGTAGTTTTCCCCATAGTTTATTTCATTTAAAAAAGAAATATAGCAAATTAGTGTATACCATATTGTATATTATATCTATTATTATACAAGTTCTATTTTTATTATACAGTATATAATAACTTATTAATTCTTCTTATATTATATTTTATATAATCAAGGAAAAAATTAAAAATAAAACTACACAATAAAACATAAGAATGCAATGGGACCTAATGGAAGAGGATCTCTGCTCAGTCAGAACAGACTTTTTCCTATAAGCTATAAAGCAACACAAGTAAACTGCTATAATTCTGCCCCCTATGTACAAGAAACACCACAAAAACACAGTTCATACTAGTGGTGGGACGGACAAGCTTATAATAGTAGTCAGGGTCAGGGGCACACACTCCATTCATGGAGGTAATGGTAATTCCTAGCTGTTAATTAATTCATAGATTTCCAGGAGGAATAATAGAGGAACAGAGTTTTAAACAAAGAAGAGTATATCATGCAATTGCTGTTTAAAGGGAGCCTGTCAGCCCAAACCTAACAATACAAAGTAAGCACAGAATACATGGCCCCGTGGGCACCCCGGGTGTGGCCGAGAGGCTCGGTTCACTGCCTGCCATACTGGTGATTGACAGCACTTGTTTGCCTGAGGCGAGCAATATCTGCAGAGAAAATGCAGTGCTATCAAATACCAGTGAGGAAGGCAGGACAAGTAGACCCAATGGGCGGAGCAGTGCACTGAGCCTAGTGGCCACACCCAGGTACACCCAACACCCTAATTAACAGATTGTCTTAAACTTCAATTCCTGAAGACCGGAGGCAGCGACTTTTACATAGGCTATATCCCCTACAAGACGAGGTGATTAGTTTATATTGTCAGTTTGGGCTGAAAAACTCCATTTGGGTATTTTATTAGTATAATATTGTGGATCCATCAAAAGGAAACCTCCCCTTTAATAATGGAGTTTTGCTTCTTTATTTATTACAGTTTTGTATGAAACAAGTCACAGGTGGCAATCATAGCACTTACTGTAATAACGGGGACTTCAGGGATTTCAGCCGAACACCGGATTGCGTTCCTTTATATTGGCAGTTTTGGTTGCTAAGCGCAATATCTTTAATAAATGCTTCTACGCTGCCGGACTCTAAAAATAAATATTCAATCCCCAGAGAATGGAATTAGTGTAGAATTTAATTCAGCAACGTAACTACTGCTGCTCAGATGAAGCGACGTCACGTAATCCTCAAATGTAGGATGAATGAGCTGTAGAGACCAAAAGTACATGAACCGAGATTTCTAATGTCAGCTCCAGAGATGATCCAGAGTAAATAATGTTTTTATACAAATTTGGTAAATTCAAATCTTAACAACAAATTCTAATGATCCTTTTATTTAACATGTTCCTCCCATTATGTAGCAGGATGCAGACAGGATTTTAAAATCTTCGTTATGGCAAGAATATAACTACTATAATACTGCCCCTATGTACAAGGATATAACTACTATAATACTGCTCCTATGTACAAGAATATAACTACTATAATACTGCTCCTATGTACAAGAATATAACTACTATAATACTGCTACTATGTACAAGAATATAACTACTATAATACTGCCCCTATGTACAAGAATATAACTACTATAATACTGCCCCTATGTACAAGAATATGACTACTATAATACTGCCCCTATGTACAAGAATATAACTACTATCATACTACCCCCTATGTACAAGAATATAACTACTATAATACTGCTCCTATGTACAAGAATATAACTACTATAATACTGCCCTTATGTGCAAGAATAAAACTACTATAATACTGCCCCTATATACAAGAATATAGCTACTATAATACTGCTGCCTATGTACAAGAATATAACTACTATAATACTGCTCCCTATGTACAAGAATATAACTACTATAATACTGCTCCCTATGTACAAGAATATAACTACTATAATACTGTCCCCTATGTACAAGAATATAACTGCTATAATACTGCCCCTATGTACAAGAATATAACTGCTATAATACTGCCCCTATGTACAAGAATATAACTACTATAATACTGCTCCTATGTACAAGAATATAACTACTATAATACTGCTCCCTATGTACAAGAATATAACTACTATAATACTGTCCCCTATGTACAAGAATATAACTACTATAATACTGCCCCTATGTACAAGAATATAACTACTATAATACTGCTCCTATGTACAAGAATATAACTACTATAATACTGTTCCCTATGTACAAGAATATAACTACTATAATACTGTCCCCTATGTACAAGAATATAACTGCTATAATACTGCCCCTATGTACAAGAATATAACTGCTATAATACTGCCCCTATGTACAAGAATATAACTACTATAATACTGCTCCTATGTACAAGAATATAACTACTATAATACTGCTCCCTATGTACAAGAATATAACTACTATAATACTGTCCCCTATGTACAAGAATATAACTACTATAATACTGCCCCTATGTACAAGAATATAACTACTATAATACTGCTCCTATGTACAAGAATATAACTACTATAATACTGTTCCCTATGTACAAGAATATAACTACTATAATACTGCCCCTATGTACAAGAATATAACTGCTATAATACTGCCCCTATGTACAAGAATATAACTACTATAATACTGTCCCCTATGTACAAGAATATAACTGCTATAATACTGCCCCTATGTACAAGAATATAACTGCTATAATACTGCCCCTATGTACAAGAATATAACTACTATAATACTGCTCCTATGTACAAGAATATAACTACTATAATACTGCTCCCTATGTACAAGAATATAACTACTATAATACTGTCCCCTATGTACAAGAATATAACTACTATAATACTGCCCCTATGTACAAGAATATAACTACTATAATACTGCTCCTATGTACAAGAATATAACTACTATAATACTGTTCCCTATGTACAAGAATATAACTACTATAATACTGTCCCCTATGTACAAGAATATAACTACTATAATACTGCCCCTATGTACAAGAATATAACTACTATAATACTGCTCCCTATGTACAAGAATATAACTACTATAATACTGTCCCATATGTACAAGAATATAACTACTATAATACTGCTCCTATGTACAAGAATATAACTACTATAATACTGCCCCTATGTACAAGAATATAACTACTATAATACTGTCCCCTATGTACAAGAATATAACTACTATAATACTGCCCCTATGTACAAGAATATAACTACTATAATACTGCTCCCTATGTACAAGAATATAACTACTATAATACTGTCCCCTATGTACAAGAATATAACTACTATAATACTGCCCCTATGTACAAGAATATAACTACTATAATACTGCCCTATATACAAGAATATAACTACTATAATACTGCTCCTATGTACAAAAATATAACTACTATAATACTGCTCCCTATGTACAAGAATATAACTACTATAATACTGCCCCTATGTACAAGAATATAACTACTATAATACTGCTCCTATGTACAAGAATATAACTACTATAATACTGCCCCTATGTACAAGAATATAACTACTATAATACTGTCCCCTATGTACAAGAATATAACTACTATAATACTGCCCCTATGTACAAGAATATAACTACTATAATACTGCTCCCTATGTACAAGAATATAACTACTATAATACTGTCCCCTATGTACAAGAATATAACTACTATAATACTGCCCCTATGTACAAGAATATAACTACTATAATACTGCTCCTATGTACAAGAATATAACTACTATAATACTGCTCCCTATGTACAGGAATATAACTACTATAATACTGCTCCTATGTACAAGAATATAACTACTATAATACTGCCCCCTATATACAAGAATGTAACTACTATAATACTGCCCCTATGTACAAGAATATAACTACTATAACACTGCCCCTATGTACAAGAATATAACTACTATAATACTGCTCCTATGTACAAGAATATAACTACTATAATACTGGCCCCTATGTACAAGAATATAACTACTATAATACTGCCCCCTATGTACAAGCATATAACTACTATAACACTGCCCCTATGTACAAGGATATAATTACTATAATACTGCCCCCTATGTACAAGAATATAACTCCTATAATACTGCCCTATGTACAAGAATATAACTACTATAATACTGCCCCCTATGTACAAGAATATAACTACTATAAATAATACTGCCCCTATGTACAAGAATATAACTACTATAATACTGCCCCTATGTACAAGAATATAACTACTATAATACTGCCCCTATGTACAAGAATATACCTACTATAATACTGCTTCTATGTACAAGAGTATAACTACTATAATACAATGACAATGCTGAACGTGCACTGTATGAACAATGATTGCATATTAATTAGAAGATGTAAGAAGTGTTGCTGTGTAATACGGCGATATGAACAGGTGCGGCTCTTGGTTAGAAACTCATTTTATGTCTCTAGGGATCAGTAATGTAGAAATTAGGAACAGGGAATTGCATGTATTCGCTGACAGAGGGGTATTTCTATAATAAATTGTATACTCTACTGAATGGGTTTGATAAATTACTGCAAATTGGCGCGGCATCCCTTGTGCATGTTAAGGAGTCTCCTCTTAATGGAGCGTCACTAACAATCAGGGCTGGTATGGGGGAGATGACAGTTCAGGGATCACTCGCTCCACGCTGCTGCCTTATGCCAATCTGTAGTGAGAATAAATTGTGAGGCCGGTCTGTGAGGTGAATAGTAATCAGGGGGTGAGCCATAAACCCCCCATCCCCAGGGAGCCGGAAAAAGCTGATGGGAAAGATGGATCAGACGAGAAGTTGTGTACTCCTTACTGAAAACAAGAAACCACAACTAACCACATAAAGGGTCAGTTAGGATGCTAAACACCAGCCTGGGGTGGAGGGAGCCTCTTATACCATCTTGTCTGCTATAATACCGGTCTGGAGACAATAAAACCTTGAAGAAACAGAAAATTGCAAAAAATAAGATTTCACATCCTTTGTCTCTAGGTTTATGTTCTTTTATAAATCAGGCTGAATTCTGTTTTTGAAAACATGGAATTAAAATCTCCTGGTTATTGAACCTTA
Organism: Dendrobates tinctorius; assembly: GCF_039654945.1. NCBI lineage: Eukaryota > Metazoa > Chordata > Amphibia > Anura > Dendrobatidae > Dendrobates > Dendrobates tinctorius. The sequence continues at coordinate 13,792,699 of NW_027361810.1, read as the reverse complement.
AGAAATCTTGATCACTTCTGATAAATAATGTGATAAATTGAAAAATTCTTTCAAAGGGTCACAGTCTACATTAGGCGTCTCCCTTCTGTGTAACGTGTCTTCTGTTGTCAAATGTAATCCCGCTCTAGCCACAGAGACACTGAGATGGACTCCAGGAACTGAGGCCGGGGCTTTGTCTCTTTACAGGAAGTGGGAATAGGTCCTTGTCTCTCTGTAAGATGTGGGGGCAGGTCCTTGTCTCTGCAGGAAGTGGGCGACGGGTCCTAGTCTCTGCAGAAAGTGGCGGCGGGTCCTTGTCTCTGCAGGAAGTGGGAGACGGGTCCTTGTCTCTGCAGGAAGTAGTGGCGGGTCCTTGTCTCTGCAGGAAGTGGCGGCGGGTCCTTGTCTCTGCAGGAAGTAGTGGTGGGTCCTTGTCTCTGCAGGAAGTGGTGGCGGGTCCTTGTCTCTGCAGAAAGTGGTGGCGGGTCCTTGTCTCTGCAGAAAGTGGTGGCAGGTCCTTGTCTCTGCGGGAAGTGGTGGCAGGTCCTTGTCTCTGCGGGAAGTGGTGGCGGGTCCTTGTCTCTGCAGGAAGTAGGTGGCGGGTCCTTGTCTCTGCAGGAAGTGGTGGCGGGTCTTTGTCTCTGCAGGAAGTGGTGGCGGGTCTTTATCCTTCTACAGGTAATGAGGGTTGGGCTTTGTCTATCTACAGGAAGTGGGAGCGGGGCTTTGTTTCTCTACAAGTAGTGAGATTGGGTCTTCAGCTCTCTCTCTACGGGTAGTGGGGGTGGATCTTTTAGGAAGTGATACAGGTGAAACACAGGTGATTGGAAGCAGCGGCACAGAGCAGGGGTTAACGGGAAAAACAATTGTTTGCTTTAATCATTAAAGGGATAAATCTGGCAGGGAACAACAGGGAATGAATCATATTAATGCTAGGGATGACAACAAAGGACAGAGCAACTTAAAGTGGCAGTCTATATGTAAGTCAATTTCACTTGGCGCGAGTTGGATGTTTGCTGCCGGCTGAGCCCGGTGCTAAGGTCTTCCGGCTTCCCCGCCTACCAAGTTGGTCTTTTTCTGGTGGCAGCGGGCGGTCACCGGTCTGACTCACTCAGCCCCTAGTCCGTTAAGCTGCTCTGCTCACGCCTCCTGTTCGGCGTGCACTCCTCTGCACGCTTCGTCTCCGGGTCCTCTCTGCACCCGTTCCCTATCGCTGCAATGCAGCCTATCGTTGCTTGCGGCGTGGCACAGGTCCTGACTATCACTTCTTTCCGGCGGGAACCAACACACTCTTCCCGTGCAAACCCTCTCATACTCCTCAGACTCACCACGCCCCCTCTCTGCAGGTCATGGGTCTCCTTCATCCTCAATTTCCTTCCCCCCTGCAACAATAGGCTCGGCACCAGCAGTTCCGGATCCGGTGCTCTGTCAGCACCCACTGCCCGGTCTTCTTTGTTACACAGGTATTTGTCTCTCCACAATAAGTGAGGGTGGGTCTGTCTTTCTACAGAAAGTGGGGAGGGTCCTCAGGAAGCAGGGTAGTTTTTGTCCTCCTGTTCCTGTCTGTCATACTGCATAAAGACATAACAGAGAGAGGGGCTTTTAGCTCAGTTCAGACGAACCATTAGATGCACGCCGGATAGTGAGGGAAACAAAGTTAAGGTACCTATAATGCTGGCAGAATACAGATAAAGACATACTGCCCACTCAAAATGAGTAGATGGCAAGTAACAAAGCATTAGAATTAAGATAGTTTCTAGATACAGTTGTGGCCAAAAGTATTGATACCCCTGCAATTCTGTCAGATAATACTCAGTTTACTCCTGAAAATGATTGCAAACACAAATTCTTTGGTATTATTATCTTCATTTAATTTGTCTTAAATGAAAAAACACAAAAGAGAATGAAGCAAAAAGCAAAACATTGATCATTTCACACAAAACACCAAAAATGGGCAAGACAAAAGTATTGGCACCCTCCGCCTAATACTTGGTTGCACAACCTTTAGCCAAAATAACTGCGACCAACCGCTTCCGGTAACCATCAATGAGTTTCTTACAATGCTCTGCTGGAATTTTAGACCATTCTTCTTTGGCAAACTGCTCCAGGTCCCTGATATTTGAAGGGTGCCTTCTCCAAACTGCCATTTTTAGATCTCTCCACTGGTGTTCTATGGGATTCAGGTCTGGACTCATTGCTGGCCACCTTAGAAGTCTCCAGTGCTTTATCTCAAACCATTTTCTAGTGCTTTTTGAAGTGTGTTTTGGGTCATTGTCCTGCTGGAAGACCCATGACCTCTGAGGGAGACCCAGCTTTCTCACACTCGGCCCTACATTATGCTGCAAAATTTGTTGGTAGCCTTCAGATTTCATAATGCCATGCACACGGTCAAGCAGTCCAGTGCCAGAGGCAGCAAAACAACCCCAAAACATCAGGGAACCTCCGCCATGTTTGACTGTAGGGAGCGTGTTCTTTTCTTTGAATGCCTCTTTTTTTCTCCTGTAAACTCTATGTTGATGCCTTTGCCCAAAAAGCTCTACTTTTGTCTCATCTGACCAGAGAACATTCTTCCAAAACGTTTTAGGCTTTTTCAGGTAAGTTTTGGCAAACTCCAGCCTGGCTTTTTTATGTCTCGGGGTAAGAAGTGGGGTCTTCCTGGGTCTCCTACCATACAGTCCCTTTTCAATCAGATGCCGACGGATAGTACGGGTTGACACTGTTGTACCCTCGGACTGCAGGGCAGCTTGAACTTGTTTGGATGTTAGTCGAGGTTCTTTATCCAACATCCGCACAATCTTGCGTTGAAATCTCTTGTCAATTTTTCTTTTCCGTCCACATCTAGGGAGGTTAGCCACAGTGCCATGGGCTTTACACTTCTTGATGACACTGCGCACGGTAGACACAGGAACATTCAGGTCTTTGGAGATGGACTTGTAGCCTTGAGATTGCTCATGCTTCCTCACAATTTGGTTTCTCAAGTCCTCAGACAGTTCTTTGGTCTTCTTTCTTTTCTCCATGCTCAATGTGGTACACACAAGGACACAGGACAGAGGTTGAGTCAACTTTAATCCATGTCAACTGGCTGCAAGTGTGATTTAGTTATTGCCAACACCTGTTAGGTGCCACAGGTAAGTTACAGGTGCTGTTAATTACACAAATTACAGACGCATCACATGATTTTTCGAACAGTGCCAATACTTTTGTCCACCCTCTTTTTTATGTTTGGTGTGGAATTATATCCAATTTGGCTTTAGGACAATTCTGTTTGTGTTTTTTCATTTAAGACAAATTAAATGAAGATAATAATACCAAAGAATTTGTGTTTGCAATCATTTTCAGGAAGAAGCTGAGTATTATCTGACAGAATTGCAGGGGTGTCAATAATTTTGGCCACAACTGTATACAGTATTGGACTGGTCTGCTCACCAAAAGCAGTTTTCACTTGGGGGAGGGGGTGATAGCAGCAAGACCAGACTTTTCTACAGGTTTTCGGTGAAAAGACAGGTGTCATTCGGAAGAAATGTGGATTCCAAAGTGATACATTTTAGAAAACTATCAGAACAGGAGAGAGATTTGTGCAGCTGATAATATAACCTTATAAAACATTGTCTAAACCGGATACAATTGTGACGGACCCCCAGCTGTGACAAGTGTTAAAGGGAATGTCCAAACAGGAAAGCCTATTAATACATGTTGACGCTTTATACGATCGCTGTGTAGCGTCAGGGTATTCTCATTAATCCGATCGTCTTGTCTTGCAGGATAGCTTTTTATTCAGTGTTTCCATTTTGAGCGGGCTCCTGTGTACTGCGTTGGCTGTCGTGAAATTCATGTTGGGGAAAATCCTGACGAGTCGAGCGCTGATCACTGACGGTAAGTAATAAAAAAAAGTACTGATCAGCCATAACAATAAAACCACGGACAAGTGGAGAGAATGACATTATCTCGGGACCAAGGTATCAGTCCAGGGATGGAATACAATGAGCGGTGTCTCATCAGTCAGTACTTTTAACATTTATGTATCAGAAGTGGGAAAAATGTGCGAGCGAGCGTATCTGAGCAGCTGCGGCAAGCGATGGCTACCAGACTGGGTCGGAGCATCCCTGAGATGTCACGTCTTGTGGGGAGTCCCTCATATGTCCTGATTAGTGCCTAGTAGAGATGAGCCCATTTTTGAAATTCGAATTGGCCAACTTGGTGAAATTTTTCCCCAAAATTTGATTTGTGGCAAATAGAAATTATTACAAAGCTTTCAAAGGCCGTGAAAAGATGTGTGGAACACTCTGAGGCTTCCGCTCCCAATCTCTACTTCCCGGCATCACTCACCTGGGGAAGAAATGGTGTCGGGATGCAGAACACGAGCAGGTGGAGGAAGGATGATTGGACAAGGATCTGCTTGGATCACATGGATCAAAGAGAAGGCTGGTAGTGCAATAAGAGACTGCGCTGAATCATAGAATCATAGAATCATAGAATCGTAGAGTTGGAAGGGACCTCCTGGGCCATCTGGTCCAACCCCCTGCTCAAAGCAGGATTCGCTAAATCATCCCAGTCAGATGTCTGTCCAGCCTCTGTTTGAAGACTTCCATTGAAGGAGAACTCACCACTTCTCGTGGCAGCTTGTTCCACTCATTGATCACTCTAACTGTCAAAAAGTTTTTTCTAATATCTAATCTGTGTCTCCTCCCATTCAGTTTCATCCCATTGCTTCTAGTCTTTCCTTGTGCAAATGAGAATAAAGTTGATCCTTCTACAATGTGACAGCCCTTTAGATATTTGTAGACAGCTATTAAGTCTCCTCTCAGTCTTCTCTTTTGCAAACTAAACATTCCCAAATCCTGCAACCTTTCCTCATAAGACAGGGTTTGCAGACCGGTCACCATTCTGATCGCTCTTTTCTGAACTTGCTCCAGTTTGTTGATGTCTTTTTTAAAATGTGGTGCCCAAAACTGGACACAATATTCCAGATGAGGTCTGACCAAAGAGGAGTAGAGGGAAATAATGACTTCACGTGATCTAGACTGTACGCTTCTGTTAATACATCCTAGAATTGCATTTGCCTTTTTTGCTGCTGCATCACACTGTTGACTCATATTCAGTCTGTGATCTATTAGTATACCCAAGTCTTTTTCACATGTGCTGTCACTTAGCCCTATTCCTCCCATTCTATATATGCTTTTTTCATTTTTATTGCCCAGATGTAGTACTTTGCATTTCTCCCTGTTAAAAACCATTCTGTTAGTTGCTGCCCACTTCTCCAGTTTATTTAAATCTTTTTTGAATCCTCTCTCTCTCTTCTCTAGTATTAGCTATCCCTCCTAGCTTTGTGTCATCAGCAAATTTAATCAGTTTACCCTCAATTCCTTCATCTAAATCGTTGATAAAGATGTTGAACAATACAGGGCCCAGGACAGAGCCCTGTGGTACCCCACTTGAGACATTCTTCCAACTGGATGTGCAGCCATTTACGACCACTCTTTGGGTCCGATCACTAAGCCAGTTATGAATCCACCTAACAGTTGCCTTGTCCATTCCATACTTAGTCATTTTTTCAATAAGGATTGTATGAGAGACTTTGTCAAATGCTTTGCTGAAGTCAAGATATACTATATCTACAGCATTTCCTTGATCCACCCAGTGATACCGTCATAGAAGGAAATTAAGTTAGTCTGACATGACTTATTAGTTACAAACCCATGCTGACTCTGTTTAATCACTTCATTCTTATCCAGGTATTGACATACATGTTGTTTAATAATTTGTTCAAAGATCTTTCCTGGTATAGAAGTCAGACTCACCGGCCTATAGTTGCCTGGGTCCACCTTCTTCCCCTTTTTGAAGATAGGAACAACATTTGCTCTTCTCCAGTCTTCTGGGACTTCTCCTGTTCTCCAAGAATTTTCAAAGATTATGGAGAGGGGCTCAAAAATTTCTTCTGCTATCTCCTTCAGTACTCTGGGGTGTAATTCATCTGGACCTGGAGACTTGAATTCATTTAGGTTAGCTAAGTGTTTCCTCACTATCTTTCTGTTTATAGATATCCTGGATTCTTCTATTCCCTTAATAGGACAGTGAATAACAGTTGATGTTACATTTCCTTTCTGAGAGAAAACAGATGCAAAATAGGAATTTAAAAGTTCAGCCTTCTCAACATCCTGTCTTACCATTTCATCATTTTCATCCTGTAAAAATCCTATAGCATCTTTGACTTTTCTTTTACTTTTGACATATCCCCAAAATCCTTTATTATTGCTTTTGACATCTCTTACAAGCCTCAATTCATTTTCAGCTTTAGATAATCTGATTTGTGCCCTGCAGGTTCTGCAGACAGCATTATATTCTTCTTTAGATATGCCTCCCTCTTTCCATTTTATAAACATTTTTTTCTTCCTTTTTAGCATGTGCTTAAGTTCTGTGTTCATCCATCCTGGTTTCCTTAAATGCTTCCTATTCTTCCCGCTTTTCGGTAGAGTTCAAGGTATCTTTATTGCCAACGCGTTTCCTGAGCCAGTCCCAGCTCACTTCATCAGGGATCGAGTGGCTCATTGTCTCGGTGGACCAGAGATGTCTTGGGCAGCACAAAGGTTTATAGATGAGCTCTCACCATTTAGGTATCAGCAAAAAAAAAAAATCCTTTGACCATAGCGTAGCCGTCTCCTACAATGTACAGGTCCGAGGCTTCATCTATATTGTGTGGCCACCAATGAACTGGACCGATCAGATTGGCTATAACACTAGGTCCTCCATGTAGATATAATCACAGTAACTGCCCCTGTGCAGCCGGCAGATGCTTCATCACAACTAATGTAATGTGTTCTGAGCCGCAGCTATGAGCCTGCACCTGTGTAATGGATGAGAAAACCACAGAGGAAGCGCTGCAGCCATTACAGGGAGGAATTATTCCATGTTGTCTGTGTGCTGAGGAGGCACAAACCCATTCTGAACACCGTGCAACATATTAGAGACGTATCAGTCACTGCTGATCTATCAACAATAAATCTAATGTCACACCCACAACTGCACCGTGCATCAAAGATTACATCAAGATGATTTACCTGGATAGCAACTCCTATAATACTGCCCCCTATGTACTAGAATACAACTACTATAATACTGCTCCCTATGTACAAGAATATAACTACTATAATACTGCCCCTATGGACAAGAATATAACTTATATAATACTGCCCCCTATATACAAGAATATAACTACTATAATACTGCTCCTATGTACAAGAATATAACTACTATAATACTGCCCCTATGGACAAGAATATAACTACTATAATACTGCTCCTATATACAAGAATATAACTACTATAATACTGCCCCTATGTACTAGAATACAACTACTATAATACTGCTCCCTATGGACAAGAATATAACTACTATAATACTGCCCCTATGGACAAGAATATACAGTGGGGCAAAAAAGTATTTAGTCAGTCAGCAATAGTGCAAGTTCCACCACTTAAAAAGATGAGAGGCGTCTGTAATTTACATCATAGGTAGACCTCAACTATGGGAGACAAACTGAGAAAAAAAAATCCAGAAAATCACATTGTCTGTTTTTTTTTCATTTTATTTGCATATTATGGTGGAAAATAAGTATTTGGTCAGAAACAAGCAATCAAGATTTGTGGCTCTCACAGACCCGTAACTTCTTCTTTAAGAGTCTCCTCTTTCCTCCACTCATTACCTGTAGTAATGGCACCTGTTTAAACTTGTTATCAGTATAAAAAGACACCTGTGCACACCCTCAAACAGTCTGACTCCAAACTCCACTATGGTGAAGACCAAAGAGCTGTCAAAGGACACCAGAAACAAAATTGTAGCCCTGCACCAGGCTGGGAAGACTGAATCTGCAATAGCCAACCAGCTTGGAGTGAAGAAATCAACTGTGGGAGCAATAATTAGAAAATGGAAGACATACAAGACCACTGATAATCTCCCTCGATCTGGTGCTCCACGCAAAATCCCACCCCGTGGGGTCAGAATGATCACAAGAACGGCGAGCAAAAATCCCAGAACCACGCGGGGGGACCTAGTGAATGAACTGCAGAGAGCTGGGACCAATGTAACAAGGCCTACCATAAGTAACACACTACGCCACCATGGACTCAGATCCTGCAGTGCCAGACGTGTCCCACTGCTTAAGCCTGTACATGTCTGGGCCCGTCTGAAGTTTGCTAGAGAGCATTTGGATGATCCAGAGGAGTTTTGGGAGAATGTCCTATGATCTGATGAAACCAAACTGGAACTGTTTGGTAGAAACACAACTTGTCGTGTTTGGAGGAAAAAGAATACTGAGTTGCATCCATCAAACACCATACCTACTGTAAAGCATGGTGGTGGAAACATCATGCTTTGGGGCTGTTTCTCTGCAAAGGGGCCAGGACGACTGATCCGGGTACATGAAAGAATGAATGGGGCCATGTATCGTGAGATTTTGAGTGCAAACCTCCTTCCATCAGCAAGGGCATTGAAGATGAAACGTGGCTGGGTCTTTCAACATGACAATGATCCAAAGCACACCGCCAGGGCAACGAAGGAGTGGCTTCATAAGAAGCATTTCAAGGTCCTGGAGTGGCCTAGCCAGTCTCCAGATCTCAACCCTATAGGAAACCTTTGGAGGGAGTTGAAAGTCCGTGTTGCCAAGCGAAAAGCCAAAAACATCACTGCTCTAGAGGAGATCTGCATGGAGGAATGGGCCAACATACCAACAACAGTGTGTGGCAACCTTGTGAAGACTTACAGAAAACGTTTGACCTCTGTCATTGCCAACAAAGGGTATATCACAAAGTATTGAGATGAAATTTTGTTTCTGACCAAATACTTATTTTCCACCATAATATGCAAATAAAATGAAAAAAAACAGACAATTTGATTTTCTGGATTTTTTTTTCTCAGTTTGTCTCCCATAGTTGAGGTCTACCTATGATGTAAATTACAGACGCCTCTCATCTTTTTAAGTGGTGGAACTTGCACTATTGCTGACTGACTAAATACTTTTTTGCCCCACTGTAACTACTATAATACTGCTCCTATGTACAAGAATATAACTACTATAATACTGCCCCCTATATACAAGAATATAACTACTATAATACTGCTCCTATGTACAAGAATATAACTACTATAATACTGCCCCCTATGTACAAGAATATAACTACTATATACTGCTCCTATGTACAAGAATATAACTACTATAATACTGCTCCTATGTACAAGAATATAACTACTATAATACTGCCCTCTATATACAAGAATATAACTACTATAATACTGCTCTCTATGTACAAGAATATAACTACTATAATACTGCCCCCTATATACAAGAATATAACTACTATAATACTGCTCCTATGTACAAGAATATAACTACTATAATACTGCCCCTATGGACAAGAATATAACTACTATAATACTGCTCCTATGTACAAGAATATAACTACTATAATACTGCTCCTATGTACAAGAATATAACTACTATAATACTGCCCCCTATGTACAAGAATATAACTACTATAATACTGCTCCCTATGGACAAGAATATAACTACTATAATACTGCTCCTATGTACAAGAATATAACTACTATAATACTGCCCCCTATGTACAAGAATATAATTACTATATACTGCTCCTATGTACAAGAATATAACTACTATAATACTGCTCCCTATGGACAACAATATAACTACTATAATACTGCCCCTATGGACAAGAATATAACTACTATAATACTGCCCTCTATATACAAGTATAGAACTACTATATTACTGCCCCCTATATACAAGAATATAACTACTATAATACTGCTCCCTATGGACAAGAATATAACTACTATAATACTGCCCCTATGGACAAGAATATAACTACTATAATACTGCTCCTATGTACAAGAATATAACTACTATAAGACTGCCCCCTATGTACAAGAATATAACTACTATATACTGCTCCTATGTACAAGAATATAACTACTATAATACTGCTCCTATGTACAAGAATATAACTACTATAATACTGCCCTCTATATACAAGAATATAACTACTATAATACTGCTCCTATGTACAAGAAGAGAACTACTATAATACTGCTCTCTATGTACAAGAATATAACTACTATAATACTGCCCCCTATGTACAAGAATATAACTACTATAATACTGCTCCTACGTATAAGAATATAACTACTATAATACTGCCCTCTATATACAAGAATATAACTACTATAATACTGCCCCCTATGTACAAGAATATAACTACTATAATACTGCCCTCTATATACAAGAATATAACTACTATAATACTGCCCTCTATATACAAGAATATAACTACTATAATACTGCCCCTATGTACAAGAATATAACTACTATAATACTGCCCTCTATATACAAGAATATAACTACCATAATACTGCCTTCTATATACAAGAATATAACTACTATAATACTGCCCCTATGTACAAGAATATAACTACTATAATACTGCCCTCTATATACAATAATAGAACTACTATATTACTGCTCCTATGTACAAGAATAGAACTACTATAATCCTGCCCCCTATGTACAAGAATATAACTACTATAATACTGCCCTCTATATACAAGAATATAACTACTATAATACTGCTCCTATGTACAAGAAGAGAACTACTATAATACTGCTCTCTATGTACAAGAATATAACTACTATAATACTGCCCCCTATGTACAAGAATATAACTACTATAATACTGCTCCTATGTACAAGAATATAACTACTATAATACTGCTCCTATGTACAAGAAGAGAACTACTATAATACTGCTCCTATGTACAAGAGTAGAACTACTATAATACTGCCCTATATATACAAGAATATAACTACTATAATACTGCCCCCTATGTACAAGAATATAACTACTATTATACTGCCCCCTATGTACAAGAATATAACTACTATAATACTGCCCCCTATGTACAAGAATATAACTACTATAATACTGCCCCTATGTACAAGAATATGACTACTATAATACTGCCCCTATGTACAAGAATATGACTACTATAATACTGCCCCCTATGTACAAGAATATAACTACTATAATACTGCCCCTATGTACAAGAATATAACTACTATAATACTGCCCCCTATGTACAAGAATATAACTACTATAATACTGCCCCTATGTACAAGAATACAGTGGGGAAAAAAAGTATTTAGTCAGTCAGCAATAGTGCAAGTTCCACCACTTAAAAAGATGAGAGGCGTCTGTAATTTACATCATAGGTAGACCTCAACTATGGGAGACAAACTGAGAAAAAAAAATCCAGAAAATCACATTGTCTGTTTTTTTTTTCATTTTATTTGCATATTATGGTGGAAAATAAGTATTTGGTCAGAAACAAGCAATCAAGATTTCTGGCTCTCACAGACCTGTAACTTCTTCTTTAAGAGTCTCCTCTTTCCTCCACTCATTACCTGTAGTAATGGCACCTGTTTAAACTTGTTATCAGTATAAAAAGACACCTGTGCACACCCTCAAACAGTCTGACTCCAAACTCCACTATGGTGAAGACCAAAGAGCTGTCAAAGGACACCCGAAACAAAATTGTAGCCCTGCACCAGGCTGGGAAGACTGAATCTGCAATAGCCAACCAGCTTGGAGTGAAGAAATCAACTGTGGGAGCAATAATTAGAAAATGGAAGACATACAAGACCACTGATAATCTCCCTCGATCTGGTGCTCCACGCAAAATCCCACCCCGTGGGGTCAGAACGATCACAAGAACGGTGAGCAAAAATCCCAGAACCACGCGGGGGGACCTAGTGAATGAACTGCAGAGAGCTGGGACCAATGTAACAAGGCCTACCATAAGTAACACACTACGCCACCATGGACTCAGATCCTGCAGTGCCAGACGTGTCCCACTGCTTAAGCCTGTACATGTCCGGGCCCGTCTGAAGTTTGCTAGAGAGCATTTGGATGATCCAGAGGAGTTTTGGGAGAATGTCCTATGGTCTGATGAAACCAAACTGGAACTGTTTGGTAGAAACACAACTTGTCGTGTTTGGAGGAAAAAGAATACTGAGTTGCATCCATCAAACACCATACCTACTGTAAAGCATGGTGGTGGAAACATCATGCTTTGGGGCTGTTTCTCTGCAAAGGGGCCAGGACGACTGATCCGGGTACATGAAAGAATGAATGGGGCCATGTATCGTGAGATTTTGAGTGCAAACCTCCTTCCATCAGCAAGGGCATTGAAGATGAAACGTGGCTGGGTCTTTCAACATGACAATGATCCAAAGCACACCACCAGGGCAACGAAGGAGTGGCTTCGTAAGAAGCATTTCAAGGTCCTGGAGTGGCCTAGCCAGTCTCCAGATCTCAACCCTATAGAAAACCTTTGGAGGGAGTTGAAAGTCCGTGTTGCCAAGCGAAAAGCCAAAAACATCACTGCTCTAGAGGAGATCTGCATGGAGGAATGGGCCAGCATACCAACAACAGTGTGTGGCAACCTTGTGAAGACTTACAGAAAACGTTTGACCTCTGTCATTGCCAACAAAGGATATATCACAAAGTATTGAGATGAAATTTTGTTTCTGACCAAATACTTATTTTCCACCATAATATGCAAATAAAATGAAAAAAAAACAGACAATGTGATTTTCTGGATTTTTTTTTCTCAGTTTGTCTCCCATAGTTGAGGTCTACCTATGATGTAAATTACAGACGCCTCTCATCTTTTTAAGTGGTGGAACTTGCACTATTGCTGACTGACTAAATACTTTTTTTCCCCACTGTATATCTACTATAATACTGCTCCTATGTACAAGAATATATCTACTATAATACTGCTCCTATGTACAAGAATATAACTACTATAATACTGCCCCTATGTACAAGAATATATCTACTATAATACTGCTCCTATGTACAAGAATATAACTACTATAATACTGCTCCCTATGTACAAGAATATAACTGCTATAATACTGCCCCTATGTACAAGAATATAACTGCTATAATACTGCTCCTTCCAAACATTTTAAGTATATACATAATGGAGATACTAGGTGTCTTAAATTCAAAGGTATAGAGAGGGTGTTCAGACCCATGAGAGGAGGAGATCACAAAAGAAAAATCCTCAACAGGGAATCTTATTGGATCTTTAAACTAAACACTAGGGTCCCATTGGGTATGAATTCTAGACAAGATCTGATCTTGCAATGTTAATATGTTTTTTTCGGTGTCTTGTTTTTATTGTATTATTTTCCTGGTTGTTATACGTATGTTCATTTCATTTTATTTTTCTGTTTATTTTTCTTTCTTTACCAGGAAGGGTTAATTTCTTGATGTGTGATGTGAAATTGACCTTCCACCTGATGCCCTCTATGGCAGAGTATATAACTCAGATGACTTCGTGTATGTGTATACCATGATTAAAGCTTAATTGCTGAAACGCGTTGGTTTTATTTCTGCTTTTTGTGTTACCTACATTGATTTTTTCATGTTTTTATGAAGCAAATAAAAAAAACCTTTTTTTTAATTCATCAGTGGATTGTTTCATCGCTGGAGCACACCCTTCTTCTTTTCTGCTATCTTACTAGGCATATTACATGTGAAGCACTTCTCCCCATTCCTTAATTTAGTGCATTTTATGACTTCTGCTTTTCTTTCAAAACTTTTTCAAACTTTTGAAGCTTTAACAAATAAAATGAAGCTAATTTTGCTTAGTAACCTTCCACATACTGTACATTATACTCCAGTCACACCCAAAGCAGCATTCTATTTTAATCCTATACTTTGTGCTGATTTATTTCCAGGATTTAACTCTCTGGTGGGCGGCATCATGGGATTTTCCATTCTTATAAGCGCAGAGGTGTATAAGCACAATTCTTCTGTCTGGTACCTGGATGGAACTGTCGGAATTTTGATTGGACTTATAATAATGGGATACGGGATAAAGTAAGTAGATTGTGAACTTACTGTAATTATCTGGCGCACGACGAAAGGTGTAGATAGCAGTTACATCCACGTTAAAGTGCCGCAGGGGCGGGGTCTAAAGACATTGATCATGTCGAAAGTCTCTAATTTTATAGATGGCACATGGTTGGCACCCAACTGTTAAACCCAAACTGGACTACAATATAGTCTGAACATTTGGGGGAATTTCTGTGCTCTTTGGTGTATGTTTGCATAACACCTGTCAAAAACAATATAGTTAGGAGACATGTATAAGGGTCTTCCACCAATTTCACCTCTTGGATTTAGTCATCCAAGACATGCTGCTCCTATATAGTGCACAATAGCAGAAAAGAAAAGTCCTTTGTCACAGGACCTGTAAAGTTAGAGCTAAGCTGCCAATCAGAAAGCCTGAACAAGAGCCCCGCCCCTGAGGAGCTGAAAAGCACTGTAAACAGTGGAGGCAACCAGAAGTGTGTATGGTTTTTTTGTTTTGTTTTTTTTTTTATTTCCATCTCCTTTCTTGACTTGCAGATTACTATTGGACATGGTTCCCCGAGTGAGACAGACCCGCCATTACGAGATGTTTGAATAAAGGGACCGAGGGGATTTTATTTACCCCCCTGAAACTTTCATCACAAATGACAGCAACAAATATTTCAGTGGTGTGTACCAAACTTATATTGTTGGATTGAAAAACTATTTAATAATCCGTTGTGCGCGAAATTAACATTTATCGGTCTGGTGTGTGATAGCTGAACTTCCTGTCCTGAAGAAGGAGCGCACAAACCTCCGGGAAAAGGACTCATGTTATTTGTATCTATGACCGTTCTCTACATATCTACAGAAAGAACCCCGTCTCCGGAATATGGCCGACCGTGGGCGCATCAGCTGATTGACGCTGCAAGAGACAAAATAACAAAGTATTTTTCTATATACATACATAGTATATATAGTGTGCAGTGCGGCTTCATGAACTCCGTGTACGGTTTATACCTCCACAAGCACAGAATGAACCACATAACTGGGAGCACAAAGACAGAGCAAAGCAACATAGCGAAAGTCACCCACATGCCATAGTCATATAGGAAAAAAAATCTGCTTCTTGTCTGTAGGGGGCAGCATACTAGCGGGACTAAACACATCTTAGTTTGTCAGTGGCAGTGGTTGAATGGGTTACACCTCCGACAACCTTTTTCTGTGAACCATAAATATGTTCAGAGCAGTTGTCACTCTACTTCATGCATTTGCCAGCAGAGGGCTACAATGAGCACAAGAGAAAGCTGCCTCCAGAATAAAGATAACATTAAATCCTGGGTCATAATGGGAGGCATATTATGAAATATTTATCTTTTAATTGTTAATATAATTCTATATATTTATGGCAGCCTCCTGCATAAGCACAAACTGAAATGGTAATATTGTGGTTTCCTACATCTGCCACTAGGGGGAGCTTAGGAGCTCATTGCATACAGAGCTCAGTAATAGCATGCTGTAAGCTCCTGAGCTCCCTCTAGTGGAAGGCACAGGTCTACGCAAGCAATTTTAGAAAAACAACGCTCTATAAATAAGAAAAAAGAGCTGAATTTAAGACATGACTGAGAGAAACTATAAGAATATTTATTGTCACAGTCATAGTAATATCAAAGATGAGATGAACTGGTCTTCAAGCGCACATTTTTAAGCTGGCAATAGAACTAAGAATCTGGAAAAGCCTCAAATAGTCTCTAAAATGTTCCTTGATAAAAGTGAGGATTGGGAGCCACTTATCTCCACAGCTCTTTCTATAAAAAAAAAAAATAATGGACCCATTATTAATTCGTACAAAGAGGTGGGATTAATGTAGATTTGCATAAAGGGGACGTTTCCAACTGTTTGGGGGGGGCGTTCCCCGGTTACTCAGGGGTGGGGCTTATAAATATTTCATGATTAGAGAACCATATGTTGGGAAATATCACCCCCCATATCTATGGCCGGCTCAGGCCTGCGCAGCCTTTAATTTGTAACAACCACAATTATATATATAATTAACCCTTACCTCCATCAACACTGGAGGACGCAGGTTATAACGACGGTATCAAATAATTGCGATATGTTTATGTTTCTGTAAAGGCAGTGGGCATTCTGAGGGGTTTCCTCTCCCAACATGCGGGGTCCGGGACAGGACGGGTTTTTTAGTATTTTGTGGCTGCTTCGTTATCGTTCCCGATCTGTCTCGTGCTGTATCATATGGGATGTCTTACCCGGCCCACCCGTAGTCTAGAGCAATACAGATCTCATTGGCGGAGATGTGGCGAGTAATAAAGCACAATAATCAGGAGGGTAAAAAGTATCAGGTCCAGGTAGAAATAAATAAAGTTTTACTATAACAAGACAATTACTGCGCCGTTTCCATCCTCGGACACAGAATCCCTTCCTGCAGCGTTTTCTACTTTACAAGGGATTACGACTGTTGTACACTTTTACTTCCATGTAGGGGAAACAAAGGGATAACCCCCCCGATGTAATGGATAGAGGGGGCTCACCCTGTTCACCAACTTTCTGACAGTTTCTGTTTCATCTGCGCTTCTTTCAGTGAATGAAAACGAACGTTATCATGTTAAAATGAGATTCTAGTGACGAGACTGACACACTGTAACGAGCTCTCCACCACCGGCGTCGCTTACACACAATGTGCACAGCAAGAATGTTTCCATTCACCGACATCGAAAATGGCTCCCCTGAAGCGACGTTCCGTAATATGCGACCATTCACTTCTTCCTGCCCTTCGATCGGTGGTTTGAAATGCTTTGATCATGGTTGACCGATCACAATGGATCGTGGTGATCGGCTGCCGCCGCTACCATACAAAAGGTATTGGCCAAATTATTAGCGATGCCTTTAGGGGTTCAGTTCTTATGGGAAGAAATTCTTTCCCGCCTTGAAAAAAAAATACTTTCCCGATGAGATGTTTAAATTTTCAAAAATTAAATTTTCGTACCGTTTTGTTTATGCATCTCCTTGGTTACAGACTACAAACAGACTGTGCAGTCTGGTCCAGCAGTAATGTCCTCAGTCACAGCTCAGGGTTTGTTCACATGTAGCTATTTTTTTCTGCTTTTTTTTCTGCGTGGAATACACAGAGAAGATTACACTCATTTTTTATGCATATGTGGGACCTTATTTTGGGGGTCTTAGTGAGGGGAAAAAAAAAAACTACAATAAATGCTGAAAACAATTCATTTCTGCATTTTTTTTTTTTTTTTCAAATAATGCAAAATGAGTTGGCAAAAAAAAAAAATTTGCTTCTACTATAAAATGCTGCATTTTTTTCAGCACACAAAAAAAACGCATCATAAATGCGACATGTGAACAAGCACTTTACCCCTAGATGGTAGGACAAGAGAGCGTTGTGCACAGAATCTGCAGGAACAAAACTCAAGTTTTAAAATCAGATTTAGTGTGTTTTTTGGTTCTTTAGATGGAGATAAAAAAAATAGAAATAAAAGTTGTAATGGCGGACGGACCCTCTAATCTCAGAGGTGGCGCAGGACCGGGGGGAGTTTCAGTCCTATGTTACTATCCCTTTAATTGTGGAAAAAAAATAAAATGTTTTTTTTTTTTGTTTGTTTAACAAATTGTCAAATGAACACAGGGAAAAGAATATAAAAAGGTGAAACTGTTTAATACGTGCAATTTATTTTTGTAGCCATTTTCCATCCGCGTAGAATTTGCACATTTCTGTTACAGTCGCCTTCCATATTCGCCTCCACATTGGAACATGCGGCGGTTCTGTCCACTTTCCGTAGCATTGTGGTAATTCCGGATTAACCCGAGGCGGGTGGCGAGCAGAATAGTTCTTGACGGTCTGTTGTTTTTAGGTAAAAAAAAAAAAATTGATTCTGTATCTAAGATTTCTGGAAATCAGGAACTTTCTCAGTAATTTATTACAAGCGTATCGTAATTATTACCATTGCTGGTGTATTCCCTGAATGTAATGTATATTATAATGTCTTCCTTACAGAAGGTGCATTGAACTCTTTGCTGTATGGGGGGGGGGGGGGGCAGCGATGCGTTACGGCGACCCCTGCTCAGAAAGGAATAAATTAGTCTTTAAACAATAAATATTTATTCAATAATAAGTGTCTGTCTCTTTAATTTTAATGTATCGAATGTAATATCCTGAGCTCCTCCCTAGAGGAACTATTGTGAAATCAGCCACTTAATGTTGCTCCATATTTGCAGACTACATGTAATAGAATCCCGCACATCGCCAGTTTTCTGTATACAGCTCCGATGCTAAATCATGTGTCTCTCGTATTCTGCTGTCCGTGTTTTAGGGGACAACAGGCAGGATCAGGCTGCACAAGGGGGGACTTTGTAGTCTGTAGCCAAGGATATCATTCGGCCTGGGAGCTGTATACGGAGAACGGTAAGAAAATGTGAATTCCCTCCCTTGCTACATTGTGGCCTCTTCCTGAGCACCGTGGACACCTCTGTAGTCAGTACAATCATTCTTACTATATGTATCCAGAGTCCGCAGATCACAGACCTGGGCCGAGGGCGGCACGGACATACGAGGCGAAGCTGAGAGAGAAGGAAAAAGCAGCTTCAAAGGGGGAAACCAACCGAGCACCGGACCCGCAGCTCCAGGAGCAAACACCACCGAAAGCAAATCCTCCAAATAAAGAAGCAGAGGAATCGGCCCATCTAATGGAGACAATGGTCCCATCCCTCTGTATAGACACAGGTTCAAGGAAAGGAGAAGTTTCATTGTAAAAAAGGAGATTTTTAAGATTGATGCAATTTTTTAATGCAATATTATTCTATCGTTACCCAAAAAGTAGTGTCATAAGGAGTACACTAGATAACATAGGATCCACCATTCACAATAGGTGATGTCACAGCTCACCTCCTCCTCCTGTACAATGACTGATAACACCTCTATATACAGTAGATAACACAGGATCCACCATTCACAATAGGTGATGACACAGCTCACCTCCTCCTGTACAGTGACTGATATCTACTGTATATGGAGGTGCTAATTATTGTACAGGGAGAGGAAGTGATCTGTTGTGAAAGGTAGCTTCTATTATCTACTGTATATAGAGGAGGAGGTGAGCTGTGACATTACATATTGTGAATGTGGATTCTGTGATAACACCTTTTATATACAGTAGCTATCTTGAACTGTCCTCCCACCTCTCTTCTTGCTCCCTCTTCGACTGCTTACAATCTGGCTTCCGGCCACAACACTCCACTGAAACTGCCCTAAGGTCACCAATGACACGACTCTGTCCTCCTCCTCCTGGACCTGTCCTCTGCCTTTGACACAGTGGACCATTCCCTATTACTACAGACCCTCTCATCCCTCGGCATCACAGACTTGGCCCTATCCTGGATCTCATCTACCTAACAGACCGGACATTCAGCGTCTCCCATTCGCACACCACCTCCTCACCGCGCCCTCTATCCGTCGGAGTCCCGCAAGGTTCAGTCCTAGGACCCCCTGCTCTTCTCCATTTACACCTTCGGCCTGGGACAGCTCATAGAATCTCATGGCTTTCAGTATCATCTCTATGCTGATGACACACAGATCTACATCTCTGGACCAGATATCACCTCCCTACTAAACAGAATCCCTCAATGTCTGTCCACTATTTCATCCTTCTCCGCTAGATTTCTAAAACTTAATATGGACAAAACAGAATTCATCATCTTTCGCTGATCTCACTCAACCTCCCCCAACAGACCTATCCATTAAAGTAAACGGCTGCCCACTCTCTCCAGTCCCACAAGCTCGCTGCCTCGTGGTTATCTTTGACACTGATCACTCCTTCAAACCACATATCCAAGCCCTTTCCACTTCCTGTTGACATCAACTCAAATATTTCCCAGATTCCTCAACCAAGAATCTGCAAAAACCCTAATCCATGCCCTCATCATCTCACGCCTTGACTACTGCAACTTACTGCTCTATGGCCTCCCCTCTAACACTCTTGCACCCCTCCCATCTATTCTAAAAACTCTGCTGCCCGACTAAGCCACCTGTCCCCCCACTATTCCCCAGCTCTCCCCTCTGTCAATCCCTGCACTGGCTCCCTATTACCCAAAGACTCCAGTTCATAACCCTAACCATGACATACAAAGCCATCCACAACCTGAGTCCTCCGTACATCTGTGACCTCGTCTCCCGGTACTTACCTGCACGAAACCTCCGATCCTCACAAGATCTCCTCCTGTACTCCCCTCTTATCTCTTCTTCCCTCAATCGCATACAAGCTTTCTCGCATCCCCCCCCCTACTCTGGAACTCTCTACCACAACATATCAGACTCTCGCCTACCATCGAAACCTTCAAAAAGAACCTGAAGACCTACCTCTTCCGACAAGCCTACAACCTGCAGTAACCACCGATCCACCAAACCGCTGCACGACCAGCTCTACCCTCGCCTACTGTATTCTCACCCATCCCTTGTAGATCGTGAGCCCTCGCGGGCAGGATCCTCTTTCATCCTGGAACAGTCACTGACTTGTATCATTTAAGATTACAGCAATTGCTCACCTCCTCCTCCTGTACAATGACTGATAACACCTCTATATAAAGTAGATAACACAGGGTCCACCATTCACAATAGGTGATGTCACAGCTCACCTCCTCCTCCTGTACAATGACTGATAACACCTATATAAAGTAGATAACACAGGATCCACCATTCACAATAGGTGATGTCACAGCTCACCTCCTCCTCCTGTACAATGACTGATAACACCTCTATATACAGTAGATAACACAGGGTCCACCATTCACAGTAGTGATGTCACAGCTCACCTCCTCCTCCTTGCCTTATGAACTCTGTTCAGACTCATTAGAGACTTCAGTACAAAAGATGGGGACAGAGTCAATCTGCTAATGTACATGTGGATTTCCTGAAAGAACTGAAAGTTAGAGCCTAAAAATGTTCCAGTTACCGGTGTAAAATATTTACATTTTTATTTTAAAAAAGTTATCAAAAGAACCTCAAAATTACAGAATAGGGCAGCACGCATCAGCTGTCAGGATCTTTTTTCCCCCCCTTTGAGGTATATGACCTATTAATATGGCCATACAGGCGATAGGTCTTGTTGCGGAGAAATGTAATATTCTTTCTTTATGCTAATGATTTCTTCCAGTCTCCGGGGCGTGCGGTGCTGTAAGAAATCCCTGCCTCCTATCTTCACTGTAATACCACCTCCTTCCCATGAACGTCATCTGTAGCGCTAGAGTCCCGCGCCTGCGCCCTGCTCTCCCTCCACAATGCACACTTCATCCTCCCTTCTGTGGGAGGTGCATTCAGGGATCTTCTGCGCCGGCGACCTCCGGTGCACTCGTGGAAAAGGTGCTCTCCCCACTTCCTCCATAGTACACATGGTTCCTAGCAATGACTGTGCAGGGAGGAAGTGGGGAGAGCATATTATCAGCGCGCACACCGGAGGTCACAGTGACTCGCCTGCGCAGAAGATCCCTGAATGCATTTCCCACAGAAGGGAGGATGAGGTGTGTATTTCTGAGGGAGTGCAGGGCGCAGGCGTGGGATTCCAGGGCCATAACTGACGCTGATGGGAGGGGGTAGTATTACAATGAAGACAGGGGTCCGGGGCACACAGTGCCAGGAAGAAATCATTAACATTAAGAGACTAACATTCCTCAATAAGATTAATATGAGGCATACAAGGAGGACTAGTGTAGCATTTCTATTACCTGTATGCCCATATTAATAGGTCATGCACATCCCGGAAGGTGACAAATTCCCTTTAAACAATAAATCGTTTATGGACATAAAAGTAAATGTAAGGTTAAATGTCATCAGATCGCCATCTAGTGGAGATAAATGATATCTGCAATACACATAGAATTATACTAATTATGCAAATTGTCTCTTCAGAGAGGAAGAGGACTAGAACTCTAGTGCCACCTATTGGA
Source organism: Dendrobates tinctorius (assembly GCF_039654945.1). NCBI lineage: Eukaryota > Metazoa > Chordata > Amphibia > Anura > Dendrobatidae > Dendrobates > Dendrobates tinctorius. The sequence continues at coordinate 13,770,818 of NW_027361810.1, read as the reverse complement.
AGTAGCAATCCTAAAAGTCAATGTTGACCCTTTAACGAGCCTAGTTACATGACTTAGGATAAAAGCCAAACCAGAATCTCCATTTGCAGACACTGTGTTTCAGGGTACTGCCCCTCATCAGTGCAAAGTGGGAGATCTGGTTTGGCTGTGAGAGAGGCGTCTGACCGATATCCAAGAAGTATCATTTCTCCTTGCGGAGAATGACATGCTAAGCATGCCAAGGTGAGGAGACTTAAAGCCGCATAGTGATAGTTCACCATCTAGTGGAAGCAAATCAGATCTACATTGAATGTAGAACTATTAGGCCATAGACTAAAACCAGACTGGGGTGTAAGTGTATATCAGATACTCCACAAATATATATAAGATAATAACCTTTATTAAGTCCATGGCTAACAGACCATCAAGATAAATATACACGTTAAGGATATGGACACCTTTTGGGATATTTTTTTCCTTTTCAATGTATGTTTTTAGAGCCTATGATTATTTTTGGAATTTTGTTTTAGTAAAAAAATGGCTCCATTTGAATTTACTGGTTCTTACTTTTCCCAGAAGACATTTACTATTAGTACATTTATTATTCCTACTCAGCTCCCTACTTTCCTTGCATATTTCAGCCCCCTAAATCCTCATTGACCCCTACTGCCTCACTATTGTCTGCTCCATATGTCCCCTTATTTGCACAACTACCCTTCCCCAGTATAAAAGTTCCTCATTCCGTCTGACCATTTTTTCCCCCCGCACAGCTGCACCCTCCCCATTGAGGAGCAGACCGTCCCTACCGCAGAGCCTGTAGCCAACAGAAAAGAGAAAAGTTAGCCCAGTTCTCAATGAACCCAAACCCTTTCTTCCTGCACTGCTTATTTAGCTCTCTAAGCTCCCGCTGCCTATCTAGTGACACTCGTAGCACCGGCAGTATTGATGAAGACACCACCTTGGAGGTCCTGGCTTTCAGCTTCTCTCCTAGTTCCCTGTGTTCATTTTTAAGGATCTTCTACCTCCCTCTACCTTTGTCATTGGCACCGATGTGAACCATGACAGCTGGGTTATTCCCAGCCCCACCCAGCAATCTGTCTATCCGATCAGCAAAATGTCGAACCCGAGCACCTGGCAGACAACACACTGTTCGGCATTCAGTCTCGGCGGCAGATGCCTGTCTGTCCGTCTAAATATAGAGTCCCCTACCACCAACATCTGTCTGGCCTTTGCTGTAGGAAGGAGGGAGATAGGAGTGCAGCAGTTATTTTCCTTGTCCTGCTGCAGTGAACCCAGTCCTGAGCCTGCTGCAGTGATCCCAGTCCTGGGCCTGCTGCAGTGATCCCAGTCCTGGGCCTGCTGCAGTGATCCCAGTCCTGGGCCTGCTGCAGTGATCCCAGTCCTGGGCCTGCTGCAGTGATCCCAGTCCTGGGCCTGCTGCAGTGATCCCAGTCCTGGGCCTGCTGCAGTGATCCCAGTCCTGGGCCTGCTGCAGTGATCCCAGTCCTGAGCTTGCTGCAGTGATCCCAGTCCTGAGCTTGCTGCAGTGATCCCAGTCCTGAGCTTGCTGCAGTGATCCCAGTCCTGAGCTTGCATTCCCAATATCAGCCAAACAGGCAGATTTAGTAGGCTGTGCCAGATCAGGACTGAGCTCTCTGGCAATTTTCCCCCTACCCCTTCTTGTAACATGTACCCTGCTGCTTACTTTTCTGTCCTGATCTTCCTCACCTCCACCCTCCTCCATATCACTACCCCAGCCAGCACAAACTCAGGGAGCTCTAAACTCCTCTCCAGGTTTGCAATGCTCCCGAGTGTTGCCAGCTGCACATTCAGATCCATTACCTGGGCTTCCAAACATGTAACTCACTGGCATTGAGTGCAGATATACTGACCCTCCGACGGCTGTTCAAGGCCTGCAGACATCTCACAAGACGCACCTGGCAGCATCGTCCATGGAGCACATGCGAAATGGGGATAAACCGTGCAGAAAAAACAATGGAAAACTAGTAAGGAAACCGCCAAACTATGGTCGTGTTACACTAGGATATTGGGTTTAACCATGCACTTATCTGCTGCCCCCGCTTAGAGTTTGTAAAACCAGCAAAGAACAGGAGGGGCTACTAAAAACACTTAAATCATGAGATCCATTTTCTTTTTTTTTTTTTTTTTTTTTTTAATAAGTATTTCCAACACAACTGTCCTCCCCAAGGAAGAAACGCGCCCACAAACTTTTTAGATGCCAAGATAACACAATGGCCGTATCCTCCCCTTTCATGCTTGGTATAAGGAAAATAAGGTTTTGGTTTTTTTTTTCATCTCTTCTATTTTATTTTAAAATTAATGACGATTGTAATTCTTATTAATATATATTTACAGTGTATCTGAAATTATTACACACAAGTCTAGCTCTTTGGGCATTGCCAATTTATTTTGGTTGTGTAGGATTTGGAGGCATCAAATACTATTTTGGCAGCGGCCACCCCCATTTTTAGTTTTCCATTATTATGGTGATACGGCGACTTCTAGAGAAAATATTTACATCTAGCATGTAAATATAATTATTATCCTGTAGGCTGTGAGCCCTCGCGGGCAGGGTCCTCTCTCCTTCTGTACTTGTGTGTCCCTTGTCTTACACATGTTTGTTATACTTGTCTATATTTCCCCTTTTCCCTGTAAAGCGCCATGGAATAAATGGCGCTATATAAATGCATAATAATAATAATTATTTTAATAGGTCGCCACCTAGTGGACATAGATAAGAGCTACAGTGCACACAGAAGTATTATAGAGATAGATCGCCATCTAGTGAAAATAAAACAGATCTACATATTAGTTTCCACAAGGTGGCGCCTTATAAAAGCTACAGTGAGCATAGAATAAGTACAGTGATAGATCGCCATCTAGTGGTAATAATTTAGTTCTACTGTGCTTCCAGAGTTATTTTAGCATTAGATCGCCATCTGGTGGAAATAATGTCTACAGCGCTCAAAGAAGTAGTATCATTCTAAATTGCCATCTAGGGGTAATTAAGTTTTACGGTTCACAAAATTTTTAATGTTAGGTCGTCAGCCGGCAGAGATAATTCAGATCTATCAAGCACAATGTAATAAAGTGCTATCTAGTGGAAAGTAATAAGGTCTAGAGTGCACACAGAATTATTAGTGTTCTTTCGCCATCTAGTGGAAAAAAGTCATATTTACAGTGTTGTGATAGAGCGCCATCTAGTGGAAATAAGTCAGGCCTACAATACGCATGTAATAGCCATGAGGTGAAAGGCAAAGAGAATTTTTATAGCTGCACTAATTCCTATAACAGTATAGCTACGTTCATATCCACATTATGCATCTTGCACACTTCATTTATATTATAATAAAGCCATTTTCTGTTGAGCAGAGCGGTCTGTTACAGCAGCTTGGAACTTAATTCACATGGAGTTTTTATTCCCCCTCTCTTTTGAAAGCTTTTTTTTTTTTTTTGACTTTAATGCCTTACACTCCAGTCACATCCAAAGCTGAACTCAAAAATCCTGCTGAAAGCGTTCTGACCTGAGGATCCTTGTTTACCGCTGCAAGGGAGATAACATCAAATGAACTTTGGTATCACTTCAAGAAATCTTTGCACAATTCAAATCTAAATTTGCAGCTTTGGACATGACTAGTGACATAATTCCGAGATTACCGCAAGACATCAAAGTGTTTTCTAATTTGCTGTAATACCCACCGAAGTGGAGAACAAGCGACGGCCTCATTAGCCTGAAGAACAGATCACAAATCTTCAGCCTTTACCCCGCTTCCCTCCTGGCATGTCACGTCACATAAGACACAATGTGGAGGCATAAAGCTGCAAAACTCCAATTTCTTCCAAACCCCCTTAAAGCTTTATAAAAATCAATCCAAAAATTCCTTATAACAAGATTTCATCTTTCTCAGAGTTCAGCATTCACCCTGCACCGGGGGCCAGAGACAAATCTACCGTGATTGACGGGTTTCAGGCGACACTTCCTAATACCGTGATGTTCCGCGCTGTAATCTGTATCGATCTCTTCCCAGAGGTTAAAGGCGCCAAGAGAAAGAGCACAAAGTTATTATTACCTGTCATGATCTATCAGAGAGAACGCTAAGGGAGGGAAATGGTTAATAAAAAAAAAAACACATTAATAAAAGAAGCAAAATTCCAGGGTAACTGTAGATTATAGCAAAATCTCACATATTATGTAAGGGTTTAAGAAGTTATATTACACTGAGAATCCGCACTGTGCCGCCATTTATCAGATTAACAATCCCATTACTAGTGTACTAATCCTAATCTACAGCCTGCACTCACTATTCTGCTAGTAAAGTCCCTTTATACATACAATTACATTACTTATCCTCTATTATACTCCAGAGCTGCCACTCACTATTCTGCTGGTGCAGTCACTGTGTACATATATTACATTACTGATCCTGAGTTACATCCTGTATTATACTCCAGAGCTGCACTCACTATTCTGCTGGTGCAGTCACAGTGTACATATATTACATTACTGATCCTGAGTTACATCCTGTATTATACCCCAGAGCTGCACTCACTATTCTGCTGGTGCAGTCACTGTGTACATACATTACATTACTGATCCTGAGTTACATCCTGTATTATACTCCAGAGCTGCACTCACTATTCTGCTGGTGCAGTCACTGTGTACATACATTACATTACTGATCCTGAGTTACATCCTGTATTATACTCCAGAGCTGCACTCACTATTCTGCTGGTGCAGTCACTGTGTACATACATTACATTACTGATCCTGAGTTACATCCTGTATTATAATCGAGAGCTGCACTCACTATTCTGCTGGTGCAGTCACTGTGTACATATATTACATTACTGATCCTGAGTTACATCCTGTATTATACTCCAGAGCTGCACTCACTATTCTGCTGGTGCAGTCACAGTGTACATATATTACATTACTGATCCTGAGTTACATCCTGTATTATACTCCAGAGCTGCACTCACTATTCTGCTGGTGCAGTCACTGTGTACATACATTACATTACTGATCCTGAGTTACATCCTGTATTATACTCCAGAGCTGCACTCACTATTCTGCTGGTGCAGTCAGTGTACATACATTACATTACATTACTGATCCTGAGTTACATCTTGTATTATACCCCAGAGCTGCACTCACTATTCTGCTGGTGCAGTCACTGTGTACATTACATTACTGATCCGGAGTTACATCCTGTATTATACTCCAGAGCTGCACTCACTATTCTGCTGGTGCAGTCACTGTGTACATTCATTACATTACTGATCCGGAGTTACATCCCGTATTATACTCCAGAGCTGCACTCACTATTCTGCTGGTGCAGACACTGTGTACATACATTACATTACTGATCCTGAGTTACATCCTGTATTATACTCCAGAGCTGCACTCACTATTCTGCTGGTGCAGTCACTGTGTACATACATTACATTACTGATCCTGAGTTACATCCTGTATTATACTCCAGAGCTGCGCTCACTTACTGGAGAGAAAAAAAAAGGTCTTCAATATTTTGGTAAAGTTGACATAATTCCCTCTGGACGTTTTGCAGAACATTTGTCGCTCGGATGTGGATCTTGTATTAATAAATGTATCTGGTGATAGTAACTTGGCTCCTTTATTACACAAGTGAAGCTGATCGTGTCAGGTCTGACAACATTCTTGCTGATGGTTTCCAATAAGAAGCAGTAAAATTATTAATTCAACCCTAAACTAGGGAGAAGTGAGATAAACGTAATGCAGTGATTGCACATAGGCGAGACCTCTGGAGAGTGGGAGCGGTGGCCCCCAGAAGGTCAAGAAACCCTTATTAGTGGGGGCGCTGGTACCTGGATCCCACTGATCAGGGAGTTACAGTATATTCTAGCAATATGGAGAAATCCCCTGGAAACACTAAGTTGTTTTAGTAGCGTTCCAACCAGCGGCCTGAAGGAGCCTATATGGCAACGTAATATTGTACAAATCCATGTATAAATCTACGCAGAGAGCTCCCCCTGGTGGTGACAGGAGGCAGCCTATAAATCTATGCAGAGAGCTCCCCCTGGTGGTGACAGCAGGCAGCCGCCTTACTATAAATCTACGCAGAGAGCTCCCCCTGGTGGTGACAGCAGGCAGTCTATAAATCTATGCAGAGAGCTCCCCCTGGTGGTGACCGCAGGCAGCCTATAAATCTATGCAGAGAGCTCCCCCTGGTGGTGACAGCAGGCAGCCGCCTTACTATAAATCTATGCAGAGAGCTCCCCCTGGTGATGACAGCAGGCAGCCTATAAATCTATGCAGAGAGCTCCCCCTGGTGGTGACAGCAGGCAGCCTATAAATCTATGCAGAGAGCTCCCCCTGGTGGTGACAGCAGGCAGCCGCCTTACTATAAATCTATGCAGAGAGCTCCCCCTGGTGATGACAGCAGGCAGCCTATAAATCTATGCAGAGAGCTCCCCCTGGTGGTGACAGCAGGCAGCCTATAAATCTATGCAGAGAGCTCCCCCTGGTGGTGACAGCAGGCAGCCGCCTTACTAGAAATCTATGCAGAGAGCTCCCCCGGTGGTGACAGCAGGCATCCTTACTATAAACCTATGTAAGGTTACTATAAACCTATATAAACCTTACTATAAACCTATGTACACATATAGTAAGGATTTACTATAAACCTATGTAGAGAGCTCCCCCCGGTGGTGACAGCAGGCAGCCTTACTATAAATCTACGTAGAGAGCTCCCCCCGGTGGTGACTGCAGGCATCCTTACTATAAACCTATGTAGAGAGTTCCCCCCCGGTGGTGACTGCAGGCATCCTTACTATAAACCTATGTAGAGAGCTCCCCCGGTGGAGACTGCAGGCATCCTTACTATAAACCTATGTAGAGAGCTCCCCCGGTGGAGACTGCAGGCATCCTTACTATAAACCTATGTAGAGAGCTCCCCCAGGTGGTGACTGCAGGCAGCCTATAAATCTATGCAGAGAGCTCCCCCTGGTGGTGACTGCAGGCATCCTTACTATAAACCTATGCAGAGAGCTCCCCCTGGTGGTGACAGCAGGCAGCCTATAAATCTACGCAGAGAGCTCCCCCTGGTGGTGACAGCAGGCAGCCTTACTATAAATCTACGCAGAGAGCACCCCCGGTGGTGACTGCAGGCATCCTTACTATAAACCTATGTAGAGAGCTCCCCCCGGTGGTGACTGCAGGCATCCTTACTATAAACCTATGTAGAGAGCTCCCCCTGGTGGTGCAGTCTGTCTTGTGATTAATCTATGCTGAGCAGTTGGAGCATTAACAGGGAAATGGATAAGAAAAAAAAAAAAAAAAAAAAGAAAAAAGGTGCTCGATCTCAGCAGTCATTTATTAATCAAAGTTCACAACAGGAAAAAAATGTATTGAAAAATAAATTTTCCATAAAACTCTACAACAATGAAAACTGAAAGCGATAAGTTCAAAGATGCAAAACTGAACATTTACAACTGCTCCAAAAGCTTTATTTTAGCAAACACTATAGAAATTGTTACAATCTCTAATCCGCGATCAGGAAATGCTGGAACAAAATATAAGAACACAAAGAATTATATGTCATTAAGGGAGAACACAGAGCTGAACTCATTATTCTGCTGGTGGAGACGCAGTTTGCAACTAGTATCAATACAAGTAATGAGTACACACACTGACTGCACCAGCAGAATAGTGAGTGCAGCTCTGGGGTATAATACAGGATGTAACTGAGGATCAGTAATGTAATGTATGTACACACTGACTGCACCAGCAGAATAGTGAGTGCAGCTCTGGGGTATAATACAGGATGTAACTGAGGATCAGTAATGTAATGTATGTACACACTGACTGCACCAGCAGAATAGTGAGTGCAGCTCTGGGGTAGAATACAGGATGTAACTCAGGATCAGTAATGTATGTACACAGTGACTGCACCAGCAGAATAGTGAGTGCAGCTCTGGAGTATAATACAGGATGTAACTCAGGATCAGTAATGTAATGTGTGTATACAGTGACTGCACCAGCAGAATAGTGAGTGCAGCTCTGGCGTATAATACAGGATGTAACTGAGGATCAGTAATGTAATGTACGTACACAGTGACTGCACCAGCACAATAGTGAGTGCAGCTCTGGAGTATAATACAGGATGTATCTCAGGATCAGTAATGTATGTACACAGTGACTGCACCAGCAGAATAGTGAGTGCAGCTCTGGAGTATAATACAGGATGTAACTCAGGATCGGTAATGTAATGTATGTACACAGTGACTGCACCAGCAGAATAGTGAGTGCAGCTCTGGGGTATAATACAGGATGTAACTAAGGATCAGTAATGTAATGTATGTACACAGTGACTGCACCAGCAGAATAGTGAGTGCAGCTCTAGAGTATAATAAAGATTAAGTAAAAGATACATTAAAGGTATCAGGTGACCACTCTTTCTGTGGACTTATTTTATGGTAATTGTAAGGTGAATATACTCCTCTTTTTTGCCAGAGTTGTGACAACCTTCTCACGAACACCATTTCTCTCACTAGGTGGAGTGGCGCTTTCTAGAAGCTCGGAGTGAATATGATTTAGTTAAGTTTTGCCGATCTTATGGGTGATTACTTTGAGCAGATCAGTCACCCGATTTGACAATACAAACTGCATACATTACCAAATAGCTCTTAGACGTGATAATTCTGGTGTATTTACTTTAAAAATCCACGTCGGAAGGATTGTATAATCTTCATATTAATTTGCTAGTTATGGACTCACAAAATGCTCCTTTAATATCGAGCGGAAACTTTTACATAGAACCAAGTAGACATTCCGACATGGGATTTTCATGGCAAGTACACCAGCCTCATCAGGCGGAAGTGATGTATTTAATAATGCATGCAGTTTGCATTGAGAAATCTGGTGACCGATCAGTTTTAAACTTTCTCATCGAGCACAATTGGGACAACAGAGAATTCACCATTTTTTTTGCCAAGATATTTTCTACAGGATGATTTATAGATTTTTTTTTTCCCCGCATCCAATTGTTGTGTCTGTTATAAAACGTTCCAACAAAACCCAAATCACAAAAACAACCTTTGAAGAGTTAAAAGGCACATACTGTATTCAACTTAAATTAGGACAGACAAATTCCGACGAGACACAAAAGCACAATCTGTCATTTACAAGTGACGCCCCCCAACAGCAGCGATACAATCGCAAAAACAACCTCCAAAAAACAAAGAAAAAAAAGCAGTTCTATTTTATACATGTGCAAATAAACTTGCATATATGAGATAGTGAGGTCCTCATCGTCATCTTAACAGTGTGTATTCTATTCAAATTTTCACCAGTGGGAAAACAGAATAAAGTAAAAAATTAACAAAAAAAAACAAAAAAAACTTTTTTCACTTTATATCCCCTGAAAATTATTCAAAGGGTCGACATAACATTTCTAACAAAACCAATAACAAATACACATCAGTGCAACAAATAAAGAATCGAATGCCCATTTTTATACATCATCGTGTTGCGGTTGTGATCAGAATTATCGACAGATTGATCGGCGGAATGCGATAAGTCACATGACCAGTAGGTGGCAGTGTCCCAGCTCAACCGGGATTCATACAGCTAAGTTGGAATGTTTGGCCAAACTTTGACTTGTAATGCCAGGTTTGGTCCTGCAGGGGGCAGCAAGGTACGGGCTCATAGAGGAGAATTTACTTATCCTGCAGAGCTTTAAGTAAACCCCACCCAGAAGCGGATATACTAGTATGGACTAGTGCGTTACTAGGAGGAATAGGGCTAGTATTTAAAGGGGTTGTCCACTTTTGGGAATTTTTTTTTTTTCTTACTTACTGCCATGAACTTGGGGCTAAAAATAATTTTTGCAATCGGGTTTCATTAAAAAGTTTGCACCATTTGGCTTGGTGTTCTAGCAGCTCAGTCCTAATCATCTCAATGAAGTGAAACCGCAATACCAGACACCACCACCTATGCACAAGGGTGGCGCTGTTCCCAGAAGAAAGTAGCTACTTTTTTTTTTTTCCTAATCCTGGAGAACCCCTTTAAATTTGCATGATTTTTCTCACTGGCCATCTTGCACGCCCCTTTAAGATAAGTCTGATATTTTGTTACCTTCTTTATAAAAGTGTTTTTACTAAGTTTAATGCAAAAAAAAACAAACAAAAACAAATATAATTTGTATTAATGAACAGCTCTCTGCTACAAGCAATCATCCAGCCCCTGGGGTTGGCAGTGCCCGTTATGGCAGTGGTGACTGCAGACATCTTCACGGGACACTTCAGATAAGATGTCACAGCCCGAACGCTGCGCCGCTATCCTGTGCTCCTCCTGAGGACCTCTGCTGGAGACATGGAGTAAGACATGCAGAAGCCTAACTGAGGACCTCTGCTGGAGATGTGGAGCATTACATGCAGAAGCAAGAAATTTTTTTTTTTTTTTTTTTTTCTTTTGTCAATAAGATTTTACATACACATAGAAAAGGCTACTCTGCCTTCATGGGTTGTAGGTATAGGATGTCTTTTAAAGCCATTTGTCCTCTGCTTCAGGGGTGAAATGGCCAAAAAAAAAATAAAAAAGTTATTTCTACTGCCGGGCCTAAAAGGGTGGAGAAGGGGTTTCCCTCTGGTTCTCCGGTTTCCTCCCACACTCCAAAGACATACTGATAGGGAATTTAGATTGTGAGCCCCATTGGGGACAGTGATGAAAATATGTGCAAACTGTAAAGCGCTGCGGAATATGTTAGCGCTATATAAAAATAAAGATTATTTATTTTTATTTATAGAATGACACTACAAGTGCTTTGCTCCGTGTCTGTTATGCCTTAGGTATTACCTGGATCATTCCTTTAAGTATTTCAGATGTACACATTATAACGTTTCACCCTTCAGATTACTTAACGTCTTCACTGTAAAGATTTTTCCAAAATAGCTACAAAAAAAAAAAAAAAAAAAGTCAGGACCACCCCTGCTCAGAAGAGCTATGCGGGGGCGGAGTCCTGACTACACGGCTGGACAAATCAGCAGCAACCAACCGATTTTTTATGAAAAGCGAATAAAAGTGTTTAGTAAATTTGTATATTTTTTACTTTTAGGAGAAATTTAGGAAACTTTTTTTTATACTGATGCGATTCCGGTGTTTAGCGCGGCTCCACGGCAACTAGTTATTACTGGATTTAACCTTTGACGAGCCGGCTTCCTTACTGCGGTCAATTGGGAGGGCGGAGGGCGTTATAAATGTCTCTGTCTCCTTTAAACGTTTCGCTCCTTTACTAATTCTATTTTAAAGTTTATCTTTAATTATAATAAAAATAAAAAAAGGACAATAAATTAGGTACCGATAAAGCATCAGGAGGCAACATGGGACTGGTACTTCAAAAGTCAAGCTTTGGACACCCCCCCCCCTGTCCAATACACACAAAACCGCTATTACGAGATTACCAGATTCCCAGACACCAAGTCTATTATTTCAAAAACCTTTTACATCCCTTGATAACAAAAAATAAATAGAAAAAAAATTCCCATCGTTTTGTGCACACAGCCCTCATGCAGGCCTATGTGTCTCCATGGCGACAGACTACGACACATAGTCCGATCCTACGACCGTCCGTTTGCAGCTTCTTACCTTTTGTCAGTGAGCTCCGATTCTCTATTACGCGGAACAGAAGTATTTTACTTTCAGAAAGTTTCGATAAACAGATCCCATTGTTTGCACTTTGTAACCGTGGGGACACAGAGCTCTGCCTGGAAGCTGTTAACACAAAACGATGACTTTTTTTCCCCCTTTTTTTAATTATGAATGACTTGGTGTAATTACAAAAAGGTTTCCTTTATGAATCAAAATATTTTAAGTGCCTCATGTTGAGATATTTTTTGGGGGAACTGAAAAAAAAAAAAAAAAAAAAAAAAAAAAAAAAGTATCTGCCTTCATTCTGCACGGCTGAAAGGCATTTCTTCTAAAAAATAAAAAAAATAATAATCCCAAAACATAAAAAAACACAACACTCGTCATAAATACCTATATAAAACAAAAAAACACTCCGCATGTTAAATATATACATAATTATCTCACAGACATGCCCTGAAAAAAAATTAAAAATAAAATCCTCCTCAATTTACTGTACAAGCCATATATATATATATTTTTTTTTCTCTGTAATTCTAATGCTACGTCTCTTGAAGCACTGGCTTTCTACACTACCTCCATCACTGGCTATGACAGTATTATGACCACACGACAGTTTTACGAACTTTTTTGTCCCGAAGTTTCCTGGCAGGAGTGGAGCGTTTTGTGATCCGATCGCCTGGCAGTGTCCTTGACCGGCGGCGGGGCTGGAATATTTTTTATTTTTTTGCATTCGGCCCCCCAAATCTTGCCGCTCCGGTGTTGCGATCCGTCAGTAGGTTCTCTCGTGGAGTAGTCATGCGTTTGGATACGGCCGGATGTCTATGCGTTTCTCCACAACCTCGGCAGCATGCGGTCCCGGCTACACAATGGCGTCCTTGGGGAGGGAAGGTTATTGGATTTTCGTAACCGTTCCTTTCGCGTACATTGTGCGCGAGATTCGTATTCCAAAAAGTCTCTGGAAAATGGCGTTAAAGTGCGAGTCTGTCTCCAGGAATGCTGATGTGTAACAAGGGCAAGAAACCTTCCAGCGCCTCCCGGCACCAGCTCTGAACATATCCCATCCAGATGGGAAGAAGGGCATAAGCTGCTATAGACAGCCCTTACAGATGGCTACCTGTCCTTTCATGTAGTCTCTGCAGGGACAGACCCTCCTGTGATTGGGGTGAGACCCCGCGCAGCTGAACAGTAAGAGATCGCCTTGAAAAACGCAATGTTTTTTTTTCTCGTCAATTGACGGGGCCACAATGTCGCTCGCGGTGTCGGATGATTGGCAATGCATCCCGAACCTACGGTAGAAAACCAGATTAGGATATATGGCAGTCATCCTGTGTGACGTACAGTCAGCTGAGGGAAGAGAAACTGCAGAAGATCCGGACACCAATATACATTACATTCGTTAATTGCAATATTCACAGCAGAAGCAGAAGAGTGTGATGATTATATGAGGAGCAATGACCGGTCAGCTCAATGTTAGTGAGGACAATGCTGCGTATAATAGAGGCAATGTCCTATATCCGCATACCCATATACACTATGGCTGAGCGTATATTAATTGTAATATTTACTGCAGCAGGGGAAGAGTGTGATGATTATATGAGGAGCAATGACCGGTCAGCTCATAATGCTAGTGAGGACAATGCTGCATATAATAGATGCAATGTCCTAGATCCGCATACCCATATACACCATGACTGGGCGTATATTAATTGTAATATTTACTGCAGCAGGGGAAGAGTTTGATGATTATATGAGGGGTAATGACCGGTCAGCTCAATGTTAGTGAGGACAATACTGCATATAATAGAGGCATGTCCTAGTTCCGCATACCCATATACACTATGACTGAGCGTATATTAATTGTAAAATTTACTACAGCAGGGGAAGAGTGTGATGATTATATGAGGGGCACTGACCGGTCAGCTCATATGTTAGGGAGGACAATGCTGTGTATAATAGAGGCAATGTCATAGGTTCGCATTCCCATATACACTATGACTGAGTGTATATTCATTGCAATATTTACTGCAGCAGTAGAAGAGTGTGATGTTTATGCAGGAGGCAGTGACTGGTCACACGTATGGTTTTGAGGACAACACTGCATGTAATAGGGACGGTGTAATAGATTCTCATTATGAGTGTTTATTCATTGCAATAGTCACAACAGCAGCAGCATGTGCTGACTATGTGAGGGGCAGTGACCAGTCATCTGATATGCGTTTAGTGTGAAGTTGGTAGGGCAGGGTTATAGATCATTATGCCCACATACACAATGACTGAGCGTTCAGTCATTGCAATATACCCAGAAGCAGCAGAAAGGTGTGCTCATCTTCTGAGAGGCACTGCCCAGTATACTCACGTGATTTAAGGAGTGGGCTTCATTTAACAAGGACAGTCTCAGTCATCATGTATATTGGATTAAAGATCTATGACACTGTCGAACCAGGTGCAGCCGGGTCCTCACTAACCTCATATGAGATGATCAGTCACTGCCACTAACAAAATCTGCACACTCTCCTCGTGCTGTTGTGAATGAACACTCCATCACTGTGTATAACTGGTTTGAGGATCTGAGCGCTCAGTCATTTCAATATACCCAGCAGCACAAGGAGAGCGTGCAGATTATATGAGGGGCAGTGACCGGTCATCTCATTTCAGGTTAGTGAGGACAAGGCTGCATGTAACAGTTACAACGTCCGTGTATTTGATGATCTATCACTGAACGTTCATTCAATTCAATAGTCACAGCAGCGGAGTGTACTGATTATGTGGGGGCAGTGACCATAGATTCTCGTGATGTAACAGGGGCTGTGCCGTGATGAGAGAGTGACAAAGGAGAGGAGTGGGGGGGGCGGGGGGGGGGGTGAAGCGCAGTTTCCTAGTGGGAGAAGGAGAGTACACAGTAGCACAGAGTATTTCAGGACATGAGTAAGCTGCTCTTCTGGGAAGAAGTGACTGTTCCATTTATATGACAATGCGGAAAAAAACAAAAGCTTAAATAAACTGGTGACCGTTTTGAACATTGCGTCCGATAATATTTCACTAAAAAATGCAGCAGTAATGGTTAAACAACTACAACTCCCAGCATGTGCTGTCATCGGTTGCACTTACTTGGCCAGATCGGTGTCTTTGTTGAGATGCTGGAAGTACGAGGGTTCACAGACTAGCCGGTTCTCCTGGCACACCTGCTTGCAGGACTTGCCCGGTTCTGCCAACTTCACCTGCAGGGCGTTTAATGGCGGCCACATAACCTGACCGTGACAGAAGTCCTGCGGGGACCCAAAAAAAAAAAAACAGATGTGAAAATGCAGCGTGCAGACACAGGCTTCAGCCTACAGGTGGCGCCAAAAATCCAGATATGAGACATCCTGGGACGTGATCGGAGACGAGATCGCATTGACGCTATGTGCGAGAATATTCACCCTCAGAATAAGTCTAAGGCGCATTAAACTGCCTCCGTGTTCACTGGCTGTGCAGCTGATTGCAGACTATTGTCCTCTGCTATCAGCCATTTATGTCTGGGGAAACGTAGTGTTTAATGGGATGACAGATGGGACAACCGTGGTCATTAAACACCATAAGGGGTCACTGCTCTAATGCAGTGATCTCCAACCCGCGTTCTGCCAGAACATGCTGGGACTTGTGGTTTTTCAAAAGCTGGAGAGCACGTTCTGACTATTTCTATAGTGCTGGTAGTTCTTGCACGGGACACTGAGGTCAGGTCCCCGTCTCTGTAACGCGTCCTCACCTGTTTCTCTATGAAGGCGTTCACCCTCTGCAGCATTCCTTCACAGGTAAACTCGTAGGGCAGGTACGGCTCATTCTGCAAGGAGGGAAAAACCAGGAACGTTAATTTGTGGCGTCGGGAAAGTTTTCACTCAGGAGAAATGTGTGGAATGTTTTAGGGTCTAAAAAAATTAGCAGGACCCTGTTACAGCATCTAGGTCAGCGTACCAGGGTAGCGGTGGGCCCTCGAATGTTGGCATTGTGGGTGCGTTTAGGCCCCCAGTAATCAGGGGATGTGCTAAGGATGCCGGCAATTGAGAAAATTTGCACTGTCCTGGAACAGTTGGCACAGAGAACCGACGTGGATCCCAGACCTGGGTCGGCTCTAGTGCCAGGGTAGTCACCAACATTGTAGGCTTATCAGTTTTTCTAGGTGCAAGGCCTTGGCTCGTAGCTACTAATGCTAATTATGTCAGAGCGGTTTGTAACCTGCGGCTTGTCTGGTGGTTGCGGAGCAAGGACTGACTGCAAATCCCTGATACGCTCCACTTCCTCAATATCAGAATTTGTCCCTTTACACAGATTCTTATATCCGGAGGATGCAGGCGTCAAGATAATGAAATTCATGGTCTATAAACGGAGCAAAAACCAGACAGGAAGTGTTGCACTATGTGATAGGGGATGTGCGAGATAACGAGAAGAAAAAGAAAAAACAAACAAGAATTTAACCTTCTGCCTCAGTATCGCCTTCACCGCCTTCTCCACCTCCTCGGGGTTGTTGATGTTCACCGTCCAGACGTGAGGCTTTCCTATATAGACTTCAGCGTACGGATGCTGGGATGTTAGCTGTCAGAAAACACAAAAATAAAGTCAAAATTATACAGATGACCAGGGTAAGAGCGACTGACTTCAGATCCGGACACAGCGCCACCCTTTTCTATGGGCAGTGTGTGGTACTGCAGCTTGGCCACATTCAAGGAAATGCTGCAAAACCCGGGCGCAGTCCATGGAAAGGAGCGGCACACACCTCGTTACATTTTTATTTATGCTTTTTTAAAATGGACTAAAGAAGAACTGATATATACATAGATAGATCTTAACGGGGATGTCTAGTTTAGAAATCTCATCTTAAAATACCCTAACAGGCCACTTTGAGAAGATCCCAGGGTCAGGAGTGGAGGCAAAGAGGCCATTCACTCTCTGGAAGACCCAATGTGTCTGTTCACTATCAAGAGTCCACTGATTTCAATGAGGATGGTGTAATATTTTATTCCTCCTCTAGAGGCGCTGCAGGAAAAAACCTCAGCTGATTCATTGCAGATTACAGGCAATATCTGGGGATCCCAAGCCTGTATTGTTTTTGTTTGTAGATTTTTATGCAGAATTCTACAAAGAGCTCAGATCTGCTCTCTTTGAATTCGTCATGTCTTTGCTAATGTTCAGACATCCCCATACTTTACACTGCTTTACCTCTCTCAGTGTTGGCTTTCCTTTGAAGAAGTCTGTATTCCTGCTGCTTTTTGGTGGGTCGAATTTAGGGTTCAGGAATGCACAGCCATTGGCAATAGCTTCGAGCGGAGCTGGTCCTTCATATGGGAATCCCAAACCTACGAAGAGCTGTAAAATAAAAAACATACACATCTCATTGGAACAAGACGCACTTAGTAGAGTTGTGGCGATAATGGAGGAATAATTGGCGCTGCAGCACCTGGCTGTGACTGACTTTCCCCTGGTGGCTTCTACGACCCATGAGATCGGCTGATATGCACAATATATAGGTAGTCATACCATGAGCTCGACTCATCCAGGGACCCCCCCGTCCCCGACTCATCCAGGGACCCCCCCGTCCCCGACTCATCCAGGGACCCCCCCGTCCCCGACTCATCCAGGGACCCCCCCGTCCCCGACTCATCCAGGGACCCCCCCGTCCCCGACTCATCCAGGGACCCCCCCGTCCCCGACTCATCCAGGGACCCCCCCGTCCCCGACTCATCCAGGGACCCCCCCGTCCCCGACTCATCCAGGGACCCCCCCGTCCCCGACTCATCCAGGGACCCCCCCGTCCCCGACTCATCCAGGGACCCCCCCGTCCCCGACTCATCCAGGGACCCCCCCGTCCCCGACTCATCCAGGGACCCCCCCGTCCCCGACTCATCCAGGGACCCCCCCGTCCCCGACTCATCCAGGGACCCCCCCGTCCCCGACTCATCCAGGGACCCCCCCGTCCCCGACTCATCCAGGGACCCCCCCGTCCCCGACTCATCCAGGGACCCCCCCGTCCCCGACTCAACCAGCCCCCCCGGCTCAACCAGGGACCCCCCATCCCCGACTTAACCAGGGACCCCCTTCCCCGACTCAACCAGGGACCCCCCCAGGCAGCTCAAAGCAGAGTCTGCACTAAGCTGAGGACACAGAACCAAGAACAAACCGCAACCAACTTGCTGCAACCAACGCACCCACACAAGGAAGCATTTAAAGTCATGTAACCATTAACAAATATAAACCAGTAAGGCAAATCCGGATCACTGGTTTCCCAAGGAGGCTCTAGAAATGAAGCGATCCGTAAAGATAAGGGGAGGTACAGAATTAGAGCAGCTTGGCCGCTTTTCTTAGAAACCGTGTCCCTGGTATCTCAGCTCGGTTCCCGTGATGTGAATGAGGCTGAGACACAACACTGCAGCCAAACTGAGGACACAAAGCCGCCATGTTTTAATTTTTCTCCACTTGTCCATGTGCTTGGAACAATTTTTTTTTAGGCAAAAGATTGCGACATTGCTTCTAATGAGACGCAAATGTTTCCACTTTTTTTTTTTTTTCTATTGCTGGTTGCAAGTCGCATGCGACTCCCATGCATTATAATAATAATAAATTTTTATTTCTTTAGCGCCGACATATTCCGCAGCACTTTACATTTCAGAGGGGACTTGTACAGACAATAGACATTACAGCATAACAATAATCACATAGATCATAACAGATACCAAGAGGAATGAGGGCCCTGCTCGCAAGCTTACAGTCTATGAGGAAAGAGGTAGACACGAAAGGTGGGTGGTAACAGTTGCCCTGATTGTATGGACCAGCCATAATGTTAAGTGTGTAACAGTACAGACACAAAGGGCTAATGGATGCATAAAGCATGTGGGAACATGATGCGGGAAATCTGGTTATGGTAAAACTTTTGGCTGTGCCACACAGGGATAGATTAGGTTAATGTGTTGAGGCGATAGGCCGGTCCGAGGGCACGCTTAAAATTGTGGGGATTGGGGACTAATCGTATTGACCTGGGAAGTGCATTCCAAAGAATTGGCGCGGCACGTGTAAAGTCTTGGAGACGGGAGTGGGAGGTTCTGATTATTGAGGATGCTAACCTCAGGTCATCAGCAGAACGGAGGGCGCGGGTAGGGTGGTATACTGAAACAAGGGAGGAGATGTAGGGTGGTGCTGAGCCATGGAGGGCTTTGTGGGTGAGGGTAATAAGTTTATACTGAATTCTTGAGTGGATGGGTAGCCAGTGTAATGACTGGCACAAGGCAGAGGCATCGGTGTAATGATTGGTGAGGAATATGATCCTGGCAGCTGCATTCAAGACAGATTGGAGGGGGGAGAGTTTGGTAAGAGGGAGACCGATTAGAAGAGAGTTACAATAGTCGAGACAAGAATGAATAAGAGAAACAGTAAGTGTTTTTGCAGAGTCAAAAGTAAGAAAAGGTCGAATTCTAGAAATGTTTTTGAGGTGCAGATGACAAGAGCGAGCCAGTGATCGGATGTGGGGGGCAAAGGAAAGCTCAGAGTCAAGTATGACCCCAAGACAGCGGGCCTGTTGCTGGGGAGTAATAGTGGAACCACACACGGAAATGGCAATGTCGGGTATAGGTACATTAGTAGAGGGAGGAAACACCAGGAGTTCAGTCTTTGACAGGTTCAGTTTCAGATATAGTGAGGACATGATGTTAGACACAGCGTTTAGACAATTGCTGGTGTTTTCTAGAAAGGCTGGCGTGATGTCAGGAGAAGAAGCGTATAATTGGGTGTCATCAGCATAGAGATGGTACTGGAAACCAAATCTACTGATTGTTTGAGCAATAGGGGCAGTATACAAAGAAGAGGAGGGGGCCTAGAACCGATCCTTGAGGGACCCCAACAGTAAGGGGAAGGTGAGAGGAGGAGGAACCAGCAAAAGATACAGTAAAGGTCAGAGAGATAGGAGGAGAACCAGGAGAGAACGGTGTCCTTGAGGCCAATGGAACGGAGCATAGTGAGGAGGAGCTGATGATCCACAGTGTCGAATGCTGCAGAGAGATCCAAGAGAATTAGCATGGAGTAGTGACCGTTAGATTTAGCTGTTAGTAGATCATTAGAGACTTTAGTGAGGGCAGTTTCAGTAGAATGTAAAGAGCGGAAACCGGATTGGAGAGGGTCGAGAACAGAGTTTTCTGAGAGATAGCGGATAAGACAGGAGTGGACCAGGCGTTCCAGGAGTTTAGAGATGAAGGGAAGATTAGAGACAGGTCTATAGTTAGCGGCACAGTTTTGGTCGAGGGATGTTTTTTTAAGTAGTGGATGTATGATGGCATGCTTAAATGAGGAGGGAAAAATACCAGAAGAGAGAGAGAGGTTAAAAATTTTAGTTAGGTGAGGGGTGACAGCAGGGGAAAGGGACTGGAGGAGATGTGACCGAAATGGGTCACTGATGCAAGTGGTTGGGCGAGAAGATGCAAGGAGCCTGCTTACTTCTTCTTCTGTGACTGGTTCAAAATCAGAGAGTGAGTTAGATGCAGTGAGGGAGGGAGGACAGTGCATGGTATGAGGTGATTGGGAGATAATTTCCTGTCGGATCTGATCAATTTTTTCTTTGAAGTAATTGGCCAGATCGTCAGCTCGGAGCTCCGTGGTTGGGGCCTGTACTCTTGGGTTGAGTAGAGAATGAAAAGTGTCAAAGAGACGTTTAGGGTTATTGGACAGTGAGGTGATGAGGGTGTTGAAATAGATTTGTTTTGAGAGATGAAGGGCAGTGTTGTATGTTCGAAGCAAAAACTTATAATGGATGAAATCTTCGGGTAGGTTGGATTTTCTCCACAGACGTTCGGCGCACCTGGAGCACCGCTGCAGGAAACGTGTTTGCAGGGTGTGCCAGGGTTGTCGCCGTCTGTGTTGTGGTGTTCTATGTATAGGAGGTGCAAATTTATCCAGGGCACTTTGAAGTGTGTCATTGTAATGCTTCAGTGCAGAATCAGGACATGAGAGGGAGGAGATAGGGGCCAATGAAGACTGCAAGTTGCATGCGACGTATTTGCAATTCGTCTTTTTTTTTTTTCTTTCTACAAAATCATAGCAAGTCGCAGACAAAATTAAGACAAAACGGCATTTGCTCGTTTTCCCCCAGGGTTTACGTCGCTGCTTCGGTGACCGTTTAATGGCTACAGCAGTGAAGTCACATCAACAGAACTGCAGCCAATCAGTGATTGGCTGCAGCACCGTTAAGATGGTCTTGATGTTGAGTCCCCTTTAAAAGGGTGCAGCATCCCAGTCCCTGCACACCGCTTCCAACTAATCATTAAATGACAGGAGCCCAAACCAGTGCCGGCCACTGACTGGCAAAGAGTAGCGAGATGGGGCTGATTGATTTATTGAAAAGGTGGGAAAAAGAAGCAGGTTTGGGTCCCGCTGATTTAACCCTTTAAGTCCACCTTTGACAATTCCAAAGCATTCAGGAAAGAATTGGCATGAAAATGTGTAATATGTCCGCCCTTGAGGCTGCACTACAAAGCCGACCCACTATAAAATAATGGATTAGTGCCAATCATCGGGGGCAGCAGATCTCACATTAGCCGCAGTGTACGGCTCTTATTTATTGTGTGTGACTACACAGCGAGCGAGCGCTCACCCCCGCAAGTCTGACGACTGCCAAGAACACGGCAAAGTGCACGGCAACAACGGGGGTCCGAGGCTGCAATCATCCGGACCCTCCAGGTTATTCAGCATGTGTCACCAAGCTCAAATCTGAGCAGCTGGGCATGGACGACATTCAGGAAAAATAACAGGTCGATTCTACAGAACAGCAACGAAAAGCAGGAATAACAATGGAAATAACAAAAGCAGAAAGAACAACTAAACCCTCACTCTAATATAGACAGTAGTAGTGTCTACAGGGCGAGTCCCGGGCCGGCGCCCCGTCTACAGGGCGAGTCCCAGGCCGGCGCCCCGTCTACAGGGCGAGAGTCCCGTGCAGTTCAGTAAATTCCACCATACCAGGATTTTGCCTTTAATGTTGGGTATACAGGGGCTATTTACACGTGAATTTGGCCTCTTCCCGGGATTACTGCTGACAATGTCGGCCCTATTTACCCCTTGGGTGTTACGGGGTGGATGTATGTTGTGTGCAAGTGACAGTGGACATCGGAACTGCTTGCTCAGCACTACAGGGAATTAGTGGAGTAAATAGGGGGATTAGTGCGGGATTATATGCAGGGTGAGAACTTACTAATATTGGTTTTATTTCAGCTGCTCCTCTGTGAGTGACATAAAGGTGACATGAAGTCACCGAGCATCAACAGAAAGGAGAAAAGTCCAGAAAGTCACAAATGTCCTACAGGACACGGCCGCGAGGCGTACAACACTGTACGTGTGCGCACAGGGTCCAATAATCCCACTATGGCGAGAATTATATAACCAAGAGAAAAAAAAAAAATCTACAATAATATGCTGGATTATTTGATATTCTGGATTATTGGACGGTCATGTAAAAGTTTCTTTAGGCTGTGTGCCTGCGATGCGATTTTTAAGCGTTTTTGCTGCGAAAACGCTGCAAAAACGGTTAAAAAACTTGTACAGAACGCACCCCATGCATTCCTATGGCATTCCGCACATGCTGTGCTAATGCTCCGCTTTTTTCCGCGGCGGAATCGCATCGCAGAAAAAAACGCAGCATGGTCATTCTTTTTTGCGAAATCACAAAGAATTGCAGCGATTCCGCACCCATAGGAATGCATGAGAACCGCTTACTTCCCGCATGTGGCTATGCCCACCATGCGCAAAGTTAAGCGTTTCATGTGCGGATGGTACCCACGGTGTGGAGGAGAGGAGACTGTCCTCCAGGCCCTGGGTACCATACCCCTGTAAAAAAAAAAAAAAAAAAAAATATATTATATATATAATTATATAACGCTATATATAACGCTGCCTTCCCGGGCCTCAGCGTTCCCAGTAATGCCTTGCGGCAAGGTCCTGTGATGACGTAGTCTCGCGTGACTCTAGCGGTCTCATGAGATCGCTATAGCAACGCGAGACCAACGTCATCACAGGTCTCGCAAGGCATCGTTGGGAACAGGAGCGTCGCCGAGACTGCGCGGGACGTCGGAAGGTAAATGTACCCCGATTTTTTATTTTTTTTATCATTTTTAATATTCTATCTTTTACTATTGATGCCGCATAGGCAGCCTCAATAGTAAAAAGCTGCTCACACTTGTCAAACACTGTTTGACAAGTGTGACCAACCTGTCAATCACTTTCCAAGCGATGCTTCAAATCGCTTGGAAAGTGCTTGAATTTCGCACGTGAAAATCACGGCAAAAACGTGAACATAATCGTGGTAAAATTGCGCAGAAAAAAACGCGTGTTTTCTGGGAAGGAGTCCGGTTTTGAGTGTCCGGTTTAAAGCACTACGTGGGCACATAGCCTTAAGGCCCTGTCTCACTAAGCGATCTCGGTAGCGAGATCGCTGCGGAGTCACAACTTTTGTGACGTAACAGCGATCTCACCAGCGAGATCGCTGTGTGTGACAGCGATCAGCGAGCGGCCCCCCTGCCGGTATCGCTGAAAGAAACCTCTGGACATTTCTTTGGTCGCTGGTCTCCCGCTGGCCAGCACGCATCGCTGCGAGTGACAGGCAAGAGACCAGCGATCAGATGTAAAAAAATAATAAAAAAAAAATAAAAAAATATTGTTATTCTCACCTTCCGACGTCCCGTTCAGCCATCCTGCCTCTCTCCACGCTCCGGTCCCAGTGATCCTTTGCACGAATGACCGCGAGACTTTGTTATCCCTCGAGACCGTGACATCTCGCGGTCATTCTCGCAAAGGATCACTGGGACCGGAGCAGAAGGTGAGAATAACTATTTTTTATTTTGATTCTATTTTTTACAGCGACAGCCAGCGATGCCGGGCGCTCGGTGTCACTGTGCTGATCGCTGGTGAAGCTGTCTGTGTGACAGCTCACCAGCGATCACATAGCGACTTACCAGTGATCCTGACACCTTGATATCGGTGTCGGGATCGCTGGTAAGTCGCTATGTGTGACGGGGCCTTTAATCTGAAACTTTATTTTTTTATTTATACAAATTTGACTGCATTCACTTTAACCCTTTGCTGCAACTTTTATGATAGAGATTATTTCCCCCTTTTAACCATTCACAGATGAATTCTCCATATAAACTTCTACATTTTGTGCTTTGACTTTTTTCATTCTTTCCAGTTTCTCCCCCCGTATAAAGCCACGTACAATACATGTATGACCCAGGTCAGGGATCGGCAGCCTGTTGGGAGACTAAAATTCCCAGCATGCCGGGAGTGGCTGCAATGTCAGGGCATGCTGGGACTTGTAGTGTTACAACCTACAGGCTGACTTCTATCTAGATTTAGTATTTGAGCTTCTATAAAAACACAAGTAAAGGTTTTTTTTTAGCATTTACTTGGGTTTCCATGTAGGGTCCCATCAGAGGCAGCACTCACCTTGGTCTCTCTTAGCAGGAACTGCAGGTCCCGCCCGCTGAGTATCCCATGATTCTTCACATAATTGGGCATGTGGACCGTGCCCTTCTCGTGGACCGTGCCGTGCACCTCCATGTAGGTGTGGATGATATCCAGATATGTGTTCTTGTCCTGCAGAAGACACAACATTATGTCAGGTGCATCATGCAGCAGATTAATGTCCTGTAGTGCCCAGAAACAGCGCCACTCTTGTCCAGTGGCTGTGTCCGATATTGCAGCCCCCATTAAGAAAAAAAAAAAAAAAAAAAAAAAAAGAAGAGACTGAAAACCATCGCATCAGTTTAGATAACAAATGTGCATCATTGATACAAAATGTTGCAATAAGTTAAGATCTCAAATTGTTCTCAATGAATGGAAACCGAGGACGTGACTTATTCTCCGCTGACACTTTGTACTTCGTCTAAGCCAGGGATCATCGATCGTTGGCACCTGCAACTCCCACCATGCACTGACAGCAAGGGATGATGCGAGTGGTAGTGCCAACGGATTTTGATCTCCGCTCTCGGCAATCCTCCCGGATGTTTAGAACATCAGTGTTACAAAATGGATTTCCATGGATACATCGTATCAGGGCATGGTGCAGTCAACTGTAACAAATCCTCAGCTCTGAGAAATATCGGTGCATGTCTGCAGCAAGCGGAGAGCGTGAAGACTAAGGCATTGCAACATGAAGTGAAAAATGCAAGAGAGTACAATTAACTAACATTTTATATCCGTTCTATATAAAGGGGTTGTCCAGGATTAAAAAAACCCTGCAATTTTTCTTCTTCCAAAAACAGCGCCACCTCTTTCCAGAGGTTGTGCCTGGTATTGTAGCGCAGCTCCATTAAAGTGAATGGGACGGAGCGTTGATGCCTCATACAAGTCGTGGAGTGGACAGTTGTAAGGAGTTTTTTTTTTTTTTTGGAAGAAAGCAACCAAGTGACCATGTGTTTTTCTATTCACGGACAACCCCTTTAAAAGGATTTTTGTAGTGCGCTGCAGTCTTCCCACGCTGCTGTACAAGCCAGAGAATTCAGCGGATGGGATCCTTCAGGCCGTTCCCATAAATATAGCGTTCTATAAAAAGGGTTGGAAAAAAATCCAAAAATAAAAAAGCAGTCGAGAGTCCAAACCAAAGTAGAAGCCGATGGCAGCATCGCGATCATTGCAGCCCGTAAGCACCAGACGCGGAGGGAGACTTGCGGTGCACACCGCTCTCACCCCCATGTATCGGGCTGGACCTGCGGTATCCAAACTGTGCCTCTAGAGGGATTGCAAAACTACAACTCCCAGCATGGCCTGGTCTAGAAAACGGAAAACAGTGTTGCTCGCTGTTAGCGAATGAGAACATTTTTGATGACCTCCTGTATATAGAAATAATACTGATCACAGGTGAAGGTTTGCTACAATGTGTCAGTATAAGCAGTACTTATGTTTTTTCATGTTTTAAAGGGTATATCCATACGGGACTGAAAAGGAGAGGACGTTCCTGCCTTGCCAGGTCCCTAGTGGTCTCTTTACAACCCCACTACTTTCTGCGATGAAGTCTCATCCTGTGTGACCACTGCAGTCAATCACAAGACATGATTGCTAGAGGGCTTGTATAGAGATCGGCAGCGACACAGGACTATGTAAAAGTTAGGATGTGAGCAAAATAAAAGTAACACATCACCGTAGCATCAGACTACACAGGGATTGTTTGTAGTCTGTAACCATGGAGACACATGAGTCTGCATAGGAGCTGTAAACCCAAAATGAATACTTGCAAAAAATTCCATTGTTTGTTTTTAACATGCACTGGAGCAATTGGCTGCGTAGATCTACAGGGGTCTCTATTAATGCACAGTCTATGATGGTCCGGTAAGACCCTCTCCAGACTTCTAGGTCACCTTCACACGACGTGCTCCCCTCCCGTATAACCGAGACCATATGTTCCACGCCTCAGGCCACGGTGAAGAAAAGACATTAATACGCACAGATTCGATCACGCTGGTGCCCGCGCCATATGGAGAACGGCTTAGGGCTCTGCAGTTATCCTACGCTCGCAAAACACAAAAGAGCGAATCTCATCTGTTCAACTATGGGACCGTGGGCACGCTGCCCGACGAGGAAATCCATGAAGTCCCAACTCTCCCTGCCAAGAGGCGAGAATCATGCCATATCCCAAAAATAATCTTGTATGGTGGTCCAGATGGTGACTGCACTTACAACATATTAACCCCTCTGACAATAGCGTTTACTGCTCATCTCGCCAGGAGGAAACGCAGCTGAAAAGACATCATCTCTAACTATAGGGCTACAACCTAGAAAAATGAAGAAAGCAGATGCAAAAATAATTCTCACAGGCTGCACGGCCAAAAATGGATCCAAAAATATGGCACTGTCCTTTGGATTTTAGAATCACTTCCCTACGTTTGGCAACTTGGTTCAGTATACAGCAAATAGGCAAATGTAAGCTTCCTACGTCCCAACTCCCCCTTCCTGATAATCAATAGATAGAGGGCAAATAGGAAAAGAAAAAATAAAAAGTAACGATTGCAAGATCAGACTACACAGAGCGTCTTTGTAGTCTGTAACCATGGAGATGCATAGGGCTGCACAGGAGCTGGATACAAAATACAGAAATATAGGAGATTTTTCATCAAAACCATCTGAAAAGCATCAGAGTGGTGCACATTATTTTTCAGACTTTTTTTTAAATGATAGTAAGGGGTCAAAATATAAAAAAACAAAAAAAAACAAAAACAAAACAGTCCCCACTTTCCCAGTAGTCACAGCACAGTCCCCCCCAACTTTCCCCACTAGTCACAGCATAGTTCCCCCACTTTCCCCAGTAGTCACAGCATAGTTTCCCCATTTTCCCCACTAGTCACAGCATAGTTCCCGCACTTTCCCAGGTAGTCACAATAGTTCCCCCACTTTCCCCAGTAGTCACAGCATAGTTTCCCCATTTTCCCCACTAGTCACAGCATAGTTCCCACACTTTCCCAGGTAGTCACAATAGTTCCCCCACTTTCCCCAGTAGTCACAGCATAGTTTCCCCATTTTCCCCAGTAGTCACAGCATAGTTCCCCCACTTTCCCCAATAGTCACAGCATTGTTCCCCATTATTCTCCAGTAGTCACAGCATAGTGTTCCCTGCTTTTTCCAGTAGTCAGTTTCCCCAGTAGTCAGAGCATTGACCCCCTAAGTAAAATCCCATAAAACATGTTAGTCTTTTAAGCGCTGCAAATTTGTCTAAAAAGAGCACAATTAAATTTATAAGAAAATCCAAATACCTTCCAGAAATTGTCGACTTTCCCGTAGACGAGCGACTGGTTCTGGCGTTTGATGTCATTCATGTGTCTGATGTCGCTGGCGTTGAGATGCTGCTCAACCACAAACCCCAGGAAGCTGTTATCAGGTGTGTGCGCTGTACCCCGGGGAAAAGAGGAGACACGACGCAGTGAATATCAGTCGCTCCAAGGACCTTTCATTCTGCTCTACGGGGAATCTCACAGCAAAACGGGTTAGCATTTCATTTCTCTTTGAACACTATCCAGAACACAGCACTGACAATAGAAGCCGGGGAGTCTGAGAGGACGTCTCGTCATTTATAATGTCACTAGCTGTAATACCCCAAACACATTTCATTTATGTAGAAAAAGAAGAAATCTCCATGTGCTTTACAGGAGATGCAACAGGAAGGTACTCCTACAGAACACCATGCCTCCAGCAGGGGGCAGCACATTACACCCCCCCCCCCCCAAGAGTAACAGCATGATCACTCATTCTCCGACCTAGGAGTCACTGCTCCATCTATTCCCCACCTAGGAGGCACAGAACTATCTCCCAAAACATCCCACCCCCAGGAGTCACAGCATTGTCTCACAATCCTTCTCTCCCCTCACAGCCTTGTCTCCCACCCCTCTACTCAAGAAGTCATAATTTCTCCACTCCCTTCCCCACTAGGAGTCACAGCATTGTCCACCACAAATTAAAGCATTGCCCCCAATTTCTACTCCCCAGGAGTCAAAACATTGTCTCCGACATACCCACCCAGCAGTAACAGCATGATCTCCCAATTACCCACCCAGCAGTTACAGCATGGTCTCCCACTCCTCCCATCCAATAGCCTGAGCACTATCTACCACTTAACCCCCCCAACAGTCACAGCATAATCCACTATCCCCCCTATGCAATCACTGCATTGTCTCTCACTACACCTCAGCAGTCACAACACTGTCTCAGTTATATTAGCATTGTCTCCCATCGCTCCCATCTACAGTCACAGCACGGTCTCCTATCCTTCCTCCCCCCAGGAGTCACAGCATTGACTCCCACTTAACCCATCAGCACCATCCCCCATTTCTCTCTGGCATGGTCTCCAACTCACCCCCCTAGCAGTCACAGCATTGCTTCCCTCTTACTGCCCTTACCCCCAGCAGTTCAAGCATGGTCTCCCACTTTCCCCAGGAATTACAGCACCGTCTCAAACTTTGCTCTAGGAGTCACTACATCGCCCCTCACTTTCCACCCAGCGGACACATTGTCACCACATTGTTCCCCACTCATAATAATAGTTACAACCTTGTCTCCTCCAGTAGTCCATGTTAAATCTTCCCCCTTCACCCTCCAGTAATGACAGCAGTATTCACCCCCCAGTAGTCACAGCAGTGCCCCCTGTACACAGCTGCCCTGACGTGTACGGCATCCTTGGACCTTTCCTCTACCCTCCAGAAAAGCCATTTCCTCTTCCCACATTAATCACAGCAGTATATTTACAGAGAACTCCGAACCTGTGGACAACGTCCCCCAACATCCACTCACTGTGGAAAATAAGCAAGGGAATAGATGGTGAAGGCCCGGCCGCGCTTCACGGTTGCCGCTGTTTGTGTTTGGGAAGGTCAAAAGCAGAAAAACTGAAAAGAAAAAAAAAAAAAAAATCTATTTCTACTTTTATGATGAAATGAAAGAAAATTCTTTCAATTGTCAGTTGGTATTAATTTTCGGCTGTCAGCGCTCCAGGCAGGTTTCCTGTGACCTCAGGAGGATGGGGAATATAAATTTCAAGGGTAAATTGCACTTTAACAAGTTTTCTGAAAAATGAATTACTGGCCAGAGAGCTCACGAGTCGCGGCTGGAGCGCACGGCAGAATATTAATAATGTTTCTCCATCTGCCTGTCCATATTAGTTATAGATATGAGAAATCTCCTGCCAGGATCTGTAAAGGCCAAAAACAAAACAAAACAAAAAAAAAAAAAAAAAAAAAAGCAAAAAACAACAAAGTTTGTACTTATTAATACAAAAAAAAAAAAGAGAAAGGAACCAATGAGAAGAAGAAACAGCGGTCAACAACAAAAAAAGGCAAAATAACAGAACGAACTGACCGACCCAATAATTCCCAAGCGTGTGTTTCCAGTCTGTGGCCTGCTGAGGGGGTCCGCAGGGGGTCTCCACGGATCTTTCGCTAATCTTGCAGCAGATCCAGTAATTAGGGAATTGTACGCCATGTCAAATGAGGGAGACGCCATGTGAAGAGCGCATTCTTCATCAGGAGATCACTTTTTAGAAAAATCTGATTAATAACGCAATGGGGAAAGATACGATGTGGCGGCTATCAAACTGTCCCTGCGCTGTCAGCGGGAAAAACAATCTAAATGGGCCAGTCATTCCTGACAGACTGGGGACTACTGAGCGGTTTCTTCATTAGAACATTTAAAAAAAAAAAAAAAAAATCTGATTAATAACGCAATGGGAAAAGGCATAAAAGAGCCAGCGAATAAAGTGGTCTATGTGCAGTCAGCGGGGAAGAGAAGAATCTGAGATGAACTAAAGGCCCAGATACAGGCTAATTTCGGCAGAACCGACCTAAATCAATGGGTTTGTCTCATAGTCTAATGTGTATGGGGGGGTTGCCGGCTGATTATAGGGGTCAATCAGGTATGTCTGATTTCAGCTCCAGTTTTTGGGAGAGACAGCCAAGATAGCTGCCAACTGAGTAATAGACTGGAGAATTGTTCGGTTGACGTCATCAATGTGTAACGGTCGTCCCGTTGTTCTGATTAAAGTCTGCAATCACTTTATGGGACTGCAGACTTCCGAATCCTTAGGGCAGTGTCAGGCTGAGATCGGACAGCAATACACGGACTGGCCGGCAGCCTTCCTGACCAGAGTGCAACAGCTTTATATATTTCTATGCAGCTGTCATATTAGGGTCAGGAAAGCCGTAGCCAGTTATTGCAGTCCATATCAGTAGGATTTATACAGCTGTCTGACTGTGCCCTTACAACGTGCGCACCGCACACTATCCGTATTCTCCAGTGTTGCCTGCGAAAATGGGCAGTCACGTGACCACAAGTATGAGATTCGCACAATTCCGGCCACATTCCAACTAGACATGACTGGTATTACGACTAGTCAGCATGTGACCAACCACTCTTGTAGGCAACACTGAGAATTCCTGACTGCCTGCAATGTGTGAGCTATAAGGATTCAGAAGACTGGACAGCCTCTAAGTCATTCCAGACAGACTTGTTGCTATACAGTAGAAAAAAATACTTTCTTCTTCAGTGTCTTTTTGGAAAAATCTGATTAATAATGCAACGAGGAAAGGTATGAAACAGTTTTCTTCTTCCCTGCGGACAATCTATGTGAACCAAGTCATTCCAGACTGGTTGCTAGTAGTTTTCTTCTTAAGCTTATTTTTGTAAAAATCATGATTGTTACTATACAGTCATCTCTGCTCCTCAACTGGGGGGGGGTTAAAAGTGGATAAGAGATCTGACAAAACTCAATCTACACTTTCTGCCACCTACAATCTGGGTGGGCTTCAGTGCCTCGCTGCTGTAGACCCTCCCCCGCAATTAGCTACTACCATTTTCTTACTGCCAACAATCCCTTTAAAGAAAAAGAAAAGAAGAAAAAAGCCGTTCCGCGCAAATCTGCTTTAAATTCGGGATTCTATAGCTTTATATATTTCAGTGATGAGAAGAAACGTCCCGCTGTTGCTAAACGTTCTGATGTCTCCGGCTTTTGTGTCTAGATAAACTTAAAGACAAATCTATAAAACCAAAAAACGAGCCGCGGGGATCAATAAGCAATTTGTATTCACTTAGCTGATGTTTTTTC
The DNA here is from genome assembly GCF_039654945.1 of Dendrobates tinctorius. NCBI lineage: Eukaryota > Metazoa > Chordata > Amphibia > Anura > Dendrobatidae > Dendrobates > Dendrobates tinctorius. Next base: position 13,739,610 of record NW_027361810.1, on the reverse strand, counting down.
ACCATCATCTGAAATCTACAGTACTTCATTAAAATTAATGTATCAAAGGCAGAAAGAGAATCAGGACGGCTCCCCGAGGATTAGCGGCTTTCTATCAAATAACAAACGAGATCTCCCGAGATCCCGGAGTTACCTGCCTGATGGAATATGGCGGCAAATGTCACCACGTGTACGACTTTAACTCTTAAAGTGACTCCAATCCTAAATTTAATTTTAACACAAAAGCGATAAACATGCCAGTGGGAGGAAGAAAAGCAAAATTCTGCCAAGTCTCCTTGTCCCTTCGTACTTCTATAGGCTACAGCGCCAGTCTAACTTTGAACTGTGTTTTATAGTTATTTAAAGGGATATTTCTCATCTGTACAGATGAATATAGTCAGATAGAGCTTGTAAGAACAAGCACATTTGCCATTTACAACTTATTAAAATTTGCAGTCGTTCTTGAGATAATAACGCTTATTTACAGCTCGTTGCCTAGGAAACCGACCACCGCTGCTGTCAAATATGAAAGTACTGCGTTTAAAGGTGACTGGGATTAGGAGGCGATAGCGCACTCCAGCTTCAAAGCAGTGCTCAATAGAAAAGAGCTTGTAAATACTACGCATGCTCTAGTGACAGCCAGTGGTGGTCGGTCTCCAAGGCAACAAGCTGTAAACGAAAGAAGTGGCAATATCTCAAGAACTGCTGAAAATTGTAATAAGCGGTAAAATATAAAATTGCTTGAACTCACCAACCCCATCAGACAGCTACCATTTACGAAGATGAGATTAACCCTTTAAATAACTATAGAACACACAACTCAAAGCTAGACAGGTGCCAGACACAGAGCAAAAGATCCCCAAGAGACAACGTCTTTCAAACGGCTTTATTAATCAGATTTTTCTAATGATTCATGTTTTTCAAGTCAGCAGAACCTATACAACTATATCTAAAGAGACTAAAAACAAGGAGACTTACGGAACATGGTGTAAAACTGCTGAGGGTTCAGATTCCACTTTCCCCATGGAGTTTTGTGCCCCTTGGACTGAGCATAGTGAGCATGATTAAACTCTGGTTCTGTTCCAAACGAGTCAAGAACCCGCAGCATACACCTGAAAAAACACAAAATATATATAATAGTATACAAGCTTATGAAAGGTGTCTGATTACCCCTTCATCAGTAATAGAAGCAACAAGGCACTCTTCAAATGAATGGTAGTAGGTGCACAAGTAGGGTCTCCAGCCCACGTAATATTGTGAAAAAACTTGGCACTCAAATGGCAAAGTGGATTAGATCCTTTGTTTTATTTGCATCCAAATTGTATGTTATGTTAAACGTTTTCGATCCAACAACGGATCTTCATCAGAACTTCTCTAAAAAGCATATATACAAAAATAGAAAACAAATCTGTTATTGGGTATCACATTTAGAGAAGATAACAAACATTACAATGCATACTTCAAGAAACAAGGTTGAGCTATTTATCAAGGAATATAAATCTTGTCAAACAATCTTGAAGGTGAATTCCAGGTGTGGAGTGATCCGTGAGGTAAGGTATATAAATCTGTGTTAAGGAGATATCCGCCAAAATTATTTAAAGAATCTATAAAATCTACAGCATAGGTGAGAACATGGTTAAGGATATGGGGTTCTGGTAACAGGTGCCAACCAAAAGGTGACAGAAATACACGTGTTGTGTAAACTAGGTCTTTCCTAAAAAAGAGCAAAAGAGAAAATCACATACAGAGCGGGACCTTTAAATCATTGTAATATGCTGAAAACAATGGTAGTAGTGCAAGTGAGTGAGCGCAGGAATATCTCTAAAGTAAAGCAAGTGAATGAGCGCAGGAACATCTCAAAAAGTAAATGTTAATAGTACCTGAATTGAGTATGATAAGGAGAGGTAATGCGCTGGTGTGACGACCTATGTCACTTATTTTGTATGGCGCTGCAGATGACAAAAAAATGAAAAGAATTGCTCCAAGATGTTTAATGTATACCACTCATGGAGCAATGTGGAAAATTTTGTTTTATTGTTACCTGATTCCTCGAGCCATTAGAATCCTGCGATGTGACCGCTGAAGTGGAGGACGTCAGGGCACTAGACTCCACTTCCGGGTTTATATGTCCCAGCGGGACATTTACTTTAGAGATATTCCTGCGCTCACTCACTTGCACTACTACCATTGTTTTCAGCATATTGCAATGATTTAAAGGTCCCGCTCTGTATGTGATTTTCTCTTTTGCTCTTTTTTAGGAAAGACATAGTTTACACAACACGTGTATTTGTCACCTTTTGGTTGGCACCTGTTACCAGAACCCCATATCCTTAACCATGTTCTCACCTATGCTGTAGATTTTATAGATTCTTTAAATAATTTTGGCGGATATCTCCTTAACACAGATTTATATACCTTACCTCACGGATCACTCCACACCTGGAATTCACCTTCAAGATTCTGTTTGACAAGATTTATATTCCTTGATAAATAGCTCAACCTTGTTTCTTGAAGTATGCATTGTAATGTTTGTTATCTTCTCTAAATGTGATACCCAATAACAGATTTGTTTTCTATTTTTGTATATATGCTTTTTAGAGAAGTTCTGATGAAGATCTGCTGTTGGATCGAAAATGTTTAACATAACATACAATTTGGATGCAAATAAAACAAAGGATCTAATCCACTTTGCCATTTGAGTGCCAAGTTTTTTCACAATACCCCTTCATCAGTATCCAAGGAAAATTCCCATTTTTGCCTGAAGCTTGATGGAATGATGGAACCAATAGAATATGGTATATTACCAACACAATATAATATATACAGTGGCATTTAAAAGTTTGGGCACCCCTGGTCAAAATTACTGTTATTGTGACCAGTTAAGCAAATTGAAGATGGAATGATCTCTAAAAGGGCTAAAGTTAAAGATGACACATTTTCTCTGTATTTTAGGCCAAAAAAATTATATATTGTCATTTTTACATTTTAAAAATTACAATAAGGAAAATAGGCCAATGCAAAAGTTTAGGCACCCTGCATAGTTAGTAACTAGTAGCACTCCCTTTTAAAATATCACAGCTTGTAAACGCTTTTAGTAGCCAGCCAAGAGTCTTTCAATTCTTGTTTGATGGATTTTCATCCATTCTTCCTTGGAAAATTCTTCCATTTCTGTGAGATTCCTGGGTCGTCTTGCATGCACTGCTATTTTGAGGACTAGCCACAGATTTTCAATGATGATCGAATCGGGGGACTGTGAGGGCCATTGAAAAACCTTTAGCTATCGCCTTTTGAGGTAGTCTATTGTGCATTTTGATGTGTGTGACCATTATCCATTTGTAGAAGCCATCCTGTCTTCAAATTCAGCTTTTTAACACATGCATCAAGAATTTGTTGAAATTTCATTGACTCCATTATTCCCTCTACCTGTGAAATGTTCCCTGTGCCATTGTCTGCAACACAACTCCAAAGCATGATTGATCCTCCCCCATGCTTAATGGTTGGAGAGATGTTCTTTTCCTGAAATTCTATGCAATTTTGTCCCTGCACATACCTTTGATCATTGCGACCAGAGAGTTTTATTTTAACTTCAACGATTCACAGGACTTGTTTCTAAAATGCATTGGGCTTGTTTAGATGTTCTTTTGCATACCTCTGATGCCAAATTTTATGGTGAGGGTGCAGGAGAGGTTTTCTTCTGATGACTCTTCCATGAAGGCCATATTTGATAAGGTGTCTCTGAACAGTAGAACAATTACCACAACTCCAGAATCTGCTAAATCTTTCTGAAGGTCTTTTGCAGTCAAGTGGGGGTTCTGATATGCCTTTCTAGCAATCCTACAAGCAGCTCTCTGAAATTTTGCTTGGCCTTCCAGACCTTATTTTGACCTCCACTGTTAATGTAAACTGCTATTTCTGAATTACATATTGAACTGAGGAACGGACAACTTGAAAACGCTTTGCTGTCTTCTTATTGCCGCCTTCTGCTTTGTGGGCCTCCACCATTTTCATTTTCAGAGAGCTAGGCAGCTGCTTAAAAGAACCCATGGTGGCTGTTTTTTCGCACAAGGTTAGAGGAGGCTATGTGTTTCTAAACCTGTGGAATCTGCATCACCCGGCCTTTCCTAACATTGAGGGTGAACAAGCCATAACCCTTACAGGCTAATTAAGGTCTGAAACCTTGGTCAAAGTTATCTGAGCACACAAATCTTCAAAGGTGCCCAAACTTTAGTATCGGACCATTTTCCTTTTTGCAATTTTTAAAATGTGAAAAAAATTACAATGTGTATTACTTTTTAGCCTAAAATACAAAACAAATGTGTCATCTTTAACTTTAGGCCTTTTAGAGATCATTTTATCTTCAACTTGCTTAACTGTTCACAATAACAGTAATTTTGACCAGGGGTGCCTAAACTTTTGCATGCCACTGTATGTATGTATGTATGTATGTATGTATGTATGTATGTATGTATGTATGTATTATATATATAAAAAAAGTTTTTTAACAAGACTCACTAATATATGTATCGTTTAAAATCAGGTTTGTGCATTACGTAAAAAAAGCCATTTTGTTTTCTTTTTTTACGTCATGATACTTAGAGCCTCTTGAGAATTTTAAAAGTTATATTTCATTTCCTTTCAGAAACCGTTTTCAGCATCCTCATCATTATCATCAGAGGCAGGATTACAATTACTGACACCTCTACATACAGCTGATGACACAGAATCCATCAGTCACAATACACAATGTCACAGCTGACCTGCTCCCCCTCCTTTGCAAACTAACATTTGTTGCTTAAGTACAAAAGGGTGTCCCCGTTTGGGTTTATTGCGCCTACTATACATGTGTTGTTTCTTTAAACAGGAAGCTAGAATATAAAAAAAAAATTAACCAAAAAAAAAAAAGCCCTAGTAGCTGGTGTGAAAACTACAATACCATTTTTTTTTTTTTTTTTTAAATACAGATTGTGATATGGGAAAAAAAAGCACCATTGCCAAAGATTAATACACATTTAACACAAAACCTTGATTTAAACAACGGGTTAGGTTTCTGACGATCACTTCCCTTTAAGGGCGCACAAGGCTGCTATAACGCTTTTTTGAGCCACATCAGCGAGCAGCGGATGGAAATGACTCATGACGGAGTAGACCGAGCTGTCAAAAGACACAGACAACTACTGCAGGAGCGGCTGACAGCTCGGCTCCCTGGATCCATGCCGACAGCTCACATCAGACAACGATTCATGCCGGCATCAAAAAAGAAGGCTCCGCGGATTTAAAGATGAAACACAAGATTTGGAGCAGACTTCTACTACTTCTTCTCTTGTGTACATGTCGACACCTTTTACCAGAACCCAATATCACTTCTTCTAAATCTACAGCAAGAAACCATCATGTGGAAGGAACTGAAGAGCAACGCAGAGGCGGACAGGACAGAGTTAGCAACAAAAGTAGAATCCGGGCTCGCGTCTCTATTTTTTGTGCATAGCATTTATAATGCTCGTTGCCCCCTTCCTTCGTAGAACAGTTCAGCGCCCGACCTAATCAATAGATCACTGGTTAAAATACATTACATTTAAATAAAAGGCAAACGCCTCTTAAACTTGTTGCATCTTAGGTAGAAACTGAAATCTGGAAAGGTCTGCTCATAATTTCTGGCACATTTAAATGAATGGTCGCAGCGTACAGACGTGTGCGGTTCCGGATCTCAACACTTAGGCTATGTGCACACGCTGCGGTTTGGCTGCGGTTTTCGCCCTGCGGAACCGCAGCAGTTCCACAGACATGGTACTTTACCATGTTAGCCTATGGGTTTTCAAAACCGCAGTGCTCACGCTGCAGTTTTTTCCGCGCGGTTTTCTTCCGCAGCATGTCAATTATTTCTGCGGATTCTGCTGCGGTTTCACACCTTTAACATAGTAGAGGTGTGAAACCGCAGGGCAAAACCGCAGGTCACTTTACCTGCGGTTCCGCAGGAAAAAACCCGCAGGTGAATCTGCAGTGTGTGCACATAGCCTTATGGTGGCTGCATCTGCCAATAGCTGAGCATTGGGATTCTAAAGGCAGGTCATCAGCATCTCAGGCCTGGAAAACGACTTCAGTTTATGAATAAAGTTTTACAACATTCTCTTTTTTTTATTTTGCATCAATTCCTTGCCGCTTGCTGTCAGGCAATGAGATCACTTGCGTTTACATTCAAGACAGTTTAGCAAAACGATTCCCAGGACCCTGGGCCAGCGGCATCATCAGTGTGTGGCCCCTGGTAGAAAGCCACAGTAGGCGAAACGTACGTTGGAGCTGGAGGCACGCTGAGCCATTGATCCACGGGTATTCATGATCTTGCTACATTTTTTATGCACTTTATTTCAGACTTTATGTCTGTTCACTATATGCACTTTATATTGTCTATGGACTCTATATGATCACTGAATTTACCTATGGCCCATGTGTTTAATATGAAATTATCTCCTCACATTATGATATAATATATTAAGGTATTGTATTATGTCCATTTGCATGGTTCTCCTTTAATCTATTTTGTGTAATTAAATAAAATTTATTTTAAGTCTTTATTAACCTGGACTTCGTTTTGGTTTATTCCAGGGCTGTGGAGTCGGAGTTAGTTTTGGTTGGAGTCGGAGTCGGTAGAAATGTACCGACTCCAGCTTTAAAAAAAATGTATTAATATTTCATAATTGAACTTTCATATGAATTTTATAAATGTTACTCAAATATATATGTTCTATCAAACTATGAACAACAGTGATAAGCAGTTCTGCTGGAGATAGAGACATTTCTTACTTCTTGTGTGTCACTGTTCTCCACTGCCCTTATCTAATCTTATACTTGGTTAACCTCATGCTGCCCCAACCCCCCTACTTACAATGTATGAAACTGAAAGTGAAAATGTGTTGCAAATTCTTAGTAGTAAAGCTCCTCCTCTAGACTAGATCATACTAGGTGTGCGTCTTCCAAGCATCTCACAGCTGCCTGCTACTCAGCAGAGGAAGACTGTAAGAAGTATTATCCTTTCAACAAACTTTGCATCAGTTAACTGTGAGTACATGAGGAATAATAACAGTATTACTGACCATTATATCAGTTGTACGACCTGGCAATAATTTTGTACAATTGTTTTTAGGAAAAACAATTGTCATTTGGATTGTGAATGCAGAATTAAAAACCTGAGAATGTCAAAGAAGCATCACATTAAATCAGCTGTATTTGAACATTTCACCATCACTCAAGATAGAAAACATTATGTCTGTCAGTGTATGACAAATGATCCAGACGAAAACAAATGCTGTGAAGCCAAGATGAGTGCATATTCAGGCAAAGATAAAAATGCTCCTACCAGAGCTTCTAATCTAAAGAGACATTTACAGCGCTTTCATCCAGAGGTACTGAAAGCAGTGGATGAGAAAGACTGCATCCAAACCAATGAACCAGTACCCAGCTCTTCCAGCCAAACAAAGGAGCAGAGAACTTTGCAGCCATCAGTTGCAAGATATTTTGTCAGTGACAAAGTTACTGTGACAATGACAGTAGATACATTTAAAAAACAGATCATAGAGCTTGTTGTAAAGGATAGTGTGCCTATTTCATTATTTTCACGACCAGCTTTTATGTGTCTGAATGGGAAAATGGCCCGCAAGCTTGGTGTTTCTCTGGAGAGAGAGAGTATTAGAAAATTAGTAAATCGAAGAAGCTTTTAAACAAAAGGAAGAACTTAAAAAAACTCTCAAGGGACGCTTTCTGTTTCTTAAAATGGATGCCTGCACACGTCACAGAGTGAACTATTTTGCCATCAATGTCCGATTTTTTTGTGACAAAAATGAAATAGTTACCAAGACATTGGCAGTAAAAGACACCAAAGCTCATCACACCAGTGAGTTTCTCCAGGTCTTGGTGGAAAAGGTTCTGCAAGACTATGAACTTAAAAAAGAGCAAGTTCTTTCTGTCGTAACTGACAATGCTTCAAATATGATAAGTACTATTAAGCTAATGAATGAGAGTATTGATGGTGACCAGCAGCTAGAAGAACATTCTGGGTCCACAGACACAGAAATGTTTGAAATAGAGGAACACAGTATTGTAACTGAGGAGCAAACTGAAGTTGCTTCAGATGAACAGCAACATGATAGTTTAGATGATCTTGTTGAAACTGTGTCAATATGTTCCTTCATTCATCACATGCGCTGTGTTGTGCATACGCTACAGCTGGCTATAAGAGACAGCCTGCAAGAAGGACATGCTGCTGCACTGATTGGCATGGTGAGAAAATTGGCTACTGTTGCCAGAACCCCTAAAGTTGACTCAATTTTGAAGAGACGTGCTGGAAAAGGGGCAATTATTGATCAAGACACACGATGGGGCAGTACTTACTTAATGATTCAGCGCTTGGTTGAACTGAAAACCTTTCTTGTAGACATGGCTAACCCTCAACTGACGCTAAATGAAAGTCAGTGGAATCAGGTGACTGAGCTGGAAAAATTGCTAGAGCACCCATTTACAGTGACTAAAAAATTACAAGCAGAGGACTTAACTCCAGGTATTTTCTTAAAGGAGTGGAAGAACCTGATGTTTCACCTGTCCCAAAGAGGAGGGTTAACTGCAAGTGGCATTGCTACATCAATGAAACGGAGAGAGGAGCTACTATTACAAAATAACATTCTTTTGGCAGCTGTTTATTTAGACCCAATGCATCGGATTCTTCTAGATGATCAACAGCTAAGTAAAGGAAAAGAAGCTCTGTTTGAAATAGCAGTAAGGATGAAAGGGTTGCAGAACAGTCAGGAGGAACAAGAAGAATTTGGTCGTCCTGCCACATCTTCACCCTCATCATCAACTGATGAAGAATTTAATTTCGAAAAATATTTGGATCACAAGGACCGTGCAAAGCGTTCCCGCATAGAAGAGTCATCCCCATCAAGGAACACAGCCAGTACATTTCAGCAGAATTTTTCATGTGCACTAAAAGAAATTGAGAAATTTGACCGTTCATCAAAAATAACAGTGCAACAAGCGATTCCTCTGTATCCTGACATTGTCAGAGATGTTGCCCGAGTGGTTACTGCTTTGCCACCAACACAAGTTAGTGTAGAGAGGTTGTTCTCTGCTCTCAAAATAATTAGATCAGATTTGAGGGCATCCATGAAGGAGGATCTGACAGAGGCAATACTTTTTCTGAGGACAAATTTATAGATTTCTTCTTATTAACTGCATAAAAGTGTTTATTGCATATTTACTTACAGTTTAGAAAAGTTTATAAAAGTTATTTGCTATATTCTAATTGTATTCTAATAAATGTAGTTTTTGCTCTAAGTGGTCTGATTACTTATATGATGGTGAGAAACTGAATAAGCACGATGTTTAATATTTTACAACAGTAAATTTGTTGTTATAAATTGGCCATTTATGAAGGAGTCGGAGTCGGAGCCGGAGCCTGATAAAATCCAGGAGTCGGAGTCGCAACTGTGGCTTACCGACTCCACAGCCCTGGTTTATTCATATTTTTGAGAAGGTTAGGATTATGATCAATGAATATCCATATATGCTACATGAATATCAAGTGAATTGTTCTCACCAAGTTGTTGGTCTAATTGGAAAAAATGTTGGGGATCCCGAAATCTATGACGACTGCAGGGCTCCTGTTGGTCAGACATGGACTACTGCTGGACACATCAGTTTGCTCTTAACGGCCGGTATAACTCGAACGGGGATCGCAACGCAGTGCTCAGCCTGGCTGGCGGCTCTCCTGACCAGAACGTGACAGCTGCATAGAAATATATGCAGTCACTATTGTCGGGAGAGCCGCTGGCCAGTACGAGCATTGCATCACGATCCCTGTTCAGGTTATACGGCCATTTGATTCTTCCCCAATACAGGACAGTAGCCTCCACACATCAAATCTTGGATCCTCAATGTCAGGCTAAAGCCTAAACAGCCACTATCGATTCTCAGTTGACATAGAAAAGCTCCTTGCATCTTCTGTCTGCCACGGACCACAGTTTTGTGGCTTCTGAAGACCATCTCTGGCTTGACACTTACTGATAATGAACCCAGGACGGACCAAGGGTCTTCTTGAACTGGGCGAGCCCCACAATATCGATGTAGATAAGTTCCACCACCTTGTCTCCTTGGGTAGGACATCCCGATCTGTTTCCCACCACTTTCTTCATAATCCTAATGAACAAGAAAATGAATGAATGTTCCTTCAGACATACACTATCAATACGCAGACATTATGTATCTAGAATACGTAATTACGTAATGAATGTTACTAATTGGTCCGGACGCTCAGGTTTTTGATCCCTTTTCCACTCTCTGCTTCCATCTTTCTCAAGTGATTAGGAGGTGAAGTTCTTCTGAATTATGTATTCGCTGTAGACAGCCAAGAACGTAGACGTCCAAGGAACTAGAGTCTACAGTTTATCATTGCAGGTTAATGGAGACTTGGAAGGAATTCCAAGGAAGGAGGAGAGGAATAAAGATTTGTGGCCAAACACTTAACCTTAAGGAGGTCGGGCCTCGAAGGACCTCCGGCATTTAGAGAGGGACATCATTACGCCATGCGCAGGATGGGATAATGGTATGCAGACGAGCTCGGTCTAACAGATCTGACTTATAAATCATAATGCAGATGATGAGAAGGAAACCTGGAGATAAGTTACAGAATACAACTTAAAGGGAGATAGCTAGGACTTTATGATGATAAATCTGCCCCTTCATTGTGAGAATCAGTAGATGCCTGAGGTCCGATAACTTCCAATCCTATAATGACGTCATATCCTATATACAAGGTGGGAATAACCTTTTAAGCGCACTTCTTAATCTGGTTCAATAAGATTTATCTTAGAACATCTTCAAGGGCTGTACATTTTCACACAGATTTTTTTTTTTTACCTTCATAAGTGCAAAGCAAGCAATTTTTGGAAAAATGCTACAAATTTATCAGAGACATTGGTCCTGCCCCTCTCTCCCTTCGCTCAGTTTTTGAGATAACAGAGGGGTAGCGTGGGATGGGGGGGGGAAGTTGTGCACAGATCTCATGGGTTCAGAGATGGGAGAAAGCATGAACAGCCACAGGTAGGGCAGTGAAAATTAGCAATGATATATCAGCCTTTATTACTGGGGGGAGCAGTCCCACAAGAGAAAAACCTGTTAGAGGCCTCTTTCACACTTCAGGCTTTCAGTATCCGGCATGGTGCGGCGAAAAACCGGACTACCGGATCCGGCCGCAAACGCAGACACCGGATCCTTCTTTCTGCCGGATATATTCCTGGCAGAGAAGGTTTCCGGGCATGCGCAGTGCGAAAAACCGGTCCGGCATTGTGAAAAAACATTGCATGCAACGTTTTTTTCAGACGCCGGAACGGCTATTTTCTCCGGATCCGGAAAAAAACGGACGCGCCGCATTGCCATCCGGCGCAATGCGGCAGCAATGAAACAGCACGGGGAAAAATCCGGATATGGTCGTAACAGGCGCCGGATCCGGCATTCCGGTTTTTCGCCGCAGCATGCGGGATACCGAAAGCCTGAAGTGTGAAAGCGGCCAAAGGCTGCAAACTGCACATCAAGAGGTCTGGAAAGGGAGGGACAAACCAGCAACACAGGGGAGGGACAAACCAGCAACACAGGGGGGGGGGGGGGGAACAAACAAGGAAAGGGACGGCGGAACAAAATTAAAGGGAAGGAAGGACAGAGGAAGAAAAGAAAGAAAGGGAAGGAAATTCCTTTCATCCGGGGTCCAATAATCCAGGATTGCTTATTTTCAGTGACAGAGATGCATTATTATTTGCATAACCTGATAATATATGGGTGTTTTATACACGTTGCTAGGACTAGAATATCTGATAATCTGGAAGCAGATTTGCTCCTTTTGTTGATGGATTAAATGGAACTGATCGGCATCCTTCTATGTATTCACATCACACATTCTTATTGGTGCAAAATATTGAAAAAAATCAGCTATTAAACATAAGCTCCTTATATGCAATTAGGGCCCGGATTCCTGGATTCTGCCTCTCACACATAAGAAGCGTCTACAATCGCAGTCGGTTTAGCATTGGAAGTAATCTTCTTACTCTTTCAGCTCAGCTATTGAAGCTGAAATCCTGACATCATGGCCCAATAAGTAAAGAGATGTAATTAAGTCACTCCACTGGACTAATTCGCCGAGCGGACCACCGCTAAACGCATTTTCGGCTATCTTGAATCCAGATTCCTTGGTCAGTAACCCCAGATGAACGAGAATCTGGAACAAGAAAGGAGAGGAAAAAAGGTAAAAAAAAAAAAAAAAAAAAATCAAACAATCACGTATCATCTTGCAGAGAAGGAAACCCCTAAAAACTGCTTAAAATAAAAACAAACATTCATTGAATGAAGTGGAACACAAAACATCAAAAATTTAATATTGATACATTTCTTAAAAGGGAACCAGTCAAATGTTTATCATCCTAAAATGCCCTCCACTACCTGTGGCTTCACCTCTCTTGCTTTCTAAAAGGAGTCCACATATGTAATAGGAGGAGCAGATTGAATAAGAAACACTTAACCCTCACTTGCACCAAAAGAAAACATATCTTTCAGTTGTCTATGGGGTGTAGTCACTAAAGAGGAAAGTCACACATGGCCAAGCCCGAAACCCCATCTTATCTGGCTTGATCGAAATCCTTGAAATGGTAGATCATGTCAAGCTGATCCCAAATCCCAAGTATCTGCTGCGGTTTTCACTGCAGGAACTAAAAAGACAACTCTGCACAGGCAGCAACTAAAAAAAAGAAGACAACTCTGCGCGGGCAGCAACTTAAAAAAAAAAAGACAACTCTGCACAGGCAGCAACTTAAAAAAAAAAGACAACTCTGCACAGGCAGCAACTTAAAAAAAAAAAAAAAGACAACTCCACGCGCACTCAGATGTGCTTGAGGCGACATAACCTATCCTCCAAGATGTCAAAGCTAGACTGAGCAGGATTTACCATCTTTGATTTTTCCGAGTTGCTCCACCTACTTGACTCCAGAATGGTAATTTACATACAATACATGCAAAGATTAAAAGCCTTTTTATTTACTTTTTTTTTAACTGGCATTACATACTAAGACACTTGTCCATGGGATTTATCTAGTATTTGAGCTCATCTTCACCAAAGTTAATGAAGCCGATCTGCAATGCTACACACCACCTGTGGACAGATGTGGCGCTGTTCATGGATGAAAACCAGCGATTTGCAGCTCTGTATCATAAATCTTGACCCATAAAAATATATGGTGGGGTTATCCGTTTAATGGGACAGTTCAGGCGTAATCTGTTTTTTTCCTTAATAGATTAATATGATGCCCCATGATAATTCTATATCTAGGATCGTTTCTGGGAACCATATTTTTTCCAGTAAGGAGCAGAGAAGAGAAGACAAAGGATCTATGATGGGGGGGGGTACCCTTTAAGACTACAGATGTTCTGAGAATCCCTGAAAGCCTTTTATTCCTTATAATTACTTTGAAGGTGGACTTAAAAAGGAAGTCATTTCACATGCGAAAGATCAGCGAATCACAAAACGAGAGCGGTAAACTGTGACGCTTATCTCACGTCAAGCAATGATTATTAAAGAAAATTCTTTATTTTTCAACAGAATAATTAGAGAAGCATAAGTAAGTGCAGTGAAATGGAAGGAGGAACATGACATTTTGTAATTATAACATGCTAATGGACCCTGGCCATTTCACAATCTGACATAAGGTGGAAGAGAAAACAGTCGCCTCCAATAATGCTCCTTATACAGCAAGATACACAAGTTTATAAAGTTTTTCTGATCAAGTTCCAAATCCTTTAGATAGAATCAGCCTCCTTCCCCATCTGGCAGCTGACAATATAGAGTCTATATACTTCCACCGCAAATGCAGTCTTTTTCCTGAAGTGAAAGTTCAGGTTCATTTCTTAACATAGCTTTAAAGTGCTTGGAGCTCTATTTTTTTTTCAAAGGCATTCTAAATCCCCTGAATTAAAATTCAGTATGCTTCCCCCTCTGGTAGCTGATAACAGTCTTAACATATTTCCACTGCATATGGAGCCTTCCATGTAAAGTAAACGTTCAGAATGTTTTTTTCTTTTTTTAAATCCAGCTTAACAGTGCTTCTGTATTTCTGATGTCGAATTCCTAACCCTCTGGGCAGAATCAGTCTCCTTTCTCCCCTGACAACTAGCAATTGCTGAAAAAAAAGTCTTCTCTTTAGGCCAGTTTCATACGTTCAACAGTCATGGTCTGAGTTTAGACAGTAATGTTGAAACTGGCTAGTGGTCTCCTGAGCCGAGCTAAACAGCCTTATGGGCATACATGAAGCTGCTGCGTTCAGGTCAGGGGACTTGGGGGCAGTCTAGACGTTGCAATCCGTACTCAGACCATGAGTGTCAGACGTGTGAAACCAGCCTCAAAATGAACATTCGGATTTACATTTTAATATGGCTTTAAAATGCTCTTAGCTCAGTTTTTTGAAAAGAGTCCTAAATCCTCTGGGCAGAATATGTCTCCTTCTCCCTCTGGCAGCTCACAATATAGCTCATTCTTACTTCCCCTGCAGAATGAGCCTTCTTCACTATACCGGCATGTTACCACAGTCTATACGCCTTTCTGACAAGCAGGGCAGAAAGCCATTTCTATTTGAGGATCACTGTGCAGCGATTTGGTTATGTGGGTAGTACCAGTACTCAGGTGATTACGTATTGGGGAGGGTTGAGAGTCAGTATCCTCTATTATACAATGTCAATTTTAGAACGTATTAAAAATGGCAGATAGGTGAGGGTAGCATGTATCAAGGGTTTAACAAATACGTCATGAGTCAAGGGGTTGTCCAGGACTTCCACGGGACGCCACAACCTCCAAACATATGTTGTAAATCTGGCAGTGGCCGGATGTATACAGCCAGAAGAGCACAGCTCGATACAACGTGTAGTGGCCATCCTCGATACTGCAGCTAAGCTCCAATTGAAGTGAATGTGATCTGAGCTGCAGTACCTGAGAACAGCCACTATACGGTGTATGGAGTGGTGCTGTCCCAGCTCTGTACATCTGGCAGCTGTAACATGCGGCACTTTCATTTCTATGGGAGCTCGACGGCACATTGGAATACAGTCTATCAGACATTTGCCATATATCCTAATGATGTCCCAGATAGGAAAACCTCTTTAATGGCAAGAATGTGTAGACCGCCACTTTTCTTTGGATGGTTCTCCACTTTCAATACCTACTCTGACTGTGATTGTCTTCAGGAGATATAAAGCATACAATACTTTATTTTCTAATACCTTTTTTCTTTTCCGTTTCTCTAGATTTTGTTTTTCTGCCAGAGATTTAATAGCTTCTATCCAGGTATCATCCATCCGCTTTATTCTCAGGGTCATCCAGCGAAACTCCTCGTGTCTGGACATGACGTTGTAGAGTTCATCAAAATCAGTACGGATTTCAGTCTGAAAGCAAAAAAAAAAAAAAAAATTTCATACAGCTTTATGATGTTCAGGGATATTTTTCTAAAGAGTTCTAAAGCCTCTGAGCAGAATATATCTACTTCCCCCTCTGGCAGCTAACAATATAGCCCCTTATTACTTTCCCTGCAGAGAATGCCTACTCCACTACACCGCCATACTCTGCTTACCCGCATGTGTTGGGCTATGATCAGACAGAATTACATTTTAATTATTGTGTTTTCTGAGTGCAAATGATCACAAAATGGCAGCACACATGACCAATATATGTTCATATAGGTCTGCGAGTTAGTATGTCCACGCAGATTTTGCAGCACTGCGGGCGGGATTTACCCCTGCTTAAGAAAAGGTTAAATCCAAAATGAAAATTTGCAGAAGTGAAAGGCTAAGGATCTTAAAATTGGCAGAGGTGGTCAACTTCCGCAACACCTGGCTGAAAATGGTAAAACTTTGCCTATTTGCCTAGTACTCTATTATGCTGCCCCTATATACCCGCAGAAGTTCATTAAGCTCACCAAATCCTTCCTCAAGCCAGACTCAATTAGGAAGTGCCTCTAACGAGTCTTGAAATATAACCACAAACTACTGTCATGCTATGGATCGGGGTGGAAACCCAGCAGCATACTAGTTCATTTAAAATCTGTGATTTACCTTAAGGAACAGAGGGGGCGGGGCATGACACAAAACCTCACCAATCATTTTTCAATCCTTGTTTTATGCTCCACCCCTGCAGAACCCTCAGATTTTAACGTACACTTTGGTGTAAGCTTAGTTAGTAGTCACGTGCAGATATTTTACAGGGTTGGAAAGAAGATTATATCAAAGTTCTATACGTTATCCTAATGAAAATTTCCAGTGTCAGATACTGGTCATACACAATCATTATCATGTAGGTGCACGCAATATCTCGCATTAGTTATTTTTACCAAAGCAATGACTGTTTCATGTCTCCCCGACCTCGTTTCTTTGGCCCTGACTCCTTATCTGTAGGCGGAAGCTCTAAACCCCTGTCGTGGGATCAATAATACGAGGTAGGAGCCGTCTTACCATTGTCCTTTTATCGGCTTCCTCTTTGTGGCTTGCAGCTCTCCATAGCAGTCGAGGACACCAGTTTTCAACCTGAAATGAACGATGGAAGATACCAGAAAACTAAAACGTTGCGACAACAGATACCACATATACCGGATCCGGTTACTGGTTCTACCTCGGGATCCTGGACTCACCGCACTGGGTCCAGTATCGATCACCTATTTTCAAACAGCCCATAATTATTTTGTCTTCTTGTGCTCTATAATATGCTACTGAGCCATCTAAATCATCTGTGTAATTGTTGAACGGGACCGTATTAAGATCACGTGAAGGGAACCATCAAGAAATGGAAGATATGAGTTCATGTTACTTAATAACCACTCGACCCCCCCATCTGGGTGACCACCATGCCATACAGGTGGCCTATAGAAGGTGAAGAAGTCACAAAGTTTTCTTTGCTGAAATCTTCTAGGAGGCGCAGGCTTTAAGGGCTCGTCTGGCAGATTTCTTTTATATCAGTTTGAGCTGCGTAAAAATATTTAATAAAAAAAAAAATAATAAAATGACAACTGATCCCACTGATCTCACGCAGCCCTTGTTCTGGCATTACCTGGTTTGTGCCTTGATACAATGGAAATGCCTACTAGTCCAGTCATTAGCTAAAAGCCTGTCCGGGGAGATAAGGGTCGGGAAAGTAGAATTTTACTACCCGAGCCTTTTGATACTCATGTAATAAGCCACTGCCAGGTGACAGCTTTCCATCTTAGCAGTCAGACCATCATCATTTCCCCAGTAATTCTTTTCGTGCCATTTTGGCACAGTATGCTGCCCTTACATAAGGCAGACCGGCCCGCATTAATCTAGGAGGCTTCCATTCAGAAGAGACGGAAAGAGGGCAAGTAGTAAAAATGTTCTATGCGGTAACAACCAGAATGGTAAAAAAAAAAAAATTTAATTTTTTTTTTTTAACCATTTCAATTCAATTTTGCACTTTATGTACTGACACGAGCGTCACATGCCATCCTTCCGGCTCATCCCCGCAAGTCTCCCTTCACCTTGTCCTTAGTGCCATCTGCAAGCAGCAGGGCGAGCAATCTGCCTCCATATGGCACCAGATAAGTCTCTACACAGAGCGGTGATCATATGGGTGACGTAAATGACTTTACAGGTCTGGAGGGTTTGGCCGCTGCTTTAAATACTTTTCCATTGGCCCCAGTATGCAATAAAACAAGAAATAAATATGAGCAAGGACCTTTTTTTTATTTTATACCTCTTACTTTTGAAGCACCCTGGGGCTATTGAAAATTTTTTTTCTTCAAGTAGTGGCCAATCCCTTTAAGAGGCAGCTGAACGGTCTTGCTTCCATATCTTATTTTCTTTCCAAAAACCAGAGATAAAACAAACACAAGGTATTGATTTTCTTGTTTAAAATGTATTTGGTAAAATTCTTTTAATCTGGCTTTTTGGCAATTTTTGATAGTCTGGCGCGTATTTTGGGCACAGAATAGATGATACATGAATGATTCCTGGGGGTCTGGCTGCTGGGACACCCTACTAATCCTAAGAACAGAGAACGGGGAGCTACTGAGCATGTGCAAGAACCAGACCTTTACCCAATTAATGGAGCAGTGGTAACTTTTTTTTTTTAAAGTTAGGGCTTGTTTGTAGTCTGTTACCATGGAGACACATAGGATGGCATAAGAGCTGTGTATACAATATGTTGGGATATTTTTTTTTAAAATTCGGAATATTTGAGATTTGCATTACTTGTTTTACTTTCGAAGCGTTGAATCGTTGGAAATGCCATCAAAGCACCCGATGAGATGCAACCTGGGCGCACTCACCTCACTGAGGTAAATAAAGAACGAGCAGGAGGAGCCGTCAACGCCGTAGTTGGAGTAGCAGACATCAGAACGCCACATGTCCTTCATCCACTGGTGGAAAAAACAAAACAGATAATTCAGTAATGGACTGCACTGCATCATGAGATCAGAGCAATACTCACAAAAAGGGACAAGATTACACATCTGTGCTAAAAAAGGCACATACGGTTGACTGTCTACAGTCCTGGTGTCCTGGGGCAAAGATGGGGTTGATATTAAAAAACACTGGTGGTCTAGGGTAGCATAGAGATGGGGTCAATGCGTCATGCCTAGGGTCCTCACTGGTTACTCACTTCTCTATCATGGCTTTACAAGAGATCAAAGGTTAATGTGGTCTGGTGCAGACAACATCCCCGACTATATAGGGTCGCTTATGTGGGTTTGGATCATCTCTGGAAATCTTAAGTCTTGGAAAAAAATGTATGCAGCCCTGGCGATCAGGGGCAGAGAAGGGCGTTCATTAAAAAAAATATCCTGGTGGTCTAGGGGGATAGTGTAGAGTGGGGGGGAAATCGACTGGTTATGCACTTCTCCATTCTGATTTTACTGGGGATAAGGGGTTAATTTGGTTAGGTGCGGTCATCATCCCTGATAAACTAGGTTAGCAAAGGATTAGAGCCAACCTTCCCTGGTGGTCTGCTGGGGAAGGGTTTAAAGTCTGATACACAGTAGTTAAAGGGTTAAATGTCATCACTGGTGGTCAAAGGCAGAGAAAAGGGTTAAAACAGAGCCCTGGTGGTCTAGGGCAACAAAGTCATTCCACTGTAGGGTGCAGTGTTCAATCTCTTTTCTATCCCGGCTATAGCAGGAGCCTGAGCCCTAATATTTCACCTTCCGGACGCCCCTGTCTGCTGATCATACAGATGACTACAGGGAGGAGAGGACTGTGCAGCTGCACCTACAGGAAGATCGACCAGCAGCGGAGATGTGAAGGCGACCAGGCAGAGAACAATCCCACAGAAAAAAAAAAAAAAGTATATAAAACGCACCTTTACTTTCCCCTCGCAGTGAGGGTAGCCGTCCATGGGAGGCAATTCACACTGCTCTTGGGCTCCGTTAATGAGATCTGCAGGGAGATAAAGAAACCTACAGGTTACAGAACTGCAGCTGGACAGAAAGGCTTCATACCCCCAAATCAGACCACACATAGTACAAGGGAAACAGACAACGATTATGAAGGAAATTATCCAGCAGCACAGAGTATTTCAGAGTGTTGAAAAGTTTTGTGCAAGTTCAGTTATACTTTAAATAATCAACATGTCAAGTGTCAAAAACAGGAGTTTTGGGTCAGTGGGGGTCAAGGTGCTGAAAACCCACTCTTCATGGACTAAAAAACCATCACTGTGCTTCTCCAAGGGTGAAAGGTGGCCTCAGACTATCTCGTGAGCCAGGCTTCAGCCACGGATCTCATCGGCCACTTTGCTTCAGCAATCAGTGGACTCGGTAAGGAATGGAGCTAAGAAAGGTCCCCAGCAGCACAAAGTATTTCAGGAAAGAAGGGAACACTAGAATAACAGCTAAATACCCATTTAGTACATCAATATATTAAGACTTAGTAGTCAGTAAATGTTTAATGGAACGGCATATTGGAGACTCCGGTAACACCTCTGCTTGCTGTGAGCAGGTACTATTTGCAGGCACAGATTAGGCTCGTTCCCGGCATATACTGGGTACAGAAGAGCGGTAGTCTACATCAGTCATTAAATACCTCTGAGGATTAATGTTTGCCCAGTAGATCCAGGACGGCCATGAGCTGGCAGGCGACCGGCAAAGAGGGGGCAGCTGCTGTGCCCAAAGGACGGAAAGCAATCAGTAACTGCGCCAGGGGGTGAATCTACTACCTGCTCAGGAGGCGATGGAGCGACAATGCTGGAGAGGTCCGATAACTGGGGGGGAGGACTAAAAGGGTAAAAACTAGAGAAAAAAAAAAAAAAAAAAAAGGAGAGGGGGGAAAAAAAAAACTAGAGCGCGAAAAAATAGACAAAAAAACAAAGAAATTGCTATAAAAAAAAAAAAAAAACGCAAAAAAACAAAACAAAAAACATAAAAATTGTCTGGGCAATTTAGCCACACTAAGTACAGAGACTCGCACGTTTTTTTTGGCTCACGGGTGCCATCACACATCACTTATTTCTGTTGGGACTTTTGCCTTCAGTTTTGTGTCTGCCCCGCTGTAGCCAGACATTAGCAGTAAGTCAGGCTGTTGCCCTACAGTTTTTTTTTGTGCCTTTTTGGAGTTTAGAAAAAAAGCCGGATTACTTACCGGTAATGCTCTTTTAATGAGTCCACGACAGCACCCACTGGAGGTATCGAATCCGCCCATTTGGAACAGGAAACCCTACAGGAAAGATAAAAGGGGCGGTCCGCCTTTCCTCCTCAGTTTTACGTTTGAGTACCAGAAGGACCGCCAAGGATTAGGTAATGTTCTCTTATTTTAACATCTTTCTTATCCATTATTTGGTTGATATACTTTAACTATTAATATCTTTAGGGAGGGAAGTGAGTGGGTGCTGTCGTGGACTCATTAAAAGAGCATTACCGGTAAGTAATCCGGCTTTTTACTCTTCGCCACGACAGCACCCACTGGAGAGATTCCAGAGACCATCACCTGGGTGGGACCACTGTGTCAAGGACAGTCCGGCCAAAGCTTAAGTCAGAGGCTGATGAAAGATCAAGTCTATAGTGGTTATAGAAGGTAGAAGGGGATGACCAAACTGCCGCCTTACATATAGTTTCAATCGGAACATCTCCCTTTTCCGCCCAAGAAGTTGCCATTGCCCTGGTGGAATGCGCCCTGATGTTCCCTGGAGGATCTTCGTTTTTTGCGGAGTAGGCTAAACGAATGGCTTCTCTGATCCACCGGGAAATGGTGCTCTTCGTGACTCCATACCCCTTCTTACAGCCCTGAAATGAAACAAATAGGGCCCTACTCTGCCTCCAACTGTTGGACCTCTCAATATATTTTAGGACAGTTCTTTTGACGTCCAGAGTATGGAACTTCTGCTCTTCCGGAGTGGAGGGATTTTTATAGAAGGTTGGGAGGAGTATCTCCTGAGATCTATGGTATTTTGTTGCCACTTTTGGCAGGTAGGCAGGGTCTGGTTTTAATACCAATCTGTCTAGGTATTCTTGAAAAAAAGGTGGATCTATTGACAAGGCCTGGATATCACCCACTCTTCTAGCTGAGGTCAGTGCTACCAAGAGGGCCATTTTAAGTGCTAAGTGTTTGAAGGGTATTGTGTCGATCGGCTCAAAGGGGTCTACCGTTAGGGCGTCTAAGACCAGATTTAGATCCCATGTAGGGACGGAGGGTATGTGGATTGGAGCTATTCGTTCACATGCTGTAATAAATCGAGTTATCCACTTGTTGCCTGCTATATTATGGCCATATAGTGCTCCTAATGCCAATATTTGTACTCTTAGCGTATTTACTGCTAAGCCTAAGTCTTTCCCTTTCTGCAGAAATTCTAAGATTGGGATTATCGGAACTTCTGCTGTATGAGGTACTGTATGGAATTGAAGAAATTTTTTCCATATTCTAGTGTAAATTTGGGTTGTGGACTGTTTTCTACTTTGTAGTAGTGTAGTAATTAAAGACTCAGAGAATCCTCTTGTCCTCAATAACTGCCTCTCAAATTCCACGCCGTCAAGTGCAAGCTGACCACTTGAGGGTGGAAAAAGGGGCCTTGGGAGAGTAGGTTGGGAGTTGAAGGAAGGACCCAAGGATCTGTTATTGACATAATCTGCAGCCACGAAAACCACGGTCTTTTTGGCCAGAACGGTGCTATTAAGATTATCCTTGCTTTGTCGTCTCTGATCTTCCGAATTACTTGAGGTAGGAGGATCAATGGAGGGAACGCATACGCCAGGTTGAAATTCCATGGAGCTAGAAGGGCGTCTAGTATGTCTGGGTGGTCTGATGGAGATAGGGAGGCAAATGTTTTCATCTGCCTGTTCTCCTTTGTGGCGAAAAGGTCCACCTCGGGTTGTCCCCATAGGGCTACTATGTCCCTGAAGACGTTCTGATTGAGGCACCACTCTCCTTGCCGCAGAGTGTGTCGGCTTAGGAAGTCTGCCTTTTGATTGCTCTCGCCTCTGATATGAAGGGCCGAGAGGGACAAAAAATAGTTTTCTGCTAAGTTTAAAATTCTTGCCGCTGAAGACATCAGACTCTCTGATCGAGTTCCTCCTTGTTTGTTTATATAGGCCACGGTGGTGGTATTGTCCGATAGTATCCTGACATGCTTCTGTTGGAGCTGCGGAAGGAAGTTGTATAGAGCATAGAACACTGCAGTCAGTTCTTTTAAATTGGATGAGTATTCGCATTCCTCTCTATTCCACTTTCCCTGATGAAACTCATTCTCCATGTGGGCTCCCCAGCCCTGGGGACTGGCATCGGTGGTTACGATACAGGATGGAACTATAACCCATGGAACTCCTGAACATAAATGGTCATCATCTAACCACCACTCTAGAGAAGTCAAGACTTCTTGTGACAGGGTTATTTTGCTCTGTAAATGCCCACTATGTCGCTTATCCTCCTGGAGGATCTGGTGTTGTAGCGTACGGACATGGTACTGGGCCCACCGGACTGCCGGGGTGCAAGAATTTAGTGATCCTAATAGTGACATTGCTCCTCTCAAGGATACCCGTGGTCTATCTATAGCTGCTCGTATTTTTTGTTTCGTGAGGGTGATTTTTACCTGAGGTAGTAGACATCTCTGGGTCAAGGAATCTAGTTGAAATCCTAGAAATGTCTGGAGAGATTGTGGATCGAGTCTGGACTTTTGGATATTGATGATCCAGCCAAGGCACTGAAAAGACGAGATTGCGTCAGTCACGCGTTCGGTACATTGTTTGACTGAATTCCCAATTATTAGGAAGTCGTCTAAATATGGCACGATTAGTGTGTCCTTTTGGCGAAGGTAGGCCATCACTTCTGCCATCACCTTGGTAAATATTCTTGGTGCCGTGGAAAGCCCGAAGGGCATGGCCGCGTATTGGAAATGACGAATCCTGCCCTCGACTTCCACTGCAACTCTTAGGTATTTCTGGAATCTATTGTGAATAGGGAGATGATAATAAGCGTCTTTTAAATCAATCCCTGCCATTACGCAATTTGGGAACAGAAGCTTTATAGTGGATCTAATTGATTCCATTTTGAAGTTATAATTTTTTATAAATGAATTAAGCTTCTTTAAATTAATAATGGTTCTAAATGTACCGTCTGGTTTAGAAACCAAAAACAGGGGAGAATAAAAGCCTCTACCCTCTTGTCCCTCAGGGACGTCAACTAAAACTTTTTTAGCTAGTAGCACTCGAATCTCATCTTCGAGAGCCTTTTGCTGAACTGAGCAATTAAGGCGAGTTATAACAAAGAATTCATAAGGGATCTGAAGGAATTCAATCTTTATTCCTTACCCGATTATGTTCAAAATCCATGGGCTTAACGTAATTTGTTCCCATTTGGTAACAAAAAATTTTAATCTACCCCCAACTGGTGGGTCTAAACTCTTAATTTTTATCTCTCCTATATGTTGGCCCTCTGAAGATGGTACCCTTCTGCTTTTCGTCTTTCGTGGTCCATCTATTCGTTCTGTCCGACTGTCTTCTTCTCCCGAATGGCCGTCTCTTAAAGGTTTTCCTATAAAACGGAATGGGAGAATCACTGAAGGCCTTTTTCCTCTCTTTTGCCTTGGCGAGAATTTCGTCTAAGGCTTTTCCGAAGAGGAACTCACCCTCGCATGGGGTTGCACTAATTTTGGATTTTGATTGTGCGTCCCCTTTCCAGCTTTTTATCCACAGCGCGTGTCTGGCGTTATTTACCAGGGCTGCCGACCTCGCTGCCAGTCTTAGGGTGTCCGCTGAAGCATCTGCCATAAAGGCAGCTGCACCTCTTATCAACGGGATGGCTGCACGCAGTTTCTCCCTTGACATTCTTTGTTCGATCTGCTGATCTAACTGATCTAGCCATACCAGCATTGATCTAGCAGTACATGTGCTGGCTATTGCGGGTTTGAATACCCCGGTGGTGGACTCCCAGGACCTTTTGAGCGAAGATTCTGCCTTTCGGTCTAATGGGTCTGCTAACAATCCTGCGTCCTCGACCGGGATCGAGGTCTGTTTGGAAGTGGAGGATATGACGGCATCCACCTTTGGTATTTTAGTCCATTTCAATAGGTCTTCATCAGTGAACGGATACTTCCGTTTTGAGGCTGATGGGAGAAAACCTCTCTGGTCGTGCTTTTCCCACTCTCTTTTGATGAGGTCCTTAATTGCCGGTATCACCGGAAATGATCTCCTCTTTTTTTCTGCCAATCCCGCAAACAATGTCCTGCGCGGTTTGGGCTCCCCTTTCCTCTTCACACCCCATAGTATTTCTAACCGCTTTTACTAGGTTATCTACGCTGTCCAGTGGAAAACATGCGCGTCCTTCCATCTCCGAGGATGACGATGAGGACGTGGATGCGGAGCCTGAGTTTAACTCCTGTTCTTCCTCTGACTCTGAACTAACAACGGCCTGTTTCTTATGACTGGACTCTGAGGGAGTTCTGGCGCGGTTGATGGCTTGTATCTCCTCCCTAATTATGGCTCGGATATCTTTAGAAGATATCGTCGACCCCTGCCTGGTCTCTTTCATGCATTGTTTGCAGAGTTTTTTGGGGTAGGAGTCAGGGAGAGGCTCTGAACATAATGCGCATTCTTTATGTTTAGCTTTTTCTTTTTTCTTTGACTGAAGTGGGAGGTCAAAGCAAAGGAGAGAGGGGGGAGGGGGGGGGGGGGGGGGGGAGAGGTTTAGCTTAATAGGTAGAGTATATACTTTGCACACTCACCCAGTGAAGCTTAATACCGGGTCGGATGGCTGAGACGGTCTGGATCGGGCTTCTGCTGCCTCGCTCCTGCGGGCAGTCTCTGTCCTGGCGCTGCGGTCCCTGGTGGAATTGCCCCCAGCTGAATCCCCTGCTGGGGCCTGCGACTCCGTGGGGGACGACATGGTTCCATCGTTGCAGCGCTGTTTTATCTTCTCCTGTCGTGCCCCCAGAAGTCACCCTGTGTCAGGGCGCATGCGCCGCGTCATCGCCATCCTACCCCGGAAGTTCAACCATTACTTCCGGGGTATAGGAGCGTCGGGCGCCGGCCGGCTCCTGCGCCACCACTACTCACACGCGCGGTTCGCGCGCTCATGGCCTCACCTCCCACGCTGTATCACCACCGAAGGGGGTTGTGCCTCCGGATGCCAGACCGGTCCGCTCCCTGGTAAGACCGGGCGGCCATACCCGGATCCGGTCATCACCATTATGCCACCAGACGAGGGGGGAACCGTCAAACGTAATCTCCCCCGACGCTGCTTCCGGACCGCAGCCCCTGCCGTTCCCGAGGAGACCGCACAGGCGGATGCATGGCCCAGGTAAGATCCTGCAGGATCCTGCTCCATTTGGAACAGGAAACCAAAAACTGAGGAGGAAAGGCGGACCGCCCCTTTTATCTTTCCTGTAGGGTTTCCTGTTCCAAATGGGCGGATCCGATACCTCCAGTGGGTGCTGTCGTGGCGAAGAGTAAAATAGCAGATGCAATTTTTTCAGGTGCGTTCCAATATGTTTTTTTATGCCTTTTTTTTTTTTTTTTTTACAAACTGCACTTTAGAAAAAAAAACTAAACAAAAACAATAGCGTAAAGCATGAAATCAATGGCTTTTATTCCAATTATCCCTCTTACGACCCCAATCCGCCATCCCGGACTCTGCTCCATCTTGTATGGCAGTAATCGGATGTGGCAGCATTGTCCTATAATCACCGGCTTGGAAATATGTAATAAATCGTGAACTTCTGAGTATGCGACATCGCTGAGTTTTCCATGGATCGAGCTTCCAGCAGTGAGGTCACCTCGCCCTCCATGTAGGAGGTGGGGGGAAGTTTTGTCATAAGGGCCAACTATTTGGATCTGATTTACACATCCCGCAGTCGGTGCCATGCTTTCCTGGCCTGCAGTTCCTTATATGTCTATTTAGAAAGGTTTTCTACCCTGTACAGGCGAGCGGCTGCAGAGGAAGAACAGATGCTCTATTGATCCCTGGTCCGATAGTACGGGAAGGCTCTGGAGCTCGCCCACCAACCCAAACCGTGCCGTCCACCTCCAGGGACAAACACAGGCTTCAACCTAGCTGGCGTAAACAGGGGCCAACATAAAGGTGCCCATTATAAAGCTCCGAGGCCAGGTGTCCTCAGTGAAGGTGTGACTTGTGCCTTTAAGACGTGTACAAATAAGATCAGAGACGCCCTCACAAACACGCAAAATGGGTACGGAAGTTTTAAAGCTTATTTTTGGTCATTTTTAAGAAAAATAGAAGGAGGTGGGAGGGAAGAAGAGTATAACAGGATTTCAACCGAGTTCTGACATTCCTGGTGGTCTAGTGCAGCCACTCAAAATCTCTCATGGATGGGCAGCTTCATGACTGGGCCAGGGCAGTAAGTATGTGGGAATAAATGGATTTTGAGCAGTACAGGGGCAATTACTAATCAGTCTCGGCTGTGATCGATTGATCAGGTGCGAATGTATTGTAGACTATAAACCATTTTTTTGTACATTGCCTGACAACTGCTGAAAAAGAAGAGGAGATTGATTTTAGATGGAATCGATGACAAATTCAGAAGAGAAGAAAATTTCCAAACTCCTAAGTCAAACCAAATTCTGCATCAGCTCAGTAATCTAATGTATGTACACAGTGACTGCACCAGCAGAATAGTGAGTGCAGCTCTGGAGTATAATACAAGATGTAACTCAGGATCAGTAATGTAATGTATGTACACAGTGGCTGCACCAGCAGAATAGTGAGTGCAGCTCTGGGGTATAATACAGGATGTAACTCAGGATCAGTAATGTAATGTATGAACACAGTGACTGCACCAGCAGAATAGTGAGTGCAGCTCTGGGGTATAATACAGGATGTAACTCAGGATCAGTAATGTAATGTATGTACACAGTGACTGCACCAGCAGAATAGTGAGTGCAGCTCTGGAGGATAATACAAGATGTAACTCAGGATCAGTAATGTAATGTACAGTTGTGGCCAAAAGTATTGACACCCCGGCAATTCTGTCAGATAATACTCAGTTTCTTCCTGAAAATGATTGCAAACACAAATTCTTTGGTATTATTATCTTCATTTAATTTGTCTTAAATGAAGAAACACAAAAGAGAATGAAGCAAAAAGCAAAACATTGATCATTTCACACAACTCTAAAAATGGGCCAGACTAAAGTATTGGCACCCTCAGCCTAATACTTGGTTGCACAATCTTTAGCCAAAATAACTGCGACCAACCGCTTCCGGTAACCATCAATGAGTTTCTTACAATGCTCTGCTGGAATTTTAGACCATTCTTCTTTGGCAAACTGCTCCAGGTCCCTGATATTTGAAGGGTGCCTTCTCCAAACTGCCATTTTTAGATCTCTCCACAGGTGTTCTATGGGATTCAGGTCTGGACTCATTGCTGGCCACCTTAGAAGTCTCCAGTGCTTTCTCTCAAACCATTTTCTAGTGCTTTTTGAAGTGTGTTTTGGGTCATTGTCCTGCTGGAAGACCCATGACCTCTGAGGGAGACCCAGCTTTCTCACACTGGGCCCTACATTATGCTGCAAAATTTGTTGGTAGTCTTCAGACTTCATATGGCCATGCACACGGTCAAGTAGTCCAGTGCCAGAGGCAGCAAAGCAACCCCAAAACATCAGGGGACATCTGCCATGTTTGACTGTAGGGACCGTGTTCTTTTCTTTGAATGCCTCTTTTTTTCTCCTGTAAACTCTATGTTGATGCCTTTGCCCAAAAAGCTCTACTTTTGTCTCATTTGACCAGAGAACATTCTTGCAAAACGTTTTAGGCTTTTTCAGGTAAGTTTTGGCAAACTCCAGCCTAGCTTTTTTATGTCTCGGGGTAAGAAGTGGGGTCTTCCTGGGTCTCCTACCATAGAGTCCCTTTTCATTCAGACGCCGACGGATAGTACGGGTTGACACTGCTGTACCCTCGGACTGCAGGGCAGCTTGAACTTGTTTGGATGTTAGTCGAGGTTCTTTATCCAACATCCGCACAATCTTGCGTTGAAATCTCTTGTCAATTTTTCTTTTCCGTCCACATCTAGGGAGGTTAGCCACAGTGCCATGGGATTTACACTTCTTGATGACATTGCGCACGGTAGACACAGGAACATTCAGGTCTTTGGAGATGGACTTGTAGCCTTGAGATTGCTCATGCTTCCTCACAATTTGGTTTCTCAAGTCCTCAGACAGTTCTTCGGTCTTCTTTCTTTTCTCCATGCTCAATGTGGTACACACAAGGACACAGGACAGAGGTCGAGTCAACTTTACTCCATGTCAACTGGCTGCAAGTGTGATTTAGTTATTGCCAACACCTGTTAGGTGCCACAGGTAAGTTACAGGTGCTGTTAATTACACAAATTAGAGAAGCATCACATGATTTTTCGAACAGTGCCAATACTTTTGTCCACCCTCTTTTATGTTTGGTGTGGAATTATATCCAATTAGGCTTTAGGACAATTCTTTTTGTGTTTTTTCATTTAAAGACAAATTAAATGAAGATAATAATAACAAAGAATTTGTGTTTCCAATAATTTTCAGGAAGAAACTGAGTATTATCTGACAAAATTGCAGGGGTGTCAATACTTTTCGCCACAACTGTATGTACACAGTGACTGCACCAGCAGAATAGTGAGTGCAGCTCTGGGGATCAGTAATGTAATGTATGTACACAGTGACTGCACCAGCAGAATAGTGAGTGCAGCTCTGGGGTATAATACAGGATGTAACTCAGGATCAGTAATGTAATGTATGTACACATTGATTGCACCAGCAGAATAGTGAGTGCAGCTCTGGAGTATAATACAGGATGTAACTTAGGATCAGTAATGTAATGTATGTACACAGTGACTGCACCAGCAGAAAAGTGAGTGCAGCTCTGGAGTTTCTCAATAGTGTTGTCTGTCAGAAAAAATAAATACGGTACTAAGAAGAACTAAAATAACAGTCCATCTCATTTTCATGAACTTCCACTAGAAGACATTACATATGAGGGACTGTCTTGTGGATTTATATGGCCTTGAACTTGTGGAATTCAGGGCTTAATAATCAGGCTTTCATTCAAATGACTAATCCCTAGAGAACTGATCAAACAACATCATCACTTGCCCTAAGGGCTCAGTTGTGCAAGATTATCCCAAAGGAGACAAAGATTTTATTGTGTGGTTGATCTTTTGATACACCCACTTTGTGTCTTCACATCTGAGAGCATCATCTAGCGCCCCCATCAGATGCCCTAATGTCTCTAGCAGGCAAAAACTGGCAATACAGAATCACACATTTACATATTGTGATTTCTTATAAAAACTAAGCAAAACAGTGTCACACTCTTAGAGTACCATTACACTAAGCGACGCACCAGCGATCCCGACAACGATACAACCTGGTAAGGATCGCTGGTGCGTCACTACATGATCGCTAGTGAGCTGCCAAACAGACAGAGCTACTCAACGACGCAGCAACGATACGGTGATCCGTTTAACGACCTCGGCGGTCGTTGGGACCTTGCCACACAGCAGCTATTTTGACGACTCCCGCCTGCGTCCCCGAGTTCTGCATCGCCAACGATGAAAAAATGTCCTGGGACATTCGAGCACGATCAGCAATATCCAGCGGGGGCCCGGTAGCCGCTATGTGTGACATGTAGTAAGATCGCTGGCGAGATCGCTGCGGCGTCACAAAATCGGTGACGCAACAGCGATCTCGCTAACGATCTCGTTATGTGAGATGGGGCCTTTACTTGCATTTTAAGAAGGAAAAGAATACACTTCCCTATGTACATGAACTACTATAATATTGTCTGGTATGTACAAGACAAACTACTATAATACTGCCCCCTATGTACAAGAATATAACTACTATAATACTGCTCCCTATGTACAAGAATATAACTACTATAATACTGCTCCTATGTACAAGAATATAACTACTATAATACTGCCCCCTATGTACAAGAATATAACTACTATAATACTGCTCCCTATGTACAAGAATATAACTACTATAATACTGCTCCTATGTACAAGATTAGTTATATTCTTGTACATAGGGGGCAGTATTATAGTAGTTATATTCTTGTACATAGGAGCAGTAATATAAACTACTATAATAATGCCCCCTATGTACAGGAATTTAACTACTATAATATCGCCCCTATGTACAAGAATATAACTACTATAATACTGCTCCTATGTACAAGAATATAACTACTATAATATTGCTTCCTATGTACAAGAATATAACTACTATAATACTGCTCCTATGTACAAGAATATAACTACTATAATACTGCCCCTATGTACAAGAATATAACTACTATAATACTGCCCCTATGTACAAGAATATAACTACTATAATACTGCTCCTATGTACAAGGATATAACTACTATAATACTGCCCCATGTACAAGAACATAACTACTATAATACTGCTCCTATGTACAAGAA
Organism: Dendrobates tinctorius; assembly: GCF_039654945.1. Classification (NCBI taxonomy): domain Eukaryota; kingdom Metazoa; phylum Chordata; class Amphibia; order Anura; family Dendrobatidae; genus Dendrobates; species Dendrobates tinctorius. The sequence goes on along the minus strand of NW_027361810.1, from coordinate 13,708,710 downwards.
TATAACTACTATAATACTGCTCCTATGTACAAGAATATAACTACTATAATATTGCTTCCTATGTACAAGAATATAACTACTATAATACTGCTCCTATGTACAAGAATATAACTACTATAATACTGCCCCTATGTACAAGAATATAACTACTATAATACTGCCCCTATGTACAAGAATATAACTACTATAATACTGCTCCTATGTACAAGGATATAACTACTATAATACTGCCCCATGTACAAGAACATAACTACTATAATACTGCTCCTATGTACAAGAATATAACTACTATAATACTGCTCCTATGTACAAGAATATAACTACTATAATATTGCTTCCTATGTACAAGAATATAACTACTATAATACTGCTCCTATGTACAAGAATATAACTACTATAATACTGCCCCTATGTACAAGAATATAACTACTATAATACTGCCCCTATGTACAAGAATATAACTACTATAATACTGCTCCTATGTACAAGGATATAACTACTATAATACTGCCCCATGTACAAGAACATAACTACTATAATACTGCTCCTATGTACAAGAATATAACTACTATAATACTGCCCCATGTACAAGAATATAACTACTATAATACTGCTCCTATGTACAAGGATATAACTACTATAATACTGCCCCATGTACAAGAATATAACTACTATAATACTGCTCCTATGTACAAGAATATAACTACTATAATATTGCTTCCTATGTACAAGAATATAACTACTATAATACTGCTCCTATGTACAAGAATATAACTACTATAATACTGCCCCTATGTACAAGAATATAACTACTATAATACTGCTCCTATGTACAAGGATATAACTACTATAATACTGCCCCATGTACAAGAACATAACTACTATAATCCTGCCACCGATGTATAACAATATAACTAGTGACTCCAGCAGCAGAACAATGAGTGCAGCTCTGGAGTATAGTAGGCTGAAGATCGGGCTGAGCACAGGATAGATTCAGCCTCACGGTTATGATCATGTATTTTGCATTGTCTTTGTTGGCAAGTGTCTGCACAGATCTGCCTCTTATCCTGTGAATGAAGATGATTATTGCTCGATACACACAAAAAATTAGCCGACATAAGCGCATTGATAAGAGATTTTCCTCGTACATTCTAAGTCTTTGCAACGGTCCAATTGTTCCCGACAATCTAACGACAGTCACACAATCCCGGAGCTTGACCTGTGCCAAGTGCCACTGAATACCGGGGTAAGATGAAGCCGCCATATAGAGAATTCTGCAAAGGGGATTGATTCTGCTACCAGGACCCTTGGTGGAATTCCAGCATTCTTACATTTCAGGGTCTCTTGTATAAACTACCTGCAGGACTACGCTCCTTTCATCTCGCTGTTGTACAGATCTTCTCTGTACATGTTCACCGAGGCCGAGAGATGAGCAGGGGGGGGGGGGGGGGGGGGAGGAAAAAAAAAAAAAAAAAAAAAAAAAAAAGGGAAGCACTTTATTCCTATCCAAATACTTTGTGACATCAAACCAAATGCGGAATATTTTCATGAAGGAGGTGGGCGAAACACTCTGCTCACAGAGACCACATAGAGAGAGAACAAAACGCAAAATTTGCCTGAAACCCAGGCAGTCAGTGATGGATTTTGCCTACATGAACCTACAAAAACAACCATGTAATGGCCGGAGCATTCCTACTACAGCTACGACTTTCTCCATGCCACATTTCGGCATGTAAGCTTGAGATTCTTGGGCATTGTGCATACTCCATGGCAGGCACTTCCCTGCTTTCTGGATTGCTTGCCCAGTAAACTCCGCCAGATTCCCCCCCTCCCCCAGGGGGCCCACACTCCCGCCAGATTCCCCCCCTCCCCCAGGGGGCCCACACTCCCGCCAGATTCCCCCCCTCCCCCAGGGGGCCCACACTCCCGCCAGATTCCCCCCCTCCCCCAGGGGGCCCACACTCCGCCAGATCCCCCGGGGTTGTTAAAGTGACCATCTTCAGAAGCAGAAAGTTGGGGAATTATTTGCAGTCACTTCCTTCTAGTAATAGGAAGGGAAGCCACCACTTGCTCCTTTTTCTCCAACTCCCTCCTGCCAGGTTATAGGGAGTTGGAGGTACAGGTAAAACCAACTATTTCCCAAGATGACAAAGCATCAGACACAATTAACTAACAGGCCATCAAATTTACGTTGATCTACTCATACAAATAGGAATTGGAAAAAAAAAAAAATATATAATATAATATAATATATATATACACACACACATACATATACACACACACAACTCTCTTCCACCTACCTGCAACATTGACTTTTTCTCCAGCCGCCATACTGGGCATTGCAGTGGTGGTACCATTGGTAGAATTGGATGCGGTACTGTTCACAACCAGTGTATCCACTTTAGACTCCAACTTGCCAATACGCTGCAAGATATTATCCAGAAGAACTGCCAGCGTCTTCTTTAGGTCTTAAAAATAAGGAATTGGACAAGGTTACGCGAGATGTCAGTTTTCTTACATTACATAAAAACCACATACATCTCAGGATCAGCAGGGCAGAGATTCCTCATGAGTTATCTTCGTCTCCAAAATCGACAAGTTTAATTGTATTCTATCACGTATATGGATATTCTCCATGTCTGTTAAGAATCGGAAAAAAAACACATCAATCTGCACAGCAGAGAAAAGAGGCGCCGCTTATCTCTTCCTGCAGAAGAGGTCACAGATTGCCTCTATCGGAGGCCTTCTCCTGAGCCAACTCAACCAGTGATCGGGACTAAGAGGTCATTTAGCAGTTTCCATGTCTGAGCTGCTGCAGAACCTCGTAACATGACCCCTTCCTCAAGCTGAGTAAAAAATCTCATAAGCAGAACCTCGTAATGTGCCCCCCCCCCCCGCCAAGCAGCGGCAAAATCCCACCCACTGGGCTGCTGCAGAACCTCACACATGCCCACCTTAAAACTGCGGCAGAGTCTTGTAAATGAGCGCCCGCCCCCACCACCACCTGCAACCCAAGCTGCTGCAGAACCGCGTAACGTGACCCACTCAAGTTGAGGCAAAATATCACAACGTGCCCAATAGTAGGACCCCGCTCCCCAAGCTGCTGCCACATCTCAAAATTAACCCCCCCCTGCACCCAGAGGTATTGCAGAACCTTGTAACTTGCAATGTATGGGAAAAAAACACACTATGAAATTAGTAATTTACTGAAAAACAAAACTATTTACGGTATCTGTTCCATTCTCTCAAATATTGACGCTACTGGCAAAAAAAAAAATATACAAAACACAACACAGCAGTCGAGTCTGTGCACGCCTGTAATTAAATCATTAGCAACCTAGAATTATTTTCTTTGGAGGATAATCCTCCAGTGTAACCCACAAGGGATGCGTTTGTTCTTCTGCTAAATATTTATAACTGTGCTTTTAAATTAACCCCGTAAACAGGTGGCCTAGATGTTGCTCGCATCGGTTATTTTGTGTGGACAATTATGGGGAAGGGGGGATAGTTTAACAATAAAATTTAAAGGGTTAGTCCCAAAATAAAGTGGCCTTATAATATTCTACATATAGTTACTCATTTGTTATAGCTATCCCAATGTGCACATATCACCTCCAAAAGGATGCCCCTCCAGGCTCTATGTACCCTCCAAATACTGCGCTGTGTCTGTCCTGCTGTAGCTCCACTATTCCTGAGGGCAGTGTCCCAGCTCTGCCTCCCACTATTCTTCTGTGATCTACATCATTGTGTCTTACATCTTTGATTTTTTCCAGGAGAAATCAACAGTACTGCTGACAGACAAGTGATGTCTAACTGCAAATGTTGTTCTCTTAATGCTTATAGCAGATGATAATCCTCTGCCACATGCATCAACAGCAGCATTGGCACTTGTGCATCACTGAACTGTCAGCAGAAAGCATCAAACACAGCTCAGCCATTCATGTGCCAGCTCTCCTGTGCCTAGTCATTAGAAGCTCTGTTGCACAGACAAAGCAGAGAGGAGTCTGCAGCACTGGGGTGGAGCAGGGTGCTGATGGGAAATGTAGCTTCTACAATTTAAGAAATGGACTGACCATTCATCTCTATGAAAATGGATGCACAAAGGGGCAAAAAAGAAAAAAAAAAAAAAAGTTTCTGTATATTAATAGGTGTGCATATACTGTGAAAAACAACAATGATTGGTAAATGGATAGAACATCTTAAAAAAAACATAACTGCACATAAAGTAAAATAAATAATTCACACACTAATATACACCCGACTGCTGTGTGTTGTTTCAGAGTTAATATTTGGCCGGTTTTGAACATTTCAGCCTCATGACCTGGATGCCGCATCGTGCCAGGAGTCTTTATACGGTCCGTGTAAGCAGAGATTACGTACAGTCACTGACCATCGGTGACACAGACATCTGGAGGACTATTAATCACCCTCTGGCTGACAAGTGACTGTAGGGTTTGCAAATTTCTGATCTTTAGAAATGGTAAAAAAAAAAATAAATAAATAAATAAATAAACTAATGAAGCAACATTTACATCCCCCACTACTGCACATTATGGCCGCAGTGTGACAACCACTGGATTATCAGATCAGCCACATTTTGCCTGCTGTTGCACAGGACATTTTCGACCACAGACAGGCCCATTTTAGATGCCACACTCGTCTCTTATGTCTCGACCACCATCTGTCAAAGGTCGGAAACAAGAGCACAGGAAAGCTTCTGAAAATGCCGATTTCTGGGAAGTTGTGGGCAAGTGCGATTCTTCCATGAAACCTTTCCACATTGCTGCGGGAGTTTTGGGTGTTTCTGCAAAGTTGTCAAAATAAAAAGGAGGAAAAATTACAATTGTGACCACCAGACCTCTGCGACCCTTGGCTCCATGCCACTGCTGCAGGGTGGGCAGCGTTACCAGCCTCTGTCCGCACACTCCACTCACTGGGCAGGAGGGCAGACGTCAGAAGAGTCTATGGGATGGTGGCAATCACTTCCCAGCAATCCCTGGACTGTCTCACTGATTGGATTGCTACAATTTACAACAAAAAAAATAGTTTTTTCAGGAATTTGGGAGGTCTTAAAAGATATGGACACTTGCAATAATTTTTTTTTAATTCAGTCCATGTATCCAATATGAAATTAAGTAACTCTGCAAAAGGGCTGAATAAAAGTGACCATACGTTTTACTTATGCAGCTCCTATGCCAACTTAAGCGTTTCCATGGTAACAGACAACAAGGCCTGATGCAGTATGGCACGAGTCCTGTACTTCGTGTATGCAACATAAATTTGGCACTGTGGTGTAGTAACCACTATGTCCGCTAGGGGGCGCTGTGTGGAGGTTCCAAGGGAGAGGATGAGTGGCAGAATCCTGAAGGATGGTTGTGTATCTCAAAGGGGGTGGCTTTGAGATGGAGACTTAGTTATGCGTATTGATCAGCAATGGTATTGCTGAGGTGTTATTTCAAGGTATAAGGGAGAAGTCTCTAGGTAACTTGGGAGTTGGGCGGGCCAGTTACCTACAAACCCACCCAGGGGTGTGTCTCAAAACGCCTGTTGTAAAAGGCTATGTGAATGCCTAAAGGACCTGTGATGAGGTCATAGTCACGTGACCCGGTGGGCGTGGCTATGGACCATATAATGTGGCCAGGGTAGGTCACATGGGGTGAATGCTGGGACCTGGTTGGTCCAGAGTGGAAGGTCCCGTGAGGAGGAATGTCTCCTGGCTAACAGCCTGTGTGTGGCTGGGTGTAATGGCTGCCAGAGCCTGAGAGTTCCCTTGAGGGAACGAACGTGTGCGGAATGCTGAAGCCGCATGAGGAGCCCTGACTTGGGTGAGACCGTTGTGAGGCTAAGAGAGCCTGCGTACTGGATATTGGTAACCAGAGTGAAGCATTATAATGGACGCTATGCTGGTAATGCTATTAAGTGAACTTTCTGTTGCTGCTGTGGTTTATGAGGCGTGAATAAACCGCAAGGACTGTATAATTTGTTGGAAAATCCTGTGCCGGAACTGATTTTTGTTCGCTACAAGCGAGAATCCCCTAAGTAAATGACAGCGCTACCTCACATTTGGTGGAGAAAGCAATGGGCAATGTAGTAGCCTTGTTGCTGGGAGCAACGGAAGAGGACTGCAAAGTTTCGGTTGCTAAGGGCAACGGTTTCCAAAAAGTGCATGTTGCAGTGCTGGCAATGCTGAGCCAGGAAGGCTGACGGTTGGGGAAGCCACTGCCCAACTGTGGTTTTGGAACCATGGGGCGGCCTAGTGAGTAAGGCACTGTCCGGATCGGTGAGCCCAGTGCGGCCGTTTCCCCAGGAGAAAGACTGATAGGACACCTCTGCGGTAGAGGGGTCCGAGAACCTGCGCGGCCAGCAGGTGACGGTCGTGAAAGAGAAGGAAAAAAAAAAAAAAAAAAAAAAGTGTTTTACTGACCGGGCTCAGTGAGCAAGAGACTGGTGATTGCTATAGGGTGCCTCTGAGGAGAAGAGGTATCCGAGGACCTGTGTGGCTGACACAGGTAACGGACTGGTGTTCGTGGTGTACTGACCTGGGTCAGTGGGAAAGACTGTTCCTGGAGGGTTCAGTGAGCAAGGTCATGGAGGGTCAGTGTTGGGAAGAGCCCTGGAGCACGTGGTATGACCTTGGACCTGGTGAGGCGTAAGTGCTGGGCAGTCTCAGGCCGAGACGGATGTCCTGAATAGCACCCACTAAGCCCCTGGACCTGGTGAGGCTGGTGTGTTGGGAAACCCTGGAAAGAGGGTCGGCCCTGAATAGCACCCGGTGTGCCCTGTGTGTTGGACGGTCTCAGGTGGAGACTGTGCATCCTGAATAGCACACAGACAGGACACGTGAGCTGTGTGTTGGTGTGGCTGGCGTGTTGGGAAACCCTGGGAGGAGGGTCACTCCCTGAATAGCACCCGGTGCGCCCTGTGTGTTGGACGGTCTCAGGCGGAGACGGTAGGTCCTGAATAGCACACCGAAAGGACACGTGAGTTTTTGAGTTTTTGTGTGGTGTTTTTCTTTTTTCCCTTTCTCAACTCAGCCTGCGGTGGCTCAGTGTGGTCAAGTAGGTGACAAGCGGCTTGATGTGGCTCAGTGGGGTCACGAAGGTGACAAGCGGCTTCCGGTAACTTGGCGGGGTTACGAAGGTGACAAGCGGCTTCCGGTGGATCGGCGGGTCCACGAAGACGGCGCAGCAGGAGCTGCAGTGATTCCAGCCGCTGTGTGTGTTAACAGCAGCCGGTGGTGTCGGTGACAGCAGGAGCTGTGGTGGTGCCAACAAGGACTTGTGTGGTATCGTTAAGACAAACTGTTGTGTGAACTGTGGTCTGAGAAGACCGGTTTAACGGACATGGGGAGATCCCGAAAGGGGGTGGAGTCCCAGAAGGGGGCGGTGACCCAAAGCGGGGTGGTAACCCAAAAAGGGGTGGAGTCCCGGGAGGGGGCGGCAACCCAAAGTGGGGTGGTGGTCCAGAAAGGGGCCAAGTTTGAAGGAATGACAGCACTGGGTGACTCAGTGGGCATGTCTGGAGTACCGGTGTGTGTGTGTGTGTGTGTGTGTGTGTGTGTGTGTGTGTGTGTGTGTGTGTGTGTGTGTGTCATTTCCAGAATGTGGGATATTCTTTCCGAATCATGACGGGCTGCAAGTGTGTACCGTGATGCTACACCGGGAAGGGATATCGAGACGGTTGGACTCAGAGTCAGGTGACTCTGGTAGGAACTCCTCTCACTCTGTCTGACCGAGAAAATGGTCCAGGTTCGCTGTGCACATGGGGTCACAGTGAACTATGCGGTAGACAGAGTAAGGTTTGAGGGGAATGGAGGCCGTGAGTGCCATGGTGGCAGTATACCACCAGACTTACTTTATACCTTGGAGTGGGGCCTGGACCGGGTCCGGTTTGATGACCTATCCCAGATGGATAGAGACGTGTCTACTGTAGGGCTAGCAGACACTGAGACGCGGACGCCTCCTAACGTGGACAGGCCAGACGTAGGGGCGACCGGAGAAAGTACGACGTCGGACGAACTTACAGACCGGACGTCACCTGAAGGGTACAACAGTGTGAGTGAGAAGGGTGTGAAAAACAGAAAGAGCAGAGCTGATACACGGACAGAGAGTGCCTTGGGGGTTCACTGGACGGTGTGGTGTGACTGACGTGTTATTACCAGTAGCCACCCCTAGGACAGAGTCTAGTGCTGTGCTGACTGAAACTCGTGACAGGACAGATGGTAACCTGGTCGAGAAGATAACGGGAGTAGAGACACAGTCAGAGGGTAACGGGGGCTCAACTGATGGGACTGACTCAGGGGTGCCCTTTGACGGTATGATTAAAGAAGTAGTGGTGCAACACATACTGGCCAAAAGAGAACTAGAGCAGGAGATACAGTTAATAAAAGAGACAGTGAAGGAACAGCTCGAACGAGAAAGTGTGATGAGACAAACGGCCGAGCACAGAGTGGAGGAGCTTGAGAAAGAAGTCCTTAATCTCAGAGGTCACCTGTCAACGTGGCTCAGCGTAAACAACACCTTAAGAGAGGATGTGGTAGGGCTTGAGAAAAAAGTCTTGGAGCTCAGTGGTCACCTGTCAATGTGGGAAAATCTGAACAAGACTCTTAGGGAAGAAATGGAAGAACTCAGAGGAGCAGTTAAAAGTCTTCTGCGGGAGAAATTGGACAAAGACTTACCGTGGGTGAGCGTAAGTGATAACAGGACAGAAGAGCCAGTAGCCCTCGTGGCAAAGGGTCATGAAGTGATCAAATCGTGTGAAGTTGAGGAGTTAAGAGCGGAAAGAGACAGTCACCCGGTCGGGTCAACGGCAGTGAGGGAAGTGTCCGTGGTAAAGCTAGAGCCTTTGGTCCAGGAAGAGAGCAAGACCACAACCTTCCAGTTGGTGATTGACCTACCAGAAGACATGCAAGAAGTCTGTGCAGAGGAAGGTGTGCATGAGGCTTTCAAGGAAGCGGTCAAGGCGTGTGAGGTGCACTGGGCACCGGAGACTCGGCAGTTGGTGATAGTATCGGACAGAGAAGATACGTCTACCTAAGTAGCTGTCCTAAAGGAGATGCATCTACAATGTCTCTACACTAACACAACACAAAATGACAAATTTGCAAAAATACTCTGCAGTAAAAATTTGACATTTAACAGTAATCAGCAAGTGCTGGATAACAAATACAGGGTATTTAGTCGATACGTTTTTTGCAAAAAAATGTACACCAAGCTGCTCCACCTCGTCACGGTAACCCTTCACGGAGCAGTCCCTATCTAACGTATTCAAAACCTGAACATGTGAACAGTGTCTAAATGGACAGGATACAGACAGGCGCCTCCTAGTATGGGCTCGTGGTGCAAGACAGCTCATTTATGTGCATGTCACACGAGAGGGGTGGGGTCTCCCAAACCTTGCTTGCAGAGTATTTTTGCAAATATGTCATTTTGTGTTGTGTTTCAGTCAGTGGGTGGTGTGAACACTGTCCGACAGACTTGTTCACATTTGTGCATGTCACATATGTTTTTAATGTCTCTACACTAAACAGGTCAGGCAAAGTAATGTGAATGCTGCTCGACGCCTAGAGTTAGCAAGGGAGGCTATGGATCAGCTGGGTTTGCGGAAAGAGGTGGTGCCGGTACCCAAGCTCTGATTGGGAGAACCATTGGAAGATCCGGGAAGGTAATGCAAGACCTTGTAAATATCTCTGGTGTGGTGAGTGAGGATCCCTCCTGATGAAGACCAAGTATCTAGTGAGGTGGGTAGGATTCCCATCCTGGTGGTTGGCTCCATGGAGAGCCTGAGAGACTTTCAGATGCTCTTGGAGTATCGAGTGAGGTACCTGCAAGAGATCGAGCAGTTGAGGCAGGACCGCCGGCGAATTAATAAAGAAGTACGGAATACCAGGTGGCGGCCGCCTGCAACCCAACCAGATGTAAGAACTCGAAGAGTTCCGCCAAGAAGTGACAGGGCAGATGCCGAAGAACGTCAGCAAGTGATAGTTCGACTGGCAGGATGACGTTGAGAGACCGTAGTTCCTGTGAGACCCTGAATGAATCAGACTCAGGCCAGACAGTAGGCCCGATTAGGACTGATGACCGTACCAACCGGGGGAGCTGGCTGGGGAACGGAATAAACAGAGAGAGAGAGGAAGGTGGTGACTGGACCGTGTCTGATGACGCACTGTAACTGGAGGGTCAAAGAGCAGGACCGATATTCTGACCGCTGGGGGCGGGGGAGGCCTAATGTAGAGAGGAGGCCGTATGACAGGTGGAAAAGGTTCTGTCGACCTGTAGGGCAAGGTGTGGTGAGTGCCCGGTCTCGAGAGCCTGATGTAATGTTGTGTGTTCAACCCCACAAGTTTGAACAGAGGGGCGAGGTATGTGGTGTAATAACCACTATGTCCGCTAGGGGACGCTGTGTGGAGGTTCCAAGGGAGAGGATGAGTGGCAGAATCCTGAAGGATGGTTGTGTATCTCAAAGGGGGTGGCTTTGAGATGGAGACTTAGTTATGCGTATTGATCAGCAATGGTATTGCTGAGGTGTTATTTCAAGGTATAAGGGAGAAGTCTCTAGGTAACTTGGGAGTTGGGCGGGCCAGTTACCTACAAACCCACCCAGGGGTGTGTCTCAAAACGCCTGTTGTAAAAGGCTATGTGAATGCCTGAAGGACCTGTGATGAGGTCAGTCATGTGACCCGGTGGGCGTGGCTATGGACCATATAATGTGGCCAGGGTAGGTCACATGTGGTGAATGCTGGGACCTGGTTGGTCCAGAGTGGAAGGTCCCGTGAGGAGGAATGTCTCCTGGCTAACAGCCTGTGTGTGGCTGGGTGTAATGGCTGCCAGAGCCTAAGAGTTCCCTGGAGGGAACGAACGTGTGCGGAATGCTGAAGCCGCATGAGGAGCCCTGACTTGGGTGAGACCGTTGTGAGGCTAAGAGAGCCTGCGTACTGGATATTGGTAACCAGAGTGAAGCATTATAATGGACGCTATGCTGGTAATGCTATTAAGTGAACTTTCTGTTGCTGCTGTGGTTTATGAGGCGTGAATAAACCGCAAGGACTGTATAATTTGTTGGAAAATCCTGTGCCGGAACTGGTTTTTGTTCGCTACAAGCGAGAATCCCCTAAGTAAATGACAGCGCTACCTTACAGCACCAAAAGGACGAAAGTATGACTGCAGGATAAGAGGGCATGGAATGCTTTGTTTACTGTGTTACCATGGAGACCCATGGGTCGAGATAGAGCTGTGGATGCAAAACGAGAAGTGCCTGTGATGTGCCTTCACGGTGCCACCTAGCAGCCAGAAGTTTTTGTTTGCCTAACGCAATATTCACCAACCCGTAGGCCGCCATCTGGGGATAAACTACAAATGACGGCAACAAGGCACACAGAGTTGTTGTAGATGAGGCTAAAGACCACTCAAAGCGAACCAGCAACAGGAAAAGGGCTGGGTTTTTTTTAGTGCAACCCGTCCTTCTAATAAACTCAAGAACATAAAAAAAAAAAGGCTTGATACATATTTTTAAGCAGTGAAGTAGTACAACTGAGATGCGCTGCTGAAACTGGCTGCACAATCCTAATTCATGACTTACTCTTCTGGAGGAGATTCAAGACCAAAAAAAAAAAAAAGTTGGCAAAAACATCTCACGCTGCTCCAACAGCACTACTGAAAAATAGATTTAATAGGAAGGAGAAGGCGAAGACTAACTCCTGGGCTGCTGACCAAGGTGCACGATCCAGCAGCGGCTCCAAACGAATAAACCCCCATTTCTAGGATACACAGATCCCAAAAGTTACCAGATAGTGACACCACACTGCAGAGAAAGAGGATAAAGTACAGACAGTAATGCACACACTGTGGGAGAGCAAAGGAAAACACAAATATTCTTGTACATAGGGGGCAGTATTATAGTAGTTATATTCTTGTACATAGGGGGCAGTATTATAGTAGTTATATTCTTGTACATAGGAGCAGTATTATAGTAGTTATATTCTTGTATATAGGGCAGTATTATAGTAGTTATATTCTTGTACATAGGGTCAGTATTATAGTAGTTATATTCTTGTACATAGGGGCAGTATTATAGTAGTTATATTCTTGTACATAGGGGCAGTATTATAGTAGTTATATTCTTGTACATAGAAGCAGTATTATAGTAGTTATATTCTTGTACATAGGAGCAGTATTATAGTAGTTATATTCTTGTACATAGAAGCAGTATTATAGTAGTTATATTCTTGTACATAGGGGCAGTATTATAGTAGTTATATTCTTGTACATAGGGGGCAGTATTATAGTAGTTATATTCTTGTACATAGAAGCAGTATTATAGTAGTTATATTCTTGTACATAGGAGCAGTATTATAGTAGTTATATTCTTGTACATAGGAGCAGTATTATAGTAGTTTTATTCTTGTACATGGGGAGGTATTATAGTAGTTATATTCTTGTACATAGGGGCAGTATTATAGTAGTTATATTTTTATACATAGGGGGCAGTATTATAGTAGCTATATTTTTATACATAGGGGGCAGTATTATAGTAGTTATATTCTTGTACATAGGAGCAGTATTATAGTAGTTATATTCCTGTACATAGGGGGCAGTATTCTAGTAGTTATATTCTTGTAAATTAGTCTTTTTGTCATGTTATCACAACTACCTACCAACTGGTAAGAGCAAACTTTCATAACAGAGAACAGGAAAGTGCAGCCAAAAAAAATACAAACATTTTTGCACTGCTTTCAGCCAGATGGTCCGATCCATGATAGAATTTGCACTTTTTTGGGGGAAAATAGCAAAGAAATTGGATTATAAACAAGGAAAAAAAAAAAAATAAGCAAGCGACACGCTCCTCTTAGAAGCAAAGCCTTAATAATGACATGTCATCCATTCCCTCAAGGCCACAGACAATACCGCACGTTTTTTGCACTTACCATATGCTGTCATGGTGCCGACATATGGGCCGTCTACTACGTTCCTATTTTCTTCTGCCAGAGCTTTGATATATCTTTTGCTGAGATCCAAAATCTGTTCGCGGAGCACGGTGCTGCTCTCGTGCGGAGTTCTCTGCTGAATTGTAAAATGCAGCAACATCATGCCCCATATGAATCCAAAAGTGACCAGGAAGAAGCCGAGCTTCTGAGACGAAAGTTTCCAAGGCGTAAAGTAAGCCATGACCTTCTCAACAAGGATATCGGTCAGTGCGTTATCTCAAAGGATGCAGAAAAAGTACATATCCATGGCAGAGGCCTTTATAAGAGTGCCTGGAGAGACCATATCCTGCAGCTCAAAACCAGTCGTTTCAGCTCCGTGATGCTAGAATAAAAAAAGAAGAGGAAATAAACAACATTTTATAGGAGAAAACAGTTTACACTAAAAAAAAATGCTGGTATTATTTTCTTTATTTCCTGTTAAGAAGACTGCCTGCAGCAGGAGCCTCTCCCCTCTGCCCTGGCTGAAGCAAGATGAAAATTATGATGAATGATTAAACAAGAAATCTCGTTACTTCTAGGTTTACAATTCCATGAATTTTAATAATATACTTTCATCATGCTTTTAAAGATCGGGCAGATAAGATTTCATCTCTGGAAATTCCTCCTGCAGGAAGTTGTAAAAAAATAAATACATACAGTTATGTGACCAAAGGCTCGAAGTTAGAACAACGTTTTTGCAAGTGTTTGTCATTTATGATTATAGAAGGAAATAATTCTCCTGATCATCATGTTCTCGCTGCACCCCTTGAATAAGACCTGTTCTATCTACTTTCTTTTTTTTACGCTTGATCCCATACATTGGCAAATTTTCAGATAGTTCTTATAAAGAATATCCTATTGTTTTTGGCTTACAATTGCACATGACAAGCTAAAGATGGCAACTATTTGGAGAATGGGGGTATCCCGAGGCTCAGGTGAGGAATATGCTTTTGAAGGTTAGGGAGGAGATATTGCAAAGAGAGAGAGCAGGACTGCAAGACCAGACTATGCAAGGTTTGATTGTAGTCTATTACCATGGAGACAACAATGCTCAAAATGTTTTAACATGAGTTTTACCCGCCATACACGCCCCAACCTTAAATACTGGAATCACTAAGTGCGCCCGACCTCGTCTGTCACGTCCAATATTAATACAGACCCCAGCCCCGAAGTTTATATTTCTGTAAAACACAACTATAAATGAATACTGACCGATTCCAGAAATATCAACATATACAGCTCAATAATCTACATACAGACCCCGGCCCAGATGGCCCCATGATAAAACGTTAAAAAAAAAAAAAAAACACATTTGTCCCTTCAAGATACGAACACTGAGGCAGACGCCTACCCCAAGGTGCTGACCTCATTCCAGACCAAAATACAAACCCCAAACTGGATGTTAATCAAAGGCCAAAGCCCAAATAATGTAGACCCTAGTGCAGACCCCCTAAATAGAGACCCCAGACTGGTACCCTAAACATCTGACAATCTCCTAACTTCATACAAACCCAAAACACAATTTGAGACGGACTGTTACACAGTCCCTGCTGAGCGCCGTACACTAAACATCCCGACGTGGGGTCATCAGACGTCGCACAGGAACCCGGAGAGCGGTGCATGTGCTCCGGATGCAGCATCTGGAAGGAGCCCCTGCTCTTTTGTGAAGGTTCTCCCGACAATCTGCGAGAGCTGGCATGCATTTTTCTGGCTTTCACTTGCAGAATGATGCAAAAAAACAAAAACAAAAAAAAAACAAAAACAAAACAAACGTCCTTTACACTTCTAAATTCAACAATTCTGGATTTGGGCTACACAGCCGGCCATGGAGGAGCCAAATGGTTTAGAGACCGGGAGCCTGCTGTGGCCACTCTCTCTCCACTGAAGATTTGGTCTTAAAGGGGTTTTCCAAGATTAGCAATAAAATGGATGCTTTGTTAAGCAACAGCATCAAATTCGTCCACAGGTCATGTGCGGTACCGCAGCTTGACTATTCATCAAGTTTACAAGCTAAAATAAAAATACACAATTTGCTTTAAAAACTTTTTTTTTTTTGTTAAATCACAGTAATGTACTTCGATTATGCACCACATTCCCCAATTCACTGGTCTGGAGTGGTCCCATTCTCCGACTGCACTGTTGGTCACATGCTCAACACAAATGGCCGTCTTCTGTATCAGCAGGTGACCAGTGCTGGGTGTGAAGGGGGATGGCTTTATGGCTTGTGTCAGTAGCCAAGCCTGCCCCCTTCTCAGTCAATCCTCGGGGGCTGGCTTTATGTACAATGTGTTTTTCAGTAAACTGATCACAGTTCTAAAGGACAGATGCATTAATGCATGCGGAGTCTCGTGCAAGTAAACAGGAGATACAGAATAGGGCAGAAGGGGTCCGCAGATTAAAGGTTTAAATAGAGCCCCCTACTGGATCTGGTTATGAAGGTCCGCTCTACTCCAATTTCCTGACATGTCCATTTTTAATAAATTGTTGCACTCCCCATAAGGAAATTCCAAAAGCATCCTTTCATAGAAGTTTGCACTGTATTGTTCCTCTTGGAAATATATGCATAAATTACCCAACCAACCGGTCTTACCACTGCCTTGTCAAATGGGCTTGTATGATCAATGCTCACGGCAAAAGAAAACGTACTGGTAATGGGGGTGGTACTGAGTAGTTGTCAGTTTATGTATACATTTAGTGAAAATCTAAGCATATATAAAAACGAACGTCACAAGACGTGGGCTGGAAGGGGGAAGGCTAGTGCAGCAAGATAAAGGCGTAACCGCAAAAGTAACGTCTTCCACCCATGCGCTATCAAGTGCTGGCAATTAGTCCATTCGGCAATGCATCCACAATGGAGTATGGATATTATCCCAGCGAACAAGAGGGAAGTGACCCGAATCACGGGACATAGGACGCCCCATAGCGACTCAACACAACACAAACATTCCTAATAGAACATCTGTGGTAAAATAATGCCCGATCCAGGATGGTGGATAGTGATAAATGGATGAAAGTGATAAATATATACACATGAATACTATAAAAATACAAAAGAAAAAAAAAAAAACATGCATATATAATTTATCTAATTATCTAATGTATCTCCATCTCTCTCTATAACTTGAACAAGTACAGATTGCGCCATATAAGTGACCACATTTCCTTCCTGAGAGATTACGGCAGGACAGCGACCGCTTCGAGGCTCCAGTAAAAAACTGCATCAAAAACCAGACTGGGTATGTGAAAAATTGGAGAAAATTTCCTAAATTCACACACAATGGTATGAATGGCGCCCAGGCAGAAAATGTGCTAAATTTTGCAGCATTTTAACTTCATTGCTACATCAAGCTTTTAGGTCTATTGCTAAGATATTAATTTAAAAGAGTATTTCCATCTCCAAGAAGTTATTGCAACATCTATTAGGAATAATAATAACAGCAAATACCTCCAATTAGAAATATAGTATAGTTCACCTGATTAGCTATTTCACTTACACCATGTGAAGGGTATTGCAGTATCGTAGCTATTCATGATTACAGCGACTCACAGTGACAATTAGTGGCCGTAACAATGGATACCCAAGCTACGGCAATGCCCTTCCCATTGGGTAAGCGATTTAGCTAATCAGGAGAACTACACTACATTTCTTACTGGCGGTATTTGATAATAATATTACTACAACTGCTACATACTGGGATAGGAATACCCCTTTAAGTCTCGTGTGAAAGAAAGGTTTGGCTTCCCCAAGATGTGTGTCTTGTATGAAACGGTGCCTGACTTACAGGAGTTTTCCATTTTTAATAGTTTATCTTTAATAGCTGGTTGGGTAAAAATAAAAATCAGCCCTACGTCTGTTTCACTTGTCCATTGTTCTTGGTCCGGCTGCAGACCCCGGTGATTGGAGCGGCTGAGGGTCTCCTGACCGGATATCAGACCTCGTTTGTGACTGTGAGGCGACCCGCAGACAGTCTGGACCCAGAGGTCGATATTCAGACCATGAATGTCAGACATGTGAACATGGCCTTACATACCATAGCTGCGATGCGGACGTTGTGACCGCTTCAGCCAATCACACACTGTACCGCAGACATGTCAGCAAAGACTTGATTGGTTGTTACGGGCAGCGAACACAGTTTGGATGACTGGGGCCTTCTATCTTTTCTGTTTCCCCACTGACAAAAACCATTAGGCCTCCATTATAAAAAAAAAAAAAATTGTTTTGGTTGCCAACAGCAACCTATCAGAAATTAGCTTTCATTTTGTGAACTGCTCTGGTCAATTGAAAACTGCATTGTGATTGGTTGCTATGGGAAACCAAAACAGCCTTCCTCCACCATAACAAATCAGTCATGGAGTGTGTGTGTATGGAAACCCAACAACAACGATCGCCAGCCCCAGCTATTCAGAGGAATGGTGCTGATGGGTTGCCATGCAATGATGGTGCCTGCACAAACCTGTGGCCGCCATCTTGGTGCTGCCATGTGGGCTTCATAGGAGATCATGACATGCACTGTTTGCAGCAATACCTCAGTATATAGAAAAAGTGACCAAAACGATTGCAGGTCCCAGAGTGGGGAGGTCTAAAGAATAAATAAAAGTAAAAAAAAATATATATATTCTGGGACCTGCAATTGTTTTGGTCCCTTTTTCTATATATACACAAACACAATTTTGTATCACAGCCTTTTCCACAGTCCAGAAATAAAAAAAATAAAAAAAAGGAAAAATAAAACACTTTCAGTATAGATGTGTCCATAACTGTCTGATCTATCACACATTTTTTTGGTCACGCCACCTCACCCCCTATAAATCCAATCCAAGCAACAAAGACACTTTATGTAACCCAAAATGGCACTAAAACAAATCAAAACTCAAGCAAAAGAAAAAAAAAAAAAAAAATTCTGACTTGGTAAAGCCATAATTATACAGACCTTCATAATTACATTGCCAAGTTATTTTTACCACACAATTAATGCCGTAAGAGCAAAAACCTAAGAAAAACAATGGCGGATTTGCTGAGTTTCTCTTTTTTTTTTTTTTTTTTTTTTTTTTTACCCATAATAGCAAATATGAAGCATTAGTGAAGTCTGAGCCCATAAACAGAACTAAAAACATAAAATCTGCTATTTTATAATTTACTGATTGCTGCAAATCTACTGTCGGACAGAAGAATAAAACGAAAAAAAAAAAAAAAAAAAAGGAAAATCTAATAATTACAAATAATGAGAAGAGTCTGGTACCAGGGACGGCTCCCGTGTGGCGTGAAATATTAGCCCAGCTGCCACGTGTAAATCAATATTCCTGACAAGTCAATCTGAGGCGCTCTGTGCTGCGTGGCAGCTGTGTACACAGCGGCGCCCCACGCTGCGGCCCCCCAACAAAAGGAGCGGGGTAATGTCCCAGATAAGCCTGGAGCTGGCAGCCGCGATTACACGACGTGAAGTGGTCGCACGAGGCAGATGAGAGGGCGAGACGCTACAGAATAGGGTCACATAAACATGTCACCCCCCCCACAATACACACTATAAATACCGGCCCGGGATATGTCACCCTCACTGTTCACACAACGCGCAACAATCTGCATGATCCCGGCCATCACACGCCACAATCATCGAAAGATCGACCACAAGATAAATGAGAGGACAGGCGGCAAAGCTCCAACCGGTATTTTCTAAGTTCACTCCTGCCGATTTGCATTTTTGCGCTTTCGCTTTATCGCTTTTTCTCCCATGTGTCAGGCTAGTTTCACACTAGCGGTTTTTTTTTAGCGCTGTGCTTCGTGCACAATTGAATCGCATACAAAAAACGCATCATGCGTTTTGTGTGCGTTTGCTTTTTTTAAGCGCATGCGTTTTAACCAGTTTCTAGCCATGTTAACTCTTAGAACACATGCGATTTTAAACGCAGGTGTGCGCATGTCCATGCGCACGCCTGCGTTCCCATAGACTGTAATGTGATTTTTTTGCGTATTCCTTGCGCATGTGTTTTTTATGAGACAGGTCGGACGGACCAAAAATGCAACATGTAGCGTCCGGCGCGCCTAAGCGCACACTACAAAAACCGCATGCGCACGAAAACGCATACGAACGCGTGCATACGCTAGACCATGTGCCCCCATGTTAAAGATAAGGGCGCAGGACGCATGGACGCGCAGCGCTAAAAACGTTAGTGTGAAACCAGCCTCAGACCTTATTTTTCCTTCATCATTGCTGCACAAGAGCTTGGGGGTTTTTTTGAAGGACAAGTTTCAGTTTTGAAGACACAAATCATTTTACCTTAAAATGTGCTGAAAAATCGTTGGCGGGTGAGAAAAAAAATAAAGTAATTCCAGCAACAACAAAAAAAAAAAAAAAAAAAAAAAAAAAAGAAAATGTTTGGTAAGCGTTTTGATAATTTGAAAAAAAAAAAAAAAAATTGGGGGAGTGTAGCAATCAAAAAGTGTAAATTTTGGCATTTTGATTTTTTTTTTTTTTTTTACCTTTCCTAGAATTTTACATTTTTACAAATCACACTTACAGACGTGGCAATAAAAAAAATGTGTGCATTGTTTGTTTTATCTTTATTTAAAAATGGGGAAATGGTGACGGGTGGGTGACGTGAAGATCCGATTTTATTAATGTTTATGTTCTTAAAAACTTTTTTTTTTTTTAATCATTCTTATTCTTTTGGACTTTATATTTTAGCCCCAATAGGAGACCTGAACCAGCGATCATTTGATCACTAATCACAGTCCTTTGAAGTCATTCATCAGGTCCCCGGCTGCTAGGCATTCCCATGGACACCCTGTGATCACGGGATGAAGGGGTGATGGTAATCTTCAATAGACAATCACTGAGGGTGGCATTTAAATGGCTAAATAGCTGTGATCGGGCCGAGCTGGGATCAGTGCTGTATAACACAACTGACACCTGCGACTCCGGGACATCATAATACAGCAGCGTGCAAAAGTGAAGGGTTTAAAAGGGGTTGGGCAGGGGCAATTTTATTTTTTCTTTAATTTACTTTATAATATTATGTATTTTTTATAACATACTGTATAAATCCAATCTAATGCATGACCAGCAGCAAGAACGGATCTGGCTCAGCTGCAGGGATGTGTGACGCAGGTGGCAGAACTCTCTCGGATATTAGTAACACCGCACCTCCGGTGTACACCGCCGCACTCACTATGCAATCACCTTCAGAAGCAGCCAATACGTTTCCATTAAACAGGTTCTCTTTAAAGAGGATGGACCCATCACCGCTCCTGACGCGTCTGCCGTGGTAAATACCTGCAGCCCCCGAATTACGGTACGGTAAGGCTATGTGCACACGCTGAGGATTGATCTGCAGATCAATCCGCAGGTAAATCCGCAGGACAAAAGTCCTGCGGATTACCCTGCGGTTTCACATCTCATACCGATAAGGTGTGAAACTGCTGCGGATTCCGCACAAAGAATTGACATGCTGCGGATTGTAATCCGCGGAAAAACTGCGCGGAAAAATCCGCAGCATCTGCACAGCGGTTTTTGTTTTGCATAGGCTAGCATGGTACTGTACACCGCTGTGGAAACCGCTGTGGGTCCGCAGGGCCAAATCCGCTGCGGATCCGCAACATGTGCACATTGATTTATTCATGAATTTCCAGAAGGAATAAAGCTATGTAACCATGAGGC
Organism: Dendrobates tinctorius; assembly: GCF_039654945.1. Taxonomy (NCBI): domain Eukaryota; kingdom Metazoa; phylum Chordata; class Amphibia; order Anura; family Dendrobatidae; genus Dendrobates; species Dendrobates tinctorius. Next base: position 13,688,091 of record NW_027361810.1, on the reverse strand, counting down.
CCTATATAGTCAGCACTGACAAAACTCCAGGGAGGAGCCGCCAGTCAACTGGGATGTGGCCATCTTGCCAACTGAAATCGCTTGGCCAAGTAAGTCACCGGAGTTATATCACATATGATATAATATAACATAATAAAATAATATTTTTTTTATTGATTATGATTGGGTTTTTTTTGTTTAATGGCCTCATCTACTTGTCAACTGATTTATACATTTCCAACAGAGGATCAGATTTCAGTGTATACAGGCCAAAAGAAGAAGACTGCGCACTTTGGCTCGGTGTAAGGGGAAAACGAAAAAAGAAAAAAAATGGAGGGGGGCTTTTTATGATGGAAAACCGCTAGAGGAAATTACAGATCTTTGCATCTGATCACATTCAGGATATGAGGAAAACTGGAAAATAAGTCCTAGTTCATGTTCACACAATTATTTGACGCTTTATGGGTGGGTTCCACACCAAAATCACCTGTATCAAAAAGAAAAAAAAAAAAAAGAAATTAAAAGTCATGTAAATTCTTGGGTTTTGTTTACTTTAGTTTTTGCAGTGGAAAAGTGACAAAACACAGAAAACCCCTATTGCAACAATCCATGATATAAATATATAAAAAAAAAATCATGGAAAAAGAAAAAACGGTGAAATCCACATGTTCTCTAAATAAACTGCACCAAAACATTACTTGTCTGCCACCATCATTTGAAAAACAGGTGAACTTTATCTAGTGGGGACCTTCTGCTTTTTAAAAGATTACAAACAACTGGTCGGAAGAGCGAGTCAGCACCTGAAATAATGAGACATCGTTGGGCAATAAACTTCTCTATCAGAATAATTCAAGGAAAAATGAATGCAGCCAGAGCCAGACAAAAAGCCCAAAGTCACCTAACAGGAATTAACCCATGTGTGAAGTCACATAAGACTTGTCAAGACCAAGGGAGTCGACGCTTAGATGTTGATTAGCAGCTTTTCAAAAACTTTAAAATGCAAAACTAAAGCAGCTCGTCCAAGAATTAGCTTCCCAGATGTCTGCGACAGCAAAATAAATTCAGGACTGGTTTGGTCTGGAGAAACAAGTTTGGTTTCATTGCTGCCTTATGAAACACAATCTAGAAATGTAAGCGGAAAAAAAAAAAAAAAAAAAACACAATCAAAAAGGTAGAAATAAAAGAGAAAGAAAAAAAAAAAAAAAAAAAAACTAAAGAAAAACAAAAACAATACTCCTCCATTCACCCCTTTCCCCCCCAATCCCCGGAACCAGATGTGTCGACCACCAGCCCCCCGACCTCTGAGGCCACTTTTGCTTGCTCTGGTACCATTTCTGGTCCCAGAAAGAATTATTGTAGTTGTAATGCTGAAGCAGGACGGAAGGGAGGAAGATTTGCAGTGGTAAGCAAGTATTGCAGGGCACTCTGTAAACTTCACAACTTTACGTAAGTAGCAGAAAACTACTCACTATTCCGTTTTGGGGTTTTTTCCCCCTTCTGGTCACAAAATGCCACTAAAATAAATTTTAAATTGCCTAGTCCTTTCTGAAGGAATCATTCTGTACAAGAACTGCGTTGTTTTGGTTCCTCAGGGGCGGGGCTAGAAGCAATAGAGTGCTAAGAGTTGGGACTTTTATTTTAGCTTTTTTTTTTTTTTTTTATTTAGTAAAGTCTTCATCTGCTTACTTTAAATATTATATTAGTTGTTTTTTTTATTTCTCACTTTCCCACTAACATAGAAGATACAGCAGGCCAAACGCACGGCAGAGATCTTGCACGGCACCTGACAATCATGCGATCACCAGGACAGGAACAGAAAGCAACATTGTCACTAACTAAATGGTATCCACTGTGCTCGTGGCCTGTATACAGCGATTAGGAAGACAGGGACCACAGCAAACGCTCTCCACCTTCTCATTGGAGAAGGCGGCCATGATGTCAGACAAACTGCTTCCCTCTCCTGCAGCTGCAGACTATGCAGGGTGTTTGCAGAGACAAATGCCTCTGGGTGATGAGCGAAAATCTGGAAATTCAGAATCATGTTATATACTAGCAGTGGATCCAAAATCTCCGCTCTGTTCAGGATTAGATAAACATGGCAACTCGCTTTCCAAAACAGCGCCTCCCATGCCTACAGGTTGTGTGTGGTATTACATGTCCTCATTTCCTTTAATGCATCCAAGATGCAATCCATAGACATGTTTCAAGAAAAAAAGAAAATAAAAATCAGCTATGTTTTTGTAATCCTGGACAACCCCTTTAGGCCTCGGCTTCTGGTCCTGCGACTTCAGATTTTTAGCCAAAAAAAAAAAAAAAGGGTCAGACTATAATTTAGAAATGACAGGGCGACAGGTTAATGTTGCTTACATTACCTGAGAGGTCAGACAATTGAGTAATTCAGGTCAAAGACCCTGAAATATTATACAAACAATAGAACAGGGCTTTTATGTTGGTTGTACAAAGTATAAAACCATAACCACAATGAAAGCATCCATCATAATACCTGCTCCGGTGGTTGTACCAGACGCTCAGAAGAACCCGCCCTGTAGGAACATGATGTATCGCCGCAATCATCCACCCTGCAGCGCTTCTTGTTCACTCTCCTTGAGGCGGTATTGCAGCACAAAATTGAGAAATTTTCTGATAAAAATGCTGTCATACCGTCCAAAATTACCAACACCGAACTCTCAAACTATTTGGTTTAGTGCCATATTCCAGAAAAGTGGGTCACAACCAGTAGTGGGGCAGAAAAACTGCTGAAAATCCAGGTGATTGAGAAATGTGGGGATCGGTTTGCGGATTTCCAAATAAACAAAAACACGAAATCTGTGAAAATGAGGGTCAAAAATCGGAAGGAAAATTAATAGGATTTCAAAATCTGCACCGCAGGTCAATTTCCGTGCGGAAAAACTCTGCAGCGAGATCCGTAGTAATCCGCTGCAGATTTTCTGCTTGCAATCCAGACAGGAAATTCACAGCATTTCCGTGCCGCGCAGATATATTATGGCTCCCATCGGGTTTATCTCACAGCTTTGATAAGCTACTGAAAAAAAAAAAAAAAAAAAAAAAAAATCAAATTTAACAGTGATAAGGTTTGTAATTTAACAGTCAAAGTGACGTGTGCAGCCGTGGAGGAAACGCTGAGAATTTTTCCACAGTGGATTACAGGATCAGTTGCAGATTCGTAATCGAAAATTTGAAAAAAAAAAAAAAAATTCCAATGGGACCTTTCTGCTTCCGAATCTCCGCAGAGGAAAAAAAAAAACAAAAAAAAAAAAAACAAGAAAATACACATGAAATCTGCAGCAGTAAATACCGATGCAGAAAAGGTGCAGATTTGCTGCGTATTTCACTTTTTGCATTATGTGACGTCAGCACAGAAATTGGCATGCCGCAGATTTTAAATCCGTGCTCCAGTAGCACTGCGCTGTTACTGGACCTCACAACAATCTGAGCAGGCAAAATCCACAGGAAAAAAAAATTGTGGATTTTCCAGGCAGCTTTCACATAGAAAATCTGCAGCAGCTTACAAAACCAGCCATGCAGAGAAGGATTTTTTTTTTTTTTGCACGGAAATTTACTTGTGCAGATTTTTAGATCCGCAGAATGTCATTTCTGCTGCAGCAAAACAGCGCAACGTTGCATGAAGATTTTGCTGCAGAATGCGCACTGCTGCAGGGAGACTGGAAGAAGCAGGAGATTTTCTACTAGAAAAAAGCGAAGCATGTAAGTAAAGAGAGCACAAGGGGATGTGTGTATTATCCCTATGCCTCCTACCTGGAGGACGGCGGCGGCACCCGCTCACCTCTGTGCCCACAACGACATTTACTCCCACCAGGACGAGTCTTGTAACTCTCAGAATGGCGCCATTAACTCCCCACAGAGAAGTTTCGAGTGTCACAATCTGGAGAGACTCTCAACCTGCAGGGTGTGACTCGGCGATTGCTGCGAATTTCCCAATAATAGGCGGCGTCCTCCCTCTGGTAATAATGTATTAAAGATGTGACAAATTGCTAACGATTAAATAAGGTTTGTCCCTTAGTGGTAAAGTCAGCATTGCACAAGTGGATTGTAACGTCACATGGAAAAATCCCTGCAGGACAGCATGGAAGTCCCTGCCGGGAGCGACTGGTGTATGGTCTCCGTATACATCAGGAGGAATATACGTCTGTACCAAGGAACGCGAACAGGTCGCGTCAATCCATAGGAAAACCATTTATCCAAAAGCGTAAAATCATACCGCAATAAAAACTACAGAATAAGCATAAAAACAGCATTCAACCACAAGAAAAATCTGATTACTAAAGACTGACAGAGACTGATCACTGCCCTCCCTATTCTGCTGGTGCAGTCACTGTGCACATACTTTACATTACTGACCCTGAGTTACATCCTGTATTATACTCCAGAGCTGCCCTCCCTATTCTGCTGGTGCAGTCACTGTGCACATACATTACATTACTGACCCTGAGTTACATCCTGTATTATACCCCAGAGCTGCACTCACTATTCTGCTGGTCACTGTGAACATACATTACATTACTGATCCTGAGTTACATCGTGTATTATACTCCAGAGCTGCACTCACTATTCTGCTGGTCACTGTGTACATACATTACATTACTGATCCTGAGTTACATCCTGTATTATACTCCAGAGCTGCACTCACTATTCTGCTGGTGCAGTCACTGTGTACAGACATTATTCTTATTATTGCATTTCCACTTTTTGTAGTTTTTGGCACTTTTCACCTTCGTTTTTAGCTTTTTTTTTTTTTTTTTTAACATCTTATTTTTTACTTTGCTCTCCTGCCCCCAGTGTATTTTATGTTTGTTCTTTTTTCGTGTGCAATTTTAGTACAGTTCCTCACCCTATACTTTCATAAAAAAAAAAAAAAATAAAGTTGCCTTTAAGTAGCAAAAAGAAGACTACAAAAAGTTAGACAAAAAAAAAATGCATTTTTTAACCTCACTACTATTAGTTTTAAAGTTTTGTGTGGAGTTGTCCTTGAATTCCAGATCAGAAACATAAAACAGAAGAGAACATTACCTCGTTGTTCTCCTCATGGAGTTGTAGGACATCCAGGACTCCGGTAATGGAGAACTCTAAATTACTACAATGGAAAACACAAACAATCACCAGCGTTTCCATTTAAGAAACCCATACCTACTTGCATCCAAAATAGCTCCGCTCCTGTACTTAGGTTGTGTCTGGTACTGCAGCTGTACCTCATGGGTTTTCCCATCATAAATGGGCATTGACAGATAGCGCCGATGAATACAAGCACTTTTGCTATTTATTTCTTGTTAATATCTCAAGAACAGCTGAAAAATGTTAACACTTTCCTTTGCGCGTTGCCTTGGAAGCGGACCACCGCTGATAGCCGAACATGTGCTGCGCTTACAAGCTCTTTTCTATTAAGCTTGTAAACACTGTTTGGAAGCAGGCCAGGAGTGTGAAGTTACCTCCTAATCCAGGCTAGCTTCAGTACAGTGTTTATAAGCTGGACAGCAGCGGTGGTCGGTCTCCCAGGCAACGCGCTGTAAACAAAAGAAAAGCGTTAATATCTCAAGAACGGCTGCAAACTTTAATATGCAGTAAATTGCAAAAAATACTCGACTTTCCCCGCACTATCCAACAATATCCATCTATGAAGATGGGAAATAACCCTTTTAACTCGACGGAGCAGAGGTGAAATACCAGACATAATCCTGGAAAACCCCTTAAAGTGCTGCCGAGTGAGAAAATCTAAGATCTAATGATTCAATTTAGAACGGTCGCACATAAAAGTATTTACATCTCTGGGTGGAGACGCATCTCATGAGATACATACACCTCAATAACCGCAGGACGAGAACATCGCAAAAAAACAAATGTCAGTTCCGGGACCGGACAACCACAGGTTTCCTGTTGCAAACAGCAGTGGTAAAAAAAAAAAAAAAAAAAAAATAAAAAAAATTACTCCCTCCCCTCCAACGTGCAAAGATTTGCATTTTATAAAATTAAAAAAAAAGTAAAAAAAAAAAAGCCACCGTCCACCCGGCTGAAAAGTCAATAACCGCAGAATTCGCAGCCTCACCTGTAAAGTCTGACTGCCCGCATGACAGCGACGTTCCTGCCCAAGGTTTATGGGCATCACCCGGCCGCTCCGAGCGCCTCGAGGACAGATCACAATGTCATTTCCTATCTGAATCATGACTAGTGTGCAGATGTCGGGCACCGCCCTCGCCAGGGGAAGGACTGGCATCAGACTATACCAGGTGTTTCCTTCTTAGAGACCCGCGCACAAGATCTCGAGTCGCTCCTTCTGAAAAGTAGATAGTTGGGCAACAACCAACAGGACCAACATGCCAATTTTTGTTTTTTTTCCTCTTTTTCTAACAGATCATGTATTTTTTTATTTTACACTTATCTGCCACGCCGACATGGTGCATAAAATGTATACTGCAAAAAAAAAAAAATCCAAACGTGACGAAAGCGAGAAAATAAAGAAAATCATTATTGTGATTTGTTTTTACACCCTTCATTGTGCAGCAAAAGTGGCGTGGAATTTGGATCAAATAAAACGTTGGATTCTGCCGCCAACTCTTGAAATCGGCAACTTTTTTTTTCTTCATTTTTCGATACGTGTCACTGGAGGCGTTCGGTGCGAATGCTTCAATTTTCTGTAAATGTCATGAAAGACACCAGCGTTCTCGCCGTACAGACTGAATACCGGCCACCTGTATACACCTGCTGCGGATGGAGATAACCGGCGGGACGGTCGGGGGCTGTGCAAACCCCAGCGGGAGAAAAAGGAATTCTGATGGAGCAAAAAAAAAAAAAATAACACCAGCAGAGCAAAGAACACATCCCATGGTGTCAAAATAAGCTACACACCAGAGGTGAAAGGAAAGAAAAACGTCATTTAACTTTAATTCATACTTTCATTAAAAAGTTTGCTGACTAGTTTAAAAACTAAATTATACAAGGTGTGGATTTATGTGTATTAATAAGGCTGTGAACTGATTTTTCTTTTCATCAGCTGACAATGCAATGTAGGAATTTATGTAGATTACGATAATATCAGAGTAATATGCCTTTTATATACACACACGTTTTTTAATTAGTTGAGCTTTTATTATTTTATTATATTTTTATTATTTTTCTCATTTAAATTATTTTTTTTACATTACTGGAATGCATGCATATATATTAATGCGTCTCAACTAAGTAAAAAAATATTGTATACACACAATTTTTTTCTCATCTATATGGTTGTCAACTAATTAAAATCTATAATATATGTTAATTAGCGGACCACCACGTGCTCTGGCACATTGGCCCGTCGTCCATACACAGACTAATAACAGGCTTTTGTGAACAGGTCCCAGGCGTCGTTTCAGTCCCCACAAGTGGCACCATTATTGGTAAGTGAACAATGCGAGCAAAGTTGGCAACAATGGGAGCGCTGGTTACACTTGATTTACAGGGTTTTCTCTTTGTTTTGTTTTTTTTGAGCAGACACTATTAAAACCTGTGTGATCCGACCACCTAAGACTCCACCGAGAAGTGGACTCTGCCTGTCTAGTCTCCCATACGAGCGGATCGGCGCATGCGCTTGGCCAATGTAAAGTCTATGGGACTAACTACAGCACGCACATCATCATCAGTCTCACAGACGATGAGTGTAGCGACAGCGCGCAGGTTGGACCACCTAACCTGTGGACTGGTAATAAGATGAGCGCTTGGGACAACTGTTATTCTCATCTTTATCTACAGAATAGGCGAGGATGTGCTGATTGTTGGGGTCCAACCACTGGGAACCCATCGATCGCACGAACCGTTCTCAGCATGGCCCTAAGTGAATACAGCGGTGCCCCAGAAAGCGCGCCACCGCTTCATCTGCTCTTTATGGAACTGCCGGAAAAAGCGGAGCGCTGCACTGGGCCATCGCCAGCAGATCCAGAGACAAGTTAGGCCTTATCGTAAGGATGACAATAACAGTTTTTTCATTGAAAATAACCAAGTCAAGTGTTAACATAAAATCTAATATATAAAGCTCAAGTGTAAGTGTGTGTGTGTCCAGGATTGGCATCCGCACCGTCGCAGCTACAGCCACAAAATTTGGCAGTGTCACACGTCTGGACCTCGAGAGTGTCCTAAGCCATGTTGTGAGGCAAAATTTTAACCCCGCGCGTTCCAATTCACCAAACAATTTTGCCCCTATCTACATAATGGGGAAAAAGTGTGTGTGTATCAAGCCCCGCCCCTCATGATGTCATAATGGTTACCATGGCGACGCTGATGTCTTCATAAGTTGCAAGCCCCGCCGCTCATTATGAGGTCAATGATTGACTATGGGATGGAGGATGTGTGATGGGTATATGGGCACGGGACTATGGGATGGAGGATGTGTATGACGGGTATATGGGCACGGGACTATGGGATGGAGAATGTGTATGATGGGTATATGGGCACGGGACTATGGGATGGAGAATATGTATGATGGGTATATGGGCACGGGACTATGGGATGGAGAATATGTATGATGGGTATATGGGCACGGCACTATGGGATGGAGAATATGTATGATGGGTATATGGGCACGGCACTATGGGATGGAGAATATGTATGACGGGTATATGGGCACGGGACTATGGGATGGAGGATGTGTGATGGGTATATGGGCACGGCACTATGGGATGGAGGATGTGTGATGGGTATATGGGCACTGGACTATTGGATGGAGGATATGTATGACGGGTATATGGGCACGGGACTATGGGATGGAGAATATGTATGATGGGTATATGGGCACGGGACTATGGGATGGAGGATATGTATGATGGGTATATGGGCACTGGACTATTGGATGGAGGATATGTATGACGGGTATATGGGCACGGGACTATGGGATGGAGAATATGTATGATGGGTATATGGGCACGGGACTGTGGGATGGAGGATGTGTGATGGGTATATGGGCACTGGACTATGGGATGGAGGATGTGTGATGGGTATATGGGCACTGGACTATTGGATGGAGGATATGTATGACGGGTATATGGGCACGGGACTATGGGATGGAGGATGTGTGATGGGTATATGGGCACGGGACTATGGGATGGAGAATATGTATGATGGGTATATGGGCACGGGACTATGGGATGGAGAATATGTATGACGGGTATATGGGCACGGGACTATGGGATGGAGAATATGTATGATGGGTATATGGGCACGGGACTATTGGATGGAGGATATGTATGACGGGTATATGGGCACGGGACTATGGGATGGAGGATGTATGACGGGTATATGGGCACTGGACTATTGGATGGAGGATATGTATGACGGGTATATGGGCACGGGACTATGGGATGGAGAATATGTATGATGGGTATATGGGCACGGGACTGTGGGATGGAGGATGTGTGATGGGTATATGGGCACTGGACTATGGGATGGAGGATGTGTGATGGGTATATGGGCACTGGACTATTGGATGGAGGATATGTATGACGGGTATATGGGCACGGGACTATGGGATGGAGAATATGTATGATGGGTATATGGGCACGGGACTGTGGGATGGAGGATGTGTGATGGGTATATGGGCACTGGACTATGGGATGGAGGATGTATGACGGGTATATGGGCACTGGACTATTGGATGGAGGATATGTATGACGGGTATATGGGCACGGGACTATGGGATGGAGAATATGTATGATGGGTATATGGGCACGGGACTGTGGGATGGAGGATGTGTGATGGGTATATGGGCACTGGACTATGGGATGGAGGATGTGTGATGGGTATATGGGCACTGGACTATTGGATGGAGGATATGTATGACGGGTATATGGGCACGGGACTATGGGATGGAGGATGTGTGATGGGTATATGGGCACGGGACTATGGGATGGAGAATATGTATGATGGGTATATGGGCACGGGACTATGGGATGGAGAATATGTATGACGGGTATATGGGCACGGGACTATGGGATGGAGAATATGTATGACGGGTATATGGGCACGGGACTATTGGATGGAGGATATGTATGACGGGTATATGGGCACGGGACTATGGGATGGAGGATATGTATGACGGGTATATGGGCACTGGACTATTGGATGGAGGATATGTATGACGGGTATATGGGCACGGGACTATGGGATGGAGAATATGTATGATGGGTATATGGGCACGGGACTGTGGGATGGAGGATGTGTGATGGGTATATGGGCACTGGACTATGGGATGGAGGATGTGTGATGGGTATATGGGCACTGGACTATTGGATGGAGGATATGTATGACGGGTATATGGGCACGGGACTATGGGATGGAGGATGTGTGATGGGTATATGGGCACGGGACTATGGGATGGAGAATATGTATGATGGGTATATGGGCACGGGACTATGGGATGGAGAATATGTATGACGGGTATATGGGCACGGGACTATGGGATGGAGAATATGTATGATGGGTATATGGGCACGGGACTATTGGATGGAGGATATGTATGACGGGTATATGGGCACGGGACTATGGGATGGAGGATGTATGACGGGTATATGGGCACTGGACTATTGGATGGAGGATATGTATGACGGGTATATGGGCACGGGACTATGGGATGGAGAATATGTATGATGGGTATATGGGCACGGGACTGTGGGATGGAGGATGTGTGATGGGTATATGGGCACTGGACTATGGGATGGAGGATGTGATGGGTATATGGGCACTGGACTATTGGATGGAGGATATGTATGACGGGTATATGGGCACGGGACTATGGGATGGAGAATATGTATGATGGGTATATGGGCACGGGACTGTGGGATGGAGGATGTGTGATGGGTATATGGGCACTGGACTATGGGATGGAGGATGTGTGATGGGTATATGGGCACTGGACTATTGGATGGAGGATATGTATGACGGGTATATGGGCACGGGACTATGGGATGGAGGATGTGTGATGGGTATATGGGCACGGGACTATGGGATGGAGAATATGTATGATGGGTATATGGGCACGGGACTATGGGATGGAGAATATGTATGACGGGTATATGGGCACGGGACTATGGGATGGAGAATATGTATGATGGGTATATGGGCACGGGACTATGGGATGGAGAATATGTGTGATGGGTATATGGGCACGGGACTATGGGATGGAGAATATGTATGATGGGTATATGGGCACGGGACTATGGGATGGAGAATATGTATGATGGGTATATGGGCACGGGACTGTGGGATGGAGGATGTGTGATGGGTATATGGGCACTGGACTATTGGATGGAGGATATGTATGACGGGTATATGGGCACGGGACTATGGGATGGAGGATGTGTGATGGGTATATGGGCACGGGACTATGGGATGGAGGATATGTATGATGGGTATATTGGCACTGGACTATGGGATGGAGGATATGTATGATGGGTATATTGGCACGGGACTATGGGATGGCGGATATGCATGACGGGTATATGGGCATGGGACTATGAGATGAAGGATGTGTGACGGGTATATGGGCACGGGACTATGGGATGGTGGATATGTATGACGGGTATATGGGCACGGGACTATGAGATGAAGGATGTGTGATGGGTATATGGGCACGGGACTATGGGATGGAGGATAATTATAATTTGCTATAACTAACCACAGTTAGTTACTATGCCCAGGCAGCGCCGGGCTCTTCAGCTAGTACATACATATATTTTAAAATAAAAAGTGCAAAAGAATGCAGGTATGAATAAACGAGGATGGAAAAAAGAACAGTTTAGGAGTTTTTTTTCCAAGTTTACATAAGCTAAAACCTGCACCAGGATGGATCCGATTGAAATCACTAAAATATTAAATAAATATATAATACACACACATACGAGGCCTAAATGCCGAAGAAACGCCTTCATGTTAAAAACAGCTCGCCCAATACTGGCTAAAGTGCTGGCGAACAGACTAACTGGTGTTGTTGATACATTGATCCATATGGATCAATCGGGGTTTATGCCCAACAGATCAACAGCAGCCAATATACGGAGACTATATCTCAATATGCAGCTGCCAGTCGATAACCCAGGTGGGAGGGTGATAGCCTCACTTGATGCCCATAAAGCCTTTGACTCTGTAGAATGGTCATACCTGTGGAGAGTGCTGCATAGTATGGGCTTTGGTCCTCTATTTACAGCGTGGATTCAGCTATTGTATACTCAACCCACAGCTAGAGTTAAGATTAATGGGGTAATGTCCGCGGGAATACAGCTGCATAGAGGAACGAGGCAAGGCTGTCCACTGTCGCCGCTCCGGTTCACTATTGATAGAGCCAGTGGCGGCTGCTATTAGACGCAACAAGGCAATAAAGGGGTTTCAATATGGCGATTTGGAGGAAAAGGTGGCCCTGTATGCGGATGACCTTTTGTTATTCCTAGGGGAACCCTCGGCTTCATTGGATCATGCTGTGCAGACCATTGAGGGGTTCGGTGAGATCTCAGGACTGACCATAAATTGGTCTAAATCAAGCCTATTTAAAGTTGACAAGGAGGTGGTATGGACTCAGGAAGACATAGGGGCCAATAAACTACAATGTGTGGAAATGTTTAAATATTTGGGGATACAGGTTTCCCTACCGGTGACTGAGTACCTTAATACTAATCTAGTACCCCTACTGGCAATTCTAAGAACTAAGGTGGATACTTGGAACAAATTACACTTGTCGGTGGTGGGAAGCATTAATCTACTTAAAATGGTTTTAATGCCCAAGCTTTTATATATATTACACAACTCCCCAATCTAGATACTGCAGAAAAGGTTCGGAGTGGTGATTTCACTGTTCAGAGCCACGGTATGGGGTAAGAAACAACCTAGAAGGCGGCTTGAGACCAAAGGACGAGGGGGGACTGGCACTACCAAATCCGGAACTGTATTTTTGGCTGCTGCCCAAAGTCAACATCTTAGAGGGTGGTCTAATCAAGAGAAGGCAGGCGTCATCAGAGGAGTGCTGGAATACGTACTAAATAGAAGCCTGTTGATACTTGGCCTAGAGGATGGGTGTAATGGGAGACGGGTGTCCCACTCTGCGACTCTTACAAGACCTGTGGAACAGACTAAAGCGGGTGAGAGGGGTGACCGGGTTGACTAGATTCACAGTTATATGGGATAATAGTAACCTCCCAGAGATTCGGAAACTTGGGAGACTGGAAGGCTGGAAACGTAGGGGGCTGACATTAATGTCTCAAATTATGGGTAACGGGGAGCTGAGACCGTTTGTGCAATTACTGAATGAGTTTCAGTTGCCGGATTCTGAATGGTACCACTACTGTCAGGTACGGCATGCCATTACGGCTCAAAAACTTTCCAGAAACCTGCAGATACAATCTGACATAGTGTTGGACTATATATGTGGTGGTGCTGGACTTACGAAGGGGGTAATTTCTAACACCTACAAAGATATATTGCATACACATTTAATGAGGTTCCCACTTAAAGCAAGATCCAAATGGGAGGGAGAGATTGGGGTGATGACTGACGAGGTATGGGACAGCGTCCTAGAATATGTCCCCAAACTCACTATGAGTGAACCAGCTAGGTTGTCCCATCTTTATGTGATCCATCGTGTGTACCGTACCCCCCTTCTGATGTTTAAAATGATGTGGGGGGTCTGATGCCGGAATCCTTCATATGATGTGGACTTGTTCCAGGCTATCTGCGTTCTGGTTTAATGTCATTAACAGAATAGAAGGGGCTTACGGAAGTGTTATACCCAAAAACCCACTGGTCTGCATACTGGGATATGTGGAGGAAATTGACATCGTTAATAGTGCAAAGCTTGCTATAGCCAGACTACTACATGTAGCAAGGAAGCTGATTGCGAGGAACTGGATCAGGATAGAACCACCTTCTGGGAGAGAGTTTGTGAAACAGGTGTCTTGTATCATCCGGCTGGAGGAAAGGATACATGCTAAAAGAGGCAATTCTAAAACCTATGAGAGGTTGTGGAATCCCTGGCTACAATACGGTACAGTGAACTGATGGGAATGTGCTATATTTTACAATGCTGGTCTTGTGGATAGACCATTAATACCCGGACATAGGAACATTTCTGTTTTGTATGGTTTGATTGACAATATGGGTAAAGAGGATGACTAATGGTAAATTACGGTGTAAGAGAAATCTTATGGAGAAAAGAGTTATATATGCTGTCTACATGGGGGGGGGGGGGGGACAGGGATGTTCAATTTGTAAATCTATTGTTTGTGGAAGATTTACTGTATATTTTGTATTTTGAATTCTGATTAATAAAAATCTATTTGATCAAAAAAAAAAAAAAAAACAGCTGGCCCTTTAAGAAGGTATGATGCGACGTGATGCCCTGCGAAGAGAACGGTCGACACATGATAAAATGGCGCACTAGTGTCTTCACACCGTTTTTTGTGACACTTATGATATTTTTTTCCCCCCCTAACACTTCTATCCTAGTGAAAAATTAATGTAAACGTGTGTTTAGAGGGTGGGGAGAGGGAGGTGGATCAAGAATACCACAAAGATTGCACAATATTAAGCGCAAATGACACAATCTGCACAAAAAAGCAGCAAAAACGCACCACAATCGGCTTTTTGTAAGCAACTTTTTTGCCTGCGGAAAAAATGCAACATGTGAACATTACCTAAATGTTGCAGTTTTTGAAATGATTTTTTTTTTTTTTTTTGGGGGGGGGGGGGGGGGCAGAGGACTGCGTTTAAGACCAGGTACACAAAGAAGAAAGCTTGTTTTCTAGTAGAAACTACTTCAGGAAATGCTCCCTCTTTGGGAGTTTTTGGAAGAGACTTTTGGTTTCCTGAAGCTTCTGAGCAGCCTTCTGATTGGCCAGTGTCCAGTTTTGGAGCAGATCAGAAGTCACTTCAGAGAATGGACGAGCCGTCCGAGAAAACTCCCGACACTGAACACACAACCAGAAAAGTGGATTTAAATTAGAAAGTGTTTTTGAGCAATTTTTTAGGAAATTTTTTGGAGTAGAAAAAACTTTTCAAAAAACTCTGTAGCCTTACAGTTCACAAAGTGGCTAAAAACTCAATGCTAATTGTGCGTTTCAAGACCAAGTTCAACCCAGGGATTTTTGGAGCGTCTTTTTATGGGGAGAATCCCTGCAAAGTTACTAACCACGGTCAAATCTGCGCCAAAACCATCGAAAAAAGGGGACAAACGCTGCAAAAATCAGCAGACGGCTGTGGTGTATCCTGGCGCAGGGACTTAAGGGGGGAAATGCAGCGGTTTTGCCAGTGGGGACACGACCTGTAAGTTACCATATATGAAAGGAAAAAAAACAAAACACTCTGATCCGAGAGCATCTGAGAAATGTCACCGCACAGATCAGCGATGACCAACAGAGAAACGGAAACCCACAGACGCCCCAAGGAGGAACGTCGTCACCTAAGGGGTGCGTTACCATCGGGCAGAGTCACAAACAGAAGAGCCATAAACTGCCCGGGATCCCCCAGAAGACGGGCGACATCCATCACACGTACAGAATGTCCGGAGGATCGGACCCCACAGTCAGGAAAAATCCCCACTGACATCTAGATCTTACACCATGGGGTTTTTTCACCCCAACTCAGCGCATAAACTGAGAACTCTCTGGGCAGTGGGGTCCACAATCAATCACCCGGACCCCCGCAGCTCAGCAGATACCTACCTGCAAACATGCACGCCCTGACCCCGCATCTCCCGGCCCCGCATCTCCCGCACGCCCTGACCCCGCATCTCCCGGCCCCGCATCTCCCGCACGCCCTGACCCCGCATCTCCCGGCCCCGCATCTCCCGCACGCCCTGACCCCGCATCTCCCGGCCCCGCATCTCCCGCACGCCCTGACCCCGCATCTCCCGGCCCCGCATCTCCCGCACGCCCTGACCCCGCATCGCCCTGACCCCGCATCTCCCGCACGCCCTGACCCCGCATCGCCCTGACCCCGCATCGCCCTGACCCCGCATCGCCCTGACCCCGCATCGCCCTGACCCCGCATCGCCCTGACCCCGCATCGCCCTGACCCCGCATCGCCCTGACCCCGCATCGCCCTGACCCCGCATCTCCCGCATGCCCTGACCCCGCATCTCCCGGCCCCGCATCTCCCGCACGCCCTGACCCCGCATCTCCCGGCCCCGCATCTCCCGCATGGGTAGAAGAGGGGGGTGACGGCAGGTGTGGGGTCAGGGACTGACTGTATAAGTCATGAGGCAGGTGGGGGGGATTTGTGATCAGCAGGAGGGTCACAGTCGTGGGTGCAGGTGAGGGAGTCGGAGGATGGAAACCCTGCAAGTTATATGGCAGAACATCATGACAGGTTTGTACCTGTCCAGGTTAGTTTCACATTAGCGTTTTTTAGCGCTGCGCTTCGTGCGCAATAGAAACGCATCATGCGTTTTGCAGGCGTTTGCTTTTTTTTAGGCGCATGTGTTTTAACCAGTTTCTAGCCATGTTAACTCTTAAACACGCCTGCGTTCCCATAGACTGTAATGTGTTATTTAGTCGCATTCTGTGCACATACGTTTTTTGACACAGGTTGGACGGACCAAAAATGCAACAGGTTGAGTCCGGCGCGCCTAAGCGCACACTACAAAAACGCATGCGCATGAAAACGCATACAAACGCATGCAAACACTAGACCATGCGCCCCCATGTTAAACATAGGGGCGCATGCACGCGCACGATGCGCTGCGCTTAAAACACTAATGTGAAACCAGCCTTATAGGGTCACACGGGCAGAGGGACAAGGAGGGAAGTGGCATGATATGGGGGGCTGCACTGTCTAGGCTGGGGGTAGTGTGCAGTGTGATGGGGGGAGCTGTACAGTGTCAGTGACAGGAGTGCAGTGCAGGCCAGGGGTTGTGTTATGTACAGCGACAAGGAGTAAAGGGAGCATGATACGGGGGGCTGCGCCGGTTATGTGGGCAGTGTGCTACGGGGGGCTGCGCCGGTTATGTGGGCAGTGTGCTACGGGGGGCTGCGCCGGTTATGTGGGCAGTGTGATACGGGGGGCTGCGCCGGTTATGTGGGCAGTGTGATACGGGGGGCTGCGCCGGTTATGTGGGCAGTGTGATACGGGGGGCTGCGCCGGTTATGTGGGCAGTGTGATACGGGGGGCTGCGCCGGTTATGTGGGCAGTGTGATACGGGGGGCTGCGCCGGTTATGTGGGCAGTGTGATACAGGGGGCTGCGCCGGTTATGTGGGCAGTGTGATACAGGGGGCTGCGCCGGTTATGTGGGCAGTGTGATACAGGGGGCTGCGCCGGTTATGTGGGCAGTGTGATATAGGGGGCTGCGCCGGTTATGTGCGCAGTGGGATATAGGGGGCTGCGCCGGTTATGTGGGCAGTGGGATATAGGGGGCTGCGCCGGTTATGTGGGCAGTGGGATATAGGGGGCTGCGCTGGTTATGTGGGCAGTGGGATATAGGGGGCTGCGCCGGTTATGTGGGCAGTGTGATACACGGGGCTGCGCCGGTTATGTGGGCAGTGTGATATAGGGGGCTGCGCCGGTTATGTGGGCAGCGGGATATAGGGGGCTGCGCCGGTTATGTGGGCAGCGGGATATAGGGGGCTGCGCCGGTTATGTGGGCAGTGTGATACACGGGGCTGCGCCGGTTATGTGGGCAGTGTGATACACGGGGCTGCGCCGGTTATGTGGGCAGTGTGATACAGGGGGCTGCGCCGGTTATGTGGGCAGTGTGATACAGGGGGCTGCGCCGGTTATGTGGGCAGTGTGATACAGGGGGCTGCGCCGGTTATGTGCGCAGTGGGATATAGGGGGCTGCGCCGGTTATGTGGGCAGTGTGATACACGGGGCTGCGCCGGTTATGTGGGCAGTGGGATATAGGGGGCTGCGCCGGTTATGTGGGCAGTGGGATATAGGGGGCTGCACCGGTTATGTGGGCAGTGTGATACACGGGGCTGCGCCGGTTATGTGGGCAGCGGGATATAGGGGGCTGCGCCGGTTATGTGGGCAGCGGGATATAGGGGGCTGCGCCGGTTATGTGGGCAGCGGGATATAGGGGGCTGCGCCGGTTATGTGGGCAGCGGGATATAGGGGGCTGCGCCGGTTATGTGGGCAGTGTGATACACGGGGCTGCGCCGGTTATGTGGGCAGTGTGCTCTGGGGGTCATGCGGGCAGCGCAGGCCAGTGTGCCGGGTGACAGCGGGCACCGGACGCCGCAGGGTCAGTGATGCCCTCCGGTGCTGTGCCCGGCTCTCCGGTGCTGTGCCCGGCTCTCCGGTGCGGGCAGCCTCCTGCGCTGTTACCTGCTGCTCGCGGACACGTCGGGGCGATATTGTCGCATCCTCTCCCCGCAGGACGAGCTCCTCTCCGGGGTGCAGTGATCACGATCCGTAGTGGACGCCGCCTCCATGGCCCATCGGTCGGAGCAGAACAATCCCCGACAGCAGAGCGACCGCCGCCACCCTGCGTCCTCATACCCTGCACAGCGCTAGGGCGAGCGAGGGCGGGACCAATGCACCTCACACCAGTGTGAGAGCGAACCAAGCGCTCACAAGAGGGGCGAACACAACAACACACCGCGCTCCAGTGCGTGCAGAGCAGCAGGAGCACGTCCGTCCGCCCCCCTACTAACGCAGCAAGATGGTAGACTCTGACAGACAGATTGACAGAATGAATAGCCAATAACAACTAGAGTCAGCGGGATAGTAACCAATCACACCAGTGTGGGCGGGGCCTGCTGCTGATTGTAGTGTATAAGTGTAGTCACTAGTCTGGCTTTGTGAAGCTGAGCTGTGCGCGAATCAATCTGTGAAGGACGTGAGATGGAGCTGCGGTGCCGGCTCCTGGGGATGTAGTGTGGGTCGCCCTCCCAGGGCTGTGGGGTACTCAGTACCGGGCCGGTGTCGGGGGGATGTGTCACAGCAGCGGTGACCCGGTCCGTGGCCCTGGGTGCCCAAGCAATGGGGAGATGTGTTAATGGTAGAATAGTTCGTGACGCCACCAGTGGTGTTTGGCAAATATGGTGTTAGGCCAACGCTGCGTGCAGATCCGCTGGGACTGATGGTAGGTGCAGCTCAGGCTAGTTTCACACTAGCGTTTATTTCCTGCAGCGCATGGCGCCGCTAAGCCCCGCCCCCTCCCGGCTCCCTGCCCGCCCCATCCGGTCATCGCCGCCTACTAGCGTACATGGACGCTTGCGATCTGTGCACCCTCTCTTTAGCAGATCGTGCGCTAGCAGGATTTTGCCGTGCGCTGCGCACTTTTGAAGGTGCGCCGAAATGCAACATGCTGCGTTCGGCGCACACGGGCGCACCTTCGAAAGTGCGCAGCGCACGGCAAAATCCTGCTAGCGCACGGCCAGTGCACGATCTGCGCACCCTATGCTAAAGATAGGGTGCACAGATCGCAAGCGCCCATGTGCGATAGTAGGCGGCGATGACCGGATGGGGCGGGCAGGGAGCAGGGAGGGGGCGGGGCTTAGCGGCGCCGTGCGCTGCAGGAAATATACGCTAGTGTGAAACTAGCCTTAGATGGTAAAGCTCCCCACAGGTGGAGCTGTAGTCCCAGGGCAGTGTAGATGTAGCTGGCACGGGGATGCAGCAGTGCCGAAAGTATAGGGAACAGACAAGACACAGCGGTTGTAGTTTCTGTACCTTTATGGAGTATATGCAGTCCAGGGTCCTGATCACAGATGGTATTGGAGCAGGTTTATTGGAGCAGGTTAGCCTGGAAGCAGATCAGGATTCTCTCTCAGTAGAAGGGCTGTGCAGTCTCCTTCCTAGCGCTTTGTAGTGTGAAGCACTCCAGTACTTAGTTACTCTGAAATGCCTCTCTTCAGATGTTCCTAGAACTTTACTTGTATGACAGACAGCTGTAGCCTCTCTCGGAGACTCCTCTCCTGAGTCCTGGCTAACTAGTCAATTGCTGTTGTGTCCCAAGTCTTTGCTGGGAGCAGGGCATTTACAGCCTCCTACTCCTCTGGTATCTGTGGTAGGACCGTCAATATCCGTACCACTGTGGAGACCAGGCTCCAGTTCTGGGCGCTCTCAAGCTGAGGGAGCTTGCCTTCTGCAGCTCTACCTCTCAGCTTCGCACCTCCCGTCTGCACACTTCACACTCCGCAGACTATCTGAACCTTCTTCCTCCTGGCCCTCAGAGGACACTCCTCTCCAGAATCCTGGTTCAGAGTTCCCCCTGCTGGCCCGGAGTGGAAATGTGTTGCATGCATTACGTTAACTGCTGTAAAGACCCATCACTGCTTCCAAGCCTGGCATTACCCTCCCCTGGAGGAAGGCAAAGCCAGTGTGGCGACCATACTCCTGGGGGCGCCACATTCCCCCCTAGTGCAAGTCAGCACTCTTGGGCTGAATAAAAGAAAACAATTGAACAATAATAAATTGTACAAGATTTAAAAAAGGGAAAAAAAATGTACAAAAACCAAGAGCTCAAAAATGGTCCTATGATGATAAGTCCATCATCAATGTCCATGGTCCATTCCTGGCAAATGGTAAATTATTTACAAATAAAGTTTTTTGACCACACACAAGTCCTGTGGTTCAGTGTCCATAAAAGAAATTCCAAAGGAAACTCTTACAGGTTACCTGTAGGTACAAAACTTCGAAAACAGTTACATATTTACATTCAATTTCAATATTCACATTACTTTATATACAGTATCTAACTGGTAGTATGCCTTGGGTGGTGCGAGTGGATCTGCGTAACCCTAGTGTAGGCAAACTAGGTAGCATTCTCCTATGGACTCTTAGACTCACCATGGGTACAACAGGTTCACCACTGGCAGGGCGAGGGTTCTCTGGCTCCACTGCTGGTGTGGCATCTGCTACCCGAATCTCCTGATTCTCTTGAGTCACATCTTCCTGTACTACCGCTTGGGGAAACAGCAACACTGGTACCACTATAGCATCGTTCACTTTAGTCCAATTCGCAGGGAATTCTCCCAGCACGGTACTGACTGTCTTTTCTTCCTCTGTAGGTGGGATGTTATCTGATCCTCCCGCTTTTTCTTTCAACTGGTCAGGGCATAACTTCAAGTGATCCCTGGATACCGCTGCTGAGGTCTCTCCTCCATCTTTGCTAACAAGGCATACTTTGGCATTATCAAAGTTCGAGGACAGAATTGTATAGGGCTCCTCTTCCCATTGATCATCCAGCTTATGCAGTCTTCTTTTTCTCTTGAGATCTTGTTCTCCCGGCGAAAAAGGAACAGCAGGTGCATTTTGGTTATAAAGTCACTCCTGCTTCTGCCTTGCCTGAGCCAGACTCTTCTCCACACACTCCTGTACCCTTCTGTACTTCTGCTGCCTCTCCTTGTCCCAATCAGCATCTGGTGACGTTACTTCAGGCGTCAGGACTCCCATGTCCAAGTCAATAGGCAGCTTACCAGGCCTTGCTCTCATCAGGTACGCTGGAGTACAGTTGGTAGAGTTCACTGGGATATGGTTGTAGAGGTCCACCAGATCGGGCAACTTTTCTGGCCACAGATTTCTCTCCTCCAAGGGCAATGTCTTCAGTAAATCAATCACTACCTGGTTCATCTTCTCGCACATGCCGTTGGTCTGTGGGTGATAAGGTGTTGTCCGGATCTTCTTACACCCATATAAGTTGCAAAATTCATGGAACACTTCTGCCTTGAAAGCTGGACCTTGATCTGTCAGCACCCTCTCAGGATAACCATGTGGTCTACAAAAGTGCTGTTGGAATGCTCTGGCCACCGTCCTGGCTGTTAGATCTTTGACGGGCACAACCACCAGGAATCTTGAATAGTGGTCCACAATGGTAAGGGCATAGAGGTAGCCTGACCGGCTTGGAACCAGCTTCACATGGTCCAGGGCTACCAAATCCAGGGGCTGTTTGGTGATGATTGGCTGTAAGGGAGCTCTCTGGCTGTCTCAATCCGTTCTGCGCAGGTTACACTGTCCACACTCCCAGCACCACCTCTTAATGGCCTTCCTCATGCCAGTCCAGTAGAACCTCTCTCGGAGCAATTTTTCCAACTTCTATCCAAAGTGTGCAGCTCCATTGTGGTATGCTCCTAGGACCATTGATGCATCTCTCTTTGGGACCACCACCTGCCAGACCAGCTCATGTGTGTGGGCATTGATACTCCGACGACACAGCTTCCCTTCATAAATGAACAGCCGACCTCTTTCCTTCCACAACTGATGAGTTTCTTCAGGAACATTCAACTCTGGGCGTGAGTCACCTTGTGTCAACAGCTCTTTCACCAGGCGGACTGCATGGTCATTATCTTGCGCTTCTGCCCAATCATGATGGGGCAACGGATTCAGAGTGACATCCTTCAAGCCAGGCCACCTGTTTCTCACTCCTTGAGCACGTTGGGCCGCCAGTGGCTGGTGGAAGGGAGGCAATTCTACCTCTTCCAGAGCCTCAGGGTCTTCTCCTGCATTTGGCAGATTAGGCATTCTGGACAGCGCATCAGCATTGGCATTCTCGTGCCCTGCCCGGTACTTGATGGTAAAATCATAATTGGATAACCGAGCCATCCATCGCTGCTCCAGTGCTCCTAGCTTGGCAGTGTCCAAGTGGGTCAAAGGGTTGTTGTCCGTGAAGATTGTAAATTTGGCCGAAGCTAGGTAATGCTTGAACCTTTCGGTGACAGCCCAGACTATGGCAAGGAACTCCAGCTTGAAAGAACTGTAATTATCAGGGTTCCTCTCAGTGGGACGCAGCTTCCTGCTGGCGTAGGAGATCACTCTCTCTTTTCTATTCTGTACCTGCGACAGTACTGCTCCTAATCCCACGTTGCTGGCATCCGAGTACAGCACAAAGGGTTTGTCATAATCTGGGTAGGCCAGAACTTCGTCACCTGTGAGAGCCATCTTCAATCTGGTGAAACACCTCTCCAACTCTTCAGTCCATTCAAATGTGGAATTCTTCTGCTTGCCTTTCTTGGACTGCCCCACCAGAAGGTTTTGCATCGGGGTGGCTATTTCAGTAAAGCCTTTGATGAATCTCCGGTAGTAGCCTACCAGTCCAAGGAATTGGCGTACCTCATGGAGGTTGCTGGGCTTCGTCCAGTCCCGGATGACCGTGACCTTGTCAAGATCTGGTGCCACACCATCCGCACTGACCACATGACCGAGGTACTGTACCTTAGGCTTCAGGAGGTGGCATTTGGAAGGCTTCATCTTCAGGCCAAAATTGGCCAAAGCTTCAAACACTTCAGCCAGGTGTTCCAGATGCTCTTCATAGGTCTTGGAGAAAACAATGACATCATCAAGGTACAACAGGACCGTCTCAAAGTTCATGTGCCCCAGGCAACACTCCATCAGCCGTTGAAATGTTCCTGGAGCAGTGCAGAGCCCAAATGGCATATAATTGAACTCACAGAGACCCATTGGAGTAGTAAATGCTGTTTTCTCCTTATCTGCCTCTGCCACGGGAACCTGCCAATACCCACTGGTGAGATCCAAGGTGGAAAAGTAATTAGCAGTTTTAAGTGCAGCTAATGATTCCTCAATTCTGGGTAATGGGTAGGCATCCTTATGTGTAATTCTGTTAATTTTCCTGTAATCAACACACATTCTCATGGTACCATCCTTTTTCTTTACAAACACTATTGGAGCTGCCCATGGGCTACAACTGTCCCTAATGACCCCTGCTTCCTTCATCTCTTTCAACATACTCTTAGCACATTGGTATTGTGTTGGGGGTATAGGTCTGTACCTCTCCTTTATGGGTGGATGGTCTCCAGTGGGGATATGATGTTGAACCCCTTTTGCCTTCCCAAAATCTAGTGGGTGTTTACTGAATACCCGCTCATATTCTTGTGTCACTCTGTAAACCCCATTTCTCTGGTATGAAGGTGTAGAGTCAGTTCCCACCTGCAGTTGCTGGCACCACTCTTCTAGCTGCTTCACAGAGCCATTGTCCTCCACCGGATCGGATGAGACCAAAGGCTCTGCTGCCCGCAATGAGTTGTTATTAACAGTGAGCAGTTTAGCAACCGTGGCGTACCGAGGTATTGTGGCTTCCTCCTCCCCACAATTCAGAAGGCGTACAGGTACTCTCCCCTTTCGTACATCAACCACCCCTCTGGCTGTCAGGACAGTGGGCCTGCTATCTGAATATACTGGCTCTACCAATGCCTGGTAATCCTTCCCTCTGAGCCCTATGGCTGCCCGACACCAAAGCAACATTTCACATCTGTTGTATTACAATGGGAAAAGCATCACTCACTCTGACGCTGCCAATCTCTCCGCCAGAGAGTTCTACCTGTTGCATTTGCATCAAGGCTCGGATCTCCTTCTGCAGGACTCGTTGTTCACCGGAACCAGCAGTCTCAGGCTACTTTCACACTTGCTTTTTTTTGCAGCACGTTTTTCCCGGAAAAAAAATGCATGGACAAACGTATACAAATGCTGCGTTTTTTTCAAGCATTTTTATGAGCATGCATGAAAAAAAGCAGCGTTTTTATGCGTTTGTATTCGTTTTTAGTGCGTTTTTACCGCGTTTGCATTTTTTTCCAACATTAGTTGGCCCCTCACACTAACCCAAACCATGACTTTACTAACCCTGACCCTAACCCTAACCCTTAACCAAACCATACCCTAACCCTAACCCTTAACCAAACCATACTAACCCTAACCCTTAACCAAACCCTACCCAAACCCTAACCCTAAGCCCTAACTATCCCTAACCCTTAACCAAACCATACTAACCCAAACCCTAACCCTAAACCCCCTTAACTAACCCTAACTATAACCCAAACCCCTAAATTCCATTGTCTAACTAATGGTCAACAAAAAAATGCATGCGCAAAAAAACGCATACATGAGCATGGCAATGCGCACATATGCGCACCCATAGACTTATAATGGGTGTCTTGCTGTAAAAAAAACGCATTGCGCGCGCATGCGTTTTTTGAGGCAAGTCGGATGCCAAAAAAATGCAACAGGATGCATTTTGTGCGTCCGAGCGCACACCACAAAAAAACGCATGCGCGGAAAAACGCGTACAAACGCATGTGTATGCGCACATAAGCGCATCCCATGCAAAATATAGGGAAAAAAACGCATGCGTTTTTTAGCGCTAAAATCCAGCGCAAAAAAACGCAAGTGTGAAACCAGCCTCAGCCACCTGTTGTAACAAGACAATAACCTCGGACAGACAGTTTTCAATTACATTTGTACCAAGAGTCATCATGGGATTACATTCACGTTGGTCAATATCAACAACTATCAGACCTTGTGATTTTAGCTCCACCCGACCCACTTTAACAGTAATTTCCTTACATCCAATCTGCGGCCAGGTATGACCATTACTGGCAACTACTGTTAGTTCATCAGTTGGGCCACGGGTAAGTTCAGAATCAGCCCAATACCTCTTGTACAAAATATACGGCATAGTGGTCACCTGGGAGCCAGTGTCCAGCAAAGCGTTCATGGGGATGCCGTCAATCAGGAAGGATCGGTCGCCCTCCAACATACTTGACTCTCCAGTTCTTTGGGCCTGCTGAACCTACTCCTGGGGGTTGGCCCTTTGCCCCAGGGGTTGCTCGTTTAAAGGACAGTACCTTGCAAGATGACCTGCCTTGTAACAGCGCCGACAGATGGGACGTCCGTCCTGGTCATAGCGATCGTTGTTCCTTCCTCGAAGTGGCGGGATTCTCCTCCTCCGGAGCCACAGGACATCCTCTGGACTGGAAGCAAGCTGGACCTTTTATTTGGAGGAATCCTGCAGGGACTGCATGGTTCTGGTGAGTGCAGCCATTCCTTTGGTCAGCTCCTGGACCTGAAGACGCAGCTCCTCTGGTGGATCTTTATCCAGGGTCTGGGCATCAGCCTCCACAGGGATGGAAGGAAAGGATGTAGCTTCTTGATGGTAGGTGATCGCTGGGTGCCTAGGGGGAGCTGGACGGCTGTCAGAGGATTCCTGCAGTACCCGGATAGCCCTGTCCTTAAACTCAGCAAAGTCCAGATCAGGGTTTTGCAGGGTAATGATGCGTAACTGTCCTCTGTGGGTACTGGACAGGAGTCCTTCGATGAACTGCTGCTTTAACAATTTGTCTTCTTTCACACTATCAGAGTCAACTTGCTTAACTGCTCGCAGCGCCTCCTGCAGGTTGAGGGCATAGTCCCTGATACTGTCCTGCGCCCTCTGTTTACAGCCAAAGAATCGCATCTTAATTTCAGCTGCCATGTGGGTGTCAAAAGTGCTCTTCAGTTTGGCCAGGACCTTTGCAACAGTCTCTTTATCAGTGTCCTGCCAGGCTTTCACCTTCCTCAGTGCTGCAACCGTTAGCTGTCCAATCAGGATGTTCACTTTCTGGTCTTCAGACAGAGGGTATACTTTAAACAAGCTGCACAGTCTTTCTTTAAATTCACTCAGGGTGTGGGACTCACCCGAGTACTGCGGTAGCCAGGCCGCTCCCGGTATGTAGGGCATGGACAGCGGCATTATGGGGACCGGTGCAGCAGGCGCTCCTCCTGGCGGTGCCGCGGGATTGGCACCGGCGCCTGCCACTGCATCGCCGTTTGGCGCGGACATCTTCTCCCCCTTAGTGGACGCTGGCCAGGGCCGGGGGGTTGTGTGAGCTCACTGGCGGCCGCTTCACAGGCCCGACGCTCCGGGCTGTAGGCCTCAGCTCCTCCTCCTCTCGCGCGCTGTCCTCTCTTCCCGCGCGGCACTTCGCTTCTTCGCGCTCTGCGGCAGGCTCTGCCCACGAAGGCCGCCCCTCTTTCTTCCCGCGCGCGCCAAGCAGCGCGGCAATGGCGGTTTCTGGAGGCCAGATTCACACAGTTCACAATCACAGTCTATGGCACAGAGGACCCGGGGATACCGGGCTCCGTAATCCTGTTCGTGACGTCAAATTGGGTCGCCCTCCCAGGGCTGTGGGGTACACGGTACCGGGCCGTGTCAGGGGGATGTGTCACAGCAGCGGTGACCCGGTCCGTGGCCCTGGGCGCCCAAGCAATGGGGAGATGTAGTTAATGGTAGAATAGTTTGTGACTCCACCCGTGGTGTTTGGCAAATATGGTGTTAGGCCAACACTGCATACAGATCCGCTGGGACTGATGATATGTGCAGCTTAGATGGTAAAGCTCCCCACAGGTGGAGCTGTAGTCCCAGGGCAGTGTAGATGTAGCTGGCACGGGGATGTAACAGTGCCGAAAGCGTAGGGAACAGACAAGACATAGCGGTTGTAGTTTCTGTACCTTTACGGAGTATTTGCAGTCCAGAGTCCTGATTACAGATGGTATTGGAGCAGGTTAGCCTGGAAGCAGATCAGGATTCTCTCTCAGCAGAAGGGCTGTGCAGTCTCCTTCCTAGCGCTTTGTAGTGTGAAACACTCCAGTACTTAGTTACTCTGAAATGCCTCTCTTCCGATGTTCCTAGAACTTTACTTGTATGACAGACAGCTGTAGCCTCTCTCGGGGACTCCTCTCTTGAGTCCTGGCTCTCTATTCAATTGCTATTGTGTCCCAAGTTTGTGCTGGGAGCAGGGCATTTACAGCCTCCTACTCCTCTGGTGTCTGTGGTAGGACCGTCAGTATCCGTACCACCGTGGAGACCAGGCTCCAGTTCTGGGCGCTCTCATGCTGAGGGAGCTCGCCTTCTGCAGCTCTACCTCTCAGCTTCGCACCTCCCGTCCGCACACTTCACCCTCCGCAGACTATCTGAACCTTCTTCCTCCTGGCCCTCAGAGGACACTCCTCTCCAGAATCCTGGTTCAGAGTTCCCCGTGCTGGCCCGGAGTGGAACTGTGTTGCATGCATTAGGTTAACTGCTGGAGAGACCCATCACTGCTTCCAAGCCTGGCATTACCCTCCCCTGGAGGAAGGCAAAGCCAGGGTGGCGACCATACTCCTGGGGGCGCCACATACTGCACGGTGCCGGCTCCTGAGGGGGCTGTAGTGCGTGGTGTCGGCTCCTGAGGGGGCTGTAGTGCGTGGTGTCGGCTCCTGGGGGGGATGTAGTGTGTGGTGCCGGCTCCTGAGGGGGCTGTAGTGCGTGGTGTCAGCTCCTGGGGGGGCTGTAGTGCGTGGTGTCGGCTCCTGAGGGGGCTGTAGTGCATGGTGTCGGCTCCTGGGGGGATGTAGTGTGCGGTGCCGGCTCCTGGGGCGGCTGTAGTGTGTGGTTTCGGCTCCTGGGGGGGCTGTAGTGCGTGGTTTCGGCTCCTGGGGGGGATGTAGTGCACGGTGCCGGCTCCTGGGGGGGATGTAGTGTGCGGTGCCGGCTCCTGAGGGGGCTGTAGTGCGTGGTGCCAGCTCATGGGGCGGATGTAGTGCGCGGTGCCGGCTCCGGGGGGGATGTAGTGCGCGGTCCTGACTCCTGGGGGGATGTAGTGCGCGGCGCCGGCTCCTGGTGATGTTCTGTGCACGGTACCGGCTCCTGGGGGGGATGTAGTGTGCGGTACCGGCTCCTGGGGGGGATGTAGTGTGCGGTGCCGACTCCTGGGGGGGATGTAGTGCGTGGTGCCGGCTTCTGGGGGGGATGTAGTGTGTGGTGCCGGCTCCTGGGGGGGAAGCTCCTGGGGATGTTGTGTATGTGTGCGGTGCAGGCTCCTGGGGGGGATGTAGTGTGCGGTACCGGCTCCTGAAGGGGATGTATTGTGCGGTACCGGCTCCTGGGGGGGATGTAGTGTGCGGTGCCGGCTCCTGAGGGGGCTGTAGTGCGTGGTGCCAGCTCATGGGGCGGATGTAGTGCGTGGTGTCGGCTCCTGGGGGGGATGTAGTGTGTGGTGCCGGCTCCTGAGGGGGCTGTAGTGCGTGGTGTCAGCTCCTGGGGGGGCTGTAGTGCGTGGTGTCGGCTCCTGAGGGGGCTGTAGTGCATGGTGTCGGCTCCTGGGGGGATGTAGTGTGCGGTGCCGGCTCCTGGGGCGGCTGTAGTGTGTGGTTTCGGCTCCTGGGGGGGCTGTAGTGCGTGGTTTCGGCTCCTGGGGGGGATGTAGTGCACGGTGCCGGCTCCTGGGGGGGATGTAGTGTGCGGTGCCGGCTCCTGAGGGGGCTGTAGTGCGTGGTGCCAGCTCATGGGGCGGATGTAGTGCGCGGTGCCGGCTCCGGGGGGGATGTAGTGCGCGGTCCTGACTCCTGGGGGGATGTAGTGCGCGGCGCCGGCTCCTGGTGATGTTCTGTGCACGGTACCGGCTCCTGGGGGGGATGTAGTGTGCGGTACCGGCTCCTGGGGGGGATGTAGTGTGCGGTGCCGACTCCTGGGGGGGATGTAGTGCGTGGTGCCGGCTTCTGGGGGGGATGTAGTGTGTGGTGCCGGCTCCTGGGGGGGAAGCTCCTGGGGATGTTGTGTATGTGTGCGGTGCAGGCTCCTGGGGGGGATGTAGTGTGCGGTACCGGCTCCTGAAGGGGATGTATTGTGCGGTACCGGCTCCTGGGGGGGATGTAGTGTGCGGTGCCGACTCCTGGGGGAGATGTAGTGCGCGGTGCTGGCTTCTGGGGGGGATGTAGTGTGTGGTGCCGGCTCCTGGGGATGTTGTGTATGTGTGCGGTGCAGGCTCCTGGGGGGGATGTAGTGTGCGGTGCCGGCTTCTGGGGATGTAGTGTGCGGTGCCGGCTCCTGGGGATGTTCTGTGCACGGTGCCGGCTCCTGGGGGGGATGTAGTGTGTGGTGCCGGCTCCTGGGGGGGGGATGTAGTGTGCGGTGCCGACTCCTGGGGGGGATGCTCCTGGGGATGTGTGTGTGGTGCCGGCTCCTGGAGATGTCCGCAGATAAACTGCCTGTGTGCTAGATACATTTACTGTCCATTCAGATATAGAATATAGGGTGTATGAAAGTGCAAAGCGAAATAGCTTGTGATGCATCTGTGAGAGAGTGCAGCCAGCTGCATAAAATTGTGCTTCTGCTGTGCTGCACAGTGGCCGGGGCTGCCTCTTTCTGTACCCTCACTTACAGCAGTAGATAGAGTGTTAAAGAGGTTAGTTACTAAGAAAGGGCTTCCATAGTAACAGCTGTCATACATGGCTCAGCTGGTTGTTAGGGAAGTGGTTGGGTTGTAACAGCTGTCATACATGGCTCAGCTGGTTGCTAGGGAAGTGGTTGGGTAGTAACAGCTGTCATACATGGCTCAGCTGGTTGCTAGGGAAGTGGTTGGGTGGTAACAGCTGTGATGCATGGCTTGGTTGGTTGCTATGGAAGTGCTTCTATAGTAAACTGTCATATAAGGTTCAGCTGGTTTCTAGGGAAATGCTTCCACAGTAACAGCTGTCATATATAGCTCAACTGGTTACTAGTGAGGTTCTTCCATAGTAATAGGTGTCATACAAGGCTCGGCTGGTTACTACAGAGATGCTTCCATAGCAACTAGGGTGTCAAACAAGACTCAGCTGGTAAGACCAAAACTGAATGCAAAACTTTTTTTTTTTTTTGGAGAAGGCATCCTGTAAATTTATTTTATGCTTCATGATTCCAAAGGATGAAAATCCGCTGTCAAAATCTGCAGCACTTAGATGAGATTTTGTAAAATATAATCCGCAATGTTGGTGTTTTGCGAAATGATTCCTGTCTGAAAAATCTGTTGCGTATCCGACCCCTGTGGACATTCCCTTAGCGACATCTGCATTCGCACAGCTGAGGCCGCTGCGTACAGCGCAGCTCCGTGCTGCACAGGTGCCGGCTGTGTTATACAGTCGGCAGCTGCGAGTATCTGCTGTGATCGGAGCTGGCGGAAGGCCCCCATCTGCTGTCAGAACTCTGAGGATGAACCGAGAGGGCAATCAGCCGATCACAGCTTCAAGTGCCTAAAGGGGACTGAGAAATGTAAAAAAAAAAACTTTAAAGGGATGGTCCACCAATAGGACAGGTAATTCTTAAATGCCAGAGTAAAACGAGAAAAGTTTATACTCCTCTCCTGCAGCGGCGTCATGTCAGCGCCGATGATCAGCTGGAGCGCTCATGCGGTGAATCAAGGGATAAACTTCTTTTGTCCTATGTGCAACTATTCCTGCTTAGATATCAATCATACAGTCTCACGTTATTGTACCTACCTGTGAGCGGCCTGCGGTTTTTCCACATTTGTTTAAAATTTTTAACTTTTTTCATTTCTTTTCGCTAAGTAAAAATTCTCAATGTCACTTTTGAGCAATATGGATGTTTTCGGCACACAGAGGACCCATACGAACAGCCTTGGGTCTATTTTGGGTTGGTATTTTAGATCTAACCAGCTGCCCTAAAATTATCTTTATCCCCTCCTGTGTTCGGCCCTGTAAGGCTATGTGCACACAAAGTTTATTAAGA
Source organism: Dendrobates tinctorius (assembly GCF_039654945.1). Taxonomy (NCBI): domain Eukaryota; kingdom Metazoa; phylum Chordata; class Amphibia; order Anura; family Dendrobatidae; genus Dendrobates; species Dendrobates tinctorius. The sequence goes on along the minus strand of NW_027361810.1, from coordinate 13,656,880 downwards.
AAGTTTTTTGGAGTGAGTCCGTTTCAGAAACGCCCCCCCAAAAAATCACTTAAAAGAAAAACTCTTGAAAGATTCATCCTGTTTGGTTCTAAATCAAACTTTGTTGCTCATCTGTTCATTCTTTTACCTGGTGGGAAACAAAAGCGCATGTAACGTCTCTGAAGCGGATCCTTATGGAATCTGTTCCAAACTAGTCACTGTCCAATCAGAAGGCAGGAAAAAAAACTCTCCTACAACTTTTCAAAACTACTTCAGAAAATGTCTCCAAAAACTCCCCCAAGAAGGAACATCTCCTGGTACAGTTTCTATTCAATGTTTTTGAAAGCCGCAGGTCCATACAGTAATTAAAGGGGTTGTCCAGGGCTTTAACATTGAAGGCCTATCATTAATATAAGTCATCAATGTCTGATCAGCGGGGGTGCGACACCAGGAACACCCGCCGTTTGTTGGTCCCCCTATGTGACTCCCATTTACCCTAGGAAGTATGGAAAGTTGAGGTTGTTGTTACTCATCTGTAATCTTTATTTTAATCTTTTTACAGCTGTGATACATGTCAAAAGGGTTTTCTTTCCATCTTTCCAAGCATATGCTATCACTCAAAGGGGCTGTCCTAGATTTTTCTAAAAAAATGAAAATCACTAAGGAATATTATAAAAGAAAGAAATTACCATTCCTTACCCCTCTAATACCCCCCTCTGTTCTTGGAACGCTGCTCTTGCCATCTTCATCGGTTCCATCCGTCCTTTATGGGACCGCTGCCACAGATCGCTGGTCTCGGAGATCATGTGAACTCCATGCAAATGATACTTCTAAGGACAGTGATCGGCTGCAGCTGTCAGGTGACTGATGGATGGGACACCATCACTTCTGGTAATGCTGGGGACCACTGGACTCCGTGGGGGGGGGGGATTCAGCCCGTATGCAATGCGCTTTTTTATTTTGTAACATCCTGTACTCTTTGCTCACTTTTGAAAAATCCTGGAAAACCGTTTTAATAAGCGGTGGGGGTCCAACCTCCAGGGTGTCACATCGCTGTCTCCCCCGCTACTGTTTTTGCTCTGTACAACAGCGTCCTTGTCTCCAGCAAATTTAGAAGTGGGCATAGTATCAATGACCCCTTTATGCTCAGGATCGCTGGGGGTCCCAGGGGTCAGACCTTCACTGATCATATAGCCATGGTCTAGCCTAGCGATATGTCATCACCCCGTAAATTTAGAGGGTTGCGTCTGGGGTGTCCCGTCTCTTAGCATCACTCCGCTATCATTCGCTCTCGGCAGGATTTCCAGCAGAACATTCAATATCCTCATTTCTGAATACCTGAAAAGACACTTCAACTTAATTGGCTTCATATTAGTAAAAAACTATTTAGCCGTAGTTTACAGTTTCTATAGCACCCCGGAGTGTGATTTACTGCGAAAGAAATAGAAACTATATTTTATTTTATCTTATCTTTTGTTTTTTTAGTGCCTTTGAACAGAAATAAAATTATTGTATTATATAAAAATGAGATGGCGGCTGCAGGAAATGTTTCCCTTGATAAAGTTTTTTGTTAATTCTCCGCTAAGCTGAATTAATGGATCCATCCACTGTGCGGTCTACGGTGGCATGAAATATTGGAACAACCAAAATCAGGCGCCTGACAATTACTGTCAAGGAGACTTTAGATATTGTGCTGTCGGGAAATGTTTGGCACAAAGCCCCGCATCCCAAATCCTGGTAATTTCTTCAGAAATATTGGCAAAATACCCCTTAGTGTCACAGGTCCTCCATAAACAGTGTCAGACTTTGAAATTCAACATTCCTGACATGATCTGTGGTAAAGAGTCGACAGACCCCCATACACATTATGTTCTTAAAGGCCTTCAGCTTGATCTTGAGCCTTGGCGACTTGATGGATAAACTTTCTGTAGGAAAATCGATCCCGTGCAGCCTCGATAGGTCCACCAGGGTCTTCTCCTCCTTTAAGTTGATAGTACCAAGCCATCGGGTTGCTGGTCTTCTTTTTCGCCTTGGTCCTTCTATCCTTCCGACCGTGATGTTCTTCTCCAGTGATTGCTCTGTAGGCAAGTCGTAGCTTGGTGATCTTTGCTTCTGGTGACATGCTTGGCTTGACATTAGATAGTCAAAATCCGAGGGTTTGGCAGACAAATACGTTACAATACCAAAAAATAGATTTCTGACTTATCCGTTTTGAGTTTCCATTGTCTACAATGGAATAATGTAGACTAACATTGAAAACTTTATTACATGTTTGGATAGTCGGCCTCCCTGGCGATCAGTTGTCACCTATTCATACAGTAACTTTCCAAGTTGGAGATAACCCTTTAACCAACCCCAAATCAGCCATTTTGACGGCTATTAATCTAATATACATGACGCTCTGTGCATTTTTTAAAATAATCCAATAATGTAGGATGATCCAACAACTATCAGGTTCCATTAGTAATGGAAATGTGCTGCTCACCTGGCGTCAGATCTGGAGCGTTATGTGCTTATTTACACACCCTGAAAGCTTCCATGACACCTGGAATTGTCACATAACCGATAAGATAACTCCCAGTAAGAAGATTGGAATAATCCTTCTCCTGCAGATTCCTGTAACTAACCTTGAGGTTAATGGTTGACAGCGAATGTAATCCACAGCTCGTGGGTGGTGGCGTTTGGGGTCCATGGCAATCAGCTTATTTCCTCGATGACGGTGAGGCTAGGAGATTCCATCATTTCCAGACTGAGGTATAAAAAAGCACAGCAGCGCTCTGTGAATGCCAAGACATATAGTGATAATGGAAATAACTTCCAACTGCATTGTCCCTCAGCAAGATGTACTTACAAAAAAAAGCAAAGGTTCTTAGCGTATAAATTGGCCAATTCATGTGTGCCCATCAACCACGGCAAGGTGACACTTCTCTGATGGGTCCTATCATAACCTTTCCCTATCCTACTGTACATGCCACTTTCGGGCTAAAATGCCTACAATAGGGTGAGAGATGTCCCAGGGTTTGAAGTTGTGGACTTTTTGGATGCTACATAAGAAATTTATTCCCTATAGTAGTTGCACGGACATGGCTTTATTGATTCTCCATAGGGCATACATCACTCCGTCAATGCAGGCCATAATGACACCTACAACATTGTATATAGCTCAAAATGTGAAACACACAACACAGACCTCCTCCATCACCAAGAATACAAGAACTGTGGCATTGGATACATGTAGAACTACAGACTACCTTTCATATTACATTCCCACTTACACCGCAATCTTCAATATGATCGGTGAATCTCGGCAATCTCTGCCCAAGCATATAAAAGCAATCTTGGTAATATGGGCTTCGGCAGTTAGGAAGAGCATATTCCACCATAGGTTGAACCCTAATATACCATCCCAATCACTAATCCAGACAACAATATTGTTCCTATTCAAAATGGATTGGTTGGAAACATTAACCGACAGAGAGAGACTAACGGGGAAGTTTCTCACGACTTGGTCTTATTCCTATAGACTGAGAGCCCAGCTGAAGGACACCAGATGGCATCTCCGTAAATGTATTGATGGACATATCCCGATTCCATAAACTCTAGATTTTTATGGATGAATGCAGAGAGGTGGGGGGGGGGGATTACAGAATAGGTAGAGTTTGGATAAGTTTATTGTTTTGACAATAATGGCATATTGAATAGAATGGAAAAGAGAACTCGACCTGGATTCTCTGACGTTATTGGTTTGATGTGTACTGTTTTAAACTAGTAAAAAGAGTTTGTCCATTATTGTACGCATTTTTTTTTTTTTCAAACGTCTCTCCTGGGCTGCAAGCCTACAATTTGACTGGTCAATGGGAGGAGTGCAGGGTCAGAGCAGAGGGAGTCACACCCTCCAAAATAAGCAATACAGCAAAACCTGACCAGCACCTCCCAAGTGTGAATAGGTGCCAGCTGTAATGACTACAACAAATGTATATAAAAAAAAAGCACAGCAGCACTCTGTATATGCCAAGACGTATAGTGTCAATGGACACTAGTGTCTCTCAGTAAGAAGATTGTAATAATCCTCCTGGAGATTCCTGTAACCTTGAGGTTAATGATTGACAGCGACTGTAATCCACACCTCGTGGGTGGGTGGTGGCGTGTGGGGTCACTGGGTTTTGGGGTCCATGGCAATTCGCTCATATCCTCTGTGATGATGAGACTAGTAGAATCCTTCACTTTCAGATTGAAGTAGTCCGACTGCCAAAACCCTCAGCTTTTTTTTTACGTAACATATTTCTTTTGCCGCCTTTCCGTGATGGAGGGGGGGGGGTTCCCAAAAATCAGTTCTAAAGACTACGTTTATCACCAGTTTCATAAGAGATTCTAAAGGAAGTATAGAACCAAAAATTACGAGGAAGGAATGGGGGGCAGCAAGATATGACCCCCTCAATGCATTTGCTGTTTCGTTTCTGGATGGGTCTTGCTATATTTGTGACTATCATGCCCAGGCTCGGACTGGCCCACAGGAGAATCCTCCGGTGGGCCCCCATGCAGAAGTGGGCCACCACCCTCTAATATGAGCAGTACTTGGCACAATATACTTGATTCACTGTGTACAGACAATGGCGGCATCTTATTCATTTTATTTATTGCTATAGAATTTTGTGAATGAGGGTAAAGTCATATTTGCATGTAGCTGAAAAGTTGGTTATTGGTGGGCCCATGGCATCCCAGTTCGACAGTGATCACACCCATAAGAGTAGGCTTGTATCAGCCAATATGTATCATTCTTGGAAAATTACAATATTTTTCTGTATGAGTACTTTGTTTTTCAACATGCCTGCTTTTTGTTAATAAAGGGGAACCTGTCATCATGGCAAAAATTACAGTTGTGCTCAAAAGTTTACATACCCCGGCAGAATTTTTGTTTTCTTGGCCTTTTTTCAAAGAATAGGAATGTTAACACCAAAACTTTTTCTCCACTCATGGTTAGTGGTTGGGTGAAGCCATTTATTGTCAAACTACTGTGTCTTCTCTTTTTAAATCATAATGACAACCCAAAACATCCAAATGACCCTGATGAAAAGTTCACATACCCTGGTGATTTTGGCCTGATAACATGCACAGAAGTTGACACAAATGGGTTTGAATGGCTCCTAAACGTAACATCCTCACTTGTGACCTGTTTGCTTGTAATCAGTGTGTGTGCGTAAAAGCTGGGTGAGTTTCTGGGATCCAGACAGACTCTTGCATCTTTCATCCAGCCACTGACATGTCTGGAGTGTGAGTCATGGGGAAAGCAAAAGAATTCTTAATGGATCTATGGGAAAAGGTAGTTGAACTGTATAAAACAGGAAAGGGATACAAAAAGATATCCAAGGCATCGATAATGCCAGTCAGCAGCGTTCAAACTGTGATTAACAAATGGAAAATCAGGGGCTCTGTAAAAACAAAACCACGGTCAGGTAGACCAACAAAAATGTCGTCCACAACTGCCAGGAAAATTGTTCGAGATGCAAAGAAAACCCCACAAATAACATCAGCTGAAATACTGGACTCTCTGAAAACTAGCAGTGTGGCTATTTCAGGCTGTGTGCACACATTGCATTTTTTTGGCGTTTTTCCGCTGCGGAATCACCGTGAAAACGCATCCTAGCAATCCTATGGGATTCCGCAATGCTGTGCTAATGCTGTGGATTTTTCCGCTGCGGAATCGCATAGTGGAAAAATCCACAGCATGCCCATTCTTTTTGCGGAATCGCGGCGATTCCGCACCCATGAGAATGCATTGATCCGCTTACTTTATGTGGCTATGGCCACCATGCACAAAGTAAGCGGATCATGTGCGGATGGTACCCTGGGCCTGGAGGAGAGGACACTGATTATGGGGGAATTCTCTAGCTCATACTCTCCGTAGGTTTTTCTGGCTTGTTTGCTTCATGTGAACACTTTTTGGCCTGCACTGTTTATAGAGGCATCATCTGCTTGGCGCGTTTCTGTGGATTTTTGTTGCCTGGCAGTGTTTATAGGGGTAATCTCTTCCTGCTTCTGTTTGTGGGGGAATTCTCTATCTCACATTGTGCCCATGCACTGCTCTGTGCACATACTCATCATCTTCCTCTTATGCCCATACACACTACTTTGTGTGTGCTTCCTTTTCAGACTCCTGAACAGCATTTCAAAGCAGGTTTTTAAGTGAAAAGCGAGGGTCTCAGGACCTGGATCACCACCGATCAGCAGTACGAGTAATGGGATAAAATATACTTAAAAAAAAAAAAGTTAGGTACGCGTTAAAATTCTGATTACAGTCAACACTAGTAGAGAGAGCTCTCTGTATACAGAGTTATTATTGAGTTCAATGTAGAAACTGTATGCGGTAGGCTCCTGAGCTCCCCCTGGTGGTGTTTTCAAGCAGCTAGAATATTTTCTTATAATTCTGTATCAATGCAGGGGTTGTGGAGCTGTGTATCAGGAAAAAAAGAAACAAAGCTGAAACTGCTATAAAGATATGTTAATTAACACAGAATTTTGGACCAATTTGAAAAAAAAAATTGTGCTCCCCAGTTGGAGTGTTGGCAGCTCGACGGTCTGAATCTCCGCTGCTGAGTCTTTTCTCCGTCACTCTGTTGTCTCGCAGTTCTTTCTGCGCAGATTGTGCATTGTATAAGTCACTTTGAGATGACAGCATTATTAAAGATTTAGCCCCTCGCTGCAGGGAAATCTACTTACAATTGATACACAAGTGCGGCATTAAGCAGACTATCGCGGCTGATCCAGCGCGGCTTTACACGTCTTCTTCACCAAATCTGCTCTTATTTTTTTCCGAGGATAATTAGCTGTGTCTCCTCATACGCTAATTAATAACATGACTCAACAGTCGGACTTATTTTCCACGTCGCCGTTTTCATCCCCACAACCTCGCGTGAAGGAAAGATTAAAACATTTCCTCGTCTTCTTTGCTCGTTACACATTGAATAAAGACACAGAATTCACCGCGAGATGAATCGCCTTCTCCGCGGCGGTAACGGTGAGAACGACAAAGGCCGAGGACAGGCAAAGATTTATGAAGAAAACAAGCCGGCGTCTACAAATATCAGAGCCGGGAAAAAAACGGCGTAAAACCTTCTAGATTTCTGCTGAGGTCGCACGGTTTACATCTTATTTCACTTTTTGTAAAAGTTTCTTGGTATCAACCATGCACAAATAATATCTATATTTTATATTTCACTGGGTTACTGAACTCTTTCCCTTTTAAAAAGAAAAAAAAAAAAGTATTATCATCAGATAGGACAAGCCCTCTCAACAGAAAGCCTAGATGATGCATTAGTGCTAGTTCACACACTGGGTTTTTTTAAGCTTTTTTCTTTTTTCTGCGTTTTTTTAAGCTTTTTTCTTCATTTTGTTTATTTACATTGTAACACTGTTTTATAGTAACTTGCAAAATGAATCAGATTTCTAAACTGATATTCACATGGTTCATCCACCCCCCCCCCCCTGTTTTTTGACCTTTGGTGCATTTTTTCTTTAAAACTGTCCTTGCCAATTCTTCAATGTTTTACTAGTTTTTTTTTTCCAATTAAGACCCAAATGGGTTAGCCGCCAAAAAAAAGCACCAAAATCACATAAATAAAAATAACTTTTTCTGCAGTTTTCTGTCCCTATACATTTTTAAAAGAAAAAAAAATGCATAAAAAAGCTTCATGTGAATATGCCCTTGAAGGGGATTTTCACTGCTTATAATTATTTTACAAATAGGCCTTAAAATAAAAAAAAAAAAACTCATTTAAAGGACCCTTTTCATCCCTGACTGCTGGTGATTGGCTGCAGAGGTCACGTTATGTTTGAGCCATAAGAAACATTGTCCTCTCACACCCCTGCTCCTCGGCTACTGAGCTGGTCTCTGCTGCCCAGTGATGTGACCTGAGAACGTCACGAGCTCTGAAGGTCATTGTGGATCCTAAAGTCTCCAACAGAACAGTGGTGCAGGGATCTGACGGCTCCATGCTCCACTATTGTATTTTGCTGTATTTGTGTCAACAGGATACAGAGTTGAAGTCAGGACATACCCCTGACCTTCCGGGACAGTGGCACAGCTCACCACATTCGAAACTGTCACATTGGGAGGTATGTATACTTATGCATATAACAGACCGTATAAAAAGACACTGTAGAGAAGTAATATTTGGTATGTCCTCCAGTGCCAAAGTTACAGGTTCTCATCTATGGTGGGAAATGCACCTGGTCTCTGGTGACCCCAGGTGCATTACGATAAAATTGGCCAAACTCTAAAATTTCAGCAGACCTGGCCAACCAATGTGAGTGGGGAAGAGACGCTCTCACTTTCAGGTGTATGATCGCAACAAGGCCACATAAGAAGATATAAATACTATAAACGTCATCCTCAATGGGGTGGCTGTGGTTAGGAATTTTATCAGGGGGACCCAGAAGTTCAAGTTACACCTCTGAAGTGCAGAAACCAGCATTTAATGCAAATATATATATATATATATCTATATATATATATATATATATATATATATATCTGTTTATGGAATGTTGGGGGAAAAACAATATTTTATTTTCTTATTTTATATTATTTTTTTTCAGTGTTTTGCAAATGTTTTAAATCAATAACACAGGGAAAACTCGCACAGAGTGTCCGCAGACGGCTCTACTCCTATTATTAGACTGCAGAAACCAGAAATTACAACTGTGCCCCGAACACGGGATTTGCACTTAATTAATTACAAAAACAGCCATCTGCTTTTTTTTTTTCTTTTTTTTTCTCCCACCCACCAGACAAAGACGGGAATTGATCCAGCCGCAGTGGATTCCCGATCACATGTCCATAGAAGCGTTGTGTCATCACTGGATGCGGTTACTATGATTGACTCTACCCAGAATACATCATTAGGTTCCAAAGTTCATCCCTGCAATTTTATTAGTTTAACCCCGTTTCACCCATTGGACCTCACAGCACATTTCATGGTTTTTGATCTTCCGGAAAAAAAGACGATTAACAAAGGAGAAATAGATTAGTTTGTTTGACCTATTAGTAGAGCATTCTAAAAAAAAATAAGCAAATGTAATGTTACTTTTTGTATCCACTCCTAGTTTTATCCTTTGTTACCAGTTATTAACAATTCATTTTGGGACTCTTTGTATATAAGCCACAGCCTCAAAAAATAGCTCACAACTCAGTGGCCAAAATAGTCGGCATGATAGCCAGAATATGCCCCTAGAAACAATTGGAGCCCAATAGTGTTCTTACAAGCAATGTGTGCCCCAGAATCCGCATCAGCCTGAGAATTCCCCCCCATAAACAGTGCCAGACAGAGAGTGTCCACATAAAACGTACTAGCCGGAGCATGACCCAATAAGATGAACCAACCAGAGCACCTCCATAATCAGTGTCAGATAGAGCGTTACCCCATAAACAGTGTCAGAGAGTGTCCATATAAACAATATCATCTAGAGTACCTCCAGAAACAGTCAGATAAAGACTTTCCCCATAAACATTGCCAGTGAGAAATTGCCACATAAAATGTTCAAGACAGAGAATGTCTCAAGGAACAGTGGAGGGTCAGTCACAAAGTGCCTCAGAAACAGTGTCCTACTGAGTTACCCCACAAACAGTGTCCTACAGTTACCCCACAAACAGTGTCCTACAGTTACCCCACAAACAGTGTCCTACAGAGTTACCCCATAAACAGTGTCCTACAGAGAGTTACCCCATAAACAGTGTCTTACAGAGAGTTACCCCATAAACAGTGTCAGACAGAGTTACCCCATAACCAGTGTCATACAGAGAGTTACCCCATAACCAGTGTCAGACAGAGAGTTACCCCATAACCAGTGTCAGACAGAGTTACCCCATAACCAGTGTCAGACAGAGAGTGCCACTAGAAACAACGTCAGCCAGAGAATGTCTCATAGGTAGTGCCAGAGAGTAGTAGCTATTAAATGTCCCTAGAAACAGTGTGAGACAAACAATACCCGATAAACAGTGCCAGACTAAGAATATCCCCATAAATAGTGACGGACAGAAAGTGTCTCTACTAACAGTGACAGGCAAAGATCTACCCCAGATGCAGTGCCCCTAGAAACAGTGTGAGTCAGCTAAATATAAAAAAAAATGACTTTTCTTGGCTGCAACGTCTCTGCTCAATGCCAGAAAGAGTCTTGTGAGCTCCCAGTAAAGAGCTGCCCTTATCAGACATGTTGTCTGGACACTCACCAGCGGACATCACTGCCAGGCTAGTGCAATGTGCCCACATTTCCTGACCAGACAGCTGGCCTTGTAAGGGTTAAGAGAGTTCTCTTTTTGGTTGGCAGACATGGTTACGGCTAAGAGTATGCATGTACACAATTCACGAAATCTGTGCCGTGTGAACAAGGTCTTATCGTACGCCTCCTGTTTGATTTTTTTTTTTTAGAATAAATTGTTTTAATGCACAGAAGCTGTCTACACAAATTTATGTCAAGGCTACTTGTAAAACGTGGGCTATTTTTAACATGCATTGGTTTTCTCTGAAAAGTATTCACACCCGTTAATCACGTCTGATCCACCAAACGCAACACGGCTGATAAATCCCTATTCATATAAAACCTCTGAAAAATAAAATATTGACGTCGTTAGTAAATAAACCAGGAAAACACTGCAATTCACTGGAGGATGTAATGAAAGTCCTTGCTGGTTCTTATTACAGGTTAGGAGATAAAGCCTCGCAGCCGACGGTTTATTTATGAGCCATTATTCCTGTACAAAAGCCGAGGACTGAGCGTATAAATATAGAGGTCCCCACGACTCCAGATCTGGGGATGTGACAGTCATTTTAGGCGTGAGTAGGAAATTTACTGCGCTGCAAACTCGTAAAGTGTTCACATCCCCGGGATCGTTTTATATTAAGACATTTCTAGTTAAGCCGGGCATTTCCTAGTGAGGTTTACGACCTGGCTGACACTTGGTGCCAGGGTGGAGAACCTAGAGAAGTGTCGAGAAAAGTTCACATGATTGCAACTCTTCCTTGCTGTGCCCTTTTCATTGCATCATCTGAGCCAGAAGTTGGGCTGATGATCTACCTGCATTCTTCATCAGTGGCGTAACTTGAGGCTTTTGGGCCCTAATGCAAAACATCCAATAGGGCCCCTAGTTATTGCAAGTCTTTGATAGCATTGGTTTAGCAAGGGTCTTTTGCGCTCCCTAGGCTCTGGGGCTCGGGTGTGATTGCATCCCCTATACCTATTGTAGTTCTGCCCCTGTCCTTCATGTGTTATGAAAAGAACACCTAAGAAGTGTTGTGAAATTGCTTGTGCAGTTTGGACAGCCACGGGTAATCCTCACAGGGGCGGACATATAATTGGAGCAAGCTATGCAGCCACACAGAGGCCCACGAGGTAAGGGGTCCTACATCCACCCCCAAAGTAGGTGCAATTGTACTTTATGATGAGCTATTGGTCTGCAAAGGGCACATATAGTGTTCCTGCACAGGGGTCCTCTGCCGTCTGTGGGTCCAAATGATAAGCGGATCAATGGTCGACTGGATTGTTAAGGGCAATGGGATGTACTGTATATGTAACATGTAGACAGGCTGGATCCTCCAAGGGACGGCTGCTAACCTTTACATCATAGAAGACTGCACCACTTGTTACCTTGCACATTCAAGGTTACTTGTGCTATAAGGGGCTGGACTGGAGTTCCTCAGGGGTTGGTACATAGGAGTTTTTTCTTTAATATGTGTCATGATCCAGGTTGGATATGACAGGTTTTGAATAAGTAACCTTTTTTTTCTTTTGAGCTCGTTGCTTAGAGTTGGGGTTGCCCCCGATGGCCATTAGGGTTATTACACAGTGGTGTCTTTTGTTCTAGTTTGCCCCCGGTGGTGGTGAGCGTTATTGCACAGGAATCTCTAACAGAGACTCTGGCTCCTAGCTATAAACGTGTGTCAGGTGTTCTCACTCATGGCTGGTGATATTTGTGTTTTCCAACCATCCTTGGTGAAGGAAGGAGCTAGAGAGAGTTCCTGGCAGCTCAGTCAGAATCCTGGAGTGGCAGCAATGGTGTCAGCGAGGAGTTCTTGCAACACATGGTGGAGTGGCAGCTATGGTGTCAGCGAGGAGTTCTTGCAAAGCTTGGTGGAGTGGCAGCTGTGGTGAAAGCCGCACTCAGATGCTGGACTCTGTTGCTGGAAGAGAGCTGCACTCAGATGCTGGACTCTGTTGCTGGAAAGCTGCACTCAGATGCTGGACTCTGTTGCTGGAAAGCTGCACTCAGATGCGGGACTCTGTTGCTGGAAAGCTGCACACAGGTGTTGGATCCGGTTGGATGAAAAGATGCACTCAGGTGTCGGACTCTGTTGCTTGGAGCATTAGCAACAGAGCAAAGCTAAGTGGTGTTTCCCTGTTTGTCACTTTCCTCAATGTGTGTTTTAGTGCAGTGGTGGGATTAGTTTCACTAGTAAGGGATTGGTTCAGGGCAAGCTAGGGATTTTAGGTATCCTGATCGGCGCCCGGTGCGGAACCGGCCTAGGAATCGTTAGGAGTGTAGAGACACTGACTCAGGGGAGTGCAGGAGGTCTCCACGTCCCCGTTCCCTATCGCAGGGCCACCATTGTAATTGTTTTCCTGGTTTTCCCCTTTATTCTGAAATTCTCCCTGCTGGAGGCAGTGTATCCAGACATACGTGTACTACTGAAATTCGCCTGCTGGAGGCGGCGTATCCGGCTGCACGTTCTGTTATTTAAATTCGCCCTGCTGGAGGCGGTGTATCCAGGGTCCCGCGTGTCATATAAATTCGCCCTGCTGGAGATGGTGTGTCCAGTTACACGTGACCATGACAATATGTTCTAAAACATATATTTTTGCTTTAAGGCCACTGAGAACTGGCGAACTGAACGCACTTTGGATTCTGATGACCGTTGCAGGATTAGGCATGGATTATGTCGGTTGTGGGGGCTTCTTCATTGTTGGATGCCCAAGTGATGTATTTATATAGGAAAATGTTCCTGCTCTAGATAGAATGTGTGTGGGTCGCCCTCGCACACCCAGGGCAGCGGGGTGCTCGGTATCGGGCCGGTGTCAAGGCGGGAATGTGTTACAGCAGCAGTGACCCGGTCCGTGGCCCTGGGCGCCCAATATCAATGGCGGTGATGTTAATGGTGTTAAAGTTTATATGAATAGTTCGTGACGCCACCCGTGGTGTTTGGCAAGTAAGATGGTAAGCCACCGCTGCATACAGATCCGCTGGGACTGATGGTGTGGTGCAGCAGAGATGGTATAGCTCCCCACAGGTGGAGCTGTAGTCCCAGGGCAGTGTAGGTGCAATGGATGAGGAGAGGTGCGGAATGGTATAGATGTTGTTACTCAGGTGTAGCGGTGCTGGAATAACTGGAGGAGACCAGGGTGTGCGGTTCCAAAGCTTTACTCACTGTTTGCAGTTCACACCACTGCCTGCCTCCGCACTGTGTTCTCCAGGTCAGGGCTCCAGCCAACCTCCAGGCAGGATAGGATTCTCCCCTCCACACTCCGCCAACATGTACCTTCCTGAACGACTCCTCCAATGCGCCTTTAGGTGCAAAGCACTCCAGTACTTAGTTACCCTGGAATGCCTCTCTCTAGGTGTTCCTAGTCTCTACTTGTATGACAGACAGCTGTAGCCTGCTTCGGGGACTCCACTCTGCATCCCGGCTCTCTATTCAGTTGCTGTTGTGTCCCAAGTCTATGATGGGAGCAAGGCGTTAGCGGCTCACTACTCCTCCGGTGTCTGTTGCCGGACATAAAGATCCAATCAACCTCGTGGACCGGGCCCCGGCCTTTGCGCTCTCTGGACTGGAAGGGTTCTCTCTCTTTCTCAACCTGCTTCCCACCGTCCTTCTATTCTCCTTTGTTCCGATCTGTTCTCTCTCTCTTATGGAAGGTTAGGTTATCAATCTTATCAGTCTCTTTCTCTGGTCTTTCTCGTGCCAGCAGCCCAGATCACTGGGACCTGCTGCAGCACGTCCCTCAGACACCCATCTTCTCTCTTCTCTCTCCTCTAACCAACTAACTAACTAACTCTCACTCTTCCCACTCTTTTGTATCATCTCACTCCACCCGCCTCCCAGCACATCTCGTGTTACGAAGCAGGGTTCCATGAGGGGTGCTCTGCTAACCCCCAGCCTGAAGCTGTTAGGTGGCCCCACTGAACTATCCTGTGTGTGGAATGCAGGTGTGGAATGTGGTCAGGAGTTCCCAGCCTACCTGGATAGTGGGGCACTACACCTTAGGAGAAGGTGCAGTACCTCTGTGGCGACTGAAGCCTCAGGGGCGCCATATGTGTCTACAGTGAAAAGTGAAGTTAGCTCTGCTGGTAATATGGCTGTCATCCTAATATTGTCCAATCAGGATGAAACGCGTAGAGGCAGCGGAAGTGCGCACAGAGTTGGGGAGCAAGACTGACGTCTTGACATCTGACGGCAGCAGCAATGACCGAGTAGGAGTCTCAGAGATAATATCTTCTGTGCAGATAAAAGCAAAACAAAAGAAATGATCTAGAATATATATTGATATAAGTGCAACGCATAGGTGCACATTCACACTGTGGCCTCTTACCAGACAAAGCATAAAATAAAATAAAATGAGTAAATACGGAAAGTAAATGTTAATAGTAAATGTAGATAACATGGGGTGCTTAGCTAACACTATTTTGATTTAAAAAAAAAAGCGTAAAAGCCATCCCACAACGGCAAGGTGTACCCCAAATCAGGATGGTACCTAACTCTTATAGTTCCCCTTACTATGTGTCAGCAGACATAAAAGTGGACAAGGGCAGGGCAGTCATTGCCCTTATACTAACATATATTTTGTCTCATCTCTTTGGTCTTGCTTTAGTTGTACTTCGTACATACTGGGGCGCAGCTCTCCCATTTTTTGGGTGGGCATTTTGTATATATAGCTTTCTATGGGCAGGTGTCTGAACAGTCTGGCCTGGGTCCTGCTCTGGCCAGACTGTTCAGACATCTGCTGACACATAGTGAGGTGAACTACATGAGTTAGTGACTGGTGTGACTGGGTCACCTTGTCGCAGTGGGAAGTCTTTTATGCTTTTTTTGATCAAAATAATGTTAATGAAGTTATTATTTAATGGCCTCCGGCTTGAGAAAGAGTCTTAGCGAATTGATGGATGAACGATTAGTAGGAAGATCGATCTTGTGCCGCATAGATAGGTCAAAAGGGTCTTCTCCATTATAATTTTTATAGTACCAAGCTATCGGGTTGCTGGTCTTGCTCTTCACCTTGTTCCTTCCATTGTTCCGACCATGATGTCCTCCTCCAGTGATGGCTCTCTTCGTATGATATGCCCACAGTAGACAAGTCGTAGCTCGGTGATCCTTCCTCCAAGTGACATGCCTGGCTTGATTTCTTCCAAGATTGATTTATTTATTCCTTTTGCCTTCCATGGAATTGATAACATTCTTCTCCAGAACCATATTTCGAAAGCGTCAACTCTTCTTACCTCTTGTTTCTTTACTTTACTAAGTACAATGTTCTTGACATTTCCTATAACCATAAACTTATTTACTTACTACAGGGCATTTGCTAATTTTCTATTCGTGAGGTTTTGTGCACGTAAGACTTCAATTAATTCTAGTACCTGCCCTGGACCACATAGTAACATAGCCTCCAAGAATAACTCTTGTGAGACTAAGCTTTGGAAAGACTTTTTTTTTAAATTTGTGCTCCACTCCTTTGGAGAAGTTGATGATCCCAATTCTCAAAAAGACAGAATTGGATGAAGTTACATCAGAGTTCTTTAGTTTGTTGTTGGGATGAACATTGATGCGGCTGTAGACGTCTCACGAGCGCTGCAGCCTCCTAAAACAGAAGATTGGAGGGTGGGTCGAAAGTTGGACCCCCATCGATGTTATTTTGATTGCCTGACTTGGGTATGAGGCATCAATATTAAAAGGCTGGATTACCCCTTAAAGAATGATAACCAACGCCTTATAGTACCATAGAGGTAGGCCAACTCCCCACAGTAAAAGTGCATTGATAGGAAGCAAGAGGTGGGCATTTGGCCAAAGAGACATGAAAAAAAGAATAAAGTGGGAAACAAACACCAGGGTACTGGCTACTCTCGATATTGCAGGCTACTTTGTACATAGATGTGGAATAAAAGAAGACAAGACATTGAAGGTGACATATTAAGTTCCTAAAAGGAAGCGCCAAGTTCATAGGTGCGCGCTCTGATGGGGCTGTTAATTTTGGCAGTGTGTTGTTTGGTTTGGCCTGTACCTGTAGGTGCGGTTTAATGGGTTTATCTACCTACTGGAACATTTTTTTTTAATGTAAAATGTTCTCACCGTTTTGCTTTTACAGGCTCTTAGTTTCCTGCACATTCATCTTTGATGTGGTCTGTGGTTATAAATCTGCTTAGAAAAAAAGACAGACAAAAAAGATGCAAACTCGACAGTCAGAACAAGCTCGCTGATCGATTCTCAGTAAAATAATTCTGCAGCCAGCAATAAACAGTGCGACACTGAGGCTACAGAAGGCAAACGGCACCAAACTTTTAACCCTATTAAAAAAAAATTTTAATCTCTCCCCCCAAAAAAATCCACAAAACGCCAAGTAGACAAGAATGAAACACCATTTAGCCTGAAAATGGTTAATATCATATAATGTTCTGACCCATCTAGAAGTGAGTATATCTGTATTTTTATATGTTCTTTTTATAGGTTCTGGATATATTTTTTATAGGTCTGCAGTTCTCTCTGGCCGTCATATACATCGAATTATTAGCGTCCTCCGTTATTTCTGCAGCACTGACGTGTTCTTAGTCGTCCGGGTACTCTCCTGGTTTCTATGTGCGGTGACTCATCTTTTCATGTGATTGCGCAAAGTGCTATCTCCGTGACTCATCTATGAAACTGAATAAGGGAAAGTGTTCTGTGCAGATGCTGTGCGGTAATGCGATGCACCTACGTGAACGCTGAGCTGCTGATACTTGTATCTCTAGGGTTCTCTCCCTTTAAATAGGATGTCCTCATATAGATAAAAAATGGGCAAAGGATTAAGTGTCAAACCCTGAAATTCTCAGCAACCTATTCCCTTCATCCCGGAATTATTAGACCCCCCCATACATGCCGGTGTAAAAGGGTCGTCTCGTTTAGTAAATCCATTTTATATGATTCTATTATGGAATTATGACATAAAGACATTGTATCACTATCACTCAATATTTACAAGATAGGTGATGAATAATCTTGGTGTGACGCCCACCGATCCTGAGAACGGGGGTCCTCACATGCACACTACTGCTCTGTCCACAAAGAGTACACGGACCCCCCACTGATTATAGATTTATCACACATCTTGTGGATAGGTGATAAATATTGTTCGTAGGATAAGAGAAGATGATGCACCAATTATGACCTCATCTAGAGTAAAAGCAGCTACAAAAAGTGTCTCACGCTCTGAAGGACCGGACTTGTTTATGCAAGGACTGGCTATTGATTTCGCTGTGTAATGCTTAATTTGCCCTGTGGTGGTGCTGTAGAGAAATGTTACACTTGCTGTCAGGCTGTCTTGGAGATTATACCTTATCGATGGGGACCCTTTGAACAATAACAGATTTTACAAAGTGGACAATCCCTTTAAATATGTTTGAGCTAATACCATAACTCTGTTCTTTTAGGATAATTCAACAGAGACCCAATTATAAAGGAATTGTCATCTTTAAGCATTGTGTCTAAGGGGAATAAGGGGCCCACATAAATTGTATGGATAAAAGTATAACATCCGTCCCCATTTCCCTGGTGTATGACATCCATCCTCATTTCCACTGGTGCGTAACATCCAACCTCTCACCCTGGTGTATAACATTTGGCCTTATTGCTCATGGTGTATAATATCGGACCCCATTTCCCCCAGTGTATAACATCCAGCCCCCTCGTTCCGATGTATAACATTTGGCCCCATTGCCCCAGGTGTATAACATCTGGCCCCCCGCTCCCTCTTCCTGTGTATAACATCCAGCTCCCTCCCCCTGGTGTATAACATTTGACCCTATTGCTCATGATGTATAACATCCAGCCCTCTCATTCCGGTGTATAACATTTGTTCCCATTGCCCCTCGTGTACAACATTTGGACCTGTTGCCCCTGGTATATAACATCTGGCCCAATGTCTTATTGTGTATAACATCTGGACCTGTTGCCCCCCTGTATAACATCTGCCCCGTTGCATAACATTTGGCCCCATCTTTTCTGGTGTATAACTTCCCCCCATTGCTCCTGGTGTATATTAGCCGTCCCTCTCAGCCCCGGTGTATAATATGTATAAAAAGTGTACCGTGTTTAGATATACTGTGTATACACTGATAAAAAAATAAAGGGAACACTAAAATCCCACATCCTAGATATCACTGAATGAAATATTCCAGTTGTAAATCTTTATATATTAGATAGAAGAATGCATTGAGAACAATAAAGCAAACAAATAATCATTGTCAATCAAAATTAATATTTTTGGAAGTCTGGATTTGGAATGATACTCAAAATCAAAGTGGAAAATCGAATTACAGGCTGATCCAACTTCAGAGGAAATGCCTCAAGACAAGGAAATGATGCACACTAGTGTCTGTGGCTTCCATGTGCCTGTATGATCTCCCTACAACGCCTGCACATTCTCCTGATGAGGCGGCTGATGTTTTACTAAGATCTCCCAGACCCAGATTACAGCAGCAGTCAACTCCTGGACAGTCTATGTACAACGTGGCGTTGGTGAATGGAACGAGACATGATGTCCCAGATGTGCTCGATTGGATTCAGGTCTGGGGAACGGGCAGGTCAGTCCATGGCATCAATGCCTTCATCATGCAGGAACTGCTGACACACTTCAGCCACATGAGGCCTAGCATTGTCATGCATCAGAAGGAACAAAGGGCCAAGTGCGCCTGCATTTGGTCTCACAATGGGTCTGAGGATCTCATCTCAGTACCTAATGGCTGTCACGGTACCTCTGGCTAGCACATGGAGGGCTGTGCAGTCCTCCACAGGAATGCCTCCCCACACCATTACTGACCCACTGCCATACTGGTCACGCTGGACGATGTTGCAAGCAGCAGATCGCTCTCCACGGCATCTCCGGACTCTGTCACGTCTGTCACATGTGCTCAGTGTGAACCTACCCTCATCCGTGAAGAACACAGGGCGCCAATGTCGAATCTGCCAGTCTTGGTGTTCTCTGGCAAATGCCAATCACCCTGCACAGTGTTGGACTGTAAACACCCATTTATGGACATCGAGCACTCATACCACACTCATGTAGTCTGTTTCTGACAGTTTGAGCAGATAAATGGATGTTAGTGGCCTGCTGGAGGTCATTTTGCAGGGCTCTAGCACTGCTCCTTCTGTTGCTCATTGCACAAAAGAGGAGGTAGTCGTCCTGCTGCTGGGTTGTTGCCCTCCTACATCTCCCTCCGCGTCTCCTGGTACTGACCTGTCTCATGGTATCTATCTGCTCCATGGACACTGTGCCGACAGACACAGCAACCTTTCTTGCCACAGCTCTCATTGATGTGCCATTCTGGATGAGCTGCACTACCTGAGCAATTTCTGTGGGTTGTAGACACCGCTTCATGCTACTGTATAGTACCTCTAGGGGTGAGAACAATGACAAAATGCAAAAGAAAGCCCAAAACAAAACCAGAATGCATGAGAACAGAGAGATGGTCTGTGGTCACACCTGAAGATCCAATCCTTTTTTAAACAATTTTTATTGATTTTTAACATATATATGGAAATGTACATTCAAAAGCATTTTCTTAGCTTACCAATTCTTAATTTCAGTTTTTGATTATCTCATTACAATTTGTAAGGTCAAAATACAGAATAAACAACACGTAAACTCCCCCCTACCCTCCCTCTTCCGAGTCATGCAGGAAATAGTTGTATATTTCTTGTGTGCACTTCTCCTCTCCTTTCTTTTCGTACATCTTCTTAATCCCAAACCGTTATAAGAACCGCTCCTTTATACGGGTTGTGTTGCTAATTGCTTATCATTTCTACCTCTTGTCTGTTCCACTTGCACAACAGGAGTTATAATCAACGAGTGGAACAGGCTGCCACGAGAGGTGGTGAGTTCTCCTTCAATGGAAGTCTTCAAACAGAGGCTGGATAGACATCTGTCTGAGATGGGTTAGTGAATCCTGCATTGAGCAGGGGGTTGGATACAATGACCTTGGAGGTCCCTTCCAACTCTAATATTCTAGGATTCTATGAACAGCAGGAGAAATTGATTCACAATCGGTGTTGCTTCATAACTTGGACAGGTTGATTTCACAGAAGTGTGATTGAGTCGGGGTTACATTGTGTTGTTTAAGTGTTCCCGTTATTTTTATGGAGCAGTGTGTGTATATATATATATATATATATATATATATATATATATATATATATATATATATATATATACACAGTACAGACCAAAAGTTTGGACACACCTCATTCAAAGAGTTTTCTTTATTTTCGTGACTGTGAAAATTGTCGATTTACTCTGAAGGCGTCAAAACTATGAATTGAGGCTGGTTTCAGACTAGCGCATTTTACATGCAGCACACGGCGCCACTAAGCCCCGCCCCGTCCGGTCATTTCCTCCTACTATCGCACACGGCTGCATGCGATCTGCGCACCATATCTTTAGCATTGGGTGCGCAGACCGTGCACTGGCCATGCGCTAGTAGGATTTTTGCGTGTGCTGTGCACTTTTGAAGGTGCGCCGGTGTGCGCCGAACGCACCATGTTGCATTTTGGTGCGCTCGGCGCACCTTCAAAAGTGCGCAGCGCACGCAAAAATCCTACTAGCGTACGGCCAGCGCACGGTCTGCACACCCTATACTAAAGATAGGTTGCGCAGATCGCATGCAGCCGTGTGCGATAGTAGGAGGAAATGACAGGACGGGGCGGGCAGGGGGCGGGGCTTAGCGGCGCCGTGCGCTGCCTGTAAAGTGCGCTAGTCTGAAACCAGCCTAACACATGTGGAATTATATAATTAACAAAAAAGTGTGAAACAGCTGAAAATGTCTTATATTCTAGGTTCTTCAAGGTAGCCACATTTTGCTTTGATTACTGCTTTGCACACTCTTGGCATTCTCTTGATGAGCTTCAAGAGGTAGTCACCGGAAATGGTCTTCCAACAGTCTTGAAGCAGTTCCCAGAGATGCTTAGCACTTCCTTTTGCCTTCACTCTGCGGTCCAGCTCACCCCAAACCATCTCAATTGGGTTCAGGTCTGGTGACTGTGGAGGCCAGGTCATCTGGCGTAGCACCCCATCCCTCTCCTTCTTGGTCAAATAGCCCTTACACAGCCTGGAGGTGTGTTTGGGGTCATTGTCCTGTTGAAAAATAAATGATTGTCCAACTAAACGCAAACCGGATGGAATAGCATGCCGCTGCAAGACGCTGTGGTAGCCATGCTGGTTCAGTATGCCTTCAATTTTGAATAAATCCCCAACAGTGTCACCAGCAAAGCCCCCCCACACCATCACACCTCCTCCTCCATGCTTCACGGTGTGAACCAGGCATGTAGAGTCCATCCGTTCACCTTTTCTGCGTCGCACAAAGACAAGATGGTTGGAACCAAAGATCTCAAATTTGGACTCATCAGACCAAAGTACAGATTTCCACTGGTCTAATGTCCATTCCTTGTGTTCTTTAGCCCAAACAAGTCTCTTCTGCTTGTTGCCTGTCCTTAGCAGTGGTTTCCTAGCAGCTATTTTACCATGAAGTCCTGCTGCACAAAGTCTCCTCTTAACAGTTGTTGTAGAGATGTGTCTGCTGCTAGAACTCTGTGTGGCATTGACCTGGTCTCTAATCTGAGCTGTTGTTAACCTGCGATTTCTGAGGCTTGTGACTCGGATGAACTTATCCTCCGCAGCAGAGGTGACTCTTGGTCTTCCTTTCCTGGGGCGGTCCTCATGTGATCCTGTTTCTTTGTAGCACTTGATGTTTTTTGCCACTGCACTTGGGGACACTTTCAAAGTTTTCCCAATTTTTCGGACTGACTGACCTTCATTTCTTAAAATAATGATGGCCACTCGTTTTTCTTTATTCAGCTGCTTTTTTCTTGCCATAATACAAATTCTAACAGTCTATTCAGTAGGACTATCAGCTGTGTATCCACCAGACTTCTGCACAACACAACTGATGTCCCAACCCCATTTATAAAGCAAGAAATCCCACTTATTAAACCTGACAGGGCACACCTGTGAAGTGAAAACCATTTCCGGTGACTACCTCTTGAAGCTCATCAAGAGAATGCCAAGAGTTTTCAAAGCAGTAATCAAAGCAAAAGGTGGCTACTTTGAAGAACCTAGAATATAAGACATACAGTATTTTCAGTTGTTTCACACTTTTTTGTTAATTATATAATTCCACATGTTATTCATAGTTTTGATGCCTTCAGAGTGAATCTACAATATTGATAGTCATGAAAATTAAGAAAACTCTTTGAATGAGAAGGTGTGTCCAAACTTTTGGTCTGTACTGTGTGTGTGTGTATATATATATACGTGTGTACTATATGTATGTGTGTGTGCGTAGACTGTATGTGTTTAAAGGGAGCCTGTCACTAGATTTATGCTGCTGAAACCATGAGCAGCATGAATCGGAACGATTGCAGCCAGCTATGAACAAAAAAAAGAGAAAGCAGGATCGACATGTCTTCTTGTTCTTAATATTTTTTTGCCTTTACCTGTTCTGTCTATTTATGATTAATAAAAGAATTTTCTATGAATTTTTGATAAAAAACTATGGACTCTATGATCATTTCTTTTGTTTGGTTTGTATTCTTCTTAATATGTCTGGATTCATTTTAACGATATGAAATAAAGGAGACTTTTTTATCCATATCCAGCTGGTCGATCCTCCTTTCTCTTTTTTTTTTTTTGCTCATATCCGGTGGTCAGACGGACTTTGGATCCCAGCTGCAACATTGGAGGCTACCCACTATTCACACGGTGAGGCTCATTTCCCTTTTGTTTTTTTTGTTTGCAGCCAGGTACGTTTTTCTCTGAAATACTCTGGCGTTTCAGAGAAAACATAGCTGCGTGTGCTGTATGTACATGTATGTTTGTACAGTGTGAGACACATGTGCACATACATCACATACATACAGTACACACATATATAGTACTCACAATATATGGTACTCACGTACATACATAAATATAGTACACACATACATACAGAACACATATACGTATATTACACACACATATTTTATTTATTTTACTCATTTATATAGCACTATTAATTCCGCAGCGCCTTACATACATTATCGGCACTGTCCCCATTGGGGCTCACAATCTAGATTCCCTATCACATGAGTACAATATGCGTTTACTGTCACATAATTTGACATTTTTTTATGTGAAAAAAAAATTGTAAAAAAAAAAAAAAATAGCCCCATTCTATAGGGGAATATTGCTGATCATTGACACAGCATGATCACTTTGATGTTTGATTAGTTTTGCTTTTTCAAGCAATCTTTCTGACAACCTTTAACAGCTTCTATATATGTTTTATAGTCGTCTGCAAAAAAAAAGTAGTAAAAATCTTGTAAAAACTTTACATATTTCTGCCTCCTGACAAGTCTGTGTCCTGCGTGATAATGACAAGGTATCACACATCACTCTGCAGACGGAGATGCACCCGTAATGAGGGCAGACAGTAAGGCTGCATAGATAATTTATGGGAATGGTCTTTTCCGGTCAATTATATGGCTCCAGGATCACGCCCTACTTCTCGTGATTCCTTACTTCCATGTGCCTCCATTGTGTGGGATACCATTAATCTATCGCCCCGTGGCTGTCTGGACCGGTCAGGGCTGAAGAGTTAAGTTCTGTCCTGATGGGCTGAATATTACAGCCTTCAGAATAATTATAGGATCGGTCTTTCTAGGAGCCTTGAAAGATCAAGCATACATACAAGTGATAATTTGTAACCGTTACGCCCTAAAGAAATGTGTGCGGCTTAATAGGATTTCCCGTATCACCATGCCCCAAAAATTTGTTGCAATCTGTCCAGATTCTACTTCCTTGTTGTCGATCACTTGGCTTGGGTTTAAGTTATTAAGAAAGTTTCTCCAGTGTTCAGAATCACCTACTTTATAATATTCAACACAACAAGAAAAAAGATTAAATTGCCAAAATCACAAATTTTATTATGCACACAGTGCTACAGATAAAATATCCAAAATATTCTTTATACAAATAACATATCAGGAATACTGCAATCTAAACAGGGAGCCATATTGGATGTGTGCCCAGGAGATGAAGAAGCGAAACGCGCGTTGGGGCGACGGGGAAGCCAGCGCAACCACTACTTCTCATGTAAGTGCCTGCAGGAGTTTTTTCCTATGTCATATATTTGCTTATCTCCTAGATGGTTTATTGGGGGATTGCCTGCAAAGTGCCATGAGTATATTTAATCACTAGTAGACCAAGTGGAAATAGCACTCCTTATATATTTGTATACTGGCTACGCCTGGTGGAGACTATAGGTTGTTTCCATGTGAATAAGATTTACGTACTTACTTTTTTGCACGATATTTAAATACATGCGGTTATTGCATTTTTATGACTTAGCAGTAAGCTGTAAGAATTAATCCATGTTATATGTAATTAGAGGTTATGCCTGCATATGATGAAATTTTAGAAATTTAAATCATTGGATTATTGGGCACACATCCAATAAACACCCTGTTTAGATTGCAGTATTCCTGATATGTTATTTGTATAAAGAATATTTTGGATATTTTATCTGTAGCACTGTGTGCATAATAAAATTTGTAATTTTGGCAATTTAATCTTTTTTCTTGTTGTGTTGAATATTTGTCATATGAGTTTTTGCCTTTGACCTGTATTGGGTTTTCTGTGTGCCACTTTATAATATACCTGCCTGTTTAAAACTTTCAGAGAGTTTCCGTATACAGAACAATCACTTATATAACTGTCAGCAAGATAGTACAGGAGCTTCTCACAAAATTAGAATATCATCAAAAAGTCAATTTATTTCAGTTCTCCAATACAAGAAGTGACTCTCCTGTATTCTATAGAGTCATTACACACAGAGTGATCTATTTCAGTGGTCCCCAACCTTTTTTGCACCAGGGACCGGTTTCAAGCAAGACCATTCTTCCATGGCCCGGGAGGGCGGGGATGGAGGTGTGGCAGGGGCGGGGCTTTGGTCATAAGGGGGCGGGGCTATGGACACGGTTGTAGTGTAGCAGTGCATACTTATAATTAAATAACATTTATAATGTGACTCAACTCACCATAGGTTTTGAATAAGTGCTCCATCACCCCCTTCTCCCCATCATTGCCTTCACCCCATCACTCCCTTCTCCCCATCATTGCCTTCACCCCATCACTGCCGTCTCTCCATCATTACCTTCACCCCATCACTGCCGTCTCTCCATCATTACCTTCACCCCATCACTGCCGTCTCTCCATCATTCCCTTCTCCCCATCACTGCCGTCTCTCAATCACTCCCATCATGGCCTTCTCCCATTACCCCCTCATGGCCTTCTCTCCCCATCACGGTCTTCTCCTCATGTCCCCATCTCCTCCAGGGCCAGGCTCCACCTACACAAACACAGACAAACACACACAGACATACATGTGTACACACACACAGACAGACATACATACACACACACACATTATACATACACACAGACACCACCTCTGTCCTCTCACCTGTCCGCAGCAGCGCCCGCGCTTCCTCGCTCTGACACAGCAGCGGCGCGCTCCTCTCTGTGTCAGTCAGACAGGAAGCGCGGGCGGCGGGCAGGAAGCTGGACGCAGTGGACGGGTCCTTGCAGCTCCGCTCCTGCTATTCCCTCTTGCAGGCAGCGGAGCTGCTTGGATCGCTCCCTGGCAGCCGCTACACACGCCGCTAAGAACTGCTGCGCGCCGCCCCAGCCCCAGCTACTCCACTGACCACCCCTGGCTCCCCTTGTGTCCGCGGACCGGCAAGGGCACTGCAGCGGCCCGGTGCTGGGCCGCGGACCGGCGGTTGGGGACCCCTGATCTATTTCACGGGTTTATTTCTGGTAATGTTGATGATTATGGCTTACAGCCAATGAAAACCCAAAAGTCATTATCTCAGTAAATTAGAATACTTTATAACACCAGCTTGAAAAATGATTTTAAAATCCTAAATGTTGGCCTACTGAAATGAATGATCAGTAAATGCACTCAATACTTGGTCGGGCTCCTTCTGCATCACTTACTGCATCAATGCGGCGTGGCATGGAGGCGATCAGCCTGTGGCACTGCTGAGGGGTTATGGATGCCCAGGTTGCTTTGATAGCAGCCTTCAGCTTGTCTGCATTGTCAGGTCTGGTGTCTCTCATCTTCCTCTTGACAATGTTCCATAGATTCTCTATGGGGTTAAGGTCAGGCGAGTTTGCTGCCAATCAAGCCCAGTGATCCTATTGTTTGTACACCAGGTATTTGTACTTTTGGCAGTGTGGACAGGAGCCAAGTCCTGCTGGAGAATGACATTTTCATCTCCAAAAAGCTTGTCGGCAGAGGGAAGCATGAAGTGCTCTAAAATGTCCTGGTAGACGGCTGCGTTGACTTTAGTCTTGATAAAACACAGTGGACCTACACCAGCAGATGACATGGCTCCCCAAACCATCACTGATTGTGGAGACTTCACACTAGACTTTGGACATCAAAGTCCCAGAATCTGGAGGAAGAGTGGAGAGGCCACAATCCAAGCTGCTTGAGATCTAGCAAACATACCAGATAGATAATGTTACTCTCTGGTGGCACGGTTTTATAATGTTTCTCACTGGGACACTGTTTTATAACATTACTCTCTGGTGGCACTGTTGTATAATGTTACTCTCTGGAGGCACTGTTTTATAATGTTACTCTCTGGTGGCACTGTTTTATAATGGTACTCTCTGGTGGCACTGTTTTATAATATTACTCTCTGGTGGCACTGTTTTATAATGGTACTCTCTGGTGGCACTGTTTTATAATGTTACTCTCTGGTGGCACTGTTTTATAATGTTGCTCTCTGGTGGCACTGTTTTATAACGTTACTCTCTGGTGGCACTGTTTTATAATGTTACTCTCTGGTGGCACTGTTTTATAACGTTACTCTCTGGTGGCACTGTTTTATAATGTTGCTCTCTGGTGGCACTGTTTTATAACGTTACTCTCTGGTGGCACTGTTTTATAATGGCACTCTCTGGTGGCACTGTTTAACCTCATAACGTTATAACCTCGTAACACCATAAAACAGTGCCACCAGAGAGTAATATTATAGAACAGTAACATTTTAAAACGGTGCCACCAGAGAGTAAGCTCATGAAACTGTCAGCAGGAGAGTGATTATATAAAAGAGGGCCACCAGAGTGTGACCTCTTAAAACAGTGATACAAGAGAGCAATTGCATAAAACAATGCTAATACAAAAGTGCTCCAATAAAACTCAACAAGAGAGTGACCTCATAAAACAGGGCTCTCAGAGAGTGCCCCAATACATCTGTCCACATAAGAGTGACCTCCTTAAACAGTATCATTCCAGTAGACTCACCAGCTCCTATGGGGTCTGGGAGCTTTTTAGGAGACCTGTAGACGCTACGGGGGTTAGTGTTTTGTCTTTCATTCCGTTTCTAGATCGATGTCTAATATCTTGCAGCCGTCGCACACGCTTTCGCTGTTTCCTGCTCGCTCGGTTCACACTTCTGCTTCAATATAACACATGTAGTGACTCGGAATCTGATTCGTCCCACATTCTGTCATCTTGAAAGATTGCATTAAACATCTTCGGCTTTATTATGGAGCCTCTGTGACTTTTCTATTAATAATTGCGTCGTTCAGATCGGGGCGCCGGTAGTAAAGCGCTAATTAGGCTTTAAATAAAGGACATTTTGTGATGAGAACGTACGGCGTGGGAACTGTTTAACCAGGCGACGACTTTGTATCGCTCCTTTCTAAAAATGCAAATTCAGTGCCACGATATGTCATTTGCATTAGTTTTCTATTTTAGTCCATATGGAAGAAATATGGAAAATCCATGAGAAAACCACATTAGAAGGGAAGTGCTGTTTATTTGTTTTTATTGTACGTGATTACGGGGGCAGCCCTCTTGTCTTTGCTTTGGGTTTTTGCTTTACAGCAGCCATATAAAACCTCGTTGACTCCAGTGGGAGACTGTTGTGGGCATGCTCTCCGACATATGCAATAGTGACTGTGCAACGAGAGGGAGAACGAGCAATCTAATCTCCATCCCCGATTGTGAACGGCGCATCCTGTGCTACTCGTACATGTCCTCCTCAACACTGAAATCACAACGCCAAAAAGGAAAATTCATGGAATTATGGAATTCACAGGATGGATACAGGTGTTACTGATATGAAAATGATGGAAAAATGGAAACAATATTTTCAAAAAATCTCAATTTATTTAATATTGAGCATGAGTGTCATGTGCAGAAATCCCTACACTTACAGCCTTGGCTGCTATCAATGAGATTATTAAAGGGAATCTGTCAGTAGGTCTTGCTATTTAATCCGAGAGCAGCATAGTCTAGGGGGAGAGACCCTGATTCCAGTGATGTGTCGCTTGCTATGCTATGTTTTGCTGTTTCAATTGAAGCAGAGTGTTATCAGCAGTACTAGGTGTCTCGCACCTCATTGCCAATTGTGTGTGTAACCTCACCGGCACCGCCGATTGACTGCTTTCTGCCTATGCAGAGAGATTTTCGCAGCTTCCAGAACGCTGTTTAGGGTTAAACTGCATGAAAGGGGAAATCTTCCGGGCATGCGCAGTTTAAGATAGCGGTCCGCCGCTGGAAAAAAACGTTACATTGTCCGTCTACTCCAGCCGGCGGACGCTAACATTCTAACGGATCCATCAAAAAATGGTTGCAATGGACGACCATCTGTCAAAATCCGCCGCTAATGCAAGTCTACGGGGGGAAAAAACGGATCCGCCAAAAAAAATGGCGGATCCGTTTTTTTCTAAAAACGGCAGATTTTGACTGACGTCAAATAACTGAAGTGTGAAACAGGCCTAAGTGACACATTGCTGGAATCAGGGTCTCTACCCCTATATCATGTAGCACTCAGGTTGCGTAGCAAAAACTGCTGACAGATTCCTTAATGGTCCTCTGAGGAACGTTCTGCCACTCTGAATGCGCTTGGAAAAATCAACCAGATCCGCTGCTGACAGCTCCAGTGCAAGTACCGACAAATGACGTCCCAGATGTGCTCGATGGAGACAAGTTCGGAGACAGCAACTCTGGGAAGAGGGATTATATGAGCCGTAGTGGCAGTGTGAACATTTTATATTTTTCACAAAAAAATGCAAAAGTCGAAAAAGGCAAAAATATTTTTAGCTAAAATGTATCACAAAAAAAATGCAAAAACACAAAATCTGTCATTTGTAGCTGCACACTGAATACAGCAGCACTTCCCAATCGCCGTGTTCTGTCCTCCAGTCCGGGCTCATGCGTTCCTGCGCTCAGAAGGGAACACACCGCAGAGGTAATTGCTGCTTTGTCAAAAGGCAAACTTCCTTTGCACGTGGCGCAGTGAAAAGAAGCGTAGGCAAAATCTCGGTGTGTGTCTCTTCCCTCCTGTTGACGACTGTGCAATTTGCTGTTCAGTTGTCGCTCCACAGTCAAAAGTAAAACAAACATTTGCGCAGGTACAAAATCGCGCAGGTGGCGGTGATTGATGTCCGCTCCAGAAATGTCACACAGCTGAAGAAATGTTCCTGTTTCGAACATGACAGTCTATTTTTACGTACGCCACATGGAGGGGACCGTGGGAACCTCGGATCGTGTTCAGTTTAAGAGCATTTCCCCGTAATATATAACATAACATATCAGCTTTCAAGAACATGAGACAAATCTACATCATTTTACAGCAGTAGAAAACTGATTATAGGGTGCAAACATGGGGCACATGCCCTCCACCCACTATCCACACAGTTCATGGACACTCACCAGGAAAAGTTACATATTGATATTAATATGTAAAACAACTTTTACAGTATGTAAAAATCCAACACTCATCATTTCCTGTTAATGATTGACTTCAGGAATTGTTTATAGATATATGGCTATGTGTGTGTAGCAAAATTTCACCGTTTATTTCCTGTCATTATTTGATCCCAAGTTCAGTGTTAATTAATTTCCTGTTATATTTTAATATCCAAAATGTTCCCCGTGCCATTGGCTGCAATACAACCCCAAAGCACGATTGATCCACCACCATGCTTAATGGTTGGTGAGATGTTCTTTTCCTGAAATTCTGTGCCCTTTTTTCTCCACACATACCTTTGATCATTGTGGCTAAAGATTTCTATTTTAATCTCATCTGTCCGCAGGACTTGTTTCCAAAATGCATTAGGCTGCTTTAGATGTTCTTTTGCATACTTATGACACTGAATTTTATGGTGAGGAAGGCATGAGAGGTTTTCTTGTGATGACTCTTCCACGAAGGCCATATTTGTGCAGGTGTCTCTTAAAGGGAACATGTCACCCCCCAGAGCGTTTTTAAGTTAAAGAGCCACCTTCAGCAGCACTAAGGCTGCATTCTGTGCACGTGGCTCTTCTGTTTCTGATCCCTAGTAACGCCAAAATATTGACTTTTATAAATTGCTCCCCATACCTGTATTGAGTCCCATAGGTATAGTGTGTCCCCCTGTATCAGCCGCCTCCCAGCCATCCATAATGCCCCTGTTGCATCTGAGCACTGCCTCCCAGCCATCCATCATGCCCGTTGCGTCTGTGCACCATCTCCTCCTGTGTGGTATGCCGGTGTTTGCACTGTGCCAACAGTTCTCGGGCATGCGCAGTGCGCGCTGCCCAGAAACTGACATCAGGCTATCGTGCCTGCGTGTTGCAGAGGCCCCAGATCCCACCCCGTAGTGTGTTATGATATATTCACATTGTGGGGCTGGGAATCTGGCACCTGCGCAGTGAGCATCTATAGCTGTGCCTGCCTCCATCTCCCTCCTCCTCTTTCTTTATAGGCCCAGCTATAGATTCCCAGCCCCGCAGTGTAAATACATCATAACACACTGCGGGGTGGGATCTGGGACTTCCGCAACACGCAGGCGCGATAGCCTGATGTTAGTTCCCGGGCAGCGCGCACTGCGCATGCCTGAGAACTGTTGGCACAGCGCAGGCGCCGGCATACAACACAGGAGGAGGTGGTGCACATACGCAACAGGGGCATGATGGATGGCTGGGAGGCAGCGCACAGATGCAACAGGGGCATGATGGATGGCTGGGAGGCGGCTGATACAGGGGGGGGCACACCATACCTACGGGACTCAATACAGGAATGAGGAGCAATTTATAAAAGTCAATATTTCAGCGTTACTAGGCCTCAGAAACAGGAGAGCCACCTTCACAGAATGCAGCCTTAGTGCTGCTGAAGGTGGCTCTTTTACTTAAAAACGCCCTGGGGGGGTGACTGGTTCCCTTTAACAGTAGAACAATGTACCACAACTCCAGTGTCTGCTAAATCTTTCTGAAGGTCTTTTGCAGTCAAGCAGGGTTCTCATTTGCCTCTCTAGCAATCCTACAAGCAGCTCTCACTGAAATTTTGCTTGGTCTTCCAGACTTTATCTTGACCTCCACTGTTCCTGATAATTGCCATTTCTTAATTACATTTCGAACTGTGGAAAGGGCAACTTGAAAACGCTTTGCTGCCTTCTTATAGCCTTCTCCTGCTTTGTGGGCCTCCACCATTGTCATTTTCAGAGTGCTCGACAGCTGATTAGAAGATCCCATGACTGCTGCTTTTTGGCACAAGGATAGAGGAGGCGGGTTTTTATAAAGCTGGGAAATTTGCATCACCCGGCCTTTCCTAACGATGATGGTGAACAAGCCATAACCCCAACAGGGTAATTAAGTTCTGAAACCTTGGTCACAGTCATCTGAGCGCACAAATCCCCAATGGCCCATTTTCCTTTTAGTAATTTCTAAAATATAAAAAGTGACAATATATGTATAGTTTTCCCAAAATACAAAGGAAAAGTGTCATCTTTAACTTTAGCACTTTTAGAGATCATTTCATCTTCAGCTTGGCTAACTGTTCTCAATAACAGTAATGTTGACCAGGGGTGCCCAAACTTTTACATGCCACTGTAGCTTCAGTAGGGGAAGTCATGGCTGCAATAATCACATGGGATCAGACGTCATGGCGAGAGTCGAAGTTCTAAAGACACCAGCAAAGGACCAAACAAGGGAAACATGGAACTGCAAGGGAAGGTGCAAATGTGTCACTCTCCTGTCCTGGCTCTAGTGCTGGACTTTCTGTCCTCTTTTACCAACTGCTGACTTTCTCTGCTCCTGTTTGATTTGGATTACCACCTTGCTCGCATACCTGAGTTCGCCCCATCTGTCCTGAGAGGACAGGTATTCAGCATCTTCGCTTGTACTGTGGACACCTTCACTGTTGCAATGCTACGTGGTCCTCCTGACAAACCTAGTTCTGCTACATCGTCATTAGTGTTCCTTCTTGCAAACCCAGCTCTGCTATATCACTGGACTCTGCTACTTTGCCTCAATAGAATCTCCTGATATACTCAGCTCTGCTACGTCGCTGGGCTCTGCTACAATGCCACATGTGTGCCTTCTGACATACCCTGCTGTCTAGAACCTCTGGCCTCTGCTACTTTACCACAAGTGAATCTCTTGATATAACCAGTTCTGCAGCACCGCTGGGCTCTGCTGCAACATCTTAAATCAGTAATCTGACATAGCCGGCAATCGGCTATGATGTTCTGCTAGACTTCTACAACACGCTGCTCCATGTGTACTGTGAGCCTCCTCAGCTATGCTACATCAATTAGACTACCGAGCCACTGTCCCGACTCTGCTTTATGGATCTCCCTACACTGAGTTTCCAGCCTCGACTTAATCTAATGTACAGCTGCCATCCAACCGTCTTTGTTCCGTCCGGTTCACCTTTCTTCATGAACATCATCCGTCCATGTTGCATTACAATGTCTTATCCGGACCGAGGATTTTCAGGATCCACCTCACCTGGTGAGAAAAAAAAGTGTTTATTTTTTCTTTCTGAAGTTGTGCCTATTGCTGTGGATCAATGGTTAATCTGCAGCAAAATCCGCATTAGGGTGTGTGCACACGCTGCGGATTCTGCTGCGGTTCCGCAGCCGATTTGGCCGCTGCTGATCCGCAGCAGTTTTTGCTGCGGTGTACAGTACCATAATATCCTATGGATATTAAAAAACCGCAGTGCAGACAGTGCGGATTTTTCCGCGCGGTTTTCCTGCGGTTTCTAAACCGCAGAAAGAATTGACGTGTCAATTCTTTCTGCGGATTCCACTGCGGTTTGCCATCTCCTCCATTGTGGAGATGAAAAACTGCAGGGCAAAACCGCAGGCTAATCCGCAGGTCTTTTGACCTGCAGATTTACCTGCGGATTTTGCAAAATCCGCGCGGCCAAATCCGCACCCCAATCCGCAGCGTGTGCACATACCCTTAATTGGACTTTCTTGC
The DNA here is from genome assembly GCF_039654945.1 of Dendrobates tinctorius. Classification (NCBI taxonomy): domain Eukaryota; kingdom Metazoa; phylum Chordata; class Amphibia; order Anura; family Dendrobatidae; genus Dendrobates; species Dendrobates tinctorius. The sequence continues at coordinate 13,623,372 of NW_027361810.1, read as the reverse complement.
AAATTTTGGCTTCCCCATAGAGCTTGGTGGGGAAAATCCAGAACAAATCTGCATCTAATCAGCATCAAAATCAGATATGCTGCTGAGTAAAAAGTCGGCAGCACAGTTCGATTTTCACGCATCACTGGTTTTCAATTTGAAAATTTGGACAGAAAATCGTCATTATTTCTGGTACGTATGGACACAGTCTCCTAAGGGAGAGGGGCCCTATAATAAACCAAAACTTCAAATATGTTCATAAGAACTTTTTTTGCTTCCCTTTATGAACTGAGCTGATTCCCTCCCACTGTATCGCTGAGTTTTCCTATTCACCATTGATAAAGGATCCTATGATTGCTGCAGGCGATGAGCTCAGACTCGCAGCTCAGTGTCACGGGATAGTCATAATCCTCGATGAAAAAGGAAATGTCAAAATGACTTGAGGTTTGGCCAATGCCACTCCTCCTTGAGCCCGAAGGTACATGTTGCGGGTTATGCAGGTAGATAAACAGTACAGGTAAGATCCTTGCAGGACAAAGCTTACATGTTTTCCGATCAGGCCCACACTGGCAGTAATCCCCCCCGCTCTAAGTCTTTGTAATGTACTTTGTTTGATGGTGTGTTAGCGCTTGGCGCAGCCTTTTGGATAGGATTTTGTATACACGCATTGGGCGATATTTAGAGAATGTGTCATATCTTCCTAGAGGTCTGTAATGCAACATAAAAAATGCAAAAACGTCACACTAGAACTTCACAAAAAAACAGATCATATACTCAGAGTTCCTCTATAATATTGCTTATTTTTATTATCTCTCCTGCCTACAGTGCCAAGCACTGTGCCCTCCGCTCCGTCCTCTTCTGCCGAGACTCTGCTCTTCTGCAGTTGCACTTCTATGATATCACTTTCATGTAGTTGATGCACTGCTGCTACATGGGGCTGGTAACCATCTGACTGCCATCAGACAGTTCTCCTACACTGAACGTACTGTTACACGCTTAACATTATGGCTGGTCCATGCAATCAGGGCAACTGTTACCACCCACCTTTCGTGTCTACCTCTTTCCTCATAGACTGTAAGCTTGCGAGCAGGGCCCTCATTCCTCTTGGTATTTGTTATAATCTATGTGATTATTGTTATGCTGTAATGTCTATTGTCTGAAATATAAAGTGCTGTGGAATATGTCGGCGCTATAGAAATAAAATTTATTATTATTATTATAATGTCCATTGAAAATTCAGCTCTGCTGCATCAATTCCACGTCACTGTTCCAACTCTGCTACCTCACTGTGCCAGCTCTGCTATCCTGAACCTTCAGTGCAATCTCAGGATTATTGCATTGGTTTCACATGGTTGCGTAAACTCTGCAGGAACGAGATGCCTACTCTGCTTCTTCATGGATGTTAACTCTGCTACATGTTCGTATGCCACCACATCGTTTACAGTTGCTCTAGTTGCCATTGTTCCAGCACTTTGAGCTTGGACATCCTGCTTCACTAGCACAAGCTGTTTATGCTCCATAAGAACTACTTATCTGGATGAGTGGGTTTGAGGATCTACCTTTCCAGGAGAGACATAAGTCTATTTTAGGGTTTTTTCAACACTGTGCAATTGGAAAAATGTAGTACAAATATGGTACAAAGGTAAAGCATGTCATTCTACAGGAAAGTGATGATAATACATTGTAACATGTACGTAGAAATAGATAAGTAAAACTTTTGGATTGTCTTGCTATCTGTCACGGGTGTGCCAGGTGCGACAGAAAATCATTTTGAATCTGGCTGAAGAAGGTCATTGCACTTGGCTTTGCAAGCACCTTCTTGATTTTCATCTCTGTATGGAATGATATCCTTCTCCCTTTAGGACTTAGAATTGACCGTCACCTTCACCTGCTTATTAACACACCCTTGCTGGATGTTTAAATACCCTGAGTTCCGTCAGCAAGGTGCTGATGTTAGCTCTATTTACCTCTGTCTTTTGGAAGTGCTAGAAGTCAACTAGTTTCTTCTTGGAGCCTCTTGGAGGATTGCTGGCATAAGCTCTCTTGTGTCATCTCAAGCTAAGTGTATTCCCTTGTTCATCTTCCTGATTTGCTTTCAGTGGTAGTGGGGGCTAACCACCGCTAACCTCGCCCCCTCCCTGTCCAGGGCTTATCACTAGGGGCACTTAGGGATTAGGTTTCTGCTTGGCGATAGGTGCGGAACCTATTTAGGGACGTTTCGGACAGACAGGTGTTGTCAGATCTGCCTAGGGGTCTCCACTCCCCCCTTTCCTAGTGTTTGGGCTCCCCCTCCCTCTTCCCATAGCTTCTCCCTCACCCAGCGTGACACTATCCAAAGGTGGAGTTACCATAAGGCAATAAGTGTAACACCTCTAAGATCTAAGCACCCAAGCACAGTAAGGTGAGAGCATCGTAAAGGCTTTATAACATGATACCCTGAGCAGGCGGTATGAAGATTTCCCTATCTCCAGCCAGTAGAAAGCTAAAGGCAAAGACGCTCATACAATTGAGTCTTAAGGACATGTCGGACAACTTCATATTCAAGGATGGATGCATGTCCAAGTAGCAGGAGCGTGCTCAGGTTCCAGTGAGCCAAGAGGCAGCCAACAGTCCTGGCTGTTGCCATGAAACAGGTACAATCATCAGGCCAAGGGGACCCTATTATATAGACTTTCATGCCCCTGGAACTTGTCCTTCATATATAGTCTTATGGAGACAGTTACTTCCCTTTCATGTGTATCTGTTCTCTAATTTTAACTGTAGTTAAGGAATTCCCATTCATTTATGATCATATGAAACTTTTTGTGGTTCCTGTTTCTTTTGCGGAGTCATTGGAGGCCCAGCTGGGGTATGAAGTATTAGCAATACTCCCAAGGGAAAAAAAAATGCAAATTACTCTTCCTCTCCTGAATAATTGTAAGACATTGGCTCAACTTGTGAAGACCCAGCTGGGGGTAGAAATTCTTAGAAGAAATGCTCCCTAAGAACACCGCAGATTACTCTTTCCTGGGTTATTAGAAGGCATTGGCCTTCCTTGTTGGGATCCAACTTGTGTAGAAAGTCATAAGGTCCAAATTCTCATTAAACTACAGTGAGCCAAATCCGCCGATATCTATTGGATTGACTAACAGTCTAATGTGTACTGGGCTGCCCCACTTCTTCTCCAAAAGATTATGTTGGGGATAGAACGATCCAGCATGTTAGATTTTCCAATATCCGATCCTTTTAATCTCTGGGAGACAAGCCACCATCAGAGAAGTCAGGCAGCAGGTCTCCTACAGAAAACACAGGCATGCTTGGCCAAGATGAGCGTTCCTGTGTATGGGGAAGTCATGTGAGATAGGTGTTGGCCAAACGATCATTAAGGCATATGAGGGGCTCTGCTCACTGGGAAAAAAAATACGCAAATTCCTCTTTTTCTGTGGTGGGCAATTTGTGGAGATCCTGCTGGTGTCTGAAGTCTTACAGGCAATGCTCCTTGGGAAAGTATGCAACTTATCTTCTGAAGGAGAACTCATTTGCATCTGGCAGATCAATAACACTTGTATCGCACTCACAGATTCCCTGTGGTTTCGGCTACTATAGAATATAAGGAGAAGAGGTATAGGAACGATGACTACGAGGCCACTTGTTGTATCCGCGATGATGCAGAACTCCTAATTCAAAAGACACATTGAAAGCAGCAAAAACAAAGCAACGTCTACTTTATCATCCCATAGATCAGCTCCCTCCTGCATTGTCTAACGCTGGATGTGATCTATGCACAATCCGATTGCGACTCTTGCTTTGTCTGTTTGTCAGTAATGCGCAAGGCAAGCCTCTGGAAATGGGACACGCTGTTCCTCTACCTCCATTCAATAACTCGTGCTTTGTAGATCTGTGCTGTGTTATATGGACAGCCTCGAAGCATCTTGGGACACAAACCTCTTAGTCACAGATTTCTGGAAAACAGGATGGAATAACATTCATTACTGCCAAAGGGTCTTTAGTTTCCTGGCAAATAAGATGTAAACATAATTATAATCCTATTCTATCATTTTCCCACCAGCAATAAGATAATACAAGGACCCTGCTGCCATGACACGTGCTCAGCAAATGAGTCAAGTCTGACTCCCATCATGATATAGTTACACGACCTTTGATTTCATTCTGATCCGCTGCTGATTGTTCTGAGCTTTGTCATGATGGAAGAGAATGAGGACCAAGGTGCATCTGTTGCAAGACTTTTCATGAAGATCGACTCAAGCCATGGTATAATTCTGCTTGACTCATCTCTAGATTGGATGTCATGTGCTCACCTTTACGTTCATCCTATTACTGAAACTTTGTGGCCTGCCCTAACCTTGGACCACATCCTGAAAATATACAACATGCGATGGCTTGAAATGAGACATGTTCTTATGGCATTGAACAAACTTTATTTATGGAACTGATAAAAGAAAATCAACTTATAGGTAGTGTAAAGCCTCCCCGATACTTGGTGGTCTCAGCCTGCCGTGCCTCTGTAGATCACAGGAGGAACCACCTGTGGAGTACCAGGTGTCTAAAGCTCTAATCCCGTTTCAAGCACGTGACCAAGGTCCTAATGGAACTTGACTATAGACTCACCACTTGTTAAAGACGAGGCGCTTTTTAGGCAACACAATTTAACAGTTGTTAAATCCACCACCAATGGATAACGATACAACTGCACCATGGACTTAGTATATTCTGCAGGGTGCCACATGGGGTGGCATCTGCACATTGGGATATTAATACTCTCCAAAATGATGCAACACTGTAGTCTCTACAATCCTATGCACTAATCATGGCGTTGGTACACCAGGTGTCCCTTGGACCTGACTTGTTCTCGCCAGAAGTATTTGTCATTGGTGACCTTGCTGGCTTCCATACTAACATCACAATTCCTTTTGGTTCCTCATCTTTTTGTTGAGCGTGCTATTGGTGGCTTTTATTAAAGGCCCACTAACTTCAAGGTCCTAGAGAATATTTCAAGAGGGGCTGGAGGCTTCCGATGGCCTTCTCCTTGTCTCTTCTCACCTCTGCAGCCTTTGCTGACATGACTTCAACTTTGTCTTGCACTTGAAACCACCAGCTCCTTGGCTTTCCTGGTCACTCTGTTCCACCAAAACCACCATTCTCTGTTGCCTCATTCTGTGCTTTCCTGTCCCTTCCTGCCCTATAGCACTTTCATTCCCAAATCTGATTACGCCAGGATTTGCTTATGTTCTTCTCATGGTCTTGTGGCCTCCTCCAGAAGCTCAAAAACTGAACTAGTTCAAAGAAAAACAGCAGATATGCAAAATTAAGTGTGGTAAAGACATGTAACATCTGTCACAAGTTTTAATTATGTGGCTTTAGATACGTCCTACAAGCAGAAGCTAAAGGGCCACGTATGTTGATAAATGGCATAGGAGAGGACACAGGAGATGCTGCAGACTGAGCGCAGGGCTGCAGCATGCAAGTCACATGCATTCATACCCGCTGCAGATTTCGTCAAGAAAATGGTTGGGTTAAGCTGCACATTTCAGCCATTGTATTCCGCAGTGACATTAGCAACATAAATTGACATGAGTCAATTTTACAATTCGCAGCACTTGCAAATTTACACTTTGGATATTCTCTGCTGCTCAAACATGAGATGTCTTAAAATCCCATACAGGAAACACGACTACTGTCATTTACTGCAGATTTTCCATTCAGAATATTTGGATAAAATATTTGCTGCTTATTTGCTTTATGGGGAAAATACCCAAAGGATATGTTAACACGTTACATATTTTATACCATAACCAGATTAAGAATAAAAAACCCATATGGACTATTTAAAACATATACTAATAAGTAATAGTAAGTAGTGGGTTAATGTGCGGAAGGAAAATATGGACAATCGCAAAAATCATAAACATAGACACAGGAAAAAACAGGCGATCAAAAAAGTCCAGAAGACTAGATTAATTCAAAAGGTAAAAAATTGAATCTTTATTATAATACGACCAAGGTATATGGAAAAGGAAATCAAGTCAAACATGACCATGGTAGCACGAGGGCGACCTAGTGGGGCATACACTGGGCTTATGGACAGTACAGGGGAACACAGGTTGCTTAAACATAATTATTCTCTTTTGAGAAAGGCCATTTGCCGAAACGTGCGTTGGCGGGGTCATACCTGGGTGGACCTCCATTTATCATTCCAACAGGTAAAGATGTTCTCATGTGTTATTATGGTATAGTGCTATCTTTATATCAGTATATCCTGTTGGTTTATTTATGCAACATGTATGGTCTGGGGATGGGTGCTATATTTTCAATGTTACCAGCATAATTATGTTTAAGCAACCTGTGTTCCCCTGTACTGTCCATAAGCCCAGTGTATGCCCCACTTGGTCGCCCTCGTGCTACCATAGTCATGTTTGACTTGATTTCCTTTTCCATATACCTTGGTCGTATTATAATAAAGATTCAATTTTTTACCTTTTGAATTAATCTAGTCTTCTGGACTTTTTTGATCGCCTGTTTTTTCCTGTGTCTATGTACATTACATATTTTGCAGAAAATCGAAAGCAGATTACAGTACAACCTAAGTACGTGAAATTTTATTAAATCACTTCTACATGGTCCTGAAAATTTCTACATAAAAATTGAACTGAATACTGATGTGGGAATTTTACATTTTCAGACGGATTTCATTTTTTGTGTGGAATTCAATGTAGATTTCACCCTGACTCTGGAGGAAATCTGTAACAAAATTGGTAAGGTACAAAAACTCAGCGGAAAATCAGCGCAGCAGCCGTTTATTTCTCAGGATTGTAAAGTTTGGATCTTTTAAGGTTATGATTTAATGGGGTATCCTAGTGACATGCCACCCCTTTATGAGATGGAAAAACCCTTTAATTGAGTTTTTTAAAGTGCTGGAAGGGTAATTGTATAATCTTTAAAGCATGTGAATCCTCCGTAACTCCAGTTCAGGAGAACAGTTGAAGGTTTCACTTCAGATGATGCAATGGAGGAAGGAATCTGCACATAAGATCTTTGCCCCGAGCTCTGCGTGTCATTAGTTGCCTGACATGAGAGGTCCTCCTGCATGTTGGCTCCACATAGACTCGGGTTTATATTGGCCGTTATTTCTAGCGCCACTCCACATTTATCTGAAGTGTTGTGTAAACTTAGAAGCTTGGAACGTATTCATGAAAGAAGTCAACCTCACAGATTAGAGACAAATCCTGCTAAACCAGTCAGAAGGGTTCACAAACTTTATAATTCTTTTGTTGCTGTTTTGACTGAACTTATTTGTGTGCAGAGAAGCCACAACATCAAGATGACGGAAACAAAGCATCGACTGCCCAAACTGTAAGAACGTGTGCACACGTTGCAGATCCGCAGCGGATTTGGCAGTACAGCACCTTTATAGTCAATGGAAATTGAAAAACGCAGTGCACATACTGCGGATTTTTCCTCGCGGATTAGCTGCGGTTGTAAATCAATTGCTTGTGCGGAATCCGCAGCCGTTTGCCACCTGCTCCATCACCAGGTGTCAGTATGCAGGGGAAAACCGCACAAATTCCAGGGTAAAACACAGGTCTTTTGACCTGCGGATTTAGCTAAATCTGCACGGAAAAATCCGCATCAGAATCTGCAACGTGTGCACACACCCTAAAATGCAAATAAAAGCGTCTGATTTACAACTGTATCTAACAAGCTTCTTGAATAAATGAATTATTGGCGTGATCTGCTGAAAGAAGGGACTTCTTACTATAAGTAATATCTAGTTATCGTCTGTCTATCATCTGCCACTATGGGCTCATAAACCATTGCTTTTTTGTCATAATACTTGGTGTGCTGCCTCCATTGGTTTTTTTTTTATCTATTTATCCATCTATCTATAGTCATATGTTAAAGTTTGGGCACCCCTATTAATGTTAACCTTTTTTCTTTATAACAATTTTGGTTTTTGCAACAGCTATTTCAGTTTCATATATCTAATAACTGATGGACTCAGTTATATTTCTGGATTCAAATGAGGTTTATTGTACTAACAGAAAATGTGCAATCTGCATTTAAACAAAATTTGACCGGTGCAAAAGTATGGGCACCCTTATCATTTTCTTGATTTGAACACTCCTAACTACTTTTTACTGACTTCCTGAAGCACTAAATTGGTTTTGTAACCTCATTGAGCTTTGAACTTCATAGCCAGGTGTATCAAATCATGAGAAAAGGTATTTAAGGTGGCCACTTGCAAGTAGTTCTCCTATTTGATTCTCCTATGAAGAGTGGCATCATGGGCTCCTCAAAACAACTCTCAAATGATCTGAAAACAAAGATTATTCAACATAGCTTTTCAGGGGAAGGTTACAAAAAGTTGTCTCAGAGATTTAACCTGTGAGTTTCCACTGTGAGGAACATAGTAAGGAAATGGAAGAACACAGGTACAGTTCTTGTTAAGCCCAGAAGTGGCAGGCCAAGAAAAAAATCAGAAAGGCAGATAAGAAGAATGGTGAGAACAGTCAAGGACAGTCCACAGACCACCTCCAAAGACCTGCAGCATCATCTTGCTGCAGATGGTGTCACTGTGCATCGGTCAACAGTACAGCGCACTTTGCACAAGGAGAAGCTGTATGGGAGAGTGATGCGAAAGAAGCCGTTTCTGCAAGCACGCCACAAACAGAGTCGCCTGAGGTATGCAAAAGCACATTTGGACAAGCCAGTTACATTTTGGAAGAAGGTCCTGTGGACTGATGAAACAAAGATTGAGTTGTTTGGTCATACAAAAAGGCATTATGCATGGAGGCTAAAAAACACAGCATTCCAAGAAAAACACTTGCTACCCACAGTAAAATTTGGTGGAGGTTCCATCATGATTTGGGGCTGTGTGGCCAATGCCGGCACCAGGAATCTTGCTAAAGTTGAGGGTCGCATGGATTCAACTCAGTATCAGCAGATTCTTGACAATAATGTGCAAGAATCAGTGACGAAGTTGAAGTTATGCAGGGGATGGATATTTCAGCAAGACAATGATCCAAAACACCGCTCCAAATCTACTCAGGCATTCATGCAGAGGAACAATTACAATGTTCTGGAATGGCCATCCCAGTCCCCAGACCTGAATATCATTGAACATCTGTGGGATGATTTGAAGCGGGCTGTCCATGCTCGGCGACCATCAAACTTAACTGAACTGGAATTGTTTTGTAAACAGGAATGGTCACAAATACCTTCATCCAGGATCCAGGAACTCATTAATAGCTACAGGAAGCGACTAGAGGCTGTTATTTTTGCAAAAGGAGGATCTACAAAATATTAATGTCACTTTTATGTTGAGGTGCCCATACTTTTGCACCGTTCAAATTTTGTTAAAATGCAGATTGCACATTTTTTGTTAGTACAATAAACCTCATTTGAATCCAGAAATATAACTGAGTCCATCAGTTATTAGATATATGAAACTGAAATAGCTGTTGCAAAAACCAAAATTGTTATAAAGAAAAAAGGTTAACATTAATAGGGGTGCCCAAACTTTAACATATGACTGTATATATATATCTGTGGTGACTTTATTACCTCTCTCATTTGTAAGATTAGAAAGTCAAAGCCAGATTATAAATGATCCTAGATCCGCAGCAGATGCTAACCCTACATGACCCCGCTATTTGATCTTTTAATAGCTGTCATTTAGGCACAGTGAGACGAACATTGTGTATTACATAGGTGAGGCAGAGTAGGCAGATGTCAAGGGCACTAGTGAAGGAGGGGGCAATTTATGCATCTTACAAAAATAACAAAAAACAATGACCAGCATTTCCTTAGACTGACATATCTTACACCAGTTACAGTGGCTATAGTAAGTAGAGCATTCTGCACCAAGTTTATTAAAATGCAGAATAGTCGTTTTATTTCAGCACTATATAAAGGGGTATTTGTCTTTAGGGCATGGATAGCAATCTTCTTCTCGCATCCATTCACTCATCGTCTCTGAGCGCTGCACAATATTATGTACATGTATCAATAGCCGAGCACTAATTCAATCATATTGTATGAGGTGAAGAACCCCACGGGGAGCAATGGCGGCCCGCAATCCCATCATTGTAAACGTGCAGAACATTCTGTACAATCCAAATCAGGTAATTTCTGTCATTGCAGAAATGAAAAATGCAATATAAAAAATTACAATATAATTGTGATCGGTGCGGTGCGGAGAGCATGCTGCGTGGTAGGCTGCTCTACGTGTATGTGTACATCAGATGAAGTATATTTATGTCACATTTGATAACACAATACCGTATGCTGCTGTGGAACAAAATCAAAGACCGTAAAGGGGTATCCCCCAAATAGAAAATGATTCCTTATCCCTCTGCGATCTGTCCCATCTGGAATTAGCGGATTTGTGCATGCTCAACCTTTCCATTCATTCTCTATGGGACTGCAGGAGAAAACCGATCACAGCACTCCACTATTTCCAGCAATCCCATAGACAAGGAATAGAGAGGAAGTTGACCATGCTCACCTTGCTCTAAGATGGGGTACAAAACCCTACTCTTAGGATTATTAGGGGCTCCAGTGGTAGAACCCCCAGAGATCTGTAAGTTATCCTCTGGGACCCACAGTTCCATGTAAGACTGGAGCAGCAGTGTTACCGCTCTGTTGACTGTCTAAAGGTCTAGCAAAGATCTACCTCCGTAAGTCCCATAGACAGTGAATGGCGAAGCTTCAATCAACATCATTCACACTGGACTTTGGGACTCGCTTCTTATAATTGATGGGGTCCTAGTGGTTGGACCCCCAGTGATCAAACATTTTCTACCTATTCTGGCCTTATTGCTACTTTCAGGTTATGTAGAAGAATAATTTTGGTTGCACCTGGAAACCATTGACAAGTTCACATTGGTGAATTTGCAATTTGTATCACTGACCATATGGATTTACCAGAGATGGAACTGGACATTTATTGAAAGTATATTTTGTAATAAAACTTATTTTATTGACTTTTGTATTCACTTTTTTATTTTATATGAGAAGGGGATGAAACAAACTTTTAGGAAAATTTAGATTTTTTTCGAGTATCAACATCCCGCTATCCCTGTACATCCCTTTCTGCTAAATAATTACAGTTTTCAGAGAAGTTAGATTGTAATTGACCATTGGAAGCAAGAAGATCCAGACGAGAAGTCTAATGGTTTCCTGCCCTGATGGTCTTACACTGACGCCAATTATCACTAATAGGGGTTTCCAGTTTTCCATCTTCAGACATTAACGCATTGAATTTCACTTTATACGATTTATTCTATGGTGCCGGATGATGGCTCTATTCTAGATAGGCCACTTACCAAAAAATTGTGTGCGTCATTCTCATGTTGAATATTTTTTATCTGGAAGGAAATTGATAAAAAAAATAAAAGAAACCTGATTATCACTGCGAAGACGAATATAAACCTCATGTTTAATGGTATATGTAAATGTTTAGTGACTATTCACCAAGAGTTGGACTGGGGCAGGACAGGGATAGGCAGAGTAGGTAAATGTCAAGGGCACTAATGAGGGAAAGGCAAAGTATGTTTAAAAAGTAACCCAATGACAAACACTTACTGGGATAAGGTATGGAGAAAGTAAATAGTGCAATTTGCAGTTTATTAAAATGCAAAATAAGCGAAAATTTGCTACGTCCTTGAGACCATGATTTGCTACGTCCATGATTGAGACCAATCATGAGAATGGAGCTTTGAAGTGACCTTTGTAAATGTCATTTATTGTCAATGGGATTGCTGTGGATAGACGAGCGCTGTTCTCAGAGATCTTTAGTAGCAGTTCCATAGACAATGAATGGGAGTGGAGGCACACATGTGCTGCTATTGCTCCATTCGGACCCATCGTTCTATGGGGGTCCCAGTAGAACAAGTCAACATCAATCCTCTTTATAAGTGATAGCTTGCTAATCTAAGGTAACCCCTTATATTTATTTTTAAAATTATCCCAAATTCGAAGACCATGGTGATGTTGCCACAACAAAAATTAGCCGCTAATGTATTACATTTTTTTGTACAACTACAAGCCTTATACACACTAAAGTTTTTTGAACCTGTCAATTTTGGCAGAATCTACTTACCATCTGATGGGTATGGGGTCTTCCATCAGATCATGTTGGGTGATAGAAAAATCTGGTAGTTTGAATTCAAACGATCCTTTTGTTCTCCAGGCAGAAAAGTCCCCACAAGAACTGTCCTGCTGTGACTTACTCTGCTCTCCCCATAGAGAGCACATGGACCCCTGGCTGAGCTGATCTCTCATACGTAAGGGAGGTTGGTGGAAATAGCTCTCAGTATAATTAGCATTCGTCCAACTTCCGTGACGACCTTAACTGGACATTGTGAGCAACCTGTTGTATGTGCCAGTGCCTAATAAACCTTTTCATTACACGGTCCTAGTATGGACTGCAGTGTCCCAACCAGGCCTATGAGACTGTTACGTTTGGACTAGGTGAGCTGCAGCTGGTCCTGACATTGTGGTCAGCACTCAGTCCATGAATGTTGGACGTGTGAAAACATGTCTTAGGGGGCAATTAAAGGGGTTGTCCGAGAATAATTTTATTTTTAAGCCATGGCGTAACAACCCTGCCGGCATCATAGCATGGTCTCCCATCCTCCACACGCCAACTTACTCACTGCTCCAGGCCATACTGTGATTTCTGTCTGCTGCCGGCTCCATGCTGTGTGCCTCTTGCTTCCTGCCTGCTCTCTGCATGCTTCCTGGCTGTGTGCATGGGGGGGTGGCGCCGACACTTTCTAGTTCTTATGGAATCAGTGTGCACCTGCCTAATGTGCTCCCGGCCAATCACCAAGAGGCCTCTAGTATTTAGGGTAGCTCCACCCGGTGGAAGCTGCATGAGCCAAGCCTTCATTCAGTTATTGTCTTGCTACTGAGTTGCCAGGTCCTCTCCTGTGTTTCGCCTTCTCTGGAGGCTTGATTCCTAATCTTGTATCTTGTACCTGTCTGTCTGCCCTCCAGGAGGCAGAATATCCTAGTCTCTGTGTTTTTGTTCCTGTACCATGTCTCGTACCGCTACCTTGTCTGAACTCAGTCCTACCTCTGTCTCTCAGTCTCCTTGTCGGTGGCTCCTTTCCCTGCTGTGTCTATCCTTGTATCCTCTCCGTCTGCCTGTGCTTTGCCTGCTCTGTACTCTTGTGGCTCTGCTTGTGCTCCGCACTCTTGCAGCTCTGCTTGTGCTCCCAACACAACCAGAAGAAAAGTATAGGCTATAATGAGGGGATCATCACAAGGCATGGAAATCACATGTACATTTTATTAGACATATAGAAAAACACAAAAAACATTAAAAACATTAAAACGGTCACACGTGACGCAAGTAAACAGAACATAGGTTCATAATAAAGCCATTACCCACTGATTACAATGTATCAGTCTAAACTCCAGGCTCTTACAGAGGATTGTATATGCTAGAAACAAGTGTGATGTACCCTCAGCTGTGAGAATTCTTAAGGGGGTTTTACACATAGCGATATTGCTAGCAATATCAATATGTGTGATACTTACCTCCGACCGGCTCCCCCGCTGTCTGTCGCTCATCGCGTGAGATCGGGCGGCTCCATTTCTCGTCGTCTGCTTCCTGCTGGGATTCCTGCTGTGTGAGATGAGCGACGTGGACGCGGGCGGGAGGACGTCTGGATCGCTGTGTGTGAAAGGTCAGTATCGTCCACTGCGTCGCTGCTGCATCGCTGTGAGATCTTCCTGTATGGAAGCTCACTAGCGATCATTTAGCGATGCACCAGCGATCCTGACCGGGTCGTATCGCTGGTCGGATCGCTGGTGCATCACCAAATGTAAAAGGGACTTTAGTTCTCTGCAGGTTTTCAGCCTCTGGGCGTAAACAGGAATATTCACATCCACTGACAGCATGCAGAGATCTGGAAATGGGCTGTCTAGTGCCCATATAAATGGGTCGCCCTCCCAGGGCTGTGGGGTACTCGGTACCGGGCCGGTGTCAGGGGGATGTGTCACAGCAGCGGTGACCCGGTCCCTGGCCCTGGGCGCCTAAGCAATGGGGAATTTGTGATGTAGTTTGTATGGATAGTTCGTGACGCCACCTGTGGTGTTCGGCAAGGGAGATGTGAAGTCGACGCTGCATGCAGATCCTCTGGGGCTGGTGGTGTGTTGCAGCCTAGATGGTGTAGCTCCCCACAAGTGAAGCTGTAGCCCCAGGGCAGTGTAGATGTGGTTGGCACGGGGATGTAGCAGTGCCGACAGGGTAGGAAGCAGACAAGACACAGCGGGGTGCAATTTCTGTACCTTTACTTGATAACTGCAGTCCAGGGTCCTGATTACAGATGGTATTGGAGCAGGCTAGCCTGGAAGCAACTCAGGAATTCTCTCTCACAGACGGGCTGTGCAGTCTCCTTCCTAGCGCCTTGTGGTGTGAAGCACTCCAGTACTTAGCTACTCTAGAGTTCCTCCTGTCAGATGTTCCTAGAACCTCACTTGCACAGCAGACAGCTGTAGCCTATCCCGGGGATTCTCCTCGTCCGAGTCCCGGCTCTCTATCCAAGCTGCTGTTGTGCCTCAAGTCTTTGATGGGAGCAGGGCATTTACAGCCTCCTACCCCTCTGGTATCTGTTGCAGGAGCGTTAGTATCCTTACAACCATGGAGACCAGGCTCCAGTTCATGCACTCTCAAGCTGAGGGAGCTCCCCTTCCTAGCTCAAAGTCCAGCTTCTCTCTCCACGTCTGCACACTTCACCCTCCGCAGACTAACTGGCTACTCCTTCCTCCTGGCCCTCAGAGAGCACTCTTCCCCTTAATCCTGGTTCAGAGTTCCCCCTGCTGGCCTGGAATGGAACTGTGTTGCATGTATGGATTGACTGCGAGAGAGACCCATCATTGCCTCCAAGCCTGGCATTACCCTCCCCTGGAGGAAGGCAAAGCCACTGTGGCGACCATACTCCTAGGGGCGCCACATAAACAGCATACCATCAAAAAGAAAAAAAATATATGCAATCCACTATTGATAAATACATCTTAACAGCAACCACACATGTGTCCCTAATAAGTAAAGCAATACCCTGTTGGAGTTAAAGGCATTCAGGCAGCTTGCACCGAATCTAAATTGACCAGATAAAAATAATGAATCCTATATTAGAGCGCGGCTTACCCCAAATGGAAATCACACGATCCTGTGTGGAAAAATGATGCTTGCACAAGGGACAGAAAATGCTATGCCACCAAATGCACCCATTAGAATAAACAAGGATTTAAGCTGGAAGATCAGGTGTGGACACAGCAGAAGACGCAGCAAATGCTGTAAAAGCTGCCCATGATTAGATTGAAGGTGCAGCTATAGCAATGTCAGATGGAGCACACAAGAAGCACACATGGAGCCTGGCTGGGTGAAGAGAGAGACCTGACGCGTGTCGCTCCGCACTCTTGCTGCTCTGCCTGTGTTCCGCACTCTTGCGGCTCAGAGGCTCCCGTGAAGACCGAGGTAGCTGCATTAGTTACGCCCCTCCCAGGGTAGTCTAGTTTGTGGAACAGTGGGTCCACATCCCCCTTGCTCGCACCAATCTGCCAAGGCGCGAGCGTGACACATGGATTGATTAAATGTCATTAAAAAAACATATTCACCTTTCAGCGTCCCCATGAGTCCACTGCAGCTGAAGTCTCCTCTAGCTCTGGAAGCTGTGTCTGTTGTGTTCAGAGGTCACAGCACCGCTGCAGTCTGTCATTGGTGACTAAATAAACATGTCAACAGATTTCATAGGATTTCTGGGCTGACACTCTCTTCTAGTCACCTGCTAGGACCTCCGAACGGGGTGGACCGCATCCCGACCCCATAAAGACCTCTGGGACAGCCTCCACCTGGATCCATGGAAGGCACTGGAAGGTGAGCGTGCCTCCATTTATTATTTTTAATCAACTCAAGGCTAAAAAAAATTATAATTTGCTGTCTAACAACCGCTTCAAATGAAACAAATTGAATCACGGGGATTGTAAGATCGGAGGTTCTCTTTTAGAATCAATTGAGTTAAAAATCGCAGCAGAAAGTCGCCATAAAACTGAAACTTTTGCCCAAACCCTTTCCATAGTCGTGAACAGACCTTGATTTTTGCTTTTTTTCATCATCACAGAAGCAAGTAAATTGAAAACACATAACAAGCAATCTCCGCATTATCTCATAATTCCACTCTTCGCTCTCGGTTAATTCGCAGCAGCTGAGCGCTTCATCTGTCTGTAAACAACGACGTGAATAATTCATTGTTCTTGTGTTTGCTGTTTACCAGCAGAGAACTTCCTCTCAAAACTACACGTTCACAATGGAAGTGATCTTCAACCATTCCGGCTCGCTGGGTTATGGGATTTGATTTTGGAATACCCCCAAATCAGGGCACCTCAACATCCATAATAAATACGAGAGAAGGGTGGTTGTTAGTTAAGTTTACTGAGCTGTGTGTCTGTCTATAATATATTTGCTGCACTGCTTTAAATAACGCTAAAGACGTTGTGCCTCATTTATCAAAACTTTCTTTGTCGTACATACCAACCAATCAGTGCTCAGCTTTAATTTTTTAAACTGGTCTCGTATAATGAAAGCTACGGAGTGAATGGCTGCTACGGGCAACACAGACAGCTATTCTTTTAGACAGTTTTGACAAATTCTTCCCCACTATATACACAGTCATGTCTGAAAGTGTTGACACCCTTGAAATTGTTCCAGGAAATAAGGTATTTCTCCCAGAAAATTATTGCAATTGCACAGGTCATCTTATTCACTTTTAGTTTCTTGTTTATTTACTTTGTGTGTATTGGACCAACACAAAAAAATAAATAAAAAAAGGCAAATTGGACATAATTTCACTCTAAACCCCCAAAATAGGCAGGATGGAATTGTTGGCACCTTTCCAAAATTGTGGGTAAACAACTTTGTTTCAAGCATGTGATGTTCATTCAAACTCGCCTGTGGCAAGTAACAGGTGTGGGCAATATGGAACTCACACCTGAAACCAGATAAAAAGGGGAGAAATTGACTTTGCATTGTGTGTCTGTGTGTGCCACACTAAGCATGGAGAACAGAAAGAGGAGAAGAAAATTGTTTGAGGACTTGAGAATCAAAATTGATGAAAAATATCAGCAATTTCAAGGTTACAAGTCCATCTCCAGAGATCTCGATGTTCCTTTGTCCATGAAGTGCATCATAATCAAGAGGTTTACAACCCATGACTAGTGTTGAGCATTCCGATACCGCAAGTATCGGGTATCGGCCGATACTTGCTGTATCGGAATTCCGATACCGACTTCCGATATTTTTTCAATATCGGAATTCGGCATCGGAATCGGAAGTTCAGTTGATTGACGGCCTGACGTCATCATGATGCGCGGTGTGTGCGCATCATGATGCGCCGTCATTTCGGGCCTTCCGGGGGTCTCTGCCGGCCTGCCGGGGGGCTGTGCCGGCCTGCCGGGGGGCTGTGTGGACTGCCCGGGGTCTCTGCCGGCCTGCCGGGGGGCTGTGCCGGCCTGCCGGGGGGCTGTGCACCCTGTGGGGGTCTGTACCGGCCTGCCGGGGGGCTGTGCCGGCCTGCCGGGGGGCTGTGCTGATGTCCGGGGGTCTGTGCAAGCATCGTCCGATGGGACTACAAGTCCCATCGGGCGATGCCTGCTACCATGACAGTGATTGACACATTAGCCAATGATGGGACAGTAGTAGTCCCATCATCCGGCTAATGTGTTAAATGTTAAAAAAAAAAAAAAAATACTACATACATACTACATGCTACATACATACTACATATATACTACATACATACTACATACATACTACATACATACTACATGCATGCTACATACATACTACATATATACTACATACATACTACATACATACTGCATGCTACATACATACTACATACATACTACATACATACTACATGCATGCTACATATATACTACATGCTACATACATACCACATACATACTACATGCATGCTACATATATACTACATGCATGCTACATACATACTACATATATACTACATGCATGCTACATACATACTACATGCTACATGCATGCTACATACATACTACATACATGCTACATATATACTACATACATACTACATATATACTACATGCATGCTACATATATACTACATACATACTACATATATACTACATGCATGCTACATATATACTACATACATACTACATATATACTACATACATGCTACATATATACTACATACATACTACATATATACTACATACATGCTACATACATACTACATACATACTACATATATACTACATGCATGCTACATATATACTACATGCTACATACATACCACATACATACTACATACATGCTACATATATACTACATGCATGCTACATACATACTACATATATACTACATGCATGCTACATACATACTACATGCTACATGCATGCTACATACATACTACATACATACTACATGCTACATACATACCACATATATACTACATACATACAATACATTCATACAATACATACATAGACATACAGTACATATAACATAGAGTAACATACTTACCAATACTTGTCACATTGTTCCCCGAAGCCATTGTCTTTCCGGAATAAATATTAACATAACAAACCACAAAAATACTCACCCACGATCCGAAGCAGTCCACGAGTGTGTCCCACGACGATCTTGGGTAGAGAACTGCAGCATCAGATGATGCTGCCGTTCTCTACGGGCTGCAGGAATCCAATGACGGAAGGTAGGTATCCTTCCGCACTGTATTCCTCCGCCACTTAAAAAAAAAAAAGTCCCTAGTCTCACTTTATGCCATTGCTGTGTGGGAAATTCCCACACAGCAATGGCATAAAGTGAGACTAGGGACTTTTTTTTTTTTTAAGTGGCGGAGGAATACAGTGCGGAAGGATACCTACCTTCCGTCATTGGATTCCTGCAGCCCGTAGAGAACGGCAGCATCAGCTGATGCTGCAGTTCTCTACCCAAGATCGTCGTGGGACACACTCGTGGACTGCTTCGGATCGTGGGTGAGTATTTTTGTGGTTTGTTATGTTAATATTTATTCCGTAGACGACAATGGCTTCGGGGAACAATGTGACAAGTATTGGTAAGTATGTTACTCTATGTTATATGTACTGTATGTCTATGTATGTATTGTATGAATGTATTGTATGTATGTAGTATATATGTGGTATGTATGTAGCATGTAGTATGTATGTAGCATGCATGTAGCATGTAGTATGTATGTAGCATGCATGTAGTATATATGTAGTATGTATGTAGCATGCATGTAGTATATATGTAGCATGCATGTAGTATGTATGTGGTATGTATGTAGTATATATGTAGTATGTATGTAGTATATATGTAGCATGTATGTAGTATGTATGTAGCATGCATGTAGCATGTAGTATGTATGTAGCATGCATGTAGTATATATGTAGTATGTATGTAGCATGCATGTAGTATATATGTAGTATGTATGTAGTATATATGTAGCATGTATGTAGTATATATGTAGCATGCATGTAGCATGTAGTATGTATGTAGCATGCATGTAGTATATATGTAGTATGTATGTAGCATGCATGTAGTATATATGTAGCATGCATGTAGTATATATGTAGTATGTATGTAGTATATATGTAGCATGTATGTAGTATGTATGTAGCATGCATGTAGCATGTAGTATGTATGTAGCATGCATGTAGCATGTAGTATGTATGTAGCATGCATGTAGTATATATGTAGTATGTATGTAGCATGCATGTAGTATATATGTAGTATGTATCATGTAGTATGTATGTAGCATGCATGTAGTATATATGTAGTATGTATCATGTAGTATGTATGTAGCATGCATGTAGTATATATGTAGCATGCATGTAGTATATATGTAGTATGTATGTTGCATGTAGTATGAATGTAGCATGTATGTAGTATGTAGTATGAATGTAGCATGTATGTAGTATGTAGTATGAATGTAGCATGTAATTTTTTTTTTTTTTTTTTTTTTTACATTTAACACATTAGCCGGATGATGGGACTACTACTGTCCCATCATTGGCTAATGTGTCAATCACTGTCATGGTAGCAGGCATCGCCAGATGGGACTTGTAGTCCCATCGGACGATGCCTGCACAGACCCCCGGAGCCTGCACAGACCACCGGCAGGCCGGCACAGCCCCCCGGCAGGCCGGCACAGCCCCCCGGCAGGCCGGCACAGCCCCCCGGAGCCTGCACAGACCACCGGCAGGCCGGCACAGACCACCGGAGCCTGCACAGACCCCCTGGCAGGCCGGCACAGCCCCCCGGCAGGCCGGCACAGCCCCCCGGCAGGCCGGCACAGCCCCCCGGAGCCTGCACAGACCACCGGCAGGCCGGCACAGACCACCGGAGCCTGCACAGACCCCCTGGCAGGCCGGCACAGCCCCCCGAAAGGCCCGTACAGACCCCAGAGAGGCTGTACAAGGGCAGGAAAGGGTTTTTCTTATTCCGATACCGGAAGTCCCATAGACTTGAATGGGACTTCCGGTATCGGAATCGGCGATACCGATACTTTTTTTAAAGATCGGCCGATACCATCCGATACGATACTTTGAAGTATCGGATGGTATCGCTCAACTCTACCCATGACACTGTAGCTAATCTCCCTGGATGTGGACGGAAGAGAAAAATTGAAGAAAGGTTGCAACATAGGACAGTTCGTATGGTGGATAAACAGCCCTAATAAAGTTCCAAAGAAATTCAAGCTCTCCTGTATGCTCAGGGTGCATCAGTGTCAGTGTAAACTATCCATCGACATTGGAATGAAATGAAACGCTACGGCTGGAGACTCAGGAGGACCCCACTGCTGACAGAGACATAAAAAAGCTGGACTGCAGTTTACCAAATTGTGAGTAAGCCAAAATCCTTCTGGAAAAGCATCTTGTGGACGGATGAGACCAATATAGAGCTTTTTGGTAAAGAACATCATACAACTACTGTTTACTAAAAATTAAATGAGCCCTACAAAGAAAAGAACACAGTACCTACAGTCAAATATGGTGCAAGGTCACAGATGTTTTGTGGTTGTTTTGCCGCTTTTTGTGCTGGGTGCCTTGATTGTATGCAAGGCATCATGAAATCTGAAGATAATCAACGGAATTTGGATGGCAATGTAGAGTCCAGTGTCAGAAAGCTGGATTTGCATCTTATGTCATATGGATCTTCCAGCAGGACAATGACCCCAAACATACTTCACAAAGTAGTGGCAGCAATGAGTCCGGATCTAAATCCCATTGATCACCTGTGGAGAGATCTTAAAATTGCTGTTGGGAGAAGGTGCCTTCGAATGAAATGAAAGACCTGGAGCAGTTTGCAAAAGAAGAGTGGCCCAACATTCCAGGTGAGAGGTGTAAGAAGAAGTTTGTTGATGGTTATAAGAAGTGATTGATTGCAGTTATTTATTCCAAAGGGGGTGTAACCAAATATTAAACTGAGGGTGCCAACAATTTTGTCCGACCCATTTTGAGGGTTTTGTGTGAAATTATGTGTAATTTGCTTTTTTTCTTTTGTTCCAATATAAACAAAGGAAATAAACATGTGTATAACAAAACATGTGTAATTACAATAATTTTCTGGGATAAATACTTCATTTTTTTGGAACGATTTCAAGGGTGCCAACATTTTCGTCCATGACCGTCTTGCCCAAGGCCTGCAATACATATTGCACCTAATTTGAGTGTAGCACATAATGATTGCCATGTTTCCCATAGCGACCAATCTCAGCACAGCTCTCATTATTCTGGAGCAGTTTAACAAATGAAAGCTGAACTCTGATTGGTTGCTATATGCAACAGGGAGAGTTTTCCTGTGACTGTGTAGATGAACGATGCCTGCTGTATACAGGCTTTTCCCATGTGTATATTGTATGAAATAAACCGAGGGTCGACATATCGTAAATTTACAGTTGGGTGATCCTGATCAAAAAGATCAAACACCCGAATGTTCGGTGCCCATAATTCATAGCACGACAAGGACCCAAGAGAGAAAACGGACTCACAGACCAAAAATGAATGGAAATTGTAATAAAAACACTAATCAAAAAATTTTTTTTTTTTTTTTTTTTTTGGTAGGCAAAAAAAAAAAATTGTGAATTTGCCTTTAGTTTTCTTTGGAATTGTTAGATTTCATAGGAACTTTACCATTATCTCCCCACACTTCTCTAGATTGTGTCATTATGTTATTTTTGGCATTCCCTTCCCGGCCCATTGTTCAGCACTCAGAACACTTTATTCCACAGACTGAAATGTGCATATTAGTGTCATTCTGTATTTATTCCCCCTGTATTCAAGGGCTGTGTCGGTCACAAATGTTTATCTCATGTCAAGTGTTTTGTGGGGTTTTCCAGTAAAACTTCCTCAAGGTAAGCCAAGTACAAATCTAGATTTTTATATGTTGATTTTTATTCTTAAATGGATATTCCCATTATTTATTATTAAGGATGTGCCATACTTTTATGATTGGTGCAATCCATCCTCTTGAACCCTCCATCATCACCTCCAGGTTTGGGGATATGCTACAACTTGTTCTATTTCTAAATCCTTTTATTTTCAGCCATTTATAACATTATTCACACCAATTCATTATCACTAGTGATCAGAGAATCTTTTGAAATTCCAATTCCTCAGATATACCAAATTTTCCCAAGAATTTATGGTAAATTGAAAGTACTTCAAAGTCTCCAATTGCCCTTTTCCTTATATGCTAATTTTCTTCACGTTTGTGCTGTCACACACTATGTGTACTGTTTCTTCAGTATTTTATGGCTTTCTTTTACTATCTTTGATCTGTTAACTATGATCTCCTCTCACTATTCAGCTTCATCACAAAATTGCTGCTGCATTCCCTGGCAAGGCTTTTATATTGTCTATGATATCTAAGATAGAAACAAAATGAACATATACCCTGCTGTATGCAAGTAAAAAGCAATAGTGCATATAATAACATGCTTTTATTGATCAAAGACAGTGTTTACTAAGTACCCTATGTTATTGATATGCTCTATTGCTTTTACTTACAGCAAGGTATATATTCATTTTGTTTCTATCTTACGTTTTGTATTTTGTATTGGCTGCGATAGTCCCTCCTGATTGACTGTGCTACTGTATAAAATGTGATATGGTAGCTGCAAGGCATTATTGGGAAGCTGTGCCCGAGGTCATGTGATCCTTCTCTGTCTGCTACAATCTTCTGCATAGTATAAAATGGTGGCGGCAATTTTTGGGCATTTCACGTGAATTGAGTAGCAAACTGTTGCAATTAATTTCTAAAAATTCTACACAAATGAGATGCAAATTCCTCTTTGTCATAGTCAGGCCCAGGGCCAATACAGCACGCAAAACAGCTCCTCATATCTCTGCTTCATTCAGTTTATTTAGAAGGCCAGCTCTTGGTCTGGAAAACCTGGTCCATGCATAAAACAGACAACCCATTAATTTCAATTGAAACCATGTAATGCCTCATTTCTCCTGTGGGGGTGGGGAAATTGCCCACTGTGATGGTGTGATATGTTATGTGGGTATCATTTTGTGTCTATTTATATTTTACGGATTTCCATAGTGTTCTCTTGTTGCCTTGTATCATTCTGTGTATTCCCCATATTGTCTATAGTCTCAATTACCTTCCAAAAGTTTGGATAATTGAATTAGCTCACTTAACGGGGCTTTACACATAGCAATATCGCTAAAGCGTCACCGATTTACATGTGATACTTACCTCAGACCGGCTCACCCGCTTTCTATCGCTGATCGCGTGAGATCGTCCAGGTTCATTTCTCATCGGCTGCTTCCTGCTGGCGCCGACAAGCGACGCGTGGACGGGGGCGGAAGACGTCATCATCGCCGCTTCTGAAAGGTAAGTAATGACCGCTGCTGCGTGGCTACGTCGCTGGTGAGATCTGCCTGTTTGGCAGCTCACTAGCGACCATTTAGCGATGCACCAGCAATTCCTGGCCGGGTCATATCGTGGTCGGGATCGCTGGTGCATCGCTAAGTGTAAAGGGGTTTTACTCTCTGCAGCCTGACTGTATCTATGCCTCTTGGTGAACCCCCTGCAGTGCCTTAATCTCCAAAGCACCTTTGTCAGGTCTGGGAGGCCTGAAAACAGCCCCAACCTGTCTGACTACCCCTGGACATAAGGAGGGGGCTGGGGAGGACAGGGCTGGACAAGTCAGACCCTGTGTGGTGGTGATTGTGTGAAGACGGCATGTCAGAGAGAAGGGGAAGCATATGGACCCATTTTGATCCTCTGCTGGATTATTGGACTCTCATCTCCTTGGACATTCATCCTGTTACTGAACTGCATTCGTGTTCTGGACTATTGTATCCTCAGTGTGGTGGATTGTTTATGGACGGTTTAGTTTTGCCTATAATAAAGGTCTTGGGATTGTTCACACTTCCCTCGCTCTGTTGATTGTGTGGTATCGGAGAAGGACCTGTGACACCCACAAATCAGAACGGATCATCGTAGGTCCCAGAAATATGATTCTTTTGAACAGTAAATGATATACAGTATCCAGTAGCGGAGAAGCAGGGTGGCTAGTATATTCTTTCGATTTATTTATTACATTCATTATGTCTCTAAAATATTTTCTATGTCAAATGATTATTGAGTTTATCTATAACATTCATATTAGAAATTACTGCTTATAAACAAAACACAGACTTAATTACATGTTGAATGAAATAGTTTAATGTTAACTCTTTCCTAAATGGGCGATTTTCCGTTTTTGCATTTTATTTATTTTTTCTTCTTCTGCAAAGAGCCTTCGACTTAGCCATAGGAGAGCTCAATTTTTGCTGGGAAAGTTTTAGTTTTGCATGACACCATTCATTTTACCATATAATGTACAGAAAAACATAGGAAAAAAGATCCAAATAGGATAAAATGGTGAAAAAAATGCAATTCCGCCATTGTTTTTTTTTTTTTCTTTTGTGTTCAATGTACTGTATAGTAAAAATGACCTGGTAATATGATTCACCAGGTGAGTGGGCAAGGCATACTGTTTGACCAGGTCTACTGGGATTTTTCTTTATGATTAAAAGAGTCACAGGATGGAGGTCGGGGCTTCATTGTCTAGTAGATGTCATCATAGAGGCAAAGATGGTACCACCTCCAAAGTAAATGCCCTAAACCTCCACGGTTCTGGATCCTACAAGCCCATATGGAGGTCATGTTTGGTTGTCGGCTTACTTTTTGTCCTATAAACCAACGCAATTCCTGGCTCAGGAACTATAAAAACTGCCTTGAGAATGGTTTCAATTATCTCCTTAGCTATTAACATATGACGACACCGAGCACAATCAAGGCCAAGTGGGAACATTTAATGGAGACCAAGATCAGTAATGAGCCACAGGGCTCTGTCGCATGCAATTAATCCACAGATACAGCTCAATTAACGATGCTGAAAACTCTGCAGAAACTTTATCTGTATCCGCAGGTAGAATGAATTAATGAATTAGATCAATGCTGATGTATCAGGCGAAGAGGAGAATGAAGTAACGTCTCTGGAACGTGAAGTTTATTAAACCCTATTTACCTTGTCCCATGGAAGCAAGAGCGAGAAACACAAGGGAAAACCATTCTTGCCAATTGTCTCAGATTTCCAGGAAATCTTGGCCAAAAAGGTGGCAAGGTTTATCCATCATATTGAATCCTTTTCTGAACCAAAAAAATAATTGCTACGGCTGCCGTCCGTATGAGGCCACTTGATTAGTGGCTGCAGGGGCGCTCAGATGATAACACCAAGGCCCCTGTCGCCTCCAATAGGAGTCCATGATTTCTCCCTTGCTGCATTACTGGAGTATTGCAATATGTAGAATAAATAATCAGATAACCACTAGTTCAAGTGCCCTAGGGGGACTAAAAAATAAAATGAAAATTAAAAAGTATGTTTTCAAAATGTTTCAATCACCTTCATTTTTCCAATAATAATAATAAAAAAAAAAAAATGAAGGTAAGCATATTTTGCACTGCCTTGTCTGTAAAAGTATCATCTCTCAAAATATAAAAATCTTTAACTCATACGGTAAAAGCTTCAAAGAGTAAAAATCAAAACATCAAAATTGCCATTTTTTAATCACTGCACCTCACCCAAAAAATTAATTACATATTATACTTACCCCAAAATGGGGTTAATAAAAACTATAACGCAGCACAGGAAAAACAAGCCCTCATACGGCCTCTGGGACGGTAAAATCAAAAAGTTACGGGTCCCACAAAATAGCGACACAAACCAATTTTTTTTTTACAGTTCAGAACATTTTTTATAAGCCACTAAAATAGTTTAAAAAAATACTGTATGTTTGGTATTGTCACAATCGTACTGACCTGGAGAATCATATTATTGGGACATTTTTACTGCATAGTAAATGCCATAAATGTAAAAGCTATAAAACAGCAGCAGAATTGCTGGTTTTTTTCACCATTTCACCACACTTGGAATCTTTTTCTTGTTTTTCAGTACGTTATATTTTAAAATGAATGGTGTCTTTTAAAACTACGACTTGTCCTGCAGAAAAACAAGCGCTCGTATGGTTATGCGGATGGAAAAATAAGTTATGGTTCTTGAGAGCAAAAAACAAAGATTGGCGGTGTCCACAAAAAATGGTCTTTTCGTTATTCACCACATTATGCCTTACCAACAGGGAATATAATATGATCAGACGGCCGTGGGGTCTTTTAACGGTCCCTGGGTTGATGCACCCCCTATCAGATAAGCTTCTGCATCCCAAGGATAAAGGACATCTCTGACATCTTGATCTTGTACACTATCGGTCAGCCCCTCCGGCATTGTGTCATGGAAATACCAGAATTTCAAGAAAAGGGTTAAAACATTAAAAAGGACAAATTTTCTTGACAGTAATTTGCTAAAGTGTCTGCTGTAGGGGAAAGTCGCCTGGTGTCTCCTTGCCGACTCACGTCGTGAACTACTTAGTGCTAAGCTCCTCGGTGCCACAGGCGAGGGCTGCAACTTCCAACGGTTGTGAAGCTTCTCTCTCCTTCTCTGTTCTACTCTGCGGGGAGAAAACAAAACAGCATTTCACAAGAATGGAGCAGAAAATATTACATCCGATCCGGTGAAAGGGCCGCAGGGAGGAGGCGAAACCGCTGTTCTGAATGAAACTGATGTCGACTTGTTGGTTTACTAAGAGGGAAATTGTCTTACAAGGATAAATTGAGGTTATTTTATTCTGTCTGACTATCTGAAGTGAAGCATACAATGAATACATAAGATCATCTTATAGGAGTAAGCATCAGATTTACAAGAAGGTGCTGCACCAACACCTGGGAACGAGATGTACAAGAAGGTGCTGCACCAACACCTGGGAACGAGATGTACAAGAAGGTGCTGCACCAACACCTGGGAACGAGATGTACAAAAAGGTGCTGCACCAACACCTGGGAACGAGATGTACAAAAAGGTGCTGCACCAACACCTGGGAACGAGATGTACAAGAAGGTGCTGCACCAACACCTGGGAACGAGATGTACAAAAAGGTGCTGCACCAACACCTGGGAACGAGATGTACAAAAAGGTGCTGCACCAACACCTGGGAACGAGATGTACAAAAAGGTGCTGCACCAACACCTGGGAACGAGATGTACAAAAAGGTGCTGCACCAACACCTGGGAACGAGATGTAAAGGAAGGTGCTGCACCAACACCTGGGAACGAGATGTACAAGAAGGTGCTGCACCAACACCTGGGAACGAGATGTACAAGAAGGTGCTGCACCAACACCTGGGAACGAGATGTACAAAAAGGTGCTGCACCAACACCTGGGAAAGAGATGTACAAAAAGGTGCTGAACCAACACCTGGGAACGAGATGTACAAAAAGGTGCTGAACCAACACCTGGGAACGAGATGTAAAGGAAGGTGCTGCACCAACACCTGGGAACGAGATGTAAAGGAGGGTGCTGCACCAACACCTGGGAACGAGATGTACAAGAAGGTGCTGCACCAACACCTGGGAACGAGATGTACAAGAAGGTGCTGCACCAACACCTGGGAACGAGATGTACAAGAAGGTGCTGCACCAACACCTGGGAACGAGATGTACAAGAAGGTGCTGCACCAACACCTGGAAACGAGATGTACAAGAAGGTACTGCACCAACACCTGGGAACGAGATGTACAAGAAGGTGCTGCACCAACACCTGGGAACGAGATGTACAAGAAGGTACTGCACCAACACCTGGGAACGAGATGTACAAGAAGGTGCTGCACCAACACCTGGGAACGAGATGTACAAGAAGGTACTGCACCAACACCTGGGAACGAGATGTACAAGAAGGTGTTGCACCAACACCTGGGAACGAGATGTACAAGAAGGTGCTGCACCAACACCTGGGAACGAGATGTACAAGAAGGTGCTGCACCAACACCTGGGAACGAGATGTACAAGAAGGTGCTGCACCAACACCTGGGAACGAGATGTACAAGAAGGTGCTGCACCAACACCTGGGAACGAGATGTACAAGAAGGTGCTGCACCAACACCTGGGAACGAGATGTACAAGAAGGTGCTGCACCAACACCTGGGAACGAGATGTACAAGAAGGTGCTGCACCAACACCTGGAAACGAGATGTACAAGAAGGTACTGCACCAACACCTGGGAACGAGATGTACAAGAAGGTGCTGCACCAACACCTGGGAACGAGATGTACAAGAAGGTACTGCACCAACACCTGGGAACGAGATGTACAAGAAGGTGCTGCACCAACACCTGGGAACGAGATGTACAAGAAGGTACTGCACCAACACCTGGGAATGAGATGTACAAGAAGGTGTTGCACCAACACCTGGGAACGAGATGTACAAGAAGGTGCTGCACCAACACCTGGGAACGAGATGTACAAGAAGGTGCTGCACCAACACCTGGGAACGAGATGTACAAGAAGGTGCTGCACCAACACCTGGGAACGAGATGTACAAGAAGGTGCTGCACCAACACCTGGAAACGAGATGTACAAGAAGGTGCTGCACCAACACCTGGGAACGAGATGTACAAGAAGGTGCTGCACCAACACCTGGGAACGATAGACAGCGAGGGAAATCAAGTAATATTTAGTCAGATTTTACAGAAAAAATGATATAACTATTATATACTACTGATATAACTGTTTGTCTGGAGTCAGACACGATGTATAAAAATACGGACCGTATTTTACGGTCGTAATACGCAGAAATGTTCCCTGAACAGTGATCCGTATGTCATCCGTTGTCAAGGTGTGGCTGCGGTTTTTGCGCATGTAAGCATCCATATGTCATCCGTATTGCATCCATATAGCGTTTTTTTCTCGCAACCTTGCAAAATGGACATTTAACAGTTTTGAGGCCTGAAAATAACTTAAATCATCATCAACAACCCTATTTATTGCCTCTACAACAGGTGGAAGCCTCCAATCTGCCCATTTTGGTGCTGTGCTTGTGTTGGTGTATTGGTGGTTTGTTGCCAACATGTCAGACAGACTTAGGTTCACCCCAACTGAGCGGGTTCTATACAACTGGGTTTTGCCACGCCGCTTTGGCCAGTCATACCCAGTGATTATGGATCCGAGAAGGAGGAGACGAATATGGGTCCATCCGCTTTTGAGGCAACGCCTCACTAAAGGCCATTTCCACCGTCTTTATGCATCTTTGCGGACACATCCCGACAAGTTTTTCCTATATTGTCGTATGAGCATTGCCATGTTTGATGTTTTGTTGGTGACAGTGCGCCCAGGGATCACGTTTCAGGACACCAGGATGCGCAAATGTATATCTGCGGAGGAGCGCCTTCTCCTTACGTTACGGAATGTATTCCTCCTCCTCATACTCTATGTTGATGATGATTCTCTAAATGTAGTATCTAGTTCTGGTTACCATTTTGTTTTTTTTCTTCTTAATATATCACAAATCTCTACTCTTAGTAATAAGAATATGTTTTTTATGTTAAATTCGCATAGCCATTGTTAATTTTTTTTATGTTGTGATTGCTTGGCTTGTTAGTTACACACTGTTATTGTGATCTATATGATTTGTGAAAACTTGAACATGTTTTAATTTTTTTGTCTCTAAGTTTTTTTTATTTTAGCTTCCTCAAAACAGGACTTTCATATGCGGCACTCCATCATTAGTTTTTGATAGGGAAATCCACAATATCAGGCATAGTCCGGTCTACCTGTTCCTAAATCTGGTCACGACTTCATCAAGTGGTCATGCCTGAGTCCAAGATGGAAGACTGGTTGCGGATTGCCAGGGGATTTGAGTCGCACTGCCAATTCCCCAATTGTATTGGAGCCCTGGATGGGAAGCACATCCGTGTGCGTAAGCCACCGAACTCAGGATCCCAATTCTATAATTATAAACAATATTTTTCTGTTGTTTTGTTGGCTCTGGTTGACAGTTACTACAGGTTTATAATTGTAGACATTGGGGCCTATGGAAGAACTGGAGACTCTAGAGTCTTCAATTCCTCCATTATGGGTCGGCGGCTGCGCAATAACCAGTTGGACCTACCACCACGTCAGCTTCCAGGCTCCAATCAAGAATCTGTGCCTTATGTCCTTGTTGCAGATGAGGCCTTTCAATTAACTTGTCATGTAATTGGGTCGCCCTCCCAGGGCTGTGGGGTACTCGGTACCGGGCCGGTGTCGTGGGGATGTGTCACAGCAGCGGTGACCTGGTCCGTGGCCCTGGGCGCCCAAGCAATGGGGAGATATGTTAATGGTAGAATAGTTCGTGACGCCACCCGTGGTGTTTGGCAAATATGGTGTTAGGCCAACGTTGCATACAAGTCCGCTGGGACTGATGGTATGTGCAGCTTAGATGGTAAAGCTCCCCACAGGTGGAGCTGTAGTCCCAGGGCAGTGTAGATGTAGCTGGCACGGGGATGTAGCAGTGCCGAAAGCGTAGGGAACAGACAAGACACAGCGGTTGTAGTTTCTGTACCTTTACTGAGTATATGCAGTCCAGGGTCCTGATTACAGATGGTATTGGAGCAGGTTAGCCTGGAAGCAGATCAGGATTTTCTCTCAGCAGAAGGGCTGTGCAGTCTCCTTCCTAGCGCTTTGTGGTGTGAAGCACTCCAGTACTTAGTTACTCTGGAATGCCTCTCTTCAGATGTTCCTAGAACTTTACTTGTATGACAGACAGC
The DNA here is from genome assembly GCF_039654945.1 of Dendrobates tinctorius. Classification (NCBI taxonomy): domain Eukaryota; kingdom Metazoa; phylum Chordata; class Amphibia; order Anura; family Dendrobatidae; genus Dendrobates; species Dendrobates tinctorius. Next base: position 13,592,191 of record NW_027361810.1, on the reverse strand, counting down.
TGTAGCCTCTCTCGGGGACTCCTCTCCTGAGTCCTGGCTCTCTATTCAATTGCTGTTGTGTCCCAAGTCTTTGGTGAGTGCAGGGCATTTACAGCTTCCTACTCCTCTGGTATCTGTGGCAGGACCGTCAGTATCTGTACCACCGTGGAGACCAGGCTCCAGTCTTTGCGCTCTAGCGGTGAGGGAGCTCTCCTCCCGGAGCTCAACCTCCATCCCGCTCCACACGTCTGCACACGTGGACCTCCTCACACTATCTGCCTACTCCTTTCTCCTGACCCACAGAGAGTACTCTGCTCCTCAATCCTGGTTCAGAGTTCCCCCTGGTGGCCCGGAGTGGAACTGTGTTGCATGCATTTGTGTTGCATGCATTAGGTTAACTGCTGGAGAGACCCATCACTGCTTCCAAGCCTGGCATTACCCTCCCCTGGAGGAAGGCAAAGCCAGTGTGGCGACCATACTCCTGGGGGCGCCACATTATGAGGCCATATCCCCGTCGAAACCTGGACCACCGGAGCAGAATCTTTAACTTGCGTCTATCACGCGCACGTCGACTGGTGGAGTGCGCCTTTGGCATTCTTTGTGCCAAATGGCGGGTCCTCCAGTCGGCCTATCAGCTGAGTGAAGTGAACGTAAATGAGGTCATAAAAGCATGTGTGATCCTACATTCCCTACACTCATCACTGTCCCCAATCTCCTCTCTTTCCTGTCCTAATCTGGCTGTTCATCACTACAATGACACTCTTAGAAGCACCCTTGACCAAGTAGCTCCCCTCACCTTCAGAACCTCCAAACACAGAGTAAAACAGCCCTGGCTCACATCGCAAACTCAACTTCTCCAGCGATGCTCCAGGAGTGCTGAACGCCTATGGAGAAAAACCCGCACACCAGAAGACTTCATCCACTTCAAATTTATGTTAAGAACCTACAACTCTGCCCTTCACCTCGCCAAACAGACCTACTTCACCACCCTGATCTCCTCACTAGCCAACAACCCCAAGAAACTTTTTGACACTTTTCACTCCCTCCTCAGGCCAAAAGCACAAGCCCCTATCACAGACATTTGTGCTGATGACCTGGCCTCCCACTTTACAGAAAAAATAGATAATATCCGTCAAGAAATCTGCTCCCAACCACCAAGTGCTGTGACTCCCATCCCTTCCTGCATCTTCCCTGTCTCAATTTCCACATTTGATCCCATCACAGAAGAAGTCTCCAGACTCCTCTCTTCTTCTCATCCGACTACATGCACTACCGACCCCATTCCCTCACATCTCCTCCAGTCTCTCTCTCCAGTCGTCACAACCCACCTAACTACAATCTTTAATCTCTCCCTCTCCTCAGGCATTTTCCCATCCTCCTTCAAACACGCCATTGTTACTCCATTACTAAAGAAACATGCTCTCGACCCATCCTGCACAAACAGCTACAGACCAGTCTCCAATCTCCCCTTCATCTCTAAACTTTTGGAACGCCTAGTTTACTCCCGCCTTACCCGTTACCTCTCCACTCACTCCCTTCTAGACCCTTCATAGTCTGGCTTCCGCCCCTTACATTCGACTGAAACTGCACTCATCAAAGTGACCAATGACCTTCTGACAGCAAAACGTAACGGTGACCACTCTCTGCTCATTCTTCTTGACCTATCTGCAGCTTTCGATACTGTTGACCACCATCTCCTACTCTCTAGGCTCCAGTCACCAGGCATTAAGGACACTGCTCTCTCCTGGTTCTCTTCCTATCTCTCTGACCGCTCCTTCAGTGTTTTGTTCTCTGGCTCCACGTCATCTCCTCTTCCTCTTGCTGTTGGGGTACCTCAGGGCTCAGTCCTTGGCCCCTTCTTTTCTCTCTCTACACGGCCCCAATTGGACAGACCATCAGCAGATTTGGCTTTCAGTACCATCTTTATGCTGATGACACACAACTATACACATCTTCCCCCGACCTCACCCCCGCTGTACTACAGAACGCCAGTGACTGTCTGTCCGCAGTCTCCAACATCATGTCCACTCTCTATCTGAAACTCAACCTCTCCAAAACAGAACTTCTTCTGCTCCCGCCGTCTGCTAACCTCCCTAAATCTGACATTTGCCTCTTCGTGGGTGGCACCACAATAACACCCCGGTAGTAGGCACGCTGTCTGGGTGTTTTGTTTGACACCAATCTCTCCTTCACATCCCATATACAATCTCTTGCCCGCTCTTGCCGCTTACACCTAAAGAACATCTCTAGAATCCGCCCTTTTCTCACTATGGAAACAACAAAAACCCTCACTGTTGCATTGATCCACTCCCGCCTGGATTACTGCAATGCTCTATTAATTGGCCTCCCCGTCACTCGACTATCCCCCCTCCAGTCCATACTTAATGCAGCGGCCAGGATCGTCCATCTGGCTAATCGGTACTCGGACGTGTCCGCTCTTCGCCAGTCCTTACATTGGCTGCCCATTCATTATAGGATCCAATTCAAAGTACTTGTTCTCACCCACAAAGCTCTCCACGGTGCGGCATCCCCTTACATTTCTTCCCTCATTTCTGTCTATCGGCCTAGCCGATCGCTGCGCTCTGCAAACGACTTTCGACTAACCTCTGCACTAATCCGTACCGCCCACTCCCGACTCCAAGACTTCTCCCGTGCTGCTCCTATCCTCTGGAATGCTCTACCCCAAGAAATCAGGACTATCCACAATTTGCATAGTTTTAGGCGCTCCCTCAAAACACACTTGTTCAGAGCGGCCTATCAGGTTCACTGATCAAAGTAATTCTCTGTTTAAGTGTGCTTGTGTAGCCCATTCACTATCTCCATCCATCCTTCACTCCCTCAAGATGGCTGGACCTTTATTGTAAATACACCATTGTAAATACACACCTGTACTCTGTATTTCCCCCACCTCATTGTAGATTGTAAGCTCTCACCAGCAGGGTCGTCTTATTTCGTCTTATTTTGCTTCAATTATTGTATTGCTAACGATGTTACTTATGACTTGTGTTTTGAAACTGTTAAACTGTAAAGCGCTGCGGAATATGTTGGCGCGATATAAAGATTATTATTATTATTATTATTATTATTATTATTATTATAATAACTTCACCTGAATTCATGATTGCTCCTCATCTCATGGTGTGGAAGGTGTGTTGGGCAATGTGGGAAGGCCTAGACCACATGTGATCCCTTCTCGTCGTCAGCTCTCAGGACTGAAGGTACGTGATGTTTTCATAAATTATTTTGTATCACCTCAGGGTGCTAATCCCTGGCAAGATCATGCTGTATCTATGTTGTAAGTTTGAAATGTTTGTGTATAAAAATATCATTTTTTTCTTTAAGTTGTGTGTTTTCAGTTACATTATTTTATATATTTTCTAGTTTTGAGCTTTAAGTTATGAATTCAATAAGAGATGAAACTTTGCATTTTTGAATTTTTTATGCAGCCCAAAAATAAAAAATTTTTGAGCAAAAACCATATTTCAGTCATATGGCTTTTGTGCCGACACAAATTTGGCCATACCTTTTTTGCAACATTTCTTAAACCAAATATTTGAACATAAACAGAAATATGCTACTAATATCTACAAATGTTGGTATGTTGGGGGTGGTGATGGCAGGGGTCCAGCCTCAGTTTGTTTCTGCCTTTGGTGGCCAACTTGGCCTTCACCCTGTGTGGGTGCATAATCTTGGCCATGATGTATGTTGTGGCCAGGATCATGTTGCTGAGTTGAGAAGTGGCCAGAGGGATAATGGAGATGATACTCATGGGGATTATGGTAGCCATGTGAGTCATACCCCCCAATATGGCCATGTCGTCCAAAGCCAGATTGGGACAAGCCCCCAACACTGGGTCTGAACAAGTGGCGATATTGGGCAGGTGAGTTATTGGCTGTCCTATGGGCCTGTGGTAGCCAAGGTTGGGTTGGGGGGGGAAGGGGGTGAGGTGTAGGCACCCTTGTAGGAGGTGCCTCAGATCCATATTGAGCATGCACTTCAGGGGTGGGAACAACTCGGAGCAGGTTCGGGGTGAGAGCTGCCACCACTCCAAGAACTCAAATACCTCATATGGGATATTGGGGTGTGTGCATGCATCAATGAGGATCTGAATGGATCCTCGCACACGTAGCCTCACCTCACGGGTTAGGGGACGGAGGTACCGGGCCAGGCTGCGGGAATATGCCTCCTTTTCCTAATCCTGGGCAGCCCTGGAGAGGTAATTGAGCACCCCCGTATCAACATGCCTCCTGGTATCAGAGGCAGGGATCTTTCGCTTTCGTCACCCACGACGGGATATGACAGAGGGCTGGGGGGAGGCCTCAAGCCACACAATAGGGCTGCTGCTATTGCCCTGGTTCTCAAGGCTGCCGGGTGCTAGTGCAGCTGCTGGTACAGGTGGAGCTTGGGGGATGCAGCTGGAAGGCTCAGAAGATGTGCCAGCCACCTCTTCACCTTGCCCGACGAGATCTATAACGGCCTCAGAATCCGACCCTGTCTCCCTCTCAGTGAGGTTGGACTGAGTTCTGTTATGAAATGTTAAAAAAAAAAAAAGGTTGGAGCTCTGACCCTAAACACCATATGTGAAATGTGGTGTGATGTATGTGCTTACGGTCTGAGATCCAGAATGGGAGCCAGAAATGCCAGTAGGTCGTAATAGATATACATCCGCTTGGTTGGTGCTGCAGCCCCACTCCTGGCCCGCTGCTGACGTT